>NC_091838.1:0-2515000 GCF_037783145.1 Equus przewalskii | reverse complement strand
GCACAGATGTTAGCGCAGGGTGAATCTTCCTCACACACACACACACACACACACACACACACACACGCTGTGGAGGCATCCCACATACAAAGTAGAGGAAGACTGGCACAGATGTTAGCGCAGGGTGAATCTTCCTCACACACACACACACACACACACACACACACACACGCTGTGGAGGCATCCCACATACAAAGTAGAGGAAGATTGGCACAGATGTTAGCGCAGGGGGAATCTTCCTCACACACACACACACACACACACACACGCTGTGGAGGCATCCCACATACAAAGTAGAGGAAGACTGGCACAGATGTTAGCGCAGGGGGAATCTTCCTCACACACACACACACACACACACACACGCTGTGGAGGCATCCCACATACAAAGTAGAGGAAGACTGGCACAGATGTTAGCGTAGGGTGAATCTTCCTCACACACACACACACACACACACACACACACACGCTGTGGAGGCATCCCACATACAAAGTAGAGGAAGACTGGCACAGATGTTAGCGCAGGGTGAATCTTCCTCACACACACACACACACACACACACACACACACACACGCTGTGGAGGCATCCCACATACAAAGTAGAGGAAGATTGGCACAGATGTTAGCGCAGGGTGAATCTTCCTCACACACACACACACACACACACACACACACACACACGCTGTGGAGGCATCCCACATACAAAGTAGAGGAAGACTGGCACAGATGTTAGCGCAGGGTGAATCTTCCTCACACACACACACACACACACACACACACACACGCTGTGGAGGCATCCCACATACAAAGTAGAGGAAGATTGGCACAGATGTTAGCGCAGGGGGAATCTTCCTCACACACACACACACACACACACACACACACGCTGTGGAGGCATCCCACATACAAAGTAGAGGAAGATTGGCACAGATGTTAGCGCAGGGGGAATCTTCCTCACACACACACACACACACACACACACACACACACACACGCTGTGGAGGCATCCCACATACAAAGTAGAGGAAGACTGGCACAGATGTTAGCGCAGGGGGAATCTTCCTCACACACACACACACACACACACACACACACGCTGTGGAGGCATCCCACATACAAAGTAGAGGAAGATTGGCACAGATGTTAGCGCAGGGGGAATCTTCCTCACACACACACACACACACACACACACACGCTGTGGAGGCATCCCACATACAAAGTAGAGGAAGACTGGCACAGATGTTAGCGCAGGGGGAATCTTCCTCCACACACACACACACACACACACACACACGCTGTGGAGGCATCCCACATACAAAGTAGAGGAAGATTGGCACAGATGTTAGCGCAGGGTGAATCTTCCTCACACACACACACACACACACACACACACACACACGCTGTGGAGGCATCCCACATACAAAGTAGAGGAAGATTGGCACAGATGTTAGCGCAGGGGGAATCTTCCTCACACACACACACACACACACACACACACGCTGTGGAGGCATCCCACATACAAAGTAGAGGAAGATTGGCACAGATGTTAGCGCAGGGGGAATCTTTCTCACACACACACACACACACACACACACACGCTGTGGAGGCATCCCACATACAAAGTAGAGGAAGATTGGCACAGATGTTAGCGCAGGGGGAATCTTCCTCACACACACACACACACACACACACACACACACACACTCGCTGTGGAGGCATCCCACATACAAAGTAGAGGAAGATTGGCACAGATGTTAGCGCAGGGGGAATCTTTCTCACACACACACACACACACACACACACGCTGTGGAGGCATCCCACATACAAAGTAGAGGAAGATTGGCACAGATGTTAGCGCAGGGGGAATCTTCCTCACACACACACACACACACACACACACACACACACACACGCTGTGGAGGCATCCCACATACAAAGTAGAGGAAGATTGGCACAGATGTTAGCGCAGGGGGAATCTTTCTCACACACACACACACACACACACACACACACACACGCTGTGGAGGCATCCCACATACAAAGTAGAGGAAGACTGGCACAGATGTTAGCGCAGGGGGAATCTTCCTCACACACACACACACACACACACACACACACGCTGTGGAGGCATCCCACATACAAAGTAGAGGAAGATTGGCACAGATGTTAGCGCAGGGGGAATCTTCCTCACACACACACACACACACACACACACACACGCTGTGGAGGCATCCCACATACAAAGTAGAGGAAGATTGGCACAGATGTTAGCACAGGGTGAATCTTCCTCTCACACACACACACACACACACACATGTAAAACTTGAAATAATGATTGTTATCTGAGCCTACTAGTTGGTTAATAACAGTTATGTTTGTACAAAATAAATTCTACCTCTTAAATTTTCTTTTTTCATTTTGTAACTAGTTCATTGTAGACAACCTGGAGAATACAGAAAATCACAAAAGAATATAACAATTATCTGTAATTCTACTATGCAAGGGTAACCACCCCTAATAATTTGGTCTCTTGTCTTTTTCTTGTTCATAGACAAAACCACATTTGTTTTCTTCTTTGCATCTACTGGCTTATCCCCTGCTTTTTTGCTTTTTTTATATAACACTATAATATAATTTTTCCATGTTATCGAATTTTTGGATTCTTAGGATAGTTTAAGCTTCAATTATTTGTAAAGTTCCTATCACTGTATTCAAAAATTTGAGTTTATGTTCTAATTCTGGTGAGAGAGTTCATTGCTTTTATCAAATTCTTGAAACACTGTGTGACCCAAAGAAGATTAAAAACCAGAGTTCTAGTTTATGATTCTTAAGGACCATGCAATGTTTTTTCACACGATAATTTATTTAACAAGTCTATTCTTTGACATTTAGGTAGTTTCTAATAGTTCACTCAAGTGCCCTTATTCAAATATATAAATCTTTGTATTCATCTTAATTCCTTAGAAATTTTCTCATTAATTCCTAAAAGTAGATTTTGGGTTAAGGCTTAAAATGCTAATATTTAAAATAAGTTGACTTTTTTTAAGGATTTTTCTGTTTTTAACAAAAAAGAAAATCCACGTATAATTTGAAAATCAGTTTTTGATGTAGTTTTTAAACATAAGGAGTTATGAGTCAGGCAAATGTAAAAGCCATACTAATTTTTATGTATTCTGATTTAAAAAGATATTCTCTTGAAGCCTGGAAAGTTTGATTCTCTGCTATGCCTTGGCTTTTTTTTTGGTTGTGCAAACCGTCTTGGTTATAGAAATAAGTAGTCGGTTTTGTAAGCATACAGCACCTTGCCTGGTCTGATGGTGCTGGATTTGTACTTTTTTCCTGGCTATACGGTATCATTGGTGTAGATACGTAATACCTCAGTTAACCCATATTATTTTGGAATTGAATATTTTGTTTCACCTATTTATATGCTGTTTCTGCACTGAAATAAGCAATTGCATAGAACTTCTTTTTTAGTACTCATAATTATTTCTCTTAATCTCATAGCTCAGAGATAATTTTGTCTGCATGTATCTGTGTATAACAATTGGGATCATACTCTGCTTAGTTCTCTTAATGTTATATAACGTGCATTTCCCTGTATAATTCAGTGGTATTCTTTGAAACCTGATTTTTAGTAGTTTTACAATATTTTGCCATATACTATAATTTTTTAAAACCATGCTCCTATTGTTGCCATTTAGGTTGTTTTCCATTGTTATTACAGACTGTACTGAACCTTCATAGAAGATTATAATTATCCTCTATACAAAGATTGTAATACTTACCTGCCAAAGTGATTGTGGTAGGAAGGTTGTAATGTCAACGTACTTTGAAATGAAACTCTTATAAAATGTGTAAACTTAAAGTTACGTCTTAGGATTTAGTTGAGCCGAATATGCTCGGAGGAAAAATAAAGTTTTATAAAATTCATATATTTCTGATGTGCGTGGCTTCAGAGATCGTCGTGGTAGCATCTTCTATGCCCTGGGCAGGCAGGTGGTTTTTTGGACAGTTGAAAGGTGTGTTAGTCTGCCAGGGCTGTCATACCCAAACGCCACAGATGGAGTGGTTTGAACAGCAGAAATGTACTTTCTCACAATTCTGGAACTGGAAGCTTGAGGCCAAGGTGTTGGCAGAGTCGATGTCTTCTGAGGACTCTCCTTGGCTTGCAGGTGGGCGTCTTTCCTTGTGCCTTCACAGGCCCTGCCCTCTGTGCCTGTCTGTGTCCAGATCTCCTCTTCTTGTAAGGATGCCGGTCGTGTTGGATTAGGGACCCCCTAATGACCCCATTTCACTTAACTACCTCTTTAAAGATCCCGTTTCCAGAGAGGGTCGCCTTCCGAGGCACCAGGGGTTAAGACTTCAATACATGCATTTTTTAGGAGGAATTTAGGGGGACACAACTTAGCCCATAACAAAAGGTAAGTAGATTAATTTAAAAAATTAAACCTCGTGATAGAATCATAGTGCTTTAATGATGGAAGAAACTATGGGCGTGAATCCCAGTCACTCATTTCATTCATTGAATAACTTAATCTAAGTGACTTTCTCATGAGTACAGTTACTTGCAGAGTTATGACTAGAACACAGGTTTTCTGATTCTTAGCTGCTTAATTTTGATTAGAAGTAATGGAAAATTAATACAGTTCAAGACAGCCTTGTAGAATTTAAAAATACTTTGATAATTGATAAAATTCTTGGTTGCCTTTCATTTAACCTCTGGACTCTGGATTTAGTCAGGTGTCAGTTGAATGAACTCTGGTTAAATTTTGGGGGTGTTGTGGTATTTACTTTTAAAAGAAGCAAAGAAATAAAAACTGTTTAAGAACAACACAATAGCCCAACTAAAACATGACTACCTGGTGATGAATAAAGATACTCGGTACTAAAAACGTTCCTTGTCTCCACTGTCAGGTAAGAATTCACTCACTGGTCTGGGCAGAAAGGTTGCTAATGAAAGGGTATTATGTTTTGGAGCTGTGCCGTATCCAGGAAATGTTTGATAACCAGCACCTTAAATGAGTAGAATCTGGGCGCCTTTATCGAAGGCTGCAGTGGAGGGGTGGTCTAGGCGTGTGGCCCTGTTCCACCGCTGTTTCCAGAGAAGAGGGTTTTTTTTTTTTTTTTGTTTTTTAAAGATTTTATTATTTCCTTTTTCTCCCCAAAGCCCCCCAGTACATAGTTGTATATTCTTCGTTGTGGGTTCTTCTGGTTGTGGCATGTGGGACGCCGCCTCAGCGTGGTCTGATGAGCAGTGCCATGTCCGCGCCCAGGATTCGAACCAACGAAACACTGGGCCGCCTGCAGTGGAGCGCGCGAACTTAACCACTCGGCCACGGGGCCAGCCCCCCAGAGAAGAGGTTTTTAAGGGATGAAGTGGGAGTGGACTCTCCTGAGAGGAAACAAAAGTAGACTGAGTCTTTAGGTCTTGTGACAATGAAAGAAGAGAACAACACTGAAAGCTGGTCTGGCTTTTAAGGAGCCCTGCATCTAGAATGCCTCAACAGTTCCAGTATGGTTTCCGGCAAGACACTTTGAGAAACAGTTTCTGATGGGAATAGTGGACAAGATAAAGACCTTAAAGGCAGATTCCAATATAGAGGAGGTAACTGGGACCACAGGAAATATTTGTGGGGGCCATGATAGTCTAGGGTCGTTTTAGGGATGAGGGGGCGTGGTTGGTCCTAGTGGGAAATGTTGTAAGGATTTGAGATGACTCTGTGAGAACTGGAAATCACAAAGACAGTGGCATTAATGAGCCGCTTGAAAGTAGAGACTGTCTTATTCATCTGTGTTGCTCAGTGCTTTGCTCAGTAGACAGCTAGAGGTTTAAAAAAATTTTAGAGAAGAAACTCACTTATTCAAATAAGTCTTACTGTAGAGTCTTACTGTGTATAAAACTTAGGGCAGTCTTGGGCCACGCAGTGTGCACAGACACACAGTCACATGCCCATAACTCTGTTACCCCCACAGTTCCTGAATTAACTTTCTTGGGACCCTCCTTGTCACACTAGTTTGAAAGCTGCTTGGCTAAAAGAACAAATCCAGCTCCTGGTTTTAACACCTTCGAGAGTCTTAATTCCGTCTTCATTTCTGCTTCTGGCTCGCTGTTGTCTGACTGCTCTGTCGGCTCGTCTCCTCCTTGTCTTCTGAGTATGCTCTGCTGCTGCTTTCAGGAGAGCAGTCTCTTCATCGCTAATCACTTCCTTAGTGTTTTCAATTGATTGTTTAGTGCGTCTGTATATTTAATTCTGTAACATACATGGAATTATTATAGATAATGGTGTGAAAAGGACATCTAAGTTAATTCCCTCCTGTTGCTACCCAGTTTTTTCATATTTTAATTTTTCTTATCACACGGGTGGATGTGGCCTGCTAACATTCTGTGTTCCACTTACCAGGCAGGCCCTGCTCCTTTTTCTGTCTTGACAGTGATGCAGGCTCTGTAGCTTTCCTGTTTTCCCAGAAGTTGCATTTTTTACCTTTTCTTGTGGGGAAGATTGGCCCTGAGCTAATGTCTTGCCACTCCTCTTTTTTCGTTTGTTTTGCTTGAGGAATATTTCGCTGAGCTGACATCTCTGCCAATCTTCCTGTTTTATGTGGGATGCTGCCACAGCACGGCTTGTTGAGTGCTGCTGGGTCTGTACCTGGGATCCGAACCTGTGACCCCTGGGCTGCTGAAGCGTCATGTGCAAACTTAACCACTACGCCACAAGGCCAGCCACATATTTTACCTGTCATATCTTCTGACAACTTGACAAAAATTAGAAGCCCATAAAATTAATTGTGTTCTTTACATTGTTAGATTTAGGACTTTTCTTCATTAAATGAACATTTATTGAGTTTAAGGAAGAAACATGTAAAGAAGACAGTTTCTGATCACTTGTCTACATCCACCATAATACGAATTCAGCAGTCTCCCATATCAAAATGAATTTTGCAGTGGCCGAGGTCATTGTTCCTCTTCAAATTTATGAGGCTAATTTCTTTCTGTACTCAAGGCCCTGGCATTTTATTCTCATAAATTCATGTTTTTACATATCCATTCCTGATACGTTTGGGGTGAGTTTGGAGTATTCATTCAACTAGCTGTTTCTTCTGTTTTTGAAGATGTTTACTTCTTCAGCCTTCGTGATGTAATATGAGTTGTTGTGGCCGTCCATAGCCTTGAATAAAAGCCACAACTAGCCCACCGTAAAATCACCTGTACTTTCCCAGGAAAAGTCCAACTGCAGCTTGCCGGGGAGGTCCACCACTTCTTCACATTTTAACCCTAGTGAGCCTTCAAGCCCTTAAGCTTCATTTGTTTTGTGGAGTAAGCCTGGGTGGATGGTGTCCAGAGCTTGTGCTCATGCAGTCCTCTATGTGTTGTCTCACAACTTTTGTGGATTTAAGCCTCATTTGCACCTCAGTTAACCTTCAGTGGTGTGTTAAGATCATTTGAATGCCATTCTAAATTGTGGAAGTTATTTGGTTGGCTCTGCAGAGGTGTGTGGTATTTTCAGCTTGCTTTTCTTTATGTCACCAGTGTTAGATACTGATATCTGAGGTAGATTTTTTCCTCTCCACCCCACACTTTCTTAAGTTGCAAAGGAAACATCCCTCTGTTGTCAAAGAAACGAAGCTGGACACTAGTTAAAGTGGTCAGGACAGATTTTAATCAATAATATCCTATTGCAATAAGGAAGAGGGTCCGTCTTGAACTGAACTCAACTTCCGATTGTACAGAGGTGTCCTGGCCTTTCAAAGGGAGAGTGGGAGAGGGGGGCAAGCAGATGCTAGATACCTCAGGGAAGGGGAGAATTAAAAAGGGTTGATCAGTGTAAATGTGGTTAGGCCAGCTTTGCTGGTCAGAATTCCATTTCCCACAGAGGCTGGGAGACCCCATACTTCTTCATGGTGGTATTTCAGAGGAATGTCTTTCAGGGCCTTGAGGAAGACACTCCTGAGTTGTAGAAGATACATACACATCTCAGAGGGAAAGCAGGAGTCACCATTGTAAGCCCTTCTTAGTAACACTCTCAGAAAGGGTGGTCAGGGGCCATCCCAGGTGTTGGCTGGAACGTAGTAAATTCTTTTAGCAGCCTTGAGCTTTCTCAGGCAGGCTCTTTGAGGGGGGCTAGCATGATCCCAGGGGTGCAGCCTTGAGCTGTTAGAAACTAGGTTAGTGTTTGCTCAAGTCTTTGAATGTTTGGGGATGGGGGTGTGGATGAAATCATTCATGCTGAGTTTGCAGTGTTTATGGGCCAAGGTTGAGACCTCGTCGAGAAGACGCTCAGAGGAGGCTGACTAGAGTTTAGTTAAGGAGAGAATCTTTGTCACTCTATTCATGGGTGAAAGGAAGTATAGCCGATTCCCACATTGGAGTGTATACAGAGCGTCATTTTTTATTTCAATTTTGCCACTGACGGAGCCACTTTAAACATTATAGAGAAGAGTCACATGGCTGCCATTTGAACCCTGGGAATTTCACTGAGTTTTGAATGATGTTAGTTGAACCAAGTACTTGTTACCGAACCAGGTTTGTTTTTGCCTGTTGCCCAGAAAGCCATACATTGAGATGACAAGATTGCGGCAGAGAGAGGGTTTAATCACAAGGCAGCCACGTGAGGAAATGGTAGGACGAGTCTCAAATCTGCCTCCCTGAAGATGGGGACTCGGATATTTATGGGATGGGGGAAGGTGGTCTGAAATATGGAGAGAGGTGACTGGAGGTGAGGACAGGTGAGGTCACTGATGAGCTGTGCAAGCGTAGTCAGACTCCACGCCTCTTCATAGGACACATGTTCACAAAATGGCGGCGTTAGCATGATCTGAGCCTCGAGTTTTTAGCTTCTTGACATGAAAAGATTGCTTATTGGACATTGGCGCGGCCCAGTTAATGAGCTGGTGGTCTCAACCAGCCTGAAGTGGACAAGGGATTCTAATTCCTGAAAAACAGCTCACACCTCTGTTACCATGGCGACCCAGGCTCCAGGGAGATTTTACCTACAGGAACCTAGAGGGAGTCAGAGAGCATATTGCCTAAGCAGCCAGTTGACAATGGGTGTGTTAAACAGCTGAAAGCTGTAATCAGTAATTGCAGAAAGAAAAAAATCCTTTAGTTCCTTGCTGCTTAATCATTAATGGCTAACTGTTTACTGGTTTCAAACTTAACTTTTGTCAAGCAGAACATCTTGAAATCCATTAAGTTCGCTTCAAATTGACTTATGTCCAAAATGGTTTACAGTGAACAAAATGGTAGGGGAACATAGCAGAGAAGAGTGTCATTTATGATAGAGGACAGAGCATAGTAAAGCTTAATTCTATTTAAAAATTTGCTTTAGCCTTATTTACGTAGCTAATACTAGTTATTTGTTTAGTTTACCTAAGTCTTAAGTTCTCCTTTTTAAATCCACATACTGTCAGTACAAAGATATTTTAAAGCTGAGGTTTTGAACAAACGGTATTTTTATGTCTGTGATATAAGTGCATCTCTGTTCTTCAGAAAGATTTTTAGGATTGAAATTACTGAGTGAGGGGCAATGAGCAGCTTTAAGTGTCCAGATGCGTGTCGCTGTCCAGTTGCCTTCCTGAAAGGTTATTCTAGTCTGTATCCACAATCTGGAGTGTGAGAGTGCCCATTTGGAACTGTTTGCCACCCTAATAGATAAAAAGGGGGAGTTTTTCTTATCACAGCATTTATTTGATCATTACTGAAGTCAGATGTTTGTTGGTCATTCATATTTCGTGATTTGTGATTGTCTTATATTCTTTGTACATTTTTCTGTGGTTTGTTTCTTTTATTTTCACTGATTTTTAAGAGCTCTTTGTTCTCCCAGTTGTTTGCCTCTTTTATTTTTATCCTCAGTTTTGATTTATAGAAGTTTAGTTTTTTTTGTCATTAAAGTTTATTCATCTTCCATTGTTTTTAATGCTCAGAGAATCCTTTCTAATCCCTATGTTTGATGATTATCTATTTTCTGATAATTGCCTATTTTCTTCTTGCACATTTATTACTTTATTTTTACTGTAATTTCTTTTGCGAATTCTGAAATTTATCACATGATAGGAGATGGAACTTGGTGAGTTATTGCACCTTGACTCATAGTATGATATAATGGAAAGACTTAGGAATTAGAAAACCTGGTTATTCTTAGACTCTTGCTTACAAGCTTTGTAACCTAATGCACTTGTTTTTTTCCTAAAATTCCACTGTAATCATATTTATGTGTGTGTTGCCAGCCTCCAGAATGGCCCCCAGGCATTCCTTCCTTCTGGCATCCCCTCCCACACTGAATCGGGAACGGTCTGTGTGACAAATAGAACATGGCAGGAGTAATGGTGTTTGACCTCCAAGACTTGACCCTAGAAGACATTTCAGCTTTTGCCTTGCTCTCTCGGATTCCTCACTCAAGGGGAAACGAGTTACCTTTGTGAAGACTCAGGAAGCCCTGTAGAGAGGCGCAGGTGGAGTGGGGAGGCCGCCTCTCAGCAGTCAGCACCGGCTTGCCAGCGCCACTTAAGCAGATTTTCCAGCCCCTCCCGAATTCCCAGCCCACAGAAACTATGCACAGTAATAAGTGGTTATTGTTATTTTAAGTGACTAAGTTGTAGGATAATTTGTTACGTAGCAGTAGATAATGCAGTGTTCAAGCAATTTTTTAAAATAGCTTTGTGAGCCAGCCCTGATGGCCTAGTCATTCAAGTTCGACACTCACAGCTCGGCAGGCCTAGTTTGGTTCCTGGTCACGTAACCACACCACCCACCTGTCAGTAGCCATGCTGTGGTGGCAGCTCACATAGAAGAACCAGAAGGATTTACAACTAGAATATACAACCAACCACGCACTGAGGCTTTGAGGAGAAAAAAAAGAGGAAGATTGGTGACAGATGTCAGCTCAGGGCCAGTGTTTCCCTGTAAAAAAAAAAGGTAAAAATAAAAAATAAATATAAAAATAAAAAAAGCTTTAGAATGTGACTCTGAGCTAAATCTAAATCTGTGAAACACCTTAAAAACCGAGATTTTTGAAGATCTTTTGTTTTCTCTGGGGACAGAGTGTATATTTTCGACAAATCCGTGATTATAGGATAAATTATCTAGTTACATACCTAGTTCCTCAGAGACTCAGATTGTTCTGTTGCCCTATTAGAACTAAGGGAGAATGTCTGGGAGGTAGGAAAAATCAGCTTCTGCCTTAAGTTCCCTGAGGACAGCACTGTCTTCACAATTTATTGTGACTGTTTATTGAGTACCCCCTTCTGTCAGGTGCTGAGGATGTATGACTGAATGGAGGGACAGGGACTCTGCGCTGTTGGGGACCAGTTTAGTTAGGAAGGCAGACCCCTGCCCCCCGAGAAACAAATCCTGGTAGTCAGTCCATTGAAGGAAATAAGCGGAGACATGCTGGGGAGGTGGCTTCAGGCTGGTCAGGGTTCCTCCTGCTGTCTCAGATTGCAGGCCTGGCACACACTGGGCGCCCAGGTGTTGAATGGATGGCTGCGTCTGAGTTAGTCTGTCTACACTGTAATTAGGATAATGCTCTCGTTCCCTGCCCCCACATACATGCGCTTGTGGATGGGAGTTAGTTATGTGATAATCCTTCCAATTTTATGATTCAAAAATGTTATAGCCCAGCCTTCCATGTTTAGCACTGGGAAAGACTTAATGGTGCGAACAGCCTCCCACTTCAGCACAGTTATGTCCACAAGTTTTTGTGGCATTGATGACTTTTGCAAAGAGGCAGGGGTGGTCTCTAAGGCCTTCCTTCTTGCAAAACAAACAAACAAGGCAAAGAAAACCTTATGAACTGCGGTTAGAATAGTGAATTGCCACTCGAGGATACTGAGCTTTTGCTAACAGCCAGATAGGGGAGCTGAGCTTGTCCAGTAGTGTGGACTCTTGGAGGAGGTGCCCTCAACCCACTGGCAGAGTTAGAAACAGACCCTGACTGTGCTGAAGCCCAGAGATTACCCTTAGACTAGAATCAGAGCATGAACTCACCATCAAAGATTCCAGATTACAGGAACAAGCCATCGTAAGCAAGGGTTGGCTGATGTTTTCTGTAAGGGGCCAGATAGGAAATATTTAGGCTTTGCAGGCTGTAGTCTGTTGCACATGTTCCACTCTGCCATTGTGGCAGGACAGCAGTCATAGAAAAATATGTGAACGAATGAGCATGGCTGTGTTTAATTACAAGCTAATTTACAAAAACGAGTTGACAGGGCAGATTTGGCCTGTAGATCCTAGTGTGCTGACCCCTGGAATACAGGTTGCAGTAGATAACTTTAAGACAGAACAGCCGTTAAGTCTGAACAGTGATGAAAAGTAAAAATCTACAGAACCACAGTATCCCAAGAGAAAGTCGTTCCTAGACACATGACACCCGAGACGAAAAAGCAGCTGTGGGGAAAACCATGTGATTCGCAAAGATTTATAGCTTAGAATTGCAGAATTGGCAGGACTAGCAGAAGACAGTGGGAAAATATTTTCAAAGAGTTGGGAGAAGATTGTTATCAATGCCCAGCAAATCTTTTGAGGATGAGAATACAAATATTTGCAGATTAAAAAATGAGAGAATTTACCAACTAAGAGACCTACACTAAAGGGGTTGTGAAAGGCTATGATTTAAGAAGCTACTCAAACAGCTAGATATTTTAGGAATGAGAGCCAAGTCTCCAAATTCCAGATACTTTAAATGGAGAGAGATAAGAATGAAATAGAATGGTGGTCAGTATACTCTTCACATATAGATTATTAGAATCTAGATAAAGATGAAATTAATGCTTTTGTACTTTTATGGGGGTGTTTTTTGTACTTTTGTATTTCCCCTAGTTTCTTTGTTTTTATTAATGTCGTTTTTGTGATGTTGAGTCAAATTGAAGCTTTTGGTGCTGCAAATGGTTGGGGTGGTAATTCTGTAAGAGCTTCTCTTATAACATGGTTCTTAAATTTTTTGCAAAGGATTCTGTCCAGCACTTAGTAGTTTCAGATTTTTTTGTCTTATCTTTTCTGTACTTGGATAATTAGTCAATGTCCTATGCTGGACATTTAGTAAATGGAAAAAAAAAAACTAACCAATTTGTTAAATATAGGAAAGACGAAAGTCAAAGACTTTAAGAAGTGAAGTGTTCCATGATTTCAAAAGAAATCACTGCAGAAGGCCAGTGAAGATCAGATGGAAAAATTGGCCTTATTTTGGATAATAAAGGGATCACTGTTAACTTGTAATATATATTCTGTAGGGGAGAAGAAGCTGGAGCGAGGTGACCTGGAGTTTAAGTGAGAACTAGGTGGCCTAATAACAGGAGGGAAATGTTTGGTTTTATATAAAAAGAAATGGTTAACTATTGTCACAGTACTTACCGTTTATTGAGCTCTTAACTGTGTGTCAGCTGTGGTGCCAAGAGCTTTCTGTCTGGTTTTGCGTTTGGACCTTGTGGCAGTCCCTTTAGTCCGATGCTCTTTCCCCGTTTTGTAATGAGGAAACTGAGGCCTCGAGGTGTTTGCCCGCTTCCTCGAAGTGCAGCAGAAGCAGCAGAGCTCGAGTGAGTGACCAGGCCACCTGACTCAACCACAAGTCTCCTTATGTGGTCATGAAAAGCAAGTTTGGGCAATTGCTGCATTGTTATCAGATATATTTGTATGTTCTCTGAGGGTTTTACTGTGCAAAGGAGCAATTAAAGATGATGGTGAAAGCGTGTGGAGGGGGAGAGGTGTTGTTCCACGTGGTGTGAAAGGGTGTGACCTTGGGGTAGGAGAGAAGGGTCTGCTGGTAAAAAGGGAGGTAACTCCTTCCATGTGTAGACATCGAGTCCTGAATTAGAGTAGTTCTTCGTACGCAGTGTGGATTTCTAAAGCATTGTTCTATGTGGCAAAATCTTTTAAATTTGGGTTTTTTTCCCCTCAGTGGAAAGAGTGAAAGAACAATTAAAACTTTCCTTGGAAAACAAGAATGGCATAGTGCAAACTGGTGAATTAACAGTTGTGCTTGACGGATTGGTGACTGAGCAAGAAAATCTAACAAACTGCAGATCGTCTCCACCCAGTGAGTGAACTTCATGTCTTTTTAAAATTGGAAGGAAAAAAATCAGCAGGAAGTATATAAAAACTTAGTTTCTTGCTTTCTTGTTGTTCAGTAGAAATACAGCAAAATGGTGATGCCTTACATGAAAATGAAGAGCCTTTGGCGAGTTCAACTACCAGGTAAAATACTTTGTTTTAGTATTTGTGGCAAAGTAATGTAACATTTCCCATATGTGAAGTTTTTAATTTTAACCTTAGTTTGCCATAGAATTTAAAAGCTCATATCTAAACATGTCATTTGGTTGAATTCTTCCAAAAGTAGTTTTTAAAAAAATGAACAGCTTTACGGAGATATAATAAATACACCATAAAATTCACCCTTAGGAAGTATACTTTTCAGTATTTTTTAATATAATCACAGAGTTGTGTAGCCATCACCGCTGTCTGATTTCAGAACATTCTCATCACACTCAAGAAGAAGCTGTACCCATGAGCAGCAGCCTCTCCCCATTCCGTTCTCCTCCCAGCTCCTGGCAGCCATGAATCTGCCTTGTCTTTGTGGATTTGCCTGTTCTGAGCATTTCATATAAATGGAATCATACAATCTGTGGCCTTTTGCTACTGGTTCATCCATGTTGCAGTATATGTCAGTACTTCATTCTTTTTTCTTGGAAGTGGCCTTTCAAAATCTGTATTTAGGCATATTTTTTCAGTAAATAGCGTCAGACAGTGTGGGAAGATGGGTATCTTACTGCTGTCTGAACTGGCAGTTCCTGTGGATCACTACAAGAGAGATCCTCCATAGATTGTGGCCATCCCTCAGAAGTCATCCTGTCATTTCAGAGACTCCCTCGTATTCGTGTTTAATGACAACAGAGGCTTTCTAGTTGAATAATTTAAGTTGGAATAAAAGCGTGTAATAGATCAAGTATAATGGAATGAACACCTGAAGATATAAAAAAAAATTACTCTAAAGTTGACTTGTTGCATTTGAAAAAGCATACTAGTATATGACAGAGTGTGACCTTTATTTTAATCTGCAGTTACTAGTTACTAGTATCCTTACTTCTAAATTACCACTAAATGATTGTCATCAGAGCGCTTAAACAGATAAGTATGTCTTCTAAATATATATTTGGCTTAAATAAATTCACTTAGTATCCATAGTATAATTTGCATTGAGAAAACTGAGGACTGAAAGAGTACAATCAGATTGAATGTCTTAGCACATACACGTATGTGTCTTTTTGTGATTTTTGAAATACATGTTTAGATGGGTAGAGGAGCTTGAATCACTGCCGGTCTGAAACCCGTTGTTGTTTATTATCTAACAACCCATTTGAGTCAGAGATTCGCTCTCAGCACTGGGGGAACCAGATGGGGTCTTTGGCCTGGGCCGTGGGTTCTTGCTGAGTGCCTGGGGGTGCTTGCTCAGATGCTTACGGAGTGCCCGTCCGGTGCCAGAGACTGGCCCAAGCACTAGAGTATCAGCCCTGTTCCCAGGAAGTTTTCGCTCTGGCGGGATAAAGGCAGATGGTAAACAAGTGAGGAAATAAATGAGCTGATTAGAGAGCGATGAGAACTAAGAAGTCACTGAAACAGGGCACGGGGACAGGAATGGAAGGGAGCCTGTTTTCAAGAGAGATGTCAGGGCATCATTTCTGAGGAAGTGCCATTCGAGCCAAAATTGAAAGGCCCTAAACGAACCCTCCACGCAGAGTTCTGAGTGCAGAGCACGTACGGCTGCAGAGGCGCCGAGTGTCTTTCTAGTTAGTTTAATGCCCTACTAATTCTTCTCACTCTAGAATATAGTAGTTAACCATTTTTTGATAATCCTGTAGACATTATAATTTTACTGCCTGTGTATAATAGTTTGTAATAAACATTTGAGGTCTTTTCGGCATGTTTTTCACATTCGGTAAAATTGATCCAGTGTATTGGCTGCAAGGTGAGCCAGGTGGAGCTTGGAGAGAAATCGAGCAGACGGAGAGATTGGGGGGCTGATTTTGAAAAGCTTGGTTGTCTGTGGTAAGAAATCTCGATCTTATTCCAAATATAGTGGATTTTAAGCAGGAAGGGGACATGATCTGATTTATACTTTTTAAAAAACATTAAGGCTGCTTTGTGGAGGACAGCAGCTACAGGATGGCCGTGTGTTTGGAGAAGCTCCTGGTCACTACATGGTACTGCCTGACTCTATCCACTGCCAATAAGACTTAAGTTACAGTTTTTATTTATTTATTTGCAGTTGACTTATACACTATAAATTCTTTTAACTCTGGGATATTATATTTAGCTTTTTCAGACCATGCATTCATTATTTTAATGCTGAGTATATAATAATTTGTAATCAATATCTGAAGACTTTTTCAGCTTATTTTCCAGTATTTGGTGAACTGACGGTAGTTCAAAGTTGATTTTTGTAAGTTTGATGAGCTTTTTGAAAAAAAATTCAGAGCATTTTAAAATAGAAGTAAATATTCTTAGACTTAAATATTTAAAAAGTACAGTTTGATCATTATTTTGAAGGACTGAATTCATTTTGACTTAGTATATTTGTGTATTTCACTGTGTGTTTATCTGCCAGTGTGGGTATGCTTAGAAGTGAAAGTGATTTAAAACTTTAATAAAAGCATGTTGTGTCTTTGTTCATTACTCTATCTCATTACTTTGCTTGATGGTTAAGAACTCAGTAAATATTTCTTAGGAAACTTCTGTTGAAAAGTAAGTCATTGATGTAAGGCATCTTTTTCTTAAAGGTTGGCTGTTGAAGGTACTAATGGAATAGATATTCATGCACCTGCAAACACTCTAGTCCAGAACTCCTGCTGTTCGTACGTAGTTAATGGAGACAGCACGCCTTCATCCCCATCTCAGGTTGCTGCCAGGCCCAAGAATACACCAGCTCCAAAACCACTCACCCCTGAGCCTGCCGATGACACTGGTAATGGTAAGCTTGGCTGTCTGGGACACGCTGTTTAACTGAAAACTAGATTAAATTGTGTGCATCTGTGCCTGCACTTCTCTTAGTGTGCAGTCTTTCTTAATCTTCAGTTCTGTTATAGGAATTTTAAAATTACAATGCCTGAAAGTTTTTCTAATAATTTGAATTTTTCTAAATTATTTATAAAGATATTCCAAAAATATACTAAGGATAACAACACATTTCACTAAGCAAGTACTTACATGATAGCTAGATTCTTAAGGCTTTGTGCTACAAAAAATACTATTTAATTCATAATATGGAATATATTCTAAAATTCGTTGATTTATTAGTAATGAATGGTTCCTTTAACCTGTCTTTCAATATACAAATATTTATTTCTCAGCATGTAACTTAGTAGGAAAAGGTGCTGTGAGCTGATAAAATTCTCAGAAAGTTTTATATTTTCTAAGAGAGCTGTTCTGTTATAGAAGGAATGCCTAAGGGAGATTTCCTCTATAATCCTGGTTTTCAATGGACTCAGCTGTAAAATGCATAAAGTATTTTTTGTTTAATCTTAAGTATTAACTCTTTCAAATGAATCTCTGGAAACGCAAACATCTCACTTGCTTAAGATTACTACATGTGTGTTGGGGCTGGAGTTGGAATCCTGGTCTTTTGATTCTGGAATCCATTTTCTTTCTTGTGCTTGTCTATTTATGAGAAAGTATTTGAAAGTAAAAACATTTAAAGAAGCAATTTAGTGGGGCTGGCCCAGTGGCACAGGGGTTAAGTTCACGTGCTCTGCTTCTGGGGCCTGGGGTTCGCCGGTTCGGATCCCTGGTGCAGAACTACACACCCCTTGTCAAGCCAGAAAAAAAAAATAGAGGAGGATTGGCAGCGGATGTTAGCTCAGAGCTAATCTTCCTCAAAAAAAAAAAAGCAATTTAGTAATTAAGTGAAAATAGATGGATTCATAGGTAAGACAATTGTGTGTTTACACCCAAGGTTGGGGGATATTTAACATGTGTTATCCTCAGAGTTTTTATAAGCATGGGAACTGACATATGAATGGTTTTTGGGGGGTTTTTTTTGGTGAGGAAGATTGGCTCTGAGCTAACATCTGTGCCAGTCCTCTCTGTTTTGTCTGTGGGACACAGCCACAGCATGGCTTCATGAATGGTGTGTAGGTCCGCACCTGGGATCCAAACCCATGAATCCTTGGCTGCCCAAGTGGAGTGTGCGAACTTAACCGCTAACACCACCAGACTGGTCCCATGAATGGCTTTTTAATAATTTAAATTTGTTTGTTAATGCTACCTTTTTTTAAAAAAAAGATGGACTTAAAGATCCTAAGTACTCAAAATATGTAGAACTTTTTAGTTATTAAGGTGGCTGGAAAATGAACACAAGATCAGTGCATATAACCAGGGTGAAATTAGTGAGTAAAGTGCGTTTATTTTCTGATTCTGGTTCTTTCTGGTATGAGCATTTGTCTCAGACTTCTGTTAGCAAAATAGAAAAGGGACATTAGATTATTCAGAATTGTCTCTAAGAACTGAGCAAATTAAAACAGCTGATACTCCATCTTTTATGGATTTATATGAAATGACGTAATCTGAACAACATTCTTAAGAATTCCAAGAAAGTTAACACAATAGTGAGTTTCACAGAACTCTACCTTAAATTATCTATCCTAAATTTTACAGTTTTAAAAATCAGTCTGAGGAAGTACCAATAGGAAGGACCAATAATTTATTTTTTAAAAGTATCAACACGTAGAAAAATGGTTTATCTGAGTACCAGAGTTCTTCACAATAAAACATGAATCCAGTGCTTTTTGGCCACATGGGTTTTTAAGTTATCAGATATTTACCTATATCAGAAAACATGAAGAAAAAATCCTAGTTATCCACCTGTAAAATAATTTACATTTTAAAACAGTGTACTTTCTCTGCCAACTGTTCAAAGAGGTTGTAAAAAATAAAGACAATACCCTTATGTGACCAAATGAAGGAGTTGATTTGCTGTATGAGATTATCATTGGATTCAGAGTGATAGATGCCGTTTCCTTCTTTCTGGAAGTGAGTAGATAGCAGGGCAGTGATTTAAGTCCACTGCTGATTCATGCAAAGTCTCAGCATGTCGAATGCTCGTTTTACAAAGGCGTGTCCCCCCATTTCGTTCTCGTCACTGCCCTCCATTAAAGTCTGTGGACTTTGGAGATTTAGCTCTGCTTCCCGGAATATTTAGCTGTTTGAGTAGGTTGGTGGAAGGATCTCTTGACCACCAGTTAGTTGCACGTTTTGGCGTTGGGCGTATTCACACATTGATGCAGAAGGCGAAGGACTTACCGAGGCCCCTTGCTGTGGAGTCTCTTAGTTCCACTCTGTAGCTTGTCGAATACCTTATAGACTCTTTGCATTGGGAGTAAATTCACTTCCCCCATTCTTACCTATCCTTACCTGAAATTTCAAGGTGAAAGACATCATATATGTGAGGAACTAGAAATGAAGGCTCCACCGTAAATAATTCTCATGACATTCACTCTTACGGCAAGGAAACCTAAGACAGTCAGAATAACGGCCAGTGTTCGTGCTGTCTGTGTTCTGAACGCTGCATCTCCACGTGCGGAAGCGACTCTCACAGTCACTCCTTGAGACAGATCTGGTATTTTTCTCAGCAAGGAACTGAGGCACAGAGAGATTGCAGCTCGGAGGTCGAAGAGCTGTGGTTGCCGTCAGCTGTGCGGCTCTAGACTCCGCCCTCTGCTCTCCTGTTCACGATGATGTGGTGATTTTTACAGCGTCTGAGCACTGTACTGTCCGTCTGTTATAATGGGACAGGCTTCGAATGGCATTCCCCCAACCAACCTAGTGATTGTGTTTGCACCTTCTCTCACTATTGTTGGTGACATGTGACAAAACAATTCGGCCGTTGTCATTCCATTGGCCGGTTTACAAAGGCTTCCGGAATCTGATATCCGGTCTGTTGGTAGCAACCACTTAGCCGATGTCTTGTGTGGTCTGCCATCCCTCAGTAGGAGGATGAATTCAGGTATCTTTTCAAAGGATGGGGTAATCTGCTTTAAGGTGTTGGTATAAAAATGATATTCCTGTTTTGAATTAAGCACTTTAAAAATCAGTTTTCATTGTTGAAGTGGTTGTGTGGGGACGGGAGTGTGCATATTCTGTGTATAAGACATTACACACTCCTAACCCCTTACCTGCCATTCTAAAATCCTAAAATCTTTAAAACCAAAAGTTGGGGTTTTTTGTAAACTCATCTGATGGCGAAATGACTAGAACTGACTTAAGGTATTTATGGTTTATCATGCTTAATCTGCCTCTACATTTTGCTACAGAACTGTTACTGTGTTTAATTACGATGTGTAGCCTCCAGACACACTCGGGCATTAGTTAAGATACGATATATGTGCTATATGACCTTTCTAAATTCCAAAAAGTGAGCGAATTCTGGAGCACATTTCAGGTGGGGGGGTGTGGGCCTGTGCTAGGCGGTTTGAGACAGACGGCTGCTTGTCACCAGAGATGGTATTGTACACGAGGCGCCCCTGCCCACACCCTGTTCTGTTGAGTCTTGGTTAAGGGGCTCCATCAGGTAACTCGGTAACTTTAGTTACTGTGACTATCGGCAGTTATTTTAAGCTAAAATAGGAGGCAGTCATCACTAAAAAGATTAGGTTTGGTTTCTAACAGGGCTGCGTTCAGATCCCAGCTCTAGCACTTGATGTGGTAACTGTGTGTCCTTGGACAAATTGAACATCCTCAAAATTTAGCTCCTCCATGTATAGAAAGAGAATAATGCTCAGTTAACTACCTTTTAGGATTGTTTTGAAGGTTAAGTGAAATAATAAATCTAAAACGTCTACCCCAGTCTTTGGACAGTGATAGGTATTTAAGAAAAATATGATTGTCTTCTCCACTTCTTCCCCCGTACTCCTAACTTCTAGTGTGAAATAACTTTTTTCTAATACATAATTGTTGTTTTGTTATTAAAATAGATTAGAGCTCAGTATGATAAGTTTCAGGCAGAACTGATTTCATAAGTTTATTAGAATTTGGTTTTTAGCTTTTTATTTTTCAGTAATTACATATTCACAGAAAGTTGCAAAGAAAGGTACAAGGAGGTCCCATGCATCCTTCGCAGCCTCTGCCAGTGTTAATATAACTGTAATACAATATCACAATCAAGAAATTGGCGCTGACACCATCCACAGAGCCTGTTCACGTTTTCCCTGTTCCACCGGCTCTGTGTGTGCGCGGGTTTGTCCCACGTGGCTTCAGGTGGCCCCCACGGCGATCAAGATGCAGAAGTGTGCATGTCCGGAGGCTCCCTCGCGCTCTCCCCCTTTCTGGCACACCCACTGCCAAGTGTGACCTCACTTTAAAGAAAGTGTGTATATGTGAGCAGTTTCTCATGTCAGACTTTTAAAAACGAATAAAATACTCCAGTTATTTCCACCTTTTTCTGCTTTATTTGAATGAACTGTTAGAGCAAGGATACATTTGTGTTGTTACGAGATGTACCTATCTTAAAGTCCACGGGAAACTTACTTCTCAAGGATTAACCAGGAAATTAGGGAGATCTGTCTTGTTATCAAAAGTCATAATGGCTGAAAGTACAGATTGTGGTGCCTTGATTAAGAAACCAAGTGAGTGGGTGTGGTCTTACATCTGTAGAGGAGGAAGTGCTTTGCACAAGCGTCCACCATCATACCTGCCACATGAGATTCTAATTATTTGCTTACATCTAATTCCCCCTCTTCTTTCACGAGCAAGGAGCCTATGACCCCCCCTCCTCCCTTCCCTTTCCCCTTTGTCTTTGTTGTCAGTTTGTCCATTTAGTCATCCCTATGTTGTCTGTTAACAGATGTTTATTTTGCAGCTACCATAGGCTGGACGCTGCCTGGTGGCTGGCTGCATACACATCAGTGTTTCTCACTTCGGCAGTGTTGACGTTTGGGGCCAGATAATTCTTTGCTGTGAGGGCTCCCCTGGACGTTGTAGGATTACAGCAGCATTCCTCACCTGTGCCCACTAGATGCCAGCAGTATCCTCTCTTTCCCCAGTTGTGACAGACACGTCTTGAGACGTTGCTAAATGTCTTTTGCAGGGCCGCATGTTTGTCCCCAGTTGAGAACCACTGGTATACATGAATGGTGATCCCTCCCATCAAAGAAATGCCCCCTCCCCGCTCGGAAGCTCCCATTAGTAACACCTTGCACCACTCTGGTGCCTTTGTTACAGTTAACGAGCAGTGTAACTGTTAGGATTAGCTGAAGTGCGTGGTTCACATCGGGGTTCCCTCTGTGTCATGGGGTTCTGTGAATTTAGGGCGTGCGCTGTCATGTATCCACCACTCCAGTATCCTGCAGAATTGTCTCACGGCTCTGCTGGTCCCTGTGCTCCCCCTCCGTGCCCTCCCTGTCTTCCTGCCAGCCCTGGATCTTCTCACTGCCCTGTGGTTTGGCCTTTTTCAGAATGTCCTACAGTTGGAATCGTGCAGTATGTTGCCATTCCAGACTGGCTTTTTCACGTAGCGATGTTGAGGATTCCACTGTATGGATGTACCACAGTTAATCTGTTCACCTGGAGAAGCATCATCGTTGCTTCCAGTTTTTGGCGGTTATGAATAAAGCTGATATGAGTCTCCCTGTGCAGGTTTTTGTGTGGACATAAGTTTTCAGCTCAGCTGGATTGAGGACCATGACTGCTGCATTGTGATGAGTGTGGTTATTTTTGTAAGAAACTGCCAAACTGTCTTCCCGAGTGGCTGTGCCCTTCTTCCTCTGCGTCCTTACCAGTATTTGCATTTTGAGGAGAGTTTTTTATTTTTTAAACAATACTGAATTTTCCCATCCTGATATATTTTGTCTCTCTCCATTTTTTCTGTTTTGAAATGTTTCTTAGTAATATTTTTTAGTTTTCTTCAGATAAGTCTTGAGTGTAATCTTGATGTTGAACTTGTATCTGGTCATTGTGCTGAAATGTTTTGGTTAAATTGATTAATTGGTTCTAAGGGTTTTTCAGTTGATTCTCTCTCTCTCTCTTTTTTTGGTGAGGAAGATTGGCCCTGAGCTAACATCTATTGCCAGTCTTCCTCTTTTTGCTTGAGGAAGATTGTTGCTGAGCTAACATCTGTGCCCATCTTCCTCTGTCTTGTATGTGGGTCAGCGCCACAGCAGGGCTTGATGAGCAGTGTGTAGGTCTGCGCTTGGGATCTGAACCCACGAACCCTGGGCTGCCAAAGCCAAGTGTGTGAACTTAACCACCATGCCACCAATCTGGCCCCTCAGTTGATTGTTTTGTGGATTCTAAATCAATAATCTTATCTTCTCTAAATGAGTTTTGCCGTTTTATTTCCCATATGTCTCACTCTTCTTATCTTAGTGCAAACTGTCAGTTGTAGTCAGCAGTTTTGAATTGCAGTGGTGATTATGATCTTCCTTGTTTCCTTCCTGAGTTTAATTTGTTCCTGATCTTAATGTAAGTTCTTCTGTTTTCCTATTAACATATAAAGTTTATTATAGGTTTCTGATGAATAATCTAGATTATGCATGAATTTTCCTTGATTGCTCTTATCACGTGTTTTACCAAGATTTTGTTGGATGTTTTTTGGTGTGTATTGAAAATAATCATGTGGCTTTTATCTTTTACTATGTTAACATTTAACATCAGTTTCCTAATGAAATTTCCTAATAGTGAACCATCTTTGAATTTATTCAGTTTCAGCTTTATGGTTACATTACCCTCACAGAGTAAGTTAAGAAACTTTGTTTTTATTTTTCTCCCCTAATGTAACACTTTAACATGCGAATGATGTGTCCATTGAAGGCTTCATAGAATTTTCTCAAAAAAACTAACTGAGCCTGTTGCCTTTTGGGGGAACAGTATTAGATCTCGCCTCACCTTTTCCATTTCACCCCGATTGGTCTTTTCACTTTTTTTTCTCTTGAGTTAGTTTAGTTAATATATTTCAAACATATTGGTATAAAGGTATACATGGTATTCCTAACATTACTCATATTAAATATATTTCTTTATAAAACTTGGCAAGGTATATCTTAGGTCTTATGGTTTCTTCAACTTTGTTGATAAGAATTCATCTGAAGCATTTTAAAAATACAGACTCCCAGACCCTTCCCGTGAGGTTCCCCTGGAGGTTCGGTAAGTCTAGGTGGGGACCCAGATTTATGCTTTCAGCAAGATCCCACCTGATTCCCATTAGCTGAGTCAGGAAATTCTTACCTGTTTTATTAGTCTTTTCATTCCTTTCATTCCTTTCCTTCTACCGCCATCTCCATCCCCAGCTCTGGAATTGAGTGCTAAGGCGTTTTTTGCCATTCTTTCTTATATCCTTGGATATTTCTTTGGCCATGTCGAAAGCAATTTGATATAAGTGTTTTCGTTGCCGTTGATTTTCCTGAAGTTTGTAATTTCATGGTTATTTTCCTCTTTAACTCAGTGATTGTTGTTTTTTTAAAGTCTTCTAAACAGATTCATTGTGGGTGGGAGAGAACTATCATTTTTATGGATATATAAGAATCAGTTTTCTCACCAGTAAGAAGGGAATGATGCTGCTATCTGCCTCATGGCATTGTTCTATGAGGATTAAATAAAATAATCCTTAAAAAGTGTTCAACAGATTCTGCCAGACTTTTAGTAAACATTTCAGTAAGTTGTGTTTTGTTTTGTTGATTCTAGTTTTATTGAATTATAGGCAGAATGAATCCTTCTGAATGTAGAATTGGGGATTTTCCTTTTGTTCTTTACGTATGTCAGTTTTCCTAAAAATTCTTAGAGTATTTGGATGGAATATGCACACAGTAGAAACTGAAAACTACGTCTCTAACTGTGTGATTTAAATCAAGTGTACTGTTGATGCTATTAAGTCCTTCATTTACTTTGTTAATGTTTCCACCAAGGCTTTGTCTGTTATCTGCCTAGTTTTGAGGGAGGTGTGTTCACTTCTTCCTCTGTGATTTGTCTTTAATTTATTGATTCAACAAGTATTTATCGTTTTCATATGCCAGGCATTTTGTCGCTGTTGGGAATGCAAATTGAACAATTCTGACAAAGTTTTTGCACTCTGAACTTAATGAAAAAGAAGTAAAAGCAAATAAAATGATTTAAGAACATGAGAAGCAAGACAGAACAGTGTAACGTGTGGCCTAGGGTGAGGGCAGGCGGGCACAGCGTTAGATATGTTGTGGAGACGCCTGCCCGGCTAGAGAGCGTGGATTCTGGGTGAGCAGAAGCCAGGCGGGCGTGTCCTGAGGGCCGGGACAGAGAGCACGCATCCTGAAGTGGGAAGGGGTCTGCGCCATGCAAGGGGCAGAGGACGACCCCTGTGGGGTCAGGAGCAGCTGTGGATCAGACAGTGTGGGTTTTGGTCCTGGGCCGTGGCAGTCTGGCATTTATTCTGGTGGTAGTGGGAATCCACTGGTGTGTTTTATTAGAGGAGTGAAAAGGTCTGTTCTGTGTTGAGAAAGATTTCCTGGGCTGCTCTTTGGAGCTGGATTGCAGTCAGACGGGAGAGAAGCAGGCAGCCCGGTCGCAGCTGCTGTAGGGCTGTGAGTGCGCAGGGCGCCCAGGCGGTGGCATGAAGGTGGAGCGGAGCCCAGAGCACGTGCCGTTGACTTGCTGTGGGAGGGAAGGCTTTGCGTCCAGCAACTGGATGGTGCTATTTAATAATAATTTCCTTCCTCCGTTTCCACCTGTTTGTGTTTCACGTGCTCTGTTTTAGTGTGCACAAAGGTTTACGACGGTTTCTTGTTGGGTTATCTTTTTTCAGATATTCCTCTTTTCCCATTTAGTGTCATTTTGTTTTGAAAAGACTGCTGATAATCTTTTCTTTTGTGGAAATTGATTTCCACGCTACTGAAGAGTGAAAACTAAATGAGATCATTCTTGTAAGTGAGCATCATAGAGGTGACACCACAATTCAGTTCTCTGCACGTTCTCTTCTCATCCTCCCTGTTGTCGAACGGTGTTGGGTACAGGGCAGCTGTGCATTTTATTTCTTGTATTTCGTTACTGCTTCTCTCCCCCTAAGCCCTTCTCTCCCCTGTGTGTGGTACAGAACTTCGTTGATTCTGCTGTTCTTTTGCACTTACCATTGGATTCCTTTAACAGTACACTCTTCTCTCCTTTCTGGTTTGTCTTTTCTTTCTTTAAAAATCTGCCTGAAGATTCCTTTACTCTAAATTATATCTCCATTATGTCTCCATCCCGCATTCATTTAGAACTTTGATGTGCAATCTTCTAATAGGTTTTGATCAATAATCTATTCTCTTTTCAGTTTTAATTTGACTGACTTTTATAGTGACGCGTAGTTGAAATGAATCCATCACATTTAAAATGAAAATTAAGAAAGTTGTATCACCAGATCCCAGTACTGGGTTATTTCTCCAGAAAGTGTAGAATGAGTTCCTGGATCTTTTTTGCGGTCCTCTGTACTGCTGTCTTCAGAGTTAACGCCACTGTTTCCCACTGTTGGCAGGAGTTCTTTTAATGTTAGCTACTATTTGCATACAAAAAGGGAGATTGAAAGGGATCATTGTTAAAGTTTTTCTGTAACCCATGCAGACTTTCAGAATTAATAATTTAGAAGAAAAACATTTGTTATACTAACATTGGTTTCTTTTTCTTTAAGGTTATTGGGGTGTGTGTGTATTCTTAAGTTTTCATTATTTACATGTTTATCTCTAAAATGTGAACAACAAAAAACATAGTGTCATTTTATTTTCATCAGTACCTGGTACGTCACTCAGTGGGAATTCGGCTCTGAGCAAGTGTAACTGGTGAATGGATTGGTTGCTCTGTCATTCTTTGATAGATTGCCTTATTGATGTTCCCGTTTCAGTTAACGGAGCATCATCCTCATCTGCACCCGCCGATGATGCGTCTGCCCCGGCTCCTGCAGTCGCGTCTGAAGAAGCCGCCCTGTCCTCACCTTGCACTAGTACTGCTGTTGAAGATCCTTCGGTCCCAGAGATACCGACCTCCTCAGAAAACAATGAATGTATTCTTTCTACCAGTGCAGCCTTTGGGTCTGAAGCTAGGAGTACATCAGACTCTGCCCCCTCTCATTCTGGGAACGGTTCTGCTTTTGAAGCAGCCAAACTGAGACAGCCAGACGGGTGTGTGGAACCTGTGCGGCAGCAGCCCGGGAGTGCCGGCACGGAAAGCTTGCCATCAGGGTAGGTTAAATAGACTTTTTTAGATGTTTGACTTAGCATTTAAGCAGCAACTGTTTGATAGTATATGACTGTGGAATGCATATATAAAATTTTTCCCTTGTTCATTAATTTAAAATCTAAGTTGGAATAAGATTCATACTATTTGTTTATTTGCTGCAAAGCCAAGTACTTTTTAAAACTAGGAACAATTGCTCATCTAGTTGAAGTATGTGCAATATGGAGGGAAAAGAAAAAACCTGATGTTAATTTGCAAGACCCCCTTGATTTGGTTCTTGGTTTATTTTTACTTTTAGATAAGAGTGACCGTGACACTCTGCATAAAAACTTGAGTTCTCTGGCTTCCTTCATGGTCTCCTCGGGCCCCAAACTTGAGAACAAGTAGCCATCGTTTTCCTCAGTTAATGCTGAGTGCTGGGGGGGCGTCGCCTGACTCGGCCGATTGGCTGTTACAAACTCAGGTTTTCACTGCTGCTCAGTAATTCTTAATCTCCTTTAAATTCCCGGCTGCAATTATTCAGGCCTCGTGATGTCCCTCACAGGGTGTTCTGTGTGTGTAGCCCATTTGGTCATCTCTCCCTTATTTACTTAACAGTTTTTTTGACTCTTTTCTAGGCTTTGGTGATGCTAATTTTAATTAATGATTCATTGTCTCTGCCTTCAGGAAGCATATTTCGTGGCTCAGATTTGTAAACATTTATGCCATATAATTTGGAAATGCTGTAATGAAAATATGGACACAGTCCTTTCTAACACAGCTTACAGCAGTTAGTGTCCGCTCCCGTAGCTGCTGCACCTGCGCTCTAGAGGCCTCCGCATGCCACCCTCATTCTCTCAGGGCAGCCACCGTGTGCCAGCCCCCTTCTCACTTTCTGAGCTGTTTTCCTCGGTGCTCTTCCGTGGCGCATCTGATTCTGCCCACTGCCTGCCTGTGGTTTCACCTTTGGTCCTCTCCTGCCTGCGCTTTTGCTGGTGGGTCTGGCACACTCCTGTCACTGTTAAATCTCTGCGTCCAGGCCAGACCTTTCTCTGAGCTTACTTTCAGCTACTTACTGGAATCTCCACTTCTTTTTTCTGCAAGCATTTCGGACCCTATGTTATCTTCCCTTCCCTCTCGGAAATCTCTCATGGTCCCCTTCTCTCATATCTTTGGCAGCTGAGTCACTTATCGGAGTCTCTCAGGTGTCTGCCAATGTGACACAGACATAGAAGAAGGGGTTCTTCACCGTGAAGAACCTCACGGTGTAATGAGGGGTACAGATGAGTCAGTCAGTGACGTGCAGTACGATTAGAGCTCTGTTAGAGGTAAGTTTAGGATGTGTGGGAGGAAACATGGAGAGGGAGGTCAGTGCTATTCATTACTTTCAGAAGAGCTGACCCTTCTGTGGATTTCTGAAAGAGGAGCTGTCGTCAGTGCTGTTGAGTTGTTTTTCACTCTTAGCGCCCTGTGGACAGCAGAGCGGACCCTGCCCAGTGTTTCTGTGCCATCCTCTTGCCTTCCGGTGCTGGATCAAACAATGCTCTCCTGCTATTCACAGGGTGTTCATGGCCACTTGTTTTGGAAGTGGGCGGCCAGGTCCTTCCTAGTCTGTCTTAGTCTGGAAGCTCCACTGAAACCTGTCTAGACCTGCTGGTGTTTGAAACACTAGTGGCAGAGCTTTCAGCATCCTGGCAACCTGCAGCTGCCACAGCATGACCACTGACAGATGGGTGGTGGTTCCCTGAGCCAGCGGGAGGTGAAACTGGGCTACTCGCGGAGAGCGCCGGATCTGAATCTAGACCACCAGGGCGGGCCAAGAGGGGGCAGGGGTTAGCATGGCACTAACGGAGGTGCAGGTGGTCAGCGGATTTATTCTCATCGCACCAGCTGTGTGTTGCTCTCACATCCATGAAGATGAGTACACTGAACGCAGGAAGTAGCCTTTTGTTACAGCTCGAGTTCAGCATCAAGGGAGCAGGGTCCGTAGTACTGAAGAGTGAACGGTCCTGTGAAGAACTTTGTATGCCTGTTATGGGTTTGAGAATTTTTCTCCTGAAAATCATGGTTAAGTGTTAAAGAATTTTAAGCAGGGGAGTGGCATGGAGATATTTGCGTTTTATTAAGATCTTTTTAACAGTGGTATAGACAGATAGGAGTTAGGGAGACAAGTTAGGTTAGCAGCCTGGCTGTTTTACAAATGAGGGAAGCAGGCATTCCAATTTAAAAGGACAAGTGCATACACTTAATTCTGTGGGGGCCGAATGAATGCTTCAGCATGCCTGTCGCCACCATATGTGATTTTTGCATTTGGAGAATTTTGTCGTAATCTAGATGAGTGATTTTCAGATTGCAGGTTGCATCCCATTAATAAATTAGGACCAGCATTTGAACACATAATGAAATAGATCAGTACAGATTAGAACAGAAAATACTGAGGTGTGTTAGATGTGGTACGAGTAAGCATTGTTTCCAGAAAGGTTGTTCTTCTGGGGAGTGTGTGTGTGTAAGTATAAAGTCTGTAAATACATAGCAGTCTAGTGCACACAGAGCTGTTTATGTAGAATGTACTTCTTACCCTGTGAGCTGTGGTCAGAAAGTTTGGAAGCTACTAACCCAGGTGAGAATCTGCGTAGCTGCCCCAAGGATGGTGCTGGTCTCCCAGGGCCCTGTGCAGGTGGCCGTGGGGATGTGCCGTGTGCAGGAGCGAGAAGAGGAAGGTGGACCAGGCTGGTTCTTCTGGCCCAGGCAGGACTCGACTTTAGTGACTGAGGCAGCAGCTTTCCAATCTACATCCTCTTCCCTCAGAACTCTGTCTTAGTTCCTGTGTTTACCTGCTTTGGTAATTTGCTCAGTTTGTTAGCTAACTGCCCAGTAGAATCGCGGGTGTTAGACTGTTCTGGAGGAAGTGTGTTCCAGCCTGGGGATGCCGTCTGTGTGTCACGTCAAATGTGCTCTCCCCGGGGCTGGCCCCGTGGCTGAGTGGTTAAGTTCTCGTGCTCCGCTGCAGGTGGCCCAGTGTTTTGTTGGTTCGAATCCTGGGCTCGGACATGGCACTGTTCATCAAACCACGCTGAGGCAGAGTCCCACATGCCACAGCTAGAAGGACCCACAACGAAGAATATACAACTATGTACTGGGGGGCTTTGGGGAGAAAAAGGAAAAAAATAAAATCTTTAAAAAAAAAAAAAATGTGCTCTCCCCCAGAGGCCTCTGTAGGGAATGTCAGTCCTCAGAGGGCTGCATGACTCACACTCAGGTCTCTGCTCGAATGTTCTTACTGCCAAAAGGGGTCTTCTGCTCGCCACAAGGCAAGCCAGCAGTTGAGAGGCAAGGTGGCAGGAGAGAAAGGGTTTGATGACAGCTTGCTGGCACGGGGGAGACGGGGCACTAGAGTCACCTTACGGAACACAGACCACAGGCGGTTACAGAGGGGCTGGTCTCCGGGTGGGACAGACGTCTGGCCCCAGTTCCTGGTAGTATTTTGTTTTACTGGATAGGCACCAGAGACCGGAGAAACACCCTATACCCTGGTTCAGTTAGAGATAGTAAGAGCAAAATCTTTAACGTGTGTAGTAAAGATTACTGTTTACGTGAGTGGCGCCAACAAAGTTACCTCATTCCAGAGGCCTTTTCCGATTCCTCTGTCCAAGTCAGGCCCCTCTGCCCCCATCCCTTAACCTTGCCTTACTTTTTCCCAACCTTTTACTATGAAAATGTACAGACGGGTAGAAAGTGCCCATCTGTATACCTACCACTGGATTCTACAATTGACATGTTCTCTACCTGCTTTGTTGCGTGTCTCTTCGTCTCTCTATCCATCTCATTTTTAAATGCAGTTCAGTAAGTTGCAGATTTCAGTACACTTTTGCCTCTTAACACTTCAGCTTGTATATCATTACAGCTTAGTATTTGTTTAAAGGTTTTTAGGTGAAGTTTACATAGAAAGAAATGCTCAAGTCTTAAGTGTACCATTTTCATGACTTTTTTTAATTGAGATATAATTGGCATTGCATTAGTTTCAGGTGTATAGCAACATGATTTGCTATTTGTATATAGTGTGAAATGATCACCATTTGACGAGTTTTGATGAATGGATACATCCGGATAACTCAAACCCTTGTCAAGTTACAGAACCTTACCATCGCCCTAAAAACTTCTCTCCAGCCCCTTTTTTCAGTCAGTCCCTGTCCTTACTTTTAGAGACGCAATCACTGTTCCAATACTTTTCCACTATAGATTAGTTTTCCCTCTGCTAGTACTTAATATAAATGGAATCAGTATCAACTCTTTTTTTTGGTAAGGAAGATTGGCCCTGAGCTACCATCTGTTTCTAATCTTCCTCTTTTTGCTTGAGGAAGATTGTTGCTGAGCTAACATCCCTGCCTGTGTTCCTCTATTTTGTCTGGGGGATGCTGCCACAGCATGGCTTGCTGAATGGTGTGTGCATCTGCACTTGGGACCCAAACCCAGGAACACTGGGCTGGCCTTAGCATCAACTCTTTAGAGTAGAGTTTTTTTATAGTTTATACTAAATAATGTCTTATTTTTCTTTCTAACACTTAAATCACCATATGACATATATCTGTTTATGTGTTATTGTCGGTTTTCTCTCCCCTAAAGAAGGACTTTATTTTGTCCATTTCTGTATTCCTCGTGCCTAAAACTGTGCCTGCCATGTAGCAGGTACTCAATAAATACTTTTTAAATAAGTGAATTAGTGCTTGATTAAATAGCTGAATGAGTGAGCAATTGGGCAAAGGACCTGGCTTGAAAATGCCTCTGGAAGAAACAGTTAACAAGGTCAAAAGCTGCTGAAAAATTCAAGTAAGATAAGAACTGAAAGGCACCCATTGAAGCTAACAACAAAGAGAGGATTTGCTGTTGGCCTTTGACAAAGTGGTTGCTACGAGATGGAGTGAATGGAGGGGTGGAAGTGTGATAAAAACTCTTTTGAAGAGTGAGAACTAATGAGTAGAACTTGTTCCCTGTGAGCACGCAGGGAAAGCCGAGTGTTGGGTAGAAGTGGCCAGAAAAGACAGAGGAGCGAGGCCACTCTCTGTCTTGGGAGATGGGAGAGGCTCCCTGGGGCTGGGAGTCCATGGAGGCAGGGCGAGCCGTGCAGGGGGAGGGAACTGCTGGATGGGGTTACGAGAAGGCCAGTCTGCTGCCCACCCCATGGTCTGAGTTTGAAACAGTCATTATCCGGTCAGTAACTGTTCTGTTCTTTCTATTGTAATGTGTTTCACAAAATTCTTCCACATTTCCTTTTGTTTTAAATAAGGTCTTTGTTCAGTAGTAGATTTTTAAAAAATTTATGTATAGCCTTAGTGAGACAGGCAGACTGTCTGAATACAAGAAAGGAGAGTGTTATGGTTGAAGGTGAAATGTGGCAGTTACCTTCTCTATGAAATTCAAGGATTCTGCCAAGAAGTTTCATAGGCAGCCAGGTAATTAGTGCCTATTTCAGGGTATTCATGCGTTTCCACTACTGGGATCATCTAGTCTCTGGCCATTTCCAACCCGCTGCTTTGATAGGACCCGTAGGTACGGCTCTAGTGGGCTATCAAACTGAGTCGCCCGCGCTGTCCCCCTTTGCCCTCCGTACCACCTCCCCGACTCCTCTCGCCAGCACCTTCCTCCCTCATTGCTGCCTGCGGCCCGCTCTGACCACTGCCTACACAGTGAGGACTCACTCTTGGCAGCTGCAGGCCCCAGGAGGGAAAATCTCACTCTGAGAGTAACACATCCGCAAGTTCCCTCCTCTGGGACCAGCTCCCAGGGGAGGAGGGAAAGGCCTGGGATCCTGGAGTCCCGGGATGGATCGTGAAATTGACCAGGCTCCTCCCCTGTGCACCAGGGGTTCTGTGTCCCGAGAATGTTGTCAGCAGAGGACAGCTGGGCACCCCCCACCCCCAGGAAAACTGGTGGGGAGTGACAGGAATTCTCTCTCCCCTTATGTAAGTACCTATATGATAATCTCGACTTTGCCTCTTGGCCCAAAAGTCCTAAAATATTTACTATCTGGCACTTTCCAGTAGAAGTTAGTTTATCCTTGGTCTAGTGCATAGAATGTATAAAATTATAAAAAAGATATCCAAAAGTAGTTCTCAGTAATGTTCTGTGTAGCAGGCAGTTTAGTTTGAGAAAGATAAATCTGTTTAGAGCAAGAACACTAAAATCTGGAAGTGATCCCCTGTTCTGGAAAAATTAAGGCCCAGTGGCTAGCATTATGCTTCGTGCTTACTGAATATTGTTGCATTTCAACTAGAGATATTTGCAGTTAACTTAGGGTGAAATTAGAAAAGGGCTTCATGGCCCATTAAATGGATGGAGCACTTGGTTATGTTTATTTTTTTTCCCCTAAGCTTAAAATTTGCTTCTGATCACAAAACTAAGACATGACCAAATAAAATATTTAAATCGTTCAGAAATATTTGTTCCAGTGCCCCAGCTCCCCACCAGGGAGCTCCTCTGGTCAGGCTTCCTTCCAGGCGCTTGGGGGCCGGGTGCCAGGACTCTGCTGCTGTGGGGCGTGGGTCTCGGCAGGGTGAGCATGTGGCCTTGTCATGATGTCAGGCAGGGACAGGCTCTCTGAGAAGGACGAGGTGAAGAGGGCACAGAGCGGCTACATCAGTTACTATTTTGCATACACTTGTAGAATTATTGTAAGAAAATGGGATTGCACTCTACCTACTGTTTTTCAGTTGCTTTTTAAAACCTGGTCGTATTTCTGCATCAGTATGAGCAGATTCACACATTCACTGAATACTTAATCAGTAAGTGTTCATCAAGCGCCTCTTCTCTGCAGGCTCTGTGCTTGTGCTCCTAGTGCTCACGTGAGCTCTGCGGACCGAGGCCCCGCCTCTGAATATGAGCGTGTGGTCTGAATATGTGGGTCCACCTCAGTTCCTTGCAGTGATTTCGTAGCATTTCCCTGCGTGTTAATTGTTTCTGTGTAACAAATTACCCCAAACTTTAGCAGGTGAAAACAGCAAACGTGTACTCTTACCCAGTTCCTGAGCATCGGGTAGTGGCTGAGCTGCGTGCTTCCGTGCGAGGTCTCTCATGAGGTCACAGCTGTCTGGAGGGTGACTAAGTGGAGCTGACTTGGCAAACCCAAGAGAGCTGAGTTCTGGCCTGTCGGTGGGAAAAGCCCGGCCTGCGCATTGGCGCTTCCGAGTGGCTCGGGAACGGGCAGCATCAGCTACCCTTGGAAGTGGCGGTGAAGATGGCACTGTAAACAGCAAGACGCCTGAAACTCACCTTGAGAGATGAGTCCCTAATTCTCCTCCAAGCGGCCAGGACTGCCACCCCGCCCGGGGGCTGCTTCCCGGAGCCGTCTGCACTCGGCAACGCTGGCCAGGCATGTTAGAGGGTGGGGCACTGTATGAAACCGGGGACGCAGGTGAACCATTATGAGATTAACAAGTGAATTTTCAAACCCACGTCCTTCTTTCCTGCCCAAATCACAGGACGTGACCTTTTCACCCAGGAGATTGGAAGTGTCTTCTCCCAAAGACCCCCAGAAGAGACTCACAGTACTGATGTCTATTTCTACGGCCCCCTTCAGTTGATCCCACAATCCGCAGGCCCCACCCAGGCAGCGTTGTCGTCTCCTCCTCATTAGACCTCTGAGGGACGCCTCTCACTGTGCAAGACGGAGACCAAAGCAAACAGCCTAGACAGCGCAGCTTGAAGGAAATAGACTGTTTTAGTATTCTCAGAGGGATACACGTGGCTATGACACGTGAACCAAGAAGGAGGAATTGTGAATACAGAATCCTCAAAGAACCAAATGCTCTTGGAAGTCTACTGCAGTGGAAGACTTGGCTGATAAAGAAATTTCTCTGGAAGTAGAACCAAAAGATAAATTTATAAAATGAGAGAAGTAGAAAATTAGAGGACCAGTTCAGAAGATCTGATAAGAAAAGTTCCAGAAAGAGAAAATGGGAGGAAATCCTTAACAAAATAACCAAGGAAAAAAATTTGTTTTCCCACAAATATGAAGGACATGAATTTTCTTATTGAAAGGGCTCACCAAAACTCAGGATAATAAGTGAAAATAAATCTATATTAAGACACCTCATTGTGAGAATTTTAGTACATTGGAACCCAAGAAAAAAATCCTAAACGTTTCCAGAGATTAAAAAAAGGGAAAACAGATCTCATTCTCATCAGAATAGCATTAGACTTCTCAGAATCAACACAAGAGGCTAGAAGAGAGTGAGCAGTGCCTTGAATGCTGAGGGAAATGAATACAACCTAGAATTCTGCCTCCAGCCATGCTGTTGAGTGTGTGTGCAGAATGAATCCGTCTTCAGACATCCTCGGGGTCTGAGAGCTTACTTCCCATGTAGTGTTTCTTAGGAAGCTACCAGGACTCGTTCCTCCACAACTAAGTCGTGAAAGTGAAGACCTGGGGTCCGGGAATTAGGGGTCTGAAGGAAGAGGAGTGAGTGGCGTTGCCAGCACCATCGTGAAGGGAGAGCCCCAGGTGGTAGGCCCGCAGCCAGCCAGTGTAGACTGAGCAAGTCAGAAGGCAGGTGTGGTTGATAAAATACCTAATAAGCTTAAGCATTTTGAGAGATTTATGCAACTTGAAAAGTATCTGGAGTTAATGGTAAGTACATAGAAGACGGGAAGAAAGGAGACAATTAAAAACAGAAGTGTGTTGTGTTCCATGGCTCAGCCGTTAGGAGGGTTTATGTAGTCATAATAAGAACCATAAGGGAGGATGCAGCATGTGTGTGTGTGGAGGGAGGGTAAGTGTTACGGAGAGTGTGTGTGTATGTGCGCGTGCTTGCGTGCGCGCGCACAGGAAAGGAACTCAGCTTCATCTTCACAGCGAGAAGGCAGTACAGCTTGTTTGAGACTGGATAACAAGTACTGAAGTGAGCTTGTTAGTAAGTAAAAGAATTGGCTACAGCAGTTGAAAGTGTTGCCTTTGGTGAGTGGAAAATTAGGTTAAGAAGTAGGCAGTGTTTTTGTAATGAGCCTTTTGGACTGTATGACTTTCAGCTGTGAGATGTGTGTAATTATAGAACTCAAGGTAGATGTTAAGCAATGTGAAAGTATATATAATTTTGATAAAAATTAAAGCTAAATTAAAAATAGTAAAAGATGGAAATGTTGCTATAGAATAGCAATAAAAATTCAAGGGCTGATGGTAGGAATGAGTATGTAAGTTTTGTAGTACAGGATAGCGTGAGTGTTCCAGTACAGGCTTTTATAGCACAGACACTTTGGAGTAGATAAGTTTAATAACTTACGTGATGCTGAGTCAGTTGTGAACCTGGGCGTCTGTGTTGTTCGTGATTACTACTTCAGCATTGTGTGACTTAGGTTTGTTACATGTGGCCTCAACAACAATTGGTATTTTTTTCTGCTTGCCATTTTAAGTATGGTTGTGTACTCCTGGTATAGCAAATAGCTTTAGTATGTATGCTCATTGTATAGGAAAGTTAATTAATAATTAAAGTCTTCTCTAAAGAGAAATCAAATTAAATTGAGTCCCTGTGTTTAAGGGAAAGGAAAATATTTCCCATTTATTTTACTTTCAAATTGAAAACAGGAATGTTAAACTCAGAAATACCAGGTTTTCACTTTTTATGTTTAAAATTTTTCTTCTGTACCAAGTTAAGGAAAGACTGGAGAGGAAGAAACAGGGACCACAGAGGAGAAAATGAGAGTGGGGAAATAAGAAATTGATAGTCTTCAAGATAGAACAGAAAAAGATAAAACTGGCATGTCCATAAACTCTGAAGCTTACCCAAACAGGAGAGGGATAGAGATGCACAGAAAGAAGACGCTAAATGCATATAGAGGAAGGATTTTCATGAAGAGCGCCACCACATACTTCTTGAAGGTGATACCGCTAAAACTTTTCAGATGTGTGTTTTTGAAATTGCAGGCAAACGTGAATATTCCTTCATTGACAGTTCGTGCCTTGGGTGTGATACCAGGCTGGAAGTTCCTCTCCCCTTGATTCAGTTTCTGTTTGCTGATGATTTGGAATTCTGTAAATTAGTAACTTTTAAAACCTTTAGATATTAGTCTTTCCTCCTCTGCTAACTGTACTTACTGAGTTTACAATATGGTTAAGGAAAAGGGAATAATTAGAAACAAAAAGCATTAATAATTGAGAAAAGAAACAACTTTATAATATATATCTAGCCTTTTAAGGTAAAACTTGTCTGTAATTTTCCTGATTATAAGACAGAATCATTTTTTAGGTCATCGTAGTTTATCGTCTCTTATGTTTGCATTTTATTAAAGGTGGGAACAGAGGAAAGATCCTCATGGTAGAACCTATTACGTGGATCATAACACTCGGACGACCACGTGGGAGAGGCCACAGCCTTTACCTCCAGGGTAACGTTGCATCTTTACGTGTCTTCAGTTGTATTTTATCATATATGTAATTTTTAAAATTTATTTACTACAACATAAAATGACTCTTTAATTTTGCATATTATGCGTCCTTGGTTTGCTTTTGTGAGTAACGTATGTTCAGTGAATGAGATTTGCTGTGTTGTGTTTCTTTTGCAGTTAGTCTGAAGGGCTTTCTCAAGAGATTGTCAAACGTTGCATGAGTTACTGAGAGTAATCACGGAGTTTTGGTCCTATTTCAATCCTTGTTATTTTTTAAGGAATGAAAGCATATTTAGGACAATTTATACATATGTTTCTCCGTAGATAGTGATCTCTAAACTATGTTATTTCATGAGATTTAATGACATAAGAGATACGAGAGTGGTCCAAAATTACGATCTAAAAGATTGCTACAAGTAGAGTTGTATTACGTTATGGCTAAAATTGTAGAGGGTTTTAAATGAATAAAAACATTGCTATAATTAAATCAAGTTCGTGCTCTTAGGCTACATTCCAGGCCGTTCACAAACTGATCTTCCTTTTCCTTTGTGTTCTCATCTTTCATAACTCTTTATACATACTGCACTGAGGGCTGGTTGGATGATACTGTTTATATCCTCCGCGAACACGCTGCCTGTACCTGGGATACTCTCCTTCTTGTCTTTGCCACTTAGAATAGCTCCCCTTCCCGATGCAGCTTAAAGTCCACCAAAGTAAAACGTTTTCAATCCAGAAAATTCAAGGCAAGGAATGTTATTTTTGTGAGGTTGGTTGAAGAATTCTGAAATCATTGTATAAATTAATGACACAAATTGGCTTAAAGGACTGCACCCTGGAGGATGGGGAGAATTCTGGTGGAGAAGTAGGGAAGGGCGCTGTTTTCTGAGGGAATCTTAAAACAGGCCTGACGGAATGAAACAGAACACATTTGGGACCAGCACGTGGTTGATTTGGCTCTCACACGGGTGCCTTGAAAGATCTCAGGGCAGTTGAGACTGATATGGAGAATGGGTTCATTTCTGTGTCGTGCCAGAGAGCAGTGATAGGTTGGATGATGTGTTTTGGTCCGTGTTTCAGTTGGGCAGCAGTGAACAGCAGGAAGGCAGCTTAAAAAGCTCTGGGTTGACTTACACTCCCGCGTGGGGGCCGTGGCTCTAGGGGCACACTGCCCCATCTGATTAAATGCTGGTCAAAACGAAGAGAGAGAAAGGCTAGTGAGGCTGACGCTGGGCTGTCCAGTCTGTGGCCTCTTTTTAAAAAGACAGGCCTTGGAAATCAGGTCATTGTAGAATGGGAAGGTAATTTAGTTACAATAAATAGCAGATCACACGTTCATAATTTTTCTCAAGAATATCCATATTTACATTCTTTTAAAAATTATTTGAGTGAAGTATTAACAATACTTTTCAGTTTCTTGTACTAAGGTTGTTTTTTATTTTAACTTTTATCACTGCTTATGTTGTTTGTGGTAGTTGGGAGAGAAGAGTTGATGATCGTGGCAGAGTGTATTATGTGGACCACAACACCAGAACGACGACGTGGCAGCGGCCCACCATGGAGTCGGTGCGGAATTTCGAGCAGTGGCAGTCCCAGCGCAGCCAGCTGCAGGGCGCCATGCAGCAGTTCAACCAGCGCTACCTCTACTCGGTGAGGGGCCGCCAGGCGCTCCCGCAGGCCTCTCCTCCGGGCAGCCCCCTTTTTGCTGGGGTGATTTTTAAAAAAAGTTATAGATTGCCTTACAGGGTATTTTTTAGTTGATCTTTAATGAATAATTAGCATTTCTGATATACGTAAGCACTTTACGTTTTTTAAAAAATTCTAGTTTCCTAACGTAACTATACACACAGTTTTTTGTCCTTATTAGGTGGTAGTTTTACAAATGCAGTTTCTTAATAAAATAATCTGTCTTCACCATTCGCAGTCCCCCACCTGTTATTATAATCATTTTGGTTCTTGAACTAAACCAGTTACCCCTATTTTTACTCAAGGCCAGTCTTGCCATCATCTAGCTATTCTGATTTCCATCCCACACTCTCAGAAACAACACTTTGGTCTGTGTGGGCCCACCGTAGATGTTCCTGGGGTTGGAGATAGTTTTGTCCAAAAAATCAAGTGCTGTCTTGAAACTCGACCAATTGGTGATTTATTTATTGCAATAAATAGTCACCCATAAGAAGAGTGGGGGAAAATTTTTTTTAAAAAGCCCTTTGTTAAATGGGTTTGATCACAGGAAGTAGAAAATATAAGTGTAAGTACTGGGCATTTCTAGACAGTGTTTTGATGCCATTTGAAAACCTAAATGTAGAGGCCAGCAGACGGAAAGGAGTTAGGAAAGACGCACACACACTTCAGTAGCTCTTTCTTCAGAGCCCCGTCCCAGGCTGCTCTTTCCACTCCTTTGCTTCAGGGGTGAAGTAAGTGCTCATGTGCAGCTTGACCCATTCCCCTGGTGTCTGTGGCCAGTGCACGGGGAGTGGGCCAACCCAGCTGGCCTAGCGTCTCCTGCTGCCACCAGTGGCTGGCGCTCTGGTGACCTGGGCAGAAATCTGGGGTAGGGGTCCACTGTTTAGTTGTATGTAGGAAACAGGAGACTGGGTACTGTGTGCGTTTGTTTGGAGTTGAACTCAGCTGTAGACGTTACACCTTGGGGAAACGGCAGAGTTGGATAATGTGTGCTCCCCTGCACATAACAGGACCTCCTCCAGCCGCCTGAGGTGTTGTTACCTCAATGCACCACCCCGTCTGGGGTGAGAGTCCAGGGCTAATCGTTGACTTGGTCATGCCAGTGAGTTCCCAGGTTCTTTCTGCCCTTTTGCCCCTCTGTCCTTATTGAGCTTCACGCTTCTTCCCTTGATCGTATGGGGCTGCTGCCCTCTGGGCCTCATTCTGCAGTCTAGGCAAGAAGAAAGGGAAGGAGGAGTTGGAAGAGGGGAGGGCTGTTTTCCAGCAGGCCCTCACCTTTTTGCTTGGAAAGGGATGTGCTCACCAGGGGCTTCTGCCTGCACCTCACTGGCCAGAGTGGTCCTTCCACCTGCTCAGCTGCAAGGGAGGCTGGGCATGCAATATTCTTAGATGGACACGTTGCCGCCTCAAACAAAACGGTGGCCTGGTTGTCAAGGAAGGAGCGGGAAATGGTTGGGGAGTACAATTAACAGTGTCTGGTACAAAGTTATAAAATATTCATCAAGATGCGTATACTTTGTCATTAAAGAATGATTTTCAGGTAATCGTTTGTATGTTTGTCATTCTTTTGAAATTAATGGTAGAATGTCTACATTTTCTTTGGAATTTATTTCTGAGTTGTAATAATGTATAAACATAAATGTGTTTTTATGTATGAATTTATAAAAGATTCTAATATTAAGATAAAATTATTTGTACAGAGGTGATACTAGAGTTTAATATTTGTTTTATTAATAGGCATTTGTTTTAAAAAGAACTGATAATTGTTCTATTTTTACATAAGTAATATTGCCTCGTTTGAATACGACAACTTTATCTGTGCTTTTCTCTCTCATTCCGTCTCGCTTCCATCAATTATTATGGAAAGGCTAAGAGATTAAAATATTGATGTCAGTGTATTATTTCTAAATTAGTTTAGAGGAACTAATACTTTTAATCAATTGATAATGACATTTTTAGGACTTAATGTTTTGAAATTACTGTATTTGCGTTCCTTTATCATATTTTTGTAGAAAATTGCTGTGAAATGTGATTCTGCCAAGTGCTTAGTTTATCTCTGCTTTTATATTAAAGTACTGTTATTTTATTCCTCCTCCCAACCCTTTCTCCGTCAGGCTTCAATGTTAGCTGCAGAAAATGACCCATACGGGCCTTTGCCACCAGGCTGGGGTAAGCTGATATGTTCTTGGTAAAAATATCTGAAAGGGATATATAGCAAATAGTTATTAAATGCTATGCTCACTCTGTTTTTTAGAAAAAAGAGTAGATTCAACAGACAGAGTCTACTTCGTGAATCATAACACAAAAACAACCCAGTGGGAAGATCCAAGAACTCAGGGGTGCGTATACATTACAGGTTTGCTCCAATTGTCTTACACGTGTCCGTAGATAGGATCAAGTAACCTTGATGCAGGTGTTTTCACCTCCTGGAAAATGTTCACCTTGTGATTGTAACTTTAGCTTACAGAACGAAGAACCCCTGCCAGAAGGCTGGGAAATTCGGTATACTCGGGAAGGCGTTAGGTACTTTGTTGATCATAACACGAGGACAACGACATTCAAGGATCCTCGCAATGGGAAGTCATCCGTGTAAGTGAAAGCCTGATGTTCTTAAATGCTGTTTAATGAGGACATGATAGCTCTGGTTTAGCCTCAGATTTTATTTTTGGATCAAGAAAACCTGCACAAGCAAGACCCCAGTACACCTGTCTTATCACAGAATGGACACGTGGCACATAATTCCTTAAGAACGACAGCAGATATTTGTATGGTGATGACTGTGTGCCACGGACGGTTCTCAGCACTTTATATATGTTAGCTCATTTTGTCTTCCAACAACCCCTTGAGGTAGATGCTATTATTTTCCTTTTTCCAAGTGCAGAAACTGAGGCTTACGGAGCATAACTGACTTGTGCAAAATCATATAGCGACTAATGGAGCTAGTTTCAGACCGAGGCCATCTGTCCGCAGTCTGTGCTCTTAACCGACACGTCATACTGCTGCAGTGTCAGGCTGCGAGATGTTCGACAAAGCGGAATTTCTCAGATAAAGATAGCTTAATTAAGCATTGGACAGATCTCTCCTTCATCCTCACTGTTAGGTAGGATGTCTTTGCATCACTGAGAAAATAGAAGCAATCATAAAAGGTCTTTTGCAAATTCCTAGTGTCACACCTGCCTGCCTATCAGCATCTCCCTTCCCTCTGGATCCTACAGGGGAGCTGTCATCGTCCCTCTCAAGGGCCGCCCCCTCTGCGGGCGCACTGGATCTTTTCCCCTCTGTCCCACTTAGTTGCTCTGGCAATTTATCGTCTTTCTAGCCTCCATCCTCAGTTTTTTCTTTCTCTACTGAATTATTCTCATCAGCTGTTATTTCTCCTAGGTTAAAAAAACAAAAAACAAGCATAACTCTTCACCTTACAAATCCACAGTGTAAATTCACTTTTATTGCTCCCCTACCTGGAAGAGTTGTCCCTGTGTTGCTGTTTCTAATTTCTCTCTCAAACCTCCTACAGCAAGTTCGGTGGGCCCTGAACTTGTTAAGGTCACCAGTGCCCCCCACACTGATAGTCCTGGGGCTGGATTGCAGTCCTGTCCCATTTGACTTATCAGGAGTGTTTGACATAAAACATTTCTCTTTCCTTGTAAAAGCAGGGCAGGGACTAAACTTTCTTGATTTCCTCTGCTCTTCTGGTCTTATTTCTTCCTCCATTTTGGCTGGGTCCTCCTTTTCTCTGCAGCCTCTGTTGACGTTCCCAGAGCTCTGTCCTTAGTTCTCTTTTCTTTTCTCTCTACACTCATTCTCTTGGTGAATCTTTCTTTTTTAAGATTGGCACCTGAGCTGACATCTGTTGCCAATCTTTTTTTTTCTTCTTCTTCTTTTCCCCAAAGCCCCTCCAGTACATAGTTGTATATTTTAGTTGTTGGTCCTTCTAGTTGTGGCATGTGGGATGCCACCTCAGCATGGCTTGATGAGTGGTGCTGTGCCCGCACCCAGGATCCGAACCTGTGAAACCCTGGGCCGCTGAAGCGGAGTGAGCAAACTTAACTACTCGGCCCCAGCGCAGGCCCCTCTCTTGGTGAATCTTATCCAGTGTCATTATTTTAAAAAACATCTATATGCTGATGACTCACAAATTTTTATCTCTGGCTCGCACTTTTCACTTGCAATTTCACTTTGTATTTGAGCTGCTTACTTGAAATCTCTGCTCATAACTGCTTCCTCATAACTCTTATAAAACTTGTTCTGCCTCAGTTGATGGCAGCTCTGCTCTTAGCTGTGCTGGGCCCAGAAATCTTGGCGTGCTCCTTGCTTCCTCCCTCTCTTACCTTGCACTTACCTCACAGCCCATCAGGCATTCCCCACCTTCAGTGTGTGTCCGGAATCCAGCTGTCGCCACCTGCACTCTGCTGCCTTTGTCCCAACTGCCGTTGTCTCTCCCCTGGGTGGTACCCTTGTCCCTGCTTTTTCCCACACCTCATACACTGTTATTCCCCATAAAGCAGCGAGACTCATTAAAAAAAAATTTAAGTAAAAAGTCATTCCTTTGCACAAAGCCCTTCCATGATTTGCTTCCTTCGAGCGGCCTCCAGGGCCTCACAGAGCCTGACCCTGTTCTCCCTTCAGCCTCGTCTCTGTTTTCTCTCCTCTTTCTCCGCTCCAGCCTCGCTGGCCGCCCTGCTGGGCCTCGCACGCCTGAGCCGCCCAGCTCTGGGTCTTGGCCTTTACTCCCGCTGCCTGGTGTGCTCGTTTCCCAAATTTCTAGATGGCTTATGCCCTCCGTGTTTCTGCTCAGATTTTACTTTGTCTGCGAGCCCTTCTCTGTTCACTCTTCCCAGAATTGAAGAATTCTTCCCCCAGGCTACTCCCTACCCTGTTTATGCTGCCTTGTTTTCGTCTGAGGAGCGGAAGTGTAAGACATTTACTCCCTTCTTACACACTACACATGTCATTTACTTACTCATTCTGTTTCTTGTCTGTCTCCTTCACTAGTGTGAAGTCCACAAAAACAGGTATTGTTATGTTTTGTTACCAAATAGTGCTCTCATTGTGCAGAAGAGCCCCATGTCCGTACTACACAGATATTGTAGATGTCTGTTGAATGAAGTCGCCTGAACACCACAGCACAAGAGAAGGTTTTCCATCCATTCCAGAATGTTCCCTAAGGTTGTGAACATTTCTTGCGCCTGTCTCTTGGGCTTTTACTTGCTGGGCAGAAGACCCAGGTGCTCTCCGTGTCGGTCAGCCTGTCCCTGTGGCCCCATCCTGCCTTTTCCTCTCCGACCAGCTGAGCCGTGCCACCTGGATGTCACCTGTTCCCGAGAATTCGACTGCTTTCCTTGCTGTGTCCAGCAACATTTGTTTCAGTGTCAGATTAGGTTTAAGATGTGGTAGAATTTCCTTTCATGTCTCATCTATCTAGAGCCTCTGTCCTCTTTAGGTTTAAGGATTATCAAAGGTTTTCTTTGAGATAGTCAGTGGTTGACTTTAATATTTTCTTTAACTAACTTCTTTACCAAAGATCCATCCACACATACACTCTCCCTCTGTTTTTATTGTTGCTGAGGAAGATTGGCCCTGAGCTAATAGCTGTTGCTGATCCTCCTCGTTTTGCTTGAGGAAGATTGGCCCTGAGCTAACATCTGTGCCAGTCTGTCTCTATTTTTTTACATGGGTTGCCACCACAGCATGTCTTTGATGAGGGGTCTAGGTCCATGCCCAGGATCCAAACCTGCGACCCCCAGGCCGCTGAAGCGGAGTACGCTGAACTTAATCACTGCACTGCTGGGCCGGCCCCAACACTCTCCCTCCTTGAGTGTGTTGTGTATCCTCATTGCTCAAGCCTCAATTAGCCCACTAAATATATCTTTACCTCTCTCCTGGAAAGTAACTTTCCTGTGGTCATTTGTAGGACTCTAGTACACTCCAGTTTCATAATGAATATTAAATGTCCAGGTTTATTGTGAATTAATATATGGTTTTTTTTTTTCCTTAGAACTAAAGGTGGTCCACAAATTGCTTATGAACGCAGCTTTAGGTGGAAGCTTGCTCACTTCCGTTATTTGTGCCAGGTACTACAGTGGTAAATAAATCTTCTGTTTATAATCATTTAGTCTTGTCTTTACACAATACACGTACTATAGTTTACATGATATTACGATATTATTTTTGCTTTTAGTCTAATGCACTACCCAGTCATGTGAAGATCAACGTGTCCCGGCAGACGTTGTTCGAAGATTCCTTCCAACAGGTGAGGAAACTTATCAGAATACAACAGGACTGTTCGTCTCATCGTGTGCTATGTGTCTAAAGGGAGTTGGGGTTTGGGAATTTTAAAGCATTCAGATCACGGCCGTCACAGTGACTGCATGTCACTCCTCGAGTGTCCATCATGATGCTGGTCACAGTGAACCCCATCATGTATTGAGTCCTTGTTGTGTTCTTGGCACTGGCATCTTATAGTTATCATTTCATTTAATTAATCTTCACAACATCCCTTTGAGATGGCTCCTATCGTTACTTCCATTTTACAGGCAAAGGTACTGAGGCTGGGAGATGAAATTATTCTGCCACGTATTAGATTACTAAAATAAAGCTTCAACAGCTTCTGGAATAAGCTGACACATTTTGACACTTAGTTACTTTTGTAAGACTTTATTAACTCAAACAGAAATTCTGGGTAATAAATACCAAATGAAAATTAAATTGGTGTAGACACTGCGTTACATTCAGGTATTCCTTTAAATAACCCTCATCTTAGGCCTCACCACCTGTGGGCTCCTGTTTAAATGTCCCGGTCTCAGAGAGATCTCGTCTGAGCATGCGGTTTAAGATCGTTGCAGTTGGCTCATCTCCCTCACAGTCCTGTTCTAGCCGTTGACGGACTTGATTCTTTCTGTAACATCAGCGCCACCTGACATACTGTGTTTGTTTCCTGTGCTGGAATGTAAGCTCCGTAAGAGCACAGACTGTTTTGTTTACTGCTGTTGTGCCCACACCTGGAGCAGTGCCCTGCACGTAGCAGGTATGCAGTAAATATTTGGTGATTGAATAAATGCATGTAGTATGTCATCTGCAGAATATTTAAACGTAAAAAACCAAAATATTATCAGTTCTTTCTTTCTGATGAGGTGGAGTGTTTTTCATCTAAGTCTTCTCCGTCTCTGAAGTCTTATAGCGGTGAACACAGTCCCCCGTGTGCACAGGTGCACAGGGGCTGCACAAGCCAAAATGGAGCAACAGCACTCTGAAGTCAGAGATGTCCACATCCTGGCTTAACTTACTTAGCTGTTGGAGTTTGGGCAAGGTTTTTAATATTGCTATTAAAATATTTTTGGTTTGAGTTGATAAATTCCCAGCTTGTTCCAAGCTCTGCTTGAGCTTTATTGGTAAGTATGCATCTGAATTTGTGGTGGGCTTCGTTTTGCTCTGTCCTCTTGCTTGGGGAGCAGCGCGGTCTGTTTGAGGTGAGGACTGAGCCGTGACCACCTCTAGAGTGGGAGCCTGCCGCTGAGCTGTACCCTGACCAGACGTGCATTCTCAGGTCTGCTCCTAACACACGTGTGGTGGAAGTCAGTCCCTTTCCTCCAAAGTAAAGCCTGAACCTTAGGGTAGGCCATCAAGGGTTACGGAAACCTGGGGTTGGGATCGTTTCAAGATAGACTTCCTTAGGTACAAAGTCAACGTCATATGAAGAATTGTTTGCTGTAGCTGAAGTCCTTTCCTGCCGAGAAATGGAATGTGTGGTACAGGCAGGACCCAGAGCAAGATCTGCTGCTGCTCGTTGAGCGTTGCTAGTCAGAAAAATTGACACCTCAACTTTTACGTGATTTTGGTAAAAGTTCGGGAGTGATGCAGGAAGGAAATGTTTTCTAACCTTAAAAGCTTTCCGTGTCACACTCTTCCTCTCTTGGCTCTAATCCAAAGTAGAGCTACCATTTGATCCTAGAAGAGGGGAAAGGGACTATCTGAAAGGGAATCAGAGAAAGCCGGGAGAGTAAGACACATCTTTACTAGTTTGTGGGACAAATTGATTGAGCTCATGAATTAAAGGCATTGTTGTGTGAGATAAGGAAATGTGTATTTTGAAAATACAGATAAAATTTAAATTGAATTGTTTTGGAAGAAACTTGTGCTGTTTGAGTATTTAAATGTCTATGTTTTTGTTTTTAATTAGATTATGGCATTAAAACCCTATGACTTGAGGAGACGATTATATGTGATATTTAGAGGAGAAGAAGGACTTGATTACGGTGGTCTAGCAAGGTAAAATAAACACTTACCTGCTTTCAAATAAGCGTATCTCCATTATGTGCACTGGATGTATTCTTGAAAGGATATACTTTTTCGAGAGCAATCCAGAATTATTTTTAAAAGCAAAAATTAAAATATTTGCACAATTCTAGAGGTAACCATTATTATCGCTGTCTTGGTCATCCTATACATTTTCTCTGCGTACAGATAAATTGGTATGTGTGTGTGATACAGTACATATTTGCTGTCTTTTAGACAGAATTGATCGTACAGACGTGCATGCTATAGTGACTTGGTCTTGTTTATACATCATGGACATCTTTCCAGATCGTGTCTGGAACTCATGCTCTCCTTTACTTAATGGCTGTGTGCAGAAACTCCACTGTGTGTCCACTGTGTGGAGACCCCACAGTGATGGGTCCACACCCAGAAGGTGGTTTCTTATTTTTGCTGTTATAACACTGTGTGTTGATTTTGTGTTTTTAATCCCGTCTGAGTCCTTTTGAGGACGAAGTTTTCCACATTCACTAAATATGTTGCTGACAGTAGACACTTGTGACGCAATACGAGTGGGAAGTGCTTTTGATTTTTTCCCTCAGTTGCTTTGCTCATAACTAATTTGACAGCAATTTATTTTTTAGCAAAGCATTTTGGTTAAATCTTTCCAAAGAAAATTAGTACAACTGGCAAAAAGAGATGTGGGGCTAGGCACAGCTGGCGGGATCACCTGTGTGAGATTATCGGAGTTTGGTTATATTAGCATATTTTCTCATCCCAAACGTTATTAAGCAGCTTTTTCAGAAAAGAAACACTACCGATCACACTAAATGTTCTTGTCACATTTGTTGTGATTTATCTCACTTTCAGAAATGTGAAATGTTCAACATTGAAAAAAAAGGTGCATCTTAGGAATGAAATAGGGTATTATTTTTACAGTGTCTGACTCTATAACATCCACATTCTTGTCTGAACTCTTATTTGCCTCAACTGTTTGGGTTTAGTTTTATATTTTGATGGTTTTTTGCATATAATCACTTACTCCGTACCGTGATTTTCTTATTTCCAAATTCTTTATTTTGTTTCATGTACTGGTTTTGGTGTATTCATGGGTTCACAAGGGTGACATGTTCCTGTAGTTTTGCATGATTGAGAACGTGTTTTCTGTTGCTTTTGTATATAAACAACCCCTCCCTGGATTGACATTTCTCGCACAGCACTCGTTTCTCCAGCCCTCTAGTCGTGGCTTCCCGGCCCCCAGCACTGAGTGTCAGCGCTGCGAGGTGGGGGGCTAGCCCACAGAGAAGCTTTTTTCTCTGAATGCCCACACAACCCTTTTCGTTGGAGTTCATTAATTTTATTGTTAATTGTTTTGTATCTTTTTTTAGGAACATGTTAAGATCTTCCTTAATTTAAGGGAAATTTTCTTCTATTATGTCTTTGAATATTTTTTCTGTTCCATTTGTTCCGTTTTTCTTCAGGAACATCAATCATGGGTATGTGGAATCTCCTTTGTCAGTCTTACATGTCTGTCATCTCTTCTCTGACCATTTTTATCTTTGTGCTTTTCCGTTTTGTTTTGATTTTTCTTGACCTATCCTCATGTCACTGTTTGCAGTAATGCCCTAAATTTTGCTACTTCTAATGTGATTTTTCTTCATTAGTGATTTTGCCGTTTTCTTCATTTTCTTCTCTAGGCTCTGCTAGCTCATCCGTTGTTTCACAATTTTCTCACCTCTTGTATCTCCTTATTTGAGAGTATAGAGAAGGACGTGTTGAAAGCGGACTCTGCGTCTTGCTAGTTAGAGTTTTCCTTCTTTTCCCTTGTGTCAGGGTCTAGGTTAGAGCTGTGTCACAGTCCTCCACTGGGATGTGCTTGGTTTCTCCTGGCTTCTGGCTGATGGGGTCTGTGGCAGCTGGGGGTCCCTCCCTGGCTTTGTGCTGGACGCTGGCTGTGTCCCGCCCTCTCCCTGGGGTGCGCCTGCCTTCAGCCCTCAGCCCTCACCGCAGGGCGCACGGGCCGGCTGCTCCTGGGGCTGGATCTAGTCTTATGAATGGATGTTTCTCATTTCTTAGCTGATTTTGTTCAGGGACTCCCTGCACTTCCCTCAGGTCGGTTCCGAGATTGTAGTTTAAGATCTTTGTAAAGAGTCTGTAAACAGGCTGCCAGGCCAGATCTAGGCTGCAGGGTGATGCCCTCTGTTGCGATTTAAAATTTTTCACTTAGAACTGGAAGGTACAAGCATGTACAAGGGCTTTGGGGAGGAAATTTTGTAAAAGGGGAAGATTGGCAACAGATGTTAGCTCAGAGCGAAACTTTCCCAGCAAAAAAAAAAAAAAATTTAATTACTTGGCAACATTAAAGAAAACACTAGGTTGTGCTTAAGAATGAAGATTTCATGCCCACGTTCCGGCCTCTCACATGGCGGCAGTTGGCTGCTTCCCATGTGGGCAGTGTCCATTCTTGTCCACTTCCATGCACTCACTGCCCAGGCGTCTAAGGACTAGGAGTGAATGCCCAGAAGTAATTCTTCCTTAAAACGGGCAGTAGCCGTTACCAGGAACGCAGTGAGGAGTGGGGACTGTGGCTGAACAGGGAATGTGAGGTCCACGTAGGGCGGGAAGCACGCTCCAGTCACCCACTGATCACCGAAGGCATCGGCGTTTGGAACCGTGCAAGAAAGTGCTGTTGAAGAGAATCTTGCAGATTGAGTTTATTTTGTAATATAAGTTATTAATCTTTTATCTAGTTAGATTTCATGTATTGGACTTTTTTTTTTTTTTTTTTGCTGAGGAAGATAAACCTTGAAATAACATCTGTTGCCTATCTTCCTCTTTTTGTGCTTGAGGAATATTAGCCCTGAGCTAACATCTCTGCAGTCTTCCTCCGTTTTGTATGTCAGCTGCCACCACAGCACAGCTGATGAGTCGAGTAGGTCCACACCCAGGATCTGAACCTGTGAACCCCAGGGTGCTGAAGTGGAGTGTGCTGAGCTTAACCACTATGCCACAGGGCCGGCCCCCGTGGACTTTTTTACATGAGCCAAAATAGGTGGTAATAAGTTAGAGAATGCTTATCACATTTAAAGATTTCACCTTTTTAATTTTAGTTCCATTATTTTAATGCATTGACAGTAAAATTAAAGCTGTTCCATAGCAGCGGTGCTGTGTGTCTCTGTGTCACCAGCAGACACTTCTTAAACCTTGCTGTGTATGGGTCTTAGATGCCTGTAAGAGTTAAGGATACAAAAAATATCTGAAGACATGGCTCTTGCTCTTGAGGAACTTTCAGTCTGGTTGATGGGGCAGGTCACGTGCAGAAAAGTGAATAACATTGTGAGGTTGTTGCCCCAAAGTGTTCACATATGCTAAGATGCTGAAGTGGGTAGATCTAGGCTAGACTTGAGAGAAAAAGTGGGGTCTCCATGGGCTGAGATGAAATTGAGGAGACATAGGCGTCCAGAAGTGTGGTGTAGAAATAAGCCTGCTATATGTGAGAGACACTGCGTGGGGACCGGCAGCCAGCTGTGAGTGAGGGTCAGGTCACAGGAGACGTAAACGGAGGACTGAGGGATCGGGCAGCGGGGCGTTAAAGGCCGTGGAGCAGAGGTGTGATATATGTATGGGTGTATTTAAGATCTGTTCTTAAATTCATGTGTATGTAAAGGCTAAAAAATAATCTTGACTTATATTTTCTTTTAGAGAATGGTTTTTCTTGCTTTCACATGAAGTTTTGAACCCCATGTATTGCTTATTTGAGTATGCTGGCAAGAACAACTACTGTCTACAGATAAATCCAGCATCAACCATTAATCCGGACCATCTTTCGTACTTCTGTTTCATTGGTCGCTTTATTGCTATGGTGAGTCCTAACTTCCCATTATTTATTTAGAGTTTGCTTATTTGAAAAGTATTTTAGAGAGGACTCAAAAGATAATGGTATGCATTACCCTGGATTTTGTTACCAAGGATGTTTGCCTACAAAGAGAGTATCAAAATGTAGCTTATTTTTAGAGTACCTATGTGAAATCCAGATTATGAATCTGAGGATTATTCACACAGCCACTTAGTCCTCAATATATAGCCTAAACATCATGAGCACTTTTCTATAAAAGGGCAGCCTGAGTTGCGTAGTCCTTGCACTCGCTTGATGTATTTGGAATTTTCAGAGCTACGCAGAAGCTCCTGTGGGACTGTTGTCTTTGAGAAGTGTTTGTGTTTGTTTATTTGCACTTTGTTACCTGCTGGTTCACTCAGCGGGTATTGATTGAGTGCCTCCTGCGGCATCCTAGTCTGGGAGAGATGGGACCACGAGAAAGACGCCTTCCTTGCTCTCAGGGACCTGGATTGTGCTAGTGTGAGACGAATGATAAGTCAGCGTGTGCTGAGGGAGAGGACTTGCTGCTCCTCTGGGTGATCTGATTGGAAGAGGCCTCTGACCAGTAACAGTGAGCAGAGGCCTGGAGAAGGCAAGGGGCTGAATCACGCAGATGTCTCAGAGAACAACACTCTAGGCATAGGGAACAGCAAGGAAAAGGCTCTAAGGTAGGAGCACGTTTTTGATTGAAAAACGGGCACAGCTGGAGCAGAGTGTGTGAGAGAGAACTGTGAGGAGACGCAGGTGGGAGGCACTGTGTGAGACCCTCAGGAAGTTCTCTCAGGGGCTTTGAGCACGAGTGGCGTGGCCCAGTAAGGTGGTCTGGCGTGCATTTTATAAGCCTCCCCCCGCTGCTCTGTGAAGAGACTGTAACAGGGGGCAGACGAGGGCAGGGGCGGGGCTGGAGGCCGACGCAGCCATCGGGGAAGGGGAGAGGCGTCGACTTGAGGGTGTGGCGCTGGAGGGGTGAGCAGTGCTCTGGATTCTGGATCCGACCATGGTTGGAGCTGACCGCTTTCTGACGGTTAGAGGCAAGGTGTGAGAGAGGGTCAAGGATGGCGCCCAAGGTCATGGCCTGTGTGTTTGGCTGCAGCTGCCATTTCCTGAGACGGCTGGGTGGTGGCAGGAGCGAATGTTGGGTGTGGAGGGAGTCGAGAATGTGGCTTGGTTTGTTAAGTTTCAGGTGCCTGTCGACATCGGAGTGCAGGTGTAGACTAGGTAGTGGGATGTGCCCATCTCGTCATGAGGGGATGTCTGGGTCAGGCCACATCATCATTCAAGGAGTCAGCGTGGACAGAGACGTTGTGTGAGGACGTTTATAAGACGGGGAGATGAGAAGGAACCAGCGGAAGAGCTGAGGAGGAGGAGGTAGGAGAAGCAAATGAGAATCGTGCCCAGAAGACACAGGAAGGAGGAAGGAGTGGTCGGCTGTCAGAGGCTCAGAAGTAGCCCTTTGGTTTGGCCGAGTGGAGGATGCTCAGGAGCGCTGGAGAGGGTTGGTAGGAGTGGATCGAGAGAACGGAAGGAGAAACGTAGACAGCAGATAGAAACATGTCTTTTAAAGAACTTTGCTGTAAAGGATCATGGAGAAATCGGGCAGTAACTGGGAGTTGATATGGAATTGAGAATGGGAGGAAAATGGAACGTTTATATGCGGATAGTGATGATCAAGTCAGAGGAAGGAATTTGATGAGGTCGGAGACAAGGAACACGTGAGCAGCAACCTTGGGCAGGAGGGGAGGAAGAGAAGCGTTTAGTGCACGTGGAGGGGACAGCTTATCCGCAGTGCGAGTGTGTGGCGCAGACGCGGTGGGTCTCCTGACGGCCTGTGTCCTCGGTGAGGGAGAAGGCAGGCTCATTGGCCAGAGTGGGAAAGGAGGTTTGAGGAGTGAGACCGTCTCCGGGAGAGGGGCGAGTGACGTAAGGGGAAGTGTGAGCACCGAGCTCCCGCTGGAGGTCAATGGTCTGAACCGCCCAGCTTGGTTGTCTGCCCCTTGCCAGCACGTTCCACGGCCCAGGCACAGGCGCAGAGCAGGTTGAGAGTTGTGTGTAGCCAGGGTTTGGATTTTGGCAGAAACACCCTGTGGGGGACAGGGTTTGAAGATATACAGGGAGTAATTTAATGATTGACAACGGGATCTAGACTAAGGGGAGAGGTGACTTCATGAGGGCTGAGAGACAGTTGTGAGGGAGCAGGTCCAGTGGATTCTTTCAGATCCCAGTGGGCTCAGAAACCACTGGTCTTACTGATAGAGGCAGTGAGCTGACAGGTGGCGGTTGACATCGAATTTATCGTTGCTAATAACTGTATCTGCTGTGTGGTGCTGAGAATATTTAGCCAAGTAAGAGTAAAGACTGAGATCATTGAAAGGACTAGAAAGCCCGAGTAGTAAAAGAATCACCAATGTGGGTGCCGAAATCTCCAAGAAGTTGCCGGCAGTGTGGAGGACACGACGCTGAAGGAAGAGAACCAGGGTCTGAGGATGACTGCCCGGGCCGGCGGGGTGGGACTCGCTGGTGCAGGGTGGTGGCCGGGCAGGTCCAGGGAGGGGGAGTCCGGGCATGGGGAGCAGCACCTGCCCCTCCAGGCCTGGTTCGTGAGCAGGTGGAGAGAAACCGCCACCCCTGAGAGGACTGGAGGGGGTGGGAGCGAAGTCCTCAGAAAAATGCTGGCTTTGTGTCAGAGCAGGATGCTGCAGGCTCTGCAGAGAAAGAGGGGAGACATGCGGGATGGCCCTGAGCTCCAGAGGGCAGAGAGGAGGTGGCTTGGGGGGTCTGGGGACGTGTGAGCAGTGGCCCGGATTTCCAGATGCAGGCGGCTGGTGCTGAGGGTCAGGGTGCTGAGGAGGTCGGGAGCCCCCTGCCCTGGAAATCTCTCAGGCAGGGCGGGTCCAAAAGGAGGGGAGGGTCTGTCCAGGCGACTGTGCGGGGCGCTGAGGCCCCCATGCTGCCTCCAGTCGAGCACTTGGGTTTATAAGCGTGTCGGAATTGGGGGCGTGGGAAAGCTCCTTCATCGTCCTCCTTCACCGCTGCTGACGGACCTGGTGGAGCTGAGGCTTGGACCTCGGTTAAAGAGATGTGGTTTAAACTCTGTAGTTTGTTTTCAAATAGCGTTTTATGTAATGCTGTAGTTCTCATGATTTATGCTGATTACTTAGCAAGTGCTTTTTTTGCCTGTGAAGCCTCAGGATTTCTCTCTTCTTGTGCTTTAAATAAGAAAATTATTTTGTAAATTTTTATGTAAGACTGTTTGTTTTCTTGGCAGGCACTTTTTCATGGAAAGTTTATTGATACTGGGTTCTCTCTACCGTTCTACAAGCGCATGCTGAACAAGAAACTGACTATTAAGGACTTGGAGTCCATTGATACTGAATTTTACAACTCCCTGATCTGGATAAGGTTTGAAGATTCCTCTTTCAATAAGGCATTTTCTTGAAACCAATTTGTACATCCTGTTAATTAGCGGATATATGTCTGTGTCACCCAGAGACAACAACATTGAAGAATGTGGCTTAGAAATGTACTTTTCTGTTGACATGGAGATTTTGGGAAAGGTTACTTCACACGACCTGAAGTCGGGAGGGTCCAACATCCTGGTGACTGAGGACAACAAGGACGAGTACATTGGGTAAGTGTCAGACAGACGGACCTGAGCTTCGGGACCTCGCCGAGCGCGTCGGCACCGACTGCTCTGTCTCCACCCCGTCTTTACCCACGCTGGCCCCCTCGAGGAGATGCTCCACGTCCGTCCCCTCTTTGCTTACCCCTTTTAATCCTCCCGGTCTTCCTCTCAGTTTGTAAACATGCTCCAACAGTACTCAGAAATTCAGAAGTACTGAGAAAACAGTTCCCTCCCCTCCGACGGACATGTATTCAAGCTCTCAGCAGTGCCAGTGTTCTTGGCGACCCTCACCTTCCCACCGCTGCTCGCTGTGCACCCTCCCTTGTCCAGGTCGGATCGCGAACACTGGTGCTGAGAGGGCTTCGCAGAGACGACAGCCTCCTCCATCCAGATGGGAGACCCAGGCGCTCCGTGGGGCCGGAGCAGAGCGTGTCCCTGACTGTGGTCTCGTGCTCGTCTCCTGTCCCGCCTTACTTTCCCTTCTTAACTTACTGCTAAGAGAGCTCATGCCACCTCTGTTTTGAAACTGTTCTCTTGGATTCCATGATCCCACACCACGCTGGTTTTCTTGACCTTCTCTTTTATTAACGGTTCTCTAAATCTCCATTTCCCAAATGTGGGTATTTTTCCAAGGCTCCTTGTTCAACCCACTTCTTTAAATAGTCTGCTACCCTGGCTTCAGTTTTCTATTGAAGAAAGTTCCATTAGTATCTGAACTTTAGAAATCATTTCCGTTTGCCAGCCAGGTGAATCCAGACTTTCCTGGGAAAGAGCCGGATAGTTACTGCCCTGAGCCTGAGAGCCGCCTACGGTCCTGTCGCAGCTGTTCCACTCTGCTCTTCGAGCGTGAGAGCGGCCTCAGACAGTGTGGACAGCAGGTGTGCTGAGTTCCAGTAAAACCACCGAGGCACTCTGACGCTTGATTTCATGCAGTTTCCACATCGTCAGATGTTATTCTTTTAATGCTTTTTCAACCAGTGTTTAAAAACTATGAAGACTGTTCTTAGCTTCCATGCTGTACAACAGCAGATGACGGGCTAAACTGGGCCCATGGCCATAGCTTGCCTACTCCTGAACTACTAAATGACTCATCTGAAATCTTAAATCCAAAATCAAATTTCTCATTTTTTCCTTCCATTGCCTCTTCTTGACCTATTTCTATTAATGGTACTACCATTTTCACTATCTTTTAGACTTGGATTCTCAGTGTCATTTTTGTCTCTTAAAACCTTTCAGACTTTTTGTTTTTTATATTTGTTTAAAAAATGGGATCATATACACATTACTCTGAAGCTTGTTTTTTCCACCTTCCAGGCCAGTAGAGATGGATCTGACCCATTTTCTAATAGCTGGACAAGTCGTGATGTACCATTCTGTGTCATTCAGCCGTTTCTGCTCCGAGGGGTCATTCAGGTTGTGTCCAGTTTGGGCCACTACAAACAAGGCAGCAGAAAACCTCGATCATGTGTCCGTGTGTCCTGCTGCTTTTGTCTTTGGGCTGTAGACTTCCAGAGGGGATGTTGTTAGGTCAAAGAGTGTGTAGTAGATCCTGTGCTGCTTTCCTGGAAGGCCACAGCGACTCTTCCTCCCTCGGACCTGTGAGGCGCGTGGCCTTTCGCCATCACGCCCTTGACTGTCTCTCTGCTCCGCTCTCGCCGCCTCCTTAGCATGGCAGTGCGGGCCGCCTGCTCCGTGTTTTTCTGCTAACGTAGTTTTCTCTGAATGGAGGAATTACTAATAACATATTTTCTCCTTTGTACATCTTTGAGTCTCCGCGGTATTTTCATTTTGGTTGTTTGTCATGCACTGAGCATTTGTTACTCTTAGTGGAGAAAACAAGGAAGCTCTTCACATTTTGAAGAAATAAATTCACAAAGATAGTGCATAAGGCACTAGGCTTTCTATATTTGTTAAACCTTAAGCTTTCCACAAAATCCGACAGTAATTATTAAATAGCACAACGTAAACATTTTTAAAAAATCAGCATTTTCAAATATCAAAATCAGATTAAATAAAATTTCATCATGTAAAGTTTATATTTAGTTTGCTACTTTGAATTTTATACTTTGCGTTAAGGTAACCACTATTTTTTAAAATCTTATCTGTATAGTACCTACTATATAAGAGTTGATATCCTGAATTTAATAATTTTTGGAGGATTTTGTTTCAGTCTCTGAAACCATAGCAGATTTTAATCTTGTTTTTTAATCTTGCTGTTTAAAATTACTCTTCTTTTCCAGTTGTGATATTTTGTGGGTTGTTTTTGGTTCTGTTTTTGTTGTTTGCTGCGGAAGATTGTCCCTGAACTAACATCTGTGACAATCGCCCTCTATTTTGTATGTGGGTCACTGCCAGCTGCTACAAGTGGTGTAGGTCTGCGCCTGGGAACTGAACCCAGGCCGCTGAGGCACAGCACGCCGAATGGAACCACTAGGCCACGGGGCCGGCCCTGGGGTATTTTGTTTTTAGTGCACAAAGTCAGACATCAGTGAATCGAGGGGTAAATGAGTGGTGGAAGGAGTGTGAAGTGCGGTGGGAACCCAGCGCAGGAAGGAAGCTGTTGATTCTGCTGGGAGGACTCTGGAAGGTTCTTGCTGGGACGCTGCGTGAAGAGAGGGCTTAGAAGACGAGGAAAGCCGGCTGACAGACGGGGAGCTTTTTGGAGGGGGAGACAGCAGGAGCAGAGGGGCCGCGCCGTGAAGGGGTGGCCTTACCCACGGTGGCGTGAGGATGCTGGAAGACGGTGAGGAGTAGCGGCCGCACAGGAGCCTCGAATGGAGCCGGATTGTGCCTCAGGCTGAGGAAACGCTGTTATTTCTGGAAAAAAAAAAGAAAAAAACCCTTGGGTTTTTGCTTTAATGTAAGGAGCCATCAAAAACAAACCAAAACCAAGAGAGGATGGTCAGAATTGTCCTCAGCGTGTGTATGGAGGACAAGTGGGCCTGGTAGGTGGGAGGGTGTGCTCGGAACACTGCTTGAGAGGTGGTCTCGTGGTCGAGTACTTGGGGATCGCAGGCCCGACACAGGCGGACAGTCGGGATGGACAGGAGGGCGTGGGTTTCTGAGGATGTCATGGGCAGAGAGCAGCTCAGGCTCAGATCCATTCTGTGTCTTGGGAACTGGCAGTAAATGAAGTATCTGATGCTTGAGGCGTCTGCTTGGTTCACGGTTAGGTGTGTTAGTGGGATATCTATCCAAGGAGAGATGACTTACATCTTGGTCTCGGGAGGAAAGCAGACTTGGGAATTTAAGAACTGCTGGCTTTTCTGGGCTAGTTAAAGCTTTGGTAATGAACGATATCCTCTTTAGATGGTGAAGAGCTGGAAGGGAAAGGAAGGCAGAGGTCTCGGTGATGGTGGAGCCCATGGGGGAAGCACAGGGGTAGCCAGAGTCGGGTCAGGAGCAGGGGTGTCGCCAGACTGGGGAGAACAGTGTGAGGATGGGGGCGCCGACGCCCAGGGTCGCAGGAGGTGCCCGGAGCAGGGGCACTGAACACATGGCCTGGGCTTGGCAGTTCGAAGCTCCTTGGTGACATTTGTGCAGAAGGCCTTTTCTTCCTGGGGGAGGAGATTTGAAAGCCAGACTACGGTGCTTTAGAATCTGGGTGACGGGAGGTGAGAAGGTGGGGACGGTGAGTGTAGACACTGTCTTAATGTGCGTAGTCGGCGTAGAGAGCAGAGAGGAGCTGCCGCACGCCGGGTGGAAGGAGGGCTCTGGGAAGCATGGTCTGAGCGCCCGTGGCAGATGGGAAGGGAGTGGGGGGCATGGTTGGGGCCTGAGAAGGAAGCGGGCTAATGACTGGTGGGGAAAAGTGTTGGAGGCAGCGAGGGTGACAGACTGTCTGGAAGAGGCGGGCCAGCCTCTAGGACAGGAGGAGGCGTTGGAAGTGGGAGGAGCAGGCATGAGCCGGCTTCCCTCTGCCCGCGGGTGTCGCTGGCTTCTCCACAGGAGCTCCAGACCCGTCTCCGTTCCCAGATTTGTGTCGCTCACAGATTTTCTTCCTAGTTTCTCTGTTACTGTCTTCCCTGCTCTACAGCTGCTGCATGTGTCTCTTCAGAATGTTTTATTTCCGTCTTAAATTGTTCTCTCCTGGCTGGGACATCTTCATGTTCGCCAGTAAATGGGCATGTGAAGAAGCAGCTGTCCCGCCTTCTGCCCTCCCAGACAGCGGGTGTGGCCCATGCCCGTCCCCTCGCTGGGGAGGCTGCTGCTCGGGCCTCCTGGCAGGAGCCCCGCTGCAAGGGAGTCAGTGCCTGCGGCCGTTCCCTGGCCGTGTCAGCAGTGTTTGGAGTTACTTGTTTAGACACGAACAGGAAATAATTAGTGCTGGAATTTGGCCGTCTTCCTGACACGTGAAGAGCGTCCTGTTTACTTTGAAAAGCATCCTTTTTATAGCTGCTGATACGCTAGAACTGATTTCCTCGTGTGGAAACGTGTTAGCCCTTAGATTACGTACATGCCCACGTAAACCTGTAGGTTTTATGTGTGTACGTGGCATATTTAGAAAAGGGGAAGGCATCTTACAAGTACTTGGTGTTTCTCAGCCTTTTACCTCGCGTGCAGATTCCCTGTTTTAAACGCGGTCTTTGTTTTCAGTCTGATGACGGAGTGGCGCTTTTCTCGAGGAGTCCAAGAGCAGACCAAAGCTTTCCTGGACGGCTTTAATGAAGTTGTTCCCCTCCAGTGGCTCCAGTACTTCGATGAGAAAGAACTGGAGGTGAGGCTCTTCAGTGAGGCTGAATGGGGAGCGTTGATGGGGAGGGACTGTTCTTGTGCCTTCACAGAGGCGTGCCCACACAGTTTAAGTCCTGAGGCACAATCTTGAGTCCTCTCATTCATCCACGTGTTTAAGGGTTTTAAGGTTCTGGCATCACCGCCTCTGAACCATGGTGGTGTCATCTCCCAATGCCAACCATTAGGGGTCCTAAAGAGTGAGTGCAGCCTTGTTAATAGTTCTGGGGACCGTCTGAAATCCTGGATTAGTAGTGAGTCGGCCCAAGATCAGATTTTTTTTTTTTTGAGGAAGATTACCCCTGAGCTAACTTTTGCTGAGGAAGACTGGCCCTGAGCTAACATCTGTGCCCATCTTCCTCTACTTTATATGTGGGACGCCTACCACAGCATGGCATGCCAAGTGATGCCATGTCTGCACCCGGGATCGGAACTGGCAAATCCCGGGCCGCCAAAGTGGAACGTGCGCACTTAACTGCTGGGCCACCGGGCCAACCCCTAAGATCAGATTTTTAATTCAGGAATTCTTGGTGGTCTTAACTGTATTTAGACTTATGAGAACAATATCAGGAGTTCTTTTATTATTTTGCTGATAAAATTCACGTAACATAAAATTTGCCATCTTGAACATTTTTAAGTCTCCAGCTCAGCAGTGTTAAGTATGTTCACATGATTGTGCAACCAACCTCCAGAACGTTGTTATTTTGCAAAACTGAAACTCTGCACCCACTAAACAACAGCTCCCCATTTCCCGTTCCCCAGCCCTGGCAGCTGCCTGTCTGTTTCTCGTGTAAGTGGCACCATGCTGTGTTTCTATTGGTCTTGCTGTGACTGGCTTATTTCCCTTAGCATGATGTCCTCCCAGTTCAGCCATATCGGAGTGTGTGTAAGAATTCTTTCCTTTAAGGGTGGATAGTACTTCACCACATTTTGTTTATCCATTCATCAGTCGATAGATATTTGGGTTGCCTCCCCCTTTCGGCTGTTGTGAATAATCCTGCTGTGACCATGGGGGTAAATGTCTCCTTGAGACCTCACTTCAACTCCTGTGGCTATGTCCCCAGGACTGGTACTGCTGGGTCTGATTAGTTCTGGGTGTCGTGAAGCCCTCCTTCCCCACACAGGCCAGAACATAGGCAGGGCCTTCGGAGGGGCCATGGCGTGTCTTCTCTGCCTGCTGTGGGCGCAGTATTGTAACTTAACCATCATGGGTCCTCTGTTAAGAAACTTGGTTCATTCATGTAATCAAGTGTGTATATGAAAAATTAGCATTTTAAATTTTATACAGTAATATTCCTATGTAGAAATGAGCCTTCTGGAAACTGACTGACCTGGGAAGTATATGAAAATCAGGACTCCAAGCCTGCATGACATGTAGACCCTCTAAACCTGGTTAACGTCTCTTTCTTAACAGCTTGCTCACAAGAACTAACAGAAGCGCATTAGAAGAAGAGAATGGAAAATGTTTTTAGAGTAATATTAATCATTTTTTTAATCGCAGAGTACATTAAGAATCTGAAGAAAGTTAAACAATTTTGCATCCTCAAAATACATACACCTAAAGTATTCCAAACCCCTGGTTACGATCCCCCATCTTAGGGCCCCACCCGGTGACACGAGGCTGAGGGCGAGAACGCACCGTCAGAGCAGAGGGGCACTGAAGCAGTAGGTCGGGAAGGGTGTGGGCGGGCGCGCTCTTCCGGAGCCTCTGGTCGCGTTTCCAGCGCACTCACATCCAGCCCTGGACGTGGTTTGGCCATATGATCATTTCCTTCTACAGACAGGGGGACTCAAGCCCTTTACTGGTTACCGATTCGCCCTTAGCTCACAGTCAGAACGGTGAGAAAAGACACATCTTTGTTTGTCTGCTTTGTCTTGATTTTCACTCCCATGCGTTGTCTCTCTCAACCATGAATAATGCCACAGTCATAGGCGTTCATACTGTTATTCATGATCATGCCTCTTTTTACGTGTTGAAATCTGTAAACTTGAAGAAGATGGACAGTCGTTCTTTATAAAACTGTCCTCACGCAGGAATACAGGCGGCCTTCTCAGTTCGATAAAGGACATCAAGAATCTAGAAGATAAAACCCTGGCATCATGCTAAATGGTGATGCTGTGGATAGTCCCTGTTGAGGTGGGAACAAGGCAAAGATGTCCCCTCTCTCCACTTCTGCTCTGCATTGTGCCAGATACCGCAGCCAGTACAGTGCAGCACAACCAGGAAGAAAGAGCATAAAGGTTGGAAGGAATAAAACATTTTATGCACAGATGGTAACACGATTGTCACCTTAGAAAATCCTAAGGAACCTACCCAAAACCTACTAGAAATAATAGTGAATTTAGCAAGACTGCAGGGTACAAGGTCAGTAATTTAAAAATCAATCATGTGTCTTGTATATACTAGCAACAGATACCTGGGAATTGAAATTTTAAAGCTTCACTTACTAATGCATCAAAAAAATGAACAAATATAACAAAAGACGTGTAAGACCTCTGTACTAAAAGTCAGCAGTTCCTCAGGAAAATTAAAGAAGACTTGAATAAACAGAGATACTCCATGGTATGTATTTGAAGGCTCAGTGTTGTAAAAATGTCGCTTCTCTCCAGATTGATCTGTACGTTCAGTGCCATCCCAGTCAGCATCCCAGCAGGAGTCTCTAAAGCAATTGACAAGGTGATTCTAAAACTACAAGGACGTGCAAAGGCTCTGGATTGGCCAAAACGATTTTGAAAGAGGACAGACTTGCAGGATGCTCATGACTTGACTTTAGGGATTATTACAAAGCCATAGCGACTGAGATAGTGTCGTGTGTGTGACAAGTGGGACAAGAGAATCCACACATATTGTCAGTTGATTCTCAAGAAAAGTGCTGGTAGATTTCAGTGGGGAAAAGGACAGCCCTTTAAGCAAGTGATGCTGGGTCAGCTGGGTGTCCATATGGAGGAAAATTAACCTTGACCCCTACTTCAGCCCATAAATAAAGACTAATTTAAATAAATCATAAACATAAATATGAAAGCTATAAAGAAAACAGGAAAAAATCTTAGTGTAGGCGGAAGTTTCTTAGAACACAAAAATGCGATAAACCACACACACACTCAGGATAAATTGGACTTCTTCAAAACTAGAACCTTCTGTTAAGTAAATGAAAAGGCAGCCTGCACACCGGGAGAAACTACTGAGACAAAGGTCTTATATCCGGAATATATATTCGGAAACCTCCTATGACTCAGTAAAAAGTCAAAAATTTTTTTAAATAGGCAAAGACTCACTTCACGAAAGAGGCTACATTGATGGCATAAACATGTGAAAGATGCTTGCTAGTCACCGAGGAAAGGAAATGAAAACTAAATGTCATCCCGGTTTGGGTCAGTGTTGGTAGTTTCTCACAGGGTTAGACATGCATCAGCCTTATGCTCTGGCAGTTCCACTGTGGGGATTTTCCCAAGTGAAATGAAATATGTGTTCACACCCACACTTTGCCATAAATATTCATCACAACTTTATTCATCAATACCAAAACTTTGAAGTAATCTGAATGTCCGCCAACAAGGGAAAGGATAATAAATGGTGTCTGTTCGTGCACTGAAATGCCACTCAGTGAGTGAAAGCAGTGCCCACAGCCATACGGATCAGTCTCATAAACCTGCTGAGCAGGGGGAACAAAACAGAAATGAGAGTGAGTGTGTGCGCGTCATGTACACTATGTATGATACTCTCAAAAATCTCATCTGTGGTGAAATCATCACCTAGAGCCAAAGATGAGGGTGGTGATTTTGACTGCAAAAAAAGACATAACGGAAGTATTCTACCTTTTAATTGTGGTGGGTTACACAGGTGTATACATCTGTCAAAGCTCATTTAACTCTATGCTTAAAATATGTGCATTTTATTGTATGTAAATTAACTGTTTTATTATGCCCAAAATAATTTTCATCCCATATATAACTAACTTGGGTTATTTGAAAATTTCACATATGTAGAATATTTTATTCCCAAAACTTGGATAAATGAATAACAGGAGATTAGTTTATTTTTACTTTTAAATAGGTAAGATAGCATAGATGTTTTTTTAAAAAGAACCAGAAATTTATATTTGAAACTTATCAATAATTGGGGATATATTTATAGTAAAAGATACTCTTTTTAGCACAGCTAATGTTTTTCTGGAAGAATAGTTACTCTGAATGTTATTTTCAGTTTGAGCTCGATAAACGGGTAAGATGAAGTGCTAAGAATCCTGTGAGTTAAATTGGCGCAGGTTTTGTTGGACTGGCTTCCTGGGGTCCTTCTGGCACGCGCACGGCTGGGACGTAAGTGCGCACAAGCTTAGCTGCGCGTGAGCAGGTCTCCGTCCAGCTGTTCTCCTGCTGGGCCCCGACTGTGACCTGGCCCTGTGCTCCCTTCCCAGGTGATGCTGTGTGGCATGCAGGAGGTCGACCTGGCGGACTGGCAGAGAAACGCTGTGTATCGACACTATACAAGAAACAGCAAGCAGATCATTTGGTTTTGGCAGGTATTTGCTTTTATTTTTTCAAAACACAGTATTCAAAGAAAACATTTTCTAAGGAAACAGCGGTTTAAAGACAGTTTATGTTTTAAATGAAGACTGTTTGTGGACGTGGTCTTTGAATTCTGCATCAGAAGTGAATGGTGGGAACCCACGCTGAAGGACTGCCCGTTGCTTGTTTTGGCCGTCTTCCTACAGGAGGGCATGAACGACAGAATCTCCTTTATGTAATAGTTCAGTGGTCATAGTGGTAGATCCAGCAGTTTTCCCCTAGTGGTATCAAAGTATTCCCACCCATTCTGCTTAATACTGGACATAACGGAGGAAGCATGTTTTTAATGAGAAAGTCAGTGCAGATGCTCGATTCCTCTGAAGGTGCTGCTGTGCTAGGAGTTGGAGTGATCTGGAGGATCACGTCCAAGGATGGCTGTCTTCTTCCATTTCTCTCTCTCCTCCCTCTCTCTTTCCTTCCTTTTGTTTCTGTTTTGGCTTAAAACTCGAATAGCCTGGTCTCTGGGCATCCAAGTGCTGCAGCTGATCTTGAAGCACTTGTCAGGAGACATTTTGTTTTGTTGTTGTGTTTATTTCAGAATTTCGATACTCTTCACATAAACCTGCTGACTGAGACTCAGTCGAGCCGCTTAGTGACTGAACTTCGGGTTCACTTAGGCTTAACTGGTTCACTTTCAGGTGAAGAGTAAGCCTGGGTTTTTGTATTATTATAGAAAGATTTTCCAAAAGTTTCATCTTTCCGTAAGGACATGTGTCCTGTGTTTATTGCTTGGTGCTGTAATGAAGTGTGCACACTTGTAGACCTTTATCGTGCAGACATCCCTCAACATGTGCACACGGCCCGTGCCAGGGGACTTGCCACCGTGCTAGTGCCTTACTAACTGAGACCTGAAGCTTCTGCATGCCCATCTGGAGAGGACTGAGTCCGTGACTTACACAGTATCCATTCTGTAATTCTCTACCTCGGAAGCACTTTTTAAAATGCAAATTAACAAAAATATTGGAGGATAGTATGTTTCAGTGCAGCATTCGGGGAAAAGGAAGGTGTGCATGCTGTGATGGTATTTGGTTAGAAGGAAACTCAGGTCATGTAGAGGCAGAGCGTGTGCTGTCTGTGGATGCGCCGTCTCGGAGGAGGTGGAGAGGGACCCGCAGCAGGTCCGGGGGAGCGGCGTGGGGGGCGCAGAAGTAGCTCTCACAGTGTCCCCGCTTCCTGCCTTTGAGTTCTATACTGTGTGTCCCCGTTACCTGTTAGAGAAAATTAATACACCAACGGAAAGGTGGGCATCACTCCCTTTTCACACCTAGAGTATCTGAATTGCCTCACAGAGAGCTGCATGCAGGTGTCCGCCAGCTTCCCCTGAGGCCCTTTGCCAGCCTCCTCGCTCCCCCGTGCTCTGACGGGCCGTTTGGATGTCTCCGTCTGGGCCCGGAGGAGCTTAGGCTGGGCTCACGTAAATCCACATGAGGAGCTCTTTCCTGCTTGGGTTTGTTTCAGGGAGAGTGGTGAAGTTTGGGCCAGGCCTGGCCATGGCTCTTTCTCGTGTCGTGATGAGAGCCATGCTCAGCACAGCTCTGTGTGGAGACGTTCATGACCAGCACGGCCTTCTGCCCTGTCCTCAGCGAAGGGGCAGCCCTGTGTTGAAGACGCGTTTCTGCCCAGACCGCCCCTAAGTGCGCGGCCCTGAGCTTCTCAGACCAGCTCAACTCAGTGTTGCCCGCCTTGCTCCTCTATGGCCCTCTGTGAACAGAGTGAGTCAGCGAGCTGGATTCTTCTAGAAGAATGCATACTTTGGGGTTTCAAGTATGAAGAACACAAAAAGTTGCGAAAATGGTGTTTGGTGGGGAAAAATACCACAAACTCTCGAGGGTGGCAGTGGGGAACTGTCTCTTTGTCTTTGGAAGCTCATGGGTGAGGAGGGCTGTTGGCTCAGTCAGGATAATGGGTCTGGACTGAGCCAGCCTGACGTGGGAGTCCCCGCTGCCTCTTTAGTAGCAGTCGGAGAAGGACGAGTCACTCCCCCTCTCGGCCTCCGCGTCCCGGTGTGTGCAGAGGGGACGTTAGTGAAGTGCCTCTCTCCTCGCAGAGTTGTGAGGGTTCAGTACCCAGCAGGCATGTGGCACCATGCCTGGCAGCGATGGCCAGCCTCTGCCGGGGGGCTGCTGGTGGCCTGGCCTGGGGGAACACTGGGCACTCGCAGCGTCCGTTTCGCCCTGGGAGGGGCTGAGCACAGTGGCACCTGCGTGCACCGTGGGAGTGACTGAAGTCGCGTTCGGTCCTTGGCTTGGTGCCTCGAGGGCCTTAGTAAAGGACGGATGCCACAGCCACTTTCGTCACAGGCGTTTTGAGCCAATTTCAGTGTTAAATGTTTGATTCTTCAAGATAAAGTCTTAATTTTCTTGAAGAGATTTAGGGATAATTTGTCTCCTGTTGTTATTGTGAAGATGATTTGGCATTTATCGCACGTTCAAGTCCCTTTGGTTTTCCGCAGTTTGTGAAGGAGACGGACAATGAGGTCCGGATGCGCCTGCTGCAGTTTGTCACGGGGACCTGCCGGCTGCCCCTGGGAGGATTTGCGGAGCTCATGGGTGAGTGCGGCCGCGGGGCTTTGTGCCGGGCGCGGAGTAGGGTGACCTGAGGCAGCTGCTTCTGGCTCCGTGCGGGCTCTGCCGGAAGACAGACGGATGCGTTGGTCGGACAGAATGACGGTCTGCTCGCACGGCCGTGGCCGGCACTCTGCTCCGTGGGGTGACTGACACCCCTTCCCGGGCTGGACCTCCGCAGCGGCAAGGCGCTGCGCCAGCAGAACGGTTCACCTTGTGGGTTGCTCTGTCATTCCCGGGCCTGTGCGACATCGTCTCTTACTTAACTAGTTGTCACAACCAGAAGGTTGAAAGGACCAGATAAATTCTGTCTTATTTTCCTGGTTTAGGAAGTAATGGACCTCAAAAGTTTTGCATTGAAAAAGTTGGCAAAGACACCTGGTTACCAAGAAGCCACACATGGTAAGTCCGAGAATCCTAAACAGGAAGGTGAGAGCCAGAGTGAGTCTTCTGTTTTTTAAGGATTCAGACCCGGGATTACTGCTTATTCATTGACGATGCTGGGATCTCCATTTTGACGACGGACTGATCAGTACGGTGTTCTGTGACTGACACTTGAGAGTGACTTCTAGTCAGTTAACATAAATCCTTGAGAAGCGCATCCATTGGTTCAACAAGTGCCGAGTCACCCCTGAGCGTGTGAGACGAAGCTGAAGGGCTCCCTGCCTTCTGTGGAGTCCACGCTCGTTGGGGACGGGCACAGATGGTGGACAGGTAAACCAGCACTGCAAGTTCTAGGACGCCCTCCGAGGGGAACGAGGACAGCCAGAGCGACGCTCGCAGGGCGGGCGGCCAGGGGCCTTCCACGGGAGATGCGATGTTTGACCTTGGTGCTCGCGTGCTGTGGGAGGAAGCGGGAAGCGCGTAGTTTGTCCAGGTCAGTCACCCCAAGACCCTGAAGAAAGAAGCCGCTTTTCAAAGAAATGAAAGATGGCTGCTGTGAATGGAGCTTCGTTAATCCAGAGGGGGGAGAAAAAGAGTCTGGGAGTGTGGGCAGGGCTAACGTATGTGAAGGCCTGGAGGCTTCTCTAAGGCGTTTGCATGTCATTCTCAGGCAGGTAGAGGCCTTGGAAGAGTTTTAAAGAGCAAGTTGAGATGCAAGGCCAATCACTGGCAACAGAGGAGAGAAGGCACAGATGCGGGGGTGAGGCAGGGGTGAGGCACGGAACCGCAGAGGAGGGGGTGGCGTAAGGGCACGTGGCTCTTTCAGGAGTCAGGACTCTGCTTCCACCAGCTGTGGGCTGCCTGCTCATGGTGCTGACGTTGGCAGTCGTGGTGCGAAAGCAACGGTGGGTAAGACCACTGGTGCCTTAGCACGAGTCGGGCCGTGGCCCCAGCCACTGTCTCAACTCCGTCACACCGCACACCGCAGGTTAAAGCACAAACGCCTGGCTCGCAGACGGTGTTCTTTGTGAAGCAGGAGCGCTTACTCCTGAGGCTCGAGTCTGTCTTTTGGATGTCCCGTGTGAGAGAACGGGCGTCTGCGTGCGGCGTTCTCCACACCAGAGCGCTGGTTGCCCTGGGAGAAGCTCGAGGGCGAAAGCTGAACCAGCTTGCTTTTGTCATGTGACACTGTTTTTACTTGAAGAATGACTGGCAGACAAACGGTGTTTGTTCAGACTTGGGTATTTGGTAAAAATTTTCTTGAAAAGTAATGAAGTCAGCTTGTCACCTCAAGGGAAACAGCTGATAGCATTTGTTGACAGCATTTGGAAAACTCGTATCCACCAAGCTTCCCAAGACTTTTCTGATGATTTTGGGGGTTTAATTAACGATTGTGATTTTCTTCCTATTATATAATCAACTGTGTCACATTGGGACACAATGTTGTGACTTGGTGAACCAATATTTCCAAATGGCCAGTGCATGGTGATGTTACAGAACTGTGTGTGGGTAAAAGCTTTCATTCAAAGTGCCAGATAAACCAGTGGATTTTACGTAGGAGTACAAAAAGTTCTTTGATATGATTTCGGGACCCATACTACTTAACCTTGTCAACTTCTGTATGGTATCAAAGAATAACGCCCCCAAGACATCTGAAAAAATGACCAGAGTACATCTCCGTTTTCCAGCTGTATTCTGTGTGGGGACAGACTTTCATACACTTAAACCAAAACAGCATAGTGCAGCAGAATCCAGATGTCTTCTGTTAAGGCAGACATTAAAACAGTTTGCAAAATATAAAATAAGGTCACTTTTTTCACTGTTGTTTTTGAAAATAGTCATTTTTTTGAAAAAGTTATTTTAAAATGAATTTTTTTTAAGTTTCTCAGTTTTAACTTTTAATATAGTAAATATCAGCAGATATAATTCACATAAACAAAAGCTCTTTGGGGTTCTCAATATGTTTAACTGTGAAAAGGGATCCTGTGACCCCCCACATTGAAAATCCCAGCCTAGGTTAAAGTGGTGAGTCCCGTCGAGGAGGGGAGGTTGTCCAGGCAGAGGAGAGAAGAGTTCATGACCAAAGGAGCTAGTTCCGTCAGAAAGGTGATGAGGTTGGGGTTCTGAGTACTAGTTAAGGAATGGGCCTTTGAGGAAAAGAGGAACACTTCCTTTGTTGTACGAGTAGAGGGAGAAAAGTCGGGTATAACCTATAGGTAGGGTCTAGATTTTGTGCAGGGCGAATAGTTATCGACCATTGGTTTCTATCTTCTCCAAGTGGAAGTTGAGGTCCCTGGCTCAGGGTGAACAAAGGAAAGGCCTCTGGGGGGAAAGCGCGGGCGAGTTGTGGAGCGCGGACCGCGTCTCCCGGCAGCGCGTGGGCCTCCCGGCGGCGCGTGGCTCTCCCGGCGGCGCGTGGCTCTCCCGGCGGCGCGTGGCTCTCCCGGCGGCGCGTGGCTCTCCCGGCGGCGGGTGGCTCTCCCGGCGGCGCGTGGCTCTCCCGGCGGCGCGTGGGCCTCCCGGCGGCGCGTGGCTCTCCCGGAAGCGCGTGGGCCTCCCGGAAGCGCGTGGGTCTCCTGGAGGCGCGTGGCTCGGGATGCCGGGCAGCGGTTGCGCAGCGGGTCTGCGGTTGAGCGGGTCGGGCTGCGCGGCTCGAGGGCCGCGGGGGAAATGCTGGGCTCAGACGAGCTGCATTTCCGTTAAGGCAGGAGAGGAGTTGCTCAGACTGTCGACGACTGCACATCGTCGAGTGAGTTCGGAGGACGGATCGAAAAGGCCTGAGATGGAGGCCGCGCTGGGCGTGTGATTGGGCTCAGGGAGGTCGCGGCTCAGAGTTGGGGCAGAGCCTGCGTGCACACGGGCGGTCCAGAGGGGCGCGGCCGTGGTCAGCTCCCATGGTCCCGCGGCCGCCGTCTGCAGCGCTGCCCTCGGCGAGCTGCGGCCCTCGGGGGGCTCCTCGCCGCTCCCTGTCCGCGGACGCGCGCTGCTCTCTGTCTTCCCTTCTTACTGATAAGGAGGTGGAGGCGGCACATCGGGCGCAAAGCTGGAACTAAAACAAAAGCTAAACTAAACCTTCAAACAGTATTCTGCTATTCATGTAGTCGGCACTCAATAAAAGGTGAAGAGATTTTAGTCTCTCTCTGTCCTTTTGTAAACCAGCAGAAAACGTAACACCTCACGTCCTAAAGCAGAACCCTGCTCTGGATGTTTCCAGTAACCCTCTCTCTCACGTGGTTCAACTAAGCACTTCCTAGATGTCCACTGTGTGCGAAGTGGGTCAGTGTCAGGAGAGGACGGCGGTAGCTCTGCCCTCGTGGGTTTTTGTCCAGTGGAAGAACAGTCGGTCATGATAGAGTAGATTAGATGCTCTGTGGAGGAGGGAATTCTTATCAGCGTAATACGCTCAAGAATTCTTGGAGGACGTTGTAGCATTCAGATTGATTCTTGATGAATAAATGATATTTTCATAGGCAGGAAAGGGTATTCCAGACCGTAGGAGAGCCGTGAGAGCATGGCCATAGGACAGGAAAGCGTGTGGCATCCTTGGGGAGCCCCCACCCCGTCCAGTCCCTGGAAGCAGCAAAGGTTAGACTGGCACGTCGTCTTAGGTGTGTACGCTGGTGGTGACAGAAGGCTAGACAGGTTGTGGAGAACATAAAAAAAAATTTGTCCGCAAGGTCAGAAGGCAGGAGATTCTGATGGCCCAGATAAGGGACGATGGGGAAGTGTGTATATGAGAGGATGGGAGCTGCGGAATGCTCGGGAGGGAGAGATGGGAGAGGTTCTGTGGACAGGAGGACAGAACTGGACAGAGGTCTGTGTAAGAAACGTGTGGGAGAACCAGAAAGCGGCTGGTTGTCTTGGTGTAGGACTCGACTGCAACATTTTTTCCTGACTTCACCCCACTATCAGACTGGACGAGGTGGGGCGGGGGTAGGAAGACAACCAGTCGGCTGAATTGCTGCTGCTAATACGTTTAACTTCTTTCATATTTGGAGGTTGAAGTGGTCTGAGAGGAGCAGCATTTTGATTGGTGGCCTTGTTCAGAAGGCCCTGGATTGTCAGGTTTCCTGACTCTTCCCTGGGAGTAGGGTCAGGGCAGGTGGCATCAGGGGCAGTAGGAGGGCACCTTCCACAGGAGAAGGTGAAGAGCCAGAAAGGTTGACTTCCTCAGAGCTGCCACACTGGACACTGATAGAGGGGCCGAAACCCTGGACTCTGATCCTCTTCACCTACTCAGTGCTGTGTCTTAAAACTTCAATGCTGTTCCACCTTTGTAAATTGAAGAATAGTACACTGATATTTTAATTTCAATATTTTCTATATTTCATCTGTTAATCCCAGCAGGGAATTCTTTGAGTCTGGCAAGACTGAAAACAAGTCCTTTTAGAAAAGGTTATACATATGCTGAGATTATTTGAAAAGACAAAAAGTATCTGTTTGTTTGTTGACTGTCTTCACCCCAGAATTTAAGTTCCACGAGGATGGGGATTTTAGTTTTTCATCACTGTATCACTGGCTGCTGGAAAAATACCTGCTATAGAATAGCACATCAATAAATAACTGATGAGTGGTGAGTGATGAGTGAAAGAAATGGACTCTTCTAAGCCAAGAGAAATCAGGGGACTCCTGGCACAATGTAACAGAAACGGTACAAAAAAAACAGAAAATTAGAGATCTTTTAAAAATTGCACTCTTTATCCATATTGCTGCAATTATTATTTGTAATTCCAGTTTTCTCTGGGAAATGTTAAAGTATTTTTATGACTAGGTCTTAAATTTGAATGGATTGCTTTAAGAAATTTGTATATGTTAATATTAAGTGCTATGATAGTAGTCAATTGTTAGAATACTTCTGGCAAAATTTTTACATACTTCCACTGTCCGTTTAGTTCCTCAAATGTGGTCTGAAAAATACTGTGTTAGAAATCTTTACAGAGTTTGTTTTATTGAAAACACATCTTTGTTTTGTTTTCAGTTTTAACCGCTTGGATCTGCCACCTTACAAGAGTTATGAACAACTGAAGGAAAAGCTGCTTTTCGCAATAGAAGAGACCGAGGGCTTTGGACAAGAGTGAACGTGGCTTCTCGTCCCGGAGGAGCTCTTGCGTGTGAACACCCCAGCCGAGAAAAACTGCACAGAGAGTGTATATAAGCTGTTCATTCTGTACAGTGAATTTTCCGAACCTCTCACAGTATAAACGTTTTCCGTTCTTCCACAGAAATATGCAAACCAGTTCATCCTTTTCTACTTTATTTATTGCTCCCTTGAAGTGACTGACCAGGAAAAAGATCATCCTTCAATTTTGAAACCACCCAGAGACTTTGTCACAAGTACTAAGTGTGTATCTATGTGAGCATATGTGATAGTGGCTCTAGTTCTATAGAGCTCCGAGTGTACTAACACGACAGCCGTTCACTCACAGCAGTCTGGATGTGCGTGGCCTTGTCTGTGCCCGGGGCGGGCGCACACTGCTCCACGCTCTCCCCCCTGCGGAGCGTCTCCTGAGGGGCCTGGCTGTGCGGCTGTTAGGAGGTATTAAGGGCTCAGGCCAGATCCTACTTGGAGTCTGTTAAAAACGCTGCTGGCTTTCTGGAGACAGGTGCTTGAACCTGTCGGTTTGTTTTAAATAAATACAATAGTTGAAAATTTTCCCTTTTTGCTATATCACTAATACGAAGTAATAATTGAAACCGTAACTTACATGAAAGTCGTATCCTAGGTCCAATATTATTTAGTTTCTTCTAGAGATTGGAAAGAATTCATCGAACAGCATAGAGGTTTGTTTACATGTTACTTTGGGATGCTAGGCATTTGTGGGACTAAAAAGAATCAGGCACTTCTGTTCTTTTGTTTTTAAGTCTGTGATGTTCTTTAATTCATAATAAATTGATGCAATTTGATACTTAGGAACATATAAAAAGGTAATGTGAACTCTTCTGCTTTTGTTTGTGTTCAAAGTTTGTTTTATAAAACCAGATGGATTGAAGAGTTAGGTAAGCATCTGAACTCTCAAACAGATGAGTCTAATGATTTTGTTAGTGTTTGAATATCTTCATTCCTCTTAAATTCATGAAAATTTTATGTATCTTGAAATAAGCCTATAAAAAATCTTCTGGTCCCCCCCTTTTTTACATAGATCATTATTTTTGTCCTACGTAAATAACACTTTTAAATTGTTTTTCATTACCAGGGGCATTTGCTGAATTACAAAGATGTATAACAAATTGGAATCTGATGTGAATGATATTAATGCTGCTATACCAAACGGCTTCCTTATTAATACAGAAATTTAAATTTCCATTTGTATCATTATTTCAGTATGCACTGTAAATTTCATTAACTTAAATTTTTTTTATAACCATGGAATTGACGTCTTGGAATGTTATCTGTAACATATTTCACTGCTAAGTACATACAGAAAATACTAGCATACAATTTAACTTCCCTTAACAGTAGTTTGTTTTGCCGAAGTTTTATTTTTCTACATATTAATTTAGATTGTATTCTGCATTTTTATTCAAAATACATAGTAAAGATGAACCAAAGGCAGGATCCACTTCCTTGAATAGACTCCTTTCCCAAATCCTAATTACTGACCCTGGTTATTTTCAAACCTAAAGAATTTTAAAAAAAGGGTGGGGTGGGCTGGCCCCATGTCTGAGTGGATAAGTTTGCGCACTCTGCTTCAGCAGCCTGGGGTCCCCGGTTCAGATCCTGGGCGTGGACATGGCACTGCTCATCAAGCCATGCTGAGGCAGCGTCCCACATAGCAGAACTAGAAGGACCCACAACTAGAATATACAGCTACGTACTGGGGGGCTTTGGGAGAAGTAGAAGAAGGGGAAAAAAAGGGATTGGCAACAGATATTAGCCAGATGCCAATCTTTAAAAAAACAAACGAAACAGCTAATGTATGTGACAGACTATGCAGTAGAGGGTGACCAGTATTCAAAAGGGCTACTTAAGTTGCACCACAGGAGTCACCACTGCTGGATGAGACTGGCTGGCGGAAGGCACTGAGCGTCTCAGTGGAGGCTGATGAGCATCCCGCAGGTCTGACCCTCATGGAGGCTGATGAGCAGCAGCCCGCAGGTCTGACCCTCATGGAGGCTGATGAGCAGCCCGCAGGTCTGACTCTCGTGGAGGCTGAGGAGCAGCAGCCCGCAGGTCTGACCCTCATGGAGGCTGAGGAGCAGCAGCCCGCAGGTCTGACTCTCGTGGAGGCTGATGAGCAGCAGCCCGCAGGTCTGACTCGTGGAGGCTGAGGAGCAGCAGCCCGCAGGTCTCACCCTCATGGAGGCTGAGGAGCAGCAGCCCGCAGGTCTGACTCGTGGAGGCTGAGGAGCAGCAGCCCGCAGGTCTGACTCTCGTGGAGGCTGAGGAGCAGCAGCCCGCAGGTCTGACTCGTGGAGGCTGAGGAGCAGCATCCCGCAGGTCTGACTGCGGACAGGAGGCTGTTGGGTGCCATCCCCCTCACTCCAGCTGCGCACCTGCTGCACTTGGGCAGCTGCCCCGAGCCTGTGGAGACAGCATGGCTCTGCAGCAAGCTGGCTGGGGAGCGGCAGGGCCCTCTGCCTTCTCTTTAGAACCCAGGCCACAGGCAGGATGGACTGTCCCAAGGTCAGTGAGCAGCCTGAGGCCGGGGCCCACCTGTCCTGCGCTGGGCTCGGCACAGAAGGGAGACGTGCAGAGCTCTATGCCTGAACACAGATGGACAGGAGCAGGTGGAGGCGAGCCGAGGCTGGAGGCAGGGCCCCCTGTTCGCTCGAGCCACACTCAGCACCGCCGCGCTGAGCCCAGCAAGGGGTCCCAGGCACAGCACGGTGCACCCATCAGGCTAGTGTCTGTCGGCGGGGAAGGAAGCTGCAGTGGAGTTTTGGTGGTTTTTAGTACTTCCTAGGCAGTTAAAGCTGAAGGATTCACAAAATCTGTTACCCTGCAGCCTTCTGTTAGCCTCCAAAGCAGACAGGGTGCTGGGTGCTAACAGTCATGTCAGGCAGCACTGCTCTGTGGCAAGTGCCCTGACTGGTGAGTGGCATCTGGACTGGGAAATGCTGGGTACTTGACAGGAGACCGTAGCTTTGGACTTCCCAGAGCATGGGAACTAACTGCAGGCACCCTGTGAGGTCCCTGAGCTTTGACGTGGGGAGATGGTAGTTCCCGGAGCCCTGTGGGTGCTCGGCTACACAGACTGCTGCTCTAGGGTCGTCTCCTGCATGGAAGGAGGCCTGCTGGCCTGCCGTGGTTCCTGTCCTATAGCCTTGAGTAAGCCGGAGCCACATGGAGCCGGTTGTAGGCTTTCTGAGCCTGAATATTGGGCTGAGCCTGAGAAGAACCCCTGCGGGACACTGCAGAAGTCAGACAGAAGACTGCTCTTGTTGACGTATGCAAATGAGCTCAACTGGGGGTTAGGCCTGCCTCTCAAGGGAAGGGCCCAGACATCACAGGAGCCTTCTACCTTTAGGAGGCTCCTTTCCTGCCTGACTCTCTTCAGCGTCAAGGCAGAACACCCAGGTCACTGCTCCTAGTGCCAGGGGTCAGAGCAGACAAGCCTTCAGTTAACTCCACACAGCCCTTGCCACCGTAAGCAACCCCTCCTCCTATCCTTTCTTCCCAGCAATGCCCAGGTGCACAGTCCAGGATGGGCTGCACAGCAAGCACCACATGAAAGCACTGCGTACCCCTGAAATAATGTAGTGCCAACAACAAAAACAAGTCCAAAAGCAGCATCTCCTAAATTCCAAATTTCCTCCCCCAATCTCAACCAAGGAAGATGCAATCAGAGCATAAAAGCATTTAAAAATATTTAGTAATACTCATGGGAAATCCTTTGCATGTTCTCTTTAATCCTCACAACTAAATGAGGTTGGTGGTCTTTTGCTGCTGCTTTGTTGTAATGCTTGTTTCACAGAGAAGGAAACTGCGTCTGAGTGACATCATTTGTACAAAGTCAACAGCTAGTCCACAGTCTGATTAAACCTGCAGTTGGGAAATTTTGCCAACAAGAAGTTAATTGAGAGCTTTCAAGTTCTTACAGGATAACAGCCACTTTCCAAATTCATATTTCTTCCCACATGCTCAAAAGAAGGAAGGAAGCCTATGCACAAGGAGAAGAGATTATAATCACTCACAGCTCCTGGCTGCCGTGAAAGCCCATAACACCACTGCAGACCCTAAGGAGGGAGCGTGCCTAGGCGGGTCTGTGGGAGTAGACACCAGCAACCCCAAGGCCCCTAGTGTTTGTTCCCACAGCTGACAGGAGACCCCCACAGGGCCACTGTGATCCCGAGGAGGGGCCCAGGCTCGGTCAGGAACAGCTGACAGGGATCCTGGTCAGCACAGATTACACGGCTGCTGCCCCCTCTCTCCAGTGGCAGCAAGTGGAAGCAGTAACCAAACTCTCTCTCTCTGCAGAGGCACAAATCCACACCATAAAGCAATATGAAAAAATTTACTAACTCTCCAGAACAAAAGGAAAGTGACAAGTGCCCAGAAAACAATCCGGAAGACACAAAAATCTATAACCTAAATGACAAAGAATTCAAAATAGCTATCATTAAGAAACTCCACGAGTTAAAAGAGAATACAGGGTCTGGCCCAGTGGTGCAGCAGTTAAGTGTGCACGTTCTGCTTCAGCGGCCCAGGGTTCGCCGGTTGGGATCCCAGGTGCGGACATGGCACTGCTTAGCACGCCATGCTGAGGTAGGCATCCCACATATAAAGTAGAGGAAGATGGGCACAGATGTTAGATCAGGGCCAGTCTTCCTCAGCAAAAAGAGGAGGATTGGCAGCAGTTAGCTAAGGGCTAATCTTCCTCAAAAGAAAAAAAAAATACAGATAGACAATGAGTTAAGGAGCTACGTCACAAAGAACTTGATACTATAAAGAAGAACCAATCAGAAATGCTGGGGATGAAAAACACAATGGAGGAGATTAAGAAAAATGTGGACTCCCTCAACAGTAGGGCTGATAATATGGAGGACAGAATTCTCAATTTGGAAGATAGGAATATAGAAATGCTTCATATAGAGGAGAAAGAACTAAGACTAGAAAGAAATGAAGAAACTCTCCGAGAAATAACCAACTCAATTAGGAAAAGCAACATAATGATTATAGGTATCCCAGAAGGAGAAGAGAAGGAGAATGGAGCAGAAGCCTTGTTCAAATAATAGCTGAGAACTTACCAAACCTGGGGAGGGAGCTGGAAGTCCACGTGACAGAAGCCAACAGAGCTTCAAACTTCATCAATGTAAAAAGACCAACACCAAGGCACACAGTAGTGAAGCTTGCAAAAGTCAAGGACAAAGAGAAAATATTAAGGGCAGCAAGGCAGAAGAAAATACCCTACAAAGGAACCCCTATGAGGCTGTCAGCAGACTTCTCAGCAGAAATCTTACAGGCTAGGAGACAGTGGGATGATATATTCAAAATACTGAAAGACAAAATCAGAAAATTGCAGTTCTCCATCAGAAGAGGTTAGCAAATGCTTAAGTAACATTAAAGATAAAGGGAAAGAAAACATCAAGAATAAATATAATTTGTCATTTTAACCACAAACTCAACACGAGAATTAAAAAAGATCTGACAACAATAACTTAGAAGGGGAAAAGGACAGGGATGGAACAGGCTTAATCTAAGGAAATAAGAGGCTATCAGAAAATGGATATCCTCATCTATGAGATGTTTTAATACAAACTATATGGTAACCACTAAACAAATAGAACAGAGACACAAATTACAAATAAGGAGAAAACCAACATAGAAAACTACCTACCTGAATTGGTAGTCTGAAATTCATGAGACAAGAAACAAAGGAAATGCAGGACAACCAGAAAACAAACGATAAAATGGCAGCATTAGGCCCCTACATTTCAAAAATCACTCTAAATGTAAATAGATTGAACTCTCCAATCAAAAGACACAGAGTGGCAGGATGGATTAAAGAACAAGACCCAACAATATGCTGCCTCCAGGAAACACACCTCAGCCCCAAGGACAAACACAGACTCAGAGTGAGGAGATGGAAGATAATACTGCAAGCTAATAATGAACATAAGAAAGCAGGTGCCACCATACTTATATCAGACAAAGCAGACTTCAAGGCAAAACAGGTAAAGAGAGACAAAGAGGGGCAGTGTATAATGATAAAAGAGATACTCCACCAAGAAGACGTAACATTTATAAATACATACGCACCCAACATAGAAGCACCAAAGTACATAAAGCAACTACTAACAAAACTAAAAGGAGATATCAACAACAATACAGTAATAGTAGGGGAGCTCAATACCCCACTAACACCAATGGACAGATCATCCAGACAGAAAGTCAACAAGGAAACAGTGGCCTTAAATGAAAAACGAGACCAGATGGACTTAATAGATATATATAGAACACTCCATCCAAAAACAGCAGGTTACATATTCTTCTCAAGTGCACATGGAACATTCTGAAGGATAGATCATATGTTGGGAAACGAAGCAAGCCTCAACAAATTCAAGAGGATTGAAATAATATCAAGCATCTTTTCCGACCATAATGCTATGAAACTAGAAATCAATTACAAGAATAAAGCTGGGAAAGGGGCAAAGGTGTGGAGATTAAACAACATGCTAGTGAACGCCCAGTGGATCATTGCAGAAAGTAAAGGAGAAATCACATATTACCTGGAGACAAATGAAAATGAAAACAGACCATACCAACTCATCTGGGATGCAGCAAAAGCAGTCCCAAGAGGGAAATTTATCCCAATACAGGCTCACCTCAAAAAACAAGAAAAATCTCAGATAAGCAATCCCAAACTACGCCTAACAGAATTAGAAAAAGAAGAACAAACAAAGCCCAAAGTCAGTAGAAGGAGGGAAATAATAAAAATTAGAGCAGAAATAAATTGAAACAAAAAAGACAACAGAAAGGATCAATGAAACAAAGCGCTGGCTCTTTGAGAAAATAAACAAAATGGACAAACCTTTAGACAGGCTCACTAAGAAGAGAGAAGATTCAAATAAATAAAATTAGAAACGAAAGAGGAGAAACCACATCAGATACTACAGAAATACGAGAGATTATAAGAGAATACTATGAAAAACTATATGCCAACAAATTGGACAACCTAGAAGAAATAGATAGTTCTTAGACTCTACAATCTCCCAAAACTGAATCAGGAAGAAATAGAGAATATGAACAGACCAATCACAAGTAAAGAGACTGAAACAGTAATCAAACACCTCCCCAAAAATAAAAGTCCAGGACCAGATGGCTTCTCTGGAAAATTATACCAAATGCTCAAAGATTTAATACCTACCTTCTCAAACTAATCCAGAAAATTGAGGAAGATGGTGCAGTCCCTAACACATTCTACGAAGCCAACATCACCCTGATCCCAAAGCCACACAAGGACAACACAAAGAAGGAAAACTACAGGCCAATATCACTGATGAACATAGATGCAAAAATTATCAACAAAATATTGGCAAACCGAATACAGCAATACATTAAAAAGATCATACACCGTGATCAAGTGGGATTTATGCCAGGGACACAGGGATGGTTCAAGTTTGCAAATCAATCAGTGTGATACACCACATTAACAAAATGAGGAACAAAAACCACATGATCATCTCAATAGATGCAGAGAAAGCATTCGACAAGATCCAACATCCATTTATGATAAAACCTCTTAATAAAATGGGTATAGAAGGAAATTACCTCAACATCATAAAGGCCATATATGACAAACCCACAGCCAACATCATACCCAATGGGCAAAAACTGAATGCCATCCAGGAACCAGACAAGGGTGTCTACTCTCACCATTCCTATTCAACATAGTACCAGAGATTTTGGCCAGAGCAATTAGGCAGGAAAAAGAAATAAAAGGAATCCAAATAGGCGATGAAGAAGTGAAACTCTTGCTGTTTGCAGATGACATAATCTTATATATAGAAAACCCTAAAAAATCCATTGGAAAACTACTGGAAGTAATCATCAACTACAGCAAACTTGCAGGGTACAAAATCAACTTACAAAAGTCAGTTGCATTTCTATAATAATGAACTAACAGAAAGAGAACTTAAGAACACAATCCCATTTACAATCCCAACAAAAAGAATACAATATCTTGGAATAAATTTAACCAAGGAAGTGAAAAGCCTATACAAGGAAAACTACAAGACTTTCCTGAAAGAAACTGATGATGACATAAAGACATTCCATGCACATGGATTGGAAGAATAAACATAGTTAAAATGTCCATACTACCTAAAGCAATCTACAGATTCAATGCAAACCCAATCAGAATCCCAATGACATTCTTCACAGAAATAGAACAAAGAATCCTAAAATTCATATGTGGCAACAAAAGACCCCGAATTGCTAAGGCAATCCTGAGAAAAAAGAACAAAGCTGGAAGCATCACAAACCCTGACATAAAAATATACTACAAAGCTACAGTAATCAAAACACCATGGTACTGGTACAAAAACAGGTGCACAGATCAATGGAACAGAACTGAAAGCCCAGAAATAAAACTACACGTCTATGGACAGCTTGTCTTCACCAAAGGAGCTAAGAACCTACAGTGGAGAAAAGAAAGTCTCTTCAACAAACGGTGTTGGGAAAACTGGGCAGCCACATGGAAAAGAATGAAATAGACCATTTTTCACACCATTCACAAAAATAAACTCAAAATGGATCAAAGACCTAAAAGTAAGTCCTGAAACCTTAAGGCTTCTGGAAGAAAATATAGGCAGTACACTCTTTGACATCAGTATTAAAAGAATCTTTTTGGACACCATGTCTTCTCAGACAAGGGAAACCATAGAAAGAATAAACAAATGGGACTTCATCAGAATTAAGAGCTTCTACAAGGTAAAGGGAAAACAGGATTGAAACAAAAACACAACCCACCAACTGGGAAAAAATATATCTGACAAAGGGTTAATATCCATAATATATAAAGAACTCACACAACTCAACAACAAAAAATCAAACAACCCAATCAAAAAAGGGGCAGGGGATACAAACAGACATTTCTCCAAAGAAGAGATACGGATAGCCAATAGGTACATGAAAAGATGTTCATTATCACTGATCATCAGGGAAATATAAATCAAAACTGTACTTAGATATCACCTTACACCGTTAGAATGGCAAAAATAACCAAAACAAATAGTAACAAATGTTGGAGAGGTTGTGGAGAAAAAGGAACCCTCATACACTGCTGGTGGGAATGCAAACTGGTGCAGCCACTACAGAAAACAGTATGGAGATTCCTCAAAAAATTAAAAATAGAAATACCATACGATCCAACTATCCCACTACTGGTTATCTATCCAAAGAGCTTGAAATCAGCAATTCAAAGAGACCCATGCACCCCTATGTTCACTGCAGCATTATTCACAACAGCCAAGACGTGGAAGCAACCTAAGTGCCCACTGACTGATGACTGGATGAAGAAGATATGGTGTGTATATATACACAATGGAATACTACTCAGCCATAAAAAAGGATAAAATCGTCCCATTCACAACAACATGGATGGACCTTGAGGGTATTAAGTGAAATAACCCAGACAGAGCAAGATAATGTCTGTGTGACTCCACTCATATATGGAAGTTAAACATGTGGACAAAGAGAACAGATTAGTGGTTACCAAGGGATGGGGGGTGGGCACGAAGGGTGAAGTGGTGCATGTACAATATGACTGACAAATAATAATGTACAACTGAAATTTCACAAGGTTGTAAACTATCATAACCTCAATAAAAAGTACAAAAAAAAGACATCATAACAGAGGCAAAAAAAACGTCAATGCTGTGAGAAAAAAATGAGGAAACTGTTACAGACTTTAAAAAATTAAGGCTGAAAATCAAATGCAATGTATGATCACTGAATGGATCCTAGTTTTAAAAGTGTAAGACATTTTGGGACATTTGAGGAAATGTGAATATGGCTGGATATTAGATGAGGTTAAAGAATTACTGTGAACTTTCTAGTTGCGATAACGGATCTGTGTCTGTTCAGAAGGATGTCCTTATTCTGAGACAATGCACGCTGAAATACTTAGGGATGGGGTATGTGTCTGCAATTAGTTTCAAAGGTTTAGAAATACATATATGAATATATACACACATGTAAGTAAAATATAGCAAAGATCAGCAATTGTTGAGCCAGAGATGATGGTATGCAGAGGTCCAGTATTTTCAGATTTTTGTTTGAAAACAGACATGATAAAACAGACACAGCACAGACCGCACAGTTCACTGTAACGCTGCAACGCCCAAACCCTCTGGGGAGAATCCTCCTGCACGTTCCCTCTCAGATTTACCTAAGCGGCACTCAACACAGCCTGTTTACAAAGCTCAAGATCTGCCGTGGTGGCCCCCAGCCTCAAGGAGGCAGTGCTGTCCTGCCTATTAGAACATCGTAATTCCATTTTACCCCGAGTTCTGCATCCTTCCACCCCCTCAGGGAAGAGGTTTTGGGCTTTGTCTAGTGACAAGAATCAATGCACTTGTGAGACAGGGTCACACGTACAAAGGAAAGCACTCCATTTTCAGCCCACTGAGGACTCGAGTCCTTTCCTTACGCAGGGTGGCTCCAAGATGCGCCACTTAATGCGTTACACCAGGAACCTCAACGCCCTTCCCTGCGCACTCACGGCAGCTTCTCTGCACGGGCTCAGCTCTGAGTCGCTCCAGCCTGAAAAGGCCTCCCCACAGGCCGCCTCTTCCACAAAGCCTGCTTTTCTTGTCTCTTCCCTTCCTGACGCGGTCAGTCCTCCTCAGAGATCTCAGACCACTCTGCACTGCTGGTGCCAGACGCACAGTCACCTCTGCCTCTGAGCCATGGAGCTGTCTCTCCCACTCTCATGGAAATTATTTCTTTTGCCTTGTTATTTGTGAAGAAACCTAGCCTTTCGTACATTTAGTTTGTTAAATGGTCACAGCACTGAAAGAACTGAGAAAGCAGCCATACAACAGTTATGGTCAATGTATTATCTTTATAATTTGATGCAAGACAATGTTTCTTAGATATTTCATGTGCTTTTCTTCTCTGAAAAATTCTCAACTCTTGTCACTGAAACCTGTAAGCAACTGGGCAGCTTCTGTCTGTACCTGAAATGGAAAAATACGTGTTATAAATAAACAGTACGGCAGAGAGACCACCTTATGAAATTTAAGTTCATACAGTGGACTGTGGTTTCTACAAGTTTCCAAAACCCAGGTTAGTAGATTCTAAGCATAAACTTCTTAGCAGGGACTGGGCGAGACTCTTAGAGAACTCTCCGGCTCAGTGCCTATCGCTCGTCTTTCCTGCTGCGGAAAGCTTACTTGATCTCTGCGTATGTCGAACAGGAGTAATTCTGTGTTGCAGCAAGTAATTCACACCACATACCTGTGGACAGTGACTAAACATCTGCTGTGCAGAAATTAATGTCAGTGTCAATGAGCTCACACTTAAAACGAACTCTCTTGTGTTCACCAACATGCACTTAAACAATTACATTTTTAGAGAAGTTCCCAGTTCCCCCTGATTACAGAGCCGCAACGGAGACCCACCTGCCTGCCTTCACTGGAGACATTTACCTGTTTATCCTCCTCCGTGTGTGCGGGATGGTCCTTGGCTTTCATTAGCCAGAAAACAGCCAGCTTTTTGTTGTGGAGCTTCAGATAGGTCTTTCCTAAAAGAAGCAGGTTTTTGCTGTAGAAGTTTGGATCAACTGTACATAAGAAAGAAAAACAAATTTGTTTCAGATGAAACTACTGCTCTTATTTTTAAAGGCTTAATTTTAGGGGTATAAATTTCAATAATTTTGTGTGGTTAATAAATGATTTGGCCCTGGAATTCTCTCTTGTTCAACTATTCGTATGTAAAATAGTTACCATTTATTGAGTGTCTACCACGGGCTAGGCCCTACATTACACACATTTCTCACTTTTGCAACCATTTTATAAAACAGGTACTATTTAACAGATGGGAAGTTAAGGCTCCTGATAGAATATAGGCTCCACAAGGGCACGGATTTTCCTTTTATAATCTCTTTTGTTCCCTGCTGTCTTGTGAGTGCCTACAACATGACATGCACTCAGTATATGTCCGCTGAAGGAGTGGATGGAACCCTGATGACGTGCACATGCAGATCCACATTTACTGAATGTGGGCTCTCCCTAAGCACAGATGAAACAAAGTCGCTGCTCTTGGAATTTATAATGAAAAGGAGAGAGAAACATGAGACAACCAAAGGTAATCTGAGAAGGAAAGGAATGACAGGCGTCCACATTTTAAAGTGTGGGAGAAACCAAAGAATAAAAGCAACTAAGAGGTGACACCGGGTTGGCTTGGAGGCGGAAGAGGATTTAACAGCAAAGCTGGAGGACACTCTTGGCTGAGGGAAGAACGTGAAGCGAAAGCCTGTGAATGAAAGCGTGGCCTGCGCCGCGCACTTCATCAATTCCTTACACAGGTCCCTCCTATCCGTCGGGGACCCTCTCTATTCCAAGCATACTTTTTGCTGGATATAATGGTTGCGCGTCCTTAATTAGAACGTATCTGTGAGGTGGCATCTTACACACTTCAGGGCTCCCTGGGCCTGCGCACTCATCCCTTCCCTCATTCAGTCATCCATTTACCCAGCCAGCCGGCAAATCTGCCAAGCAGTGTGCTAAGCAATAAGGATGTGATTGTGAAGAAAAAGACAAAGTCTCCATCTTCTCTGAACTTAGTCTCAGACCCGCAAACAAATCTTCCTACTGTGGAGTGATGAGGGCCATGATGGGAGAGGTAAAAGGCACTGAGAGCAGAGGGGAGCTTATAAGCAGACGTGGGCGGTAATAAAGGCCTTCTGGAGGAAGTGGCCTTCAAGGTAAGGCCTGGAGGACGACTGGAGTCACAGGACTGGAGCTCTGGGAGAGCACTGCCCTTCTCTCAATGCCTGGACCCTGAAGGCTCTCAGGCCCTATCTTTACACTGCAGTTGCACTTCTCACCCCTGAGGGACCCCTTCCTTCCCAGATTCCCATTCACGATATGCAGCAGCGCCATCAAGAGGGGCTATCAATGGAAGGCAGTAACTGAGTAAATCAGAATTAATGATTACAGAGAGAGTTAACCTTCAGACACAGTTCTTTAGAAGAAATGTTTTTTAAAAAATGCTTTGCTATCATGCGAGCATTTGGACAAGCCCATATGAGCAGGCTCTCAAATTTAATAAACACTGTCTTTAATTTTCTTCTGATTAAGTTTTATAGAAATCTGTTTGCACTGTTTTTGGTGTATGGTAACACATGCTTATGTCCCTTCTCTATTTGTGCTATTAATATGAAAAGGATAAACCCAGCGTGGGCTGGTGTAAAGTTCTGTGCGCTGGCCATTGCTTCAAAGGAAGAGTGGCATGAAACTCTGCTTCATAGAGAAGGCAGTATCTGCAACAGAACCAACACTGGCCTGGGTTAAAACCAGAGAGCTCTCATTTAAATGCTATTTGAATAGTTAAATGCTACTGGAAAGCTGCGGAGAGAGTGGATCTTAAAAAAAAACTTTATTTTTTTGTAACTATGTAAGGTGATGGGTGTTAACTGGAGCGCCTGTGGCGCTCACTTCACAAGGTACATAAACATCAAGTGACTGCACTGGACACCCGACGCCAAGTTAATGTTATGTCAATGATGCCCCAATAAAAAATGAAAGTATTTTAAAAAGTTAAACATGAAAACAAATAATAAATGCCTCTAATTCGCTGTGTAGTAAGACAGTTAACCTGTCAGAGCCCCCTCTCAAAACAGGAAGGGGGTGTTGCACCAGATGAAGGACCGGCCCAGGACTGCAGCTCTCCACTCAGCAGCGGCCTGCTTCCCATCAGGTGATCTTTACTGAATACAAATGGCCTGACAACGTCTAGCGCGAAAAGAAGTTAATTAAGTACATCAGAATAAAGAACTTATTTTTGTTTCTAAAATTCCTATTCCATGGAAAGCATTCATACACAATTTTAACTATATTAGTATCTGAAATAAAAAAACAGGTTACCTTGTTCTGCCCTGTGAAAGTAGCCTAAGGCCTGTTGAAAATAAAGAGCCACACGAAAGGAAAAGGGTTAGAACAGAATAAAAACGGAAAAGCATTTTCCCAAAAGATCTATTCCTATCTTAAATATAAGTCAGGAAGTAAATTCAAGCATCTTAAATCAATGGTCAGTTCACCAGCACTGAGAGTTAACATAAAACCGCAGCCGACACTTAGATCCTCAGGGCACAGACTGCCGCACGCGCCCCTTCTGGCGCTAAGCTGACTGCTGTCCAGAGCCCAGGCCGGCACCGCACACAGAGAGAACAGCATCGCTTGCAGCTCAGCTTCTCTGATCGTGCTCTCCTGCGGTCCCAACAGTGACTACCAGTGAAAACTCGGTAAAACCGAAAGCTGAACCTACAAGTGAGACATGGGTTGTACCACTGAATTTTTAAAAGTTCTTTATTATTGAAATTCCTACATAAAATATTATTGTGAGTCTGAAACTCTCCACTAATTCTTTTTGCCCCACTTGAACTGTTTTATAATACAATGACAACTAATTTCTTAGAAACAACTAATTTGTTATAGTAGAGCTGACTGTATCTTTTTTCTTAGAATGCATTCTTTTCAATAACAATAAATATTTCCCAAATGTGTTGTAATTGTACAACTAAATATTCTTTACATCAAATTCTACACTCCAGCTTCCCAGAAAAGCAGCAGCTCCTTGTTGTGATACAAGTAATGGGAAAGCTTTCTCAAGCGCCTGTTTCCTTACTCTGAAAATCCTGTGATAAGTAAACCCAAAATATTTGCCCAGAAAACCCTTTCAAATTTTATTTTAACAGGAAAAGCAAAAGACCTTGAAAATATGAGAAGATGAGCCTCTCAAACCTCCTGTTAAAGGAAAGTTCTAATTACTACTTCCCTTTATCGATAGGAACATGTGCTTTCTTTTCCAGGTAAACGACTGTCACTGTGCAGAACGTGGAGCTAAAACATGCGGAGTGACAGCTGCTGTATTTCTTGTTCTCTTTGATGACTTTTACATGGTACAGATTTCAAATAGAACATGAAGGCAGATTTTAGCCACGGGCTAGTTTAGCTGACAACACAGCAGAGTTATCAGCTGTTCAGCTAAAGAAAGGCAGCCACTCACCAATCATGGGTACTAAGTGCTAAGTCTTTGTGTGAGACAGCTGCACTGGGTCGTCAGAAACAAGCGCAGGTCCCTCACGGATGCGAGCCCAGCTGCGGGGACTCAGAACGGCCATCAGTCTAACTTAGCAAAGGGCGTCACACTACCTCCTCGTAGGTGGAGCTGGGAGGGGCTGCAAACAGCACGTTAGCCATCCTTCTCTGATACCAAGGCATTTCCGCAAACGTGTAACTCCTGCAGGCAAACAAAACAACATCTGTACATTTGAATCACATCTTCTTTTCTCTCTCAAGAACTATGCATCTTCACAGAAATAAAAGGCATCTTCTCCTGTTGCAGGTTCAACCAGTGCATACTTTGCACAGTATCCAGTAGGCTGACAGTCATATTGAATTACTTAGAAGCGACACACTGACCCCCCACTTGGTGTGTATGTTGTGATTCAACGTAAACAGTGAGCAACAGCACTGCTACTAACACAACATAGCCATGCGTCACTTAACAACGGGACATGGTCTGAGAACGTGTTGTCAGGCGGCTTCGCCATCCTGCGAACATCACCGAGTGCACTACACACACCTGGATGGCACAGCCTGCCACAGCCCAGGCTGTGTGGTACTGATCTGTGGGACCACTGATGTCTATGCCGTCCGTCTGGACCCAAATGTCAGGATGCAGCACATGAGTGCTGACTCTGTGCAGGTGCTGAGCTAAGTGATTCTCTCTCTCATCACTCCTTATAACAACTCAATGAGAGAGGATCATTACCCCTATTTTTCACATGAGAAAAACTAACTTAGAGAAGTTAAAAAATATGATAAAAATAAACATGATATATATAAATAACGGCAACCAACAACTTAAGTCTACATATTTAAAAGGGTGAGACAAATGCTTAACATCCAAAGATCTGGACAACTTTCTGAAACAAGCAGGAAAAGAAGCGTTGGGTCTGTGATGGGGTCAGAGCTCCTTGCGGCAGAGGCTGCATCTCATTCTCAGCAGCACCTGACTGGGGGACTGCCGGCCAAGATCGCCCGTCCCGAGGAAGTGCTCTGCCAGTTTAACACGTCCTTCATCCTGAAGGACACTTCCCTCTCCTTCCAGAGTTTGACACAAGACTGTTTACAGTGTTACCTTCCGAAGAGGACAATAAATATCCAGCTCTGTAGACTACACCCAAAGAAAACAGTGGCGAACTTGTCTCAAGAGAGACTCAGACAGCAAGCATTTAACACGCTGGTGTACACTCACACCAGCAAAATGCTGACGTGTGCTGGACAAGGCTTACGTAAAAATGGAGGGACACACTGAACGTCAGTCTATCCCGCTCCTCAGATGAGTCGGCCTGTATCTGACCAACTCTGGAGACGTGCAGGCCCTCTGCGGGCAGCCCACTCCATCACCACGCTGCATTAACCCCATTCACTTAGCCTGGTAAATAGGAATAGTGTTTCCCAACACAGGGGATTTAAAAGTCTAACAGAAAGTTTTAATGACTTTTTTGTCTTAGCACATGTTTCTAAATGATATGAACAAGAGTGTTTAACACGATCACAAATTCAGTATCGTCTAACAACACATGCACAACTGCTAATTAACGTAATGGCTTAAACACTTTTGACTGCCAGGAAAATACTTTAAAATACTTTACATCTTGCTTTATCATATACTACAAAATAAGATATGTATACATAAGATCATACTAAATATCACAGAAATATTTAAAGAAATTTTCTTACCAAATACCCATAAGGTGAATTGAGGTGGCATCTTTAGGGTTCAGTTCAATTGCTTTCTAACAAGAAATGAGAAAATCAATCATATTTGTTTTCTAAACACCAGTAAGTACTTTACTAGGATTGATGAAGAAACCATGATTTAAAAAAAAATTTTACAACCCCCCATTTCAATTCTTCTTTGATAATCAATGCCAGCTTTCTTCTTCCTAATTCTTTAACTGGTTAAATTTGTTTCAATACACTATTAATGACTTGTACTAAGGTAACTATTTTATAGGGTTAAGAAACTGACAGTAGGGTTTATCAAGATGACAAAAAACATGAAATTTGTAAATGAATGTAATTTTCAAAACAACAACAATTTATAGCTCTCAATGTTTCTTTCTTCTATACTAAAGGAAAAATAAAGGAGGACGTTCTTTTTGGTAAGTCCCATATGAACATTGAATAAAAAGTATTCTTTCCTAAAAGAGCAAAGTACATCATAATTTTAGAAAGTCTCTTCCTGCATGCAGATTTTGTTCAACTTCCCCATCTATACACAACAAACAAAAAATAAATACTATTTATTCAAAGTATTTATTAACAGAATAATTATGTACAGCCGGCCCCGTGGCCGACTGGTTAAGTTCATGCACTCTGCTTCGGCGGCCCAGGGTTTCACCGGTTTGGATCCTGGGTGTGCACATGGCACCGCTCATCAGGTCATGTTGAGGTGGCGTCCCACATGCCACAACCAGAGGCACTCACAACTAGAATATACAACTGTGTACCTGGGGGCTTTGGGGAGAAGAAAAAAGAAAAGACTGGCAACAGATGTTGGCACAAGTGCCAGTCTTTAAAATATACACCTATGTACTGGGGAGATTTGGGGGGGAAAAAAAGATTGGAAACAGTTGTTAGCTCAGGTGCAAATCTTAAAAAAAAAAAAGAATTATGCACAATGTAAATATGTTGATAAAGTCTCCCTATTTTTTTTAATTTAATTTTTTTAATTACAGTAACACTGGTTTACGATATTATATTAATTTCGGGTATACATCATTACCTAATTTCTATTCACTATGTGAAAGTCCTAGGTGACTGAAGGGAAAGCACAAACCACAGAATAACTTAAGCTAGTCTTTGGGCCGGTTCAGTGGTGCAGTGGTTAAGCTCACGTGCTCCACTTCAGCGGCCCAGGGTTCACAGGTTTGGGTCCTGGGCACAGACCTACACACCACTCATCAAGCCATGTTGTAGTGGCATCCCACATACAAAGTAGAGAAAGACTGGCACAGATACTAGCTCAGGGCCAATCTTCCTCAACAAAAAAAGAAAAAAAGAAAAGAAATCATTCCTCCTTTTATCCATTATTTTGTTGAAAATTACCAGGGAAATTAATGTCAATTCTATTAAAAATAAAAGACATTTTTAAAAAAAAGTTGAAGACTTCTTAGCTTACGTTTTGTCAAATGATATTTTCACTGTCTATTCGTAATGTGTGAGATGCCTATTTTCAAATATCCGTATTTGAAACCAAATATCTGTATTGGTTACCAGAGTGGACTCTGAAGCCAGATTACCAGGGTTCAAACCACAACTCAACAACTTCTAACTTTGACAAGTTCTTTATTCTTGCTGTAGCTGAGTTGGTTCTTTTATGGAATTGAGAAAGTCATATACCCACTTACAGAGCTGTGGTGAAAATTAAATGAGCAAGCAACAGCAGGTGCTTACCACAGTAACATCTTCTCTCAGCAGCATCACTATTCTCTTTGCTTGCCGTGAGCACTAGGCACTTATAACCCTTCTCACCCTGGTTAATGTCAGCAGTTGTAGCGGTAGCAGCGAGAATAAGGCTAACCAAGCATGACTTGGCAGAGGTCTCGCTGCAGTACCATGGGTGAGAATCGGCACTGACCTAATTTTTACTTTTCTGTAAATATAACATTCACGGCGAAATATGTGTCAAAGTATATGCAACTCACACTCTCAGCTTTCCCAACTGGAGCTCCACTAGAAAACCAAGCTCAAGAGCAACATCACATGAGTAGCCATCTTCTCCACTCTACCAAGAACGGCACAGAGCTGGGACCACTCTGGACGCAAGGGGGAGAAGTCAACCCATCACATGCAGTGGATGCCTTGGGGCACTGGAACTCAATTTTCTCATGGGATAGGTCGAGGGGCTCCTCTCAAAGACACCCTTCCTTTTATAATTTTTTGTGCCATTAGCTCAAGTGTCTTCAAAAAACATCCAGAAGCCAGCCCGGTGGCACAGCAGTTAAGTGTGCATGTTCTGCTTTGACAGCCCAGGGTTTGCTGGTTTGGATCCCAGATGCGGACATGGCACCATTGGCAAGCCATGCTGTGGCAGGTGTCCCACGTATAAAGTAGAGGAAGATGGGCACGGATGTTAGCTCAGGGCCAATCTTCCTCAGCAAAAAGAGGATGTTAGCTCAGGACTAATCTTCCTCAAAACAAACAAACAAACAAAAAACAATCCAAAGATGATATTTCCTGATGATTTCAGATATAATAATGGAATCTGAAAATAGAAGTACTATAAATTATCTTTTTAGTATGTAAATAGTAAACATCATCATTTTTTAAATATATTCAACACATTATCCATTTCAACACTTATAGAAAACATGGGTGTTTTTAGAAATAATCTATAGCCTTCACTGTTTAAAGTATACATTAATAGATTTTCTGCAATTTTTCATTACTCACATTGGACGTTATTTGTCATGTATTTCTACAATCCAACGGCACAGAGCAATTTAGGTGATTTATCTAACACCACTGAGCAAGTTACTATATTTCACTGAATCTAAGATACCATAGAAGTTATGACACATCATCATTTTATGTACCACTAAGAAAAAAAAGCACAGCCAATTATGAGATCCCACGGACTATATAATGCAATCTGATTTCAAAGGTCTTAAAATGTGAAAAATGTTGTACATTAATAAATTGAAATACACATATATATTGCATGTCTGCGTATGCATACACACACACATACATACGCTGCCGGGGCCTGAATAAGACACCAGGTCTCCTGGCCCCCGGTTCAACGCGCTTTCCCACTAGTCATTATATAAACTAGGAACCAAGACCGTAAGCATAAAATTCAGAAAAGCTATGAGACAGCTCCTTTAGCCTTGTCCCTACGTATGTTTTCATCGCTCTCTTCCTCTCTATCTTGAGACAGTCTACAACATCAAAAGAGAAATAAATCTCTTGGCAATTTTTTTTTGAGGACAATAGAGTAGTGCACATGCACATCACGAAATCCACAAACTCCTGGACAATTTCTGGCACCTAAAGAAGAGCTTACCATAACTAAATTAATTAACTTCAGGGGGAAATATTAAACACACACACACAACACACACACAGAGATCACACACAGTACTGTGACCAGTGGGAGTGGTATGTCAGTTGTGTTAGGTGGTTAGACCAGACCAGCTCCCGGTATTCACGACCTGGGACACTCCCCTCCAACAGACTCTGGCGGACTCGGCCGCCGCAAGACTTACTTAGGTCGATAGGATATTACCAAGTGTGACGCAAGCCAAGGCTTCATACAGGATTGTACACCACAACTTTCTCCCCTGGCACACTCGCTCTTAGAAGTCAGCTAGCATGCCATAAAGAAGCTTGGGCTAGACTACAAAATGATGAGAAGACAAGTGGAGAGAAACCACCACGGACGAGAGGCCATCTGGTACATTCCGGTCCCAGCGAATGCAGCCGTCTGAACAACCTCAGCCACCCCCAGCAGAACGGAGGCACCACCGTGCAAAGTCAACCCACAGATTGTGAGAAACAGTCACTGCCTCAGGCCACTAAGTTTTACGTGGTTTGCGATACAGCAACAGAGAAGTGAAACAGAAATCTATTCAGAAAACGACTTTAAACTCATCATACCTCAAAATGCTCCTTGATAGTGTAGGCATTTGCAATTTTAGCCTTGATGCCTTCATAATCTCCAACATCACTTATACAGATTGCATACCACTAAAAACAGACGGAAAAAGGTGTAAGAATAAGATACTCTTGATAATATTCCATTCAATACAAGGTAAAACTGAGTAATACTTATTCCTCAATAGTCCTCATTCAACAAAAAGTTACTGAGCATAAAAACTGTATTAACTATGCTGGAAGATAAAAGAGAAGAAAGTTCCCTCAGGACAGGACATGTTTCCAGAGAACCACAACACAAGGCCGAGAGCAGTGAATCTCCAGGAAGGCTATCAGTGAAGTGGGGAGATGACAATCCACGTCCAGGTCTGAGGATTAACCTGGAAGAGCGGGCGACTGAATGCCTGCTGTTTTATTTTCTCATCCTCTTTTCTGGGCGCCGCCTCGTCTCCCACATCTGCACTGTTAGCGCAATAACAGCCACATTTGTCAGCTGTGCCTCTGCCCCCAGCCACAGTTGGGTAACACACCCAAACTGAATTCAGTTTGAGTTTCTTCCCTAAGAACTGAATCTGAAACATCCAAGCTTCATAACCCAGGCGCTGTGGAAAGTCGGAAGACTTGGGATGAGAAAAATATGCCTGCAGTGACAAAGACTTGCAGATAACAGCAAAGAAGGGACGCGAGGAAGCCTCAGAGCGTGGAAGCAACTGTTCCTGAAGCTTCACTGCCTTTGGCTCTGCAGAATGCAACAGCTTCTTAGAACAGACGCCCCTTCTTTTTGGTTTCAGCTTAAATCCATGGTATTTTAATAATTATAGCCAGAAAGATTTTAACTAACATTTAAACTGTTTAAATCTATTCTCCACCAAAATCTTTGGTATCTCGATATGTGTACTGAAAATAAAAAGACATAATTTTTACTTATATCTTTAGAACCACAGGCCTGTGGCCAAGCGGTTAAAGCTCCGTGCGCTCTGCTTTGGCAGCCCGGGTTTGTGGGTCTGGATCCCGGGTGCAGACCTACTCCACTTGTCAGCAGTGCTGTGGAGGTGTCCCACATACAAAGGGGAGGAAGACTGGCATGGATATTAGCTCAGGGCCACTCTTCCTCACACACACAAAAGAAAAATTTCTAAAAAAAGATAATTTAAAACACACACACACATCTCTACAGACTATGTTCTTTAATCTCCATTGACAGTTACCCAGTTACCTACCTCCAGATGACTAGACGGGTCTCACAGGGTTTCAAACTTGTGACAAACAAATGGCAAGCAATAGGATATATTGGAGTATATGCGGAAGCCATTTGGTGTAAACCTAATTTGGCCTGACTCTGTTTTTCCAAAAAGGCCTGACATGGCCACTGAGCATGCCTTGTACATCTGCTTTAAGCATTTGCTGTGTCCCAAAGACAAGAACAAACGGCCTTGAGATAAAGATGCAGCTTCCCCCACAGTGGCATTTCCTTAAGGATAAGCATCTTTCCTTAGGCTAGGAACTGATTGCTGCACCCACCCTGTGACCACCCAGCTTGAGACAGCAGACCTGCCACCCTGCTGTGAAAACCGAGACAGCAGACCTACTACCTGATGTGTCCATCAATCGCTGTGCTGACAGTCGTGACTACTGTAAAAGGGACATTTCAATCATATGTGAAACATCCTCTTTGAGGGTATATAACCAGTCTGTACACCCCACTTCTTTGGTGCCCTTCCTTTCTCGGGGAAGGACGGCCCTGGGCTACATGGTTCTCACATCTGGCTCAGAATAACTCACCCCAGTTTTCATTAATAGACTGGTCATGGATTATTTGCATCGACATTTGGTACTCTGATCTTCTCCCACATCTCAAGGCTCTAGATAAAATCACTTTCTCTTATGCATTTAACTATCATCTATATGCAAAGAAGACAGAGCAGCCCAGGGTTTGCTGGTTCGGATGCCAGGCGTGCACCTATGCACCACTTATCAAGCCATGCTGTGGCAAGCATCCCACATATAAAGTAGAGGAAGATGGGCACAGATGTTTTCCTCAGCAAAGAGGAGGATTGGTGGCAGATGTTAGCTCAGGGCTAATCTTCCCCCAAAACAACAACAACAACAACAAAAAACCACAATACAGAGTTATAGCCATTAAGTCAATAAAATGGAATCCAAAAATGCTCAATACAAAAGAAGGAAGAAAAAGAGGAAAATGAGAAGAAGAGACAAAACAAATAGAAAGATAGGAAATTTAAACTCAAAAATATCATTAATTCCAATAAATGTAAATGGTCCAAACACGTCAAGTGCAGGGCAGATTGCCAAACTGCATTAAAAAAGTAAGCAAGACTGAGAGTGCCGTAAGTGAAAAAGACAGAATAAAGCACTCCAAGTTCCATTCCTCCATAAAAGCCATGAAAAAAATGAGCAAAAACTGTCAGAATCAACTTTTTTGGAACACCAACATTAATGAAAGGCGGCAACAACCTGAGAACACTTACTCAAAGCAACAGCTTGTTCTTGGTGAGAACAGAGAACTCTGTACTATTTTATCTTGCTTCACTCCCATCTCATCCTCCCAAACTCAGGGGTAGCCATGAAAATAGCCCATCTTCCTGGTACCAGAGGGAGCAGAGCAGATCTCATCTATGGAGAACTGTAATTAATGATTTGTTCTGATCTGGCTGCTGGTTCCCTGGGAGACAGGCTTGAAAGCCTTGTCTATGTTTCACCTGACTCGGAGTCTAGTGCTAAAGCTGGAAACACTTACAGGATAATACCATAGGTCGCTGCCACCTCAGGCAAACAGACTAAAGAAAGCTTGAGGGAAAGTGACGTCCCTAAGGGATCTGGGAAGCTCCAACAAAGAAAATTCAAAAGAAGAAGAATATTTTATGACATATGACAATTATATTGAATTTAAACTCCAGTGTCCACAGTAGAGCTTCAGGGGAAAACGATGGCCCATCATTTGTGCACTGTCTATGGCTGCTTCGCTCAAGGACGGCAGAGCTGAGCTGTGAGAAGAGATCAGAAGGACACTTTAATTGACCCCCAGTGCTGCTCAGTGCACTGTGAATTGCAGCAACAGACTGATAACCCAACAGCCCTTCACGTTGCTTCTTGAGGCAGGCCTGTATGGCTATAAACTTCCCTCCAAGAACCACTTTTGCTGCACCCATTGATTTTGGGATGTCATATTTCTATTTTCATTTCTCTCTAGGTATTTTTTGACTTCTCCTTTGATTTCTTTGATGACCCCTTAGTTGTTCAGTAGCATGTTGTTTAATCTCTACCTTTTTGTGTTTTTTTTTTTTCCCATTTTCTTCTTGTAATTGATTCCTAGTTCCATACCATTGTAGTTAGAAAAGATGCTTGATATGATTTCAATCTTCTTGAATTTAGTGAGACTTATTTGTAACCTAACATGTGACCTATCCTGGAGGATGTTCCATGTGCACTTGAGAAGAATGTGTATTCTCTGCTTTTGGATGGCATGCTCTATATATGTCTATTAAGTCCATCTGGTCTAATGTCTTTTAAGGCTAATGTTTCCTTATGCTTTTCTGTCTGAATGATCTATCCATTGATGTAAGTGGGGTATTAAAGTCCCCTACTATGACTGAATTGCTTTCAATAGCTCCTTTTAGGTCTGTTACTATTTGCTCTATATATTTTGGTGCCCCCATGTTGTGAGAACATATATTTATAAATGTTATATCTTCCTGCTGGATTGACCCCTTTAGCATCATATAACACCCTCTCTATCTTTTATTACCTCTTTGTTTTAAAGTCTGTTTTGTCTGATATGACTATAGCTACTTCAGCTTTCTTTTCATTTCTGTGTGCACGGGATGTCTTTTCCTATCCCTTCACTTTCAGTGTGTGTGTCCTTACTTCTGAAGTGAGTCTCTCGTAGGCAACATAAAGAGGGGTCTTGTTTTTAAAATCACCCATTCAGCCACTCCATGTCTTTTCATTGGTAAATTTAGGCCATTTACATTTAAAGTAATTATTGATACATACGTACTACTGCCATTTTATTGATTATTTTCTGGCTGTTTTTGTAGTTTTTCTCTGTTCCTTTCCTCTTCTGTTTCTCTTTTGCCTTTTGGCTTGATGGCTTTCTTTAGTGTTATGTTTAGTTTCCTTTCTCATTTTTTTTTTGTATTTACTGTAAGCTTTTCCTTGTGGTTATCATGAGGTTCACATACAGCACCCTATGTAAACAGTAGTCTAAGTTGATAGCAGCTTAAATTTGAACACATTCCAGGGCTTTACCTTTCTAACCCCTCAAACATTTTATACCTTTGATGACACATTTCACATCTTTTTATTTTATGCATCTCTTAACTAGTTAATGTAATTTTAGTTAATTTTACTTTTGTCTTTTAACCCATATGCTTGCTTTATAAGTGAATGACCCACTAACTTTACTGTATGTTTACCTTTTCCTGTGAGAGTTTTACACTCGTATGCTTCCTTATTATTAATTAGTGCCATTTCTAAAAGCTTCCCTACTTTGATGAAAACAAATGACAAATAAAAAGGATTATAAGGGAATACTAGGAACAACCTTATGCCAACAAATCAGGTAATGAAGCAAACATGAAATAATTTCTAGAAATACACCCACTATCCAGCTGATTTAAGAATAAACAGTAAACTTGAATAGATCAATAATAAGTAATAAGATAGAGTTAGTAATCAAAAAACTACAAACAAAGTGAAGGCCAAGACCAGATGGCTTCACTGACAAATTCTACCAAACGTCAAATGAGAATTAATAACACTAAACCTCTTTAAACTGTTCCAGAAAGAAAGAAAAACACCTACTTTCTAAGTATTCTATGACACTTGTGTTGCTCTGATACCAAAAAAAAAATCACAAGAAAAGAAAACTAAAGACCAATGTCTCCTACAAATATAGAAGTTAAGATGGCAATGTGCCCCAAATTGATGTACAGATTCAATGAAATCCCTATCAAAAACCCAACTGGATTCTTTGCAGAACTTTACAAGCTGATCCTAAAATTCATACGGAAATTCAAGGGTCTGAGAAGGGTCAAACAAAATCTTGAAAAAGAAAAACAAAGCTGAAGGACTCACACCTCCTTATTTCAAAACTTACTTCAAAGCTACAGTAACTAAGACATGGTGGCACTGGCATAAGGATACAAATAGACCAATGGATTGGAATTGAGAGTTCAAAAATAAACCCATATATTTATGCTCAATTTTCATCAAGGATGCCAAGACCATTCAATGGAGAAAGAATAGTCTTTTCAACAAATGGTGCTGGAACAACTGGATATATATATGCAAATGAATGAATTTGGAATTTTACTTCACCATGTACAAAAGTTAACTCCAAATGGATCAAAGACCTAAATGTAAGAGCTAAAAAATATAACTCTTAGAAAGAAACATAGGTTGAAATTTGCATAATCTTGGATTGGCCAAGTTATACAGATATAACACCAAAAGCACAAGAAATCAAAGAAAAATAAACTTAATTAAAATTAAAAACTTGCACATCAAAGAACACTATCAACAAAGTGAAAACACAATTCACAGAATGGGAGAAAATATTTGCAACTCTTGTATCTAACACGGGACCAGTATCCAGAAAATATTCTCTTACAACCCAACAACCAAAAGACAAACAATCCATTTTAAAAATGGGCAAATAATTTGAATAGACATTTCTCCAAAGATATAAGAATGTCTAATAAGCAAATGAAATGATGCTTAACATCATTAGTCATCAGGAAAATGCAAATAAAAGCCATGATGAGACACTTCATATCCACTGGGATTGCTGTAATTTTAAAAAATGGACAATAAACAAGTGTTGGTGAAGATGTGGAGAAACTGGAACTCTCGTACATTGCTAGCGCTAATGTCTAAAACGGTACAGCTGCTTTGGAAAACAATTTAACAATTCTCCAAAAAGAATTACATAGAATTACCATATGATCCAGCAATTCTACTCCTAGGTATATACTCGAACTGAAAACAGGTATTTAAACAAATACTTGTAGTACATGAATGTTGATACCTATACTATAAACAATAGGCAAAGGTGAAAATAACCCACATGCCCATCAACTAATGAACAGATAAACAAAACGTGGTATCTCCATACAACGGAGTGAATATTATTCAGCTGATAGATGCAACAACATGATGGACCTCAAAAACACGGTGAGCGAAAGATGCCAGGCACAAATGATCCCATATTGTATGATTCCATTTCCATGAAATATCCAGAGTAGGTAAAGCCACAGAGACAGAAAGCAGATTAATGGTTGTCATGGGCTGGGAATAAGAGGGAATAGACAGTGACTGCTTAATGGGTACTGGGTTTCCTTTTGATGAAAATGTTTTGAAACTTGATAGAGGTAATAGTTGCACAGCACTATAAATGTATTAAATGCCACTGGAGCATACCTTTTAAAATGGATAATTTTATGTTATGTGAATTTACTTGAATAAAAAAAGACAGAATTGAAAGCAAGTGTTCACACAAAAATTTGTATACAATTGTTTACAGCAGCATTATTCCTAATAGCCAAAAAGTGGAAACAACCCAAAGCTCCATCAGCTGATGAACAGATAAACTAAAGTGGCATATCCATATGAAGGAATATTATTCAGCCATAAAAAGGAATGAAGCACTGTCAGAAACTCAACAAGATGAACCTTTAAAATATTACGCTAAGTGAAATAAGCCAGACACACTAAGGCCATATATTGTATGATTCCATTTATATGAAATGTCCAAAATGGGCAAATTCATAGAAACAAAAAGTAGATTAGTGCTTGACAGGGGAGAATTGGGACTAACTGGTAATAGGTATGGGGTTTGTTTGGGGGGAAATGGAAGTGTTCTGGAAATAGATAGTGGTGAAGGTTGCACAACATAGTGAATATGCTACAAACCACAGAAGTGTACACATTATAATGGTGAATCTTACCTAATCTGAAGTATATAAAATAAGTAAAAATAAAAATGAGCAAGACTTATCACCTACTTACAAGAAGTACACATTAAATATGAAGACATAAATAAAAGTTAAAGGGCAGAAAAAGACATAACATGCTAACGTTAACCAAAAGAAAACAAGAGTGGCTCCATTAATATCAAAGCAGACTGTAAAACCAAGAATATTTCTAGAGATGAAAAGGATCATTCTCCAATGATAAAGAGGTCAATGCATCAAAATTGTAACAATCCTAAATGTTTATATTCCTGATAACGGTACTTTAAAACACATGCTGTAAAAACTAATAAAACTGCAAAGAGAAACAGACAAATCTACAATTATACTTGGAGATTTCACCATCCCTTTCTCAATAATTTACAGAACAAGTAGACAGAAAATCAGTAAGGATCTAGAAGACTCGAACAACACTATCAACCAACTTGGCCCGAATGACATTTACAAGATACGGTCAGCAACAGCTGAATAAACATTCTTATCATGTGCACAAGGAACATTTACAAACGTGGACCATATTCTGGGCCATAAAAGAAGGTTTAACAAATTTAAGGATTTGTATCTGTTTTATCCTTAATATAAACCAGTAGTAGTTGAGGGTAGGGGGGTGGGGGACTGATCCCCAAAGGGAACATTTTGAAATGTGTGGAGATGGAATCTGAGTGTCATGAGGATAGGGGCCTCTACTGAGGACAATCCAACAGAATAAAGTGATGTCCTAATCCAAAACAACAACGATGTCCCCTAGGCTCCCCACAGTGTCCACTGAAAAACAGTATTCTAAACCAGCTGGGAAATCCAGAAACTAGCAGAGTTACAGGGGAAAGGTTATAGTAGGCCTCAGCTGTCCAACTGCTATATTCCTACCTCCACATAAAACATAAACACGTGAGGAAAATGAGAAAAGATGTGTCAAGTGCTTGTACAACCAGGAATAAAGATATATGTAATTCTTGAAACTAACACTTTGGTTTAAAAATAAACATTCACAAATGTAACTTATCAAACACACTAATGAAGTTAGAATAAATGTTCAAGAATGCAAAGAAAAAATGACTTCTTTTTGGAAAAATGTTACAGAAACAAATCTCTTCCCCATTTCTTTAAAACAGAGCAATTTTCCTTCCCATGTAAATTAGTGCTGACAGGTAAGTACAGACCGATGCACCTCTCAGAACTGGGTAACAGCTCCATTACTTTAAGCACCTCACCTTATGAGCTGCAAAACTTGACTCATTTTTTTCCAGCGCTCTTTTTGCATACTCCAGAGCTTCATACACCAGGAGCTTTTTCTCCTCTTCAGAGGTTCCGCTAAGCTGAGCTATATCCCGTGATGCCCGTGCCAAACGCCACAGCAACTCTGCATCTTCACTAATTTGAAATAAACATAAAACAACCATTTTAGCTCACATTTAAAAACTGTTAAAGGTCACATCACTAATGAATAAATACGGTTTTTCAGGTCAGTGGGGATATAGCAAGCAACACGATATCAAAAGCCATTATTATTCAAAATGTTAAATGTATTATTTTCTTTCACATATAAACATCATTTGCTAAACTTTCCTACAAAATATCCAATATTATACTTAAATATTAACTTACCTATAACATCTAAAATGCAAACTTCCCTATAAAAGATCTCTGAACTCTCTGAACACTTGCCCTACAAAATTCAACACATAACTCGAGGCTTGACTTCTTTGGCACTGTGCTTCTGACAACTCAGTTACTGGATCAGACAGTACCATAAAATACATAAGCTTAACAGACAGGGTCATGCTCTAGAACACAAAACTGCTGCATCCCTAGCCCCAAATACAGTGCCTGGAACACGAAAGATACAGGGTAAGTATTTGTTAATGAGTGAGTGAGTGAACATAATGTAATCTTAAAATAAATCCTATATTTGAATGTGTCATCCATGCCATCAGGTAAGGAATACTACAAGTAAGGACAATGGACTCTTCAAAGAATTGCCATTTAAATATAATTACATCAAATAAGAAATGGCAAATAAACAAAACAGTAACCACAATAAAGAGTTAGAAATATTTTTAAAAACTAATCTTAAATTCCTTTTTATTAAATGTTTGCCTTTGAGCCTCCCATATTATACATTTCTTAACAAAAAATGGTATTCACAAAATTTTGAAACTAAAGGTAGCAATACTGTATTGATAATTCAGTGAATATGGAGTAACTACCTTATAGCTTACTTTTCAAGCAATTACTGAAATGACTATAAAATGCCAACCCAGCCACTTCAAGTTTCTCAAGGGAGAATGGAAAAGGAAAGATGGATCCTACAGATATTTAGCAAGCAAAATTGATGGGTCTTGGGGAGAAAACTGGTTTTGGGAATCTGACAAAGGTAGTTGAAAACAACTCAAAATTTTTAGTTGAGGAGATGAGGTAGATTAGTGATCTGGAAATGTCATTTAGCCTTATTTGACTTATTTTAAAGGGCTAAATCTCCCTCCACCTCCATCCTCCCAAAAAATGAGTACACACTGATAGTTTGGAGTAAACATGAATCTGACATTAAAAATCCAAAAAGGAGATATTTTTAGTTTCTGTAAAAGACAGTGCTTCTAAAATGATACACAGGTATCATTCAACGGTGGCATACAATCCTCCTAATTCCTTTACATCTTATACCAATAAAAAAATCAATTTAAATGAAAAGGAATGAGAAATATACAATATAGACAGATGAGATAAACATACATTCCAGGAGTACCTTGTATGATCCAAAGAAAAACAAGAAAATGGAAAAAACGTTTCAACATTCTACTAGAATGAGTAAGTAGAACCACCTTTTCCTAATCACTGAGATAATGTGGAGCACTTTTGAGTCATTTAAGAAAGAAACAGCATACTGTAAGTTAAACTCTAAGAATTAATATTTTGAAGTAATAAATTTAAAAAACTATAAAATTTCAAGCACTAAGAATCATTTTAATTAAGTAACAAAATTTCTGAGGAAACCGCAAACCCAGGCCTGTCATACATTGCCCACCTTTCCTTGTATTGGGTTAACAACTGATAAAGTTTCTCTGTTTCTCCACTTTCATATAGGTAGTCTGCTTGTTCAAGGATCTCTTCAACTCTAAAGACTGTAAAAGGAAAAAGACAATAAAGTAGGTCTTCCCAAGCCAGATGAAACACAAAGACTTTTATATCTAAGCAAAAGAAATAAGACGCAGAAATCACTCATTAAGAAAGATCAGAACTTCTGAAAAATCTAGATGCAAGTGGAGCAGAAATAAGTATGAAGTTATCACAGTAAGTGATTTATTGAAATCATAGAAAATGAAAAATTAGAAAGTATATTCTGGTAGTGACTAAAGATGATATATTTTAAAAAATAAAAAAAGTAAATTCTCGTGAGGAATTTATGGTACCCTTACCCTCCACATGGGCAAAGTTTTTGTTGCTGTTGTTGCTAAGTATCATCCATTGTAGAAAATGATGGTATAATATCCACTTATAGCATTGAAAATTATTAAATCACATGGACTGAACCATATTGTTTTACTAGACTCCCTTTATGACCTAACTTATACAGACACTGTTATAGAAAAAGAGTCAAGCCTGTCATCAAAAACTTAGATGAAGTTAACTACATAGAGAATCTGAAACTTACCTCATGCACCATGCTCCAGACAACTCATTAATCAGTTTAGATATTAGTACAAAACACATAAACCTTATAGACAGTGTGATGCTCTAAAAAAGTTGACTAGTTACTGAAGAAAACAGTAAGTCTGAATTTCAGGATATTTCAATTATTATTAAGGAACATACATATTTACTTTTGTCTTCTATAAGGGTGCTGTATTTTTTAGTCTAGTATATAAGCCAACATTCCAATGTGTTCAGTTGCATTTCCTTATTATTTACCTTAGAACATTTTAATTAATTATAGCATATTTGAGGTTAAAAAATTTTTTTAAGTTTGTGAAAAATTAAAATCTGGACCAGCAAAAAAAGAAAAAAACCTCATGAATTTATGACTCAACCTTCTAAAGTTAAGCATGTTGTATTACATAACATCATAATGTAATTATAACAGTTTAAGAAAAATTAAATGACAAAGCAAATAAATCCCAAAATTAAAAGATTTTTTTTCCCCTCTTTAATCCTCCTTCAATCTGGTTAGGTGCTATGATTTAATAATATTCACATGACTGGTTAATTTTCTTAAGTTTGCTCCCACTCTATCCCATATTTTTATCAGTGGCTGATTCTCCAAATTTGGGTTACAACAACCCAAAGATCCTTAAAGAGAATAAGTAGTAGTCTCAGAATCCTTAGTCAATGTTAGTGGCAGGCAGAATAATGGCACCAAACATGCCCACATCTTAATCCCTGGAAGTTATGAAAACGTACAGGTTACATGGCACACGGGACTTAGTTTGTAGAGAGAAGTAAGGTTGGTAACCATTAACCTGAAAATGGGAGGTTATCCTGGATTAGCCAGGTGGGCCCAATATAATCACAAGAGTCCTTAAAAGTGGAAGGAGGCAGAAGAGAGTCAGGGAAAGGAGAACAATGGAAATGAGGTCAGAGTGAAGTGACAGCTGCCTCTGAACATGGAGAAAAGAAGCCTTCAGCCAAGGAGTGCAGGAAGCCTGGGGAAACTGAAACTACAAGCAACAGAGTCTCACCAGGGCCTCCAGAAGAAACACAGCCCCGCCAATTCCTTGATTTTAACCCAGGGGACCCATTTAGACTTCTGACTACAGAACTGTAAGATAATAAATGTGCATTGTTTTAAGTCATTCTGTTTGTGGTAATTTGTTACAGCAGTGACAGGAAACTTTCACGACATTAAATATATTCCAGACGGTGTCAAGATGGCGGTGGACGTGGACTCTGAATGCACCTGCTCCCATGGACACAATTTACAACTACTCTGGGAACAATTATCCCTGACAGGGAACTGAAAAATGGATAAAAAGAAACCCCACAACAAGGGACAGTGCTATCCGAGGTGGAAGAGGCAGAAATTCCTTCTGGAGAGAGAGAGAAGCCACCTTGGAGCCAGGGTGTTTTCACAGCTGGCCAGGAGCAACCCTAAGTGTGTACTCACAGCCTTCCCTGGAGGAGTGGGGGACCTGAGCAGGAAGCGTTACTGCTATAAGCATCCTTTGGACTCAGCACAAGCAAGAAAAGTCTAATAATATCTGGCTTTGCTTGGTAGTAACTACAACAGGGAATAGCCCCAGAAAAACTATCAGACATAAGGGGAAAAAAACCTGGCTCTTAAAGGGCCCATGCACAAATTCACCTGTTTCAAAAGCAACCTAAATTCACCAGAAAGAAAGATGCACAGCCTTTGGTGAAAAGAGACTCACCTGGTAGGTTCTGGGTGCATCTTGATGAGAGATGAGAACACCCCAGGGACAGAGGCATTGGCAGCAGCCATTACTATGACCTGGTACAGGTGTGCTGACACAGACACTGGAAGATGCGATTGGAGTTCTTCCCCTGGCCTGTTAACCCAGGGTCTGCCCTCACCACTAGACCACTGATTTAATCCAGCTCAGCCAGAGCAGACAGCCCACCCTAGGGACTGGCCCCACCCAACAGCAAGCGCTTGGGCAACCTGTGGGCCAGCACAGACAGGATACCTGGTACCTCTGCAGCCAGGTGAGTGGGTCCGCATCTGTGGGGCAGGGCATGAGCAAGGGGCAGGCCTGTGTTGGTGGAGTGTGTGGGGTCTCTGCAGTTGGGCGACTGGGTCCACTTCAGTGGGTTGGGCGTGCACATGGGGCAGGACTGTGTTGATGGGGTGTGTGGCCCTGCAGATGGTGGGGCTTCTCAGCTGCAGCAGACTTGTGCTTCTCAAACAGCCACTTAGGGATCAGCCCCACCTTCCAAAACCTGAAACAACTGGGTGTTCCCATGCCTGGGGCTGGCCCCACTCAGCTGCAATCTTGAAAGAGCTGACAACAGCCTTGCAGGCCAGAGGGCTTCAGCAATAGTAAGCCCCTGAGCCTAGCAACCAGCCACGCTGGGGGCCTACTCACTTAACAGAAAAATCGCAATAGGAATGTGCTATTAGACCTTGCAGCCAACTGTGCTGGGGCTCCCCACACCCAATACAGTGACTGAAGGGTCCATAGCAGCCACATACAGCTGAGCATTACAACCAGCTGGCCAGGGGACAGCCTAGCCTCTCCAAGAACCTACAGCAAGAGCAACCCTACAAGAGAAGGACACATGTAGCCCACACAGGGTTCGCTCCTGGAACGTTTGGACTGGTGATGAGAGGGAAGCACACTGCTGGGCCTCATAAGGCATCTCTTACCTAAGACCACCTCTCCAAGATGGGAAGATGTAGCTGACCCATGTAACACATAGATATAAGCAAAGAGAAAAAGGCAAAAAGAGAAACAAAGGAAAACACTCCACGTAAAGGAACAGGACAAAACTCCAGAAAAAGAACTAAACGAAAGAGAGATAAACAATCTACCTGATAAAGAGTACCAACTAATAGCCATAAGGATGCTCAGTGATCTTGGAAGAAGAGTGGATGAACCCAGCAAGAAGTTCAACAAAGAATTGGAAAACATAAAAAAAAAATGAGAAATGAAGAATACAATACTGGAAATGAAAAATTCACTACAGGGACCCAATAGCAGAGCAGAAGATACAGAAGAATAGATCAGCGAGCTGGATGAAAAGACTAGAGGAAATCACCCAGGCTGGGAGGATAAAAGAAAAAAGAATTAAAAAGAAAGAGGACAGTCTAAGGAACCTCTGGGACAACATCAAGAGTACTAACATTCTGATTATACATAGCCCAGAAGGAGAAGAGAAAGCAAGAAAGGGGCAGAGAACTTATTTGAAGAAATAATAGCTGAAAACTACCCCAAACTGGGAAAGGAAACAGATACACAGGTCCAAGAAGCACAGAGTCCCAAACAAGATAAACTCAAAGAGGCCCACACCAAGACACTTTATAATCAAAATGTCAAGAATTAAAGATAAAGAGAGAATCCTAAAAGCTGCAAGAGAAACACAACAAGTTACATACAAGAGACCCCATAAGGCTATCAGTTGACTTCTCAGAAGAACCTTAAAGGCTAGAAGGGAGTGGCACGATATAGTTAAAGTGCTGAAAGGAAAACACCTACAGCCAAGAATACTCTACTCGGTAAGGTTATCATTCAGAATGGAAGGAGAGATATAGTTTCCCAGACAAGTGAAAACTAAAGGAGTTTATCACCAAGAAACCAGTCTTACAGTAAATGCTAATGGGACTTATTTAAGTGGAAAAGAGAAGACCACAAATAGGAATAATTATCACACACAAAAAATAAAATCACTGGTAAAGTCAAATATACAATAAACGTAGCAGATCAACCACCTATGAAGCTAATATGAAGGTCAAAAGACAAAAGTACTAAAATTATCTACTTCCATGATAAGAGGGTAACAGATACACACACACACACACACAAAAGTTAGATAGCAAAAACATAAAAGGTGGGAGGAAGGCAGTAAAAGAGTAGAGCTTTTAGAAAGAGGTCAAACTAAAGAGATCATCAACTTAATATAGATTGTTATATATGTAGGTTATTATATATGAACCTCATGGTAATCACAAACCAGAAACCTGTAATAAATACACAGAAAACTAAGAGAAAGGAACCCAAACATAATACTAAAGATAGCCATCAAACCACAAGGGAAGAGAGCAAGAGAAGAAGAAAAGAACAGAGAAGAACTACTAAAAAATCCAGAAGAAAAGTAAAAAAACAGCAATAAGTACATTCTTATCAATAGCTACTTTAAATGTCAATGGAATAAATGCTCAAATAAAAAAGCATAGTGTAGACGATTGGATAAAAAAATAAGACTCATATATATGATGCATACAAGAGACACACTTCAGACATAAAAACACAAACCGAAAGTGAAGGGATGGAAAGATAATCCATGCAAACAGCAAAGAAAAGAGTGGGGGTAGCAATACTTATATCAAACAAAATAGACTTTAAAACAAAAACTGTAACAAGAGACAAGAAAGGGAACAATCCAACAAGAGGATGTAACACTTGTAAATATCTATGAACCCAACATAGGAACACACAAATACATAGAGCAATTATTAACAGACAATAAAAGGAGAAATAGAAAGTAACACATTAATAGTAGGGGACTTTAACACTCCACTTACACCAATGGATAGATCATCCAAACAGAAGATCAATGAAGAAACATTGGTCTTAAATGACACATTAGACCAGATGGACTTAGTAGATATATACAGAACATTCCATCCACAAACTGCAGAATACAGACTCTTTTCAAATGCACATGGAACATTCTCCAGGATTGATCACATATTAGGCCACAAACAAGTCTCCATAAATTTAAGAAGATCGAAATAATACCAAGCATCTTTTCTGATCACAATGGTGTAAAACTAGAAGTCAACTACAGGACGAAAATCAGAAAGGCCAAAAATATGTGGAGATTAAACAAAATGCTACTCAACAATATTTGGGTCAACAAATCAAAGGCGAAATCAAAAAACACCTGGAGACAAATGAAAATAGAACATGCCAAAATATATAGGATACAACAAAAGTGTCTCTAGGAAGGAAGTTTATAGTTTTTCAGGCCTACCTCAACAAACAAGAAAAATCTCAAAGAAACAATCTAACAGAGCACCTAAAGGAATTGGAAAAAGAAGAATAAACAAAGCCCAAAATCAGTAAAAGGAAGGAGATAATAAATCAGAGCAGAAATAAATGAAATAGAGACTAAAAAAACCATAGAAAAAACTCAATGAAACCAAAAGCTGGTTCTTTGAAAAGATAAACAAAATTGACAAATCCTAAGCTAGACTCAGCAAGAAAAAAAGAGAAAAGGCTCGAATAAATAAAATCAGAAATGAAAGAGGAGAAACTACAATGGACATCTCAGAAAGACAAGAGTATCAGAGAATACTATGACAAGCTCTACACCAACAAACTGGATCATCTTGAAGAAAGTGATAAATTCTTAGAATCATACAACATTCCAAAACTGAATCAAGAGGAAATAGACAATTTGAATAGACCAATCACCAGTAAGGAGATCAAAACAGCAATCAAAAACCTCTCAAAAAATAAAAGAGCAGGACCAGACAGCTTCTCTGGTGAATTCTACCAAACTTTCAAAGAAGACTTAACATCTATGCTTCTCAAACTCTTCTGAAAAACTGGAGAGGAGAGGAAGCTTCCTAACTCATTCTACGAGCCAACATCACCCTGATACCAAAACCAGACAAGGACAACACAAAAAAAGAAAATTACAGGCCAATATCACTAATGAAGATCGATGCAAAAATCCTCAACAAAAAACTAGCAAATCGAATACAACAGTACCTTAAAAAGATCATACAGTATGATCAAGTGGGATTTATTCCAGGGACGCAGGGATGGTTCAACATCCACAAATCAATCAATGTGATACAGCACATTAACAAAATGAAGAACAGAAATCACGTGATCATCTCAATAGATGCAGAGAAAGCATTTGACAAGATACAGCATCCATTTATGATAAAAAACTAAATAAAATGGGTATAAAAGGAAAGCACCTCAACATAATAAAGGCCATATATGAGAGATCCACAGCAAATATCATTCTCAATGGTGAAAAACTGAAAGCTATCCCTCTAAGAACAGGAACCAGAAAAGGATGCCCACTTTCACCACTTACTTAACATACTATTGGAAGTCCTACCCAGAGCAATCACACAAGAAAAAGAAATAAAAGGGATCCAAACTGGAAAGGAAGAAGTGAAGCTGTCACTATTTGCAGATGACATGATTTTATATACAGAAAACCCTAAAGAATCCACCAAAAGACTTTTAGAAATAATGAATGAATAAGGTAAAGTTGCAGGATACAAAATCACCACACAAAAATCAGCTGCGTTTCTAACACTAACAACAAAATAGCAGAAAGAGAAATTAAGAATACAATCCCATTTACAATTCCAACAAAAAGAATAAAATACCTAGGAATAAATCCCACCAAAGAGGTGAAAGACCTGTACACCGAAAACTATAAAACACTGTGAAGACACAAAGAAATGGAAAGATAGTCTGTGCTCCTGGATTGGAAGAATTAACGTAGCTAAAATGGCCATACTTCCTAAAGCAATTACAGATTCAATGCAATCCCTATCAAAGTTCCAATGACATTTTTCACAGAAATAGAACAAAGAATTCTAAAATTTATATGGAACAACAAAAGACCCGGAATAGCCAAAGGAATTTGGAGACAAAAGAATAAAGCTGGAGGTATCACAGTCCTTGATTTCAAAATATACTACAAAGCCACAGTAACCAAAATAGCATGGTACTGGCACAAAAACAGACACATAGATCAATGCAACAGAATTGAGAGCCCAGAAATAAACCCACACATCTATAGACAGCTCATATTTGACAAGGAAGCCAAGACCATAAAATGGAGAAAGGGAAATCTCTTCAATAAATGGTGCTGGGAAAACTGGACAGCCACAGGCAAAAGAATGAAAGTACACCATTATCTTACACCATACACAAAAATTAACTCAAAGTGGATCAAAGACTTGAATGTCAGACCTGAAACCATAAAACTTCTAAAAAGAAAACATAGGCAGTATGCTCTTCGACATCAGCCTTAGCAACATATTTTCAACTTCCATGTCTGACCAGGCAAAGGAAACAATGGAAAAAAGAAACAAATGGGACTACATCACACTAAAAAGCTTCTGTACAGCAAAGGAAACCATCAACAAAACGAAAAGACAACCTAACAATTGGGAGAAGATATTTGCAAATCATATATCTGGTACGGGGGTTGGGAAAAAAATATTCAAAATATATAAAAAACTCATACACCTCAACAACAAAACTAACCACCCAATTAAAAAATGGGCAAAAGATTTGAACAGAGATTTCTCCAAAGAAGATATACAGATGGCCAACAGGCACATGAAAAGATGTTCAACATCCTAATTATCAGGGAAATGCAAATCAAAACTACAATGAGATATCACCTCACTCCGGTCAGAATGACCATAATTAACAAGATAGGAAATAACAAATGTTGGAGAGGTTGTGGAGAGAAGGGAACACTTGTACACTACTGGTGGGAGTGCAACCTGGTGTAGCCGCTATGGAAAACAGTATGGAGTTTCCCCATAAAATTAAGAACAGATCTACCATATGATCCAGCTGTTCCACTGGGGGTATTTATCCAAAGAACTTGAAAACACAAACGCATAAAGACACATGCACCCCTATGTTCACTGCAGCACTATTCACAATAGCCAAGACTTGGAAGCAACCTAGGTGCCCATCAAGGGACAAATGGATAAAGAAGATTTGGTATAAATATACCATGGGAGACTTTACAGCCATAAGAAATGATGAAATCTGGCCATTTGTGACAACATGGATAGATCGTGAGGGTATTATTGTAAGTGAAATAAGTCAGGGGGAGAAAGTCAAATACTGTATGATCTCACTCATAAGTAGAAGATAAAAAGGACAAATACATAGCAACAGAGATTGGACTGGTGGTTACCAGAGGGGAAGACGGGAGGGAGGAGGGCGAAAGGGGTGAGTAGGCACATGTGTGTGCTGACAGATTGTAATTAGTCTGTGGATGGTGAACATGATGTGATCTACACAGAAATTGAAATATAATGACATACACCTGAAATTTACATAATACTATAAACCAATGTGATCGCAATAAAAGTAATTTTTAAAAATATATTGATCTGGCATATTTGAATGAGTACATGGTATGTGTAAGTACAAAAGTGACATTTAACTCTATTCACTTATTTTTCTCTCAGTCCCTGAGAAGACTGATAAAGAGATTACTGTCCAATCTAGGAATTCTACATCTCATCACTCATGTAATTAAAGGAAAATTTAGAAATGTATTAAATTAAATCTTTCTGTGTGTATTATTCTTCTATAACTTCTTAAATCACTTATCTCCAATTTCTTTAGTAATCAGTATAATATCATAAGCTATAGTATTCAGGCTTTAAATATATATATATTTTTTTCTTGATTCTAAACAAATTTCTAAAATCATACAGTGTGCAATTTATAAGAAAAAATGCACTTACTCTGATACTAGACTCACACAGGAACTAGGGTGGCAGCGTGTAGACCACTCACATGTCTGCAAACCAGTTGTGTGTTTATTTGTTTAATGTTCTGCACTTTTGCTGAAAATATTTAAAAGTAGGCTATGTTACTGACATTAAAAGATGATAGTCTATAAAATGGGCTAAACTTCCAAAGTAAATTACCTTTCAACTTACGTAATGAATAAATATCTCAACTTAGGTAATACAGAGGAAGAAAATCGAGATATTAATACACCTACAGTGAAATCTAAATTTAGCCTAAAATGAATATGCTCATGATCATAACAATGCCTAGAATTTGTTTTAAAAAGCCAATGAAGTGACTTACTGCATATATATAAAGTTTGGCTTTCTAGTTTTTCTTGCTAAGTGCATTCTTAGCCACGTGAGAAGTATGTGGACAAAAATGAAATACTGTACTCCTCCCAGCAAGCAGAGTAGCTATATTTCTGAAGTTTCTCCACACAGATCTTATAAAGTAGAAAATGAATATCTAGAGTTTCTGGTTACTCTTAAGATTTTCCTAGATACTAGGAGACTCTAAAAAGCAGCAACATTATCCAAACTCACGGCAAACTTTCCACCCCAGTAATATGGCATCTCAGCAGCTCTGGAGAAGCGCCTCTAAGAAAGCCCTGACATGGTACAAAGGAGTGTGCGTGCAGGAGCACCAACCTCAGCTCTGCAGCTTCATCAGGAAACAGGAACCGACGGAAGGACAGAGAAGAGACAAGCGAAGGGATTGTATGAAGAACCTTTATTTAAGTTGAGCCCCTTGAAATTATCTTCTCAGCATTTTACAAGTGAACTTTCACAAACACACACGAGTACTGTGAATGTATTAGCATATCTTGAGGGGCTTTAAATTTTGTCTATTTTAAGGAAATAACAAAAAACTTTCTACTGGAGTGTTTCAATTACTGCTGACAAGTGGGTATTTGGTATTATCTTGTGGTGACTACAGACATTACCATTTAAAAAATGAGTCCCACAATCTCACCCAACTGGAATGTCAAAAATATTTATGGATGCCCTTAAATTAATTTCTAAAAAATTCTCACTTCAGAATATTATTTAATCCCAGTAAATGGAGGAGGAAAAATTTTTTAATTGACTTTAATGAGCATGAAGCAGATCTAAAGAGAATTAAGACCTAAAGAGAAGAAGTTTTGATGAATGGAATTATTTGAAGACCAATTCCTAAAAAATATGAAAAGGACCACAGCATAGCAAATAAAAGAGATATATTGACAAAGTAAAACTTGCAAGGACCAATGAAGCTATATTTTTATAGGAAAACAGATTATTATCCAAGTTAAAAAAAAATTCTGGGGCCAGGCCAATGGCACAGTGGTTAAGTTCACGTGCTCTGCTTCCGCAGCCCAGAGTTTGCAGGTTCAGATTCAGACCATTCAAGCCACACTGTGGTGGCATCCCACATACAAAAAAAGAGAGGAAGATTGGCACAGATGTTAGGACAGTGACAATCTTCCTCAGGCAAAAAGAGGAAGACTGGCAACAGACGTTAGCTCAGGGCTAATCTTCCTCACCAAAGTAAAAAAAAAAAACGAAAAATCTGGTTTCTATATTTTATCAATAATTCATGTTTTTTCAAGGGCTATAGCCTAGTCTTACAAATTATATAAACATACCAATCAACTAATTATAAAATGAGGTTTTAAGAAAACAAAGCTACCAAGATAGACAAAATAAATATCCATACTCTGTTCTTTGCATTAACTTTTTGAGTACTCAAAATATGCTTGAAAATACCGAAAGGATTCTAAAATGTAAGGCAGTTTTCATTAAAATCTGTAATAAAAGCAATGACTTTAGTTTTCAGAATAAGTTATACCTTGGAATACTAAAATGTTTTTTCCCCAAGGTCAAATCAAAGTTTTATTTGCTGTTAGGATTGGAACTAACATTTAGAGTACAGACTTTTATTTTTACATTGTAGAGGAAGTTATAATTTTTTTAATACCATATAAACGAACACAGGTATAAGCCAGCCAGAATGAAAGAATTAGCATGTACTGGATGAAAAGAATCAGAATTTCTATAACACAATGAACACATGTATCAAACATTCTTTTAGACCAAATGGCAACTACAAATATATATACGAGGCAAGTGCCAGTATATCAGACACAGCAAAAACATCTTTGATACACTCACTTAGGAATGGTAAAAAGTACATATCATCCAGTATCTGATGCTAAATAAAAAAGCTGTAAGGCTAAACAAACAGGGGATTCACTCCATCCCATTTCCTTTCTTTAACTTTTATGAATTCAAGTTTATTCAAAAGTTTGATATATAATCCCATAACTATCTTTTCTTCGATAACTTCAGAACGGTAGCTTTAAACAACTTTAAAGCTTGAGCTCCTTCTGAATTTCCCAAGGTTTTTCTGTACTCTTTTTCGAACGGGTCTCCTCTTCAGCGGTCAGCTTTATCTTTAAAAGGTCTGCAATACCATTCTCTCCTGGCATACAAGGAATGCTAAGGAATACTTCTTCATTTACTCCATTAGAGGCCCTTACTTATGGTGGAAACCGGACACACTCCCCTAAGATTCTTTGAAATGCTTTCCATTAAACCAGCTACAGATAGGCCAATCGCCCAGTTAGTATAACCTCTCATTTTAAACATCTCATAGCCACAGATAATCACTCCTTCGTGGACATTTTCCCACTGCTAAGGATCTTTATCAATTCCTATATCTGAGTTCAGATCCTGTAGAGGGACATGAGCAACGTCAAGTCCACTCCACACGGGTACACTTGAGTCTCCATACTCTCCAAGGATCCATTCATGACAGCTTTCAGAGTGGATACCAAGCTTCTGCCCAAAAAGAAATGGAAACGGGCAGTGTCCAGATTACAGCCACTTCCAATAACAATTTTTGGGAAATGCACTCAACTTTTAAGCTACATAAGTTAAGATATCCACTGGCTTGGAAACAACTATCAGTTTGCAGCAGGGACTATACTGGGTAATATTCAAAACCAATAATTTAAAGATGGACACATTTTGCTTGACCATATGAAGGCACGTTTCTCCTTTTCTTGGGATGCACGTGCTGTGATAGTCACTAGGTTGGAGTTTGCAGTGACAAGCTAACGTTTACTGGAAACAACATTTGGCATGTTCACCAAAGGGCTGCCATGATGAAGACCCACTGCCTGGCCCTCCAGTTGGCCTTCATCAACATCCACAAAGGCAAGTTCATCACTCCAGTCTTTTGATAAGAAACTGACAGCACAGGCCATGCCAACCGATCCTGTTCCCATAATGGAGATCTTAGTGTGATGAGCGGTCTCCTCTGAAGTGAAATTCTCAGTAAGTTCACACTGGATAGTTGCCATCTTAGGAATGGGGGGGTGAAGGACCAGCTGTCGCTGAGTGGGATGCATGCTGCCTAGCAGGGACACAGAGCCATCCCCAGGCAAAGGAAATTCGCTACCGCAGTGCCTACTCTCCAGCTGCTCCACAGGACTCCCGCAGCCCAGTTCATGGCCACTCACTCAAGAGGTGGAAGAAAAGAATGGAGGAAAACCATGCCAAAGTTCCTTAAGGCGCAAAGCAAGGGAACAGTCAACCCCCACCACTGCAGCTGTGCAAGGCCATACCCAGCTCATGTGGGCCTCACAGGGCCCTAGTGCCTTAAAACAGTATTTTTAATTTACTGGCTATACAATAATTTTTTGTCATTAAGACACTTCTGAAAAGATCAACTATGATCATTAAGGATAAAAGTAATTTCAGCTTTGCCTTTAAACATGCCATAGTTTGTTGCTTAAGGAAGCAGTAAATCTTTGCATTCATTTTTGTAATGAAATGATGCTAAAGCACACTGAAACTAAGTGTGATGATGTGAAAAGAAACAGATAAGAGTTCTAATCTCTGCTCTGACACTTTGACTTTGAAGAAGTTTAACTTTGTGAGCTTCCCTTATAACGGCACACACACACACAGAAAAATCTCTGAAGTGCAACCACAGGGCACATCTCTCAAGGATAAGCTCTTAAAAAATGAATATTATAATGCGATAATACGACATGTCCTAACTACTTTACAAGGTCAGAGTGAGAATTGAAGTTATGGTGAAAAGTCTACGGAGCTTTAAAAAGCTGAGTTGTTCTAAGTATTTGCCAAAATATGTCATCGAGCCAGTGACAAAATCAAGTCCTCTACTGTATCCTTCATGAAAATGACACATTAGAAAAGAAAGAAAAGGTAAAACAAAAATACAGCAACTCTCAATTATCTGCTTTTTTAAAGATAAGAACAGTCACAGATAAATGAAATCAATAAATAACCAGTAAAATAACTAGTAATTTTTAGCTAAGATCTTCAAATTCATCTACCAGAACTTTAATAAGAACATCTATTCAAAATCAAATCTCTGCTTCTTTCCCCAATCAGTCACCTTCTTGATGATTAAAAGTAGGGACTGTGAAAAACAAACAGGCTTAACCCATAAATTAATAAAAGTTTTTCTCTAATATACTGAAATTTTGGCTCCGTCTACATACACATTTGGTTTACCTAAATTTAATTTTTCAAAGATGGCAAGTCAGTATATGCTTACTTATCTATCATATGCCAAATAAGAAACGTGATGAAGTTTTTCTACTTTTCAACCAGTGATTTGATATTTAATACCAAACTGCACTCTGTTTGTGAATAAAATACTTCTATCTCAAAGAAATTGGGTCTTTCTTAACTGTATCAAGAACAGCGTAACACCCTAGCCTTAAGGAAACAATCACTGAATCATTATAGAGCAGGGGTTGGCAAACTTTTTCTATAAAGATGCAGAGAGTAACTGTTTTAGGCTTTGTGGGCCAGATATAGTCTCTGTGGTATAGTCTCTTCCCCCCACCCCACTATCCCTCAACCCTTTAAAGATGTAAAAAATATTCTTACCCAAGGGTCCTATAAAACTATAAAATATTAATAGAGTATTTCTCTCTGAAGGAGCTCTAGTTGCTAGAACAAATTATATATACATATATCAGACTGACAGGTAGAGAAAAGCAGGAAACAATCTAGCCTGTAACAACGTTAGTTTCATCATCTACTCAAACATAACTAAATTATTAACAAAATATAACAAACATAAGAAACTCTAAGTGCTCCAGGTGTTCACCTGAGGCTTACCTGTGGCTGCGGCACGAACCAAAGCAGCCTGGGAAATGACTTGATAAGTTTCAAAACCCAAGTAAGACAAGGCTGAGAGCAAAAGGCTTCTTTTGAAAGCTCCTCCGTTCCCCACCACCTATGGAAACAATTATGGTCAGAACTATCAAACAGAAAACTTGAAGGAACCGCTACCCCAAGAAAAATTACATCAATTTTCTCCCACCCCCAAAGCAATCAATCCAAAGAATTTTGGAAGCTCAAAATTTATTTCATCAAATTCTTGAGGAAAACTATTTCACATTATTAACTTACAGGGAGAGCATAACCTGTTAAGAAGATTCTTAATGACTAAATGTGGTAGCTTATCTAACAATCACAGTCACACTGAAAAGTGCTGGATTGGACGATTCACATCTTATTTAAGGAGACATGGATATTAACAAAATTGTATGAAATAAAATATGATACCAAATATAAAAAATATCAATCTTAAGAAAAGACAAGATGAAAAATATCAAATATGGTAATTACTACACATAAAAAATGTACACGGCTTTAAGACATCTTCAAAAATGATCCATAAAACGCAGTTTTAAAATAAACAACGAATAGGGGCTGGCCCGGTGGTGTAGTGGTTAAGTTCAGTGTGCTCCGCTTTGGGGGCACGGTTCGCAGGTTTGCATCTGAGGCGTCGACCTTCACCGCTCATCAGCCATGCTCTGGAGGTAAACCCACATATAAAGTGCAGGAAGATTGGCACAGATGTTAGCTCAGGGCTAATCTTCCTCAAGCCAAAAAAAAAGTATACCCAAACAGATTTAGAAATTAGTTTTCATAATTATGGCCAGGATTCTCAAGACCAATGGCAAAGGAGGAGTATATGGATACCACTCCAGCAACACCTTTTCCCATGACAATTTTTCTTTCACACAGCATCATTTTTTCCCTTTCTGTTGACTTATTCCCATCAGTATACAAATAAGTTATACAATCTTGGTAAGCTGTGACTTTTCCCTTAAAAACAAAAACAAAAAGCTTCTTGTTGACTTCACATCTCCCTTCAGCCTCATTTTCCAACTTCTCTTCTCAGCAGGACTCTTGAAAAAAGTTGTCTGTTCTCTGTCTTCCTCTCTTCCCACTCTCTCTCTTTTTTTTTTTTTTAAAGATTTTATTTTTCCTTTTTCTCCCCAAAGCCCCCGGGTACATAGTTGTATATTCTTCGTTGTGGGTTCTTCTAGTAGTGGCATGTGGGACGCCGTCTCAGCATGGTTTGATGAGCGGTGCCACGTCCGCGCCCAGGATTCGAACCAACGAAACACTGGCCCACCTGCAGCGGAGCACACGAACTTAACCACTCGGCCACGGGGCAGCCCCCCCACTCTCTCCTGAACTCACACAAATCAGTTTCACTCCCCCAACTCCGCTGATGGCATTCCAGCTGAGGTAACCAAGGACACTGCTGTTCCCTAGGGTCACTTCTGGGTTCTCCTCTCATGTGGCCTAGCAACAGCATTTCATAACTAATCACGCTCTCCTTTTTTTAACCATGAAGAGATGTTTAATTTTTTAAAACAGCTTTATTGAAACATAAGTGACATACCATAAACTGCACACACAAGTTGTAATGTGTACAATTTAAGAACACGTATAAACCCATGAAAGCACTGCCATCACCATCAAGATAACGAACATACCCATCAAGCCCCAGCCGCGTGCCTGTCCTCCCTCCGCCCCGGCCGCGCCCCGCGCTCTGGAAGCGCTCTCCACCTGGCTTCTGGAATCTACTATCTTGATTTCCTCCTGTCCTATAACTGCTCCTTCTCTTTGTTGGTTCCTCATCTCCAATACCTCACTGCCCAGGTGTGTCCTGGGCTTAGTCTCAGACCTTCTTTTCTCTTTTTGTAGCACTTTGGTGACTTTGCTTCGTTTCATGGCTTTAAATACCATCAACATGCCAAAAACATGCAAACGCAGTGTGAAGCCCAGATGCCTCCTCCAAACTTGAGACTCACACATCCAGCTGCCTAATCAACACCTGTCTCCACGTGAAGTGCAACAGGCCTCTCAAGCTAATCAGCCAAAACAGCTATTGTTCCTCAAAACCATTCCTCTCAGTTTTCCCTTTCGTGGTAAATGCCAACTCTATTCTTCTAGTTGTTCAGGTTAAAAAAAATAAACAGAAAACCTTGGAGTCATTCTCCACTCTCTCTCTCACAACCCACATCTGAATCCACACCTTAATTTCTCACACCCTGGGTTGGAATAAGGGATCCAACAAATTCCAGTTTGCTGAATGCTTTATTTACTTTCTTGAGCATGAATATTCAAGACATTGCACTTAACTGGATTCAAAACCAATCTACAGGAAAGCAGTAAAACTAAATTTGACTCTTTTAACATTTAATTTGTTGAGTTTATCCATATTTACCAAAGAGAAGCAAGGTGGGACAGGAGCAGAGTATGGGCGTGGGTGTGTGTGTATGGTGGTGGTGGTACCTAGAAAAAGAAGAGAAAAAGACTAAGATTTTATCAGTAAATCTCCTAGTTCCCTATTCCTCTGGCAGGGCTATTACATAGTGGGCAATGTTGCACAGACTGCTAGAGCCTGAGAAAACGATACATTTAGAGTGTCAGCTTTCTTGCTTATATCATGCTCAATAAACAATATTCTCGCTTTCTTAGAGGGAAGAAAATGCATTGTTGGGAAGCTGACGTTTATATTTCTTGTAAATTAATGAAGTGACAGTTTACCAGTAGGACTCTTATCAGCTTGTTTAATGTGAAGCAGCTCTCTGCTCATCTCTGGGAAAGCAATAAAAATCATGTTTCTGGAACTAAAAAAATCAATTAAAGGAATCAGGACTCAGTGACACCTCCAAGATATTAACAACTTGTTGATATCTTAGACATTATCTGAGACAGCCAGAATGTGCTATTTCACCTTGTACTTCCAACACCAAGCACAATGCCTTCATAAATTAAATTCTCAAAAAATATTTGTTAAAAAATATATACGCCTGTTGAACAATAGCAGCAAACTCTTAGAGATGTCTCTCTTCAACATTGATTATACTAACTTCAAGCTGGAAGGAATTCAAAAATACAAACTCATCACTAGATGGAAAGGAATGTGTCATCACCACCTCCTAGTTTTCCTCAACTTCCTGTCAGCTCCTTCTCCTTTAAATGCCGGGATTCCTCTGTGGTAGGTTCTAGGCCTTCTTCTCGTCTTACTGTTAAATACTTTGAATCTCTATCATGGCATGATTTACAATTTATCCTAAAATCTCCTGAATCTGTATCTACAGCCCAGACCTCAGAAGGCAAACACCAGAACTATCAAACTACTGTTTATTCCACATGTCTACTTGGCTATCTCATCACATTCACCTTAATTAGCCCCAAACATAACCCATCTCCTCCTTTACCCACTAAAGTACATTCTGCAGTCCTATCCCAGTGAATGGCACCACCATCCATCCTGCTGCTCTAGCCAGAAACCCGAGAACGTTCCTGGACTCCTTCCTTTCAACTCCCACACCAATGCTAGCTCTCAGGTCCGCTTAAGTCTATATCCTTAATATCCTCTAAATGCATCCACTTATTTCCATTTCCATGGCTACCACTGAAGTTCAAATCACCACATTTCCCACCTACCTTATAGCAAGGATCTCTCATCTGGTCTCTGGCATCCATTCTACCCTTCCATTCTTGACATTAGATAAAGTTACTTTTTAATGCAAGTCTGCAATCAAACGACTTCCTTGTTTAAAACTCTCATGGCTTCCTACAACCTTTAGAACAGAATCAGAAATACTTAACATGGTTTAGAAGGTTTTCAGGATCTGCCTGTAGTAGGCAGCCTCTAAAAGGGTGCCCGATGGGTTCTGGTTCAAGATGGCAATGCAGGAAGATCCTGAACACCTCCTCCCACGGACCTGCCAAGTCTACAGCTACACATAGAACACCTTCCTCGGAAAGAAACCTAAAACTAGCTGAGTGACTCCTGCACATCGGGCACATGAGAAAAAACCCCACGTCACAACAGGCAGGAAAAGGTGAGACAAAATTCTGCCACAAACCCCACCGCTGGCACAGTGACCCACAATCAGGAGGGAACTCACACCCCCAAGTTTCCCCCTGAGGAGAGAAGGGTCTGAACCTCACATCGGGCACCCCAACTTTTAAGATCTGCACCTGAGAGCCCCCAAAACATCTAGCGTAGAAAGCCAATGGGGCTTGCAGCCACGAGACCCACAAGGCTACAGGAACTGAGACACAGTTCTTAATTAGGGGGCCCGCGCAGACTCACCCGACCCGGACCCAGCGCAGAAGCAGCCAGATGAAAAGCGCCCCGACTTTCCGTGCAAGAGGCTCTGGGGCAGACATCTAATGCAAGACGCGTCTGGGGGCCTCTAGGAACCTTCTCCCGAGAGCCTGGAGGGCGCATGCCATCGCTGCGCTCTCCCTCCGCCCTGCTCCGGGTCCCCATCTCTCGAAAAGCAGCCCATGCACACGGCCGGTGCCCGATTCTTGCAGGTGTCACCCAGGGGACGCCCCGATGGCAGGGCTCCGGCGGTGGGCGCGGCCCACACTCACAAGTCCCCCAGGGCTGCGACAGACAGGAGGACAGGTCTTGACTGGGTATCCCTCTCCCCGCAGGGCCCGGCACAGGGTCACAGGTGAAACGCAGTCCCGGGCTCCGGTGCAAGAGCCCCATCAGCTTATCCTCCTATTCAAGCTCCCAACTGGGTCCAAGCACCACGCTCCCCAGGGACTAGCGGCCAGCTGGCGCCCCTTCGCGCTCGTCCCCTATCCCCCAGGGTGGGCGCGGCGTCCCGGGGAGGAGAGCAGGGGACCGCCGTCGCGGTCCCGGCGCCTGCAACATCCTGCAGCATCCCCCAGCATCCTGCAGCATCCCGCAGCATCCCGCCCGCGTCGCCCCTCGCTCCCCACCCTCCAGCCGGGACGCCGGTACCTCGGAGCCGCAGAGTCGCCGAGGGCCGCACCGACTCCGCCCGCTGGCCGCCCCCACCGGGAGCCAAGGCCGCGGGGGTACGACGCGCCAGAGCCGCGCGGCAAGCGCCATGACCCTGACTCGCCGCCTGATGCTTCACCCCCGGGCCGCGCGGAGCGAAAGACGCCAGGCGCTTCCGGGGAAACCCACCTCCATCTGCTTCCGGGTCGGCACCGCCTCCGCGCCTCAGCTTCCGGTCCGCGCCTCGGGGGCGGGAAACACCCCGATTGGGCGGGACTCAGCGGCCCTCCTGCGCCTGCGCAGAGAGGCCTGGGCGGCGAGCAGGTAGCAGCCTCACGGCCGGCCGGCTCGTTTCTGCTCCCTCTCACCGCAGGCGTGGTGTGATTTGGGCACGTGGATGGATAGATCCCCAGAAAGGATTTTAAAGCTCGGAGGTGGCCCGAGAATTGATGCGTGCGAGGAAAAAGTGACTTGCTATTTATAATTGTCGGCTGCCTTCGCAGTCGGGAGCATCCTGATCATAGAGGGCCCTGTTTGAGAATAAGTGCTGGGAAGAATGAAACTGTTCTGCACGAAGAAGGGACAGGGAGCGGTTGAGAGACTGGAGGGGCAGTTCCTGGGGGCGAAGAGTGAAGCCGGAGAAGATGAACAAGGGTTGTGGAGCCCAGGCTGGTCTTGGGGAGAAAGAGTGGGGAGAGGGGCCTCTCGACGGGAAGTGATGCACTTGGCTGCCTCGGGATCGTGGCTTCCCCGGCTCCTCCTCAAAGTGTTCAGAGAGATCCAGACCTCCCAGCAGGGTGCAGCTCTTTTGGAGGGAGGGAAGAGGTTTTGAGTCCCACTTCAGAGTTGACGTGGGTGGAAACACAAGCTGCCAGTGGACTACCTAGTGTATGGATTGCAGGAACATTTTCTATGAGTGGTAAGGGAAAATAGTCATAGTTTTAAAAATTAGGTCGCATTTATGTAGTACTGTTAATAGTACACAGTGAATGAATGCACGCTTATTTCCTTTGATCCTCCCAACTAGCTTGTGAAGTAACTGGTATCCTAAATTAATAAAGGAGGGAACTACAGCTCAGAGATTTGTTAACCAAGGACACATAGCTAGTAGGTATCCTTAGAAGACTGCAATTCACAGCTTCTAACCCCAAGTCCAATGCTGCTTATGTGTGATTGCTGCCTCCACTACTTCGCATTACATCAGCCACATTTGTTAAGGATTACATCAGTGATATCCCTATTTTCTTTGTTTTCAAAGTATATTTAAATATATATATATATAGATCCTCTTCCCAACTTTCCTGAACCCAGTCTTTTTTTCACAGACGGAACCACTTCTGTGTATTTCTACTGGTAGCTACCTCAGTATTACTAAATAATATGTTTATACCACTGGATGCCATGATAATCCTGAAATCGAGCTTCTGATAGCTCAGCCAGAGTGAAATTTTAAAGTTTTTGTTTTGAAAAAATTTAGATCGTTAGAAAAATTGCTGGAACTCCCATATATCCTTCACCTAGATTCAGCCGTTGTTAACTTTTGTCGCATTTGCTTTACCTTTCTTTACATGTAATATGCATATTATATTTCCATTATTGTTTTCTGTTGTCAAAGCTTTTGAGAGTAGATTACTGATATCATGACTTTTCATGCCTCCAAACAAGGACGTTCTCTTATTTAGTCCCAGTACAATTATCCAATTCAGGAAATCGAAATGGCACGATACTATTATTAATATACAAATTTTGCTTATTGTCCTAATACCATCCTTTATAGCAGTGATTTTTTTTTTCCCCAGCTTGGGATCAAATCCTGATTATGTGTTACATTTAATTGTCATGTTTCTTTACTCTCTTTAAGTCCGTAATATATCTGTCTTGGCTCCAAGTACACTATCTTTTCTTTCCTCCACTGAGCCTGAGACCTGCCCTATATGATATTCTCTCTGTCAGCGTTCCTTCTCGTTCCACAACCTTGGCACCCTGCGGCTTCTTCCCACCCCACTCCAATAGTCTTTACCTAGCTAATTCCTATTCATCTTTCAGCTCTTTGCACAAATGTCACTTCCTCAGAGAAATTTTTCTTGATTCCCCCTAATATACTTTCATTTCCTTTAGGGCTCTAAGCACGTTTTGTAATTTCATTTTTGTATTCCATGATTGTTTGTTAATCTGGACTATATATGAGGTACAGTTCATAAGAATTGATAATATGTGCCTTTGCTATACTGTAAACTCAATGGCATGTGTGACTTTTGCCTGTAACAGAGCCTGGCACAATTTCTTCATGCATTCAACAAATATTTGTTGCATATCTATAATATGCTTGGTACTCTTCCAGATGTGAGCAAACAATTCCTAGTGGAGTATATATTTTAGTTGAAGAAAGGTAGTAAGCCAGATAAATAAGTAAAAGATGTAATAGACGATAAATGCTAAAGAGGAATATAAAGCAGGAAGGAGTATAGAGTGTATTTCTTTGTAGGCACTGCAGTTTTAAATAGGGTGTTGGCTGCAGAAGACCTCACTGATGGGGACAGTTGAATAAAAACCCAGGGAAGAGGGAGTGAACCATCAAGATAACTTGGGGCAGAGCATTTTGTATGGAGGGGAAGGAATGTGCAAAGGCCTGAATTGGGAAGGCAAGTGGTGTTTTCCATGAGCAGTAAGTCCACTCTAGGTAGAGTAGAGTGAGTAAGGAGGAGAGTATTAAGAGACAAGGTCAGAGAGGAGATGGGGACCAAGTAGTGAAGGACTTTGTAGGCAATTTTAAGAACTTTGATTTTTTTCTTTGTATGATTGTGACATAATCTAATTTACATTTTTTTTAAAGATTGGCACCCTGAGCTAACATCTGTTGCCAGTCTTCTTCATTTTTCATTTTTCTTCTCCCCAAAGCACCCCCAGTACATAGTTGTATATTCTAGTTGTAGGTCCTTCTGATTGTGCTATGTGGTATGCTGCCTCAGCATGACTTGATGAGTGGTGTCATGTCTGTGCCCAGGATCCAAACTGGCAAAACCCTGGGCCGCCAAAGCAGAGCCACGGACTTAACCACTCAGCCATGGCCACAAGGCCAGTCCCTAATTTATATTTTAATTACATCCGTCTGACTGTTTTGAAAATACACTGAAGGGGAGCACTAGGGAAGCAATTACTAGGGTATTACAATAATCTAGAATGAAATAGTGGTGCCTTGGACAAGGCTGGAAGATGTGAGTGGTCAGAATCTGGATATATTTTGAAAGTAGAGTTGACAGGATTAGCTGACAGACCAGACCAGATAGGAATGGGGTATCAGAGGAGAGACTCAAGATGACTCCAAGAGTTTTGGCCTAAACAATGGAAGAATGCTTTGCCATAACTCGAGATAGAGAACACTGCACAAGGGACAGCTTTGAGGAGGAAGATCAGATTAGATTTGAAATGCTTATTAGATATCTGTGGTAGCCAGGCTTCAAGGTGGCCCTCAATGATCCTTACCTCCCGGATTTACTCCTTTGTGGAATTCCCTCCCACATTAAATCAAACCTGGTCCGTTTGACAGATAGAATACTGCCAAGGTGATGGTGTGTGAGTAAGCCACCTTGGAAGTGGATCCTCCAGCCCCCTAAGATGACTGAAACCCCACCTAATACCTGACAGGAACATCGTGAGAGATGATAAGCCAGGACCCCCCAGCTAAGCCACTCCTAAGTTCCTGAACCACAGAAGCTGTCTAGTTTTAAGCCCCTAAATTTGATGCAATCTGTTATAGCTCAGTAGATAACTAATCCACCATCCAAGTATAGAGTAGGGAGTTGGAATCTAGAGTTTCTGGGCTTGTAGTTTGGTAGCCTTCAGAATATAGATGGATTTCAAAGCTGTAAGGCTAGATGAAGTAACTAAGGGTGTGAGTGAAGATAGAAAAGAAGAAAAGTCCAGGAACCAAGCTCTGGAGCACTCTAGTGTAAAAACTGGGATTATGAGGATCAAAGAAGCAAAAGAGATGAGAAGGAACATCCAGTGAGGTAGAACACCCAGGAGAGTATTTTGTGAATATCTCATTCATTTTAGGATCCATTTAAATCTCCACCAGGTGTTGAGTCCCATGCTTGTTTCTTCCTTGTTTCTACAACCTTGTTATGCCTGGTACATAATATGCATTCAGTACATGTTGAATAAATGGGTGAATGAATACAAACAACAGTGGAATAGATTTTAGACTATAGTTTGAGGAGAATGAATAAGTACATTGAATAGCTATGGCACCATGTATTTAAATGAGAGATCACTTATGGGTACTAAAAGTACAAAACCATCCCCTTGTCTCTGCTGTCTCCCTATTTTAGTGGAGACAAAAATCATGAAGGTTAGGTGTAGATACTACGTATTCTGGAAATTTTGAAACTTGCAATTAAATTAGTGATGCCTGAAGACCGTCACTTAAATGTAAAAACAGAATCAAAAGTAAAACGAAAAGGTTGTTTTTACCAACCTTTAGTAAAAACAAAATAAAACACTTCTTCTTCCTCCCCACTAGGCTCCAACCACAAAGGCCTTGTTTCTGTCCCTGCCACTTGCGAAGTCTATTCCTGCTTTTGCCCCTGCTGTCGTTCCACTGGCCTCTGATCTTTGCGTGACTGGCTCTTCCTTATTTTCAGGTCTTAGACCAAACATCTCCACCTTAGAGAGAGCTTCTCTGATCTCCAGTCTAAATAAGCTTTCATTATCCCCAAGTCCCTCTCAATCACATCGCCCTGTAGTATTACTTCCCTCATGGTACCTACAGCTATCTAAAGTCATCTTGTTTGTTTTCAATAACTTATTATTTGTTCTCCCACTAGGATAGAAGCTTTTGTCTGTCACTAGCTTCTCACAAATCTAGAACAATGCTTGGCCCATAGTAGGCCCCCCAGGAGGTGTTGAGTAAATAAATGAATCGTCACTTGCACTGATGCGATTATTTAAAAGTGTCTAGTTCTCATTTTTTTGGATTAAAAGTAAAGTTTTTACTTAGGAAGGTATATATCTTTATTTCCTTTTACATTTCTTCTGTAATTAAAAAATTTATCCTTTGCCCATTTTTCTTTTCTTTTCTTTTTCTGAATCAGCTTGAATGTACTTAAGATACTAACCCTTTCTTTGACTGTCAGGTTTGCGGCAAATATTTTTCCCAATGTGTTTGCCTATTGATTTTGTCCCTGTTTTCCCTGGGCAGAAGTTTAAACTTCAAGCAGTCGAATGTAGCAGTATTCTCCGTAGTGGCTTATTTGTCTCAGGCGGCATCGAGCAGTGTCAAGCGGGGTGTTCTGAGGTTAGTTTACTTAGAATCTGTGACTTTAGGCAAGTAGCCAAATACTTAGCTACCAAATCTCAAGTTACTCAGTGGCAGTTTTCTCATTTGTGCAATGGGGATCAGGGCACTAAATATGTCACAAAATTGTGAGGATTAGATGCACTTAAGGATGTAAAATGAGTCCGGTATTGTGCACACTGGAATCGCTCTCAGTAAGAATGGTTAAGAGCTCCCCTGTCACTACTTTAAGGCTGATTCCTTCCTTGTTCAGATAGTGGTACAGATTTTCTCAAGTATTTTTTTTCTTTTCCCCAAAGCCCTCCAGTACATAGTTGCAGGTTCTAGTTGTGAGTGCCTCTGGTTGTGCTATGTGGGACGCTGCCTCAGCATGACCTGATGAGTGGTACTAGGTGCACGCCCAGGATCTGAACCGGGAAACCCGGCCCCGGAAGCAGAGCACGGAACCTAACCACTCCGCCACGGCCAGCCCCTCAAGTATTTTAGTTCTTTTATCCTTCAGGAATTCATTTAGGTGCAAACATCTGATTTTAATGCCTAAAGTCAACTTGGAGCTTTCCGTACGGAAGTGACCTGCTAAGCGGCCTTACAGCATCAGCCCACAGGCAGCAGCAGACCGCCTCCGGGGTACCGGGCTGGCCGGGCCTGGGGCGGGGCCGCGCCTGAGCCACGCCTACCCCTCCCTCTGCTCCACCCGCCCCACTGCCCCGCCGTAGCCCCGCCCCATAAACGCCTCTGGTCCTCCGCCCCGCCCCGCCGCATCAGCCCCGCCCCTCCCCGCCCCTCCCCGCCCCTCCCCGCCCCGTCCTCCCTGTGCTCCACCTGCCCCTCCGCCCCGCCTTAGCCCCGCCGCATCAGCCCAGCCCCCTCTGCCCACCCTCGGCCCCGCCCGCCCCTCCGCCGGGCCCTCTGCCCCACCTCGGCGCTGCCCCATCGGCCCCGCCCCCACCCGTCCCCCGCCAGCCCTCGCCTTAGCCCCGCCCCTCCGCTCCCTCCGCCCCGCCCCTCCGCCCCGCTCCAGCCCCGCCTCCCCCAGCCCCTGCCTCCCCCAGCCCCGCTCCAGCCCCTGCCCCGCCCCATCCGCCCCGCCCCCCGCGCGGGCGCCCGCCCGTTCCGCGAAGCCTCCCGCGGCCTGGTCTCGCTTCTCGCTAGCGTCGCCCCCGAGCCGGACGTGAGTGCGGCGGGCCCCGCGGTCCCCGGGCCCTGCGGGAGGGGGCCGCGCCGGGAGCGCCGCCGTGGCCGGTGCGGTTTGGGCCGCGGTGGGGTCGGTGGAGCCGCGGCGCCCCCGGGCTGGCCTCGAGCGCCGGGCGCGGTGCGGGCCCCGCCACCTCGCGGCGGGCAGGCAGGGGCGGGCTGCGCCGGGGCGGGCAGCAGCCGGGGAGGGGACGGTCCCGCCCCGCCCGGGGCCGCGGAGGCTCGCTGAGGGAGTCCCGGGGGCGTGGGGAGCTCTCCCGGCGGCCCCGCGCCCGCGCCGGCCCCGAGCCTCCGCCGTGTCCGGGGCTGCGGCCGGGCGCCGGCCTCGCGCTGCAAGGGGATGCGCGGGCTCGCTTCTCCTCGGTGTGACCTTTCCGCGGCTGCCCCTCTAACTGCTGGTGAAATAGAGGGCAGGGCGAGATTGAACATAGCGATTATCGATTACGGGACCCCGCAACACTGCCAGACGATCTTTATGTATGTTAGCTCATTCACTGCTCACAACCACCAACTTAAGAGGTGTGCTCATTCCCTTTCATGCGCCGGGAAACTCAGGTTGAAAATTTCCCAAACCTGACACAAGCGGTAAGTGGTAGCCTGAGGGTTGGAATTCTGGTCTTTATGATTTCAGAGCACAGGCTTGATGGCTTGGTGTAAAGAACATCACTCTTTAGCAGAAGAGGGATACCTGGATTTCAGATCTGTGCTTTGAGATGTGTTAGCTGTATGAGCTTGGACAGTTTACTTAACCTCCCAGGGCCTGTTGCTGCATTCGTAAAGTGGAGATAAAATACCTCCTAGGTCACAGGGTTGTTATGAGGATTCAATGTGTATTGAAAACACTTAACAAAGTGCCTGGCACACATTTAGGCTATAAACCTATAGCTTTGTATGTCCTGCTCTTGTCATTATGGGGTCAGCTGACTCCAACTCTGAGCCAGCCAGAGCCAAACCAAACTTGTGCAGGCCTGAAGTACAGGTAGAGGGAAGCAGGTAAAGATAAGAAAGAGCTGAGAACAGATGGCATGTATGATGACAGTTCAGTGACCACAATAGATGCATCTCTGGCACCCAGGGCCGCTTTTCTGCCTTTGAGAGAGTTTTTAAAAAGGCAGTTCCTTTTGACTGATAAATTGGAAAAATGCATCCCTCTCTGAGCTAAAGAAATTCAGAGGCAAGTCTGTGGGGCTGGGCCAGGCTGAGGCTCTGGACGTGACGGGGGCCGAATCTCAGGGCGCCACAGACTGCGAGGTGCCTGGCACAGACCCCACGAGGAAGTGTGCAGGTCTCTTTCAGGATTTCTTCTCTCAGATCCGGACCCTGAGCAAAGGAGAGGGACAGGAGCTTTCAGGATGGGGCAAACAAAAGGATTCTTTGCCTTTTTGGGGTTGCTCAATGACTGACCACTTAGGATTTTAGTGTGAACACTTTGTAGACAATGATCTTCATTTCTACGTAAATTTAAGACAACCTAAGTATCGCACATTTTAAAATATTTTATTTTTGTATACCCTTTACAGTGCTGTTACTACTGCTGCCCTGCATATTTCCATCGCAGCCTCTGTTCAGATACCCAGTTCATACTGTACCCCAGCTCCTATCAATTCTTGCTATAGCTTTAGACGTACTTGCCTTGCCCTCCCCTTTTGGTACTATCGCTGCACTTTTTGTCTACCATTGTTAGAGTTTTCTTTTCTCTTTCTTTTTCAAAACTTTCTTTACTCAGTGATTTAGTATGCTAGAAAGTTTGCCTGTCTGCAAAACTAGGAAAGTTAGTGTTGGATGTGAAATATGATTAAATAACATTTCGACTTTCAAGGATTTGTAATGAGTCATCTCTGCTCATCAAAGCATGGTCTTTTAGATGGGTCTGTTAGCAAGGATCAATGCCACTTTGGTTGGTGGTACTCAGCAAGTTTGAGGAGTCCAGGCGTGGGCATTTAGTGTACCCATGATTACCTTCACCCTACAGGCCAGCTTTCTTCTCACCAATGTTGTTCCTGCCTGTTCTTACTTATCTCGTAAGGATTACTAGTCAAGGTAAAGTCCAAACAATTAGGTGGGATATTTGGTAGAAGATTTGTCGAAAGAAAAAGTGGCTGAGAAGGAGAATTAAATTAGCACCTAAAAGTGAAGTATCAGATTTTAATTACCTACATTATTTAAGTTTCTGATATGATAAGCAAAAGCAGACATTATGTATACATTTTGATAAGATTATGATAATTACATTTAAGCTGATTATGCTGGTTTAAATGTATTTGAAAAAGCTGACGGGGTTGGGAGGAGGGTGTATTGGCATTCTTTTGGAGAGGTTATTCTTTTAATATATGACAGCTTACCAGTATGCAATCATAATTTTTAAAAAGACATTAAAATTAATGTAATTGTCACACTTACCAATATAAATTAGATGGATAGCATATTAATACAGTTTCCTTGTAAAAAATGGAAGAAAATACTACATACTCATTTTAGCAAGTCATTTTGAAATGTCCTCTTAGCAAGCGGATGGATTATGTCTGGTTCCTGTGAAAATTGCCACAGCACCAGTGTGGTTGCAGTATGCATTGTCATCAGGCTGTTTCAATTTTCTGAGCTTTTAGTTTACCATGTCTCTAGACCCTAAGGTGATAGACATGTTAAAATAGGTATCTGCAACTGTAAAGAGGAACTCGTCTGTCCACATTTTCATCTGTGTAGAGGTCAGGATTTTTTAAAAAGAAGCGAAAATCAAAACAAGTATTTCCTGATGGCAGGGTCAAAATAAGTTTATAAAATATCCAAAATCGCACCCTACCTTCAGTACTTCTTGCTCCCCTTCTCTGCTTTGTCTCTTTAGCACTTGCTACAACCTAGCGTATGATATGCTTTACTTACCTTTTTTATTGTCTGTTTCTCTATAGTGTAACCTCATGAGGGCAGGATATTTGTCTATTGTCTATTTTGTTTGTTGTTGTCTCCTAAGACCTTAGAATTGTGCCTGACACACAGTGGGTACTCTATACATATTTGTTGGATGAGTATGGAGTGAAGGAATAAGTACTTTGAAACTGTTCATATTGGGAAATATAAAGGTGTTTGCCAGAAAGTTAAAAACAACGGAGATGTGTGTGCTAAGCAACCATAAAGTAAATATTCTTGCAATCAGGAAATGTGTATGCATCTCAACAGTCCTTGCCCAACATGCAAACTTTGTAACCTTGAGCAGTCGGAGTTGTTGTCACAGCTTTAAACGGAAAGAATGTTCGTATCATTGTTCACCACGAACTAGTGAGGAGCACATAGTGACAAAATGTCTTGTGCAGTTAGATACTGTACATGCCTTGCTAAGAAGAGAGGGAGGGGGCGGAGTTTCAGAAAGCATGCTTTCTGAGTCGGGCATAATCGGATTATAGGGGCAGGTAAGAAGTTCTGATGAGTGGTCCGACATCTGGAAGATTCCGGAAGGTGGGAAGTTCTTCAAGCACTTGGAGAGGAACAAGAACCCCAAAATTGATGTGCCTTAATTTAGCATCCAGCCTGCCCACTGCCCAGCTGGCCAGAGCTTTACCTAGTCCTTGTAACTTTAAAACTTTCCAGCTGAGCATCCTGGCATTTTCTGCTAGGGGTGCAGCTCTCATTTTCATCAAGGCAGTTTTTGGTAAAAGATGATTCATTTCATGGACGCGTACTCTGTAGCTAACTTTGCCAAGATGGGTGTTTCATGACTGAGTCAACCCTGAGAGGTCACTCCTTCTAACTTTTAACTCCTCCCTCAGTGCACCTACGATCAACTGTTCGTTTGGTAGGCTTGAAAATAGAATCAGTGACATTTCTAAAATGTGTATGCAATAGCCAAGGAATTAGTAAAGCAGTGTAACCTGAACTACATGTTAAGGAAACTCTAACCTACTATGAATCATAGAAGGGATCAGTATATCTTAGGAATTTTCTAGAGAAATCAAGGAAGGGGTCTCAGTCGATTGCTCACTTTGTAGCAATAAGGACAGGGTAACACTGCACATGCTTCTCATGTTTAAAGTAAGAGTGATCAAGTGGTAGCACTTTCTATTCACTCCTGCTTCCCCCACTTCTGTATGTTTAGGTATCAGTGGTAATCTCACTATTTAGATTTTGTTCAAGACAATGCAAGAGTCTGGAAATTCATTATAAAAAATGTTGGCCAAGAACTGATTCCTTTTGCTGCCATGATATGAGCTGAGAGTTTACTGATGGGAGATTCTGTGGATGGTAGTAAAATTCACTTCCTTATTATGCCGCGTGTGCCTGATAGACGGGGCCCTGTGTTTTGTTTGTTGATGTGCTTATTTTTTCGAGTCATCTGAGAATGGATAGGGAATTTGATAACAATTTCAAGCAAAGGTAGCTAAATAGTGGGGAGATATCTAAATGTATTTTTTTCAGATTCAGCTTTTTCGATAATGGGAAATGGAGGCTGGATTTGGAAATTTTATCATTTTTCTTCCATTTCTCTTTTTAGTTCTTATAAATTTTCTGCTCTTTTTTTCCCCCCTACTTTTTCAGTACTACTTCCTAAACAACTTCCATATTCACCGTAATTAAATTAGACTCCTAGAAACTGGAGGAGGCCTGAGAAGTTACTTAAAGTGACTGGCTCAACTCTTAGCTAACAATTGAAAACACTGGGGCCTTGAGAGGTTACAGCACTTTCCCGTGTGTGGTGTGACTGACACAACTACCCTCCAGTTTTTTAACTCTGATCCAGTGATCCTTCCTGTTTGTTCTTCTTCACATTGAAAAGAAAACGTGCCTATTTCTCTGTGTACGTGCTTTTGTGCTGGACCTAATTCTCTATCCCCATTTCTAGTATCCCATGGCAGGTATAAAAAAAGAAAAATGTGGGCATCACTTTCTTACAAAATACAGGACAAGCTCTGTGTGAATTCCTTTCATATGAGTTTTTCACTCTCAAAGTCTGGATAGTAATTTCTGGATAGTGGATTATTCCTGAGAATAAATGTTGCTGCCCCAAGATGGTCCAGCAGTCCCCTCAGAAAGCATTGAGGTCCTGTGACCCCCATGTAGGTCTGTGTGTGAGGAGACTCTAGCAAGGAGAGAATGTTTTCTTTGCCTGAAGTAATTTGCGGTTTAATGGGCTGTCTTGAAGAGGAACTGCTCTGATGTAAATATCAGTCATTCAGTTCTGTTACACATTGGCAAGCTACTCTTCTTCTGGTTACATTTGTTTAAGAAAGATAGTAATAGTGGTAGCTTAAATATTTACCTTGTAACTTTTAATATCCTGTTGATTAATTTGTGTCAGACTGAATATTACATTTGATATACTAACTGGAAAGCCATAAGGAAATTAATTACAGATTATTGCTGTTATATTAAATAATGATTATGAGGCTTTAGTGCCCTCAGGGCATTCTGGCATTAGGGGATAAAAATCTGGGTTCTTGTCCCCACCCTGCCACTTGGTAGCTTGTTTATCTGGGAAAAGTTTACCTTTTTGGAGAAACATTTTTTTTTCCTAATAGACACTATGCATTGTTTTGACAATTAGTAATGTGGTGAAAAGTATCAGCATACTCTGGGGCAGTCCAGATATTTGACTGCTTCCTATTATAGCCATAGCTGTGGAGTATTGGCCTCTTACCATGTAGTAGTAATCCTTGTCTTGCCCAATTCACTAGGGTTTTGATGAGGTTCAGAAGACAATATATTTGGAAGCACTTTGAAAATTGTAAAAAGCAAAACCAGAAATTATCCAGGTCTATGGAATTATTAACTTTCCAGTCCCCTTTCCTCCCATTCTCCCCTCTACCACTCTCTGCCCTTAAATTTCAGGTGAAAAAAAATCCAGTAGCATGTGGCAACAAGAATGCAAATTCTTTTATAGTGGGCTGTGGTTTTAATCCTCAGTAAAAGTAGAAATCTCCTCCAGGATATTTTTTTCTCCAGTTCTGAGAGCATCTTGCTCCCTGCCTGCACTACGCAATTTTATATTGTCGTATATTATTTCTATGTGCACATAGCTAGCTAGGTATTTACTTTGCTTTTGTTTTGCATTCTCCTTTCCCCTCCCCCCCTCCCACCCCTTGGCATTTAGAATACCTAGGAAGTGTTCAATCAATAATTGTTGAATGAGTGGCTCTCCAGTATAGTTATAATGACCTCAAAGGTCTATTGCTGTGTCGTGTCCCCCTGTCCTTCACATAGTAATGGGGACACAGTGACCTCTTATGCACTTAGTAATACATACCCTTGTCAGTTTGACCTGGGACCTCCAAGTAGCGTAGCAGCTCTTGGAGTTACTGCCGCATTAGCCTTCCCTCACTTTTTTTGGAGGGGGACACATTACTGTTTTGAGCCACAGAGTTTAAGAAATACTGCATCGGGTGTGTACTGCTGATGTTGCTAGGCCCTGTTCCAGCCACAAGGTTGCTCCAGCTCCCTTTCGTTGGAGGTCATGCGGGATGCGCTATGGACCAGCAGTTAGTGAATCATGGTATTTGAACCAGAAGGAACCTTTAGAACTTTTTGATGCTGCCGACCTCCTCATGTTGTAGCTAAAGACTGAAGTTTACTAAAGGCCTTGGTGGGTGAGCACTGATTTTCCCTCCCAGTTGTTTTAGGACAAATAATGAGTCATTGTCACTGGCCCTGGGCCTTCTCCCTAGGGCACCAACTATGCAGTAGCTGAGATGAACAAACCTTCTGAGAGGATTTAGGAAAATTAGCACTTATCTGTAGTCAAGGCTGGCTGATTTGGCAAATTAATTTTATGTAAATCTCAGGGATTCTTTTACTGTTGTCATTCCAGGGAGCTCTTCATAAACAAGGATGAGAAGGGTGCTTTGTGTCTTACAATTTAATAATAAGCTATCAGTGCCGAGACAATCAACTAAAATATTTGAGTAGTTAATAAAATAATAATTGCTGTAATTCACAGAACGTCTAGTACATGCCGAGCAAGCTACAAACCTACGACTGTCAGTTGTTTTTTTAATCCCCATTTTGTAGATGAGGAAGTTGAGGTTTAGATGGATAATTTGGCAGAGCTGACATGCCCAAATAAATAGAAAGAAATTTGAACCCAGCATTTTGACTGCAAAGTTACTGCTCTTTCTGCCACACATAACCCGTGCCAGTCATCGTGCTTTCGGATGAAGAGGAAGCCATAAAATGTGGTCCCTGTCCTCAGCTCGCAGGACATGGAAAGGGTGATGACCTACACATGCAGTAAGAACAGTGGAAAGAACATAGGATCAGTGCCATAGCTGCACTGGGGGTATAGCAGCAGCTTGTCATTTGAAGTGGATCTTGAAGAATTTACGTGGGCAGAGGTAGGTGCTTGGGTAGGCTGAGGCAGATGTGGACAGAGCCGTGAATTCCGGGCTTGGCTAATTGGACTAGGGTAGCCCTGGGCAGCCAGTAATGATTTTTTTTTTTTTTTTTAATGAGGATGTGATGGGAGAGAGGATGGTGGTGGGAATCCCTGTTAGGAGACTATTCCAGTAGGCAGCTGAGCGCTACAGGAGACCTGAAGTAGTTGTGACTGTGGGTCCCCTAGGGAAGGGTGTGCTCTTCCACATTTGAGGGATTTGGGGTTGCAGGAGGCAGAATCTGCATGACTGAGTAGATGTAAGGAGTTGGGTCTAAGGGGAGATGGGAAAAGATGGAGCAGACAAGACTTCAGGATTTCCAGCTAGGGCATGGGAGCCATATGACTTAGATTTCATGTGTCAGGCCCTGCTTCAAATATTGGGTCTTAATTTTCAATTCCTTTGAGTTATCTGTGTTGTATAATGTTGATTCAGGAGAGTGACGGTGACTGGGAGATGGTTGAGATGTTGAGTATTTCTAGGGGTTCTTCGCATTTCAGAAACCAAATGGTTCTCCACTAAGTGGTCCGTACAGTGGAGAAGCTGTCGTTTAATCCTGGGGCATGTGTATTCCTCTGCCTGGTCCCTTATCGCAGCCAAGTCCCCGATTTTCTATACTCAGAGAGTACAAAGCATTTGTTTTATTTTCTCCCCTCGTAGTAGAATACCCTGTTGCTCTTTTTAAAATTGTATACCACGTTGCTGGATAATTACGTAGAAGGGAAATAAAAAGAGCGTCTTCATGATTGTTGCCATTAACAAGGTTCCAGACCGGGTGTTTATGTAACATCTTCCATTTGCCTTTCAGCCCTAATGGGTTTGTAGATAAAAATGAGGCTGCATTCAGTCGTATTCAGGGGGGATGGTGCTAATAGAGGAAATTTGTGTCCCAGCAGCAATGCAGTAATGTAACTGTCAGCAATCTGCTAAAGAGTCCGGTGTTCCTGGCCTGGTGTTTTTGCAGCTCTTATTTGAGCATTGTTAGGGAGAAAAATAATGCTTTTCTGATGTGTTGTGTCTCTTTGCTGTGAGACTGACTTCGCACGTAGATATTGTCTGCATTTTCTGTTGAATTCTCCCCATTCTTGGAAATTTGAGGGCTTTCTGGTTGCTGGTAGAGAATTCTCTACATACTGTTTTTTGGAAGCTCTAGAAATCCGTGCTCATTCCATCCAGGGGACTGCATCATCCTGGGTACTGCGAGTGGGACTCTAAACTACCTTCTGCAAAAGAAAAAAATTATGCAACTAACATTTGTTCCATAGATTCTTTGTTAGGTGTGAAAAGCATGCCCGGCATGTGCAGATTTACACATTCACTTGCTGTGTCTCCGGCCTTACTGTTGAGGAAGTCTAGGCTCAGAAAGGCAGTAACTTGGGTGAAGTCACACAGCTAGCTCCAGACGCACGGTTCAACCCACGTGTGCGTTACTGCAGATTTGGTCTTGTTTCTGGACTGTAGTACGCTGTTACTGTTAGTGTAGCAGGAATTCAAACGAATGACTTGTTCTGGGGTGGAGTAATTAGGGAAATCATCAAGGAATGGAATAATAAAAAATATGAAACATGGGACAGATAAGAGAGGATCGGATCCTGGAGGCAGGTAGTCCCAAAATAATAATAATAGTAGTAATAATAAATTTTTACTATGTTGTAGGCACTGTTTAAATATATTAACTCATTTTGTCATCATAACAACTGTATGAGGTAGGGGCAGTTATTATTTTCATTTTGTAGGTGAGGAAACAGAGAAGTTAAGGCTCTTGCCTAAGGTCACACATTAAGTCAGGCGTGGCATGCAGATGAGAACTCGGGTGGTCTGATTCCAGAGCCTGTGATGTGGGGCAGTGAAGAGGAAGGGGCGGGTCAAGGAGGCTGCTTCAGGGCTGAGGATGGTGGGTGTGAACGGGGGGAAGGGTGACTGGGCACAGGGATGGGGTGAAGGCTGTTGGTTTGGGGAGTACTGTGTGCAGGCGGATGCCTTAAGCTCAAAAGAAGTGAAGGTGGACAAGGATTAGGAGGGGACAGCCTGCAGGGGTGCTCGCAGTTCCCGGGTAGGAGGAAGAGAAGAGGAGAGTCAGGGATGGAGCACCCAAGGAAGAAGAGCTTGGGGGTGAGGCCCCGGTGTCAGTTTGCCAGAGACCTCATGGACGTGGGTAACTGCAGAGGACCTGAGTCATCCACCGTCATCTCTGTGCTTCTGTGTTTTATGGTCTCTGCTTTCACACCGGTTTCTTGCCTCGCATTATGTTTTTAGCACTTTTTCTTTTTTATTATTTCAGACCTGATTAGGCGTTTTGTAGCACAGAAATCTTGTTTAAAGATGAGGATGGTGGGTATATTTGTTCCTGTTGTCTCAGAATTTCAGCTAAATCTCAAAGTGGGGGGTAAAGAACACTAACGACGCCACAGTCTAAGGATGTTGCCAGCAGCTCTAGGTTGCACGTACGTTCCTACCTCCAGACCTGACCTACCACCATCAACCGCCACGTCGCTCTGGACGTGGTTGGCCAAGCGGATGCCAGCTGGGGAACGCAATGCCTGTGTCCTCTTCTCAGTGACGCCTGCACTCCCTTTCTTTCCTTGGCTTCATTGAGGAAAGCAGCTCACCCTCAACCCTGCCTCTCCTCTCGAGGCTGGCCCCCACGTCCTCAGCCCTGGCCCCAGTCTTCTTCATGTATTGGTTGGAGGTTGGGACGAGAAGGGGTTGGTGAAAGTTGGGCTAACTCTAGTATTTCTCAGCAAGTCATGAGGAAAGATGAGCCATGCCTATTTGCTGGATGCTCTCTGTAGAGCAGTGGGCTTGTTAATTTTGTCTACACTTTAGAATGATCCAAGGAGCTGATGCCTTGGTTGCACCCTAACCCAATTAAATCAACTCTGTTTGTGGGACACCAGTACCAGGGGCTTTGAAAACTCTGCAGGTGATTCCAATAAGCAGCGAAGGTTGAGAACCACTGCTGTAAAATGTGCTGTAAGATGGGTTGGGGGGCGGTATTTGGGGTCTCTTATTCCCCAGGTTTGGGTTTTAGCCACAATTCTTTGAAATCAGCAGATATCTCACTCAGTATCTTACTGAATAAACAAAAATAAGATTAAGGTTGTGTTTTAATCTGTTTTGTAGCAGAATGCTATGTTTATTTTTAAGTGAAGGATCAAGGTTATGCTTGGACTTTTTCTGAATGGTAAAATTTATAGTAAAGTGAAAAGAAGATTAGTGTGTCTTATTTGCCATCCTAAATGCTGCATTTTAGTGTCATACAGTAAATGAGTTTCATCCCAGCAAGAGAATCTGACTGAAGCCATGTCACTGGGATGGGCTAATAGACATCGCAGTCACCAGGAGGCACGTGTAACAGTCTTATTCTAGCAAGTTCACTGTTACCCTGTTTTGACAATTTGTCTTAAGAACCCAGCTGTTTCGTTAGGATTGCATGTGCCTCTTCAAGGCACCACTTCATTGGCTTTCCATTTCCTTGATTTTCTCACAGCTTGAGAGATGGCTGCCCAGTGCGTCACGAAGGTGGAGCTGAATATTTCCTGTGACAACCTTTTGGATACAGATGTAGGGTCAAAGTCAGACCCTTTGTGTGTGCTGTTTTTGAATACGAGCGGTCAACAGTGGTATGAGGTAATATTAAATACTGTAGGTGCAAAGCAGTCTGAATCTCTCTTGTGACAACATGAGGAGTTTTACACATGTTAAAAATAGTAAAACCATCTCATCTGTTAATGTAGTTTTCTGGGGTGAGTTTGTCCTTGATTGTGGAATTTTTCATCCACATATAGAAACTTCCCTTACCTGTCGTGCTTATACTTAGTTACATTTAGTACATAAAGATACTGAAATCTAAGTGCACATTTGATCTGAAGAAACTTTTTTGTTTTGGGGGGTGCGTATAGGTGGAGCGCACAGAAAGGATTAAGAATTGCTTGAATCCCAAATTTTCCAAGACGTTTATTATTGATTACTACTTTGAAGTGGTTCAGAAATTGAAATTTGGGATTTATGACATCGACAACAAAACCATCGAGCTGAGTGATGACGACTTCTTAGGAGAGTGTGAGTGTACCCTTGGACAAGTGAGTATGAATAGTTGCTAGACTGCATTTTGGCTAAATTTTAACCAAAGAATTGGTGTTTTGGATAAGTGCTCATTAGTTTAATTTTTTAAGTTGAGAAACATGTAGTCACTTTGAAGACTAAGTTCATATATTGGTGTGATTGGCTTGAACATTATAGAATTTACCTGATTTTTCCTAAGGGCAAGGACCTTGTGTTTTTGGCAAAGCCTGTTAATTCTTTTGAGTTGGGGGTGTTTCATTCGACATTTCAATGAATGATCCCATTGCTCCAGCTGCTTTGGGTGCTGTTCACAGATTTCAGTGCAGTGTTGTTCTTACGTTTGTCATAAATGCTGTCAGAGCAACAGCAACTTTGAGTCCTAACCAGCATGACCGGTACCTCTTGACCCCCCAATGCCCCAACACCATCGTTTTGCTCTTCTTGAACCCTGGGTTCATCAGTTTAAACCTAGTCCCGCTAGGAAGCCTTCTTTGATCCTGGTGTAGTTTGGAGCGCCTCCCCGTGCTCACCTGGTTCTCTCTGCTGCCCTCTGCCTCGGCGTGCCCGTATTTACTGCACTTACCTAATTGTCTGTCTCTCCGTGTATGACCGGCTGGGGCAGGGCAGGGCCATGTCTGTGGGCTCACCGTGGTGCTCCTAGCTCAGAGTTGGACTCCTGAGGCGAGGTCGTGACCCTTTGTAGTAGAATGGGGAAGGCTTCAGCAGGGACGAGTCATTTTTTTTCAGTGGGTGACATTTATTGCTCAGATTTTTCCTTTATGAGTTTATTTTTCAGTGTTGGATTGTTTGCGGATCATGGTATTTCCTGTGTCTAAAGGACAATATGGAGCTGATCAGTTTTCTAAAACTTTGATAAATAGTATCAAAAGAGAAAATTGAAGTCGTTTTTATTTTTTGGAAAAAAATCACAGTATAGCTAAAATTATAGTGAATTTCAGAGAGACACCTATTTGAGAGTACCTGGGTCTACTGTATTATTTTATTCAAAATGACATTTTGTGGGGATTATATATTGAAGTTATGTGTCAGTTGATAACTTGAATCCCATTTATCAAGTGTTCTGGGCCCACCTTTTCCCACAGGGGTTTCAGCTCAGTGATTTATGAACGCAGTGAGAGTCTGGCCCTCTTTTCCCGTTATGAGGAAGAAGTTAAGCTTTGAAGTCGTTGATAAAGAACCTGGTGGGCAGGAGATTGTGTCTGCCAGGACTGGCTCCTTGGAATCTTTTCCAGTGGGTTTTTAGTGTGTAGATGGCTTTTATGATCTCTACATCTTTAAGGAAGGAACTTAATGTTTCCATTTTTAATGACTTTAAGTGAACTTTATACTCAACCTTTTTGAAGCCATTCAGTTTAAAAATTCACACATGGAAGTGAAATAGCTCTTTGTAATGTCACTTTGCAATTTTCACAGATTGTTTCCAGTAAGAAGCTGACTCGACCACTGGTGCTCAAAAATGGCAGACCTGCAGGGAGAGGGAGCATCACGGTAACACTGAGATACTCGTCCTTTGCCTCCAAAGATTTAGCATGATAGAGCATGCTGGAACTGTACATTTCAGACAAGTATTCTACAGCCAGGCTTTATCGCTTGATCCTTAACGTTGCCCTCCATCCACCCTTGCCTTATATTGATCACAAATGGGAAATGTGTTGTGCCAAAAAAGAAAGAAAAATGCAGTGAGAGAATTCCTTCTTTGAGGTTTTTTTTGTTTTTGTTTTTAGTGAGGAAGATTGGCCTTGAGCTAACATCTGTTGCCAATTTTCCTCCTTTTGCTTGAGGAAATTGTCGCTGAGCTAATATCAGTGCCCATCTTCCTCTATGTGGGACGCTGCCACAGCATGGCTTGACAAGTGGTGTGTAGGTCCGCGTTTGGGATCTGAACTTGCAAACCCTGGACTGCTAAAGTGGAGTGTGTGAACCTAACCGCTATGCCATTGGGCCGGCCTCATTTCTTTGAGTTTTTAAGTTGCCTGTAGACTCAGGGGCACGTTGGTGATGCTTGCCTCTCTCCAATGGAAGGGTAAATTCCCAAGTTAGAGAGAAACTACTTAATAATCCGAATGGATCAGTTTGGCTCTCTATAAAGCAAGCACCGTCCCCTCAGCATGACAGAACATTCCATAATGCGTTTTATTCCAGATGGATCTCGTATTACGACGTGGCCATTGAAACTTGGCTCTTAACTGTCGTTTGTGCTTGTGCTCTGCTGCTCCTGTCCTCCCACCCGCGTTTTCCACTGCTGACGTCCTGGCTCTGGGCAAATGAATATATGCTTTATCCTGTTTTAGATTTCAAGTCATATAATGCCACGCTATTAAATATCTCATTTGTAGAGTTTCTGTCTGGTAATCACTACCTGGAGTGACAGTTTCCTGACTTCAGCTCTGTCTGAGGACGGGAGGCTGGCTCCCGGAGAAAGCCACTTTCGAGGGTGACTGTGATGATCAGACACACTTCTCTGCGCAGCTGCTGTGCTCTGGTTTAAATTTCCTGCGGCATGGGGACGCTCGGTCTGTTGGGCCTGTTGATGTCGGTGGGACAGAGAACATTACCAGTCGTTAGCTTTATTCCAGGCCACCATAGCCTGGAATTTGTTTTTAAGTAGAATAAGTCTTTCAGTTAGACTGGATGAAAAATATTGGTCTGACGTTTCCGTCTGTAGTGCTCTCTAGGTATGGTTTAATCAGCCTCCCAGTGTTTGGAGAGCTCTAGCCAGTGTCGTGCGGTCTTCCACGGCTTTGCTTTTTCGCTGGAGTGGGGAAGATCCAGTTTGGGCAAGAACATTTAAAAAGGAAGTTGCATAACGCAGATTTGGCATATTTGGGGAAAATATTTATTTCACATGCATAAAAGAGATAATGATAAATCTTTCTTGATGGTACCATTTTGTTATTAAACATTTAGAATTCATTTATATTAGTATAAACTTTATATACTGTTAGATAACAGAATAAGTCAGTGCTTCCTGGATATATCAGAATCCCTAAAAACATACTTTCTTTCACTTGCCTTATCTACTCATAGATCTCAGCCGAAGAAATAAAGGATAACAGAGTGGTCTTGTTTGAAATGGAAGCAAGAAAACTGGATAATAAGGTGAGTGGTGGTGAGATTCCAACAAGGATATCCTGTTTTGCTTCACAGTGATTCCTTTTGAGAAAATAATAACACGGTTAATATTGTGAACTCCATCAGCTGAGCGTCACCTAGAGCATTAGTGACTTCCAAGTTCTGCTTTTCTGTGTGTGTTTAAGCAGAGCCCATTTCTCTCTACCTCTTTCCTCGAGATATGATCAAAGGATTTGCCTCGCCCAGAGGAAGAGTGAATACAAGCATTGATTTTATGTAAAATACATTTGAGAGAGTGTAGGTGGGTTATCTTAAGGAAAAAGCAAACGTTCCATGCTTTATTAATTACAGATTTTCCTTTTTGCATTCAAAAGTCAGTACTTTTTATGAAGGATGAGTACTAGTACGTAATAACACAACCATTTAGTATACAGCATGGATTAGAATAATTCCTTGAGTGACTTTTGTACTTAATTCTATAATCTAATCAGTATTTTTCAGCATTTGCATTTACCTTACATTTCAGTTTGCAAACATCTTAGACCTGTAGCCAAGGACTTTTTTTTTTATTTTGGAAAAATTTAAACGTTTACAAAAATAGAATAGTATTTTAAAAAAATTTTCCTGTCCCCTCAGCCGTCTTTCAACAGTTGTAACTCATGACCGGCTTTGTTTCATTTCTGCCCCTTTCTGCCTTCTCTCCTCCCAGACATATTGTCATTTCATTTTAAATATTGCGGTGTCTCTCTAAAGGCTCTTTAAAAAATATAATTGGTTAATATGTCTCAAGTCTTTTTTAATCTGTAAGTCCCCCCCTTTTTTTACTTCTTTCCTCCCTCCCTCCCTCCTTCCCACCCATCCGTCCATCCATCCATCCATCCGTCCGTCCATCCATCCATCCACGGAGTTTATTCTATAGAGAAGCTGAGTGGTTTGTCCTGTAGAAATTTCATACTCTGTGTAGCTCATTAAACCCCTGTGGTGTCCTTTAACATGTTCCCCTCTCTGCCTTTGTTTCCTGATTTCTGTAAGCAGGTCATTGAATCTAGAGGCATGATCTGACGGTATCTTGAATTGTGGGTAAGACACTTTCCTAGGTGGCGGCGTGTACTTCCATCCGGAGGCTTGTAGTGTTGAGTTGTATCTTTTTGGGATGTTAGTGGTCATTGACCATAACTACCTAGATATATTATTTTAGTCAGAGTCTGCAAAATTGTGATATTCTCATGCTATCATTACTTCATTTATTAGTGAGAATACTTCTAGAGAGAGAAGTATTCATCTCCACGTTAGGTATTTATTCTGAGGTAGGGTCTGTACAGAAAAGGCAAGTTAAAATGTTTGATTTTTTTTCCCCCATATTTATCATTTTTCAGAATAAGTTGGTTCCCTACCATCCTCTAACTGTGCCCAATGAGGGTTTTTTTTGTTTGTTGTTTTTAGTTTTAGTATCGCTGTCAATTAATTCTCATTGATGCTCAAAGTACCCCAGCTTTGGCCTGTGGGAGCTTCTTTCAGTTTGAGCCTGAGACCGTCTGTCACAACCCCGGGGTCTTTGGATAGCTTGCTTGCTCTGTGGAGTGACAAATGTTCCAGGCTTATTTTATCTAATTTCTGCCCCAGATTGGCAGATTAAAAGAAACCTTACTACATTTTAGTGGGAATTGCTATTTAGAGAACACAGTCTGGTACTGGCGGTGCTTACTGTTTATTGATTATTGTGGCTCATTGTTTCTAGAGTGTTTTAGTAAACAGATGTAGGAAAGACTTTTTTTTAAGAAAAACTAAATTATAAATTTACATAACTATTTCCAATTCAGATATAGAATACAAGGCTTTATTTCTTTAATTCTATATTTATACCTCTTTTCTCTTATGCTGAAAATCTTGGTTCCTAAAAATATTAACGTAATTACTTATCTCTTTTGTCTTATATAATGTCTAATAGTTTCATAATAAAAATATCCATATTATAATTGAAATATTTTTAGTGAAAATAGTTTGAGCTTTCTTTGAAGTTCTTTTCATCTTTAGGTTATATATTCCACTTGCGTTATACAGTCAAATTCTTGTGTTTTAGAGAAATCGTTCTTCTCTGAGTGGTTATCCTGTCACCTTGACACATGGTTGAATTTCGCTTTTGATATTTGGCATTAAACTGTGCTGCGGAGGGAAATAGTTGTCTTAGTTCTGAATTTAATACTGAGATAAATTCAGGACTCAGAAAGTCTTTGGTTTAGGGACCTAGCTGCATATATTACTGTGGAGTTAACAGGTGTTCTTTCATTTTGACAAAGAATAAATAATATATTCTAAGGAGTATAGAAATTTCAAAATGAAGATAAACAAAAATGGGAAAATAAAACTATCCATAATCTGACTGCTCGAGTTTAACCTTAAGGAGTAATTTGTACATCCTTCCAGAATTTTGTCTCTCTGTGTATGTGTGTGCGTGTGCGCGTGTGTGCGTGTTGAGATGGCGATGAGGGTATTTTTGAGCCCTCAGTGTGCTTGAGCATTGTACAGCAGTGCTGTGAATTTCAGAGGAAATAGAAGATGTATTTTGTGCCGTTGAAGTAATTCTACCATGCACTCCACACATTTACCTCTGCTCCCTGTGTGTGTAAAGAAATGCGTGGAATTGGTGAAAGAGTATTGGCTATAGAAAGATGAGATATGAAGTCAAGACTTGGATCGATGAGTTAATTAGATATGGAATGTTGGCAAAGTTGTTGAACCTCTCTGAATCCATTTGGTTGCTGATAACTGCTCTGTCCCTCATAGAATTAGTATGACTAATGTTTGGGGTATCTTTTATATAAGACTTCTCAGTGCCGTGTGAGTGAACACTGTTGATAATGAAAACAAGCCAGAAATGTTTTATTGATTATGAGTCCTATTGATCAGTATGTTTTAAAGCCATCATATTTTTGAGAAGTAAGGGTGAGACACACAGGATTGCAAGTATTTATCACAAATGCCGTAAGAGTCCTCCTAGTAGATGGCAGCAAGTTTCTGAGTCTGCGAGGAAGGCGATGGCAGTGGTGTTTACTGCTGTACTATGCTATGTATGTCTGTACGATGGAGCTAGACTTAAGGCGTCGTTAACATGTAACGTGTGAAGTATAGTTTCACATGGTTTCAGAGGAGAATAAATCCTTTTCTTTTTTAATGTAGGATCTGTTTGGAAAGTCAGATCCGTACCTGGAATTCCACAAGCAGACATCCGATGGAAACTGGCTGATGGTGCATCGAACAGAGGTGAATATCTGAATTTGGAAAGTAGAGTTTAGGTTTCCTTTGGAATTGTAGTAATCTGAATTTTTAAAAATTATGTATTTGTAAAAGTAATCAGAGTTCAGATATATAGCCAGAGACACAGGGTCAACATGCTCATTTTTTTTCTTTTAATGAGGAAGTACTCCCATACTTAATTATTAAGTTTTTATTTTGAAAAATGTAAAACCCTATTAAAAAACCCTAAGATACCTGTGTCTCCTTCACCTATATTCACCGACTGGTCATCCCTGCACACATGTGTGTTTTTTCTCTCTGTCCCTCACTTGTGTGCACACACACACCACGCACACACATACACACACATGCACACATGCCCACATATACTTCCCTTTTGTAAAACCATCCTAATGTAGGCTGCAGACATCACGACTCTGCCTTTAAATACTACAGCAGGTGTTTCTTAAGCACGAGGGCATTGTCCTATACAACCACACCTGAGAATTAACATTGATTCAGTAACGTCATCCAATATACCATTCATCTTCAGATTTCCCTGGTTGTCTCACACATGGTTTATATACATATTGTTTTGTTTTGTCCAACATCAATTCGAGGTTCACATTTTGCATTTGGCTATTATGTTCCCAATGTGAGACTCTTCTCCCTTCCTCCCATATACCTTCATGCCGTTGACTCTCTTGAATAATCAAGACCAGTATGTCAATGTTCTGGAGTCTTCTGTTTCCTCACAGCCAGATCCAGATCAAACATTTCCATCAACAGCATTATGTGTGTACCTTGCTCTGCATCATCAGGGGCCCCATGATGTCATGCTGCCCAATATTATTGATGCCAACCTTGACCGCTTGGTTGAGCTGGTGACCACCAGAGCGCGCCATGGTGAAGTCCCTTTTTTTTTCTTTGTAATTAATAAATGATCTGTGGTGTGATACTGTGAGACTGCAGGAACAACCTGTTCTCCAGCATTCCACCCAGTGGTTTTAGCATCTATTGGCAATCCATACATGAATCCATTGCTGGAGGTCATAAAATAATGATTTTTTTTTCTGAATCTTTCATCCCTTTACATATATTAGCAGATACTCCTCTTTCATCTCTCCTTTCTCACTTTCTCTTTTCTTATTTTAGTATCATTGTAGACTCATGGATTGTTACAGCACAGTTGTGTTTCTTGTGTTATAATTTATTACCGTCACCATTATTATTAAGATTGGCCCTGACCTAACATCTCTTGCCAATCTTCTTTTATTTTTTCCTTCTCCCAAAAGCTCCAGTATATAGCTGTATATTCTAATTGTAGGTCCTTCTAGTTATGTGGGACACCACCTCAGCATGGGCTGATGAGCGGTGCATGTCCACACCCAGGATCTGAACCTGTGAAACCCTGGGCCACTGAAGTGGAGCGTGCGAACTTTAACCTCTTGGCCATAGGGCTGGCCCCATTACTGTCATTATTTTTGCTGCTCAAATTAATCCAAATTTGACCAGCGAGGAGTGCCTTCATGTGACTCCTAGGTTCTTTTAACATGACCTCATTAGCCTTTAAGCATCCTCTTATTTTATGTTAAAGTATATTCTCAGTTCACCTTGTGCTTGCCTGGGCCAGGTCTGCAATGAGTTATTTCTTAAGGAACACTGTCCCTTTAAGAGGGTAGCAGTATTTGGACACCCAGATCTGAGTCTAGATGTTCTCATTGCTACTGGGATGTCGCTGCATTCAGGCCTTTTCAGTGGGTTCAGCTGGGAAACGTGTATTTGTGTATATCTGTTTATTATGTATGTGTATATGTATACATTTTTTAAATTTTAAATCATGAATTTAGACTATTTGTTCAGTTCAAATCCAACCCAGCAAGGTTCTTTTCCATCCTTTCTTATTCCATATTTGAATCTTCTGTGTCCTGCAGTGAAAAGCCTGGTTTCCAACAAAATCAATAATCTGTAGTTTCTAAGCGTTACTTGTAATGGGTGGATACATTTCCCAAGTAGTTTTTTTTCTTTCCTTGGAGTGTATCACGACTAGACACTGTACCACGTTTTTCGTGTAGTAGTTGTATCATCTTGTCGTAGCTGGGTTTCCACTGAGAGGGTCGCCTGGGTGGAGAGGTGAAGGCTGACTGGTGAGAGTGTGGGCAGAATCTCGGGAAGGCAGGACCAAGATGTGAATGGAAGTTTTCCTGGCTGGTCTTTGCACCTTCATTTTTACAGGTTATTAAAAACAACCTGAATCCCGCGTGGAGGCCTTTTAAAATCTCTCTGAACTCCCTGTGCTATGGAGATATGGACAAAACTATTAAGGTAATTTGAAATTATCTATCTGTTATATATGCACATTTACACACATACTCACCTCTTTTATAAAAAGAATTGATGAGATAGTATTTAAGAAGGTAAATGATGTAATAGATAGCTATAGGATTGAATTTCATTTCTGTTGAGGAATACTACAATAGGAGTGTTTCTGGTGAGGAAATGGTCGGAAGGACTAGGCATGTTTGACTGGTCTATGAACCTAAATCTTAATCAGATGCTGTGATTTTTATTTTACCCTTCATTTTTACAAATAAGATAGTCAATTTAAATCGTTCTTTTAAGAAGATTCCTTTGCTCTGCGAATAGCAACCTTTAACCACACTTCCCACACTCGGCCTGGGGCGTGCCGGGCAGGTGACGGCAGCTGCCGCTCTCAGGCCCGGGGCCGCCTCCTGTCCTCAGCAGCAGAGATCAGTGGCGGCGTTTGCTGCTGCTTATTTTCAGAACAAGATATAATTCATTGAAAACTTTTACACAGCTTTAGATTTAGAGTCAGGAAAGCAGAGTGGGAAGAGGAAGTGGCAGCAGATATCCAACAATGTTTTCATTTATACCCGTTTATTACAAAATATATATTATTTTTAAGACACTTTATAACTGGAGTCACTTTACATAAAATTCCAGAGAGAAGCCTTTTCTTGTGTTCAGATGTCAGGTGGGTTTTTTGTTTGTTTGGCTTTGGTTGTTTTTCCTGGTGATTAATGTGATGAGAACAGGCAGAGTGACGGCATGGGACAAGCTTAGGTTAGGACTCAGACCAGGGTCTACCTTTTGACTTAGGCGTTTAACCAGCTAAGGGGTCTTGGGCAGCCCGTCTGACTTCTTCGCTTATGTAATAGGGAAAACAATGTCTATATTACAAAAGAAGTAAGGATTAAATTAATGAAAGTGCAAGTTTTAGAAACTGCTATACACAGTACAGATGCTGTTATTGTTGAAAACTGCTTCGTTTCGTAGATCCATAAAAGCTTGTTCTCAGTTTGCAGAATACTTTAAAGATCAATGTAAGTATGATTTATGTGATATTTTGAACAGCAGTGAAAATCTAGGTAAAAAATAAACAGTTGAAAAGTAGGTTTACAAATTACTTTCTATTATATTAAATGTAGAACTTTTGCTTTTCACATTAAAAATAGTAAGTTGAAGTTTATTAGATCTGAGATGCAGGAAAGGATGGGGAAAAAATGCCTTAACCATACCTATTTGATTGTTTGTAATAATACGTTAACAATGAAACATTGTTTCTTAAACTTTTTTTGCACACAGTGGCTTGCTTGCAGGGCTATTTTGTTATAGTAAGTAAACTGATTTCCTGAAGCTTTGTCTGATGAATGTCTTCCATTCTTCAAAGTTTCTCTGTTTTAACTACACAACTTGATTTGCCACATCATCAGTGTCTTTATTTCTTTAGTTCTGTATTTCTTTGCAGTGTCAGAAAGTCATACATCTGTGATTCTCTTGGTGTTTGGAACCTGCTTGGAGGTGTAGTAAAAAGTCATAAAGCAGAGAATAGAGTCAGAATCACCAGTAACTTCTTTGCTGCAGTGTGAACATGCCAGTGGTTTCACTCTAGCATGGAGTGTTATTTTCCTAAGATCAAGTGAATAAGAGAAGTAATCATGCATGCCTCCACCTTGCCTGAAATGGGAATGCCTTAGTGAATGTAGTGTTGTGTGGTGTGTGCGTTCTTTCACATATATGCGTACGCACATACGTATATATGCATATATTTCAATCACAAGCGCTGCTGATACTGTGGTTTAGAGCAGCCAGTAGTACTGGTTTTTGAATTCTTGAGAAGAGAAATTAAGTGACACAAATCATTATATCACCTGCCTCCAGCTGTAGCTGAACAGATGCCAGCATTATAAATGTCACACCTTTCTTTACCACTAAACATTTGCCTTCAACAGGGCAACAGTGAGCTTTTCCTATATATTATGGTAAGTTATCAGAAATTACAGTTTAAAAATATTTTCACATTTCCTGAAGTTTGAGGCAGTCTAAACATGACATTTTAGGTCTTCATTAGCTTTGTTTAAATAACATTTTGCCCTTATCAAAGCTTGCTCTTGTCTTAGATATAAATTGGAGTTTCCTGAATGCAAATCTAAGATGCAAAGTCTTGTTTTCCAGAATTAAAAAAAACTGTTAAAAAGTGCAGTCATTAAAATATTGATTGTTTTCAGCTTTATCATAATTTTACTTCCTATAGAAAAAGATTAGTAAGAAAATTAATTTTCTTTTCCCTTGAAGAGTCAGATTTAGGGCTTTGGGTTTCAAAGTCAAGTATCAACTATATGGCAGGAGTCAAACAGTCAGAATTGCTCTGTGGCTGCAGTGCTTGCAACAAATAAAAACCCTTGTTGTTACTCAAAATTGCGGTTCTGGACTTTGTTTTTATTAGTTGCTTGATTGATTTTTAGTCTTCTGAATAATAGTGAAAATATCGGTAAGGTGTGAAAGACTCCTGCTATTATAAGCACTCAGTCCGCTTCCCACGGAACTGAGCAGAGAATTAGTCACTGGGCCAGGCGAGCCCGAGCAGGTCCCGGGCGCTCCAGTGTGGTGGTTAGTCTGCCTTGGTGAAGGGCAGCCCACTGGCATCGTGTCAGCACAGAAACCTTCTCAGGTACAGGCTTTGTTTTAGATTGTAGGCTCTGGAACAATTCAGAAGTGTCCAGCCCAGCCCTCCTTTCCCTGTGTCGGTTACCACTCAAGACGCACATCGTCGGGGCCGGCCGGGTGGCGCAGCGGTTAAGTGCGCACGTTCCACTTCTCCACGGCCCGGGGTTCGCCGGTTTGGATTCCGGCTGCGGACATGGCACTGCTTGGCAAAAGCCATGCTGTGGTAGGCATCCCACGTATAAAGTAGAGGAAGATGGGCACAGATGTTAGCTCAGGGCCAGTCTTCCTCAGCAAAAAGAGGAGGACTGGCAGTAGTTAGCTCAGGGCTAATCTTCGTCAAAAAAAAAAAAAAAAATCGTCTGAGACTGGTGAGCTCCTCTGCCTCCCTCCGGAGCCTGAGTAGACATAGGGTGAAGGGCACGTAGTAGATGTTTGTAGAGGTGCAGTCGTCTGTCCTGAAATTCTAAGGTGCTATAGAGAGCTGGTTATTCAGTGATCACAGTGACCTCCTCTGCCTGCTAACAGCTCACACCACCTGAACTGTCTCGTTGCAGTGACTATTCAGGTATTCTCATGCATGCTTACTCTCTGGCTTCATCTCTCGGCTTGGCACTAAACTCCATGCAAATCAAAGACCCTCAGCTCTCTTCTCTGCTTTAGGAAGGAGCGAGCATTTAGTGAGAGCCATAGCTGAGACTAAAATTCACCCTGTCTTACATGGAAATGCAGAAAATAGGACCCAGCGTGGCTGCTTCCTCAGGGGGTTAAGTGCTCTTTCCTGGAGTTTTCTTTTTCATCATTGTGACCCTTAGAATAATGCACATGTGACTTCATCATATGTAACTCCTGCTGCAAGCCTAGCCTTCCAGCCTGCAGCTAATGAAATCCTTTTTCCGTAGTTCTAAATTGTCTAGAATTTAATTAGACAACGTTTAGCTGCCCGGGATGCTGACTTCCTTTCTTCCTCCAGAGGATGGCTTTGGCCATTTTATAGTGATGACAAGGTATGGGAGTGGAGGAGAAAGGAGGCGTAATTCCGTCTTGGCTTCATCAGCGCTTATGAAGGGCGTGAAAGAGGAGCTGGAGGCTGCTTAACGTGGAATTTAAACAGCGTTTGTGTTTTTCATCTGCCTGTGATCTGTGCTAGAGCCCCATTGCGAACAGCTGAGGCCTGGAAGTGCTTCAGTATTGGCCCTCTAGGAGCTCAGTTCCCGCGTCTCCACGTGGGACTGTGTATTACACCTTTTCACTAGTTTTGACTAAAAGGGCATTCCTCGGTAAGTCCCGTTTATTGCAACCAATCCTTTTTAACAAAAGTACGTTGATTTTTATGTATTTTTATTATGCTTAATTCTAGGTAGAGTGCTATGATTATGACAACGATGGGTCGCATGATCTCATTGGAACCTTTCAGACCACCATGACGAAACTGAAGGAAGCCTCCAGAAACTCCCCTGTGAGCTGGTCTTTGTCATTTCCACGTACTTCACAGTTTGGCCAAATATTTATTATTTCAGTTTTTTCCTTGGTAGAGCAAACGGTTTACCGTGTTTTTACTCTGTATTACATAATAGTCTGAAATATGTGGATTTTATTTGTTTAGCAATTGGATGATCCAAAATTTACACTTGGGCTAAGAGTTAACATTTGTATTTAGAGATTTGGTTTCCTTCGGCTTCAGATGACATAGATCATTTGATTGAAAATCCTGTTTTAAAGCTTCGGCCTTTCATTGGTCACAATAATTAGTATCTACAACACTAGATGATTACCTGGGCTTGAACTGTGTGCATTATGATCCTTTGGACGGGCTCTTATCGGCTGCGTCCGGCTCCTCTCTCCGCCTCGTCCCCACCACAGGAAGCGTAAGAGCATAGTTACGGAACGGCCAGTTGTGCAGACTGAGCTGCTGTGCAGCGGCGCTCATTTTGTTAAGATTGTTTGTCTGCCTTAACTGCACTCAGTTTATTATTTAGCATCCTGACGTATTTCTAAGAATGCTTCTGAACTTTCCTGTCTCCAACCAGAATGACTAAAAACTATTCCAGGGCATTTTATAAGTAAAACTTATAAGTTGCTTCCATCTTCTTTACCTTTCTAGTTGAATAAGTTGTTAGTTCTCTTTATAGCTTACTTATAACAGAATGATATGAATTGTTTGTCACCTGCTTAGAGACCCGAATAATGCTCACGTGTATAGCCTTTGCTTTGGACAATACGCACATGGGGTTTAGAGGTGAAAGGTCATGGTCAGGTGAGAAGGTCTTTTGTACTGAGTCCTGTAAAGGAAGTGGCCTAAAGGAAGACGCCGATAGTTTTAGATCAAAACTTAAATACTAAATGAATAAATAAAACTTGTGAGTCGTTTGGTTTAAATAATTGGAAGAAATGACTTTTAAACAAGCGTAGTGGGACTGGAATTTGCAGTAGGTCACGCGGAGACCTCCAGTCCTGCCCCACTCCCTGGCCGCAGAGCCCAGGCACCGGCAGGAGCCTTTACAGAACTGCGTGTGTGAAGGAGGAAAGGCCTTTCAAATCGCACCTCATGGTTGAACGGCAAAGATTGAATTGGCTTTAAGTTAACAATCTTTGAATTAAAACAGCAGCAAAATTCACCTGTAAATATTCTATTCAAAGATTTTTTTTTAGAAGGTGGGACTAATGGAAAATGCTAAAAATCTTAACACGTCAAATAAAGTAAGCTACCTAAAAGAGCTGTGAGGAGCCGTCTGGATTGTTGCTTCACTGATTCCACTTTGTCGTTATTTTCCAGTCAGTAATGACCTGCTTTTAGAAGACAGTGAGCTAAGTAACTGTGTCCTGCTGTATGTATTATGGAAAGTTTTCCTGAATCCAGCTAACTTGAGCCTCCCCCCACCCCGGGACAGAATGAGGCTTGTCGTGTTGCTGCAGTGACACGGTCTAGCCACGCCCGTTCTTCAGAGACGGGGCTTTGTCTCACCGTCTCTGTGTTCTCAGTGCCAGAGCAGGGCCCGCCACCTGGTACTCACTCTGCAAGAGTGTGAAGAAATCAAGTGAAGTAATGCGGCCGTTTACCAGTGAGAATGCTGTTTAATGCATCTCTGCATCTCAAATATTCGATAATTAATATTTATGATGGTGACTGAGACTCTGGCAGGATTCTGAACCATCAAGGAATTTGTTTAACATAATTTTCTTTTGTATCATTGTATCAAATATACTTTTTAATGTTTGATTCTTAGAAAATTAGTAATGACTCTGTCTAAAGTACATGAGTTGCTTTCTGTTAACCAGAAGAGGTGACTTCCCAAGTATTCATTGAGTATCTCTTATTTCTTATTAGACAAGACAGAGAAAATTGGAAGGTATAATTTATAGGTGATTATACCCTAGGTGTGAAAAGAAAAATGAAATGAAACAATTGAGAAGAATTAAAAGTACATAACTAGGGGCTGGCGCGGTGGTGCAGCGGTTAAGTGTGCATGTTCCACTTCGGCAGCCCAGGGTTCACCAGTTCAAATCCTGGGTGTGGGCATGGCACCGCTCGGCAAGCCATGCTGTGGTAGGCATCCCACATATACAATAGAGGAAGATGGGCATGGATGTTAGCTCAGGGTCAGTCTTCCTCAGCAAAAAGAGGAGGATTGACAGCAGATGTTAACTCAGAGCTAATCTTCCTCAAAAAAAAGAAAAAAAAGTATGTAACTAAATTTTATATGGTTGTGGAAGTTTAAGGAGATGGATGGGCATCAGGGAAGACTGGAATGGTAGCTGATGTTATAGAGAAGGACCTTGACCCAGCTGTACAGATGGACAATGGATTAGAGGTGGAAAGGAAGTGCGTCCTGTTTGGGGGAAGGAGAGGGTGTGAGATCCTAGATCTGTTTCTAACGCACACTCCAGTGGACGAGATGATCTTTGCTACATGTTTTATCACAGAGCTGGGCTTCATACAGGTCTGTTGTCTGGTGGTAGGTTGTTTTCTTCTTTTCTAAGCAGTGTATCTTTGTGTTTTTGTCAAGTAACAACTAGGAATAATATTTTATTTCCTTTATTATAAAGGAGAAAGATTTTTGCTTGGAGCATTTGCAAGGAAATTTATAGTTAGGAAATACTTTAAAAGGCATACCAATTTAGGAATGCCTTTTGGAAATTTGCGGATAAGTGTTTCACACACTTCGTATGTTGTGTGATTGTTTCAGAGTTGTGTTTTGCAGCAGGCCCACGTTAGCAGGTGGTTTGATTCCAAGAGAAAAAAGTCATTCGTTTAAACTCACACTGGCATTTCTAACATCGATAGTAAGCATTAACATTTTGTCTTCTTCCTACAGATTGAATTTGAATGCATAAATGAAAAAAAGAGGCAAAAGAAGAAAAGCTACAAGAATTCAGGTGTTATCAGTGTGAAACAGTGTGAGGTTAGTTGTCTTGACCATTTGTAGTGGAAGGAGACCACATTTCGAGTTCTTACATCACTGTGATATATATCAGACAAACTCTTAAAATTAGGGCAATTGAAAATCACATGAGCATCTGGGAATCTTTCAAGTAAGTTTGCTTTCAAGGTTTGACAACTCATAGCAAAGGACAAAGAATATTGAAGTTTTTCATTGTCTTAGGAAACGTGAGGCATCCGGGTATTTTCCTGGGGCACTAGTGCAAGTGGCCTGACCCAGTGCGTCTCTCCTGTCGTAATTTCAAGATGAGATGTTATGAGTGGAGGGAAAAACCCCGAGAGATTTCTTACAACAGACAAGTGGGGTTTTTTGTTTTTTGTTTTTTTTAAATCTTGATTACTGTGCTTATTAAAGCCCTCAGCACATTGGACCCATTGCTAGTTTCTTAAAACTTAAAGTCAGTCTGTTTCATCTTTGGCCATTAATATTCTAATCTTAACATTGCCATAATTATCTTAAAGTAAAATCTTAGAGATGCATGACGTGTGGGGCAGTGGCGCATTAAACCCAAGTGTGGCCACATGGTGATGTCATGTTCTGTCCAGTTTATAAACTGTTAAAAATTTAAAAATGTGTGCCAGAGAGCATTTTGTTTCTCTTGTGTCGTAGGAGAGTTTTAATTTTAACCATTTGCTGTTTGATTTTAGATTACAGTGGAATGCACATTCCTAGACTACATCATGGGAGGATGTCAGCTGAATTTTACTGTAAGTAACGCACTGGATTTTTCAGAGGAGGCTGTCACCTGTTGCTTTCTTCTTCCACTTCACAGTGTTCTTTCTTTTCCTGCGAAACCGACTTTGTGATGACATTTACACCATCTGTCGAGTGTGGCCTCCTCTGACAGGTCCCCTAGGTTCATCATGAAGCTTTTGGCTTTGCGGATAGGACCTGTTCCTTCCGGCAGAAGGCAGATGTGTATAAGCCAGTGATGATCCTGCAGTAGTTAACGTAGCAGAAAGCATTAGTCAGACAATGTACAGAATACAAGCCCTGCATCCGAAGTCACGATGTTATCATTCACGACTTAGGCGCCTAGAAAATAGGACTCGCAGGTGCTTCTGTGCTGAAGCTTTCATTGTTAGTTGTCTGTGGAGGCACCAGAGGCACAGACATTTGTGAGGAAATGGCAGCAGTGGGCTCTGGGATGAGTGTGTCTGTCTCGAGGTTGTCCCGGACACAAGCCCAGGGTCCCTGCCTTCTCCTGGTAAGGGCTGTGATGGTTATTTGCAGGTGGGAGTGGACTTCACTGGCTCCAATGGCGACCCCAGGTCTCCTGACTCCCTTCATTACATCAGCCCCAATGGTGTCAATGAGTATCTGACTGCCATCTGGTCCGTGGGACTGGTCGTTCAAGATTATGACGCGTGAGTATGACTGACGTGTTGTTTCCTGACTCCCAGAAAGCGCTGTTCTGCTTTACCTGCCAGCCCTCTCACACAGCTGGGGGGGTAAGGCTGCTGTGGGGAGGAGCTTTCTCCTCAGATAGCTCTTGTCTTCTCTTTTCTGTTTTTCTCTTTGTGACAGTCTGTGTGTTTACCTTTGACCTCTGATCTCTGGCTGCGATCAGTTGTTATGCGTGTGTATAGCTTCCTGATTAATCAGCTGACCGAGGTCAGCAAGGCTCTTGTTTCTTGGGTCTAGTTTCCTTGGGGTTTGCTCCTAGGGGTTAGGTTATCTGTGTGATTGAGTCCAGATGACACATTTTGTAAACACTATTTCTTAACATATCTGTTTTCTTGACAGTCATTGTCAAATTATTTTCTTAATGGCGACTTTGAATGACTGCCAAAGGATGACTTGACCTAATTGCTATAAAATATTTTGAATGGATTCTCAATGGATATATTTTGAATAGATTTAAATAGGTCCTCTTGAGGGCTTACTAAACAATAGAAAAAAAACATGCGTTAGTAACTTTTTGTTCTGTATCTGTTAGGGCAGAGTATAAATTTTCACTTATTTTTGCCTATTATTTGATGATAAAAGCACTTACATATTGATGGAGCTTTTCATTAATCTGTTATGACATTTAAAGAGATGAAATTTTCAGGTAAATGCTAACGAATCTAAAGCAAAGGTGGCACTATTAGGCAATATTAGCCTAGTAGATTTTAAAGCATTAAATGTAATTAAAAAATTACTTTGTAGAACACTTTGTTGTATTATCCAAAATGAAACTATAACCATGGATATGTTTAATTACAGAGTATCAAAATATTTCAATTGAAAATAGCTAAAAATATAGTAAGAATTTCAAAGTAACACAGTTATGTTGGGGCTCATATAAAGAGTAAAAGATTTACAGGGTTACTTTCTCAGACTGCCGCCTGTGAGTTAATAACAAAAGGGTAACTAAAGAAATTTTACCATATGGAAATAAATAAATTCTTATGTAGTTCTTAGATCAAAGAGGAAGTTGAAGTGTAATAACAGACTAGAAATAAAGGGTATGGAAGACTGTGGGTGGTCCTCTCTTTATAGAGGAAATTTTCTGACCTTACCTGCTTTTATTTTTAAACAAGAGGAATTGAATATAAATGAACTAGCTTTTCAACAAAATAAAATTAAAGAATAGGAAGAAAAAGTAAAAACATAATAATAGCAGCTTCTATGTATGTGTTAGCTGTGACGTGTCAGGGACAATTTAAAGTTCTTTCTGCATGACATTTGTCTAATCTTCATGCTCGCTGAGAGATGGGTCTTGTTATCATCTGCATTGCACCAATGAGGAAACTGAGGCATAGGGGTCCAGTAACTTCTCCAGGGCCCCTCAGCTGGTGACTGGAGGGGACAGGACTCAGCCTGGGCTGTCTGGCTCCAGAGACACGCTCTCACAGCTGTGCTTCCTGTAAACACAGAAAGTGATGGCTTGCAAAGTTTTTCAAAAACCATCAAATTAATAAATTAAATGAAGAAATGATTCTTTGCAAGTTAACAAAATTTAGGCAAATGTTTGGCAACACTGACTCCCAAGAAAGAGAGAAAGCATGCATGGAATGTCAGTAATGAGACAGAGATTATAAGCTTAAATTGAGAAAACATGTAGAAGATTGTAAGTTAGTACTTTGTAAAATTTTATACTATTAATTGGAAACTGTAGATTAGAGGATGATTTTTTAGGAAGCTGTAAATCCCCAAAGTTGACTCAAAGAGACAGAGAGCCGGAGTGGACCAGGAACCATGGAAGGGAAGGGACAGCTGGTCCAAGGCCATTCCTCCCCAGAGGCACGGGGCCAAGAGCATCCCAGACGCAAGTTCTAGCAGACCAGTGGAGGGTGAATTCACACCTGAGAGACTCAAGTGAGCAGTGTTAGACAGTGGTGAGCATTCGGAAAGGCGGTCAGCTACAACGTAAAATAAAAAGTCAGCAACTTTTCACTAACAGCAAGTAACCAACCGAAGAAATTATAGTGGATAAAAGATGACAATTCATTACACAATAAAAAATGAGAACGAGTTTAGTAAGAGGTCTAGGATCTTTAGTGAGGGAGAAGTGCAGAATTTTACTGAGGGACAAAGAAGGAAACTTGTTTAACTGGACACACATACCACAATTCTAGATAAGCAGGTGCCACAATAATGACATAAAATGTAAAATTTCTCACTGAATTCGTCAACTGTAATCAGAATTGCAGTGAAACCATGATAAAATAATTCTTGAAACTTTCTAGAGGATAAAATGAATCAGAATAGCCAAGAAACTTTTCAGGAAAATAAAAACAGAAATGAAGGGGAATTTGTTCCAGCAGTTATTAAAACTTGCAAAGCTATATTAGTTAAGAGTCGGGAACTGGTACATGACCAGTGGAACAAAGCAAGAAGCCCTGAGATAGCCCCAAGCGTGTGTGTGCATTTAGTAAGTGATCCAGATGGCCTTTTAGCAGAAGGGGCTGTGACAGCTGTCAGACTGGACAAGAGCTGGATGTGGATCCCTGGCTCATACCTGTGTGTGTTAGGATACTGTTCTGTATAAATTAGAGTGTAGACAAAAATGCTGACATGGGCACCCAGAAACAGAGTGGTTTCGGCAAAATAGAGGTTTTTTTCTCTCTCATGGTGCATGTCTAGAGGCAAGTAGGTCGGGTTGATGGGCGGTTCTGCCGTGCTCAGCGCATAGCATCCACCTCTGGGCCCAAGGTGGCTGCTGTGGGAGGAGGACACAGGACCTGCGAGCATCTGCATTCCCTCTCAGGGGCATGATTCAGACGCGGCTGACAGATCCTTCTATTCACGTTTCCTTGGCAGAACCTAGCCCTGGCCACACATGGGCGGGGCGGCTGAGAGGCTGGAGTAGAGCTGGTCTCCCGCTGGAGTGTGCTGTTATTAAAGAGGGAGGAGCGGGTTCTGTCTGCTATCCTTCTCCAGACACCTTCGAGATGAATTAGAAGTTTAATATCAAAAACAAGCCTTGAAGGTTCTAGGAGAAAATGTATGTGAATTGTGTATAATCTCGCAGTGAGGAGGCCTGAAAAGCAAGACAGTGAAAGCAGAAGTCGTAAAAGAACTTTTCTCTGTTCACATTCATTAATATTAAAAATATAGAGGGAAAGATATTTTAAACAAAGTTAAAGACAGACTCCAAACCAGGAGAAATATTCCTGACATGTATGACCTAGGTGCTATCCTCAATGCAGAAAAGGACCATAAGAATTGGTACCAAAAAACCCAATAATAATAATAATAAAAATAATCAGTTGAGGTCAGTTTTTGCTGCCAGAGTTTTCTGTAAATGAGTGAAAAAACTTGTGGTTTTGGGGGCTTTATAGATTAATTGTGTATTTATTCAGTGAAATTATATACAGTATTTAAGTAGAAAGGAATATGCTATAAAACGTGGATATAAATTCCTTTTTTATAAACGTATATGGAGAGACACTTTTCTCCTTCAATGCACAGAAACATGCTTAGAATGAGAGCTGCCAAACATTAGCGTTGGTTCTCTTTGTGGTTATTATGGGTAATTTTTGTTTTATATTTTTCCAAGATTTTGAATCTTTAAAAAGTAAGCTTATATTGGTTTTATTGTGACTAAAGATAAAACTCTATTTTGAGAAAATGATCTTTTGCTTTTTTCAAATTTTCTTTTCAGTGATAAGATGTTTCCAGCCTTTGGTTTTGGAGCCCAGATCCCTCCTCAGTGGCAAGTAAGAGGAAATCTCCTTTTAAAGCTTTTTCTCCTGGAAAAGCAGCTTGGGCCCCATCAGTCCCTTTTTCATCTTTTGACAGGTTTCGCACGAGTTCCCACTGAACTTTAACCCATCCAATCCCTACTGTAACGGTAAGTTAGAGAAGAAACCTGAAAGTTTTGAACTGAAAGCATGCTAGTATTTGTCACCTCTTTGTTTTTTCCTGGTGATTTAAAGCTACTCAAAATCCCTCTCCAGGTTCCTTTTTGTGACGTGTTTAGCTTTCTGTTGTGCAAAGGAGAAGAATGGCACCAAGCTGGGGGTGAGAGTGGTGGCCCCAGTTCTGGGGCGGGTCTCCATTATGGTGAGGATCGCGGGCTAGATTCTTCTACGGAAGAGGCTGGAGAGAACAAGACTTCTCAGTCTTGAGAGTAGATCAATAAGAATAATCCTGTTATTTTCCCATATTGGTTGATTTCAAAATAAACCTTCAATAAAATGAGTCATTCAGTGAACAGAGTAGCTGTCGGTCTCTGCAAAGAGGTGCCCAGCATCGAATTGCTTGTTGTGCAGACAGTGCTCGGTATGCAGATGAGGTGGGCCACGGATGAGGAACTCAGCGACTGTGGCGCCTTCCTCTGTGTAGAAAGCAGGCGCAGATGCTCACCCTTCCTTTCGCTTTTTTCTTTATACCTTGAATATCGAAGCTTCCTCCTTTCCACCCCATTGAGTAGTCAACCTAAAATGCCAAATCTCCCACAAAATTATGTAAGACTGAACAATTTTGAGTAGGAAAAGGAGGTAGGAGCAGAGGCATAAAATTGTAGACAATAAGCCAATTTTCTGTCCTTTTGACAGTTACAAAATGTCTAGATTCCTAACGGAAGAAGGTATTCTTTCCTTCTCTTCCTAAACAGTGTTCATAGAAGAGCATGGACAGTGTGCTGGGAGGAGTTTGTGTTAGGATTTTCTTCTTTTTTCCAGAACACATTTTCCAAATTAATTCCCTGTGGCTTTGATGCCCTTTCAGTGGCTGGTTGTGATCTTTTAAGCCTTTTTAAGCCTAGCCGTTAGAAGCTGGGAATATCATTCTTTTCAAGAAATGGGCTCTATGTTCATTGACTCTGTGAGGAACTTTTGATTTTTAGAGAAAGAATCAGTTTGATTTTTAGACAAAGGAGATACTGTACAGAAAAATCCTGCCTTATTTTAAGGCAAGGGAGTTGAATCCCCTTTTCCTAATTACTTATTGAATTTAGTTGCCCCAAAATACCATGTCTCACTTTTTCATTTAATGCAAAGGAAGGATTCTGGCGTAATTCGGTTTTAGTGGAAGAATAGAAGGCAGTTGACATTTGTGAAGAAGTTTAATTGGTAGTTTGTATACCTTCAGATTGAAAAGTGAGCTAAGATGACAGAAATGGAAGAAAATACTGTTATTGCTGCAGTTACGGACTCGTTTTCTACGGCACATGTGATGGTGGTTGGATCCTGGTGCCGGCCTCTCTTAGCATACTGTCGTTGTTAGCACTGGAGTGACAGATCATAGTCACAGCCTCGCCCGGTGGCCGTAAACCACCTCTACATATGGATTAGTTCCGTTCTCAAAGGTTGTTCCTAAGACCACGTACTCCTAAGTTCAAAGTGACCAAGAGGAGTTTGCTGGGACTCTTAATGCTGAGAGGAGAGAGTGGGTCTTGTGAGGCTTTTGAGCCGAGTGTACACTCCTCCTCCTTGTTGATCTCTGTTATCATGGGCATTTTTTAACAAGAGACCTGTTTTGGTTTATATTAAAAGTCTTCTGAGGCAGATTTCCTTGATGATCTCGGCATGTGTTGTGGGGGAATTTTTGGAGGATTTCTGGTATCTTACCTGAATTCTGGACACTAACATGAGGAGTAGACTCAGCAGGTGCCTTGTGGCATTAACGTTTCGTCAGTGGTGCTTTTGTCAGGCATGTCATTCTCCTCTCAACGTGTGGTGCTGTTGTAATAAACAGTCTCTGACGCTCAGTGACTCATGATGACAACAGTTTATTTCTTGCCCACTTCACATACTGCTTTACCTGTGGCTGGGCTGCAGCTCTGCTCCGTGTTTCTTCTCGTGTGCTGCTCCTGTGGCCGAGGGAAAGAGCAAGATCGTTGGTGAAAACAGGCGTTCGTTCTTAAAGTGCCTGCTTAGACATGGGTGTCATGTCTGTCTGCGTGATTGTCAAAGCTAGTCAAATGGCCCTGCCCAATCTTCTGTGACATAACATCCCGGCAGGCCTAGGCAATACCCCATAAACAAACGCATTCATGCTTCTGCAGCAAAATGTGATAAATCACTGGGAAGTGAGTATTTGGAACTACACACTCTCCCATGCTATGCGTAGCCTGTAAGCTGTTGAATAAAGCCCGGACCAGAATTATTAGCTTTATAGCCATCTGGTGTTCTTTTAGAGCCTCTGGCCATATATGCAAAAGTTTGCCCATGTAATCAGTTTTTCTTAGCTCTTATGGTCAGTTGCATGATGCAGCACCATTTATGTCGTTCTTTTTCCCTCAGAGTCTCATTCCCTGAACACATCGGGATCAAGCAATGGAAAAGTTCTACTGTAGATCAATGACTGATTTGGCTGAGATGAAAATAAATGCCTTCTACTAGGGGAGGGTAGAATCTATAGGTTTTTGTGATGGAGCATAGCTGTGGAGTTTTGTAATATATAGCTTAGAGGAACTCCTGAATGTAGAAATTTTAACTATTTAAAGCACTATTCCTTCATATATAATTAGCCAATATGGTGAATAATGAACCCTTAAATTGTGCTTGAGAATTTGTAACACTGCTTTTTTGTCTAGGAATCCAAGGCATTATAGAGGCATATCGGGCCTGCCTTCCTCAGATAAAACTCTATGGACCAACGAATTTTTCTCCAATCATAAATCATGTGGCCAGGTTTGCCGCTGCAGCCACGCAACAACAGACAGCTTCTGTAAGTGCGCTGTCGCCAGGGGGCCGGGAGAATGGGGAGTGGTAGTTGCTCCTGGCGCCATTTTTATGTTTATTTGGTGTGTCAAGATATAAAGTCAGAGCTGAAATAATGATATCATCATCCTTGGTTTGAGAGTAACATCTGTTGTTAACTTAGTGATCATTAAAAGCAAGACAACAACACAACAACCCTTATACTTGTGAGTCTCCTCTCTGTCTTTTGCATTAATTTTTCTTAAATAGGTTCCACCCCCAAAAACGGCTGTCTCCCTTTCTGAAGGTATATTTAACAAATTAAGGCTTGAGGAGACTTACGACTGCGGTAGATGTTGCAAAATTACTTACTGTGCTGAAAGGTTTGAATTAGACAACCATTACCTGTTGGACCTTGGATACAAAATCTCTCTGAGGTTCAGTATAGTCAAAGAGAAGGCGGGGATCACCCCTCATACGGCTGCTGAAAGGCTGAGATAAGATAACTCATAAAGGACACAATGTCTGGGTCGGAGTAATCACTCAGCACACGGGAGCTACTCTTAACACAACTTATTCCCATTCTAGATTTAAACGACCCGAAAGGTGGAGTCACAACTTTATGTAACGTTATACCACTCTCTAAGAAGGCTGAGCAGAGATGACACAATTGAGAGAAAGATTCCCCCCCTTAAGGCATATCCACTTTTTTAAAGCGTATTTTAATTCGATAAACAATTCTTCTTCCATATTTGGTCTTTTAAGAACAGAGTTGCCACTTGTTTCCTTGGTATTTGGACATATTTAATACTTCAGTTAAATCAAAGTGTTTATTCCTATGCATACTCAAGGTTTAGTCGTTGACATTTAGATGTCTTGCTTCCGTGTATCTATGTCTACTCTATTTTGTGGTCCGTTGCACTTTTAATAAACCTGCAGTTTTTGTATCAGTAGATTTCCTTGTCATCAGAGAATCTTAGAATATTTTGTGTAGATGGCATCCTGGGTAGATACTGGCAAGGAAAATGAGCAAGAAAGAGACGAAATGACTCATCAGGCTGAAGATGTATTAATCATTGCTTTTGTTGTTTGGGAGCTTGACCTGCTCAGTGGACATAATTTTCTCTTTTGGCAGCAATATTTTGTGCTCCTAATCATTACTGATGGTGTGATCACAGACCTTGATCAGACCAGACAAGCCATAGTGAATGCTGCCAAGCTGCCGATGTCCATCATCATCATTGGAGTTGGAGGAGCGGACTTCAGTGCCATGGAGTTTCTGGATGGCGATGGCGGAAGTCTCCGCTCCCCGTCGGGCGAGGTTGCCATCAGAGATATTGTCCAGTTTGTACCTTTCAGACAGTTCCAGAACGTGAGTACCACTCCTCCGTTTTCTTCGTGCACATTAACGTGTCTGAACACAGACCCTGCCAATCCATAACCGAGTCGTTGAGTAGTGTTTGGGGTGCGAGGATGCGTGAATTTTCCATTTGAAGAGCTCTGATTAGATTTGGCAGTTTTTCTTGAGGTTGTAGACTTTTGTGCCTCTTGTAGTCTATATGATAAATTCTTAAAAACAGTGTTATTGTAAATGTCTTAAATATTTTTTTCTTTATCTATGTAGCAGCAGAAAAACTCTGTATGCATATATGATGAATTTACCAAACTGGAAGTTGATTTGATGAAAATCTCTTAGGAGACTATTTCACCCAGTTTACACCAGTGGTGACATCTTTTCAAACTGCAGTACAGAATCTCAGCCAGGATATTGACATTGATACAATCAAGGTCCATCACCACAGGCTCCTTCCTGTCGCCCTTTCTAGCCACACCCACTTCCCCTCCCACCCTCATCCCCTCCTTAACCCCCGGCAACTGCTAATTTGACCTCCATTTCTATAATTTCGTCATTTCAAGAATGTTATGTAAATGGAGTCGTGCAGTACGCAACTTGTCGAATTGACTGTTTTTCACTCAAAGTAATTCTCTGTGAGTCACCCAAGTTATTGCCGAGCGGTATTATTCCATGTGTGGGTGCCCCACTGTGTTCAAACTTTCACCCTTGAAGGACATCCCAGTTGTTTCCAGTTTTCATCTGTTACACACAGAGCTCCTATAACCATTCGCGTATAGGTTTTTGTGTGAACACGTTTTTGTTTCTTTGGGATTATAGTGCGGTTGCTGGGTCATGGTTGTTGCATGTTTAATTATTAAAGAAACTGTCGAACCTGTTCCGCCTGGTTGTGCCAGTTTACATTCCCACCAGCCAGTGTATGAGTCCTGGGGAGAGAAAGGGGATGTGATAAAAAGCGGTAATGTTAGGGATCTTTGTGGTGATGAAACAGTGTATTTTGATTGTGGTGCAGTTACACAGATCTACCCAGATGAGAAAATTATGTGCACACACACGCAAGTGCATGTAAAACTGGTGAAATCTGAATAAGGTCTGTGAACTGCACGATGTCATTTTCCTGGTTTTGATGTTGGACTGTAGTTGTATAAGATGTTATCTTTGGATCAAACTGGGTGAAAGGTACATGGGACCTCTCTGTACTTATTTTTGCAACTTCCTATGAATCTATAATTATTTAGAAATAAAAAGGTAAAAAAATTAATACCAAATGAATGAAAGGCCCACATTTAAAAGTTAAAGAACAAAAATTATCATCAAATGCCAAAATGCTGGCGCCAAGCTGACTTGATAGGTGTTAGTGGGGTAATTAAGCGTTCCTAAGTGACATCGGTTAGCTCACGCCGTGTTTCATGGGCCGTGTCTAAGACAAGATATAAGCCTACCAAGTGGGAATTACTGCTTTGTACTGACCGGTGAGGTATTCCTAGTCTTTTATCAAAATGCCCGTAAAAGTTTGGTTGCTAATGAAGTGGCTTTGATTCTGTTTCTCACAGTCTCCTAAGGAGGCGCTGGCTCAGTGTGTCTTGGCGGAGGTCCCCCAGCAGGTGGTGGGCTACTTCAACACTTACAAACTCCTTCCTCCCAAGAAGCCGGCTGCGGAATGAAGGGAGCGCGGCCCGAGCAGACTTCCTCTGTGCTGTGGGGAGCAGTGTCCTCACCCCCCCAAGTCACGAACCTGTCACTCACATCCTTTCCACCCCCCGCCTTTTTCCTGTAAACCTAGTTCTCTGTGGAGTATCTCTATTTAACGCATTCTTTGTGTGCTTTTTTTGGAGGAAAGTGCTAAGTTAATCTTTGCCCAATCAATTCAGTGACTGCTAGTGATTTATAGTAATTGCAGTGAGGCTGTTTGGATTAGAAAATCGTGTGAGAAAAGACGCTTTTGTCGTGGTTATTTACTTTCACATGATGAAAATGCTGTTTTTGAATGTTTATCAATAGGAAGAATGAAACATTGTTGGACAAAGCGATTTAAGGTCGTTAGTTAGTTAGTTCTAGGTCAGTTCTAGGCAATAGATGTCTTACCAGCCCGTGTCCATACCTGATGGCAAGAGCTTCTTAAATTCGATGGTATTAAATTTGTGCCTGTAACCGTATCAGTGCTTTTCCGTGAGATGAACCTGCCTTCACTCACGCTGAATTGTGCCACACTTCAGACACTGTGCGCGTTCACACAGGACTGCACCAACAGCTCTGAGCCAGAGGGAAGGCACACAGTCAGTTCTCAAACGTACAATCAACCAGTAAGAGGAACCTCATGTAAATAAGCCACTTCTGTTTGCCTTTCTCAGTCTTTCATTTTCATTGTGGGAGAGTATACACAGTCAGATTTGAACATTTCACAGAGGACGTGTGACACTGGGGATTCTGTACGTGCGTAGACCGTACCTGGTCCTGGAGTCAGCATTATTAGATTATTTTAATTGGAGTTTGTTAAAGTGGCTAGGACTGCTTTGTCCAGGAAAGCTGTGAGGACCAGGCATATCAGAGGACGTTCAGAATTCCATTTCCTTTTAACTAGCGAAAGACTTTACTTATTAAAAAAAAGACATTTTTTATACTTTTCTTGCTAAGGTCCCATACGTTGATTTGTGCATTTGTACAGATTCATTTACACATTTTCTTCTCTTTTTTTTAGTAACATTTTTGGTCTGATTTTTAAGCTCATGGTAGTGGTTATCTGTTAATCAAAATGACATTTTACATTTTAATAATGTGCTCTTTCCTAGGCCAGGAATGTAGTGTGTGAAGCATAAAACCTGTTGTAACTTGAAAAAAAAAGAAATTCCAACTGCTGCGTTAGGATGGAGTGGCCTTTATATGTTTTTTTTTAGAGCAGAATTTTTTTCCTCGATTTTTTGCCTTTAAAACATATTCCTTAGCAAACATTACATTTTTTGAATAATGTGACGCTTTGTTGAGGACCTGTGTGCCAAGTCCTGTGCAGATCCGTGTATTGGCCAATCGCCCCTCACAGGTTAGCCTTAGAAACTGCGTGTGTCAGGAGCCTTGGGTGGATGCCCGGCGCCGTGCTGACGGCCTTTCCGGCCTCCTGAAAACTTGCCACAGCGTGTCTCTTGCCTCTGCAGTGGCCGAGGAAGTGAGCTCTGGGCCGTGAACAGCTGTGGCTTCTCAGAAGCAGCTGCTTGCCGAGGTCAGGGCAGGGGCCTGCCTGCTGCCTGGTCGCCGGCCGCTCGTTACCGCCTCGGCCTGGGCTCGCTGTCGTGCAGGGGCGCCGGTAGCCTGAGGCGCTGCCCTCGCAGCCACGAGGCACTTTGACATCAGTTAAGGGAGGAGAAAACAGATCGTCCTCCCGAGTTTGGAGCCTTTGCTGTCTCAGGTGTCCTGATCTCACTTCTCTGTGTGTGTTTGGCAACAGCAATTTTATGTCGCTGTGGTTTTGAGAATTTTCTTTTTTAAAAACATGAAGCCTTTAAAAAAAAAATGATTTGCGCCTGTCCTCACTGTCTGGTGAAGCAGACAGAAGGAGAGCCCGCCTGAAGCGTGTGCAGGGCTCCTGCTCTCCGTGACCAGCCCAGCTGCTCGCAGCACCCACGTCACCTCTCAGGGCTTGGGGACCCCTGGCCACGAGCATTCACTGTTTTCACGGCCAAATAACAGGACTTCTGTCACCACTGTCAGACTGATTTAGTCTTCATAATTTTATGTGCTAGTTTTAATCGGAATTGTTCCCTTTTTAAAATTAATTTTTTATTATTCATTCTTGATCATGTTCATCAGTAGAGGCTGTTCATAAGAACTCTGATTCTAGCGAATTAGGGTAATTGATACCTTTCTGCAGTTTTGAATAAAAGCATTTACAATTCTAAATTATTGTTTTATAAAATTCTTACATTTCAGCATTCCCCTCATCACATGCTGATGTAATATTGTTTTATATTAAAATCGTCCTTTTTGCTGTTGTGCCACCATTCACGCAAGTACCGTTAGTTCTTAAAATGCGTTTAAAGAAAAAGTGACCAAGTCAACTTTCACACCTCCAGTAATCAGGTAGATTACAAACCCATCCTGGGGGACAGTGCCTGGGCAGATGTAGTTTCTCCCCGCTGCCTGTACTGAATAGTGTGCAGTTAGCGTGGTCCCCTCACCTCGTGCTTGGAGTGGAAGTCGTCACGATCGCGAGAGTTGACACTCAGATCAGGGGTTCGCCGCTGCTCGCTGTGGCCGTGCCAGAGGCAGCCTTTCCAGAGCAAATCCAGGGCCCCACGGCGCTCATGCCTTCTCTGACTGCTTTGCCTTTTTCGTTCTGTAAATTGACTGGAAAGCCATCTTTAATAAACTCCTCCTGTCTCTTTATGTGTGCGGTTTATGGCCATGGAAGTGACACTTGAGGGAAGCCAGAAGTTTGGTTGAGATTGTGAGAGGCTCTTCTGTGCTTCTATGATATCATACCCGATAACACGTGTGTAAGTTACTAATATGTGAATTGTGTTAAATGTATCTTCCGTTTGAATTCCCTTTGGATGAAATTATTTCTTGATGTGATACAATAGTGCCTTGTTCTGATTTTTGTTCTTTCCCTAAATGTTATCAAAATCAGTAGAAAAGTTAGAAATAAAGTGAATATAGCATTTTAAGTGGCCTGTGTTCCATACTTTACTGAATTAAACAGTTTGGGGGATTTTATTATTTAATGGGATTTATTCATTTAAAAGGTGTTGAATGCATTCGAGATACTTCCTGGGCGCAGTAAGGGAAGTGTTCTCAGCTTGTACCCAGGGTGGCCTGAGAAATACGGTGCTCAGGTTTTATCAGTCGTGTTAGGTGGGATGATACATCCACCTAAATTTTTTTTAATTGCTTCTATTATGTTTCGGTCACTGGGCAAGGCCTTGGGGATACATTGCTGGCCTAGGCAGCCACAGTTGCTGTCTTCATAGAAATAATGGACCGAGGGAGAGAGGAAACATTAAATGAGTAATGACAGGGACGTGAGGTCAGTGTGTGATGTAACATGTTGTAGGGGAGAGCGGACCCAGCTTGCTGGCAGGGAGCATTTCCCTGAGGACGTGCCACCTAAAGAAAGACGTTAAAGTTAGCTGGGTGAAGAAGGTTAAAAGCATTTATAACCATGTCGGGTCAACAACAAGTATGGAGTTGAATGTTTTAGGAAGGAAAAGAAATTTAAGTTTGCTGGAATATAAAGTGTGGGAGGGAAAGGGGTAAGAGAAGAGTGGAGAGGTGGGGCAGAGGTGTGGGTGAGCTTTATATTCTGCCGGGCCCTCTGGGGCGTGCAGGGGAGTTCAGACTCAGGCTAAAGGTCATGGGAGGCTGCTGAATAGACCTAAGCAAAGGCAGATGTGACCGGACCTGTGTTTTTGAAAAGCTGGAGGGCCTTACATTTTAGGACTAACAGATGGGACCCTGTCGCACACTTGGGTCTGGCCACAATGGCTTTGCTTTCGTGAGGCCCCAATGGGGGAGTTGTTGGTAGTCATCTTATGGTGGAGACTCTGCTGTGTGGTCACACACTTACCAAGTGTCCGATGTCAGGTCAGTTTCTGAATCAAGTGCTTTTCCTGCCACAGCGCCACCTCCACGTCAAGTCATCTGTTAGGCCCATATCTCATCAATTCCCTAATGGGTCAGAGGCTGGCTCACACCTGGTGATGACATGGACCCCTAGGATTGCCAAACCCTTGCTTGTAGGGAGACCATCGCCCTTGTCACTTGTCACCAAGCATGGCTACATTTGGCTGAACTCCTTAGAAAACTCACAGCAGGTTGCAGGGTCCTTGGAGAATTGCACTTTAGGTTAGCTGTTGATTCTCTCCTCCCTAAAAAGAAGTGATCAGTGAAGTAATTGCCATTATAAGCAGAATTCTGACTTCTGTACACTCAACAGGCAAAAGTCAAAATGAGCAAAATTTCTTACTAACTTCAAAAAACTTACAATGAGCAAGGTGAGGCAGCCCTCTGTGCTCAGTGTGACACTGTCCCTTCTTATGCCTTTGGGCATCCATAGTCATGAATACAGAGGAGGCCCCTGAACACTGCTTCTGGCAAGATGCTCCCTCCTCCCCTCCACTGCTCCCAACATTATCCTTCCAACTGGTCCTGCCTGTTCACATAGGAAGCTCAGATTATGAGCTTCCTCACTCTAAACCCTGTATGGCTCCTCCATACAATCAATATTCGGACCACGTCCCACTTCTCTCCAGCTTCCCAAAACCCCCTACTCTGCCCTTGGGAACTGAGTCATTCGTTAGCAAAATCCTTCATATCAGTGCTTTTTCTGAACACTCCCTTCATGTTTTTGTCCTAATTAAGACCTGGCTCTCTTGAAGAACCTTACTTCCTCTGCAGCCCTCTCTAGGGGTCATTTTCTCTTCCTCATCTACCATGGGGGCTTGGAGGCAGGGTAAGTGTGCTCCTTGGTCCTCTCTCTGCTTTCAGATAACTTTCCCCTCCTCTTTACGACAACCAGCTTTGAATATTATGTTAGACTAGGCCACTCTCTATCCCTTCTTCTAATCATCTTATTCTCCACCTCACCCGCCCTCACTCCTAAGGTCATACCCTAGGCCTTCTCATTATTGAGAGCAAACCCCTCCCCAGTCTCAATTTCAAGCATCCCATTTTCCAACAACAACCCACTTCCCAGCTCACTCCCTGTAGTACCACAACTCCAACGAATCATTCTCCATCAGTACCTTCAATTCACTAACCTTCCAACGTTTCCATGGCTCTCATGGTGCTTTTCTAAACTTTCCTGCTAGTCTACGCCTTGGCCATTCTGCTCCAACCACATGGGCTCTCTTGCTCTTACTTGAATGTGCCTGGTGCACTCCTGGCCCAGGGCTTTTGCACTTGCTGTCGCCCCTTCCTGAAGACCTCCCCCTGGTCACCTGTGAGCCTTGCTCCCTCACCCCCTTCAGGTTTTTGTTCAAGTATCAGCCAGTGGGGACTTCGCCGATCACCCTCTTTAAAATTGTACCTCTTTCCCCAGCACCTTCTATCCCTCTTTCCTGGTTAGGTTTTACTTATTCTGTTTCTTGTCCTCTTCACCCTCTAGCATGTAAGTTCCAAGAAATCAGGGATTTTGTTCGCTGCTGCATCGCCGGAGCCCGGAAGAGAACTGGCATTTAGTAGGCACTCCCTAATAGACATGGGAAGAATGCGTGAATAAGGCGTGTGTTAGAGCAATGCAAGGAGAGAAGCCCGTGTATATGAGAAAATATTGAAGCTCGGAGTGGGAGATTTTCTTTCAACGTGGGGAGCAGTCAGACCAGTGGGAGATCTGGAAAGGCTTCCTGGGTTACACAGGAAAGGTTTCCAGGTTACACAGGGCTTAACGATGTACAGAAAGCAGAAGAACCTCCAGACAAGGAAATCCACAGTGTCCCTGACTTGGAGTCAGAAGGGAGGGTGGGTTGGGAACATTGTTGGTACAGGGAGATGAAACGTGTTTGTAATAACCCTTTTATCTCATAATTGAATCTCTTTACTCACTGTTACAAATGGGATATCAAAATTCCAACTGTTCATCTTTCACATTCCTACTGTAGTGAAATCTGTGGTTAGTCCCTTTCTGAAGGCAAAGCTAAATAGGAGACTTTCCTCTTGGATTCAGAGTATAAATATGGTCCTAACGTGGCCGACTTGACCCTCATTTCGCCTCATGAAATCTTGGAAATGTACCAGGTGGTTTGGAAAAGTCCTTCTTCAGATGCTACTTGTACCAATGGTAGTTAGCCCATGATCTTCATGTTTGGAAAAAACGCAGTATCTTTGTCCTGGAGCTCTGCCATCCTCTGCTGTGATTCTAGACCCAGAATTTTGTTTCATGTTTTGTATCATGGGCGCTTGGAGTAGAAATCTCTAAATTCCCTCTCAAGTCTAAGATTCTGGTATAAACAACACAGCTTTGATTTATTTAAAGCTGGGTGCAAGAAATGCATCACAAGCCTGGTTAATAATCCTTAGCATGCACTGCGTGCTGAATTCTGAATTCCTTAGGACTCCCGGCAGAGAGGGTGCTCGTAATTTATCGCAGAATCGTTGTGTGTAGGGGGTGGAGATGCAGGGGTGTGGAGCGCCAGTCAGAGGTGCTCTGACCTGTCAGGTACGCTTCCCTTTCCTCCTCAGAGGGACCTGTTGTCTAGAAATGTCAGGTTGTATTGCTTAATGATGCACATTGATTTGACCTTTGCTCTGTCACTTGTGGTCACAAAAGTTGTAGTCGGAAAAACACAGCCCGTCATAAAACCTCATGGAGGAAAACATCAAATTTTACTACAGTCTATGGATCAGGTCCTTAAAACATGAATTCCAAGTATCTTTGCTCTGATTAGATATAATAAGTTCCAAAACAGCATAATGGTTAATATCTTCAAACGAGTTTTAACATTCCTCATAGGAAGGTAAAAGAATTATTATAAATATAGAATAGGCCCAGATTACAGAAAATACCTAGTCTTCTCTTATTGGTGTTCTATGTAGCAATTTTTCATCTAATGCATTAACCGAGATAGAACAGTCTGTTATATATTATTTTAGGGTTATTTAAACTAGTGTTAAGCCAAAGATGGTTCCTAGAATATGGAAAGGGGGCCAAGTTACTCCCTTCTTGTGGGTGTACTTAGAGCTTTTGGCTCATTCTAATACAACATTTGTTGTGGTGGTACACTTTAAAAGTAATTTCAAGTTCAGAGCTCTCTGTTTTAGATAAAGAGAGGTTCTGCTTACTTTTGACATGGTCTGTGTGAAGGGTTACCAGATTTAGCAAACAAAAATATGGGACATCCAGGTAAATTTGAATTTCAGATAAACAACAACTGATTTTCTAGTAGTGGCGGGACCTAAATATGGCATGGCATACACTAAAACTTATTCATGACCTGGGGGTCCTCATTTTATCTGGCCATCCCATCTGGGTGGCGGGTTGCAGAAATGGCTGTGACCCTTCCCCTTGCTGTAGACTCCCCTTTCGCAAGGTGACTGTGCCGTCCTCTCATCGCGAGGTGGATTTTATTTCTCCACATCGAGGCTAGTCTTGTGACCTGGCTAATAGAATGTGGCAAAGGTAATGATGTGCCAACTCTGAGCCGAGACCTCCAGAGCTTTGCTCCCTTCCACTTTCTCCCTCCGGGACCCTGTGCGGCCTCGAAAGGGAGACCACATGGGTTAGAGACAGGCGTCCCACCTGACACTTTCTAGACCAGCAGCCCCCAGCCCCTCCAGCAGCTGCCTAGAGAGCGTGATGGAGCCCAGGTGAGGCCAGAAGAACCACCAGGGAAACCCAGCCCAGGTTGGCAACCTACAAAATCATGATTATTATTTTAAGTCGCTAAGTTTTAGTTAGCAAAGCAAATTGACATAGTCCAACAGCGTGAAGCAAAGCTGGGCGTTTTTTAAGACTGGAGAACAGCTTATAGGTCATGCCAAGTTTTCAGGGCCACAGATGAAAGTAACGTGAGAGGTAATTTCGTAATCAGTTTTGAGCAAATAACACTTGGGGATGGCCTCAGGGAGTCAGAGGAAATTGCGTGTTGAATAAACACTTGAGCCCACAGAAAAAATTTCACTTCTCCAGAGAGACTTTGCTCTGCTTCTTCCACCGTTTGATGTCGATCAGTGCAGAACACCTGCAGCCTGGCGCCCTGCTTCCCTCTTTCAGGAAACATCCCCTCTAAGCCGCCCCTCCTGCCCTCTTCCTTTGGCGACTGGTTATTGAGATCAGATCCAGGTGGGATGGGGGAAGAACTTTCATGTATCTACACATCGTCAATCAGCCAGTTAGTCAACAACTACTTGTTGACTAGTCAAATGATTAATGAACATGGGCTATCAGGGGTGCAGAGAAGAGAGATATGTGGGTTAGCAGTGGCAGGGGACGAACGAAGAAGGGAAAAGCTCAGTCTCTATCTGGGCACTCCCAGATGTCTGGGGTTTGACTCTTAGCCAAGATAAGGGTGTTGGGATTTATGACGTGGTGTTCAAAGTGCTAAACTCCTCTGGTGACCCCCAGGGTTGTCATCACTGAAGGTTTTCCAGTGGCCTCACTGGTTTGTCATGCTGCCTTCAGTAGCTGGCTCCAGGGATATAAGACGCCCCCTGGGAACCTCAGCTTTGAGCTCTCTGAAGCCTGGATTCCTTGCACAGATGTTGCTAGTTCAATCCTGAAACAGAATGAGCTCCGGTCCTGTGTGACTAAGGACGCGGGGTGCTTGTCCATCAGATGTCAATCAGAGCCCCTGGGGCTTGCCTGGCCTCTCCTTCTCTTGCTGTGTGGCATCCATGGCCTTTAAATAAATCCCTAGGGAGTATGGGTGTGCTCTGTGGAGTGGCGAGTCCTTTCCAGTTCCTAACCTGGGGATTTAGCACTTTGAGTGACCTAGGGAAAGTTAACGATTACTCTGTCTCGTTTCCCTCATCTGGGAAAGGGTGAAGACAAAAAACACAGTAACTACCTCATGGGGCTGTTAGGTGAAATGAGTCAACAGAGGTGCAGCGCTGAAACAATATCTGGCACACAGGGAATGCTGTAGAATGTTGGCTATTATTATTTTGAGCCTGTCTGAAACCTTAGCATGGAGGACTGACTTTTGCCTCAAGTTTTTTTTCTTTTCTTTTTTTTGGTATGTGTATGATAATTGTTTCCTGTCTACTTGTCTATAATTAAAAAAAACATCTTGTTTTAAAATAGTTGGTTCTTAATTCCTCCTATTAGTGGGTCACTGTGTGGTGGGGCAGATACAATTGAAAAGTAATTTATTTTTAAATGAAGTCTTTTTTAAGATTTTATTTTTCCTTCTTCCCCGCAAAGCCCCCCAGTACAACGTTGTATATTCTAGTGGTGGGTCCTTCTAGTTGTGGCTTGTGGGACGCCACCTCAATGTGGCCTGATGAGCGGTCCTAGGTCCACGCCCAGGATCTGAACTGGTGAAACCCTGGGCCACCGAAGCAGGGCGCAGGAACTTTACCACTCGGCCACAGGGCCGGCCCCATGACAGGTGAATTTCTACTGGGGCGCATTCAAATGCCCAGCGTGTGTTCAGAGAATGGTAGTAGGCCAACTGTTTTGCTTTCTTAATGATGCCTGGTTTAAGCGAACACTAGCTTTAGTTTGCACTCCCTGGAGAGCACACTGCTTAGGCGAGGAGATGGGTGGGGGAAGGAGGGCCTGCAGGGGAGGATGTCACTGCGAACCCACATCATGGCAAATGGGCACTGGGCTGCAGCACGAGTGTAGACAGCTGGCGGGAGGCAGGATGCCCTTGGGGAGATGGAGGAGGAGGTAGGGGGCGTTCTGCACCAATAGCGTTTGGAAGACTGTCAACAGCCCGGAGACTTCGTGTTACTTGAAATTGAGAATAGAATTTCGGAAGATAAAGAAACGCCGCCATCTTGAGGGGATCTGGGTGAGGAAGAGAAAAGCTGAGGGAGCACTTCCAGGGAAGTTGTGAATCCTCAGCTGAGAAGAGTGAGGGAGTTTACAGGAGGGAGACTGGAGGGCTCTGCATTGTGAAGCCGGGTTATTTCAGTAAAATCTCAGCAGTTACACTGAGGCTTGGCAGCATGAGAAAGGTAGACTCAAGGACGCTGGACAGAGGGAGTCCCACGTTTGATTTGGAGATCCCATTCACTCAGCCACTTTTTATTGAATGCACACTGTTATGCTATCCTAGGGAGAAAAAAAAACCCATCTTTAAAAAAATTTTTTAATCAGAAAATGTTTTTGAAATTCACAGGAAAAAAATATGTCCCCCACCTGTGTCTTAACTTCTTCCTACCCCCTGCTCCTCACATTATTTCACATCTTTAAGCAAAGTATAGAATTAATATTACCAAGAATGGGTTCTGTGCCTGGGGTCTATCAGGAATTAGGAGATGATGATAACCTGGGGTTTCATGAAGAAGAATGGACTTATTAAGAGTTGTTGAGAGAGTGTGGTCCACATTTATGGAAGTTACAAATGCAGATTTCACTGACTCTTCTTCCCCAGAGTTAAGTTGCCCGGAACTCCCTGTTCACCATGCACTGAACAAACGAGCTGATAAAATTTAAGGCTGGAACCCGGTGTTTTCACTCACAGTTGCTCCCCAGGTATCTGTTCTTTTACACCTCCACTCAGCTTTCTTACCACTACCTCTTGACTCCCCACGATGCACTCTTCATCCTCGTTCCACTGTCGCTCTTCCCTATTTCTCCAACCAACAGCTTTGTCCCACCACAGTTCATGCAACCAAGCATATTAGTCTTCTAGGGCTGTCATAACAGAAGACCACATACGAGGGCCTTAATCAACAGAAATCTGTTTTCTCACAGTTCTGCAGGCTGGAAGTCCAAGATCAAGGTGCCCAAGGGATTGGTTTCTCCTGAGGCCCCTCTCCTTGGCTTGTAGACGGCTGTCTTCTCGCTGTGTTGTCCTCATGTGGCCTTTTCTCTGTGCACGATCATCCCTGGTGTCTCCCCCTCTTCCTGTAAGGACACCAGTCCTGTTGGATCAGGGGCCCACCCTGATGACCTCATTTAACCTTAATTACCTCCTTCAAGGCCCCATCTCCAGATGCGGTCACATTGGGAGTTAGGGCTTCAACATGAATTCAGGAGGACACAATTCAATCCCTAACAGTAAGCATGCTTGGCAGTCTCTGCAGTGGTCCCTTGTCTACACGCAGAAGAAAAGCCTCCTGGGCTGGGGGCGCCCGAGTTAGCAGATGAAGCAGCGGCTCAGGAGTAGCTGAGGCGAGAGGAAAGATCCTGGGGTTCTCACTTCTTCACTGGCTTCTCACTAGACGCAACACTGAACTGAAGTGCACAGCGTTCTGTTAATCACGCTTCTCAGTTCACCGCACGCTGTCCTCATTCGCTGATGCTCCTGATGTATTTTCTTCTCACATCGTCTATTCCCATGAACGCTTCCATTTTCCCCTCCCCCCGTCACTCTCTCTAAGGCTTTTAACATAGCTCCTTAGACACATAGGAACTTTTGAAAGACATACAGAGCTTTGTATATGTTTGAAGTTGGAAACCTGTAAACACTGCTTTTGTTGATCAACAAAAGGACATAGTGTTGAGAAACTTTGTTTTCTAAGATCACAGCTGGTTAGAAACTTTGCTGTTTGAAATCTCATTGGCAAGACTGAAACATTCCACTTTTGCCTGGAAGACTTGAGTCTTCTGACAGAGAAGCAGCCAGGTGTACAACTTCAGAGAAGGGGCTTCTGGACTCAACAGTCCATATTCACCTTAACTAAGTGGTTTCCAAGGGAACAGGACCCTGAGTCTCTTGTTGGCCCAGGGCTGTTGTTCCCTTCTTTACATACACTCCTGCTTTAGTTTGAAGCTCTCCAAACATCACTTCATTTAAACTCTACCTAACCTTCTTCTTTCTCCAATATCTTATAATAATCGTGTCCTTTCCTGTGTTTGGTGGGGCACCCATGATTGCTCTGGCAAACGGTCTGCCTGGTTGCAGCAAATTAACAAACTTGGCTTTGTTGGGCTACAGGTTTGTCCCTGACAGTCTTTATCAGATAGCTTTATAAAAATATACATGCATGATACCACTGAAGAGCTCATTCTTTTTTCTTACTTGAGAAAAATCCACACTAGCTTTTACAAAAGATCTATCCATGTTGTTATGTGTAAATCTAATTCATTACTTCTTCTTCCTTTTTTTTGAGGAAGATTAGCCCTGAGCTAACTGCTGCCAATCCTCCTCTTTTTGCTGAGGAAGACTGGCCCTGAGCTCACATCCGTGCCCGTCTTCCTCTACTTTATACATGGGACACCTACCACAGCATGGCGTGCCAAGCGGTGCTATGTCCGCACCCGGGATCCGAACTGGCGAACCCCAGGCCGCCAAAGTGGAAGGTGCACACTTAACCACTGCGCCACTGGGCTGGCCCCTAATTCATTACTTCTATTGACTGGATGGAATTTCATCTTAAAGCACATTCACACTCCCACACACCATATTTTTTATCCATTCTCCTAATAGTAGACCCCAGAGTTACCTCCACTTCCCTTGTGCTCCAAACAATGTGTTTCCTCTCATGCATGTCCTCATGTATTTTCTCCTGTGGACCTGCTTGAGAATTTTCTGGGATATGTATCTGAAGTACCACTGCTGGGATCTCAGGTGCACTGCCATAGTATTGCTAAGTACTGTCAGAATGGGAGCTCCAATTTACAGACTTGCCAGCACTTGATATAATTGTCTGCTTTCAAATGATTTCCAATTTGATGGGTATAAAGTGGTATTCCAGTTTTGTTCTGATTTGTATTTCTGTTACCTAACCAGGTTCGTTTTTGCCCACTGACCAGAAAGCCAAATACCGAGATGATGAGATTGCAGCAGAGAGAGGGTTTACTCACAAAGCAGCCAAGTGAGGAAGCGAGAGCGTGAGTCTCAAATTCGCTTCCCTGAAAATAAAGACTCAGGGATATTTATGGGATAGGGGGCAAGGTGGTCTGAAATGTGGAGAGAGGTGATTGGAGGTGAGGAGAGGTGAGGTCATTGATGATCTGTGCAAGCGCAGTCAGACTCCATGCCTCTTCATAGGACCCATGCTCACAAAATGGTGGCATTAGCAAGATCTGAGGGTGGAGTTTTTAGCCTCTTGATGTCTAAAGGTCACCTATTGGACATCTGCACGGGCCCCGTTGATGGGTTGGTGCTCTCAACCAGCCTGAAGTGGACAAGGGGTTCTAATTTCTGAAAAACAGCTCACATGCCCATTACCATGGTGACCCAGGCTCCAGGGAGATGCTATCTATAGGAGCCTCGTGGGAGTCAGAGAGCATATTGCCTAAGCAGCACAGTTAACAATGGGTGGGTTAAACAGCTGAAAGCTATAATCAGTCATTGCAGAAAGGAAAAACCTTTACTACCTAGATACTTAATCGTCAATGGCTAACTCTCTGCCGGTTTCATTTCTTTGAGTACAAGTGAAGCCAAGCATATTTTCTGCGTTGATTGCCTATATATTTTGCTGCCATGAATTGCCTATTAATATTATTTTTCTCTTTAAGAAACTTGGCTTGGGGCCTGCCAGTGGCATGGTGGTTAAGTTTGCATACTCTTCTTTGGAGGCCCAGGTTTGTGGGTTCGGATCCCAGGTGTGGACCTACACATCGCTCATCAAGCCATGCTGTGGCAGGCGTCCCACATATAAAGTAGAGGAAGATGGGCACGGATGTTAGCTCAGGGCCAGTCTTCCTTAGCAAAAAGAGGAGGATTGGCAACAGATGTTAGCTCAGGGCTAATCTTCCTCACAAAAAAGAAAAATTAAAAGACTGGGCTTTCTGTTGTTAAACAAATAAAGCATAAGAGCTAGTCTTCGCCTACTTATAATTTATAATTAGGCAGAAATTAGGGAACAATGGAGTACTGTACTGTGTGGTACTTCCTGAAAGTGTGAAAGATAATCCTCTGAGATGAAAACTGTCATGGGCTGATGTTTTTAGAGGCAGCTGGGAGAGATTTGAAAGTATTGGGAAGATGTAAGTGGTGGAGGAGAGACAATGTCCCTTACTGTGGCAGGCAGCATGGACAAATGCCAGAAGAAGAAAGGTAGGTGGTGGTTCTTGAAAAAGCAAGGAGACCAGCTTCACTGGAGGATGTGGTTGGGGTAGTGGTAAATGTGGGTAAATAAGATTCAATCAGGAAGAGGGACTCGTAGGTCCCTGGGCAGAGAGCGAACATGGTCAAAAGTGGTTGCTATGGTTTGAATGTTTATGTCCCCCTTAATTCATGTGTTAAAGTCCTAACCCCGAAAGATAATAGTGTTGGGAGGTGCTAGGGCCGTGAGGACAGAGCTCTCATAAATGGGATTGGTGCCTTTGTGAAAGAGTCTCCAGAGGCTCCCTTGCCCCTTCCACCATGCGAGGACGCAGTGATAGCCTGCTGTAAACCAGGAGAGGGTGCTCACTTGACCGTGGTGGCGCCGCGATGCTGGACTCCCAGCTTCCAGAACTATGAGAAATAAATCTCCATTGCTTATAAGCTCCTCAGCCTGTGCTATTTGGTTATAGCAGCCTGAATGGACGAGGACAGTGGTGTTTTAGAAAGATCTGATTTTTCCCACGGCAAAGGGACTGAGAAGGTAGACCTGTGATTAGAACAGATTGTAGGTAAAAAGTGAATGTTTATTTGAGTTGAACAGAAAATATGTACTGAGGCGTTAGCATTGGAATTGAAAAAGAAAGGATAATTAGAAAGATTTAAGAAGGACACTATAAAAGCAATGGAAGAGTTAGTGATTGTTCTTAGCTTTTAGTCTGAGGGATTGGAAAAATAAAGATGATTTCATCCGAAATAGGATAGTTTGGAAGAGGAAATAAGCGACAGAGGAAAAGCATAAATTGCAACGGTGTTATATTTTAATTTCTTTACAGGGTATAAGGGGAGAGCATATTCTTCACAAATTCAGGATTTTTTCCTTTTTTTTTTTTTTTATCAGACTCTTTTCAGGCCCTATTTCCACCTTTTCTTTCTGGTTTTTCTAATCACTCTTTCTACACACAAACTCCCATTTATCAATTAAGCACTATTTAACAATTTCTCTCCATTCCTTTAAATCCTGAAAAGCACTAGCCCACCTTTGGTAAAACTCGCCATGTTTTCATGATAGTTGAACACTAGATTAAAAAACGATGACTTTACCAAATGATACATTTTATTATAGCAATCGATTTACGCCCGGTTTGCTGAATGCATCTGTGTTGTAGGCTTTTTGGCTAATAGAATTTGTTAAAACCCTCTCAGCAAAGGGCTGTGACGATGACCATCTTCTGGGACTTGGAAATAGGCTTCTGATACAGACCTTAATGTGTTATATACTAATGGCACTTATTAGAATGGGATTCCACACGTACCATCACTTCCGACATCAGCCTGGCTTTTTCAGCCCCCTCACAGCATGAGACTTTGGTAATTATGCTAATGTTCACTGATTCATGAGGACAAGTTCCTAAAGTGCGCTTAATTAACTTGGAGATTTTGTAAACAGCCGTACACGGAGGTTCTGCAAATTGTAGGGATATGTCAGTCTGACACGTGTACAGTCTGCCTCCTAACCTCATCACTTTTTACTAAAGCTGAAAACAACGAGAAGCTCAGATCTGGTACCTTTTGAAGCAAATGCTCGGGGACGATCTTATTCCCCCTGTCGTCATCTGTTGAGCCCCGTGACTAGGTAGATTGTTGCCTTTTACATCAGTATGAGGGAAAATATTAAAGTTTGTTTCTTTAGCGAAGGGTACAATTTTTCCAACTGTTTCTGCAGTGTGATTTTGCCCATGGGTTTCTTGGTCCTGCTGACCAGCATTCCTCTCCAGGGGACGCTTCTGTGTCAGATTTCACATCCATTTTCTCTGCTGCCTTTTAGTCCCAGCTGCTGGGTTGATTTGATATTTGAATTACTCATCACCCTCCTTTGACTGCAAATCACCTGACTTTTGACATTTTATTAAAATCTCATACTCCCCTACAAGTAAGAGAGACTATTCATACACACAGAACATTTAACCAAGACTAACAGTGCCATCCAAGCCTTTAACACACACAAAGATTTAAGAGAAAAGGTTAGGGATTTACTTCAGAGCCAAGACCAAGCTAATCAAAATGGAAGGAAGAAACATCGTCAAGAAAGAACAGAAGAAGAAAAAAAAACCCTACAACATACAGTAAGGAGAAACACCAACTGCACAAAGCTAATGACAACAGAGAATAGGGACGGTTTTTTAATAATCTTCTTATTACCACTGCTTAAGATCACACCCTCAGAGAAGTCCTAGAAACTAAGCCAGGGATTTGCCTGTGGTTTCTCAACGGTCCTGGCAAGGTCCTTTCCTCTCATTAATTTAAGCTGCAATCTTGGGTACAGTGTCTTTGGGAACTAGCCGGAATACACCCGAAGATAATCACACGTTTATTGCTTAGCCTTTTCTTTGACTTCAATCGTCAGGACCTCTTCCCCGGCCTCGGCAGAAGCAGCCATGCTGATGATGAGTGACTGACAGCTAGTTTCTCTGGGTAAGGCTGCCCTGCTAGTCGACCGGGGCGCTTCCTCTGCTGAGGCAGAACTTGCTCTGCGTTTAGACCCATCCAGTGTTTTCTCTGCTGACTCTCTTCCTTTATCTTCATGTTCTTTTTCTTTACCCTCTCCTCCTTCAGAGTTTTCACTTTTTTTCTGAAAGAAGCAGTTACAAAGAATTGGCACTGGAATCATCATCAAGGACATTGGACTCTTTTGATTAACGTACAATGGCTAAGGACCACCACCGTGCCAGACCATCCAAATTAAGCTGATATGGGAATCATGTCTGCATGACTGCATCCGACGATCATTGAACTAAGTTTTCTGACGCTCTGCAGAATGGGGCCGAGCTGCCACACCTGACTGATGGCTTTAGTCTAGCAGCAGTTTGTCCCTGCCAAGGAATTCTCTTCCTACTGGTCCTTGTGCTCTCCAAATAATTAGACTTAGTGCTCAGGACTCTTTGCTTTTGCTTTTTAAATATTTACTTATTTTATGAAGATGAAATTTTAAATATTTATTTTTTAATAAAAAAGCATTAACCAAATGCCATAAAAATACTATAAAAAGTATAGTTTTCCTCTTGTATAAGCTTGTGGGAGAACCTCAGAGAGAAACCCATCTATCTTTCCTTGTATAGTCTTCTCCATTCATCCCACGGGTGCCTCAGTTTTAGGACCTTTTGTGTTTAGTATCATCTACAGAAATTTCATAGTAGAAAACATACCACACTCTTTGCTGCTGATGCCTGGTATCCATTTGAGAGAGGCCTATACAAGGGATGAGTGTGCACGTAGGAAGTCGAGAACCTCACTTAACACGTTGACTCGCATATTTCTCTACCCCATCCATCTTTTACACAAATTGCTATTACTACACTGATGCAAATGAGGCATTTGGTTTACGCTGAATCCCTAAATTTCACCACAGGGTCGTGTGTGTGGAGAAGGAAGAGGCAAGTTCTAGTCTCTTGCGTGTGACTGACTTTGTAATATTTGCTCTACCGGTCTTCTGGAAGACCCACAGCTGCCCAATTCTCACCGTTTCAGAGACAACATTCAGAAAACAGGAAGCCCTGTTTTGTTTCTCAGTATCTGCCCTCATAGGCTTACTATGAGAATCAAACAAATGTGAAAAAAAAGAGAGAAAAACAATGCCATTTGAGTTTCTTGACATTTCTGGATTGGGAGGCTGCTCAGTGTAGGCCTGGAAGTCTGGAGAGCTGAGGAATAGTTTCTGCTCTGTCACTGACTGTGATCTTAGCCAAATAGATGGAGCTGGATCTCCCTTTCTTCATCTATAACACGAAGGGCTTGAGCGAAACCTCCGAGGTCATTTCTGGCTTTAAACATTTGTGATATATAATTGATTATTTGTGAAAATGTTCACTGGCTCGTTGTTAAAATGTGTTATATATTTAGAGGCATATATATATGTTTATACACATACATTTGATTCTCATTATTCATGGCAGTTTTGTTCTATAAAGCTGCCATGAGCACTGAATTAGCAAATCCTGAACCATTGCTCCTGGGAATAATGCAGGATTAGGTTCCACCGAGCCTCTGGCCACAACATTTTTGTCATCTGATCAATGCACAACCTTGTTTTCTGTGTATTTCTGTTTACAGACACTTATTTAATATACATTGTTGACTCGCTACGTGGAACTCTCGGCCACCAGCACTATAACTCACGCATGAACGAAGCTCATCTAAGGCGTGTGTTTTCTCTGTGAGGCACGTCAGAGCACCTTGGTGCTCAGGGACACTAGACAGCACTTCAGCACCGTGCTTAGGGGCCATTTGCAACAGCAGATAAAAAAAGAAGCACAAAAATGCAAAAAATATAGCAGTTAAATAGACCACGAAAGGTCACTTGTTTACAATGTGAGACTGAAATCAGAAGGCAGAGCAGCTCCTGGCCCAGCCTGAGCTGGGAACGTAAGCATCGAGCCAGTAAAATTTTTCGCTGCTCTGCACATGTATGTCTGCAGATGACCACAAAAGCACCCGGAGTATTGATTTTGAGGTTACACATAGATTTTAGTGAGTAGGCAGATTTGCAAATGTAGAATCCACAAATAATGAGGGTCAACTGTGTTTATATATACATGTATGTTAAAATCATCTATGATAAACCCATGAGATTAAACGTGATATATGGGGAGACCGTTTCAATGATAATAAGTGCTACACATAAAGCAGTAATTATTTGCATCCGATGAATCCATATCATCCCAGTGTCTGAAACGGGATGGAGGTGGGAGCCGGTCTGGGTACACTGAGTCTGGCGGTCTCTCTGATAAGCCCTCCACTCCCCCTGCCAGGCACTTACCTGAACAGTTTGTTCTCTCTTCAGTTTGAGCAGTCTTGAGAGATCTGGCTTTTCCGAGCCCCCCAGGAGAGCTTTAAACATTTTGGGGGTCTCTTGCTTTGGAGGGAAGAGAAGGGCAAGTCCTTTTCTTGGAGGGGTGGCCTCTGCGGCCGGACCCTTTTTCTTGAGAAGCACTCTGTGGACAGGAGAGAAAGGCTATTTTAGATGACATGGTGAGAGTTCTGGAAAAACCTCCAAATCTGTGAAGTTTTCAACGCAGAACTGCATAGACAGTTGTTGAGAAAGCTGTTCACCGCCATCAAAATACAGTCCTCCTCTTAGATTTTAGGAGGCAAAACCAGCTCCTTTCTAATAGGGTTCTAGAGGCTGTACCTGGCTTTCTTCATGAGCAGCTTCTCAGAGTCTGGATAATGCACCAGAATCTTTTGCAGGGTCTTTTTGTCCAGAGTTAAAAGATTGGCAAACCCATGGGCCACCACGTTGGCAGTTCGACGGTTCCCTCCTCTTGCTGCCAGAAGGCTGTAAGAGAGAAAAGTGAATCTTTGCCGGCAGGCTCGCTCTCCCTCCACCAAAATCTTTTAAAGAACAGAAATCAAATATTATAACCACTGACACTGCCTCAGGGATCATTTCCTGCAGGTGGGAGAGTCAAGTTGTGGTGGCCAGACAAGTGGCAACAGTTTCCAACGTGTTTTGTCTCTCTCCCCTCAGATTGAGGACTTGTAGCCATCAGTGCCCATGAGTCTTCATCCCAGATTCCGGGAGCTCAGAACCTCTGTGCACTGGGGATCTCCCCTGCTCCCCTGGATTCCCTTTGCATCCTCCCCATCCTCTTTGCTCCTCAGGAAGCTGACCTCTGTGCGCTTGCCCTCTCGCATTCCTTTGGGTTCAGCCAATGGGAAGTACCAGTAGGAAGTCAGAGAGCAGGAGGAGAGTGGGGTTGGAGCATTTATTCCCTTGTCCTTGCCCTGCCGGGCCCGAGGTGAGCAGCGGCTGCAGCTCTCTACCTACATCCACAGCTCCTAATGTGGGGCCATCTCTTAGAAGCACAACTCCCATAGCTCTTTCTGGGTTCTGGTAACGTCCCCTCCCCTTGTTCCCTTCAGGGCTTGCTCTGGGAACAGCTCCCTTGCTGCTGCTAGCTTCAGGATGCATCGCCATCCCTTGTTGGGTACTCTGAGATTTTCCTTCACTTTGTCAATAATTACTCTATTAAACTCTTCTTAGTTACGTTGCTTGAGTGTACCTTCTGTTTTCTGCTTTGGCTTTGACTGATACAGCTTTGAAATCAAATCTTTTTTTTTTTTTTGCTTGAGGAAGATTGTCCTTGAGCTATTCCTCTATTTCGTGTGTGGGACGCCACCACAGCATGGCTCAACAAGCAGTAAGTATGTCCGCCCCTGGGATCCAAACCTGTGAACCCTGGGCTGCTGAAGTGGAGTGCTTGAGCTTAACTGCTACACCATGGGGCTGGCCCCTGAAATCAAATCTTAATGATGCCCTGTTTACGTCTGGTAAATTCAACCTCTTCCTCTACTTAACTCCCAAATCATCTTGTTTCTCACTATCGTAAACTGCTCTGTAGTATAGTCATTCACATGCAACTTCCCACACAGAATGTCGTTGACTTTCTGGGCTTTATATCTCTCAGACACATAGTTGGGCATTTTGCATTTGGGAAGTGACCAACGAGTAGTTCGAAAATAAATGAACACACAAACGAATAAAAGAAATGGATACAAATTCTATCATTCAGCAATAATCTGGAAAATAAGGGTTGGTCTTTAAAACCGAGACAATAAAAATCACATTTCAAACGTTTAAAAAAACGCTACAGGTTCTGTCTTGGAAAGATAACACAATAGGTAGAATCTCTTGGAGTGAACCAGTTAGAAACAGAGGAAAAGGCTCATATTAATAAAAACACAGTCTCTAGGGGTGAAAAGGAAAGAGAAAACATCCTGGCAGTAGGAGTGTTCACACTTTCACAATGCTACCTTGGGGGCAATGAGATTGAGAAGCTGCCTGGGTCCTAGGCCTGAAGATTTATACCAGACAATGTGCACTTTTTCCGGCTGTTGTTGGGAAAGGGAACATTCCGACTGGCTGTTAACTGTAAAAAACTAACACAGGGTTTCAGCTCTATCATGTAAAGAGCTTGGAGGTTGTCACTCCTGAACTTACAACAAGAAAAAGCTGGACAAACTGAAAATGGACGACCTTTCTTGAGCCCCTCAGAGGACTGAGGTGTCAAGGGAAACCCCATGCAAATCTGGAGAGAGAGGTGAATCCAGACAGCCACGGCCAGACCTGCCGTCCCTGGAACAGGAGCCTGGGAGCCATGACTCGTAGGAAGACTTAAATGGTAGTGTTGACAAATTGCTGCAGGCTGAGAGAGGGCCATCAGGGAAGCGAGAAACTCCTGGGGGCCACAATTATGGGGACACTGATACTTTTATGGGTTTTACCTTGAAAATCCCCACCAGGTTCTCATGGTTAAGAGCCAAGACAGATCTGCTTTTGGCTCCCACAGTGGGAGGGGATGATTAATTATTGTGAAATACACCCAGCGCTTATTTGTTCTCCCTAACAAAGCCCTCCTATCCAGGGAAAAGGACTACCAGTGCCTTATCTCCCACCCCGGTCCCCTCTAGCCTTTCTGTCCTACCTAAGGGGGATGAGAAGCCAGGAAACACTTGTGGAGGTCACATCCCAGGGACGCAGATCCACTAAGAGACTGACATTTAATCATAAGATTATACATCTCCCCTATACCTTACCACCATACCAAGGGGCTCCAGGATAATGAGAGTGGATCATAGCTGCAAGATGCAGACTTGCAGGAGGAGGAGTACTGAGGGAAGGCCAAGGTCAACAGGGAGAACAGGGCACCAGAGAAATTCGAAAGCTCTGGACCTACAGCTGCAGCAAACATTAACTACGGCCCAGCTCCTTAGCCAGATTAACATAAAGCCTCAAGCTGAAGACCTGTTTACCACAGTTCCGACTACCCATTACATCATGCACAGATTTCAACAGAAAATTACAAAGCATGCTGAAAGGCAAGAAAAATACAGTTTGAAGAGACAAAGAAAGCATTAGAACCAGACTGAGAGCTGACACAGATGTTGGAATTACCACACAAAGAATTTAAAATAACTATGATCAATGTGTTAAGGGATCTAATGAAAAAAGCAGATATTATACAAGAAGAGATGGGTAATGTAAGTGGAGAGAGAGATATTCTAAGACACATTCAAAATAACTCGTTGGAAATCAAAAACACACTAACAGAAATGAAGAATGACTTTGACGCACACATCAGTAGACTGGACATGGCCAAGAAAAGAATAGATGAGCTTGAGCATAGGTCAACAGAAAGATCTTAGACTGCAATGCAAAGAGAAAACAAGAATTAAAAAAAAAGAACAGAACATCCAGAACCGTGGGGCAATTTCAAAAAATATAAGTATCATATATATGATATGTGCATCAGCATACATAATCAAACACGTTGTTGTTACTATTATTTTGAACAAACTGTTAGATCAAATAAGAATAAGAAAAAGAAAAGTTTTTATTTTACTTTCACTTATTCCTTCTTAGATGCTCTTCCTTTCTTTATGTAGATCCGAGTTTCTGATCTATATTATTTTCTTTCTCTCTAAATTACTTTTTAAAATATTATTTGCAAGCTGGGTCTACTGGCAACAAATTCCCTCAATTTTTGTTTGTCTGAGAAAGTCTCTATTTCTCCTTCACTTTTGAAGGATAATTTCACAGGTGCAGAATTCTAAGTTGGTGGGTTTTTTCTCTCAATTTAAATACTCCACTTTACTCTTTTCTTACTTTCATGGTTTCTGGGAAGTAGGATGTAATTCTTATCTTTGCTCCTCTATAGATAAGGTGTTTTTTTCCTTTGGCTTCTTTCAGGATTTTTTCTTTATCTTTGATTTTCTGTAATGTGAAAATGATATGCCGAGCTGTAGTTTTTTTGGCATTTACCCTGCTTGGTGTTCTCAGAGCTTGCTGGATCTGTGGTTTCATGTCTGACATTAATTTTGTAGAAATTCTCAGTCATTATTGTTTCAAGTGTTTCTTTTGTTCCTTTCTCTCTTTCTTCTCCTTCTGATAGTCCCATTATGCGTATATCACGCATTTGTAGTTGTCCCACAGTCCTTGGCTTTCTGTTCTGTTTTTTTCAGTCTGTGGTCTCTTGCTTTTTGGTTGCTGAGGATTCTAGTGATGTATCCTGCAGCCCAGAGACTCTTTCCTCAGCCACGTCCAGTCTGCTAAGCCCATCAAAGGCATTCTTCATCTCTGTCACAGTGTTTTTTCATCTCTAGCCTTTCTTTTAAAATTTTTCCTAGGATTTCTATCTCTCTGCTTACACTGTCCATCTCTTCTTACATACTGTCTGCTTTGTCCGTTAGAGCCCTTAGCACATTAATCATAGTTGTTTTAAATTCTTGGTCTGGAAATTCCCACATCCCTGCCATGTGTGGTTCCGATGCTTGCTCCACCTCTTCAGACTATGTTTTTTAGCTTTAAGTATGCCTTGTAATTTTTTCTCGATTGCTGGATATGGTGTACTGCATAAAATGAACTGCTGTAAAGAGACCTTTAGTGATGTAGTGGTGAGGTGTGGGGAGAGGAAACATTCTGTGGTCCTGTGATGAGGTCTCAGTCCTTTAGCGAGCCTGTGCCTCTGGGCCGTGAGCTTCACCAATGTTCCTCAGTTTTTTCTCCCCTCTTAGGTGGGGCAGGATGACTAGTGTGGACTGGCGTTGGATATTTTCCTTCCCCAGGTCAGTTAGGCTCCAATTACACCCCAGCAGGTTAGGCTCTGGTTAACTAGTTTCCCCTGAGGGCAGATCTTGTTAAGAACAGAGTGTGCTGGTGTGTTTCCAAACGGTTCCTCTTCCCCTCCCCTGCCAGAAACACAAAGGGATTTTTCTCTGATATTTATTATGGGATGCAGTGGAGCTCCTGGAGGTCAATCTCACCATACTGTGCAGGCTCCTCCCATAACTGGTCCCGTGGAGGGTTTGACTCTCAGAGTCAGTTCAGTTCAGGTTTCTCGCCCAGCGCTGGTCCCTGCACTGGTTTCTGCCACGAGCCTCTGCTCTGGTGGCTGCGGTTCCCTGCATTTGCCTGTCAGTCTCTCCAATTTTGGGGCAGCGGTTTGCCCTGTTTTCTCCCCTGTCTTATGGATCCAAGAAGAGTTGTTGATTTTTTGGTCTGTTCAGCTTTTTACTTAGTGATAGGATGGAATGGTGGCATCTAGGCTCCTTACATGTGAAACCAAAAACTGCAAAAGGTATAAAACATATGTAATTGGAATACTAGCCAGCTTACGATTCAGCACTCTCACCTCTGCGATCCGAGTTCATTTCCCAGTCAGGAAACAATACCACTCATCTGTCAGTTGTCATACTGTGGTGGCTGCGTGTTGCTGTGATGCTGAAAGCTATGTCACTGGTCTTTCAAAACAGCAGGGTCACCCATGGGGGACAGGTTTCAGCAGAGTTTCCACACTAAGACAGTCTAGGAAGAAGGACCTGGCCACCTACTTACAAAAAGTTAGCCATGAAAACTCTATGAAAAGCAGAAAAGCATGTCTAATTTAGCACTGAAAGGTGAGAGATGGCACAAAAAGACTGTGCAGGGTTCCACTCTGCTGTACACAGGGTCTCTAGGCGTCGGAATTGGCTTGATGAAACTAACGACAACAACAGCTGGAATACGAGAAGAAGAGAAATGAGAAAATGGAGGAGAAGGAGGACTTGAGGTAATAATGGCCAAGAACTTTCCAAAATTAATAACACCAAACCACAGAGCCTGGAAGCTCAGAGAATACCAAGCCGAATACCAAAAGTACTATTCCTGGGCATATCATACTCAAAGAGAAACAAAGACAAAGAGAAAATGTTGAAAGGAACCAGAGGGTGGGGAAACACCTTATCTACAGAGGAACAAGGGTGAGATTCATAGCAGCCTCTCCATCAGAAACCATGCCAGTAAGCGTGACATATAAAGTGTTGAAAGAAACAAAATCACAACGTAGAATTCTGCGTCCAGTGAAATTGCCTTTCAAAAGTGAAGGAGAGATAAAGACTTTATCAGAAAAATAACAACTGAGGGACTTCGTCATTAACAGCCCTACTCTGCCAGAAGCGTTGAAAGAAGTTCTTCAGGAAGAAGGAAAATTATATAAGTTAGAAACTCAAGTCTACATAAAGAATGGAAGAACATTGGAGAAGGAATAAATAGAAGTAAAATAAAACTAAAATCTTGGCTTTTTTGAATTCTTAATTATCGAAGGGTAACTTTAATAAAGCAACAATGCATTGGGTGATTATGGCACATGGATAAATGAAATGAGTGACATTGTGTCTTAAGGGCTGACGGGGAAGAACTGGAAATACTCTGTTCTGAGGGGCCAGCACACACGTGAATTCTATAGTGTTACGTAAAGGTAGACAGGTTAGTTTAAAACGTATATTGCAAACTCTAGGGCAACCACGAAAATCTTTTGAAAAGAAGTGTAATTGGTATGCTGAGAAAGGCGAGAAAGTGGAATCATCTAAAATGCTCCATTAAAACCAGAGAAGGCAGAAAAAGAGGAGGAAAAAACCCTAATGTGAGGCCACCTTAAGGCATCAACAAGGCCTCTCGCCAGCACTTAGCATTAAACTTGGGTCCAGGACCATCCAGGCCACTTAAGAATGAAATTACTCCTCCAAGACAGAAAGCACAAACTTGGAATCCATAAATATTGACCACGTTAATGCCTGCTTATTTCGCTCAATGATTTCACATTTTAAATTTCTTGCTCCATGACAAAACTCACTTGCTTTTTAGTTCTTTCCTGAGGTTCTCCCCAGGACAAGCTCAGCCTTCACCGTTTTTTTTTTTTAAGAAGAGAAGTGAATTTTACTCTATCCATCTATCTATCAGTCATCACAATCATCTTTTCAATCATTCATCTACCTGACTCCCCGTCCATGTCCCTGCCCGTCTCTCTGTGAGACGAATGTCACTATGGGAAGGACAATGACCAGACGGGCCTATTTCGTTCTCCTCCCTGCATCCTTGGACGCAGGGTGATCCAGTAGTTGGGCAGGACTAGATGACATTGTGGAGCTTAATTTGGACCTGAGGATGTCTCTGTGTGTGTCAGACTGTGAGAGAACAGAAATAACATATTTAAATGTCAGGTTATTTTCAGATTTCTCAGGCTTTAATTAAACTTGCCTACAGGTTACACGTTTGGAGAGCTTGATGAGTTTTTGAACGGAAGAAATAATCTGCCTGCCAGATGGATTTTGCCCAAACTCTCAGCAATGTTTAAAATAGCATCTTTTTTTTTCCTCCTGTCCACAAAATGCTTCTTCTGCAGCATTCCACCAATGGAAAGTTTCACTCATTAAACAGCTTAGTAAGAAGGTCCCTAAATATTCCAACCCTTTCTGAGAGAGCACGTGCTGGAGGAAAAATAGCTGAGGGTAAGGGTAAGTGTCCATGGGTCGAAAACATTGAACAGAGCCATGGCCGGGAAACAAAAGAACGGGTTCTAATTCTGGATCCACCTCTGTTTGCTGTGACCCTAGACAATAACTTGAGGACCTTTTTGATTTTCACTCCAATCAATCAGTATTTATTGAGAACCTACCGTGTATTCAGCACAGCGACGGAAAGGAGGACTAAAGGAGGGTTATTGAAGCGTGGGATGGTTCTGTGGAAAGGATACAGACTTTGGAACCGGATAACTCTACCATTTTTTAAGTGTATTTCTGAGCAGTTACTTAATCTCGCTTTTAGGAAACAAGGTCATCTTGTAGTACCTACTATAGGTCTCTGATCATCTTTAAGGAAAAATAAGCATTTATAGACTCCTGATATTTAATTATGAAGAAAGTGCTATTACGTAAAATTTCTGGCTGAGAAGTTTTAAAGTCTAATTTGTGGTATGTAATTGTAACAATTAACAATAAGTGTAATAGCTTTGTATTACTTAGGGTTCTCCAGAGAAACAGAACCAATAGGAAGTATGTGGATATACATATATATTTACCGAGAGAGGGTTATTATAGAAATTGGCTCCTGTGGTTATAGAGGCCGAGAACCCCCCAGTCTGCCGTCCGCGAGCTGGAGATCCAGCATCGCTGGCGGTGTAATTCATTCCTAGTCCAAAGGCCTGAGAAGAGAAGGGAGGAGCATGTGGCATAAGTCCAGGCCTGGGTCCAAAAGCCCAAGAACCAGGAGCACTGATGTCTGCTGTCTGAGGGTGGAAGACAGATGTCTCAGTTCAAGCAGAGGGTGAATTTGCCCTGCCTCCATCTTTTTGTTCCTTTCAGGCCCTCAGCAGATCGGATGACCCCATCCCCATCGGTAAGGATGATCTTTACTCAGTCTACTGATTCAAATGCTACACGCCTCCCAAAACACCCTCACAGACACACCCAGAAACAATGTTGTATCAGCTATCTAGGCTTCCCTTAGCCTGGTGACATAAAGTTAACCATCATGGTGCGAGTGTGCCAAAAGCGGCTGAGTGAACGAGGGCAGCTGTGCGAATGTCAGAGAGAGGACGTATATTCAGTGTGGGAGGGCCTGTGTGTGCCAACCTCTGTAAGAGTCAGGGATAAGTAGCAACATGGGGGTTACATGCACACATATACATATATACATATACACACGTTATGCGTGTGATATACACATGCTTATTCACATATACATAGATACTAAGAAACGAAATCTCCATTGAGTAACTTGCCCTGAGTCACACAGCTCACAAGTTGTGGAGTTGGAATGCAAACCTAGACAGACTTCTTAAACACAGAATGATTAATGCTTTGACAACTGTAAAAAATGAGAATGTTTCCCGAAATAAAGAAGTTTCTAGTCTAAAAGGATTTTTTTTTTCCTGTAGAATTATTTCCTAGAATAGAAGTAAAACTAACTCTGAATACTATCGATGGAAAGAGTATCACCCCCAAGGCCGAGTGAGAGATGAAAACTTCAAATGCCTGTCCTTGTTAAGCAAATTTCCAACTGGATTATACTGGAGGGCATGAGGCTAGATCACCAGGGTAGACTTTTTCTGAGATATTCTTTTATTCTTTTCAATGTCATTGGAAACACTTTGTGGCTTGACAATTTTTACCTCTTCACTAAAAATAAATTCTGAGAAAACTTTTGCAGGTGAGTAAATGTGAGAGGGGGTTCCGGCGTGGCCTCTGCCAGGCGCTCTCTCTGCGGACACTTTGATGTTCCTAAAATACTGCAAGGCAGACACACGGTAGCCTGGAACATTTTTTGTAAAATAGTTTGAGGAAAATCTGTAGGCACGGATTTTTATCAGAGTCAAGCGTTTAGATTTCACAGATACAAAATATGGCGCCCCTTTTCCCCCAGGTCTTGATTTCAGACTTGAATCAGCCTTAGAGGAAGTGGATGGACAATGAGTCTTAGGGAAAAGTTCTAAGGAAGAAGAGAGGGAGAAAAACCAAGATGTCCATTTTATTCTGTGCCCTATTTCTTTACATCCTTCAAGTGCCCAGGAGAAGACTGCTTTTGTACTTGGCTGTATCCAACACTTCGTTAATACCAGTGTAACCAAGTGTTCCTTTGGGGTCAAAATAGCTAACGGTGTAATAATCTATGAATGACCACGCCAGTCAGGAGAGGTGTGCTCTTGCCTGTACCTACTGACATGGACACCGAGGCCTAGAATCAGCCAAGTGAGTTACTCAAGAACAAACACTTAAGAGTTTCATCATCAAGATTCAAATCCGAGTCAAGGGGTCTTTCCTTCACACCCTAACTCTAATCCTGTAACGACGTCCTTGTTACTATTTCAGTAATACAGATTTGCCCACGGACATTAGGAAAAATAAGAAAGCAAGCCAGTCAGGCTGGTGAGATGAGTGATGCCAGGGTCTGACTAGCAGAATCTTTACTCCTGCTCTGCTGTTCCAAATGGTGGTAAAGAACCTTGATTTCCATAGAATTAGAGACACTGGATAAAGTTACTTAAGGAGGAGTCCTAAATATTCGAATACACGTTTAGATAACGGTACTGATGGTATAGCTGTTCACAGGAAGATTGTGAAACTTAGATGAGGTTTGCTTTTCACTCTAAGAAAAAGGTGCTGTGCAAAGAGACTATATCCAAAAGGATGTAGTGGAAATGCAAATACACGTTTTTAACACATGTAGCATTCACAGGTTTGAGATAGGAAGAAAAATGGAAATGAAGAGTTTTCTCCTTCAATATTCATCAATCTTCTTACTCCTGCTCATACTTCTAATGTATCTACTGTTTCTGTCTTTTAGGAAAGGCGGAGGAGGGGGAAAGGAATGACAGAGTCATTCTGATGAAAAGTAAGAATAAGGAATTAAAATAGTCCAAAGAACTAGAAGTCTCCCTCGGTACTCCCAGTTTAAAAACTGAGTGTTCAGGAGAAATAGGCAAACATTGTTTGGAGGGGAAAAGGAGGTTTAAAATTATTTTTCAAAATATTTGGCCTTTTTACAATGATATAAAGTAAATGTTTTAAAAAATTCGAAGAATGGGTGATTTGACCAATACAACGGGTGAAAAGTCAGAACCTAATATTTTACATGAAAACCAGACTACCTAAAACACGTAAAGATACATCACTGCCTAAATTCTACATAATAACTTGTTATGTAGGATGAGGAAAAGATAGTGAACAAAGAAAGAAATACAGAAGGTAAATGATCACATTTATGGAAGTAAACAGGCCCACTGGATTTCATTCATTTACCAAATACTTATTGAGGATCTATTATTTTCTAGGCACTATTTAGAGAAACGTAAATTAAAACAACCTATCAAAATGTGAAACCAATGAGAATAACAAAGTAACATCAGTGACGCCAGGGAAAAATAGCTCTGCTTTGCATGGTGTATCGTAAATTGGTTCAATTTTCCTGGGAAATAATCTGCCCCTATATTACAAGAGTTGAAGAAATGTTTCTACCTTTTGACCTAGTTATTTCACTCTTGGGAATAAACCTCAAAGAAATTAAAAAAAAGAAAATAATTTTATGAAGATAAACATAGCAGTGCTATTCTTCGTAATGAAAACTGACAAAAAGGGCACAAGGCTGAATATGCATATTCATGGCAAAAATGAATGTGTATTAGTACATTTGCAAAGACAGAAAGAGAATTACATTTGCTTATTTATAAATAACTAATTGGTTGGCACTTATGTGGGCCAGGCATTGCCCTAAGGGCTGGGGATTGAGTGCAGAACAAATAAAATGCGGTGTCTGCTAGGGTCCTTGGGAGCCCATGTCTTTGTGCGAAATAGAAAAATGTCACCTCTCTGGCACATGCAAACTCGTGGGCACAAAGCTTGGGCAGAAAAATGCTCCCTTTTGCAAAGTAAAGGGACCTTGTGCGTGACGGAGAGCACAAAAACAGGGCTCATGGCTCAGGAGTGGGATGTGGGCTGGATTCCAACCTGCCCAACCCCTCCCTGGACATCAGGGTGCAGAGTGCCACTGGCACAGCGATTGTAATTGTCCTGGTGCTTACAATGTAGTGAGGAAGAAAGACACGGAAGAAATAAAGGCAGCAAGGAGTGTGACTACAAAGATAAATGCTCCGAAAGACTTGAGTATAGTCCAACCAGAGCATGTAGCAAGGAGACCCAGGAGGTCCCTACAGTGGGGAATAAAGGAAGTCCTAAAAGAAGCTGAGATTGGGTAAAGGGCTGGGAAAAGCATCCGGGCAGAGGCGACTGCAGGTGCAAAGATGTCCCCGTGGCTGGATGGAGTGTGGCACATTCGAGGAACTGAGTCTGCATGAGAGCCTGGGGACTGAGTTTTAGGAGAGCTGTAGGCAGGGCCGAGACTCTGCCGGATCGTGTGCGTCAGGATGAGGACTGTGCTCCCTTTCCCGAGAACAGTGTGAGAGCATCGAATGGTTTCAAGCAGGAGGGCAGTGGCACGATCATATCTGTGTTTCCGAAAGATCCCTCTGGATGCAGAGTAGAGACTCGATTGCAGAGGAGGCGGTTACTGGAGTCGAGACTTGGAGCGGGCCACGGCGGTGGTCCACTGAGGGATGGAGGCCGTTTGCACCCAAGTGGGCGCGATGGAGCAGGTAAGACACAGATGACTGGAGACACACGGAGGAGGTGAAATCACAGTCTTGGAGATGGACCGGCCGTGTGGAGTGGAGAAGAGAGTCAGGGCGAGTAGAGGGAGGTGTCAAGCGTGCCTTTTTTTTATTCTACTAAAATCTCAAAAGTTACCAATTTAAAGAGTTTGGCATTCTATTAGCTTCCTAGCTCTGCTGTAACAAGTTGCCACAAAACCAATGACTTACAACGGAAATTTATCTTCTCACAGTTCCGGAGGCCGAGGGTGAAAATCAAGATGTTGGCAGGGCTGTGCTCCCCCCGAGAGCTCAAGGGAAGATCTTTCTTGCCTCTTCCAGCTTCTCATGGCTCCAGGAGTTCCTTGGCTGTGGCTGCATAACTCCTATTTCTGCCTCTCTTCTCCCTGTGTCTGCGTGTCTTCTCCTCTTCTGTCTTGTGGGAGGACACTTGTCATTGGAGTTAGGGCCCATCCAGATAAACCAGGATGACATCATCTTGAGATCCTTAATTATATCTGTAAAGACCCCTTTCTTCCAAATCAGGTCCCAGTCACAGGTTCGAGGAGTCAGGGCATGGACATGTCTCTGTGGGGGCCACCATTCAACCCCCCACAGGCATTATGTGAATAATCCCTTCCATACGCCACAGGAGGGGCTCCCAGGACTCACCTGTGTGCCCGTCATTGTCTCCACACCTCATCTGAGGAGCACTGAAAGGTCTGCCTCCAGCTCCCAAATCACCTCAAGAAATTGCCCAATCCAAGGACACATGGGTCCTCATGAAGACTTTGTGCTCCCCAGCATCCTGTGTCTCCTCTCATCGCTGGGGGCAATCCGTGCACTAAGCACCCAGCACGGAACCCTTTCGTTTCCTTGCCTCACTACCTGTAAGGCCCTTGAGGGAGGAAATTGTTTCTTGTTCACTTTGTACCCTCATGGCTGGCACCGTACCATGCATGGCCTTCTCTGAGGAACCTCACGTTATGCTGTGAGGGGTCCTGAATACAATTTTCTGTTGTTTTTATCAAATTGCAATTAGCTATTTAATTACTTAAAAATTGCTGAACAGCACCTGCAAATTATTTTTGAAGAGAGGCAAGATAGAGTGAAAATCAGCACACTGTATAGTTTTTATATAGCTGCTGGTCAAATACAGTGGGGAAGTTCTAGTTCTTATATTTTAATAGCTTAGTCTGTTGGGGAGATCCATTTGCACAAATCAATTATAAATGAGTGGTAACTACTGTAGTGAAGTTGTGAATGGAATGCTGTGGAAGCATAGAACAGGGAGCAGCTAGTTGTTTTTGGGGTGGCTGGAGACGACTTCACAGAGGTGACATTTGAATTGGGTCTTGAAGGGCTAGCTGGCATATTCCAAAGTGAGAACATTCCAAAGAGAGGTACAACCAGCAGGGAATCCTATTGAAATCATAATCGCAACACCAAGGGTAAAAATTCAGTTGTGTTTCAAGAAAAGTGAGATTTTCACAGATGCAAAAGGAGGATAGGAAATGTTTGAATACATTCAGTGACTAAGACGCAGCGGAGTGAGAACCCCCACAAGGCCTCCCCTCGGCAGACCCCGGGTCTCTCCTTTAAAAATGGGGTGTCAGCACTCTTCAGATGTTAATTGGAAATGCAGTCCGGGTTTTCTCCGTGACAGGCTGTAAATCTATATTTTAGTCAGGGCTTTGCTCTTTTGGATGAACACATAATGTCCTTGAAAGCCCTCAATTATTTTCTTTCTTATTTTTTCCTAAGAAAAAAGAACCCTCTTTAAAAAGCTACGTGATAGTGCCGGATTTAGCTCATCCTCACAAAGGTCACAGCATTTTTGAGTAGTAAACACGATTACTAGCTCTTTCCAGTATCAAGATGTTTGGCAGGCATGCCTCCATCACTGGAATAAATAACCAGAGCTCCAGCAGCGTGTGACGGCTGTGGGCCTGTGAAGCCTGTGGGTCTCTGGGAAGAGCCAGAGGCCTCCTGTTTCTCCTCAACCATAGCCAAAAAGAGAATCAAGGCAAAAAGCTTCCTTTAGCTTGAATTAACCAGACTATTGAGTGAGTTTAGAGCTTGTCTGGTCTACTGGTTTCAATTTCGCCTTAGAAACCAAATGGTTAATAGGAGATTTATTTGAGAAGCTGCTGTCAAGAATCTAAGATTCCTTTCAGCTGCAACCCAGCAGCACCTGGATTCTATTCCCAGAGTATTTCCTCCCGCAATGATAATATCAGCAATTAACACACTTGTATTTATAAAGCTTTATTCTTCAGGGAGTGCTCAACCCTTGGGAGAGGTCAGCTCATTAATTTCTGCAATGTTTCAGATAAGACTGTTGCATGTTTTATGACCTTGAACATTATAGTGATTATTAAGTCACTAAAATATTAAATCACTTTTGCGAGGACACCCCGGTAAGGAAGCAACAGAAAATAGGCAGAGAACTCAGATCCTGGACATTCTGAGAAGTGTTCTGCCACTGCTCCAGAGCAGGAGCCCCTCAGGAGGGCTCATACAGTTTTAAGCAAGGAGGAAAAATAAAAAGAGAAGCCACATGATCAATAGATAAACAACATGCTTCAGCATTCTAAAGAAGCACTAATTACGCTAACATGAAGTCATCTGGAATTATCCATCTCTGGAACCCTGAAGATAACTTCTTAGCAACTATGAAATCAGTGCTTGGATGAACAGTTTTCTTCTGTGCTGCGGTGGAAAGGTCACTGGACCCTGATCCATGAAACTCAGGTTTGAATGTTGTCCCTTCCACTTATTGGTTACGTTATCCTGGGCAAGATGATGGGCGCCCTGGAATTACAATTTCCTCAACTGTGAAATGACTATATTAGTAACTGCCTGACAGCACACTCTTCTCTTCACCTCAAGACCAGCATCCTAGTTCAAGACTCCAGCATCTTTCACTTGAACCACTGTAGCTGACTTCCAGTGGGTCTCCTCTATGTCATTCTTGCTCCTCCACACAGCTGGTGGAGGGGTCTTTTGAAACCATAATTCAGATTGTGTTGTTCTTTTGCCTGAAACCCTCCATTAGCATTTATTCGCATTTAGAATAAAATACAAATTCCTTACCATGGCCTAAAAGCCCCTGTGTGATCTGGTCCTCGCTCACACCTTTGGCCTCATCTCCCCACAATGCCTCTTATTCATGGACCTCTAGCAGTGCTGACCTTTCTGTCCTTCAACCAGACAAGCCTGCTTCAGCTCTGGGCCTTGCCATTCCATCAAGTGGGTGGCTCTTCCCCCATTTCCGGATGGCTGCTCCAGTTAATCTTTCAAATCTCAGTTCAAATATTGCCTGTCCAGAGAGGTTGTCTGACCACTGTAGCTGAAGCAGCGTCTCCAGTCACTTTCTAACCATTTTTGCCTCCATAGCAGTTATGACAATGTGAATTTATCTTGTCTAGTTAATTATTTGTTGTCAGTTTCCCCCCACAAGACTGTAAGCTCTGAGAGGAGCAACATCTTATTGACTGTTTTCGCAGTCTATTCCCAGAGTTTGGAGTAGCACCTGACAACCTAGCATGTACCAGGCATGCAGTAAAATTTGTTGGATGGATAAATGATTATGTTTAAATGCAATAATGAATACAGAAGTATCTAACCCACAAAATGCTTACTTGTCTATTTTCTCACTCTTGGGGACTGACTTGGAGGATAAACTTCTCCTGGCCAATAGGAAATAATATCAACACTAGTATTTATTGAGCTTTTAATAGATTCCAGACACTGTCCTAAGTGCTTTTAATGAATTAACTCATTAACCAACTGTATAAGATGTGGACTATTGTTATGATAGCTGTTCAGATGAGGAAACTGAGGGACAGAGAAATCAAAGAACAAAGGAACAGAGCTTGTTAAGTGTTGGAACTGGGACATGGACTCAGGCAATTTGGTCCCACAGCTCTGACCGTTGTCACTTGCCTACTCCAACTGCTTCTTAGCCTGGTGTTCAAGTCTTCCGACAATCTAACAACCACTGACTCTCCCAAACTCTTCTTTCACTAGTCATTCATTCTTTCATTCACATAGTCACTCAACATACACTGAATATCTACCTCCTGCAGGTCACTGACCTAAATCTTGAGACTAAAGAGCTGAATGAGCCATGTCTTTTGGGGAAGGAAGGGATAAACAGAAATATGAAAAGGCTTACCTTATCAATGCTCTCGGCACAATCAAGCCTTTGATAGATTGGAGCAGGAACTTTTAGTTATTTTACATCCTAACATTTTCCTTTTATGGTAAGTGACAGAGTTCTATATTTATGAGGTGTCTTTCAGATACCTGATTTCTCCGAACACTGTCCCAGCTTTCAGAGTAACCAGAACTTGAGCACCATCAGGGCCTCCAAGAACTTGCACTTCTCCTTGCTTGATGATGTACATTTCCTTGCCAATTTCTCCCTATATGCCGAATATAAAGAGGAACTTTATTTTTGACAATTACTCCCCAAATTAAGAAACAGAAAGTCTTCTAGAGGAATAAATGTAAATGAAGGAAGCAAGGAACATCAATGTGAAAGTAATTATCTTAAGACCTGAGGTAGTTATGGACATTGGTTGGACATACCACATGGGAGGAAATTATTAGAAAAGTCATGCTTCCCAACACATGAGCACAGAATGCCACCCCGGACACGTGGAGACACGTCAGGCAGCACCTCCTTCCAGGGATGGGCATGCATAGAGGAAATGACAGATTGTAAGCAGGCTCTGGCTTTGGTGACCACTGCTGTGCTTTGAAGAAGGCGTGTGGTCTATCCAACGAGCATGGGCTACAGCCATTCAAAGGGCAGCTCTACTCTTCTGCCAACAGCACTGGGGTCTGGTTTTAGCAATTGGGGCACATGAGACCTTTAAGCATTATTCTTGTTCCACGTTGAGACGAAAGCGTTAATGCAACAGGTTATTTTGTTCAGTTCTTGCTTATCTCTGGGGATTCTTAGAGCCTGGGCCGTGACCCTTGTTCAAACCCTGAGAACTAACCTCCTGGAACGTTCACAGGGCCACTGGTTAATGGTGTCATTCTGCATGCCTGAGGCAGGGTGGCAAGATGCATGAGGCTGTCAGCACTGTTTAATGTAAACACAAAGATTTGTGCTGTGCCCTTGGGATCTAGTTTCAGGTCTATAGCATGGCTTGTCCTGTGGCGCTGTGACCAGCCCCATTTAAGAACTCTGGACCCCAAGGCTCCGATGGGCTGCCCTAGGTGGAGATACTGTACCCTTGTCTCTCTGGTCCACAGCTGGAGAGAAAAATGCATCCATGTGACCTTCTCAGAAGTAGGACAGAGGAAGCCTATGCCTGGTTTCTCTTGTCTTTGCTGATTATGTCTTTTCCTGCACTGTATGATTTCCTGTAATAAATCTTAATCCATAAATATAACTTCATGTTGAGTGGGGCGAATCCCCACACTGGTGAGTGGCTGTGGGACCCCTGGAACACATCTTCTCACTCCAAGATCCAAAAAGAATAAATATGTCTTACAAGAGACCTAAATGGCATTTGGGCCAAGAAAAGCTGTTAAACTCCGAGTAAGCCAGTTCGCATAATACTAGGCAAACGATTCGGATAACAGTACCTGTATATCTTAGGGAGCTAAGTCTTGATCACCCTGAGCTATAAAAAATATAGCACGAATGTAATAAATTGACTTACTTGGTTCAGGACGGGACTGGGTCATTTGAGTTAATCAAATATTCTTGTTAACCATATTTTCAAAGGGTAGAATGCACGAAAATTAGCTCAGGATTAAGCAACGTTGATTACAGTTTATGCTCTGTGCTGGCTGAGACAGGTCTGCTTTATTCCAATGTTAAGCGGGCTTGTGATAGAGGCACTCATTTATTTATTTGTTTATTTTTATTTTTTTGGTGAGGAAGATCAGCTGTGAGCTAACATCCGTGGCCAACTTTCCTCTTTTTGCTGAGGAAGATTCGCCCTGAGCTAACATCTGTGCCAATCTTCCCCTATTTTGTATATGGGATGCTGCCACAGCATAGCATGATGAGTGGTGTATAGATCCACACCTGGGATCCAAACCCACAAACCCCGGGCCCCTGAAGCAGAGAGCATGAACTTAACCACTACGCTGCCAGCCCAGCCCTGAGGCACTCATTTATGAGTGAGGGAAATAGAATTTAACCATTCTCTGGTGAGTTTTGAAGTCCTTTAATATTGAGGGTTGTTTTCCCGAACACTAATTATTGTTGTATTATAATTGTTAGGTTGAGTTCAAAGTTTTCACACTTCACTTCTTAGTTAACATCTGTGAAGTTGGAACTCTCATTTTATCTCCCCACTATCTTTATGAGGAAGCTACAGGAAGTACTAGTATTTCCCTTTTACAGAAAGAAAAATAAAGGCACAGATTGGCTTAGCAGACTAGCCAAAGCTCCATGACGGTAATTAGTAGAAATAAAAGGGAACATAGAATGCTCATTTCCTACCTGAGCAATGCAGGAAGCATGTTTAAATTTTGCGTTGTGCAAAACCCATTTATTCTCAAATATAGGTCAAAGTAGAAATTCTAATACATATGGATCTTATAATTATTTCCCCAATATCGATGCCAATAATAATATCTTGCATTGGCATAGTACTTTTAAAAATAATAATAATATCTGATATTTACATTGCTCTTTATTTTTATTCCTGCCTTTGTTTAATTGGAACATGCTACTACTTTATAATTGTATAGCATTTCAAAAGATATTAACTGAGTTAATTATTGCAAAAATTCCAGTGAGGTCAGATAGGAAGGATATCATTATTATTTAAAAATTGGAGGTAGAGGCTTGAAAAGTTAAGTGTCTTGAGCAAACTTACAAGATTGAAGGACGATAGCATTAGAACCAGCAGCACTTACATCACCTGACTACAGAATATGTACAGACGACGGCGTCTAATCACAAATCCAATATCGACCATTCTCTTAAAAACCAATAAAATAGCTATGAGTTATTTTAAAAGTAAGGGAAAGTGTCTGAAAATTAGTTTTCCGAGAGATACTCCAGGAAGCAATGATTAGGACAGGGTCGTATTCCTCATTCTTTCCGTGAAGTAATTCTCAAGGAACCGGAATGATTTTTCAAAGGCAGTTATTACAACTGACTGGAGGTAGAAGTACATAATGGGTACTTAAATATAGTTCAGCACTTTTAATTATTTTTTAATGATCATTTCAATAATTTTCCGAGGAGATCTGGCATAATCAAGGAACCGAAACTTCCAGTATTTCTCGCATATTTCTAGGCTAATTTAAGCCTTTCCTGCAAGTTTAATTAGCATTCAAATGAAGTAGATATTCCTTAGAGAACAAGGTCTGACAGCATTTGCAAAATAAGATCAAACCAAGCTCTGGTGGCTGGCTTATGCACTAATTTGGAGAAAGTGTGGAAATGCAAGAACTTCAAGCAGACTGAGGTAAGTGTGGGGGATCAGAATTGGCCACCCCAAAATGTGTCTCTCTGGCTTGATTATTTTCCCGAACAAAAGAGTGAAAGAAACTTTGACCTCCCCCGCAACTTGCCTAAAAGAACTTAAAATAGAAGGGCCTGTTCCAGGAAGGAGCTAACACCATAAGGTAACTGAGCTGTGATGTAAAATGTTTCCCTCAGGTCACATTGTCTGCAGTTGGTCCATTTGCATTTCCATCTCCATGTAAATTGCCTTCCACCCCCTTGAAGTCCCAAACCACTTCCCCCAACACCCTCCTCTGTCTTTAGCTGAAAATGATATTTAAAGGTGGCGACCTCGGCCATTCTGGCAAGTTACTCAGCTTCCCTGGGTTTCCCATGTATGCATGTTATAAAGCTTTGTTTAATTTTCTCCTGTTATTCTGTTTCATGTCAATTTAATTCTTAGGCCAGCCAGAAGGACCTAGAGGGTAGAGGAATTGTCTTCCTCTTCTACATGGCCCTTAGAGAGTCAGCACTTCAGATTTTCAGGGTTCCTGGTTGAAGGCCATTTCTGAAGCTACTGGCAGGATTATGACACTCAAATTAATTCTTGCAAATCAATGCTGGGAAAATACCCAAATGCTCTTTGAAGCAGTGCATGCCACCCCCTCAGTAAGTTTAGGAGCTGTCCTGAGGATTAAGCACGTCTGCAAACTCAGTCTCGAACTCTGCCATTTCTTCAATTATTTAGGCAACCTCCAATAAAACATGAATTTTTTTTCTTCTCTTTTCCTACAGTGGTTTGTGGAAATGATAAGCAAAAACTAAGCTGAATTCACCGGTCTAAAATCTGGTCAAGTAACAACTTTTCATCTCTGTCAACATCCACTGAGACTTAAATCCTCTCTCAAAAACAAGAAAAAACACATGTAGCTGGTCATCTCATTTCTGCTCTCCTATGCTTGTTTCTTTCTTTCCCTCACTTGTGTTCACTGATCTTTTTTTATTATTGAGTGATGGACGTGATACGAGGGAGGTATTAGAAATGAGGAGACTGTATCTACTCAGCATTTCACACTTTGTTAAGCAAATTTGCACTGTTAGGGGCACGGGTGCTCAAGTTTCTATGCGTTATCTCAATTTTCAGTTCCTGCTGCTTTTGGAACAAATTGAAAGGCCATTTTGGGGCTTTAAGACCATGTCATTCCAAACGCACCACTGCCCTACAGGAGTCCTGGAAGCGAGCTGTGGCTTGTATTTTCCATTTTAATGAAAATGATTTTGTATCACCAATCTGCCTACTTTTAACTCGGGCTAATTTCCGTGGGGTTGTGTATTCTCGGTTTCAGTTGCATCGCAGTCGCTCCTCCATTTTCCTTTTACCTCTGACAGCTCCTTCTCAGTTGCTCTCTCTGATTCTCCTTCATTGACCTGCTCCATAAACACTGGTATTCTTCAAAGTTACAGCCTTGGTCCTCTTCTCCCACCTTTTCTGGAGCGTCTCATGGAGTCAGCTTCCATTATATGCCAGTTCCCAAAGATCCACCTCCAGTTCCATCCTCTCATGGGCTAGGCTGACTTCCACCTGTGCACACTACCTCTCTACCTGGAGGCCTTCAAGTACCTCACGCTCTGCTGGATGTTGTCTTTTACTAACATTCCAGTGGATCACTCGCTTCTGCTAAGCTCGAATGTGCTAAGCTTGGCCTACCTCATGGCTCCAAGCTTCATCTGAAATGCTGTCCTCTCCAATATTTTTCTTTCTTTCCTACAGAACTATTCCTCTTTAGCTTTCACAAAGGTCATGCCTGACAACCAGACAACTTCCCCCCTTCTCAACCCCCTGATCTAAAATTAAATGCCTTTGACAGTACACACTCTCCTGATAAATTCTATTTTTCCTTTATAGAACTTAGCACATTTTGGAGTTATGCACTTATGTAATTTCATTTGTTGTTTGTCTCTTCCATCAGGCCAGCGATTCTCAACTTTGGCTGCATTTTAGAATCATCTGGGAGCTTTTAAAAAATATCAATAGGTGGGCTCCACATGGACTAACTGAATCACTGGGGATGGAGCTCAGACTTCTAAATTCAGGTGATTCTGATGTACACTGTGAATTGAATACCCCACATGAGATTGTGAGCCTCTAGAGGACAAGAACCATCTTTATTTTTAAAATTTTTTTTTATTGAGCTTATGATAGTTTACAACCTTGTGAAATTTCAGTTGTACATTATTATTTGTCAGTCATATTATAGGTGCACCACTTCACCCTTTGTGCCCCCTCCTTGCCCTGGTAACCACTAATCTGTCCTCTTTGTCCATGTGTTTGTTTATCTTCCACGTATGAGTGGAGTCACACAGAGATTGTCTTTCTCTATCTGGCTTATTTTGCTTAACATAATCCCCTCAAGGTCCATCCATGTTGTTGTGAATGGGCCCATTTTATCCTTTTTTATGGCTAAGTAGTATTCCATTATATATATATCATATCTTCTTTATCCAATCATCCGTCGATGGGCACTTGGGTTGCTTCCATGTCTTGGCTATTGTAAATAATGCTGCTATGAACATAGGGGTGGGTGGATCTCTTTGAATTGCTGATTTCAATTTCTTAGGATAGATACCTAGTAGTGGGATGGCTGGGTCATATGGTATTTCTATTTTTAATTTTTTGAGAAATCTCCATACTGTTTTCCATAGTGGCTGCACCAGTTTGCATTCCCACCAGTAGTGGATGAGGGTTCCTTTTTCTCCACAACCCCTCCAACATCTGTTCAATTTTTTGTTTTGGTTATTTTAGCCATTCTAATGGGTGTAAGTTTGTATCTTAGTGTAGTTTTGATTTACATTTCCCTGATGATCAGCGATGATGAACATCGTTTCATGTGCCTAATGGCCATCCTAATATCTTCTTTGGAGAAATGTCTGTTCATATCCCCTGCCCAGTTTTTGATCGAGTTGTTTGATTTTTTTGTTGTTGAGTTGTGTGTGAATCCTTTATATATTATGGAGATTAACCCTTTGTCAGACATGTGATTTGTAAATATATTTTTTCCCATTTGGTGTGTTGTGTTTTTGTTTCAATCCTGTTTTCCTTTGCCTTACAGAAGCTCTTTAGTCTGATGAAGTCCCATTTGTCTATTCTTTCTATTGTTTCCCTTGCCTGAGAAGTCATGGTTTCTGAAAAGATCCTTTTAAGACTGATGTCAAAGAGTGTACTGCCTACATTTTCTTCCAGAAGTCTTATGGTTTCAGGACTTACCTTTAAGTCTCTGATCCATTTTGAGTTTATTTTTGTGAATGGCGTAAAAGAATGGTCTACTTTCATTCTTTTGCATGTGGCTGTCCAGTTTTCCCAACACAATTTGTTGAAGAGACTTTCTTTTCTCCCTTGTATATTCTTCAACTCCTCTGTCAAAGATTAGCTGTCCATAGATGTGTGGTTTTATTCCTGGGCTTTCAATTCTGTTTCATTGATCTGTGTGCCTGTTTTTGTACCAGTACCATGCTGTTTTGATTACTGTAGCTTTGTAGTATATTTTGAAGTCAGGGATTGTGATGCCTGCAGCTTTGTTCTTTTTTCTTAGGATTGCTTTAGCAATTCGGGGTCTTTTGTTGCCCCATATGAATTTTGGGATTCTTTGTTCTATTTCTGTGAAGAATGTCATTGGGATTCTGATTGGGATTGCATTGAATCTGTAGATTGCTTTAGGTAGTATGGACATTTTAACTATGTTTATTCTTCCAATCCATGTGCATGGAATGTCTTTCCATCTCTTTATATCGTCATCAATTTCTTTCAGCAAACTCTTGTAGTTTTCATTGTATAGGTTTTTCACTTTCTTGGTTAAATTTATTGCTGGGTATTTTATTCTTTTTGTTGTGATTGTGACTGGGATTGTGTTCTTGAGTTCTCTTTCTGTTAGTTCGTTATTAGAGTATAGAAATGCAACTGATTTTTGTAAGTTGATTTTGTACCTGGCAACTTTGCTGTAATTGTTGATTATTTCTAGTAGCTTTTCAATGGATTTTTTAGGGTTTTCTATATATAAGATCATGTCGTCTGCAAACAGTGAAAATTTCACTTATTCATTGCCTATATGGATTCCTTTTATTTCTTTTTCCTGCCTAATTGCTCCGGCCAAAATCTCTGGAACTGTGTTGAATAGGAGTGGTGAGAGTGGGCACCCTTGTCTTGTTCCTGTTCTCAGAGGGATGGCTTTCAGTTTTTCCCCATTGAGCTTGATGTTGGCTGTGGGTTTGTCATATACGACCTTTATTATGTTGAGGTACTTTCTTGTTGAATGATTTCTCTGTGACTATTAAGATGATCATGTGGTTTTTGTTTCTCATTTTGTTACTATGGTGTATCACATTGATTGATTTGCAGATGTTGAACCATCCCTCTGTCCCTGGTATAAATCCCACTTGATCATGAAGAACCGTCTTTTTTTGCTCACTGCCCATTATACTCAGTACCTGATGCAGTGCCTGGCCCACTGCATTAAAAAATATTTATTGAGTTTTATTGAATAAACGATACTAAAATTATTCTAATTTGTGACTCATTGTATGCTTGATCTTAGCCAAAAGGCTGAGAAGCGATGACCTGTGACTCATTGTAGTTCTCTGCGCTCCCTCTGCAGACACAGTTCCTCCCTTTCTGCCTTAGCTCGTCCTAATTCTTCCCTCTGTCTGGAAGCCTGCTTCCTCCTTCACCTGGTTCACGCCAATTCATTTATCCAGACTCAGCTTGAACATCATCTTCTTCAGGAAACCTTGCCAGTACCCCAGCGGGACAAGTGTTCCTCCTCTGAATCTGACAATAGATTGTGCTTCCTTCTCCCACAGCACTTAACACATTCTTTTGGATGATGTAACTGCTTCTCACCCTCCCTCTTTTCTGAACTCCTCTGGGTTTTGGATCATCTCTCGTTTCTCTGAACTGCTCATCTTCCTCTGCTTTTTATTTTGATTACTGACTTCACCATTGATCTAGTCTCTCAAGATATAAAACTCAACGCCATCATCCCTTCTCTCCCCACTTAAGTTAATAATCATATATGTGCAAAAGTGTTCATTTTAGAGTTATTTATAATAGCAAACATTTGGAAATTGATCATGATATATCCACAGACTGGAATATTATGCAGCTTTAAAAAATGAGGCTGTAGAAGATTACTTAATAACAGGTAAAATGTCTGTATGATATACTGTAACATGATAAACAAGTTTCAAAACATAAGTACAACACAGTGTCAATTTTGTAAAACAAGCCCTATCTATCCATCAATCAGCATAAAAGATAGGTCGAAATATATTAACAGTGGTTATTTCTGAGTGATGGAATTTTTGTCTTTGTGCTTTTATGTGTTTTCCACTTTAAAAATAATGAATATGTAATACTTTTGTAATCATAAAAAGCACAGTAAAATTAAAGAAATGTGGCATTGATTATCTACTAACTGGATGAGCTAAACGGAGGTAACCGATAGTTCGCTGAAGACATAAAAAGGGCAGAACCACCTTTCGCTTCTATAACTTTTTCCTCCACTTTAAAATTTATGATTAATGGGGTGTGACTATTGATGATTTACATTTATACAAAGCAACTTCTCAGACTACCTACACTTACATCCCTTAATATCAGTCATAAAATCCATATTGCCGTGTTCCATTTTGAACTCTGAGAGCACATTACCGTTTTACAGAATTGTATATCACAGTTATTTCTTTCTATGGAATTCACTCTTGACAAATTTTGTTAAAACTATGCTGTTGACCTATGTGTGATCTCCGCAAATGTGTTGATTTACTAGTCGTGATCTGACAAAATAGCATGCACTCACCTTTTTGCAGACAAAGTCACCAGGTAAATAGATAGTAGACTTCAATCTTAGCAACATGTCATAAATCATCTGTGAGTCACAACCCTAAAGAGAAAGATAATTCTTTAGACACAGCTAAAAGGCCAATATTTGAAATGATTTTAAAATGCAATGAAAATAAACAGTAGTAGATATTGTCTGTGTTAACGCTAAAATATTAGCTGCCAATGGATATGGACTTGTCTTGATGCAAAACTTAGAAAAGGAAAAAAACCTATAGTATGATGGAAGAGTTTGGGTCATGGTGAGAGAGATTTGGGTTTCAATCTTGTCCCCACTACCTGCCACTACGTGATCTCTCAAGCTCTCAGTTTCCTCACCTGTTAAATGAGGGTAAAAATGGTACTTATCTCAGAATGCTAAAATTTGACTCATGTAAAATGTAACACAATGCTTAATTAATGATAGCTGTTAATAATTATGGTAATATAATAATGATAATAAGAATAGATTATTAGTATATTAGGACTGAGATACATCAGAATTTTTGCAGACTATGTTTCTTTCTTATAACATCTTTCATACTATTGCTAGATATTAGCAACTTTGCAAGCTTGTATGTCTTTCTTCCCCAACTCAATTATCATCTTCTTAAAGGCAGGGAAACTGTGTGGACACAATAGATACAAAAGCAGTGTCTCTTGAGTGAATAACTATTTGTATCCACTTTAATAGTGTAAGAAACAATTTGATTTGTCAGAATATATGTCTATATTTGCATTCTGTCCAAATAAATAGTTTATCGATATGGCTAAAGAAAAATCTAGAGAGGCTTCAAAAATCTCTCTTTACTCTGTGGTTTTGAATCTTTTACTTTCACCACATATTTGTATTTTTTCCTTCCAGAGCTGCTAACACAGTTTTCCTTTTGTGCTCGGTCCTGCGCGTCCCTTCAGGGAATTAGTATTTGGCGGAGAACTAATCATGGGCAGCAGCAGACGAGGGAGGAGGGGCAGCAAAGGACCGGCCCCCAATTTGTGGACTGGAGGATCATTCCTTCAGCAGTCACTACTTTCTGTAATGATTTCAGTAGCAAACACTTGACCTGGATCCATATGAAATTTAGACCTCGGGTTGCTAGACTGATAAGGAAAGTTAATCATTTATGATCGAAGTGTCTTCAGTAGCCATCGGTGAGGAGCATTCAGATGAAGCTGGTGTTAGAATTTAAAAAGCTTTATTCTTAAATTTTAAAAGTACAGCTTTTGATTATCCGGGATAGAAAAAAGGCCAGGGCTGGCAGGAATGCCTTCTTAATATAGTCCCACAAATATGATGAGAAGCTGCTATGAGCGAGTCTTTGTACCGTGGAGGCATTAACAATGAAGAGGGTGAGTCTAGCTGGGATGATGTTTTAAGTAAACAGAATAGCTGTAACTGGTGGCAGAAGTTGTCGCATCATAAGACATCCCAGGTAAATGTCCATAAAACTTTTAAGAGCCGGGGGCCCTGCTTCTGCCTGGGAGCGGGGGTGGGAGAGAGGAGCAGACCAGGAAGGTGCTTGTGTGGTGACAATTTGAGTCACTTGAGGATGAGTGAGATTAGCATCTGCAGACACACGAAGGTGCCTTCCGGTAGAGGGAAATTTATCTTTGCTTTCCTTGTTATGTTTTGTGCAAAGTGTATCATTTTTATTTGTATTTACTTATCCCTACCGTGTCTTAGAGGTGGTCATATTTGCCAAAGCGAATCACAAACGTTAATTTCTTTCTAAAAATTGTGGTTATTTTGTTTTGAGTAAAAATCCTCTAAACATGTGGCTCATGTGCCTGATTTCTCTTAATGCTGTCATTGGTTCAGAGTAATTTCATTTCAGAAATTGGCGTTCTGATCACTCAGAACCCATTTAGAAAAACACAAAGTAAAGTGAAAAACGCAAAGTAAAGTAAAAAGCAAAAAACAAACAGTTGACTTTGGGCAATGAGAATGCTGGTAAGGAAGAGAGTTCCATAGTGTAGAAGTAGTTAATTCTCACAACAGGTCCATGAGGTAGCTACTGTTACTCCCCAAAGCACAGAGAAGTTCAGCAGCTTTCCCAAGGTCACACAGCTAGTATGAGAAGTCTGACTCCGAGACCGTGACCACAGTCAGCTGGTAGGTCGTAGTCCATCTCACAGAGATTTGCCATTTGGATGAGGTGTGTGGAACGAGTCACCCAGTCAGGAGGGAAGGTACCCAGCCTGAGGGGACAGCTGGTGCAAAGGCATTGAGGGAGGACCATCCTGGCATGTTGGTGGGAGAAAAGAAACACAAACAAACTTTGGATTGATCTTAGGGTCTCCTCCACTAAGAAAAGTTAGCATCCTTGATGTTTTAGGGAAAATTCGTTAGGAATATACTTGGAAGTTTATAAGCGTAAATATTGTCTGGGCTATCACTGCAGTGAAGGGAACTCTCATTCGGATCCATGGAGAGTAACACTGTAACTGATGAGAAACAGAAGATCTCAGAAAACCCACTTACACTTACATTTTTAATGCACAATTGATTTTTTGGCATTAATTTTTACAATCTTAATTATAATCTGTATGTCAAAAGTAAAATTTTCGTTCCTCAAACAATTCCTATTGGCATAAACTTTGATAAAAATTCCGAACTCTATTAAATTGTATTGATAGGAAATATTAATGACTCAAAATGTTGTTTTCCTATGGCAAAAATTCCTGTTCCATATAAATGTGCAAAGATGTGTGTGGCAGTATTGTCTTTAATACTGAAAAAGCTGGAAACAACATAATGTCAATCTGTGGACAGACACAAATATTGAAGATTTGTAGGTTGGAATACCACAGAGTGGCTAAGATAAACACACCAGATCTCTTTTTTTCTCTATTTAGGTAAGATTGAACTCAAGAAATAATGTGGTGTGCACAAAAGCAAGGTATAGAATATATTCAGTATGATTCCAACTGTGAAAAAGCTGCATGAAATAGGCCTGGCTGTTGTTGACGTTTATATGGACGTAAAATAAAGCCATAAAACTGGGGATTGGAAGGATACCCTCAAAAGTCATCTTAGTGGCCACCTCTCAGGGTGGAAGGAGAATGGATCTGGGGAGAAGAACTGGTGGGAACTCAACTTTAGTTTTTATTAATTTTAATAAAAATAATGTGATACACACATCCCAAGATTGTAGGAACAAAATCCCCTCTGTGTTCGTCTCTTTTCTTCAGTCCTTCAGGAGAGCTCACTGGCAGAAAGCACTAATAGAGGAAACCCAATCAGCGGAAAGCCTTGGACCAAACTAGGAGATAAACCCTAACACAGATGAGCGACAGTTAGCGCTTTCCTCAGTAGAACTGACAGGGACAGCGTTTAGCATAGAGCTTGGGTTTCCTGAGAGAAAAGCACTTGAACCATTATGCATACGAATTCCTGTTAACATAATCGCATAAAACATGCATCCAGTCATTAAAGGGAGCACAGCAGCTGTAGGAAGTAAACACGCAATTTCATCAATTCCGTGACTCTTGTCTCCTAACATTTACTTTGCGGACCGGTGCCGTGGCCTCGGGGCGCCTGCGGTTCAGGACCCGCTCCTGCTCCTCTGTTCTTGGGCTTGCTGAAACGAAGTTTGCACCATGAAGCCGTTATATTTGATGATGTGTTTGAGAACAATTATCTTTTTCTCCCCTCCAGAGGATGATTATTTTCTTGAGATACACTTTGCACCATTATTGTAGGATTAAAAAGAAACACATCCCAGGGCTAGCTTTTTTCCCTTGTATCGCAGCTCCATTTCCTTCAGAGAAGTCATTGGGAGATTTTCTAATTTACAGAGAGTCAGAGCACAGCCATTGGTTCATAAATGACCCCTTTTCTATAAAGTGAGAGGATCTGTATAAGCAGCAACATTAACATTACATTAACACATGACATTTGTATTAAATTTTCTATTTTCTTGTCTTTACCCATTTAATTTTTCCAACCTTGCTGTGCTGCCTGGCATTAATTAATATATTGTTATCACCTCTGTTTTTTTTTTCCTGAGGAAGATCGGCCCTGTGCTAAGATCTGTGCCAGTCTTCCTCTATTTTGTATGTGGGATGCTGCCACAGCATGGCTTGATGAGTGGTGTGTAGGTCAGCGCCCAGGATCCGAACCTGTGAACCCCAGGCTGCTGAAGTGGAGCACATGAACTTAACCACTATGCCACAGGGCTGTTCCACCTCTGGGTTTTAGATGAGGAAATGGAAGCTTAGGAAGTCTATTGACTATTTCCCTAAGGTCATGCGTGCAGTAGGTTTCAGAGGAAGAGTACCACCAGAGTGTTTTTTTTTTTTTTTTTTTTTTTTTTAAATCTCTGCATTCTGAGCAACTTGAGGGCAAGATTTGTGTACTATTCCCTTACGTATCCCCAGCGTCTGCCAGGGCTGGGGGTATGCTAGGCACTAAATATGGTCTGATGTAAGGAACGAAATTGTTAGAGATTACTCCATTTTCAACAATGGGAAATGCAGTACTGTACAAAAACTGTGAATTACAGATTTGAATAAGGATTCTGCAGATTTGAATGGAGCTGGGAAAAATTCTGCTTTTATTCAGAACATAACCTATAGCTTATACGGTGGTTTCTAGACCCAGGAAGTTCTTCTTTTAATCATGGCAAGCTCTGAACACAATTGTAAAGTGGATAAAATTTATCTTTGGAATGCCTACCTCCTCCGTCCTGTAGGATTTCTCCATTTCTAGGCTCATTCTTGCTTTCTCCAAAACAGAACTTAAGATATTATCAGTAATTTGTAACTCACTGTGACTTTGTCACCTTCAAGCAATACACGATGGTCTCTAGGGGTTCTTCCAACTCAGCCTTATAAAAGGAAGTCCTCTGTCCCCTCTAGAACTCCACTCCAATTATTCACGTGATGCGTGGCGTCTGGGGCAGGGAATTCTGAGTGAGCTGCCAGTGCCCTTGACCATGCCGGTCATGCTACTCTTGGTAGCTGTTGGGACCAGCAGTCAAATGTGATAAATAATTTGCAAAGTACTATAATGTCATAACCCCTTGAGTTCTATGTGACATTGGACCCAACCTTGCCCTCAAAATTTGCAAACACTAGTAAAAAAGTCATCTGTATGGTCATCTCCAAAGTCATCTCAAGTTCTCCTTGAGAAGTGACAGTATTTCTGTTTTTCTGGGAGCTTCGGCATCACACGGTCAAGGTGGGAAGTGACAAATTGGATGGAACTGTGAGGATGAGTCCAATCCGTCTTCCTGTGAGCAGGCAGGCCCACCTGAAGAACAGGATTTCCCCTGTGCCGAAACTCCCCTGTGATGGAATCCGTTTTATTTCTCAGGTAGTAATGAAAGTAATAACAACGATATGACTCACTAGGTGCCAGAGACTGATGTAGGCACTTGACACGTCTTGAGTCGCCTCATCATGGCACAACAACCAAGGATGTGATCTTACTTCCTCAGTTCCCCACCCTACCGTGCGGCGCTGGGGGGCAGGGACCACGTGGGGGCCGGATCTGGTACCCGCTGGTGCTTTAGACAGAGCAGCTGCGCAGGATGGGTAGACTGATGGAGTTCACCCGGGTTATTAGCTCATCGTTCAAAATACTTAAAAAAAGGCTAGCAACAATTCTTTCAGTGATACCACCAATAAAACTGACACGTAGGGGCTGGCCCCGTGGCCGAGTGGTTAAGTTCGCGCGCTCCGCTGCAGGCGGCCCAGTGTTTCGTTGGTTCGAATCCTGGGCGCGGACATGGCACTGCTCATCAGACCACGCTGAGGCAGCGTCCCACGTGTCACAACTAGAAGGAGCCACAACGAAGAATATACAACTATGTGGGGCGGGGGGCGCATTGGGGAGAAAAAGGAAAAAAAAAGAAAACTGACATGTAGTCAGTGCCTCTAACGCTCTGATTTCGGGTCCTCCGGAGGACATACGTGCCGGCCTGTCTGAGCAGGTGTCACCGCGCGTGTGAGTGGCAGGCATGCTTCATTCTGACGCTCCCAGTCCTTCCTGGCTCAGGCTGTTGCTCACGTACTAAACTCTTCCTCTGCGTCTTTCCTACCACTGAGGCCACAGGCTCCATGTGCCACATAACCACAAACAAGGCCACCTCGGGAGGTGTCCTGTTGGGACGGGATCCGCATTTTTGCGGGAGCAGCAGGTAGCGAGGCACCCTGCACTCGCCTTGACGGACTGGCGGTACCCACCCCCGCATTTGGGATCTCTGGGTCCCTGGTTTCCTGCTGGTGACAGTGGGGTCCTCTTCGGTTTCTAACGGATGCAACTTTAATTCAAGCCACTAGGTGGCGCAACAGAACTTTCATTAAATTTTCTCCCGTTTCTGGTAATTTAGCGGTGGACCCGAAATGTGATTTTCCTAGCATTTAATTTGATAAAACGTATTTAAAAATTGAAATCAAAATAATAAATCATCAGAAAGGAGGAGAAATTGCCCAACCTCATAGAAATGAGCCACTCTTATTAGCTTAGCATTTGGGCTTGGGCTGGAACGACATCCAATCTGTAAGGCAAGAGAGCCATTTTTGAGAAAAATTTTAAAAAATGTTATAATGAGACTATTTAGGTCTAAGCTCTTTAGAAACTCTGATCGCCCCATGCAGAAATAGCAAATCTTACTAACTAACCACGTTTTGAAGCAAAGTTGTAGTGAAAATGTGTGTCTAATTCTACCTTCCTTGATTAAGAGGGAAAAAACCCACAAGAGACTCAGGGTCTCTCTCAGCAGGAGGGCAGCGAAGTGTGTGAATTCAGGGATCTGGGAGTGAAGCGAACTGACGGCCGGGTCTGAGGCTGTGAAAATCGCCCAAGCATGGCTCGAGCTTGCAGTGTTGTGTGACTTTGGGGAACCCTCTCTGGGTCCCCAGCATCTTGTCATTGATCCGGGTAGGGTAGGTGGGGGCTCAAAGGCAGCCTCTCCTACGGCAGTGAAGTTTACAGACTGAGGAGTGAGGAAAAAACCTGTGCTCAAACCCCAGCCCGCTGCTTAGAGCCCAGCGGCCTCAGTCACAGAAGCAGTTTGCAATTTCCGTAAAATGGGGATAGTCCCGACACTTCCGTCAGAGGCTTGCTATGAGAATCGATGGAGAGAAGGTAATGATGCGGTCGGTACAGTGCAGCACATAGTCAGAGCTCCATAAACAGCAGCCATTACTATTTTTGAGAAGACACATGTATCCATTTTAAAACAGGGGCTTAGCAACAGTTTGGTTTCTTAACCTTAATTATATTCCATACAGCTTTGACAATGCTTGAGGGGCTGTGATGGTCAGTTTCATGTGTCCACTTGGCTAGGCTGTGGTACTCAGATATTTGGTCAAACGCTAGTCTAAACATCTCTGTGAAGGTATTTTAAAGATGAGATTAGCATTTAAATCAGTAGACTTTGAGTAAAGGAGAGCATGCTTCACGATGTGGGTGGGCCTCATCCAATCAGTTGAAGGCCTTAAGAAAAAGAGTCTGAAGTCACCCAAAGAAGAAAGGATTCTGTTTCCAGACTGCCTTTGGACTCGAGCTGCAATGGCACCTCTTCCCAGCGTCTCCAGCCTGCTGGCCTGCCCTGCAGGTTTTGCACTTGTCAGCCCCCATGATTGCATGAGCCAATTCTGTAAAATAAATCTGTCTCTCTCTCTACACATGTCCTCTTGGTTCTGTTTCTCTGGGACTCTCTATTATAAGGGACCAGGTAAGAACTGGGCACAGCAAGGTATCTCCTGACAGTGTTGGGACTGAAGGATCATGGTCAGTATGGACAACCTGCATGGGACATATTATAATTTATGATACTTCAGCATCACTTACATTAGTTTGCTAAAGCTTGAATATAATGCAAAATTAAAAGCAACAGACATGCGTCTTTTGAAAAATATGAAGCAAGATTATTTAGCACAGAAGCCTTCTCTGGTGCTGCATTGCACCTGAATTCTGCCACATCTGCATGCATTCTCAAAGTTACATGTGGAGAAAAGTCCTTGTGAAAGTTTGGACTGAAAACCCAAGACATGGACCTAAAATATTCCTCGGGGAATCTTAAAATAGGTATTTGAGAGTCAAATGATTTTCAATACCTTAACTTATCCTAATCCTGCCGATTGGAAGGACGCAGAGCTGCCTGCCAGCCTCCAATCCCGCTCCCTCTTGTCTCCCTGCCTCTCGCACACTCTCTCTCTCCTCCTGCCTGTCCGCCTTTTAAAGACACGGAGAGTCATTCTCAGGCAGAACTCAGCTGAGGGGGCTTCACAACAGCTGACCGTGGCCCTTCGTTGTTAGCCCTGGACGTTTTGGGTGGTTCAGGGCAGCCCCAGTTCTTGTCTTCGTAGTGCTAAAACCTCTGCTGTCAGCTGCCTCCTGTCCGGCCTCTGCCTGTAGGACTGGGCCCACGCTCCACAGCCCGCTCCCACTGACCTCTCTAGATGCATCTTTGTTGTCACCCCATGCTCTGGCCCTCAAGAACATCTCCTGGTTCTATGAACAGGTTATAACTTCCCTAACTTATTGTCACAATAAGTGATACACGGCTCCTGCCCAGGGGCCTCCGCCTGCTCACTCTGTGGACTCCTGAGCATCCTTCTGAGCGCACACACTCCGGATGCTCCCTCTCTGCCCCTCGAGGGCATGGGTGCCTCTCACGCATGCCACTGATTCAGAAGCAAAACAAGAGTCAGTCGGGTGTAATTTATGTGACAAGGCTGTAGGATCCCTACTCAGCCTATCTCCTCCCTAAGGAAGATAACGAATTTGTATCAACTACTAAGACTGTCTCCACGAAAGTAAATTTAGAAAGATTGCATACCTACTTATTTTCTACAGCATTTGGCTTTAGGAAAAAAAATAATTTTTTTCATTTAACAGAAATATAAATGGAAATGGGTTCTTTCTGGAAGGAACTGCATCTTTCATGGAAATGTCAGGAGAGAATGAATCTAAATTTATATTCAACGTTGGCAAGATGCAAAGATTTAACCTTTTTTCTCAATCAGATGTTGCTGATTTTATGGATTTCCAAAAATATATGTAAAAACAAAGGAAAAAACTAGAAGGCTGAAGAATGATAACTTCCCAAGTCATAGATAATCCCATAAAAGTCATTGGCATATAATTTCAAGTATTTTTTTTTCTTTGAAGAGAACCAGTTGTTGTCACTTATTCTCAATTAAGCTAGTCCCCTAGGTATAAAGAGTTTAATAACAGTTTATAATTCTGTTAAAATAATTCAGCCTAGTGCCTTTCATACCTTTTTTGACCGTAACCTATAGTAACACAGAGCTTTACATTGTGCCCAGCACACACATAAATATGTATATATGCATTTAAAAATAAATAACAGAAGCAAAAATTTCACAATATAATGCCTGCCCTTACTTATGTGTGAGGGCCTCTGATATTTTCTCTTCTGTTTGGTATGCTGGTTGTGACCCATGTAATTGAATTCATGATCCCGCGATGGGCTGCAAGCTGCGGCTTAAAAACCACGTATCCCGATGAACCTGTTCACCAGGTAGGAAGCCCTCTTCTAGTTTCCCTGACGGAAGATCAGGAGACTCTGTACACATCCCATGATGCTCTGCTTCACCAGAGCTGCCAGTGGGGACCTCCCCCTGCAAACTGGAGACCACTTCCCAGTTAGAATCTGCTTTCCTGTCATCTGCAGGAATCGGCCCCAGTGCATTCTCCCCTCCTCTCTCCTCCCTTCCCCTCCCCTCTCCTCCCCTCCCCTCTTCCCTCCTCCCTTCTCCTCCTCTCTTGACTTTCTCTGTCCTCCCCTTCCCTCCCCTCTCCCTCTCTCCCTCCCTCTCTTCCTCCCTTCCCTCCTAGGGTCTTTGCTAAGCTCTTCTGTGTCTGAAACTGTGCTGTGTCCTACGTGTATAAAGACTTAGAACCAAGCCTTGTTCTCCAAGGAAGTTTCGCTCCAGTCAAGGTGTCCTCAGCTCAGAAATGGGGTTTCCTGTTGGACCTTATTTTGCTGGACAATACAGAGTAGGTCTCATTCCTTGTTCATATAACAGACTTTAGTATATGTAACTTCTGCTGCTCTTGGATTTATTTAATTAATTTTTCCCCACAACTAAACATCCCCGGCATCTACACATTTTTTTGATGGAAGAATAATTTATACGCAGTGAAATACACAAATTTTAAGGGACAGTTGGGTCAGTTTTGACAAATGCACACAATGTCTAACTTCCCTAGCAAGAGAAAAAAAATTCCTATTACCCCCACAAAGTTCCCTCATGCTTCTTCCTAGTCAATATCTCCATCCACACTCCCCACTGGAAGCAACCATTGATCTGACTTGTATCATCGTAGAATAGTTTTATTTATAAGCTCATCTGTTTCCTATCTCCTGGGTCCACTACCCAACTCCTACCTCCCAGCCCCTTGGCTGGAAGACACCCTAATTTGTCAAAGTCCTTCTTAAAACTGGTTATTTGCAATGTGGTATTTTAATCCAGATATAGTTGAAATAATCAAGAAAATCAACAGTATGTTAAAATTTAAGGCAATTTCATATATAACTCTGTCGACTCATGGAATTTGAGGTCAACTAAAACCCCCAGGTGTAAAAAAATTGTTATAAAACCAACTATTGCTCTTTTTATATTTGTAATATTTTAATTTTAGGGCTAAACTCAGAATTTTACATTTAATTGTTGAAGTTAATCTTAGTTTTGCTCATTGTTTCAAAGTATTCTGTTAATTTTAAGTTTTGTGATTTAACACATTTTAAACTATTCCTTCTTGCTTTGCGTCATCCACCAGTTTGAAAATCCCATGGTTTATATCTTCATCAAAATCTTAATGGAAATTTAGAACAGGGTGTATCAAGAAAAGAGTCCTTGGGGACCGGCCCACTAGTGTAGCAGTTAAGCTCGTGGGCTCCACTTCCATGGCCTGGGGTTTGCTGGTTTGGATTCTGGGCGCAGACCTATGCACTGCTTGTCAAGCCATGCTGTGGCAGGCGTCCCACTTATAAAATAGAGGAAGATGGGCACAGATGTTAGCTCAGGGCCAATCTTCCTCAGCAAAAAGAGGATGATTTGTGGCAGCTGTTAGCTCATGATTAATCTTCCTCAAAAAAAAAAAAAGGAAAAAAGGAAAGAGTCCTAGGATACTGACCCAATTCTAGTATCCTACGGAGTCATGGGTTAACCTAACGTCGGGAGTGACTCGGCCTAACCATTTCACCATATGGCTTCTGCCTCTTCATCTTGTCCCCAACGGTATCAATTATGTGTCTTCAAAGCATATCCTGCTGTCTGGATTACATCTTCTTTTCCATCTACCCTTCCATCCTAGGGGTCACATCCAGTCCCATGGCTTAAAATACATCAGTATGTTAATGTGCCCAAATTTATTCCTCCAGCTTGGTCCTCTCCCCTGAACTCAGAGTTCTTTATCTTCCTGCACACATGACATTCCATCTGGAAGTCTAACTCTCACCTCAAGCTAACACCTCCAAGAACAAAGAGTTTCCTTCTGCCCCCTCACCCTACACTTACTCTACGATTTCCTCCTTTGCAAATCATGTCTTTGTTCTTCCTGTTCCTCAGGTCTAAATCCTTGGAGTCTCCCTTGATGCCTTTCTCTCTCTCACTCCGTTCACACAATCAAACAGCAAAAACTGTGAGCTCTTCCTCTGAAGACAGCCCATATTTGGCCACTTCTTAATGGCTCTGCCCCTGCAGCTCCGGGTCCGGCCAGCATCCTCTCTTCTACAGATGGTCACCATAACCCCTATTTGGCCTTCCTGGTTTCCACTTCTGCTTCCTGCAGTCTCTTGTCCATGCAGCAGGAAGGAAGGTCCTTTTCAAACTGATCTCACATAGGTCACCTTCTGCTCAAGATCCACAGCGGCTTCTGCATCTCAGACTAGAATCCAGTCTGCGCTGAAGCCTCTGGGGCCGCCTTACCTTTTACCCTCCTCTGACTGCTCCTGCTTTCCATCTCTCTGCCTCTGCTCCAGCCTCCCAGCTCAGGGCTCGTCATGTCCATCCTCCTGTGGTACCTCCTCCTCATCCCCTGCCCCCCCCCCCCCCCAATATCTGCACTGCTCACTCCCTCGCTTCCTGCGGTCCTGCTCAAATGCTCAGTGCACTTCATCGGATCAGCCTCTCATGGCTGGTACCACCCTCATCCTCTTTAATCCATCTGATTTTGTTGGTAGCCTTATCTCCTGTGTTATATGTTTATTTTTCACTCCTCTCTTTTGGAATTTAAGCTCCAGTTATGCAAGTGTTTGTTTTCAACTCTTGTATTCCCAGTGGCTAAAACAGTCTCTGGAACATAAGTAAGAGCTTAATAAATATCTGTTGCATGAATGAATTAAATACATGAATCAGTGAATGCCACACACAGGATTAAATGTTAGGTGAGAAAAACATATACACATAGTAGGATGCATTAAGAAGAGGATAGGAAAATGAAAAACATTCAAAAAGTTAAAAATTTGTTTTTTTATGCTTTTTCTTTTTTCCTAAGAAAAGCCTCTAAATTTGAATTTTGCCATCTAAAAAGTTTCAATCCAAAGCAGTTGTAATAGCAGACATGATTTGGCCTGACTCTGATTGCTGGGCCATCCCAGAGCTAAGCTGGGGCCTGATTTGCCAGGCGTTGCCGAGGCACACCCACAGACGGGAAGCGACGTGCACAGCAGCAGAGACACAGAGCTGGAGAGTTTAGTTATAGTGAAATTAATGCAAAAAGAGCCTAAGACTCTTCTTCTTTGACGCCGATTAGCAGAGGGAGGCCCCTAAAAAATGTCACCTGCTCAAGAGAGACCCAGAGTTTATTTGACTGTATTCCACATAAATTCTCCAGATTATTTCAATTTTGTTAAAACATAAGGCCAAAAAAAAAAAAAAAATCATAAATGCTGTACACAGCAAGAGCTCAGATTTTACAGAGAAACTGCTGTGGCGCCTTTCCGTTAACTGTAGAAGCACTTGCCTTGAACAGGTCGACTCTGCTGATGATGCTGAAATTCATGTCGGAGGCGAGGGCTAGCTGCATGGTCGTTGGCAGGGTCTCAAGCAGGTCGGACTCATCTTCATGAGGATAAACACGTCAACCCACAGAGCAGAACAGTTAGTGAAAAAAATCACCAAGGTATGAGAAAAATTTAAAAAATAAGGGAAACAGAACACCAAGTTTTTATAGATAAACGGCTGCCTCAAATTCTATATTTTCATTACTTCTATTGGACGTATACCCCAATCACAAAAGGGCTATTACTCTCCTGAGAGAAAAGAGGTATTTTAACTATTGATAGCATGGCAGTTCTGAATAGTTCCAGAACATTGTGTTTGCTGAAACCTTCGATATCAAGTTTGGTGATCGTGAGACACAGGCTAGCGAGCAAACTGAGACGGGAAAGGCTCTAGTCCTGTCTTCCCATTCTGCAGATTGCAGCCCTAGCATCCTGGGGACCGCGAAAACAACAATGATGAGTACCATGTGGCCTTTGAAAGCTAACAGAACTGTCGTAACCCTTATCTTACTTGACCCTCGAGACAACCCTAAGGATAAGTCTTCTCATTCTTGCTTTGCAGAAAGAAGAAAACAAAAGGAGATCTGAAGCTCAGAGAGGTTGTAAGTGGCTTGCTCAAATGTGCATGATGGTAGGTGGCTCAGCTGGGCATGAGATCTAAAGCAGAAATGTGCTAAGTGAGTGAATTCAAATCACTGTTATTTACTTGCTTATTAACTCAATGAAGAATGAGACTACGTTAAATATTTTTCTACGTGTGAATTAAATGATGGGCCTTCAGACTCATAAAATGTCCCACAAACACCCATTCTTGGTGTCTAGGATGCTACGAGTTTCTGAGAGTTGACTATTTTTGATGTTTGCTTATATCCATTTAGAAAAGAAAAGAATTGCTATTTTATATCCTTAATTGGATTCCAATATTGATTCTAAATATGAAAATCCTTTCTGTGAAAACACAGCTCCTTGTTTCCGAGGGCTGTTTGTCTCCGGCTCCCTCCTAAACCGAGGAGCAGGAGCAGCGTCTACAGGCAGCGGGGGAAGGAGCCCCCTCTGTTTCTTCTGCCCTCTTCCTCCCCAGTTGACATGCCCTCAGGAATAGCTGTGGATTCGCAAGAGGGAAGCACGTAGTGGTTTTGGTCACTCGGATTTAGGAAGCGGTTTTAAACATGCAGCTGGGGTCTCTTAGGAGCGACAGGCGGGTGAACGAAATGTCCGACTGTCAAGAACCAGCGGTTCCTTCTGCTCTAAAGAACCCCTGTGATTTGAGAATCACACTGTACCTCTGGAGGCAAGAGCTTTTTTGGCTTCTCAGTGGCACTAATTTTCCTATTTTTGTATGGCAAGGAACAAACTAAATATTGAATCTGATTATCATCAACTGGCACATTTCTTTAACTTTTGTTGTTAGTGCCGTCCAGTCCATTCCGCCTCCTTGTGACCCCGTGGACAGCAGAGCTGAACCCTGCCTGACTTTTCGTGCCATCTTTTCCTTTCCGGGCTGTGTCAGACCATGCTCTGCTGCCGTTCACAGGGTTTTCGTGGCCAATCGTTTTCAGAAGTGGGTGGCCAGGTCCTTCTTCCTTGTCTGTCTGAGTCTGGAAGCTCTGCTGAAACTTAACTGGTATTTGAAATCCTGGTGGCATAGCTTTCAGCATCATAGCAACAGGCAGCCACCACAGTGTGACAGCCGACAGACAAGTGGGTGGCTCCCTGATTGGGAAACGAACCGGGGCCGTGCCAGTGTGAGCGTCCAATCTTAGCCACTAGACCACTGGGGCTGGCTATCTTTAACTTACTTTATATCATTTAATAAAAACGCTTTCTAACTCCAGTATGACAGTACTAATCGTAGACACCGCGAATTATAAGGAGTCTCTTGGAAGAGACTGTGCGCCCTGAGGTGCGTTGGAAGTGGCCAGAAAGATTGCTGCTGTTTCTGAGGACCATGGTCTGGGTGAGAGGCTGGTATCACAGGGAGGACAAGCATTTGGAGAACAGATGCCCGTCTGAGTTCCATTTAGGCCATTTGCTGCATCCGTGTCCTCGTCCAAATTTTACAGTTAGTAGTTCCATTTCATTGTCTCCTAAAAGGGATTGACAACATCTAATTATCCCATTTTTTTGGGGGGGGGTGGCGGGTGGTGAGGATTACATGGGGGAAAGTACATAAAACCTAGAATCTGGTAGGCATTGAATAAAATTGAGACTTTGCTCTTCCAGGGTTTGCAAGACCAGTAAGTTATGACTGGATATTTAAGATATTTAAGTCAGTAATTCGCCAAGCTTACCGAGCATTCTTTGAGAGTCCCATGTGTATTCATACCAAGTCCGCACCCGATTCTGCACACTCCTGGGGATGGAGTAAGTGTTCATGTAGGCGATGGTCTCATCCATGCAGGCCCGGAAGTTGTTCTGGTTAGCTGTCGCTGCCCCGATCACATCTCGCATCTACAACCACAAATACGGTCACTCCACATCCAGCGGAGGAATTGGAAGAGTTACTAAGAGTCCAGCTGAGTCAAATGTTCTCACATAACACATTCCAGTCTAACGCACTAACTAGATTTTTAACACAGTGATATGGGGTCCTCATTTCAACCACTTACGTAAAATATTGGGCAAGTCATATCCTCTTTCTGGCCCCATAAGCACAACAGTAAAACCTGTCTTACCTGCCACATGAAGCTTTTGTGAGGATTCAGTCACATAATGCATGTGACTGCACACAACCTTCTCTGCAAACTTGTCTATTGCTGCAAAGATGTAGTTGATGTTTTAAAAATTATACAGCTTGTGCTTATACGAGGAGCGTGCAAAGAAAAGCGAGCAATTACCTGGCAGGGTGGCTAGTCCATTTTGGTGAGTCTTGCTTTGCAAGCATCCTTCATAGATTATCCAGCGTGGCTGGCTATATAGACTCAATTCGTCATGAAATTGCAACCTCTGTGCTTCCCTTTGTGTTGTTTAGACAGATAGAATCAAATCTCGTCGTGCTTCAGGCATAGTATTCAGCAGAAGCTGAAATGCGCTGAAATTACTGATGCCTCATCCACTACTGTGACAATACTTAAGGAACTGTCAGCTTTTAGTTCTTGGATGTTTATAACTCAGCCATAAAAACTCACTCTAGGTTAAAAGCTGATCTTTAAGGTCTCAGCACAAAAAAGATCTATAGCTCGACTCTTCCTCTCACATGGAGGGAAGCAAGTGGTTGTAAATTTGCTTTGACGGTGGGTACATAACAGGGAGGAAAACGAGGGCCTCACTTCCACACTCTTAAGACTTCACTCAATCCTTCTAGTAGCTGAGCCTTTTATGCTTATGGGAAAGCAACTTATTCTTTGAGGTGTAGCTCAAATGGCTCTTTTATTGTGATGCCTTCCTGTCACTAGGTTCTCCTACTTATCGAAAGCATCTGCTGGGGAGCTATGCAGACAGTCAAGCTGGGCACATCGTTTTCAGTCTCTAACTCACTCCTTGGTGGCCAGTCCAAGTATTCTGTGACAACCTCAATTCCTAGAACTCCCTTCTGCAAGCTGTTCTTGGCAGATGATGGACAGTACGGAGTCGCCTGAGGCCGTGAGAATTAGGATATTAGGGGTCGGGTTAGGAGATTTAGTAGAGTTTTAAATTGGGAACCAGAGACAATTAAAAGCATTATTGATCTGTGTTGAGGGCCCAGAATTTGCGGTGACAGGGATCTGAATGGTTTATGTGCTCTCCTTCGACAGGGCTGGGTTGTGGCCGTGCAGGAGTTGGAGACCGTGCGTGTCCCATGACATGTCCCAGGTGAGGGAAGTACGCCAGGACGTGAGAGGAGGAAGACGTCCGTCTCTGTGAGTTGTATCAGAGAGTAGAATGCAGCAGTTAAAATGTGATGACCGGGTCCAGGGCGCTGTTCTTGCTGCGTTCACACGTGGGAATTCAGAATCAGTGGAGATTCTGTCCGAGTTCCCCTCGTTCTCAGCCTCTTTTCTTCAACGTGAGAGTTTAAGGCACAGTCTTTTTCTCCCGCCTCAGTCCCTCTTTTGGGGTCTAGGGTCACATTTTCAGTGGCTTGATATTTTTCCTGTTCCTGTTGGAACGTCAAATTCACTGCAAAGGCAGGTGTGGTGTGGTGTACACAGAAGCATTTCTCAAACTTTCCTGTGCATGTGAGTCACCGGAAGATCTGGTTAAAATGCAGATTCTGACTCAGCAGGTCTGGGGTAAGGCCTGAGTTCTGAATTTCCCAAGGGGTATTTCCGCCACTGCTCCAAAGATGACACTTGGAGTGGCAAGAGAATTGGACTGGAGCTAGACATAGTTTTTTAGTCTTGTGAGAATTGCCTTGGACCCAGTAAGGCTAAACACATCTTAGATTTTCCTATTATTATCAATATTGTATTATATGGCTCTATCATAGGACTGTATGGATTACACGCATGAATTAAGGATGCCTCAATCTCTTTAAACTGGAGGTTCCTCATCTGCAGAACTGAGAGAACATTGAACGTGATGTGGCTGCCTCACACAAACTATATGAGAAATTATGAAATAATGGGATTTTTGCTGTTTATATTCAATTAATTTGAATTGCATTTCTCTCTGAACCAGCTTCCTACTTTCAGCCATTGTTCATGGGATCTCCCCAGCCATTAAGATTATGATCTTTACGCTTTCAGTTTCTAACTGCTTTGCATTCATCTTCCCAGACTTAAATATTTTCTAAATAACGTTTCTTTTACAGCACCTCTCTCCGCTCCATTACCGTGCTCAGGCTGGAGTTGCCATACCCCTGGGTATCTGTATTAACCATTGTTTTTATTTTCTGTGTGTTGATGATTTGATACCTGGAACCGTCCCTCCCAGAGTTAGCTGATTCCTGGAGGTGGCAAACAACCATATGGGGAGCGCACCTTTCATATGCAAACCCACCAATCCAGAACCTTCTTTATTGGGCCCCACATTCCTGGACACTGTCCACCTGCCCCAGTCACCCCAGGGTACCAGACGACTAGAGAAAGCTGGTAGAGCCTGCTGAAATTATCCAAACAAACCAGTCCTAAGCCCGAGTACCCTGCTTCACCCGTTCCCTCCCTGGCGCTTCCTCACGTGTCCCCCTCGGCATGGCGTGACCCCTCCTCTTAGATCTGTTTGTATAACAAACCATCTTTTCAATGCCAATCGTATCCTAATCTGTTGGCCTCAACATACCTAAATAATAATAAAAGCTATATTTTAAAACAGTATCACTCCCTCCCATTCATAGTATATTTTCATTACTCTTCCTTGAATCTCTTCTTTATTCAAAATGCTCCCCTGGCCCACTTCCCATTGCCGTTATGATGAAGTCAACATCTTTCCTTTAACATCCAGATCCCTTAAAATATCTTGTCCCTACATACATCTCTAACCTTATTTAAAGCACCCTTCACTCCAGTCCTTCTGGTAATCTTTCTATTTCCTCAAACATGTCTTGTGCTTTGTCATTGCTATCTGTCACACACTGTTTCTGATTGATTGAACTACCTATCTAACTGCTGAATCCTATCTGGTTTTTAAAGATGGTTCAAATGCCTTCTCCTCCAGGAAACCTCCTGGGAAGCTTCCCTCTTCTGAACTAACACAGAGCTTTCAAACTCTCCTCTGATACTCACCCTGAACAGCAGACCCATGACATTCATGGATGTAGGATTTGAGTTTTGACTATTTGTGATCAGCTTCAAGTGTTATAAAGAATAGTTTTTCTTGATAAATTTTGTTAAAGCATGGGTTTTATTCATACAATTGTGAATGCAGTGAGTAGGAACCAACCATTATAGTGGGAATAATCATTTTGTGATTTTGTATAACTCTTTACCCAGTACACAAATCTCAATACGGTTGTTCTGTTCTCAAACAGGTAGTATATAAAGTACCTTCAATGGAAGTATAACTTCTGAAGATGCTGTGCTGTCGAGCTTTTTATTTCTTGTGAATCTGGGAATTCACAAAGATATTGGGCTCTATCCTTTGCAAATGCCAAGTACCCTGGAATAGAGTCATTTGTGTATTTGTTTTTCTTTGTTACTAGACTGTGATTCCTTGAGAATAAGAACAAGGAGAGGCCATAATAAACACTCATGAGCTAGAGATTTATTAATTAAATGAATTTAGAGGGCGTTTGGTGGCCTCTAGTGTAAACGACCTCTGAAGTTGATTTCAACTCGGGGATTTTATGACAAGAGTTAAAGTTCAGGTAAAGAAGAGAGCTTTTAAAGGTTTTCAGGAAACTCCAAGTAAGAAGTTAACTGAGTAACTTGGCTTTTGGGAGTCTAACCTGATGCCCGTTGAGGACGGGTTTTCTGGTAGATTTAATGGCCTAAAAATTGAAAGGTGATGTTGACCCATTCACATCCTCCTCAAATCCATCAAAATAGATGAAAGTTAGTAAAAAAAAAAAGCACCAGATGGATTTTGATTTTCCCTCTGTAGAGTTTATCAAGACTTATCAGCCTCTCAAGAGTGACAGCATTCTATCTCGGGATTCACATCTCAATTTACCTGACCAATTAAGCTGGAGAAGACAAACACTCCCGAAAAAAAGTTCAACAGTTGAAAAACAATTTCAAATGTAGTTTGTGGTTCTGGAAGGCCCCCAATGGTAATCAAAGTTCGAACTGCCCAATAATAACATCTCAGATACCTGTGAAAAGAGAAGATATATATTTTGCTTTTTACCATAATATTAAAATACCACCATGTTTGAGAGTATAGATTACTACCAAATTATAACACACTTGCTCATCATCAAGGTTTTCTTTTCATAAGCAGCATTGGCAGGTACTATGCAAACTAATGTAAACTTTTTGATAAACATTGTGTAAAATGACTAAACAAACCCAAGGAAGGGTGTTCACTAGCTAGTCCACTTATCTCTTACTGTAAAACAAATCACTCCAAAATTTAGTGGTATAAAACAACAACTATTTTATTAGGCTCTTAATTTTGTGGCTCAGGAATTTGTGCAAAGCCCAGCAGAGATGGCTCATCCATGCTCCATGCTGAGTTGGCCCTGGGATGACTTGAACGGCTGGAGATAGCTGGGAAGAGTTGATTGAGGCCAAATGTCTGGGGCTTTGATTCTAACTGTGGACTGGGTTCCTCTGTTCTCCGCATTATGTCTGCTCAGAATGCCCAAAGTGTCTTCTTCTCTCACGTGTCTGAGCCTGGGCTGGAATGGCTGGAACAGCGGAGGCTGGTTGGGTCTGTCTCTCTTCTCATTCAGCCTTTCGATATGACCAGCTTGGCTTCCTCACAGCATGGCAGCCCTGGGTGGATGGACCTCTTACGTGGTGGCTGGTTTCCCCCAGAGCAGTAGCAGCCCTGGTAGTAGCTGTAAGGCTTCTTATAACTCAGAAGTCTTAATCTCCTGACACATTGTATTTGTCAAGCAAGTCACTAGATCCAGCCCAGATTCAAGGGAAGGCATGTTTGAATCCACCGCTCAGTGAGAAGAGGAGAAAAGAATTTGAGGCCATCTTTAAATTACCACACTGGTGATTTATGAGCAATATTATAGCCATCAAGGCTATTTATGCAGAAAGCCTTTGATAGTTTAGATGCAGTTGCTTTTACTGATGGAAACTAGAACAGGCATGTATCCTCTTTCTCTTTTCTACCCATGTCTTGTTACATTATTGAATTTGTAAACCACGGGAGAGGTGGAGGAGAAGTGAACTCCATCTGCAAAGGGAAGCTGCTTGGAGCTGGCCCCATGGCCTAGTGGTTAAGTTCAGTGTGCTGTGCTTCAGCCGCCCAGATTCAGTTCCTGGGTGCAGACCTATACCAGTCATCAGTGGTCATGCTGTGGCTGTGGCCCACATACAAAGTAGAGGAAGATTGGCAACAGATGTTAACTCAGGGCAAAACTTCCTCAGTAAAAAAAAAAAAAGGGAAACTACTCTCAGGTGTAATAGGTAATTTATCTAGAAATTTAGTATTGTAGAAAACAAGGTATGCTCAGAAATATACTTGATAATGATTCTGTGCTTTACTTTGAGCAATTGCAAATGAAGAAACTGAGATCATTGTAGTCAGATATGAGGAGAATCAGGAACCAGGGCAACAGAAGAATATGATAAAGATTAGGAGAGAACACACAAAATTCACTTGGTGACATTTGGCTACAGGTTTCATGGAGTCCATAGTAGGTGGGAGTGGAAGTGGGTATTACAACCCCGCTATGTGTATATATATTTGTGCATGATTAGATATACTATTTGGCATATTCCATAGAGCTCTGATAACATGGTCTGGATCAGGCATTCCCACCGAGTCCTTAAAGAAAAATGCCCTGTATACAGAGAACACCTCCAGATATTGTCCAAGAGAGGTATTTGGATTTAGTGGGTCCCAACTAGCTATTCTATACACAGTGTAGATGCAGAAAAGCAGCACTTTTTACAGAATCCTGATGTAGTCAGGCTTTTATTTCTTGGCTGGATGTGCCACATAAGCATTAGGACTTTAAGTAATTGTGTACTAATCTTTGAAGAAGAGCGTTTTTTTCTTGTGAAAATACTGTGCAATTTTCAGATCTTCAACTAGTAGGAAGCTGAGGTGTACAAAGAGAGAAACTAACCGCAGCTGAAGTCAGTATTCATATAAAAACAGATCTGGAGAGAAATCACTCATTTTGAAATTCAATATCTTTTGAATGACGTGAGTTTTTTTTTTTTAACCTGGTGGATATAGGAACAGAAAAATAATTAACACTTTTGTGGGGTTGGAAACCACTGTGCCAAGAGAATAAAAATATTCCCATTCCAGCAGGCTTCCTTGGAGTTACGGATATGATAGTGAACTTGATGTCCAGGAGGACCGCCTTGAAGAAGTGTGGAATTAATTTTTTGAATTGCATTTTAACTTTTCAAATTCCAATTTATAACTTCCTATTACCCGATTTATTTTGGACACAGGTCCTGGACCTGTGGGTCCCTTTAAATTAAGGAAATGTGCTGAACCCCATACTGCCCAGGAGTAGGACAGGGACTGGATTCTCTCCCCACTGGCCAACTCCATTACAAGAGCTGGGATGCCTTTTCCCTCCAAAGTCACTGTCATGGTAACGGGGGCAAACGTAGGAATGACTGTCTTTCATCTTCTCATTATGGATGCTAAAAAACAACAATCAAATGTGAAACTTTGGCGTTGATTTTCCAAATCTGAAGGGTTGGCCTTGAGCTACTTTTCTGTGTAGGAAATCGTCTGCTGCGTTAATTGGAAGTTTTCTGCCCTGATGCTTTGAGGTTTATTTTGGGATTCTTTCTCAGCCATGTCTTACACCCAGACATGCACAACCAAAAGTAAGATTTGTAATTTAATTAGATGGCAGCTTATTGATTCTCTAGGATTAGCTTAATTAGTGAAGTGTGTCCACCTCTAATATTTACACCCCAGGCAGATATTTTCAAGGAGATTCTATCTGCCTGATTTAATACATGAACTATCTAACAGGCTGTATATATGCAGCTCTGAGTTAAAGCAATCAGGCAGAATCTGACATAAAACCATAAAAAATATCTAGCATGGAAATAGAAATTCTTCCTCTGTGAAACAAACATGACATGAAATTTTCCCCTAACATTTTGTTATGAAAAATTTCAAACAAGCAGGAAAATCGAAAGACTTCTACAGTGAACACCCATTTATCTGCCACCTAGATTCTGCCATGAACATTTTACTCTATCTCCTCCATTTTTCCATCCATCAATCCATCTTAGTTTTTGGATGCATTTCAAAGTAATTTCCAGACAGTAAGACAATTCCTCCTAAACACAGTGCTTCAGAATGTATATATACTAACTAAACTTCAATATTTCTATTTTAAAATTTGAACATACAATAAAAGCACAAATCTTAAGTATACTATTTGATGAATTTTGATAAATGCCTACACCTGCATAACCCAAACACCTATCAAGACAGAACATTTCCATCACTTGTCACTCTGGAAAGTTGTCTCATGCCCTTTCCCAGTCAATTCCTGACCCCAGATAGGTACACTTTATTTTATTTTATTTTTTTTGCTGCAGAAGATTCACTCTGAGCTAACATCTGTGCCAATCTTCCTCTATTTTGTATATGGGACGCCACCACAGCATGGCTTGATGAGCGGTGTAGGTCCATTCCTGGGATCTGAACCCAGGCTGCCAAAGCGGAGCATGGCAAACTTAACCACTAGGCCACTGGGCTGGCCCCCACATAAATACGCTTTTGTGTAAGATGGCTTTCACCCAGAATAATGTTTTTGAGATTTATCCATGTTGCTGTGTGTATCAGTAGTTTATTCCATTTTATTGCTGAGTAGTATCCAATGTATGAACCTGGTACAGTTTACCTGTTTTCCTATGGGTGAACACATAAGCTGTCTCAAGTTTTCGGTTATTATGAAAAGATATTCTATGGAAATACTTATATTAGTTTTTTAATAGACATATATTTCTGTTTCTCTTGGTTAAATATTTAGGCTTGGAATTTTTGTTTGTAAGGTAGGTGTATATTTAGTTGTAAAAGAAACTGTCAGATCTTTTCCCAAAGCAGTTGTACCATTTATCACTCCCCCAACAATGTATGAGAGTTGCTCTGTATTCTTACCCCAACACTTGGTATTGTCAGTCTTGTTTTTTGAGGAAGATTAGCCCTGAGCTAACATCTGCCACCAATCCTCCTCTTTTTGCTGAGGAAGACTGGCCCTGAGCTAACATCTGTGCCCATCTTCCTCTACTATATATGTGGGATGCCTGCCACAGCATGGCCTGCCAAGCAGTGCGTAGGTCTGCACCCAGGATCCAGACCGGCGAACCTCAGGCTGCTGAAGTGGAACATGCAAACTTAACCGCTGTGCCACTGGGCCGGCCCTGTCAGTCTGTTTAATTTTAGCCATTGTGGTGGATGTGTAGTGGGACACACAACTTTTAAAAATACCCCATTCAATATTTTATGTGTGGACCTTCTTAACTATCCCAATCCATCTTAGTTCCGGGGTTCTGCAAATTTATCACTGTAAGCACTGAGTATGGGGGAGAACAGTCTCATTGGAAGACAAGCTCCGCAAGCACATGTGTTTACGGAGCTGGCACAACAGGAGCGTAATAATATGTGTTGAATGACGTGACCCTGAGTAAATACTTTCATCTCCCCAGGTCTCACCATCTTCTTGTGTAAAAGGAAAGGGTGAGTTATTCTGAGTCTCCCTAGCACTGAGGTATGGTAATTCGGATTTCTTCCTCACCCCATCTAGTCATGAGTCCCGCGACAGCCTCGCTTGCTTTCTGACTCTTTCCTTTGACGATCTATGGGGTAGGGACTGGGGCTAGGGATTTGCTAAGAGGTCTGTGCACAGTGGGAAATTTATGTCAGAAAATAAATAAATTGGGATATACATGGACAAAAGTACACTGGGAACTTTTCTGGGTGCCAAATAACCTTAACTACTTATGTTTTCTTTCAAGCTAAGCCCTTTTCTTCTTTGTTAAATTTCACAGTTGAGTGAAGGATGCCATCTACTCCATATAAGTGAAAACGACTTGTTTTCTATTGAAATGAATAGACACTGTTATTCTGGTGAGGATTAATGGAAAAGTAATAAACTTGATGCTTATTTTAAATGTTCACAGTGCTCCACTTGTGCCCTACACTTTGCTGCCTAATTCTAACTAGGGCAAAGTTTACAAATCCAATGGCCTCATAAGGATCCTTCAATTTATAGGTCGTCAGAAACCATCACAAGTGTTGAGTAAAAATGCTTTCGACTTATAAGTTCAAGGGTAACAGGAGGCAATGAAAGGGCAGGTGATGTTCAAAAACTGTGAGGAAAATGTAAGTTTACTAATGACTACCACATGCAAATTATTTGAAAAATACGTAAAAATGCTGCTTTTAAAGGCATTTTCTTTGTAAGGATGACAACCTTTGTCCCTGACAGCTGGTAACAGGATTATTGGAGCTTGGGTTTTTAGTGGGAACTCCTCTGTCTAAATGCGCAGGACAGAGCCGATGAGGTGATGCTCGTCTCTACCGTCAGAGCACGCGAACTGTTTGATACCAATGCTGTGAAATGTACTGCAACTTGCTTTTGATCACTTTTTGCAGGTTTTCCGTGAGTGAGTAAGAAGAAGGGGTGATTTCTAATTCTTGGGTGCAAGGTTCTCTTTCTATCCATTAAATCAAGCTCGTTAATTGGGTTCTCCAACCTTTCGTATCTTTACTAACTGTTTTTGGTTGCTCCATCAATCAGGAGGTGTGTGTTGACATCTCACACAATGATGATGTGTTTGCCAATTTCTCTTCCTTCTATTAATTTTTGCTTTATGAATTTCTTTGATTTATTATAAGTATTTTATTGGGTGCATAGACATTTAGAATTGGGATGCTATATTGATGGTGAATTGAAACTTTCATCATTATGCGGTGACCTTCTTTTTCCCTAAAATGATTTTTGTTTTAAAGCCTACTTTGAGCAATATTAATTGATAATCTCTCTTAGTTGGGGAATTTACTCCGTATTAATTTTTATTGTGCTTATTGATATATTTTAAGTTGTTTCTATCATCTTACTTTGTGCTTTCTGTTTGTCTTGCCGTTCTGCCTTTCTGTATTTCTCCCCACAGTTTTCTTTATTTTTGCCTTTTTTCTTGACTGATTGAGTTTCTTTTTTAGTTCTCTTATTCCATTTTTTTTTCTTCTACCGATAAAAAAGCTATCCTCTCTATTTCTCCTCCTTGATGGCTATCTCACGACTCGATTCCGCTCCAGCTTCAGGATGCACTTTTGTTTTCTAGACTTTGGAGTTTCTTCTTACTTTCTAGAGAATTCTGCAATCAAAACTGTGGTAGCTGTAATTTATCTAAGAAATGCATCTTATTTACATTACATAAGTAACTACAACAAAAATTACAAGTAATTGATCTTATTGAGGGGCCACTTGGGATCTCCAGTCTGCACTATAGCCGGAATTAGAATCCTGAAATATGAGTGCGCTTTAGCTTAAGTTTCTTATGGGTTGCACCTGAGATTTCTGTCTTTCTTGTTATAATACAGATTTGGTCATTTCGTCTTTTTTTTCTCACTCCCTCTCTCTCTTCCTTCCTGCCTTCTTTAAATACTGGTCATGTGTTGAGTCCTTGTTATACACTTCACAATATTCCAGGCACTGGGTACAAGATGTATGCTCTAGAAATGCTGCACACAGGCATCCAGGTGTGAGAAGAGAAATAGCGCCACTGGAGGCATTCTGATGCAACTCTATATTATTTTGCTAATTTGATAAAAACAGTTATCAGCCTCAGGCATCTAATGATGTTGGATCACATACTCACTTTCAGGCAATGTTTAATATAGTTGGTACCTCATGCAGTTTTCTGTATAAATTAGTTATTTATATTAAACTAAATACATACTTAAGTTAATCCACATTCTAAAGGGAATTGCTTATGGGTTTGGTTATAAATAGATATTCTCTGTTTGTGTATGTAGGTGTGTTTTCCCAATCAGTGGGCCTTCTGACTTTAAATTTTTAAAATCAGTTCTGGTTAAAAGTTCCAAAAATGCTGTTCTGATTCCTCACACACCTCCTGCTCACTCTAGGTGGTGTGTAATTTTGTGAGGTGTCTTTGCTCTATCCTGTAATTGCTTTCCTTCCCAAGGCTGCTGGGGGCTGCCTTCAAAGTCGTGCTGGGACCTGCTCTCTGCCAGTAAGGACACCGCCGCATAAGATGCTCAATGTCATTTCGATCGAGCAGAAAGTCTGTGCAGTTTACTTTACGCCAGGCTCTGGTATCCCACCCAAACGAAAGCTCTCTATTAAATAGCCCAGTTGCCATTACTGAGTCCTGATTCTGCTGCACTAAATTTTTCAAACGATCTCTTTATTCCTGGGACACGTGCATGTCTAATTGTCAGGTTTAATTTATGGTCCTTGTTACTCTCTAAGTGTTTAATTGAGTTAGTGGTTATAGCTGACTCATAAAACCATAAAATCCTTCAGTGGTAAACTAATTAACTACTGCACCTGCCCTCCAAATAATTAACATTGTTCATTGCTAACAATCAGCATTGGAGTTATTAAAAGTTACCTTACCACTCAGTTGTCTAAAGCAGAGGCTTCTGAACGTATTTGATCATTACCCAGATTAGAAATGCGTTTCCCACATCAACCGAGGACACAGACACACACACACTCTCTCTCTCTCTCTCTCTACTACTGGGCACAGCAGAGTCTGGTATTTTCTATTCTGCTCTCCTCTACTTTAATCTCTTTCACTTAAAAACATACCCGCCTACCAAAGAGTTTTTACAGCCTGTTTGTGGGTTATGACTTCCAAAACACCGGTTTAAGAAAACTCATACATTGAAACGGAAAGTTAAGAAGAATCAATAAAAGCTTTCTTCAAAATTAAAGCTTACTTGTTTCCTTCACCATCGTACACCCATCTAGTCGTTCCAATTCCTTCATAGTTTGAAGCCCAGTAATAAATACAGGCATTAATGTGCAGAGTAAACAGCAAGTACCCAGTTGTTCGAATGACTCTGGCAAGGAGAATAAACACAAAGTAAGTACTCATGTTGTTTCTGAAATACGGCCTATCTTACGTTTTCTTTTCCTTAAAGTCTCCGCTGAATCTCTTTGCTTTACATTTGTGAACCGTTAACTCTCATTACTATAGTATAAGATGATGGTGCCATCACATGTTTCCCGACTGCGGTGTCTCCACTGGGACTGACGGAGTGTAGGAAAAAACCTTCCTCTCTCTTCACAGATGGTGTGAGTCAACTCTGAAAGACATGCCTTGAGGAGCACCCCTCCACTTTGAGCCCCATAGCAGACGCCACACTGAGTTCACTGGATCACCCTGAGAAGCTCGTGGGACTTACGCTGTGACTGAGTGTGACCATGTATCTCTGTGCCAGTGATGTTCAGAGCAGCTAGGAAGGAAATTCAGACTAGAACGAACTGTCATGAGAGAGATATAAAGTCGATGTGTGAAAGAACATGTTTATCAGTACTTGCTCTAATTGAAGCAGGTATTATTTCCTATTTTTTTAGTCCTATATTCTTCTAAAGTATAACGTGATTTTCACACTTTTATCTCACTTCAAATTATTCAGATCTGTTTTAGAACATAGCCCTATATTTTATATAGGCAAAAATCTGAAATTATCCCCTTTTCTTGATCAGGGAGGTCATATTCTTCCTAAATACTGCCTAAAATGTTGTTGCATTGCTTTCTCCCCACTTCAGTGTCCTGACTTATACTTTACCTGTAGATATAGGCCTTGTCCATTATCGATTCCAGATGGTGATTAAACTCAAAAAATGAGGTGTACTGTGTAGAAAACAAGCAAAAGAAATCCAAAAATGTGTTAGTCTTAGATACATCTATGTAAATAAAATAGATTTTATTTGTTACTGAAAATTATTCTATTCATATGTCTGTAAAAAAAAAAAAAACCTAAGGCCTGTTTATCGGTGTCTTCCTCTGGACAGTACATTTTAGCATGATGCCAGACTTCCAGAGCTTCCGCTGTGTTTTATTTTTACCCTCCAGTTAAGTCTTGTTTGTAATGCTTGCTGAAAATCAAGCTTAAAAACATTTCTGTCCTTTTTCTTTTTAATGCATATAGTAGAACTCCGTTTTACAATAATTGAAATCACACTCTCCCCAAAACGTAAAGTAGGAAAAGTATAATCTAATACACTGACGTCACAAGAGCTGTTAAATCTTGTTGTTCAATACTAACATTGTTTTTAAGCAAGTTGCATTAAATGTATATTTACTCCCACAAAATTTAAAGTCCAGTAAGTGTTCGCATTTGTTAGCTGTTATGACGTTGTTCAAAGATACGATGAGTTCATATGCATCTAATCCAAACAAGGCTGCCATGTCCCTCGAGCTCTTTCTGCCTCTGTCTCCTTCTGTCTCAGCTCTCGGCCCCTGCATGCACTTCCTCTTCTGCTGCTGCAGGCGGTTAACCCAGGGGTAGGAGCCGAACGCCAGTCCCACCTCCACCGTTTGCTAACTGAGCCATCTTGGAAAACTCAATATCTCTGTACCTCCGTGTCCTCATCTGTAAATGAGGACAATAAGAAAACGTGCCTCCTAAAGGGTTTGCATGCGGACATGAGTCAACATACTTAAACATGTAATGTGCTTAGACCCATGGTATCTCCAAGAGAGAAGGAACCTTAGAGAGTTCTTAGTTCAAAATTTCATCCAATATAGATACGACTGTAATAGAGCATTTGGAATTAAAAAAATGATATAACAGTGACTACTTACTTAGAAATATACACAAATGATTTGTTTTTCTAGAATTCCTGAAGAGGAAAAGTTCCTCAAACATTCAGATTAAGATCATTTCAATTTGTGGTAACTTGTTTATTGTGCCAGAAGTTTGCACAAGGGCGTGTTTTTAAATTTAGCTTGTGTTCACTGTGGAGAAAACTTATATTTTTGTTTTCTTGTGTATAATTTGGAGACAGATACATATTTATCCTAGAGAGTTGTGCATTAAAATGACACATTTATATGTAAAATGACTGGGTTACGGGGCTGTGAAAAGATCACTGCTGACTTTCAGAATCTCCTGTATTAAAAGAAAATACTGAATATAGAGGGCTTTCAGACATCTTAGGGATACAGAGATGGAACGTGAACAGTTGGCATTTTATAAGCTTTTATTACAACACCAGACCAACTTCCAAATCTCTAGGAAACTGAGTCTTTCTGAAACTTGGTCCTCTCTGAGCAGGGCCTCCTGAAACTTTCCTGGGAGACTGGGAATTCCATGAGGCATGGCCTGCCCACTGAACTGCTTGGAAGGTTAAGTGCTGCCTGAGTCTAGGCCACATGCCAGGGTCAAACCAGAGAGCTCTAGTGTTGTTTTGAATGTACAGGAATAGAGGGTATGGTCCCTCTCAACTTGGAAAAATCATGGGCATGGAAGGAAAGCCCTGTCAGCCTGAGGGTTATTTGACAACCTGATTATAGTGAAGAATTTAGAATCGGAAAAACATGTGATAGAATCCAGATACTGTCAGTCCCCAACAGCATCTCTAGACAGATTTATTCACCCTGCTAATTGTCATTTTCCTCATCTCTAAAATGAAGTTGTTCAGAGGAATAAATGAGATAACAAGCATAAAGTTGAACAAAGTATGTTGGCCCAAGTGTGTATTCGACAACTAGGAGCTGCTGCTCTTGCTGCTGCTGGCGTCATCAGGATCCACTGTGTCCCCAGGTTGTGCTGTCTTGTCTTCCCAAGATGCGAAGGAGATAACCACCTAAAATTTATAAAATCTTCGGTGTTCCTTTTAAGAAGGTTATCTTTGGGAATACAAGCTATCATTGCTATTGTTAAAGATTTCTATGAAATTTCACATTCTCACTCTTCTAAGATTCGTTTCAGGTACCCGATGAAGCCATGAGTTATAAAATATTTATATCTTAGCATCTTTTTGAATAGGTAATACATTTACATAGTTCAAAAGCAATAGGAAATATGTACTTCAAATGTCTTGCCCCTACTCCTGCGCCGATCCATTCTCTTTTCTCTCTTGCCTCCCCTCCTCACCTCAGGTAACCATTTTTATTAGGTTTTTTTGTAGCTGTTCAGTGTGTATGAAAATACAGAAAAATGGGATATTTTCCCCATTCTGTTATGTAAAAGTTAGTATTGTTCTATAAACTGTTCTGTAACTAGCTTTTTTTTTTTCAACTTCGTAATTTATCTTGGAGGTCTTTCTGTATCAGTTCAAAGAAAACTTTCTCTTTATTTTTTTTATTTTACAAAGTATTCTGTTATATAGATGTACCACAATTTATTTAACCAATTCCCCTTTGAGGGTTGTTTGAGTTGCATCCAAGTATGTAAATAATTTTGTTATGCAAAAGTGTATTTGCATTTTTTTCTAGCATTATAGAATTTTAGATGAGCAAGATAACTTAGAGGTCATTTAATCCAACGTCCTCATTTTATAGCCAGCATTCAGGCATTCAGTGACTGTCTAATAAGAAAGGACAAATGGAAAAGAATAAAATTATAAAAGATTCATTTGTAATTATAGTTGTATTTAGAAGTAAAAAGGCATTCCTATCTGAGATTATAAAAATACCTATTATGAGATACAGAATAAAAACAGCTAAGAGCAACTTCCATTAGTAGAAACAACAGCATTTTTCTTTCATTCAATTTTTAAAATTCATAGCATTGACGGGGGCAGAAAAGTGGAGGAGAGTTTGGGAAAGTTAAGAATATTCTACTTTTAGGATATTTTAGATCACTTCAAGATTTCCATTATTATAAGAAGACAATTAAATGTAATTATCTTACCTTTAATACTCTATTTGTCCTAAATATTGGATTAAACCCAAAGAAGAGGTAGAAAACATCAAATGGAATTATTGATGCGACATCCAACTGTTGGAAGAACACGTTCACAGTTATGTTGTGTTTACATGCTTTTTTATACACGGATTGACTTACACGGATGTATATAAAAACTGACCAGCCGCCATGAAGTATTGTTTAATACAAAATTGCCTTCATGGTGCCACCGAAAGGCATATGAGAACCATGAAAACAAGGACGCTATTTTGTAGCCTACTACCGACGTACTTCATTTCCACCTCGTTGCCCCTCCTGTTGCCTCAGCCACTGCATTCTCTGGGACTTTTTTGGACCTGTCACATACACTTCAGAGATGGCATGGCTGCTAATGTTAAAATACATTTTAATAGTGTTTTAAACGTGGGGCTCTTGGACTGAAAATCAAGTCCGCTCTTGATTTTATTTGAAATCATTGCCCATTCATCACAGTGATATATTTTTATGTTCCAGCTAATTCTCCAGCATTCAGAACTGATTATATTTTTGGTGGCTCATCCAGACTCCTCAATTCTCTCTACTGCTGCCTACTTTGGATCGTATTGCTAACAATAAACTGCTGTGAAAGTATCTATTGGAGACCGTGCAGACTAAGAGAGAAGAGAGGAAAGAAATCAGTGCCATTTACAAATAATCAGCAGCTCCAATGGGAAAAGGTACTGAAAGCGCTATTATGGCTAAAAATAGATATTTTTAAATTCACCATATACTTAAATTATTCCGGCCTTCTATTACCCTGGTACTTGTGAAATGACACATCACACTTGAATACTTTCCTGATCGCAGTGATAGCTAAAAATTCTTCTATGTAAGATAGTTATTCATTTTCATTAATTTTTACGTGGTTTAAAAAATAGGGTACATTAAAAAAATCTAATTTACTTAAGACAATTAAGAGCAGTTAAGAGCTTTCTGTAAGATCATATATATGAAATGGAGAGTTGAGGTAATTAATTGTGTACCAGAATTTCACAATAGCCTAGGTCAATTGAAAAGAAATGGAACTTTCAGTTTGATTTAACCGGATTGGCTATTATAAACAAATTACTTACTAAAAGTATTGGTTTAGAAATTGCATCATATCATCAAACCTCATTGATTTTTACCCTACAGATATTGAGCCTCGTAACAAGTTGAGAAGTATACAGAACAGCTGCTAAAATAATGTCTCACAGAGCAGAAGGCAGGCTCACAGAGCCGTTGACTTGTGTAGTGCTATTTCCGCACCCATGTTTTCTGGCTCAAATCACAATGATCTTTCCTTTTTACCTTTAAAATAACTTTATTAGGACTAATATGTCAGAATCATGATCTTTTTACTTGCTGCCTATCCGGTTGCTCAACTGCCCACTTGCCTTCTCTGTGCGGACAGTCACCAGCTGTGTTTGATGTTAACACACTAGCATGGATTTGTGTAGGTAGAGATGATTTATTTTTCACGGGACTGTAGAAAATTGAATTAAGTGTTGACTAACACTGCACTTTGTACAAGGTGCTTTGCGAGGCATGTTTGAGTTGAAATCAGAATGAGATATTGTTTCTGTCCACAAAAAGTTAACTATCTAATAGTGGTGGAACCAAGCACAAAAATAACTATAATACAAGCCAGAAGACAGGCAGGGTGTGCTACGGGAACTCAAAAGGAGAAGGGACCACAATTAAATGAATGTAAAATTTTACATTTCTAAACTCAAATTAAATATATGGTTAATTTGCTCTTATTCAAATGCAAGAAAGTGATTAAGAGTTCGGAATAAGCTTTGTGGCACTTACAAAGAATATCCATCCCCTTTGTAGAGTTCATCAAAGTAGTATTTATTATCAATATGTCTAAGTATGTGACAATTTTTTACAGAAAAATTAGTTGGAGATAAAAACAAATTGAAAGAGATTTTAATCACCAGAGATCTCCAATAGGGACAATTTTGCGTGTAAATCCAAATTTGTAGTTTTTAACAAGATTTGAGGCCACTAAAGGGTTGTCCTTGGAGTGAGAGTCTGGAGTTCACTCATATGGATTAGGCAAACTTGGATAACCACCAATCTCTGCCTATTTCTCAGAGTTGGGAGGAACAAATAAAAGATAAGAAAGTACTTTGCAAATAATTATGGTTGAAAAACATAAGATTATACTCTTATTTGGGGAAGATACCATGTTATTTAAGTAGTTGCTTCTTTTCTAGTTGTTATTTTGCTTACATGGACAAGAAAGAAACGAGTAGAAACCATTTTGTAGACTTTTACACTATTATGCTACATGAATTGGAGGCTAGAATTCTGTGTGCATAAGACAAAGTACACCTCCTACTCCTTTCCTGACATTTAAATTGGAATTTAAATGTGGGCACTAACATTTTGTTCTGCCTAATAAAGACCCATATATTGAATTACACATTTGCGCGTACAAGGAAGTATATCTGGTAATTATTGAGAAGAAAAAAGTTCGGGCCTACCTTTGCCTAATAAAATTTCATCTGTATAAACTTTGTTACAAAGGTTATAATTCTGAAAGACGGCAGATTTTTTCTGGTAGAAATCCATAGATGGGACCCAAAGTGAAAATGGCAATGGGTTACTTGAGCAAATTTGAAACTGTCAGTCACCTACCTGAAATTTTGTAGAACTCCTGTAGTGTTTCTTTAGCTCATTTGAATCCACCTGAAATGTTATATTTACATTTTATATAAATTTTAACCGATTTCATCAACTTTCCAACTTTAGAAAATATTTAGAGCTATTTCCCTTTCTCATTCCTTCCGGCTTCAACCTATAAATATGCTCTATCCTTATCTTAAACTAAAAAACCTTCCCTGGCGTTTGTTTTCTTTGTGTTATTGCCCTGTTGTTTGTCACACTCAGTTTTAAAGAGAGTCACCTACATCACTTTGTTCCACATCTTTCCCTCATGTTTATTCCTCAAGACGCGGCAGTTTGACTTTCGCTCTCTTCTCTTATTGCATCATGACCGCCAGTGGGTGAAAGCCACCGATGACCTCCTAACGAACACACCCAGGGAATCCTGTATAGTACTTAGCATTTTTTTTTTTTACGGCATTCACCCTGTTTTGAAATTGCACATGTATTTCTTCGTCCATTTATTTAAAATCCGTTTACTCCATTAAATGGCAATCTATCTCCAGACAAAGTCGATTTTGTTTAGCAACTGTATAAAACTAGTGGCTAGGTAATACTAAGAGCCCAATAAATATTTGAGTGGATGAATAGACAAAGGAATGAAGACATGAGTAAAACTTTTTGAAGCATTTGACATTTTTTTGAACAATTCTGTCCTTGAAACTATGACTTTCTAAAGAATCTGTAAGGCCATTCTTGGTTTACTTCTTCAGTCTCAACTTTGTGGCGTCCTTCTTGGATTCTTGGGCTAGCCCTTTCAGAGCCAGTGTTCCCCGGGACTCAGTGATCTTCTCTTTACCCTTCTTCCTGGGAAGTTCCATCCACCTTCACAGTTTCAAAGATCACCATGCATGTTGATGCTACCAAATCTCTGCCTCCACCTAATATCATTTTCTTGAGCTGTTGACGTGTACGAGCAACTGCCTGTCGTCTTCTTCATTTAGCAGTTTGCTCATCTCAAGTGTAATCTATGCCAAACGTGAATTCATCATCATTCTCCATTCCCCTTAAGCCTACCACGCTCCTCCTCCTCCTGCTCCTATTGAGTATCCTACAAGCATCCTCATCTACACTGGTCACTCGCCCTCCCTCAGCCCTCATCCAGTCAGCAACCAAGTTCCACTGATTCTTCTTCCTAAAATTTTCTCTGGTCCATTCTCCCTTTTGGCCTTGGTCTCCTTGCCTTTAGTCGTGCTCTCCTCGGTCCATTCTAAAATGGCAGCTGGATGATCTCCCTAAATCAGGTCATTTAACAATCCCCATTTATGTCAAATCCTGTACCTCCACATGACTTTAAGAAAAAATCCAAGCTCCTTTTCATGGTCGGTGCTACTTTTTCTATCTTACTGGCCTCCTGTGGCACCCACACCTCTGCGAAATAGTTCCTCAAATGCATCACAGAGTTTCTTGCCTTGATGTCTTTGCTCTTCCCAGAGCCTGGAACGTATTTTTTCTCTTTTCTCTTGTGGTGGAGGTGTGCAGATAGCTTAAATTCATCCATCAAGATTTGGGCCAGGTGTCCCCTCCTTCATGCGGTTTTCTCTACCCCTCATAGCCCCAGGGCTCACCTCTCTCATGATTCACACCACAAAAACCCACTATTTTTCTTTTGTCTGTCCGTCCTCCATACTCTGAGTTACTTCAGAGGGAAGGGACCAAGTCTTTGTCTTCTGTTTCTCCAGTTCCTAACACAATGTCTCACACACAGGAGTTGCTCAATAAATGTGTGAGAAGTGATAGATGAATAGGGAGGTATTTCTTAACATTCAGATCTAAAAGAATTAATGCTAATGTGGGACTTAGAAGCCTATATTTCAGTTACAGGTAGGAAGGCATTGCCTGTGTACTATTAATTAGTTGACCAATGTATTATAACTTGGACACAGGAAGCCACATGTTGTAACAATTATTATTCAGGCTGTCCAACTTCAGAAGTTTTAAACTAATGCTGAGCAATGTTAGAGATTGGTTAGCCAACTCTCTAATTCCTACCCCCCACACCTACTTTTTTTGACTATAATTTTTGCTCATGTACACATACTAAATTTTGCAGAAATGTGTTAGAAAATATATGACCTGCTCATTTAATGATTTTCGCTGTGAAACAAAACTGCTTACTGAGCCACAGGTAGACACAGATAGAAGGTAAAGTTGAACCATGTCCCAAGCTTGAGTAGAACCGATCAGCTGCTTCAAAGCTCGTGTGGGACAGGCGCGTTTCAAGTCTGAGAAGTTAAGTTAAAACATCACCTCTTCCTCAAACCCCGGAAGAACGTTTTTTAGCACATTTTTTCCCTTTTCTTTCAGGGTTGTCTATGATCCTATGATTGAATAAATGTAAATGAAACTAAAACGTGCTAGATTAAATGAAAATGTCATCTAATGATTCTGAAATTCCTCTTCTTTGGAGTGCTAAATAAGTTTGGCTTCATCAGCCTTATGAGGATCAGCCTGTGTACCGGTAACAATTAGGCACTTATTTTAAAATGTCACCCTATTTAATTCTCTTTCTTTTAAGCCTCATCGTCATGCAGGCAACGCTTCTTCAGAGGAGGCTTACTTTGGGAAAGGTATGCTAATTGCACCTAATCCTTTCCCAATAAATAGTTTTTGGAGAAGCTCTACCAAGGTATGTTATATGCACTTATTATCTACTTCTCTTAAAAAGTTCATAGAAACTCCACAATTTCACATAGAACAGATAGAAGTGCTTCAAAAATAATAATGCCATCTGAAACAAATACAATGCAGATTACATAATTATTCAAGGAAAGAAAATACTTGAACCAAGATTACCCTTCATTCATTCCTTCAGACATTTCTTGAGTAAACTCTGAGTTCCTAGGATAGATAAGGAAATGAATCGAATACTGTCCCTACTCTCTAATAAGAAACTTATTATCAGGTAAGAAAGAGAGCTCCTTGTACAAATATGAGACAACAGGGAGAAGCTAAGTATGTGGATATTCATTCATCTGATTTATTCAACAATTTACTGCACATCTTCTAGATGCCAAACCCTCACTAGGTGTACACAGTCTTATTTAATCGTCACAATAGGTTTATGGGGTGGATACTACTATTCCCACTTTATGGATGAAAAAGATAGTATTCAATGAAAGGGTAACTTTATTTTCTTCATATAATGCTGCTAGTGGAATCTGACCCTGAGCTGTTTGGTTCTACTACATCATAATTACCCTAATTGTTATTTAACAGTTAAATAACAGAAGCATGAGTAAAGTGTAGAGAAGGGAGTGGTTAATTTTCTTCAGGTCAGTTTATAAACATTGAGAGCATTAAGCGCTGATAGCAGTTGAGTAAAATGGTGCCTGATTGACATCATCACCAGATGGCGCTCGCATCTGCACGGATCCTTTGTGATTCTAGGTTTAGCAAAGTGTTGTGTGTGGCAGAGTCTCATATCTAATTTCCACGGTCATTTCCAACTTTATTTCTGCTGTCTATAGAGGAAATTAAGACAAGTGACTTTTTTTTTGGTCCTTGATTCAAAATTCTGATCTCTATTTGTGCAGCACCATTTTCAGAAGAAAGATACAGTAAATAAATGCTGTGGAAAACTTGCAAACCCTCCCAGTTCCCAGTATTGTGGCTTTTAGCACCTCAAAGTGTTGTCTGTTACTTATCTGTTTTCCGTTAAGGCCTTGGGGAATTCATATTTTCATTCTCCAGCCCTGACGCAGTACCTGGCAACTGCAAGTATTTAATAAATGTTAGTTGAATGAATGAATGAATAATTTGCTGGTGTACACCAAAGCTAGCATAGATAGCCAAATGTAGAGACCTTCAAGTTGGGTACTCCACTTACATAGTTTTCTTACCAAAATGTAACCCAGTTTCAAAGGCTAAAACTACCTACTCTAAATCAAGGAAACCATTAAACGTCTTTTGAACAAACAAAGCAATTAGTTCCCGTTCTATGTTTGTAGCTTATGGTAATGCATTTTAAATAGAGCCCATTGAGTGTGTTTTTATTGGTTATTTTTCTTGGTTTTAACACTCCATTGTGTGCAAAGGCCTCTTATAAAATTGAAAATAAAAGTCTCCCCTTACTGATTTTGTCATTTTCCATTTGTCAAACATCGATTTTCTCCCCCCTTGTGCATCTAATGGAGGTTGAAATTAGCACTCTTTTTTTGGTGTTGTTTACTCCTTATTTGTACACCGTCATCATCATTCATCAAGCTGCCAGTGAGCTCTGGGGACAGTGCTGGTGGGTTAACCAACACTCTGAAGTCCGCACAAAGGCTATTTTGAGTAGATTTTTGCTACAGCTTTAGTTCTTGCCTTTAGAGTTTATTTCTTGGAACGATTTCAAATAAAGGAGGTATTCCCCAGCAAACAATATTTTTTTTAGAAGAAAAATAACCAAAATGACTTCTTTCAGCTTTTTGATAATTTAAAATTATCTGGAGATTCAAAAGAAAATAAATATTGAGGAGATTAAGAAATCTACTTCTCTTCTACAAAAACATATATAACCCAAGGTGCCACACACTGGGTCACTCTGCTCTTCCTACTGCGACATTGGGGGATCTGTTCTGTGCAGCCCTTGCTGGGACTGTGGAAAGATGTTTCAGTGGACATCAGTTGGGAAGGAAGCATCCTGCTAGGCAGCTAGGGAAAGGACCAAGGAGGAGAAGCTCTTAGATTTAGGTGTGTGCTTGTGAAAACACATTCTTTTGTTTATGTCTTAGATTAATCAGATTGGCTATGAAATTCCCTCAATACTGAGAATAAATCCAGGAGAAGATACTTTCTCCTGAGGGTAAGGATGCTAGTTGGTCACTGCATTTGACGGTGAGACGTGGGATGTGGTGAATCTAGAAAGTGAAGAGCAAAAGGAAGATAGGCCAGCAGATACTGTATTAATTGAAAAACAAAACAAAACGACTACTGTGTGTCTCTGTGCTTGATTTGCACCTGTCTGCATGGCATGCCTTCCACGCCCATGGTTTGCTCTCTCGATGGAGACCTTGATGGCTCGTTGTTCTCTCATTGCCTTATAGCACATTCCAACAGTACATTTTGCAATAGTGGAAATATTCTTTGCTATCCAATATGGTAGCCGTTAGCCACTTATGGATACTGGGCACTGGAAATAGGGATAGTGTGGCTGAGAAACTTGAATTTTTAATGTTATTTAATCTTAATTAATTAAAACAAATTTGAATAGACACATGTGGCTTGTGGCCACTACATCAGAGTCTACACTAATTAAAAAGGTCATGAATGCTTTTCTTCCCTTTTTAAGTGGATTTTCCCAAAGGGTCCAGGTCTAAAACCTTGGACTTGATTTCCGTGCTGTGTGCAAGCACTGTGCTAAGTGCTGATTATACAACGATAGACAGGACTCAGTCTGTGTCCTACCACACTCACAGCCTGGTGCTTTCTCACAACACCACCTTGTCTCCCAAGGAGGCAGGGCCGACTCTGATGAAGGAAATAATACCGCCTCAAGTAAAGAAATACTGAGGGGAACCACAGATGATCACGTGCTGGAGAACTGTGGCCTCGCAGACTGCGGGAGGCTTGATTACGAGAGGAAGGTGTATTAAACTATTTCTTCTTTTTGCATTGATAAGTTATATATTTTTTAAACATTGTTTAGTTAAAATATGTATGTGCACGGTTTTGACCTTTCAGACCTGGCATTATCTTTGTATCCTCAGGTAATATCGAATTCTGAAAAACTCGCCAACTGAGCCAACACGGTGTGGTCGTAATGAGCGTGGGTTTTGGAGTCAAGCCCTGGGTTTGAATCCTGACTCCACTACTTTTCACCTACCTTCTCCAGACCTCAGTTTCTGTATCTGTAAATGGGGCTAATAATATCTTCCTCATAAGGTGATTGACGGGACTGAGTGAGGCATTGTAAATAAATCAACCAGAATAATAATGAGAGCTCACGGTTGATATGCACTCAGAGGCACCAGGCGCAGTTCCAGGCAGTGTACATGCATCAGTTCATTCGGTCTCCTATTAACAGCATGAAGTGCTATTGTTATTCCCATTTTCAAGACGAGGAAACTAAGGCACAGGGCGATGCATGGTCCCCAGCACATAGGGAGCGCTTGATGGTTGTCTTGTTGTTATTGTTATAATAATAATAATTATGATTATTATCATACTGGTGGTTTCCAGTGGTTAAAGACCCATCCAGTCAGACATGAAATAAAACAAAGCTAATTTGTTTTTTGTGGGCAGACCTGATATTCATTCGTTAGTTTCTGCTTTCCCCTTATGACTCACTATGATGTCTCCTCCTCTTATAAACTGGAGTCTGGGCTGGATTAACAGCATATCGCAAAAGTAGATGAGATCACACATGACGTCCGTGATGAGCCAGTAGTGTGTGTTGTCTGGGGTCTGATACGGGAAGACGAGGCGCAGTGGGATGAGCCAGCAGTTCCAGTTATAGGCCACGGTGACGAGCAGGAGCCACAGGAGATAGAGACGATCTAGAAAAACAGCAACTGGGGTGACCCACACGGCAGCAACAGGCATTGAAATAACCCTCTCGCTCAGTTTAGGAAAGCTCAGTTTAGGCAGCTCTGGAGCCAGGAGCTCTCCTCTAGGTGCCTCCATGGACACTCAGACAGACCATCCTGCTCCAGAGCAAGAGGCCCTGGGCGCTGGGCGCTAAGGTGGTCCTGTCAGCTTTGGAGAGTGTCTCTCCTATCTCATAGAGAAGGGGCCACTCTGAGCCTGCACCCGAGTGAAAATACTGCATGGATGGCAAGGGGAACCCAGAGAAGCTGGGCTCCCCGCCCAGGGTGGCCACAGCAGGCTCTGCTTGTGGGCAGCCCAGCCGCAGGGTCACGGGCATGTGGTGAACGGCCTCACTTGCCCCAAGATGTGTGGGTGAGGGGAGGGCAGAGAACCAGACCCCGAAGGCTGTCCCAGGCCCTTTGCCCCAGGGAGGCGGTAGGAGGGGATGTGTCCAGTTAGAATAATTGACAGTGTGAGCCCTGGAAGAAGATGAACACTTACGATGGTTTTTGAGCCGGGGGTCAGTGTAAATATTGCTGACTGCTCTGGGGCTTTCTTTTCAAAGGTATAATTAGGGGCAGGACAGACCCTGACTGTGTTTTAAAAACAGGCAAGAATATTTTATCGGTTGTCCTCATCAGAGAGGGACAAAGGAGCCATTGCATATTTAATATAGTCTAAATTCTGCTTTCTGGGTAGATTCAGAATGTGGGCCAGGGAACATGGAAGCCCTCTGCGACACTGGTTACAGAGGTTCTTGGTAACAGCCGGCCCTCCCCCAGGACAGTCCCCCTTTGACGGTACCCGTGTACGAATCTATGCTTCTCGGGAGTCTCATCCGCTTTAAGTACTCTGTCAGAGGCATCTTCCGCAGTTTCCAACACAACACGTGATAGTAATGTTCTTCTTTGGGCTGAGCATTGCTTTCTTGGGTTGAGGATACAGCTGTGGGTTTTGCTTTAGAGGAAGAAAGGAGATGAAAACGTTTTTAAGAGGTTAAATTAACTTAAATTGGCTTAATGAGAAAAAGCTTGGATTTCTTGAGGTCAGAACATTCCAGAATCTTCCCCTTTCCATACAGGCAGATGAGACATTTCGTGACACTTAAAATAGTGACATGGTGACAATATCCATCTAATGAACTGGAATTTGGAAATATATACGTTTAAGCTCACTAATTAAGTGTCCCACAGGTGTTACAAATAGGATATTTTAAATATAAACCTGATTCTCACATATTTTGGAGCATAAAGAAAGTGTGTGTGCTTTGGCTTTGCATTGAGCAGGAGCGTTGCAAATGTGTATAGTTCTATGGGATTCAGTTTCAGGCTTCTTTAACCTCACATACATCCTTCAAGTTACGAGCAAATAAAGCTCAAAGTATTCTTTTCAACATACAGTCATCAAACTATAAGGACTATGTTTTATTTTAGCCTCTTCTCTTTAAAAGAAACTATTATGCAATACATAGTTTATTTTGAAAATCCAACTTCCCTTCTACAGAATTATAAGGAAACCCTCAACTCCATCCCACGTAATTAACAATTTTATTTTTATTTATCTGTTATTAAACAACCAAACTTTCTTCTATTTCTTTGTCCGTGCATACACAAACATTTTACATATATGCAATCCTAGTGTACGTCTCTTTGGTGCTCTGCTTCATCGTATTTATTAATTTTTCACAGACGTATTTCTGTAATGACCAGCGAGGTTGGCAGCCATCCTTCCCCTTGTGTGACTGTTGATGCCCTTTGCTCTGTTGTGTACTCAGTGTCCTGCGTTGTTATCATAGGCAGTTTGTATACTGTGGGTGTTCTTAGTTAAGATTTACAATAAATCCTGCTATGGCAGATGTGGTTGTTGGTCTGCGCATATGCCATGGCCCCGGCTGTCACGTGCAGAGGGCTCCCTGCAGCTCTTGGCTGGAGGGTTTCTCCCTGCTGGCTTGCTTGAAGCGCTGGAGAGTTACAACATGCCCCAGCAGCAACCCTCAACCAACGAAGGACAGGAGCTGGGGAATCAATCCACCATCTTCTCTCGGGATAATTCTTAATCTCCGAGTGAGTGTCATCCGCATAGATTTCCAGCTGGATCAAGCACCGGTGGCCCACAGTAGTAACCCGGTCATTAACACACCTTTATGGTCTTAACTCCCTTCTCTGTCTTTCTTGCCCGCTTTTACCTTCCTGAGTCCCCCTCAACATCCACTGTTTATACCCAAATCGTTGTCTCTGGGTCTGCTTCTGGGGGAACCCAAACTAAGACATTTGCAAAACAGAGTTCCCTCACAACTTCCTTCTTCCCAGTTCTTTGAGGTGACAGTGCTTACCAGTTTTGGGGCTGGCTTCAGGTGAGGATAAATCATCTTCCACCAACTTCCTTTTGTACAGGGCCGTTCTTTGACGCATCCTCTTTACCAGGTTGTGTAGCTGGGCGTCAGAATACTCGTTTATAATGGGGGCTTCAGGTGGTTTGCTCTTTGGACTAAATGAGGGGAAAAGTGGCAATGGAGATAAAGTCATACAGGAGGAGATACATACAGGGAAGGGATCAAGTCTTCACCTTCCTTATATACTCAGAATTATTAACTGCTCTTTTCTGCAATTGAATAGGACAATTCAAGCATTGGGTTTGATGGAAATAGTGCTGGTACAAACCAGATTTGCCACAGAAAGCCTAGAATGCACAAATAGCAAATGGCCATTCTTGACCATAGTGGATCTTGGTGACTGTGACTCTGCCACTAAATTTTGTCATTTTTAGAAAAAAAGCTATAGCTGGCGTGGTAGGCAGAGTTATAAGATGGCCCCTTGGTGGACACGTCCTGCATGATCCTGGGAAAAATGAATATGGTGGATTTTACTCCCATAATTAGTTCTTGTTAGATGGCTCCTTGACTTTAAGAGATTATACAGATGGGCCTGATGTCATCAAATGAGACCTTAAAAAGCAGAGAGTTTCTCCAGCTGCTGACAGAGCAGAAAATGAAGCATGAGGGGGATTTTACTTGTGAGAAATTCTCCACTTTTGGCTTTGAAGAAGAAAGGGGCCCGCTGATAAGAATTGCATGAGGCCTCTAGGAGCTGAGGGTGATCCTTGGCTAGCTGATAACAAGGAAACAAGGACCACAGTCCCACAGCCACAAGGAACTGAATTCTGCCAGTAACTGGAATGAGCTTGAAGCAGATTATTCTCTGGTGCTTCCAGGTAAAGGGCCCCGCCAGGCCTGGCTGGCACCTTGATTTCAGTTGTGCGAGACCTTCAGCAAAGAACCCAGGAACGCCCACCCAGACTTGGATCTGCAGAGCTGTGAGCTGACAAATGGGTGTTGTTTTAAGTAACTAAGTTTGTGATCATTTGTTACGCAGCAGTAGAAAACTAATATAGTTAGCGTGCTTTAATTAACTTCCTTTCTAAGAAAACATACAGACTAGGACGGGTATAAGGTATAAACTAGTATACTTCATAACAATCTGAGTTTCCGCACAGGTTTTCCTCAGAGCTCTAACTCCCTCTACCTTCCTCCTGAGGTCTGACACTGGGTCTACACAGCCCCGCATGGGTTCTATCCATTCTCACCTCCTCATATCCATATCTGTTCTTTCTATCTCACTTCCAAACCAGACCACAGAGTTCGCATTAGAACTGGGTAACTCGTGGGTTCCATTTGAAGAGAACTCTAGTATGAGCCTCTCTCCACTAATCTCTACTCCCCATCAGGCCCACAAATATATCGTATCTGTAATTGTTTACAGATTCCCAGACCTTTCATGTCTTTTTCTCTCCTCTTCTAATTATCATTCTATAATTTATACTTCTTTCAAAAGTCAAAAGTCTTGCCTCAGCATCGAGATTCTTCAAGTGTATCCCACTAACTACGACCTTTGTAAGCCTTCTCAAGGTGGTGAAGACTGAGCAGCGGTGAAAGAAAATCTGACACGTCTTAAACAATACAGAAATAGGGGAACATTAGGTCCACAAAACCAGAAAAACTTTTCTTTCTGATTGAGAAGTGTTGTCATGTATATCATTTCAGTCATTTCTTCTTAAAGTCTTAGTGAGCCTAGAAGTTTATCCATCTGTCAAGTGATTATTGAGATTCTACTTTATGTACTGGAAACATATATAGAGTTAGAGAGTTAGACAGACACTAGCCCTACGGATGTTCATACTTCAAAGTGGGGGCAAGGATGTAAAGAAGTAGCTAATAACAAAGATATGCATGAAGTGCTCTGCTCACATCGAACTTGGCCTGTGCTATCAAGGAGGGGCTGTACAGAGAAAGCTTCTTCAGTCTGAAGGAATCAGAAGGCTTTTGACAGAGAAATGAAACAAGGGCCTTCTGGGACTTGAGAACAGTGTGTTCAAAGACGTGAAAACACATGACATGTTCAGCAAGTGTTTTGGTGTGACTGGAACAGAGTGTGTATATGGAGGGGGCCAGGTGGCAGGCAGAGTAGGAGTGGAGGTGGTCATGTCTGGAAAGGAGAGTGGAGTTGGGTTATGATGGGTCCTATATGACCCGCTTAGGAGTTTGGACATTAACCTGTAGGCTAACGGGAGCCAATGCAGAGTATTCAGCAAATGAAGGGTGTGAGAAGGTGGAAGTTCTGGAGAAGCAGCAGCAGTGGTTGAGTTGAAGAGGAGCAGTGTCAATGCATGGAGGCAAGGAAGGAAGTTAATAGATTGGGTTAGAGCTGGTGGGGGAAAAAGAGAAGGGCTAAAGAAATATTTTAGAGGCAGAAATCAAAGGATTTGAACTTTCTGGATCTTTTGGATAAATCCAAATAAGGAATCAAGAATAACTCCTAAGTTTCTATTAAAATAGACTAGATTCATGAAGACACTAATATAAATAGGAATTCAGAAAGGAGATATTTGTACGTAGTGGGTGCATGGAAAAAATGAATATTTTGTGTGTGTGTATATGTTCGACTCAAGGTTGTGTAAGACCTTGTGTGGTGGGACCTTCTTGTGATGCCCAGGGGACATTCAGAAATACAGCTCTGGCCGGGTCTTGGGGGTCCTCAGTGGATATGGGGTGTTTGAAGCAACATGAGTGGATGACATCCTCACAGACTGAAGTTTTCAAGGTCAGAAACTGTATGTTTCCTTTATACTCCACAATAAAAGTTAATAAATGTTTATTGAATAAATAAACCCACTACTTCTAACCTTTTGTTTGACCTTATTTGACGTGCCTCAATGCAATAAAAAAATGTAAGCAAAGTGAAGCTGAGGGTTGGCGGGTCACTAACTGTGCAGTCAGGTATCCAAACTGTCAAAATGTCTAATTCACACCCGAAGACCTAAGGAGAATGTTTTTTCTTTTCCTGAATTATCTATAAGCCCTAATTGACCACATAATTGCCACTTAACCACACCAGTTTGTACTGTGCAAACCTACCTAACAGTTAAAATGCTGAAAATTGTGTTAGAAAGCATGCCAGCATTTCAAATACATAGCTATATTTTAACTATTATACGCTTTTCTTTTTGTATTAACTGGGGATTAATATGTCAATCTACTTCATGTTTTCTTTTTTCCAGCTTCTTTTCTGGAGTAATCTTGGCTCATCTTCTCCCCCACCTACCTATATACAGAAGATATGAATATATTTTTCTTTAGATAATTTTATGACTGAAGGGAAAAAGGCAAATACAGATGAAGAAACATATATCTCATGAGATAAACGAAAAATCAAATGGGGGTAGAAGGGAGAACCCATGGTTATGCCTTATATAACTATGCTTCCTTTGAGCTATATTTGATATTTGATTTTTCTTGTTCATATTACTAATTGTATATTTTTAAAAGAATTATTCCTCATGGTTCCTTGAGTAAAGAATTGGTAAAGAGTAAACATATTTTACAAATTTTCATAAACAAACATAGAAGGAAAGTCTTTTTGGATAGTGATTTCTTATTGAGATGGGTGAGGCTTTTAAAATTTGTTTATATACCTATGGAAGAAAAAATAATTAGTTACTGATAGAATGAAATTTATTCCTTTTTTTTGGTAGGATACAGAGAAAACTTTTAAAGAAGAAGTTAATGAAAAGAATATATAGTAGCATTCCTTTTTTATTTAAATTCAATTAGAGATATGGGCAAAAAGAATCACATAATTGACAACTTTCCCTTGTTTGGGATTGCAGAAGTCTTTGCACTCCAGGGCAATGTGTCATAGTAACTTCAAGATGGGTTATAAGTAGGCCTTACCTTCGTGAAGTGGGAGAAAAGCCATCATGAAAGGGATGATAGGAAAGAAAACCTTGTAGTCTTCAGGTGTACTCAGGAATATCAGTTTTAAGAAAGTACATACGTAAGATGTAAATCTTGAAATTGATTTTTTTAAAACTGTGTTTATTAAGAACTTGGAAAATTTTCATGTACACTCAGGGATGCATGTTCTCTTGTTTAAGATTTTTGCTTTAATACAGCACAAAGGGATAACTAATTGTGATGGGATAAGATGGTTGGGTGGCGCTCAGGGATGTGTTCACAGAGGAGGTGATATTTGAGTAGAACATTGGAGGGTGAATGGCACTTTGACTGATAATTATTCAAGGCAAAGGAAACAGCCTAAGGAAAGGAGTGTTGGTTGCTGCCTTGAGAAGTACAATAAAAGTTCAAACGTTTTAACAGAGGTTCCCAGATCACCTATAACTTGACTTGAAAGTTCAGTTGAGATCAGCAGGGAACAATAGCAGAATTCTAAGCAGAAGAGGACCATTATTGGCTAGGCTTTAGAAAAATGAATGAAACAAGATGATGAGTTGCGGTGAGGAGGAAGTATGACTTGACAAGTCGAGTTAAAATATGTGTGTTGCTGTAAATTCCAAGTTTGGCCAGTGTACTGCATTGAATAGTGCTCAGCCAGAATTCATGACCACCCGGAACCTCAGAATGTGACCTTATTTAGAAACAGAGTCTTTACAGATATAACTATTTAAGTTAAGATGAGATCATACTGGAGTAGGGTGGGCCCTGAATCTCATGACTGGTGTCTTTATAAGAAGGCCAAATGAAGACATGGAGCAGACACACGGGGAGAATGCCGTGTGATAACAGAAGCAGAGATTGGAGTGCAAGCCAAGATACAACAAGCATCACTGAGGGAGAATCTGATTTGTACCTCTCTCCTAGCTTCTCTTGGTTGCCAGTGATGCTTGTACTTTGGCAACCAACAGAAGCTAGGATAGAGGTATGGATCAGATTCTCCCTCAGGCTTTCACAAGGACCAATCCTGCCAACACCTTGATTTCAGGCTTCCAGCCTCCCGAACTGTGGGAAGGTAAATTTCTGTTATTTTAAGCCACTAAGTTTGTGGTAATTCATTATGGCAGCCCTCAGAAACTGCTAGAGTTAGCAAAGTGGATAACTGTGATACCATATGGGCGAATCAGATGGAGGCATAAGTTGTGAGAGAAATATGAATACATTCAATTTAGTGTATGCTAAACTTGAGGTGTGAATGAAGAGTCAAGGTCTTTGAGAACATATTCCATACAGCAGGCAGTTGAGAATTTGGATTGGAAATTGGTGGGGAGGACTGAGCTGGAGATGCTGAACAAGGAATCGTTCATCCAGAGGAAATGATAAGGATTGTCCAGTGGACTGGATTTCTGATAAGAGCCTGCATAGAACCAGAAGAGACTGGGAGGTCAAAACCTCGGAATTTGCTGACATTTAAGGAGTAGCATAAGAAAAGGAACTGAGAGTGACAATTAGAGAGGTAGATCCGAGAGAGAAAAGTGTCACAAAAATCAGGGAAGCTGAGAGTTTGGGAAAGGAGGTCAGTGGCGTCTCAGGCTGCGTACAAAGTGAGTACGATGGAGACTGCAGGAGAATTTCAATTTCAGCGAGGAAGATTTCACTGGTAAACTTTAAGAAAATTGGTTGGGGAACTGTGCAATGTCATCAAATTTTGCCATTTTCTTCCCATTTGTCTTAACAAGTATTTTGTTAAAAAGTACACAGAATCTGTCTTTGTTCTCTAAATAGTATTTTGGATTTCCATTCACTGTTTTCCAAATTCAACTAAAAATGATATTTTTTCCTCTAATAAAATCTTCTTGAACAAACTTTGACTTTTGCAAACTTTGCTAGATTCCCCTTAATGCTTAATTAACTCATTTTTTCAATGATTTAACTCACTTAAAAAATTCCAGTTGGTCAAAGTCCTTTATAACCTACTATTTCTATCTTGTTGATTAACAGACAGGAGTTAGGCAAAGAAAATTATATTCCAGTTTAGGAAGTTTGAGGGGAGAGAGAAGAAGATCTTTTTTTTGTTGTTGTGTTTTCACAAAAATTAATGATAAATTCAGACAGTGATCCTTAAAAGTTACATCTGAAGGAAAGCAACCTACTTTGAATAAGTCAACATTTTTGTAGCAGTAAATTTCTGAGTGAAAAAATACTTGAAATTAGCACAAAATTCTGATTTTTACCAATGTTTCTGGTACTTTACCATAAAACCTACAGAATAGACAAAACAGACAATAATTTTAAAAAAGATTAATCTCTTTATAGAGAGAAGGGATGATATTTATTTTATGTTGTCTGGAATAGGTTATTGTGAATGAGAACAAATTAAAGACTTGGAGATAAAAATTTTAATCATCCAGAAAACAAAAATAAAACAACAACAGCAACAATAAAAATACACAAAAAATGAGATTAGCTAAATTGCAGAATAGACACAACTGAAGAGAGAATTAATGAGTTGAAGAATTCTTCCAGAATGCAGCACAGAAGCACCACAGATATAAATGCATGCAACAGGAAGTAAGAGAAGATCGAAGGTAAGAGAAGTAAGAAAGGCATGAAGGATGGATCTAGAAATTCTAACATGAGTGAGAGAAGATCCCAGAGGAGAGAACAGAAGAATGAGAGGAGACCAACTAGTCAAAGAAACCATAGAGAAACATTTTTCAGAGCAGAAGAAACGCACAGGTTTTCAGATTCAAAATGGTCACCAAATGTGAGTGAGATAAATAAGAGAAAACTAAACCAAGCAGGCTGTCATAAATCTCAGGACACTAAAATTAAAGAGAAAAATCCTAAATACTTCCAGAGGAGAAAAAAAGTCCTATAAATAAAAAAGCATTAGATCCGCATCAGCTTTCTGATTTCAACATTGGATACTAGAAGCTAATAAAGAAATATCTTAAAATTTCTGAGGGAAAATGGATTTTCCTTGAACTCCACGCTGCCAAACCTTATATAAGATCAACTCTTTGCTTTGCTCTGGGAGACTTCACTTTCCACGCGCAGCTCTCCCTCACTTACCAAGCAGCAAATTCAATTTCTGTGTCAGGTATTGAGTGCTGGCCTCGTCCTTTGACACTAGGATTATAATTTAAAGGGTGAGAAGGTTTAAAAAGGGGAAGCAGTTGGATTTGGGATTTTTGCTGGTGGAGAGTGTAGAGCTCTGGTAAAACCTATATTGAGAAATTCAGTTTAGGCCTTGAGGCTGAAGTAGATTCTCCCACCTTCTTCTGAACCTAAATTTTGGAACCACACATTGAAGAGAAATATACTATTTCCGCTGGTCAGACTGTGGGTCTACTTACACACCTACCCACCTTGAGTGGAAATCTTCGCTAAGTAGTAATCCATGCCCAGACATATTTACTGCATGGGAGAGGAAAAACCTAGAGAAAGTGTGAGGCCTGGTTTCCTTCCTTTAAGCTGCAGTAATCCCAACACTGCTAAAACATGGTGGATGAATATTTTGGGTTCTGACTAGATTAGCAACTTTTCTCACTGTGAGTAAATTGAGAATGAGACAGTGGATAGCAAGAGGCAGATGTGACAAAGGGAGTGTAGGACTATTTCAAATTCCTCCAAACAAATGTCAATCACCCTGAGCCAGATCTGTCATTGCCTGGGCACAGCAGGTGTGGCTGTGGCCTGGAGATGGAAGCAGAAGCTCATGATGCAGAGACTGGCTTCTTTCATTGGGATGCCAGTGGAGATGGATGTGGGGAGCTCCTGGCAGGAAGGGGTTCCGTTTCGAGCAAGAATCACGTGGAGAAAGAGGGAAACTAAGACTGTCTGAGTCAATGAAGCAAAACCACAGGAGAGCCTCAGAGAAACTTCAAACTGCACAGGAAGCAATCAGACTGGGGAAGGGAGGAGAAGTCAGGCTGCTGGTCGGCAGACACGGGGAGTTAGGTCATGATTCTGCACAGTGGGGCAGAGGGCCGTAGAACAGAAGGCTGAACTCTGGCCTGTGTGTGGTTGTGGTCAGCATTTCAAGCCCTGGAGCGCCACACTCTCCATCTCTGCCCAACTAGAAATCAGACGTTCAGCGTCTGGCTGGGAAAACTTCCAGGTATAGTCTTCCTGGAGTGAGTGAGTAGGAAAAGATTAGTAGGGATGCATTTCCTTGATTAGAAAATATTTGCCGAACTTCTTTTCTCTGAAAGCATAGAGAGAGACATCATGTATATTCCAGGTAAAGAATTAACAGTACCTAATAGAGAAATCATGGAAATGGAAAATGAACATTCAGTTTGATGTTGACATAAAGGAGGGGCGGTGCATATGTTTAAGGACTACTCTGGGTGCTAAATTCATGGCTTCTTCTTTTCCTTCCATCTTCTAAATGTCCAGAAGAGACATCGAGTTGACCTGAAGCACCAAAGAGCCAAAGGAAACATGCTACAGAAGGTGGCTGGGCATGTGGATAAAGTTTGTGGCCTATAAAGCACTGTATGAAAGGATGAAGTGTCCATCAGAAGATTGATAATGAGCAAGATGAAATTCAACAAGTCGCTGAAAACTGCTGAGACTTGGTGAGAGAACCGTGCTGCTAGTCTGCCGCTGTACGGAAATGTTCCTTAAGCCGCAAGGACTGCAATAACTTCCCTTCTCTGTTAGTAATTACATTTTCACGAATAAATTTGCACTGACTGGGGCACTGCCACAGTCTGGATTGCCATCAGTTATCTACTGCTGGGGGCAGACCTTTATGTCTGAGGACAGGACATTCATGCCACCATTAAAAAGACGCCAACCGATTTTTGACAAAGAGCCCTTTCAACAAATGATGTTGGTGCAATTGGACACCTATCGTGAAAAAGTGACCTTCAACCTAAACCTCACGACCTAAACCTTTATAAAAAACTAACTTAAAATGAACCATAGACTTCAGTGTAAAGCATAAAACCACAAAACTTTTAGAAAAAAATAGGAGAAAAAACTCTGGTCCTTGGGCTAGGCAAAGAATTCTTAACTTTGACACCAAAAGCACAGTCCGTGAAAGAGAACAGTGATAAATTGCACCCGATAAAAATTAAAAACTTTTGATCTGTGAAGGATTCTTTAAGGATGAAAAGACAAGCTATGGAATGGGAAAAATATTTACAAACTACACATCCAACAGAGGCCTAATGTCTAGAACATAAAAAGAACTCTTAAAACTTAGTAAAAAAAAAAAATCAAAACAATCCAGTGGTAAAGTTAGCAAAAGCTATGAGCAGACATTTCATGGAAGAGAATATACGGATGGAAAATAAGCACATGAGGAGAAGTACAGTATCAGTGGCCATTAGGAAATGCAAATTAAAACCACAATGAGACATCACTGCACACCTATCAGAATGGCTAAAATCAAAAATAGTGACAACACCAAATGCTAGCAAGGATGTGGAGAAACTGGATCATTCATACATTGCTGGTTGAAATGTAAAATGGTACAGCCACTCTGGAAAACAGTTTGGCAGTTTTTTATAAAAATAAACATGAGATTATCATATGACCCAACAATTGCCCTTGAGCATTAATCCCAGAGAAAGAAAAACTTGTGTTCACACAAAAACCTGTATGCAGACGTTCAGAGCAGCTTTATTTGTCATAACCTCAATGTGAAAACAACTTAGATGTCCTTCTCTGACTGAATGCATAAGCTATGGTACAGTCATATAGTATGAACACTACTCAGAAGAGAAAATGAGTGAGTTATGGATGCATACAACAACTGGCATGAATCTCTAGGGAATTATACTGATTACAAGCCAATCTCCAACGGTTAATGCTGTAAGATTCCATTTATATAACGTTCTCCATTTATATAGAGGTGGAGAACAGATTCGCGATTATCAGGGGGCAGGGAGGGAGCAGGGTATGGGGTAGGGAGAGATGCCTGTGGTTATAAAAGGGCGACAGGAGAGACCCTTGATGGCACTGCTTTGTGTCTTGATTATGCTGATGGAGACATGAACTTACACATGTGATAAAATTAATAAAACTCAATACACACACACAGACACACGCAGACAAATGAGTACGAGTAAAATGGGGGAAATCTGAGTAAGATTGGTGGGTTATCACCAATGCCCTGGTTGTGATAGGGTGCTGTAGTTTTGCAAAATGTTACCATTGGGTAAAGCGTATATGGGAGCTTTATATATTATTTCCTACCATTGTATGTAAATCTATGATGATCCCAAATAAAAAATTAAAAACAATAAAAAATTATTTAATAAACTAAAAAAAAGTTTCATTAAGAAAAACCACCTTATACTGATGGCAGGCTACCTGCTTAACTATGTCCAGCATACTTAGGCAGAAACATGGAGTTTCACCACCTTGCTACTCAAAGCGTGGTCTGCAGCCCACAGCACGAGAGAAATCTTACCTGCTTAAATCTGTAAAAATGTTGGCAGGAGCTGGCTGTGTCAATATCACACATGATTCTCACAAAACTCAATGAGATGGGCTCGGTTTACCCCTTTTCAGATGAACTAATCAAGGCCCAGACTATCTGATTGAAAAGTCACGTATGAAAATAGGTGATAGGTTATAAACAAAGGATGACAGAACCGTCGAAGAGACAAATGGAAATAATTAGAACTCAATATTTGTTGATCTTAAGAGGTGATGACTATTTTAATTTTAAGAGGCCAAACTGGTCTTACAGTGAATTTCTTCTCTTAAAAAGTGGAGAACATTCAGAGTAAATGGAACACAGCTGAATGAGAGTCTGGTCACTTGGGTCCTATTTTAGCAATATGTGTTGCAAGGTGAATTTGTTAAAATTGAATAACACTAACTTAAGTTTAGTTTGCTCATGTGTAAGGTAAAGCTAATATTTTACAGAGGGGAATAATATGATAAACTATGGGAAAACACTTGAATCTTCAAGAGAAAAATGTGGAAAACCAAGAACACCATATGGTGCTATAACATAAATTTCCAAGGCTTTTCAGAGAGGCAAGCCACTCTCTTGATGAACGTTGTCATCAAATTTTACAGTCGAAATTACTTACCATGTCTTGTGCAAATAATTTGTATAGTCTGTCGCATACTGTATTACAGTGAATATTCAATTCAAATAACCTAGTTTCTGAAGGCATAACAGCACACAGCACTAAAACTTACTCATAAATCATGAGCACGGTTGAGGGAGCTCGCCATTTGATCTATTTGCACTCAGTCCAAGCTTGGATGCGCATCACAGATTTTTATGCAAATCAGGGACATCAATAGTCATATAAATTTGCATTTGCAACTTGATTCCTCTTAGTGAATGTGACAGAACCATCCTATTGGCTGCAAGCAAACTGCAAAAGTAATGTAAAAGAGATTACAGCTTTAAAATATTGCCGACACCCTATGGCTCTCTTCTTTTTAATTTGATATTTGAGAAGAAGAAGTAATTGTCAGCAGAATTAGGTCTGTATCCTTTTGCAGACAGAAATTTATGTTTAGCTTTCTAGCAATAACCTGGACTCAAGGTGTCCTGCAATTGATAAGTGGCTTGGATTATTATGGTTCCTGCCTTGCTACCTGGAATACTAGGTGCTTAAACTTTTTACTCAGGTGATAAGCTATTTGTCATCAAGGTTCTAAGTAAAGTAGGGTGACATTGGAAGCAAAAGGGTATCCCACTATAGCTGGAGCTGGGCATATTGCTGTTATACTCATAAACAGTAGATATTCTTATTTGCTGATGCACAAGAAAAATTCAAGTTTTGTGGGACTGGAGACATATCATTTAGAGGGCTCTTGTAAAGAGAAAAAATAGAAAATTATGAATTCTAATTTCGACACAGAGTTTCCAGTGAAGGACTCTGAAACATAAGGTTTATCACCGTCACAGTAAATTCACCTCTGCAGGTGTTAAAGATGTTTTCAAAACAGCCAGTGTTTTAAAATCCACCGTCCAGAGACACCACTTTACACCCAATAGGATGGTTATTATTAAAAAAATGGAAAATAAGTATTGGCCAGGTTGTGGAGAAATTGGAACTGTTGCACCTCACACATTATTGGGAATATAAGATGGTTCAGCCACTGTGGAAAACACTGTGGTAGTTTTTCAAAAATTTAACCACAAAATTATTATATAAACTCACAATTTCACCGTTAGGTATATACCCCAAATAATGGAAAACAGGTACTTAAACAAGTAGACAAACAAGGCATGTGTATTGCCCTATTCACAATACCCAAAAGATGGAAGCAGCTCAAATGTCATCAGTGGATGAATGGGTAAACAAATTGTAGTCTACACACACAATGGAATATTATTCAGCCATAAAAAGGATGAAGTACTGATCATGCCACAACACGGATGAACCTTGAAGACACTATGCTGAGTGGAAGAACCAGACACCAAAAGTCACATGTTGTATGATTCTATTAGGGTGAAATATCCAGAATAGATAAATGTGAGGAGACCGAACACAGACTGATGGATGATAGGAGCTGGGCGGGGGAGGAAAGAAGAGGGAGAAACTGCTTAATGAATAAAAGACTTTAAAGTGATGGAAATGTTTTGGAACTAGAGAGAAGTACCAGTTGAACAACATTGTGAATGTACTAAACCCTATTGAATTGTTCACTTTAAAATGGTTAAATTTATGTCATATGAATTTCACCTCAATTATTTTTTTAAAAATTCATCATCCGTTCCTTTCCTCAATTAGTAACTAATTGTTACTAATGTTGTAACATTACAATATTACACTACATTACCCTACGGTGTGCTAAGTTCCAAGAAGAAGCGACCACGTGTTTATGGGGTACCTGTTATGAAATAGGAATCTGGATATGCCAAGAGGGTAAGTCACATTACTTGTTCTTAAATAATTTAGTATCAAAATAAAAAAAACTATGAATGTTAACACATTTACAGAGTTGTATGACACAACGAGTGATAAGATAGGAATTGTCAGATCAGGTTTCAAAAAGCAAATGGGCTTGAGGTTATTGTGAAGGGTATGTGGTTTCAGTAACGGAGAAAACTCTGGGCGTAAGAGTGAGCAGAAGCATGGAGGTATGAACCAGTGCGGATCTCACGGGAGCTAAGGAGAGGACCAGTGGAGAAATGTCTTTGGTGGTATTTGGAGGTAAAGCGGTCAGTTGTCATGGAGTCAGATAACAGAACTGGTGGCCCAGCAGGAGGCAGGTGGGAGGGCATGTGGCAGAAATAGGTGAGCAAAAGTACAGAGGTGGGAGCTATCAAATCACATGTCGAATGTGCTCCTGTAGGGGATCTTAATTTAGGGTCCATGGATCACCTAAATGTTCTTGCATTGGTTTCCGAAACTTCATGAAGCCCAGAAATTGCATACAATTAAAAACAGTGCATACATATTTTTCTGGAGAAAATGTCTGTATATTTTTAGTAGATTTTCAAAGAGTAGCACCTCAACTGTTAGGATTTAGCAAAATTCACGTCATTGCTGAAAAAAAAATAGCTAGCACTAACACTATTCTTCTTTTCACATTTTAGGAACTCTGGTTCCTCACAGAGCCAGATGCTTGACCTTGGGTATGAAATATCAGAGGAAGTGTCTTATTTATGAACCAACTTTTAAAGTAGATTTTATCTAACAAAAAAAAAAGAAGCATGGTATCCTAACCAAGCAGATCAATTCTACCAGAATATGAGTGATTTCAGCTTTGTGGCAGATAACCATGGCAGTCTGTGGCGTGCCTGGGAGGGGAGCACAGTCTTGCTGTCATGGACGCACAGACGCTCTTTCCTTCTCCTAATGTTAGACTGTGAGCGAGCGGCAGTGGTGGAAACACAGGCATTCCTGTGGCCTTGAAAGCGGTGAGACACAAAAGGAGGTAATCTGATAACTACATCTTGACCATTTCTATTAGGTTAAAGGGTATGATAGGGCTCTTTGGGGCCATTCAGTCTCACCTTCCACTCAAAGAAGGAAGTTTCTCTACCTCATTCAGGACGAATGGTCATTCTCTCTTTGAACTTTCTCAGGTGTAGTAATTGCCTGTCATTGCAAGCAGTCCACTCCATATATGGACGGCTCTCATTACTGGGGAGGTTTAAAAAAAATCAATAGACTTTATTATTATATTTTTTAAAACAACTTTATGTTGTTAGAGTAGTTTGAGGTTTACAGAGAAATTGAGCAGAAAGTACAGAGAGCTTCTTCAGTGTATCCACCCCCACCCCACCCTGCAGTTTCCCCTATTAGTCTGCAGTAACATTAGTGTGGGACGTTTGTTACAATTGGTGAGTGAACATTGATTTATTATTATTAACTAACTCCATAGTTTACATTAGGATTTACTCTTTGTTCTCTTTTCTCAGGTCTCCTTTGGCTATTTGGGGTCTATTGCTGTTCCATATAAATTTTAGGATTCTTTCTCCTATTTCTCTGAAAATTGTCATTAGAACTTTCATAGGGATTGCAATGAATCTGTAGATTGCTTTAGGAAGGATGGACGTTTTAAGTGCGTTGATTCTTCCAATCCAAAAGCATGGAATATCTTTCCATTTCTTGGTGTCTTCTTCCCTTTCTTTGAACAATGTTTTATAGTTTTCAGTGTACAGGTCTTTCACCTCTTTGGTTAAATTTATTCCTAGGTATTTTATCCTTTTTTTGCAATTGTAAATGGGATTTTATCCTTAATTTCTCTTTCTGCTACTTCGTTGTTGGTGTATAGAAACACAACTGATTTTTGTATGTTGATTTTGTATCCTGTAACTTGACAATATTCATTTATTATTTCTGAAAGTTTTTTAGTGGATTCTTTAGGGTTTTTTTATATATAAAATCATGTCATCTGAAAATAGTAACAGTTTCACTTCTTCCTTTCCAATTTGGGTCCCTTTTATTTCTTTTTCTTGCCTGATTGCTCTGGCTAGGACTTCCAACACTATGTTAAATAAGAGTGGTGACAGTGGGCATCCTTGTCTGATTCCTGTTCTTAGAGGGATAGCTTTCAGTTTTTCCCCATTGAGAATGATATTAGCTGTGGGTTTGTCACATATGCCCTTTATTATGCTGAGGTACTTTCCTTATGCACTCATTTTATTCAGAGTTTTTTTTTTTTATCATAAGTGAGGCTGTATCTTGTCAAATGCTTTCTCTGCATCTATTGAGATGATCATGTGATTTTTATTTTTCATTTTGTTGATGTGGTGTATCATGTTGATTGATTTATGGATGCTGAACCATCCCTGCATCCCTGGAATAAATCCCACTTGATCATGGTGTCTGATCTTTTTCATGTATTGTTGTATTCAGTTTGCTGGTATTTTATTGAGGATTTTTGCATTGATGTTCATCAGTGATATTGGCCTGTAATTTTCTTTTTTTGTGCTGTCCTTGTCCAGTTTTGGTATCAGGATAATGTTGGCTTTGTATAATGAGTTAGGAAGCCTCCCCTCCTCTTCAACTTTTTGGAAAAGTTTGAGAAGGATAGGTCTTCTCTGAATGTCTGGTAGAATTCACCAGGGAAGCTGTCTGGTCCTGGACTTTTATTTTTTGGGAGGTTTTTGATTACTGTTTCGATCTCCTTACTGGTGATTTGTCTATTCAAATTGTGTATTTTTTTCTTGATTCAGTTTTGGAAGGTTGTATGATTCTAAGAGTTTATCCATTTCTTCTAGATTATCCAATTTGTTGGCATATAGTTTTTAATTGTGTTCTCTTATAATCTTTTGTATTTCTGAAGTGTCTGTTGTAATTTCTCCTCTTTCATTTCTAATTTTATTTATTTGATCCTTCTCTCTTTTTTTCCTGGTGAGTCTAGCTAAAGGGTTGTCAATTTTGTTTATCTTTTTAAAGAACTGGCTATTAGTTTCATTGATTTTTTTCTATTTTTAAAATCTCTATTTCGTTTATTTCTGCTCTGATTTTTATTTTCTTCTTTCTGCTGATTTTGGGTTTTTTGTTTGTTCTTTGCTTGTCCTTCTCTTTCCAGTTCCTTTAGGTACACTGTGATAACTCACTTCTTTTTATCACTGAATACTATTCCATCATGTGGATGTACACAGTTTATTTATCCATTCACCTATTGAAAGACATCTTAGTTGCTTCCAAATTTTGGCAATTATAAATAAAGCTGCCATAAATATCTGTGTGTAGGGTTTTGTGTGAACATAAGTTTTCAACTCATTAGGGTAAATACTTAGGAGAATGCTTGCTGCATTTTATGGCCAGACTATATTTAGCTTTGTAGGAAACTGCTGAACAGTCTTATATAGTGGCTGTACCTATTTTGCACTCCCGCCGGCAATGAATGAGAGTTCCTAGTGCTCCACATCCTTGCCAGCATTTGGGTGGTCAGTGTTTGGAATTCTGACTGCTCTAATAGGTGTATAGTGGTATGTCAAACATATGCTTACTTTCCATCTGCATATCTCCTTTGGTGAGGTGTCTGTTCAGATCTTGCCTTTTTTTTTGTTTTGGCTATATGGGCTGTTTGTTTTGTTATTGGTGATTTTTAAGAGTTACTTGTATATTTTGGATAATAGTCTTACCAGATTTGTGTTTTTCAAATCTTCTCTTCCAGTCTGTGGCTTGTCTTTTCATTCTCTTAACTAGGAGAGTTTTATTGTGAACCAAGCTGGGACAAAGTTCGTATATTGATCCTCACTTTGTTTTCTGAAACTAAACAGGACAAATCTAACCTCTCTACCATGTAATAGACACAATTATCTGAAGATAACCATCATTTCCTTCCATCATGAGTCCTAATTTTCCAGGATACCATGATACTCAGGATTTTTCATGGGGCACGGCATTGAGACCCCTTCCTCACCACTGTGAGTGCCTGTCTCAGGGAGCCCTCCATTTTGTCAGTGATGCCAAGAAGCAGTCTGAACACTGCTGATATGTTTTGATGAATATAGACAAGAGTGGTAGTATGCATTCTGCTGGTATGGTATCATTATTTCTTTGTTTTAAATAGTTAAGTCCCAATGTTGGCTCACACTGAGTCACTTTCCTCAACTGAGTCTCCCAGCAACTTCTATGTAGCTCTCCCTCTGTCTATATTCAGGCGATTGAATATTTTAAGCTTCTGCTTAGAACTCTACATTTCTCTCTGGCATATTTAAAAAAATATTTGAATTGCATGTCATGATTTCAAAAGGGTTTTACCATTCTTGTCTCATTTGACTCTCACAACCACCCCATGAATGAGGCTGCTCAAATGTGATTGTCCTCCTTTTTAGATGAGAAAACTGAGGTTCTAGCAAATTAAGAGATTTGTCCAAGTCTAAACGAACAGTTAGTATAAGAATGAAGGATAGAATCAAATTCCTTTAGTTTCATTTATTTTAATCTATTATTCCAATCTATTGTTCTTTTCACCCTATCACAAATATATTAACCATCCTATCTTATTTTGTTTCATTTATAGATTTGGGACTTGTATCATCTATGGCTTTATCTTAGTCCCTGAAAAAAATGTGGAGCTGCACAATTTTAAATGCAGTCATGTGTCCCTCACCGACGAGGACTGTTCTCAGACATGCGTTAGGCAATTTCGTTGTTGTGTGAACATCACAGAGTGCGCTTACACAAGCCTAGATGGTATAGCCTACTACACAGCTAGGCTGAATGGTACTAATCTGATGGGACCACTGTTGTAGATGCGGTCCATCATTGACTGAAACATCGCTAGGTGGCACATGGCTGTGTAGAGTCCGTATGTATAAATTAGAGATTAAGTTTACGCTGGTGCATTTATTAAAATTCAGTAAGTACATTTTTCAGCTATGAACTCATTTCTGCATCTTGATTGAAAAGATATAATAAGAGATTGTCAAATTCTTTTCTAGAGTGAGGTGAACTGGACTTGTTTATTAGCAAACCCCATTTGCTACTTAAGGACCGTTTTGTTTTCTAAGTGTTCAAAAGGCATGTTTAACCATTCCTTTATGGTTCTTCCAGGGACCAACATAAAGCTGTGTGATCTGTAGTTTCCTGATTCTGTACCATACTCCTCTGTGAAAATTAATACATTAGCTCATTTTAACATCAGAGATTCAAATCATTTGTAGATGAAGATTGTTCTAGATGTTGTTATTTAGATGTTCCTTGGAAACTAAATATAAACATCATTTTCATCAGGGCAAAATGACACTTCTGAGTCTACCTGTGTGTGAGCATTATTATGACCTTACAGTCAAGGATAAGTAGTTTTCTTTAATGAGTAGAATAGAAAGCACATTTCAAGCTTGTACTGGTTGGCGGCTGTGATCAGGGCAAGGATTTTGGTTTTACAAAGAGAGAAAACAATTGCCTGTTGTTTGGTTCCTTTGCTGCATTCCCTCCCTAGCACTTCCCCACATGTTTGATGATATTCAAAATTTCTTAGTAGCAGAAAAGATTTTAGGAAAAGAAAAAGAGATCATAGAAAAAGAGATCAGACTTGTGGTTACCAGAGGTGGAGGGGAAGGGGGATTGGAGGAGTGTGGTCAAAAGGTACAATCTTTCAGTTGTAAGATAAATATGTACTGGGGATGCAATGTACAACATGATGACTACAGTTAACACTGCCGTATGGTAGAAGGGAAAGTTCTTAAGAGAGTACATCCTGAGAGTTCTCATCCCAAGGAGAATTTTTTTTCTTTTCTTTTTATTGTATCTCTATGAGAAGATGGATGCTAACTAAACCTATTGTGGTAATTATTTTATAATATATGTAAACCAAACCATCACAATGTACACCTTAAACTTATACAGTATGTATGTCAATTCTTTCTCAATACATCTGGAAAAAAATTACCTGAAGTAGATTTAGATGTGACAAAGTGGGAGCGTAGATGATGGAGTGGGTGGCAGTGGTTAGGTTAGTGGTGAGAGGTAGGAAGTCAGAAGGAGTATTAAAAGCTTGGGATTTTCAAGGTGGGAGAGATGGAGGGGGTAAAAATAAGTTAAAAAAATTGTGCAAAGGGTTAAGTCAAGTTCTTCTGTGGGCCATGATAATAAATTTTAGCTACTTCACAATTTAACACTGGATCACGCTAGACCACAGCAAGTTTACGATTAAGGCAATGAAGATAATTTTTCATTGAAATTATTTCCCTTTTCTCTCTTCCTTAATTCCTCTTGAGCTTTTCTTACTCTGGACTCTTCTGTCTCTCCCGCCACCCCTGCCGTACCCCCAACCCCATAGTCCCTATTTATTGGCCCCTCATCTACTTGGGCACATAATTTACTATCCTAGGTGCTGGTATTTTTCCCAGTGAATACTAGTTTTCTTAAAATTAGCGATGAATGACAGGGAAGGTGGTCATTTGGGATACTTTTACATGTTGAAGGTTAGTGAAGTAGAATGTTCCCACAATTTATTTCTCACCCCAGAGCATAAGTTTTAGGTTCCTCTCAATTGGAACCTCTTTTCCTACCCCACCTGTTGCACCTTACTGTCAGATTGGAAATTATAACAGTCTAAAAAAATCATCTTCATTATTATTTTATATTGCTGTAATGATTAATAATTTAATTATAAATTAACTGGCTCTTATTTTACAAATAAACAATAGAATTAAGAATATTAATGTCAAAATATTGCACACGAGTACCATTTCCAATGAACCATTCATTAGTACTTATGGGTTTTTGTTGCATATTATACATGATATTGACCCGGGACAAATAATGTCCTGATATCCACAATAATCATTAAAAGGAAAAACTGCTGAAAGCTTTCAAGTCTTTCAGTGTTTAAAAACTACGGTTAGTTTGGATAGAAGTTTAATTTCCCAAATTTTCAATCTCATTGTGTTAGATCCCTTTTCCTAAATTTATAGGGTTGCCAGAGTATTCTTTTTGTACAATGCTCATAATCCTCCAGTCTTAGCAGGTGGTGAATGCTTTAATCTTCCTTCTCAGGCTCTCTAAGAGGACAGTCAATTGGAAGCCAAAATCTAATTCATCCCCTTTCCCACTGTTCTTCCTTTCTTATTCCTCCCCTCCCAGCTCCTTCCTTCCCCTTCCCTCCTCTCTCCCATCCTCCTCCCTCCCCCGCTTCCCCTTCCCCTCCCTCCCTGACTTCCTTCCCTCCTTCTTCCTTCCTTCCTTTCTTCATTCTCTCTCTTCCTTTCTTCCTCCCTCTCTCTCTCCCTGGTTCTCTCCTTCCCTCCTTCTTTCCTTTCTTCTCTCTTTCAATCTAAATCAAGCCAAATGAAATAGCAAGATCCTCACAAAATTTTGTTTAACATGTTCAATTTCTTGTTTTAGCAATACAAAGACACTTAATTGCTATAATCTTTTATTTCAACTTCAAAAAAGGAGGCCTAACTCTTTCCAAAACAAATTATTACAGAACAAGAGCCATATCCTATCAGAAGCACTCTTTTTTAATAGGATTATTTCACTTAACTAATATAAACATCAGAAACTCTGTCAGTGATGAACTCAGCTCTATCTACTGCATTCGTCTAACATCTTGGAAATTGTTAAAGTCTGTTGCCTGCCATTTTCGAACACTAGTATACTCAGCACCATTTAATTGACCATATGGAAATTTACCACTAGAGAATTTCCACGAATAAATATTTTAACTAGCTGCATTTAAATGGCAGCCATGGTAAAAATTCTGGAAATTTTCCTTAGTGTGGGACTTATTTCTTTAACGTTACGTTCTACTTACAAAAATTCTCTCAGTTACAATTGACAGTGTCAAGTTGTTTAAATTCTAAACCCTTTTCTCTCCTCATCGTCAATACCTTCAATTTATGGTACGAATCAAAACCAGAACAGCCCCAAAATGGACAGACTGGTAGACTAAAGGGAAGGAGTGTTTTTGGATATTTCCAATCTCGATTATTACCTTCTGGATAATTATCATGTTCAATATAATTTAAAATATAAGCAGTATCGTAAATATTGAATCCCAGCTCTACGAAAGTCCCTCCCTCCTCAGTCTGTAAAGAATGCTTCATTTTTTAATAGTTGATAATCTATGAAAATTAGTTTCTTTCTACTTTAATAGCTATGAGCTCATAATTATCCAAATTGAAATCTGTGCACATAGTATCTATCCCTCTCTTCTTTCAGATTCAGACTTTCCTTGGCTATAGAAAAATCTCTTTGGCAAGCAGAAGCAAAGATTGTAGGACTGGAACTTCAAATTTTTAAGTCTAAAATGGCAAAATATGTCAACATTGGTAATATTACCGATTTCATGGGATTTAATTTCTTTCAGCATTGAAGTATTTCCTGAATACATATGGGGCTCTAACACTAATAATAATCCCTAAGTTTTGTGATTTGGGGTGCAGAAGGCAAATTTCAAAGGACATCTCAGAAGTCCTTTAATTCAATGCTTCTTAAGTGAAAATCCCTTCTACTGCACAGCTAGACAGATAACTATCCACTCTCTCAGGAGGGGGCCTCTGTGGACTTCTTGAGGTAGTTTAAAAGATCAGGAGAAAAGGAAGATTGCAGTGCAGGAGTGTTCAAAGCAGCTCTCTTAGTGGACAACTGCTATCACGCCATCTCACGGTAGATTTTATTTTTTTAAATCATTCAATAGATAATCTCTTGGAAATGGTCACTTCCCCTGCAGTATTATTGTACTCTTTTGTTATGGATTTTATAGGTTAAGATTTAAAAATTATTTAACTATTAAAATGACTAATCATTATTGAGGACTTAGAAAATACGGAAAAGTGAAGGCAGAGAAAGCAATACGAGTTTTAGGTCTACTAGTCAAGGAAAATCTTCTTTAACATTTTGGTGTATATTCTTTAGGCCTTTGTTCTATACATAGATTTGAAAACATTTGAGATAAGATGGTATGTATAACTCTATATTCTTCCTTTTGCTATTAATATTCTAACATTTTTCAAATTAGAATTTTTTGGTAAATATTTTAATGGTTACAGAGTAACCACGTTTAATATATATACTATGAATGCTTCTTAATCTTTCTTCATATCATGACACACCTAGAAAATGACTATTTTCAAGACACTCTGATGCAAACAGATGAAGCTGCTTGAGGCTGGAGGCAAGTGTCCTGGGGCTCTGGCTGTGTGGAAAGACCCTGCTATCATCTTAGGATCTGAGGGCATCAGCGATGCTGAAATCCGCTCAGCAGTGTGGCTGAACCCCCAGTGGGGCAATTCTTCTTAAGGCTCTTCTCGCTTGTTCTATCATTGGACATTGAAGGTGTATATACATATATTATTACAGATAATCTTGCAATACTGTCTTTGAACATGAAGCTTTTTACGCATTTAAGGATATTTCATCAGAATAAATTCTCCAAAATAGTTAGCATTGAATATTCTTGAGTATGGATATTTTTATGAATTCCGATACATGCCGATTGTTTTCTTAAAAGTGTACCATTGAGAGTGTCTATTTTACTCCCCCTTTTCTGGCACTGGCTATTCTTTTAAAAGCATTTCTACTAATTTGGCAGGCCGAAAAATAGCATTCAGGCTTTTTGTGTGTGTGTGTGAGGAAGATTGGCCCTGAGCTAACATGTGTGCCAAGCTTTCCATATTTTGTATGTGGGACACAGCCACAGCATGGCTTGATGAGCTGTGCGTAGATCTGCACCTGGGATCTGAACCTGCCAACCCCAGGCTGCTGAAGCAGAGCATACGAACTTAACCACTATGCCACTAGGCTGGCCCCAGCGTTCAATTTTAATTAGCATTTTTTGGTTAATCTCAAGGTGAATGCTTTCTCATTTACTTATAATTCACTTTTTTTACTTGTTAATTGCCAGTTTTGAAGTCATAGTCTTTTTCTTATCTCTTTGTATGAGTTCTTTATATGTTACATATGTGTAAACATTTTCTCTGTTTATTGTGTCCCTGTTCATTTTTGTTCTTTTCAAACAAAAGGAAGTGTTAATTTTGATATAGTGGAATTATCCACATTTTCTTTGGTCATTTCTTCCTGCTTAGAAACTTCTCCATATAGTTGATAAAGATTCACTTTAATTTTCTCATAATTTCGAAAATTGATTTTGTTTTGCATTTCATCCATCCAAAATCCATCTGGCTCCTTGGTCCCATGCGAAGATCAACATGCCCCTTTCTTTCTTCCAAATAGCTCAGCACCTAGCAAAGCTCCTTGAATAATACTTCATTTTCTTGTGAATTATGATATCTTCATTTTCCTTTAATGTATTATTCTTTTTCTATTAACCAAATTCTTATTTCAAGTAAGGTCAATTAATCCTTCACAGACATCCAAATATTTATAAATAATATATAATTCTTAATTCATAGCTTTGTTACAGGGGTCCCTTTCCTTCCAGTTACAGGCGTGATCAGAAAGAACAGAAGTGTGTGCGCCCTGTTGGTAAAGAGATGCAGGTGGGGATGGGGTGGGGAGGAGAAGAAGAAAAAGAGAGCTTTTGATAATTTATTTTTCCATAATAGGAGTTCACTGAGTGCACACCGTTTAATTTCCTTTCTAATCATTTCCTTCTACCCCTTAGTCATCGTTTCCTTTGATCTCTTTTCAGCTTTGCAATCATTCTGATGATGCATGCTGCTACATTGCATCTTGAGGACGGGCACTGGAGGGCAGTGTAAGTGCGTCTTTATGGTGCAAAACCAGGCTGCTCAAAGGCAGGTCTTACTGAGCAAAGTTTAAGCGTCGTTGTGACTTCGGTTCAGCAGCCCACTGAGCGGTAGGAGCCAGCGCCGAGCAGACGCTTGCGTGCTGCCAGGGGCTCGTACAACCGAGGAAAGCCTCTTTTCAGTTTTATGCTACCAACTTGCTCATTCCTTCTTTCATTCGTTCATTTGTACTTTTACACAAAGACTGGGTAGCTATGGGTTACATCCGAGTGTTGAGATTATCGTTATAAACTTTAGTTTGTGTTCTTTTTCAAATTTCCTACGGTGGGCATCTGTAAAATATATTATGAGAAAGAATAAACGCTATAAAAATTAATTTTTCTTATTGTTTCTAGCAGTCAAGACATTGCAGATCATTAAGGATTGTGCTTAAGATAGGCACAGAAGGGGAGGAAAAATCCATCAAGCTGCATTCTCGTATATTGTCAACCAGGGATGCTGGACACTTAGCTATCAGGCATTGACGGAGCCAAAGGAAAGTGCAGGCTGAAAACATAAGAAAATTGCACATCATTGGAAACTAGGCTTATCCGAGGCTGCCTGGGGGGGACGTTCTGCCCTATCCTCGAGAGCTTTGTACGTTTGCCTCCTCCTTGCGGTCATTTCTCTGAAGGACCCTCTGCACAGTCTCTGGACACCTCATAGGGACTCGGAAGTCCCCCCCTGGTGCGCTCATCTCCAGGTGACTGGCTCCACCTTGGGGGCCGGGACAGCGCGCTCCTGGCAGGGCCCCGCCGCGGTGATGCGCAGTTTCTCACAAATTAGTTCTATGGTTCTTTCCCAGCACTGCTGGTTTTCAGAGAATGATCATCTAAATTGAATTCCGCAGGTCCACCTAGGCATCTAACTGCTATTTTTAGCATTGTTACAATGGAAAAATGCATTGGGAGTTCCAAACAACCGGTGACTTTCAAAACACCGTCTATTTGTTTATTTTTATTTGGGGCGTCGTCTGTAGGAGTGAATGACTGGGGTGGGGGTGTAGGTTTCCTTCATTCGGGGTCACTAGCAACCTGGGAACTAGAAGGCTGTATTAGCAGCTACGTTTAAGGATCGATTAGAGTTAAAAATTAAATTTAGAATTAATCTAAACTAGCCCATGTCCAAGGATTTAAAGCTATCCACAGGCAATAAACCCCTCCCCACACCTCTTAAAAAGTATCTTGGATGAAGCAAATTGCCCAGGAATTCTAATTATCTGCTGAAGTCCTTTGCCAGTATTTCACTGTGAGTAGAATTCTCATATGTATTTCCGTCCGTGAGTAGGCAGCTTTTTTCTTTGCCCAATTAAAACTCAGGTCTTGGAAAGTTTTCATTTTCATCGTTTAAGTTTTGTTCAGTCTTTTACTGTATTTCCCTGCCAAAATTATACGATGGGTCAGTAAACTATTTGAATTTTCCGGAGTGAACAGACCTCACGCATGAATGAAAGTATCAGGTGGTGTGTTGGGCCAAATGGCCCCTCCAAAGACGTTGTCCATGCTCTCATGCCTGGAGCCTGTGAACATGTTACGTTAATGGCAGAAGGAACTTTGCAGGTTACAGACTTTAAAAGGGGCGAATATCCAGATGGGCCCAATCTAATCATGTAAGCCCTTAAGAGCAGAAAACCCCTGATTGTAAGCAGAAGAGATTCCGCAGACAAAAATTGTCAAATCCGAACACAGGTGCAGGCTGGATATCAGGGACACACCCGACGTGAGCAGATGAGGATTCAGAGTGGAGTTGCACCCCGAGCTTCCAGGATGGAGCTGTGGATGCCTTACATATGCCGACAGACGCTTCACCACAGGGGGTCGTAAGATGCTAAGTTGCGGGGCCTGCTAAATTCGAATTTGCCTCAGCTCGTGGAGTAGATCCAAACGGAGTGGATATAGTGAGACATGGAATAGGAACAGCGGGTGTTGCGGGACCAGATGCCCGTCTGAAGAAGCTAAGACAGACACTTGTCGTTGTTGTTGTTGTTGTTGTTGTTGCACCTGGCTAAATTTTCACCAGGTTGATGAGGAAGAATTGTTAGCTTGGGAACTTTCTTTATGGAGTCCTTACACTAAGAGTCAGCCTAGGATGGGAATTCAGTTGCCTGTATAAGTTGCCTGTTAATAATCAGAATATGAATTCCTTCCGTATTGTAGTTTATATTCCTCAGTGAATCTTTTAAAAATCGTCTGTATAAAGTAGGGAGTGAAGTACTTTTTCAGGTCCTATTAAAAGCAAATATCTGATCTCAGTAGAGTAGACGGATGACTGAGTAAAGATTGCTGAGCCTAAGGGGCCGACTGGGCAAACAGGCCGTCTTCCCTCGGATTAATGTCTGAACGGCCCTCTTTAAGTCCACGTGAACCATATGTTACATTTCCAGTTCCTTTCAAAACACACGTTAGTACCGTTTAAGTAAAACATTCATTACTTTAAAAAATACCCTCTGATTCTAATTTTAAAAGCATGTGAGTAAATGCATTGCTCATTAGTTGGAGGAAAACACTACATCGAGCTCCAAGTGGGAAAAAGTGCAGCAGTCTGGAGAGCTCTTTCATGTGGCCGCCATTTGTATCTTAATCCTGGGGGAGAAGCAAAACCTTTCTCTGATTAGCTCTGCTCTGAATAGAAGGCTTGCTGTGTCCCGCAGCCTGGTGCTTTGGTTGCGTGGACTGATGCCCACTGAAGATGAGACTTAAACCATAGTTTTCCTTTCATTTGAGTTTTGAGTCATGTCCTGACTCTGGAGGGGAACACTCAGTGCAATCACCTCCTGATTACAGTGCTTTCTCCAAATCTGGTTGTCATATGAGTCATTAGAATGATTGCAGCTGAAACCAACAGTTGTAGAGAGGAAATCGAATGCATAACTTCTACTTCTTATACTTGTGGAATCAGTTAAAGCATGAGGGTCCAATTTTGTTTTTGACCCCAAATAGCTTAAAAGCACATTAAATTGTGTATCTGCTTCGAGCCACTGAAAAAGACTTGGTGGTGTTTTGTGATAAAAATCTTGTGAAATCAGACATGGAGCTTTGTCAAATATGTTCAGGGAAGAAGATGTGCAGAGCTACTTAAGAGAAATTAACTTGACAATATTCTAAATTTAAGAATTTTAAGGATGAAGTCACAAATTTATGGGAAAAAACATTATCTTTCCTCCAAAATGACGTAATTTGGGGATTCCATTCATTCATTTAGCATTTATTTATTGTAGGCCTACTATATGCCAAGGAGTCTTCTGGGCATTGGGAATTTAGAAGTAAACATAATGTGTCTTTCCCTCAAGTATGCACCTTACTTTTTAGTAGGGAGAGACACAATATAGACATTTAAAAACTACAGAACGTGTCAGGTAATGATAAATGCTACAAAGAAAAACAAGTCAGGGTGAGGGAGACAGAGAGTGAAAGGGCTCGCTATTTTCTACAGAGCAGTCAAGGAAGGCCTTTCCGTAAGGTGACGTTTGAGTAGAGACTTTGAAAGAAGTGAGGAAGGAAGTTACATAGACATCTGAAGGATTGTTCCAGGGCAGTTGGGTCAGAGTGAGAAGTCAAAGTGGTGGGAGCCAAGATCAGAGAAGCAGTGGGGAGGTCAGGGGCGAGGGAGGGAAGTTAATGCAGGGTCCTGTGGGCTGTTGTGAAAACTTTAGCTTTCACTCAGCAAAAGATGGGAAACCAGTGGAGAATCTGGAGGAGAAAGGATGACTTGCATTTCAGCATGATCACCGGGCTGCCCTGTTGAATATAGACCATAGAAGGTCAAGAAGTGGATGCTAGGTGACAGGTGCGGAGGAAGAGCAACAGCTATGTGAGAGTTGATGGACTATGGTAGGAGCAGTGGGGGTGCTGAGATATGGTAAGATTCTGAATATAGCCTAAAGGAAGACCTAACAGGATTTGCTGTTGGATTGGCTGTGCTCTATGAGAGAAAGAAAAGGGTGAATTTTTGGCTTGAGCAAACGGAAGAATGAAGTGCCTTATACTGAGATGGGGAAGACTGTGGGAGGAGCAGAATTGGAAGAAGTGAGGGAAATTAAGGGTTTTGGACATATACACTTTGACATGTCTAATGGACACCAAAATGGAGATATTAAGTAAGCAATTGGTATTTGAAACTGGAGTTCTGGGGAGAGATCCGAACTAGAGATATAAATTTGAGAGTCATCAGGGTGTCAATGTTGCTTAAAGCCATAGGACCAGATAAAGTCATGTACTAAGAGAATGTAGGTGGAGGAGAGAAGGGGTCTGAAGACTGTGCTTGGGACTTTCAAAGTTTAGAGGTTGGGGAGATGAGGAAGAGCCGTCAATGAACAGTGAGGAAGAGTGGGCAGTGAGGTAGGGCGTCAGTCGGAGAGAGTGGGATCTGCAAGCCAAATGAAGATAGTGTTTCAAGGAGAGTGTGAGGGATCAACCGTGGGTTGCTGCTGCTCGGTGGCAAAAAGCAGAACCAAGCACTGGCCATTGGCTCCAGCAGTGTGGAGGGCATTGTTGACTTTGGTAAAAGTGGAGAAAACCAAAAAAAGCTGTCATAAAAGTAGACAAAAGCTGGTGGAATGAAGGAATAAAATCCTGGTTGAAACAGTTTCAAGAGAACAGGGGAGGAGAGGAAGGAGAAAAAGTTAATGTAGGTAGCTGGTTTGAGGAGGTTTGCTGTAAAGGGGAACAGAGAAACAGAACAACAGCTGGCCACTCATGGGACCTAGGGAGACATTTTGTTGCAGTTGTTTAAATGCGAGAAATGCTGCAACGTGTTTATATGCTTACAGAAATGGTCCAACGGAGAGAGGAACAAAGAGAACAATTGTGGGAGTGACGTCGGTGAGTAGGGGAGAGGCAACAGGCACGCCAGTAGAGGAGTTGGCTGTGGACACAAATATGTTCAGCTCATCCATTGTAATAGGAGTAAAGACTGATTCAGTGGGTACAGACACAGACACCTGTCACACACGGCGGTGGAAGCGTGTGGATCTTCTCTTCTGATTGCTCCTGTTTTGTCAACTTGTCTCCTGGCTGCTTTTTCCTATACAGCACAGTGGTTATCCTATGGTGTGTCAACGTCTTACCATAACCCATGTCTGGCTGGGCTCACACAGCCCTGTTTCTGTGAGCTGGATGCCCAGATGAGGGCAGTGGAGGAGACTGCACATGAATGGTTACAATGAAATGAATCACAGGCTGGGTAGAAGCGATTTCCCTGCCTGATTATTGGCGCGTAAACCAGTTGCTAGACTATTGCTTGTCTCAGCAGAATTAGAGTGAACATTTATTGGTATTGAATTATTAGACATTTAAGCTCTAAGTTTTATGTTTTACCATATTCTGTAACAAACCGTCCAGGTACCGTGGGATGCTGGAAGAGGGTAACAGTAAATGAAAACATTCCCTTCCGTATAAAGGAAGAACTTTTAACGTCAAGATGTTTCACAGCTAGTGAAACAGCCATATTTGAAAAGATTCCTGTATTTAAAATGAGAACAATGTTTAAGCCTAAAAATATACTCATAAAATTTCTATCAGAAACTTTAAAAATATGTACATATTTCACTTTGTGATTCCCCTTCTAGGAATCTACTTGGAGTAGAATGGAACACACAATGTTTTATTCACAAAGTGGTTATCTTTGATGGCGTATAGTAGGTACCAGACCCTGAGCTAAACATTGGAGATAAAATTGTCAACCCCTCCGGCAATTGCCTCTCTCCAGCGATTGAGTAACCCCCATGCCTTTGTTTGCTGACTTGCTGAAAATTTAAGGTCCCTGCCTGCTCAGAAAGGGAGGAGAGAGCACAGAAGCGTCTGATGAGCTTACCTACCCTGACTCGCACAGGCCAGCAGACATTTAGGTGGGCTTCCTTCAACTTGTCTGTGTAGCATTTTTGCTGCGTCTTGAAAATCTGTAGGCTGCGAATCAGTGTGCTGGTTTTGTTTCTCCTGGGTGAGATCGTCTCTCAGGAGGTGGAAACCTTTTCTTTCTTCCCCAAATGACTCAACTCTTGTTTCTACTGTCACCAGGGAGGGAGGGCTCCTCCTCCCCATCTCTACTCCTTTGTCTTGTACTAATGCCAGGCCTAGGCACTTTCCTCTTTCCAAGGAGATAAAGATTTTAAGAAACATGGTGACTCGTCCATTTATTTTCTCACTATGGGGAGCTTCCATTTTACCTACTTTTACCAGATATTCCAGCCTCCATCAGTCAATCAACTTTCAAGTAAAATCAACCAAATCTCTTCTATAGGTTCTTGCTATTGATGCATGTTTGGACTATTACAAATGCATTAAAGAGGTTGGCTGAAAAACATTCTATTAGCATGGGAAACTGCTTATTAAATTATGTCAGACAAAAGATATCTCAAATATCTAAAATACAATGTCTAAAAAAAATTGTAATATAAGCTAAAATCCTAAAAATAGCAGGAAAAATAATATTGAAAAGAAATGCAATAAAGTTGTTAATTAAAATACGCAAAATATTCTTATAGCTTTGATTCTGTCCTCTATAAGGGCTTTACACTGAGAGCAGCGTTAAGGAATGTTTCTCCTACAGACCACATCATTACCTTTATAATGGAATTATAGTTTTTAAACAGTGAACTTGTTTAGAACTATTCTATTCTTTCAGAGCAGAGACGGAAAGCTGATGACCTGTAGCTGTGCTTTGTTTGGCCTGTAGTTTAAAAGGATTTCAAATTATTTGGTAGTATTTGAAATATGGGCTTCTAGATTTTGAGATTTCCTTGAAAAAATCGGATGCCATTGGCATCACTGGACTCCCTTTTCCATATGGTAGCTCTCAGCTGGATTGGCTCTGTGTGGTGGGAAGGACCTCTAGTGCACTCAGGTTCACATCAGCATCCCTTTCTCTCCTGTCCCGTCCATCGTCAGGCTCTCTGTTCTTCCCCTATGTCCAGGGCGCTTTCTTCGTGAGTGAACGTGTCTGCCTCATAGAAATCTGGGTTTGTCCATTTGAGTAATTTTCAAAAACTGTCAATCAATCCATCAATGATCCAATGATCTTATGGTTCCCTTCATTTTGCTAGGTACACAAGAAGACCCATTTTTAAGTCACAATTTAGGTGCCATAAAACAATATAAAAATTTCCTGATTTCCTTCTTTCTACCCCAAAAGAAAGAGAGAGATACAAGTTCTGTCTGCTGTGGTTTTCTATGGCAACAGGCAACCGAAATAGTGATGCGATTTTAAATAAGATGTAAACTGTGTCCATAGGCCTGTTCCTCTCCCAGGTCTAGCGCACGTGCTCATAAAATCCTTGTCTTTTGTCTGTTGACTCATGTGTAAATGCTAGCCGGGGAAGCACTCTCGCTCTTTCTGACACTAGCCCGTTTCATCTTGGTACCCTGCATCTAATTTCTGGCAGCCTTATTAATGACTTGTAAGAGTAGAAGGCACAGATGGAGGCTCTAGCAAGTAATTAGCCACCAAATATACATATATATGAATAATGTATACATAACATATGAATATTGTTATATGTAGTACATACATATATATATATATACTGCTAATAATTCCTCTCTTTTTGAGGTAAAGATGGACCTTCAGATTGTACCATATTGAGTATCAGGATTATTGTTTTACTCCTGGGATTACATGACATATTGGTTTACTCTATCCTATTAACTAAGTACACTGTGCTTCTGGTATTGAATTTTGAAAAGAAGATGAAATAGTGGTAGTCACTTCTCTCACAAAGATATCAAGTGGATCAAGTCATTAACAATCTTAAAGTATCTTAACGGAAACAAAATTTAAATGCATGCTATCAGTCGCAAAATAAAAGGATCACTCCCCAAAGAAAGGAGCAGTGAGAATTTTCATATCTGGATATTTTGCCGAGTTTTTCTTTTGTCTTTTGCTTATGTTGTTGTTGTTGTTGTTGTTATGCAAAGTCTTTTTTTTTTTTTTTGCTGGGGGAAGATTAGCCCTGAGCTAACATCTGCAGCCAGTCCTCCTCTTTTTGCTGAGGAAGACTGGCCCTGAGCTAACATCCATGCCCATCTTCCTCTACTTTATATGTGAGATGCCTGCCACAGCATGGCTTGACAAGCAGTGCCTACGTCCACACCCGGGATCCAAACTGGTGAACCCCGGGCCACGAAAGCAGAACATGTGAACTTAACTGCTGCGCCACTGGGCCGACCCCCAAAGTCTTTTTTTTAATGTAGTAAAATGTATCAAGCTCTTCTTTTGTTACTTCTGAATTTTGAATCTTAGCTCTTAATGTACATTTCCAGGATATAGAGGAATTTGCCCCTTTTTTCCCTAGTACTTGTATGGTTTCATTATTTTGCATTTAAATCTCTGAGTCGTTGGGAATTTACCCTTGTCTACGCATGAGGGACAGATCCAACTTTAGTTTATTTCATACTGCTATCCAGTTACTGGAACACCATTTGTTTAAATCTACCTTTTCTGTACTGATTTTAAGTGCCAACCTTATCATACATTAGTTTTTCTTTTTTCAGTTTTCATACTTTAGATTTATAAAGGTAATTAGATGTATTTCTGTATTCTCTATTCTATTCTACTCATTTATCTATTCATATCCCAATACCACACTTTTTTTATTATAGAGATTTTAAGTAGGTTTTAATATCTGGTAGGACTAACACCACCTCCATTACTCTTATTTTGCAGGGTTTTCCTGGCTATTTTTGCATGTTTGTTCTTCTAAGTAGACTTTGTAATCCAATTTTCTAGTTAAAAAAAGGAAAAGAAGAAAAAAAACCCAAAACAGAAAAGCAAAAGCAAATATCTGATAGTATTTTTACTTTTCCAGAAGTTCAATGTGCAATATTTTCATTGCTGCTCCTTTCTAAGTATTTTTAAATTTATTTTTTGACCCAAGGGTCACTTAAAAGTGTATTTTAAATTTTAATTTATGTGAGATTTTTTTTTTCAAAATTTTGGTAAAAATTAACTTCTAACTTTATTGCATAGCGGTTGGAAAATATATTCACATGCTGTGAAATCTTTAAAATTTGTCGAGACCTACTTTATGTTCTAGTGAAATGGTTCTGCATCCTGGATGTACGTGAGAATCACCTGAGGAAGTTTTCAGACCTGAAATGCCTGAAACCTGCTCCAGACCCGGTAAGTCGGTATCACTGAGGGGAGAGCGCAGACACCTGTGTTTTCGAAGAGCCCCTGGTGAGACATTACAGATTTTACCTGGGCAGAGCATACGGTCGGGTTTTGTACATGTTCCCTGTGAGCTGAAATAACTGTACATTCCTCAATTACTGGATTTAAGGCTTCTCTAAATATGCTTTAGAGTTAGTTTTGAAGTTGTGTTGTTCAAATATATCCTTAGTGACTTTTAAAATGCTTGATCTATTAATAAACAAAGAGAAGTATTTTAAAATCAATCTCTCTAGGAGCGTGGAATTACTGATCTCATTTCGTGATAGGATTGCTTGGGCGTGTTCTCTGTCTCTTACCTGTATCATCTTATAGTCTTAAAACCGTGTAAGTTCAGTGGACGGAGGTTAAATATTCTAATTAATTTAGTGTTTATCAAAGGTATTTTAACATGCATGTTTAATTAAGAAGTTCTAATCAATCAAGCTCTGAATTCTCTAGTCACCCCGCCACAGACGGGGTCGTTTAGTTCTATCTCACTTTTTACCCTCGATTTAGACATTATTGTAATTGTTTCAGGGTGTCAATGTTATTTCTATTTATTCACATGCTTGCCATTTTCCTCACTCGCTTCTTGAATCTCTGTGCTGGATTGCCCGTTTGCCATCAGTAGCATTTCTGTTCCTTTTTATACTCCCCCATGTTATTGCCGTGGCTCAAAGCTCAGGAGCCTCATTTTTAAGAACTCCTTGCTGGGGGGGTTCTGATTTAGATTCCACTGCTGAGGGACACTTGTAGGAAACCTGGCAGTTGAAAGGAAGTCACGGCTCCTGTTTCATCTGGCAGAAGACCAGAGCGTGCCTCCTCAGAGGCGGCAGCCACTTCCTGACCTTCTCCAGACTCGGTCTTCTACTGCGAGCCTCTGCCTGTGGGGTCGAGGGGCAGCTACTTCCTGCACTTTCCTGATTCCTGGGGTGCAATCTCCACCCTTGAAATTTCCCCCTCACCCCTTACAACAATTTTTAAACTATTGCATTGCTTGGACTTAATAACGTCTTCTTGAAAATTTACAAGTTCTTTCTCCCAACCAGTCTCTGACTAATGCAGTTTGAGTCTTTCCCTGTCAGATCATTTTTCCTTTCCCTGAAGTATACATTAAAATTTTCCTAAACTCCCTTCATTTTTGCTTAACTGCAAATGTCCATATTTTACTCTCATTTTTGAAGAACAATTTTGCCAGGCATGGAATTCTAGGTTGACTATCACTTTTAGAATCTTGGTAATGCCATTCTGCTGTCTACTGGTTTCCATTGCTACTGTTGAGAGGTCAGATAGCAGTTTACTTCTCCTATTTGCGGTAGTCTGTATTTTCTTTCTGGCTAATTTAAAGATCTTATTTTTGTCTTTTGTACTTTTAAGTTTCACTAGCCTGTATTTAGGATTATTCGTTTTATTTACGCTGATTTGCATTCATTTGGCTTACTGAATCTGGGGGTTGCTGTCTTTCATCAATTTTATTATCTCCTTGAATATTGATTCTCCATCATTCTATTTGTTATCTTCTTCTGGAATTCCGATTATATACATTTTGTCCCTTCCTACACTTTCCTCCATGCTTCTTAATCTCTCTCTTTCATGTTTCCCATCCTTTTTCTCTATAGTGGAAGTCTGGGTGATTGTTTTCAGATTGATCATCCACTTTACTGATTCTTCAACTCTGTTTAATATGATGTCTAGCTCACTGACTTTCTAGTTTTAGAGATTATATGTTTTGTTTCCAGATGTTCTGCTTAGTTTATTTGCAAAAATGCCTTGTCAGTTCTGACAATTTCTTATTCCTTTGTCTTGTTTTCAATCTTCTCTTTTGTTTTTTAAATATACTTAACATACTGGGGCTGGCCCGGTGGCACAGCGGTTAAGTGCGCACATTCTGCTTTAGCAGCCCAGGGTTCACCGGTTCAGATCCTGGGTGCAGACATGGCACCACTTGGCAAGCCATGCTGTGGCAGGCGTCCCACATATAAAGTAGAGTAAGATGGGCATGATGTTAGCTCAGGGCCAGTCTTCCTCAGCAAAAAGAGAAGGATTGGCAGCAGTTAGCACAGGGCTAATCTTCCCTAAAAAACAAAACAAAACAAAATATACCTAACATACGTATATCTGTTTTTGGTCATTTTAGCATCTGCACATGTTGAGTCTGAGTCTGCAGTTTGTTGTTTCCGTTGCCGTGTTGACAGAGATTTATGTCCTCACTGTGTAGTAACTTTTGGTTGTGAGTTTACATTAGTGGGAACTTTATCTATGGGAATACTTTGAGGCCTGGTTTTAAAGTTTGTTTTCTTCCAAATTGTGTTGGTTTTTGGCAGACACCTGTGTTCTCAAACTTAACCATTTTAAATACTTTTTTAGCTTCAATTTTTTTTCAGGATACAGACGTCATAAGAATTCTGGTTCTAGATCTATCTGATATTGGCTTTTGGTTAAGGATTCCTTTCCTTCCCTTCCCTTCCCTTCCCTTTCGTCTCCCTCCTCTGTCTCTCCTAGCCTCTTCGCTTTCCTTTCTTCTTCCTGATTGCAAATTTCTTTCCTTTTTCTCTACTCAGACTCAGGGTGAAGACAAGTATCATTCCCACTGTTTCTCCCTAGGGGATAGTTTCCCTTCCTATGGGTTACCGTTTGCAATCCTAGTTTTATGAAGGAGTCTCCAGTCTGTCCTTGTACCCAGTGTAACCCCAGCTTTTGTTTCACTGATAACACATTTTAACTCAGATCTAGGCCATAAGAATTTGGAATAAATTCTCAAAGCAAACAGCAGTTCTTGAAACTTTCTGTTGATAGAATTTATTTTCTACCAGCTCAGAAATGCATTCAAATGTAGGTTTTATATTTTATCACTGTTTTTAATTACATTCTCCTCAAGGAGAATTTTCCATAAACGTTTAGTCTGCCATATGGGTAGAAATAGAAATTAGCCATCATTATTAAAAATGATTTGCCAGGGGCTGGGCCCTTGGCCGAGTGGTTAAGTTCTCGCGCTCCGCTGCAGGCGGCCCAGTGTTTCGTTGGTTCGAATCCTGGGCGCGGACATGGCACTGCTCATCAAACCACGCTGAGGCAGCATCCCACATGCCACAGCTAGAAGGACCACAACAAAGAAAATATAACTATGTACTGGGGGGCTTTGGGGAGAAAAAGGAAAAAAAAAATCTTAAAAAAAAAATGAATTGCCAATCCATTGTTAAAAGCATCTGCAGTGCCTAATTATAAAAGTATTACTTCTTTTAATTTGGGGCTAGAAGTAATAGTGCATCATTTTTATTATGCATTCCACAAAATTATCACATATGTAGCAGATTTCCCTTTTTTTACAAGCTTATAAATTATTGAAGTATAAATTGTATTTTATTTTCGTAAACTTGATAGCTGACATTCCTTTTCTATTCAACTATCAAGTCACATATGGATTTTTAAGCATCTTTACTGCAGTTATTCTTGCTCTTTCTAGCTACAAAACAATAAACGTCAGTGTTTATGAGTGCTGATAGGATTCTGAATTCTCTTCTGCTCTCATTGTTCCTGCTGTGAAATGATTGCCTATTTTAAAAGCACCCAAATAGAGACTGATTGCTGTTATGGAACAAAGAAGAGTATTCATAGAAATAACCTTCGTTCTCAGCATTATGGGTGGCAGCAGTGGTGAAAAGTCATATACCAACTGTGAAAGTCAGTCTCGAGGGCACCCCAGTCATGGGCACTGAACGATTCGCTCACTCGCTTGTTCATCGTTTAACCACTTAACCTATCAGCCATTCAACTCTGCCTCCTTTTCCAGACATAGCTATTTGACATTTCCGGGCAAAACACATCTTCTTTTGCTTGCTATTCATTAGTGTCTATCAAAATATACTTTTTTATATTAAAAAATAAGAATGTGCTGAGATAGAATACCAGAAACAGGCTGTTTTTTCTCAGTAATGGACAAATGGCATCAATGGCACTTTCCGGGGGTGAAGTCCATGTCTTTTGGGAGCTAAATGATTCATCTGACAAGATAATGAATTGGTTGCTTTCTTCAGGGAAGATTTGCAAAGCATTTCTTTTCACTGGATAGACAATTTAGAAAATGTTGTGAAAGGATATAAAAAGAAAGAATAGAGCAAGCAAGCTGGTTTAATACAAATGGATTCCAGTCAGAAATGTGGACGTGTAATACTTGGATATCTTGAAAAAAAATCTCCTGGGCTGACATATATTTGAGATAAGTATTGTTACTGTGGCTAGAAAATTAGTTTAGGTTCTATTTAGAATCTTATTGAGGGTTGGATGACAAAAAAAAATTACAGAAGTGACTTTTGTTTTATGAAATTCACATCTTCATAATAATAAAATTTACTCACCTCTTCTTTTCGTGTATATATAAATAGCTAAATGGATGTAATATGTGAATTTGGCTTAAATATATATCCATGCTCTTTTATTCTTACAAAACAATATTGAGACAAGGGAACATTTTATAAACAGGATACCCAACTTTGTAAATCGTTAACGTTAGCATTTCTGTTCTGTGGCAAGATGAAGGTCATTGTTAAGGATGCCCAAGGGTACAGAGACTATATTAAAGAGTTTTGGGTAAGCCTGGGCTGGGTGACGTCCTGGTCAGTTCAGGCTACTATAACAAAGTACTCATGGACTGGGTGGAATATAAACAACAAAAATTTATTTCTCAAGTTCTGGAGGTTAGAAGCCCTAGGGCAGTGTGCCAGCATATTCGGGTTCTGGCGAGAGCCCTCTTCTGGTGTGCAGGCTTCTCGTTGGATCCTCACAGGGTAAAAAGAGGGCAAGAGAGCTCTCCAGGGTCCCTTTTAGGAGGAACTAGTCCCATTCATGAGGGGTCCATGCTCATGAACTAATCGCCTTCCAAAGCCCCAACTCCTAATACCATCACATTGGGGTGTAGGGCTCCCCCATACCAATTTTGAGGACACGCAAACATTCAGCACATTGCAGGTGAGGTGGGAGGACTGTGTGAAACGGTGAGAAGAGACTGCATTTTAGCCTCAGAAAAACCAGGACTCGTACAGTTTCAACTCCCTTCTGTGTGTGATGGAGATGGTGTGATGGCTAATTTTATGTGTTGACTTGACTGGGCCATGGGGTGCCCAGGTATTTGAGTGAACATTACTCTGGGTGTGTCTGTGACGGTGTTTTGGGCGAGATTAACATCTGAATCTGTAGTCTGAGAACCGCACATTGCCCTCCCTGATGTGAGTGGTCCTCATCTAATCAGTTGAAGGCCTGCATAGAATGCCAAGGCTGACCCTCCTGCGATTTAAGAGGGAACTCTTCCTGCCTGGCTGTTTGATCTGGGACATGGTCTTTCCTTGATTTTGGACTTAAACTGAAGCATCAGCTCTTCTTGGGTCTCCAGCCTGCCAGCTTTCAGACTGGAACTATGCCATCAGTTCTCCTCGTTCTGCAGCCACCAGACTCAGACTGGACGTACACCATTGGCTCTCCTGGGGTCTCCAGTTCACCAACTGGAGATCTTGGAACTTCTCAGTCTACAGAATCATGTGAGCCAATTTATTATAATAAATCTCTTTATGTGTGTATATATATGTATAGATATATATACACACAAACACACACAATCTTTCTCCAAATTCAAAAACTTGAGGTGAGAATCAGTCACTCATACAGTATCTATATTTAGTGCCTGCAGTCAATCAAATCCTTCATGTTTTCCGAGGAGAAAGAGCTTTTAAAACCTGACCTTGCCTGAGGTTAAAGTAGTTGATTTTTAATAACTGCAAACACCAAAATGACCTTTACTCATTGAGAGCATTGCAAAGTAACACTCTCAGTAGGAAGTTATTTTATCTTTGATACTTTCTGGTGATGTATAAAAACTCTGTGCTCTGGGATTCTAGATGTGGTACTACCGAGGCCCACGAAATCAGAACAGGAAGGCTTGGTGAGTCCCACGTGGTACTGGAACATTCGGATTCCCAGTAATATTAGTTAAAAGTGACACTAGACTTCCAGTGGCCCTTTTAAGTTCCTCCGTCAATGCAGCTGGTTCTCACTCAATCCTGAAGAAAAGTGTGACCAGCCGTCTCAAAACAAAGCAAGAGCTTTAAGCCAACTTGGATCAACTAGCTTGTCAATAGTTCTCAAGCCATTTTGCTGCCTGTATGGCAGAAAGAATAATTAATTATTTCGGAAAATAATCAATTCCCGAGTACAAGAGACTGAACTAGGACTGGTGTGACTGGAGCAGAGAGATGGGAAGGTAGGGGAGGGTTGTGTGTTGGGAGAGGACAGAGTAAAACTAGGTGGGAGAGACCCGGCACGGCGTTATAGCTCACACCAAGGAGTTTGTGTCTTTGAGATATGCTGATTGATACATTTTTGGGATAACTGAAAGGTGTCCAATTTCATATTTCGGAAGAATAAAAGTCCTATACTAGGAGTGGATATGAGTTGAGAGGAATACATCCGTAAGAATGTGAGTTATGGCTTCCCTGTCAGCCCTTTAAAGACCCACCTTTCACCACTGGTTATTACAAGAAATTAAATATACTAAAATAAGTGCTAGAAAGAGAGATTAGTTGAGAAGATTAAGCTGTTGACCGCAGGTGAGTGTGTTGGTGGGAGGGAGGAAAGTTCTGCTCAGGAATTGCAGTCTTCCGCAGTCTAATCTTGGCTGAGCTGACCCTATTACCATAGGCGGGCTAATTAACCTCTTTGTGCCTTGGCTGCTTATCTGCAGAGTGAAGATAACAATGACCCACTACGACTGCAAATCATTCTGCAAACACCAACACTTATAGAAACGGTATAAATATTTACGTACCCCAGTTGTAAGAGTCTGGTCTTTACCTAACAGTTTAAACCTCTCCTCTGCCTAAATAATATGTCAGGTTTAATTTTCGTCATACAGCATTTTTTGTGTGTGTGATAGAGTGAGTTTTTATTTTCGTATACAGCCAGATTCGTGCTTATTGAAAACGAGCTCTCTCTTTCTGATGCCTGTTGTTCGGTCTACAATACTCTGGGTCCTAGATTATGATGGTAACTTCTACCAGCACCATGTGGTTTAACACAGCAGAGAGCTGTTGAGAGAGCTCGTGGATGGGGCTCGGGGGGAGGAATAAGTACTTTTAAATTCTTTTTAAATGACAACTCTTCTTGCCTGTTAAATAAGAAGAGTACGCTCTTATTGTTTCATAAGTCTATTGCAATTGTATTAACTATAGTTAAGCAATTCAAAGTGGGTCAGCAGGCACATAGTAACATGCCAAGAAGTGGCAAAATGAACAGTCTCCTAATTGGGTTTTATTGTGGATTCACTGATTCACATTGAAATTGCCATCTCTTTTGTGATATTTCCAATAATTTTGTGGGAAGTATTTATAAAACTGCATTCTTTCAGTGGCATAAAGATTACCCATTTCCATAATTATTCTTGGTTATCATGCCACACTTTCTTTAGCAGATGAAAGGAAGTAGTAATCAATCTTCTGGAAAAATAAAATATTTACAGAATTGGAAGAGCTATTTCGTTGTGAACTCGGAGAAGAATCATGCATTCTCTTCAATTCTTTCTTTTCAAAATTCATGCCTAGTAAGTATGTAAGCTGTTTCCACGATGATATTAATGACTCAGACATGTGACTGCAATGTTTTTGTTGGTGTGATTTGGCCTTTAGCCAAATGGCTGCCTAAAGACCCTGGTTAGTGGCCATGACTGGCTGCTAAGGGACAATGAACTGGACAGAAACACCCTTTCATTCCAGCCCAGTTCCCTCGTGTTACGTGACTACGGTAACGCTCCCTTATCCGCATGTCACATGTGCCCAGATCCCCAGTGGATACCTGAAAACGTGGATAATACCAAACCCTAGATACACTGTGTCTTTTCCTATACATAAGTATTAGAAGTATGACAGCAAAACTGGCACACATTTCTTTCTCCTTCTTACAATTTCATGGATAGATTTGTTCTTACCGTGGATCTTAGCAACCTTAACATACGATTTTTCTTCTTTCCCTATTAAGTTGAGAACTTTCACCTTTTCACTCAAAGGGAGCGATCTCTGGCTTCTCTTTAGCATATCTGAATTGCCAACATCACTACTCTTGCGCTTTGGGGCCATTATTAAGTAAAATGAGGGGTACTTGAACACAAGCACTGCAATACTGTGAAAATCAATCCGATTGTCAAGACAGCTACCAAGCGGCTAAGGGGTAAGGGCTAAGGGGTAAGCAGGTAGCGTACCCAGCCTGGACAGGCTGGACAGAGGGATGATTTGTATCCCCAGCTGGACGGAGCAGGACATCATGGGGTTTCTTCATGCTACTCAGAATGGTCCACAACTTAAAACTTATGAATTGTTTATTTCTGGAATTTTCCATGTAATATTTTCAGACCACAGTTGACTAGGGTAACTAAAACTCTGGAAGGTGAAACCACGGATAAGGAGCAACTACTGTGTGTCCTGCCCTTTGCTCAGCTAACGTGGGGAACAGCTGTTTGAACTTTTCAGTGCGGGCCGAGTAGTATCTCTAACGTGTTATGTGTTTGACTGAATTCTCACCTGACCAGGCCTTCTTTCTCAGTCCCCATTTCCTGCTGCTCTGGCATCGTTCTGGTTGATTCCTCAAGATTTTTAGGGTCAGAGTTTGTGGGCAGATCTCTGAGGGAGTTTTTCTCAGAGCTTGTATCTATGGAAAGGAAACAACATACAGATAGAAGAATATACACCACTCTTGATACAGCCGTATGGGACAACATAAGCTACAGAGATGCTATTTGTTTTTCTGGAATGGTTTTCTCAGGATGGCCTCCCCTAGGATTCCTGCTAAACCAATTAGGACCTGATGCCGGAGGAGTTATCCTGGAGACACCTTCCAACTAATGAAAAATATACTTAAGTTGGTATATTATGTAGTAAAAGTCTACATGGTATATTTCTTTTTGATATTAGAAAGCTGAGATTAATAAGGAGTCATCATCCAAAAGGCATTTTTGGTTCTGCTCAAGTACTCATAATTTATGGCTGAAATTGATGTATCATAAAATTCAGAAAAATAAAATGGGCAGAAGTATGTCATTGACATTTTAGAATTTTGTATTCTAATTTTTTAATGAAAAGTGTTTGTTTTTGGTTTGATCATCTTTAGCTATGGCATCTTTTTTGAAGAAGCAATAAAAATTCACATGAATTAGCTTCATTTTCAGTCCCAAAATGAAATTTTGCCCTTCAAGGCTAAAATACAATTTCCAATTAATATAGTTTAAATTGTAATTTACTCAGAGAATAATCAATTCTCAGGTAAATATTTGGATTATAGAGAAGATTTTAATGAAAGTAAATTACTTAATATAAAAAGAAAATATAGAAAGAGCAATGAAATACAATGAACACAATTTAATAGTAATCCATTATCCATAGTTTCTAATCTATTTTTAATTGGATGTACTGTGCATAGAAAATTGAAATCAAAGCCAAAATCATAACTTTTATTTTATTGTAATACATTATAATTTTAAACACTTAAGGCACCTCAGTATTGAAAATCTGGATTTGCAAAAATAATAAACCAGGGGATGATCACTTACTTTACAAAAGTTTTCACCATACAAGTCCTTTAATATGAAAATTTCTATGATCCATCTAAAATCTTTCAGTGTACAAAGCTTTTCAAGAACATGTTTCAGGAATAAACGGAATCATAAAGTTGAGTCACTACTTACAGTTTTTGAAAATTTATGAATAAGAAAGCTTAACCCCCTGGATTTCCCAAGACTATTTTCTTCATGTGCATCTCCTATCTACCTTTATTTTGGAATTGATAGCAATTTTGGCTAGAAGGTAGGAAACACGGTAATATGCATCTTTTTGTTATGTGTAAGTGACTCGCCCCACCCCAAAATTCTCAAATTTACTTGAGACACAAAGAAGTTTCACGGTAATCATGTCCTTGAAATCTGTTGGAAGGACCATATCGCAGGTGAAACTTTGCCATGTGTGTGAAATCTGATGAGAGCGGTAGGATAGGTCCTTTGTATACAAGCACATGTGGTACACTGGTGGGTTTATCAGTATCCAACAGATTTCAGAGTAAAAAAATAGCACTTTCAATATGTCATTTTATACCAAGAGGCTTTTGATAGAACTAAGAGAGAAGGATCTATTTTCCCTATCTGTTTGGGTCAAGCCATTTTTTCTCATTTCTCTTTATCCAACCAAAAAAATTAATAATTTTTCAGATCTCTGACATTGTGCCAAGTCTTGCCTAAGAAATTGATAGCCGGGTCCTTTTCTTGTATCCACAAACACTGGGGCAGTTACTGTGAGGTGTTTTAAAGCAGTGTTCTCAATCTCTAGCCATGGATGGCCAGTGCCTTCAACGACTGGAGCCCTTGAGACTGTGTGTTGTCTATGCACATTTTCCGTGGAGAGAACCTAGGGTTAACACGAGCTCATCAAATGAGTCTGGACTGAAAGAAGAGCTAGGAACCATTTTCTGCACATATATTTTTCCAGGAACACCTGCCCTCAAAAGAAAATTGGGATTGAAATAGAGCATGAAATATGAGGGAAAGAGTCAGAAAAACCCCTCCTGAATATAAAACAAGTGGAATCTGCCAAACAGAATATTTCTCAAGAGGCTCGTATCGACTATTTCTGATAAAGGCACGTGAGTATAACTTGTGTCATACACTCCTAGCGCTCACTCAAGCCCCAGCATGCATATCCCATTTGCAAGACCTCCTTTCTGCTAGTACCAATTTCTTGACCGACCGTTCCTCAGTAGTTCTTTCTTTCCATTCTAATAAGGATTTTTTTTATCATCATAACATTTCGATTAAACTAAGTAGATCCTTGCACCTTACCAAGTCTTCTCTAGACATTACCGAGCCCTTCTAAAATGACGCCACCTCTATTATGACAAGACGGGGCTATTCAGAAATTAATTACAGCCTAATTTGCTTGTGGATAAGCATTTTAATTACAAAATAAATCCTAATCAGAGCTTATTGATGAAGATGAGAAACCAGTTATTGCCTGTTCTTGGATTCAAAGCAGAACAACAACTTAAAAAATACCCACGAGGACTTCAAACAAAAGGATCCCCATCAACTGTCGTCAGCGGGGTGTTTTTTCATCCGTGTAGCATGTTATTTGTTTGTGGGAACAGATGGTCAGATTGTTTGCATCATCCTGAACATGAAAGAGACATCTAAAATGCATGGCCAGTCTTCCTCTGGCATCTGAGTCAAGTTTTGTCAACTGCACATTGTACTTCTTCCCAGCTTCACACATGGGCAGCAGGATTCCCTCTTTTGTGGCTGCCCAAATGAAGAGTGTGAGGGTTTCTGCCAACCGTGCTTTTTACCTGTTGTATAGCAATTGCCAGCTCTTATCAGTGCCCTGGGTCCAATTCTGCCCTGGAACGTGTGCCCACGGCAGGTAGTAAAATCTGGAACCAGAGTGTTCTGATGTGGTTGCTTTTATCGACTGTGCAAGAGCAAGTACTGAGTTTTCCCTCCACACACGTGCTGAGTCTCTTTTCAGCCTGGCAGCATCTCACTCTGCGCCTCTGTAACACACTTCCAAACCGCGCGGCCCCCTCGTCCCAGCGCGTTGTGGAGAACCTCACAGGGGTGGAATGCCTGCTTTCCTCTTCAAGTGAGGAAATAGGTGATGCAGGAAGCCATTAACTTCCCACATTTTATCAGTGGCACTAAATAATTGCTTGAAAAGGAGGGATTCAAAGAAAGAACCTAATTTGAGAGCAAGGTTGTGAATAAGAAGGCATTGATTCAATTGGCCTTTTTGGGATGGATATAAAAAGGAGAAGACTTGAAAATGCTCTCATTGGTTGGAATGTTTGGTGCAGGCAATGATATCACTTGGTTGAATTTCTAACTCTTAAAACACCAAATGTATTGTGGGCTCTGTCGCAAAAACAAATCTCCCATCTCCTTTTATTAGTCACCAACAATACCTGAGTAACTAGATATTCGATGAATTTATAAAGACTAAGTATGAGTACCTTGATTAAATGCACAAATGATACTATTATTTTATCTTAATGAATGAACATTTGGAGGTAAATCAATGAATAACACAGTTTTAAGAAGTGCATGATTAATGATTATTTTCTGGCACATTCAGATTGTATTTTTGACTCAGCTTGTGGTTAATTTTGCAGTTGCTAGAATATGTGATGTTCTTAGAATAACTTTAATTATAACACTTTGATGACTCTTGAAAATTTTTTATATCTTTATAGATTGTCAAACGACATGGAAGAAGTTGACAAACATCATAGCAGTGCATATAAAACGGAATCTGAAAGAGCTCCCTGAAATGCCACAGAATAGAGAAATGAAGTCCTTTATGTTAAGAAGTCCTCATGCAATCTGTAAAAACTCCAGAGGAGAAGGAGTCAGAGTGGGTGAGCGTTCTGGAAACCATCCCAATGAGGAGTGGTGGAGGAACTTGGGTTCTTTAGCCACAATATTGAAGACTAACTAGTGGCCTAGCAGTTCTTTCAAATTCTTTGAAGGCTGTTACATAGAAAAGAAAGTAGACTTACTTCCTATGTTCCACAAGGCAGAAGAAGGATCCCTCGGTGGAATTTGCAAAATGAACAAATAAAACCCCCAACATCCTCCCAACTAAACTTGTCTGAGAGGGAGACGCATGGCTTCATGAGGGAGTGAGAGCCCCATTGCTGGAGGTATACAGGCTGGAGCCTGTGCTAAGGGAGGTAGGATGGGGTCCTTTCATCAGATCAGAGGTTGGAGGTCCTTAATGTGCAATAAAGTCCTAAAAGGATTTTTGTATTTAGCCAGACTTTTTTCCTTTGGGATGCCTCATCACAAGTAAAGAAATGAACAGATGAACAAACATAAAAGAATACAGACCCATCTAGGGTGGCCTTGGTACTGTGTCAGTGTTGAGGAATCCTGTCCTCTCTCAATGTCATGCTTGGTTTCAGGGACTTTTTATGGGGATTAATTCATCTAGAAAATACATTTTATGTAGGAATTAAGGGATGTGCTGAGTTACGGTGCTGGGCACCCAATAGAGAGCCCTAATCCTTACATCCCTGGTTCTTTGGGTGACTCTGAGTAAGTCGCTTTTCTATAACAGTTTCCTCATCCATAAAATGAGAAATACTTTTGTCATGGGGATTTCTGCGAGGATTAGATAAAGACTCCATTTGAGAAAAATGCAATATAAACACAAAGTGTTCCACCAGCCAGACTGCGGTAAATTATCTATTTTTTGAAAAAAAGATTTATCAACTCTTTCAGGTCTGTACAGCATTGATGTATGTGGAGCGTGCACGAGCTTCTGTTTACTTAAGAGGGTTCCCGGGATCAGGAAAGCAGAATGCAATTCCCCACAAATCACCTACAACCTTTAGCAGAAAGACGCCTGAAAAGATAGAGTTTGATTTAATTGAATTATGCAAATATATTTAAATCATGCACACTACAAAAAAATATGGCATTTTATCAAAAACAAAACAAAACACCCCACCCTATCCACATTGGTTACAGTCTCTTAAGATTTTGGTTTAAAAAACAGGTGGAAACTGAGGAATTTTATCAACCAAAGTCTGGTCTTCCACTTGATACTTAAAACAGAGTAGGGTTTGTATGCCTCACTTCTTCCTTCAGGTGGTACAGCTCTCCCCACCTCTCTGTCTTCAGCGAGGCAGCACTCTGCTGTGTCATAGGCAGGAATGGTTACTGACTGTGTGCCCAGCTGGGCACCTGACCTGAAGAGGGTGGCGGGTCCTCAGCTGGCTAGTGACCTGGCCGTGGCATGAAGGGCTCTGCTCAATGGGAACAATGCTTGTTATCTAGGACAGTCAAGCTGCTCTATCTGGAATTGGGACTGGGAAATAGAGGAATAGTAGAAACAGGGAGAAACACAGCAGACATGAGAAATGGCGGCCATGTTGACTGTGAGGGAGAGGCAGAGAAGGTAATTAGCTCCTAGGGCGGCCTCGGTCCCCTGCCTGGTTGTTCAATTCCCGCTAGCCACGGGTTTTCTTCCGATGAGCCCTGGCCACTGGAGGGACGCTGATTATGTCTCTGTCCCTTGCCAAACCAGCCTGGTTAGGAATTTTCTTCATCATTTCAAACTATAAAGCACATCATACTTATCTTTTTTCTAGAGTAGGTTTTCAGAAATTTTACGCGCCCAAGTTTATTAATTTCTCACTTCTTTTGTTCATCAGCACATCGGGCATAATTTTGAATTAATGTTGTTAAGTTCTGTAACTCTCTTTACAATACAAGACTATTTTTTTTTGGATGAAGAAGAGAAATCTGCATGATTGGTTTTGATAGCAAGTTTCATTCATGTTTTGTTTGTTTGTTTTTTTCTGTGTTCCCACCGTAACCCTTGGCTGATGAACAGGACTGACAGAGAGAGTGGACTATTTGACTAAAATTAGCCCTACTGGTACCTCCCCTGCATGCTAATCAAATGGGTTGATCTTATACAGGGAAGTCTTTACTGATTCTTGTAAACTAAATTTCAGAAGACAGTCTGGCTATTTTCCTACCGATTTAGGACAAGTTAAATTGTATAAATTAATTGTTACTGCCAAGAACTGAAGAGTGGTTGCCTGTTTCAACAAGCTAGGATTTGACCCCTGTTTTTCTGCATATTTTTTCAAAAATTAACATACTTTATTTTTTAGAGCAGTTTTAGCTCTAATGCAGTCTTTCTCTTTCTGGGTTTCCGTCCAAACTAAGAGTTGGCTGAGGCCAGGCTGGGCCAGTTTGGGTAGATGGTGAGGGGCTGGCCGGGCCTGGGAGGCCCCTGCAGACTTGGAACTGTGCTGGACCTGGAACCCAGAGGTCTTGGCTGTGGCGAGCTGTTTGCACATGAGGCCCATGGGGGATCCGGCACTTGTCGTCTGCCTTTCAATGCAAAGTCTGCGATGGATATCATGTGTGACGAGGAGTGACGGTAAGAGGATAACTGAAAACACGGTCGGATGCAGACCTTGTGTGAGGCTGTCAATGTTCGTAGGTAGGAACAACATTGAGTACCTACCACATGGGTGGTAGAGGTCACCAAATGGTAGTTTGGGCTAAATTTGACAAGAATTTGGCTTTCCTTTCAGTGATGTAAAAAAGGAGATACTTACACATTAAAAATATCAACGTTTAAAAATTGGGAGATTGCACATTAAAATTTGCATTTTCATTCTCTGTAGACGGAAAATGGGACATCTGACAGCACTTGACCCTAACCCCCACATGGCAGTGACTGGCTGGAGCTGAGCAGCCTCTGGCCTCTTTAGACAGGGCGTACATGACCCTCTTTTATCCATCTGACTTCTGTCTACATTGGAATTTACAAACCTCGATGCCAAATGCTTTACACATATTAATTAATTTAATTTGGACCCACAACCAAGAGATGACAGTAATATCCTTGTTTTATACATGAGCAAACTGAGACTCAGAGATGCTGAATATCTTGATTAAGGTTACACAAAGCTAGTAAGTGGCAGAGTTATAGTTTGAATTCAGGGCCGTGAGACTCTAAAACAAATGTCCTTTCTAGTATAATATAATGGCTTTACTATGAATTTACGTGATTATTTGGGCTAAAACTCAATTTCATTTTTTTACTGATACTTTTTAAAGTATAGAGTATTTTATTTTATTTTATTAAAAACATTTTTTTATTGCAGTAACATTGGATTATAACATTATACAGCTTTCAGATGTATATCATGATATATTTCAATTTCTGTGTAGATTACATCATGCTCACCACCCAAAAACTAATTATAATCCATCACCACACATGTGCCTAATCACCCCTTTCACCCTCCCCCATCCCCCTTCCCTTCTGGTAACCACTAATCCAGTCTCTGTTGCTATGTGTTTGTTTGCTGTTGTTTTATCTACTACTTATGAGTGAGATCATATGGTATTTGACTTTCTCCCTCTGACTTATTTCACTCAGCATAATACCCTCAAGCTCCATCCATGTTGTCACAAATAGCTAGATTTCATCATTTCTTATGGCTGAGTAGTATTCCGTTGTGTATATATACCATATCTTCTTTATTCATTCGTCCCTTGATGGGCACCTAGGTTGCTTCCAAGTCTTGCCTATTGTGAATAATGCTGCAGTGAACATAGGGGTGCATGCATCTTTATGCATTTGTGTTTTCAAGTTCTTTGGATAAATACCCAGCAGTGGAATAACTGGATCATATGGTAGATCTATTCTTAGTTTTCTGAGGATACTCCATAAAGTATAGAGTATTTTAAAGCCATAAATATTAGTTTTCTATTCTGTAATTTGTTGCCACAAATTTAATGGCTTAGAGCAGCACAGGTTTGTCGTCTCACGGTTCTGTAAGTCAGAAGTATAAGGTAGGTCCGAAGGGCTGCATTCCTTGTGGAAAGGTTCCTTGTCTTTTTCAGCTTGCAGAGGCAGCCTGCTTGCCTTGGTTTGCGGTTGTTTCCTCCGTCTTCAGAGTGAGTCAATTTAACATCTGCTTCCATTGTCCCATCTCCTTCTCCTGCCTTTCACCTTCTTGTCTTCCTTTTATTAAGGACACTTTGATTACACTGAGGCACCCTGGAGAGTCCAAAATAATCTTCCCATTTCAAAATCCTTAACTTAATAACCCCAGCAGTTTCTTTCCACATAAAGTAACAACTTCATAGGTTTTGGGGATTAGGGTGCAGACATTGTTGAGGGGCCGTTATTCAGCCTACCACACCAATCTAGCTATGGGCACCTAACTTTGATCTATTTCCACACAAATAGAGTAGCCTTACAGCATCACAAAACACTGGGTAAGCAATTTACATATCCTCTACTGGTACCAAAACATTTGCTTAAAGAAGCATTTAGTGTAATATAAGTGAAGTGAAAGCCTAAGAAGGCTGATTGTAATCAAAAGAGGGCTTTAGTAAGTTATCTTTATGTGAATCCAAAATGTGTTGCATTTTTTTATTTCCGTGGCAGATATAAATTAAACCACGCTCTGCGGAAGATCAGAATTCTATAATCAGAAATCAGCATCTGCAGATATTGTGACATTGCACCTGCATGTTTTGAAGTGAAGAACACAAAAATACCAAGCACATATAAGAGGCTATCTTTAAACACTAATAATTTTTGCTTTTTCAAAACAAAATATCATAAATATATAACTGTTATTCCTATTAAAGTCTTTGAAAGCATGCTAAGATTGCAGATTTAAATTAAACTACTCTTTCCTTTCCACTCAAATAGCTCTTCTCTTAAATGGTGGCTCCACAAAACAGTTTTTATTACCAGCTATGAAAAATTAAGCTTACAAATACACTTTGAAAAAAAGTAAAACAAGGATTAGAATAAACTTGTCATCCCAAAGATGTGATCTTTAGTTTCATACCATAAGGTTGTATTTCTATGTGAGAACTGTAGATTTGAAACCATCATGATTATAAAATAAGTTATAGTAAGACAGAATTGTAGTCTGAATTATTTTGATAATTCTGTGGGTTTTTTTTTTTTTTTTTGTGGCTTCCCTTGTGTAGATCTGGTTTCTACTGTAGAGTTTCTCTCTTCCTCAGGACCTCCATTATTGAACCGCATTTCGCTGTCTGCAATGAAAATTCTTATGTGATCTACAGAAGGGCCTTCTTCTCCTTTTGAAAAAATTTGTAGATTGACTAATGTTCTTCAATTGTTGATAACACATGTCAAGAACACATTTCTAACTATATCCTCTTGGTGTTTGAGTCTTACTGTTTGTGGGAGTTTTCTGTGTGAACTTTTATCAGCAATGGAGCCTTGTGATTATTAAGTGTTTTCTTTGTTCAGTGACACATCTTACTAAATATTTTAAATCAGATAATCTAACAATCGAGTAACTAAGCTTTAGTCATCAGTTAGCAGGGAAGATTAAATTGTATTCATGTTTAAAAACTTATTGCAGAACATTTAGCCGTTTTTTTCTTCCTCCTCAGGTAAGCAAATGCTGACCGTTTGGGAGATGCTGTTTTGCTATCTTGGGTGAGGTGAAAATGCAGAAGAAAGATAGCGTTAAAAACAGCTGGTCTGTACAGGAACAAGCGTATTCTCTACACGCTAATCTGAGTAACAAAGATCCAGAATTGTTCTTCAATATAAGCAAGTAAATAAATAAATAAAGCCAAGAAAGCTAAAGTGAATTTTCTCCTCTCCTTTTTTTTTTTCATTATATTATTGAAAGTGAGTAGAGAGGAGAGCGTAAAAAATAGAAATATAAATTAACTTAGGAAAAAACTGATATCTTTATAATGTTATCCTCCCACTTGGGAACATTTTATTTTCCTCCAGTTATTCAAGTTTATTATGCATCTTTGCATTAAATTCAGTTATTTTCTTCACATAGGTCCTTTGCTTTTCTCTCAAATAGGAGCAGTCAAGTATAATGAGAATGGGGCTGTTTCTTCAGCTTTTGATTGTGAGGAAATTCTTTGCCAGGAATTTGTTTACTTACAATCTTTCTTGTGATTTGCTTCTTTATTTACAATCTTGCTTGTAATTTTATTTTTTTTTTAAGATTAGCACCTGAGCTAACATCTGTTGCCAATCTTCCTTTTTTTTCCCTTCTTCTTCTTCTCCCCAAAGCAGCCCCAGTACATAGTTGTACATTCTAGTTGTGAGTGCCTCTGGTAGTGTGTAATTTTCATATATTTCTTATTTTTCTGCCTTAGAAATTTTAGCTAGTAAAAACTCAGTTGTGCCTCAGTTTAAAAGATCTGAACAGACATTTCTCCAAAGAAGATAAACAGATGGCCAAGAGGCACACGAAAAGGTGTTCAACACCGTTAACTATCAGGGAAATGCAAATCAAAGCTACAATGAGATATCACCTCACTTTCTGTCAGAATGGCTATAATTAACAAGACAGGAAACAACAGGTGTTGGAGAAGATGTGGAGAGAAGGGAACCCTCGTACACTGCTGGTGGGAGTGCAAACTGGTGTAGCCACTATGGAAAACAATATGGAGATTCCTCAAAAAATTAAAAATAGATCTACCATATGATCCAGTTATTCCACTGCTGGGTATTTATCCAAAGAACTTGAAAACACAAATGCCTAAAGATACATGCACCCCCATGTTCATTGTGGCCTTATACACAATAGGCAAGACTTGGAAGCAACCTATGTGCTCATCAAGGGATGAATGGATGAAGAAGATGTGGTATTTACACACGATGGACTACTACTCAGCCATAAGAAATGGTGAAATCTAGCCATTTGTGACAACATGGATGGAGCTTGAGGGTATTATGCTGAGTGAAATAAATCAGAAGGAGAAATCAAATACCGTGTGATCTCACTCATAAGTAAAAGATAAAAACAACAGCAAACAAACACATAGCAACAGAGATTGGATTGTTGGTTACCAGAGGGGAAGGAGGAGGGAGGAGGGTGAAAGGAGTGATTAGGCTCTTATGTGTGGTGATGGATAGTAATTAGTCTTTAGGTGGTGAACATGATGTAGTCTACACAGAAATGAAAATATATACAATGTACACCTGAAATTTATATAATGTTATAAACCAATGTTACTGCTATAAAAAAAATAAAGCCATTAAAAATCATCATACAAAGATTTTGTCTAATAGATGAAAATTGAAAACATTTACTCTAGTTTTCTAACAATGACTTTTTGTTTTCATTATTTAACAATAGCACATTCTGTTCTGGTGAATCATCTATCATTTTTGTATTTTCTTGGTTATGATGTAGTTTTCATACTGCGAAGGAATAGGAGAGAAGGCCTGGAAAGAGGGTCAGGGAATAGATTGCACTAGGTCCTACAAAGTCAGGTGAAATAATTCAAATTTTGTCATGCCGGCAATATGGAGGCATTTACGGTTCTTGAACAGAGACATGAGATCAAAACGGGGGTTAATGGAAGGTAATCTGCCAACAGTGTTTGGGCTGGATGAAAAGGGGAGAGATTGGGTGAAATAGAGTCCTCCCCGGAAGAGACCACTTAGAGAGCCCAGGAGCTGCACAGGCATGAGTTACTGATAAAGGCCTGCACCAGGATAGTATTGGAGGGAGTAGAAAGGAATGAAGTGGGTGTGAGGGCCATTATGAAAAGAGAGTTGGTGATTAGTTTTCTTTACAGGACAACCTAGATAGAGGAATAAAACATGAATAAAATTTTGAGATTGAGAGACTGAAAGAATGACAGGACCAGGAATAGAAATAGACCAGAGAGGGAGTTTATTCAAAGGGGAGGATAGGGAATTCAGTTTCAGACATGCTTTCTTTGGATAGTAGCAGAACATACAGGTGTATATGTCCAAGGGTCACTTGGAAAATACTGGACAGGGTCTTAAAAATGGAACTGGTCTCGTATGGATTTGGAACCATCAATGTAGAAACGAGCGTGGTGGCCGTAGGAGTAGATATTTCTAATGGAGAGAGTTTAAAGGAGAGGAGCAGAGGCAAGAGCACAGGACGTTTGAACACCAGTCCACATCTATTTTATTTTCCTGACCCTTATCTGAAATCCCATTGTTCACTATGTGCTCATGTCAACACGGACCTGGCCCACATTGTTCCCCACTGTGTCTCCAGCCCATTGACCAGTGCTTGGCACACGGCAGGTGATAAAACAGCATCTATTGAGTAAGTGATAGAATGAAGAAATAGTGCTTGCAAATATTCAGATCTTCAAATAGTCTCAAGTGTGACCCTAGATAATTTACCTAGTGAAGGACAAGTGTTTTATCAGACAACACATTTCAAAGAAATACGCATTTTACTGTTTAGCTTTTTTGTGAATTTGGGTTCTGACCTTGTATTTTGGGGTGTGACTCTTCAAATGCGACTGGAGGCATCTTGGTTTTTAGAGAGTTCTTTTCATTTTCATTTTCTCCCTTTGAGAAAAAAAATAGAGATTGAACATGATGAATTTACGTAAAAATGAAGCTGAATGTAAAATATAATACAGAGTTTTTCATTCAATTATCAAGCAAGTCTTTAAAATTGATCATTTATGATACACTAAAAATGACAATCCTTGCACATAAATGAATATTCTCGGCTCTACTATCGAATAATCAGCCTCTACCTCCACAGCTTGTTGGTCACAGGTACCCTCTCTTTTTGTAGGTGTGGTTGCTGCATCCATCTGGCACAAGTTCCTGTCCATTTTGATCCTGACTTCCCACAGCCCTAGCATTGGTCCTGGCCTAGGTCTTTAGTGGTAGACTATAAAGTGATGGAGAGAAGAAAGCAGTTTAGTGCCTTTACTCACAGCTGTCTTCTTGTCATTTGCCTCTGCCTCATCATATGTCCAAACATCTAAGCTTTCCTTTGAAATGTAGGTAAGTCTCACTGGACACGGCCTGTGTCTGCCTGGGAATGTTCCCATGGAGACAGAGTAAAACAAGATATAAGGTTAGAACATAGAAAGATTGGCTCCCAGGCTGCCCACAGTCTCATTGGAGGGGGACAAACACGCAAAACTCTAACTGCGATGAAATGTTATAAGTGATGAGATGTTTGTAGAGGGTAGAGATCATCATGACTGACATCCATATGGCATCCAAAAATTATCCACAAATTATTGGAATGGCATGGGATAGACCCAAGAGTCGCTCTACCTGTGTCTGGTCTAAGTACTTCTCCAGTGTTACTCCAGTCTTACTGTTTCTGAAGGAAAGACAACTCTTTAAGGAGTTTCTGCTTTTTGCCTTCTGTCTAACATCCCTTTATCCTGTGGGTAGAGTATTTGGAAAAGTTGATTCAACTAATATTCCTCCTGTTCTGAAGAAGTAAAGCCTAGCAAGTTAGCTCTCAGGCGCTGAAGTCAGAACAGAGTTCCAATCTGGGCTCTGCAATTTGTCAGTTGTGCGTAGAAGCAAATTATAACAGGACGCAGGGTTCTTGTGATGCTTCAATAAGATAGTGCTTGGAAAGGGGATAGCACCTTGCTTGGCACATAGTAATTGCTGTTAGCTATTCTGCTCTCCAAGAGAATAATATATTAGCTATTTTTATGTGCTCTGTGGGAAAATAATCATGATAACAAGGGTTAAACATCACCGTGGTGACTTTCCCAGAGAGAAACACAGCAAGGCTAGCTGAAGGGAAGTAACCAGCTCAACATTTGTGATATTCTATGAGTTTTTAAACATATAAACAATGTTTAAAGTGTGGGATTATTTATTTTGACATAAGAATTAGAAAGAAGTCAAGAGCAGCCTCATGAAGCACCTCCTCCACATCTCCTCTGCGAGAAGAGTCTACGTCAATCAGAGAAGGCAGGCAGGTTTTTCAGGGCTGTGTTAAGTGATCTTGGAGTTTTCTATACTCTAGGCTCATTTAAAGCTGAATCACCAGACCATGCTGTTCTAGTCTCTGAGGTACACTCCTGCTCATACTTGACATCTTTCATCCAATTCTTTTAGATGGGAAAGTAATTATTACTCTGAAAACCTTATGTAGCTCTTTTAGGTAAATCTAGTGAATAATTCATGAAAATTGTTTTATGGATGGCTGTAAGTGAATATTGATTATATAATTATTATTTTGGACCTAAACCCATCATAAAAACACAAATTGCTCACAATCATAATCATAGTAATAATTGCCGCTTAAGTTCCTATATGTGTTTTATATACACTGTCTCTAGTTTGTATAACAAGGCTACAAAGCATGAATTATCTTCATTTTACAGACTTAGAACTTATGAAAAGATCTGTTTAGAGGAGAGTTCCTCCACTTTGGCAGTATTGAAATTTTGAACTGGACAATTCTATGTTGTGAAGGGCTGTCCTGTACATCCTAGGATGTCTAGCAGCATCTCTAGCCTTTACTCTTTAGATGCCAATAGCATCTCTACCCCTGAGCTCTGACAACCAAAAATATCTCCAGACATTGCCAGTTGTCCTGAGTGGCAAACCTGTTCCCTATTAAGAAGTCCTGGTCTAGAGAAATTACTGTTAAGACGTAGTTTACTAAGACCAGAATGTTTGACGTTCTTTGCTGAAACTAAATCATATCACCAATTTGATATTAGAGAAATGATTCTATTTTGGATCATGGTAAAAGTGAAAATCAACAATGAGTAGTCTTAGTTGGCTTTCCCAAGTCCTAATATAGTGTTCTAAATATTTATTATTCTATTTTAAAGCAAATATATGCAGAATATATAAAATAATGGGGATAAACCCAAAGACAGAGAGTACGTGACCTGGAGGGTAGCAAGAAAAACAGTGACGCAGTCTTATATATCACAGTGTTGATTAAAATCCATCGCTAGACAAGAAATGAAGAGAGTCAAGACTGACTAAGGAGGGTGAGGAGCGTACCTGTCCCGTTGATGGCTGAGACTGAGAGCTCGGGTCAGGACCTTCTTTATTCTCATCATTCCCCTCTCTAGGCTTCACCTTGTTGAATTTTATTATCGGTAGTTTAAACATCTTCTCCGAGGTCGTTCTGAGAACTTGTTTTAGGACTGTGTGTCTCCAAGTAGAGAAACGTACTTTGTTTTTCTTTTCATTAGTAGACAAGCCAATTAGTTGTTTAATCAGGATTTTGCGCTGGTTAATTCCTAGAGGCAACTCTCTAGCTAGTCAGGGCTTTGGCTTAAAAGCAGCAAATTACTTCTGCTTGGGTGATTTGAATTCTGTTTATGAACTGTACAGTCAAAATTCTCCTGTGAATAATTTGTAAGTGGGGAATTAAACAAAACTTCATTGTTGATTTAAATTGTTTAAACGTGATCCCATTGCTCATTGATTTATTTTTCTTTCTTTCTAATTATCCACCTACCTATCTCTATCTATCTAATTTTAATCAAAGTAACACATGCAAATCATTAAAAAATAAAATTTGCCTAAGGGCTCATAATATAAAGTCAATGGATCACTTTCCCAAGGTCCCCATCTCTAGTCCATGATGTCACTAATTTTTCCTTTTTCTGTTCTTCTGGTGACTCTTCCTTTCTTCTTTGTTTTATAAGCCATTAGTATTTTATTATTTGACTAGACTAATGGAATTTTAGAAAATATAGTAAAAGATGAGACATATTGCTTGCCATTCCCAATAGCATAAGTGGCTATCTCAGATTCATAAGGATGATTGCATTAGAGTTACGCAGAGAGAGTATATTAGTTTGCAAGGACTGTCAGAACAGAGTACCACAGACTGGCTGGTTAAATCAACAGAAGTGTGTTTCCCCCCAGTTCTGGAGGATGGAAGTCTGAGGTCAAGGTGTCAGCAAGGTTGGTTTCTTCTGAGGGCCGTGAGGGAAGGAGCTGTCCCAGGCTCTCTCCTTGGCTTGTAGACGGCCATTTTCTTCCTGTCCTCACATCGTCCTCACTCTGTTCATCTTCATGTCCAGAGTCTCTCTTCTTATAAGGACCCCAGACATATTGGATTAAGGCCCGCCTTAAAGACCTCATTTTAACTTAAGTACCTCTATAAAGACCCTGTCCAAATATGGTCATGTTCCGAGACAGACGGTGTTAGAAGGTGAATTTCTGAGCGGATACACTTCAGCCCATAACAGAGAGACAGCATGTTCAATGAATATCGTTTTAGAGGAAAAGCATTTCATTGCTTGGAAGAAATTTGTTCTAAAATGTCTCACAAGTTTGTTATTTTCCTACAAATCACTGAAATATGATGAAAACCAAATATGTGATTCTTAGTTTTATAAGCCTAGATAATTCCATTGGATTATTAGTTTCATAAATTGTAAAAAAAAAAAAAAAAGTATCTTTCTCCAGCATGGATCTTTTTCTCTGATTCACCGTTTAACCAATAAGGCTAAACTCCTCAAAGGAGGACACAAAGAATCACTTATTTCGTCCCACAGGTCCTTTCTGTAGAATAAAACTCACGCCTCTGCTGCATAGAATTTAACTGAAAGCCCTTTAAGAGATCTGACAGCTTTAGTCTTTACTTATAGCTCTGCTTTAATTCAGAACTAATTGAATACATTACTCTCACAGCATTTAAATTTATGCGTTTCTTCAATACTTGACCCCACAATATGCTGCTTCATTCACTACTGTTTTCCTCCCTCTGTGTCTTCTCCCCACCAGAAGGAAAGCTTTTTACCATCAGAATCCTTTGCCGTGCCACTTCTCCTGGTGTGTAGAATGTACTAATATTTCTTCCACAATTTTACTGTTAACCAAAATCGTGAAACTCAAAAACGTGTCAAAGGTCCAAGTCACCAAAGTCTACATCAGAATTCTACGAAATTCTTTTCCTTTTTGGAAGCTCAAGATCAAAGCAGGGAGGACTAGAGGAAGCAAGGATCATAGTCCCTAGAGAGCCACGGAACTCTCATTTCCATCCTGGTAGTGACACATCTACTAGATGCAAGGAGACCCGTGTGAGACCTTAACAGCATTTGGATTAGGACACAGGCAGTTCTCACATATAGAGGGGCTGGGAACTGGGCCAACTCCTGGTTATCTGAACACCTGAGTTCTATATGCCATCCAACAATAGCAATAAGATCACTGAAATGGCTACTTTTCACCATAAGCTAAGTTATTCTTCACAATTCCTCTCTTGTTACACTAGGTCTAAACGTACAAACACATGTAGACAACTCATTCTAGTCTTCAACACATTCTTCTTCCAAAACATTTCAGAGACAGCTGGACAATCCGGATTTAGTGTCCTTCTATAATACAAAATATCATCATGTTATCATCTTTTAACTATTTAGGTTTTTTAAAAATATTCGACATTTTAAAAAAATAAAATGAGTATGCCAACTACAGAAATTTGTCCTGCTCTTCTAAAAAAATTAAAGTAATTTATGTAATAGAAAACTCTCTTTCCATGATTTGAGCAAACTTCTTTTTTTTTTTTAAAGTTTGGCACCTGAGCTAACATCTGTTGCCAATCTTCCTTTTTTTGTCTTCTTCTTCTCCCAAAGCTCCCCGGTGCATAGTTGTATTTTCTAGTTGTGGGTCCTTCTGGCTCTGCCATGTGGGATGCCGTCTCAGCATGGCCTGGTGAGCGGTGCTAGGTCCATACCCAGGATCCAAACCAGCGAAACCCTGGGCTGAAGAAGCAGAGTGTGTGAACTTAACCACTGGCCCACAGACTGCCCCTGAGAATACTTTTAAAGTGAGGTCTTGCTTATTACATGAAGTTCCAAGGACAACTGAAACATTAAAATACTGGCAAAATGTAGCTAATGAGTTCATTAAACTTTACCTGTTTTTCTAGATAATATAAACGTTATACATATATAACATTAAATATGAAAGTGTTACTTGCTTTCTTTTTTTTAAATCCATGATTGCAATTGGGGCATAAAAATTCTTGCACATTTTGACAAGAAATTGTCAATGTTTAGCTCTATTTACCGGTAGAATCTTATTCCTTAACTTCCCTTATTTTAAAAATTAAAATTAACTTAAAACTCAAATGTTTCCAGGTTTATTGAGATATAATAGACATATAGCATTGTGTAAGTTTGATGTGTACGATGTGATGATTTGATACATATATATATGGAGAAATGTTTACCGCAATAAGGTTAGTTAATGCATCCTTCACCTCACGTAATTGCCATTTTGTTGTTGCTGTTATGCTGAGAACATTTACACTTTACCCTCATAGCATCTTTCAAGTATACAATACAGTATTGTTAACTGTAGTCACTTCTGGAGGTTATTTCTATATTGCTAAAACTATCTGCTTATTCTACTCTTGTGCACGTGTGCAAATTTGGACCGCAAACCTGTGTGAGGCATAGGTTCAAGATCAAGAATTGTTAAGGAGAACTTTTATCCTACTCAGAGCCCGGACAAACGTCCCTCTTCTGTGCTGTTGGATGGAGTTTTTTTTAAAGGATGCACTTTTTTTTTAGGGTGTCCTATTTTATTTTTGTTTTTGATGGGCCCACTTCTCTTGTGCACTTTCCAGTTAAAACCAAAGCCTAAGAACAGACAGCAGCCTCCTCAGCTCAGCACCCGGGGCAGCCGGAGGGAGCGCAGCAGGCTCTCCTCCCTCTGGAGTGCTGCTGTCTGGGGGTTTCGTGGAGGTCCTAGTCATGTCGTTTAGGACCTATTTGTCACAGTTTATAGAGAAAAACTTTTAAGTACTTGTCAAGGACGAATTTTAATTTAGCTTTCCATATTACCAAAATCGCAAGCCCTGTACTGATTTTTAAAAGGAATTAGAAGCTTTAACTTTAGTCATTTCATCAGAAAGAAACTTAGGTAATAAATAACTTGATTGAATATATGAGTTGGCCCGTACATCCTGGAAATACAAAGTTACTTATTTTTTTGTTCAAAAAATGGGAGTTCTTTGTCTTAAAAGGCAAAGTTTTCTTTTTATATCTAGTTTCAGGTTTGAATGTATTTACATATCATTCCTATAAAATTATTCAGATCAATGCTGGAGGATCCATAACAAAGTTTCTACTTCATGGGAGTCAAGTTTGAGAAATGCTAACTTTCCTTGAAGGAAACTGCAGTGGTGCGATTTCAGACGTTCCCGCTGGAGCATGATCTTGGGTGGGGAGGACTTTCTAGGAGTCTCAGATTTCGGTCTCTTCTCCCTCTGGGAGGGGCAGAGGTTGGAGCTTGCCTTTTTTCTGGCAGACCACCGGAAACCAACTACAAAACCAATGAAGCCTATATTTTCCCCTATGTCTATTAAAGAAAGTAACTCCTAAATAATCTTCTGAGACTCCTCTGAATTAAATTCAAATAGTCTGGATATTATTTCAATAAGAGAAGAGTAACCACTGAGTTATAAAAGGAACAGCTGGTTTACAGTGGATAACCTAAAGTGATAACTTGAAAGGAAACAACTAGAAGTTTTTTCTCCTTTTTTTCCCCCCTGGGTTAGGGGAGGGTTCTGTTTTCTGGAGAGGATAATAAACTGATAATAAGCCTGAACATTGGCCAAGTCTTGAAGAATTCACTATACTGAGTACCTTATATTTAATAAAGCAGGAGGGTAGATAAATTATAAGTTAGCATTTTTTTCAACTATAAGACTTCAGAGGAAAAAGCACTGAACATGTTGTCAGGTCCCCTGTAAACCTGGTTTCGGCCCTCATCAGTAAAAGAGAAGATAGTATAACAAGCTCTTAAGGATTTGGGAAGATCACACAGCTAACAAATGTGATGACATATAAAAAGTATCTGTTATATATTAGGTGCTCAACAAATATTTGTTAATTAATTGAATAAAACAAATTGTGTTTTTGGAGAGCACTAGAATTTAAAATACTCTGCTTACTAAAGCATATAATTTTAGTGAGCAGTAAACATTTGAGTTCTTACTGTGTTTCAGGTGCTTTACTAGCTGCTGTGGGGTATATAGAGATGACCAACACCTGGTGTCTGCCCTGGACACACTCACGTTCTTGAGAGAGAGAGAGAGAGAGAGAGAGAGAGAGAGAAGATGTATAAACAACCACAATTCAACTTCTATAATGGATGTCTGTAAGCAGTGCCACATTAGCAAAGAGCAGGTGAGTGAGTCTGCAGATGTGTGGACAGTAAAAGGGAGAGGAAAGCTCCGCGGAGATGTTAATGCTCATGACAAGTTTTGAAGAAGGAGGAATTCACCAGGTGGGTGTGGAAAGGAAGGATACCCCAGACACAGAAACAGCATCCAGTTAATTAGGAAATTACAGTAAGTGGCAGTGAATTTGGCCAGCTCAGTACCCTTGGTAGACATGTAACAAAGACTTGTTAAACTACTGTTGAATATTAACAATTAATATGAAATATGTACACAATTTTCTTCACATTAAATATAAGCCATAGCCCATATCATTTTCGTAAGGGCCAAAAGACACTGATTTTATATTCTTTTCATTTTTGTAGGGTTAGTAAAACACTAATATTAAGTTAAAAAAAATAAGTATCCAAAGAAAACTTCCAAATATGTTTGTTTTTCCTGAGTTGATGACATTGAATATTTAATCATCCTACAAAGTAGATCTATTGCAACTTATACTTAGAGGAAATTTTCATCATAAAATATGGTAGTGCTATTTAGAAATATTTGCCAGTGTAATTTTATGTGATGACAAATTTAGACTATTTAGATTTTTTTTTAGTCACCTGCAGGTGTAACGTGACTAGATGTAATGCAACTCAGCTGACATGAAGAGTTTCTGAAACTAAGGTGATTTTAAATATAGTATCTCAGTAAGTAGAAATGCTCTCTTTCTCTGATTATAATATTTGCATTGCTTTTAATTTATAATTAAAATGCATGAGCAGTGAATGTAACAGATATTAACGGTAAAAATGCCTTCAGGAAATTGTTAATAACTAGTGGCATCTGTGACTAATGAATGGTATATTGGTTTAGACTGTGACTAATAGAATAAAGGTTTTGAAAAAATCCTTATGTTAGTATTTTATAAACAGTAATCGGGCCGTGATGGATTTGTTATGTGTATATGGATGGGGAAACTATGTGAAGTTTCCTCATTCTTTTACAAAGTTGATCTGCTCGCTTCAGTGCTTGGTTCCAATTATGGCCTATCATTGCTTATTTATTTATTTTTTATCACCTAGTGAGCTAACTGAAAGCACTTAGTTAATTGAACATCACGATCTACTGTTACGTAAGGGGATTCATACTGCAATTGGTAAAGAAGATTGTCTGTATACAATTAGCTTCCTAGCTAAGCTGCTTTTAACTGGATATTTTTTGTTTTCCATATTCTAAATTTATCGATGATCTAAACCTAATGTTTTAGGAATTTCTGAGCTATACCAGGATGTTCCTAGTTCTAATAAAAAATACATCCAACTAGTAATAAAAGTGGTTATTGGTTTATGAATAATAGCCATTGATTATCACAATCATAAAAGCTGATGCATACAAAGCAAATGTATTAATCCTTGACCCAACATGAGGATGTTATTACTTTTCAACCCACAAATTTACCAATGGTGAAAACTTTGTTGGTCTTTTAGTTCTGAAGGATGGATGTAATATATAGCAATTTGAAAATCTTCTGAGAATGATTATTAGTTCTTTACTTAGAAGCCAAAATCCACTTCATCCTTGGGTTTTAGCCTCATGGTTCCTACAGTCTGTTGGATGTTCAGTTCACAATGTCTTGTAATCACTTTATGATCAATCTGCTTAAAAACAAATTTATCTTCTTTATCACCAATCTAGCAGCTTCTTCAGACTTCCTGCTTTCTTAAAGGCACTGTGACTCCTCTAATTTCCCCCTTTATCCTTATTATATGAATTAGTTACTTGTTTCTCTGATTCTTCCTTTACAACTTCCGCTCCTTAGCCCTTCTTCATTCCCATTTTCACCACTATATCTAAGTGATTTTACTTAGAGAATGCTTTACCTTGTAATGACACCTGGGTTGGCCAGAGGAGGCTGTGAGCAATGCATTTGGAGTCCAGATAGCTAGCTCGGGTGTGTGAGGGGAGGCAGAAGCCCACCTCTGAAAGGCAATGAGGAGCCCAGCAGAGCAACTGTTGGAGCAATGTTGTCCGTATTTTCTGTAGTATCAAAGAAGTTACTGATTTCATTGAATATAAGTTCTGAAATTAATTTATAAATTTCTCTCATGTTGAATCTCTCGATACACTTGTTAGAAATTAAAAACATAACTTATTTTGAAATAATTTAAAACTAACAGAAAACTCACAAGAACACTACAAAGAAATCAGTATCTGCTTCATTAAGGTTCCCCAGCTGGATGACGTTTTACTACATTTGTTCCCTCTCTGTCTCATTCTCTCTCTTTCTCTCCGCGTATATACTGATTATCATTAGTCTTTTCCTGAACCATTTGAGAGCAAGCTGTAAACACGATGTCCCACCACTCCTGAGTATTCCAATGTGTGTTTCACACACAAGGACGCTCTCCTATATGACCACCATTCAAACCTCCACGTCAGGGGCTGGACATTGATAAGATTGCCATCCAATCCACAGACTCTGTTTAAACTTTGCCAACTGTCTCAACCATGTCCCTTTTTCCTTCCTGTAGAATTCAATACAGGATCATGTGTTGCATTTAATTGTCATAACTCTCTGGTTTCTTTCAATCTGGAATGAGTCCTCTGTCTTTTCCTGTCTTTCATGACCTTGACAGTTTAAAAAAGTACCATCCTTGTCAAAGTAATATTTCTAAAAAGTTTCATCAAATCTCTCAGAATGTACAAGCCCAAATCCTACATGGGCTCTCTTATGTTTACAGTTGAGTTTGGAGGTCACCAAGTTTCCAGTGATTGCTTTTGTCACTCATATGTCATTTATTGGGTATTGCCACATATTATGCTTGTGCTTGTTCATCTGTTGATTCGCTTTTTCAGTCATTAAATGATTCAACAAACATAATAATCAGACATTGAAGGCCAACCACAGTACATGTGTTATTTCACTTAATGGTCATAAATCGGATATAGTTCATTATTGCTCCGATATTCAGAAGAAAATCCCTGAAACTTAAAGGAATCAAGTAATTTGCACAGTTGTATAGTTAATGAACAGCAAAGCTTGGACTCTGATGCCAAAGCTATAAGGCTTTTGAGAACCTATCTATTGAGCACTGGAGATGTAGAAATTGAGACACTCCATTCTCCAAAACCTCACAGCTTAGATGGGGATGCACACATATGGATGAATAGTGTAAGTATCCAGATGCAGGGAATATAATGCATCCATTTTGAGCCCTGGCAGTGACTTATAATACATGGGCATCCAATATGTTGGAAAGTGGCTTAAAACACCCTAATTAATTAGTTAATTTTACCTAAGATTTGCAAATGCATTTTAACTTGAAGTATATTTTAATTAGAATATTTGGTGAAAATAGCCTACATTTAAAACTGATGTAATTTGAAAACAACTGACACTTTTATGAGTGGTTGCAAGCTGTCTACACAGGCAGACAAATGTTGAGAATTTTGATCTTACTAGTAAATCTGTATAGTAAATTATTAAATGAATCTTCTTGTGGGGGGGGTCTATATTCCCTGAGTTAAAGTATCACATTTAATTTGTGTGATACTTTCTAAATTCTCCACCTCACTCTATTTCTGTAGAGTACTCCCAGCTATGTAATTCCAGTTATGTTAAGTTTCTGTTATGCCTATTTCTGATTTCACAGAGTAATTGTAAGAAAAGGGTTTATGAATGTCAACTAGCCCGTTCCTTTGTCCCAAGGCAGTGTCCCAGAAAGAAACTTGTTTGTAGTATTATGGAAATCTACAAAAATGAGCTCACTTTCTCTTCTTGACATTTTGATACTTAATACATTTATTATTTGAATAAAGTTGAAACATCATCATGAGTCATTAGAAAAAGTCACCTTGACCCAGCAGGGGAAATAGAGTATCTGAAATTAGAGGATGTGGATTGAGGAGCCAGTTCCAGCACTTACTGTGTGGATTGTGGTGACTCATGACTCACATGAGCAGTAGTTTCTTCTTCTGTGAAAAGGAGCTCAGTGTGCCTCCTTTGCCTCCTCCATAGTTAAATCTTCTGATATTTAATTAAATGATACATTTGTGACAGTGATTGACAACTTTGAAAATGCTTGACCAACTTTTAACGATAATATAAATAATAGGTTAAAAACAAAAATTAGCATATATTGAGCACCTTGTAGGGGGAGTGCCTAAAATAGTTTATTCCGGTTCATCAATATATATAGCTAACTGGTGAACTGATAACCTTGTTAACCCTTGTTGTTATAATACATCAGAATACTTATTTTAACATTATTTTCACCAAGATTTGCATAGCATTTATTGTAGAGGACCAGTAGTTTATTCTACAAACATATTTTGAGATTACAGTGAGATACCAGTACTTACTCGCCAGAATTGCTATGGAGCGATGGTCACTCTTATATCACTAATGGGAGTAGAAATGTTGCAGCCCCCTTAAGACAACTGTTTGTCAGTTTCTAATGCAGTTAACACATATCTACTCTGGCTTAGCAATTCCGTTCCTAGAAACGCCCAGGAGAAGTGAGTGCTTCTGTCTGCATGAAGACTTGTATGGAATGTTCGGAGCAGCTTTATTCATAATTAATCAAAGCTGGAAATAACCCAAATGTCCATTATCAAGAAAATAGTTAAAATTATGTCCTGTTCATACAAAGGAATACCTCGAAGCAGTCAAAAGGAACAGACAACTGACACATGCAACAACATGAATGTATCTTAAAATCATTGCATTGCAAGAAAGAAGCCAGATACAAGATGATACGTGATTAGTGATTCATTTATGTGACGTGAAAGAACAGACAAATTCAATCTCTGCTGACACAAATCAGAATAGTGTTGCCGTTCGGTGGTGGGGTGGGGTTGGGAGTATGCGGGGGAACTTGACTGGAAAGGAGCAGAAGGAACTTTCTGGTGTGATGGAAATGTTTATATCGTGATCTGTGTGATGTCTGTATTTTATTTGTCAAAATTTAGTGAAGCCTACATTTAATATTTATGCATTTTATTGTATATTAATTATAATTCAGTAAAGTATTATGTGCTATGTCTGTATCTATATCTATATTGAGTACTTTCTACTGCTAGGCATCATTCTGTGTCTGGACTAATCAGATCAAGTCCTGGACTTGAGAAGGCCACATCCTAGCAGAGATGGAGTGAGAAAGTCAGTGTAGATACATAATTATATTAATACTACAGTAGAGGTATGCCACCATACAGGCACAGCACAAAGGATGGAACAATTCATTTATTTGTTGTGTGATGTTTGCAGGAGGCTTCCCAGAAGCTGATTCTTGAGGACTACGTGGAAACTTGTGGGAAAGTCAAGTAGGGGCGAGAGAGGGGATGTAGGGAGGGGCTCGGTTGTGTGAGTGGGAGCATTCCAGGCGAGGGAAAGATAATGATAAACTCTGAGAGACTGAGCTGAATTTATATACAGCTTGGTTTATCCTCTAGAGTTTACTTTTTTGAACTAACTTTCCTGTTTGCTTTGTGGTCAAACTAAGGAAAACAGCTTAAACCTCTGAATTACTTGTCTATTGCTGCATAAAAAGTCTCCTTAACACCTAGTGCTTTAAAACCACAGCCATTGAATTTATCTCATGACTCTGTGGGCCAATCTGGCTGGTCTCCGGGCCCTCATGTGTCTACGGTCAGCTGGCACTGGCAACTGGTCCATGCAGGATGACCCCACTCACAGTCTGATGGTTGGTAGGATGTTGACCTGGCTCTCTTGATTCTCTTTCACGTGCCCTGCCATCCTCCCCTTCACTTGGGCTCTTTTGAATGATGGTCTCCTGTTACCAAGGGCAGAGAGGAGTCAAGGCTCTATTCGTAAGTTCTTTTCATGTCTTTTGCAGCATGTTTTGTAATAGCCCATCGTGCCAAAGTGACATGCTCAACCCAGTTTCAATAGTTAGAAGGCAGACTCCACTTTTTGATGGGAAAGAAATAATTTAATAGTATTTTTTTTGTAATCTATGGCAAAGTCCCCATGCAAAAACTCACTGTATATACTTATTTTCCTAAATATTTTACAGGAACTTCTAGATAAACTAATTTGTAAAGAGGTAGTAAGTAAGAGCATCAGCAGCATTATGGAATTTATAACAATTTCAATTAGAAATAAAATTCTAGGTATAATAAAAGAAAGAACCATCTACAAGGGGGTATACACATCCAAATAATAATTCTCAGATAAAAGTCTATGTCTAGATAAGCTATTTTTAATATATACCAAAGTCAAAATTATTCAGTACAAGTTGGCCAACATCCTTATTCACTCAGCCTGCTTTATTTCATTGTAGTGTTATGCTTTACAGAAAGATAGAAAATTGTAACCTTCTGCTCTAATAATTTTCTGCCCCTCAGTCTGATTTTATGCTAAAAACCAGATTAACTCTTTGTACATCTTTAATGTGGTCATTAATCTGTACTTAAAACACCAACTTTCATCAGTTTTTCAGTTGGGGATAATATTTGATCTTGTTTTAACATGGTACTTTGGCTTTGTGCATGTAGATGGGTTTGGGAAATAGAAGGAAGTTGCCATTGATAGAGGCAAGCGGAGACAGGCCAGTTTTGAAGCCAGGTAATTGCCTTCACACCATCTGCTCCTTGGTGTCTAGAGTGAAGTTGCTCTCGTCTCCCCATGAATTTCAATAATTGCTTCAAGCAAAACAAGGAAAAGGCAAGCGTGTTTTTCACATAGCTACTTTGTGCAAAAGAACTGGCAGAGGCTGTTAAAAAATTTGATTTTACAAGGAAGATTTTTATGGTTTTACTTTAGGAAAAAGCCTAAGAGAGAGTTTGGGAATCAAAATGCCTAGGTTATAATTCCAGTTCAGTAAGCTGATGTCATTGATCTTTAGCAAATTACTTCTATTTTCTTAGCCTTAATCTTTCCTTGTCTTCTTTAATGTAAACTGTAAAAAAAATACATAAAAATGCACAAAAAATTTTCCATCTGACAAATAACTATAAAGCAAATATCAATGAAAACAACCAACAAGATCAACAAAAAGAACATTGACAGACCCTGCTGTGACTTCCAGATACTGCTCTGCTCTCCTTCCTTCCTACCAGAAGTAACGACTGTCCTGACTCTTGTCATACACCTTTCTTACTTTTCTTTATAGTTTTACCACTTACGAATGCATTTCAAGTAACAATTTTGCTGTAATTGAACATTATATAAACAGAATGATATGCTCTGTGTAACCATATATTCATTCATTGAGTATAATATTTTATATATATATTAGATCAAATTTGTTAGTCATCCAGTTAGAGCTTCTATATCCTTACTGATTTTTTTAAACAAATATTTAAAATCTCCCACTGTGATTGTAGATTTATTTATTAGGTCTGTTAATTTATGATTTCTATGTTCTCATCTAATATTATTACATATTAAAATTACATCTTATTGGTGAATTAAAACACCTTTCTTGAACTATCATGCAATCCAGCAATACCGCTTCTGAGTATTTAGCTGAAGAAAATGAAAACACTGATTTGATAAAACGTATGCACCCCTATGTTCATTGCAGCACTATTTAATAGCCAAGATATGGAAGTAACCTAAGTGTCCATTGGTAGATGAACGGATAAAGAAGATATGGTATATATTTCACATATATATACTCGAATATTACTTACCCATAAAAAGAATGAAATCCTCCCATTTGTGACAACATGGATGGATTTAGAGGATATTACGCTAAGTGAAATAACTCAGACAGAGAAAGAAGAATGCCGTAAGATCTCACTTATACATGGAATCTAAAAATCACAAAATAAATGAACAAACAAAAACTAAACAGAAACAGACTCATAGTTACAGAGACCAAACTGTTGATTGCCAGAGGAGGGCGTGTGGGGGGACGGTGAAACAGGTGAAGGGGGTTAAGAGGAACAAACTTCCAGTCATCAAATAAAGAAGCCATAGGGATGAAATGTGCAGCATAGAGAATATAGTCAATGATACCGTAATAACATTGAATGATGGCAGATGGTGACTATTCTTACCAGGCTGATCACTTTGTAATATAAATGTGTCGAATCACTATGTTGTACACCTTAAACTAATACGATATAGGATGCCAATTATGCTTCAATAAAAAAATTAAAAGAATGCTTTTCTTAATATCTTTATCTTTCTCTCTCTGCTAATGCTTTTTGCTTTAAAGTATGTGTTGTCTGATATTAATATTGCTACACTAGCATTCTTTCTCTTTTTTTACTTTGCACGGTATATATTTTCCTTTCTTAAACTTCCAACTGCCTGTATCATTATGTTTTTAGATGGATCTCCTATACAAAGCATACATAGTAGTTGGGTATTAATTTTTAGCCAGTCTAGCATTTTCACCTGGACCATTTTGTGCATTTATATTTAAAGTAAATTATCAATACATTAGGTTTAAATTGTACCATCTTATTTTGTGCTGTTTGCCCTGCCTGTTCTTTTTTTTTTCTTTTTGCTGAGGAAGATTTACCCTGAGCTAACATCTAACATCTGTGCCAATCTTTTTTCAGCATGTGGGCTGCCAGCACAGCATGGCTGCTAACAGAGTGGTGTAGGTTCACACCCGGGGCTGGTCCTTTTTTTTTTTTGCCAGGGAGAAAAATGGCAGTGGGAGCAGTCTGCTTTGGTGGCGAGGAGTTTTTATAGCAGATCATTATGTAGCGTTGTCAGTGCATGGTGAAAATAAAAAGCAGACTAAATTTTAGTCTATTATTTTTTTAAATTATCTAAAGACAACCCTGCCCTCTTATTGCCTATAAGGGGCTGACTACTTCCATCTCCCCTTCCTCCTTGATACACCCAGGTACCTTCTAACGTTCTTTAGCACTATTTTTTATTTCCTCCCCCTCGCCCACTAATGGTTTGGACCATATCCACTCTGTTTCTATTCTTTTTGTGGTTACCCTAAAATTCCTACATTGATCCATCAAACCTTGATACACAAAGCCATCACTCCTCTCCAAGACAACACAAGGACCTCAGAACATTCACCTCCAGTTACTCTCTTCGTGACATAAATGTTATTATTCTTTTATCTCTTATCTTCCTGTTAAATCCACTTGGAGCGTTATTCGTATCATTATTTCATATAGTCAAAGTTCTTTCTGATTTACAGGCATAATTTATCATTTGACTCTTCATTTCTTCCTGCATCCATTTTCTTCTGACATAGTTTTCTCTTTGCCTGAAGTACATTCATTGAAGTTTGTTTCATGAGAGCTGGCTGGAGGCAAATTCTCTCATTTCTTTATTTGAAAATGTCTTTATTTCACTTTCATTCTTGACAAATGTTCTTTCCTATGTCTATCCTCTCAGCAGATTGACAGATTATTGTCCTCCGGCTTCCGATAGTGCTGTTGAGAAGTAGCTCTCACTCTAAAGCTGGCCCCTTTGAAGATAATCTTTTTCCTTTGCTTTAAAGATCTGTTTCAGGGGGGCTGGTCTGGTGGCACAGTGGTTAAGTGCACATGTTCCACTTTGGCGGCCTGGGGTTCTCTGGTTTGGATCCCAGGTGCGGACATGGCATAATGTGGCAAGCCATGCTGTGGTAGGCGTCCCACATGTAAAGTGGAGGAAGATGGGCACAGATGTTAGCTCAGGGCCAGTCTTCCTCAGCAAAAAGAGGAGGATTGGCAGCAGATGTTAGCTCAGGGCTGATCTTCCTCAAAAAAAAAAAAAAAACAAGATCTATTTCATATCGGTATTCTGCAGCTTCACCAGGAGGTGCCTGAGCGTATACTTCTTTTTATTTATTTTTATGAGATTCGTTGGGCATCTTGTATCTACTGATTGGAGTCTGTGACAGACAACCTCCAAGATGGCTCCCAGTGATCCCCACTTGTGGTACTCAAGCTCTTATATAGGCCTTGCCCACATTTCCCAGTTGGTCCGTGCGGCCAATAGGATATGGCACCAGTGATGGCATGTCACTTCTGAGATTCGGTCTTGCTCTCTCCATCTCACTCTTGCTCTCCTTTGGCTCACGGTCTCTGGGAAAGTCACCTGCCATGTTGTGATCAGCCCTTTTGACAGGTCCGAGTGACGAGGAATTGAAGCCTCCTGCCAACAGCTGTGCTCGTGACCTTGGGAGCAGATCCCCCAGCCCCATTAAGCTTTCAGGTGACTGCACCCCCAGTGGGCATCTTGACTGCAACCTCATGAAGGGCTCTGAGCCAGAGCCACCCAACTAAGTCACTTCTGGATTCCGGATCTTGTCTGTGTGAAACAGTGAATGTTTGTTGTCTAAGCCACTAAGTTTTGAGGTAATTTGTTGTACAACAACAGATAGCTGGTACAGTGTTTTTCATCATTTCTGAAAAGTTCCCAGCAATATCTCTTCTAGTATGATTCCTGTTCTGTGCTGTTCTCTCTTTTGCCTCTTTGATCCTTCTCATTATAAAACCTAGGTTTCCTTCCCTCTTTATCTTCTGTTTTGTTTTGTTTTATTGTGCTACATTCTGGATAATTTCTTCTGAATTTACAGTATCTCATCAAACCTGACATCATTGACTTTAAGAGAAGGAAATTACGAAGAAATGTTTTCTTATCATACTGGTGTAAAATGTATACAATTTCAAAGATATTGAAGTCGAAAATATTCGTTTTAAAATCAGTTAGTACACCATCATTCTGTTCACAAATCCCATTTACAGCCGTTTCTCATCTTTTTAAACCGAACAATTAAAATTATAATTTTGTTTATTGAATTTTAATTTTAAAAGTTTAATATTATTCTTTTTTCAAGTGTCCTAGGTCACTTTCTATATCTCCCTTTTCTCTGTGGATATCTTCAGATTTGTATTTTAGTTGTGTAATTGTTACAAGCACAACGGTTTTACGGTCTGTGTTGGAGGGTCCCCAAGACCACGGCTAGGTTCAATGATTTGCTAGGAGGACTCACAGGGCTCATCATATAGTGTATTCACGACTGAGATTTATTACACTGAAAGGATGCAAATCAAGATTGTCAAAGGGAAAGGTGCATGGAGATATCCAGAGGAAAACAAGCGCAGGTTCCCAGGGAACCTTTCCCAGTGGAGAACGATGAGCTTAACTCCCCCAGTAACGAGTTGTGACAGCACGGGAAATATTGCCAACCAGAGAAGCTCATAGAGACTCAGTGCCCAGGGCTGCTGGGGGGGGGGGGGTTGATCATATGGGCATCCTCTACTTGGCACATACTCAGTCTCCCGGAAGGAACAGGAGTTCAGCATAAACCGTATTGTTTGCACAGTTTAGATACTGTGAGCCACTCATCAGTTAATGGTGGTGGGAACCCTCCGTGAATGCAAGTTTCCAGACACCAGCTAAGATCCAACCTTGTAAGCAGGCCTTTCAAAGGACAGCAGTCAGGCCCGCTAGTTAACTCTTTTCTGCACATAGTCTGCGCCTGAAGTCTTTGTGGGTGTGTTTATACATATTGCTTCTTGATTTTGCTGCTCCTTGCTCGTGGAATCTAGTTTCCTGGTTATCTTTGTGCTGCTCCTGGTTATCACTATGCCGTTCACTGTCGTTGAACCATACTTTGCAGGAATAATTTGAGCACCCAGTGAGGTTACCTTGCTTCCTTTAGAAAGGATTTGGTTTTGCTTTGTTTCTGTCCCAGACCGCCTTAAACTGAGCTCCTGAATAGAGCCTGCCGTACCCTTTTAACAGGGTCATGAAGAAGTTTTTCTCCAACACTTCGCCCTCACACCAAGGGCACCGTCTCTGTGCCCCAGTTTATTGTGGCTCCAGCTTGACTAGATCCCCTGTGGGTCCTGGATCCTGACTGTGACCCCCTGGAGAAGCCATGCGAATGAAATTTCAATTTTTCTTGCATAGACAAATACCTCCAGGGCCAAAGTATCTTCTGAATTTTTTTACCCCTCTAGATTCCCATTTTTCTCCTCAACTTTGGCCTGGCAATTTCCCACCATTTGTCAGCTATTTTTCAATACTTCCCAGAAAGTACTTTTAATACCATAATTAGCATTCCTGGTCAAATTCATTTGGTAGAGTTTGTTCGCTTACCCTCACTTTTCTCTCATAAAATAAGAACTATAATAGTCCTTTCACAATGCTGTCAGGATTGTGAGATAATGAGTCAACAAAAGAAAATATTTTTCAAACTCTTGGACTAACTCTTACTAGTGTAGACACCGTGTCATGCCCCGCCCCCCACACTCCATGCCAGCCCCCAGATGTAACCCCTGCCATTTGTTGACTTCGCTTCTGTTTGGAAGCATAAGAGGATGCATGAGAGGCTTCATTTTCTAATTGACTAAGGAGAGAAGAGGTTTTGGTTGAGGAAAGGCTCCTCTGTCACGTCCACTCCCCAATAATGGAAGGTACAGAGAAAAGGAGGAAAATGGGGAAGGTGTGGAAATGCCTTGATCTGGCCCCATGGTGTGGTTTCCTGACCAGGAAACACCTCAGGCTGCGGTGGTGAGAGCCCTGGATCTCAACCACTGGGCCAGCAGCGCTGGCTGGGTTATGAGGCAGGTGTCATCGTTTCACAGAGGAGGCTCAGGGAGGCTGAAGTGCAGTCTGGCTGCAGGTGGTGTGGCTCCAGAGTCCATGCTGTTACCGGCCACACTGCTGAGACATCGGGAATCCACAAGGGGAACGCATGGGCCTCCAAATTCTGCAGGAAGGCAGCGTCCAGTGCCGCAGGTGTTGAGCTATGCCCACCGCTCTCACCCAAGCTCTAGGAACCGAGTTTTTGTCTTAAAAATTTAAAAAGCATGAAAGGTGGAGCCCACCCCTCAGAAATACTGATGTAATTAGTTTGGGGGTACTTCCCAGGAAATCTAGCTTGCAAAAGCTCCCAGGTGACTGCAATTTGCAGTCCGTGTCAACAACCACTGTCTTAAGAAGGGTTTTTCCTTATCCTTTAAGTTAAACCTCCCATGGCGGGTTAGACCTGTGGTTCTGGAAGTATAGACCTCAGACCAGCAGCACCAGCAGCACCTGGAAACTTGTTAGACATGGAGATGCTTCGGGCTCCCTTGAGTCCTACTAAATCAGAAATTCCTGGATGGAGCCCGGCAATCTGTGTCTTAACAAGCTCTCTTGGTAATTCTGATGCATGTTAAAGTTCAAGAACCACCGATTTTAGACAAATACCACAACTCACTTCTATATGAGACAGTTTTATTTTGAAGTCGCTGATGTTAAATATTAGATTGACTAAATGTTTTCTCCCCCTTTTTGAAAACTAGTATTGGTAGGTTACATTTTGTATTTGTTTCTCTATTTTACCATTGAATCTACCTCCATTATTATAAAAATTCTCAGTATGCCTCTTGGAAGTCCATACTAATGGATTTGGCTTAGATAAAACTGCGTAGTAAAGCTTTATGCTGCATTTTCCCCAGATGAATCTCACATGGGAACTGTGAATAATTTGTCGCCTACCAATAGCCTGATAATATTTTTGTTAACATAAAATTTAGGAAAACAGAATAGCTTTTGATTAAGAAAATACCTCTGGGAAATAAGTTAGGAATTAAAAAGTGGTATGTAGAATCTAGTCTCCTGTAGCTTTTCCGACTTTTTTTGTTTGTGAATTGTAGTAACTGTTGTGATTGGGGAAGTAAACACTTGGAAGCCAGCTGGAGGCTCCGATGGGGTCAGAATCATTATTTGATAAGGTCGTCGTGTTTCTGGGTCCGGTTCTGAGCTCTGCAGGCCCAGAAATTAATTTTTCAAGCTTGCCCTTAGGTGACGTCCTCTGGGCATTCTTACCAAACCAAATCCCTAAGAGAACGTGTGTTGTCCAGAGTTCTAACTTATTCATTTGTCCTTTTAAATACCTCACTTTCAGGTAGAGTAGACTGCATTGTTATGAGCGAATTCTCTTTCCTCGCAGCAAAAGAAAAGACGAATTATAGTTGAAGGGTGCTTGGTGAGCGTGGAGCCAGTCCGGGGGAATACATCTCATGATCAAATGTCAGTTACATCCATCTTCACTTGGGGGTGTTCATGAGAGGGACTGGATGCTTATTTCTAAAATCAAGGTGTATCCTCCTCTGCACATCTTATATGCTTTCTTTTTAGGGACCTCTTTCTATTCTTCTTGATCATTCCCTTTTTGTTAATAGATTCTTTCTTCATAACAGAAACAGTGCAATTAATTTGATTATATCTTCTAATAACCCTTGTCTGCAGAGGCTACCTGCTAATCTCAATGAATACAATCTGAAATCTACTAAACTCCTCAGGCATCAATTTATAGATTTTTTTAAATGGTAGATTATTATTATTATTTACAGAAGATCATACTAATTTATTTCATGTTGGTTTTCTATATTTCACTTTATTTTCAAGGTATAATCTGAATGCCGTGTGTGTGCTTGCCTGTGGGAGTGGAGGTAAGTAAGATGTTTGCTGTATTCTGCTGTGTTTTTTCAAATCTGGTACACCATTGTTGAGAAAAATGTACTGTAGTACTAAGGAAAAAAAATGCAGACAGTTATGATACAATGCTTTAGCATTTAGACTTTATTTTACATTTATAGAAAAAACTCTTTTAGACTCACTTAAAACTCACTTAAACATAAATATTAAAAATTATAAATCACTCCTGTCCACACTTAAAAAGGAAATAATAAAAAACATAAATTGATTAAAATTTTTAAATATCTTACCATACAGAACTCTACTCTTCTGAATCATTTTTCAAAGTAGAGTCATTGACAGTGTGTTTTCAATACAGTATCACCATCAGTGCCATCAAAAGTGTTGATGGTGCGGTGTTTATTTAAAAGGTGCTCCATCGATAGTCGTTTTATAAATTTGGACGCTGGTCCTTTCCTATTTGACTACTCGTACTTATTCTTGTTTCCTCCCCTGAATCACATTAGGAATTTTCTGGCTAATGGCAGTCCTATGCTTCATATGAATTGGTCACACCAGCCTCTCACTGTTTTGAGTTCTTTTCCATTTATTTGGAGGGAACTGACAATCTATCCCACCTTCAGTTGCATGGCTTGTGGTGTGGAGAGCTAGTTCGTCAGCACCTTGCAACATCAGCATCACTTTGGAGCTCGTTGGAAATGCAGAATCCCTGGCCCCACCCCAGACGCACTAAATCAGAATCTGCGAGTTTAACAAGATTTTTGGGTAGTTCAAGTTAGAGAAGCATTACTGCATCACAGCCTTATTCATGGTGGGACGCTTCCTTTCTTAATTGCTGTGATGTTCTCGGTTGTTCCTTGGCAGGAAAATGTGGAATTATAATCATTCTTCAACTATGATTATTTACTTAATCCTTCCCCCTACTGCTCAATTTCTTTGTCTTTCTGCACACATAATAACTTAGTTTCAATGATGACTCATAGTCTAATTTTTTGAAGACATTTTAAATGGTGATTACACCCGTAGTACCAATAGTCCACATAATTTAATTGAAGCAATAACCATATGAACAATTATGTTCGCGATCTCTGCCCTATGGTAATTATAAAATGGTGTATCTCAATTTCAGAGATGTTAAAATATGAACAAAATGAGCGTGCTTTAGGATTAATGAAAGATGGTAATTATTTCGTTAAATATGAGGCTCTTCCCTATCCTTTGTTTCTCCACTCTTTTGGCCTGAAAGAGAGGAGATGGCGTTGGGTTGAGACGATAAGCTTAGCCTTATGTTTAGAGATGAGAGTGCTAGGACTCTGCAGAGATAGGATCAGGGGAGAGAACTGGGGTGGCTTCAGGATGGCAGACTGGCCTATATCTTCAGAGCCAGTGATCCCATTTTGTGCAAATGTTTCTTTCTTTCGGTTTTCATCCTCCACACAGCAACGACAACTTCCCTACTCTGTTGTAGTCACAGGTCTCCCTTCTCCAGAATCTCCATGGCTTCTTGGGCAGGCGGGCTTCTTAAGTTGACGTTTGCGTTGCCACCAGTTCCATTAGGTGTGGTCAGTTCCTAGTCCCATGGAGTGGTTTAGGGTCAAAGGCCAGAGGTAGAAACCTGGTCACGTTCATTTGACTGGAGTGAAATAGGGACATGGGTTCAGCCCAGTCCAGAATTGTTGCATTGCTCACTCTATGTTTCCTCTTGATAAGTTTTCAGATGATTTGGGGCTATTGTATGGTCACGGCATTAGAAAGCTGGAATATTGAGCATAGGACAATCCGGGTTCATCCACAAGACAGTTTCCAGATCTCAAATGCCTCCATATTTAATTTTCAGACAGTCATTTATTCCCCTCTGTGTTACCGAATGCTGTGCTCATTGAAATTCTGTAACATTCCTGGGAAAATTTGACCTTAGGTCATGCATTGATGGAAGATGTATCCTTCTGAACTTCAAAATGTCTTACAAAATCTTTAGGGTAATATTCATGTGGAAAGGAAACCCACACAATATTTCCTCAATTTAATTTCCCTAAATTGAGTGTACAATCCTTGATAATTTACTTTTCTCTTCAGATATGTGGAGTGAACAATTACTGGGGGGAAAATCCGCATCCATTTTGTGGACTAGGTCCTGTCGGCCTTGAGGCTCTTACGCATCAAAGGAAGAAAAAGTGGGTTTTTCTTTCAGGAGGGAGTGAAAATAAGAGACTGATTGCTCTACCTTCGGAAACCTCTAGCTCCCCGGGAAGCTGAAATGTGCCCTGATGTAGAAGAGATGTGCTCCTTCAACCCTTGTGTTGTCTGCGCTTCTCCAGTGCGTCTTTATTCTGCATTGATCCTGGCACTCCTGGTCTTTTATCAAGAATATTTGAAACTTGTCACTATAAAAATCATATTAGCTAGTTCCAGGTAGAAACTGAATATCAAATTCTTCAGAACTGGGAATTGGAATAGTTAAAAGTTAAAACAACAAAAAACAATCAGGTGGCTATGATATGAAATTCAAAATTTGAAAACAGTGTGGATTTACCATAATTATATCATTAAAGAGTTATGCAACTTTATTGTAGCCCAAATCATTATTCTTTGGAAACATTTGGGTGAAATCTTATCTGTTTCTCCCTGTGACTCTGTTTGGGTATCATCTGCTTACCTTAACGTGAACTGTTACCCTACGGAATTCACCTGGTTCTCTTGAAAGCTGTCTGTGAGCGTCTGTGGGACAATGACAAGGTTATGGGACACCAGGCCACTCTGAGATTTTGACATAAAGTCAAGTACGTACTTTTAGTTCTGTTTCATCACTGTATTTTGGAACTAAATTAAGATTTAAAGTGGGCATCTTTGCAATACAGCTTTTTGAACAAACAGTATTTAAAGTGAATTCAAAAACATGGTTGGTACAGAAATGTGCATATTAGAAATACAGGCAAGTAGAAAGAGCTATAACTAACTCAGGCTTCTACTCTTCAGAGATAATCACTGTAAAAACCTCAGTTTTTAGTCTCTGTGTCTCTCTCTTCATCTGTATATAGATCTCTATTAATAAATAGATACAATATTTGGGATCATACTGTATATGCTTTACTGCTTCTTTATTTAGTAATAAAGTCATGAACATAATTCTACATCAGTAAATACTACAGTACAACCTTATTTCCAAGGCCGTATGCGTTGTATAGATTTAACAAATTAATTAAACAAATTCCTTAATGTTGAAGAATTTACCATGAAATGGAAATTTACCAAAACAGGTCTTAGTCACCTTGAACTTTGATTATTAGACTGTGTTTACACAAGTGAGGGATTAAAAAGTGTGGAGAAAAAAGGGTTAAGGGGTTAATTGCATGTTGGCTGTATGCAAGATAGGCTAGAAAGTGAATTGTACTCAACTTTTAGGTTAAAGAGTGATGACACGAATTGTCTAAAATGTGATACAGTTTTCTTCACCACTCACACAGATTTAAGGAAGATGACCCCAAGGACTCTTGCCGCAAACTGGAAATTCTCATTTGTGCTTGGACGAGATTCTGAAACACACCCACTGTGTATTTTCCCGTCTTTTGGGAATACTGGAGATGGTAACCATTCCTGAAAAGATTATGTAAGGACCCAAAAATAGAGATCAGATTTTAAAAGTTGTTCAGTCTCAAAATTATATAATCATATGGAATTATCGACAAATATCTAGTTCATACCATTGCAATTATGATATGGCATAAATAGACGGTAAAATGCTTTTTTTCCTTCTGAACTTCCATATTTATTGATGGATGTTATTTCCCTCCAAATAATAATTTCTACTTTTAATAAATATCCTACATTTGTTTTTTTTAATAACACATTTTAAAATGACTGAGTTAAAATACGCTACAAAATATTTCCCCATCTAAAAATGTATGGATACTTCTTGCGAGCTCTTCATGATGACTATGTGTAATATATACGTTATAAATATGTGGGCTTTCTCATTTAGCATCCCGTAAGAATGCTGGTTTTAGGAAGCTGATGTTCTCTACAATTCAATTACACATACCCTCCAACCTATTTAGCCCCTACTATATACACATTCTTCCACTTGTTGCTCTGACTAGTATAAATATAAACAGAACATAGTCATTTTCTTGCAGGGCCTTATAATTTATGCGCTAGGGTTATCCCCAAGTAGATGTAACAAACACTAATAAAAAAAGCAGCTTACGACAAGGAAAAATTATAAGAAAGTATTTTGAGAGTATTGAGGGGATAAGATGAATTTTGTTTTGACTAGGAAAGGTTTCTTGGAGAAGATTTGAACTGTTTTAAAGGAAGAGAAAAACTCCAATAGCAGTTAAGAAGAGTACCAGCACCGGATTAAGTGTGAGGATGTTGGATTCAGACAGACTAGGTTCAAATTTGGGCTTTCTCTGTTCTGCCCAGGGTCCAAGTCCATAAAATCTTTAAATCTCGGTTTTATCATCTAAAGAATAGAAAAATACTACTGATGCTATCTAACTCATAGGTTTTTGGGAAGATTAGTGGGATAATATTTGTGTCGAATAAACACTCAATAAATTTCAACAGTGACAATTGCTACAATCTATACTCCAGCACCTGGGATACAAAGTTTGGCTCATAATAGGGACTCAGTGAATATTTATTAAATGAAAGAAAGATCAACTTGAGCAAAGTAACAGAGGTGTGTATGTAGGACAAGCTAGGGGAATGGTGACAGTCTGTAAGATTGTCCACAGGGAAAGCAATGTCGGTGTTGATCAGACGATTCTGTTTGTATGAGTGGGTGGTGTTGAGAGACAGAATGAGGGCGTTAACTAGCACAAGATCAGAGGAGTCAGATGGAGGGGATGGATGTGAGACTGTAGAACGTTTAAAGAATTTTATGATTGTTTGGGGCTTGGCTAGTGGCATGGTGGTTAAGTTCATGTGCTCTGCTTTGGTGGCCTGGGATTCATGGGTTCAGATCCCGGGCATGGACCTGCACACTGCTCATCAAGCCATGCTGTGGGGTGGCGTGGCACACACAAAATAGAGGAAGATTGGCTCAGATGCTAGCTCAGCAACAATCTTCCTCACCAAAAAAAAAAAGAATTTTATAATTGTTTGATGTAGTGTAAGGGAGAGGGAAGTGTGAAAATGGCTCTGATATTAGTAGGAGAAATGTTCCCAAGGGTGGACTTGATACATTCTGTTGAAATATTGTAAGTTTGATGCTCTTATGGGGCAATCTATGTACCATAGAAGAATGGCACAAACACTGATGTGGAGACAGAAAACTTATGCTTATTACTTAGCTCTTCACTTAACATATATGTTACTTTAAGGAAGTTACTATACCTTTTAAAGCCTCAGTTTCTTAATTTCTAAAATAAGGCTGGTAATATTCATAATGATTTTTTTTTTGTAAACAGTGAAATGTTTTGCAGAATTAATTGCTTTTGCTTGATTTTGGTCCAGAGATTTTGAAACAAGGTAAAGATTAGAGTGAGATTTGGGAATATGTGATGATGATAATTGGTTTGGCGATGAAAGTTATTAGAAGAAAAAAAGGATGAAAGATCTATGTGTTATATCTATGTATGATATCTACATTTAGATGAATAAGCAAATCCACAGACTAAATGGGGGAGACACCAGAAAACTGGGAGAATGCAAGCTCCACCGACAGGCAGGGACACTCTGTTTTCCTTGCTGCTGTATTTCTAAGATCTAGAACAGTTCCAGGAATGTAGCAGGCCCTCAACAAATATTCACCGTAAGGATAGACCAACAACGGCCAGGGAATTGAGAATACCAAGAAAGAATGAAGCTGAACAGCATAGTCAATATAATTAGAGATAAATAGAACGCTGGTGATCTTTCAATACATCGATTTTATTTAGCCCAAGCTAGAAGGAAGCGCAGAAAGAGATGAGGCAGAATAAACAAGTTCTGACTAGTCATCTGTCAGATTTGTAGGAAATGCAGGGTGAGTACTAGGATGCTAGCTCAGGCGAAGCTTTTGGCGTTGGCCCTGTGCTCATCTCATTCTGTGTACTTTTCCTGGGTGAGAGCATCCATTCCCATGCCTTTAATGGATGTCTATTGGAATGTGACTCCAAAGTCTTTTTCTCCGGCTTAAATCTTTTTCCTGCCATCTAGACCTATATATCTAATGATCTGCTCTTACATATTCCTATTGGGATCTTATAAAGAAACTGCAAACTCAAGTTTAAAACCTTGAACTAGCTTTCTTTCCCCAAATCACTCCTCTTTATATATTTTCTATTGCAGCGGTGAACAGCCTTGTCCACCTACTGCCCAGCTGGAAAATTAGCATTTCCCACCCTGCTAAAACATCCATCCACTTGGTCTGGTAATGAGGAACAGAATCCAACTCTGTGTAGCCCTAAAACATTATGGGGCTTATTGTAAGGAGACAGAAAGAGTCTTTTATTTTTTTTTTTTTTTAAGTGCAGAAAAATTAATAAGAATTCAAATGTTTTCTTAGAAATAAGATATTTAAGAAAGGATAGCTAGTACTCCAGATGAGATGCTGTAGATTTAACATTTTGAGGGCAAGGACTCTGCTAATCTTTTAAACTATTCTTTCCCCAGTGCTTAACATGGTGCCCGGCATATAAGCACGGGCTCACTGGGAATCAGAAGATACTTGGTGATCACGGAATGGGAGGAAAAGAAAGTAGATAGACCAATGAAAATTTTAGTGAGCCGATGGTAAAAGGAAGAGCCATCCCCTAAGAGCTAGTGGTCCTACTGCCCCAAATCCTACTATCCAGAAGACAGAGTCAATATCCCCCTTGCCTCCAGCTTGCTTCTCTCCCCATTTACCCACCAAATGGATGGGTAAGCCTACTCATTTCTTACCTTTCCATTCTCTGCGTCGTGTTCCTCCATACCTTACGTTAACGATATCTGCTTGTTAGTGATGAGAGGTCCGGGAGACACAATCAGCCTCTGACTGGCACATTCTCTGCCCAGACGCGAGCTCCATGTGGAGATACAGGATACCGTTTTTTCCCACTGTAAGAAATAGCTAAGGCACCACCAGGGAGTATGTGATCTACAGCTTTAAAAATTTTATCAGAAAACAAGAAAGATTAAAAACCAACCAGCTAAGCGTTCAACTCATGAAGTTAGAAATAGAGTAATAGAGCAAACCCAAATAAGCAAGAAGGAAAGGAATCATAAAGGGCAGAGAGCCATGAAATAAAGTACAAAAATAGCACCAGGAAAAGCATTAGAGAAGATGAACTAAACCCAAAATAGGTCTTTGAAATGATTAATGAGGTATGGAGGCCTCTGGCAAGATCGATAAAGAAAAAGAAAATGACATGCAAATAGATAAAATACAGAATGAAAAAGGGAAATGTTATAATCCCAACAGAGATGAAAAATGAAAGAATATTAAAAGAGTTATGTTCTTATCAATTTAAAATCAACGTGAAATATATATATATATATACTTGAAAAAACATAAAAGGGCACAAAATGGGAAGAAATGGAAAACTGAATAGACTAATAACCATATAAATAAATTGAAATGGTATTCAAAGACTCCTCTTTGTGAAACCTGGGCTAAAATTCTACCAATCTTTCAAGAAACTGTTAATTCCAAAGTTATAAAAGTTTTTCCAGAATATAAAAAGTAGCAAAATCTGCTAAGCCTATTTTATATAGTTAACTTAAGCTTGATTCTAAAACTGGGTGGATGGGGTAATGCTATCGCAAGGAAAGATGCCCATTTTACTTACAAAAACACAGAGGTAAAAAACATTAGCCAGCTGAACTCAAAAGTGTATAACAATAATGTTAGGAAACAGAGTTTATCTAGGAATGCATGAATGTCTCAATATACAAAAAAACCTAAGAATTTCATTTACCTGTTAATTGACCAAAGATAAAAAATCATAGTTATCTTAAATTTGCAGAAAGACACTTTTGATAAATTCTGTCTACATATTATAATACCCTTAGGAGGCAAGGAGTAGAAATATCTTAATTTGGAGAGGTTAAATAGCAAATTCTTACTGCGAGCATACTTGATGGAAAAGATAGACATTCTTTTTAAGATCAGGAACAATATGAGGATTTCTACTATCACTGTCATTGTTTTACACAATATGGATGTTCTGACCAATACCATAAATAAAGAAAAGGAAAAAGAAATGAGCTGTGAGGATTGGTAGGAGATAAATGCATCTGTCGCTATTTACAGATGTTATAATCATCTGCTGTATTCTTTTCCTGGGGTGGGCGTAACAAATTAACATGAACTGAGTGGTTTAAAACAACAGAAGCCTATTCCCTCACAGCTCAGCAGGTAGAAGTGCAAAATCACGTCCAAAATCACGACGGTTGGCTCCCCTGGACGTTCTAAGGGAAAATCTGCTCTATGCCTTTCTCCTAGCTTCTGGTGGTTGCCAGAAATCCTTGACATTCCTGGGCTTATAGTTGCACTTCTCCAATCTCTGCCTTCATCTGTGTGTCTTCACATGGCCTTCATACAAGGACATCTGTCATTGGATTTTGGGCACATGTTAATCCAGTATTACCTCATCTTAATGAATTACATGTGCAAAGATCCTATTTCTAAATAAGGTCACATTCTGAGGTTCTGGGTGGACATTAATTTTTTTTTGGGGGGGGGGGACACTAATCCAGTCCACCTGTATAGAATAAACAATCCAACGGAATCAAGAGGTAAAATTAGAATGAATCTATTTTAGAAGATTGTCAGAAACAAAATCAACATTTCACAATCAATAACATTTCTCTACACTATATCTAGAAAATAAAACCACAAATAAAATATTCACAATAACGACAAAATCCATAAAGTTTACAAAAATAAATATATCAAGGAATACAGAAGATATGTATGAAGGAAATTTAAATGCTCTATTAAAATAGATAAAAAAGATCGATCTGAATAGAAAAGTTTCCACATCCTTAATGGGACGGCTTAACATCACAAAGATGTACATTTTCTTATTCAAGTGTAAATTCAATGCAATCCTAATCAAAAACCCAACTAGTTTTTTTTTTTTGAGGAATATGATTAACTTAATCTAAAATTTATATAGAAGAATAGAAATCTAGGAATAGGAAAGCCAAAGGTGAAAGAGAAGAAAGAAAGGATACTGCAGTTTTTACTCATTCCAATAAAAAGGTAAGCATCAAGCGTCTTAGATTGGTTATCTATGGAAAGCGAGGGCAATAGGAAGCAGAACTAAAGTAATAAATATACAAGTGAATGAAGATAGACCTTGTTCAGACCAATGTGTAAATGAGCTGAGGCTTAAAATAAGTTACTTGATGAGCACAGAGTCAGAATAACGGCATTTCTTAAATGATTTCAATCCCCACAGAAGGGATAATACTTTTAACATAATTTCCATACATTAGGCATCTGTGTGCCAAGTCTGTGTGTCTCTACAACGTTTCTCTCTCTCTCTGTCTCTCTCTCATTTCTCCTTCAGGTACCACAGCATCCCCACATGGTGAGTGTTCTTTTTTACATTTCATAGATGAACAACTGCTGCTCAAGCATATCTTGCATCTCAATGGAATCTGATTTCTGCTTCCTTTATTCTCCTGCAGTTCTTTTTTTTTTTTTTAAAGATTGGCACTGTGGGGACCTGGAATAGGCCACCCCAAGATATGTCTCTTTGGCATGAGGACTATTTGGGGCTGGCTACTTTTAATAAACTGAAGACAGGAAAGCAACTGAAAAGTAGAATTTACTTGCCCTTTGTTAAGAGACACTTACATTGTAAAGGAAATCTCCATCTGTAAAGGTGTCTCCCTCTCTGTACCAGGAAGAAGTGGGGATGCCCTTATCTCTAGAAACTCTTAATCAATGCCAAAGGCAAGGACTTAAATCTGCATTTGTTTACTGTACTTGTGTGGTAATCTCCCATGAGCAACTCCCCCTCCACCCCCAACATCCTCCTTTGTCGTTAGCTGAAGATGATATTTAAGGTGGTGGCTTCAGCCATTTTGGCGAGTTGCTCAGCTTGCCTGAGCCTCTCCCATGTATACGTGTTATAAAGCTTTGTTTAATTTTCTCCTGCTATTCCGTCTCATGTGGATTTAATTCCTTCTCCAGCCAGAAGAACCCACAGTGGGTAGAGGAAATGTCTTCCTCCCCTACAGCACCTGAGCTAACAACTGTTGCCAATCTTCTTTTTTTTCCTGCTTTTTTCTCCCCAAATCCCCCCAGTACATAGTTGTATAATTTTTAGTTTTGTATCCTTCTAGTTGTGGCATGTGGGATGCCACCTCAACATGGCCTAAAAGCGGTGCCATGTCTGTGCCCAGGATGCGAACCCTGGGCTGGTGAAGTGGAGTGCGCAAACTTAACCACTCGGCCACGGGGCTGGGCCCTCTCCTGCAGTCCTTTTTTTTTTTCTTTTTCTTTTTTTTTTAAAGATTGGCACCTGGGCTAACAACTGTTGCCAATCTTTTTTTTTTCTTCTGCTTTATCTCCTCAAATCCCACCTGTACACAGTTGTATATCCTAGTTGCAGGTCCTTCTAGTTGTGGGATGTGGGACGCCACCTCAACGTGGCCTGAAGAGCAGTGCCATGTCTGCCCCCAGGATCTGAACCCTGGGCCGCCGCAGCGGAGCGTGCGAACTTAACCACTCGGCCACGGAGCTGGCCCCTCTCCTACAGTTCCTAGTTCCCTTGTCTGATGAGCATTTTTCAGCCCACCATTAGAGAGTGTATTTGCGTTTATCTTTTTTGGCCTCTAATCACTTGCTTTTGACACCCTGACCTCGTAGTTCTTCTCAGAGCTCTCCGAGTGTGGCTTATCTGTTTCCCTGAGGACTCCCCTTGCTATTCCTTCACCTGAACTGTTAGCATTCTTTCCCACTCTTCACACTCTCCTTCTCCTGGACTTGAGCGTACACTCCTGATGCACTGGTGGTCCGGCTGGATGTAGAGATCTGGAGGTTGTACTTCTCCTCAGGGGCTCTGCTCTTTCTCATCTTCCTGACTTTGCTGACTCTCTCTCAGCCTGGAAGCCCTTTGTTCAAGCCCTTTGCTCAGTGTTCCTTCCCTTCCCACGCTACGATCTCTCCTCCCTGCTCCCAGCCACATTCCTGGTTCAAAGTAAGCATTCCATAAATGAGAGTCAAGCGAAGGAAGAGAAGGAAAAGAAGAAGGAAGGGTCGATGTTCCTCCAGACCACACAGGTAGAAAATGGCAGAGTTCAAGTTCTAACCTAGATATTCCAGCTGCAAAGATTGCTCTCCTCAGTGTGTTATTTGGTTTCCAGCCCAAACAGCAAGTCTGCACAAGCCATTTTGGGGACTGGATAGAGATGAGGACAACTCCTTGCTTCTACGTATATCTAATATATAGAGAGTCCAGTATATAGCTCATTATTGACTTTCGCTTTGTGGAGTGACATTTTCTAACCTTATCCTGAGAGTCTGAGATTCATTCTTACCGGAAATCTATAATCTGTTGTCAGTTGAACACGTTGAAAACCTCAACAAATCATGTTGGCTGTCTCTTAATCCTAGCAAATATGTCATCTTAGTCATTCTAGCCAGATTGGTTACCTTTTTATGCTTCAAAATAGTCATTTAGCTTCTCTTTCATTCATTTATTGAACAAATATTGTGTGCTTGCTAAGTGCCGGGGAGTTACTGGGCACTGGGGATTTCTCAGGGAACAAAACAGATCAAGCGTCACCATTTAAGGAGCTAACATTGGGGGTTGGGGGAATCAGACAATAAATTAAAAATACCATATAATATGGTGTGGTAGCTGCCATGGAGAAAAATAGAGCAAAGCAGGCAATAGAGAATGAGGGTAGGAGTAGGGGGCAGTTATCTTAGATGGGCTGTCTGAAGACTTTGCTGAAGGTGACACTCGAATTGAGACCAAAGGGAAGTGAGCGAGTGGGCTCTGTGGCTCTCTTCCTGCAGGAGTAATAGGAAGTGAGGTAGGAGTGTGGTTGGGGTGTTTGAAGATCCAGAGGAAGGCCAGTGGCTGGAATGGAGTGGAGTGAGCCGAGGAGAGTAGTGGAAGATGCCTTTGGAGGAGTGGCTGGATCGAGTGGTAATTATAGGTCTGGTAAGGGCTTTGAACTTAGAGTTCAAAAGTCTTGCAATGGCTTAGAAGATTCTGCATGATCTGGCTTCTCTGGCTTCGGGCAAGGACTAGGGTGAAGTGAGGGAGGCATTTATGGTGCAAAATTTAAGGAGTCACCACTGTTCAGTTCCTGTGCCCTGATGCCTCACTTGCCTCACCCTAGACCTGGCCCTGCCAGACTTTGTCTCCAACCTCACCCACTACGCCTCTCCCTGTGCGCTCTCTGCTCCGGCCACACTGGCCAATAGGTTGCTTCTTGATAATGCCAAGTGCACTCCTACTTTAGCGATGTTGCACTTGCTACAGCTTCAGAGCTCTGGAACATTCTTCATCTATATTCTGGAATGATCTAATTCTTCATTTAAATTCTTCGTTTAAATCTCTGGTCAGGTGTTACCTTCTCTGGGAGGCCTTCCTGATGGTTCTATTTGAAATATAGTAGCCTCCATCACTTTGTACCCCCTTACTCTGTTTTACTTTTTCCTCCTAGTGCTCATTGCTCTTGACATCATATTATTGTTGATTCATTTTCTAATTTTTCTACTAGAGTGGCAGAGTCTTTGTCTCCAATACCATTTTATTATCAGGGTGTAGAACAGTGTCTGGCATACAGAAGATGCTCAATAAATATTTTCTAAATGGAAGGATCCAAGGAGTGACATGGCAAACTTACTTCTGCGACTCACATAGGAAGTATTTATCAAGTGCTTTCTATGATCCAGGCACTCTCCTAAAAACTCTTAAGTATGATAACTTATTTTGTCCTCTTAGTATTTGCTGGTGAGAAAACTGAGGCACGGAGAGGCCTCATGACTTGCCAAACTCACATAACTAGTAGTGTTAGAACTGGGTCTGAATCTGGAGAATGTGGATCTGGAAGCCAATACATCCATGTGTAATCGCACATTGTACTTTTGTTTTTTAGTGATTACTCTAGGATGTTAAAAACTGATATGCTGCATTATACTATTAATCAAAAAACTTTGACTACTGCTGTAAACATGGTAGCAAATTATTTACTTGAATGAACTTTAATACTATTGAAAGTTTTATTAGGAGTTTCTGGATAAAATTATGTGAGAAGGGAAATTTACTAGCACTTATTAATTTGTCTAGGTCAGTTTATTAGAGCAGTTAAATATTGTTTCCATTCTGGTGCATTCATTGGAAATGTATTTTTATCTTGACTATTCTTTTTTCGCCCAGTAAATCCAGAACGAGAGAACAGTAGGGAGTAACTCATGTGGATAAGCTTCATGGGGTGATTAACTTTCCTAGGGCAAAGGCTAGTTTTATAAATTACTGAAAATATGAACTTGGGCAAATTATTCTTAATAAGCAAGAGTGTTGAAATTTAAGAGATGTGTGCCAGATGGTCTGATGGCAACTCAGCACCATTCTCCCCCTCCTATGCTTTCCCCTGAATTCTTGGTAATAACATTTTTCCCAGTCTGTGCCAGCAGAGTTCTGGATTGGATTCCACCCATGAGAGGCTCTTGCACGAGATTTGGAAGGTAGAAGAGCGGCAGAAGCCGTTATTGTTCCTGCAGGCAAGTTCATGGGCTTCAGCAGATGGGCGTATTCGAGCTGCTGCCAGCGGGGTCCCAGCATCCTCGCATGAATCACCCACTTTGAGGCTGTGGGCAGCTGAGCTCACTGTGATGGTGGGCTGTAAGCCTGCACTTCCTGATTTGCTGAAGACCAGGGGTGGCTTTCCCTGACCTGTGCTGCCCCAACCCTCTATCTGTTTTTTGTATAAGCCTCTAATTCATTTTATTAAATTTATTTCTGCATGAACTACCTAGACTGACTTCTGTTTTTCTGACTTGCCTCCTGATTCCTATACACACATTTTCTTGGGAAGAATATTTTATTTGATATGTGTTTTCTAATTTGCTTTCTTCTATAAGGTATTTAAAAAAAAATTTTGTTAGAAAATGAATGGAAACATTAGTGTCAATTATTACCTTAAAATATTTCATTTGGGCCATTAAAATGGATAAATCAAATCAGTTATTTGTTTAGTACTCATCATTTCTGGAATAAATTCGATGGAGATTTCCTTGGTAGGTAAGCCCTGGAAGATTTTCAAGACAAAGGAGTGGAAAAGCCTTTCGAAGACTCTTTAGAACTGTTTGTATACAAATAATCTCTTCTTCAAAGGAAGATGTTTGTAGCATCTCCTGATTCTTCTGGCCACTCCCACTTTCTACCATGTTCTATGTTATTAAACTAAGGACAGAACTGCTATCACTGTCTTTGTATGTGATACTCATTTTTTAGTTTACAAAGCGCATTCCGTACATCACATCATTGGCTCCCCACACATTGAAACTCACTTCCGCATATCAGGGAGCAGCAGATTTTTTTCCTTACATTGAGCTCTGAGAGGAGTTTTTCACATACATCTTCACACAGTGGGAGATTCCCTAGTGTTCATGATCCCACTGCTGTCATGGTGCTCTAAATCCTCATGTAGGGAGAGAGACAGTGATCAGCACCGGGGTCAAATTAAGAAGTGGCACAAGAGTGAGGAAGATTCGGCACCATGACAGAAAGTCGCTCTGTCTAGCCAAGGTGATGATCACGCCAGTGAGGTAACTGGACTGCCAGGAGCTTTGTTTTATTCACTGTGGTATCTTCTACAATAGTGCTGTCAGGCACGTAGAAGATTCTCAATAAATAATTGTTAAATAAAACAATGAATATCTTTACAAAAAAATCACTTCCTATGCATTTCCACAATTTCCTGTACTTTCCCCTATCATAGCGGTTATGTATTGCATTTACATTTTTATGCCCGTTCCCCTACTTCTGGATTTCAAACTCTTTGAGAACAAATCTTGTCTTAGTGATCATCATTTGCCTGATGACTAGCCCAAGACCAAGCTCCTAGCAGATGGTAGAAGAGATAGGCTGGATGGAAGTGGTTGAGATTGGGTTGATCCAAGGCATTTTGGATTCTGAAATCCATGACCTTTTATGATGTCACTTCACTTGTCATTCAGAATATATTTATGATACCAAAAGAACTGGTGAAATAATTGAAAAAAAAAAAAACCAAACCAAACTCCATAACATATTTCAAGGAAACTACAATAAAAGGAGAAGGGGAAATCTGGCTTTATTATTGTTTTTAGCTAGTATTAACCCCAAGGTATCTTTTCAGCCACATCTCCCTTAACTCCATGTCGTCCAATAATTGTTAATGACAGGGAGATGGTTAACAAAAATAATTCATGTTCTATGCCTGGAAGACTTGAAAAATGTTTCAACGTCTGAGAAATTCAGGGAAGCAGAGAAAAAGCAGTGGCAGATGGGATGGTTTATTTTGAGCCAGGTTTAGGCAATCTTTGTGGTGATGAAGAAGAGAGATTGATTCTGCAACACTACTATGTGCCAGGAGCTATACTGGTGATGAGGAGACGAACATGTGCTACGTGTGGTGTTGACGCTCAGGAGCATCGCCTTGTGGGAGAGTCCGTACGCAACAGGTACAATAAAGTGTGATAAGTACTGAATAGCAGACAGAGTAAATGATGGAACTTGATATTAAAGGATGCTCTTCATACTAGGATTGTGCTGGAGGAAATATCCTCTTGATGCCAAGCCAACAGGTACAGAATCAAGGGGTAGGAGGGACTGACGTTACTTCTATCAATCACCTGTCTTCAAGAATAAAGCACTGTCTACCCTAGAGGCCATTGTCCTGGCTTAGAACAATTGATCTAGAACTAACTGTTCCCAGAACAGACAAAAATCATTATTAATGCTTCTACCCAACTACTTTTAAAGGGAAAGATAAATTAATGAAAATCTTTCTGTCTTTCCTGTTGCAGGTCAGAGTGGATGCAAATAGAAAGTGTGTATGCTTATTTAAATGTTTAGTTTTCAGGCATGGTGCCCAAGAACAGGCATTGGCATGAGTGGGAAATGCAGTTAATGTGGAGCTGGACTTGGATTCAGGGATGCAGGTCCTTCATCAATGCAAGGCAATTTCATTGTTCTATTTTGTGTTGAATTGAATTCACACAGGTGTGTATGCTAATATTATATAGTTTGGCTTATATATCTACAGTAAGAAAATTTTGAAAAGTTATACATCATCTTTATTACACCAGTAAAAAAGTTTTGCATGATTTAATCCACCAATTTTTTTCTTCCAAAGCAGAGTGACTTTTTATTTTGGTAGACGTTTCTTACCAGATAAAGCACACATTCATCAAGAATTGCTGTGATTGCCTAGCAGAGGGGAAAAAACCCACCCTAAATTAAAAATAAGACCCATCTACTTTAATTATAAAATGAGAATGATTACTACCACTTACTGATTAGCTTAAATATTCATGAGGAAAATTCTCCAAATTTAGATGGGTGTATTTAAAGATAAGGTGCGTTCATACTTCTTGTAAGAACACACAGTTAAGCCTTTTCCCCATGCTGGAGCTCTGGGAGAGCCACGGAAAGTGTCTTGCTTGCTTTCTGTACGTTTAAAAGGTAATGAGTAACACCCAGGGAGATCTTCTCCTGAGTCAAATAGAGTGGATGAGGATGCTTTGCTTTGAATGCACAAAAATAATTTATTCTTTTACTCTTTTTGATTGCACGTGATGCTTCAAATATTGAATATCTGAATTCCGAAAAATGACATATTTATTTAGCCTTTAAAAATCTCTACCTACAGGAGAATGGAACATTGCCAGGTGCTCAGCGGAATTCTAGGACTGCCTGGAAAATATTGGAAGGAATGGCAGAAAGATCCCACACACCCTGGAAAGGCTGTTGTTCCGATGCCTTAATGTTAGAGGTGGAGTGGACTCCAGGGATGGTCACATTCAAGCCACAATTTTAGTGACAATAAGTGAAGAAAGGCTCAGAGAGGTGAAGTGATAAACAGTCAGATTTAGTAGTAGAAATGAGATCAAAATCTGGACTTCCAGAGTCCCGGATTAATGCCATTTCTGATATCTTGCAATCTTTGGGCTTTCTTAGACTTCAAGGATGAGTTTCAACCCCCACATCTGGGTTTTCTTCCAAGAAAGATGATCAATTAGGCGATGTGTCCCTGCCCACTAAGCCCTTCCTGTGACCTTTATTCCAGTCCATTTTCTTCCCCTGTTCCTTGTGCTTTGTGCTGTTTCTCTTTCCCTTTAGAAAACCTGCTCCTGCTGTCCCACTGAAAGCTTTCCTTAGAGAATGCCACCTAGTTCACTTACAAATAGGATGGGAAGGGATGAAAGGGGACGGACAAGTGAAAAGGAAGGCAAATCTTCCTTTCCCTGACATGGGATGTTCTGTCTCCTTTTGGTCAATATTTTTTTATACATGTTACTGTTACTTCCCCTACTAGGTTTCGTGTATCTGGAGGGCAAAAGCCATGGAATTTCCTCATTTCTCTGTTTATTTGGCAGGAAAAGAAGAGCCCGATGAATATAGTGTCAATAAATTTGTATTTGAGTGGTACTTCAATCAAGACAGCAGTAGAGCACATGATACTACTACCCAAGCTGAGTAAGATTCTGTGACCTAAACTTACAAAGCTCAGGATGCATTTCCAATAATTTTTCTTTGAGGTTATAAAATCTGCTAACAAGTCATATACCATCTTAGAAAATTATAGCATGGGTTGTCCAAAGTTTGGTCAGGAAAACAAAACTATTCAAGATATCTCAAGCAGAAAAGGATTCAATAAGTTAGATGCTGAATTGGATCAAATTAGAGAAATTTAATTCAGTAAGTTAAGTTAGACCGTAAAGGAATCAGATGCTTAGGGAATCAATGGCTGAACTGGAAGAACGAGAGTCAGAGTAGGCAATTTACTCTCTCAGGTGTTGTCGTTTTCAGAAAGTCTCTGGAATCATAGGAACCCACTGGCTGTGTTCGCAGCTGACTACAGAACTAAGCTCGTGGTGATTCCCAGGAAAACACCTAGAGGCAGGTGCAAAACATTGCATTTGCTGAAGCCCATAAATCTGGGGCTTTGTCTGTCTCCAATGGAGAAACAATAATATGGTTTCTGCCTCTCTTTTGCCTCTCAAATCTCATGCTAGTGCTTCTGGCTGGTGCATTCTAACCTGGACCCCTGCTGATGGGAATTGTGAGGAATGTGGCTTCCGGGCTTCTGGCTCCTACGACACGGAGGCGAGCTTGGGGCAGGTGGGTAGAAATGGTGCCAGGAGTCTAAAGACAATCCAGTGCATAAGAGTCTCCATAGCTTTGATTCCTTTGCTCTCACCAATTATTTTAGATTGTATTAATTAAAAAAGAATCCTCCTGGGTGTTTTATTCATTTATTCTTTGGTGATTTGAATATCTAACTCGTATACGCATAACACAGTTCTGATTTTGCCAAGAAGAGCAATTTGAGTAATTATTCATCAGAATACCCTGTAGGAGAGAACATAGTATTTGGGCCGTTGGAAAATTCTTCAAATAAAAAACCAGTGTGGCTATTCTCTGACAAAAAACTACCTCAGGGAGATATTTTAGCTTGAAAGAGTTTTATTTTTGAAAGGAAAGTATGGTGAATGCAAATCATTTTTTAACTATTCCATTTACTTTTGGGAGAGACTATAACTCTGTTATCAGAACTTTGAAATAACTTACTAGTGTAACTTACAGGTATATGATCTTTCTTTGCTTGTACCAATGATAGTTATCTAAATATGACACATACCTCAAAAACCTTTATGATAAGACATAAAGAACTGCTGATACTTGAGGGAAAATAAAAGTTCCTTTTATAGAAATAATACTATTTTCTGCCTTTGATCATTACCTTCCTTTGCAAATATTGAACAATTTACACATTTCAAAGCTATCAACATATGGAAGTTAAATATGTTTTATTTCTCAGAGAAAATATCATTTCCTAATGGATTTAGGAAGAGCATCACAATAAAAGATGATAGAATACCCATATGAATAGTAGCTATCAATAAATAGGGAGGGAAATAGAAAACAATATCCTTCCATTGTTCTTGGAGGGAAAATTGTACTTTTGTAGGTGCGATTAGCTAAAATTGACTGATGTTGTATGGGCTTTCGCTGACCCTGTAATTGTCAGTAACAGGATAGAGTGAAGATATTCGTAAACGCTACATAGATGATCTGGGTACAAGACAGAACAGGGAAGTGTTTGGAGGGAAGAGAGATGGACAAACAAGTGTCTCTGGAGAGTGTGTGGGGAGAGAGAAAAAAGGGGGAGAAAAGGATTACTGAGGGGTATGACCCTTTGTGTCTTTTGAGAGACATGAATGAAGACTGAAATTCTGCTTTGTTAATTGCCAATTTTAGTAATGTTAACATCTGCCTGTTTGGACTGAACTTTTCTAAATTTAATACTGGTTCTGCATTGAACTGCAAGGATGATGATTCCAACAGGTTTCATGAGTACATGAGGCTTACAACCGGGACACCAAACATGGACAGGAGTGAGCCCGGGGGAGCAGGAGAATTTCTGCTCGCTACCCACCCATCTGGTCAACTGCTATGTATCCTGACATGGGGGCTGCATTTTGGGGACCATGTGCTTACGTGATGAGCAAATCTTCCCCGTGGTATAGAATTTCAGAGGCTGCTCATTGCATGTTTACATTGTTGGATAGTCCTACAAAAAGGAGGTGGTTTCCATAAATATCAAGCGAGTTGGTTAGGTAGTTCAAGAAAACCCAGCTTTTTGTTTCAGCCCTCCTCTTTACTTTGTGTGTTTGAAGTTGTGTGTGAATAACCCATGAGTTTGATATCCTGGGTAAGGGCTCTCGTTGTCTTGGCCTTAAGGACCATTGTACTCTTAGATATTTTTCTGTCCAGATTCAGTCATGCATTTAATAAATATTTACCGAGCATTTATTATGTATCAAGAGTATGCTCACTTCTGAAAATACAGTCGAGAAAAAGGAGAGGCAAGATCTTAGTCTTCACAGAGCTTTCATTCAAGAGGGTGAAATAGACTTGTAACAAGTAAAACACATTAACATAATTACGGACTCGAGATCTCGTCAAGACGGCGGTGTGAGCAGACATTGAACTCGTCTCCTCCCAGGAACGCAACCAGATTACGACTATTTTTGGAAAAATTACCCCAGATTGAAAACTGAAAACTGGATAAAAAGAAGCCCCACAACAAGGGACAGTCCTGACGAAGGCAGAGGAGGCAGTAATTCCGGCCGGAGAGGACAAAAGCCACCTTTGGGAGCAGCGGAGCTTCTCGGCTGGCCAGGCGGGAGCCACCCTAAGGTATGGAGCCCTCCCTGGAGGAGTGAGGTCTGGAGTGGGGGTGATACTGCTATAAGCATCCTTCAGACTCTGCCCAGCTGAGACAGGGGTCTTACTGTCTGGCTTTGCTGGCTACTAACTGCAGCGAGGATACCCCTCCGAAAAGCTGTCTGTCGGCGGGAAAGCCGAAAAGACCCGGATCTTAAAGGGCCCGCGCACAAACTCACTCATTGCAGCCACCTAAAATCACCAGAGAGACGGCTGACTGTCCTTTGGTGAAAGGAGACTCAGGAGGTGGGTTCTGGGGGCATCTTGATGAGAGGAGGGACCTCTGCCAAGACTGAGACATTGGTGGGGGCCATTGTTCTGAGCTGGTCCAGGTGTGCTAATACAGACCAGTGGGGGCCATTGAGGTTCATCCCTTGGCCTGTTAGCCCAGGGGTCTGCCACGCCCACTAGAGCACAGATTTAATCCAGTTCAGGCAGGGCAGGCAACCCACCCTAGGGACCGGCCCCACCTGACAGTAAGCCCTCAGGCTACTTTTCAGCCTGCATTGACTGGGTGCCTTGATCCTCTACAGGCAGGCAAGGGGGTCTGCCTCTGTGGGGCAGGGCCTGTGTGAGGACCAGGTGAACTGTGGGGGGCATTGGTGGAGAGATGGGGGCCTCTGCAGCGTGGCGTTGGGGTACGCTCCAGGGGGTTGAGAAGTGTGCATGACCAGGACTGTGTTGACGGTGTATGTGGTCCTGTGGGGGGATGAGGCTTATCAGCAGCAGAAGACTTGTGCTTCACAAATAACCATAAAAAGGATCAGCCTCAAATTCCAAAGCCTGAAACAATTGAGTGCCCCGGGCCAAGGGCTAGCCCCACTCAGCTGCACTCCTAAGAGAACTGACAACAGCCTTGTAGGCCTGAGGCCTATAGCAACTGTAAGCCGTGAGCCTAACAACCAGCTACACTGGGTACCAACCCAATTAAGAGGAAAACTTCAACAGGAGTGTGCTGATAGACTTTGTAGCCAACAGTGCTGAGGCTCACCAAACCAGATTTACAAACAGCTGGCCAGGGAAGGAAAGATCAGACTGGGTACCTGCAGTGGGAGCAACCCTGACACAGGAGAAGCACACAAGTAGCCCACAAAGGGATCACTCCTGGTTCTTATGGACTGGTGGTGAGAGGGAAGCACACTGCTGGGCCTCATAAGGCATCTCACACATAAGGCCACTTCTCCAAGATCAGGAGACATAGCCGACTCACCTACTACAAAGAGAATAGCACAGAGAAAGAGGCATAATGAGGAGGCAAAGGAATACTTTCCAAGCAAGGGGACAGGACAAAATGCCAGAAAAAGGACTAAGTGAAACAGAAACTAGCAACCTAGTTGACAAAGAGTTTAAACAAAATATCATGAGGATGCTCACAGATATGTGGAGAAGAATGGATGACCACAGTGAGCACATCAGCAAAGAACTGGAAGATATAAAAAAAAAATCAGAAATGAAGAATACAATACTCTAAATGAGAAGTTCACTAGAGGGACTCAATAGCAGAGTAGAGGAAGCAGAAGAACAGATCAGCGAGCTAGATGAAAGATTACAGGAAATCACCCAAGCAGAACAGAAAAGAGAAAAAAGAATTAGACAGAATGAGAACAGTGTAAGGGAACTCTGGGACAATATCAAGTGTGCTAACATTTGGATTACAGGGTTCCCAGAAAGAGAAGAGAGAGACAAAGGGGCAGAAAATTTATTTGTGGAAATAATAGAGGAAAATTTTCCTAACCTGAGGAAGGAAACAGACATCCAAGTTCAGGAAGCACAGAGATCTCCAAACAAGAGAAGCCCAAAGAGGCCCACACCAAGACATATTATAATTAAAATGTCTAAAATTAAAGACAAAGAGAGAATCCTAAAAGCAGCAAGAGAAAGGCCACAAGTGACGTATAAAGGGAAGACTATCAGGCTATCAGTGGACTTCTCAGTCAAGACCCTACAGGTGAGACAAGAATGGCACGATGTATTTAAAGTGCTAAAAAGAAAAAACCTACAGCAAGAATACTCTATCCATCAAGGTTGTCATTCAGAATGGAAGGAGAGATAAAGAGCTTCCCAGACAAGCAAAAATTAAAGGAGTTTATCACCAAGAAACCAGTTCTGCAAGAAATGCTGAAGGGACTTATTTAAGTGGGAAAGCAATGACCACAAAGAGAGGTAAAAAATAAATTATCAAAAACAACAACAACAACAACAAACCAGGCAATAAAATCACTTGTAAGGTAAAAATATAGTAAAGGTAGCAAATTGACTACCTGTGAAGATAATATGTAAGTTAAAAGACAAATGTACTAAAATCACCTATTTCAATGATAAGAGGGTAATGGATAGACATACACTAAACAAGAGACTACATATGATTTGAAAAACATATAATGTGGGAGGAGGGGAGTGAAAAAGTAGAGCTTTTAGAAAGAGGTCAAGCTAAAGAGACTATCAACTCAATATAGACTGTTATATGCATAGAATATTAAATAGGATCCTCATGGTAGTCACAAATCAGAAACCTATAACAAGCAAGAAAAAAAAGTAAGACAAAAGTAATCAAACATATTACTAAAGATAGCCATCAAACCACAAGGGAAGAGGGCAAGAGAAAAAGAAAGGAACTGAGAAGAACTACTAAAACACCCAGGAAAAAAAGTGACAAAATGGCAATAAATACATATTTATCAATAGCTACTTTAAATATCAATGGACTAAATGCTCCAATCAAATGCCATGGGGTGGCCAATTGGATAAAAAAAACAAGACCCATGTATATGCTGCATATAAGAGACACACTTCAGACCTGCAGACACTCACAAAATGAAAGTGAAAGGATGGAAAAAGATATTCCATGCAAATGGCAAGGAAAGAAAGCGGGGGTAGCAATACTTATATCAGACAAAATAGACTTTAAAACAAAAACTGTAATAGACAAAGACGGGCACTACATAATGATAAAGGGAACAATCCAACAAGAAAATACAACACTTGTAAATATCTATGCACCCAACATAGGAGCACCTAAATATATAAAGCAATTATTAACAGACATAAAGGGAGAAATAGACAGTTACACAATAATAGTAGGGGACTTTAATACTCCACTTACACCAATGGATAGATCATCCAAACAGAAGATCAATAAGGAAACATTGGCCTTAAAGGACACAGTAGACTAGTTGGACTTAGTAGATATACACAGAATGTTCCATCCCAAAACCACAGAAAACACATTATTTTCAAATGCGCATGGAACATTCTCCAGGATTGATCACATATAAGGCCACAAAACAAGTCTCAATAAATTTAAGATCAAAATAATACCATTCATCTTTTCTGACCACAAAGCTATGAAACTGGAAATCAACTACAGAAAGAAAACCAGAAAAGTCACAAAAATGTGGAGATTAAACAAAATGCTACTGAACAAGGATTTGGTCAATGAAGAAATCAAAGAAGAAATCAAAAAATTCCTGGAGACATATGAAAATGAAAACATGACATGCCAAAATCTGTGGGATACAGCAAAAGCAGTTCTATGAGGGAAGTTTATAGCAATTCAGGCCTACCTCAACAAAGAAGAAAAATCCCAAATAGACAATCTAAAAGTACAGCTAAAGGTATTGAAAAAAGAACAACAAAGCCCAAAATCAGCAGAAGGAAGGAAATAATAAAAATCAGAGCAGAAATAAATGAAATAGAGACTAAAAAAACAATAGAAAAAATGAAACCAAGAGCTGGTTCTTTGAAAAGATAAAATTGACAAACCCTTACCTAGACTCACTAAGAAAAAAAGGGAGAAGTCTCAAATAAATAAAATCAGAAGTGAAAGAGAAGAGATTACAACAGGCACCTCAGAAATACAAAAGATAATAAGGGAATACTATGAAAAGCTATACACCAACAAATTGGATAATGTAGAAGAAGTGGATAAATTCTTAGAAACATACAACCTTCCAAAACTGGACCAAGAAGTAGAAAACTTGAATAGACCGATAACCAGTATGGAGATCGAAACAGCAATCAAAAACCTCCCAAAAAATAAAACTCCAGGACTAGATGGCTTCCCTGGTGAATTCTACCAAACATTCAAAGAAGACTTAATAGCTATCCTTCTCAAACTCTTCCAAAAAATTGAAGAGGAGGGGAGGCTTCGTAACTCCTTCTATGAAGCCAACATTATCCTGATGTCAAAACCAGACAAGGACCACACAAAAAAGGAAAATTACAGGCCAATATCACTGATGAACATCGATGCAAAAATCCTCAACAAAATACTAGCAAATTGAATACAACAATACATTAAAAAGATCATACGTCGTGATCAAGTGGGCTTCATTCCAGGGATGCAGGAAGGGTTCAACATCTGCAAATCAATCAACATGATACACCACATTAACAATATGAAGAATAAAAATCACATGATCAGCTCAATAGACGCAGAAAAAGCATTTGACAAGATACAGCATCCATTTATGATAAAAACTCTAAATAAAATGGTTATAGAAGGGAAACACCTCAACTTGATAAAGACCGTATATGACAAACCCACAGCAAATATCATTCTCAATGGAGAAAAACCGAAAGCTACCGCTCTAAGAGCAGAAACCAGACAAGGAGGCCCACTGTCACCACTCTTATTTAACATAGTATTGTAAGTCCTAGCCAGAGGAATCAGGCAAGAAAAAGAAATAAAAGGGATCCACATTGGAAAGGAAGAAGTGCAACTGTCACTATTTGCAGATGACGTGATTTTATTCCTAAAGAATCCACTAAAAAACTTTTAGAAACAATAAAGGAATACAGTCAAGTCGCCGGATACAAAATCAATGTACAAAAATAGGTTGCGTTTCTATACACTAACAATGAAGTAGCAGAGAGAGAAATTAAGAATACAACCCCATTTACAATTGCAACAAAAAGAATAAAATACCTAGGAACAAATTTAACCAAAGAGATGAAAGATCTGTACACTGAAAACTATAAAACATTATTGAAAGAAATGGAAGAAGACACAAAGAAATGGAAAGATAGCCCGTGCTCTTGGATTGGAAGAATCAACATCATTAAAATGTCCATACTTCCTAAAGCAATGCACAAATTCATTGCAGTCCCTATCAAAGTTCCAACAACATGTTTTACAGAAATAGAAGAAAGAATCCTAAAATGTATATGGAACAACAAAAGACCCAGAATAGCCAAAGGATTCCTGAGAAAAAAGAACAAAGCTGGAGGTATCACACTCCCTGATTTCAAAATATACTACAAAGCCATAGTAACCAAAACAACATGGTACTGGCACAAAAACAGACACACAGATCAATGGAACAGAATTGAGAGCCCAGAAGTAAACCCAAGCGTTTATGGACAGCTAATATTTGACAAGGGAGCCAAGAGCATACGATGGAGAAAGGAGAGTCTCTTCAATAAATGGTGTGGGAAAACTGGACAGCCACATGCAAAAGAATGAAAGTAGACCATTCCCTTACACCATGCACAAAAACCAACTCAAAATGGATTAAAGATTTGAATGTAAGACCCGAAACCATGAGACTACTAGAAGAAAACATAGGCATTATGCTCTTTGACATCGGTCTGAACAGCATATTTTCAAGTCCCATGTCTGACCGGGCAAGGGAAACAAAAGAAAAATTGAACAAATGGGACTAGATCAAACTAAAAATCTTCTGCACAGCAAAGGAAACCATCAACAAAATGAAAAGACAACCTAACAGTTGGGAGAAGATATTTGCAAGCCATATATCAGATAAGGGGTTAATATCCAAAATATTCAAAGAACTAATACAGCTTAACAACAAGAAAACCAACAATCCAATTAGAAAATGGGCAAAAGATCTGAACAGAGATTTCTCCAATGAAGATATATGGATGGCCAACAGGCATATGAAAAGATGCTCAACATCATTAGCTATGAGGGAAATGCAAATCAAAACTACAATGAGGTATCACCTCACTCCCGTCAGAATGGCTATAATTAACAAGACAGGAAACAACAAATGTTGAGAGGATGTGGAGAGATGGGAACCCTTGTACACTGCTGGTGAGAGTGCAAACTGATGCAGCCACTATGGGAAGTAGTTTGGAGTATCCTCAGAAAATTAAGAATAAATCTACCTTATGATTCAGCTATCCCACTTCTGGGTATTTATCCAGAGAACTTGAAAACACAAAGGCATAAAGATACTTGCATCCCTATGTTCATTGCAGCATTATTCACAATAGGCAAGACATGGAAGCAACCTAGGTGCCTATCAAGGGACGAATGGATAAAGAAGATATGGTATTTATACACGGTGGAATACTACTCAGCCATAAGAAATGATGAAATCCGGCCATTTGTGACAACATGGATGGACCTTGAGGGTATTATGCTGAGTGAAATAAGTCAGAGGAAGAAAGTCAAATACTGTATGATCTCAATCATAAATAGAAGATAAAAACAACAACAAACAAACACGTAGCATTGAAGATTGGATTGGTGGTTACCATAGGGGAAAGGGGGAGGGGGGAGGCCAAAATGGGTGATTAGGCTCACATGTGAGAGGACGGAGTATAATTAGTTTTCGGGTGGTGAACATGATGTAATCTACACAGAATTCAAAATATGATGTACATCCAAAAATAAATAAATAAACAAATTAAAAAAAAAGATAATTACGAACCCTGATGAGTACAATGTGGGCAACTAGCAAGGTGATTAGACACAATAAGACAGGACACCATAGGTCAAAAAGAACTCTCTAGAGAAAGACATTTCTTAACAATGAGAAAGACTCATCTGTATGAAAAGCTGGTTGGAGCACATTTGAGGCCAAGGGGACAACCAGTAGAAAATTCCAGCAGCTGGAGGTGGATCAGAAGTTGTTAATACGGCTCCAGGTTGCAAAGATGTACTTTGCCGACTCTCTGCCTTCTTTCTCTTCCATTTTATAACTTTGGGAAATTTTACTTAACCTTTCTAAGCCTTAGTGTCCTTATCCTCATTGCAGAATGATAATACATAATTTTTAAGAGTGTCATGTAAATGAAATGAGACAATGAAACAGCTAACATGGCCTCTAGCACCTAATAAGTGTTTAGTAAATGATCACTCTTATCATCATCATCCTCCTCCTCACCATTATTATTAGAAAAATAAAAATATAAACTAAAGGTGATGACAGGCCTTCCAGAATTCTATCTTTATGCTTTTGGTTTCATCCAGCTTTTCAGATGGCCTAGGTTGCCATTGATGTTAGGTTGGAATTGATGTTAGAGGTGTGTAACTGGGAAAAATCTGGCAGAAACATTACAGTTATTGCTACAAACCTCTCCCTACTTAATCACGTTACCATATTCATTGAAAATTTTTAGAAATCACTGCATGAGAGGTAAACACTTTTATCCCAATCCCCTTGCTGTCCCCGTCCACGTGCCATAAAAGAACAAATTGGCTCTTTACGAGTGGATTAGGAAATTGCACTCAAGATTTGTAACCAGGAATACAGAAAACTTAATAGTACCCTATAAATAAGTAATTAATTGCCAATATTTTTAGTCTGATTGTCGAGACTCCAATGACTAAATTTAGGACGGATTTTCTACTTGGCATGCCGCCCTGAATGTTTATTTCCATGAGCTTCAAAAACAACTCCCCGCTCAAATCAGCTTTGTTGGAGCGTGTGGTTAGATAAGCGGGGGCTTTTCAACTGTGAAGCATGGATTTCTCCTAATTCATTTCACTCGTGAGACACACTTGTGGAATTCTCACTTATTATTTAAGAAGTGTTTCATGAGAAAAGCAAAATGTACCAAGTTTCTATTTAAAACACGTACATATGCAACCCCTGCCTTACCTATCTATCCTTCTTTGAATATATCTGTCCTTTACTTTGAATAAAATAATCCGCCATCCTCCTAAAGACAGGAGGATCTTAGAGGTACTAAATAGAGGAAAAATATTTTAAAAGAGAATTTTCCTGAAAAGAAACAAGAGTTTCCAAATGGTTGCCATTGTTGCAGATAGCATTGACTTCTGCGTTAGAACAAAGCTTCAGCCAGTTTTAAGCTCCAGGTTCGTTATCTATAAACTTGGAATAATAATAGTTTACTTAATTTGTGGAGTTACTGTGAGGATTAAACGCACGAAGTGATGGCACATAGCAAACCCAAACCGCCATGGTTCATCCAGAGAGAAACTACAGAAGAAACGAGAAAGTTTTATATTTTAGTAACTTTAATGGCACTTTTTCCCTGCTTTTATGAACAAGTGGCCCTATGTTGTCATTTAGCACTGAAGCCTCCCAGCCCTGCTCATATCTACCCTTTCGTTTCCGTTGCTATTACTGGTGTCTCTCTTACCCAGGCCTTTGCAGTAGTCTTCCAGAAGGTCTCTTTATCATCATATTTTTTTATTCTCTCCGTGGTACACATCATTTGTCATTTGCAATTAATACTAGTAGTTGATTATGATCATAACTATGAATAAGACTTGCAATAATAAGATAAAATAAGTAACATTAACAACGTGAGTTGCCAAGAATAACTATGACTTGTATGAATGACTGCTATAGTAAAAATAAGTTAAACATTGTCATGCTAATATGCTAATGAGGATTTTAGAATGAATGACATTCTGTGCAAGTTGGTGAGTATGTGTGAAAATGTATAAATGGAGATTACTTTAATAAGAGCTTTAATATTAAGAACATGCCCCCTGAGGGTGCTTTGGATGTTGCTGGGGTACTATGGCCTCTTCAGTCAAGACAAAAACCGAGAAGATAACTTGGGATCCCAGGAGAGGCAGTATGATATAGTAAGAAACAAATAGGTTTTGGGATTGGAAAGATTGGGGTTTGAACCCCCTGCTCCACCATTACCACCGCAATGACCTTGGAGGAGTTACTCAACCTCTGAACGTCAATTCTTTCCTAAAAAAGTCCTAAAAATTCCTACTCTCTCCCTCATAGAGCTGTTTTAAATGCTGTGTTAGATAACACATGCAAATTTACAAATATGCTGACTGGGAAAGAGGAAAGTAGCTATTAACACGGCAACGATGCGATATAAGTGATATAAAGAATAACTGGGAAAGTTTTGACACTTTCCTGGATGTTAGGATGCTAAATCAGCAATAGAGAATCATGTTTTAAAAACTGCTAAGTGGATCCTGGCAGAGGTAAGGATGGATTACAAAGGAGCTGGAGGAAATTTTTAGGAGAGAGAGAAATGGTTGCCAACTTGATTATGGTAATGGTTTCATGGGTGTATACATTTGTCAAAACTGATAAAATTCTGCACCTTAATATGTGCACTTTATCGCACTTCAATTATACCTCAGTAAAGTTGTGGAACACATTAATACACCTTGTCTAAAAAGAACCCCAGAAACCTTGCTAAGCAAAGGGAATGTTTTTGCAACATCAATCATCTCTGCACACAAGAAGGAAGGTGTGTCACATCTCTGGATTATGAACATAGAGCATGGAAATGGAACTTGACGAGAGCATGCTACTGAAACTACAACTAGAACTTTCTTTGCCATTTCTGTGAATCTACTGATCTGTGGTAACTTATGAATTGAATGGACAAACTATGTGAACAGGAAGGGGCGTGTGCGAGTTTATGTGAGTGTCTGTGAGTTCTTGTATTTCTCCATTCGGCCCTTCCCCTCTCCCTTAATGATTCTACACTCCTCTCTGCCCAACCTGGAATTCCTGTAGACTAAGCTCCAAGCACAATGTCGCCTGACCTGCTTTGCCCTGTACCTTTCCTTTGGTTCAGCCCACAGACTCCCACTGGCAGGACGTGGAAGAGTGGAAGAAGAGCAGAGTTGTCGTATCGATTTCCTCCCCACCCTGTTCTCTTCCTGCAGAGGCTCTGTGTGTCTCTCTTCCTTTCCCTACTGACATAGCTCCTATTGGTCCCATTTCTGTGGTAATAGGTCTCACCAAGATCAAATAACAAGAATTCTTTTGCCCCTTCAGAACCCCATGGAGAATGGCTTCCTTCTGTTGCTGGTCCCTGGGTTCCCTTAAGCCTGCCTACACACCAGCAATGAGTCCCTTCAAGGATTATTTTTACTCTCTAAATGTGTCATCTATTATTTCCTACTAGGACCTTGATCCATATATTGTTTGTGTGTGTATTTCAGAGAAGACGAGAAAGGAAAAGGATGATGATTAACTTGTCTGTAAGCCAATCAAAGTCTGTGGCCTTTTGCAATTTGCCTTAATCATTTCTTACCAATATGTCATATTGCAAAGGAGAGATATAAAAAAGAGAAAAAATAGATAAAAGGAGGAAAGAAACAAGTCTTAAATTCTAATTAAATTAAAAAACACTATTTTAATAGTGGAGTCATTAATGGTTAAAGTAATAAGAGGAGAATAGATGGAAAAATTACTAGCTCTATTCATTGTCAGAGGAGTCCCGAGAAGTAGAAGTTGTGAATTGCCATCTTTTTCTAGAGTTTTCCATTAGCAAACAGTATTTTTTTTAAAAAAAAGAGAGTTCAGCCTTTTCATGATTGACAAAGAAATTCCATGACTGAGGAGTCACAAATGAAACAGTCAGTAATCTTTAGTTGTTTACTTTTTGGAAATACCAGGAAAAATCTGGATTTAACTCTTCAGGCCAGTGTCGACTCTAGAGGCACAGCTTGTCTTTTCGCACTTCACAGATATCGCACTTCTTCCAAATTGAAGGATTGTGGCAGCTCTGTGTCCAGCAAGTCTGCCTGCACCATTTTTCCAACTGCATTTGCTCACTTCACGTCTCTGCGTCAAATTTTGGTAATTCTCCAATATTTCAAACTTTTTCATTATTATATTATTTGTTTGGTGATCTGTGATCGGTGATCTTTGTTGTTACTAGTGTACTTGTTTTGGGGCACCACAAACTGTGCCCATATAAGATGACAAACAATCAATATCTGTTGTGTGTGTTCTGACTGCTCCACTGACCGCCCATTCCCCTTCTCTCTCCCTCTCCTGGGGCCTCCCTATTCCCTGAGATAAAACAATATTGAAATTGGGCCAATTAATAACCCTGCAAAGGCCTCTAAGTATTCAAGTGAAAAGAAGAGTTGCACATCTGTTACTGTAGGTCAAAAGCTAGAAATGATTAAGCTTCTTGAAGAAGGCATGTCAGAAGCCAAAAGAGGCCAAAAGCTAGGCCTCTTGTGCCAGTTAGCCACGTTGTGAATGCAAAGGAAAAGGCCTTGAAGGAAACTACAGTGCTACTCCAGTAAACGCGTGAATGATAAGAAAATGAAACAGCCTTATTGCTGATATGGAGAAAGTTTCAGTAGTCTGGATAGAAGATCAAACCAACCACAACATTCCCTTACGCCAAAGCCTCATCCAGAGCAAGGTCCTAGCTCCCTTCAATTATGTGAAGTTTGAGAGAGGGGAGAAAGCTGCAGAAATGTTTGAAGGTAGCAGTTTGGTTCATGAGGTTTAAGGTAAGAAGTCCTCTCCATAACACAGAAGTGCCAGGGGAGCAGCACGTGCTGATGTAGGAGCTGCAGCCAGTTCTCCAGAAGATCCAGCTAAGATAATTCACGAAGGGGGCTACACTTAACAGCGTATTTTCAATGCAGATGAAACAGCCTTATATTGGAAGAAGATGCCATCTAGGACTTTCATAACTAGAGAGGAGAAGTCAGTGCCTGGCTTCAAAGCTTCAAAAGATGGGCTGACTCTCTTGTTAGGGGCTAACGCAGCTGATGACTTTAAGGTGAAGCCAATGATAATTTACTGTTTCAAAAATCCTAGGGCCTTTAAAAATTATGCTAAATTGGTTCTCCCTGTGCTCTGTAAATGGAACAGTAAAGCCTGCATAACAGCACATCTGTTTGCAACATGGTTTACTGAATATTTTAAGCCCACTCTTGAGAACTACTGCCCAGAAAAAACAATTCTTTTCAAAATATCACTACTCATTGACAACACACTTGGTCACCCAAGAGCTCTGATGGAGATGTACAAGATTAATGTTTTTTCATATCTGCTAACACAACATCCATTCGGCAGCCCATGGGTCAAGAAGTAATTTTGACTTTTAAGTCTTATTCAAGAAATACATCTCATAAGTCTCTAGCTGCCGTAGGGAGTGATTCCTCTGATGGATCTGGGCAAAGTAAATTGAAAACCTTCTGGAAAGGATTCACCATTCTAGATGCCATTAAGAACATTTGTGATTCATGGGAAGAGGTCAAAATATCAACATTAACAGGAGTTTGGAAGAAGTTGATTCCAAATCCTCGTGGATGACTTTGAGGGGTTCAAGACTTCAGTGGAGGAAGTCACTGCAGATGCGGTAGAAATAGCAAGAGAACTGGAATTAGAAGTGGAGCCTGAAGATGTGACTGAGATGCTGCAATCTCACGGTCAAACTTTAACGGATGAGGAGCTGCTTCTTATCTGAGCAAAGAAAGTGGTTTCTTGAGATGGAAACTGCTCCTGGTGAAGATGCTGGTAAGATTGTTGAAATGACAACAAAGGATTTAGAATATGACATAAATATAGGTGATAAAGCAGCAGCAGGGTTTGAGACAACGGACTCCAAATTTGAAAGAAGTTCTGCTGTGGGTAAAATGCTATCAAACAGCATCCCATGCTATTGAGAAATTGTTCACAAAAAGAAGAGTCGATCAATGTTGCAAACTTCATTGTTTTCCTGTTTTAAAAAGCTGCCACAGTCACCCAACCTTCAGCAACCACCGCTCTGATCAGTCAGAAGCCATAACATTGGAACAAGACCTTCCACCAGCAAAAGGATTGTGACTTACTACATGCTCAGATGATGGTTAGGATTTTTCAGCAATAAGGTGTTTTTCAATTAAGGCATGCACATTGTTTTTTAGCCACAATGCTACTGCACGTTTAATAGACTACAATATGATGCAAACATAACTTTTACATTCACTGAGGCAGCAAAAAATTCATGTGATTTGCTTTATTGGAATATTCACTTTATTATGGTAGTCAGGAACCATACCATAATATCTCTGAGGTATGCCTGTGCCTTTTTGTTCTAGAAATATATTAGCTTGGATAACTGAGCTTGGATTAATAAGTGGTTTCTAAATAGTAGGAGCTCCCTTTGTTAAGAGAATCATAAAGAAACAAAAATTATCTATAATGCATAATTATAAAACCCTGCTGCAAGAGGTTTATTAGAAAAACCTAAATAAAAATGTAAATACAAATGAGGAAGTAAGAATTATAGTACTGTGCCTACCTACCTTACATTTAAGGAGGAAAAAATTGTATATTCTGTGTAGGGATACCCTTCTTAGAAGAACAGACTCTCAGAGAATTTATGTAAACAGAATTAGATTTCCCTTTTAGCCCACTAAAAAAGAAGGTAGATTTGCATAAAAATATTTTAAGCCCAAGATGAAAGATATTTTAGAATACAGACTTAGAATAATTTGTAATATATAAATGCTATGCAGAAATTAAGTCTAGATGTTTTGGATGGGGAAATCCAACTGTGGGTTTGTAAGATCTTTTATAACTTCAGCTCTTTCTCTGTGCCAAGTAGATGATGCCTAACCTTTAAATACTTCTGTTTGTAATGTTTATTTTAAGTAAGAATTTCTAAATAGTTAACTTTACTTAATAGTCCTAGATAGGGCTATTCAGTGATTAGTGATGCATTTTGATTTCAACTTTGATAAAGGCAGACTAGAGAAGGAGAAAAGATATTAAAAGGAGAGAGATATTTGCTGCAAAAGACACTTTGTTGGAGAAATTTTTTTTTCAGTAGGAAGGTAAGATTTTGGCTCCGAACACTTCTTGATCTCCTTAATAAGCCATGAGGATTTAACCTCTAAATTCTTATTGATCAGATTTTAGACTGAATCAAATTTTGGTGGAAATGGATTCTTCACTATGACACTTTAACTATTTTCTCAAGAGTTTTTTTCTTTTGGTTTTGGGGTGGAGGTTGGGGTAGGAAATTTTACTGAGATCGAGTACATCAGAATTTGGAGAAAAAGTGAATCACGCTACCTATTCCTTTTATAATTAAGTGGATTTTGATCACACTCATTTTGATCATTAATTATTAAAATTAACTTTTCGGTCTTCTTTTGTCTAAACTGCAAGTACTCATTTTTTGGAAACATAAATTTTATGGAGTGATTTTTATCATTGACTTGAAGATTTTAGTAGGTCTTCTCTTAATTTTATCCAATTTATCAACATCCTAGTTATGTAGTATTATAGGGTGTTGTGTGGGTCCTTCTGATTATTACAGTTTCCGAAAGCTTGGATTTCTGGTTGGTTGGTTTCTTCTGTTTGGAAAAACATTTATAGGTGAGATATTTTTCCTCATATAATTAATTGAACATTATTTGATGTGTGTATTTCTAATATATTTAAAGTTTCAATAATACAATAATACATATTTCATATAATCTATTAAGAGTCAGGGAATAGTCTGACAGCTCTAAATGCAAGTATATATTTTTAACAACATTCTTAATAGGTGATTTTTTGGGGGTAGTAATATTATATTACAATGTGGGTATGAAAGTCTATTTCTATAAATAAAAGAACCAATTTGAAGAACTTTTCTAAAATAATTCAGTTCAAAATTCACTTCTAGTTAGATTGTTTAAAAAAAACTCATGCTTATTTTTTCAGTTTTGTCTATGTAAACACAGATTCAGTTTAAGAGCTTTGGTTCTGCTTTTTACTAAGTTTTTCCATAATTTATACACTAGCAGCAATACAAAGCAGTTACAAAAATGTTTTCTCCTTATGTGCCTAGTGATGAAAAATATAATCCCAAGAGAGTGACTTTCAGAGCTGGTGTCGTGAGATATGTTTTCTTATTTGGATATAAATCAGTTTGTGTGCAAAATCTTTTCCAAACCTCTATTTCATTACTTGTTTGGCTCCTGGAAATGTTTATTTGTTTTCACAATTTCAGGTACTTTAAGCCTAGTTATCAAATGATATGAGCACTTTCTAAAATTTGTAACAGTCATGCATCACATGATGACATTTCAGTCAATGATGGACTGCGTACATGCCAGTGCTCCCATAGGATTCATACCATACAGCCTAGGCGTGTAGTAGGCTGTGCCATCTAGGTTTGTGTGAGTGCACTCTGTGACGTTCACACAATGATGAAATTGCCAAACAATGCATTTCCCAGAGCGCATTCCTGTCATTACATGGCACATGACTGTGTTCACAGAGGCCACACCTTGAAGATACTGCAAACTGACTTTATAGGAACTAACTTTAGAAATGAGTTGCTTTACTGTATCTCTTAAGAAAGAAACTTAGTTTCTAAGAAATTGTTTGGGAAGAACATAGCAACCGCTTGAAACATTTCAGTTTATCCTAATTATCTTATTTTTTGTTTTATTTCTCATGCAATTTTAATTCTAAAACTATAATTTGATGTAGTTATTCATCAAATTATATATGTATATATATATATACATATGTAGTTATATTTAATAACCTCTGTTATATTTTAATTCATATTAAATAAATCACATGGCTTTAATTTTACATGTCTTACAGCTTTTCTTTAAAAATACACATTCATTGTAGAAAATTTGGAAATAATATTGGAAAAACAGAAAATAAACAATTGATAGTAACTAAAGAGATTATTTAACTGAGCATTTATTTTAAGGAAAAATGTTTATGCTATGGGTCAGATCTGGGCTTTTTGAGGTAAATGAGCACAATCAGGTGTGAGAGCACAGGTAGCTTTTCTGATTTTCTGTTGTTCTTCATGCGCCTTATTATACCGGCAATCATACAGATCAAATGTTTCAATCTCGATTTGATACAATTGTAATTAGTAGACTTACATCGAGACTTATGTAATGAAAGAAAAGCCCTTTAAAAATCTTTGTTATATTGGCAAAGAAGTCATGGACTTTACCGGTTCAAGACATTTGAGGTTCTTAAGGAAAAATTTTAATTCTATCATTTATAGAGCATTATGGAAATGAAAATAAATCTCTCATATTAAGTTTTTAGACAGCAGATAAGGAAAAATATTAAACAAATGATATTCTTATTTTTTTAAGTGACCAAAACCATTCATTTCCCAAATCTATTAAAGAAACAATAAGACCTCTCTTATTTGACCTGTCTTATGATGTCGATTTTGGTGGGTTTGTGCTCAAGGAGAAAGCTTCATTCAAAAAAAATTCTAAATCAATCCTGGAAGGTCCATAAAAAAAGAAATTAATTCACAACTAAACCTAATATGGAACAATGAAAGATTGCTCTCAAGACTCCATCTATTGATATTTTTCAGGATAAATTATCATTTCTATACAAGATGTGTATATAGCTAGCAAGATGATTAATAACTATCTTTAGGTTGCCTATGAAAATTTGCCAGGAAAAATTAAATTCATATATAAGCTCAATAAATTTTCCCTTAGTAGTAATCAAACACAATGAATCAACGACTGAAATTATTGGTAGTAACATATTAATATGTCGTAAATGTCCAACATGGTACAAGCTATGAAGATGCTATATTCTGTGAAAAACTCAAGAAAACTGTTTAGGCAGAAAATGGTTACAGTGATACTGATCTTGATTTCCTTCTTGAGTTCCCTGCACTATCGAAAGAGAGAAAAAGAACATTTTTTTGAGGAAAAAAAAAAAAAGCAAGTTAAAGGAACATTTATGGTTACCAATAATTCTGGTTATCTACAAAGGATGAATGCTAAATTTTCATAAAATTTAAAAACAGATTTTCAATAATTTCCAAATATATTTTGTTAGGGCATTGGCTGCAGTGGGATACTTTTTGAATTTTCCCTACCAGTCTCACAATGACCCTGTGAAATGTCAACCCAAAGAATTACACAGTAATGTGAACCTTTTTGGCAAAAACCCATCTAGGATGTGAAATTTTTGATTTCCTTCCATTCTCTTTTTGACTACTCTGGAGAAATTTGTTGTTTCTCCTTACCAATTTAAAAAAGTGAAATGCTCTATTTTGCTAATGAAGCGTATTCAGGGTAATTGTGTATTTTTTTTTCATGTTGTGGTTGTGATGTTTTTCTTTGTTTTGATCTGTCACTGCTCCTTCAAAGATTAGTTTTGGTCTTTTGTTTCTCCAGAGATTCAGCAGAGGCAAAATAATTCTATAATAATCTTAATAGGAAATCGTAGATGCATAAATTTTTAGAATTGGATACAGAAGTACTAAACTAGTCATCAAATGTGTAAATCTTCTCCAGAAGTTCCCATTAACTCATACAGTCCTTCAAAACTATTTATTAAGTAGCTCTGATGACCCAGACACTGGTGAATCTGTTAAGATCTGATCCTGGTTCTTAGTGAGTTTGCAGCCTGTTGGAAGGACAGACAGATACACTTGCAAATATAATAAAATATGCAAAGTACAGTGACAGCGTTAGTTACAGGGTATTGTGGTTGCACTTAGAAAATTAAACCCAGTCCTCACGTTCCTGGTGATGGGGAGGCCACTTCATTGCAGGATAGTAGTTTCATTTTCAGGCAGCTCTAATAACCAGAATACCTTCCTTATTTAATTTAAGGAATTTTTTTTTGGTACCTGCATGTTGGTTCTCAACTTTTTTTCCTTTCCTAACATTTTCTTTTTTTTTTTTTTTGAGGAAGATTAGCCTTGAGCTAACATCAGCCACCAATCCTCTTCTTTTTTGCTGAGAAAGAGTGTCACTGAGCTAACATCTGTGCCCATCTTCTTCTGTTTTGTATGTGGGATGCCAACACAGCATGGCTTGATGGGCGGTGCGTTGGTCTGTGCCCGGGATCCCAATGGGTGAACCCTGGGGCACTGAAGTGGAGCGTTCAAACCTGACCGCTAACTAACATTCTTGGGATATGCAGTACTCTTCCATTAATAATATTTCCAAACTAATATTTAATTAGTTCTTAATGGGAAGAGATAGGAGCATACACCAAGATGGAGGGTGGGCGGTGAGTGTACTTTGAATCATAAGCCCACCTTCCCTACCTCAGGCTTTCCCATAAACATCAGGTAGCTCAGACCCCACAATGCTAGGGAGAGGAAGAGACCTGTGATCCATCAGCTCATCGATGTTCTTACTTTCCACCAGAGTGGGCCACAGGACTCAGTATGGGCTGGAGATGAGGAGCCTACTGCCTGAGTCACAGGTACAGGAACCCCCAGCTGACTCTGATGTGCCTCCTAGGGTGAGGCTCACTGGCTTGTGCTGATCATGGTACTATGTTAGGTGATATAGAAAAATAAAAGACAAATACGCCTTTTTAATATTTTAAAGAGTATTGGATGTTAACTTGCAATTGTGAGGTGACTTGCCAATAATCTGTGACATATTTACAGTAATGGAATATTCAAAATACTTAATTAAAAAAATCAGGATAAGTTCAATTTCATTCCTGTCGATACTCTACCTTCTGTTTGACATCTTAGTTTGTTTTCTAGAGGGAGAAAGAAAAAGGGAAATAGAATGACAGATCCCTGTGACATTGTGTGACACATATGAACATCATCTGTTGAGTGTGGCAGTGAAGAAGACAAAACCATAGACGGGTATAATTTAAGGCTAAATCTTCTAACAGTCATGAGAGAAGAACAGAGGAAAATGGAGGTTTATATAAAAAAGCAACCACATTGTCTTGAAGAAAGGAAAAATAGAAAGAATCTAGAAGGGCTCTAAAAGTAAAGAGAAAAAAATTGAGAAGCATCTTAAGTATTGGTAGGACTTACTTGAAGTAATATGGGCATGCTGAAGGATGGTGAGTGAGTTTGTTGCAGGTACAGACAACGTATATAACAAATTGTGAGATAAAACTGAAAATAGAAGTTGGAGCCTGATCAGGGAGGAAGAAAGAGTTTGGAATTTGTAGTCTTAGCAATAGATAATCATCGAGGATTTTGGATTTACAGAGTAGCTTGATTATAATGGAAATCACGTTAATTTTAGCCTTGTTTCTGCCATCTACCCCTTTCTCATGTTTCAATCTTTATTCACTAATTCAATAAATATTTACTGAGCCCCTACTATATACCACGTATGTTCCAGACATTGTGACAATCCAGTGAACAAAGCAGACAACGGGCTCTACCCTCCTGAAGGTTGCATTCTCTCCTTTCCCCACAGGCTCCTTCTTTCCAGTGTTACCTTTGTTCTCTGAACACACTTCATGCTTACAAACCTCTCTAGGAACTTAGGAGTCAGAGAGAGCTGAGGAGAAGAGAGGTGAGCAATGGTGAGCAAATTGGTGGGATGCTGGAGATGGAGTAGGTAGACATGGCTGAAGGACAGTATTTTGTTTCTTTCTTAAGAACAGAAGTATGTAGTCTTGACTCTTCATTTATTCAGGCTGCCATAGAGTAAGCCTCTTCCATTTCTGCTAATGTTCAGGGAAGCACGGACAGACAAAGGAAAAGGAAAAATGACAAATGTTCAACTGCAAACCCATAAGGCAGCTGAATTTTTCATATCCTATCAAACACCAGCGTGATTTTAGGTTTTCTTTTCAGTGCCAGGAGTAGAGAATCGAAGAGGCATTGCACGTGCTGGATGTGAAAGAAAGGAACTCAGAGAAGAGTAAGTGACTGATTCCGCCACCACCGAAAATTTCTACAGTGTTGTAAGAAGACTTTAATAATTCAAATGCCACTCTTTGAGAGAAGTGACAGTATGCATATAAACATAGCACGGTAAACGTTTAGAGTCTAAATTAAACTCCGGCTGAGAGGTTTTTCCCAACAGATTTTAAATTCACAGAGAGATGCTGAACGATTGGCCTGAACTGACTGGTCTCTTGGCGAGGCTGAAAGCAAGATGCCCTCTGGCTGCTCTCTCTCCCTCAGATGCTGCCGAGTGTCTGCTGTGGCCTTTGGCAAAAGTACGGATTGTGCCTTGAAAACACCATTTTGCCTGAGATAATTGTCTAAGGGTTGGGGACTGTTTACCTCCTAAATTTCCAGGATGGAGCCTTTGCACATGTGTTGTATTACTTTGTTAGATTTTTATAAAAAGTGAGGCATGTGAGTGAGTGGTGTTGAGTGAATTCAGCTGCCAGTATCCTGAAGCTATCACAATGAGTTTAGTTTCCTTAATTTATATTCTCCGAGAACATCGTCCGTTTTGTACAGGATTTCAAACACGCATGCGGGAAGTGGCTTCTAACCTTGTCTTTGAGTCATTTCCTGCTAATAATTTCTCTTTCTGTGCTCCTCTTATTGTTTCTTTTCTTTCTTTCCCCTTGACTCGTTTACCTAATGGCCTATCTATCAATAGTTTGTTCAAAGAATTACTTCTTGGAATCATTTTCATTAATTTATATTTTAACTTTGTTATGAGAACTTCCTCTCTGGTATTGCGTTCGTTTACTTATTTTTTGCCAGCATCTTGAATTGGATGCTTATTAATTTTTATTCTTTCCTTTTTTTTAAATGTAAGCATTTAAGGCTATGAATCTTCCTCTCAACACAACTTTACCTTTATCACATAGTTTCTAACACAAGTTAGTTTTGTTGTTATTATTTTCTAGATGGCTGATAGTTTATTTTTTATTTCCATTTTGACTCAACAGTTGTTTTTTTTTTTAAATCGTGTGGTATGTTTTTCTTTTCTGGTTTTGTTATTAATTTCTAGCTTTTTTATTTTGTGATCAAAACTAAGTTGCCTTTGCTATTTTTACTTTTCAAAATTTATTGAGTTCTTTTTGCCCATTAAGTGGACAAATTTTGTTAATGTTCTGTGGATATGTAAAAAGTAAGAATAGTCTCTCCTTTCATGATATAAGCGTTGAATGCACAGTGATTACATGCTACTTTATTAATTACATTCTTTAGGATGCCTATATTTTTTCTTATTATTTGTATACTTGCTATATCAAGAGTGAGAGAGGTAAATTAATATTCCTTATTACTAATGTATTTGGCTAGTTCTCCTTGTATATCCTATGCTTTTAATTTTGTTAATATTAGTGCTATGTTATTTGACCATAACTGAAATTCTGCCTTGTAGATTGTATACATTGTCTTACAGGGCATGCTTCCTTGTATAGTTTATGTTTTTTTATGTGTGTGGTTCAAAAAAAGATGATTATGGCATCTGTTTTCTTTTTCACTTGCCTTGTATATATTTGTCCATCTTTTTATTTTTACTTTTCCGATTTGTTTTAGGGGTCTCCACAGCCAAACTAATAGGTAGATTTAGCTAATTAATATAAAAGACATGTTAGGTATTTTGTATTTTATCATATTACTGTAATTTTTTGGATTTTATATTTTTGTTTTTGAAACTTGCAATATGGTTTGAATTTATTTTGCTGCTTTCTTGTTTTGTGTAATTTATAATCAATTTGTAATTATTGTGATTTTTTTCCTGATGGTTACATTTCTAACTGTAAATTTATATAATGCCCTTAATTCTCTATTTCTTAATGGAGAGTCTATTGCCTAGTTACTGTCACTAATGATAAAATAATTATATTTCTATGTTTTCCCATCTTAGATCTTTCCTTTCCATATGTGATCTTCTTTAATAATAATGCTTAGTCTTTACATTTATTGCTTTCATTGTTTTCAGACTTCAAGTGTAAGTACTGGGTTTATCAGCTTTAAATGACTCCTCCTTCCCCTACTTCCAGCTCCAAAAGATATGAACATGAGGAGCTTAACTAAGAAATGCCTTCATGTTGGATGTTCTGTCTGCATTTTTTCCCTGAGATACCCTGTGTCCTGTGAATCTATAGGTTTGTGTTTTTAAATTTCTGGATAATTTTCTTATACCAAATATTTTAATTTTCCTCTACCACTGTGTTGAATTTCTTTTTGATCAGTTTTGTGTATATTGGAATCTCATTTCTCCTCCACACATATGATTTTCTAGTTGTTTAGCTTGTTCATTTTCATCTCATTTTGCCTCTTTTTCCCAATTCTGTCTTCTGTGTCCTTTACTGTGTTTTCAGTGGTATTTTCTCTAAGTCTGCTTCCAACATGGACCTCATTTCTGTGATGGCATTTCCCCCTTACCCCAACTTCTTTTCTAGGTTCTCCATGCCAGCAATTATTCTGTTATCCTACTTCTGTTTTACCTTATTCTGTTTTCCTACTCTCAGAGCTCATGTCTGTTTGTTGTGCGTTTTTATTTTTTGAGGCAATTTATTCATTATGTTTAAAAAACTCATGGTGGCATTGATGGTCACAATTTTCATTTGCTCCTTATCGGTATTTTTCTGGTGAGTTACTCATTTTCCTTGTTCTTTTACTCCTTTTCTTTTCTTTCGGTATGTTAGTAAAGATAGTGTACAAAGTCCTTGCATACTATTGCTCATTTTGTTTACAGAGGTGAGTTTTACCTGGACCACATGTTTTCCAGGAGTTCATGTGAGAACGGGGCCACGGTAGTTTCTGAGGCTGGTAGAAGTTCTTGCTATAACATAGTGTGTGTGAGTGAGGTATTTTATAGTCTTTACTTCCTCTCAGTCACCTAAGGTTGGCAGCTCCAGGGCTGTTCGCGATTCAGTATCTCTCAACCTGTCTCACCCACAGAAAGCTTCCTGACAACACAGTCTGCCTGTGGGACCCTCCTCCTTCTCTGCTTCCAGCTTCTCCTTAGCGAAGAGCCATTTTGGAGACGCTCTCGCAGCCAACCTGTGCCCTCTGCTCTTGTTAGTCCTTAGTTATCTTCTACTTTAAGACATATGGGGTTACGTTACAGGTTTTCTTCCTCCTCGTTTTTGGGTAATTTCTGATATGAGAAAGGGTTGGCACTGTTTTACTTTTTCAATTTTTACATTTTTTTCAGCACTGTTTTAAAATCAGAAGTCACACGGTCGCTAAGAATCTTGCTTATCTAAATCTCTTGCCTTATTTTCTGCAAATGTGACATGATGATTAGTTGTCTGCAATTATGAATCCATCAGCATGTGCACAATATTGTATTTTAAAGCAGTTAGTCCTCTTTATTCAAAGTTGGAGGTGTGCTATGATGGACTCATCTGTATATCTCTAAGACAGAAGCAGAAATTAATGAGATTATAGCATAGTGGCTTCAAACATAAGTTTTGGGGTTCCACGACTAGGATTCGAATCTGGGTCCTGTTTCTCACTGGCTGTGAAATCTCTATGCCTCAGTTTCCTCATGTATAAAATGGTGAAAAAAATGGAATCTTTCTTTTAGAGTTGTTGTGGGGGTTAAATTAACTAATATATATAAAATATTTATAATTGTGCCTGGAGCATAGTAGGTATTTGATAAATGTAGCTGTTATTACCATCATCCTAATCCTCATCATTATTTTCACTATTGTTACGTATGTTTGCTTCATTAAGAATAAGTTTAAATAGTAATAGGAACCTCTGTTCACTGGAAAAACTTTTGAAGTCAGTTAAAAGGGAGTCATCTGGGGCCAGCCCAGTGGCACAGCGGTTAAGTGCGCACGTTCCGTTTTGATGGCCTGGGGTTCACCAGTTTGGATCCCAGGTGCGGACATGGCACTGCTTGGCAGGCCATGCTGTGGCAGGCATCCCACATATAAAGTAGAGGAAGATGGGCACAGATGTTAGCTCAGGGCCAGTCTTCCTCAGCAAAAAGAGGAGGATTGGCAGCAGTTAGCTCAGGGCTAAGCTTCCTCAAAAAAAAAGGGAGAGGTGGGTGAACAAATTATAAATCCATAAAATTCTAAATGGTTAACATTTATGAATCTTTTTCAAACTATTCTGAAGTCCTTACTAGCAAGCATAAACAATAATGCAGAGGTCCTTGTCCCTCAGACTTTGTCTGTTTCTACATGGGACTTACATCTGACAGCCAATGCTTCATTACTGTTTTCTATATATTGTTTTTGAAAAAAGCGTAGACATGTGGAAATTTGAGGTGACAAGCGGGAGATATGTAATCAAAAAAAGAAAACAAATTATATGAAGGTGACTTGTTTTGGAGAACCATTTCATAATTGCGACGGAAGTTAAATCTAAAGTTGTCATATTGCATTTTAAAATCTAATTCTTCCCAGCAGCTTCACTTCTTTTAAAATAGTTAACTCACAGGAGTGGTGCAAGATGTAATTGAGAGGTAACTAAAATCAAGTCTTAATTTAAGGTTTTGAAGAAATGATATTGAATACTAATTTGATATAGACAACGTTGAGCATTTAAAAGATGCGTAAAAAAGCGAAATGTTTCAAATTTCCCCCGATTTGATTGATAATATCAAAGTAGAATAACCAACAAAGGAGATTTAAGGGAAGAACTTGTAGGAAGACTTTAGAAATAATATGATCGATGGAAAGACCAATGATATTAGAGGAACATCCAACTATTTTAGAGGAGAGGTCATATTATTTATTATTTTTTTAAATGATTTTATCGGACATCTCTTTGGGCCAGGATTATTGGTGTTTGTTGCTAGTTCAGTAATTACATTATCTATAGAAGAAAATCCTGGTTTAACTGACTTGTAAAGTTGAAAGGGACGTCAGAGGTCATCCTGTGAAAGAATCCTCCTTACCACGCTCCAGGCGTGCAGTAATTCAGTCTTTGATTGAATTTCCATCTGAAAAGCAGGCCAGTCTAATTTGGGATATTAGTATTTGTTACAGAAACCCATTGGACTAAAATTTGTGCCCCTATTACTTTAACTCTTGGAACCAGTCTTTCCTCCTCTGTCACATTAAGTGCAATCACTTCTCCACTGCCACAAGAGGCTTCACTGTGATGTGTGGTGAACACCAGCTGTGGGTCACCCAGTCTGGAATTAGTACACTCTGCTCTGTTCACTAGTGGTGTGACAGGTTATTAATTTTTCTCAGTCTCATATGAATCCAGAGGTATCTTTGATTAAATTCTGTTGCCCTCGTGATGCTAGGGATGGAAACATGGCTGTTTTTGCTCAAAGCTGTATCCTGAGTGGCGAGCACGGTATTTAACAAAAAGCAGGGGTTTCTATGTGGTGTCTGCCCATAATAGATGATCAGTCATGACTCATTATTAGTTAATGAGAGTCACTTGAAGTCATCTGATGTACAACTTGACTTACAACTTGAAGTCTTTATTAAGAACATGTTCCGTGGTTGGCAATCCAGATTCATGATGACACAAACTTATTCTTGCCTTTTCCTTACTTACAGCAACCTTTTCCTTCTCTCTACCTTCTATCTATTCTTCAAGGCTCAATTCAAACTCCACCATTTTATCAAGACTGTCTTGAACATGCTAATCCGTAGAGCTCTCAAAGCTTCAGTAGCACTTTTTTTGTGTGTTGGTCATTGAACACAGTTAACTGGCTTGTGTTATTTAACGTTATCGAGTGTATTTGTTGTCCTTACTCTTTCAAGGGAGGGACTTTGTGTTAGAAGGCATCTTCTATGGTGCCACGGTAAAACATGTTTGTGGAAATGTTGGTAAATCTCTGACACAGGAAGGTCCTGAAATGTCATCTGACTCATTAAGGAAAATTTAAGAGATGTTCAATTTGGTTTTCACATCAACACGTGTAAAGGTAGCTTCTATAACCACGTGCAGCTTAGGGAGCTCAGGCTTGTTGAGGTAAACCCCTTCTGGTGTCTCTGTGGAGAATTGACTAAGTCTACAGACTCCTTGCACCTTTGAGTTCAACAGTGTTTTAGGACATTGTGGGGGCTGACCACATGGCATAATTAGAAAACCAAATGAAGTCTCGTCATGCACAGTGCCACCCTGAAGGGCAGCCAATAGTTGAGGTGTTGCCTGCATGTTGCTTGAGGAAGATTGTTGCTGAGCTAACATCTGTGCCAATCTTCCTCTATTTTATATGGGATGCTGCCACAGCATGGCTTGATGAGCAGTGCTAGGTCCGTGCCCAGGATCCGAACCTGCAAACCCCTGGCTGCTGAAGTGGAGCACATGAACCCGACCACAGTGCTGCCTAACACTGATGGTTCAACAACCTAGTCTAGGTGCTGAGGGTGAGGTTTTGACTGAGTGAAGCAGGTAGCAGGTAAGGACTGAGCAATCGAAATAGTGTGATAATTCTTGGTCGGCTAATAGACTCTTCTCTGGCAGTACACCTTCTTCCTTTTTGGGCGACTTCTCTGAGATGAGTTATGTGATTTATAGGGCCCCATTTGGCAAACTCCAATACTTGCTTCTTTCCCCTTCAGATTCTAGTCCCTACACCTTTTGATCACACTATTTCCTCCCCCAATTCCATATCACTCCAATCTTTCCATTCTCTTTTTATTTTTTCCCAGTAGATACTGAAGGCCCATTAAGCTTGAATTATTAGCAAGTGAAAATTAGAGGTCAAGAAGGGCAAAATCTTCTATTTGGGAGGCCAGGGGAAATAATTGTATTTATTCTTCTAATGCAGTAGACAGAAGAAGAAAAATTAAAACAGTTAAGTTTCTATATTAAAACAAGATGAATGTTTTTATCCTGCTGCATGTTTCTTGATATGCTTATATATTTTTTAAAAAATTTAAATTCATGTGTGATGTGTGCCTTTGTGTTATCTATCTATTATCTGTCTATCTATCATCTAATCTATCTATATAACATTTTATCTTTTAGCATCCTCTGCTCATACAGCATGAATTTATCGTATACATGTTTGGAATGGAAATTTTAGATTATTTTGATTAACATTTTTAGCTTCTGTTAATCAGGGAAACTGAGAAATTTAGAATAAGAAAATATCTTAGGAAGGACATTACAACACTTTTAGATGCACAGTCCATATTGGTAACAACTGTTCTCAACTGCCATCCAGAGTAATTTGGGTCAGTCTTGTAAAATTGTAATAAAACAGACATTGTTTTTAAAGAATACAGCTGTTCAGACCTCCTTGAATCATCTTGATTCCATAAGATTGTATATATGTGATTCAAAGAATTTTTTTGTTTGAGGAATGTATCTTGAGTGTATCTTCAACTCTCTGATATCAGTTACTGCAAACAACATGAACCCTAATTTGGTGTTCCGACTTTGTTGACGGTGGTCTGCTCAGAGTGAGTGAGGCTCTTGTTCTGCTGGCGTTCCTCTGTCCCTCCACGTGCACCTAAACAATGTGATCAGCTCCTGTGTGGTTAATGGCCTCACCTCCCATTTTAGGAACCTGAAAAACAAGTTTTCTGTGGTCAGGCCACAGCACTCAAATTTTCTCTGATCTCAACTAGATTTTCCCTTCATGAACTTCTGGACATGGAGGAAACATAACTCCATCTAGTTTCCCTGTGGCATTCGCTCAGGGTTGATTAAAATTCCCTTATTTGTTTGGGATTTAGATTTTATGATTTCTTTTGAATTTTAATTTTTTCTGAGCCTTTCATCAGTGAATTTAAAAAATGAAGTTTGTATTTAAGTTTAAGCAAAGATCCTGATACTTATTTTTAAAAAATTCTAAATATCCCATTTGAATGACTCAATATTTATTTTTCTGGAAAGAATTTATATAAGAATATACAACACAAAATAATTAGAAAAAAAGCAAATAATGTCTTCTGTGAAGTCAAAGAAGGTGTTTGCTTTTTACAAATGCATAGAGTTTTACCATATAAGTTTGGTGGGTTTGGAGACATAAAACTCAAAATGTGCTTTTTTTCGGTAAAGATCAAAAGGCAATACTGTTTCTGAAAACATCAAACTCTAGGAGAGGATTTATAATGCATTGCCAGAGAGCTTTTCTTCCTGAATGTGCACTTACGTGCTATGTTGTGCAGCAAATTTTCAAGAGTGTCTCTTAATGCTCGTTGACACACCAGTTCTCAACAGCACAGGCAGATCCATCATGTCTTTTGAGTGAAACCTTGCTTTTATAATGTACCTAAAACTGTATATGTGTCCTCACGACAGCTCATAGTGGCTTATGCATAATGATTGTAATTTTTTTGGTAAAATATGCTCTTTCAAATCTCCAATGTTTATGTTATATATTAGCTTTTGTTTTTGAAATATAATGCACATTTGTGCACAAACATACTTTAAAATGTCTGTAAATAAACAGTAAACACATTCCCAAAATGCATATTTTCAAGGTTTGATATTATAGTTTAAAAAATTTTTATCACTAGAACTGTGTCGATGCAAATAATCCATAGCCAATCTGAAAATGAAAATTGGGGTGAGTTTATTCTGAACCAGATGTGAGGACCATAGAGCCCGGGACCTTCCTTCCCCAAGGAGGGAAGGGCACTAAAGAAGTGGGGTATACAGAGTGGTTATATACCCTCAAAGAGTGTGTTTCACATAGGATTGAAATGTCCCTTTTACAACAGTCAGGAGACTGCTCTGTCGGCACAGTGATAGATGGACACAGCCGGGAGGTCGTCTGCTGTCTTAGTGGACACAGCAGGGTGGCAGGTCTGTTGTCTTGAGCTGAGTGGTCACAGGTGAGCTAGGTGGCCACAGGGTGGGTGCAGCAGTCACTTCCTAGCCTAGGGAAGAGATGCTTATCATTAAGGAGATGCCACTGTAGGGGAAGGTGCATCTTTATCTCAAGGCCATTTGTTCTTGCCTTTGGGACACAGCAAGTGCTTAAAGCAGATGTACCATGCATACTCAATGGCCACTTCAGGCCCTTTTGGAAAAACAAGGTCAGGCGGAGTTAGGTTTACACCAAATGGCTTCCCCATATACTCCAAAGTATCCTATGGTTTGCTATTTTTATTTGTTAAATGTGAAAATAAAAATTTATTTTAATTCCTTTAAAAAATTTGTGATCTTTAAAAGTCATCATTGAATAAGCATAGATTCAGAAGTAAATTCAAGTCTTCTTTGGCAGGTAGCCCTCAAGGAACAAATGTGTAATCTAATATAGGGAGTGATACTGTTGATTCATTAGGTCATCATGGAAAAAGAGATCTACATGTTTAATCTTCCCAAATAGGACAAATCCCCCATCCTCTCACTCTAACTTTGAATTATCAAGTTCCTTAGTTCCATTTTCACATAGTTTGTGCTCTGCTTCTGGTACGGTTCCTACAGTGCCTGAGGGCATTAAAAGCTTGGGAGTTACTATGGCCGTTGATCAATGTAGTCTAAACTGTTTTCCCACCACTGAGCATCTCCGACTACTTTCGTTATTAAACTTTGCTTCTTTGTAGAAGGCAATGCTTCAACCCTTTCATTTCAGTGTCGCTTTAAAGCACTCTCATTGATTGGACAAGCGCTTTTTGGAGTCCCTTGATGTTACAGTTCCCATGCTGTGTGACAGGGAACAAAGAAGGGAATGGCACCACGAGGAAATCCTCAGTCAGAGGAGGCAATCTTCTCCCCTTTTATGGATCTCACAGTATAGAGGGGAGACATGGATAAACCAATAGTTTCCACACACTGCAATTGATGAACGCTGTAATAGCAGTGTGCCCAGAGGGACCTCCTCCTGCGGGAGAGGAGAGAGGATTCCTAGGGGAAGTCTGTCCTGAAAAAGCTTTATATTCACAATCATTTAAAAGTGATTAAAAGTCTAATTAGGTGCACAAAGAGAAGGCACAGAATCTTCCACATAAATTTACAAGGAATAGTTGGCAAGTTACCCATAAAAAGTGTAACATAACAGATTGGGATGTGACCTGTTTCTCTTCTTGTAAACTTTATGGTGTTATACATATTTATTATGGTCCTCGCCTGTGCCCACGTCTTATGATTTTTTTAAAACTGTTTTTTTAAGAGCAGTTTTAGGTTCACAGCAAAATTGAGAGGAAGGTACGGAGATTTCCCATATATCCTCTGTCTGCACACTTGCATATCCTCCTCCATTGTCAACATCCCACACCACAGTGTTATGTTTGTTACAATTGATGAACCTACAGTGACTCATCATTATCACTCAAAGTCCAAAGCTTACGTTACGGTTCACTGTTGATGTTGTGCATTCCATGGGGTTGAACAAATGTTTAGTGCCATTATTGTATCACACTGAGTAGTTTCAGTGCCCTAAAGATCCTCTGTGTTCTACCCATTCATTCCCGGCTCCTCCCTAACCTTTGATCTTTTCACTGTCTCTATAGTTTTGCCTTTTACAGAAAGTCATATAGTTGAAATCACACGGTATGGAGCCTTTGCAGATTGACTTCCTTCACCTAGTAATATGGTTTTAAGTTTCCTTCACGTGTTTTCATGGCATGAGAGCTCATTTCTTTTTAATACTGAGTAATATTCCATTGTCTGGATGTACCACAGTTTATTTATCCATCCACTTGCTGAAGGACATCATGGTTGCTTCCAAGTTTTGGCAATTATGAATAAAGTTGCTATAAGTATCCATGTGCAGGTTTTTGTGTGGACATGTTTCCAGCTCCTTTGGAAAAATACCAAGGAGAGTGATTGCTGGATCCTATGGTAAGAGTATGTTTAGTTTTATAAGAAACTGTAATTTTTTTTTGTTTTCTTTCCCTTATAGATTGTAGCAACTTGAAGACAGAGATTTTATTTGTCTCAACACTTGTCCTGATGTCATTTAGCTCAGTCTTCCTCTGAATAGAAAAACATTCTGGCTTTAATATGGTTTTATAATGGGCCAATTTTTAGTCCAATTTTAAAAAATGGCTGCACTAAGATCAGTGTCAAACCATTTAACTTTCCCAACAATCCTTTTTAAAAAGTTCTTTAAAATGAGGGAGTTGAACATTAGTGATCTTTAAGATGCCTTCCAGTTTAATGTTCTAAGATTCTAGTTACTATGTTTCATTTACTTTGTCAAATTGAAATTAGGGCTACGATGCAGCATATGACAGTAAGATACAGATTTGCATTCTCTAATGTTTATAGGAAAGAAATGTGTTTGTCTCACTTTAAATATCTCAATAACGATTTATAAGGTACTTTCACAAAAAGACTTCATTTGCTCATTGATGTAGATATTGTTATTAGAAACGAGGCAAGTGAGACTTTGAATGTTAAGTAGCTTGCACAGTCTCCCCCTGTAGAAAGCAGCAGTCACTGAGCCTTCTGACACTTGGGACAGGCTCTTTCCATCAAACCAAGGCTGGTGCCTTGGGAAACTGAACCCCAAGGATCCTCTAAGTCCATCCTTCTGTGATTGAAAGCTCTGTTTTTCCCTTTGACTTCTTTTCCCCTTTCTGCAAAGTGAATATTCTGTTGCCAAGAACTTCTAGGTCCCATGGCGAATTTTAAATGCAGTGTCTGCTGAATTGATGTGGATGGATGCACACAGGATAGAGGATGTTATCAAGGGCTGATAAAACCCTTTCTAGGAACAGAGAAGAAATATTTATAAGCTTCTGGGGATATCACCAAGAAATTCTGCCAGGTTAGGGAATTAGGTTATTGGTAAAGAACAGATTTTGCCAAGACACAGGTTTTTTGGGAGGGGTACTGATAACAATATTCTAAAAGATCATAAACTCTTTTCCCTAGAAAAGAATTGTATGTTTTAACAGATTGTTGGAGCAGATGGAGATATGACATTAACTACCAAAATTTACATTAACGTGCTACAAGACAGATTTGCCTTGATGAAAAAAAAAACTCAACCACTTCAAAGATTCAGAAACAGCTCTTCATCAGAGCATTTTGTCTCACTGGAACTTGATTTGATTTAGTCAATTTTGAAAAAAAGGACACATTATAAATATACACCAGGTACAATGATATACCACAGCAAAATCCTTTAAAACGTTCCATCTTCAAAAATTTAATTCATAAAAATGATGATCTCTTGTTGCGAAATGTATCTGTTTATTTCATTATGATGTTGCCTGCTTACTGAAATAGAACAATGAGTGACATATCGGTACAAGGAAGCAGAGTAACATTTAAACATCTGTCCAGTGTTGTCACATATGTTTGTACCTGTACTGAAAATGCCTTTCTTTAATCTTGTGACTTCACTTTAATGGAGATAAAATTCTCTGTTTTAGATTTTTCTCAATCAACTCAACACTAGAATTTTCTATACTTGACACTGATAATGTACTCCTCAACTCGGAAGACTCAACCTAATTCAAGCTATTCTGTTATTAACAGTACTTTGATTATCGAGAGAATTGTAAGAATAGAAACACGATAGGGTCAAATCGATGGGGTCTAATCATAACCAAAGTGTGGAATAATGGCTGTTCATGTGAGAAAAATGATCTGGCTGGTTTTTTTAGACCATAAGTAGGTGTTCTGTACAAGTGCTTTTCTTACAGTACATGGTAAGTATATAATAGGTGATTTTGGTTTGCTTCTTATTGATTGGGCATATTACTTAAAACTTGACTGAATAAAATTTTTGCTGTGCTTCAAGGTTAATGATGGGCAAATATTACTCTCTTGAGGTTAAACTTAATACATACAATGTTTGGGGTCTCAAAAATATGGGACTGTTTGATAGCTTAGTTCTAATTGTTGTTTCACAGTGACCTTGTCTTAATTTACACAATCATGAGCTGCTGTTGGCATTTATTAAGATGAAACATGAAAATCCACTCGTAGTAGTTTATTACCATCAAGTGAAAATGTGTATGCCAAAATCATATGCATTTTTGTTCCCTAGTATATTGCATACAAGCTCGGTTTTTATTCAAATCAGTTGAGACTTGTCTATGAACCATCTTTTCCAAAACAAAGCAAGATTTTAAATTTTCATAAAGCAATCATAAAGCAAGATTTATGAATTTTAACGCAAACAATGATGTGGAGTGAGTCAGAAGAAGACCAAGTAAATTAGTCAGTATGTTCAAGTCCATTTCACATACGGTCTGGGCCTTTACGAAGCTGTGCATAACTCCGGGGTAATGCGCAAAAGTTTATAGCACTTTATGTAAGGAAGCTATTAGTTATCACCAACTACAGGCAAATGTTTTCATGAAACAAAGAATTTATACTTAGTGAAATGATAAAGCTCACAACTCTTTCAAGGACTTGGTTAAAAAAATAAGATATGCTCTGGATAATCTTCAGGAGATAAAGAAACACAGTTTTTCTGCCTCGAGTCATAGGAAGAATATTTCTGTTTAAAAGTCATATTTTCAATGAATGGAAGAGAAAAACCCCTGCAGTGTCAATTAGAGTGGGAACATTACTCTTCATGACACATGCTAATAACTGCTTTTACGTGCCTTTTTAAAGTATAATTAAGACGTGAAGGATTGGAGTAGAATAATCTATTTTTTAAGGCAGTGGAGCTTAGAATATGACCAAGGAAAAAAAATTGAAGGAAAATGATTTGGGGCTTTATAAGGAAATATGGACTGGTGTAGGGTTGATCGCGGGAAGCTGGAACACAGAATCCTCTAAGAGAATCCCGTTTAAAGGAGGACGGTCTGAGAGAATGCGCTACCGATGCCATTGTGGTGTGACGCCATCCCACAGACAGTGAATCAGGGAGAGCTAGAAAAAGAAGCAAAAATATTTCAGTGGGGCCACCTGGTCCCCCCATTGGTTAATCCTCTCCTACCACATCTAATGAATACAACACAAGTTGTAGCCATTATTACTGTTAAATAGAAGGAAGACTTCTATTTAGGGATCATATGGATGGTTGTGGATAAATGGGTAAAAATTCTGCACCATATATGATGTAGGTCTGTAGGGTTGTATGGGGTATGTGTGGGAAGTGGGTTGCAAGCAGAAGGAAGTGGAGGTTGGAGGGTGGGTACCAAGAGGCTCTATTATCTGGGGCAAGCTAGAGCTATGGTGGTCGTTCTGTAATAATCACTCTCTTCCCAATGCGCAATTCTTCTTTCTGCGTGGAGCCAGAGACTGAATACGGGCTTCTGTTGTCACCTCTTTATTGGCATCTGTGCAATTTTCCCAGATACCATTTTTACATAGACTGTGACGATAGGCTTGATAAAACTTTCTTGTGAAATGCTCTTCCTGGAAGAGAAATGCATAATTCTAAACTGAGAATATGTCACTTAGCCAGGAATTGTTTCCAACTCACAACTAAATACAGGCTGATTTAGATACGCTGCTTCTTTGAAATGTCTGTCATAGTGCTTAAAGATCTCAGTTGTTATTTATTCTATCACATTGGTCAGCATTCTGAATCTTAGTCTCTGGCCTGAAATATTCAGCCTAATCTTCCATAGTTGGATTCTCATCCAAAGCTGCTAATATTATATTAGTAGGCTATCAAAGTGGTGACCTATCTGCCTATCTACCTACCTACCTATCTGAATGTGAAGAAATACACAAAAACATCACTGTGAAGAATTGTGTGGGCTGTGTCTGATGAGGAGTATTGATGTCAATCCACCAGAAAGCAGTAGGCGGACGTCCTGTATTCAACTAGTAGGTAGCTTGGTGTCTTTGGGAAAATTACTTACCCTTTGCAAGCTTTAGTTTTAAGAGGGTGAGTGGGATCACGATGGTGATGAAATGGAAAAAAGGCGGCTTTAAGGAAGATTTGATCTTGATATGATTGAGTTTAAAGATATTGGGGAGGAAATGGTTCAGGGAGTGTGTGTGCTTTTGTGTGTGTGTGTATGTGTGTTTGCGTGTGAGCATGGATACGATGCACACAAAGAAGGGGCCGTTGGGGTAGGCATAATAACTGTCTTCAGATATTTTGGAAAATAGTACCTGAATGAGGGAGTAAGCTGTTCAGCATTGATAGAAAAAAAAAAAAACAACTTTTCTCAGTAGGTGGAATTAACACAGAAATAACTAAATTTTGTCATTTTTCAACATAAAGAAAAGCTAACAGGCTTATCCTTATCCTAGGATAGAATGTTCAAATGGAAGTTGGACAAGCACTTGAATCATTGATGGTGAGGCAGATAGGAGCATGAACTGTCATATTGGGCTGACCTTGGTGTGAATACTAGCTTTACCACTTAACTAGTTTTGTGACTTTTGGCAAATTCCCTAAGAGCTCTCAGCTTCACTTTCAATTTTCTATTCTATAACGTGGGGATAACATGGATTAATCACTGGACTTTTTTGTGAGAATTAAAAGAGATAATGTGCATGAAAACACTCAGCATAGTAAGTACTCAATACCTTTTTATAATATAGGAAGGAGTGACTTAAGGATCATATGGGAGTGGCTGGATATCATACAGAAAAATATGAAGAACAAGACCAAAAAGTGGCCTATTTCACCACCCAGGTGACTCCTCTCAACACGAAAAAAAATAACTGGTGCATATTGTTATATAATTTGAACAGCACAAAAAAGTAGTATAAGCTGTCCTTGGGAGGCCTCCGTCCTCCTTATTTCTTTTATCTATGGTGGTCACGGACATGAGTCTTTCCAGAAAATTTTTAGGTTTGTACATGGAAAGTTTAGGATGCTTTCGGAGGCAAGCAACAGAAAGCTCAACTCAAACTGGCTTAAACTATAAAGAGAATGTATGTAATGAAAATATCCAGAAGGACAGACTTTAGGCAAGGCTTTAATCCAAAAGTTTCTGATGTTTTCAGGGTCCCAGGTCTGAATTTTGGGGGTTCTAAACTCTGTTCTCCTCCATGTGTTGGCCTTATTTTCAGATTGGCTTCCATCATGGTTAAAAAAAAAAATTTAGCTGCACCATCTCCAAATTGTCCAGACAGAGAAAGCACTTTTTCCAAGAAAAATTCTAAGAAAATTTAATTTTAAATTTCCGAGCAAATTCGAAGCAAAAGTTCTAATATTCACCCCGAATATCAGAGTCTGGCTTAGTTTGCATGCACTTGCATGAACCAGTCTTGGTGGCTAGGGAATAGCATTGCCAACTGGATCCCCCTATATCACCTGTTCCACCCTGGGAACTGGGGGACAACTCTGTTGTCCCAGAATGACATGGACCCCAAATCAACTGGGGACAGTTGGAAAGTAGAAAGTGGGATATGGAAGGTGAGAAGGTCTCCTGACTATCTTTTATTGCATGACAAACCACTCCAAAATTCTGTGCTTTAAGACAACTACCATCTTATCACGCTCACGGCTTCCATGTAGCAGAATCGCTTGTCTTCATAACGTCTAATGCGTCAGCTGGGAACATTTGAAAGACTGGGGACTGAAATCTTCTGGAGGTCTCTTTACTCATGTTTCTGGAACCTGAGCTGAAACGCCACACAGGCAGGTCTCAGCTGGGACTGTTGACTAGAGAACTTGCACAAAACCTCTCTCTCTCTTTAACTCAAGGGAAACTTTACTCAGTCTTCTTTTTAAAGCAGTTTAAAAATGAATTGAGGTAAAGGAAAGAAAGAACATGAAAACTTCTAACAGACAGAGTCAGACAGGTGGACAAATATTTGCAAATCATATATCTGATAAAGAATTAATATTCAAAATACATCAAGAATTCATACAACACAATAACAAAAAAAGCAAACAATCTGAGAAATGGGCAGAGAATTTGAATAAACATTTTTCCAAAGAAAACATACAGATGGCCAATAGATACATGAAAAGGTGCTCAACATCTCTAATCAGGGAAATGCAAGTCAAAGCCTCAATGAGATATCACCTCACACCTGTTAGAATAACTATTATCAAAAAGACAAGAAATAGCAAGTGTTGGAAAGAATGTGAGAAAAGGGAATCCTTTTACCCTGTTGGTGGGAATGTGAACTGGTGCAGCCACTGTGGAAAACGGAATGGAGGTTCCTCCAAAAACTAAAAGCAGAACTTCCATATCATCCAGCAATTCTACTTCTGGGTATTTATCTGAGGAAAAGGAAATCACTAATTTGAAGGGATATCAGCACCCCCATGTTCACTGCAGCATTATTGACAACAGCCGAGACATGGAAACAACCTAAATGTTCATCTATGGATGAATGGATAAAGAAAATGTGGTGTATATATATATATATATATATATACAGGCATATCTTGGAGATATTGTGGGTTCGGTTCCAGACCACCACAATAACGTGAATGTTGTAGTAAAGTGAGTCACAGAAATTTTTTTGGTTTCCAGTGCATATGAAAGTAATGTTTGTGTTATAGTGTAGTCTATTAAGTGTGCAATAGCATTATGTCTAAAAAAAATGTAGATACCTCAATTAAAAATATTTCATTGTTAAAAATGCTAGCCATCATCTGAGGCTTCAGCAAATCGTAATGTTTTTTTTGGTGGGGGGTCTTGAAAATGCAATATCTGCAAAGCACAATAAAGCGAAGTGCAATAAAATAAGGCAAGCCTGTACACTGGAATATTATTCAGCCATAAAAAGAATGGAGTCTTGCCATTTGCAACAATGTGGGTGGACCTTGAGGGCATTACATTAAGTGAAATAAGTCAGGCAGAGAAAGATAAATTCTATATGATCTCACTTACATGTGGAATCTAAAAACACCAAGAAAACCAAAAAACCAGAGCTCATGAATATAAACAGCAAATTGGTTGCCTGGGTTAGGGGGCAAAATGCATGAAGGGGGTTAAACAGTACAAATTGCAAGTTATAGAATGAATGAGTCATGGAATTGTCATGTAAAGCTGGTGACTATAGTTCATAATACTATAATGCATATTTGAAATGACAAGAAAAAATTCTGCAACTATGTATAGTAATGGGTGTTAACTGGACTTATTGTGACAATCATTTGGCAATATATACAAATATAAAACTGTAGTTCAACGTCCACAAATCAATCAATGTGATATACTACATCAACAAAATGAAGAATAAAAGTCACATGATCATCTCAATAGGTGCAGAAAAAGCACTGGAGAAGATATAGCCTCCATTTATGATAAAACTCTGAATAAAATGAGTATACAAGGAAAGTACCTCAACATAATAAAGACCATATGTGACAAACCCACAGCTAATATCATTCTCAATGGAGAAAAACTGAAAGCTATCCCTCTAAGAACAGGAACCAGACAAGGATGCCCACTGTCACCACTCTTATTTAACATAGTATTGGAAGTCTTAGCCAGAGCAATAAGGCAAGAAAAAGAAATAAAAGGGATCCAAATTGAAAAGGAAGAAGTGAAACTCTTACCGTTTGCAGATGACATGATTTTGTATATAGAAAACCCTAAAGAATCCACTAAAAAACTTTCAGAAATAATAAATGAATATGGTAAAGTTCCAGGATACACAATCAACATACAAAAATCAGTTGTGTTTCTATACACAGAAAGAGAAATTAAGAATACAATCCCATTTACAATTGCAACAAAAAGAATAAAATACCTAGGAATAAACAAAAGAGGTCTTTCACCAAAGAGGTGAAAGACGTGTACACTGAAAACTATAAAACATTGTTGACAGAAATTGAAGAAGATGCAAAGAAATGGACAGATATCCTGTGCTCTTGGATTGGAAGAATTAACGTAGTTAAAATGTCCATACTTCCTAAAGCAATCTAAAGATTCAATGCAATCTCTTCAAAGTTCCAACATTTTTCACAGAAATAGAAGAAAGATTCCTAAAATTTATTTAGAACAGCAAAAGACTCCGAATAGCCAAAGGAATCCTGAGAAAAAGTAACAAAGCTGGAGGTATCACACTCTCTGATTTCAAAATATACTACAAAGTTATAGTAACCAAAACAGCATGGTACTGGCACAAAAACAGACGCACAGATCAATGGAACAGAATAAAGAGCCCAGAAATAAACCCACACATCTATAGACAGCTAATTTTCGACAAGGGAGCCAAGAAGATACAATGGAGAAAGGAAAGCCTCTTTAATAAATGGCGTTGGGAAAACTGGACAGCCACGTGCAAAAGAATGAAAGTAGACAACTATCTTACACCATACACAAAAATTAACTCAAAATGGTTTAAAGACGTGAATGTAAGACCTGGAACCATGAAACTTCTAGAAGAAAACATAGGCAGTATGCTCTTTGACATCGGTTTTAGCACAGCATATTTTCAAGTACCATGTCTGACCAGGAAAGGGAAACAATAGAAAAAATGAACAAACGGGACTAGATCAAACTAAAAATCTTATGCACAGCAAAGGAAACCATTAACAAAACAAAAAGCTAACCTAAAAACTGGGAGAAAGTATTTGCAAACCATATATCAGATAAGGGGTTAATATCCAAAATATATAAAGAACTTATACATATCAACAACAAAAAACTAACAACCCAGTGAAAAAAAGATCTGAACAGAGATTTCTCCAAAGAAGATATACAGATGGACAACAGGCACACGAAAAGATGTTCAACATCACTAATTATCAGGGAAATGCAAATAAAAGCAACAATGAGATATCACCTCACTCCCATCAGAATGGCTATAATTAACAAGACAGGAAACAACAAGTGTTGGAGAGGATGTAGAGAAGGGAACGCTCATACACTGTTGGTGGGAGTGCAAACTGGGGCAGCCACTATGGAAAACACTATGGAGATTTTTCAGAAAATTAAAAATAGATCTACTATATGACCCAGCTATCCCACTGCTGGGTATTTATCCCAAGATCTTGAAAACACAAATGTGTAAAGATACATTGTGCCCCTACGTTCATTGCAGCATTATTCACAATAGCCAAGATTTGAAAGCAACCTACGTGCCCATCAAGGGACGAATGGATAAAGAAGATGTGGTATTTATACACAATGGAATACTACTCAGCCATAAGAAATGATGCAATCTGGCCATTTGTGACAACATGGATGGAGCTTGAGGGTATTATGCTGAGTGAAATAAGCCAGAGGGAGAAAGTCAAATACCATATGATCTCACTCATAAGCAGAAGATAAAAGACAACGACAAACAAACGCATAGCAATGGAGACTGGATTGGTGGATACAAGAGCGGAAGGGGGGAGAGAAGACAGGGAAAGTGCAGATTAGGCCCATGTGTGGTGATGGATTGCAATTAGTCTTTGGGTGGTGAACAGGATGTTCACCCGAAATTTATATAATGTTATAAACCACTGTTACTGCAATAAAAAAATTTTAAAAAATCATTACATTGTACACTTGAAACTAATATAATGCTATGTTCATCATATCTCAACAAAAAAAATAAAAGCAGTTGGGAACCGAAAAAAAAAAGAATTAACAGTAAAGGTACTGATTTGTAAAAAGAAAAAAGTAATTAACATACTGTTCATGCTGTTTAAAAATAAGCTGACCTTACGTTTCCTAAGGTTTTGGGTGTACTGGATCTGCTATTATTTTTAAAATTACTGTCATATTTATGGCAATTTATTATTCCAATTTTTTTTGCTATTAGAAAACCGTGTTGTGATGAATATCCATGTAGATATTTTCACAGACTTTTGCAAGATTATCCTTGGGGTAAATTCTTTGAAATGGAATTGGTGAGTCGAAACATGCATCCTTTTAAGTTTGTGATAGATATCGCCAAATTGCCTCTCGGAAGGCCATCTAAATAACAGTCTCATCAATAGTGAATGAAAGTGCCTTGCTCTCACATCTTTTTCTGTACTTGGTCTCATACAACTTTAACATTTTCACCAGTCTGACACATGAAAAACAGTCTCTTGTTATTTTGATTTTGATTTCTTTATATATGAGTGAGGATGAGCATTTTTCCCTGGGCTTATGGGACTTTTAAAATTTACTTATATTTGGGGGTTCTAAGGGGCGATTACTATCTGTTCATGTTATCTTTTCTTCTTCTTAATATCAGCCTTGTGAATATTAAAAATCAGCTTCGGTCTGTCATATATGTGGCACATTTTCATCCATTTTGTCATTTGTTTAAGGTATTTATTTACCATAATTTAACATTTTATGTAATGAAGACACTGTTGCTGCCACTGCTCACTGCAGGTGACAATTGGGCTGGACACAGAGGCTTTGTTACTGATGCTATGTTACAATCTGCCACCAGAGCCAAGTAACTGGTGAGTGTCACAGGCGTCTGCCATCCTTCAGAAGGTTTACCACATGCCTTTGCCACCTCGCTTGTCAGAAGATCAGAGCCCCAGAGGGCAGCCTCCGGCTTACATTGCTAAATTGCAAACCCAACTCCATGTGGTGTACTTGGCAAAATCTAAGCCCCATGGTCGTACTTAGGTGCAAGAGATCCCGGGAGTGCAGAAAACTGGACTTAAAAGAAGCTGGCAGCCATGAAAGTCCACTTCAGCCTCCATCCATTCTCTTCTGATTAGTTACTAAGTTTTATGTGTTGTTTCTTGGGAACAGAGATATCTGTTGTCTACGCAGTTCCTGAGAAAAGTAGAATTTTCTGGCACGCCACTGCAATCAGAAAGTCCTCTCCAGCCTTTTTATCAGAAGACAAGAAAGAACTTGAACGTGTCTGCTGGTTTTGTCCCTGAGTGCAGATGAAGAAAATAGTACTCACAGTAGAGACCTTTCAAGCTGAACAACTTGTCTGAAGTTGTGTTTTTAGAATTCGGCGTAAATAGAGTTAATTCACATATGGCTTAGTTATTTTCACTCAAAACTAAATATTTGAAAACATAGATCCAATTTAATACACCCTTGCTAACATCTGTTATGAACTAGGCCCTGTGCCGCTCTCTATGTTCACTGAAGTTGGGAGAACATTTTTATATCATGTAATACAATTTTCAACTTATATAGTTTAGTATTCAGGAAGAGGATGGGAAAATACAATTGTTCACATTAAAAGCATCTAATTTTGGCAATTTTTGGATGGTCTTTTGAACCAAAGTATGTTTACTTACTCCCACAAAATAATTGAACACATCACAAAGAAAGAAATTACATATATCAGAGTAAATAGAAATGATTAATCTCTTAAAGCACCTACTTGTATACTGAATTATTGAGCGAAAAAAATGTGTTGACAGTATACTTGTCAGCATTAAACTATACTTTTCTTTGTAGAGCCACTAACCATGAAATATTTTCCAGAATTTGGGGCCTCACTAAGTCATAATTTAGACATTCAGTTGGCACGTATAAGGTTTCTAGCCTTATATTTATTCCTTTGACTACTTTCCTATAAACATGAACAGTTCTTAAAGAGCATCACGTCCGGGTACATGAAGACAGAAATAGTTTGTTATAGAAATGCAATAAGAAACACGAATCACCTTTTGGCATTCCTTCATTTCCATGGAAAATATATTTTGAAATTGAATACCTTTTGATTAAAAAATAATCATCGACTATTATCAACTTTAACGTAAGAGTGCTTCAAAGTGGGTGAAATAAAACAAAAAGTAAATCCACTCTTCTCAATACCAAGGGTATATATTTTTGTGTGGGGGAGTATTTGGGAGCGGGTCAGTGATGGTCAGGTGTGCAGCTGGACTGCAGAGGCAGCGCGGAGGAAGAGAAGCAGAGGGAACAGTAATAAGTTACAAAAGGTGACTTATAAAGGGCACATCCTGTTTTGAACACAGAATCATGGTGTTAGTAAAGAGTCTAAAGCCTTCGGTGTCCCAGGTGGGAAACTGACTCAGCAAGGCAAAGCAGGGCTGTGCATCCATCTCGTCGTTTATCCTATGTTCCAAAGAAGCATCGTGGAATATGTTTTATCAGGGTGGTGACTAAGACTCCAGGATTACTAATGTTTAGAGCATGATTGCTGAAATGGCTTTGGACTTTGTGGCCACGATGGTTGAGGCTCTGCTCCCATTTAATAGCCTCCGTTGAAAGTATTCTGGACACTAACAACACCTATTTGAGTTGACCAAGGTTGGAGAAAAGGGACGAGTCCACATGCTCATAATGTATTAATTAGAAGAATAAGCCAGAACTGGATAGTTCAAATTGGGTTCCATTGCATAGCTCTAGCGGTAGTGGTAATATGTAATTTTAACTGAAACTGACTAGTGCTTTCCCTGTTCACGTTTCTGAGGCCAGCCTTTAGGTGCGTCATCTCATTCAACCCTCATCAAGACCTGTGAGGGTGGTGCTGTTATCTCTGTTCAAGAGATGGAGAAACAAAGTCTTCAAGAGTGCAAAAATATACCCGATGTTAGATAGCCAGAAAATGGCTAAGCTGGGATTCAAATCCAGTTTTATAGGACCAAAGAGCTCCAGTTCCAAATCACTAGATTTACTGCTCTTTGCATCCTTTTATGCAACAAATATGTCACTATTCTAGATCTCTTAAGGTAGAACAAAAAATCAAGGGGGAATTCTGTTTTCAAAGCTAAAAATTTAGTTGCTAGAAAGAGTATTCTAAATAAGATCTAGTACAGAGTATTTATTTATTCATCTTTTAAATTGGGGCTTTAGTTTCAGTTGTACAATGTAATGATTCGATATTTGAATATATTGCAAAATGATCACCACAATAAGTCTAGTTAACATCTGTCACCATACATAGTTACAAATTTTTTTTCTTATGATGAGAACTTTTAAGATCTACTGCCTTAGCAACTTTCGAGTATGCAATACAGTATTATTAACACTAGTTACCATGCCATACATTAAATCCTCATGACTTATTTTATAGCTGGAAATTTGCAGCTTTTGACCCCCTTCACCCGTTTTGCCCATCCCCCCACCCCCTGCCTCTGGGAACCACCAATCTGATCTCTATATCAATGAGCTCAATTTTTTTTTTTTTGATTCCACAATAAGTGAGATCATATGGTATTTATCTTTCTGTCTGACTTGTTGCACTTAGCGTAATGCCCTTAAGTCCAGCCATGTTGTTGCAAATGGCAGGATTTCATTCTTTTTTATGGCTGAATAATATTCCATTGTAAATATGTGTCACATTTTCTTTCTCCATTCACCCTCCAATGGACACTTAGGTTGTTTGCATATCTTGGCTATTGTACTATAATACTATAGTGAACATGGGGTGCATACATTTGAGTTAGGATTTTTGTTTTCTTTGGATTATTCATCCATTTAATTAACATTTATTCAACACCTACAATATGCCAGGCCCTCTACATAAGATACTGTCCCTCTTCCCAAAGAGATTATAGTGTAATAGAGGGATATAAAAGCAAATAAATGATTGAATATCAGAGATGCCATAATACAGATCTGATCAGAGAAAAAGAGAGACTAAAGGTTAAAAGTGCTCATATCTATATCAGAATACAAATGGTAATGGTTGGAGGTGGGGCTGAAGTTTCCTGAGAAAAAAGTCTTCATGAGATAGATGCTTGAAATGAGTGTTCAAAGGCAAACACATCTTTGCCAGGCTGACAGAAGGTACGGGATAAGGTAGGATGAGGGACATTAGATAGTGCTAGTCAGAGATGCAGGTGGAACTAGGGAGAAGATCCTGGGTAGAAGGAACTGTGTTGGAAAAGGCGTGGAGGCATGGAAGAGCATTGACTGTTCCAGGCACTGTCAAATCTAGGAACTGATTGTTTGGATAGATAAAAATACAGACTGAAAGGTAAACTGGGAAAGCACATCAGGAGATTTGATTTTAGTCTGTATAATAAAAAGATTGACTGATAAGTTTTAAACACACAAAAAAATCATTAATTTATGTTTTGGAAATATCATTGATATACGAAGGATGAATTTGAAGTGTGGGGGAAGTGGTATGGAAATTTAGCCTAGGGAGTAGAAGACAGGTACAAGAAATATCGTTGAGGTATGAAGATAAGTTAACTCCCCATCCCCAAATCGTGTGATCATTATAATCCTTAGTCTACATGGCTGTAATTAATTAATGCAGCACAATGCCTGGCAAATAATACATGCTTAATAAATATTTGGCTCAGAATTATGACCTTGAGGTAATTTGAAGGAAAGAAATAATTGTTCAGTAGAATGAATTTTAAAATGATTTTAGGGGATAGTGGAATCTTAATACATTATTCCACACAATTTCATCACTTATTGGTGAGGAGTACATCATCAAGGTGAAACTGAACAAAATAATGAATAAATATATTGCATTGATGTTTCAAATGCTGCTATTTGTTCCCCTTGGGAGGGCATGGAAAGAGACTTAAAGTAATCAGTTTGTGGCCTTGTTTGCAAAAAATACGCTTTGAAAACAGTTTTTGAGTAAATTACCTTTTAAAAATCTCTAACTACGTTGGGAAAGATGGTTCTCTGTTATGAAATCACTTTTGGACCTGAGAGAGAAAGGATTTAATGTGTCTTAGAATCACAGTTGCAAATTTTGGTGTGGTGCTAGCTATGCTTTCTGAAATGTATCCCCCAGCTTTGTCAAATAATTTACTTGTTTTAAAAGTGTAAATGCTTCTGGATTAGAATGGCAAATCTCATTTTTGTTTCTTACTTACAAATGTCTGCATATCCGTTATGTACTGTTGTTGCTATTGTATTGTGGAAAAATATTTCAGGATTCTTAGTGAGTAAGTAACAGTTAAGAGATGATAAAGTTTGCTCACTCATTTCTGGATTCAAACTGCGCTAGCAAATAGTCACTGCTTGTTGTGAGTATGCGATTCCCTCTCGACTAGAGGGCAGAGCCGTTCAGTGGGGGAGGAATGTTTGCAGACTCTCTTAGGTTTGCACACATGATGCATAACAGAACCCTCGAGTAGGCAACACTGAGCCAGCCCTGATGGCATAGAGTAGGCAGTCCTCCTCTGCGGTCCTCCGTGAAATCACCGCAGCATCTAACAATCCCCTATTGGGAAGCAATGGTGGGTTTAGGCTGTGTCTTTGTTTCCAGGTTGCAGGGAGACAGAAACATTTCAAAGTACCAGTGACATTTCCGTACCAAAGTAACAAACATATTTCTCTATATATTTATCTAGCCAGGCTAGAAGATGTTTCTTCACTGCTTACCAATGATTTTCCCTTGCTTTTACTTTAGGACTTCATGTTAAAATGATGCCATCTTGAATTTTCATTTTTAATTATTCCCTCTTACCTGGTTTAGAAATATGCTCTCATTTTGCATATCCAAAAATTCCTTCCCTTAAGAATTTCCTAACACCTAAAATTAATATCCATCCTCTCTCTCTTTTTCAAATTCCTGTCACAATTGCTGTTCCCCTGACTTCATATTTCTGGGAGAAACAAAACAACAGTCTTTTTTTTTTTTTTTTTTTGCTGAGGAAGATTAGCCCTGGGCTGACATCTGTGCCAGTCTTCCTCCACTTTATATGTGGGTCACTGGCACAGCATGGCTGACAAGTGGTGTCAGTCCACAGTGGGGATCCCAACACACAGGCCAGGGCTGCTGAAGCAGAATGTGCAAACTTAACCACTACACCACGGGGTCAGCCCCTGTAACAACAGTTTTCTATCATCCAAATATCAAAATGGAGTCATTTCAACTCCTTTACCTTCAAACTTCTCTTCCAACCAGTCACATAGTCTGTAGATTTTTACCTACCATTTTTTTTTTTGTATTTTCCCTTTTCTTTCTAGTCTTGCTGCCCAAGAGGAAACTTTCATAATGTCTTATCTGAATACTGTATTTGCCTAAAAACTGGTTTCTTCACTTTAAAACCCCCTCCCTTTAATCCATTCTAAACAGAGCTGCAGGATGAAGCCTCTGAAACCATGGCCTTGAATAGAGAATACTTATTCTAATAACAATGGCAACACAAGAGCAACAACAACAAAATTCAATCGCTTCTCATTTTCTTCTGAATTTCTTTACCGAGCGTCCACAAACCTTCCGATTCTGACCCGATCATTTTCGTGTTCGTATTTCTCTCTTTTCTTTCTCGTGCACCCTGTGTGCTTTCTCATTTATTCCCTCTCTCACGTCCTCAGGCTTTCATCCCTATGCTTGTGTGTATATTCTTCTCTTTGTCAGAAATCCTGTCCTTTCCAATCTTTGACAGCCGAAATCTTATCTATCATTTAAGGCTCATCCAAAACCCCATCTTCTCTATATTTCTTTCTCTAATTCCTTGATAAGAGATTTCCCTCCTATGAACTGAGTTTTGAAAGCAAATTTTTTTTTTTTTGTAGAAGAAAGCTATCTGGTTTGTTATCAAAAGTTTGCTTCTGATCCAGTTATGTTCTTTAGTTCATTAACACAAAAAAATTATAGAGTCAGGCTGACAGTATTGGTTGGACTTAGAGAAAGTTTAGCTGTAAATGGAGTACTTTGGACCTATTTTCATCATTGATCTGCACAAGACCCCCTCTTGTGTATTTATTCTCCTTTGTCCCCATTTCCTTTTGCTATTTCTCTCTGTTCATGTAACAAGTGCAAATAAATTGTATCATTTGTGTTCTTTTAAAAGATGTGCTATGCAAATAAATTGTATCATTTGTGTTCTTTTAAAAGATGTGCTATTGCTTGTGCACAAATATATTTAATCTCGATGCTTTTCTGCTATATGTCTTATTTTGTTTTAAATTTTCGGCATCTATGTTGCTGTGCAAACGTAAGGTCCACTTGTTCTAGCCAATGCCTACTGCTCCACACAGGGTTATTTTCCAGTTCGTATGCACATCGTACAAATTGTTAAAATAATAGAAATGCCTTCACATGGGTTGGTAAACAGTGATTTACCGCTACTAGATTTCTGGATCGCTCTACAATCTAGCATCTACAAGGTTAACACCAAGCTCTTTTGGGGGGGGGGGGGTGGCATGGGAGGTCTCTAGGAGCCTGCTTCACTTCCACGGCTGGTATTCATTTTGACTGATTGGTGCTCACGCCATGAAATTTGTTACATATTTTAAGCATCACCCTGATTGGTGTGAATCCACCACAATTTTCTTATCTGTTCTTCCAGTGACAGATAACTAGATTGCCCTAAATTCCCTGCCTCAAACAATGCTTGATGAACATCGTTGTATAAGTTCCCTATGGACATGTGTGAGAATTTCTTGGGATATATTGTCAGATACAGAATTTCTAGGTCATATGTTGAAGCTAGGTTGCTGAGCCATCATCATTTCCACAGGAATGGGCAAATGAAAAAAGCCCAGGGAGGGCCCAGTCCCACGGCCGAGTGGTTAAGTTCCTGCGCTCTGCTTCAGTGGCCCAGGGCTTCACTGATTTGGATCCTGGACATGGACGTAGTACTGCTCATCAGGCCACTCCGAGGCGGCATCCCAAATAGCACAACCAGAAGGACCTACAACTAGAATATACAACCACGTACTGGGGGGCTTTGGAGAGAAGAAGAGGAAAGAAAAAAAAAAGCCCGGGGAAAGCAATTTCCTTTTAAGCAACATCATGCGTGGCATGTGGCATTTTCATATAATCTGTTGGAGAGAATTTAATCACATAGTCATGATTAAATTTGAGGGAGGATGGGAAGTATAGTCTTAATTGTCTTGCTGTATGCCAAGATAAAATTACTATCACACAAGAAAAGGAGATCAATTTTATATAGCAATTAGCAATCTGCTGTGCAGAATAGGATTAACTCAGTAAGCCTGGGTTCCTCAAAATCCTGCGTGTTCCCAAGAAAACCTTGTCTTCAGGACTGACCCTTGGCCAGCTCTTGGGAGATGGTCTCTGAACCCTTGGAATATTCTGCCTGATAAGACTGTTTTGTACGCCTGAGGCTTTGGGCCATGAGCTCCCAGTTTGATCAGATAATATGTGTCAACAATGTGATTTATGGTGAACACTAGTTCTTGTTCTGTGCGGGGCTAGAGTCTGAGTAGCTGAGGTCAGTCACGCAAGCAAGAACCACATGCCCATGTTACTGACCCCCGACTAAAAACCCTGGACTTAAAATTAAGGCTCACATGAGCTTTCCTGGTTGGCAACACTCAGCACATATTGTCACACCTTGTTGCTGGGAGAATTAAGTGCATCCATGTGTCTCCTCTGAGTGAGGACAACTGAAAACTTGGGTCTGGTTTCTCCTAGAGTTTGCCCCATAAGCCTTTCCCTTTTGTCAATTTAAATTGGCATCTTTTTGCTGTGATAAAACCATATACATGAACTTAGCTTTTCTGAGTCTGGTGATCTTTCTAGCGAGTCATCAAGTCTGAGTGTGGTCTTGGGGATTCCTGACACAGACCCAAATTTCATCCTTAAAATATTGAAAAAGAAGAAATGCAGCACCTTAAAATATTTATAATCAAATGCAAAAATGTATAAAATTTCCAGAAAGAAGTCCTGCCTGCCCGAAGTTTCTGAGAATAAATTGGGTATGTGGGAAGTTATATGAACTCTTTCAGGTCACGAGGATACTCTGTAGCTCAGTGAATCTGGCACTGAGTAACCAATTAGAGTATTGTACAGCACCAAATAAATCCATCCAACTCATTTAGGGTCGAACTGATCAGGTCTCAGTCACTGAGGTTGGTGGGGCAGCCACCACTTTGCCACACTTGATAAAGTTCACTATTCATGCTTGAAAGAGCTGTCTCAAGGACAGATCTGGAAAAATAACACCCTTTTACTACTCACCATTTGAGTTGGCATGGGAACATTGTTTCAATAAGTTGGCATGGTAACCAGCTTCTCCACAATCCTGAAGAACCAGAAAAGAAGGGCTTGAAATTTGGCATGTATTTTAGAAGATTGCTGATCGCAATATTTTTCTGATTTGGATTCTTATTTTTCTCCTATTTATAGTTACGTACTTTTCTTGAAAAGGAATATTTCCTGCTTACTATTCTGGATATATTATTCTAGCTTGAGCATCTAGCACAATCATTTTGCATGACAATTTCCTTCAAAACCATTCAATCTACTTATATATTAATCATAGAAAGCTTTTCTCTTGGGCTAATTCCCATTGGCCAAATAGTCTACTTTCTATTCTCCATGTTTATTTCAAAGCATTAAAATGTACTCATGTTAATAATATCAGATATGAAACGTGCCACAAAGTTGTTCTGTTTAGATCTGCATTTAGTAGTGAAATCCTGTTACTTAGGTAAAAGAAATCAAAGTGAAACAAAAGAGAATGCTTGTGTAAATAGGAGTGAGAGCTGACAAATGCTCAATGCACACTCAGTTTACTATAAATTTGGGAAGAATAGTTATGGGAATAAAAACAGAATATAATCTGCCTATTAACTTTCAGGATCTGATAATTTAATGGTTTTTATCTGTTAAGCCTAAGTTTTAGATTGAGCCATGTGAAATTGCCATTTTTAAAAGTAAAAAATAACTGAGTATTAGCAATTACATTCAGTTCAACCTGAAATATTCTCCTAATACTTTCAGGGTATGGTGATACAGTGTGATTCCAAAGCAAGTAGTTCCTCTGAGACTGTTTCTTTTTTTTTTTTTAAGATTTTATTTTTTTTCCTTTTTCTCTCCAAAGTCCCCCAGGACATAGTTGTATGTTCTTCGTTGTGGGTCCTTCTAGTTGTGGCATGTGGGATGCCGCCTCAGCGTGGTTTGATGAGCAGTGCCGTGTCCACACCCAGGATTCGAACCAACGAAACACTGGGCCGCCTGCAGCAGAGCGCGCGAACTTAACCACTCAGCCACAGGGCCAGCCCCTGAGACTAAGTTTCTTAATGGCAGAATTCACATCTGGTTCACCTTCAGCATCTCTGCAGTTTTTTGAAGATAGCTTTGCATATAATATAATACATATTTGTAGGGAATATTTGTCATTTTCTGGCTGGCTTACATCAATTTCCTTTCCTAATAGTGTCCTGCCTGTGTCTTATGGAATTGCCTCTGTTCCATCCTGTGCGGTTTTGGTGGAGACGATACTGCTAACAGTCTCCACCTGTGAAAGCAGGTGTATTGAGGACCCGCCTCTCCCTGCTGGTAAATAGGCCATGAACCTCAGCTAGGTCAATTGACCACCTGGAGAACTTTAAAACATAAGCAAGTGAAGCTAGAACGGGAGGAGTGGTTAAGCAGCAGTGGAGTGATCACCAGAAGGTTTCATGCTCAAGACTGCTCCTCTGGTTTCTGTTGCCTGTTCTCTGCAGCCCCTTGGCCTCTGACCACCTCTCATTGTGACCCCCCAGCCTCCAGCCAATTACGTGAGCCTCTGAATACACTTTCCGTCAACTGCTTTTATTTTAAGTTAGAATTTATTTCTGTTGCTTGTAACCAAGAACCCTACAATAGGATATTTGCTGGTTTAGTCATTGACTCATATTCATGTCATGAATGAATAAATAAGTAGATCAGGTTCAATGAAAAGTGAAGAAAGTACTGATTATGTCGTAAACTTTCAAAAATATGTAATTTACCTGTAAAGCAATCCTTACAGAAAAATTTTAGAGGCATAATCTACTACTCAGATATGTTGAAGAATGATTCTTTTACAGAATTTTTATAGCTGCTTCCTTTCTGCTATTTATTTCAGTCAGCTGAAAATGGACAAGAGAAAGATTAAATATAATTCAAAGCAGCTGTGTGACTAACTGTATTTCTACTTCCTAACATTCAATCAATTAATCAATCAATTGATCGTTCAGTAGACATTTACTGAGTACTCAATATGTCCCAGGCATTATACTTTGCCTTGTAGATAGAAGGTTAACTAAACAATAAATGATGATGACAAAGTACCTGTCCTAAGAAGGAATCAGTGTGGTAGTGGAGAGAGAAGGACACAAAATGAAACAGCATAAGCTCCATGGTGGAGTTTTATGCAAATGCAATGGAGGCCTAAATGCAGGAGCAGCTAAATGTCTGGGAAGGAGGAAAACAAGTGTGTCCAAGCAGAGAAGGTGACACTTGGGTTCAATATTGAAAGAGGGGAGAGATTTCTACAGGTGGAAGGAAGAAAGGATAAGAGGATAAAGTTAATTAGTCATAAGGGGTGTATTGTAGGTAATGGGCACATCATTGATAGAAAATTTAGTGGGCTTAATACAAGCAGGTTTTTTTTTCTCCCTAAGTCCCAGTATGTATTGTATATCCTAGTTGTAAGTCATTCTAGTTCTTCTGTGTGGGATGCCGCCTCAGCATGGCTTGATGAGTGATGCTTAGGTCCATGCCCAGGATCTGAACTGGTGATCCCCAGGCAGCCCAAGTGGAGTGGGCAAACCTAACCACTCAGCCATGGGGCCGTACATGTTAGAAGTATTTTTAAATAGATGAATAGATTGATGAATGACAGTGTGCAGGTTACACCAACATTTTGAATTAACTATGGTTTTTAAGGATTCTTACTCTCCTTTTTAATAATCCACATAGCTGAGCTGTGAATTCAAGTTGAGGAATTTCCCTGGCCATGTTACACATAAGCAATATAAATATATCACAAATAAACCCTAATATTTCTGCAGATTTTATGCAGAAACTCAGAATTTTGCTTAATCTGAAAAAGGAATTATCTGCTTTGAGAGAAACTGAGTTGGAACACTAACCATATTACACTTTTTTCTTTTACTTTTTTATGTGGAAATGCACACTTCTTCCTATACTTCCAACCATTAGGCTAGCTAAATTATCAATTTGATATGGTCTCCACATCCATCACCAACATACATGAGCCATAGAGGTGAAGTTTAAAATGAAATTAGTTTCTCTGTACTCAAGACACATAGTCCTTGGGTATGTGTGATTTTGGAGTGTGAGGGAGGAAACTAGGCAGCACTGATTGACAGACGTTGCTACACCGTCATCAGGGTGCTGCTAATGATCCTATTCAGTATGTTTGCAGGCAATCAGAAAACGTCTGTCTTTCTCCTCAAATGTCTTTTTCCCTTATTGAGTTCATTTGGGTTAAACTTGTACAAAGACTCTAATGATGTTCTTTGTAAGTATGTACATCATCTACTCACTTTCTTTACCCATGTTCTTTTCTGTCTTCTATCTATGATGTGGGAGTTTTTGTTTAGCCAAAATCACTTTACCACTTTTTCAGTCCTATTTGAACAGGTGCATAAAATATATACAAATTATATGAAAAGATTGTAAGACTATTGTCACCAAGAGTTGAAGGCTTTAGTTGCTATGACTGTAATTGAATACAGCTGCTCGCCTTAGGAAAAAATGATTTAAATAGGGCAGTGGTCAAAGGGATAGCTCATACCAAAATTTCTCAGATTATTTGTATTTGCAGTCTAAGAACACAGGACAGTTATCCTCCTAATGACAGGAAACATTGGGATAAAGTCTCTGACCTGAGCACTGTGGTTATTGTTGAGATGACTGTTGTTAGCCCTAGTCTTAAGAGAGTGCTGTGTGTGGGTCTTGCCTAGGATGTGGTCGTTGAGCTACATATGTCCAGCCACCGAGAACAGAGTGGGATGATTTACAACAAAAGTTGGGGTTGGAGGGAGAGAAAAATACATCAATGAATGGCAACCCTGCAACTTACTGATTGCCCGAGAAGGGACAGTGTCTTGGCTGGACGCACCAATTTTATTTGGTTGAGACCAACACCCTGGAACTGGGCTATCTCTCTATAAAAATACTAGTGGCCCTAGCAAGAGACGAGTCTCTTACTGGGGACAGGGGCAGTCAGACAAGAACTTTGTGAGGAAGAGGCGGTCACAGTGTGATCCTTTGAGGATAAATTGTCTGAGGGAGTAACTCTCAGTGCCCACATTTGCTTCCGGGATGGAGCTTCACATAATGATACCCAAGGTAGGTGTTTGGTGAGCATGTTGTAATGAGAGGCAGCTTGGGTTTCAGTTACTCAGAGAACCAACTCTTAAACAAAGACAATCTGGATCTGTGTTTAGGTAGAAGCTGCCACCCCAGCCAATAACAAAGACAGAGGCGATGTCAAAAGGAGCAGTGTACTCTGGACTTGACCGTGTGTTTGGGGTATTGAAGAGCTACTAGAAATTCCCCGTTATGAAGTAGAGACAGCCCTCAATTTATTATCCCTTGGAGCCATGGAACACATTGTCATCAAACGTCTTATAGGGTTAGATAGAGAAAAACAACTCTAAAATAGATTGTTCAAACACTTCTCGATGAAAACTTTCAATTTGCTCTGAAATTTAGGCCACTGTCTTCCTGTAACATTTTGCTAGTATCATCTTTTTGACCTCAAAATCAGGAAAAAAGAATCTAATATAAAGAGTTTAGTTTTTTTTATTTCTGGTCAAAATAGTCTTTAAAATTTTACCTACAACTCAGTTCTTTAAACGTGTTATTTTTGATGCTTTTCTGCTTTTGTCATGTCGTAATGAAGAGTATAATGGTATGAAATTGAACAGTTTTTGACAAGTAAGATTTCTGTCCCTTGGGTTGCCAAATGTCTCTTGTTTTCTTCTCATTTATTTTTCTGCAAAACATATTATATATTCACCTCTTATTTTTTCATCTTAGATTAAATTCATGTCTTTTCTTTTCCTCTTTAAAATGCTTTATTCTCTTTCATTGTTTTTGGCAAATGCCTATATGCATTTATCTTTCTGCTCCTTTTGCTAAGCCAGTCTGATTTGTGGTTTGCATTGTATTTGCTGTTGGGCTGTGTTTGTGAAGAACTTACAAGAGGTTGGATATATGCTTTCCTTTCTCAGCCATCAGAAGCAAAAAATCCAATGGTATTTTTTCTGACTTTGAACATCAGAACTCAACCACAAGAGAACACGACTTAGATTTAAGAAATCTAATTTCTTATCCTAATTCCTCCACTTACTGTAAATCAGTTGGACAGATCACTCCCTCTCTGAGCCTCAGTTTTTTCACATCAGTAGAATGATGAATATAGTTAATATCTATTTCAGAATGGTGGTGAAGGTCAAATGGGATAATATTGGTGGGAGTGCTACATAAACTGTAAAGTGGTATGCATATGGGAAACAGTATTGCTCTATGATTTAATAAAGGCCCACTGGCCAAGTATTGAACTCTTGAGGACATTGAGGACCCCTGATGACTTCGGGATGCATTAAGTAAAAATACTTGTCGTCTACTACGTGCCAGGCACTGTTTTATGGAATGGGGACATACCAAGGAACAAAATGTGCTCTCCACGAGTTTAGGTGAGATGCTGTGGCTCTAACTGCCTTTGAAGGATTGGAAATGATTCTCTTGTCCCATAGGGATCCTCAAGAGAGAGTAGATAAGTCCAGGTAGGCCTAGGCCTCTGAAAATAAAGATCATAGTCCATGCTCATCATTTCAGAAATTCTCTTCTCCCGGAGAATAAGCTAACATTCTACATTTTCCTGTGACCCTTATTGTACCTGACTTGGTTCTTTGGATTGCAGTGAAGTTTGTTCTCTTGATGTCAATACTAGCTCTTTTCTCTTGCCTTGTCTACTTTGACCCTTTCTGATGTCCGTTGTGTGCTTTTGTTTACTAATTGTCTGACTTTAATTAACAACTAAGTCTATTATTCTGACTTATGCCACAACTGAATTTCACAACCACGTCCCACCCCAATAATACCAATGATGTAGCCGTGTTCCCAGTTTAAAACAATGACAGGACTGTAAATGCACTGCCACTTCCTCCTTAGGAGTGCTTATTTCAGCTGTTCCATTATTGATGTAAAGCCTCCAGTCACCTAAAGAACAACTGTTATTGTGGGGAGGACATACACTGTATTTAGAAGGAGGTCGTGATGGTTTTGTGACTACCAATCACAATTTGATTTTCCCCATTTTGCTCTACAAACGTTATATATACGATTATAATTTTAAGAGGCACACATATTAACAGGAAGCAGGATTATTTATGGGAAAGAGTGATGTTGTACCTCTGTTATTCAGTTACATTATTCTGCAAACTCAGATGCTTATTTATGTTTCTCTGTGTTTATATTCACCTATGAAAACAATTACATAATAATCGGCTTAAGAAATACTTCTCTTATCAGATTCTTTGGGGACATATCTAACCACCAATGAATAACAGCTTCTTCATCTTAACAAATTTATCCCCGACCTTTACTGCTATGTGAAGAATATCATATGGAATTGGAAGACGGCTACTCTGTCTTCCAAGATCAGAATTGCATGTTGCAGACACTGTCGAAGATGCAAAAGAAGAAAGAGGGTCCACACTATCAAAGTGATGGAGATGACTGATACTCAGAGGTAATTAGAACTATCGCTCTCTGGGATCTTTTCATTTACTCCAGCAGTAGCCATAGATGGTATCATAAGATCACATATTTTTCAGTATTGCATTTACGCAGAGGATCAGGAATCACGTCAATACCTGAGTCCGCCCCAGTTATGCTGGCATACAAGGCATACAAGTACACAGAGACCGGTGTGGAATTGGTTGTAACAAGTTCCTTCAGCAGTCTTGAGTTCCATTCTCGCTATTGGTGCCTTGTACTGTTAATAATTCTCTTTGACTTGCTTGCATCCTTGTGAGTCTCGTCGGAGCCCCCGTTCCCTGTGGCCTGCCTATCTTGCACGCTCCCAAATTCCTCTACGTCCTCAATTGGTGGGACTTCCCATAACTCTTCTGCTCCTCACTTGGGGACTTTCATACTGTAATGCTCCCTGAACTGAACTGAGGAAAAGAAAATGAGGCTATAAGGTTTAGTATTTTCCCCCTTCTGTATAGTTTCAATTCTAAGTTAGGTACTTCTTAGGTACATCTTTATTCTCAGGATATTCTAGTGCTGAAGTGCACTGCAATGCCCCTTAAACCAATTAGTCCATAAATAGTAATTGTAAACCTATCTTAGGAAATGATCTCTTTTAACTTAAAATTCTATATTGGTTGAATTCTTAGTTGTTTCAGATGTTTGTTCCAATGTTTTCAACTCATTCTGAAATTTGCTTTTATTGTAGAGAGTATAATTCAGGCAATTCACTAAAAGAGTAAATGGGCTTAGGAAAGGAAAAATATGCAACGACTTCTCTTTGATGAGAACTTAAATTCAAAGCCTAAAGTTTATTGGTAATTTTCTGTTTTTAACTTTTCATGAATAGACAGATATGACTGGAATCTAACAGCAATTCCAGACGGATGTGACGATTTACCAGGAGACTGCAGAATGACTTTGATGCTTTTGAAAATATAGCTAAGAACAGACGTCTCAGCCAGGGTCATCATCAGTCAGCTGTTCATCTTGACAGCCTTTTTCAATGTTTAGTCAAGACCGCACTGGAGTATTTTTTTCTTTGAAGACTCTTTATGATATTTTCCCCAGACCACTTGCTTTTGAAAACTTTAAAATAGATATGGCATTCTAAATTTGGGGCTCAAAACACATCTTAGACTTGATTTCAGTCCCATAAGTATAATTTAATATGAAATAAGCGAGTATAACATTGAGGATCTTTTTAAAGTTTTTAAATGATGCAGACCCTGCTAATACATTCTTAGCAATGACTGATGCTAATATGACACCCCCCCCCCCCTTATTTCCTCCTTGCCATGTCACTTACTCAAAATCCTTACGACCATCATTATCATCACTATCATGCTTGAGAAACTTTAAGACCTGATTATGTCCAATTGTATGTAGAACTTTTAAAAGCAAGTGATCTCTTTGAGCAGTTGACAATCTAAGAAAAATATTGTTGGTGCAGGTTATTTCAAAACATCTCCACTGCAAAAGAACAATAATGATGAGTGCCAAGTGTCTTCCTCCATTTCATTGTGAAGCCACAGCATGGCTAAGTAGAAGGCAGCAAGTTTTCAGTACACAATTCATTCTAATTGCCCAAGAAAGAAGCACATTCGAGTTTAAAGAGAAATTCTGTAACCCTGGTTACTGGTTGAAAAGACACATTAGAAAATTATCTTAATCAGTTTAATTTTCTAAGAAGCACCTGAGACAAAAAACCCAATTGAAAGTACTTTTAATTAAATTGCCAGTTAAGACAAAAGTAAAATTAATTCTTATTTAACCAAGAAACAACACATTTATATAAACTACAAGGAAAATCATTAATAATTAAAAACAAAAAATTGCATCAGTAAGACAGGGCTTTGAGAATTTTAGAAAAACAATGTGATGTGTTCAGAACACACAACAAAAGTAATGCTTTGAAAAGATAGTTTGCATCAAATACAATGAAATACAGCAAGCGTTGTGGTGAGATCTTAGGATATTTAGGCAAAATCTTTTCTCAAATGACCAACCAATCATATGGAATGATGATATATCAAATATCATTTCTCTCTCTGTCTCCCTCACATGCATACATCTCTCTGTCTCTATATACAGATATGTTTATATCAACATATATAGCTATATATCTGTCTCCCTGTGTATTGGATCGGACATGAGCTCCCCAAGGAAGGGGGTCTCCTTGGGAGAGCAGTTTTCTCTGTAGCTGAGACTAAACCTGTTGCTGGGGCAACAAGTCCTCTCCTGCAGGAGAATTCTGGCAGTTCACTGCCATGTTCACAAAAATGATTCTAATATGCCAGTTTAATTGATATCCTTGGACAGTGCTGGTTAGAAGGAACAAATTAAAAACGGAGAAGTTGCCATATTAACAGATGCCAGAAATCACTGACAAAAAAATTTAAAAAATGTTAAAATCAGAAAGAATTCTCCCAAATTAAAGAATAAGTCCATTTAATAGGTTCTGATAGCATTATGCCCCTTAATAACTTCCAAAGGCCCTATTATAGTGCTATAGTATAATAACTGATGTTCTTAATGATAATCTTGAATCAACAGGCACAAAAAATTCTACTCAGCAGCTTCTGTTAGTTAATTAATTAGTTTATATTTTAGAAGGATTTCCATCTAAAATGGTGAAAAATTCAAAATAATGTTTTAGTGCTTAAAAGTGTAAGGTCAATTATCTAGAAAAGTTTTTATTGTCTTCCTATAGGCTTATGATACTGTCTTCTGATCTGGCCACCGTCAAGGTGAGGTGCAGCAAGAGTGGGTCGTTTTGCACGTGCTGTGGTGCACAGAGTCGGTGGACCACACTGTGTGGTATGTTCTCAAGACTGGGAATAAGGACAGAGCTCATGGGGAGAGAGTCCAGAATTGAGCTACTTGTGAAAGGAGCCAAACTGAGGTTACGAGCCAATTTGGGAATGAAAAAAGAGCAGGAGTGGGTGGAACAGATGAACAGGGGCTGTTAGAGCACACGCATATAAGGCAAACCCAAAGGAATCTGCAAGGCAGAGACTGGGTGCCCATGGGGCATTTTACTGCAGTCTACAGGCTAGCTTGAAGATGATGGAGCAGGATGAAGAATACCTTAAAAGGAGCTGGCATAGGGCCATATTACCAATTGTACTATGCAATGAAGCATAGATGGTATATTGGTTTCCTGGGGCTGCTGTTACAAAGTACCGAAAACTGTGTGGGTTAAAACAACAGAAATTTATTGTCTCACATTTCTAGAGGCCAGAAGTGTAAAATCAAGGTGTTGGCAGGGCGGTGCTATCTCTGCCAACTCTAAGGGAGAATCCTTCCTTGCCTCTTCTAGTTTCTGAAGTTTACGGGCGATCCTCCACATTCCTTGGCTTGTGGATGCATCACTCCAGTCACATGGCCGTCTTCTCCCCTTGTGTTTTCACGCCACCTTCCCTTTGTGAAGGTCCAAATTTCCTGTCTTTATAAGTGGACTGGTCATGCTAGATTGGGGGCCCCCCACCGTCTTATCTTAACTTGATCATCTCCGTAAAGACTCTATTATAAGGCCACATTTTGAACTACTGGAGGTTAGGACCCGTTGAAATACATCTCTAGGCCCAAGATGGAGCCACTACTGCCACAATGCAAACTGAAACTGAGATAACTTTAATGTTCCTGTAAATGCTCTGCTTGACCAGAAATGCAGTGTATTCAGCCAGCCAGTCCCCAACTGCCGAGAATCTGTAATGATTTCCTTGTTCTAAAGAAGGTCAGCTATGCAACCCCAGCCAATCAACTAAGCTAAATACTCTTTCTCTAATGGCTTTCTTCTACAGAAACTTACAGCTCTGTTCCTTGCCTTGCAGTTCTCTGACTCTTGAGAATGGAGACTGCCTGCTTCATGGAGTGTGAAATAAAATTTCCTTAGATCAATGAAATGCAGATCAACTGAACTGTTCTCTTAAACATGTCATTTTGGGGGGACACAGTTCAACCCATAAGATGTAGAGCATCAGCCATCCTAATCCATATGCTTTAAAATTTCATAGAGTTTCTCGGATTTTATTATATCATCCATCACTTTTAATTTTTGACCTTTTACATTTTATCTTTTATTGAATTATTATGACTGTTTTACTAAAAGATTGGAAGAGCTATTCTGGAGTTGGTATCCAGATGCCATTTTGAACCATATTATTATTCTTTTCTCTTGAGTGTTATCTTGCATGGTGATTTGGTACTTTCTTTTAATATTTTTAGGAGACTATTTCAAGGAAAAATGGGAATCAGATAAGTTAAAAGATGAGCAATGAGTTGATGAGGTGGATTTGTACTGTGTCACTGCGAAAGCTCACATCGCTCTAATAAATCCTTTATTCCACATATCTCTTAGTGGTTTTGCTTCTCTGATCAAACCCTGACTGATGCAGTTAAAAGAGGGAGCAGCAGTTCAAGCTCTGAAAAACACCTGGGATTTTTTTTTTGGTTCCAACCCATCAGAAAGGGAATCATGCCCAATTTTGAAAGACAATTCGATTTATCCCAGAAAATAGATAAAGCATCAGAATTGATGTGATCCAAGGCTGTGTTTCAGCCAGCTTTTGCTGGATAGTTGCTCCTTTCCTGTATTTGACCTAATAAAATCAGAGATTTTCTTCAAGTAAGCCATTTGTCATGGCCTATAAATCTGTTCTATGTCTGTTGCAGATACCGTGTAACAAAATAATGATTAATAAAAATATTAATGCACGTCAGCTGTCTTTCACATAACCTACAGATACTAATGTATGAACATGTGTGCATGTTTTTGTTCAAAGACGTGTCCAGTAAGCAGTAAAATGTAGTTTTAAACAATAGCAGTCTTCAAATACCAACAACGAAAAACCCGGAAAAATATGACTGGTAACAGGTATTCGTTCTGAACAATGAAATGTGACTAATAGCTCTCTAGAGAACAAATGCCCAACAGTGGTTATTTACCTAAGTAACATTTTATGCCAAAATAGCACAATGATTTATAATATTATAGGCCATTTCAGAAGTTGCCACAGGATACCTCGTGCAGATAGTCTACTGTGTGGTGCAAATTATAGTGATTTGTGGAAGTGTAGAGTGGAGGACCGGAGCAATAAAGAAAAGAGAATAATGTTCTTCCTTGAATCATTGGGGAAAAGCACAGCTCAGCACACATCGCAGGCAACTTTGAATAGTACAGTGCATTGAAGTTCAAATCTCTGAAATGTCAAACTTCTATGACAATGAGATTACCTTAGCAAAAAAAATCAAGATGACATGAGGCTCATTTGACGTGAATGGTATCTTCGTGAAAGTCCCTCATGGTGTGGTAAACCGGGAAGCACTGTAAGTTATTGGATGAAGATGGAAATAATATTCACTCCTTAAATAAGTGAGGGAAGGGATGCCAACCAGGAGACAGAACTTGGCTAGGCAAAGAATTTGAAATCTGGGCTGCAATCATGACTCCTTTCCTGATTCATTATGTGACCCTCAGAAAGTTGAACCTAGACTGGATGAATCGGCGAGTCTAGTGAAAAGGAGAATCATATGTTCTGGAAGCAGAAGGCTCTTGGTAGGTTCACCTCAAGGAGGAGACAATGCCTCATGCTGTTCACAGGCTCTGTGAATGCTGCCATGTCTGTATTTTGCTTCTCTAGTCACATAATCCCACAAGCTAGAAAGTAAGTATTGGACAAGGAACCAAGTGCCATGCACACTTGTGTGACCTTCTAGATGCTTCTCTAGGCAGCTGTGAATATAGCCAAGCAAATCCTTCAAAATATCTAAGTCATACTAAAGAAAATGCAAGAGAGGAAGAAAGACGAAGGGCCGTTATTTTTTTTCTCTTAGTTCACAGAGACATGGTTCAGGTCCTCCTAGATTTAAAGTGGATAATGTACTTTAAAATTTAAATGAATTTTGAGTACCTGAAGAGCAAAATGTTGTGAATTCAGAGTACTGTATCTGGAGAAAAGTCAAGAGAAAAAATAGATAGTGTATCTGAGGAATGCATGCCAGCCAATATCCACAGCGAGCAAGAACAACCGGGTAATGCACATCTTTGTTAAGAACACTTACTTGCTTAAACTGGGGCTTCCATCTAACAAGAGGTATTAACATTTAAAATAGGTCTGGGAAAACGACTGACTGTTGAATAGGTTTTCCCTTCCTTGAATGGATGCTGGACCAACAGGCTGAAGAGTCAGCTGGAGTTTGAATCCTGGAAGTGTATTTCAGCAGCTGGAAGAGATGTGGAATTATTTATTACCACCAAGACTTTGTTTCTAAATTTGTAAAATGGCAATAGTACCAGTTTCCACCTTGTAGACTTTTTCAAAGGTCAAATTAAATAGGAGATAATGCATGGAAATCACAGCTTGGCAATTGGAATATAGTCCACAGATGTTATTGGTCATTCAATTATTCCGAAAATTATTACTAGAGGATTTTTCAATTCTCTATTATGAGAATAGAAATTTGAACAGAAATGCTAAGAATTAGCCTGCTGTCACAATGTTATTGAGGTAAACCTTGATTAAATAAACTCAAAGAGCTTGACAGTAAGTGGAGCACAAATGAGTTTGTGACTTTCAGAGTGAATTTTGAACAGATGCTAAAATATGAGAGCGCTTCATAATCTAGTGAAATGAATGGCTTAACATGCTACTGTTACCTCATGAAATTGAGGTTCTCTGCCCGATGCACATAAACAAGCCAACTAATTATGGCATCAGCTTTTGGGGGGAGAAATCAGCTTAATTCTGTGAGATTGATCTGCAGGGAGACGGGAAACGTGTCCTCAGATCTGTCTCCCTCATTCAGGATTTGAGGTGAAATTTAAGAGGTTAGGGAGAATAGGCTGGCAGGCGGAAATGCTGGTGGGACAGGCTTTAACTGGTGGGCTTCAGGCATTTGGGGTAAGGTTTTAAACATTTATGATGAGGTTCTAAACATTTATCTGAGGTGGGGAAGGAACAGTAACACTGGATCTTCCTGAATGAGGGATCTCTCTCTTCTGATAGGAGTCCAACTTTCAAGTTCTGGTGGAGTCCTGGTCCTTGGGTTCCATTGGGAGGAGGATCTTTAGTTCCAAGCTGGTTTCAGGTCACGATTTCTTTTATGCATGCTCTGGCTATGTGACTTTGCAGTTTTTCTGAAAGACAATTCTCTTTTTTTTATTGCAGTAACATTGGATTATAACATTATATAACTTTCAGGTGTACCTCATTATGTCAATTTCTGTGTACATTACATCACGTTCACCACCCAAAACTAATTGCAATCCATCACCTCACGCATGTGCCTAATCACCCCTTTCACTCTCCTCCCTCCCACCTTCCCCTCTGGTAACCACTAATCCAATCTCTGTCTCTATGTGTTTGTTTGTCATTGTTTTTATTTCTACTTATGAGTGAAATCATACGGTATTTGAGTTTCTCTCTCTGACTTATTTCACTTAGCATAGTATCCTCAAGGTCCGTCCATGTTGTCACAAACGGCCGGATTGTTTATTACGGCAGAGTAGTATTCCATTGTGTATATATGCCGCATCTCAAAGACAATTCTTAATCAGTCTGTGGATAAGAGATGGGGCCAGTTAGGCCTGTGGTTACACTACCCTGCTTAAAATTCTTGGTAATGTAAACATTTTGTACTCTTTCTCTATTTTATTTAGGAAACATCTATCTTCCATAAGGAGATTCTGTTTGTGAGTGCCTGTGAAGGGAAAGAATTTTAAAGTCAGGAAGAGAAAATATTTTTCAAGTTTTGTGATATATCGAATGTGCCTCATATCGTTTTATCTGAGACCCATCGTGGGGATTCTTAATGCCATCAAGTCTGACAGGGATTTCTCATCTCAGTAGTTTTCCAGACTACAAGGGTGTTACAGTGTTTAATTATTTCCTTGAACATTTCATTTAAGATGTTTTCCGTTTTCAATCATCAACAGCTGGCAGCATCTTGATCGTTTTAAAAAGTCATCCTATGGTATTAAGATTCTCTGCTTTCCCGCCGAACATTTGTATTCCTTATAAAAAAGGGCTGGCATGAAGTCTTTGATCCTGTTGGTTAAGACCATTAAGAGTTATTTAAGAAAGATTATTTGTAGGTTTAAGAAAGCATTTGTCTGGTATTATTATCCTTTGAGAAATAGCCTCAATTTTTAAAAATCAAATTGCACTTGGATTCATCTTCATAGTGATATCTATATGAAAATGACTTTCTTATTTATAAATGAGATCCCAAAATTTTATAGGTATTTTCTGAAGGAGACAGAGAAAACAACTGTTGGGCTTCATGGATAAAATAGTTTGATTATTGGTAGGACGGGGAGGAGCAGATGCCCCATGTCTTATCTTTTCCTAATCCACTCCTTCTTTCACTAAGAAAACTCCAAAGAATCACTTTTCAGGTCCAGCCTCTCTGGTCATCTTGCTCTAGGTTGAAAGTAAGACCTGCTCTTCCCTTCATGATTTTCTCAAGTCAATTACCTCTATCTACCTCAGTTGTCTCATCTATAAAATAGGGCTGGTAAATTGTACCTACCTCATGGGATTGTGAGGGATAAATATGTGTGGAGTGTCTGAACTGATGCCTTGCAAAAAGTGCTCATTAAATATTGGCTATGTTATTGTTGTAGTTGTTGTTATCCTCCTCCTCATCGTATTTTGGTCTCTATTTTAGTTAGTGAGGCTGCATCTACCCCAACACAGAATGCAGAATCCTCGGAACGCTGTAACTTATTCCTCTCCCCAGCCTCCATTGCTCATTGGCCATTCCTTCCCTGTTACCCTGCATAGTTCAGGCCTTCATCATCACTCCCCTGAACTCCACAGCCCCTTACCTGGTTCCCCTTCCTTCACCTGTCTTTTGCAATTCACGCTGTACCAGCCCCAGAGTTCCAGCTCTGAGACAGACCTCATTAAAATTCCGGTCACTGTGCCACTGTGCAGTTTTTGACGAATCATTCATCCTCACTATTCTGCGGTTTTCTCATTTGAAAACAACTATTTGCCTTTCCATTGTGGAAATGTGATGATGCTCAAATGCACACAGAACCCTTTTATTTCATACAGCACCATGCAACATTAGTCATTATCAAGATGTAAACCAGAGGAAGCCTAGTTGAGAAGAGTTGTAGGTAAGTGTTAGATATGATTGAGTTTATCCTTACATTTTCAAAATAATTTACATCAGTCATTGTGTAAAACGATGTATACGTAGTCCGGAATAAGATTGGGCCACATATAAAAAAGGAATGTGTCAGGAAAGTGGAAATCATTCATTACGTGATTATTTTTGTGTGCCACTATTTGCTAGGGTTGGGTGATAACGAGCAATGGGCTCATTCTGCTGGCTGTGATTTGAACCAATTAATCACAATAAGTTAGAGATTGAGAAAGGAAGTTTAACTAAATTAGCCATTGGCAAATCAGAAGATGGATGACTAATGTCTCAAAAACCCATCTTCAAGCATTACAGAATCTTGAGGCAGTTATATAGGGAAGACGGACAGTAAGGAGGGGGTTTAGAAATGCACATGATAAACTCCAGGATCCCTTATTGTTCTTTTCCTCTGTTGATGATGATGAATATTCTACAGGTGTTCTTTCTTCCTGGAGGCCTTCTTATTCCCTGGGAAAATTCATTAAAATTGTTAAGAACAAAGCTATCAGAGCACCTCAGCAGGGGTATGTGCACAGGATCAGGGCCAGAAAATCATGAAAGCATGCAGCAATTTATAATGATCACATGCTAGAAAGATTTCAACTAAGAAAGTGTTATTCAGTGTAACAAGATGGCCTCACTTATGTTCACTTACAAAATGGCCTTACTTATGTTCACTTACGTGGGGACACAAAGACAAGGAGCTCAACGTGTCTGTTCTGGTTTTACTCTCAGTATAAAGATGGCACACTCAAACTGGCACTCAAATTAGGTAGTGGATTCTGCCTAAAATGACAGCAGATTTATTAGTTGAAGAAACAAACTCAACGTATGGAAGACTACGAGCACCATGCTCTCGTTGCTGCTACTGTTTACCTACCCAAACCTAGCACCTTTTGAGCACTTACAAGAGCGAGGCACTGTGTTAAGCATTTAAAAACATTATTTTATTTAATCCTTATAACAATCCTGTAAGATTGAGCTATTATGGTCACTAAACATTAACATATATAAGCGTCTATAAAACTAAAAAAGATAAGAGCTAAAATTAATTGGACAACTGTGTTATCCAAGCTGTGTTAAGTGATCTCTATTTTTTTCCATCCCTCAAAATAACCCTACGGATAGATATCTTTCCACTTTGCATACAGGGAAACTGAAGCATAAAAATAACTTGCCGTGTAGGATAGAGGATAGAGCTAGTTAATCGCTAAGCTGGCCTCTGGACCTGGGTCATCCGTTCCTTTGATGATAATATACATGTGCAAGTACAGTATGTTTTACGACAATGGATTCATTTTTTTATGTTGATTATTGGTGAGGCCCTTACCTAGGAGTGGCTACAATATTCTCTCTGTCCTGCTTTTCATTCTTTGTTCTTGTTTTCTAGTTTCTGAGTCAAATGCTGACCCACCTTGCAGTGCTCGGGGGCTATTTTCTGTATGATTGTTCAGACTTTTGCTTATTGCCTCTCTAGGCTGTGCTGTTTAAGAGTTATATGCCTGATCTGAGAGGGTACGGACGCATTGGAAATGTGACTGGTTAGCATTCATCCAGTAAAGCTACTTGGATGTCACACGTGTTATACTTGCGCATCTCTAGGCCAACAGGGAAACTGTTTGGTAAGTCTTTTGAGATCCTTTATTAAATTATGCAAGTTTACTTTAAGATGACATATCTTTCCTAATAAAAAAAAGTTACAAATATATGATACCAGAATGAAACACTCAAAATAGGATTTGTTTCACAGATGCAGTGATCAGTGCATATCTGGGAAAACTATCTTAACTGCAGAGGAACAGATTATATGAATGTGTGTTGCTGCATCTGTTGAGAAAATTGGTCCCCTTCTTCAGATAAATAACTCATTCAAACAGAAGGCCACTTCTTTGTGATTTAAATTTAACATGCATTTAAAGAATATGTATATCTGTGGCAAGTGCTGTGAATAATCCTGAATGAATATACTATTGCTTAGGGCCACGTGTGGGAAAAGACTGACATAAATGAAAAACAAGGAGATTTTTTAATTATAGACAGTATAATATTGGTATACTATAGATAGATATTCACATGTGTGTATAATATATCATTGTCAATTGGGTCTGAAAAATAGATTTCTTTAGCAATGTATTGATAAATTGGAGTTTGATTGCTTATAAGTTAATTTCACAATAAAACAATATTTTGGAGGACATAAACATTACACCTCAGAGTGATTTAGAATACATGAAACAAAAGAATTTAAGTCGGAAGATAATGAGAAGATTTTTGTACTACGTGTTGATTTTCTATCAGCAAATTTGATGTAATCTGAAGTAGGTGTACAAATCACCATATGTTTCATTTCCATATATTTCTATATATTTACAAATAATAAATAAAAAATATAGTACTTATTAATCAGGGTAAGATTATATACAGATTACATACATTCCAGTTAATTTGAATATTATTTTTAACCTTTCACATGAACCAGTATTCACATATATAAATGCTTGTGGTTGTTAGTGTCATTGAGTCGATTCTGACTCTCAGGGACCCTGTGGACAGCAGAGCAGAGCCCTGCCCGGTCTTTTTGTGCCGTCCTCTCACCTTCTGGCACTGTATCAGATGATGCTCCACTGTTATTCACAGTTTTCGTGGCCAATGTTTTTGGAAGGAAGTGGGTGGCCAGTTCCTTCTTCCTAGTCTGTCTGTCTGGAAGCTCCACTGACACCTGTCTCCTATGGGTGACCCTGCCGATATTTGAAATACAGGTGGCGTAGCTTTCAGCATCAACCGCAACACGCAGCCACTTCAGTGTGACGACTGACAGACAGATCGTGTGGGTCCCTGACGGGGAAACAAACCTGGGCTGCGGTGGTGAGAGCACTGATCTTAGTCACTAGGCCACCAGGGCTGGCGATGCATAAATGTATTTATCTATAAGTAATTTACTTTGTTTTGTAGTTATTAGAGGCATGTGCACATGTAATTTATAGACTGTCCTTTCAAAGGACAGATTGGTCAATGACATAATATGTAACATTTTATTTTATATAAATGAGTTTTGTGTCTAACCAGCTTTAATTTATATAAATATTTTGATAATTATATTTTTAAATATAAACATATTTATTGAATTGTTTTAATTTTAATCGGAGAATTCTTCTTTCTGGAATTAATTTATTTGAAATATTGATAGTGTATAGAAAATTATCATGGTTGATTTTGTTGTTGTTGTTATTATTATTGGTTTTTGTGATACAGAATGAATACCTAAGGAATATCTTGAACAGTGAACCTGCGGTATATTACTACTGACTATGTAACGAGTGAAACCCATATGAAATGTATGTTTGAGAAAAAGTATTTAAAGTATTAATCCATGTGAATTTTTCAAGTTTTACCTCGGCAATAATAATCATAGTAGTAGTAGTAAAAATAATTGAGAGATTACTGTAGCTAGAAACTATGCTAGGACCTTTATATTCATTTTTATTTTATTTATTTATTTTTATGGTGAGGAAGATTGGCCCTGAGTGAACATCTGTTGCCAATCTTCCTCTTTTTGCTTGAGGAAGATTGTCGCTTAGCTAACATCTGTGCCAGTCTTCCTCTACTTTGCATGCGGGACTCCACCACAGCATGGCTTGATGAGTGCTGCATAGGTCCACACCTGGGATCTGAACCCACGAACCTGGGGCCACTGGGTTCTGGAGCAGAGCCACTGAAGCTGAGCATGTGAATTTAACCACTATGCCACAGGGCCAGCTCCTATATTCATTTTTAAATGTTATCTTCATAATCTTTGTATGGGGTATTATCATTACATCTATTATAGAGATTAGGGTATTAAAACTCAGGCGGATTAAGTGACTTGCTCAAGATAATCTTACAAATAAGTGTTTGAGAAGTGAGTAGATTTTCGAGGAATGTCCAGGCATTGATAAATAATTTCATGTATTTGTTCATCAAAGACAAATCATGTGATTATGTTATTGTTCTTCGAATGAATTTTAAGAGGCTTCAGAATACACTGGAAGGAGTGATCAAAAACATTCAGAAAGCTGAATTTGTGATTTATTGGATTTTCTCTGCACACAGACCAGCAGATACTAGCGGAAGCTCACATAGAATCATGAAGATTATACAGACTTAGAGAAAATTAAGTAAGCTTCTTGTTTTTTGCTGAGAAAGATTCTCCTTGAGCTAACATCTGTGCCAATCTTGCTCTATTTTGTAAGTGGGCCGAAGTGGAGTGTGCCAAACTTAACCACTAGACCACAGGGCCAGCCCCAAAGTAAGTTTTTTTAATTGTTTATTTTGCAGTTTCCTAATGTTTTGCTTACTTGCATTGTCGCTTTTCATTTTTTATTTATTATTTTTTTAAAATTGTTTTCAAGTAAGCTCCAGTTTGATGCAAAATTACTATGATATTAATTAGCTTTCAGTGTATATGGTTTTTTATATATGAAATACAGAAAAGCAAAAAGAAAAGGTGAAAATTTAGAAAAGAAGGCAAAAGATCAAGAGAGTAAAAATAAGAACAATGAAATAGGGATCAGAGAGGAAATTATCTGTCAAACTTAGAGTCTTATAAAACTTCCTTTCTCAAATTCTTTTGATCAAAATTACTCACTAAAGGAAAATAAATCATCTAATATAGCCCCATCTGTTTAAAATCCTTGACAAATGCAGGAGCACTTTAGAATGAACTTTTATAAAGTGGCCCTTGGTTCTTTGAGTTTTAAGTGTGAGAATGGGAAGAGAATGGAACTAGGATGGTCTGTTAAATGAAGGCAGTAGGGATGACCGAGGGGGACCTTTGGGAGGGCAGGCTGCCATTCTGAGGTGGGAGCCAGGCAGGGGAAGGTAGCTGGCTAATGCAGAAAAAATGCAAGATGGGAAGTAATGATGAGACGCAACCAATGTGGGTCTACAGTGAGTCCAGAGTTCATAAAACTGCGGACATGAAAACACATTCAACTGAAAAGTTATGGTGAAGTCAGTTCATTGCGCAATTTAATAAGAATTATTGCAAGATAAATGTGTCACTTTTGCAATACAACTAAAGTTTTCAATTCTGGTTATTAATGTTTTCTCGATGAAGCTGGTCGGTAACAGGTTATCAGTCTACTGGCCAGGCTCAGGGGTCAGTCATGGTCCTTTTGTGTATACTAACCTGTTACGGTTATGACACCAGGAAAATATTCTTAAAGGCCTTCAGAGATGATACACAGAATCAAAAGATACATTAATTAGGACAATACCTAAACCCTAGGTATTGTAACAAGGCTTAATTATTGTGAAGCAGCAGAAAAATAACAAAAACATATGCCACACTCCAGTAGACTATGGTTAAATATAAGTAGGGATGTGTTTATCAGTGCATGATAATTAGAAGGCTGCTTTACCATGTGTATGTGGCCATGGACAGCAGTGTAAACATCCAGTTGCTGCCACCACAGACAGGCTCTGTGATGCCCAGTGTGAACATTTAGTAGGCAGAAAAAGGGCTCTGAATTATAGGAGAGCCATGAGGTGAATTCTTTCCTCCAGCCTAGACTAATGTGTGCTGTAGATGCTGCTGTCCCTGCCTCGTGGATTACAACTTTCCTCTTTATTTCTTCTACTCTAGCTCACGAAGGCCCCCGCATAAATTCTGCTGGCCTGGGATGTGGCTCTTCCTGGGCTAGACTTCACTCTCGGCAGAGGGGTTTACTTCTGTCCACGGGCTGTGACAGAACTGTGCACCGAAGATTCCGTGGTACTCAGCCTATCAGAGAGAGCCTTGAGCGTTCTGCTTTGTGATGCCTCAAGGGAAAGAGTGGTCTTTTGCTTCTCAAGCAGCCTCTGCTCCGCTCTGGCCTTTGAGCCGTCAAAATGCCCCTGTCCTCTGTTCCAGCAGCCATTCTGGCTCATATGATGGCGATAGAAAACGTGCCGCCTCCTCCGCTTCGCAGTTTACCGAGTGAGTGGGGACAGCCGAGGGTCTGTCGTCGTTGTCAGCGGTGCTTACCCCAGTCATAAGAAATGGGGCGCTGGAGGGCTGGTGGGGACATGGGGAGTCTTAGCGACAGCACAGTGGACTGGAAAGAGCATGGATGTGCAAATACTTCTCCATCCCCCGGAGCCATTTTAATTCTCTAGGTCTCAAGTGCTTTACTTTGTAAAATGGGGAACTTCATGAACTCTCAGAGCTTCAAATAACAAATTCTGTTAAAGAGCAGAGAAGACAAAGGCTTGGAGAGGTCCCATGGCTCACCAGGGATCAGGCCCCTGGTTTCTGGCAAGTCTGTTAGAGCCTACCCAGAGTCAGTCTTTGTGAGCAAGTCAATATCTCATATTCACTAGGAGAACTCTCATTTAAAATTTTTAAGGTAAAAAAAAAAGAGAGATAATTCCTATTATTCTTGCTCTGAAATTTATTCCTATTTCATTTTATTTTCATTTTGTAAGCTTTGATTTACATCATATAGTTAATTAACATATTAACTATAATTAATATAATTAATATAGTATATTGAGTTAATATATTAAGTCAATAATTATAGAGTTAAATATTTTGACATTTATACAATAGATAGTATTTTCTTATTTTAGATATATTTTATTATTTTATAGAAAACTCAGAACATATTTCTCAAGACTTCTTGTCCTACCCTTTAATTCATAGATCCATTATTTGGTTACCAATATGCTGACTAACAATATGTAATAGTTCTACTGATAGCTGCAATTTAAAAAAATGTTTCAGATAACAGGGTAATAATTGTGACCCTTTCGACTTCAATAAAGCATTTACTCTATTATTTAAACATTCATTGAGGAAATTAATAGTGTTGATTTGAAGAAGCTAACCCATTTACTCGTTTATCTTCCTGTGAGAGTTTATTCTTCTAATTATATATATTTAATTAATGATCATAGTCTCCAGAGAAAAAGTTGCCACAGGCATCAGTTGATACCTCCTGAAGGGGTTTACTTATGTCTTGAACAGTGTTAGACAAAGTCTTTATGTTAAATTAATTCCCACATACATTGCTTTTATATGCTTTTATTATTGTGAAAAAATTCTTGTATGTAGTCAAAGTTCTATTTTTCAGTGAGAGTTGAAATAAACATCAAATATAATTTTTCCAAAAATCACAGCTTCTACTGCACAGATTTTATTTGTGCAAAAGAAAAAGAAGTCACACTAGGATGGTTTTTTTTTAGCAGCCTAGGAAGTGCAGTAGCCGGGAGTTGAAAGATCAAATTAATTTAGAATCAGTGGGATGAAATACGTGCGCCCGCTGTAGTGTCTCCGAAGGACACTCGACTTGTATGAAGTGATTAAAAGATGAAAAATCAGCAGCAATTTAGATCTCAGAACTGAATAGAGCATAATGGAAAGCAGTGGAGCTCTGGATTTTCCCTGTAGAGCTTCCTGCTTGATGTTCTGCATCTGTGACTTCCCCTCGGGGACGTGTCCTGCGTGCTTAGTAACTGCCTTTGTGCTAACTGCAGCGAGACGACGGGTTCCCTTAGCAAACTCTGACTGTCACTGCTGAAGAGGTGATCTCATGTAGGCGTAGGTGAGGGTGCTTTCAATCTATAATACGACTGAACCGGAATTATAAGGCGGATGTGAATGGGGATGAGTCAGACTGCAATGGGCATAAACAGGAGGGTTCAGTTAAGGACCTTAAAAATTCCAGCTGTGTGCACATCCTTGTTTACTTTGGATGTGGTTAGTCAGGTTATGGTTAGTGAGTCATGTCCACCTTCTCTATAAATTTTAAATGTGAATAATGTTTATTGAGGACTTTCTGTAGTCATTGTGTAAGCATTTTGCACATTATGTTGTTTCATTTATTTCTCACAAGAACCTTATGAGATCTGTGGTAGGCAGAATAATGGTCCCCAATGATGTCCGTGCCCTAATGCCCTGATTAGGACATGAGCATGTGCCATGCTCCAAGGCAAGGGGGACTAAGGTTGCAGAGGGAATTAAGGCTGCTAATCAGCTGACCTTGAGATGAGAGAGTGTTCTGGAATACCCAGTGGGTCCACCGTTCACCACAAGGGTCCTCATAAGCGGAAGTGTGGTGTGTGAGTCAGAGCCAGACTGACGCGGGGTGAGAAAGGCTCAGCTGGCCATTGCTGGCTTTGCAGAGAGAAGAGAGAAAGGAGCAGCTGGGTAGCCTTTAGAAGCTGGAAAAGGCAAAGAAATGGGTTCTCCCTCAGAGCTTCCAGAAGGAGTGCGGTTCTGCTGGCAACTTGATTTTAGCCCAGTGAGACCTCTTTCAGGTTTCTGACCTCCAGAGCTGTAAGATAATAAATTTGTGTTGTTTTAAGCTGGTAAGTTTGTAGCAATTTGTTACAGCAGCAAAAGGAAACTAATACATGGTCCATTTTACAGTCAAGGATCGTGAGGCTTGGATTTCATGCTGAGGTTCACACAGTTGTCGAGTGTTCAAGACTCTTCATCGTTCATCCATATAATGGATGAATTTTCTCTGCTCATAAAGCAACCACAAAGTCAGCAGCACTCCAGTTTCTTCCTTACCCACCACCCTGAAATGCCTGTGCCTTTTACCCGTTAAGTGATGTATATCCATTTGTTGCATTTTACCATTTTAGCTACTCAGACACTCTTTTGATTTAAGGGAGAGAACATATCACACATCTTCAAACACCCTCAGCACTGTCTCCTTAACTTTGAAATTCAGACTCACAGATGCTCCAAGTGGTTAAGCTTCTCGAGTTGCTCACATGTTTTTTCTTTTAAAATTTCACATCTTTTCCTTCTTTACTCTCTTTAAGTTGGGTCTCAAGATTCTTCACAGCTTGCTAAACCTGAGAAAGAAATGATTGTTCTCAAGGGCAAAAAAAGTCATGCCACTTTTTATCCCAGATGAGAACTGTTTTCGAAACCTTACGGGTAGCAAAGCCTTCAGTAGTTTTCCCACCTGGGCGAAATGCATCTGGTCTAGGTACACACATGACCTCTTATTATTAGAAGTTGATTTCCTGAAGAGAGAAAAGGAAGAAAAATTGTCTTTAAAATTTTTTTTTATTTAATAGAAAGCAGGAAGCTATTTGTCTGGAGGAAACCCTTTTAACACTTACAATGAGGAGTATGGTCTGGTTGCTGCTTTCTTTGGGTCGGTTAGCTGTGCCTCTATTTTCTTCACGCTTATTAGGTTTGTCCTTCTGAGAAAAGACAAGTTCAAAAATGCGCCTTACATTTTGTTTTCTGGTTTATCTGGGAGAAGGAATTTCTGGTCTTCGGCAAAAGGTTTTTTGTTCTTCTTGTTCCAGTAACAAAAAGAGTTTCAGGTTCACAAGATATTTGTAGGCACATTTTGCTTATTCGAACATATAAGGATGTAGAAAGAAAAAAAGCATTCAAGGGAAGACCTGAGACACTTCAAGAAATTTAGAAACAAGATAATACTACTGAGTGAATGTTTTCTTTTGCTCCTTTTTCATTTTATGGCACACATTTACAGAAAACCTGAAAAAACAGTGTCCTCATTCCTAACACTTCAAGGGCGTTTCCTGTAATTTGAGAGAGTTTCAGTTCTAAAGATTAAAGGTGTTTCAAGATATATGTATTTCAATATATATATATATTTATCTGGAAAAGTGAATATTGCCCCATTTTAAAAAACCACTCAAATCCTAGGAGTGCAAGTAAGAAAAAGGGGGGCTTGTCAGTAGAGAAGAAAAACAGAAAAGCAGACTTTGTAATGTATAAAGAAAACAAGGTTGAAAAAACAGAGCTAAAAGAGATGAGAAGGGATATTCCAAGAAGGAATGAAAGATGGAAAAGATGGTTGAATGTTTGTGTTTTTCTTTCTGTGTGTATAATCAATAATAGTCCTTGTGGAAAATACCATTAGATAATTTAGGAAAAGAAATACTGAAAAATTATTTTCTCAACTTTACTTTTCAGTGTAAAAGTCATTTTTTTCTTTTTTTAAATCCTGAGGGAGAAAAGATGGATGTTTATTGAAAAAACAAGCACTTCTTTTTTCTTATCACTGTTATAACTGTCTCAAGGTATGTGTACTTTTTGTTAGAAAATCTTGAGTGCCCTTCAGAAATTAAGTTATAGTAGCTTAAACTTGAGCTGGATCATGACTAGGGGTTCCACCGGGAAACCCTGGAGTAAATTGCAATGCATTGCAAATCAGATTTCTCCATCAGAGGTCACACAAGCTTGCCCCCTGAGTTCAGGCTATCACTCTGTTCTTGACAGGCTGTCTAAGAAATACCTCCTGCATTCACCCTCTATTATCAGTCCTTCCACCGTCTAGCTATCTAGTCCTCCATCACCTTTGACTGAGCTGATCTCCGGTCTTCCTTCCATCACATATTGTGGACTAGATTACTTTTCTGATATGATGATGAAAAAAGGAATTTGATCATGTTAACTCTCCATGCAGAAATCGTCAGGGTCCTGTTCTCCTCCAAAACTTAGATTACAATCCATTTTCCTCAATCTGGCCATTTAAATTTTTCATGATTTGGCTAAAGTCTGTCTCTCGTGTCCTAGACTTCACTGATAGAACTCTCCACGACAGCCAGAATACTGTGACCAATGTTCTCTGAACCATCCGCGGCACTGATCGTCATTGGAGGACTTCCTGGATCAATAAACCATCCAGATGGCCACATTCGACACACGAGCTCAGAAGGATACAGGATAGGGTCACAGTCTTCCAGAGGGGCAGTGTCAGGTGTTCCCCTTTCATGGAAGCAGTTCTCACAGCTGTCTGAGCAGCAGCCCGCACATCCCTCATTGGTACCCCATGAGGTAGTTCAGGTTCAGGGTAATGAGAGTCGTATAGGTCAGGCGCTGAATCACCCTGGATTAAAAGTGTCATACTCCACAGGAGCCAACACTCTTATAAAAGTTCCATAGGCCTGTTTCCAAGTTTCCTGCACCGAACCTCTTAGTTACAAGAGTTGCTGTCCTCAGGGAAGCCCATTGCAATGACTCCTTATGAGATATTTGTAGACCATCTCTAGTTTGTCCTAGTCCAGATGCAGCTCAGTAATCAGGGATCATTGTTATCATAAGCAATGTTGCCTAGTAACCTTGAGAGTCTACCTTTATTGGGTCTCTAGGGAGCAGAGCTGAAGGGGAAAGTTACAAGTTACCCCATCATACTCGTCACCATACTCTCCTGCCTTAGCTCACGCTTCCTCTTGGGGTTCCCTTCTCTCCTGCTCTGTTTGTTACTATCGTTCTAGTTCTTCAAAGTTCTTCTCAGTGACTTTAACTTCCACAAAGGCTCTCCTGTCCTCTCTGGTGTGAAGTGATCTCTGTCGTATCTCTGAACTCCCTTAGCACGTATTCTGTACCCCTCCTATTATTCTTGTCACCTTTACCCTCACATTAGAGACCTCATATGCCTGTGCCTTAGGGGTGTGTTTCTTATTAGATGACTATCTGGACATAAGTGGTCACCCATTCGTGTCTCTGTATCTCCAATACCTAGCATGCAGGTGATTAGTAAATGGAAAGAAGAATAAACAAATCTCACATAATTTACGGGAATTTTGGTGAATAAGTCTCTTTTAAAAATTATTATGTAAATAACATGCATCAGGCACAAGAGAATATTGAAAAGTTGAGTAAGTCTTCCTCCCAACCAACACTCCTAATCTTATCTTCAGAAGTAACTATCATGAAAAAATACTTTTTCTTGATGTTTTCCATGCATATTTGTGTATGTATGTGTATATACACACATACATGTATACACACACCTGTGTGTGTATGTAAGAGTATGTGTGTATAATCTTATTGTTTTATACATTTGGTAGGGCATTTTTATTACCCTGTTTCATACTTTTATTTTTCACTTAACGATATTGTATATTATGAAGGCCTTTTCTTGTCAACAAATATGTAGGTACCTTATTCTTTTTTTTTTTTTTTTTTTGACTAAGGAAGATTTGCCCTGAGCTGACTTCCACTGCCAATCTTCCTCTTTTTTTGTATGTGAGCTGCCACCACAGCATGGCCACAGACAGACAAGTGGTGTAGGTCCATGCCTGGGAATCAAACCCAGGCCAGCAAAGCAGAGTGTATTTTACTTAACCACTAGGCCACCAGGGCTGGCCCTGTACCTTATTCATTTTAGTGGCTATATTATATCTCATTTTGTTTGAATACACCAAAATCTTGCTAATGGGTGTGTCAGTCTCCTCTTCAAACCCACTCTTCTGCTTTATGATTCTGGGACTAGGACTCTGCAAACTACGGTTTTTCCCAGGAAGACACTGGGCTTCCTATTAGGATCTCTCAGTGTGAGGGCTAGAGGGAGATTGGACGGAGGATGAAAGTTGAGGAAAGTGTTTATTCTTTTGTTCTCTGTGTCTGGTTTGCTCCTCCTGTGAGCGTCTCTCCAGCAAAGAGTCTTTCTCACCCAAGCAGCAGCTGTTCCTTCCAGCAGCAGCAGTTAATTCCATTTGCAGTTTTCCCAACATTCTTGGAAATAGCCTCATTGCACCCCCTCAAGAACCCAGAGCCTGCGACTCACACCCCGTCTTCAGAGAGCTGATCTCGGCTTCATAGGGCCATTGCTCCAAACTTCTAAGTTTTAGTAATTCAACCTCTTCCCTTTATCAGCAGAAACTGTGGTGGTAGCTGCTTTCTGCATGATGTTTGGTGTTTCCTTTTTGTCTCTTCAGTTCTCTAGTATCTGACTAACAGTTCTTTGTATCAGTTTTTTCCTTTAAAATAACTGATGTGGTTTCTGTCTCCTGACTGCTGGATCTTAACTAATACAGTAGGAATTTGTTTCTAGTTAGTTTTGAAGTTAAAAATCAAGGTTTATATACCTTTTTTAGTTGGTTTTCAAGTGTATTACTAGAACTGCAAGGCCAAAGGATGTGTGCATTTTAAATTTTGGTAACTATTGACAAATTGTCATCCAAAGAGATTGTCCTAATTTCTGGTCCCACCATCAGTTTATACAAGTTTCTATTTCACAACATTAATGCTAATATTATGTATTATAAAACAAAAATTTTGCTGATAAATAAGTTGAAAATAGTTTTTTTCTATTATATTGGTAATCTTTAATTCTGTATAAGTTTTGAGGAATATGAAAAAATGTTGACGTTAGTAAAAGATGTGTTATACATACACAATGGAATACTACTCAATCATTAAAAAGAATGAAATCTTGCCATTTGCAACAACATGGATGGACCTTGAGGACATTATGCTAAGTGAAAAAAGTCAGACGGAGAAAGACCCATACTGCATGATTTCACTTGTATGTGGAATCTAAAAAGCAAAACAAATGCACAAATAAAACAAAATTAATAGATACAAAGAACAGATTGGTGGTTCCTAGAGGAGAGGGGTTTGGGGAGTAGGCAACATGGATGAGGGGGTCGAGACATACAAACTTCCAGTTATAAAATCAATAAGTCATGGGGATGTAATGCACAGCAAGGGAACTATAGCCAATAATATTGTATTGCATATTTGAAAGGTGCTAAGAAAGTAAATCTCAAAACTTCTCATCACAAAAAAATTTTATTGAAACTTTGTATAGTGGCAGATGATAACTAGACTTATTGTGATCATTTTGTAGTCTATACAATATCAAATATCAAATCATTATGTTGTTCACCTGAAATTGATATAATATTCTATGTCAATGATACTTCAATTAAAAAAATAAAAACAGTTCTAATTTCTCTTTAAGTTTGCATTTCTTTACGAGGTTTAGAATCTTTTCATATATTTGTGGCCATTTGTATTTCTGTGAACTGCTGGGTTATGTCCCTTGCTCATTCACTGAGGTTTATTTTCCCTTGTATTTGAAAGAAATTTTTGTGTATGAAAGAAATTAGCCCTTTGGCATATACTTTACAAATGTTTTTCTCAGTTTGTATTTTTCTTTTATCTTTATGATTTTTGCATCACACAAAGCTTTTAGAATGCCTGTGTACTTTTTGTCCTTTGTTATTAATTCTTGTTTAGAATGTCATTTTCTATGCCAAGAGTTAAACATAATTAATTCCCCCATGCTTTTTTTTAGTACTTATGTAGTTTTGTTTTTTAATATTAAGCTTGTTAAATATTTTGTGCATCTGGAATTTATTTTGGTTTAGAATAACGAGGTAGGGCTACAACTTAATATTTTTCCAAATGGTCAACCAACTGTTCTAACCTCATTTGTTGAGTAGTTTTTTCCTACTAATTTGAAATGCCAGTTTTTATTTTATGTTAATTTTTGTACGTATTTTGCATCTATTTCTGGACTCTATTATTTTCTTTTTCCACTTATCTCTTGTCTATTTATGCATTTGTGTTGAACTGTTATAATTTTTGAAGCATTATGATATATTTCAATATCTGGTAAGATTAACCTTTACTAATTACTCTTTTTTAGAAGACTTTTACTGGCTATTCTCCTATGTTTATTTTTGTATGTGAACTTTAGAAATATTTGGGCTTTTTCAACAAATAAACATTTTGGTATTTTAATTGGAAATGTGTTAAAGATTAATTTACAGAGAATTCACATCTTTATGATATTGAATCTTCCTACTCAAGAACTGGTGTCTTTACAATATTCCTACTTCCTACTTCCAATTTATGCAAATATCCTTTTATGCTACTCAATAAAATTTACTCCTAGGCATTTTATCTTTTTTCCTTGCTATTATGAATGATATTTTTTCTTATTGAATTCTCTTAACTTGTAAAAGTCATCATATGAGAAAGCTATTAAATTTTTTTAAACAAAATTTTTAAAAATTTCAAAACAACCACAGCTTATAGAAATGTTGAAAGTTCTGTATAAAGAAACTTAATTTTCCAAAGCCATTTGACACTATCATCCATATATATTTTTATGCGTATTTCTTAAAAGTGACAATCCCTTACATAATTGCAATACATCCATCAAAATCAGGAAATCAACACAGACAAATTTTTGTAATCTAATAGTTAGACCGCATTTGAATTTAGCCAGTTGTTCTGATAATGTTCTTTGTAGTAAGAGGATCCAATTCAAAATCTCGTGTTGCCTTTCTTCAGCCTTGTTTCTTCAGTCTCCTTCAGTCTGGAACAGTTCCTCAGTTTTCCTGACCTCTCATGACCTTGATGCTGGGCGATTACAAACCAGTTATTTAGTAGAATATCCTTCAATTTGGGTCATCTGAAGTTTCCTTATGGTTAGATTCCAGTTGGAATCCTTTGGCAGAAATGTCATACAAGTGGTTCTCTGTTCTCCTTCCATCTTATCAGGTGGCACATGATTACAATTTGGCTCACTTAATGATGATATTCACTTTAATCAATTGGTTAAGGTGGGATTTGGAGAGCTTCTTTGCTGTAAATTTAAATTCATTCTTTTCCCTTTTGTAATTAATAAGTGTTTTGTGAATAAGTATTTTGAAGGTCTATAAATATCCCATTTCTCATAAAATGTTTCATCAATCAATGGATAATAAATAAATGTAAACTTACGGTTTCCTAGTTTGCTCAAAGGTTTTTAATGAGTTACTCTCGTTATATATTTTGATGCCCAAATTGTTCACGGTTCAGCCACTGGGAGCGCCTTCAAGTTGATTTAAGCATGTCTTTGCTTTCTGGCAGAACAGGATTTCTCAGGCTCATCTCGCGCTTTCCTTGTCTGAGCCCGGGAACCAGCCGCTTTCCTGAGGAGCCCTGGTCCATTTTAAGCAGAATTGCATCTAGAAGTCGAGATCTAGTTGCTATACGTGTTCAGCGAGGTTAGGGTGTCACTGCTCCCAGGCCCTCTCGGTGGTCAGATCTAAGGAATGCAAATTTACATTTGTGTTTGTTTGCATATCAATTTATATATGTTGGAAACTATGAGTTTAGATCAATTCCTCCACTTCCAGTGCAACTCTTCAGGGTACATTCCGGTCTTCTTCCTTTCTGTGTTTGCAACTCCCTTCTCTGAAGCAGGACCTTCCTCCTAGTAACTTTTCTATAATACTGTTGATCAGTTTCCCTCTTTGTAGCCTGTCTTCCATATTCGCTGCCGCCCCACCCCGACTAAGGGTGGAACACTCAGCACTGGGGCATCCGCTCCCCCTCCTACCTCACGTGATTGCTATCCTACCCTCCTCAGCCTCTGATCTTCTGCAGGGGCCCAGCCACATGTATAGATGCCCTCCACACCCTGGTCTTGGCCATGTCGACACCCTCCCTTTCGCTCCCACCTACAGCTGGCATTGATGCCTACCTTCCCCACTATCCCAATGGCTTTAGGACTCAATTGTTCAGAGAAAAGGGGCAAGCTGTTGAATATATAGTTACTTTTGTAAGCACCCACTTGAGTGAATACTCCTAATGGGCTTCCATTCTATTCAGTTCTGTTTTCTACCTATATAATTATAATATTAACAAACAATATTTTTGTCTCTTTTTTCAAAGTTTTGTAACTTGTGTATTTCTTTTATAAAATTGTGTTGCTCAGTACTTCCAGAAATTTGGAGCACAAGTGGATATTTTTATCTTGTGTTTGAATTTATGCTATTGCTTCTACTGTTTCAAATTAAACATGATGCTGTCTTTTGGTTTGATATATTCATCAGGTTAAGAAAAGAAACTTTTTTCTACTTAAATTATTTAAAAACAATACTGAATTTTATTGAATACTTTTTCTGTATCTGTGAAGATTATGATTTTTAAAATTTTGACGTAAATTATATGTTATATTTTGTAATTGAAATTTCTTTGAGTTACTTGGATAAATCTTTGTTGTATCATATTACTGTTATTGTGTTTCTGGACATCATAGACTTATAATATTCATTTTTATTTATGAATGAAGTCAATCTCTGGTTTTCTTTTTCATGCTATCCTCGTCACATTTGGATATCATTGTTTTGCTTGCTTTATCAAAGAAATTTGGAAGCTTTTCTTTTGTGTTCTGAAACATTTAACTGGCATTAGAATTATTTATTCTGTAAAGATTTCACTGAATTCACTTATGAAAATACTTTGGTGCATTTGTGTGTGTGGCAGGGAGAAATTGCTGTGAGATTATTCTCCATTTCTTTCAAGGCAACTAACTTATTTAGATTTTGTCTCCTATCTGGGGTCCATTTATGTAGTATGATTTTCCTGAAGAATCTTTCTTTTTATTCAAAGTTTTAATTATTTTGGTATATAGTTGTGTAAAATACCCTTTTGATTTCCTTGATAATGATATTTATAGTTATTTACCAATTTTATGACCTTGAGTACCTATGACATTTTTTCCTTGTTTAAATAAGCCAGCAGTTGTTTTCCTTCAAAGAACTAGCTTTTGAATTTGCTTACTTTTCTACAGTTTTTCCTGTTTCATAAATTCATTAATTTCTGCTCTTCTATTTTCTCCCTTTCATTTCACTCATTTATTTTAATTCTCTTTTCCTAACTTCCTGAGTCAAATACTTAATTCTTTTGATTTTATTCTTTCTCTTTTCTTGTAATATAAATATTTTGGAGAATGTCTTTTCTCCAGAGAAAGACTTTAATTATATTCCGTAGGTTCATGAAAACATCCACTATTTTTACTTCCTTGATATTTTGTAGTTTCAGTTTTGATACTCTTTGATTTAAGAATAAATTTGATATATGATTAACATTTCATTAATTATGTAAAGACTTTATATCCTCAGTGAATCATTTCTACTTGATTTTTGGACAATAAGGAAGGGAAGTTACTGTGGAGGGTTTTTTTGTCTCCATTTATTCCTGCAATTTTTGCTTTATGAATTTCAATGCCATATAATTTAGAACACAAAAATATTTAATAGTCAGACTCAGTGCTTACACTTCTATTTCTTGATTTATCAACTTTCGACACTGGGTATTCACAACCTAGTATGAAATGAGAAAAGTTTTCCTCTTGACATCTTGATTTAATTACTAAGAATCTTAATGTCTAAGTCTTTGGCTAGTTACATTCACATCTCCAAATATTATTCTTAAGCCTCCATTATTTTAAAATATTCTATAAAACTGTAACTACTGGGGCTGGCCCCGTGGCTGAGTGGTTAAGTTCACGCGCTCCCCTGCAGGCGGCCCAGTGTTTCGTTGGTTCAAATCCTGGGCACGGACATGGCACTGCTCATCAAACTACGCTGAGGCAGCGTCCCACATGCCACAACTAGAAGGACCCACAATGAAGAATATACAACCGTGTTCCAGGGGGCTTTGGGGAGAAAAAAAAAAAAAGAAAAAATAAATCTTTAAAAAAAAAAACAAAAAAAACAAAAAACTGTAACTACTAATTATATGGTATGTGAGGGAATCTGTGCAAATGTATTTTATGCTTCCAATTTGTTAGTCATTATTGTTTACACTACTTCCATTGGAATCTATGAAGAACTTACATGTTTTAAGGCTTACAGAATCTACATAACCTTTATTAGTATAGTGTCCATACTATCAAGCCTTAGTTGTATGTTTATCAAATGATATTTTTCAAAGAGGGCTCATGGTATTTTATATTCTCTAAGGTCTTCTATTTATTTATTACCTTTATGTCTATTGGAGAATAAAATTCACAAATAATGTATATGTATTTTTTCCTGAGATTGCCTTGCGGTTTGCCAGAACTTTCCTGTGGAGAAGACCATGGCCAAACGGAGTTTTCATACTACAAGTGTGAAAACTTTCTCTTTTGGCTGGTGCTAAAATAATTGTCTCTTTATCTTTGAAACATAGTGACATGTAGTTACTAACCTAGTAACATCTAGTCTCTTTGTAAATCATGTATTATGCTCTCTTTCCCTTTTTGGGCCATGGTATTTATTTAATTCTTCAGAATCAAGGCCTTATATTAGAAAAGTGTTGTTATTTTATATGTTTGAGCACTTTTTTCCATACCATTTTTTCTGTTTTCTTACTCAGGAACAATTTTCACGTGTAGTATCTCTTTTCCATCTTCATTTATCCTTTTCTTCTTTTCTCTTCTCTATTTATTTGAGCGTGTTAGCCTCTATGTTCTGTGATTATATTTTCTTAAATCTTTATTGTCATTTTTGCTGTTTCTAACGTGGATTTTATTTGTTATAATTTTATCATTCTCTTCTTTCCTGAGGATAGCCTGTTCACTTGTAATTTCTTCTATTGCTTTATTTGTATTTAGCGCCTTATAGCTCTTTACTTTTCTTTCATCAAGCATGTGTGTGTGTGTGTGTGTGTGTGTGTATGTGTGTGGTTGGGAAAGATTTCTCCCCACATCTTGGCATATTTCTTTTTCTGATGCATATTATTTGATTTTTATTTGATAAGTTAATCATTTTTCATGTTTTCCCTTAGAGTATGTCATGCCTAGGGTTATTGAATGATGGTTACATTTTGAAGGTAGATTACTTGCTTGGAAAAAAATAGTGGTGAGGAGTGACTTGGCACGGCAGACAGGCTGAATTTTCTTGTTTGGTAACTTTGAACTCTTAATCATCAACTGTGTTCTGTACTCTTTCCTAAATGATCTGTTTCTCATTGGTGCTGTCAGCATTCATATTGCAAAGGTTTCCCAGTAGTGATTTGGCCTCTGTTTACTTCTCTCCGGTGACTGAGATCACTTACTTCTGTGTTGATGCCACCTAACATTTGTCCTCTTTCTCACCGCCACAACAATCTGACCCTTAAAAAAATATGAGTGTATGTGGGATCCTTGTTCGGCCCTACATTCCACGTATATCGTGGGTTTGCAATGCCCCTTAGTCTGTCCATGTCTCAAGAAAGCCCCATTCCAAGGGAGGTTTCATTGTGGTACCTTTTAGGGCTATTCTGCTTTCTCCTGGAGAACTCTGCCTATTTCCTCAAACACGAGAAGTATGAATATGCTTTTGTGTATTCTTTAAAGTTTATTGAATTCGTACAATTTGATATTTCTCAGAGTTTGTAGTTAGGAAACATGCTAATTCTCAATTTTAATGAAGGTCAATTTTTTCCCCCTCTTTCTACTCTTTATTTTATTTAGTGGGCTCTTTTCATGATGCATAGGTTTTGAATGGCAAAAATGGCATTGACGTGGTCTTCAGTCTCATGCAGAATGGAGGTAAAATGATTAGAGTACGATACCCTGCAAGGGTCAGAGAGCTTTTTAAGAGTATTTAGTAGGTATTCTTTGCCATATTTGTTAAATGCAACTTTATTTTAATTTTCCTGCCTTCATTATTTTTCTTTGATTTTATGTGCATTGCATACAATGGACCCTCACCTGACATATTAGAGCCATGTTCTTATTATTTATGCAATATAATTTAACAAATAACATATATGTAGATCCAAATGCTATGATAAGTTCTAGTGTTTTATACATGAGTATATAGTGGACCCCCTCCTTGGGGGATTGTAACAAATTGGAAGAAACATTAAGTATAAATAAAAAGTCATTAAAACACAATGGAAAAAACAACTACCTTTTTCTAGAGAAGAGAAGTTTAAAAATTGTCACAGATAGGTTAACTTCAAGGTGGATCTAAACAGACGGATGAGTTTTTTTTAAGTTGAGAAAGAACCAAAGAGAACCTTACGTTGAAAGGAAAGGGTGTCTTCATGGAGTAGCCAGAACGTGTGCTGTTGAAAGATGGAGGGTAAAGGGCACCAACACAGGTGGTGGCGGCCAATGAGGCCATAGAAGTCAAAAGGCGTTGTATTCCATACAAAATATTTAAACGTTAGCCTGTAGAGGCTTAGAATGATTTTAAGCAAGAAACGTATGTAATCCCATTGGAATTTTAGAAAATACTGTGATCGTTGTGTGGAGGATGGGTTGGAAAGGAAGTTGGAGTCAGGAGAATAGATAGGAGGTTATCGTAGTAGTGCCGATGAGGCTCAAAGAGAGTCTGGAACAAGATACTGACGTGTTGCATGCATGTAGCTGGTACTCCTTCACAGTGTGCACGTGGTGTGGCCCTATTTGGTGGCTCTGTCATTGGGATCAGATAGGACATATTTGAAACGTATTTAGGATACATTTTGAAAGAGAGAATTGATGGCCTTCATTACACATTGGTCCTGACGGGGAAAGAGTAGACGTGGATCCCAAGGTTGGTGGTAGAGTTATGGAAAGTGATAGGGATTTTCTTAACCCAGATGGAGAATTCAGAAGGACGATCAGGTTTTTGAAGGAAAGAAGTATGAGAGGAATTTTAAGTGAAGCTTTGGTTATCTTGAGTTTGACTTTCCTGGATGATGTTCGTGTGAAAATTGGTGGAGCTCAGGCTAGAACTGGCAGATCCTATATTTTCTCCTGTGCAGCTTCTTGTTCTGCACGTTAGTCCTGTGCTAGAATTAGCATAAGAACTGTTATTCTTAGTACAAAAGTTTGTTGATAAAGTTTCTGTTGCTGTTGCTGCTAAACTGCTTCTTTGAGCTCTGAATATTGAATTAAGCAAAGTTCTGCTTATCGTTGGATTATTTATTAGAGTGTACACTGCAACACTTTGAAGAGGCCTCAGCCCTCTGTTTTCTAGCTGACCATACTCTGGTATTTCCACGTGGTCATGGTCACCTTTTCTCTTTGGCTCCGCGTTCATCCCTTTTCCTTGCCCTGTAGCCACTCCGACGAGCCTAGACTCATGATAAGCAGCAGTGTGCATTTACAATATTTCTAAGGCTTCACTTATCTTACCGCTTCCTCTTAGCTTTTTGCAAGGGGTATTTACCTACCTTTTAAGCTTGTTGAGGGAAAATAGTTTAATTTTAACACTCACAAAACACATTTTTAACAAATCTTTATAACCCCATCACAAGCATACTTAAATCCCTATACCGCACAAATATGAAAAATATATATCTATGCCTGAACAAACATTAATACGTATAAACAAAGGATCACAAGCTATCACTCAGATAAAATACGGGATTTTAGTTTTCTCTCTTTCAAGAAATATAGTGGGCCTTTTATCAATAAAGATAATTGGTTTTTTAATTGTACCATGGATTTCTAGTTTAGGATTAACTTTATAAGCACCTTTTTATATCAGCTTCTAATCCCCTTTCAAACTTAGTCTGGTCAAAATCCTCGATTTTATCCCCATTATAGGGTTAAGACCCCTCTACTTCTGTCAAAAGCTCGGCTAGGACATAGTCATGTGGGGGAAACAAGATGGGAACACAAATGTGAACTTAGTACCCTGTGAAACTCTGTAAGCTTTATCTCTGTATTAATTTTGATCATCAGAAAATCTCAACTTCTGGTCTTTACCGAGTTACAATTTCATATTGAAACCTTTTGGCTTTTTTGTTTTTAACGAGACTGCTTCAAAGACAAGATCCATTATGTTGCTCAGCACTTTTGTGACAAATGCCTCTTGGAAATGAGGCTCAGTGAATCCCCACCCTTAAGGGCTGTAGCTTTTCTCAGGTGATGGGATGTTTCAATTTCTCTCTCTCTGCTGGCAATTCTTAGTCTTATCACATCTGTCCTGTGATTTTTATTTTTTTGTGAGCTGCTTTAGCTGCAGGATGAAGATAGTTACTTTTTAACATCCTTTTTTTAGTTAAGTTTTTCTCAAAACTTGACGTTTTCCCCAAATCTCTTTGGCATCATATTCCTTTCCTGTCCACACCTGTCACCAGGGCTATTTCTAACCCTGTATTAAACTGGGTCAGGAAAATGGACTAAATCAATACTTCATAGAAATCTCGTCTTAATTCATGTATCTAAAAATCTACTATTATTAAGATTTTGTATAATGTCCTATATCAGTGACATTACTATCCTAAAAGTATTTTTGTTGTAATCTAACTGCAAATTTTCTCATTTAAAATTATTTCATATGATGCTAAAATGCAATTAGGCTATTTTTTGTTTCTTGAGGCCTCACTGAGTAATGTAGGTAAGAAAATGCCTGAACCATGTAATTGATATTTTCAAATTTATTAAATGTTATGACCTATGTGGATAGCAATCAGTTTTCTGTTTAAATTTTACTTAGTTCAATTTCATATTTAGAAAGTGGTATCTGTTATTGATGGTTAATTTTTAGATCACAAAAGGCTTAAACAAAAAGTCAAATTTTATGATTCAATACCCTGAGATTAAAATGGGTAAATCTGGACATACCAAATTTCAGTTCTTCACTATTGGGATGTGGTCAATGAATACATTTTTAAGAGTTTTAGAAATGCATTAAGCCACTGATTTTCTCAAAGTCTTTTCACTAAGGGAAGGAATAAGGGGCATGCCGGTATTTATTACTGCTTTCTGCTTTGCAGTATTTCTAACAGAAAGCATTCTCCTGGAGCAAGGAGAGGGCCTGAGATGTGAGTGCCGGTCACTGTAACGAGGCTGATTGTGCTTGATACTCTCTCTTCCTTTCCTTTCCATCTCCTGTGAAGGACGTCAGTTCTTGCTAGCGCTGAAGGAGACTCACAGTTAGTTTGCTTCTTGGCTGTAATTACTTTTTGCGCTTAAAGGGTCTTGTGTGATTTGCTCATACTTGAACTTCTGAAGGAACTGTGAACGGACTCCAAACACTGGAAGGTACTCTGAAGAGGGGCTGGCCAAAGAGGGAGGCCTGTGTGGGGGTGAATGAAAATTGCCGGTATTCCAGAGACAGACAGACAGCGACAGAGACCCCGAGAAAACTCTTGTTTGAATTGTCACGTCTGGAGTTCTGGAACCAGTTCACATTCTGAGGGTATAGGATGAGAATTCTGAAAGGCTACTTCTAGAGGAGTGACATCATATGACAGATATAAACTCCCATATTTGCTGACTTTAAACAGACAAACAATCCTAGACCAGATTTGACATCAATGAAAAACACTGAATTCTTTCCTCATTTCAATCATCCCTACTCAATTCTGCTTGTGTATCAAAGACACAATACCTCACTTCCATAGTCACTGAATTCTTTTACTTTGATGAATGCTTGCAATTAAACTCTACTTACACACTTGGTTAATAAGATTACAGAAAATTACTCACACTTTTAATTGATTTTTTTTTTTTGCAGGCTTGAAAATGTCTAGGCACATTGATTATGGTCAGTTGAACGCATTATGCCAGACGAGAGGACTACAATACAAGTAAGTTATTCATGCATCTTTTTCTGTTGTTCAAGTGAATATAAATATGTTTGTTTCATGGATAAATTAGAGTAATAAAGCAGTGTTGACTCTCATAGGTACCTGATTCACCACACAGATAAAAACATTTGAAAACCTGGGAGTTATTCCTCCAGATTGAAGGGACAGAATATATATGTCATATTTTAAGGAAACAATTCAGTTTGAAGCAAACATAACTCATCCCTTGCTGGGCCCTTTCTGGTACTTAAAAAGCAGTCATAAGGGGAAAAAGCTTTAAATGGTTGAAAACACTAATCCTGAGTGAAAGGAGGACTTTAGCAGTGCACTAGGGATGGCCAGCTGAAATAGGCTAGAGTCAAAGAGCCTGGAAATATCACAGAGCAAAGCCCAGGATTCCTAAGATGTGCGATACTTGAAGATAGAATTTAAAAACACATATTTTCTTGCCAACTCCTTTCCCCAAGTCGGATTTTTGAAATTATAGTACTAGTTGGTTTCTTCCACATCCGTCAGTCTACCCACCCTCCCACCTTTCTTCACTAAGGGAGGACCTTGCGTCATTTTTTATGGGACTGCTGAAAAAAATGCCCTAAGTGGACAGACTTTCCCTCTCTACTTTAAAACATCTCTAAGTCACTTCCTCTTAATTATTTCAAATTATTTCTATATCTTCATCCATGTTTCCATTCCTTCTTTCTCAGAGAAAGGCAGGAGGGCATGCTTCCTTAATATTCCAAGGGTTTCTCCAAGAATGATTTTTTTTTTCTACACACTCTTGCATCCTCCTCCCTCCCAGTGACTTTGGGCACAGGGTGAAGAATTCAGTCCATGAAGTCTGGAGTCAGACCTCCTGGTGTGAATCCTGGCTCAGCCGCGTACCAGCTATGTGACCTTGGACTGGTTACTTAATTTCTCTGTGCCTCAGTTTCCTCATTTGTAAAATGGAGATAATAGCAGTACCCATTTCAAAGAGTCCTTAGGATGATTAAATGAGCTAACGTATGTAAAGTCAGCAGAGTCTGGCACACAGTAAAAGCTATATGTGTTTATTATTATTATCGTTGTTGTTCAAGCTCATCCAAGTTTTTAACTGTTGAACTTGTCTTATATGCTGGTCCCTTTTCTAACAAACAAGAAGTTAGTTAGGCTTTGGGAGCTGAATTCCTTCTTTCCTCTCACTTTCCTTTGCTTTCCAGCTCAGATATATTTTTTTTATTTGAGTTCATAATAGTTTACGTCGTTGAAATTTCAGTTGTACATTATTTCTTGTCTGTTACTACATAAGTGCTCCCCTTCACCCCCTGTGCCCACCCCCCCAACCCCATTCCTCTGGTAACCACTAAACTTTTTTCTTTGTCCGTGTGTTTGTTTATATTCCGCATATGAGTGAAATCATCTTGTGTCTGTCTTTCTCAGTCTGGCTTATTTCACTTAGCATAATTCCCTCCAGGGCCATCCATGTTGTTGCAAATGGGGTCGTTTTGTCTTTTTTATGGCTGTGTAGTATTCCATTGAATATAAATACCACATCTTCTTTATCCATTCATCGGTTCATGGGCACTTGTGTTGCTTCCATGTCTTGGCTATTGTGAATAGTGCTGCAATGAACATAGGGGTGCATAAGTTACTTTGGATTATTGATTTCAAATTGTTTGGGTAGATATCCAGTAGTGTGATAGCTGGGTCATATGGTGGTTCTATTTTTAATTTTTTGAGGAATCTCCATACTGTTTTCCATAGGGGCTGCACCAGTTTGCATTCCCTCCAGCCGTGTATGAGGGTTCCCTTTTCTCCACACCCTCTCCAACATTTGCTATTTTTAGTTTTAGTGATTATAGCTATTTTAAGAGGTGTAAAGTGGTATCTTAGTGTAGTTTTGATTAGTGATGTTGAACATCTTTTCATATGGTTATTGGCCATCTGTGTATCTTCTTTGGAAAAATATCTGTTCATATCCTTTGCCCATTTTTTGATTGGGCTGTTTGTTTTTTTGTTGTTCAGTTGTGTGAGTTCCTTGTATATTATGGAGATTAAGCCCTTGTTGGATATATGATTTGCAAATATTTTCTCCCAATTGGTGGGTTGTCTTTTTGTTTTGATCCTACTTTCTTTTGCCTTGCAGACACTCTTTAGTCTGATGAAGTCCCGCTTGTTTATTTTTTCTTTTGTTTCTCTTGTCTGAGAAGACGTGGTATTCGAAAAGATCCTTTTAAGTTCAATGTCAAAGAGTCTACTCCCTGTATTACCTTCCAGGAGTTTTATGGTTTCAGGACTTATCTTCAAGTCTTTGATGCATTTTGAATTTATTTTTGTGTATGGCATGAGATAATGGTCTACTTTCATTCCTTTGCATGTGGCTGTCCAGTTTTCCCAACACCATTTATTGAAGAGACTATCTTTTCTCCATTGTATATTCTTGGCACCTTTGTCGAAGATTAGCTGTCCGTAGATGTTGGTTTTATTTCTAGGCTTTCAGTTCTGTTCCATTGATCTGTGTGCCTGTTTTTGTACCAGTACCATGCCATTTTGATCACTACGGCTTTGTAGTACATTTTGAAGTCAGGGATTATGATGCCACCAGCTTTGTTCTTTTTTCTCAGGATTGCTTTAGCAATGGGTCTTTGGTTGCCCCATATGAATTTTAAGATTCTTTGTTCTATTTCCGTGAAGAATGTCATTGGGATTCTGACTGGGATTGCATTCAATCTGTAGATTGCTTTAGGTAGCATGGACATTTTAACTATGTTTATTCTTCCAATCCATGTACATGGAGTCTCTTTCCATCTCTTGATGTCATTATCTATTTCTTTCAATAATGTCTTATAGTTTTCATTGTATAAGTCCTTCACCTCCTTAGTTAAATTTATTCCTAGGTGCTTTATTCTTTTTGTTGCGATTGTAAATGGAATTGTATTCTTGAGTTCTCTTTCTGTAAGTTTGTTATTAGAGTACAGAAATGCAATCGATTTTTTAAAGTTGATTTTGTACCCTTCAACTTTATTGCAGTTGTTAATTATTTTGTAATAGTTTTCCAATGGATTCTTTAGGGTTTTCTATTTATAAGATTATGTTGTCTGCAAACAGTGAGAGTTTCACTTTTTCACTCTCTATTTGGATTCTTTTTATTCCTTTCTCTTGCTTAATTGCTCTGACGGAAACCTCCAGTACTATGTTGAATAAGAGAAAAATATGGAACGCTTCATGAATTTACGTGGCATCTTTGTGCAGGGGACATGCTAATCTTCTCTGTATTGTTCCAATTTTAGTATATGTGCTGCTGAAGCGAGCACTCAGACATTTATTTAAAAACATGTTTCTAGATTTTTTTCCCCTTCAGGGATCATAATAGAGATCAAATCATCTGGGTCTGAGTCTGCCAAAGTATCCATTCTACACAAATTTCATCAGCCTCTGTCTTCTGCTTTGATGATCCCCCTGGCAGTGTTCTCTCATTAGACACTCCTCTGGTCCACGCCCCAGTAGACTTCCATCTACTGAGTCTGACGTTTACTGTGCCTTCTCCTAGACATTAAATCCCCTGAATTTCTTGGATGTTTTCTTTTGCGGCAGTTGCGCACATCCTGGGAGTGGCCACGTTTTAGGGTACCAGTGTATAGGCTTGGGGTCATTCTTTTAGAAAAAGAATATAAGATTACATATCAAAATTAGATATGAAAATGAATATTTATTTAGAATGAGACAATAAATTACAATGAGTTAATGAAGGCTTGGCAATTCAGGTCCTTTTTCCCCCTGACACGTTTTTAGGCAATTTACCAGAAATGCACACATAGAAATTATTTCAGTCTGTCAGAAATACAAAGTTGAAGTCAATGCATTTCTCCATATTTACTTATCCTTTATGTATTAATGTTAAAATGACCAGTGTAATATACTTTTCCCTATAATAAAAACAGAAAGAGTGAGAATAAAATGGCTCAAGGACAGAAATTTCTGTGTATAGAATCTACCAGGGGACTTACTTTTGATTCTAAAAAAAAAGTTTCTTCGATCGCAATAAAGGCAGTAGACTGGCATATTATTCTGGGACTTTTGATCCAATGTAGAAGAAAATTGAATAACAGATGGGAGTGATATCACTTTGGATTTCTAAATTTCTTAATTGCAGGACTTTCATCTCTAGTTGACTGCATGGTCCACGAGGGCAGGAGCCTTGTTTGTTTATCTTGTTGCTTCCTAACCCTTCGCATTTAGCATAGGGTTCAATGCTTTGAATTGCATTACCTTCTGATGTTTGGTAGGAATAAATATCTCCTTAAAGCTTTAAAAATATATATGGGTTTTCTACCTATGTTCATTATGAGCATAGACATATATTTATACTGTGATTTTTTTTCTTTTTTTAGTATTCTGCAGAGAGCTAATCATTTTTAAACATATGGTTTTTATAAAAGGGTAGCTTACGATAGTATGACATTCCAATTTTCTTCCTGGACTGTATATTTGGAGATAAACTTAAATACGCATTGAAGAGCTTTTTCATTTGTCAAAGTACTCCACGACTTGATCAGTTGGCTCTTATGTTCTAAAGTTCAATTTACTTAGGAATATATAGAGGAATATGGTTTAAAAGGAAATGTATGTTCTCCCAAGTTTCAAATAATGATAAAAACAGAAGCTACGTCTTTGCCACTACATTTTCCAATGTGGCCAAGTATTCTTGTCACTTCATACAAAAACCTTTAAACATGTCTAAATTAGGAAATATAGAAGACAAATGCAGTCATGATGCCCATGCATTTGTGCCTTTTTATGAAATTGGTGCTCGTCAGTTGCCTTTGTGAGTGGGATATAGCAAGAGCTCTATATTTATTAGTGGTTAATATTACCAGCATATAGCCACTTATACTCAAATACAAGTATGGTTATGCCGACCATATATTTTTTATACTTATAGAGACTATAACTCATAAACAGGTTTTAGCCCAAAGTCCATTTATAAGCTCACTCTGTAGCTTTCAGCATTTTCCCATAGACACAATATTATAGAATGAGAGGATTGTGCAACAGGAAGCCAGCTCAGAAATCATCTGGTGGAAACTCCTGGACTTACAGATAATTAATTGTGCCCATTTTTCCCAAGATGTGTCTTTAAATTTTATACTTCTATAATAAAAAAAGATGAAAATGATATTGTTAAGATTATAGAAATAAATTATAAAAAATAGCATTTAGCAGTTGTTTCTTTCACATTGCTTCAGGTTAAGGTAATTTGCATTAAATTAGTAGAGTATTAGAAATTGAGTGAGGCAATTAAAGGGATTTTAAGGAGGCTGCTGGACAATGTTGAAGATTTTAGAGTCTATTCATAATGGTTGGTTCTTCATTATAGCTATTTTTATTTCAAAATGTATTGTCTTTCTTTTTCTTAATGAGAGTGTTTTGCTAATTCTGTTGGCTTATCAGACATAGACCTTTTTTGACATAAAATAAAGATATGAAGAGAGGTTATTTTTATTTTTAAGGGAATAAACTTTGGAAGAGAAAGGAGAGACAAGAAGAGCTTGAAAAAGATGGTTTATCTACCCATAAAAGAAGTTAACTGAGCTGTGATCTCATGAGCCTTCCTTCGTCTGGAGCAAAGTCAATTTTTATTTTGAAGAGTTTCCGTTGACGACCACCAGTTGGCACTGTCAGTCCAGAGCAGCTTTGTTGTCTTTTGTCGTGGCAGAAAATGTGGGCGGGACAGATGGAATCCTGCCTTTGTTTAGTAGGTTAGGAACAAGTTGGAGGCTTGTAATTCAAGGTGTGCCTGTTAATGTTGTTTTCACCTAAAGTGCATGCTCTTACACCCAATTGTCCAGAGCAGGGTTCTCTACCTAAGGCAGTACTTCCTCCAGGGGGCATTTGGAAATGTAGACACATTTATAGGTGTCACAATGGCTAGGAGGTGACTCTGACACCAAGTGGGTAGGGGTAGGTGTTGTAAACAGTTTGCGATGTGCAGTAAAATTAAGCACATTGGTCCATCCAAAATGCCAATAGCCCTCTGCGATATTGTGATTTATCAGAAGAAATATGTATTTGGTCTTCATCCTGATTCTGGTACACAGCCCCTTAAAGCTTTGGAATTTCCTAAGTGATGAGAGTGATGAAGGTGTCTTAGAGGGTTGGAACTTTCTGCCCCATCCGCTGAGCTCCAGGGAAGGCAGAGGGGCTGGAGGTTGAATCAATTGCCAGTGGGCAATGATTTAATCAATCATGCCTCTGTAAGGAAGCCTCCATAAAAACCCAAAGGACTGGGTTCAGGGAGCTTCTGGGCTGGTGAACCCGGGAAGGTTCAGGGAGAGAGGTGCCCCTGGAGGGGACATGGAAGCCTAACACCCATTCCTGCATAACCTTGCCCTACGAATCTCTCCCATCTGGATGTTCAGTATCATTTATCATATCCCTTTATAATAAACCAGTAAACGTCAGTAAACTCTTTTCTTGGGTTCTATGAGCCACTCTAGCAAATTAATCGAACCTGAGGAGGGGGTCGTGGGAACCTCTCATTTGTAGCCAAGTTGGACAGAAGTTGTGGGTAACCTGAGGACCTACTAGTTGCAATTGACATCTGAAGTGGATGGAAGCAGTCTTGTGGGGCTGAGCCCTTAACCTGTGGGATCTGACAGTATCTCCAGACAGATAGTGTTAGAATTGAGTTGAGTTCTCAGAAATGCAGCTAGTGTCCAAGAATTGTTTGGTGTTATGTGGGAACTGCCTCCGACAAACACACTTTGGAACTGGGTCCATCCCTCCACCCACCTAAGAAATACCGGTCTAGTGGATGTTTTCTTAGATAAACTTTCTCAAGTTAGAGGAGTTGCTGTAGATAATCTCTAAGATATCATTAACCTTCAAATTTCCCTAGATCTTGATGTCAGAAAAAAACTCATATTCTCATGAAAACCTGCTGCCTGTCTCCACTCCCTATCAATATTATCATAATTAGACTGTTAGCTCCTGAGGGAAACAACCACATGAGTTTGCTTCACCACTGCATTTTCCATTGTCTATGTCAGTTCACGGCACCTAGTTGGCCTTCAAAAATTAATTGCTGAATGCTTACCCTTTGCCTCATCATTGAAGCATGAAAATCTTGCAGGCATGTTTTATTCTCTTTTCTCTCTATTTCTCCATTTGTTATACTTAGATTCTATTACTCCTTTATGTTTCCTTTTTTTTCCTCCTCAAAGCCACCCCAGTGCGTGGTTGTATATTCTAGTTGTAAGTCCTTCTAGTTCTTCTGTGTGAACCACCACCACAGCATGGCAACTGACAGATGGGTGGTGTGGTTCTATGATGGGGAAATGAACCCAGGCCACCAAAGCAGTGAAAGCACTGAGCTTTAACCACCAGACCATCAGGGCTGGCTCTGTTCCTTTACATTTCTAATGTTTATTACTCATCTTTTATCCACTGCTCAACTCTAGCTTTTTTATTACATGGCTCTGGGACTACCAAACTTACAACTGGAATTCCATTCTCAAATCTCTTCTTCACTCCTCATTGTCTACTACAAAAAATGATTTGTCTACTACAAAAAGTTGTCTTTTTATTTTATTCATATATTTTTATAGATTTTATTTTTTGAGCAGTTTTAGGTTTATAGAAAAATTGAGCAGAAAGTACAGAGTTCCCAGATGCCCCTTTACCCCTCCTTGTAGTTTTCCATATTATTAACATCTTGAACAAGTATGGTATTTGCATTTGTTATAATGAATTAGCTAATATTGATACATTACTATTAACTAAAGTCCATAGTTTACAATAATGTTCACTATTTGTGTTGTACATTCTAGGGTTTTTGGCAAGTGTATAATGACATGTATCCACCATTACAGTATCATACAGAATGGTTTCACTGCCCTAAAAATCCCTCGTGTTCCACTTATTCTTCTCTCCCGCCCTAATCCCTGGTAATCACTGATCTTTTTACTGTTTTCATAGTTTACCCTTTCCAGAATGTCATATACTTGGAAAAATACAGCATGTGGTCTTCTCAGATTGGCTTCTTTCTCTTAGCCATAATGCATTTAAGGGTCCTCCATGTCTTTTCATGGCTTGGTAGCTCATTTCTTCTTTTTGATTTTTTTTTTTAGGATTGGCACCTGAGCTAACATCTGTTGCCAATTTTTTTCCTTCTTCTTCTCCCCAAATCCCCCCAGTACGTAGTTGTATAGTGCCTCTGATTGTGCTATGTGGGATGCCGTCTGAGCATGGCCTGATGGGCAGTGCCATGTCTGTGCCCGTGATCCAAACTGGCGAAACCCTGGGCGCCAAAGCAGAGTGTGTGAACTTAACCTCTCAGCCATGGGGCTGGCCCCCAGCTCATTTCTTTTTGTCACTGAATAATATTCATTGTATGGATATACTACAGTTTACCTGTTCAATAATTGAAGAATGTTTTGGTTGGTTCCAAGTTTTAGCGATTACGAATAAAGCTGCTATAAACATTCATGTGCAGGTTTTTGTGTGAATGTTAAGTTTTCTACTCATTTGGGTAAATACCAAGGAGTGCGATTGCTGGATTGTATGGTAAGAGTGTGACTAATTTTGTAAGAAACCAAACTGTCTTCCAAAGTGGCTTTACCTCTGCCTTTTCACCAGCAATGAATGAGAGTTCTTGTGGTTTCATATTCTTGACCGCAAGTTGTGTTGTGACTGTTCTCAATTTTAGTCATTCTTAATAGATGTGTCATACTTTTCTGTTATTTTAATTTACATTTCTCTGATGACCTATGACGTGGAGCATCTTTTCGTATGCTAATTTTTCATCCCTATATCTTTATGAGATGTCTGTTCAGATCTTTTGCCCATTTTTTAGTTACGTTGTTCGTTTTCTTATTGTTGAGTTTTAAGAGTTCTTTGTATATTTTAGACCACTCTTTTATCAGATAGATGGTTTGCAAATATTTTCTCCCAGTATGTGGATACTTTCCACTCTTTCAACAGTATCCTTTGCAAACAGAAGTTTGTTAATAAAGTCCAACTGATCGATTTTTTTCTGTCACAATTATGCTTTTGGTGTTTTATCTAAGAAGACATTGTCAAACCCAAGGTCACCTAGATTATCTGCCTATGTCTGTCTATGAGTTTTATATTTTTGCATTTTATGTTTAGGTCTATAATCCATTTTAAGTTAATTTTTGGGAAGGGTGTAAAATCTGTGTCCTGATTCATTTTTTTGCAGGTAGGTGTCCAGTTGTTACAGCACCGTTTGTTGAAAAGTCTGTCTTTTCTCCATTGAATTGCCTTTGCTCCTTTGTCAGAAATCATTTGACTGTATTTTTGTGGGTCTATTTCTGGGTTCTCTATTTTGTTTCATTGATTTTTTCATCTATTCTTTTGCCAGTATTACCCTGTCTTGATTACTGTAGCTTAATAGTAAAACTTGAAGTTGCTTATTTACTTGTATGTTTTTTAAATTAATAATTCAAAAAGAATATGCATGTGTACATTTCTCTTGTAAAACTGAAAACAATGCAAATAATTTTGAATTTTCTTTTGACCATTCTCCTGACCATCACTTAATTTTAAATTCCTTCCCCATCCCTGGAGGTAGTCAGTGTTAAATCAGTCAGTGGGTATCTTCCTAGTCCTTTTCTGTACCTTTACATATGTTTCAGTAACCAGGATAAATTTACAGCATTGATGTGTAAGTGCATGGTCTGTGTATATAAAGGATATAGCATATTGCAGTATCTATCTGCAATTTGTTCTTTTTTCTACCCAACGTGTCTTGGAGATCTGTCCAATTTGAACAGGTATAACTCATTTTTTTTAACTCCTACATATTATTTCATGGTATCAATAAACTACACTTTATTTAACTGCTCCCCTACTGATAAACGCTGAAGTTGTTTCCGGTTTTCTTCTATTTCAAAAAACGCTGCAGTGGATAGCCTTGTAAATGCCTCCTTATTTATGTGTGAGTACTTTTCTAGAGTAAAATACTAATAAGTGTCATTTTTAGGGGACAGGGCACACACACAGACAATTCTATATAGAAAGTACCATATTTCCACACTCCTGTCTCTATACTCTTTATGAAAGGCTAGATCTGGGAATTTGCAAACTTCGTTTTGCAGGCTTCCTTGCCAGCTGCCTTCCCCCGTTAATTTCTGCCAATAGGAGCTGCAAGTAGGAGATTAGAAATCAGAAGAGAAGAAACCATTTTCCTTTCTCTTTCCTGTTGCTGGTGACATTTCTGGAAATGGCTGTATCCCTCTGTCTTTGGCCATGATGACCCTTCTTTGGTGGACCCACCATCTGCTCTGTGGCCCCTACTCAGCAGTTGTAGTCTTACGAGTGGCTCCTCCTGGGCAATCCCAGCCTCTCTTTGGATACTCTATGCCACAGCTACCCTTTTGAGGACTCAGCCTTAGGGATGAAGGTGCTTTGTCCAGGTACTTGTCTATGTGTTAACGCACCCTCCTCTTTTGGCTCTCTTAGTTCTACTTCGACAACTGTATTTCTGTACTAAGTATCCACATGTTTCAAATACTGAGGTGGTTTCTGTTTTTCTGATTGCTACCCTCCTGATTCAGTGAGTTTCAGGACCAGTAATATAATTTGTGGAGCTCAGTGCACAATGAAAATGTAGGGCACCTTGTTAAAACATTATTAAGAATTTCAAGATGGTGATAGTAGAGCGTTAAACTCAGTGTGAAGCCTTTCTGAGTGTGGGTGCTATGTAAGTTCACAGGTCACATCTCGCTCATGAAGCCAGCCTGGTAACTCTCTTTGTACATCTGTCACTCTCACGGTAGCAAAGAAGATGTTTTCTTACACCCTCACCAAAACTTGAACTACCAAACTTTCATCGTAACTCATGTTCATGGACAAAAATTTTATTTTGTATAATTTGTATTTCATGAATTTATTGGCCACCTGGCTGTCCTTTTCGATGATTTTCTGTTTATACCGTTTGCCCTTTTTTTTCTGTTGAGTTGTTTGTAGGTATTATGTGCCTATTTTGGAAATTAATTTTCTGTCAGGATTAATGTGTGTTGCAAACATTTTCTGCTTGATCACTTGCCTTTTCCTTTGTTCACGGTATCTTTTGTCATACGGAAGTATTTTAATTTTTATCCAGTTGAATTTTTCTTTTGTGCCTTTTTGCTGTTTGTATCTTGTTTTAAAAAGACCTTCCTATCCCAACATTATTATTTTTTTCCTATATATGCTTTTATAGTTTTCTAATGTTATTTTTTGATGCGTCTAGGTTAATATGTTTTAACACATTTCATTGCTCAAGATTATCCAATAACTTTTCACCGTATAAAAAATGAAGTCAAATCCACATGGATATCAGAGAGGTACCTCTAACTTTGCAAATCTAAGACAGAACTTTTAATTTTATTTTCTCTCCACCTATTAATCTCCTGCTCCCACGTTTTAGTAAATGGCAACTGTACAAATTCCAGTTGGTCAAGACCGAATTCTTGGAGTCATCACTGCCTGCTCTCTTTCTCTTTTATACCTTATATCCAATCATATCCTCATGGCTCTACCTTCAAAATATATCCAGAATATAACCATTTCTCGCCACCTCCACTGCAACCATCCTGGTCCAGACCACCACATGCTCTTGCCCAGATTATTGCGATAGCCTTCTCATTGGTCTTCTTACTCCATCCCTTGCCTCTTTACAATCTGTGGCTGGTAGAGCAGCCAGAGAAATCCTGTTAAAATATAATCTAGAACATTTCACTATTTGCTCAAGGTATTCTAATGGCTTCAATACCACTCACGGTAAAAGCTAAGATATTTACTGTGGCTCACAGGGTTGTACCTGATCTCACTTCCACTGCATCTCTGACCTCTTCTACACGAGACCTCTAGCTTATCGTGCTCCAGCCACAGTGGTCTCCATGCTCCGTTCCTAGCACACCAAGGACGCTCCTGCCTCAAGCCTTTCACACTGGTGCTTTCTGTCAAGATTGCTCTTTCCTTAGATAGCCATGTGCCTTTCCCCTTCACTTCCCTCAGGTCTCTGCATTCTGTGACCATCCTGTAGGAAACAGGTTCTTTTAGCACGTAGTCCCTGATTCTTGCTTTCATTTCTTAACACCACATCAGACATATTATGTGGTTACACATTTATTTTCATTGTCTTCCCTCTCTAGATTGAAAACTTCTTGAAGACAAGTCTTGCTTTACTTGATGATATATTTCCAGTGATTAATCTCCCCTACACCTAGTTTAATTTTATTTATACTTCAAGGTCCGGATTGTCTCTTCACAGGTTTTTATTCTCCTGCACATCTGTTCAAGGGCGACTGTAGGCTGGGTGTCTGAAGGAATGCGTGCTAGTCTTTGCTCTGCCATTAAGTTCAGTTGAGATTCTTGGAATATCCGTTAAGCTTTCAGGCTCAGTTTTCTTATTTGCGAAAGGAAGGACATGAACTTGATTTGATACAAGGACAGTTTTTGTCTTATTACTATATAAAACCAAAGCTATGTTTTTGTCCACATTTTTATCTTAGTGAATAACAAAATTATCTACCTGGCTGTGCAAGCCAGAAACTGAAAAATCACACCAGAATCCCATCTTCCCTCCATCTTAGACACACATTTGATAAGGCAATTGTAATCCCATTCCTCACAAGACCTTTTACAATTGCCGCTTCCTACATCTCCAGCCTTGTCTCCCAGTGACTCTTTCTCTCCTCCGTAGCCATGACTGTAACTCATAGTATGTCGACTACACCGGCACCGTGTTATTGAGGGCCTTTGTACGATTGCTCATACTGATTTTTCTGTCTCAAATACCATTCTCCCATCCACCTGCATCCACCAATGAACAGGTGAACTGATCTTTATATTCAAATCTGCAATCTGCCTCTGCAGGAAGAGTTTTCTGATGCTTCTTCTCCCTCATGCAGTTGCCTTCTCCGTTACCACTTCACTTTGCACCGTGTTCTATCAGAGCACTCCTGATAATTTCTCATGCATGTTTTAAAAGCTGGTTTCTCTCTGTTTTAATACAGATAGCTCCCTGAAGTCTGTATTCATTATGTTAGGTTACAGTATGCAACTGCTGATATGATGTAACAAAAGACTCAAAAATACTGTGGTTTAGGTAAAAGGTGTTTTTCACTCTCGGTAGTCTGGAGATGGTGTTCCATGTGTGTGCAGAAGCTCCGCCCCATGAAGTCGTTCAGGGACACACGTTTCCCTCACGTTGGTGTTTTGACATTGGCTAGTTGTTTCCTTGTCAGTACAGTCGAACATGGCCACTGCCACATCTGGTTCCACTCCACTGACAGGAAAAATGTGAAGTCAAGGACAAGCGATTTCCTATTTGATTAAGGAGCAGAATTTCTGTAATCACTTCTTACATTCCACTGGCAAGAACTTTGTCTTATGGCCACACCGAGTTGAAAGGAGGCTGGGAAATGTCCTCTTGAGCTGGGCAGCCCTGTGTCTGGGAAGAAGTGGTGCGTGAATTTGGGAGAGATCAATCAGTAGTCTGCCAACCCAAACAGAAACCCTATCTTTCAATCTTTCTATCACAGAGCCTAGAACACCCTAGAGACTCAATGAGTGTTTTTAATGAGAGACTGGATAAATATCTTGATGTTATTTCTTATATTTTCCAACTCCTTATTTCTCTGTGAAGCATTCTGGAATTTCTACAGATATATCTTCAAGCTTATTACTTTCCTATTCAGGTGTCTCTAATCTGATCTTCAACCCATTCACCGAGTTTTTAATTTTAATAATTACAATTTTCATTTTGAGAAGTTACACTAAGTTCTTTTTTCAAACTTGCCTGGCTGTTCCTGATGGTCTTTTTTATTGGTCATCATTGTGATTCCACCTTTTATTTCTATTAATATTTTGTAGAAACGCTTCTGTATCTAACACCTCAAGATTTGTAGGGTTTAGGGGTGTAAATCTGACATTTGTTGTTTCTGCTGACCTTCACTCATGGTAGCATGTCTTTGCAGTTAAACTTTCTGTGGAAAATGTGCTTATTCTTAACATGTAGTAGCATGTGCCTTAAATTGTGGATAATTTCCCCCAGAAAGAATGTATATCTGTTTTTTGCTAGAGCCAGTGTGCACCATCAAGCTGGGACTACTTTCTCATTCAAGAGTTTTTCTCCAGAGCAGAGTTCTCAGGATGGGCTCCCCTCCTTTCTTCTGGCCAAGGCTCACATTCCTTCCAGCAGTGCTCCTATCAGAGTGACTGCCCTCCCCCAGCCCTACCCCTGCTCTGTGCCTGCTCCTCACACCCCAGGAACCCACTCACATTCATCATTCATTGTGATGGTCCTGGGAGACCTTGATTACCTCTTGCAAGACCAACAGTGCATCAGAAAATTGTTATGCAAGATATGCACAACAGCAGGGTTCTTCAGAGAGTCAAGATGCCATGATGTATGTAACTTGAAGATTCCTCTTTCTAAGGTATGCTGTCCTGCACTACAGGACAATGAGTGCCAGATATTTCCTCTTTAATAGCTTTGTTCCAGTGATGCAAAGGTTCCCTCGGAGTCACTGTCCAGGTCCTTTTTAATAAAGAAATCTCTTTCTCACGGCTAAAATATCCAAGTCTTAATAACATTTAACATAACAAGAACCTCATTCATATATATTGCTATAGGAAGATTTAATGTTGACTCAAATTCTTGTCCTTTTTCCGAAAATGGGGTTTATAGCTCCACATTTTTAACAAAATAAAAATTTTGTTCCTGCAAGCTATATATTCTGTACTTGAATTTATATTATTATTCTCATTATTGCATGCTTAACATATTGTAAACAGTGGCCTAGACTTTACATTTATTACTTGTAACTGCTGCAACAATCCTAAAGGTAGGGGGTCCTTTTCTAGAGCTAAGGAAATAAGTGAAAGGTTGAAATACCTTTACAAGGATAAACCACAACTTCGGTTTTATATGCAAATCAGTTATTTTTTTCTCAAGATAGAACTTGAGTTATTTTAGGGGAAATAAAATTATATGACAGATTACTATCTCTCTAAAAGGTTTAGATTCAGTCTTCAAGTCAGATTTTTGCAGTTAACTTTGTCAAAAGAGATCTTTTAGTTTTTCCCCAGGAACTTTATGAAATTGAAAAGTTAGGGATTAATCTTTATGGTTAATTACGTGCAATAGCATGTGGAACTCCTTTGAAAAATACAACTTTGAACCCATGAAGTCATTGGCTAATGAGCTTTATCCATAGATAAGGAAGATGATCAAATGAGTTCGTAACTGGAAACTAACATTTCCAAAAGTTTAAAAAATAAATATAGAGGAGACCAGATAGAGTGACACCTTGTAGTGGCATTATCTGAAGATTGCTGATTGATTGATCTTTTAATTTAGATCTAGGGCATATTCAGTACATTGGCATTATTAAGGATCATTTTTTCTTCAACTTAATATTGTGATAAAATGATGAAATCCATTATATATGGTATAATATATAATAAATAAAATAAAGATATAAATCCATTATATAATATGTAAATACCATATCATACATATTTTATATACATACAAAATCAACTGAATTCACATCAAACTGAACCTGTGCCTTTCTTCTAATGTGCAAGGGTAATATTCATATTCCTTTCAATCTTCATTAAATAAATGTGTAGACGCTACAATATTCGTAAGACAAATTCAGGAGAAAAAAAAACTGTAAGAGGTTGGATAGGTTCAACTTTTACAACTTGTTTTAATTAATTTAAAATAAAAAATGTAAATTACCTTAGGGCAATCACATAAATATAATTAATCAATAAGTATTTTATTAAAAGTTTATGTCCCTAGACTTGTGAGCAGAGCCGGATGGGATGCAGAAGATATATTGCAGTAGCTAGGGTATTTCTAGCTGCTATAGATAAATTCTAAATCTCAGTGGCTTAACACAGTAGAAGTATCTTTCTTTCTCATGGTAAGCTCTCTTGGGTATTTTTGATAGGCAGGCTATTCTTAAGGTTTAGGAACTCAGGCTTCTTCCAAATTTTTGCTCTCTCATCTTTTTCATGTGGCTCCCAAGTCCAGCCTGCTCATTTGTTTCAAGCTGGGAGGGGCAAAGACATGAGAAATTCCGTATGGAAGGGGTTTTCTGGGAGGTTGGGGGGAGATTTTGATAAGCCTGGTCCTGAAGTGGTGTACATCCTTCCCAGCCCCTCTTCCGTCGTCCACTGGCTAGAACTCAGCTGTGTGGCTACATGTAACTCAAGGGAGGTTGGGAGACGTGGTATAGCTCTGTGCTTAGGAAGAAGACAGTTTGGAGTAGGATAGAGAAATCTTTGAGGTAGATATAAAGTCACTGAATTTTAGACCTGAAATTGTTCTTATTATTTAGACATATATCTATCATTTTGTGGATAAGGAAATGAGGCATATAAAGTTTAAATGACCTGCCTATGTTTATATAAAGTAGAAAAATTAGGATACAAATTCAGTTATCTTGACCTCAAGACTAAGTTCTTCCATTTCTCATCATAGGCGCAATCTAGTAAGGGAGGCAGGAAGTAACTAACTACACATCATGCAGTTACAGAACCCTGACAAGGCCATCAACTGGTGCTCCTTCCCCTGACCTGGGATAGTGTAATTGGTGTGCAGCCCAAAGACTGATTTTGATGGATCCACATGGCAGTTGAAGAATTTTAGCATAATACCCTCAAGGTCCATCCATGTTGTTGCTAAGCGAAATAAGTCAGACAGAGAAAGCCAAATACTGTAGGATTTCACACATGAGGAAGAAAACAGCAACAAACCAAATACATAGGTATAGAGATTAGATTGGTGGCTATGGGGATGGGGGAGGGTGAAAGGAGTGAAAGGGCACACGAGTGAGGTGACTGATGGTAATTCATTTTTGGGTGGTAAACATGATGCAGTCTACACGGAATTCAAAATACAATGATGTACACTTGAAACTTATATAATGTTACAAACCAATGTTACTGCAATAAAAAGTAAATGAATAAAACTATGCTTTTACAAGGAAATTTTAAAGTAAGTTGCTGTCTTAGTCTGCTTTGTCTACCATAACACAATACCATAGACTGCCTTAAACAACAGCGATTTATTTCTCACATTTCTGGAGGCCGAGAAGTCCAAGATCAAGGTGCCAGCCAGCTCCGTGTCTGGTGAGACCTCTCTTCCTGGCTTGCAGACAGCTGCCTTCTTGCATTCCTACTGGACACATAGAGCTGTATATTTTTGTTTCAACAGGAGACTCAGAAACAGGAGTGTCTTGCCAAATTACATTGTTGGGACATGGAACATACCTCACAGGACACTTAGGTCCTCATTCTGAAAATTACATCCTATCTGGGTCTAGCACTTGACTCGTCCATTTCAATCTTCTGCATCTTTCCCTTCTTGGACAGACTACTTTGGAGGCACAGATCATAGACCCTGGGTCCGTGTACACCTGCCACCACATTTAGAAAATTCTCAAGGGTTAAGTGAAGCAGGCAGTTCAGCCGCATCCATAAAGAATAAGAATGGAGGTCCTAGCGTTTCTGTATAAACTTGTTAGCCACTCCAAAGATGATCTGTCTAGATCACAGATTGGAATAATGTTCCAAGTCTTGCAGCATGGGCTCCATGTAGACAAAATAAAGAGACCACACTCTTGTACTTCTTTGGCCTCCGTTGCTATGAAGTGGGGATGATAGGAGTATCAGCTAATACAGCTGTGTAAGGATTCAATGATCTGATACGTGTAAGCTGCCTAGACTAGAGCTGGCATGTACAGTCACGTGCTGCATAATGATGTTTCAGTCAACAACAGCCGCATATATGATGGTAGTCCCATAATATTAGTCCCACATAGCCCAGATGTGTAGTAGGCTATCCCACCTGAGTCTGTATAAGTACACTCTATGATGTTCACACAATGAAGAAATCACCTGTTGACTGACACATTTCTCAGAATCTGTCCCTGTCATTAAGCAGCCCACGACTGTAGTAAGAACTAACAAATTTTATTATGTAGGGGGGCAGTATATCCAAAAGGTTAAGAGAACAAATTTTGAAGTCAATTCAGTTTTCATTTGGACCTTGTGTCTTCCACTTCCTGGTTATATGAATTAGGCAGATTATTAAGTGTGTATTTTCTTTATGTGTAGAATGGGCAATAAAGAATACCAACCTCATCAGGCTATATAAATAAACGAGACAAAAACGATGTAAAGATCTGAGCACGATGTTTGGCAGATACCTGATATATAACAGGCAGAAGTATAAAATAGTTGATTGTAGAATGTGAGTTCCAAATAGGAAAAACATCTTAGGAAAGTTCCAATGGCATCAGTGGTTGGACTGAAAAAAGAGTAGACTCTTGGTCAACGTATCTCTGTAGTGTGAGAATAGGAATGAAAATGCCTAATGTCATATTTAATTACATTCATATTGCTTAAGTCAATTCAGTTAAGATAAATTGAATAAAATCCTTCAAGTATACAGTGTTTGTTTTGTGTAAAGAATTAACGTGGTGTTTTAGGAACTTTGGCCAAGAGAAAAAAAGCTGTCATAAATATTTTACAATGTGTTGTTATTATTTACATTGACAATAAAATAAGAAAAGGCTTCTCTTCAGGAATTTTATATTCATTGCCATGAGGCAAATATTGACTAAGATGTTTGTCAGCATTCAGTTTTAAGCGTGATCGTTTTTGGTAACTATTGAAATAAACTGTCAAGATAAAGTTTAACATTTGAAAAAATTGGCCAGTTTTCATGGTGGTTGTCAACTGAAAATTGAACAAGGCGGATTTTCCAGATCAAATGTCATGACCTGATCCTGAATGACAATTTGCTGTACTCCAGTGGATCTTCTTAGTGGCATTTCTAACATTTGTAGTGAGTTGAAATCTGCTTCAAATGGAAATCACTTGGAGGAGGATATTTAAAATAGAGAAGCCCACCCAGACGCCACCCTTGGAGATCTTGCTTCATCAGGAAAACGATCAGAAATCTGTACTTATGAAAAGCATCCCAGATGAGTCCAGTGATCTTCAGAATTTGGGAAACACTGATCTTTTGGTCTAACACATCTTTATTGCAGTCTTAAAAAAAAGTGCATGGGATTTTACAAATCTTTACAAAGATTCACATAAATATACCTTCTAGTAATACATATGTAAACCAGATGTGAATGATTTTGGAGAAAATTTAGTTATGTGATATATTTATACAGGGGCCTTAAATAATTACAGAAATAAAAATCTTAAGAAGGTTCAACATAAAAACTAGATTTTTGACGTTGACATCGCCATAAGTTTGATAGTCATAAAATATTTCTCACTGAGACACACTATAGACAATTTTTATAGTGGATATTTTTAAAGTACAAAATGTTTATGATTCATATTTTATCACTTATTTCTTAGACTAAATAGTATAGGGTTAAAGTTATACGAATTGAGTTAAAGCTCTTTCCCTTGGGAACTCTTATACGGTACTTAGAATTTAATTTTTCTCTCTCTTTTTTAAAGCCAGAGCTACTGCAGTATCCTGTCATCTCACAATTTCTTTATAAAGCAGTATCCTAAAATATTCCCACAGCAGAAAATCAGACTGCCAAAACTCTTCAAGCAGGAGGTCAATAGGTAATGATACCTTCTCTTCAAAGCAAGGTTGATGTGTGTGCATGTGCGTGTGTGCACACACTCATGAAAGCACGAGTGGAATGGAATTACGATATTTGGTCAGTTCCCAGCTGTCCACACTATCCAGCGGTCAAGGAAATGGATATTCGTAGGGAAGGGTAAATTTATTTTCTTGTTGAGTAAAAGATCTGTCCACTGCTGAAGAGCATATTTATTTAAACTTTTATCTTTTTTTGCAGAAGGTTAGCCCTGAGCTAACATCTGCTGCCAATCCTCCTCTTTTTGCTGAGGAAGACTGGCCCTGAGCTAACATCTGTGCCCATCTTCCTCTACTTTATATATGTGATGCCCACCACAGCATGGCTTGATGAGCGGTGCCATGTCCGCACCCGGGATCGGAACCGGCAAACCCAGGCTGCAGAAGCAGAACATTACGAACTTAACCTCCGTGCCAACGGGCTGGCCCCATTTAAACTTTTTTCAAAGAATTGTGACCTTTTACTGATGAGTGGCAGTGTTTATAAAAAGGATTAAAGTGTTCTTTAGGGTTTCATGAGAAACTTCCCTGTAGAAATGGTAAGTGCTTGTGGGTGGAGGATATTTGGAGGTGTGCTATGTGTCAAGGAATAAATGACAAAGTCAGAGAGCCACTGACTGGGCTGCAGCTTCTAGATGGACAAGTATTTAAAGGTGTTTCACGTATTTCTAAAGGCAAAGAATGAGACTGCTTCAGTGTGTTGCAGGAGGTGTGACTGCCTTCTCTGTGCGGGAGGAGGATGGGTTGCTGGGTCACGTTGTGATGCTACTCCTTTCGAATTGTCCCTGGCCCTGGTGGGGTTCTTACAACAGTTCAACATCAGGCCAGGAAAAGCATTCTCTCCCCTTAGACATCATTCCTACAGAGGAGCCCTGAGAATCTCAGAGCGGAGATGCACCCCCCACCCATACTACTCAAGGAGACTTGATCTGCCCACACGCTGGACCACCTCACTGCCCCTCTGCCCAATTGTGCCTTGTATAACTTCTGTTGCCCTATCTGTAGCATTGTATTTCACTTGTATATTTATTAGTCTGTGTTTGTATTTCTCACACTTAGCAGAGGGGCTGACACATCATTGGGACTAATAAATGTGTGTTGCTCCCTGAGCAAACTTATTTACTGGCTTTCTAAGGATGTTAATCAAAAATATGTTTTATCTATTTATGTCACCAATATAAAGATAAAAATTCAAACAAAATTATCATCACAAATTATGTGCTCAGGAGCTGCAGGATGTCAGCATGGGTGACATGGACCTACTTCATTACATAAACTTTCTTTTTATTTATAGCAGTTGGGGTAATATGTGGAATATATCATATTAGTTAACTGGGAAAAATCTCTGGAAGATGGAGTTGCTCTGCCTTTTCAAGAACAATTCTGTTAAATGGATATAAATCTCATGAAAAATAGAGATTCAAATATAACATTTTACAGCACCTTATCTACCCTCTGGATCAAACTATGTCCCCAGATGGGAGGCTCCCTGGCATGATGATGCAAAGCTTATACTGTGATTTAGCAAATTAACATCACTCCATAGAAGTATCTAATAGAAAAATGTAATTTTTATTGCAAGTATGCTCTATTGCTGTTCTGTTCTAATTGATCAGAGTGAAAGCTATAAACTTAGCTCAGTCTGTAGAATAAGGGACCGGGAGCTGTTATGGAGCGCTGAGAAGTCTAACTTGCCAACGTATTTCTTCATTAACTTACCAGCATTGGGTCTACTTCTTTAGTTAAGATGTTATTTTCAGAGGACTACAGAGAGGCATACCAGTGCCCATAAACACACTTGGTAATGGAATATCACCTTTATATTTTTTAAGAAACAAAACCCCGAGACCCAAGATTGATATTAATAGCCAAACTGTGGTTTGAAGGTAAAAATAATGGGCCACCAAATACACAAGGACTCAGGAAATACGTTATATTAGTTAAGATTTGTTGTTCTGAGAGAAACACCAATCGATTTAGCTCAAGAAGCAAAGGGAATTTTGAAGATCACATTTCTGAAATGTTTGAGAGTAGAGCTAGCTTCAGGCTTAAATGGTGACATTGGGACTCAGTTTCCCTCCTTATCTCTGCCTCATCTTTGCTGGATTGGTTTCAGCTTCACTCTCTGTGTGGCATGTGGGACAGACCAGAGAAATTTCTTTTAAGGTTCGGATGAGGAAAGAGGTGGTCTCTTGAAACAGGTGCAGCGGAAGACTCAGCGCATGTCTTGTTGGATTGCGTCTCTTCCCTGGATTGTCGCTGTGCTCTGATCTGCTGGTCCTGAGTCACACGCCCATCCATAGAAGGGGAGTGTTGTTGACACTACATGAAGCATGTAGGATAAGAGTAGGAGAAGAAGTGAAATCTCGGAAGAAAATTAAGATATTCTTAATACAAAAATGGTCAGTGGACACATAAACCTTGATTAAAATTTTCTTGAAGACATGCTAGTCTACAGGAGGTTGAATAAAAATTAAGAAATTAAGAAAAAGAAAGCAATACTTTGAGAAATTGGCAGTGAACTTTGAAATCATATATACAAAGATTTAAGACTAAGTAACTATGGAAACGTGGTTAAGAAACAGGTTGTATAAGCTGTAATTATTGAAAGAAATGATTCTAATAATGATAATAATTTTCCTGAGACAAAATTTCCAGACTATATCTAGAAACAGCAGTAGAGGAGAGAGTGGGAAGCATGATCCTGTGTTTACTTTTTATAGAAGTAAATAGAGCATGCTTTGGTTCTAAAATTTGTAAGATAATATAGATTTCAAGTTTTATTTAGAGATAAAAAAATCACTTTTAGAACTAAAAATATGCTGTATAACTTTAATATTACCATAGGGGAACCAAATGAAATGCACAGACTACTTGTCAAAAGTAAAAAAAAACAACAAAACTCAAATGAAACTTCAAGGATGTGTTAACAAAAACAGAACATAAAATAAATGACTGATGATCCATCATACAAACACGTTACAGTAATAAATGCAGCATATTCTCAGATTGGATCTAAAGTAAATTCCAATTATTATATTCTGCGCTAAGTTTAAAAAATAAATGGCTTGGAAAGTTTAAAAGGAAAAAAGGATAAAACTATGCCCAGCAAATGCATGCCACAAGGAAACAAGATTTGCAATATTAACATCACGTAAAGTAGAATTTGAGATTAAAAAGAAATAAATAGAATCAGGAAGGTCACTTTTTCATTCATTAAAGGCACCAGTCAAAATTAAAGGTATAGCCTTAAGCAACCTCAAGATTCCAGATAAGGTAGAAAAGAGAGAAGTACAATAATAATTTGGGACTTTCCATGTATGGGATGTCAGCTTTGGTGTTAGGTTACAAGATGACTGTGGCTTCCAGTTGGAATCCTTCTCTCACTTTTATCGTCTCTCGTGATCCCTCTTGGATCCTGTCAGGGGGAAGACAAATGCCATGTCATGAGGCAGCCCTTGGACAGGCCCACGTGACCAGGCCAGCTGTCCCATGAGCGAGCTGGGAGTGGAGCCTGCCTCAGTCCAGCCTTGTGGTGATTCCAGCTCCCGCTGATTCCTCGAGGTAGCCGTACGTACGAGGCTGTGAGATAATAAATGTTTATTTTCCTCAGCCTCTAAATTCGGAGTAATTTGTTTTGCAGTGATAGATAATTAATATGATGAATTTACAAAAGTTATCACTTATGGAATTACAAATAAAGAAGTAATATTCACAGAGAGAGCTTGTTTGCAAACATTCCCTGACTGCAGTGCCATAGGACAAATTAATATTGGAATTAGAATAAAAATAGCTAATAATTTAGAAACGTAAACAATAGCCATAGCCGAAAACTCAAAAACACTCTCCTAAATAATTATTAGGTCAGGCGCCGGCGTGGTGGCGGAGCGTTCAAGTGCACACGTTGCGCTTTGGCGGCCCGGGGTTCCCCAGTTCGGATCCCAGGTGTGGACATGGCACCGCTTGGCACGCCATGCTGTGGTAGGCGTCCCACATAGAAAGTAGAGGAAGATGGGCACGGACGTTAGCTCAGGGCCAGTCTTCCTCAGCAAAAAGAAGAGGACTGGCAGTAGTTAGCTCAAGGCTGATCTTCCTCAAAAAAAAAAAAAAAAAATTATTAGGTCAAAGAGGGAATCAAAATTGCATTATAGTTTAATTAAAATAAATAAAATATAGGGGCCGGCCCGGTGGCTGAGTGGTTAATTTTGCGCGCTCTGCTTCGTTGGCTGGTTTTTGCTGGTTTGAATCCTGGGCGTGGACATGGCACCACTCATCAGACCATGCTGAGGCAGTGTCCCTCATGCCGCAACTGGAAGGACCCACAACTATGTGCTGGGGGGCTTTGGGGAGAAGAAGAAGGAGGAAAAAAGAAGATTGGCAACAGATGTTAGCTCAGGTGCCAATCTTTAGAAAAAAATAATTAAGAAAGCACACTTACAGGAAAATTCATAACAATTGTTCACATCAAAAAAACCCCAAACTGTCAGAAATCAGAAAAAAACCAATAAAATATACCTATAGAAACAAGAGAAAGAGATTAATACTGATAAATGCTGAAATTAATGAAGTCAAAAACAGAGGAGATAGTTCATTTCATAATCTTATTAAAAAATACAAAATGAATAAGCGTTTAGCCTTATATAATACATAATAAGAGAAAATACTATTTGGAATGAGAAATGATACACAGAAAACTAAGAAAATCATCACATGATAGAACACTTTATATAACTTGAGGCTAATTTGGTAATCTAGATGTTATTGGTTAATTTTCTAAAAAATGTGTACTACTAAATTCATTCAAGAAGATAGAAATAAATTGTGGTATAAATAAAAGTGTGAAAAGCACTCTTCAAAAATAGGTTTTGAAGCAAAAAAAGAACAAAAATAAAAAAAATACCCTTAGCCCAAGTGATATCGCTAGAAGTTTCTTTTAAATGTCCAAGAAAAGGTAATTTCTATGCAATTCAGTTTCCACTGAATAGAGAAAATGAAAAGTAGGTTGAAAATTTGCCATGTATCATATAACCCTGATATCAAAATTTAACAGGAATAACATAAACAAGAAATACCAATTTTAATTATGACTATATAGGCAAACATACGAAACAAAATATTAGCAAATGAAATAATGCAATACTGTATTAGCAGATTTGTACGTCATAGTTAAGATAGCTTTCTCTCATGAGTATAAAGTTCAACATTAGAAAAGCTATTATTATATTTTATAATATTACTGGCTCAGAGAGAAACCATATGATAATATCTACAGACAAGGAAAAACATTTGATATAATTCAGTATCCGTGTGTCACAGTAAAAGTAAAATCATGCTTTTTCCTGTAATAAGTGCAGTAAAGTGGCTATTAAAAAACACAACACATTTGTATTTTTTCAGCCAGAAAAAACTGCTGTAAAGTAGCGATAAAAACACCTTAAACGGAATTAAAATAAAATTTCATAAAATTTATTAATTATATATGCATTATATATATAATATGCATAATTGATATAAATTATAAACTTGCTTTCTAAGCTTAGCTTTCAGTGATCCTTCATGCAATGTGATGAACCCGTGCATGCCCATATGGTGAGAATATAGCTCAGGTCATTCAGAAGAGCTTTAAGCACAATAAAATTGATGAGGAAACATGAATCTTAGCAGACACTAAATGCCTACTATTAAAATTATTCATTGACAGCCTTTACTTATTATCGTTGTCATACTCAACACTCTATAATTCATTGAAACACAAATGTCAAGTGACAGATACAGCAGCAAGACTTTGAACTATGGCACCTGCCTGGCTGTGGGTGGCTGGTGAGCATGCCTGATGTCAGGGCATTTGCTAACTATTGAAGGAAGACAGTCGTGTGCAGGGAGAGTGGAAGACATGCTCCAAACAACCATCACATACACTTGGAGCAGAGGCACGGTAATGAAAATAAATGGAAGACCTGGCTGAGCCGTAGGGAAACTGTTCTCCATGAGCAAAAAATGTGAGCGCGGGACAAAAACGAGATCTGAGCCTGCTTGCAACTGTGATCATTATCTAAAATTTATTTTATTTGTGGATCAATTAGACAGAAGGCAAATTTTTGGTATGTTCACGGATGTAGGAAATCAAATAAATGCATTATTTTAAAAAAAGCTTTGAATTTTGACCCAGAAGACTTGGATTTGAGTTTTTGTTTTGCTCAATAGCAGGAATATGACTATGCAATGGTCTCTGAACATTAGCTGCACTCAGTTTTTGCTCAGAAAATGAGGTTAATATCAATATCCTACTTCAGAGTTACGCCTTGAAAGAGCTTTTTAATTGTACTAGCTCTTATTGTGGACGATACTTGTCAATGATGTTTTATGTAGATTTGTACCATCCATCAAGAAATTCTGCCTTTTTTCAAACATGTTAAACCATCACCACCAGCACAACAAATTAATACATATACTATTATCAATAATTTTAAAAAATCACAACATTCTTTGCTTCAACAAATTTAATATCCACCCCCTTTTAAGCAACAAGAAAAGTCATAGACTTTTAATCAGTGCATCTTTACATCAGTTGATCTCTGGAGGAAACAGAAGTTTAAGGAACTGATAGTAACCGAGGAAACAAATAATAAGCATCCATAGAATTATGGAAACCTATGCTAAAGATATATTTATTCAAAACTGACTTTTTTGGAGGTAGGAATTCAAGTATTTACAAGGAAGCCTGCATTCTTGTTATTATCTTACTTGACTTTTATAAAACTCCTAGTTGATATTACAGATACTTTAGAGAGACATATGTAACGAAGATAATATTTTGCATTGTTTGTGATATATCTTCCCTAAGAGTATGACTGTTTCCGTCCCTGCACCCCATCTGTCATCATGGGCTCAGAGAGAAGGCCAGGGCAAATACTACATTAAAATGGAGGCATGTGGGAAAGACAAGTGATATAGAAACAGGAGAATTAAGGCAAACTTGAGGATTGTTGATCTTTATTCACTCCCATCCCTGGTAGGAATCTCACAATGAGGGGATGAAGGTTGTAGAAACATCCAGACAGCTACTGAGGAAGCTGCATGCTCTAGGGCAGTGATTATCAACTTGGACTGCATGTTGGAATCATCTGGAGAGTTTTTAAAAAATGCTGATGCCAGGTCTCTATCCAACCCAGACTATGTAAATTGAAATCCCTGAGTTGGGGCCAAGTCCTGAGTATATAAAAAATATTTCTAGGTGATTCTTGAGAATTATGGCTATAGAATAAGACCTAAATTGGGCTTAGCACACTATTCAACCTGAAGTGAGAATGACAGCACAGCACTAGTGGACGGAGACGCATAGAGATAACCTTGGGCTGTTGGTTCTTCTCGGCCTGCATCTAGGAGCGGATCCAGACTTTCCCATGAACACTGGTGAGGAAAGAATGAGATGCTGACAGGGCTGTGGGACCCTGAAGAAGAGAAGGGCTACTGAGGCAGAAATCTGGATGACTCAAGGGGAAGGTAGTCAACAAGAGTAGATGACATGGCCAAAAAATCCAGTCTAGTCGATTCGGACTTTCCTCAGCAGCCAATCCAAGGGCCAGAGCAGACTTGCAGCCACTTTGCAACAGGAACGTGATGATGATAAGCTGACAGCTGGTAGGAAAGAGGAACTCCTCCTTCCAACCATGGCTATGTAAGCATCCCCATCTTCCCCCAACATGTGCCCAAACCAAGTCCTGAAAGGATATGGAATGTACAGAAAATTGGCAAGACTGAGCCTTTATTTAGCTGACAGAAACAAAGTTGTTCTAATTTAACTATTTCAAATTAATGAGACCGAAACACCATAAAATAGCATGGAGGGAAGAGAATCTGTGAGCTCTGGAGAAAGTCTTAGATTCTTTATAAGAATAAGCAAGTTCTCTTCTTTGTACTTCCTAGGGTTAAAGTAAATTTTCAATCCTACTAATATATTTAGGTATTAAAGTATTAAAAGCATATCCATATAAAGAAGAGCCTGAGTAAAACGTGCTTTAACAATGAGAAGCTGCAGAGGTTCTGTCTCATAAAACACATTGTTCTAAATGATCACATCTCAGGATAGCTGGTGGCCCTGGCACAGCTAAGGTGGAGTCTGTTATAACTTTTTCTTTAGGAGAGAAGCAATTGGAAATCTATTAGGGCCCCGTACAAAGGAAATTTCATAGAGTAATGAGAGTGAAAAATAAATAAGCTCATATGAAATGATGTTCCACATCATACGTCATCAGGGAAATGCAAACCAAAACAATGCGATACCACAATACACCTATTAGAATGGCCAAAATCCAGGACACTGACAGCACCAAACATGAGGATGTGGAGCAGCCGGACCTTCGATTCATTGCTTTGGGAATGCAGAATGGTAAAGTCACTTTTGAAGATAGTTTGGCGATTTCTCACAAAACTAAACCATCCAGCAATTGTGCTCCTTTGGCATTTACTCAAAGTGGTTGAAAACGTATGTCCACAAAAACCCTGCACATGGATAGTTAAAGCAACTTTGTTCATAATTGCGAAAACTTGGAAGCAACCAAGATGTCCTTCAAAAGGTGAATGGATAAATAAACTGTGGCACATCCAGATGATGGAGTATTGTTCAGCGCTAAAAGGAAATGAGCTCTCAAGCCATGAAAACACACGGAGGAGACTTAAATGTATCTTACTAAGTGAAAGAAGCCAATTTGAAAAGGGGACATACTGTATGATTTCAACTGTGACATTCTGGAAAAGACAAAACTATGGAGACAGTAAAAGATCAGTGATTTCCAGGATTTGGGGAAAAGTGAGATAAATAGGAGGAACACAGGATTTTTAGTGAAAATACTCTATGATACTGTATTTGTGGATATATATTGTTATACATTTGTCTAAACACACAGAATGTACACCACCAAAAGAGTGAGCCCTAAATTAACTAGGCACTTTGGATGATTTCAATGTGTCAGTGTAGGTTCGTCCGTGGTAACAAAAGTCCTAGTCTGGTGGAGGATGTAGATAATGGGGAGGCTGTGCGTGTGTGTGGACATGAAGGATATGGAAATCGCTGTACCTGCTGCTCAATTTTGTACAAACAAATAATACCAACGCGTATAGGATTCATTTGTATTGTGATCCAAAAAGACACACTGTAGAATAAACTCTCCTTCATAGGCATTTATTATTAAAAGGTAATTATTAAGCATTTATGTTGGTAGCATTACTTGGCAGACAATGACAGAAAGTTGGCTTTGCTTTCAAAGTGACTTTCAATAAACTCTAAATCAGTGTTTCTCAAATTTCAACATGTGCACAAATCCCCTCGGGGGGTGAGGGAGCTTAGTAAAATGCAGATTCTGATTCAGAAGGGCTAGGGTGGGGCCTGAGACTCTGTGTTTCTAACAAGCTACCAGCTGCTGCTGGTCCCTGGACTACAAGCCTAGAGACTATTTGATGTTTTTTTCTTTCAGAAAATTAAAACATGTTACTAATCTAACTTATTTCATTGAATTTAGCAGGAAGTCACATGTTGCACTTAATAATGCAATATGGCAGTTTGGAATTTCTTTGGTATAGTTTTACTCAGCACATTTTAATGAAATCCAATCAGTATCTATTATCTTAAAAAGTTCAGTTCTAATTAGGCATAGGATAAGATAAGGAAAAAAGAAGGAGGAGTAGCTTGCTATGTTTAGAAGGAATTCCCAGGTTTGTAACTCATAACAGATTATAACAGGTTTATAAACCAGGGAATGGTAATATTTTGTAAAATTATTTTCTCTTAGTTGGTGTCATATAACTTACAACTGAATCATTTGAATTGGGAATTGCAAAAGGATTTTAGCAGTGTGCACATGGCTGTGCTCCCCTTCCACCAGCCCCAGGACTCCAGTAAGAGTATTCTTCCATGTGCCAAAGGCAGCCTGACCAAGAGGGTCCTCTGGGGCTGTTTCTCACGGGCCCAGACGTCTGCATGCTCAGTTGGCCAAATGACCAATCACCCTAAAAACTGTCAAAGTATGTTTTGTACAAAGAACTGATGCTTCAGTTTGGACTCTAGATTCTAAAGAGACTAAGACATCCCAGCCACTTGAATTGGAGCTCAGAATTTCACTTCTAGATCTAAAAGAGGCAATAGCATGTAGATTTGATCTGGGATACAATGGTGTGGAATGCCCCTGTAATATATATTTTTTCCCAAGCACATTTTAAAACAATCATTTGGTATAGTACACATACTGTCTAAATGGATTATAAATTCTGTCTAAAAATATAAGTGGGAAAATAAAGATGAATATTTGGAGATGAAGCAATTGAACACCCAGAGCCAATGGAGTCTGATAGACTAACTTAAAGAAAAAATCTCTCTGCAAAATTACTTTTTTTAGCTTGTGGTTTTCTTTTGAGATTTTGGACTCAATTTCATTTTCTAGCATTGTCAAAATTACCTATGTGCTATAGCTACAGCCAAGTAGTGCTTGTTTCATTCGAGCTTAGATCTGGCCTCAGGATAATTAACCATAGGCTATTTTAAAAATATGTATTTAATATTAGAAAATGAAACTATCCTTGCTATGATTATAAAACTCATATTTTCCCTGAAGTTCTGAGGTGTATTGAATGAGACGCTCCTGTATTAAAAAAAAATCAGAACTAGAATAGTTATGTTTTATTATTTTATTCTAAAAAGAAAAGTGAAAACGTGCACTCTCTGGAAAGAAACCTCATGATAATGTCTTATCCTTTATTTCTTCATTTAAATAATATATACCGAGCATCGACTATGTGCTTGCTAAGTTCAAGACAGACAGAGTCTCTGGACTCAGAAAGTACAGGTTGGTGGCACTGACAGGTGCTGAGTAAGAGGGGATAAATGAAGTGTAATGGGTGTCAGAGGTGACTGCAGGGTAGGGGCAGGTTGCACTGAGAGTACTTACATTAGTGGCAGATGGTGTCCTGGAACATCATGGCAAGGGCCCCTGGGGAAGAGATGTGTAAGTTCAAGGATAACTAAGAGTTGGTTAGGAGAACGGAAAGAGCACTTGAGGCAAAGAGAACTGCAGGGGATCTCCTTCCCGTTGTTGGTTATCCAAAAGCTGGTGAAGCTATCTTAGCTGATGCTCTAATGACCCAGCTTAATAGTTGTCATCAGAAACTTGAATACAATGTTTTTCAAAACCTTAGGTATATCTCCCATGCTCCCATGGGTATCAGGATGGGAACGGAGGCTGTGGGTGCAGGAGGAGACGAAGAAAGGAAGGAAAGAGGGAGAGTAAAAGAGAGAAAGAGAGGAAAGAAAGAAAGCAGGAAAGAGAAAGAAAGGAAGAAAGGGATGTTAATAAGCAAAAATTCATGCGAGTAAATGTAAAGATCTAATTGGCCTTACTCAACGATTCGTGAATCAGGGCAACATCCCGTCTAGTAACTAGAAAGATGATCCCAGGAGTTGTACAAGATGGAAGGCATTTATTGGCAGAAACTGGGCAGGACAAGAAAGTTATTAGCAAAAGAAAATAAAAGCTTTTCTTTGGGGGAAGAGCAGCAGGGTCCTATCAGGCAGGTTAGGTCACTAGTGTTGATCAGGAATTTCTGGACTGATTGATTTAAGGTCACATTCCCGGGGCGGGAGGGTGGGGGGCAGGGGGAGGGGGCTGAAACTGCAATTAAGTCTTGGTTTGCTGTCCTGGGGGCAAGTGACTCCACCCTGGGCCTGTTTCTATTTTTTTTTAGCAGAAAGGCAGGGACGAAATGAAGGACTGTCATGCCATCTCATGAGAGCAATATTTTGATCTTCTAGAGAATTCCATGAATGGAGGAGGAGGGAAGTTTATTGAAATCTAACTAATTGCTTCAGTCATGCTCTGTTTCTGTCCTTTGTGGCTCATATTAAAGACTTTACTATGGCATAAGAATGAAACCCTGGATAGCAAAGTGGTGGAAATTGGTAGAAATTGGCTGTGCATAGGATTTCCCTGCAGTAAAGTGAACTGTTACAAGAAAGTTTGAGTCTAAGTCTAAACATAAAAATGTCATTTATGTTTACAACTGCTACTGAGGAATGGTAGATTATGCTAAAAGGAAGGCCTTTTTGTCATGCTTCCTTCCTGATGGTTTTCGTTGGAGGTGTCTGGGAGGAGGTGTTGAGGACGGTTGAAGTGCTCTGTATTTGGGATTGTGGAGCAAACCAGGAGTGAGGAAAGGCAGAGAACAAAGGGGAAGAAAAGAAGCAAGAACCAAGAAATAATTGAAGGAAGATGTGCACTGAGTGAGGAGAAACCACTGGTCCTGGGCATGGGGTGGGGACATTCAAGAAAAGAGAGATCTACGAATGGATTTTAAGTACCCTATGTCATATGGGATACAAACATCTCTTTAAGATAACCCCAGTATTTGAAGAACTCTATTATCCCTACAAATGCTCTGAGTATTTGGTTTAGTTTAGTTTACTTTTGTCGAGGAAATATAGGAAAAATTGACTTTATTTTTGGATAAACAAGACATGGAATAAAGAGAACATTTAATGAAGGAGGACAGTGGCAGAGGTGACCTCAGAATGTAATCTCTCAGGGAATTGCTGAAATTTTAGGGAGAGCTTTGCTCTTTCATGGGCAAAGATTTTCAAGGGAACTTATCTAGATTTTAAGGGGCCAGTAGATCCCAGCTGGCATCATTTGTATTGCAGGGAATTCCTCACCAATATCCCCAAAGTGGAAAAACGTGATAATATTAGTTAAAAGATAGATAGTGGACATGGTGAAATTATGAGTTCAGCTGAAGAAGTAATGTAAATACTGATGTCTTGTCTTATAAATCCTATTTGTCAAAGACCATATGCAGCTAAGGGGAAAAGGACATCTTTGATTCAAAGGGAGTCAGTTCCATGGTTCGTGAGGATATAGTTGAAAGTTTGGAGCTTCTTCCAGATTGTCTACTATTGCCTCCCTGTGTCTCCAAATTGGCCCTTCCATTCCCCCAAATTAGCTGCTCCATTCACTACTTAGATTAGCCCTATGGGACTGAGATCTACTTGGAGAGATCACTATGAAATCAAGACAGTAAGTTCTGAAATTTCACAGGACACATTTTCTCTTCTGCACTTAATTCTTCTCTTCAATAAACTAAAAATTAAGTCCAGCTTGAGTGACAGTAAGGCTGAATGGTTGGAAACGGTGTTTTATCATTATTTCTCAGCAGTCAGTAATAATCATTAATTCCTATACAGAGGTCAGGTAGTTAGTACTGAGGCAGTGTTGTCTATAGAACGTAGAGATGGGGATGGGGAGGGAACTAGAGGAAAGCCGTGGAAGTGAGTGTCAGAGCTCGACAAATAGCTCATTTAAGAATGATTTTAAGAGCAAAATCAAGGATCAGTTAAAATTAGATAATGTAGATTTTTGATCACCCAGATGTGTTACCAATTCAGCAATGTTCTGTGGGTGGAAAAACTGGGATGATTAAAGTAGAAAAATGGAAATGATTCATACCTGGGAGCTGAGATAGTGAACACAACAAATGGTTCTTTGCTTGGGCTATGAGTTCAGTAAATGTTTGTTGAACTGAATTGTGACTGTAGGGAATTTAGATTATAAGTGAAGGCAAAACATGATATTTGATGATTATTTTATAAATATATAACAATATATTGTTATATTAAAGATTATCTTTAAATTTCCCAACTTTTGTGATTTGAGCTTCAATTTCAATTAATCCTTAGGAGGTGAATCTGTGTAATAATCTTCTCTAATCAATTTAACTTGTGTATTTGTATAGCTTGTTGTATTATGAAAAATATGTTGCTGCTATATTCTGTAGAATGCATGTAAGTCCAACTGTTTGTTTTTAACTGTGGATTATATATTGCTTTTTGGAAAGAAAAGAGAAGACTTTGAGTTTGGCAAGGACATTAATTTAGTAGAAACCAGGGAAATATTGTTTACCTCTGTCTAACTTTAATATATTCTTTCTTATTATAAGAGATGACAGGATTCCAATGTTGGCTGTCAAGAGTTTATAATGGAACTTGCCTTTGACTCCTAAATTTTAAATTTGGATGTGTTGGCAATGTGTGGCACAAAGTCAGCATTCCCGTGAAGCACAAAACGAAGCCTGCAATTCACCAGTTTACATCCAGGCAGGGTGGGGCTGGGGACTTATCCATAGTTATTTCCCTGGTTTGGTACTTGTGACAATTAAGCTAAACTTAAGAGATGGAATTAGTGCACTTAAAATGACTGAATTTAGTTTGTATTTTTATGAGTCAGGCTCACTTTAGTTTCTAAAAAAAATGATTGAATAATCCTACAGCCAACATCTTAGGAAGGAGTCCCTATAATACTCTGGCTCTATCTACTACCTAGTAAAATTTATATGGATTTACAAAAAAAGTCGAGGGAGCGTTAAAGAAAGATTTTGGAAAGTGATAAAGAAAAAAAGTTTGTAGGAGCCATAATACAAGAATATACAGAGAACAGTGTTCGGTAACGGCCTCTGGACTAATCAGATCTGGATTTGAATTTCAGCTCTGCAACTTGGCCTTTGTGCTGCCTTAAGAAAATCACCACAAACTTTGACTGTTAGTCTCTTCATCTAGAAATGGGGACAATAATGTGTACTTGACAGAGATACTGGAGGACGGAATGAGATAATGTATGCTAAATTTTGTTTGATTTTATTTTGCCTGACGTGGTGCTAACCCTTCTCACCTAAGTTTACTGACTCACTTTTAAAAATCTAGAATATGCCCAATTGAAAAACACTGATGTCTATAAAAGCTATATTTTTTGCTATGAATGGCTCTTTTCCCGGTGCATAATTTTGTAATATCATACATTGGCCATTTGGAAAACATTGGTCCACTAAGTTATGCAGATCTTGCAAATGTTGACACGTTTCTTTATATAATATATTTTAAAAAAATCACAGTTGTTAATATCACCACTGATCTCATCAGAAAGTCTTTAAGTATTGGGAAGCCAGAAAACTTATGAGGTAGATAAAGTTTTCCAAAATTCTGATTTTCACTTGAAAGCTTGAATTTTATTGCTGACAACAGGTGCTGTATCTTTTCTGAAGTGGCAATCTCACTTTACTCATTTTTTGAGAAAACATATCCAAACATCCAAGTCAATTATTATAGTTTGTTGGCTGTTCTTTCAAGTAAATGTAGGATGCAGTGAGTGAAGTGGGTAGTTCAGCTTGCAACTCAGATAATAGCAGAAGCATTTTTACTTGAGACAAAAATTTCTTTGGAATACTGCAAAAATGCTTTATCTGTACATCTTATTTTGTCATGCAGAATATCACAAAGAGGTGTACTCATGGATCAAAGGGCTGAGGTTTACTAAAATTCAAATTTTTTTTGGCTTTTTAAAATTGCAAGTGTGTGGCAGAAAAGAATGCAGTGACTGCTACACTAGTTTGGTCCCACTGTCTTGATTCATGCTCAGGTATAAAACAACGCCAAAAACCTTAAAAAGTCAATAGCAAAGAAAGAAATAGAATTACTGAATTACCAGCTTGCCATGGTAACTATACAGTTCTGTAAATAATTTCATGCATCTGTGTCATTTACCTTGAGTAAAAATTAATTCACAAATACTTGAACGTGTTGATGCCCCTAAAATATGAAAAGGTTAATAAAGGATATTCACCTGTCGTACAGTGGCTGTGCCTATTTGACAGGGTAAAAATATTTCTGAGCAAAAATTTAGCATCTTTAGAAGTATCTCCTTCAGGAAAATTCTTTGTACCTTCTTACTGGAATATTCTTAGTCTAACTCTTTTCCATTTATGTGTCTCAGCTTAAATCTTTCTCTGAGAGACACTGTCTGTCTTTTCCTGGCAAGTGGGTCTCCTATGTTTATACTCTTATAAACACACTATAATTGTTTTCACAACATGTATAAATTCTTCATATCACTTTTAATAGCTTTCCATAACACATTTATAGACCGATCATTTTATTAGTGCCTTCCTACATTAGATAGTAAGGAATATAAAGGCAGAAATACGGTTGACGTTTCGTATGTTGGACTTTTATCCAGCAACTTGGCTGAATTCTTCTATCGATTCTAGTATTGGTAGATTCATTCGGATTTTCCACGTGTAAAGTCCTGTCATCTGAAAAAACGACAGCTTTACTTGTCCTTTCCAATTTTCATACTTTTTAGTTCATTAAATTTTAACACCTAGGGCTTCCACTACAATGCTGAATGGGTTAGAACAGTATACATGATTTGTTTCTGATTCCAGAGGAAAAGTTGTTAATTTTTCACTTTAAGTATAATATTTGTTGTATTTTTTGCAAATACTTGTCATATTAAGAAAGTTCACTTCTATTTTTAGTTTGCTAAGATTTTGTATTACAATGAATATTGTATCCTATGAAATGTTGCTTAGATATTCATGATTTTTTTTCTTGTGTATTCTGTTAATGTGTTGTGTTGGGGCTCACGGCAGGCCACCCCAAAATATCCCACAATGTCGTACTGATTATTTTGAATTAAAGTTACTTGAGAAGCAGAAAGGGTATCCTGACTCTCCTCTCTCTGTTCTCCTTGACTCAGGAAATAAACCTCCCATGGAAGGTGCTTTCCTTGCATCCTTATCCCCAGAGCTGGGGGATTCGGGGCTGAGAAGCTGCATAAACAAACCCTTCTAATTTACTATCTCAAACCTGAACTCTGCTTCAATTCCTCACTGATTGCATACCTCCAATCTAAGAGTCTTTGTCCTGTCATCCCTCACAAATTTATTTTTCCTTTGTGTAGAAGATGTATATATTGCCTTCTCTGTTCACTCTGTGAGCGTCATTTTGATGATTCTCCTATGCATGCATAATTAAATTAAATCTCTTTAATTTAGTCTTGTGTCAATTTTATTATTAGCGTAGCCATAAGAACACAAGAAGGGTATAAAGGGGATTTTCCCAGTCCTGAGAGTTGAATAATATTCGTGGAACAGTATTCCTGGTATAATCTCAACTAGGCTAGGCTTTACTATCTTTTAAAATTATCACTGTATTCAATTTGTTGATATTTTGCTCGGGATTTTTGCATCTATATTCAGCGATATTGGCTTTTCCTTTAATTTTCCTTTCTTGTAATATCTTTGCCAGGTGTTGATATCAAGGCTATGTTGGCCTCAAAAACTAGCTGGAACATATATATTACTTTTGTATTTTCTGGAACTATTTGATTTTATTTATTTGTTAAAAGTTTTTTAGAATTCATCATTAAGCCCATTTTGGCCAGGAGTTTCTTTGTGGAGACATTCTTACATATTAGTTAAATTTTTAAAAATACTTAGAACAATTCAAATTTTCTATTTCTTCTTGTGTCATTTTGGTAATTTTTACTTTTACAGTTATTTGTTCATCCCACCTAAATTTTCAAGCTTATTGGCATGAAATTTTTCTTAACATAATCTTTCTGTCTTTTTCTATCTGTAGCATCTGTGTGAAGTCTCCTCTTTCATTCCCGATATTATTTATTTCTGCCTTATCTCTTTTTCTTCTTGATGGATGTTTTGCCAAGTTTATTAGATATAGCTTTTCCAAGTTTTATTAGATTTTCAAATAACTAAATTTTGGCATTATTATTCTATTTCAAGAGATATTTTTTCCTTTAATTATATACTTCTACTTATTTTGGGTGTAACTTGCTCATTTCTTCTCACTTCTTGAGATGGCTCCTTAGCTCATTGCTTTTTAAAGCAATACATTTGTTTCTAATTAGTTTTATCTGTCCCTTTTTAATCTACCACCTGAAAAATCCCTAAGATAATCAACTGAAAAAGGATAGCTCAGTAAAGTATCTAATTATTGAGGAAAAAGGGAAAAATAATTTTCCTATACTGCCACAATGACCAGTCAAATCAAATTATAGAAAAAAAAAATCCTAAACACATTAGATACAGAAATGTTATTACATATGTACAAGTAACATAAAAAGAAATATCACATATCTTGGAAAAGTCTTATCCTAGAACAAGTAGGATTGTATGAAAAAAAATCTTTAGAGGCCTGAGAATAATATAAAGGATTCAATTATCAGGTTAGACTTAAAAGAATCAGATTTTACCTAATATCAAACCGAACTAAAAATTTGAAGTACAGGTAATTGTAAAACAGAGAAATGTGGAGGAGTCTGAAATCACTAGCACAGCTCCCAGAAGAGATTTAGGTCACATCCATGGCCTCCTGATGCTCCGTTTACCTTTCTTGTAGGCATTTATTAACCTCTTGTAATGTCATTTTGAATTTTGTATGACTGAAATATTTAGACTATACATATTGCATTATTGCTAGTTTTACTATATCAATATAATGAAGATTATTTTCTACTATTTCCTGAGGACATAGGACATAACTTGATCAAACATTTAATCAATTAATGTGTATGACCATCTATTTCTCTTGCTTTTGGTGGTCTGGCATCTCCTTGTTGGCCTCAATGGCTTAAAACATTCTGAATTCTTTGGTTGGCTTAAGATTTCCAACACAACAGCAGGAATTCCAGGAACCTCCTCCCTTCAGCAAATATGACAAATTGGGGCCTGAAGAATACTGGGTCCATGCGGACTTACTCTACACATTTCTGCCACAAAGTCTCTACCTTGCCGTCCAGTCCACCGACCCTCTTGTCTCTAGAAGATAAGAACTTTACTCCATTTGCATTTGAGAATCAGGGCTGGGCGGAGGAAAGCATCCAATTGTTTCATAACTGAATTCTCATCATTGCTGAGTTTTAAGGTACTTCCTATTGTCATTTATTTACAGAAGTAACTAGGGATAGAGTTTTAAGTGTGGCTCTAGGTCTCTGTGGACAGAATGGCTGAGGTTCTGTGAAAGTGAAGGAAGGGGAAATAGATTTTGGTTTTTAATTTTAGCATTGTAGGTTATACTAGGGTATCTTCTTTCTGAATACATCAGATACGTAAGTTGTACTATTAAATTTTAATATTGTGAATTTTAGATAGATTAAAAAACTTCCAGCTTTACTAGTTATGAGTGGTTGGACAAATTATATAAATTCGTTCAGCTGCAATTTCCTTATGTTATAAATGAGGGATAATATTGTTTATTTCACATGGTTAATGTTAGTGAGATATGTGTGTATAGTGTTTAGCAGAGTAGTCAGCACATTTAAGCAAATATATGTTAGATGTTAATGTGATGATTTGCTATTGTTATGACTATTCCACATAATGCTTATCTCATATTTAACTTTATTTTTTTATCTTCCCATGTACATATGTATATAATTAAAGTTAACTGATTATGATCATTTGAATTTTTATCATCTCCTCTACCATTTTTCCCTTAAAGATGGACAACATTTGTTAGATTACTTGCCCTTGGGTTTTCAGTGATCTATTAATAGGAATGTTTGGAGGCAGAAAATGAGTGGGAAATGGTCATTCATTCACATATCTCTTGGAGATTTAGGTGTATAACATACTGTAGCACAAGAATAAAGTATGGTGGTTGCTTCAAGACGCTCAGAATTTACTAGTTGGAAACATAAGTTTAAAAAAAGCACTTTTGTCATTGGTGCTGAAAAAACACTGAAAAACAGGTGTATGGGTGTAAAGAGAAGGTTGTTAACCTTTGACTTAAAATATTTCCTTAAATTACATACACCTAATTTATAATGAAAGATGTCTTAAGCACGTAGGACAATACTTATAATCAAAGTCTGTATGCAGAAAATATTTTATGTATGCTAAATTTTAGATTTAACAATGATGTATTTAACTGTGCTACTGATGATTGAAAGAAAAACTAAGGCATTGAAAAAGAATAAATTATTAAAAGGCCAAATTATCTCAGAACAGTACATTTCTACTCTTGACAATGAAATAAAATTTCATGTCAGTAACTTTTGTATAATATGCAACACCATAAAATATTATGTTTCCTTGTTCAGAAAACCTACTGAAGGCACAGAAGAAAGTCAAGCCCAACAGCCTGCTGAAGACTCTCACAATGTAGCTGTCTACATTAAAAAAGCACGTGGTGGCCATACTTTATATGGACCAAAAAAATCGGAAGAGAATTTCGTAGAATTCCTGGCTATCTTAAAGAAATTGTAAGTATTTTTAGTATATTACTTCTTGTAGTTGAAATAGTCCTTTGAATAGCTTTCCTTTTCGAGTTAGTTGTTTGAAGCTAAGTGTACGTTAGCTGTAATTTAGCACTAAAGGTTGATTCAAGACAGCAGGAAATACTGAAGACTTTGTTTCTAGATGAATGCAATCTCTGTCCACTCAATTTTCATGGCATATCATAGATATATTGGTAATATATCCAATTGTGGCACATCATTTTAATTTTAACAAATAAGCAAAATAAATGTTATTACTGATTATGTTAAATCAAAATTATGTTTAAGATTTCATTAGCTTATGGTTACTTGTTAGTTCTTCACAGAATTTAAACTGTCTTCGTCATCACAGAGCCTTTAAATAAACTTACTTCATATTCTTTTTAATCTCCTGGAGTGCTTTGTGTTTTGATTACGGCATGATTGCCTGAAGGAGAAGGAAAAAGAGAGGATTAAATCTGGGTGGAGGCTGGTTACCCGAGATGGTATTGGACTTATGAATAAAATTGTAGTTGAAAGGGGACCATGGGAAAATGTGATACTGCAACTGAGATTGACAACAGAGACAAAACCAAGAGTAAAAGTGTCAAGATTAGAATTACACCTGAAAGACAGACCAGTAGTGTGGAATGAGAAATTAAAAATCTGGCATTTATATTTGGAGGAAAACACTAGGAATTCTATCCTATAAACACTTTTCTTCAAAATTGTAATTGCAAATTTGAGGAAATATAGTCAAAGCTTCCAGAAAATTTGAGAATGGTTAGATTTCTGATGCTTTTACTTATAATAATGAAAAAATAAATACAGAAAATACTAGTCATTTTATAGGGAAACAGCTATGAAAGTCTTGTAGAGAAGGAAATCATAACCACCTGCCATGTAGGGGTATAATTAAACTGGTAAGCTGTAAAAATAGGAAATTTAACTAGCATGTGTTCAGTGAATGTGTTAAAAGTATACTTTAACTGGTAGAAAACACAAGAGCATTGAAAGTTATTGGAGCTATAGTATTCTATAGCTACTTTCATTCCATTAAACCATATTGTTGATTAAAATTACATTGGATTAAAAATTTCAAGTCTAGAAACCCATGAATCACTCACTGCTGATTTCAGATTGTGCTGGGCTGCAGGATTTTTAATGGTGGTAGTAATCCCTGTCTTTCAGAAAATAACAAGGTGGCGGTATCCAGATAACAAAGGTTCTGATCTGAGATGGAGGAGGAGAGCAAGTGGCTATGGTTCTTGGGCAAGATGTCAAAATACTGGGAGGTAGATATAGGTTGAAGTCAGATGGAAACTACAAATGGATAAAAGCCCAGTCCCATGTTAGCAATGGATGAAGCAAAAAGCAGGAGCCATGCTAGAAGGCTATCCAACACAGGGGAGAATAGACAAAGAAGTCACTGCTGCATCCTTACATGGATCTCCATGGATTCCTTTTAACAACCAGGCTCCAAATGCCCTGGACACCAGATGTTGGGACAAAGGCAGTTTCCAGAACCTCACTCACATGTGAGAGGAAGGGTGGGTGGGTGGAAGAGATCCTGAAGGACTGCAGCTCCCACACTCAGTGGGTCAGAATTGGCCTAGTATGACTCTTCACATGGCGGGTCTTGACTGCTGTCAAGGGGTGGGGCTGTGACAACCACTGAATTACAATAGCAGAGAAAACGGGAAGGGAATTTACTTTTACGGGATGTTTAATATTCACACAAAGCCTTAGTTTCTACACATAAAACTTCTGATTTAATCCTTACATCAATGCTTTGAGGTAGATATGATAAGCTAGTAAGTAAAAGAGTAATTTAGCAATATGCTAAATTTACAGTCTATTTTGTTCTACAGAACATGCTTTGTATCTTCTTGTCTCCTTGGTACACTAGTGTATTCATTTTCTGTTGCTGTGCAATGGATCATAAATGTGATGTCTTAAAACAACATACGTACATTATCTCTCTGGGCAAGGTTTAGCTGGGTCCTCTGCTCCGTGTCCCACAAAGCTTCAATCATGCTACGTTCCTTTCTGGAGCGTGAGGTTGTCTTCCAAGCTCATGTGTGCTGTTGGCAGAATTCAGTTCCTGTGGCTGTAGGACTGAGGTCCCTACTCTCTTTCTGGCTTTCCGTTGGGGGCCCCTCTCAGCTCTTAGAGGCTCCACAGATCCTTGCTGCATGGTGCTCTCTCAGATATCTTTACAACATGGAAGCTTAAATCTTCAAAGTCAGCTAGGGAGCCTCTCTCTCTCTCTCATTCTGCTAAGATGAAGACATATGTAACCTAATCAAGGGCATGTATATCCCATCACCTTTGCCATATTCTGTTGGTTAGAAACAAATCATTTATTTTGCCCCCACCTCTAAAAACTCAGAAGAGTTTTAAGGTGTGCTAGCCATATTTGGTAACATTATAAACCTCTTCGTGACTCTGTTAATTACATTTGTAATGGGGCTGTATGCTTTATGTACTTGCACAAAAGTAATTCAACTAAAATCTGTTTAGTGACGGGTAAATTGTCACATCTGTAGCCCTCTGTTTATCTCTAACTGAACGAAGATCAGATCAGATCAGCTGCTTCAGTGATGTGATTTAATGAATTGTTAAAAGTAACAACCTTATTCTCTCTAAAATTCTTCGCTTTTTCATCCTACTTGAAATTCAAACACACAGAAATTAATTTTGAGTAACAGTGACCTCTTTTTAAAGAAATGCAAATATGCCTGACAAGAAGCTATTGATTATTGACAAGTTGGTGTGATTTGGTTTAATCCTATTGATTACTTCTTAACTTCTACTTCAATTCAGCAGCTCTGAGTAAATAGTGCTAGATGGGAGTAAACATAAATTATTTTGAAACATTAAAATCATTGGAAAGGGCACACATCTGGGAGATGTCACCAGAGAGGAGGGGTTTGAGTAACTAGAGGACATTGTGTAATTGGGAAGTATGTGAGGAGAACAGACAGTGGGAAGGAGAGATGAGAGATAGAATAAAGAGAGTTGGGAAGACTTCCCGTTGGTATTGCATTTTAAGCATATCAGATTGAATATGACCTTATCATGTATATTAGGTAGGATTTTGGGTTGTAAGCAACAGATGCTGACTCTGGTTAATTAAAGCAAACAAAAAGACAAGATGGGTGGAGGAGACAGGGGAAATTTACAGAAGAATGTTGAATAGCTCCCCAAATGGAAGAACTACCAGATGCTGAAGATGATGTGAATGAGAGCACCCCTGAATGTCTCTTCAGAGTACAACATTGGAGTCAATCAGCTACTGCTATTTTGAGTGGGGGTTATTAGGCTCAGACTTTCGTTTCAGGCATAGGGAGTCAGATTGCTGTAGTTTGTTTTTGCACCCACCCCTTAGATAAATGCTGAGGATGGAGTACACTTTGATTGACGGTTTCACTGACTTTACATTCAATTGGTGAGGGATGACATTTAAAAAAAAACGAAGTATTTCAGAAAGAGAGGGAAATGGATCATGAATAAACAAGATTAAAAGCTTGTTAGCATGTATTAGTCATGAACTAACACATGACTTGGAATTTTAATTTATAAATAATTCTAACTGATTTTCACCCTTTAGTTAATGAATTCAACATATACTTTTGAAAAAACACAGGCACATGGAGGCTAAATAATATGCTACTAAGAAACTAATGGGTCAATGAAGAAATCAAAGAGGAAATCAAAAAATACCTTAAGACAGATGAAAACAGAAACGCAACAGTGCAAAATCTGTGGAATGCAGGAAAAGCAGTTCCAAGAGGGAACTTTATGGTGATACTGGCCTGTCTCAGGGAACAAGAAAAATCTCAAATAAACAATCAAACTTTACACCCAAAGAAACTAGAGAAGTTAGTAGAAAGGAAGAAAATAATAAAGATCAGAGTGGAAACAAGTGAAAAAGAGACTAAAAAAACAATAGAAAAGATCAATGAAACTAAGAGCTGGTTCTTTGAAAATATAAACAAAATTGATAAACCATTAGCCAGATTCATCAAGAAAAAAAAGAGAGGGCTCAAATGAATTAAAATCAGAAATGAAAGAGAAGTTACAACTAACACCACAGAAACACAAAGGATCAGAGGAGATTATTACAAACAATTACACACCAACAAATTGGACAACCTAGAAGAAATTCATAAATTCCTAGACTCGTACAATCTTCAAAGACTGAATCAGGAAGAAATAGAAAATCTGAACAGATTTATTATTAGAAATGAAATTGAATCAGCAATCAAAAATCTACCAACAAACAAAAGTCCTGGATCAGACAGCTTCACAGACGAATTCTACCAAACATTTAAAGAAGAGTTAATACCTATCCTTCTCAAACCATTCCAAAAAATTGAAGAGGAAGGATTGCTCCCAAACTCAATCTATGAGGCTAGCATTACCCTGATACCAAAACCAGATAAAGACATCACAAAGAAAGAAAATTACAGGTCAATATCCCTGAAGAACATAGGTGCAAAAATCCTCAACAAAATATTAGCAAACTAAATTTAACAACACATCAAAAGGATCATACACCATGGTGAAGTGGGATTTATTCAAGGGATGCAAGGATAGTTCCATGTCCTCAAATCAATCAATGTGATACACCACATTAACCAAGCAAAGGATAAAAATCATATGATCATTTCGATAGATGTAGAAAAAGCATTTGACAAAATTCAACATCCATTTATGATAAAAATTCTTAACGAATTGGATATAGAGGGTGCATACCTCAACACAATAAAAGCTGTATATGACAAATCCACAGTCAACATCATACTCAATGGTAAAAAGCTGAAATCTTTTCCTCTAAGAATAGAAACAAGACAAGGATGCCCACTCTCACCACTCTTATTCAACATAGTGTTGGAAATCCTAGCTATAGCAATCAGACAAGAAAAAGAAATAAAGACATTCAAATTGGACAGAAAGAAGTAAAACTGTCACTATTTGCAGACAACATGATTTTGTATGTAGAAAACCCTAAAGAATTCACCAAAAAACTATTAGTAAATGAATTCAGTAATGTTGCAAGATACAAAAATAAATATACAGAAGTCAGTTGTGTTTCTATACACTAACAATGAGCTATCAGAAATAAAAATTAAGACAACAATCCCAATTACAATTACATCAAAAAGAATAAAATACCTGGAAATAAATTTAAGGAGATGAAAGACCTATATACTGAAAACTATAAGACATGAAAGAAAATGAAGACAATACAAATAAATTGAAAGATACACTGTCCTCATTGATTGGAAGAACTGATACTGTTAAAAAGTCCATACTACTTAAAACAATCTACAGATTCAGTGCAACCCCTATTAAAATATCAATGTCATTTTTCACAGAACTAGAACAAATAATTCTTAAATTTGTACGGAACCACAAAAGACCTCAAATAGCCAAAGCAATCCTGAGAAAAAAGAACAAAGCTGGAAGTCTCATGCTCCCTGATTTCAAACTATACTACAAAGCTATAGTAGGCCAAACAGTATGGTATTGGCATGAAAACAGACACATAGATCAATGGAACAGAATACGAGCCCAGAAGTAAATCTGTGCCTATATGGTCAATTACTGTATGAGAAAGTAGGAAAGAATATACAGTGTGGAAAAGACAGTCTCTTTGATAAATGGTATTGGGAAAACTGGACGGCTACATGCAAAAGAATTAAACTCGACCACTTACAGCATATACAAAAACTCAACATGGATTAAAAACTTAAGATCTGAAACTGTAAAACTTCCAGAAGAAAACATAGATAGAAAACTCTTTGACGTTGGTTTTAGCAATATTTTTTGGATACGTCTCCTCAGGTAAAGGCAACGAAAGCAGAAAACAAAACAAAACAAAACAAGTGCACCTATATCAAACTAAAAAGCTTTTGCACAGTGAAGGAAACCATCAGCAAGATAAAAATGCTACCTACTGAATGGGAGAATATATTTGCAAATGATATATCCGATAATGGATTAATCCAAAATATATAAAGAACTCACACAACTCAATATCAAAAAAACAATATAATCCAATTAAAAAATGGGCAGAGGACCTGAATAGACATTTTTTCAAAGAAAACATACAGACGGCCAACAGGTACATGAAAAGGTTCTCAACATCACTAATCATCAGGGAAATGCAAATCAAAACCACGAGATATCACCTAACCCTTTTCAGAATGTCTGTTATCAAAAAGACAACAAATAACAGGTGTTAGGGAGGATGTGGAGAAAAGGTGACCTTTACGGACTGTTGGTGGGAATGTGAATTGGTGCAACCACAATGGACGTTCCTTAAAAAAATTAAAACTTGAACTACTCTAACAATCCAGCAATACTACTTCTGAGTATTTCTGAAGAAAATGAAAACACTAATTCAAAAAGATACATACAACCCTATGTTCATTGCAGCATTATTTACAATAGCCAGGAGATGGAAGTAACCTAAGTGTCCATCGATAGATGAATTGGATAAAGAAGATTTGGTAATATATGCAATGGAATATGACTTAGCTATAAAAAGAATGAAATCCTCGCATTTGTGACAACATGGATGGATATAGAGGGTATTATGCTAAATAAGCCCGAGAAAGAAAGACAAATACCGTATGATTGCACTTATATGTGAAATCAAAAACACAAAACAAAACAAATGAACAAACAAAACAAAACAGAAACAGGCTCATAGATACAGAGAACGAATTGGCAGTTGCCAGAGAGGAGGAGGGTGTTGGGGGAAGGGCAAAATGGGTGAAGGGGATTAAGAGATACACACTTCCAGTCATAAAATAAGTCCTGGGGATGTAATGTGCAACATAAGGAATGGAATATAGTCAACAATATTGTAATAACTTTGTACGGTGACAGATGGCAACTAGTCTTATCAGGGTGATCATTTTGTAATGTAAATAAATATAGAATCGCTATGTTGTACACTTGAAGTGAATACAATATTGTGTGTCAACTATACTTCAATAAAAAAAAGAACATATACTTTTGAACTCCTATACGTTTCTGGCAATATTCTTGGTATTGGGATTGGAGTGGTGAACACACATAATACCTTTGGTCTCACGGGGAGCTTATATTCTAACGTAAGAGGGAGAGATAATAATCACACATATGTATTGTGTTAGTTATTGATAAGCGCTAGGAAGAAAAACTAATGCAGAATAGGGCGATAGAGCATGATGGAAATGATCAGAGATGTTCTCTCTGAAAGGTGACATTGATGAGGTAATTTAATGAAATGAGAGAGCTAGTCAATCAAATGTCTTGATTCCAGACAGAGGAAACACAAGTGCAAGAGTCCAAGATGGTGATGTGATTTGCAAATTGAAAAAAAAAAGAAAAATAGCAAGGAGGCCAGTGCTGTGAAAACGCATGAGCGAGGTGAAATAGTGGTGGAAATGAGGCTTCAGAGGCACCTGGGAACTGGATCATCACAAGACTTAGGGCCTCGTAGCCTGTGGTAGGTTTTTAATCTTGGTGTGACCGGCAGAATGGCAGTGGCACAGTACCATTTACATAGTAACGGGTCATGTGTCAGGGGTCGACTGTGGCCCCAGGAGAAGATTTGGGTTGACCTGTCAGGAGGCTATATGGAATTGGTCTAGGTGAGAGACGACTGTGGCCTGAATTCTGTTTTAGGGAGTTAATTCGACGTGCAGAATTTGATTTTATTTCTTTCTTTTAAGACCCGAGCAGTTTTCAATTGATGGTCCGAGAAGTGCATCAGATTCTTTGCTCAGCTTGACCGCTAACAAGGAGAGCACTGGGCAAATCATCTGATGCTCTCACGTTTGTATTTGATTGTATTTAATACCACCAGCTTTTAAGAAGTAATTATGGATTGCTTTGGTAAAAATAATTGGTTTCTTCATAAGTGACTTTTTTCTGAAAAACAGCGACATGCATGTGTATTGGTGGGGGTTGTGGAAAGGGTAGGAGAGAGACAAACTTACAAATGAGCTGTGAAAAGCAGTTTCAGATCCTCTGAGAAAACTTGGCCCAATTGTTTTTTCTCCTACTTCCTCCAATTAAAGATGCTTCCTTTCAGGGAATGAGGCATCTGAACATCATTACATTTCAGTGGAGCAGTGATGCAAAGCCACTTCGCAGGAAGGACTCAGAAGAATCGCTCCTTCGAAGGGCATGAGGATTTTTGCTTTTTGGATTCAGGCTGTTTAAAATCCAAATGCAATGTGGTTCTTACATTGTTGTTTCTTAGTGAAACGGCATATAAGATGAGGAACTGACATCTCAGACTGTGTGTTAGGGCTATACAGCTGATGAGAGAAAAATACTTCCTGGGGCTAGTCCGTTAAAAATACAGAGTTTGGAGGAAAACTGAGTGAAAATGGGGGGCCCTCTCCTCTAGAAAAGAAAGTGTTTTAAGCTAAAAGGGAACATAGGTTAATAAAGAATGGTGTGAATACTAAAAGTAATTTAGATTTCTGACATAAACAGTGATTATTTGTGATGTAAGGATGGTAAGTAAATGAAGAGAGTTATTTGTGTTAAAGAGATGAATTAGTAAGGGGCAGAAATTGAAAACTCGTTGGCAGTAGATCGATATTACAGAAGAGTAAGACTGTTGCCACACCCTCCCCCCAGCCTTCAGACTCCAGTCGCAAGCGCAGGCTTTTACCTGTGCTTCTGAGCAACCAGCTACAGATTGGAGGTCCCCACATCCCCCTCTTTGGACTTCAAATGCCAGTCCCAAATCCAGGCTGTTACATGTGCTTCTGACCGACTGGCCATAAACCACAGGTTCCCGTGACCCCGACCTTGGGTTCAATTCATTTGCTAGAGCAGCTCACAGAACTCAGAAAAACATTTTACTCTCTAGATTACCAGTTTATTAGAAAAGGATGTAACTCGGCAACATCCAGATGGAAGAGATGCACAGGGCAATGTATGTGGGAAGGGGAATGGAGCTTCCATGCCCTCTCTGAGGACGCCATTCTTCCCAAATCTCCACGTCTTCACCAACCTGCAACCTCTCCAAACCCTCTCCTCCAGGGTTTTTATGGAAGTTTCATTACATAGTCGTGATGATGAAATCATCAGCCACTGGCTATTGATTCAACCTCCAGACCCACTTTCCTCCCTGCAGGTTTAGGGGTGGGACTGAAGCTTCCAACCCTCTAACCCCCGCAACCTGCACCATCCTTAGGTGGGGTCCAAAAGTCACCTCATTAACATAGCAAGAAACACCTTTGTCTCTCTTGTTATTATTTTTTAAAATTTTCTTTTTTTGAGGAAGATTAGCCCTTAGCTAACATCCGCTGCCAATCCTCCTCTTTTTGCTGTGGAAGACTGGCCCTCAGCTAACATCCGTGCCCATCTTCCTCTACTTTATATGTGGGACGCCTGCCACAGTATGGCATGCCAAGTGGTGCATGTCCGCACCCGGAATCGGAACCAGCGAACCCAGGGCCGCCAAATCGGAACATATGAACTTAACCACTGCGCCACTGGTATGGCCCCACCTTTGTCACTCTTAACAGGATATTCCGAAGGGTTGGGGAGCTGTGAGCCAGGAACTGGGGACTAAGACCAAGTATACATGAGAAATATATTTTTGGTCATTCAGATAACCAAAATATGTTTCTTATAAATCAGAATATCGCAGGAACTAACTTCATTAATGAAGGCTCCACCTTCATCACCTAATCCTATCCCAGAGGCCCCAGCTCCTAATACTGTTACATTAGGGTTTAGGATTTTAATGTATGAATTTTGGGAGATGACAATCATTCAGTCCATAATAAGATGTATGTTATTTGAACATAGACATGACTTAAAGCTGAGACCTCCTGTCTTGAGTGACTATTTCATTTTTGCATTTCAAGTTAGCATCTTTTTTTGTAATAGAAATATTTTACTTAGTATTTGGTATAAGTTCTTTCTTACTATATTAGATTTATAAGTGTAATAGAAAGCACACATCGTGTTCTGAGAGATCAGAATGGAATGACTTTAATGGGAGTTTTTATCATGTGCTGTATCACAGATTTAATGACACAATGGAATATAACGTCTCTTAAAAATATTTCTTCTAACAATTGTCAGCTGAAATGATCACAAAATGCAAATTTATGTTAAAAATTTAATGTCTGGCCCTACAAAGAATATTACTTGCCTTCCTGAGGTAATTATTTATTCTTACAGACTTTTAAAGCCATCTTGAAAGTTCTAACTTTATTGAGCGAGATTTCTTACTTTCATGTGTATGAAATTTTGCACGGGAAGAAAGCTTTTGTGCTGTAGGAGCTGTTATCTTATGGCGGAAGAATCATTTTGGAGAGACTTAGAAAATCAAGTCCAGGCCCAAGTAATACCACAGCTAGAAAATCTTGGAAAGATTTGGTTGTTTCTAGCAGAGTGTAGGTCTGCCTGGTCACTGTCGTGTAACTGTCAGATCCGATGTCTAGCTACTGAGAGGTGATAGACAACTTGCTGGTCTTTAAAACCCTGGAACATAGTTCCTTATTTGTCTCTTCTTCTCTTTCATCCATTAAACACTCATTCTGACAAAACAGTGGTTTAATTGGTTTCCTTAGTATTCAAGGGTGACATGATAGGCTTGTAAATGCCTTAGTTTGGCTAAAGAGAGTATGGTCAGTAGTCTGTAACGTGTTTGCAGCATCCATTTGTGAATCTCAGTGGCTCTGTGACTCTGCCTCCTATCTCATGGTCTGCATGGAATTTAGTTTCAAAATGAGCCGCTACGTCGGGCTTGTTGTACAGCAAGTTGCTCCATCAGCATATGATTCAATGTTCTTTCTTCTGCATTATAGCCTTGTCAACTAGCATGACCTGACAACTGTATTGGCAAAAATTCTTCTCTGAAGCATTCGCTTTCTATTTGGTTAGTTGATAATTACTGCCATCACCTTGCTAAAAATTTCCCAACATTACTTCTCTGCCATTTGCTATTTTGTGTTACAAATTTGATAATTTTACAGTTAATTCCTATTTGTTTTGAAGTTTTTAGCATTTAAAATTCTTATTGGAAAACAACAGAACCTGATTCTTCAATTAAGAAAATTGTTAAATTTCTGGTTATTTAGGATGATTCCCTTGAGATGGAACTACAAGTGGGTAAAAGTCTACAGATAAGATAGATATTCTTAATATTTTTAGACAGTTATTTTTGGAAAGAGTGAACTAATTGATATTGACCCCAGCAGTAAATATTAGCTTTTAAAAAATTTTTAAATTTCATAGAACAACAAAAGATATCAAATAGTTATTTTAATTGGCCCTTATTCGCCTTCTCCTTAAGCTGAATTATTTTTCATTCATTTATTGGCCATTTGTATTTATTTGTGTTGGTGTGAGCTATCATAGCCTTTATCCATGTATTCTGTTGTGCTTTATGTATTGTTGATAATAAAAGCTTTATATATATTATATAGATATATTATAGTATGGATATTGTACCATTTACAGAATGGAGAAGAAATGCTTCAGAGAATGCTTTTGCCCATTATATACATTTGCCCAATATATTTGTCCGATGTATATTTACAAGTCATGATAGATTTTGACAAGCATCAAATTCAGAAGAAAGAATATATAGGTATATATATATCATATAACATATAAAGAATATCTTAGTAACATAAATAAACAGCTTTATTGCAGTATAATTTACATACAGTAAAATGCATATTTTAGAGGATATAATTTGATATGTCTTGACACATGTATATATCTATGAAACTATCACCACAATCAAGATAATGAACGTATCCATCATTCCCAAGAGTTTCATTGTGCACCTTTGTAATCCTCTTCTTTTACTCAAACTTGTATCCTGCTCCTTGTCCCCAAGCAACCACTTATCTGTTTTCTGTCACTCTAGATTAGTTTACATTTTCTAGAATTTTATATAAATGGAATCATACAGTATATACTATTTTTCAGTCTGGCTCTTTCACTTCGCACAATAATTTGAGTGTTCATCCATATTGTTTTGTGTATCAATAGTTCATTCCTTTTTTTTCTGAATAGTATTCCACTGTATGAATACACCATAGTTTCTCTATTCATCTGTTGATGGACATTTGGGTTGTTTCTAGTTTTTGGCTCCTACGTAAATCTGCTGTAAACACATTCACGTACAAGTCTTAGGATAAGCATTTGCCTTCATTTCTCTTGAGTAAATACCTAGAAGTGGAACAGCTTGATCATATGGTAAATATATGTTGAACTTTTTGAGAAATTGTCAAACTGTTTTCCAAAATACTTGTGGCGCTAGACATTCTCACCCTCGGTTTATGAGAATTCCACTTCCTCTACATTCTTGCCAAATCTTGATTTGGCCATTCTTTAGTATTTCAGCCATTCTAATAGGTGCATAGTGATATATTCTGATTTTAATTTGCAATTCCCTAATGACTGATGTTGTTGGTATTTCCACATACTTACTTGTCAGTCATATATATCTTAGTGAAACATTTTTGTAAATATTTTGCTTGTTTTAAAAGTGAAGGTCCAGTTTTACAACGGGAAAAATATTTGCAGAAATATTGAGGATGTTTTATATATTCTGAACAAGTCCTTTTTCAGATATACGCTTTGGAAATATTTTCCCAATCATTGGCTTATCTTGTCATTCTCTTGACAGTATTTTTAAAAGCAGAAGTACTTAATTTTGATGAAATCCAATTTATTAAATTTTCCTAAGTCTATGATCGATTTTGAGTTAATTTTTGTCTATGGTGTAAGGTATTAGAAATTTCTTCCTTATTTTGTAGATCAATATCCAATTCTTCCAGTACGTTTGTTGAAATGAGTACTTTTTCTGGACTGCAATGGCTTTGTAGCTTTCATGGAAATTATTTGTGCATATATGTGTGGGTCCACCTCTGGAATCTCTATTTTGTTCTATCGATCCTTACGTTTGTCTAGTCTCATACTGTCATGATTACCATAGCTTTGTAATACGTCTTGAAATGAGGTAGAGTGAGTTCTCCCACTTTGTTCTTTTTCCTAAGTTGTTTTGGGTTATCCTCAGTCCTTCGTAGATTCATACAAATTTTTACAATCAGTTTGTAAATCGCTGAAAAGAAAAGCCTACTTGGAATTTTACTTGTTTATTGTACTTTTTTCAGTGTTTTCTCATTTGCTTTCCAATTTTATGTTTGTTTTAGGTAACAGAAGTTATTGAGTCTCTTCAGGTTTTTAAAAAATGTATCTGCAGAGCTCATTTCAAAATAAACTTCATACAGATAAAAAATAGGTTAAACAAATAAAAGCACAATCATTTTGGTCGAGGAGACGGTAGGATCTGGAAACCTTTCTATTCTGTCCTTTTCCTACCCCTTGTAGTGTCTTTTCTGAACACTCCATCAGAATTCTATTTGAAAACCACTGTCATAGGCAAATTCATCAATCTTTTCCTTTGTGATTTCTTCCTATGTTTTAATGTTGAGAAACTTTTCTCAACCAGTGACCTTTCCTCAACTGGTCACTATGCATCTACTTTTCATCCAGTTTTTGATGATTTCTATTTTTCATTTAATTGTTTAATAAAACTACATTTTAAAATCTCCTCCGTGGTTCTTCCTCAAATCTTCACCTTTAAACACCAGAGTGCTCCTGGGTTCAATCTTCGGTTCTCGTCTCCGTTATCTACAGCCGCTTTCTTGGTGATTTTATTTAGTTAATGGCTTAAACTATTAAGTGTTTCAGAATTTTCCAGATTTTTTGTTTGTTACTGTCTTCTAGCATGCTCTATGATTTCCGTCTGTTGAAATTCTTGAGACTTGATTTACGTTACAGTATATGGTCATTTTTAAGCATCAGTGATCTGCAGTCACTATCTTCTCCAATTGTTAGATGTGGTTGTATATCTCCGAGTCAGTTAGAGCAAGTTTCTTAATAAAGCTGTCTCTTTTATTATATCTTCACTCACATTTTGTGTCTCCATGTTCTATTAGTTTCTGAGAGAGATATGTTAATAGATCTCATTATGTTTTATGATTTGTCTATATTTTCTTTTAGTTCTGTCAGTTTATGCTTTCTATTTTGAGGCGTTATTAGGAACAGACAAATTTATAATTGTTTTTTATTCCTGATGGGTCTAACATTTTATTATTATCAAATATCTCCCTTTATCTCCAGTTATGCCTCTTACCATAAAGTATGCTTCGTCCCCACCACTTTCTTTTGACTGACATTTTTATGGTACGTCCTTTCCCGTCTTTATATTTCAAATTTTTGTATACTTATCTTTAAAATATTTCGTGTATAAGAAGCAAAGAGATGTTTTTTAATTTTTAAATCCAGTCTCAATATATGTGTCTTTTAATTAAAGTATTTGGTGTAATCACCGCAAATTAGGTTTAATTCTATCATCTTCCTATTTATTTTCCCTTTGTTCTACCTCTCCCACATTCCTTTTACTCTCCAGTCTGCTGTTACTGGATTAAGTATTTGTTAATATTCCATTTTATCCTTCTGTGGATCCTTCTTTTACATTCTTTTATTCTTGTTTTAATGGTTACTTTAGATATACAATATGTATTTTTGAGTTGTTACTGTCTAACATAAATTAGTAATGCAGAATACAGTAATCTAACTCCATTTTTTCTCCCCCTCACTTAAGGACTAAGGTTATATTTTGACTGTGTGTGTATAAATCCTACAAATCAATATTACTTGTACTTTAAAGAATTATTTTTTTTCGTTTAGATTTACCCACAGTTTTAACCTTTTCATCTCTTCATCTTTTTCTGCCTGAAGTATGCTCTTTAATATTTTCTTTGTTGTGGTCTGCTGATGGAAATTTTTTCCAAGTTTTGTTTGTTAAAAAATGCCTGTATTTCATCTTCGTTTTTGGAGACTGTCTTTGCTGAATATAGAATCCAGGACTGGCAGTCGTTTTCTTTCATGACTTTACGGCTTTGTTCCAACTACAAGTCAGGCGTTGGTCTTGTTGCTCCTTTGAAAGTAGTACAACTTGTTTTTCCTACCTATTTTCAAGATTTTCTCTTTGTCTTTTATTTTAAACATTTTACTATGATTTGCCTAAAATTCCATTTCTTTCTTCATCTTTGGATTTATAGTTCTTCTGGAAGTTAAGGTTTGATGTCCTTAATTAGTTTTGGAAAACTTTTAACCATTACTTCATCAAATATCGTTTATGATGGACTCTTTCTCCTGCCTTTCTGGAACTCCACTTGCTTATTCGTTAGAGTTTCTCACCATGTCCTATATGTCTTCTATCTTGTTTTCTATATTTGCCATCATTTTCTGTCTTCATGTATTTTTCATCTACATGTCACTTTGTGTATATATACACTTTGTGTATATGCTCCTTTTTTTCTATTCACCAGCTCTCTTTTTAGCTAGGCCTTATCTGGGATGGTAATCTCATTCACGGAGTTCTTGATTTCAGTTACTGCATTTATCATTTCTAAACAATTCCAGTGGACTCTTCTTTACAGTTTACGATAATTCTTTGCTAAAATCTTCATATTTTCATGTAAGTCCTTGGACATTTTAATCATAATTATCGATTTGTGATTCAATTTTATCACATTTTAAACCCATTATATACTTGGGCTAACTATTTTTCCATTGAAATTTATCTAGTTTTATGCCAATTTCATATGTATTAAAATGTAACTTCAGCTTTATACTGTGTTTTGATCTGGAAAGACAATTTCTTGCTATTTGAGAAATTTATTAAATCTATAAAATAGTGACTTTCTCACTCAGGAACATGCTATATAGTTTGTATTTGTTTTAATCTTCTTTTGTAACTCTCGCTAGAGTTTCATATAGGTTTTATACTTTTTTGAAGTAATTTCCTGGCTTTTATATCTTTTTGTGAATATTATAAATAGCATTATTTAGGTTTTTTTAAGCTCAGTCTCAAAAGAAGCTAGTGGGCAAAGCTTTTTTGAAGAAGTATTCTTTCAGTTTTATTAAAATGTAATTGACATACAGCACTGTATAATTTTAACATATACAGCACAATGATTTGACTTGCATATATTGTGAAGTTATTACCACAATAAGTTTAGTTAACATCCATTGTCTCATATAGACACATAAAAAAGAAAAAAAATGTGTTTCTCCTTGTGATGAGAACTTTTAGGATATATTCTCTTAGCAACTTACAAATCATTGTATTTTCCAAGTATTGTTAGTATATGTGAATGTTATTTAACTAGGTGTATATATATTTGTATAGTTCTGCCTTACAGAACTCATATTAATTCTAACCTATTTAAATTGACTTTCTTTTAATTATTTTTTGGTGCCATAATACTATCTGGGAATAATCATCATTTTATTTCCTTTCAAATAGATATATTTTGTTTTCATTTATCATCTTAGTGCATTAATATAACATTACAATAGTATTAAATAAATAATTGTGGGATTGGCGAGCAGCTTCTTCATGTATTTTGTTTTAAAAGTTTGCCTCTATTGATTTACCATACTATGTGTTGTTGGCTCTTGGTTTAAGAAAGCAAATATACTTTAGAGTAGAAGCATTCGTGTCAAAAAGTCTTGAGTCGAAAACCTAGCTCTCAGCTTGCTAGATATGTGATCATGAATAATTTATCTACTCTGAGTTTCTTTATTTTTAAAAAGGTGATAAATATATCTAGTCCCCACAAGTTTTATGAAGCTTAAAAAGAGTGCATATGAAGTACATAAATGTACAGAATTGTGCACGTAGTAGGTGAGGTACACACACATGCGTGCACACACACACAAACGTGTCTTCAGTGTTTTCCCCCTGATCTATGCCCCAGCAGGATGACCTTTATAAACTGCATCAGCTACTCTTCCTGAACATCTTTTCCAACTGGACTTAGTACAATGGGAGGCTAGAAGGTAATAACGAATGGAAGGAGACTGAGCTCAGAGATGTTAATCCCCTGGCTCGTTTCTTGCCAAGTAGACATGGTTGGCTGTGTCCTACAGAATGTCATAGTAGCCCCCTCCACAACTACAGCCCTCTCAGGACATCAACAACTCCTCCTTTGACTTGTTCCTTCAGACCTATTGGGGGTAACAACTTCCCGCTGTCCCTGTCCCCAGTTCCAGCTACTGGCCCTTCACTCCCTTACAGGCTTCCTTCAACCCTGTCTATATGCTTATAAATAATCTCTTCATTTAAACCCTCTTAATTATCCCTTCTGAGTGTGTAGTCTCCTTCCTTTTTGATTCCATATAGACGTTGTTCTGTGTAAATATATGTAAAATGTCCAGAATCTCTAGAATGCTGTGCCAGATCCTTACTCTTTGGCTGCCCTGCTCTGTACCGTGTGCTCAGCCCCAGCCTCAGCAGATCGTCTGTGGTTTTCTGATTGGGCTGCCGTTTCGTGTGTCCTTTGTGTGCTAACGCTCTTCCCTCTGCTTTGAACATGCCTCTTCTATCTACTTTTCATCTTCCTCTATGAAGCCTTTTCTGATATACCAGGTAAAAACCTACAATTATCTGAGTTTCTATGGGCAGACATTTATATAAACTTTTCTCTTAGTATCAGCATAGTTTGCCTGGCCAAATGTTATGCTCTTGTTATTAAACTGGAATCTCCCTAAATCTCCTAAAAAAATACTCTTGTTATTAAACTGGAATGTCTCCTCATGTTCGTTTATTCCATGCCTATCATATAATTCCTAGTACAGGTTCTGAAGAAATATTTACAGACTATATGAATCCAGTTATTATTATTAGGAGTCAGTCCATACAGTCTATGTTACAATTGAAATATTGTGGAAAAGATTGTAAGCTACAGTGATTCAGAAGTTACGTGTAGTGTGAAAATAGGTCTTAAGTGTTTTCACTGCCCTGTCATGTTTCTCTCTGAGTTGGCGTTTTGTTTTACCATGCTAGATGGAATTCCATAAGGTTTAAATAGACAGGGACTAGCAGTTTGAGCAGCCTCCTGGAGCTCTTGACTCTTTTCCTCGTAGAATTGAGGCAGATGGTAGGAAGTTTGAAGAAACTAAAATTATTGCACTTGTTTTAAAAGCAGTAATCTGATAATTTCAGATAGTGATCTGACACCATGAAATTTTGATTTTTTCTCTGGAGGCCACCGACAACAGAGTAGGGCACTAATAAATATTTATTAACTATTGTACAAATAAGAATTTGATATTCTGGAGGGGTTTGTTAACAGTTGAAAATGTACTCCAAATAATTATTAGGAGGAAGAGAAATATTTTGTCCTGTAACTCTAATTTTAAAAGTTCAGATGTATAGTTATACTGTTTTATTTTATAACAGAGGAAATAGAATGACCATTACACCTATGAAAAAGTACTCAATCTCATTAGTCATCAGGGAAAAGCAAATTAAAATTATAATGAAATATCAGTACATGTCTATCAGATTGAAAAATTAAAAAGTGGGAAAATACAAAATTTTGGCAAGGATGTGGTACGATGGAAATTCTTACACACTGATTTTGAGAGTATAAATCAATATGATCACTTTGAAATTCATTTGGAGTTATCTAGTATAGCAGAACATTCACATAGTTACTGTCCACTCCTATGTATATGCTACAGAGCAACTATTGCACATGAGTGTACCGAGGCACATGTAAGATTATTCACAGTAGCGTTTTTTCTTGATAGAAATGCTGTAAACCTTATATATGTCTACCAGCAGTAGAATGGCTATAAACTGTAGCATACCCACACAATGGGACACTATGTTGTAGGGTACGAACTGACTGCAACAGTAATCCATGCATATCACCATGGATGAACCTCACAAATACAATGTTAAACATGAAAACAGCAAAATGTTATTAGTAACAGTGTTATTCCATTTGTGTCAATTTCCAAAACAAGTAATACTAACCGTGTTATTTAGGGACGTAAACATGTATGACTAATTATAAAGAAACCAAATGTCTTGGAAATGTTCTCTTGAGCTGGGTGATGAGTCTGTGGGTGTTCAGGTTATTTTTATTGAGTATTATTAAAATCTAAATGTGCATTATGTTTTGTACGTGACTTTTACGTATGAGATAGGAGAGTTAAAAAAATTAAGTAGACTACCTTAAAATAAGTCTATTCCCATCTTAAAATGCAAAAACTAAAAATCTACTCAAGATCAGGTAAAATTTTTGGGAAAAAACTATTGGGAAAACTTCTTTATACACAGACGAAATGAAAATATTTTCTGTGTTTGGACTAATTACGTTAGTGTCTATTAACTCTTTATATTGAAGTAATCTATACTACTTAAGAATGGCCTTTTAATGTCTCATTTCACAAGATGAGAATGTACTATGTCATTCCTTCTGTTTTCTTGTCGTTTGAGCTTATGTTTGTCATTTAGAGACCCTTTACTTGCTCAGTAGATAATTTAGAGAAGAAATAAGCCACTTTTCACTAAAGTTTACCTGAAGCCATTAACTTAATTTACAGAGTGCCCATCTCCGTGTTGAGTTTAATGTCTTTATGTGTCAAAGTGGGTAGATGAGCTCCCCTTTGAGGAAACAGCAATAGTATTGATAACAATAAGAAATAGTCTTTAATATTATCTTCTAAAAAATGAATGAGACAAGAGGTAATCTATACAGTGTATTTAAAAAATTTTTTCTCTAGTGCAAAGCTAAAATTGACTAGTGGCTTTTACTTGAAATTTGATTTATAAAATATGGATTTGGTTTTCCTAATAAATAAGCATGTCTTTTTAAGTTTCATAGTCCAGAAACAAGAACCCATCCGAGTTTTTATATTTGTGAAGGACATGCTTTTTGTTTTAGTAACATATATCCTAATTATAGCTCTCAATGGAGCAAATGAATATTCTTTTGTAGAAAAAAGCACAATCTATACTATAACTTAGGCATATATATAAATATATATATATATTTTTTTTTTGAGGAAGATTAGCCCTGAGCTAACATCTGCCAGCAATCCTCCTCTTTTTTGCTGAGGAAGATTGGCCTGGAGCTAACATCTGTCCCTATCTTCCTCTTCTCTATATGTGGCATGCCTGCCACAGCATGGCTTGATAAGAGGTGCGTAGATCCACATCCGGGGTCTGAACTGGCAAACCTGGGCTGCTGACGCAGAGTGTGCAAACTCAACTGCTGCACCACTGGGCTGGCCCCCAGCCTAGGGATATTTTGAAGTTGAGTATATACAGTGAACTTTCCAAGCAATGAATCACACGGACAATGTAGCTTTTCATTTTCTTTTTACTCACTTGTAGAAATGTTAAGATTATGTCTTCAAATCAAGTTTTGAATCTATCAGTGAGTTATTAATTCACAAAATCAAATTAAAAATAAGGTCACATTTTCCCTTTGCAGTCTCCATTGTTCTTATCATTTATCATTGAAGAACAAAAGTGTTTTTTTCTTGTATATTTGTAATATGGGCAATATACTTTTTCTTAGTTTAAATTAAAAAAAAGTCAGAATGAAAGCTATAATAAATAACACTGAGTATCTAATTCCAATGATTACTCTTCTAGAGATATTTCTTAATAAATAGATATTTCAAATAAATTGGCTCTTCATTATGGACAATATACTTTTATTTGGATGTAGCTCCTCTCTATATAGGAAGTCCCATAGTGTGTGTGCTTCTAAGGCCCTTGTCTATGCCAAAGGCTATGCATGGTCTCAAAGCCTCAGCTTGGACCATTGTCATCCGCTTCTCAGGTTAAATGCCGTTTTCTGCAGAGTAACAAGATGATATAAGAGCAATGTGGTGACCTGCTAGATTCTTCCAGCATTGTTGAAAAATGTAACAATTTGTGGTGCTTGACAGAAAAATCTTTTTGATTGAGTTACTTTACTTATAATAAATTGGTGCTTCCATAAACACATATTACTCTGTATTTGCTATTTTAAGTGATTTTGGTACTTCTAAGTTCTAAAAGGCAGATTTATCAACAGCTTTCAAGTATTTGCCTTTATTTTCTCTTATGATTCCTTTCTTTTGGTTGCCCTCATGCTTTAGACCTAGAATTGTTAACAGTTGGAAATTTATCAGTGTAAAGAATGAGACAAATGAAACAATGCACCAAAAGCAATTACTTTGGGGGCAGTATGGTGAGCAGTCTCCTGGCCCCCAAGATGATTATTCCCCTGGTTGCGAGCCGTGTTGCCTTCTGCTGGCTCTCAGGGGCCAAGCCTGAAAGTCAGCTATCCCACCCAGGCTTATTCCCTCTCTCTAGCATGCAATGACTGAGGCGAGGGTTGGAGACTGTGTTATGCCATATTCACTTCACACATTTCTTTGCTTCTTGAGTGAACGTCGAGCTCACTATGCAACATTTGCAACTCACTGTGGATTTATTTTTAGATTTTAAACACGTTTTTAAAAGTCTAAAAAGTGTACCAATTTAGATACAACAGCAAATACACTATCCACGAAAGAAATATCTGATAAACTAGATTTCATTAAAACTAAAAACTTCTGGTCTGAGAAAGACAATGTCAAGAGAATGAGAATACAAGTCACAGACTGGGAGAAAATATTTGCAAAAGACACATCTGATAAAGGATTGTTATCCAAAATATATAAAGAACCTTTAAAACTCAACAATAAGAAAACAAAGAAACTGATTTAAAAAAGCACCAAAGACTTCAACAGACACCTCCCTGAAAAACATATGCTGATAACAAATAAGCACATGAGAAGATGCTCCACATCACGTGTCATCAATGAAATGCAAATTAAACCAACACTGGGATATCACTACACACCTGTTAGAATGGCCAAAGTCTGGAACACTGACAACACCAAATGCTGACAAGGATATGGAGCAACAGGAACACTCAGTCACTGCTAGTTGGAATGCAAAGTGTTCCAGCCACTTTGGAAGTCAGTTTGGCGGTGTCTTATAAAAGTAAACATACTTTACTCATACGATCCAGCAGTTATGCTGCTTGGTATTTACTCAAAGGAGACGAAAATTTTGTCCACACAAAAACCTGCACACAGATGTTTATGGCAGCTTTATTCATAATTTCCAAAACTTGGAAGCAACCAAGATGCCCATCAGTAGATGAATAGATAAATAAAGTGTCCTAATCCAGACGATGGAATATCATTCAGTACTAAAATAAAAAATGCGCTATCAAGTCATGAAAAGACATAGAGGAACGTAAAATGCATGTTACTAAGTAAAACAAGGCAATCTTAAAAATCTGCATACTGTATGATTCAAATTATATGGTATTCTGGAAAATGCAAAACTGTAGAGAGAGTGAAAACATCAGCGGTTGCCAGGAGTTGGGGATCTAGGAGAGGCACACAGGATTTTTAGCAGTGAAAGTACTCTGTGTGGTGCTATAATGGTGAAGACATGTCTTTACACCTTTGTCCACATTCATAGAATGTACACCAAGAGTGAACCCTAATGTAAATCACAGACTTTGGGTGGTTATAATGTGTCCCGTAAGCTCATCAAGTGTAACAAACATATGACTCTGGTGGAGGATGCTGATAATGAGGAAGGCTGTGCATGTGTGGGGGCAGAGTGTATACGGGAAATGTCTGTACCTTCCTGTTAATTTTGCTGTGAACCTAAAATTGTCCTGGAAAATAAAATCTTTAAAAAAGAAAGTTCAACTCAGGCAAATCCTCATTTAACATGCTACAGTAAATTAAAATTAATATGTGGTAGCTTATTTTATAGATAAAATTTATTTTAATGACTGTAAATTACTTCAGTCACATGTATTATAGCATCATTAAGAGCCTAAAGGGATTGCTTAAGATTTTTGGTTAAACTTTAGTGTGTTTTATGGGGCAAATTATTTGCTGTAGTGGTATTAAGAGATTTGCAAAAATCTCAGGATGTAGACTAATAATAAAAGCTGACGTTTATTGAGCTTTACATTGTTAGTGCTTTTAATATTCACAACCGTCTAACTAGGTGGGAGTTATTATATCCCCCCATTTTATGTTTTTTTTGGAGGAAGATTAGCCCTCAGCTAACTACTGCCAGTTCTCCTCTTTTTGCTGAGGAAGCCTGGCTCTGAGCTAACATCCGTGCCCATCTTCCTCTAGTTTATACGTGGGACGCCTACCACAGCATGGCTGCCAAGCAGTGCCATGTCCGCACCCGGGATCCGAACCAGCGAACCCCGGGCCGCCGAGAAGCGGAACGTGCGAACTTGACCGCTGCGCCACCGGGCCGGCCCCGTATATATCCCCCCATTTTAACAGATGAGGAAACTGGGTTTGCTAGTACTTACTGGTTCTCAAACTCGGGATGGTCTGACAGCAGAGCCTCTGTCCTCAACCACCTCAGTGTATGTGCTTCTTGAACGTTAGTGATCTGCACAACTTGTATATGTACAAGCTCACACCATTCTTGTACCCCCACAGGGGACTTTCAGAGCATGTGTGCAAGGGGGGCTTGGACACAGCAATTTGGTTGGAAAATAGGGCAGCTTGGTGCTTTACATAACGTTAAGAAACATCAATATCTTACATAAAAGAATAGACTGTGGGTTGGATGTAATGCGGACAGTGGGAAGACTCTGGCGTTGCTGGATGTGAGTGTGTGTGTGTGTTTGTGTATTTACACATATTCATGCCTTTCCAGAGAATATGGCAGAGATGCCTGGCTCTGAAACCACCTGTAAAACCACTATGTTTTTCCTATAAAGTCCTCGCTGGCCTTCATTTGTTGTATTTTCCCCATATGTCCTGTTTCTCTCTAATTTCCAGAGCCCTAGGTTTCTTGCTTACCAGATTCCCTGGTGGCATCGCACTTATCTTACCACTCAGCTTCTGTTTTTATGACTTAAACTTTATCGAGGTATCATTTATATAAAATAAAACTCCCCCTTTAAAATGTCCAATTTGATGGATTTTTGGCAATTGTATACAGTTTTGTTACCATCACCACAATCAAGAAATAGAACATTTCATTACCCTAAAAAGATCCTTCATGCCTTTCTGGAATCCATCTTCCCCAACCCCTGGCCGATCTGCTTTCTGTCATTAGAGATTGGCACTTACTAGAATTTTGTATAAACAGAATCATATAGTGTGAAGTTTTTTGTGCTCAATTTTTTTCAATTATCTTAATAGCTTTAAAATTCATCTATGTTGTTGCATGCATCAATATTTCACTCCATGTTATTGTTAAGCAGTATTCCATAGCATGGATATTACCACTATTTGTCCACTCACCAGGTCATGGTTATTTGAATTATGTCCAGTTTTTGACTGTTGTGAATGATGCTTTTAACATTCGTGTACAATTTTATGTGGACACCTGTTTGCATTTCTCTTGGGTAAACATATAGAAGCAGAGTTGCCGTGTCTTACTTCATAAGAAACGGACTTTACGTCAGCTGTTGTAAGCTTCTTTGCTTGAACCATGCTATTAGCTGTTCCGTACTATTAGCCATGTATGACTGGTCCAGTTGCTCATCTTTACTAACCCTCAGGATTGCCAGTCTTTTTAATTTTGGGGATTTTGCTAAGTGGCTGGTTGTATCTTGTGAATTGAATTTTCATTTCTGTAAAAATAGTGTTGAGCATCTTTTCATGGTGCTTATTTCTCACATGTATATCTCCTTTTGTGCCCATTTAAAAAGTTTTGGTTGTCTTCTTATTGAGTTCTATGAGATTTTTATTCTGGAAGCAAGCCCTTGTCAGATGTATTTTCTGAAAATATTTTCCCTCAGTTTGTAGCTTACTTTTTTATTTTCTTAATTGTGTCATTCAAAGAGCAAAAGGTTTTAATATGTCACAGTGATTTTCTCCCATGTTTTATTCTAGAAGTTTTAGAGTTTTAGGTCTTGCATGTAAGTCTGTGATTCATTTCAAGTTATTGTTTAATTATTGTGTATGGTGTGAGGTAAGGGTTAAACTTCCTTTATTTGCATACAAACAGCCAGTACCATTTGTTGCAAAGACTACTTTTTTCCCCATTGAATTACCTTGTTAACTCTGTCAAAAATCAGTTGACCAATAATTGTGAGTCTATTTCTAAGTTTTCTTTCATTTTGTGTATATCTATACGTTGATTCCTGTGCTAATGCAACATTGTTTTGATTATAGTGACTTATAGAAAGTCTTGAAATCACGTAGTCTTAGCCCTTCCACTTTGTCTTCTTTTTCTCTCTCAAAATTGTTTTGGCTTTTTTAGGTCCCTTGCTTTTCCATGTGAGTTTTAGAATCAGCTTGATGATTTTACACAAAATACTTGCTGTGATTTTGAATGGGATTACATTGAATTGGCAGCTCAATTTGGGGACAATTGCCATTTTAACATAATTGAGTGTTCTAACAGGAGCATGTTATATTTCTCCATTTACTTAGATCTTATTTAATTTTATAATTTTCAATAATTTGTAATTTTTGGTGTGTAAGTTTTTCACATCTTTTATTAAAGTTATTTCTAAGAATTTTATTTTTGATGTTCTTATAAGTGAAATTTTAAAATTTTAGTTTCATATTTTTATTTAAAAATTTATTTATTGTTATATTGTTAAAATTATCAACTTTTGTTTTTTCAATTGACTTTGCATACTATGACCTTGATAAAATTTACTTTTTAATTCTGGTTACTATTTTGTAGATTCCTTAGGATTTTTTACATATATCATTGTGTCATATTAAATAGTATGTTTACCTATTCTTTTCAATCTTGATGCCCTGCAGTATAATTTTAAGTAAAATTGGAGAGATCAGATAATTCTTGCCTTTTTCTTGATCTTAGATAGAAAACGTTGAATCATTCACTGAATATGAGTATGTTAGTTGCAGGGTTTTTGTAGATGTCCTTAATCAGGCTGAGGAAGTTTTCGTGTATTCCTAGTTTACTGAGATTTAAAAAAAATCATAAACGGGTGTTGAGTTTTGTCAAATGCTTTTTCTGTATCTATTGAAATCATCTTAGGTTTTTCCTACTTTATTTTATTAATACAGTTATCACATCGATTGATTTTCAGATATTAAATCAACCTTGCAATCCCAGGTAAGTCCGAAGGGGTCAAAATATGTTATGTTTTTTACACATTGTGAGATTCAGTTTGCTCATAGTTTGTTAAGAATTTGTACCTATATATTCATAAGAGATATGAGTCTCTAGTTTTATTTTGTGATCACATCTTTATTTTTTCTAGTTTTAATATTAGAGTAATACCAGTCTCATAAAATGAGTTGGGAATTTTTCCCTCCTCTATTTTCTTTCCTTTTTTGTGTTTGGCAGGAAGATTGGCCCTGAGCTAACATCTGTGCCAATAGTTCTCTATTTTGTATGTGGGTCACCACCACAGCGTTGCTTGATGAGTGGTGTGTAGGTCTGCACCTGGGATGTGAACCTGCGAACCCTGGGCCGCCAATGCAGAGTGTGCAGACTTAGCCACTATGCCACTGAGCTGCTCCCCTCACCCTATTTTCTGAAAGAGTTTGTGTAGGATTATTTATTTCTGAAATGTTGGATAAAATTCACTGGTAAAGACATCTGTACATGGAATTTTCTTTAGGGGTGATTTTTATTACAATTTCAATTTCTTTAATTGATAAAATGTTACTCAAAATTTCTATATCTTCTTTGTCAGGTTTATTACTTTGTGATTTATAAGAAATTTCTCCTTGGAATCTAAGTTATTCAGATTTATAGGTACAACATTGTAATATTCACTTACTATTCTTTTAATGTCTCTGGGATCTGAAGTGGTATCTCTCTTTCACTCCTGAATTGGCAATTTGTGCTTTGTTTATTCTTGATCAGTCTAGCTAGATGTTTATCAGTTTCAGACCCAGAAACTATGCTAGTGTTAGAAATATAATTATTAGTCCATTCTAGGATATAATGCTGAAAAAGCAGACATGTTGCCCACTTCCATAGAAATAATGGTGCCATGAAATAGTCAGACAATAAACAAGTAAAAATGAAAATAGCGTCACTTTTGCTAAGTGCTGTGAATTAAGCTGACAGGGTGTTTGATAGCATATACTAACAGGGGTGGGGGTTAGGGGTTCGGGGCTACATGTGGTGGTCAGGAAACAGGCCTTTTAGAGGCTGTAAGAATTAAGCTGAAATCTGAGGGGTGACAGAGAGCCCACTTTGTGAGTGGCAAAATCGAGGTTGTTCTGGACAGACAACAACCTGTGTGAGGGTGTCCCGTGGAGAATGCTTTTAGAGTGTTCAAGTTACTGAAGGGAGGTCAGGAGAGGCTGGCGGGGTGCAAGGGGAACATGAAGTCTGAAGAATGAGGCAGGGTCTGGCTCCAGCGGGGATTTACAGCCCATTGTGGGAACCAGCTCTTGACTTAATTATGTGTGATAAGCAGACATAAATAAATACTGTGAAATGGCGTGGTAACTTCTACAACAGAGACACACACCGTAAACCAAGCTTGGCATTCTTTTACTTTAAATGTCCTGGTAGTAAATATTTTCGGCTTTTAGGACCATGCAATCTCTGTTGCAACCACTCAACTCTACGTTATAGAACGGAAACAGCCATAGTAAACAAACAAATGAGCAAAACTCTGTTCCAAAAAAACTTTTTTTTTTTTTCCAGAAACATGCAGTGGGCAAGCTTTAGGTCATAGGCCAAAGTTCTCTGACCCCTGGCATCAACAAAAAAATTTGCTTCTAATTCTGATTTAGAGTACAAATCACAGAATTAGGAGTTTAAATGGAGTTTTGAAGGGTGAGAACCAGTTTTATTAATTAAAAAACATAGGGGGATGACTATGACAGGTCAAGAAAAGCACAGAGATGTAAAAGGAAATGCGCGGTTGCTGGAGTGGCATACCATGCGGCATGTGTGGGCAGCAGTGTGTCTACCAGTCCTGTGTGTGTGTGCGTGTGTGAGATACAGATACAGTGGAATGACCAACATGAGGCTGGTGTAGTGTGCGGTCCAAATCTGCAAATGTGTTTGGAACTGAATGAGAGGTAGATTCTTACAGTATTTCATGACCGTGCCTATATTCAGATGACATTCGTGTGAAAACGCATTGGAGATGGACAGGAGTAGAAATATTTTTCTCGTCGAAACCCCTGATGGCTTCCTGTTTCTTGTCAAATAAGTCTAAACTCGTGTTCTGTTGAGGCCCTCAGTGATCTCCACCCGTAATCCCAGCCTCATTTTATTTTTCCTTCTTCCCTCGGGGAGGAAGCCATCTCTGAGAACGATTCCTACCTGGTAATTTGGCTTCTGTTATCTAAAGGATCAACTGCCCCTGTTTTGTTTTGTTTTCCAGGAAGCATTTCTAGAGGTTTCCTAAGCCTCTCTTCCCCCGCTCCACCTCTCCTTTGTTGACTGTAGCTCTTAGTTTGCGCATGTGTTTATGCAAGGTCTTCTGTGTGCTTCTGCGGCATGCGTCCTTCTCATGTCTCACCAGGATCATAAACTTCTTGAGCAGAGAAAAGGCTTCATACCAAGTGCTTGTCACAGTGCTGAGAATGCTCAAAAAACCATTGATTAATTGACACAAATACCAATAACATTGCACATTCTCCCTGAGCGCAAGCTACTGTAGAAGCTAGTTCATAAACCACAAAAATGTTTTCCTTCGGATTTCTAAAACGTTCTTCACATTGCTGATTAATGTTTTTATATGAATTATTTATACCTTAAAACATTGAGTAGTAGACTGGATATTTATAAAGTTTTACAGCTTCTGTTTTCAATTTTTAAAACTAACACATTTTCTACCTTTGGGCAGAAAAAGGTGCTCTCTCTTATGTAATCAGTTATGAAGTTAGACTGGGAGTGGGTACTGAGCAGAATAGTTGAGCGTCATAAATTCGGCATGATGAAAGCATAATGAAGTTAGAGCTTAGATAGACAATTATATGTTCTCTACCTTCAAAGACTCCATGTTTTACAATAATACAAAGTCACGGCTGGAATTTTCATCCTGGGAACATAAGTTGCTTGCTCCCTTCGATATGCAGTACATAACGTAATTAAGAGCCATAAACTTTTTTTTCTTTTTGAAGATTAAAGTGACACATTTAGAGAAGACCGTTTGCTTTAAACAGAAAATTATGAAAACCTTTTTCAGACAACACTTTAAGCACACTTTGGAAAAATCCAGATAATACAAGTCAAGCCTTTTGGGCATTGTTGCCACTTTATTTTATTCTTCGGTCCTCTGGAGCCGTACACCAGGAGGAAGTCATCTTCTGTCACTGCCCTGGAAATGTGATAGGCCACACTCACTTTGTCAGTATTCACAACACGTTGGTTGGTTATTTCAAACTTTTAGTCTTCTGAAGAGGATTAAGCCATTAGTCACCAATAGGGCCTCGTTATTCTGTGAACCAGTGGTTAAAAAATATTAGCTCTGACACTGCTTTCCTACTTGACGTGAAATGGGGCCCGTAAAGATGGGGAACGGTCACTGACTCCAGGTGGCCTCTCCCCAGGCCCAGTGCAATGGCGCTTGTGTGAGCAACTGGGAGCAGCAGATGTCTTCTCATGGCCCTCATTGCAATAACCTTGAAGTCCCTGAGGAGTCACAGCTAGGAGGGCTAGCAGTCATTCTCCAGCTTATTTGACCTTCTGAGTCACAAATTTCCCTTCAGACGCAGTGGTGGCTACTCTTACTCGGTGCTAATCTTTCTCTGTGGGAAGGTTGTGCTTGCCTTACAACATGGTTTCTTCACACAAGCAGCTCCTACCATTAGGTGCATCTCAGAAGCAAAGCAATTAGCAGAGTTTAACATTGCTTGTTAAGCACATTCCTTTTCCTCAAGTGCTAAGAGTGAGCCTAGAGTGCACTCAGGATTCTTTTCCTACACAGCCACATTGCAACATAAAGGCAAATATACCCCATAAATACTGAGTGGATACGGTTATTCTCATTATCTGGAGTCATTATGGTCTCTAAAATCATTGCCAATACCGATCATTGCTCCTGGGAGAAATATGGGGTTAGGTCCTTTGCGAGCCTCTAGTCACAACATTTTCCTCAACAGATCAATACACATCCTTGTTTAATGTGTGTTTCTGTTTAGAGACATCTTATTTAATATATATAGTTGATTCTTTAGCTTTGAACTCATGGCCATCAGCGCTATAATTCTTGCCTGAAGGAAACTTATCTAACACACATATTTTCTCCCTAAAGCACATCGCAGCCTTCTTATGCTTAGGACGTTAGACAGCACTGCAGCCCTGTGCTTGGAGTCACTTTACACACTGAATCACCAACCAAAACTGCGAAAGGCATGGGACTAAATAGACCCTGAAAAGAGCACTTGCTTAGGGCACGAAAGCTGAAGTCTTGCCTGGTTCAGCCTCAGCTGGGATCCTGTGCATGGGGAGACTAAGTTTTTTGTCACTCTGCTCACGTCCACAGATCACCTTGAAAGCACCCAAGTATTGATTTAGGGGTATGAATGAATAAATTTTAGTGAGTAGGTGAATTAAAAAATATAGAGAATCTGTGAATAATAAGGATCGACAGTATATCACTGACACCATGCTTGATTTTATTCTTACTGTTCTCTAAATACTTTGGATGAATTGAAAGTACATTTTTAGAACTGCTCAATACTGATACACATCAATTAGAGTAGGGATGTCTCATTGTTTTTATGCCCTTTCACCCAAATTTTACACCCAGGCAGATTTATATCAACAAATGAGACGCCTTATCCTGGACCGTCAAAGCTTCCCACACTCCATCTCTATGTAACTGTTTTTAATTGGAGTGTGATTTGATGAATCTGCTGTAAAATGGACAACAGCTTTCCTTCTCACTCCTGACCTGTGTGCCCACTACCTTCTTTCAATAATAAAATATCTCTGCCATCAAAATAATCAACTCTGAACTTCATTCTCAATTAAAGTCTGCTTTTGGAAGAGTGACTGAGGGGCGAGGAGGTGAGGGGCATTCCAAGCTCCTTTTTGCTTTTATTGACTAGCTCTTTTGCCTTTTTTCTCTTTCTCAAAAGCTAAGGTTCTGCACTTTTCAGGGTCTGGGGGAGAGAGGGTTAGGAGAAAAGGCAGTCTTGGGTGGCTAGGATTCTGTTGGTCTGGACTTGTCCTCTGGTTGTAGCAACTTCTCTATGCTAATAATTTCCTTTCGGAGCTTTTGTGGGTTTCTAATATATTTCCTTACTGGGAACTCCCACATGCAGTTCCATAATGTGAATGATGCTTCTGCTAGCTAGCGACCGAATTTCAGTCCAACTTCTCCTTGCTTGGCCCTGCCTCCGAGGCAGATCTCTTGTCTCCAGGCTGATTGCCTTCTGAGGGTTTGCTCACTCTATGGGAAAAGAAGCCCCTGTGTCGTTTATTTCAAAGGGCATCCTACTCTCCAAAGCAGTGTGGTCTCTCTGGTCTCCCCTCAGTTTGAGAGCCCAAGCACACATCAGACACTGCTCCCTTCTTTCCTCAAACTTGAGAACACAAATAAAACTCTACGATTGATCTTTTGAAGTCCTTTTCACTTGGCTTCAAGTGAAAGTGGGCATTTCCTCCTCCTCCTCATGGTGGGGAGAAAGCTGAAAATACTCTAGTGATGCTCTTCAAAGCATTGGTTTCATTCCTTTATTGACTACATGTGGGCCTTAGCCCACAGTGTTAGGATCAGTCCGTAATTACTCAGCGTGCTCTACCTGTATATTCCACAACCTTGCTTTGCAGTCTGGGACCTGTTATTTTGTGGGCCTTAGGCTAAATTTTATCAATTTTCTTTTTCATTTTTTGTTTACGGGGAAAAGCTCTTGGGTGCTATAGTCATCAAATATTCTTTAAGTTCTTAATTTTTCATTTTTCACAAGGGAAATAGTATAGTTAATGGATGGTCCTGGGAGCTAGACAACCTAGATTCAAGTGGGACTTTGGGCAAATTTTATAATCTCATTATACGTTAGTTCTCTCATATGTAAAGTTTGATGAATAAATAGGATCTTCCTCATATTGTTGTTGTGAAGGTAAATTAACACTTGACAAGCATTTCAAACAGGCTTATCACATGGCAGACACCCAATAAATATTAATTATTATGCTCAAGAATATATTCCAGTTGCTTTTATATTTGAATAACATGCTGGCTGTTATAATAATCTTGGATCTCACTTTCATTCTTTAAAACTTTTTAACTTATTTCCATCATCCTATGGCATTTATTGTTACTTTGTAGAAATTCGATGTCACCCTGGGTTTTTTTTCTCTCTTTTCTGGGTAATTTGCTCTTCTTCCCTGTATTCTAGAAGAATTCTTTCTTTACCTTTGAAGTTCATTAATACAAGTATGACAGGTCTCAGTATTTTTAAATTAAATTTTCTGTAATCTGCTCGTATTAGTTGGGGTTCTCTAGGGAAAGAGAATCAAACATATCAAAATAGATGAGTTGTTCTGAGCTCTTAGGGTCTCTGAAAAACTTCCAGATGGAAACAAGGATGTGACTTGGCAGTGCAAAGTTTCCTTAAGTGACAGGGCACTCAGGGTAGGCTTCCTGAGGCAGTAGGGTTAGTGTCGGGAACGTTCTGTGTGTGTCCTGTAATGTACCAAATATATTTGAAGACTCAGTGCTGCGGTCTCGTTTATACATTCCAGCAACATACGCACTGGATAGATATGCTATCTAGGAAACGTTTCTGGCAGAAAAATACCAGATGTTACACGAAGGAGTGAGAAGGAACCTAAAACTAAGATCATACGAGTATTAATTCATACAATATGATGAATTGTCTTACACGATATTTAAGCAAGTCTGCTCTTTGTAATTTATACCACCCTCAAGACTAAGAGTTCTGAAACTCAAACTACTCATTGTTGAATTTTGATATGTTAAAGTAAAACTAAATTTTTTTTTTACTGGATAGTGACAAAATAATCTGTTTTGTTTGGACAGACATCATGAAAATTATCTTGGACAACCCTAACTAAGACAGATTCTGAAATATAATAGTTTGTTGTTTGATTTAATTCATTTAATCTTAAGATATTTGCTGAAAGGGTTTAAAACATGTACGAGCATAAGACCTAAAACTGTAAACTCCTAGAAGAAAACTAGGGAAAAAGCTTCTTGACTTTGGCGTTGACAATAATTTCTTGGCTATGACACCAACAGCACAGGCAACATAAACAAGTGAGACAATATCAAACTGGAAAGCTTCTATACAGCAAAGGAGACCATTAACACAACGAAGAGGCAACCTATGGAGTGGGAGAAAATATTGGCAAGGCGTATATCTGATAAGGGGCTAATATCCAAAATATGTATGGAACTCATTGCATTCAACAGCAAAAAACCAAAATAACCTGATTGAAAAATGGGCAAAGGACCTGAATAAATATTGTTCTAAAGAAGACATAAAAATGATCAACAGGTACATGAAAAAGTATTCAACATCACTAATGATCAGGGAAATCCGAATCAAAACCACAATGAGATATCATCTCACACATGTTGGGATGGCTATCATCAAAAAACCAAGAGTTAACAAGTGTTGGTGAAGATGTGGAGAAACGGGAACACTTGTACACTGTTGATGGCCGTTTAAATTCATGCAGCCACACGGAAAATGGTATGGAAGCTTCTCAACAAATTAAACATAGAATTACCAGGTGGTCCAGCAATCCATCACTTCTGGGTGCATATCTGCAGGAAACAAAATCAGTATTTTGAAGGGATATCTGCACTCTCATGCTCACTGCAGTATTATTCACAATAATCAAAATATGGAAACAATCTAAATGTCCATCAACAGACGAAAGGATAAAGAAAATGTAGTGTATGCATACAATGGAATGATTGTCGTTATTTTAAGTTATTTATAATTATTATTTTAATTTATTTATAATTATAATTCAGCCTTAAAAAAGAAGAAAATCCTGCCATTTGCTACAACATGGATAAGCTTGGAAGACATTTTGCTAAGTGAAATAAGCCAGACACAGAAGACCAAATATTGAATGATTCCACTTATGTTGGGAATCTTACAAAGTAAATCTTATAAAAGCAGAGAGTAGAATGGTTTTACCAGGGGCTGAGGAGGGGGAAATGGAGGAGATGTTGATCAAAGGGCACATAGTGTCACTTATGCGAGAGGAATAAGTTCTAGAGATCTGCATATAGTTAACGATACTGCATTTGTTGAAGATAGCTCTTATGTGAAAAAAGCTCTTTAACAAAAAAAAGGGAAGGAAGACACTTTTAGAGGTGATGTTAAATTTTTGCATTGTATATGGTGATGGTTTCATCTTCAAACTCATCAAGATGTATACATTAAATATGTGCAGCCTTTTGTATGTCAATCACACCTCAATAAAAATTTATGCCTCTTAAATATTGAAAAAGAAAGCCTTGGCTCACTAAAGCTATACCTTGTGATAAGAAGAAGAAATATTTGAAATGATTAATTTAACTTAATGTTGCTTCTAGTTAAAATATAGTAGGACCCCTGGGTGACAGTGTATTGACTGCTGTTACTCATGTCAGGAATGAAATGTTAGTTCTGTAATTCCTGTCCACATTCTTGGCACTTCAACTTGCTTATTTACTGAGCAACATATATGCATTTCGCATCCTGGTAATTAAGTAGGACCATGGTGTCAAAGAAAAATTGCACCAGACATGTTAAACAGGTAAGACCGACTTTATTCAAAACTATTGTAGTAGGGTAGAGAGAATGGAATTCAAGTCTATTGAAAGAAAAAGTGGGAGAATTTTCGAGCACTTGGCTAAGCTAGTGGGATGGTACCAGACAACTGACAGTTAGGGAGGAGGTTGGTCAATGTGATTAGGCATCTGTATTTGTTAATTGGTGGTTATCTAAGTTGGGCCCCTACCCTTCCACAGAGGCTGGGGGACAGGGGCCCTATCTTTCTTGGTGATTGCATTTCAAAGGGATGGCTCCCAGGTGCTAGAAAAAGACCTTCCTGGGTTGTAGAAGATTTACGTCTGAAAAGGGCAGAGAAAGAATTTATAATTGCAAGTGTTCTAAAGTAAGTGCTCTAAGAAAAGGGAGATCAGGAGCCTAGAGTCAGGAAAAAGTCCTGGCTAAAGTTTTCTCAGCTGAGGGAAAGTCAGGCCCTCTTGGTCAAGAGATCCTACAGGTGCCCTTTGGAGTTGAGACCTCAGTTAAAGGCACGACTGAGCACCCTGCTCCAGGCAACTCTTTCCCTAAATTCTTTCTGGACTTTGATTGACCATTTTCATGCCATCACTCTGACGGGGGAAAAGGATGTCCTTCTCCTTTAAGTCTCTGTGCTGTCCACCTTCTCAGCCCTTACCTTAGCTCCAGGTGAGCTTTCTGGGGGCAATGGTATTTCCCAAACAGGAGGCACCACTAGTCCCATTTTCCTAGAATTATAACAAGGATGAAATGAGTGAACCCCAAAAGAAGACAATTTTAACCTTCTCTTTTTGCCTTGACTGTTTGTCTCCCTAAGGTAAGCTAATATTTATCTAATGAAAACTAAAGACATGTAACCGTTATGATTTTATGTTAGTACCTAATTGAACCTTGTATAATAAGAATCCTTATTATTACTGATTTTCCTGAATATAGCCCCCCATTTATTCCCATATTTTTATATTATAGAGAATGCATAAATATTACCTCATGGGGGACTTGATTCTCAGTCCCTGAGAAAACGGAAAATATTTACTTAAAATATCTATAGGCTCTTGTTTTTATATTTTCAACTAACACATGCTTTTGTATTATGTGACTTAATTTCCCCTTTGGTTTATATTTCATATCTTTTGGATATAAAAGTATCTTTTGAGCTTTCAGTGGTAGGTTTCAACAACTGAAATAGGAACTTGGCTCTATCTGAAATTGTAACTTTTCATTTTTGTCCTTTGAGCGAAGGTATCTTTGTCTTTTTTCCCATGTTACTCATGATACTTCATCACATGAAGAAATGGTTTTCACCTGGACGTTAATTTTCTCTTAGCAGGTGAAATTTAGTTGCCCCTTGCTGTTCTTCAGTGGAGTGAAAAATCTTTTATTACTGAAAAAGACATTTTACAGGACATTCTTAAAGTTTTCCTTAAACATTTGCAAAAGAGTTTTTAAATATTTTTACTAAGATGTTTATGGTAAATTAGTATCTTTTTTACTAACTTTAAAATTTATTAAGTTTTCAAATGTCTAAATAAGACATTGAGCAAATCAATTTACTAATCTTTTCCCTTTGTAGGACAGTGCTTATGTAATCATTAAATGACTCTAAAACATTACTTGTGCATGAATATTCTTAAATGATGTTTGAGGTGAGGGATAAGGAAAGAACCTGTCCTAGTAAATTAACATTTTGGTCCACATGCTTACGTTGTTTGTTTTCATATAGATTTAAAAAGCACCCAAGTTTGACATATACATTAAGCTTTTGGAATTTTATCTACACAGTCTTCTTCTATGAGATGGAGAAACTTCTCTTACCTCGTAGTAGTTCGAAGTGCATATCATTAGTTTCTTTGTTTTTTGAAATGTCAATTCAGGGCTAATGTAATTTGTTGGTATAAAGTCCTATATGAATTCTCAGGTTCTCCTAGTTGTTGCTATTTATAAAATGTCATCTTTATTTGAATCTATTTACATTTGTTTCTAAGCATATTGCTTGATGTTCTCTTAGTTTTATCTGTTTTTTATTACGTGCTTAATTTAGTTTTAGAAATACTGAGTAGAGAAATCTAGAGGTGAATGTCCTGGTGTTGCTCAGGTGTTTTACATAGTAATTGCCTTCCTTGACTATAAACTTTGTATTTTTTTAGTTTTAGAAGTGCTTCCTGGAGAATTTAGCCAGGGAGAGTTAGTTTTTAGATATGCTGGGGTTTATTTTTAATGTATATTTGATTGCTCAGTGTTAAGTCAAATGTGTCCTGAATCTGAGTCCCTGCTGAGTGAAATATTTTGCCACAGCTAAAAGTCTGGGAAGAAAAGCAGAAATCATCAGGGAGTTAGCTAGATGTGTAAAAGACCCACAGGAACAAAACTTGAATTGATATTAGCCAATGGTAGCAATTAAGAAAGAATGGGCTTGGGCCAAATTGTTCCTGCAAGCTTATTTGGGGAACCTGTATGTATTTCTTTGCTTCACCAAACAACTTTTATTCATGCGTTGATGAACAAAATGTTCCACTCATATTGCAAAAGTGTTTTCCTTTGATGCAAAAAAAGTTCTTGCTCACATTGTCAATAAATTTATATAGATAATTTTTTACTCAGTCTGATAATCTTTTTCTTGTGACGTTATTCTGTTTATTATGCAATGTAATTATGATGTATACGGGTTGAAATCTGGCATATAACTGTTTTCTATTTGAACTGTCTACTCTTGTTTTCTTTCCTCTTTCATGCTTTCTCTCTGTACATTATCTGGTTAGCCATATATTCTTTCATTTACTTCCCTAGTAATTACTATATACACTGTTGATTTACTAGAGTCTATGATAAATTAGTGCTTTTCCAGTTTCAGAAAATTGAAATGATCCTAGCAGAGTTTAACACCATTTAACTCTCTTTGACTTCTGTTTTTTTCCTGCTCTTAATTTAATCGTACATGTATTTTCCCACCCATCAAACATTATTACTATTATTTTATGTGGTCAATATGTATTTCAATTCATCCTTATATTTATCCTTTCTCATGCTCTTCACTCCTTGCTCATTTTCTTACCTTAATCTGCGATCACTTTGCTTCTTCGGGAAGAATTCCTTTCATTATTTCTTTCTAGCTCAGGTCTGCTGGTGACAAATTCTCTTGGCATTTATTTATTTGAAATGTCTTTATTTTAGCATTATTTTTGGAGGATCTTTTACTAGTTAGATCATTCTAAGTTGAAATTATTTTCCTCCTGGTCCTTTTCTCCCTCCCCCTCCTTCTCTCCCCCATCCTTCCCTTCCGCTCCTCCTTCCTTAGTTCTTTTTCTTTGAAATAGAGTGACTGATAGAGTCTTATTTCTTTGATTGAAGGGAATATCATCTTATCACTCTAGCTGCTTTTAGTTTTCCTATCTTTGATTTTTGGAATTTTTTCCTGTAATGTGCCTAATTTGTTGCTTCTTGGTACAGATCTTTCAGGTTAATAAAATGCAATGAATCTATGGTTTGTTATCTTTCATTAGTTTTGGAAGAATTTCGCACATAGTCTCCTCCAATATTACTTCTGCCCTTTTTTTCACTTTTCTCTGGCACTTTAAATGCATGTGTTAGATCTACCGTCAATGGCCTATATGTTTCTGAAACTATTCTGGTTTTCATCTTTTAATTTTCACAAGCTTCAGTCTGGATATTTTCTGCCACTCAGTCTTCCAATTCACTAATGCGCTGTTTTGCATCTAATCTGTAGTTAAATCTATCTACTAGGTTGTATTTTCTCTTATTGTATTTTCATCTCTAAAATTTACATTTTATTTATTTATTTTTGCTGAGGAAGATTTGCCCTAAGCTAACATCTGTGCCAGTCTCCCTCTATGTTTTAGTATGTGGGCTGCCAGCACAGCACAGCTGCTAATAGAGCTGCATACATCCATGCCTGGGAAACAAACCCGGGTGACCAAAGCAGAGCACACTGAAGTTAACCACTAGGCTGCTGGGGCTGGCTCCATCTAATTTTTTTTTTTTTAAATTTCAGTTCTATGGTGAAACTCTCCATATTGTCATCAATTTTCTGGAATATATTGAAATCATATATTTGAAATCCATGTCTGAAAACTACAATATCTGAATTGCTTGTCTTTTTTCCCCTTTGTTTCTTTTGATTTTCAGTCATTTGTTTTCTTCTCCTGGTGTGCCTAGTAATGCTTGTTTGTAAGGCAGACATTGAGTGTGACACATTGTAGGGATTCTGGATGGTGATATCTTTTTTCGGGGGAGGATTAAATTCTTTCCTGGCAGAGACAGTAGGAGCAGATCACCATGTTGCGATCATGGTTGGAAAATTTAGAACTGGATTCAGTCTTTTCTGGGGCTGGTTTTGTTTGTTTTGCCCTTATTCCTAAAGTGTAGCTCTTCAGGCTTTTCAGCTGAAAACAAGGGATGTTTACAAGGGTCTTTTCTGTCATCGCAGTCTCCAAATTCCAATATTTATCTCCTTAGCACCACGAGACCATGCACATCTCTGTTTGGGTTTTATCCTATTAAGCTTTATTTTCTGTTTGGCTTCTTGGCCTCTTGCTTTATGCAGCTTATAAATCATCAGATGCCTTGAGGGAAAAACAACAAAAACTATAAGGCTCACCTCTATGAGCTCCCTTCTCTGCAGCATTTTGACTCCTTATCTGCTTTGGTTTTCTTTGATGTATTCACAATTCTCTTTTTGTTTGTTCATTTGTTTCTGTTAAATTCATTCAACTTTTATGATTTTTTTCCCCCTTTTTTGGGGATAGTTATCTGAGAAGAGCTACTTTATCATAGAGCAGAAGTACTTTTTAAAATCTTCATCTAATATCTTCTGGAGAAATAAAAACATACTTCATTAAATGGGTTAAATCTTTATTTTGTTTCATTTGAATAATAGCAAAGTAAGCATTTTGATTTAAGAAAAACATTTTGTTGAAAGGACATGTTTTCTGATCTTCTGTTTTTAGAATTATAATACTGTATATTGTCAGTTTGTTCCAGAACAGTAATTTAAAGAATAAACATGAAGCTCATACTGTTTTCACAGAAGGCTGTGAAACCCTGGAGAAGATAAACAATATTAGAAGAATAGCTCAGATAATTGACACTAAGAATAATTGTACACGGAATAATTTGTGCTTGAAGGAAGAGAACAGATTAATTGAGTATAACAGCTAAGGAACATCTGGGAACTTTATTTTTGTGCTTCTACAAAGCAAAGGATATTTTATTATAAATAAAACCATGTAGGTGAAATTCTCTAGAGGACATCTAAATCTGTAGTAGGACCAGTTCATTGTGGTTTGAATTTACAAGTTATAAAGAATTAGAAAGTCACTAAGTGACCGCTGGAAAAACGGTCTCTAACATCAGATGAATGGGCAGGAAATTCACTGTCCAACTGTATAGCAGAGATCATTGTTGCAGGAATGTTAGTGATTGTGTTAGTTATTGTCGCTGATTTTTGTGGGAGCCCGCTTGTATACAGTATACATAGCTTGTCAGACATCTTTTATTCTTTGAAAGTACTTTTACAGTTTTTAGTTCATGAAATTTTCCTACAGTCTGGAAGTGCTTTTGTGGAATGACTATCAGTCTTCCTATTATATTTCAACTCATTATTCATATTGTATAGACATAAAGAGTGTGAATGGATAATTAAATGTTATTTGGGAGCTATATTTCTTACCTGTTTGAGATATTTTGAATTGCAGACATTCTAATTTTTAGCATTCTGATGGCTATATTTTCTTATCAAAGGTTAAAATTTAGATTCGTTGATTTAAACCAGTGGTTCTCAACTGGGGATGAATTTGCCCACCAGGTGACATGTGGCAATAGCTGGAGATGTTCTTGGTTGTCCTACTTGGGATGATGGTCCCATTGGCATCTAGAGGGTAGAGACCATGAAAACTCCTTAACACCCTACAATGCACAAGGTAGCCCCCTACAACAAAGCATTATCTGGCCCAACATGTCAGTAGTGTCAAGGTTGAGAAGCTCCAATCTAAAGATAAAATCAATGTAAATAAAATTTTAGAGAAAATACGCATACGTGCACTGTTATTCAAATCAGTAAGCATTATGAGTGTCTAATATTTACCAGATATGTACTTTTTCAAAGGCGAATAGATGTAGATCCTATGTGAAAGAAACATTAACACAGAAATATACTATTAATAAATGAAAATCAGTATTTTTTCATGAAAAAGAATTTGTGTTAGAAATGACAGTAAGATAGCAGGAAGAATATGCATGTGTCGGGGCATGCCTGTATTTTGACTTAAGACATTGTAAGATGCTTCTCGTGAAATATTCAGCAATAATTTGTGATATAAATTATTGTGGAAAGCTATGAAATGAGAAGGTTATATCTTTCTGTTGGTGAGAAGAGAAATAAGAAATTACACCAAATGAGGCCCAATGAGGCAAATACGGTGAAAAATAGAAGTTTATCTCAGACGATTCCAAGTGGGGTACCTTACCACAGGGAAACAGAAAACACTGGAAACTTTGAGATTTAAAGTTTGCGCTTGAAGTGTCAGATGACCTTGGTTACGCTGTGTTTGCTCTGGCCCTTAAATTTTTTAAACCTAAGTACACATTTATACTCTAGCGTGTTGGAACTATCACTGAGATCATAGTTGTGAAATCGTCTTGCCTGTTTTTATTCTGTACATTGTCAAATCTATTGCCCAACCCCCAGAAAAGTGAGCACAATATCAAATTGCTTCTCAATAAATATCAACTTATAATAACTGCTGGAAACATTTTTAATAGTTTATTAGATGGAGACAAGTTGAGATTTAGAGGTAACTTGAGTTTGCTTGCTTGAAGCCACAAGATTTGGATTCTAAATTTGAAGGAAGGGAAGGAAGAAAGGAGGGAGTTTAAGAAGAGAACAATTCTGTGAGTCCAGGCATTTTCAAATATTATAGTATTTAAACCTTACAGTAACCCTTCTAAGTGGATATTATTATCACCATTATATAAAAGGATACAGAAACTAACGTTTTTAGTGTCACTCAGCTCCTAATTAGAGAGACAGAATTTGGATTCAGGTCCTTTGAAGCAAAAGTTAGCGGTTCTTATGGACTGAATGTTTGTGTCGTCTGAAGACATTCATATGTAGAAGCTGAATCCCCAGTGTGGTGGCATTTGGAGGTGGGGCCTTTGGGAGATGGTTAGGTCATGAGGGTGGAGCCCTCATAAATGGGATTAGCACCCTATAAAACAGACCCCAGAGAGCTCTCTCACCTCTTCAGCTGTGTGAGGACGCAGTAAGAGGATGGCCATCTGGGAGCCAAGAAGGGGCCCTCAACAGACACAGAATCTGCCAACACCTAGATCTTGGACTTCTCACCCTCCAAATTGTAAGAAACAAATTTCTATTGTTTATAAGCCACCCAGTGTGTGATATTTTGTTGTAGCAGCCCAAGCTGACTAAGACAGTGATCTTTTCTCATTCACGCTCCTGCTATTTAACAGAATATTTTACTTACGTTCATGGCTTCACTGAGTCTGATTTGTGTGAGTGATCGTGCTGAGGAAAATGATGAAAAATACACAAACCTGGCTGTTGAGGGCTTACAACACAGACTTAGTGGATCCTGTAGAGTGAACGCACCAATATGTTACAAATACAAAATATTACGTTAACATATACCCTTAAATAGGTCTGAAATATGTAAAATAATCATCTCTTAGGTGTAGTTGTAGAATTTGCAACCTACTTTATTTTGTGCTGTGTTTTTCTTCCCATGGTGTGATGTTTGGAATCTGAGAAATGAGTGTCAAGCATCCAAATACGCTTTTTATACTATTTCCTCATCCTTAGAAACCCTTAATACTACCTATTTATGCAAAGCAGTGATCAGATCATACATTTCCTTAGTCAAGTTTTAATTCAAGTTTTCAATTACCGTTTTAACTATCTCTTCCTTGTATTTCTGAATACCAATCAGGCTTCACCACACTGTGTTGGGACCCTAACCACTCTCCGAGTGAGTGAGCGAGTGAACAGGCTTGGTTAGTGTGGCTGGGTGTCTTGGCTGGCCAGAAAACCTGGGCTTCCTAATTTTAAATATTTACTATGACATCTTAGAATGTTCTTGGAGTTACTTGTTTTGATAGTTAATTGAAACAGATATTACCATATATTTTAGCTTAAAATTATTCATTTTTTAAATGTTAAAATATAGACTATTCCTGAATAATATTTCATGTAAAAAGAGAGCTCTCCAGGAGTTATTACAATACACAAAATATAGGAATATCTTCTTAGAATCAAGTATTTGATTATTTTTGATTTTTGTGGTGATGATAAAGCATAGCACTTTAATACTCGCGACTTCATTTTGACTGTTTTGTTTTAAAGACGCCTCACCTAGATAACAGTGAGATAAAATTTTGTAACTTAGATAATTCTGCTACAACTTCTCTAATCTTTGAATGGCAGCAGATCATATAAGACTGTACAAATAAGAATAATCTTGAAAAATTGTTTTGTTAGGCTTAAAAAGGTTTACTAAAAAAATCAAAAGTTAATTATATCATTTGAAATAGGACAACTTTTCTGACTGCATAGAAAATGACTAAAAACAAACAAATGAAAAGTATCCATGTTTTTGTGTGCATTGGGATAAATTGTTGGGTGAGATGGATAAAGTGCAAGGTAGGGAGGATGGAGCACTGAGGAAGGAGGAAAGGGAGGTAGCTAATATCTATGATCTCAAATTGTAATTGGTATTTTTCCTTCTACAGGAAGCATTTTCTAAGTTTGCCATGAGGAATACCATTCTGTTTTAAAATAGATTTATGGGGTGTTAATTTTTTCTCCCAAGTCACCTTCTATTTAAGACCAAATGTTTTGTTTATATTTTTTTCCTGTTTTTTTTTTTAATTGAGGTCATAATAGTTTATAACATTGTGAAATGTCGGTTGTACATATTATTTGTCTGTCACCCTATTATGTGCCCCTTTACTCCTTATGCCCGTGCCCAACTCCCTTCCCCTCTGGTAACAACTAATCTGTTCTCTTTGTCCGTGTGTTTGTCTTCCACATATGTGTAAAATCATATGGTGTTTGTGTTTCTCTGTCTGGCTTATTTCACTTAACAGAATATCTCAAGGTCCATCCATGTCTTTGCAAATGGGACAATTTTGTGTTCTTGTGTGGCTGAGTAGTATTCCATTGTATAGATATACCACAGCTTCTTTTTCCATTCATCCATTGATGGACACCTGGGTTGCTTCTACATCTTGGCTATTGTGAATAGCGCTGCAATGAACATGGGGTACATAAATCTCTTTGAATTGTTGATTTCAAGTTCTTTGGATAAATACCCTGTAGTGGGATGGCTGGGTCATATGGTATTTCTATTTTTAATTTTTCGAGACATCTCCATACTGTTTTCCATAGAGGCTGCACCAGTTTGCATTCCCACCAGCAGTGGATGAGGGTTCCCTTTTCTGCACATCCTCCCCGATATTTGTTATTTTTTGTCTTGGTAATTATAGCCATTCCTACAGGTGTAAGGTGATATCTCACTGTAGTTTCGATTTGCATTTCCCTGATAATTAGTGATGTTGAACATCTTTTCCTGTGTCTCTTGGCCATCTGTATATCTTCTTTGGAAAAATGTCTGTTTATATCCTCTGCCCATTCTTTGATCGGGTTGTTTGTTTTTTTGTTGTTCAGTTGTGTGAGTTCTTTATATATTTTGGGTATTAGCGCCTTGTATATATGATTTGCAAATATTTTCTCTCAGTTGGTGGGTTGTCTTTTCATTTTATTCCTGGTTTCCTTTGCCTTGCAGAAGCTCACTAGTCTGATAAAATCCCACTTGTTTGTTTTTTCCTTTATTTCCCTTGCCTGAGTGGCCATGGTATTCAAAAAGATCCTACTAAGACCGATGTCAAAGAGTGTACTTCCCATATTTTCTTCTAGGAGTTTTATGGTTTCACGTTTTACCTTCAAGTCTTTAATGCATTTTGAGTTAATTATTGTGCGTGGTGAAAGATAATGGTCTACTTTCATTCTTTTGCATGTGGTTGTCCAGTTTTCCCAACACCATTTATTGAAGAAACTTTCTGCATTGTATATTCTTAGTTCATTTGTTGAAGATTAGCTGTCCGTAGATGTGTGGTTTTATTTCTGGGTTCTCAATTCTGTTCCATTGATCTGTGTATCTGTTTTTGTACTGGTACCATGCTGTTTTGATTAGTATAGCTTTGTAGTATATTTTGAAGTCGGGGATTGTGATGCCTCCAGGTTTGTTCTTTTTTCTCAGGATTGCTTTAGCAATTCAGGGTCTTGTGTTGCCCCATATGATTTTTGGGATTCTTTGTTCTATTTCTGTGAAGAATGGCATTGAGTTCCTGATTGGTATTGCATTATATCTATAGATTGCTTTAGGTAGTATGGACATTTTAACTATGTTTATTCTTCTAATCCATGTGCATGGAATATCTTTCCATTTCTTTGTGTCATCATTAATTTCTTTCAATAATGTCCTATAGTTTCATTGTATAGATCTTTCACCCCCTTGGTTAAATCTTTTTCCTAGATATTTTATTGTTTTTGTTGCAGTTGTAAATGGGATTGTATTCTTGAGTTCTCATTCTGTTAGATCATTATTAGAGTATAGAAAGGCAACAGATTTTTGTAAGTTGATTTTGTATTCTGCAACTTTTCTGTAGTTGTTGATTATTTCTAATAGTTTTCTGATGGATTCTTTAGAGTTTTCTATATGTATTATCATGTTGTCTGCAAAACAGTGACAGTTTCAGTTCTTTATTGCCAATTTCGATATCTTTTATGTCTTTTTCTTGCCTATTTGCTCTGGCCAAAACCTCCAGTATTATGTTGAATAAGAATGATGAGAGTGGGCACCTTGTCTTGTTCCTATTCTCAGAGGGATGGATTTCAGTTTTTTCCCATTGAGTATGATGTTGGCTGTGGGTCTGTCATATATGGCCTTTATTGTGTTGAGGTACTTTCCTTCTATACCCATTTTTTTGAGAGATTTTTAAATCATAAATGGGTGTTGCGTCTTGTCAAATGCTTTCTCTGCATCTATTGAGATGATCATGTTTTTTATTCCTCATTTTGTTAATGTGGTATAGCACATGGGTTGATTTGAGGATGTTGAACCATTCGTGTGTCCCTGGTATAAATCCCACTTGATCATGGGGTATGATTATTTTGCTGTATTGCTGTATTCAGTTTGCCAATATTTTGTTGAGGAGTTTTGCATTCATGTTCATCAGTGATATTGGCCTGTAATTTCCCTTCTTTGTGTTGTCTTTGTCTGGCTTTGGGATCAGGGTGATGTTGGCCTGGTAAAAATGCGTTAGGAAGTGTTCTTTCTTCTTCAATGTTTTGGAATATTTGAGAAGGATAGGTATTAAATCTTCTTTGAATGTTTGGTAGAATTCTCCAGAGAAGCCATCTGGTCTTGGACTTTTATTTTCTTGGAGGTTTTTCATTCCTGTTTCAATCTCTTTACTTGTGATTGGGCTATTCAGATTCTCTATTTCTTCTTGATTCAGTTTTGGAGGTTGTGGGAATCTAAGAATTTATCCATTTCTTCTAGACACTCTCATTTTTGGCATATAGTTGTTCATAGTATTCTCTTAGAATCCTTTGTATTTTTGTGCTATCTGTTGTAATTTCTGGTCTTTCATTTCTAATTTTATTTATTTGAGCCTTCTCTCTTTTTTTCTTCGTGAGTTTGGCTAAGGGTTTTTCAATTTTGTTTATCTTGTTGAAGAATCAGCCCTTAGTTTCACTTGCTTATGTTTTAAATTAAAATAAGCAGATGTTACAAAAGCATTCTTTTAAAAAGTGTGCTTTTAATCCCAAACAAATCAGTGAGACCTACAAAGATTGGGAGGACCAAACTCTGTCTTTATAATGATGACTTCCTTGCAATTATTAAAGCTAAAGTGGCTCTGACTCTAAGAAGAGAGTTTCTTTCTTTCTTTTTGTTTTTTTGATTGCTAAGCGTGTAGACTACCTCTACTTATTAAACAGTTACTCTAATTTGAGCAGAAAATGTGATATTTTTAATCTTTAAAAATGTATGTATGTAAAAATAATCTATTCTAAAATCTTCTAATCTTCAGATTATGGATTTATATTTCAAAATGAAATTGGGTCTATGGGGCTATTTTGTGATTTGAGAGTTTCTTGGGCCTGATAGTCACTCCTGATTTAGAAACATTATGAGGAAGCAGAAGAGTAACACTAGAATGCTATAAGTCTCCTTGAAATGACTATTCTGTGTATGAATGAGAAGACACTTTTAAAAAAGAATTATTTTGGAATGTCTATTTATTTTAATTTAAAACATGAGCAAAATATTCGATTTTAAATAGAAGTTGATTTGTGGGGGAAAAAAGCATTTGTCTTGAAAAATTTTTCTGGATAATATGTTTTTACTTCTACTTCCCTAAGGCCCTCTTTATTTAATTCTCCCTTTTGAAAGTTGAGTATTTCACTTAAAAATATTCCCTCAGATTTATTTGGACGATGAGTGAAGCATGGTGCGGGATCACACAGGGGAGGCCACACAAACAAATAATGCAAACACGTAAACAACAGAAAGGAGTCATAGTCATGATGCCCTTTAAAAGCATATTAATTTAAACACTAAATATGGGGTCAACCAAAATTAGTACAATTTTTGTATAGTTATATAACTCTACTGGAAAGCAGGGAAGATAAAGGAGTGTAAGGAAGGAAGATAAAAATCATCACGTGCCCTGATAGGAAGGCATTAAATAAAATCTAAAATTGATGAATCAAAAGATAACAGAATATGCATATTATTTAGAAATCTGGTGATGTGTCAATGACAGAAAAAAGGCAGCTAAAATAGTCAAAAGTGGTTACCCTGTGTGAGAGAGACCGGGGGAGAGGTGGGAAAGAATCTCACAGTATTTTTTTAGAAGTCTTTTTAGTACTATTTGCAAAAAAAAAAAAACAAATTGCATCATTGGGAAAAAAGATTTATGGAAAATAATTTGTATGCCATTATTTTATGTCTTAATATATTAATTACTTTACTGGTGTAATTATTGCATTTAAATTGTAAGGTTATGAGGTTTTGTTTTTAAGACTGATGTCCTGAAATATGAAGTCTGCAACTATTTAAAAAATAAAATAATTATAACCTACCATAAAAGTAAAGACCTTGACTAATTTGTGTTAATCTGATTTTTAATGTACTCTGACAGGCACATATATATGCGTGTTCAGCATTCCACAGAGAAATTGGAGACACAAATATAATCAACTGAGAATAAAAGTAAAGTAAATTCAGATATGCATTTTCTTAGTGAATGCTGTGCATTGTTCATTGAATTTAACACATCTGCTGAATTTTCAGAATTATTATCGTCACATAACAGAGACGATTAGTAGTCAAGATAAACATTTCCAAAATTTTTAAGGAAAAATGCTTGATGGCACTAATTTTTTTTAAGCAGCTTTCTCAATGTTTTATGGCTGCTGGAGTTAACAGAAGTAACCATGGAAACTGTCTTACGATGTTTCGTGGTTGAATGGGATTTAAAATATCCATTTTAAAACATAAACACTTTGACAGCTGTGAGAATATTTACATTTCCTCAAACTTTGATTTGATGGCACTGCTTGGAAAAGGGGAAAAATAAACATTAAAACAGAAGCAGTTTTGGATATTCTTGGAATTTTTATGAAATCCTCTAGTACTTTGCTTCATCTTTATAGACTGGCCTACTTTTTGGGAGGTTAGTGAAAGACTAGGAAAACTATAAAATTCCAGGCATCCTGTCCAGGTACGTGGAAATCATCTGTTCCTTTATGTCCCTCATCTCCATTTGAACAAAAGCAATGTGAGCATTTTGGGGAGGGAGACAATGATCACGATGGCGACAAGGGGAGTATGCAGGAGCACACCTGAAGAGGCAAATGGCAAATGTAAAGGTCTGAGGAGGGAATTACGTTATTTGCAGAAGCACGAGGATATCAGTGTGAATGAAATGGAGTGAGGGATGAGGAAACCGTCATTAGATGAGAGATGAAGAGTATACTAGTCAAAGTTCTCAGAGAAACAGAACCTATTATCTATCTATCTATCTGTCTACCTACCTACCTACCTACCTACCCTCTTTCAAAGGAGATTTATTATGTGAAATTGGCTCACGTGATTAGAGAGCTGAGAAGTCCCATGATCTGCCGTCTGCAAGCTGGAGATCCAAGAATGCCGGTGTGTAAATCAGTCTGAGTCCAAAGGCTGAACCAGGGGAGCTAATGATGTGCATCCCAGTCTGAGAGCAGGAGAAGATGAGATGTCCCACCTCAAGCAGTGAGTCAGGAGAAAAATAGGGGTAAATTCCTCCTACCTTTTGTTCTATTCAGGCTTTCAATGGATTGGATGATGCCTGCCCACACTGGGCAGGGCAATCTACTCTACTGAGTCTATAGATTCAGATGCTAATCTCATCTGGAAACTCACAGACACATGTAGAAATAATGTTTAATATGGGCACCCTGTGGCTGGTCAAGTGGACACATAAGATTAACCATCACAGGGGCTGGCCCGGTGACCAAGTGTTTAAGTTTGTGTGCTCTGCCTAGGCGGCCCAGGGTTTCAGCGTTTGGATCCTAGGTGTGGACCTAGCACTGCTTATCAGGCCATGCTGGGGTGGCGTCCCACATAGCAGAGCCAGAAGGACCTACTGCTAGATATACAATTAGGTACTGGGGGACTTTGGGGAGAAGAAGAAAATAATAAATAAATAAAAAGATTAACCATCACAAGGGGTGAGTAGGGTCCTGATTCTGTTACAGTCCATGGAAAATTGGATTTGAAAGTCATCGGAAGATGTTGAGCAGGGAAGGAAATGTTCTGACACAAGTATTTTAAGTGTCATGACCACATCTGTGTAGAGAAGAGACCACACTGAAGGAATAAAGAGAGAAGGAACACCATGTAGGAGGGCATTCCAGGAATCTAGGAGAGTGATGACCAAAGTGACATTATGAAGTCTGAATGAATGGTAGAGATGGTGAGAAATGGTCAGGTTTACCACGTGATGTGTAGGTTGACTCAAGAGAATTTGCTAACGAATTAGACGTGAGACCTGAGGGAAAGAGATGAATCAACGTTATTTCTTAACTTTTGGCCTGAGCTGTGGTGGTTTCTTTTACTAAGAAGGAGAAGGCTCGGGGAACAGCAGCTTTGGGGGATCGATGAACCAAGGGCTCTGTCTTGGATACATTAATTTTGATATGCCTATTAAATATGTCCCAGAAGAGAAATTGATTTGACAGTAAAATGTAAGCATCTGGGGCTCAGGTGAGGGCCTGGGGCAAAAGACAAACATAAGCCATTAGCTCATAGATGGTATCTGAAACCATGGACCTGAATGGAGTCACCTGGAGTGATTCTGCAGAGGCATGTATACAGACAAAAGAAGGGAGCCAAGTAATAAACTATATCCAGTGATGCTGGGGGTGAGAATGGATTGATGTCTGAACATTGATAATTGTGCTTGGGAATATGAGGTAGTTGGTGATTTCAACAGAAGTTAAATGATGGAGAAGAAATCTAGATTGGAGTAGAATAAAGAGAGATTGGACAATGAGGAGTTAGCAAGCATCTTTTTGGGGAGTTTTCTGTGAAGTAATGCTTATAAATATCTTATAGCCAACAAATATCCTGTAGCCAATGTATAGTCCACAGAGGGTATTGTTTTCTGTTTTTGGAGTAAAATTTGGAAATACATAGATAGTTAGATGTATAATATCACTAACAATTATGTGTTATAAATAATAACAATTATTCTGTATTATGTCCATTTTTAAAAAGTATAACAGGAGAAAATCAAAGTTTAATAGCATGTATACATGGGAGAAACTCAGGAAAACTGAGTAACTCCCTATTATACATTGTTATATAAATTTAATAATATATGTTATATTAAATATAGAACAGAATTATAAATACACTTGTATTTATAACTCTAAAACCTTTGAAATTATATATATGTATGTACATGTGTTATGTATATAGCACACACATCTATATAATCTCACAGATTTATTAAAACTATACAATAATTTTGGTTTTGTCAATTTCTCCTTATGTTTTTCTATGTATAGAATTCACAATTCAGCACATTTTACCTGTAAACTTCATAAATGTTACTCTAGTGTTTTCTAATTTTTGACACTTTAGTTTTTGTTTTTTAAAGCCTCAGTGCACCGTCGTGTATCCTAGCTGTTCCTTCAGTTCTCTGTGTAAGTCACCGCCACGGTATGACAACTGGCAGGCAGATGGGGTGGTTCCATGACTGGGAAGCGAACCTGGACCTGGGTGGTGAGCCTGCTGGCTCTTAACCACCAGAACACCAGGACTGGCTGTAGACACTTCAGTGTGATGTCTAATGTCCTGCTCCCTGCACGCCGGGGCCTTTGGGCTCCAATATTGGGTCCTGGGTTGGTCCCCTGGAACTCCGAATCCTTTGCTTTCCTGGCAGGGAGGGAAAGAAGCCTTGAATCATATGTTCATCACATATGGACCATGGCTAACCAGAAGTGGTGCCTCGGAAAACTCCCGCCACCTCTGCCCAACTCTTCTGGAGTCACCAGGATAGCCTGGCGGCCTGCAGCCTCCCTGCTCCCTTGCTGACTGGGAAGTGCATCACTATCCCAAATGTCCTCAGACCCCTGCTTACCACTCCTGAGGTTTCTAAAGTCCATTCTCTCTTCTAGTGAATAACAGTGAGAATCTCAGCGTTTTACTGACCCTGCCATCCCCCCATCAGAAAAAAGTTGGTTTCATGCTTTCCCCTTCCTCTCTGCTGAACATTTTTCTGCATGGGACAGCAGGTTCATTCTTTCGATGTCTCATGATCTGAGTTGTCATTCTTGTTCTTTATATGTTAATGCAAGGCAAATGACTTTCGAAAGCATTTAAGTTTTACTTGTAAGACTGTTATCTTTCTTCAAAATCCTATTTGGGTTGTCTTCCAAGCATATTTACCAGCGTGTGTTCATGTGGTTATATGTTTTTGTAATTTTGTGAAGTACACTATTTTTGTATTCTACTAAAGAGGGACCCAATACTGTATAAGCTTCAGGCTCCGTAAAATCTGGAAATGCTCTTGGATATTTTAGGTCGAAAGATTTTTCTCCTTTCCTTCCCACCCTCATTCCTTCTTTGCCTCTCTCCCTTTTTCTTTCTCTCCCTGCTTTGTTCCTTCCCCTTTTCCTCCTCTTCCTCTTCCTCCTCTTTCTTAAACTCCTGCCTCAACAATCCTAAATGTCCTTGAGAAAAATGGAAAGCTCTAGGAGAAGAAAGCAATAACAATGAGAAAAACTTTCTAGCTAAAATTTACTGAGCATTTGCCAGGAGCCAGAAACTGTTTACACAAATTAACAGTCTGTATGGTGGGTGCTATGATTAGCCGCACTTTACAGACAAAGAAATCTAGGCACAGAGAGGTTAAACCACTTGCCCAATGTTACACAGAATGGGTGGAGGTGACAGAAGAGTTGTTGGCCTACACAGGGCCCTTGGGCAGTTTTAGGAAAGCGCCCTACCTCTGAGTTCAGGGATTACAGAAGCACCCCTTAGGGGGCATGGCACGCTTCTTCACTTTAACAAGAGGCACCCCCTTCCATGATCATGTGCCTCCCCATCTTGGAGTGTGCTGGTAGGCCAGCAGCAGAGAGTGAATGCCAGGCTTCTCCTGCCTGTTTGCCCTGGGTTCTTTGAGCAGCACATAAACTGCACAAGCACATACAGTGGCCTTAGATTTAAGTACAATGAAATGTAAAAGACAATGCATGTTAACACTCTTACATTAAAAGTACTATCCTGGAAATCCACAAGGAATTTACTAAAAAATCTACTAGAAAGAACAAAATGTTTCAGAAAGGTCTTTATATCCAATATAAATACAGATTATAAGCCAATACTATTTCAATACAAGAGCAATAATCATAACATTTAATAAATAAAAATCTTCTCATTAGCCATTAATGTCCAGAAATATTCTTGACCAAAAAAAGTGCCTCAACCAGAATATATTTGAACTGTGTGATAATACTTGAAAGAGATAACATGAGCATTTGAATATATTCATGACTATTTAATACTTCTGGTTGGGAATGATGTGGGCTTGGTGAGCTGAGAAGTCGAAAGAAAGATTTCTTAGACTCTCAAGGTCTGGCAGTAGTGCTCTTTTATTCAGAGAATAGTGTGGAATAGCATGGGGACAGGACCCATGGGCAGTAAGAGCTGCTGCAAACATGGGTTGAGGGTAGGGCTAAATTTAAGGCATAGGTATGTGAGTTATCTCTTTACAACACAAAGGAAAGAATATGTAAAAAGAGTTGTTAAAATGGCATCAGTGCATGTGGGGTCTGGTTATTGGGTGGTCCTATAATTTTTAGATAAGAATCAAACTGGATTAAGTAAATGGCTGAAGCCACCACCTTAAATATTATTTTTAGCTAGAGACAAAGGAGGATGTTGGGGTTACAGGGGGAGTGGATCATGGGAGCTTACCACACAAGTACAGTAAACAAGATGCAGATTTAAGTCCTTGCCTTTGGCACTGATTAAGAGTTTCTAGAGATAAGGTCATTCCCCCTTCTTCCTGGTACAGAGAGGGAGACACCTTTACAGATGGAGATTTCCTTTACAATGTAAATGTCTCTTAACAAAGGGCAAGCAAATTCTCCTCCTCAGAGCCTCCTTCCCCCTGCGGTTTTTAAAAGTAACCAGCCTAAGATAATCCTCATCAGGGAAGATTATGTATTTTAGAGGTAACATTTTCTCCCAAATTAAAATTTGTAATATATTCAAACAGATATACATCACAATTAGAAGACTAAATTCATAAAAATTAGCAAATAAGTGTTTTAAAAATATTAAAAACTTATTAAAATTATTATTAAAATATTAAAACCTATCAATATTTTAGACTATATTAGGTATATTATGTTGAGAAAAATCAAATCACAGGATAATCACAAGATAACTAAAATAAAGTATTTTTCAAATCCTAGTCCATTCTAAGCTTGGGAGTGATAAAAACATGTCACAGAAGAAAACATAGTCTACATGGATAATTTAAAGCTTTTAATCATAACAATATTATAATGAGAAAAATTTAAAAAAATTAAAGTTTCCATCAAATATTAAAAACAGTAATGTTTTATTATATGTAGCACTAATTGAATCTGAAAGATAAAATGGGTAAAGAATATAATTCCCAAAAGATATACATAATTTATAAACTTTATATCAAAAAAGTTTCACCCGTGGGGGAAGAGACTGGTCAGCGAAGGATACTCTTCCCTTTGGTTAAAGATGGAAGGATGCGCAGTGGGTAAACCCCATGCTGGCTCTGAGAAAGTTTTGCCCTCTACATGCTTTGCCCCCTGCTCATCACAAGGATTATTTGGAGAGCCCAACGTTCAATAGCAGTGAAACTCAAATTCCTCTTTGTATGCAAAATTCCTTTCCAAAACACCAAGTTCGCGATTGTCAAGCTGGCGGTAAAACTTTCTGTGGCTGCTTGCAATAAGGATTGTCCTCACTTCTCTTGTACTGCCGGAAAAAATGCTCTGCTCCGCGCCTCCCAATCAGAGCCGGCTTGCCTGAATTTTGTGCCGTGCAGGAGATAAGCAGGACACGGTGAGATAAGAAGTGTCTAAATAGGATTAGTGTCCTTAATCAGGGCTAATCAATCATTTCAAGTGGAAAATTCATTTGGATTTGGCTGACTAAGTGTGCACTGACAGTAGATTGCAGAATAATACTGCAAACAGTTATATTTTTAAGATGCTCTAAGATCCCCACAAATCGCTAATTTATTTTTTTTCCTTCTGAACTCTTCTTTTCTAATCATAAAGATTTAATCCTCCTAATCTCCCTCTCCACCGAACTCCCAGAATGGCTCTTATAATCATTTACACTGTGTTGAACTGACTAATTTTTTTAATGGAGTTTCTTTCACAACTTGAAATAGCTAAGTTTAGTGAGAGTTCAGCAGGCCTGGATATGTCATGTGTACCCCATTCTAAGATTTGTTTAGGAGTGCGGGGTAAGCATCTCCATACTTATTCTACCCTGCGGTTTATCAGCACAGCCAAGTTTGACAAAGAACATGAAATTGTCGGTGTTATTCAGGATCTATTTTTAGCTGATCTATTGATTTTGAGCACAGATAGTCAACTGTCCATTAGTGAGAGGAAGCCATTAGTGACGTTAAGGCTATGGCACCAGCCAGATGCTAAGAGAACCGAGATTGTTGCTGGCCAGCAAGTCAACTCCCAGGCGAGTAGGCTTACTCATTCAAAGACATTAGCCAACTGCAGGGGGCTGCAATGGCAGACATGATTACTTCCAATTCCTATCCAGGTTTATGTTTTACTATTCAAGGTAAAGTTAATTACAATGAATAATTCTTGACAATGGGATCTTCTTTCAACACTAATTTCAGGCTTAAAGAAAATGGACACGTCAATGCCTGTGTGTGTATGTGTTGTGTTTGTGTGTAAGCGAGCGTTGTTTGTCATCTTCCTAGAAGGTGCCTAGATTATTAAAGAAAATTTGACATTTTTTTAATAGCTAATATTTTGATTGCTTACTCTAAATCAGGTACCATATTAAAGTACTTTGTACATTATACCTCATTTTCCCCTTAAATTTAATAAGATTTAATGTAAACCTTGGGGCTTAGGTTAAAAGTGTCGTGCAACTCCACAATTCAAAATGGAGGAGATAGGTCTTAATACAATACATGTGAGGGAAGAAAAGGATTTTAGCTGATTATAATCTTAGTACAAGCCATCTACTTCTGTGGTTGCTCAGAAAATGAACATATAGCTGTATTAATAGCATAACAACTGAAACACAAGAAATTATAGTGCAGATGAGACCCGCTCGAAGCATGAGTTCACTTTTGCTTATATGTTCTGAAAGAGTGATTGGCAAATTGCAACCCATCCAGGTGAAGGCAACTATAATAGTGAGTGGGCTACAAGCCACATCATATGATGAAAGTTCCAGAAACTTTGGAATTTAGCTGGAGACAAGAATACATAGGAGTGGTACACTAGTTGATAATTGTCTTTAAGTTTATTCAGCTGGCCTTGACACAGGGACTGTGTTCCTGGAAAGAAAGTGTTGACTGAATCCGTGCTAGAAGGGTTGCAATAGCATGGTCCATGTGGACTCGATGGCTATTCAATTGCACTAGAACGAATTAGTGTAAAGACCGTGAATTTCCCAATGCTCTGCAGTACCATCTCCACTCTAGAAGAAGTGTCCCGATAGTCAAGTGGTTGGTTCTGGCCTCTGTTCTCTTGCACAGTCTGTTGTTATAGCTTCATGCCAAGATTGTATCACCTTAATTACTTCACTTTATAATTAGACTTGATATCTGATAAAGTTCTCAAATCTTCTTCTTTCACATCAAATCATAGCTATTCTTATTCCTTGAATCTCCATATAAAGCTGGGAATCAGATCGTCAATTTCCAGAAAAGAAGATTTAGGATTCTGATTAGAATTCCATTATCAAAATATTGATTTGAGGAAAATTGACATCTTTTCAATATTGAGTCTTCCATTTCATGAATAAGTTTGTCTTTCTATTAATTTAAATCTTTTAAATTTTCTCTCAGTAACATTTATAGTTTTCTTAAAATAGGACTTGATATCTTTTGTTAGAATTATCTGTAGGAATTTCACATTTTGAGGCTATTATAAATTGTATCTCTTTAAAAAATTTCATATTTGACTGACTTAATGCTATCATATGGAAATGCAACTGATTTTGGTATATTGACCTCACATCTAGCACCTTGTTAAACTCTCTTGTTAATCCAAATAATTCATCTATAACTTTCTATGTTTTCCCTATAGATAGTCTTATCATCTGTGAATGTTGAGAAGTTTTTCCTTCTTTCAAATCTTTGTTCGTTTTTCCCCATAGCATCATTACTATACTGGCTTTTATATTCATTAAAACGGTGCTCTTGGAAACAAGATTGGGGATCCCCCCCTACCTCATGTAACCTTCATTATAGGTGTTAGTCCACTGATATTTACCAAAATTACTAACATACATATGTTAACTACTAACATATTATTTCTATTTAGTTTTTTGCTGTTTTGTTTATGATGTCTTCCTCCTCCTGGGCCTGATTAAATTTTTTTATTTGCCAGCTACTGTATTTGAAAAATTGTAGAAACACTATGGGCCCTAATGATGCTATCTTTCTCCAAACAGGATTTACATTGCTCCTGGTAGATTTCAAGGAGTGCTAGAAATTTGGACTTCTTAATGCAATTTGAGGAATTGAGATGATTAGACGTTGGGCTGTAGTCACTCTGTGGTCCTGTTTCTAGTTCACCCCTTCTCTGAAAATGCAGTCTTTTGGGCTGCCAATCAATCTGTAGAGTGTTTACTAGGCACATCTTTAGTAGGCCTGGATTCCAAGTTTTGTTCCCCATTTTTCATTTCAAAACCAGAAATCAACAGATTTATAAGGGAAAGTTAGCTCCAAATACTAGGTTCACTTTTCTTCATGGCATTATTAGCTCTCTGATGTCTTCGTGTAAATATTTTTATATTTTGTCCAGGCCTTACAGTTGTCCTCCAACCCTTCCACCAACCTTAAGGATAAACTGGGGCTTTCCCTAGGACACATGCCTATAACTGGGGATGCTGGAATTCAAACCCAGCTCTCTCTAGGTCTAAAGCACGCATTGTTAATCAGTATGTGACTCTTTCCTACTAACCCCTGTGTTTAAGTTTCAAAAACTGCACAGTGATTCCTAGATGTCACTAGAGAAGCGGGGACGACTAGAGGCTGTGAACTACAATCTAGTCCTGCAGCAACTTTGGGAATTCACCCTAACCAGGGTTAGACTTCATCCTTTTAGGTTTAGTGACCCAGTGTTGTGAACGTAACGGCGATTTAAATTCTCAGACACAGAGTCACAATACCAAGCTCATGGAAAGTGATGTACAAATCACAATTCCAACGTATTCATTTATAGTTAAAAAACAAAACTATCATGAAGACTAGAAGGTTCATATCAGTTAACTAATGATTTCCATAAATGACTGGAAAACAGATGAATTATAATTAGAAGGTTATATGTAATCGGAGCAGGAATTATTTGGATGTTACGTAGGCAACCCTGGTCCTGGAGACCAAGAGTGCTTAAATCCTGGGCCAGAGTGCCCCCTTCCCTGGATGAGTGAGTACCGCCGCCTTATAAATTTCAAGGCTGCCGTTTTCTGTGCTCCAGGGTAGCCAACCTTCTTGTTCCACTTCTGCCTCCCTAAGGAAATATCCAGGATATGCGATTGGAGATTTGGGTCTTACAAAACCTTTTAATCAAGTAATTACAGACACTCTTGTTTTATTTCTAGCGTGGTCAATTACATTGATTATGTGGGTGGGTTCACTTTAATTTAGAGTGTGCAGCCTTACGTATCATAATTGCAGATAGATGTTATGCACATTGTTATTGCCTAATACAGCGATAAACTCATGTATTTAGGATTTCACAACTTTTGGTAACTGCCTCTATTAGATTGTAATTTAATATTTTGAAAACTAATAACTATTTCAAAAATTGTGATTAAAAATATATGTATATATTTGTGTATGTTAATGCAATCATTAAAATTTATTTTATTTTTGCTTTATATAATCTGCTAACTCTGTTACAATCTATAATATAATTATTTCGTCATGTCTTCAAGCTAGAGAATTGAGCTCTCAGGTTTTTGCTTGTAAAATAAAGGTTTTGGACTAGGTGATATTGATGGTTCCTTCCAGATCTGAAATTTCCTGAGTCTGTGATTCACACAGATTTGGAAAAAGAATCTTTCTACTGGCTGCATGTTTAACTTGGGGACAATTCAGTCGTGTGCTGCCATCATTTGTTGGGGCACACAGGGAAGCATCATCTTTACACGATGATGCACTTGAGAGTTGAGCTCCTTTGTTTGGAGATGGAATATGAAACATGTCTACATTTGGTGCTCATGTGTAAAAAAAAAATTTCACTGCATTAATCCCAGTGAATAAGCTTTGGGAAAAAATGGATAAGGAATGCAAGGAGAAAATACAAGCTTTACTCAAAGTGAGTCTATGGTAAGCCTCAAAAATAAAGGAGCACTGTAGTACTTGTGCAGTTATTATGGGATTACCAATTCTCACAGTGGACTCTTGACTTTGCCCTTGAGATCATAATCACCTCTGACGCTACCAGAGAGCGTGCATTGCACATAAGTAAAACATTTCTCCTTTGATTTCTATAGATGTTCCTCATGGAAGTTTGATGACACACAGTGTTCCTGTACACATTTGAATATTTATATTTGAAAAAATTTTAATGAGATTATACGGAAGATTTTCAAGTAAAAGCACATTGTATAGAGTCATAAATATTTAAATCTTTTTTTCCACTTTTCCTTTCTCCAGTGTAAATGTAATTCTTTCTTTTAGAGATTTCAGAGGATTGGCTTTGCTTTTCAGTCTTCATTCATTCAAATTATTGAGCAAAATCCATATGTTTTCACTCAGTATTTAATTCATAACCTTGTATTTTTAAAATTTGCTTCTTTAAAATGTGACTGATGTCCCTTAATGTATAGTTTCTCTGTGTAGTTTTTTTCATGCCTCATAATATGCTTAGTGTTTTCACCCGAGGAGAACTAAGAATATCCTTTCATTTTCACATTCCTCTCCATTAAGGAATGTAAGTCATCACTCACAAAAAGGAGAGACCAGTTTGACCTAAGAATAGTTAGCAACTGAATTTTTCTTGGAAATAATTATCCAAAAAATACTGAGTAACTGTTACATTCTAAAAAGACGTACAAATAACCTCCTCTATAGCTTTAGCAAATTGGACTTTGAAAATATGCTAAGCATTCTGAGGTGTGGACAAGTAATCATCTGTCCTTTCAGGATTTAATTGCTTTTTTAATTGCATCTGTGGTTCTGACCTCCAGCATAAAGCGAGCGTGACTTACTGGGGTATGCACAAAGCAGCAGGAGCCCAGGTGGATGTGCATTATCTTACCTATCACATCTTGACAAAGTTTTTAGTAATTTACAAATGACTTGCGCATAAGGGGGCACTTAGAATGTGTTTTCAATGAATAAATGTAATAGTATTTTAAGAAACATATTCTTAAAGTGGTAAGAAAAAAATCTTATTTTGTTTTCTTAGTTTGAATGGGTTAAGGGATCTGAGAAGGAAATGTCCACTGTTTTTCCATTTTAACCTAACTTAATCTTCCCAGGAAACCCTTGAGATGGGTTTTATATTAAGAAACATAAGAAAACTGAGGGTCCAGGTGGTTAAATAATTTACCAATATGTCAATGTTTATTTGTGCTCGGTTTATATGTGCTTAGGCAAGGGTTTGAGCCTGAGCTGGTCTAGTTATGTCGTTTGTGTTTTAATAAGCTAATTTCAAATCTTTTCTAGAACCAAGGGGGTTATCATCCAAGAAGCACATCTGTAAAATTAACATATCTGATGAAAAAAATTTATCATAATTTGTTTCAAGTTTGATAGTTGACGTATGTAAAACATTATTAAACTGTGCTTAAAGAATCTGCAAGTAAGGTTATTTTCACCTCCTTTTTGCAGCCAACCCACTTCCCCTCACTTAATCCCTCCCTCCCTGCTCCCAAAGCCTCTCTCAGCCAGAAGGCAGTGCTCTGGAAGGATCTAAGTATTGCCCCCTTGGAGTAGGTAAGCCCCAGATCTCTCAGGCTAATCTAAGGCTCTCTCCCACCGCATATTTTTGTTCTATATGTGGCCATGGAGCGTCAACTGTGTTCACTGCTGGGATTCAGACATTTCTGAGTGTGCTTCACACAGTCTTAGGATAGGTCCATCTACTACCATGCCTTGTGTGAGATACTAAAGAATTTTATGGTAAAAACAATAAACCCTAATTCTAATAGTAGAGAGAATTAGGCAAGAGTGTCTTATTGGTGGTGAGAATTGGTGATTTCTAAGAATGACAAGATGCGTATTGTCTGGTGTGTCTTCTCACTCAGACTCTGAACAACTCATGTCTGGATTCTATGGAAGTGGCTACAGGTGGGGCTGGTGGTAGTGGAAAGTATATAAGTGAGGGAGGGGCAGTTCTAATAAAATTTGGAAGAGTTGTTCCCGTAAAGTTTTGCAAAGACCTAAATTATGAACACTGTATAACTCTGTTATCTTTTAAAGCATGGATTTATCAAGTGTTTTTGTTTTTCTCTTCTTTCTTTCTTTCTTCTTTTTTTTTTAATCTGAAAGTATGTAATTTAAAAGTTCTATTTCTTGGAAGAAGTGAGACCAAGCATCTCACTCTCTCTGTCTTCTCCATCATCTCTATCTCTTTCTTTCTTATAAGCTAGGCATGGGGACTTTTTATTTGTCTGTTAATCAGGCATTGTAGTCATACTAATTTTAGCCGTTTATTTTCTCCTTGGAATTTCTCCCAAGAATGTCTTTCAGGTTTTTTTTTTGAGGAAGATTGGCCCCGACTTAACATCTGTTGCCAATCTTTTCCTTTTTGCTTAAGGAAGACTGGCCCTGAGCTAACATCTGTGCCAGTCTTCATTCATTTTGTATGTGGGACACCACCACAGCATGGCTGATGAGTGGTGTGTAGGTCTGTGCCTGGGATCCGAACCTGTGAACCCCAGAACAAAAAGGAGAGCATGTGAACTTAAGCACTACACCACTGGGCCAGCCCTTTGTTTGATATTTTTGATGCTACTATGCCTAGTATCTTTAAATATTGTTTGTTTGTTTGAGTTATAGAGATACAATTGATTTTTATATTGACCTTGTCTCCAGCAATGTCAACACATGATTTCTATTACATTTTCTTTAGATTATTTTGGATTTTTTAAATGTGTAATACCAATTGCCAATAGTGACAGCATTTTCCCTGTTTCCTATTTGTATAACTTTTATTTCTTTTCCTTGCCTTACTACATTGGACCTACAGTCCACTGCCGTTAGGAGTATGTTGATTGCTATCCTTCATTTGTCTCTTATCAGAGGGAAAGCTTTCCGCTTTGTGTATGATGGGTATTTGTTCTTAAGTAGATATGTTTTCTTATCATAATAAAGATGTTCCCTTGTATCTGTGGTTTCCTGATGTTCTTTGTTAAGATTGTTGAATTTCATTGAATTCTTAGCTCTACATCTCTTGAGATGATCTGATCATATGGGTTTTTTTCTCCTTCATTCTGTTAATGGTGCATTATGTTGGTAGGTTTTTGAAGGGTAAAGCCTCATTCTCTAGTTATACGCCCAACTTGGTCTCATGTATTATCTTTCTCATTATTGCTGGGTTAAATTTGCTAATATTTCATTTAAGATTTTTTTTGACTCATTTTCTTGAGTGAATTTCGTTATAATTTTCCTTTCTTTGTAATGTCCTTGTCAGGTTTTGTAGTGGTTACGCTGGCCTCCTGAAATGAACTAAGAAATGTTTCCTCCTTTTCTGTTTTTCTGGGAGTATTTGTGGAAGTTTGTTTTCATTTCTTGCAGCTCCAGGGGTTGCGTGGCAGTATAATCTAATGCTTAGGAGTGTGGCTCCTGGCTCTTCCACTTACTTTATCCTTTTGGGGAAAGGACATAACTTCTGTCTCAGTTTGCTCATCTGTATATGGAGATATAGTAGCATCTATCTCTTAGGGAAAAAAGTTGCTTTTATTTGTACTTTTTCAAGTATTAGATAAAAACACACAGTAGGCCCATATGCCATTTGTATTTCTTCCCTTTTGAACTCCATGTACACGGGGCTTTGGGGAAATATTTTTCTGTTTATTTTGTTATTTTTACTTTAATAGCTCTCTGAGAGAGACTCCTTTAGCCCATGAGTCCAGCTTCTGTCTTTCAAATTTTCACTGACATACTGCATAAAAATACATACACCTGTGGTATAAATCAGGATATGCATGCAGCAATGTCAAGACATTTCTGAAAGATAGCGCAGATGGGATGAGAGAGGAAGGCAGATGTTTACCACTTATTTAGGAAAAGCTGTAATATTCCCAGTGTGGAGTGAGTGGGAACTACAGAGGAGGCTGAGTGACAGGGCAGGGAGCAGCTCTTATTAAACCTTTGAGGAATGTCCTGGTTTCTAGGGTCCACACAGAGCAGTGATCCGTAATTGTAATTACAGCCTACATCTGGATGGTGTGTTAATAAGGCTTGATAAAATTTGGCCCTAAGATATGGTCACTCTCCCAATAGGACTTTTGGCTGGTATTATTGATGGTTTATATTTTTTATAACTTAAATTACAAGATACCATAATTGTAATAAAATACTACATAGTGTTATGGAAATATTAGTTACATTAGTAGACTACTCACCTAAACACAACAAAGCCCTGAGTGTCTTACGTCAGAAAAGTGTAACTGAAAGATTTATTTGAGAAATTTAGGGACATTTATGATATACAGAGATTTCGTGAATTAACTTCTTTGAGACTCTCTTGAATCATCGTACTTGATTTGAATGAGGAACTGAGCATTGTGAAACTTCTCAGCTTTGTTGACATCTAAAAGCTGTTAAATGCTTTCCCCTTGAAGACGCTTACCAAAATAACCTCTTGATGAAACAAACGGGAGTTTATTGCTTACCACAGAAAGGGAGATACCTACCCTGGCAGTGTCTAAGTAGTGTCTCAGAAGAGGGAGGCAAAGGCAAGATGGCTATGCAGCTTTGAAGGACGTGGCTTAAAGAGGGTCTTTCCAATGTTTGGGCTTGATTAGTATCGGGCAAGGTTCAGGATATAACATTTTATGAGTGACAGACCCAGAGAGGCAGGAGTTTTGAGGCAAGAATTTCTAAGTGAGTCTTGGAGAGTCCATGAGACTCGTTGAACTGTCTACTGTTTTTAGATGAGTACTTTCCTAAAGTTTCTGAAACGGAAAGTGAATATTTATGCACTTTTACTTTCTTGGGAAGAGATTGCTGGAATGGTAATGTTAATGTTGACGGCAAGCTGTATAAACGTAGCTGGTTTCATTTCTCAAAGCAGTGCATTTGTAGATAAAATACCCATCTCAAGCAACGTAACAAGGAACAAATGCCATGGGAATAATTTAATAGATCTAGGAGCCAAGGCCGAGACCAGACTGGTTTTGACGTCTCCTTTGGGAAAATAAACATCGTTAGTCTGAGCGGAACCATTGCACTGGATCCACTGCTTCTTCATCAAAGATACTCAAATGCTTGGGTTCCTCCTTTCCTGAGAAGTCTGCTATGGTCGGGGCTAGCAGGCTAAAAGGGACTAATATAGGCTTGATGGCTTTTGTTTGCGTTTAAGAACATTCGTACACCAAAAAAAACACACTAGAGAACCTAGTATGTGAAAGAGCTGTGAATTTTCAAAAGCTATTCAGGCATGATTTGGGGTTATTACAGAATATAAATAAAGTGGCGTCCAATGAGAGCAGTCAAACAATGTGATCTATAGATTGGTATAGTCTTTGCTCTTAGGAATTTATTGGGAAATATTTTTAACATCAACTTTAGGCACAATTTTTTTTACAATAGACTGCATGCATTTAAAGTATATAATTTGAAGAGCTGTGACAAATGTATAAAACCACCATCACAAGATAAGAAAGAATTCTGTGATTTCCAAATGGTTCATTGTTCCCACAGATGGTCCATCCCCTCTTCTCTCTTGGCCTTGGAAAATCACCAATTGCTTTTTTTTTTTGTCATTATGATTAGTTTTCATTTTTAAGATTTTTATATAAATGGAATAATTCAATATGGACTCTGTAATGTCTGATTTCTTTCACTCAGCATATTGATTGTGAGACCATCTATGTTTTATAGTAATCTGTTTCTTTTTTATATTGAATGATTTTCCATTGTTAAGATATATTACATTTTATTTATTCATTCATTGTGTGTTTGGGCTCATTCCAGTTTTTGAACAGTGGATAAAGGTGCTATCAGGATTTGTGTACAAGTCTTCATAAATACTTAGGACTAGAATGGCTAGATTTTATGGGAGAAGTATTTTTAAATTTATTTATTTATTTATTTATTTTGAGGAAGATGAGCCCTGAGCTAACTACTGCCAATTCTCCTCTTTTTACTGGGGAAGACTGGCCCTGAGCTAGCATCCGTGCCCATCTTCCTCTACTTTATGCGTGGGACGCCTACCACAGCATGGATTTTGCCAAGCCGTGCCATGTCCACACCCAGGATCTGAACCAGCGAACCCCAGGCTGCTGAGTAGCGGAACTGTGAACTTAACTGCTCTGCCACCGGCCCCGTCCCGGGAAAAGTATTTTTAACATTTTAGGAAATGACCAAACAATTTTCTGATATGGCTGTACCATTTTACATTTCCACTGTCTCTATATAAGGGTCTAAATTGCCTTTACATCTTTTTCAACACTTGGTGCTGTCAGTCTTTTTAATTTTAGCTCTCCTGACGGGCGTGTAGCGACATGTCACTAAATATTTCATTTTCATTTCCCTGGTGAATGTTGATGTTGAACATATTTTCATAGGTGTGTTGTTCACTTGTATATCTTCTTTTGTTTGTATGTTTATCTTTTGTACATCTGTTCAAACCTTTAGTCTATTTTTTTTTTTTAGAGTTAACTTCTTATTGAGTTAGAAGGACTCCTTAAATGGATACAAATCTTTTGCTTGACAAATGTATTGCAAATATTTTTCCCATTCTGTGACTTGCAATTCTACTTTTAAAGATATATTTTAAAGAGCAGAATATTTTGATTCCAATAACTTCCAGTTTATTAGGTTTTTCTATTACGCTTTGTGATATTTGTGTCCTATGTAAAAAATATTTGGCTAGCTGAAGGATGCAAAGATTTTGTTCAATATTTTTTCGCAGTTTTAACTTTCACATTTAGATTTTTGATTCATTTTGAGTTAATTTTTGAGTATGACATGAGGTAAGAGTCAGTGTTCATTTTGTCTATATGGATATCCAATTGTTCCAACAGTATTTATTGAAAACACCTTCCTTTCCCTATTGGAGTTTCTTGGCACTTTGTTGAAAATCAATTGAACATATATTTGTGGGTCTATTTTTGAACTCTTTTCTTTGATGTGTATATTTACTCTTTCATGAATATCGCACTGTCTTAATAACTGTAGTTTTATGTGCCTCACAATGAGGCACATAATTTTGTTCTTTATAAAAATTTTGTTCTTTTTAAAAATTAGGATTTTTTTAGGCACTGAAGTTTTGTGTAATTCTTAGAAACAGATTTGTCAGTGTCTCTTCTGTTTTCAGAAATGATTGCATAGAACTTGCATCATTTCTTAGTTAAATATTTTGTAGAATTTTCCAGCACAGCAAACTTTCTCAGAAGTTTTTTTGTGGGACAGTTTTGAATCACTAATTATTTTTTCTAGTAGATATAAGACTATCCAGGCTATCTATTTCTACTTCTGTGAGCTGGGATAGTTTGAGTATTTTAAAGAATTGGTCCATTTCAATTAAGTATTCAGCAGTTGTTTTTGCCATAATGTTGTTTATAAAATTAACTTCATATCCTTTTAATATCTATGTGATCTACAGTGACTAAGGATATAGTCTCATTCTTGATATCATTCTCTCATTCTTGATATCAGTAATTTGTATCTTCTTTCTTTTTTCTTTGTTGTTCTGGGTAAAAGTTTGTCAGTTTTATTCATTTTTTCAAAGAACCATCTTTTGCTTTCATTTATTTTCTCTATTTTTAAGTTTTCAGTTTTATTTATTTTTTACTTTTATCTTTCCTCTTGGGTTGTGCTTATTTTACTCTTTATTATATTGTTTCTTAAGGTGGAGGTTTAGATTGATTCAAAACTATTATTGTTTTTGAAAATAAGCATTAAGTGCTCTAAAGTTTTCTCTAAACACTGCTTTAGCTGCCTCCTATAATTATTGATGTGTTGTGTTACTATTTTCATTTAATTCAAAATATTTTCTAATTTTTCTCATTGATTCTTCTTGACCCATGGGTTATGTAGAAATGTGTTACTTAATTTCCAAATATTTGGGGATTTCCCAAGTGGCTTTCTGTTATTTATTCCTAGGATAATTCCCTTTTATGTTTTCAGTTTTTTAAAAAAAATTTAGGTTTATTTTGTTACCCAGAATATTGTTTATCCTAGTGAATATGCTACATACTTTCTGCTGTTATTGGGTGGACTATGGTCATGCATCGCTTAACAAAGGGGATATATTCTGAGAAATGTGTCGTCAGGCAATTTCATCACTGTGTGAACATCACAGAGTGACTTACACAAACTTAGATGGTATCGCCTACTGCGCACGTAGGCTGTATGGAGCTAGTCTTAGAGGACCACTGTCCCTCACGCAGTCCCTCGTTGACCAAAGCGTCATTATGTGGTGTATGACTATGTCTTGTAAATGTGAATTGGTTCAGGCAAGGTTGGTAAGTTGTTCAGGTGTTCAGTCTCTTTTCTAATTTTTCTAGCTATGCATTCCTTAGATTACTGAGAGAGGATTTTGAATTTTCTAACAATAATTGTGGATTTTATTCTTCCCTTCAGTTTTATCAATTTTCGATTCACGCATTTCAAAACTTTGCTATTTGGAGAATATCCATTAAACACCTTAATGTCTTCCTGATCCCTTTGTAATCACGTAACGTCCCTCTTAATCCTGGTATTCCTTCCTTTGTGACCTACTTTGTCTGGTTTAACATAGCCACTGTAGCTTGCTTTTGATTAATATTTGAATGGTATATTTTCCCTTCATTTTACTTTTAAATTATATTTTTAAAGTGGGTTTCTTGTACGCTGCACATACCTCAGTCTTGTGTGTGTGTGTGTGTTTCATCCAATTTGACAATGTATTTTAATTCCGGTGTTTAGATCATTTACATTTCGTCTAAGTATCACTGTGGTTGGAATTAAATCTACCACTTTTCCAGTTGTTTTCCACATGTCCTATCTGTTCTTTTCTCTACATTTTGCATTTTCTTTTGGATTGAGTTTTTTTTTTTAATTTTATGATTCCATTTTATCTCCCCATTGGTTTCTTAATTATAACTCTTTTAAAAATGTTTTTAGTGGTTACCTAAGATTGTCAATACATAACATTAATTTATCACAGTCTACCTTCAAATAATATTTATACCACTTCAAATATAGTGTTAAAATATTACAACAGTATATTCCCACTTCTCTGTAATTCTCTATGCTCCCGTTTTCATATATTGTGTTTTATATAGGTTGTAATACTCAAGATACATTGATGCTATTTTTGCTTTAGATAATAAAGTGTCTTTTAAAGCAATTAACAAAAAACAGTTGTTTTATACTTATCTTTATTTTTGCCATTTCCAGAGCTCTTCATTTCTTTATGTAGATCCAAATTTCTGTCTGGCATTATAATCCTTCTGCTGGAAAAAATTGAGCTCATGCTTCTTGTGGTACAGGCCTGATAACAATGAATTCTTCCTGCCTTTGTTTACCCAAAAATATGCTTATTTTACCTTTGTTTCTCCTTTGTTTTGAGAGATGTTCTTACTGGTATAGAATTCTGAGTTAACAGTTTTTTTTTTTTTCCTTTTGCACTTTAAATATATCATCCTATTCTGGTTGCATAATTTCAATGAAAAGATTATTGCAATTCTTGTATGAAATGTGCCATTTTTCTTTGGGCAATTTCAAGATTTTTGCTTTTCAAAAAATTTTCTTCAATTTGACTAAAATGTGTTAGGTTTTTTTTTTAAATTTATTGTACTTCGTATTTTCTGAGCTTCTTAAATCTGTATTTTGATGTCTTTCATTATTTTTGAAGACTTGCCAGTCATTACCTCTTTAAGTATTTCTTCTGCTCCATTCTCTTCCTCTTTTCTTTTTAGAATTCTGATTACCTGTTTGACATTTTTCCACCACCCCTGGATGCTCTGTCCTGAATTTTTTAAAACCTTGGTTTTTCCTTTGGGTTTCAGTTTGAGTAATTTCATTGACCTGTCATCAAATTCATTAATTCTTTCCTCAGTTATTTTGAGTCTGCCTATGACCCCATCAAAGGTACTCTTCTTAACTATGCTTTTTATTTCCATCATCACTGTAATGATCCTATGAATCATATATGGGTCTGGTTCACTTGATTGCTTTGTCTCCTACCAGTGTGCTGCTTTACCTTGCTTCTCTGTGTTTCTCAAAATTTGTACTTGGTAAGCTGACATGTATGTAAGACAGTAGAGTAAATAGTATTTATGTCTAGAAGGAGGGCTCACTCCCTTCTTTGCTCAGCATTTAGAAGGGAGGATTGAGCTAAACTTGAGGGTTTTTTGATTGCTGTGGTTACTCTCAGTCCATTGCTGACTTCAAATTTCTCTAGGATTGTCTTGTACTTAGGGTGGGGGCAGGGTTGGAAGTTTTTCTCAATATTCCTGTTACATCCTCAGCTTTAGGCTTTGCCTGTGAGTCTGTGCCTCAGGGAGGTTCTTACACTTCTCTCAGCAGAAGCCTGTTGTTACTTGTTTCCTTGTGCTTGTTAACCTGTGGTTGGAGGGTAGGGGCTCATTCTTTGTCGTCCTGATTCAGTCTCAGTTTTATGCAGGCACCATGTTCTTGGGTCTCAGGAGCGGAGACTTCTAAGGAATTCTGGCCCTGCCCCATTGGTGGAGTACCTCTAGTTATCTGAACCCAGGGCATTTTCCTGCCCATACCCAGTGGTGAAGAGTTTTATTTGCTTCCTTACCTTAGTCCCCAAGTGCAGTGGGTGCCCACTGGTGTCCTGAGGATGATGGGTTGCCGTCTTTGCCCTAATGCCTTAGGCTTTTGTTCCGTAGTAGAGATAGGGCAGAGGGACCCAGACAGGTCTTCATGCTTTTCCGTCAGTAGCTGTTCCTCTCCTTTTCCACTTCTTCCCCTGACAGCGGCTTTCTTCGTTCTGTGCTCCCACTGGAATCTCTCCTAAGGTCCCAGGGCAGTCAGTGAAGAGTTTGGGAATGGACGTGAGCTTTCCTGGAGTCAGAGGCTCCTGAGGGTTTTGTCATCTCACAACAGCTCTCACTCACATCCTTTTAGAAATATGAAGATGGTTTTTGGCTGGATTCTTCTTATCAGTGCCTCTTCCTCCTGTGATCTGCTCAGCTTATGCCGCTCTCTCCTTGGAGGCAAATGACTTTCCTGAGATTTCAGGTGAGGTTTTGCCCTGCAACCTTAGCTCTCTGGTTTATTTTTTAAAAAAGTTATACTTTTGTAGATTATTTGGCTTTTTCTGTTGTTAAAGTGTGGGAGAGACATTCTTTCCAGGTTTTTACTTGCTCAGCCGAATAAAAATAGGATTTTGAAAAGTAGAAAAGGAAAGTATATAGGCAGAGAATAGAATATTTTGTAACAAGTATATGGAGATAGTTCTGAAGTAATTATTATTATATTCAGATTTTCAGATGTTACTGTTTTGAAATATGGTCCCTTGAGCAATGCAAATATTATAGACCTACCTTTAAAGGCCAAAACATTATTCTCAAAATGATGGTTTTATGAAAGTGAAAGAACTCTTTAAATTATGGGGCGATGTATATACTGAAAATAAAAATTATGAAATTGATGTTAAAACGTAAAACCAAAAAAATTTTATAATAATATATTTCTTATATCAGTATTTAGTTTTTGAGAGATTTGGGGAGGTGTTGCTAATCAGATCCTTTACAAGTTTGTTAATTGCCTGCATTTGAACATTTCATTGCAGAGCAAAGTAAATCTAACTTAAACTGCCTTAAACTGAAAAGTAAGTACACTTTCTCATAAAACCAAAAGTCCAAAGGCAGTAGGACTTTACACACAAGTTGAAAGAGAGGTCCATAATATTTAACGGGCTCCAGTGAAGTTCCTCTGTAATCACTCCCCTTGGGCTTCCTTTGGGCGTCAGCTTAATCCTTTGTCTAGCTGAGCTATTCCTGACCTTCCGTTTGTACGTAATACCATCAAAGGAAGGAAGAAGGCCCAGCGCTCAAAGCAAAAACTCAAGATCCACTCTGTTTAAATCAGATTTGGTCACCTGCCTACTCCTGCATCACTGTGCCCACGGGGATGTAATCTGCTTCTTGGATTGGCCTAAATCACAGGATTCTTTCCTGGAAGTGGTAGTGAGTTCAACTTCCTTAGAATAAAATAAAATGCAAATGCCTATCAGGAACGAGTGGGAGCAGAAAAATGGATGCTAGTGAACCACTTCTTAGTATCTATTCTATATAATTTTTGAGTGTCCATTGGGTATCTAGTACCCAACTAGACACTTTGGAGATTTAGAGTGCATGAGAAAATTCACTATCTACACTAAAAAAATAGAGCAAAAATACGGTAGCATATGGCAAAATAGCAGTAAGCATGTTGTTGAGGGATATTGTAAGAGAAAAGCCTTGGAGATTCTCCTATGGAAATATACTCCTGAGAGTCTTAGGATTTTAGACCTTAGAATTACCTGGGAGATAACTGAGTTCACCTTTCTCATTTTACAGATGAGGTAACACAGACCAGAGCTGCTAAATGACTTGACAGAGGTCACGTGGGAGGCAGGTGGGGACGCCTGGGAGAGAACACAGGGCTTTTGGCTTTGACTCTACAGCTCTTTCCATTACCCTGTGTTTACTCTGAAAAAGAAAAATTTTGTGATCACATTATGTGCACATAATGTCATTTGTCACTACATAATAACCTTTTAAAGTGATAAATTGATCACAAAAGTTTTATCCTCCTTTCCCGAGGCTGGGTTGTATGTAAGCTTGCTTATGAATGTAACTTTCAGGTTGAAAGGCATACTAGTTTTTTTCCCCTCTGTTTCAAAGACATTTTTCAAATGTTTCACCTTTGACACTGCCACCTACTAACACTTATGAATATTAAGTAATGTTAGAGGTTAATGCACTGATAATGATAGGTTGTTGTAACTCAATTGGCCCCTCTTGGTATCAAATGCCCAATAAAAGGTTCTTTTTATAGCAAAACTAAATAATTTTTCTTATTTTGTACCTGATTGAGGACAACAGGATGTTTTGTATATCCATGTGGCATAATTGTCTTTCAGGATAATATGAAAAGAGCATTTATGACTTTTATAAATCGTTTTATAATTTCTTGATGAATTTATGACTTTTCCTGTACCCTGCCATTCATAGTTATGACTCTCTTTAGTAATGCTTGATTTTAAAACATTGTGCTAAATAACTTTTAATAATATTTAATTGATAAAATTTTAAATCACACTTGAAGGAAATATTTTATATGTTAGTAGTAATAGTATTATGACTAAAATTATTAGGAAGGAGTAATTTTGACATTGGTTTTATTAGCATTTTGTTACCAACAGCCCTTATCAACCCCACATCACTTTATATTAAAGGTAAAAGAGTATTTTTTAGAGAAGTGAGTTTACAAGTCAAATCTCCTTGAAAGCAAATGGAAGTTTTTAATGTAATATAACAAAAAAAATAATTCAGCACTTATATTGTTCTTGGTATTTGATGGCCAGAAATGTAATCAAAAGAGAACCTTTATCTTAACGAAACTGACAATCTTGTAGAAGAAGGATGGCGTGAACATAAGTTAATATATACAGCCAAATGTGACATGGGTTATATGAGTGAGACATAGTGGCTTGAGAACACGGGTAAAGAGGTGCCTTTGATGAAGGAGATTTAGGGAAGACTTCATGGAGAAAAATGTAGTAGAACTAGGCTTTAAAAAGACTTAGTAGGGGAAGGAAAAAAGAGACAACGTATGAAGACAAAAAGGATCACAGGATATTTAGGAAATGGCAGGAAGTCTTGTTTTGTGGGAAAGATGGATCTATGAAGTGAAGTAGATGGAATTGCAGATAAAAAAGCAGGTTGAGTTTGGTGGAACCAGATCTAATAGTGCTTGAGGAGTAATAGGCAGACTATGGATGTGATTCTGTACCCAGTGGTAGTCATTAAAAGAATGATCTTGAGAGCCACATGGTCAAAGTATCTAAGTATACCTAAAAAATGGTATTTTGCAACCGTATAGGTTGGACTCAAATGTGTGTGTGTAGGGAGGTTGACAAGAGACATGGAAAAAATTATTTTCCATGGTTTCCATGGTTTGACTTTATCTGTTCCCAATAGTGGGGAAGTTCTTGCTTGTCTCACATTTTTAGTCCAGAGGAACTCCACAGTTTTCATGTTATTCCATGTTTCAAGCCAGAGGTATTCAGTTCAGTACTGGCAGTGGGGAATGGACACAGAGGTTAAATGTAATTAGCGTTCTAGAAGTTGACTGGACAAGACATAGTGACTAACTGAAGGTATGTCTGGATTGGTTGGGGATTAAGAAATATATTTGAGAAGAATAAAGAGTGTCAGATATTTTATAGAGTGTTAAAAGAATGAAGAATGAAAGTACCTATTGAATTTGTTAATTGAACACTCTTCTTTCTATGAAGATCAGTTTTATAGGGTCGTAGGGGTGAGATTGCATTGTAAAGATTTGAGGGGTAAATGAGAAGTGAGAAAATAAGTTTAGAATTATAGTTTACTGTTACTTGTTCCCAAAGAAGTTTTTCTTTCTTGCTACTGAAAATTTTTTATAGTATTAGACTTTGGTAGTATTGAAAATGTTACTTGTTCATACAGAATGTCTTTTATTAGTAACGTAGCTGTTTGATAATACAGCTGATTAATTCCTCAGATTGGGTATGCAGCTGCAGTCTTAACTCACAGATATGAATAGGAAATTCAGAGTGGGCATGTTTCTTTATTTTCATTTATTTGTTCCCATTTTCCTATTTTATTGTTTTTCTGTATATACAAAGGTAAAATGAATACACCTTGATAATAGTTTCATTTTTAATCACATGGTCCTTCTGGCACACCCTTTCAAGGAATGTAATGTTTCTATTTCACTTAATTACTTTTTAATTAGTGTACAGTTTGTGAGTGAGGGGGATAAATAATTCACAAGAGATAAGCAAGCAATGATTTGAAAATGTGCAAGACAGCGCATGTTTCATAAAGACAGCTTCAAAGACGATTATTTCCTTTTTGCCATTCTCTAATATGTCCTCTGGAGAATGCTAATTTATCTTGAATGACTGCTTGTGTGGAAGTTAATAACCTTCTGAGATGGTTGACTGATGACAATGCAGTGTTCACCAGTATCTGCCGAAGACGAGGCAGTGATTGGAAATATATTAATTCATCAGAATATGTCAGTTCCCAATAGTCTACTGAATTTAACAACTGAAGTAATTTTTAAATTAACCTATTTATAGTTGGATGCAATTGATGTAAATTGTCTACAACAGGATTCTTAGTTTGCTTACCTTCAAAGCTAATTTTAAAAAAATTTTTTAACTTTATTGAGGAATAATTGACAAATATATTTGACATACATACATACTACGGAAGGATTACTACTTTTCACTATATTATGTTGTTGTATATTATACTGATTTAATTCTTACATCTAACAATTGCACATAAATATATTAGTTTAATTTTCCTAAAGACAAGACTGAGACACAGAGAAATTAAAGTATGCAGGAGCAAAGACACAGCAAGAGCAAGAATCAGGGTAGGGACGTAGCTCCACTGCTTCCACTCTCGCTCCTGTCAGCCTTCTGTCCTTGAAGGATGGTTTGACTTTATCTGTTCCCAATAGTGGGGAAGTTCTTGCTTGTCTCACATTTTTAGTCCAGAGGAACTCCACAGTTTTCATATTTCTGAGATCAATTTTTAACTGCAAATTTCATTTACAGTAGAACTTTGATGAACCCGCAGGATTGTATAATACTGGCTCATATAGATCTTTTATGTAATACTCAGCCCCCACCCCCACCTATTTTGACGTTCATTTTCACCTCCTGCGCTGGCTCCTGTTCCTGTACCTGAATGAGAAATTTTGGTAATTTTCAGAGCTTATTGGGTTTTTTCACTCTGTTCATTTTTCTGGGCCACTAGTGACTTAGATAAGAGTCTATAAGTCATCATCTCATAGATCTGTATCACCAGACAAGACCTCTCTCTGACCTCTGGATCCATCGATCATTTCTGAAATTGGATGTCTCATGGCCAGCCATGTTTAACATCCTCAAAAGTTAACATCTCTCCAAAACCCTGTGATTTCGGACCTGTTACCCCCAGTATTCCCTTTCTCAGTAAGATGAAGGGCCTTTTTTCATTAATGTAGTTACATAAGCCAGAAGCCTGGGAGTCACCTCTATTTCTCCTCCTTCCTTCATTCATGTCGGCCACTCTGAGTTTATCATTGGGTCTTTTACCTCCTAAATATCTGCAACAGGAACGGAGGATTAACGTACGAATAAACATAATCTTTTCATCTCCGACTTCTCGGATAAATGTATCCTTATTTTCTTTGTGAATTCTTGGCAGCTCCTTTGCTGTATAGAACTGGTAAAAAGGCCGATTCTTGTTGAAAATGTATTAGATGGGGCTTCCCATTTGTGGGGAACTTGGGTTGTTGTTGGGGATGGTGGAGCAGCAAATGGCAGATGGGAATACAAGGCCTCATGGCCCCTTCTGGCTGGCAGCGTGGCATTGTGCAGGGGTAGGGCGTCTGCCGAAGAAAGCTAATGGAAAAATGTCTCTGGCTGGGAGAGGGCAGCATGTTGGGAGGAAAAGCGAACTGAGTAGGAAACTTTAGGGAGAGTGTGTTAGTCATGGTTCTCTAGAGAAACAGCACCAATAGGATGTATACAGAGAGAAAGAGGGATTTATTTTAAGAAAGTGGCTCATGTGATTATGGGGCTGGTGAGGTGAAAATATGAAGGGAAGACCAGAGACCCGGGGAAGATGTGATGTTGCAGTTCGAGTCCTAAGGCAGTCAGGAGGCAGAATTCCTTCGTACATGGGGTACCTCTGTCTTTCTTCTTAAGGCTGTCTGTCAACTGATTAGATGAGGCGTAGCCACATTGTGAAGGGTAATCTGTTTTAGTCAAAGTCTACTGATTTAAGTGTTAAGCACATGTAAAACATATCTTCACGGCAGTATCTAGACCGCTGTTCAACCAAACTGGGTACCGTAGCCTGGCCAATGGACACATAAAATTAAAAGTCACAGAGAAGGAGCATGTCTACAGGGGATTTGAAGGGAAGTTTCTGTGAGAAGTACTGTGCAAAGTGCTCAAGCCATTCCTTTATCAAATGCAGTAAAGACTGCCATCATTTTCAAAGCTTATATTAACATTCAAAGCAATGCTAGGCCATGTGAGGGCGTCCACTTAATTTAAACAACACGTTTAATATATCCACCTCTTTTCACCCAAGCTTTGGAAATGTGAAGCATAAGCTCTTAAGTGAAGCTCTTCTCAGGTCTTAGAGCAAATGTTTCCTTTTCCCATTACTTTCCTTGACGTTCCTTTCTTCTCCAGTACTTTTTTAAATATAAATTTAATTTTTTTTTCACTGATCAGAGTCACTTTATCTTCGAGTGGTTAAAAAAATCAAAAAAGAGGAAGGAATATCATATTTGTGCATTTATTCGTTTCATAATGAGAATGATAATTTTTAAAATTTTCAAATCACTTCTAGCCCTCTGGGAGGCTGGATGACCTGGTCCCATTGCTGTGACTGTTGGTTGTTTGCTTCTGTAAACCGGTGTGCACAGAGGCTCCAGGGCTCCAGGATGCAGAAGCCAAATTATCAGGGATCTTTGCTCACGGCAGTTCTGTTAAATCCACAAAAATAATTTATGCATTTTGAGCAGATGTCTATAACCTGCGAAAACATCACACTCGCAGTAGGGTAACCCCTTCACCTGAACTGCAAAAGCTTCAGATTAAATGAAGGTTAATTACATTTCCTACTGGGTTTTGTTTTCACAAAGTGCAAAATATCCTAGAAGCTACAAATTAGAGTTACCCTTTACTCTCTTTTGGGAGCTAAGAGATTGTTTAATTTGGATTTTGATTCCTGGAAAACCTAGTGCTGTCTTAAGATAATACACTTGATGGCCCAAATTGAATGTACTAAATTGATTAGCAGATAAGCTTGCGCTTTTTTGGATAGCTTCTTATTTGAATATTGTCTTTTTTTTCTTGTTTTCCTTCACTCTAACTAGATTAGGTGTCTCTTCTCTCTGCTGTTATAACATTCAATAAATAACTTTTATTTTTAGTTTGTGATTTTTGCATCATAATTACCAGATTATGTGTCCTCGTCCTCTACTAAATTGCCTGTTGGCAAGGCAACAATCTTACTGTCCTTGTCACAAGGCCTATGGCAAGCACTCAGTTATTACCTTCTGAGTGAATGAGACACGAATGAATGAGTGAATATGCATTTGTTTTTTGTCTTTGAAACATCCTTCTCTTCTTTGTGTTATTGAATGTAACCTCAGGGGATGTTAGGTGACAGTTGTTGGCAGTTGGTCTTGTTCTGCTCCCAGAATCACCCTCAGGCTCCCAGGCAGCCAGTGCTTTCTTTTATTTGTAAACACTGCAGTCAGGGACTGTTTCATGGGAAACCAAACAGAGGCTTTGTCAGTCATTGAGTCGGCTGGAACAAATGCTACGTAGACTGGGTGGCTTACACAGCCGGAATTTCTTTTCTGACAGTTCTGGAAGCCGGGAAGTCCGAAATGAGGGTGCTGGCCTGTTCCCTTTCTGGCGAGAACCCTCTTCCTGACCTGCAGGTGTCCCCTTCCTACTGTGTGCTCAGCCGGCAGAGAGAGAGTGCTTTGGGGTCTCTTCTTATGAGGACACCAGTTCTGCCAGATCCTGTGACCTCGTTTAACCTTAACCACTAACTCCAAACGCAGTCACATCGAGGGTTAGGAGATCAACGTATGAATCTTGGGAGAACACGATTCAGTCCACAGCAGGGGCAGCAGAGAATTTTTAACGTAAATGTCTATTTTTAATGCTGAAAAGCATGATTAAATATGAGGAATCTGAGAGACAACTTAGTGAAACTACAAACATGCACAAGGGCACTTTTTTCCCCACAAGTTTCCTACCCTTAGATGAGGAGAGGATAGGAGAAACAGTGCCTCTGCCATCCGGTGTCCTAAGGTCCATTCTGAGTTCCCCATCACAGGCCAGAACACGGAGTCAGGGTGGTAGGAAAGTTCACAGAGCAGCCCAAGACAAGGGAGCTTTGTTTCTTCTGATTCTGCTCTCTATTTCCTTTTTCTTACCCTCCCTCTCAAGCCTTTAGTTTACAAAGCTGTGCATAGTCATAACAACAGATTAAAACGAAATTTGAGAGAAGGCAAATTTAAATACCAAAAAGTAGGGCCTGAAGCACTGAATGAAGTGGAAATTAATGCAAGAAGAAGAGGAAGATCGGGTTTCCCAGGAAGCAGACGTAGCTCCCTAACTACACGGCTTTCTCCTGGTTTGACATTTTCCTCTCCAGAGCACTCCCTAAGCATCAGCAGTTAGCTTTCAGCGAGGGGAAAAAGGTTGATAGGCTGTGTTGAACTTTCTGAGATAAAGGAAATTGTTGGGTTTTCTGAGTATTTTCCTATGCAATAAACCTTGTATCTATAAACTTCATTTTACTTATCCATTTCCACTTTGGTTTTGATAATACATGATGATTTTTTCCTTTTAATTCTGCACTTACATTATTCAAAACTAATTTTTGAATTCTTGTTTGGATTCAATAAGTCTAAGGAGTAAAAAAAAAAATCTCTGCAATTTGCAAAAGAAAGAACTGAGGCTCACAGTTTATGCAACACATATGAGATCACGTACCTCCCAGTTGGTACAGCTATGATTCATATCCGAGAGTGACTGACTCCAAAGACACTTCAATGTGTACCAAGAAAAACCTCTCTGTTTCTTTCCTTGACAAGCACAAGCCCTGTCTTTACAAACCATTAGAAATAATTACCGTCTTCACAGTGGGGCAGAAAGCAGTTTTCTGCTTTGATGTATGTCTTGTGGGGAAGAATAGCATTTTAACTATGATTTTGACTTTGTTCTTCATTAGTTTACATCACGTTGAGTTTTTCGTCTTACCGCTTTCCTCTGAAGAATTTTAGCGCAGTGCATGTCACCACAAATTTGATTAGATTAACTGGTGATTGTGCTTTGCCTGGAACGTTCCTCCTTGTTGCTCCAGGTTCTGGCTTTTTAGAGTGTCCTGCAGTGATTAGCAACTGAGGAGGTTTGGACTCTTGACACCCTAACAGGTAAATTACCTTCACGATCTGTCATATTCCACTGTAGTCATCGTAATCCTGACTGTGTGGTGACATGCAAGCCTTGTAGAGTATTTTAAGTGGTTTGAAGATTGATGATACATAAATATGAATTCTACGGAAGAATATAACATTGTCATGCCACCCTTCACCTATTGCTGTAGAAAAAGATTCTCATTTTGTCAAAGAAAACTTGCCAGGGATGATCAATAACTTATACTGGAAAAAAATGTAATATGCTATGACAAATAGTTACTTAAGCATCCCTATAAGAAAATCATATAATTCATGAATATTTTGTGTGGGAAGAATGTGGTATTAGAAGGACTTGTGTTCAGATACTGGCTTTTCTATGTCATGGGTCTATAGCCAGAAGCAAGCCTTACTTTACTCACTTCTAAAAACTTTAGGTTAACAATAATAATACCTTTCAGATTTTATTTTTGACAAATATTATATTTGACAAAATATTGGGGAGGAAATAGTGCATGAAAGAGAGACGGTCTTGCTATGAGTGACTTACAGTTTTACGTTTCCGTTGGATAAACAAATACTACAACGAGTAATAAGTGTCCTGGAAACAAGATAAAACTAATCCAGACTGGGCGTAAAAGTGCTTCTGAAAGAATGACTTCTTGAAAGATGAGACTTGGTGCGTCTAACCTGTAGGCTGTCCTAGGTCACCCTGGGAGAAAGTCCCGGAGGTTGTCCTGCCTCATCACGCTAGGGGCTATCAAATGCCGCCTATGACCAGTGATGGGGTCCTCATCGCTATGGGTCAATGAGAAATCCAATTTTAAAATCTTACCCTTAGAGTTTACTTCCTAGACACTCCTGGCACCCACGTCTTGGGTCAGATTTCCTATCAGCAAAGCTTGAAAAAGAGATTCCTGTGTGAGGCAGGGTTCTTAGGAAAAGCCTGTGAAAGAGTGAAGGAAGGAGGCCAGGATGGAGGAAGAAGCTAGGCAATGATATGCTTTCAAGTACAGTTCAGCCCGATCCTACAGAGAGTTCTGGAGTATAATTTACACTAATGAGATTGTTCTCTCCAGGAGCAAAGGGGAGAGGCATTGGCCAAGGGTTGCCCCAGACAAAGGGTAGACACAGGGCCTGGGCAGCTGCGGACAAGGTGTCTCCTGCCTGTTCAGGGCAGTTCTTCAGAGAAGAGTTCCAGTGTGAGCCACGGGCAGCAGCTGGGGGTGGCTGCTGCAGCTTGACGAGGGGGCTCCGGTGGAGACACTTACAGTATCTGCAACACCTCGTGATGGAATATTGAGAGATGATGTAATGTTAATAGCTTGGCCTTTCAAGTTTTATAGACCTGCATTCATCCGGGCAAGATAATTAACCTTCCTGATTCTGTTGCCTCTACTGTAAAATAGGGGTAATAACTCACCTTAAACTTGGAAAGACTAAGTGAAGATGAATTTCTAAAGTAACCAGTACAGTACTTGGCTTATAATAGGTGCTAAATTAATGTTATGTTGACTAAGCAAGTAGAACTGGGCTGTTTTACAGGGAAAAATTATGTATGTTGATCTAATTCTATTTAACATAGAAAGTTAATCTATATCACTTAATTACCTCAAAAAGAAAATGTGGCACTGTGCCTCTTAGTTAAGTGCAAAATAAATGAAAAAATCAGAAAAATGCAACATTGGCATCACGTGTAGGAATAAAAGAGTGTAATTTTTAACCAAGATAAAGAAGCAGATATTATATGTGCGTTAATTGCTGTGATTAATGGTCAAAGAAATGAGCTTCTCTTAGAACTTCTTTTCAGCATACGTTTTTTTGAAAAGGTTATTGGTGAGAAGGTGTGCATGAAGAATGTTACCTCCTGCACAAGTCCATCTCTAACAGTTGAGGATGTCACTTTCTTTCCCTGGGTGCTCCTTGAGCACCTTGGTTGGACCACCTTAGTTTAGGATGGGGACTTCAGTCAAGTGCTGTGATATTCTTTATAGAGCAGCCAAGCATTGTCTCCTACTGCTATTGGGCAGCATTCACTGTGCATAAGTAATTCATTAAATTGCAAGGCAGGGGATGTATGCAATAATTGTTTCTTTACTCTTTTTCCCTCACCTCTTTTCCTTATTTCAATTTCATTTCTTCTCTCGAAGAATGCTTTTTATCTGCTAATTCTTATTTACCTAGTTCTCTTTAGTAGAACAACCTTTGTGAGTACTCCCTGCACTTGGATCTCTTCTGATTCTAGGCATGTTTGCATACGGTGAGTGACGTCAATTTCCCCAAGAGCTTTTCAATATCTTATATAAGTGTGACTCGTGTCTCTCCGACAGAAGAACACACAGGTTTACATTCACCAATGTAATTCTTATTGTTAACCACTTCGTTTTGGAGGTTGTCCTCTAGGTAAGCGTATTTCTTTCATGTTTGAAATAAATTTGAAATAAATATACAACCAACTCAATGTAGCGTTGTAGCATAATATGATACAACTGAAAAAAGCACTCATAAAGTTAAGCTACAATGTGAAAATATTTTTGGAAGATATTGGTCCTTAATTATAGTTTAATCTACTGAAACTTTTCTACCAGAGGTGACATATGATGACTAATCTATTGAGTCCATCAGCAAATGTGGTTAGGAGCTGAATATGAAGGCATTTGCTTTCCATAACCACATTCCTCTCAGGCATACAACTTTTTTTGTTCACTTTTAGAAAATACTTTAGACAATAACAGCAATAAAAAATTGTGAGATATATGCAGAACCAATCACAGCATAATTAATGCCCCATTATTTATATCAGTTTCTAAAAGCATTTGGAATTGTAATGTGCATTTTTTAATATATATGTCTAACCTTGCCTCTGTTTGCTGTGTACATTAGGGTGCTGACTCTATTTAGTGTTAATATCAACCACTTGGAAATTATTTCCATTATGTTTGATGACAGTTAATAAATAAGAGAGGAAACGGGAAGATTTTAAAATTGCTTACTAGTTCCTGAGGCTTTCCTTCTGAGAGAATAGTGGAAGGAGGAGTCCATACCTTATACAGATGTGAAAAAATAGCTGGACATTTTATGGAGTGGTGCTAAATGGAAAGGTGCAAATACAGTGTTTGGACATGAGGCATAGTTCTTAAGATTGAAGTTCCCACTGGAGAGCTTACAGTGTAGGGACCTGAAATTTGGGGTCCAATAAAGTGGAAATGATAAGAGAAGGTTTTACCTACTAACTACTGTCTTTTCTCATATCTCTCAAAGGTCAAAGACTTTGCATAAGTCCTAGGAAGGCTGCTTGTCTGCAAATCTCCACGTACCATATTGCCTTCAATTAATTGATCCGTTTACTGTCTCCTTATCCATCAGCCCCTCCTGTTATTGCTTCCCTCCATCTCCAGCTCATCATTAAAAGTAGCCTTCACTGCTCAGTACCAACAATCTTTAGATCATCTTTGCCTGTCAAAACCCCAACTCTGGATGTATCTTGGAACATTCTCCCCACTTGCTTTTGTGACATTTTCCTAACTCACTGGCCACTTTTATCAGCCTCTTTGCTGGCTTTTCTTTCTCTACTAAGCTATAAAATTTGTCCTGAGTCTCTTTCTCTTCTCTGTCTGTATTCCTTTGCTCTTCCATTTCTACATCTTATATAAGGTTTTTAAAATTTTAGGTACCAAAATGATATATTTCATTGCCTTTTTGACATGTTGACTTGTATGTCTCACAGATCTCAGAATTAACAGGCTCAATTTTATTTCCTGCCATCCAAACCTATGGTCCTTTTCTCCTCCCATGTACAGTATATCCCTCCCATCTAGTTCTCCAGTTTCAGTAAATGATGTTAATCTGGGGTTTTGAAATAGAAAACCATGAGTCATATTTGATATTTACTTTTCTTCGCATCCATATCAATCTCTCAGCAGGTCATATTCTTTCCATATCAGAATTTATCTCAAGTCATGTTCTTTCTACATTAGAATATAACTCAAATCTGTTTATGGGTAACTTCACTACCACCTCTCCAGTCCAGACATCTCAGCTCGGCCAATGCAACAGCTCTTATCTTTACTCTTTATAGCCAATCTTGTTCCCTTCCAATTCACCCTGTTTGTGGTACCAAGAATGTTCACATCCTGCTATCCATCTTCCCACATCTCCTTTCCAATTTCCCAATGCCCCCAGAACAAGTGGGAACTTCCCCCCATGGCTTGATAAGCCTCTGCCGGTTTGATCTTTCTCACCTCTCCAAGCTTTCCTGAGGTCATTTCTCTTTCACTCACTGCACTTCATCAAATTGGCTGCTTTTCAATATCTCAAATATTCAAAGCTCTAGCTCGGGTACTTTGCTTATACTGTCTTCTTTGCATCAGTTTTTCTCCCTTAGCTCTGTTTTACCCTTCAGATCTTAGTCAACTGCACATGCTACTGGAGTTCTCCATTAAACCTACTGAAAATAAGGCCCTTGTAACACTTCTGCCTCAAAACAACACACACACATTTTTCACCTTTTCAAGAAGCCTATTTCCTTAATAGTTCTTATCACTGTTTATTATTATGTATTTCTTATTTACTTACTTTTTCTGTTTTCACACCAGAATTCTTGAGGGCAGGGAATTTGTCATTTTGGCTATCATGTCTTCACCATCTAGCACAGTGTGTGGCACATACAAGGCACTAAATAAACAGCTGAGAGCAAATGGCATAGTGAACTGCCTTATATCTATTTGGATGTAATTTATGAGAACCATTGGAAGAGTTGAGACCACTTGAAATATAGATAATGCACCTCGGATAGATGGACCTGCCGTGAGACACTTTATTTAGAGTTACTGACCACGAAAGGACAGCCAATGGAAACTGGGAGCAGCGTAACCTAGTGACACCTTCTTTCCAACAACCAAGCATGACTGATGAGTTTCCTTTCTAATTTTTAAAAAAGTATTATACACGGGAGTGTGTCATATTGTTGGTCTTTCATCACATACATCGCTAAGTATGCAGACGAACGATTTCTTCCTGGTGTAGTTAGAAAGCAAGATAAGGAGTGGGAGCTAAGATAAATCGCAAAGATTCCAACTATTAACTTAGTACTTTGGCTGCCAACTTGGAGGATGCACTCTGGTGAATTGTAAACTAAAGATATTCCAAATGTTCAGCTAAAATGCCTCAAATACTTTTAGATTATTAATATTTAATTCAATTTAATACAATTAATTTACTAAATCAATTTAAAGTACTTTCCATTTACTTAAAAATATTTATTGAGCACCTACCATGTGGTAGGAACTTAGTATATACATCAGTGAACGAAATGAGGCTTCCTGCCGTAGTGGAATTTATATTCTGTGGGCAAAGACAAATGGTAAACAGTAAACATAATATATAAATAAATTTATAAAATATGTTAGAAGGTAATAAGTGCTATAGGAAAAGAAAAATTAGGGCAGTAAAAGGGGCTTTGGGAATACCACTGGTTTTGGGTGTGTGGTGTGTGTTTAATAAGATGGTCAGGGCCCTCCCTGAGAATAGAATATATTGTTTGGGAGTGGGTTTTGAAAGAAGTGAAGGAGGGAGCTCTGGCAATATCTCAGAGATTAGTCCACCAGGCAGAAGGCAAAGCAGAAGGTGCTGGAAGGTACGGAAGTCTGAAGACAGTCCTTGGTAGTCCTGAGTCCTAAGAAGTGTGAGGTTTAGTCTCTCTTGGAGGAGCAAGGAGGCCAGTTGTTGCTGGAGTGGAGTGAGCAGGACGTGAGACTGCAGATGTAAGGTGTAAATACATTGGCTTTCGTTATGAATAAAATGTGAGCTATTGCACGATTTTGTATATTTAATGAGCATCAATTGTTTGTTGTACTCTCAGTGGTTCTGCTGCTCAACATTGGGGTTCTTCACTTTAGAAACATCCATTGTCGCTTCTACCTTCACTGTTGCAACTTCAGAAGTGGAACACACCTGACAAGGGCATGATTGTATGTTTAACTAATTCCTAACCATAACTTGTGTTTGGCAAAAGGCCCTGAACTTCTTTTCTTCATACTTGCCTTTTTCACAGAAATGTTCTTGGAACTTTAGTAAGAGAAGTAAGTAAAGCTTCAGTTGTAAGGTTCCAGTTTCGTGTTTATCTTTTACATCTGTACTCACACATTGTCCATAAGGTCTATCATTGATGCACGTTGCATTTGACAAAGATGTGTTCAACGTCTCCTTTGTACCCAGGGCTGTTAAGCGTGTATGTGGGGACACAGAACTGCTCAAAGCAGACCTCTGCATGCTTCTCAGTTGAAGTGAGTCCAATGGCTGGCAATGATGTTTACACAATTGGAGAAATCCTAAAATATAGATCCGGGGGTTTAAGTGATTCTAATAGAAAATAAATGACATTGTTTATAGAATTTCTGTCATGACAATTTAAGATAATGTAGGATCAGAAGCAATTTTAAAGAACGAAAAAAAAGTAGTAAAGCTTTTCTTTAAAAAAAAAAAGGCCTATATATTTGTTTATGTAATCTGTGTATATATATATATATATATAAAATCTGTGTATATACATACAATCTTTCAAAGTTTTTTGGAGGAAACAAAACTCTCTTTGCTTTGGAAGTCTGTATTTAATCCACACATGGCTCTGATTTGTTCTGCTGCTCCTGAGTTATGAGATTTCTCTAATGCTGTCAGAATATTTACCATATCACACAGACACAATGATGGAGAAACTCCAGTGACTTTTGATGGCTGTATAATGGTTTCTAATGCTAATGTGGATTAGCTTAGAGGGTTAAACCATTATGCAAATCAATAGCACTAACCTAGTTTCTCTGATTCAGTTCTGCTTTTAGTTGAAAGAAGACTGAGTACGTATGTGTCTGTTTATTGCAAGAAATATCTTAAAAGGGGCACAGCCATGATATTTGTGAGTCTGTAAGAAGAGCTTATTTGACTTAACACAATTTTACTCTTATCTCTGGTATCACTGTGCTGAGCACATAAGATTTGTGTCTTCATAACTTAATGAAAATTAAAAACAGGCAAAGAAGAAGAGGAAAGAAACATTCACATTAAGCACAACAATGTACATTTAGTTTTTCACATTAAAGATGGTAACTGCCATTTATGTAAGTATATTTGGAAAGAATAAATGCTTCTCTGACACTGCTTGCGCTAGGTTCCATAATTTGTTGTGTTGTTATTTTATAATCATTCAATTTAAAATATTTAAAAATTCCTTTCTTGAGTTTTCCTTTGACCTGTGAATTTTTTTAGAAGTATGATATTTTTATTGCTAAACATTTGGACTTTATTCTAGATATGTTACCGTTATTGATTACTGAATAATTTCCTTATGGTCAAAGATCATTTTTTGCGGAATTTCAATATTTTGAAACTTATTGAGAGTGTTTTACGGCTCAGGATTTGGTCTATCTTGGTGACTTTTCATGCGCCCTTGAACAGAATGTGTATCGTGCAGTCTTTGGGGATAGAGTTTGGCATTGTCCACCAGGTCACAGTGGGTGATAGTATTGTTCAGCTCACCTATATCTTTTCTCATTTTTTTCTAGTTTTCTTTTTAAATTCCTGAGAGAGGATTGTTAAATTATGCAACCACGATTGTGAAATTGTCTCTTTCTCCTTTTAATTTTGTCAATTTTGTCTATGTGTTTTGAGGCTCTGTTGCTAGATGCATGCATATTTATGAGTTTTATGCCTTTCTTCTGAATGTACTATTTTATCTTTATGAAATGTTTATCTTCTCTGACAAGACCCCTTGTCTTGAAGTGTACTTTATCTAATATTAATATGCAACTCTAGCCTTCTTTCACACTTTATATGGTATATACCTAGCCATTGTTTTACTTTCAACCTATCTGTACTTTTACATTTAAAGTATGCCTGTTGCAGAAAGCATGTAGTTATAGCTTGCTTTTTTATACATTCTGATCATCTCTATATTTTTTAACGGAATCCTTAGTTTATTTGCATTTAATGTAACTGTTCATATGTTTGAATTTTTGCCTGCCATTTCACTACTTGTTCTCTATTTTCCCAATCTTTTTTTCCCTCTTATCTTCTTTGTTTTCTGACTTCTTTTGAATTGATTGGTATTTTAAAATACTTTAAATTTAACTTATCTAATGGCTTTACAATTCTACTTCTTTGCAGTGTTTTTAATGGCTTCTCCAAGGGATACAACATACATTTTTAATGTTAAATATTATATCATCATACAAAATGTTAAAACTTTGCAAATATTAGGCCCATTGTCTTTCACTCCCACCTTAGCTGTAGCTGGCATATATACTGTATCTAAATATATTATAACTATATATGTTAGACTTACACTCTTTTACTTTCTGTTAAGCATTCAAAGCTATTTGCCTGTGAGCATAGCTTTAGCAGTTTCTTATAATTTATTTTTTATAGTTAAATTTAAAATATTTTAAAATTTCTCTCAAGTTTTTCTTTGATCCTTAGACTAATTTTTTGTTTTTGTTTTAAAATATTAGAACACACACACACATGTGTGTGTGTATTATAAACCCCATAGTATCGTGCTACGTTTTGCTTTAATCTATCATGAATATTATTATTAAGTTAAGAGAAAAACATTTGTGTTTAACCACTTAAACTCTGTTTCTAATGCTTTTGATTTCCTCTCTAGGATCTGAGTTTTCATTTGGTATCATTTATTTCCTTTGTGTAGGATTTCCTTCATCATTTCTTGTAGCATTAAAAACCCTAGTTTCATATCTTCCTAAATAATTTATTTTGATGTTTATTTTAATGTATAAATTCTCCATTTATGAAAAGAAACAGAAAATAGAGTCTGGTATCTAGATCATTATGATTGTTAACGCTCCTCTGTATCTCATGTGTAAATGAAAGTTACAGATTGCGAAAGGTATGTATTTAAAAAGGCAATCATAGTTGAATATTTTACTATCTACAAAGATTTGATGAAGATAATAAACGTATATAATATACTGATTTTATATTTTGGGAGATATTATAGTAAATGATGAGTGAGAATATATATTTGGCGATTCAGACATGCTCCACTGCTTTTCCGTGAAATGATGACAGTGAAAATCTTTGAAAAGAAATCTCAAAAGGAAGATCTTTTTCTTGCTTCCTTTAACACATTTCTTGGAAGATATACTAAATAAGTGTTTAAGTATATAGCTATTTTTCATTTTAGATAGGTTCATCTTTGCCTAATGGAGCGATACATTTAAGGAAAAGAAGTCTGTCATTCTAGATCTAAGGCACATGTGATACATTTGTTTTTAATGTGCATTTAAAAAAAATGACCAGCAACCTAAAATTATATATGCCTAGATCTGACTCAACTTTTCAATTAAAAGTTATATAAATTTTAAATCTTTATTTAGTCCTAATACATTCTATAGCTCTATGTCAGTGGATTAAGATGGAATAAAAGAAACAAACAAACGAAAAAAGACCATATTACAGTTTTCAAAGTGGATCTCTTTTTACTTCCTTGACACTTTAATATCAGAGAGTTTGTATAGAAGAAGATGACTAACAAAGTCAGTGGTGTGTCTGAGTAAGCTGTGGGAGTGTCTGGATGGTAAGTTGTTCAAAATCTATGAGAAAGTGGGCTGGTTGCTTCTAACATCTTAATAATCCGGTTTTATCTCTCACTTGGAATCTAGCTGTTTTCATGGAGAAGATAAACTAGTCTAGAAGTAGACAATTATCACCCAGACATAAAATCTGAAGAAATAACTCCAAAACAATGGACGCATTTATAGGAATATACTTGACTCTTACTGAGTTATTTGTTCCCTGCTTTATATGTCTGTCTAGGCCAGTACTTATTTTCATTGCTAAGTCAGATCACAGTGACTTGAGAATTTTAGGAATAAAGATACTTTAATTCCATAGGTAAAATACTAATGTGCAATGTGATATGATATAGCATATTTTTCATATTATAAATAATTTAATTTGTCTAGATACAGATATTATTTGACTTATGTTTGCAATTGCTGTTAACAGTGTATTCAATGTGGGAGATGCTGCTAATCTCTTACATGAAACTTAGATGCTTACAAAACTATAATCCATTATAGAGTATGTGAACAAGAAGCATACATTTTTATTATTGACATTTTTGCTTATTTTATGGGAAGACTGGGGAAACCATACGAATGGGAAGAGTTTGATAAAGGACGATTGTAATAATGGGATCCAGAAGAATCTCTGCTCTAGAAGGATGCTTTTTTTTTTTTTTTTATTAATGTTATGATAGATTACAACCTTGTGAGATTTCAGTTGTACATTTTTGTTAGTCATGTTGTGGGTACACCACTTCCCCCTCTGTGCCCTCCCCCCACCCCCCCTTTTCCCTGGTAACCACCGATCAGATCTCCATATCAATATACTAAATTCCACCTATGAGTGGAGTCATATAGAGTTCGTCTTTGTCTGACTGGCTTATTTCGCTTAACATAATACCCTCGAGGTCCATCCACGTTGTTGTGAATGGGCCAATTTCGTCTTTTTTTATGGCTGAGTAGTATTCCATTGTGTATATATACCACATCTTCTTTATCCAAGCATCAGTTTCTGGGCATGTAGGCTGGTTCCACGTCTTGGCTATTGTAAATAATGCTGCGATGAACATAGGGGTGCAACGGACTCTTGAGATTTCTGATATCAGGTTCTTAGGATAGATACCCAGTAATGGGATGGCTGGGTCATAGGGTATTTCTATTTTTAACTTTTTGAGAAATCTCCATACTGTTTTCCATAGTGGTTGTACCAGTTTGCATTCCGACCAACAGTGTATGAGGGTTCCTTTTTCTCCACAACCTCTCCAACATTTGTCACTCTTGGTTTTGGATGTTTTTGCCAATCTAACGGGTGTAAGGTGATATCTTAGTGTAGTTTTGATTTGCATTTCCCTGATGATTAGCGATGATGAACATCTTTTCATGTGTCTATTGGCCATATTCATATCTTCTTTTGAGAAATGTCTGTTCATGTCCTCTGCCCATTTTTTGATCGGGTTGTTTGTTTTTTTGCTGTTTAGCCGTGTGAGTTCTTTGTATATTATGGAGATTAACCCTTTGTCGGATAAGTGGCTTGTGAATATTTTTTCCCAATTAGTGAGCTGTTTTTTTGTTTCAATCCTGTTTTCCCTTCTAGAAGGATGCTTTTAAATAATAAGAAAGAAAGCCGTTTTGGATGGTTAGTGTGTTTCTTCCATGAGGCGGTAGAATGAACAAGTTTTCAGAGATTCTGCCATCATTCTGGCTGTGCGATAATGAGCTGATTATTCCCTTTGTTCCTGAAGCCCCTGGAAGAAAAGGGAAGAAAAGTAATCCCTGTTCTATTTTAAATTCAGCCTACTTTTAAAAAAAACAACAAAAATATCTAGTTAGGATTATTTCTTGGAAAACCTGCTATCTTTTCTGCTACTATCACCAGAGTTTAGGCGACACAGAATGAGGAGAGAGACACTAGGTCCTGCTATGCTTCTCTTGACCTTGCCAGTGTAAGAACACAGAGGGAGAAGTTTTTTCTTCCTCTTTGTTCAATTTTTGATTCAACAACTTTTACTTAGAGCCCGAATTCTGACTCTTACTCTGACATTTAGTAAGGGAGGCTACAAACTGAGTGCAATAAAACCTAGTCAAATGGAACAACTAAGGCACAAGAAGTCAGGTGAAAACAATATGGAGGGCCTTATATGGCTTACCCCATGGGTGTTTTTGACCATACCACTTTTGTGCTGGATTCTTATCGAAGACTTCTCATCATCAACCTAGAGGAAACAAGTCAGATTCATTTGTTGGTGACTGCCTAGCTTGTGAGCATTGTTTTCTTTTTCTAAATTTTATTTTATTTATTTTTTTTATTGAGGTAAAGTTGGTTTATAACCTTATACAAATTTCAGGTGTACATCATTATATTTTCACTTCTGCATAGACTACATCATGTTCACCACCAAAGTCTAGTTGCCTTCCGTCACCATACAATTGTGCACCTTTACCCCTTTTGCTCTCCTCCCACCCTCCCCTTCCCTCTGGTAGCCACCTATCTATTCTCTGCATCTATGTGTTTTTTAGAAACAACCTAAATGCCCATCAATGGATGAATGGGTAAATATGTGGTGCATGTATATATATATATATGTATGTATATGCATGCAGTACACACAACGGAATGCTACTTAGCCATCAAAAAGGCTAAAATCTTGCAATTTACAACAACATGGTTGGACCTTGAGGATATTAAGCTAAGTGAAATAAGTCAGACAGAGAAAGCCAAATGCTGTATGATTTCACTCATATGTGGAAGTTAAAACAACAACAACAACAAACACATGGATACAGGGGGCGTTGTTTCTTCCCATCCCTGTGTTGCAGTTAATTCTAGATTCCTACATACAGTGCGCTTTATCGTTTCTGCTGTTTATTGGAAATAGTCTTTCCTCAATCTTTCCCTGGTTGACGACTGTTCATGCTTTAATAGCACTTCCTCCTGGAAGTATTCCTTGACTCCTTGGTTTTGGGTAGGTGCTCCTCCCTGGCATTCTCATGGAAATGCAAACACATTGTTGTACTACACTGCAGTATCTGTGTTGGGGGTTGTCCTCCTCGCTGGGCTGTGAATTGTATGAGATCAGAGACCATGCCTTCATTCTGGATTTCTATCATCCAGGAGAGCTCCTGGTCAACAGCAGATTCTCAGGGAACCTCTGGTAAATGAATAAATAAATAAACGTCAATAAATTATTTACTTAGAGATTCACATGGCAGCCGAATTGTGATAAATTTTAGGAGGCTTTATTGAATAAGAGAGATTGAGCTTTTCCATCAAAGAATCATTTGGAAAAATAATTTTTAAGTTAGCAGGCTAGAGCAGGTGAGAGAATCTAACACTGATGGGTTGGGAGTAGTACCCTCTTTTTCATGGTTTTTCACTATAAATCCCTGTTTTGGGTGTGAAGGAATGGTTGTGTGAAGGTATAAAACCTTTGCTTTTATAATCCCTGCAATTCCTTGGTTTACTTCTTAGTCCTTTCAGTTCAGACCAGACCTTGGCTTTCCCTGCCTCAGGGAAGGGAGGTCACAGCATAAATATAAAAAGTAGAACAGGAAGTTATAGATATTATTATTATTATTATTACAAAGATAGAAGATAAAATCTCTCATAGGACTGGTTAAAGAGAACAGAATAGGATCAGGGTTGTGAAGAATCACGCCTCAGGATGGATCCTGCCCCTGGTCCCACTGGTGAAGTTTCCATCACATGAACAAATTCTCAGACTTGTGTAGGAATCTGAGGGCAGGAGGGGAACCCAGGAGTCCGGTGCCTTTCTTGAGTCACGAGTTTCCTCGTACCATGGGAGCAGTGTTTGGCAGCAGGTGACCCATGGGCACGTATCGGCACAGGGAGGCTGAGGAGCGCCACTGCAGTGATCTGAGATGTTAGCTGAGCTGGCAGACTTGAAGGTCTTTCATGGTTGGGATGGGAGAAGCAGCCACAGATGGCAGCACAACCAAGCCTGAGGGCCAGAAGAGATGGACAGGAAAGCCGATGCCAGCCAAGGCCTCCTCCTGTAAAAATCTCAGCCCTCCTCTCTAGACACCAAACCTCAAAGCCTCTCATGAGAAAAGGAAGTGAAGGAAAATGTCCAGCTTTAGTTTATGCCTCAACTGACTGTGGTTAGTAGACCGACTTTATGTTATCTACCCTTAGTTGGAATGGGGGCTTGAATTAGAGAATAATTTTCAGAGAGATCAAAAGTGAAATGTACACTCCTGAGTTCTTGGTGTGAAAGTATCTTACTTACTGCATTAGTTTTACCAAGATCAAGCCCTCTAAAAAAGAGAGGAAGATAAATCTGTAGTTGCTCCAGGAGAGAGACCCATTACTCACACACAGAGCACTACATTAATGCTGACAAACATTTTTTTCCCCATTTATTGCTGAGTACATGGCAACTACTCCTCTGTCAGCACTTCATACACTTTGTGTTAAATTTCTCTCTCTCATACACACACATCCACTCCCTACACAATAGAGACGTTCCTATTTAACTGATAAAAAAGCTGTAGATGTTACGTAAGCTGATCAAATCCACATGATAAATGGCGGAAATAAGATGTAAATTCAGGTCGATCTCCTTTCAGAGATTTTGCTCTTCTCATTTGCTGTTGTGGCCTGACAGAAGTGATTCTTTTTCTATATTTTTCCTCACTAACTGCTGGCAAATGAATATAAACTCTGAGCATGAAGATGACTATCTGATAAAATATTAAATGTAAACGTGCCTTGAGAGTTTAGGTACTCTGTTAGTATTAAATAAAATGACTTAGTGAAGCCCTGATATTTATTGAAGTCGTGATATGGAATGAGAGATTACAACAGAACTTTTATCTAGAGAAATCAAGTGTTCCTTTGTAAATTTTTTATATTCAATTTTTAAAATTATGGTAATATATCAAGCTTCATGTTAGAAGTAGTAAAAATTCAAAGATTTGGCCATTTTGGTTGTCAAGATACCATAGCATGTAGAATCAGAAACTTTAATAAGAAAAAAGAATGCAAGATCAAACAGAAAGAAGCCTAGACGGGGCAACTTGTGACAGTATATGTGGTGGCCATTATCACATTTTGTCTGCAGAATACAGCTCATTCCTGGACCTTGTCTTCCTGTCATAAATAACACAAATTTACTTTTTGGGTCTGCTAAATCTTTTGCTATTTTTAGCAAATATCAGGTTTCTTAGAAGACTATAAAAAGAACATGTTACCTAAAGTCCTTTCTGAACTTTAAAAAATATTCTGTTAGTGTTAGTTATTTTTATTTTTAAACATCTATGGGTTTTACAGTTCTTGCACGATATTCAGTACTGGGTTTTTCAGAATCAATATACTGAGTGAAAATGGCCTTGTTTTTGAACAAGCGATCCAATTTCCATTTAACAATGTAACTACTACAGAAAAATTGAACTGCCTGTTACAGAATCTTACTGTGGCTTATTTCAACATTCCTTCTATATTTCCAGTGTTATAAGCGTATAGAAATCAAGGCTGTAGTAACTTACTTAAGGGAAGAGCATCAGTTGTATTTGGTGTGGATTTTTTTGTTCCTTGAGGAGGAAGGAACTGTGTAAATATATATGTTTCTATTATTTTCTCTCTGGTAATCATGTTGTAAAAGGTTAGTTCAATAACTGTGTGGCCCTCTCTGCTAACTTGTTAGAAAATCAGAGCACACAGCCAATTCTCCTAACCATAGTCAAGTTAATGTCTATTCCATTTAGGACAGATGGTGTTCCAGCTATTTTTAATATTATCTAGGTTTAGAAATTTCCTAAGTGCTGATAAGTATAGCTTACTTCAGTAATTTATCCTTTATTGGTCTTTGTGTATAATATTTTCAAATAATAATAATTCCAAAAGGTGAACAGATAAAATACTCATAATATTATTAGATAAATGAAGAGGAACAGATGTACCATTAACCTAATGCATAAAATGAAGGACAGGAGCAATTAGTAAAGGTCCTATAGGAACAGTCATAAACATTTTAATCTGACCTTATGTCCAATTACATTTTACATTCTGAAAAAGTGGAAACAATCTCTTTTTAAAGTTTTACTCAGGGACCACAATAAATCTTTCGTATGTTTTTAAGACTAGTCATGTGCATAAATTACATTTATAATGTAATTATTTCTTTAAAATTGTGTGGATTTATCCAGAGCCTTTAAAAAGACTCCTTAACTATGAAACAGCTTTAACTGCATAAAACAAATTGAACATTCACTTTCTGCTTTTACATCACTCTCCTTTACTTTCACTTGAATGTGTCTGTCTATTAATATATTTGTCAAACGTTTATTGATGTCCAACTATTGGGCGAGAGAGAGCGAAGAGAAGAAAAAGGTAACAAAGGAATAAAGTTAGGCCATCGCGTCACCTCTAGAAAATGAGTGGTATGGTTGCGTTTGGGTGAACTGTCCAAATTTGAAAGAGCTATTACAGCAGATAAGAAAGAATGCTGTTCAGAGATGAGTAAGGGTTTTCTGGAAAACAGTGAGGTTGGAAGTAATCAGTAATGAAGTCCTTCAGCAGTTACTTCCCAGGAGCTTCAAGCAAGAGCAGATAAAATGCACTGCGGGCTTTTGCCAGGGTTGCAAATTGCTGAGGAGGACTAAGATAACCTGTAAAGGGGTGGCCTCGTGACCGCTGAGTTGAAATGTTTAACTAAGAAGTTCAGGATGGATATGGAATCACACAACGCCAGAATTGTTTAAACATTGATAATATTGAGCTCAACTGCAGTGGAATTAACTTAAATAGGTATAACTCTTTTTGTAATGTTATGAAAAGTTTAGAAATAAAATATAAAACTAAAATTACATTAAATTGGTACTAAATCATATATAATATAGTGTGGCATTTAACAACAGTTTCAAAAATGTACATTTTGTCTCTCTTCCACGTTCATAACTACAGAATTAATCAATTTGTGCACCAGTAGCGATAGCTGATTTTTTTGCTTCTAATTCATCATTAATTTTGAAGAAATTTAGATAAAAATAAGAAGGGTTCTATAGATAGACTGAAATATGAGAATGTGCTGAGACGTTTTCACTGTCCTGGCTGTTCAATCATTTTTTAACAAACGTGCAATATTTTGTTGTGTTTGTTGTTATAAGATTTTAGTGTGTTCATGGATTCATCCATTAGCAGATATTTACTGAATTCCTGCTAGGCACCAGGTGTAGTTGTAGGCACTGAGGATATAGTAGTGAACAAAAGAGATCTGGTGTCTGCTCTCAATCTTAGGTTTTAATTCTATTTTAAGGTCTCTATAATTAATCAGCCACAGCCTGTGATATTCAGAATTCAAGCCATTTTATTATCATAGTGTCCCCATTGTTATAATTAGTAGCTGTTACTTGGGCTTTCCATCTAGCGTTACTCAAGCCCCATCAGAATTTGGCAACCCATTTCAGTAGCAACATTTTCCATCTGCTTTTGTAGCCATGATGTAGCCAGCTCTTAATTCCTCACTTCAAGTCTTCATATTCCTTTCTCCATAATATGCCAGATGGTGTCTGGATCTCAGTTCTTCTAAGTATTGGTTCCAGGTTTGTGCTAATTAAACCCAGCATACCATTCTGAATGTAGTGAGCTGTTTAAGTCTGCAAATTGTCTATTAAAGGCACCCATATCAACACATTTAGCTCAGTCAAGCATTCTCAAAGTCAATATTCACAAATATGCTCTAGTGTTTACTATAACATGCACACATTTCTATTAGTCCCATCAAAATAATTTACTTCTACTCGGGGTTTTTACAACAGTATTTTAAGACAGCAACCTAGCTCTACTTCCTGTAGCGTTACAGAATCGATCCCTTGATAACTGCTAAAGGGTCTTTCTGATAAAATTACACCATATCCTGGGTAAGTTATAACACATATAAATGTTAATGCACTTTAAGAATTGCTAAAATAGGTTAATTCTCATAAAATAAAATAATAAAATAAAGCAAAGCAACATCAGAGGAGAGAGATCTAAGGATTAAGCTAGTAATAAAATTATAGGAGCAGGAAGAGAAAGTGACTACTTCAGTGGTGTGATGGAAAGAAAAACTCGTGAGAGTCCAGAAATGTAGCAGGGGAAGCTGAACTTGAGATTCCTACATTCGTCTTGGGAAACTTGAAGAGACCGAAGTGTTCCTAGTTGATGATATTCCCTGGAACTCAGAAAAGGCAAATGCAAATTCACCTTTAAAAGAAAGCATCCTTAATTTAGACCCAAACCAATCTAGTCATGGATTAAACTTAAAAACATGAGTTTACATTAAAAATCAAAGTCACCAAGTGTTTAAGGAAACAAGTCACTGTTGAGATATCTGGAAAAAATATTCAACAGATTTATTCTTCCAATGACTTCAGATATTGGGATGATCAGATCCAAGATATAAATTACTTTGAATGAAACATTTAAAAAATATGAAATAGAAATGAGCTAAGTACAGGGAACAATAAAAAGTGTCTTGGTAGATTTGAAAAAAAATCGGAATAGATACTTTAGAAATTAAAAATAATTAATTATAGAAATAAAGCTCAGTAAGTGGAGTAAAGAATACCACAAAGTTTAACTGAAAATTAGTGAATTATATGGTAGAGTTTCAGGAGCTAACCAGAATATAATGCTAAAATACAAGGGGATATAGAATTTGAAAGAGTGGTGAAGAAATATGGATGCTAAAATAAATACTAACAAATACCTAACTAGAATCTTAGGACAGAACAAAAAAAATGGAAAAATGGCAACTTATATGAAATGGAACTTGCATCTATCTATCATCTTTCCATTTCTTTTCGTCTCCATTATGACTAACGTTGTGCACGTCACTATCATCTCTCATTTGTGTCACTACAACGGCCTCCTACTCCTCTCTCTGCTTCCATTCTTTCTTTTCCTTGATCCATTTTTACCAGAGCAGCTACAGTGATTTTTAAAAAATACAGATCAAATAACATTTATTTTCTGTTTTAAATCTTCCGGTGGCTTACTACGACAGTTAAAATAAAACCAAAATTCTTTGCACGTCTGCAGAATCCTCCCACATGCACCACCTCCCTATCACTACTATGCCTTTGGCGCTGGCTGTTTCTTATTCCTGAAATTCTCTTCTCCCATCTTACTAAGACTGAACTTAGTGTTATTTAGATCTCAGACTAATGTCGTTTCTTAGAGGCCTTTTAGATTATTGGAGTCACAGTCACTCTTTATTAAATCATCCTATTTTTTCTCTACATAATATGTTGAATTGCCAGATATTTTCTTTTCTACCTATCTGTCTATTGTGTATCTAACATTCTCCACCCTGTAATCCCGGAACAGAACATCCACTAGAGCAGCAAACTCATATTTATTTTTCTCTGGTGCATCAACAAACCCTAGAATAGTACCTGGCCCTTAGACGTTGCTCATTAAATATCTCTTGTGTGCATGAAGAATATATTTCTCTGCCATTTTTAATTAATACATTTTTACTTATGTGGCAAATTTTGTTAATATGATTGTTCCTTAATAACAGTTGGTGATCTTATCATCAAAGAATTTAAATGTACATTTCTGACTCCATTTGTAAATGTCATTAATTTTTTAAATTAACTTAGAACTTCTTGAAATACTGCTCAGAGTTATTGCTAATAAATTGGCAGAACTTTGAGAAATTCTAAAAACTGCACATGAATAGTAATTTATTTTTATATGGTCAAATAGAATGTGAATATGATACAGTCTAGTGTGTTTTTTTAGCATGTGGAACTGTGAGAAACCTCTAGAATGGTAAATTTTAATTTTGAGTGCTCCAGACAAAAATATCAGGACAGAGCCATTTATTAGTGAATTCTGCATTGAAGGATTAATTAAGCTGTGTTTTTTAAAGCTGTACTACTCTCTGAATTTTTTTTCACTTTTTTACTTTTTCATCGTGTAGTGATTCTTCTTATTTTCATATTTTTAGGCTAAATTTTCTTTCTCTATTTCATGCAGAATACTTTTCTAAAAAAGGTCTCTGAAACTTCTAGTCTTTGTTTTTTTCTTTTAATGCATTGAATTAGTTTTTTTCTTTGAAGTTTTAACACTATATTGAAGGAAATATATGATCAGGTAGGAAACTTTCATATATATTCAAATACCATCAGGTTAACTTTTGTGTAAGTACTGTAGGAAAATATTTTATTATTTTGAATAGTGCTTTTATAAATTAAGTTCATGTAAATTAAAAAATATTACTACCTTTCATCCTTGTCAGGATTTAATCCTTTTTTTCTCCTTCCGCTCTGGTTTCCTGTTAAGTGGTAGTCTTTTATAAAAACTTTTATACTTTTCAAAAATTTTCTTGCCCTAGAGGTGGTTGGATTCGTCATTAAATTAATTTGGAATCACTGCATGTTGGACTTTATGAGTAAACCTGAATACATGATTATACATGTAAATTTGGTATTTCCCCATGGCAGTCCTGCCCAATAGATGTGTCACTACTGTTGTTTACTTTCCAGAGCAGAGATGTAGACAGGTGAATCACTTTCCTAAGACACAGCTAGGAACAGGCAGAATTAGATCTTAACTCAGAATGTCCTGTGGCAGTCGAGAAGGACTCCTAAACCAGACACAAACAGACTAATGTGCCATGATCTTTAATTTATAGACCACAGAGTCCCTGTGGAGAGCATCCACGGGCAGCCCACCAACCTTTTGTGAGTCATGTCCTGCCAAAATTCCCCATCCGTGATAAGGGGGATCTGGAGCTGACACAAAATAATGTGTAGATAGCCTCAGTTACTCAGACAATTTCCAGACCTGAGTACAAAGGATAAAAGCAAACAAATTGGAGCCCGTATTTTCAGAAGTCTCTGCAAGGTAGCTGGTGCCATCCTGAAGTGGACTGCTATGATATTGCAGCTGCTAATCGTAGGGGATTAGTTTCCATGGGAAAACTTTAGGCAATCTAACTGTCTGTCTGACCAAACAATTCATTTCACAGCATAAAGTGTGAGGCACCAGTCTATTTCCTTACCATTCCCAGCTACCACAGTCATGAGAATCCATATCACAAGGCTTGGATGCTGCTCTACAGAATATTTTATATACTTTGAACCAATGGTCTTCTCACTGTGCACCCTGTCCACAGCCTGAACACCTGTGCTCAGAAATCTAAGAGTAGAATTTTTTTTCTTTCTATACTTAGGTAGGACATGTTATTTATTTGTCACTGCTACTGAATATATAGTATGTATTGGTGGTGATTCCATTTCCAAAAGGAAAAAGTATAATATCTTAGGAGTATTATGACTGTACTAGAGGAGAAATGGACCTCCCCTGGATTAGGGTCATAGAAATACAGGCAAGAACCTATTGAAGCGGCATAATGACATTTTCTCCAGCTGAAGAAAGTTTGTATGATTTAGTATTATGACTTGATTGAGAGTGGTGGTGATGTATTTATAGTTGAATTGTGATAAGACATCATGTTAGGTTGGGAGCATCTTTGACACTGTATTTGTAGAAAGGGAAGATATGTACATCTGGAGATTGAAGAGTGAAAAGCATTATACATGTCCATCACAGTGTCTACCACCTTTGTATGCCACACACTATCCGGACTGAGTAGCCATGGCCAAACAGGCTTTATTTTCATATGTCTTGACTCCCCCAAGCATATGTAATTGGATTAGGGGTTGAACCCTGATCCAAGGGTGGCCAATCCATCGATTGGCCAACAGGACTTAAAGTGGACCCTTGTGAAAGGATAAGATGGGTCTTTCTTTTGGCAATTCAAACTGGAAAAACAGGCATGTGAATCAGGTAGTAATGGAAATAGAAGCTGAGACGATGCAGCAAATTAATGGAGGGAGAGCGTTAAGGGCCTTAGATAAATCAAAATCATGAGGGAACAAAAGAGAATTAATAGGGAAGAGTCATGAAGTAGAGTTCAACTATACAGAATGGGGAAAAGAAAGGTATTTTGTTTACAGGGCCCATAGCAGAAAGAATAAAGAAACATTGAGTCAAAAGGTGACTGGGCAATAGAGTGGAGATCTATATGACTTCCCACTTCTGTTGTAGTCCCTAGAGTTCTTTGAATTCTAAGTGGCATTTCAGTCCAAGTTCCTGTGAGGCCCAACTATATTTGATTAAGATGCTTTGTCTCTTTGTGTATGAGTTGATGTTCCTTCTCTCAAGTAAGAGGACTAAATCTGAATAACTTAAGCAAAACCCACAATTACTTTCAAGATTATGTCAAAGCAAAATTGCACTAGACACAATCAATCAAATAGGGAAGGAAGACTTTATTCAGTTGCATTCGGGGTCAAGACCATTGCAATAGGGGAGAGATATTAAACTCAATTTCTCTGAACCAGAGGTGGAAGCGCTTTTAAGTGCTGGGGTGAGCTAATGGGAAAGTATTGGAGGGCACTGGTGGGAGGTTGTCAATTTGATTAGGCCATGTGTGTTTGCTAAATGGCACTTACTGGAGTTAAAATTCTAATTTCCCACAGAGACTAGGAGATAGAGGCTCCATCTTTCTTGATTACATTTCAAAGGGGTGGTTTATAGGTCCTTGAGAAAGACATTTCTGGGTTGTAAAACACGCAAGAGGTTGGGAGATTTACATCTCAAATGGGCAGAGAAAGAATTTATAGTTACAAGTTTTCTAAAGTGAATGCTCTTAAAAAAAGGGAGGTCAGGGGCTTATAGCCAGGAGTAAACGGGTCTAAAGTTTAGTCAGGCTGAGAGGAAAGTTAAAGGCTTCTTGGTCAATTACCAGAGTTATTCAAACAGCTCAAGGCCTTGACAACTAAGCTTTAAGAAGGCAGAGAGCAGAAGGGTTATAGTGACCTTGGCTGCAGGAGGGCTGTGTCTTCTCCGAAAACACTGTCCTTAAGGTAACACAGTTCCAACTACCACTTGGCTGTGTCTTTGCAAACTGCCAAGAACATCTTTTTGACCCAGTTAAGAGAGGGTGAACGTATCTTCATTCACTCATTCAATAAATATTTATTGAGTATCTACAATGTACCAGACACTTTCTAAGTACTAAGGATTCATCAGCAAAGAAAACATTCAAAATTCTCTGTACTCAAGAAACTCATATTCTAGTATAGAGGCAACCGACGATGACCAAAATAAGTAAATCAAACGAGTAGGAGTGATGTCAGCAAGATGGTGCAATAGGAGTTTTCTACCATCATTCCTCCACAGAACATCAATTTTGACAACCACCCATGGATGAAAATACTCCCTGGATGGGAGGCCAGGAGTCCAGCAGAGAAGTTCTAGCATACCATTAGAGCAAAAAGTGTGAGAATAGATGCATTGAAGAGGGCAAGAAAAACAGTTTCACTTTATTTATGTTATCTCTCCCACAAGGCAGCACAGCTCAGTGCCATACAATTTCTCCCATGGGGGAAAGTGGGAGCTAAATGAATGAGTGCCCATCTTCCTCAGCTGTGCAAGATGCTGGTAAAGAAGCTCACTTCTTTTTTGCTGCACCTAGAATACTGGGGTGATTCAAATGGCTAAGAGAGAGGGAGCAAGAAGCTAGGAGCCTGACAACCTGGTTGCAGAATTCATGAAAGGGCTACAGAAGCTTTGCAGACTCCATCAGAAAGCTCACCCATGAGCTGCTTGGGATGCCTCACCTGTGGATCCTTCCAGCTGGCACACAGGCTCACTTAATATTTTGTGTGCCTCACTCATCCCCCACTGTTTAATTCTGCATGTGCCCCATGGGCAGTGAGAACAAGCCTTTGCAGATGGCTAACAAGCATGCACAGAAAGCTGGCCAACTCTGTGGGATTGTGAGAAGACACAGGAACTTAAGCATTTCAGGGAACTGCCCTGAGGAAAACAAATAAGAGGCTCTCAACACCCAGTACGGTTTTGCAGGATTGAGAGAAGGCATAAAATCTTAAGAATTCCCTCTCAAGAGGGAACAAAATGTGTGGAGCAGGTGCATTCATAGAAAAGGTCCAAGAAAACCTCAGAATCCTTAGCTGGGCTGACTAGTGAAGGTGTTTATCCACCAAAACCCATAACTAAAGACTAAAGGACATGACTCCTTCTTCAAATGCAAAGACAGCAATGCAAGACTTCAAGGAACATGAAAAACCAAGGAAACATGACATCACTAAAGGTACACAATAATTTTCCAGCAACCGACCCCCAAGAAAAGAAGATCTACAAAGTGCTTGACAAAGAATTCAGAATAATTGCTTTAACGAAGCTCAGTGAGTTCCAAGAGAATACAAATAGACAACTCAATAAAATCAGGAAAACATGAATAAAATGAGAAGTTCAACAGAGAGAAATCATAAAAAAGAGCCATACAGAAATTCTAGAGCTAAAGAATACATTGAGTGGAATGAAAAATAGAATAGAGAGTGTTAATATCAGAATTGATCAAGCATAAGAAAGAACCTAAGAAAGCCTAAGAGATTTATGGCATACCATTGTGTGAACTAATGTTTCCTTTGTGGGAGTTCCAGTTATAGAAGAAAAGGAGAAAGGGGCAGAAAACTTATTTAAAGAAATAATGGCTGAAAATTTTCCAAATCTATGGACAGATATGGACATCCAAGTGCATGAAGCTCAAAAGTCCCAAAAAAGATTCAACCCAAAGAGAACTTCACTGAGACACGTTAAAATCAAACTGTCAAAAGACAGAGAATTTTGAAAGAAGCAAAAGAGACACATCACACAAAAGGGAACACCCATAAATTTACCAGTGGATTTCTCAGCAGAAACTTTGCAGGCAAGGAGACTGTGGGGTGATATGTTCAAAGTGCTGAAAGAAAAAAAATGCAAAGCAAGAATATTTTAGTTGGCAAACCTGTCCTTCAGAAATGAAGGAGAGATAAAGACTCCTAGACAAAAAGGACCTGAGGGAGTTCATCACCACTAGTTCTTCTTTAAAAGAAATGCTAAAGGAAGTTCTTCATGCTGAAATGAAAGGACACTAATTAGCAACATGAAAACATATAAAGGTACAAAACTCTCTTCTAAAGGCAAGTATATAGTCAAGTTCAGAATACTCTTATATAATGTGTGTAAGTCATTTTTAATACTAGTATAAAAATTTAAAAAGTATTAAAAATAATTATAGTTATAGTAATTTGCTAATGGATATACAACTTAAAAATATGTAAACTGTGATGTCATAAAAAAGGGTAGGGTTTTGTATGTGATCAAGGTTATTAATAGCTTAAAATAGACTGTTATAACTACAAGATGTTTTATGTAAGCCTTATGTTATCCAAAAAGAAAAAAAATCTATAGCAAATGCATGTAAATAAAAAAAGAAAGGAATCAAAGCATACTATTACAGAAAATTATCAAATCACGAAGGCAGACAGCAAGAGAGGAAGAAATGAAATAAAAAACAGTCAAAACAATGACTAAAATGACAATAGAAAACCCTTACATATCAATAAATACTTTAAATGTAAATGGATTAAATTCTCTGATTATAAGAGAGTGAATGGATTAAAAAAAAAAGACCCAATTATATGCCACTTACAAGAGATTCATTTCAGTTTTAAGGACATACATTGCCTCAGTGAAGAAATGGAAAAAAATACTCCATGAAAATGGAAACCAAAAGAGAACAGGGGTAGCTATGCTTATACTGGATAAAATAGACTCTAACTCAAAATCTGTTAACAAAAGATAAGGTCATCATATAATGATAAAGGATTCAACTTAATAAGAGGATGTAACAATTATAAATATATATGCACCCAACGTTGGAGCACCTAAATATACAAAACAAATATTAAGAGATATAAAGGAAGAAATAACCAGCAATACTATAATAGTAGGGGCTTCAATATTCAGTTTTCAAAAGTGAATAGATCATCCAGATCTAAAATCAATAAGGAAACAGTGGACTTGAACAACATTTTAGACCAAATGGACTAAACAGACATGTAAAGAACATTTCACCCAATAACAGCAGAATACAGGTCTTCCAAGTGCACATGGAACTTTTTCCAGTATAGGTCATATTTTAGGTCACAAAACAAGTCTTAACAGATTTAAAAAGCCTGAAAACATATCAGTTATCTTTTCTGACCACAATGGTATGAAACTAGAAATCAATAGCAGGAGGAAACCTGGAAAATTCACAAATATGTGGAAACTAAAACACAAACCGCTGAAAAATCAATGAGCCAAAGAAGAAATCAAAAGGGAAATAAAAAATATAGACAAACAAAAATGGAAATACAACATACCAAAACTCATGAGATGCAACAAAAACAGTTCTAAGAGGCAAGTTTCTAGAGAAAAAATTGCATTAAGAAAGAAGAAAGATCTCATATAAGCTAATTTTATATCTTTTGAAGTAGAAAAATAACAAACTAAGCCCGAAGTTCATAGAAAGAAAGAAATAACAAAGATTAGAGAAGAAATAAATGAAATAGAGACTAGAAAAACAATATGAAAGATTAATGAAACTAACAGTTGGTTTTTTGAAAAGGTGAACTATATTGACAATCTTTAGCTAAACGAAGAAAAAGAGACAGAATACTCAAATATTTAAAATCAGCAATGAAAGAGGAGATATTACAAATGATACCGTAGAAATACAAAGGACCATAAGAGACCCACTATAAACAATATTACACTAACAAATTGGTCACCCTAGAAAGAAATGGATAAATTTCTAGAAACATACAACCTACAAACCAGAATCAGGAAGACATGGAAAATCTGAACAGACCAATAATAAGCATGGAGATTAAATCAGTAATCAAAAACTCTCCCACAAAGAAAAGTCCAGGGCTAGATGATTTCTCTGGCGAAGTCTACCAAACATTGAAGAAGCATTAATGCCATTTCTCCTCAAAATCTTCCAAAAATTGAAGAGGAGGGAATACTCCCAAACTCATTTTATAAGGTCAGCATCACCCTTGATATCAAAGCCAGATAAGGACACTACAAGTAAAGAAAATTACAATCCAGTACTCTCTGACTTCAAAATATACTACAAAGCCATAGTAATCAAAACAGCATGGTACTGGCAGAAAAACAGACACACAGATCTATAAAATAAACCCACACATCTATAGATAGCTAATTTTTAACAAAGGAGCCAAGAACATACGATGGAGAAAGGAAAGTCTCTTCAATAAATGGTGCTGGGAAAACTAACAGCCACATGCAAAAAGTAGACCAATATCTTACACAATACACAAAAATTAACTCAAAGTGGTTTAAAGAGTGGAATGTAAGACCTGAAACCGTAAAACTTCAAGAAGAAAACATAGGCAGTATGTTCTTTGACATAAGTCTTAGCACCATCTTTTGGAATAGCATGTCTCACCAGGCAAGGGAAACAAAAGAAATAAAAAAAAATGGGACTACATCAAACTAGAAAGCTTCTGTACAGCAAAGCAAACCATCAACAAAATGAAAAGGCAACCTAACAATTGAGAGAAGATATTTGCAAACCATATATCTGATAAGGGGTTAGTATCCAAAATATATAAAGAACTCATACATCTCAACAACAAAGAAACAAAAAACCCAATTAAAAAATGGGAAAAAGTTCTGAACAGCCACTCTGAGTTTACCCCTGTACATTCTCTGGGTGATTACCAAGTATGAAGGAACCAAATGGAGAAATACCCAAATTAGTGTTTATCATGCACTTTTCATGCATATTTCTGTACCATGCACTCTCATTATTTGAATTATCATGTGTGTTTCGGTCTCTTTTAAATTAAATACCTTTGTGAATTTAGACTATGTCAGTATATATGAAAAAAGATTTTGAAAGGGTATATTACAACATATTAATAGTAGTTAACTTTGGTTGGGAGGTTTGGGATGATATTTTGTTCTTTATAATTTTTGCATTTTGTAAATTTTCATCGAAGGGCATCTTATTTTCACTTTAATAATTGGAAAAAATTTTAAGTTTTTATATAGCATCATCATTATAATGATAGTTTTATTACAACAATATCATTTCTAGTACTGAGTTCATTTTCTTTGTCCTATTTAAACGCTCAAAAATGAGGTTAGAGAAGTCAAGGCTAGAATATCAAAGACTTAGCATGTACTTCAAAGAGTTGACAACAGAGAGAGGATTCAAATGTGTCCACTGTGAAGACTGGCACCATTATCTTTACTTTGAAAACAGAACACCTGTAAGTTATATACAGGGTGGAACAACGTGTGGAGAGTCAGGAGTTGGCCATGGCATGGGTGCGTGGAGACATGAGTGTAATTACAGAAGAAAGGAGCCACTAGGGGTTAGCTACGGAGGAAAGCTGAGGAGATGTTTTGGAAATTGTGATAACCAAAATTGCACTTAATTCACAATTTTGTGTAGAACTAACCCTATATTTCTTGTCCAGAAGGCTCCAGGTTGAAAACCCCCAGCCATCCCTCCATACCAAGCTGCCCTTCCTCTATGAATTCTAGATGCCTGTGTATAACCCTCCCCCGCCACGTGCTTCTAGTGTTTCTATTGTGGGTTTTCAGGTTATTTTTATTTTGCAACTTTTCTATAATAAACATACGTTAGGTTGTTTTTTAAAGATTTTATTTTTTTTTCCTTTTTCTCCCCAAAGCCCCCTCGTACATAGTTGTATACTTTAGTTGTGGGTCCTTCTAGTTGTGGCATGTGGGCTGCCACCCCAGCACGGCTTGATGAGCGGTGCCATGTCCCAGCCCAGGATGGGAACCAGCGAAACCCTGGGCTGCTGAAGCAGAGCGTGCGAACTTAACCACTCGGCCACGGGACTGGCCCCTACATTACTTTTTAAAACAGAAGAAAATAATAAAAAAATAAGGTCTCAAAGGGAAATGAAACAGGATACAAAATTTGTTTTGGGGAACCACTATAGTTTCAGGAAATTGTGTCCTGTTAGTTTCACCACCTTTACGGGTTTTAACCCAAGATGTTCCTCATTTAAAATAATAAAAAAACCAATTTCCAATAAATAAACCCTAGATGCAGGGAAAATAATTATATTAATATAATTTCCTTCGCATTTGTTGAGAGGGATGTTCCACAGCATTCCTGTATGTGGTCAGCTCTGAAAAACCGTGGTTTGGGGTTGTCTGCTCCCACATGGTGTTCACTTGACTGGTTAGCTATTTACTCTTCAACTGGTTGATGTCTTCTCTAATCAGATAGAAAAGGTGTAGTTACTCACTACGACATACAATATTGAAAGGTGACATGGGCAAAGCACTTTACTAGTCTCTCGGGGAAGAAAATTGCTTGTCTGTAATTGTTTTGCTCTCCGAAATTATATATCAGACTGCCATTTCCACATGAATTTTCTGGATTTAGTGTGACCCACTATTTTAATGTCAACAGAAACAAGCCCTTGTAGAGTTTCTCAGGCTTTTGTATGTTTCAGTTAACCTGAGGGACCTTTAAGCTATAATTTGTAGAGAAAGACAGTAGCATGTCATGGGAAGAGGTTGGGATTGATTTGTAAGTCGTGTCCCAGCAGATAGGTGACAAATTGTGGACAGAAGCACTGGGGATAGGAAAAAGAAAAGTAAAGTAAAATATGCACCCATCGCCTTACCTAAGAGTAGACAGTGGAGTGACACCTTGATTAGATAAATGTCGTAAAATTCCAAATAGACCCATGTCTGGAGCCTGGCTGAGAAGCATGACTCATTGTTCATTCATTTAATGACTACTTGTTGCTCACCTATGATGTGTCAAGTACTGTGCTCGCAATGGAGACACATTAGTGAGCAGGGTGGATGTGGTCCCTGCATTTACCTAGAATATACAATTAAATTAACAACTGCAATAACATATGTTGGAGAGAGGTCAGCTAGACTTCGAGAGCTGTTCAAGGACATCTCATTTCATTTTGGGAGATGCTAGTAGAACTGAAATACATGCAAAATAAATAAGAGGTAGTAGACAGAAGGTTTAGGGAGCTCCAGAATGAGGGGCTGTATATTGGAAGGCCAGAGAGACAAGAAACAGGGCTGAATTGAATGAAGTTCAGGATGGCTGGGATATGGCACTGGGCAGGTGAGTGTTGAGACAAACGTGAGGAGCTAGGCAGGCAGCAAGTACAGAGCATCACGTTAAGCTAGAATCGACAACCTACAATTATTTATCAAATGCCTAATGATTTTCAAGCTGTTTAAGACACAAAGATAAAATATTTTCTGACCTCTAGTATCTCTGAGTTGATCAGATGGAAAGTCAAAGAAAACCAGCGGAAATACAGAGTGAAGGTGATATGACTTTAAGAGCCTGAAGCCCTAAAGAAACACAGACTTAGGAGAGAGGGAAGGAAGGTCTCGGGGCTGAGAAAGCCTGAAGAGGTAGTTCTTGGATCGAGTCTTACGGGCCATGGGGAGTTAGTGAAGCAGAGGAGAGAAGTACGTTTAAGCCACGGGGACGGCATGCCTAGTGGTTTAGGAGCTTGAGAGAACAAGATCTGTTCAGAACTGTGAGTGGGATGTTTTTACTACAGCAGCATTTTCCAGAATGTGTCTCAGGAACCATTCTGTAAGGGGATCTGGAAAAACATGCGTCTAACCCTGTTCTTGGAAAGTCACAATGCCCATTCGTGCATTAAGGGATCTGGAAATGCCTATAGTGAGGAAAGCGGTTTATCTTGATCTGATCCAGCATTTTTCAAAATTGTTTGATCACAGAATTTCCTCTGCTACCCTCTCTTTTTGGTTGAATACCTGTTAAAAATCTCTGAAACACACTTAGAAATTGAAAGCAGGACCTAGCCTGGGTGACGGGGAGTGTCAGAGGGTGGGGCTACAGAAGAAGCTGCTGGAGATCAGATCACAAAAGTCTTGCTTGGCCAGGCTGGCCATTAGGGGAGAACATCCCCCATGCTTTCTTCTGGGCAAAGGAGCTCCATTGGTGTGATACACCCAGCCTTGCTGACTCGTTCCACTGTAAGGGGTTGTGTGGAACCGCCTTTCTGAGAGGTGAGATAGATTTAGATGCAAGTATTGGCATACATTTACCCTTCCTCCTCTTTTTAAATTAAACTTTAAAAAAAAATTTTCGTTGTAGTAGGGACACTTAACATGAGCTCTATTCCCTTAAATTTTTAAGTGCACAACACGGAGTTGACAACTATAGAGAAAATGATGCGCAGTAGATCTCTAGAAGCCAATGACCTTGCGTAAGTGAAACTTTACACCTGTTGAATAGCAGTTCCCATTTCCCCTCCCTCAGCCTCCGGCAACCACCATTCTATTCTGTGTTTCTATGTGTTTGACGATTTTAGCTACCTCATACAAGTGATATCCTGCAGTATTTGTCCTGTGACTGGCTTATTTCCCTTAGCATAATGTCCTCAAGATTCACCCATCTTGTCGCATATGGCAGGATTTCCTTCTTTTTTAAAGGCTAAATAGTATTTCCTTGAATATGTATCCTACGTTTTCTTTATCCAGTCATTTGTTGATGGATAATAGGTTGTTCCCACATCTCGGCTATTGTGAATAGTGCTGCAGTGAACATGGGAATGCAGATATCTCTTAGAGATAGTGATTTCATTTCTTTTGGATAAATACCCAGAAGTGGAATTGGTGGATTATATGATATTCTTATTTTTAGTTTTTTGAGGAACCTCCATACTGTTTATCGCAGTGGCTGCGCCGTTTTACATTCCTACCAACAGTGTACAAGGGTCCCAATTTCTCTATGTCCTCACCAGTACTTGTTGTTTCTGCTTTTCTGATAACAGCCACCCTAACAAGTGTGAGGTGGTAGCTCATTGTGGTTTTAATTTGCATTTCCCTGATGATAAGTGATGTTGAAAACCTTTTCATACACATTTTGGGCATTTGTATGTCTTCTTTGAGAAATGTCTATTCAAGTCCTCTGCCCATTTTTTAAAAATTGGGTTATTTATTTTTTTTGCTATTGAATTGAAGGACTTCTTTATATGTTTTGTATATTAGCTCTTTATCAGATGTATAATTTGCAAATATTTTCTCCTATTTCATAGATTGCCTTCTCATTTTGTTGAGGGTTTCCTTTGCTGTTCAGAAGTTTTAGTTTGATGTATTCTCACTTATCTGGTTTTGCTTTTGTTGCCTATGCTTTAAGTGTCATTGCCAAGAAATCATTGCCAAGACTAACATATGACATAAAGACAGACATATAGAGGAAAGGAGCAGAATATAGAACTAGAGAACCCCAACATAAATCTACACATGTAAAGTCAACTGATCTTTGACAAGGGAGCCAAGAAAACACATGGGGAAAGAATAGACTCTTCACAAATAGTGTTAGGAAAACTACATATCCACATAAAAAAAATGAAATTGATCACTGTCTTATACAATTCACAAAAATCAACTCAAAAAGGATTAAAGACTTGAACAAAAGACCCAAAACTATACAATTCCTAGAAGAAACCATTCCTTCTCTTGAAATGTGCTGTCAGGTGGGAGCGCTTTCTCCAGATAGGAATATTTGCTCTTTTTCAGCACGGGCTGGGGCTGGGAGGGTAATTTTCCTGATTCTGTGATTCAATATTACGAGGCACACTTGACTGCAAGTATAAATCAGATCTCCATCATAGCTTCATCAGTAATAAAGGAGATGTTTTCATTATCCATATCTCATTCTTTTGTTTTATTTCTCAATGTCTTCATAATTCGGCTGGTAAGGAGGTGATATTTATTGCCCTTCAAGAGATCAAGATATTAAGGAATTTGGTCTTTATCCTGTAGGTAATTGGAAGCCAGTAAAGTATATTACCAGTAAGCAACATGGTCAGATTTGCGTTTGGCATCTTTGTCAGCAGCGTAGAAGACAGACTGGAGGGGACACAGACAGAAGCTGAGAAACCAATTAAAAACAGCAGAAATGATCAGATCTTGAACTACGCCAAAGGCAGTAATATGAATAAGGGGAAATGGACATGGAATATATTTAGGAGGTTGAATCAATACAACAGGAAACTGATTAGATTTGTGATTTGAAAAAGAGGAAATCTGGTACAACTCCCTGATTTCTGAATGGGGGTAAATTACATTTGATTTGGTAGAAATGTAAAATTCCATATAAGCCTACTGAGCCGGGCATGTTTCAGGAACACCCAAGGAGAGATGTCCGGTTGTTCATTGTATACATGTATCTGAAGTTCAGAGACATTTATAGTCTAGAAATACCCACATGGCAGCTGTTCACATATTAGTGGTACTTGAAATCGTAGTGTCAATCACTCTTAAGAAAAGCATGCAGATAATAATTCTACTCAGTATCAATACTTAACACTTATGTGCCCACTGTGTACTAGCACCATGCCAAACACTTTACACACATGGTCTCATTTAATCCTCATGAAAGCTCTTTAGGGTGAACACTATTACCACCATCATTTTATGAATGGAACTGAAGAATTTCTTCTTGATTTGGCAACAAAGAATTAAGTTGTTTTGTTCACATGATAATTTAAATGTATCTGATAAAATTCATTTATAATCAGACACATACATAGATGTGTCTTTGTGGTTTGCTATCTCATTTATTTTTTTGCAGGGGATTATATATTCAAAGGATGTTGTGTAATACCTTTTGACAAAATTATTTTTAATCAGGGCTGGGGTTTCAGTCTGGTATGGCAATAAAGAACAAAAATCATGGTGCTCTCATTCTCTTTTTGTTTCTCCCATATAAGGTCAAATTCAGAAGCATAGTGTACTATGGCAATTATGAGTCAGAAACTCTGTTCTCTACCAGAATTCTAGTCAGAAATTAAATAGAAAACAGAAGAGTATGCTTATTGTTTTACATGCATCTAGGAAAGAGAAGCTGTGCGAGATCTAGAATTTGATGAAAGTCACCCACTTTGAAGTGTAAGGCACAGAGCTAAATGAGCCTCTGACCGCTTGCATAGAGGGAGTTATTAGGACAGTAAAGCTTAGGGCAAGCATCTGCATGCATGAGCTTTAATGGCAGATGTACCAACAAATGAACATTATCTTCAAAAACAACCCTCTCTAAAAAGCAAGCTAATGTTGTAGATTTACCAGCAATTGTTACCCACTATTTGATCTCTCAGATTTAAAGTTGATTTAACCGTGCTATTTCTTTTCTAATCATGTTTTTTATCATTGGTCTGTCTGGCTGACTTTGTCTGCAATAAGATTTTTTGTGTGTGTATATATGTCTATGTGTGTTTGGATAAGTCTGAAAATATTAGAGGAATAATATTATAATGATAAATATGGAGCTTGCACAGTGGGAAACAAGGAAGAAAAACCTTAACACCAATGGCTGACGATGTCAGCTGGAATTGCAGAATGGGGGCCAAAAGTAACAGTGATAAAGTGACCATCTTGGCCAAAGATAGGAGATGCATTGCTACCCCACATTCTGACTGTCCTGTTATGTGGAGCCACTGACAACTGACTACACGTAGACACACAATCAATTTTTTTTTTTGCGATCAGCAGAATGCAGCAGACTGTGCTTCAGCTGAAGGAAAAAAAAAATATTGATGCTCTTCCTTCACCCTTCCCCGTCTCCTTTTTGAAGGGCCTGTTCTCAGGGGGCTTTGCCTGAGGCTTGAATGGATTCCCAGAGCTACTCTTCTTGCCTGACAAAGTTAGGCGGGGAAGAGGGGTCTCAAAATCCTGAGGACTCTGTTGTGAACTTGACGTCTGAAAAGTTGACATATTTTCATTCTTAGTGCATTTGCCTATGTTTTCTCTTACTCTACAAAGCCGTCTATTTGATTTTTGGAATTAAAAAAATGTGTGGCATGGGTGAGTAGCTATGATTTTTCTATTTGATGCATCTCGTAAAGTTGGTATAAACCAAAAGGAGGCCATACTTTCCTTGTGTCGATAGCGTGGGCTTTGGAGTCAGTCTGATGAATTCAGGATTCACTAATGGTTGCTTTCGATGATATAGGCATGTTACTAAACTGTTGATACTTTTTGTTTTTTATCCCTAAAATTGAGTTAAAATGCTTATGTAATAAGTTTTTGTGTGAAATGTAATGAGTTATTGTGCGCAAAGTGCTTAGGACAGTGTCTGACCCTCAGAAGAGTCTCAGGGTCTGCCTAGAGTATTACTGATTTGACCTTAGAGTTTATCTTTCTGGAGTCAAACTGCCTGGCATAAAATCTGGACTCTACCCTTTAGCAGCTTTGACCTTGGATAACATACATGAAATCTTGGTTCCTCCACGTCCTCTTCTGCTAAGAGGGATTCATAATAGCATCTACTTTTTAGGTTCACGAGAAGATTAAACGAGTTAGTATATAAAGCTCTTAGAATGGCTCTTGACACATAGTGAATCCTCAATCAATGTTTTTGGTGAAATGGACTATATCATATATCAAAATTACCATCAGTGTGTGGTGCTGTCAAAGACGTCATGGGAAACTATAAAGAAAGCTTGATTTTGATGCAATGAAGTCCATGCTGAACAGGAAGTTGTGTTCATTATTAACAGAGGCAGAGCTGTCTGTGGTCATACAGCAAAGCGATGGACTCTCTGGTACTGTATTTAAAGGCTTTTTCCTCTGAGTCCTGTGCTTAGTCTAGTCAGTTCACAACGCTGCATAAAGATTGCGAGCCTGCTATCAGTCTATGGGTTTACATTAAGTACACATTTCTGGAGTGAAAGAGAGTTAGCAAGAACTAAAACAGAAGCATTCCTTAGCAAACACTTTTCATTGTTATGCAAGTTACATTATGCAGAAAATAGCATATCTCATTTTCCAAGCAATTTAATAACTTGCCAGTTATCATTTGGTAGAATCAAGCTGTAAAATCAGTTTTTTACACAATTTGAGGGATGCTCATGGCTCCCACTATTTATTTCAGTTTCTTTTAGTTTCTAGTAGTAATCTTTTTTCTTTTGTAGTATCGAGCTGCCAAACCCTTAGTTTTATAGTACAATGTGAGTGTATCATTTTACTTGTCACATTTCAATGGATGTTTATTTGCATTAGATTATGAAAGGTTAGTGTTGAATTTCAAATAAGTGTAGAATCATGTTCTATTAGTACTTGCCATAATCCTTGCCAATGCGTAATCCTTCAAGCTATATCTTATAAACACCAGTGGCCTTTGTTGATATAAATGAGGCAGAAGAATATTCTTTTAGTGTAGTCCCAGTACTGTGCATAAAAAACCCCTCATATAATTTCTAGGAATTTTCATGGATATAAAAATAATGGGGTTGATTCAGAAATTATTCTCTTAGCTCCTATAAGAAGGAGAATTAAAGTAGTAAAGTCACAATTGATGAAGTAGAACGTGGTGCAGTGAAAGGCAGAGCTGTCAGCTGTGGCTCTTCTGTCTGCAGCTTTGTAGGGTGGGAGTGGAATGGCAGGTGAAGGAGCTCTCACTTCCATGTCTGCCTTCTTCCTGGGGACACGGTAAATCTCTGCCCTGCCTTTTGAGTTGTGGTGCCGGGTAACTGACTCTTCTGTCTGCCATAGAATGGAAGTTGCTCTTTTGAACACAGTTTCTGATGTCATCTGAACAGGACTTTCTGCAATCAACGCAAGGCAGCTGGTCCATCCCTTGAAAGCATCATGGCTGTGCCAGGGCCACCAGTTCCTAGGTCTGTACTTCTGCTTCCAAAATTACTTATGTACTTACTCCTGGATGTTGGGGGTCTCCTCGGATCAAGGCACTGCACTGGGATCCCCTTATTCCAACTGATGATATAGTAGCACTTACAGTTAAAAGTCAGTGCTTATATTTTTAATTTCAAAAAACAGCTGTCTATACATACCAACACAAACAACAACCACAAAAGAACTCTTGTTCTTGTCTTGGGATCAAGAGAGTTGTGTGCTAAGTGAAATAAGTCAGACAGAGAAAGACAAATATCGTATGACCACTCTTATATGTGGAATATAAAAAACAAGCAAATGAAAAACCAAGCTCACAGATACAGAAAACATTGGTGGTTGCCAGAGACAGGAGGTGGGGGATGTGAGAAATGGGTGAAGGGGGTCAAAAGGTAAACCCAGCTAGTAATAAAAAAAGTCGAATAAAAAAGAGATACCATTATCACTAAAATGTTAACAGCAAAATAAGAAAGCATGGAGACCAAAAAGAAATAGCACGGCATTTTTCAGGTGCCAAAAAAGAACTGTCAGCTCAGAATTGTATATTCAGCAAAAACGTCCTTCAGGAATGAAGGGAAAATAAAGACATTCTCAGATGAAGGAATGCTAAGAATTTGTCACTAGCAGACCCATCCTAAAAAAAGCGGCTAAAGGAAGTTCTCCAAACACAGAGAATGTCAAAAGAAGGAATCTTGAAACATCAGGAGGGAAGGGAGGCACAGAAATAGCAAAAAGTGGGTAAATACAGTAGACTTTCCTCTTGCTCCTGAGTTTCTAATTATTTTTAGTGTTTGAAGCAAAAACGATAACACTGCCTAACATGATTTTCAGTGCATATAGAGGAAATATTTATGACAATTATATTATAAATAGGGGAGGGTAGAGGACATAAACAGTAAGGTTTTTATGCTTCAGTTGAACTTGTAAATGTTACACAAGTAGACTTTGATGAGTTTTATATATATAATGTAATACCTAGAGCAACCACTAATAAAAGCCATACAAGGAGATGCACTCAAAAACACTATAGATAATCTTTTCAATAAATGGTGCTGGGACAACTGGATAGACGCATGCCAAAGAATGAAGTTAAACCCCTACCTCACACCATATACAAAAAATGAACTCAAAATGGATCAAATGCTTAAATGTCAGAGGTAATACCATAAAACTCTTAGAAGAAAACATAGGCATAAACCTTCATAACTTTGGATTTGGCCATGAATTCTTAGACATGACACCAAAGCAAATGTAATAAAAGAAAAAAGGAGATAAATTGGACTTCATCAAAATTTAAATCTTTTGTGTTTTATACAACACTATCAAGAAAAGGAAAAGAACCCACAAAATGTGAAAAGCAAAAAGATATACCAGGCAAATACTAATTAAAAGAAAGCTGGTGTAATTATATTGATATTAGACAATATAGGTTATAGGGCAAGAATTATTATAAGGACTCCATGTAACGATAAAAAGTTTAATTCATCAGGAAGATATAACAGTTCTAAAGTGTGGGTACCTACTAAAATAGTATCCAAATACATAAAATAACAATTAATACAACTATAGTGAGAAATAAAAAAGAAGAGAGAGGGGACGGACTGTGGCTGAGTGGTTAAGTTTGCACGCTCCACTTCAGCATCCCAGGGTTGCCAGTTGGGATCCTGGGCGTGGACCTATACACTGCTCGTCAAGCCATGCTGCGGGGGTGCCCCACATAGAGGAACCAGAAGGACCTACAACTAGAATATACAACTATGTGCTGGGGGGCTTTGGGGAGGGAAAAAAAAAAAAGGAAGATTAGCAACAGATGTTAGCTCAAGGCCAATCATCCTCACCAAAATATGGGGGAAAAAACCCCAAATTAGTCTGTGTGCAAACTAGGCATAAATAATAAAAGCAATATTGTACAGTTAAAAAAAAAAAGAAAGAGAGAGTAGAGTGGCTCTTCATTCAGATGAGTCTGCTCATCTAATGTTTAAGCCCAGAAAATATGTCATTTCTAAATGTGCATACACACATGTGCTTTTTTGTGTGTAAATTATCAAATAAATGGTATTTAAAAAATCTGTAAAATGATTAATTTCTGTCACTTTGATGTGTTTCTACACTCCGAGTTATTTTTATGCAAATGGTATTATAAAGAAATCTATTTCCAAATGTTATTTATAAAAGAAAGAAGCCCTTATGTGTTTTAATTTTATACAAAATTAAATTTGCATTTTTCTGAAATATATTATCGAAAATATGTACATATATTATGTCTATCATAGGTATCAGTCGCAGAAGGATGGAAAAAGCACAGATTTTTACAATACGTTTTTCTTCAGCTCTAGCTTGTAATACCAATTTTATCATAAAACAATGCCCATCAACACTATCTAAAAACCAAATACTGGAAAAAAAGTGTACAGACATCCTTTATGACTTCATTTGCAGCAGAGTGACATTTGACACAAAGGTCAAAATTGACTAAGGCCTTGAGTTATCAATATATTCTTTTAGAACAATGTTGTCAATAACTTAAAGCAATCGTTGGCATGCTTTTAAATTATTAAGAATTTTATGCTCTGCCCAGGAGACAGTCTTAAAGAAATCACTTTAAGAGTCAGAATACAAATCTGTAAAGGGACCTGTGCACAGTAGAATCAATAACAAGGAAGGGATGGGAAGATTCCTGAACCAGACGAAACTTCATTTAAACTTTTTTTTAAACAGAATTTTATAGCCAGACACAATGCCCTACGACAATGACAAAATCCAGGATGTATTATAGTGGAGAGCAGTCTTTAATTATTGGATGACAAACGGGAGTATTTCTTATGACTCAAACATCTTGTTTTAAGGAATTGGCTTAGGAGCTCTAAAAAAGAGATCCTAAAATACAGTGATTTAAATAATGTAGAGCTGGATTTCCTGCTTGCGTAACAGACTAGAGAAGTTTGGGCTGGTGCAGACTCTGCTTCAGCAGAATAGTCAGACACTGCAGCTGCTTTCCTCCTGTTACCCTGCCATCCCCCGTCGCGTGGTCTTTATCTTAGTGGGTAAAGATAGGTCACCCGCCATGTGTATTTTCTAGCCTGCAAAGGAAGAAGTCAGAGTGAAAGTGGAGAGGAAACAATTTCTCTTTTATGTGTGTAACATGGAAGTTACTCATCACCTTCACTCACAACGTTTGGGCAGGAACTCATACTCATGCACACAACCAGCTGCAAGGGAGGCAGCCATTGCACACTAAAACTGGCGGGGGATTCCGCTACTAAAGGGATGAAGGGGAGGCTGATAGCGACAGGCAGTCTGAATTCTCTCCTATGCTTCTTAATGACAACATGAAGTTGAAGAGTGTCAGAGGACTAACAAAATGATAACATATGCATGATCCGTTTATTTAAGAAAACACAGAGAATACTGACAGCAAAATTAAGCAAAAGTGTAGTAATTGTACATCGACAGTCTAGAATTTCAAAAATATTTAAAAATGGAGAGTTTTAAATGTTAGAGACATTAAATTCGATAGCTATTGTTTAGGTTTGACTGAAGAATTCCCTGGAAGTTCTAAACCAGTTTTGACAGCACTCAGTATTACTTGTTCAAACAATGTATTTTGTCAGACATGCCTTACCAGGTGACTCAGCAAATATAAGGACATATCCACTTCTAAGCATGGAAGAAAATAAAGTGTGTCACGTTGTTAGGACACAGTGCAAATTTCATTCGTTTATTCAGGAGATTGTAAAGCTCTAGAACATGAGACCCAAAGGCAAAAGTGTGATGATAGCATTTTATTAGATAACAAAACAGTTTCAAGCTCAGCTAGGTCTTGGAGTGGGAGAGTTGCTCTCTCGGTTCAGGGCCTCTTCATGGAATCGGTCTAGAGAGGCTGAGACCGTTCAACTGCATTGCAAGGTCTTTCAATGACACAATCTTAGACTCTTATTTTTGGCCCTCATCTTCTTCATGAATTAGAAATGTAAAATCAAGAAAAAACTAAATAGAGCATAGAAAAGCTCATCTAAACCTGAGCAATAATTAATTCTGAGTTTTTTGAAATAGAAAATGTGAAGAAAGGGTTATAAATGCTTGAATGATATTTCAGAAGATAAAATTTCCAAGAGTTTTGTGATGGTAAAATTGCATTCAATCACTTTGAGTTTGTTTTCTTGCTGCTTTCATTATTTTTACTTTGCACAGTTAGTGCTTTGTGTATTATTTAACGCTGGAGAAAAATTAACTAGCATAAAAATTATTTTTTAATTTTAAAATAGTGCTGATGGTTATTTTGTTCTAAATTTTTTCTTGATCATAACTGATAAAAACCAAGAGATTTTGAATTTGATAGGAGGTATATGTTTTCTTGATTAGAAATATTTAAAGGTAGATTCATCTAATAAATTTTAAATTATTTTGTTATTAATAACCTCTTACTTTTAAGATGACCTTCTTATGAGCAAATCAAGATGTTAAAAGATGAGTTTTTACTTTCCTAAACCATCCAAGAGATGTTTCATCTTCACAAAGAAACGAGCATTTTATCACTATATTTTTATTCAGATTTTCTCAACTTTAGAACTAAGAGAATGAGATATTTATACACTCTACTTATATCTCTATTCAGGTCTTCTTTATGGTAATTAAGTATATTATGCCATGGTTCAATAATATCTTCAGAAAGAATGGCTCAAAGTCTGCTGGTTGCTCTGAGTGTTCTGCAATGGCTTGAATACAATGTTTTGCATTTTCTTGTCATACTATGTAGCCTGACAGTAAAGGGACAAGTGTCTCTTGACCAATTTTATCAGGAATAAGGATTTTCTCTTCTGAGTCCAAGCTGAAAATTGATACTCTGAAAAAGGAACCAAAACAAACCAAAAACACACATGCCATGGCAATATAAAGCAAAATCTTTAAACACTGACACATATTGTAAAAACTCAGTGAATATTCATAATTTTTTAATGCTTAATATTGATGGGTATGATAAAGTCACGAGAAAATTTAGAAATCATTCGGAAGAGTTTAGGTAATCAAATTTATACAAGCAAGTTGCAGACCCAGAAATTAAAAGATTCTGATTTTTCACAATTTCAACATTTCCCAAATTTTTAATCTTGATTCATAGCAGTTACACAATTTCAAATCTTTTCAGACAGCTTTCACTATGACTTCAATATCAACATATAATAGACACAACTCATGTTTCCATTCAATTTTCTCAGCAGCTTTCCAATGGAAGGCATCACTTACTCAAAACACTTGGGTTCCATATCTAAGTCTCATTCTTTTTTTTTTTTTTTTTTTAAAGAATGGCACCTGAGGTAACATCTGTTGCCAATCTTCTTTTTTTTCTTTTTCTCCCCCAACCCCCCAGTACATTGTTGTGTATGCTAGCTGTAGGTCCCTCTGGCTCTGCTGTGTGGGATGCCACCTCAGCATGGCTTGATGAGTGGTGCTAGGATCTGAACCGGTGAAACTCTGTGCCCCTGAAGCGGAGTCCACGAATTCAACCACTCTGCCACAGAGTGGCCCCTAAGTCTCATTCTTACCTCCCTTTTGCTAGCATTCACAACTAGTAAGTCACAAAACCCTGCCTGACCTTTCTTTGTAGTATTGCTTGTTTCTTATTTATGCATGCTTCCCTACTGTTTGTTTGCCATTGTATAGGATGAAATTATTGTAAATGAATTTTTGTCCACATTTTTTATTTCCTAAATATAATTTGCGACAAGTGAAATTTCTAAGTCAAAGGCCATGAACTTGTGAAACAAAATAGTTTACAGCTGTTGTGAGATTACGAAAGCAAATAAGCTATGACCTTTTTCCTGAGCTTTACTTTCACGAAGTGAACCTCTTTTTGAAGGCCTTGTAGGGATCTCCTCCTTATCATATCCAAACTAGAGCTCTTCGTTTCCTCTGCCCACCTGCCCCTCTCCAATGACTTGAAAGCTGTTTCTTTTCCGTTTCTTTCTCTCTCAGTAAATAAGCTCAGGATGCGTCAAAGTGACAAACCTAAGCATCATGCTCGATACTTCCTGTCCCTTTTACACCGCAGTATCAGTACGTCTTTTGAGGTTTATCTCCAAAACGTATCCGGGTTTTGTCTGCTTCATTCCATTCATGCTGCCATCATCTCTACGCAAGTCACCGCATGCCTCACTGGATCCTGCGATAGCCCGCTTTGCAGTTTCCCGCGTCCGTGGCTGGTGCCTCCCAGTCCTGTATTCACATAGCTGCTGGAATGCTCTTTCAACCAGTTTCGTGGGTTCTCCAGTTATATCTGTTTATTGACTTACCATTAGTCTTCTAACAAAATCTGAACCCCTCAACAAATCCATCTGTGGCCTGAAGGACCTGGCCCTCCCCTCTCTTCCCAAAGTCCAGCCCTTCTCCTTGTTCTCTGGCTACCCCTCTCTCTGGTCAGTCTCTCTCTTCCTCCTCAGGATTTCTGATTTCTGCACATGTGCTCATTTCTGTTTGCACAGTTCTTTCCCAACTATTCTTGTCACAAAATTCTATGGCTAGCTCCTCCTCATGCTTCTATTTACCCTTAAATGTTCCTCTCTGAGGGAAGACCCCGGTGAATAGCCAATGTCAGAGCTCTGCATCCTCGTGACACACTCATGATTTTTCCTTTTCCAGAACAGCTTATAATTATGCATTTAATGTTATGTATTTAATGTTCCTCTTTTATTACCAAGAGAATTACAGCCTGTGTCCAGTCTGTCATTTTGAACAAAATCCTCAAAGTCATTTTGGATCAGCTGCAGCAACTGTATATGTAATCATATAAAATACTTTTAACTTTTGATCATTGAAATAATACATGTTAATTGTAAAAAAGAAATCCAACATTACATGGAAATATTAGGAACACAATGACATTTACCTTAAATCCCACAACTTTGATGTTATCGCCAGTAACACTTTTTTGACCATCCTTTCAAGTCTGTCTTTAATACTATATTCAAAAACATTTTGCTTATGTAAATGAGATCATAAAGTGCATACTATGTTTGTATGGACATTTATTTTAAAATGTCATTTAGAAATTTGGCTTATTTCCACCTGTTCGTCCTCCTTTCCTCTTCAAATATCACTTCCCTAAATTGCCAACACATTGCTGTGTAGATATATGTATGATAAGAAAGATTTATTATTAATTTGACAACGTTGGGATGCTATTGATGTACTTTGGATTGTTTTTCTCAACTACCAACTATATCATGGGACTGTCTCCAGGTCAATGGTTACAGAGTCAATTCTTTGTAATGTATCTGGAGCATTTCTATCAGCAGTCTCCCATTTGAGACACGCACTTTCTGAACTATGCAGCAGTAAACTTTTTGTAATGATGCGTTTATTTCAGTTCCCAACTGTGGGAGCTCTGGGTCAGGGTCATGATAATTATTTGTTTTAACACGTTTCCATGTTGCATTCCTAAATGTCTCTAAAAACTCACAATAATGTAAGAGAGTACCCTAACCTTGCACCTCACTAATCTCTATAGTTAATGATTCTTTTAATTTTTGACAATATGTGGATTTAAATATCACTGTTACCTTAACTGAAGTTTTCTGATTGCTAGTGATGTTGCACATTTTTTTTCATATTTTTATTGGCCATTTGATTATACTTATCTACAAGTAGGTTTTTATATCCTTTGATATTTTTCTCTTGGTTGCTTGTCTTTTCTATTAAACTATAAAGGTTATTTATTAACAATGTTAATGTCATATTATCATTTTTCTTATACATATTTTTCTATCAATTTTATATTGACTTTGTGAATAATAACTTTTGTCTTGAAAAGTTTTTAATTTTTTTATACTGAAGTACTTTAACTTTTCTTTTATATTTCCTCAGTTTCCTTTCTTGGTTTTAACAATGATTTTTTCAATCTTTATGTCTTTCATAAAGTAATTTAATTTTCGTCTAGATTTTGTATTGTTTATTTTTTACATTTAGCCTTTAATTCCTGTAGCGTGTATTTTTATAAATTGTATGAGTTGTAGGGTCCCATTTCATTTTATTTTATAACCTTGTCAGTTGTCTCAGAACTATTTCTTTAAAGAGTATCTTTTTCCTCTTTAATTGAAATATCTATTATCTTTGTATTCCCGTATATATTATTATCTATTTCTAGAGTCTCCCTTTTGTTCACTTCCCTTACTTGGTCTTAATTTCTATGTGAGGTTATATTTTCTTTAGCTTTGTTTTTAGTTTCTCATTATTTTTCTTAAAGTATATTTTTGAATGCCACCTGAAAATATTTGTGAAATTAGGTAGAATAAAGAAATAATAAGAAAGTATATAGAGAAAAATCAAATAAAAACTAAACCCGGAGGTCAGAGCTAGATGCTAGGGCATAATTGTACAGCAATTTAAATTCTAAAGCCTATTTATACCTCAGCATTTAACATTCAAAGAGAACAATATATAAGATTTTTAAAGTAAACTATGACCTTAAACTATGAGAAAGAAATATGAATTAAAATATTGTCTTTTTTCCATCAAAAAGTACATATGATTATATTCTAATATATTGCATATAATTATATATGTATATAATATTATTCACCTATTTGACAAGTATCAAGTTTACTTAGTTAAAATCCTTCTGGAAGCTAGGAAAGAGATCAGATGAGCTTTAAATATCTTAAAAATCTCATGGGTCTTGTCCATCTTTCTAATTTAGAATTCCATTTTTTATTAAAGATTCCCTGCCCTTCACAGAGTTCTGGAACAGTTACAGTAGAGCTCAATGGCTTAGTGCACTTTGTTGCCTTAAACGTCACTTTCCTGAGGCAACAGTGCTACAGGGGTTCTCAAACTTCCACATAATCAGAACCACCAGGAAAGTTTGTTAAATATATTGCTGTACCCCAATCCCAGACTTTCTGATTCATTCAATCTGGGGTGTGTATTTCTACGTCTCCAGTGATGATGATGATAAGCACTGAGCTAAAAAAGTTTTAAGATCATGAATGGAAGAAAGGCTTTTATCTATGGGAAAAAATGTTGAAAGAGAGGAAAGACTCAAAGCAAAGCAAAGAGACTGATATGAAGGTGAGAAACAATGTTTCTTTATCTAAAGAAGTTGGAGTGAAGCAGATGGCCGCAAAAATATGACCATATCAAAAATATGGCACTGACTCCACTTGTCTGATTGAATTTTCTCTCATCCCCAGCTAAGAACACCTGTGCTAACTTGCAGTTGTGGGGTTCTCTAACTGAGCTTTCCATGCCCTGAAACATATATAGTACATTTGTTCACTTTTTTGGACTTTGAACCAATTTTTTCAAGTGGATTCTCTCTTTAGATTCTACTCTGCCCGTGTGGTGGCAGTCTGATACTTCTCTCTATTTTGCTGGTCTTCAATCTTGGTCTTCATTTGAGTCACTATGGTTTTTATCAGCCAGATAGCAGTTTTTACTCGTTATCTACCTCTTGATGCCACCTGATCTGTCTTCTTCCTGGGCTCATCGGGCTGTGCCCACATAACTGCAGCTCGCATAAAGTTGAACAAAGAGAACACCTATCTACTTGGTTTCCCTCTCTCATTTTATACAAGGTTGACCTAACGGTGTACAGAGATCATTTGCTTTTTAGAGACCAGCCAAACAAAAAACACAAAGAATTTTTAAAATTTTCAATTTTTTCCCCCTATAAATATTTGCAAAGATTTTGTGGTAGGAACTAACAAAGACATAGTTTTTGTGTGTAGTTTGTTTGATAGAAACCATCACAGTTTTGTAAGCAATGTGTAGAATTCCCATTTGTATCTGGTAAGAAGTTAGGTCAAAAGGGATAAATGTTTACCCCCAAAAAACTGGAGGGAATATAGAGAAAAGTATAAATAGACTATAGATAGAAGGATGAAAAGATCAGACAGCAAAGTGGGTGCTAGAGTGTTGAGACTATGTGTGTATATGTGTCGTGCTGAGGGTGGTCAATTCATAGCCAGGAACATACTAAGAAGCTAAAATAGGAAAGATAACTCACATGGTAAATGGGGACATAAATATCAAGGGCCTAATCATACAAGATTACGACCAGAGGGGAAAGAGTTTTCAAATGCTCTTTGTGAAAAATAATGGCTAGATCTTTCTTTCTGATGTGGTATCTTTTTTGTGGCATGCTGTGAAGAACTAAGGAGTGATTAAAAACTTAAGCAGGGCTACTAAGAATACACAACATGAAATTACTACTTTGCAGTGAAAGAAATCTTAAAGGAAGTATGCTTTTCTCATTTTATCAACTCAGCTTTTCAACCTATGTGCTCATGTGTTCATACCTCAAAATTATACCCAGTCATTCTCAAAAATTAGTTTTTATTTTCCTTTTGTCTAGCATGGACTAAGAGAAGGAAGTAATCCCAAGATTCTTATATTTCTTATATTACCATTTCCCAAATGATATTTATTTATTACAAATCTCTGAAAACAAAATACTATTTTTTCAGAAAGATAAACTATGTGATTAGAACCCATAACTAAAATGTTCATAGTGTGTCTTTAGAAGAAACTGGTAACAAGGTAATATATTTTTTCCTATTTTGAATTGTGCATCACTTGCAATGCATATAATAGTTAACATCTTTGAGGGAATTACATGTGTTAACGTGTTTAATCATTTTCTGACATAGGTATTCTTTATTAGATTTATTTTACAGAAAATGAGACAGAGGCATAGAGAGGTTTAATAAGGTGCTAAAGTTACCCTCTTTGTAAGTTGTGAAGTTGAGATTTAGATTTAGGAAGTCTGACTCTAGAACTCATTAGTACGCTACGGTGTAACAGAACATGCACTTTTTGTTGGTGAGGTAGATTATTTCAATCAGTAGTTACAGCTTTTCAGTTATCTTTTATCAATGATACAAATGTACCTGGAGACAGGGCTGGGAGGTGTCAAATTTAAGGGGGTACCAAAAACATCAGTAATAAAGATTAAATATTTTTTACTGCAATATTTTGAAAAAATCGAAACTAATTTTAAAATCCATGATGAACAAAATATCAAAATTTTAAATGGACAGACTATTGTCTTTTGTTTTATGACCCTGCATTTTTGTTCAATGATAAGTACTGTCATTTCCCGTCAGCCCACAGTTACTGAGCCAGTGGGTGGTCATGTCCCTGCTGGACGGATTTATGAGGGATGCCAATGGTGTGCGAGCAGATTGGGTGATGCAGGGCTTTCTCCATACTCGTGGTTTTTTGTAGAGTGTTTTGTTAACGTTTTCCAGTTGGCCCAAGGTACGGGAGGGTATTTTGGTAGGTATATAGAGGAGGCACATTTTTCTTTTTGCTTCAGGTTCCAATATAGCCCCACATGATACTGCTAGACAAATATATTGTCATTTACTCATCCAGAAAATATGATTGAGTATCTTTATTCTGTTCCTTTAGTCTTCAGTTATTCAAATATTGAGTCAGGTAGTAACCTTAATTAAATCATGCTTGCATCTAATGCAGTCTGGCAAAGATTATGTCAATTTGTTAACCCAGATTTAAACTGATTTTTTCATAATTCTTACTAGGAATATTTCCTGACTTTTCAGTTTTAAGTTAGAATTGATAACATAAGATACATACATTTTTTTGTTTATTCTTCTTATTATTTCTGGCTTATAGTATATGCAAATCAAGATAACCATAAACAATAGTCATTTGGATAAAATTCTTTAAGAATACATATTACTTCTTTATTTTTCCCTAGGTAGAATGACAGGACAGGGAAGTAAATATCTAGAACTGGGCTTAAGCCGTGTCTGACACAATTCCATCAGTATCATCTTGAAATATGAGCCCCCTCTTATTCTTTAATAATGGGAAAATATCAACTGTTTAAATATACAAGGTTGTTATTAAGGTTAGATGAGGCAGTATAAGGAAAAGTGCTTTGAAAATGTTAAAATGCTATTCGAATGTTAATTATTTTATTATTATATGTATTCATTTTTTGGTTTTTTTGGAGGGAGTAGAGAAAATTTAAAGGGCTGAAAAGCAGCAGTAAAATGTAAAGAGGGACATTTAAGGAGTAATCATCATGACCCAGTTTGTAACTGTGTGGCTGGTTCTCTTCTTCCCAAGAATAGACTCTCGCTATGACAACGTTTTATTCCTAAGAAACCTCTCAATGTCGAAAATTATTTTATAAAATAATTGTTCCAAGGGGGGAAATGATTGGGAGATGGAAAACTTTATCTTCAAAGTAATGAAGTTGTTTCAATATTGGAGTTTCAATATTGAAGATTTTTTGTAGTACAATTGCACAGTTTAAAATTCTGCCCATCACTGAAAAAATGCAGCACTGATCATGGATATCAGCCTCTAAAGAGTAATGGCCTTTCTCTTCCTAAAACCACTGACACAGAGATTAATACAGCGCTTCTTATCATCTTTATCACACAATTTTATGATAAATAAAATACAAAGTGCTCAGCGTTTTATACCTACCCAGAAGTCCTAGCATTCTATTTTAATCATATTGCAGCAGTAACTATGAGATAAGTGCAATTCATTTTCCTTAATTAATTGATCGTTTTATTAAATAAAGTTATAAAATCTTGTACTGCAATGGAGTTGCTTGTATTATAAAAATAACAATAGTTTTCTAATACACTAGGAAGAAAATAGCTATGAGGATAATTTGAACAAATAGGTTTGCATTCATATGGCATGAGTTTGGGTAGTTGTAGAAGGTACATAGAGAAGATACATAATGTAATGTAATGATGATGGACGTTAAAGTAAAATTCACTTGCTTTAAGCAAATTGATAGTCATGAAGCTGGAAAGCAATTTGGAGAATTTATTGGCAAGTGGAAGTAGCTTAAGGAAAAGATGAAATAATTCATTTATTGAACAAATATTTATTGAGTACTTTTTAAATATGAAGCACTGTTCATAGTATGAACATACTACAGACCTTGGCTTCATTTTGCTTATATTCTAGTAGGAGATAACCAACAATAAAAAAGAAGAAAGTGCATGAGGTATCAGAAGAGGATTAGCGTTACGGAGAAAAATTAGAGTTATGGGTCTTGGTAGGAGTAAGGGTGGATCATCCAGTTATATCTAGAAGTACTCAGAGAAGGTCTCACTGAGAAGCTGCCATTTGAGCAGAAACATGAAGCAAGGAAGCATACAATACAGATAAAATGGGAGAGAATTTTTGAAGCAGAGGAACTAGGAAATACAAAAACCTGAAGGTGGGGTTTGTTTTGTGTGTATGAAGGGTTACAAGAAGGCCAATGTGAGTAAATGGGTATGAGTAAGTGGGAGAGCTTTAGAAGGTGAGAACAGAGAGAGCTTGACCCCTTATAAAAGTTGGGCTTTCACTTGGAGCCTGATGGAATCCAAGGACAAGACCTGACTTCCATTTTAAAAGGATCCCCCTGGCTGCAGTATTGAGTGAGTGTGTGAATGGGGGAATATTTAAGAGATTGTTACATTGATCCAGGTGAAAGGTGAAGATTGGATCAGACTGGTAACAATAGAAGGATGAGAAGTGGTCATCTTCATGCTTCATCCTTCATCCTTCAATGTGTCCAGAATACACAAGTGTTTCACGGGACCTAAGAGCAGAGACTCACTTGCATGGCAGGAGGGAACTAGAACCAAAGTCTTGAACATTTCTAGAGAAGTAATTGAATCTTTGAATAATTCATTTCCTTAAAGTGGAAGGATTTAAAGACTTCAATAGAATAATTGAGTTAAAATATGTACGAAATATTGAAGAAATAATTTTGCCATATTTGGGGTTCATTGACAGGGTAAGACATCAATAAGAATGTATAGAATTTGCTTTGGAAACTGCATTTTAAAACATCAGAACAAAGACTTAAAATATTGTGATGATGGTTTTGAAGAGAAAGGATTATTTTGAAGATATTTAAAATTGACCAAATTTAATTTTTGCTCTTTTAAAGATGGGATTAAACACAGTTTTACTCCAAATATGAAGAAAAGGAAAACAAGGTTAAATATCCCAAAGACAGCAATTTGGAGTTATTGTAAAGGATTTATTTTTTTGGTGATGAGATAGTAAAACATCTAAGCAGAGAATTCAGTAAGAGAATTCAAAGAGAGAAGTAAGAAGTGAAGACTTGCATCTCAGAGTCACTGGTCGTCACATACAAGATGACAGAGAAAATGCAGATAGAAATTTAAAAACAAAATGTATTTTCCTGAAAAAACTAGAAAACACAGCATGAAGGAAAACTGAAATTATTCTCTGTATTTTAAACATGAGGTGGTTGTTTTCAGAAATAATGATGAATTTATTCTACAGATACATTTTTACATGTATTTTGGAAAACGTACATTTCAATTATCGACTTTCACTCAGTTACCACCTTGCATCAGTTATGAAAATATTTGTCAAAAAACAGGTCTAATATATTATGTGTTTTTGCTTAATCATGACTTCCATACCTGTCATATACATACTCTTGTTTTCATTCTAGTTTAGGAAGAAATTTTGCAGACTAGTGACCTTCAACTAAGACTTCTGTTTGCAGCTCCTCTTCTGTTTGCCCTTCATTTTATTTACTGTAAACGACTCAAGAGTTTCCTTTGAGTTTTACAAAGCACATGGGCAGTTTCCTCTGCTCCAGCTGCCTCTCCTAAGACAGCTCTGGGCTTTGGATTTCTCCATGGTTATTCATTTGACTATTCTCCTCTACACACTTCCTTCTGCCAGAAATGCTGTACTCCCTCTCATCAACTGATGACATCCTCCCTTATCTCCTTGATGTTTTATTATTGTTTATATCTACCGATTTTATTTATTTATTTATTGAGGTCACATTGGTTTATAATGTTATATAAATTTCAGGTGTACGTCGTAATATAACTTGAATTCTGTGTAGATTACATCATGTTCACCACCCAAAGACTGATTATAATCTGTCACGACACATGTGCCTAATCACCCCTTTCGCCCTGCTCCCTCCCCACTTCCCCACTAGTAACCACCAATCCAATCTCTGTCTCTATGTGTTTGTTTGCCATTGTTTTCATCTTCTACTTCTGAGTGAGCTCATACGGTATTTGACTTTCTCCCTCTGACTTATTTTGCTTAGTATAATACCCTCAAAGTCCATCCATGTTGTCACAAAGGCATGGGTTTCATAATTTCTTATGGCTGAGTAGTATTCTATTGTATGTATATACCACATCTTCTTTATCCATTTATCCCTTCATGGGCACCTAGGTTGCTTCCAAGTCTTGCGTATTGTGAATAAGGCTGTGATGAACATAGGGGTGAGTGTATCTTTATGCCTCTGTGTTTTCAAGCTCTTGGATAAATACCTGGCAGTGGCTTAGCTGGATTGTAAGGTAGTTCTATTCTTAATTTTCTGAGGAAACGCCATACGGTTTTCCATAGTGGCTGCAACAGTTCGCACTCCCACCAGCAGTGTACGAGGGTTCCCTTTTCTTCACATCCTCTCCAACACTTGTTATTCCTTGTCTTGTTAATTATAGCCATTTTGACAGGAGTATGGTGATATCTCATTGTAGTTTTGATTTGCATTTCTCTGATACTTAATGATGTTGAACATCTTTTCATGTACCTGTTGGCCATCTGTATACCTTCTTTGGAGAAATCTCTGTTCAGATCTTTTGCCCATCTTTTAATTGGGTCGTTAGTTTTTATGTTGTTGAGATGTGTGAGTTCTTCGTATATTTTGGATATTAACCCCTTAACTGCTATTTGGTTTTCAAATATCTTCTCCCAATTGTTAGATTGTCTTTTCATTTCGTGGATGGTTTCCTTTGCTGTGCAGAAGTTTTTTAGTTTGATGTAACTCCATTTGTTTATTTTTTCCCATTGTTTCCCTCACTGGGTCAGACATGATATTTGGAAAAATACTGCTAAGAGCCATGTGGAAGGGTGTACTGCCTATGTTTTCTTCTAGAAGTTTCATGGTTTCAGATCTTACATTCAAGTCTTTAATTCGTTTTGAGTTGATTTTTGTGCATGGTGTAAGATAATAGTCTACTTTCATTCTTTTGCATGTGGCTGTCCAGTTTTCCCAGCATCACTTATTGAAGAGACTTTCCTTTCTTCATTGTGTGTTCTTGGCTTCCTTGTAGAAAATTAGTTGTCTGTCTGTGTGGGTTTTTTTCTGGGCTCTTGATTCTGTTCCATTGATCTGTGTATCTGTTTTTGTACCAGTACCATGCTGTTTTGTTTGGACATTTTAACTATGTTAATTCTTCCAATCCAAGAGCATGGGTTATCTTTCCATTCCTTTGTGTCTTCATCAATTTCTTTCAACAACTCTTTATAGTTTTCAGTGTGCAGATCTTTCACCTCTTTGGTTAAGTTTATTCCTAGGTATTTCATTCTTTTTATTGCAATTGTAAATGGGATTGTATTCTTAATTTCTCTTTCTGCTATTTCGTTGTTAGTGTATAGAAACACAACTGATTTTTGTATGTTGATTTTGTATCCTTCAACTTGACTGTATTCATTTATTTCTACAAGTTTTATAGTGAATTCATTAGGGTTTTCTGTAGAAAAAATCATGTCATCTGCAAATAATGAAAGTTTCACTTCTTCCTTTCCAATCTACCTATTTTAAAGAGTCATTTTGGGGGAGAGACACGGCTATGTCTGGATTTTGAATCAAAAGCATCTATTCATTTTTTTTAAAAGCTATTTTATTGAGTTATAATTAACACAGTGAACTACACATAAAGTGTACATTTTGATACATTTGACAAGTGTGTACACCTGTAAAATTATCATTACAATCAAGATAATATACAAAATATGGATAACATTTCTGTTACCTTCCCAAAGTTTTCTCATTTACTTTTGAAATTTGAAATTTAATTTTTTTATTAGATACATTGCCATGCAAATTATCGCTTGCTTCTTGGGTGAGATTTTAGTAGTTTTAGTCTTTCAAGAAATCTATCCACTTGATCCAGTTGTCAAGTTTATTGGCACAAAGTTGCTCATAATATTCGCTTGTTATTCTTTTAATATCCAAATAATCTGTAGAGATATCTCTGTCATTTCTGATGTTGGATTTATGTCTTCACTTTTTTATTCCTGCTCAGTATGACTAGAGGTTTATCACAGTTATTGATCTCAAAGAACCAGCTTTTGATTTCATTATTTCATCGATTTCCTGGGTTTCCCCACTTCCTTGGTTTCTACTCTGATCTTTAATATTCCTTTTCTTCTGCTCAGTTTGGATTTAATTTCTTCTCTTTTTTTCCAGTTTTTAAGGTGGAAGCTAGAGTCATTGCTTCTAGTCCTTTCTAATATAGGCATTTAGTGATATATTTCCTTGTAACTACTACTTTGGCTGCATCCTATCAATTTTAATATGTTGCATTTTCATTTTCATTTAGTTCAAAATACTTTCTAATTCTCTTTTGGATTTCTTTTTTGACCTATGGGTTATCTAGCATGTTATTTAGTTTGCAAATGTATTTGGGAATTTTTCAGAGAACCTGCTCTTATTGACTTCTAACTTACTTCTATTGTGTTCTGAGGATATACATTTTATGATATGAATTCTTATAAATGTAACGAGACTCATTTCATGTGCAGAATATGATCTGTCTTGGTGAAATTTCCACGTACAATTGAAAAGAATGTATATTATTCTCTTGTTGGGGGAAATGTTCTATAAATATTAGTTAATCAGGTTGTTCAGGGTTTCTATAGCCTTACTGATTTTCTGTATTTTTTTCTATCAGTTTTTGAAAGAGTGCTGTTGAAGTCTGCAACTATAATTGTACGTTATCTATCCTTGAAGTTCCATTGGTATTTGCTCCTTTGCATGCCTAGTCATATTTGATTGGATGCCAGTCATTGCGATTTTTACCTCATTGGGTGCCGAATATTTTTGTATTATAATTTTGAGCTTTATTCCAGGATTAGTTAAGTTTATCGGAAACATGCTGATCTTTTCAAATTTTGATTTTAGGTTTTGTTAGGCAGGATCAGAATAGCATTTAGTCTAGTGCTCAATTTTTCCTAAGACTAAAGCAAAACCCTCTTGAATATTCTATCCTGTGTCCTATGAATTATAATGTTTTCACTCCACCTTCTGGGAAAAGGAACTATTCCTAGACCTGGTGAGTTCCAGATATTGTTCCCTCTAATATTTTTAGGTAGTTTGTTTCTGAGCATGTGATAATTTATTCATACACAAACAGTGATTAATATTAAGACTCTACAGGTACTCTGTGCAAATCTCTGGAGCTCTTTCTCTCTCTCTCTCTCTGCATTTTTCTCCTTTACAATAATTTTTTCTGAGAACTCTGGCTACCTTAACCTCCCCTGACTCTTTGATGTCTCTTCAGTTCTAGGAGACTGGGTTCCCCCTCCCCATGTTGCAGCATAGACATTCCTTTCCTGTGTACAGTGGGGAAATGACAGGTCTTACCTTTATTTATATCTTGTTTCCAGGGATCACCATTTTCCTTTACCTGATGTTCCATGTCTGTAAAACCATTATTTTATATATATTGTCTCCTTTTTTAGTTGTTTCAGGCAGGAGAGTAAATCTAGTTCCTGTTAATTCATCTTACCTAGAAGATGCCCAGAGAATTTATTCTACTTAATTTTTTTTCCTGTAGTGATTTGGATTTGTTTATAATTAACTACCTACTTGATATGCTCACTTGGTGTACCTCACTTTCCAGATCTAAAACTGCACCCTTGTGCATGCTGTTAAGCTTGTGTCTCCTGAAGACTTCCCCATCGCAGTAAATGCCCCACCATACTTAGAACTTTATAAGTCAGGAAACTGGTGGTCTTCTAAGTACTTCTCTCTCTTCAACTACCAATCAAATCAAGAGCCCAAAACACTTTCTGACCAGTTCCAGTCCTAGCCATCGCCCTGTCTCCATATCCACTTCAACTCTCTCCAAAGTCAAAGAACAAACAAACAAAAAAGGCAAACAAAAAACGAGGAGGGATTCTGTTTAACTGGGAAAAACTAAATAAAATCTGTCCTTTGAATTTCATTTTGATCAATGCCCTACTTTAAAGTTTTAAACCTATTTTAAACTTATTATAAATTTAGTTATTATTTTAAATTTATTAAAATAAATTCCTACTTTAAATTTGTTAGTGAAATATATAGTGTAAGTCATATTTCCAAAATGTTTTGTGTGGTTTCTAATAAAGGCATGTATATGACAATGTTGTTTTTCAAAGGGAAACAAGTAAGCAAAAGTTAGTTAAAAGTGGAAGGAAGATATACTAACCACCTGAGCCAACTTAGTTGGTGTGTCTTAGCATCAAATTTAGCTCAAAGATTTTTATGCATCACAGAGGAAATAAAAATGCATTATTATATCCGTTTAAAAAAATCAATTCATGTGTCAGACTTTTCCTGCCAAGAAGCAAATATTGAAGTACATAATTGACAATATCATGCAATATTTTAGTTTTTCTTTTTCTTCAATGCTTAAGAGATTTTCTGTATATTATCGTTTTTCTTATGAATCTTCAAAAAGGCAACATTTTTTATATTTAAAAATTTAAATATTTATATAGCTATATTTCAATATCTATGGTATATGTGTATATATATCACAGATATATATAGATTTAGATTAGATATGGACTTCAATATCTATAGATATATATCCATATGTCTACATATCTTCACCTATATGAATATTTCTGTAGATAGATGTGGAAATACAGCTATATGAATATTTTAATTATATGTATGTCTATAATTCTATCTATCCATTCATCCATCAGTCTGATACTTGTGACTATTTGTGGCTTCTCTAAGCACATATTTCCCCTCAAATTGTGGAAAATTTAGAACTAACTTAATAAAATTTAAATTTGTAGGTTTCCAAGGTCCTAACATTAGATGAGGATAGAGCATATCCCAAAGGATACGCTTAAAAGGGGAATTATAGGGTATTTCTTATATTTCATTTTTCCTGGCTAGCATTTTGACAGGAACTTAAATGTAGTCAGAAATTCTGGACATGAAACATAGATTATTTTGGAGTGGAAAAATTTCAAACTGGTGTTACCAGTCAGCCTGACAGAGGAAGTCCCTTCCGTTGTGATATTGATGATACTGGTGATACCAGCGTTACTCCTGTGAAAGGATGAATTACCTGCCTGACGTTGAATTGTACTGCCTTTTGCTTGACCCCCTTAAGTTCCCTAAATATACTCCAAATGAATTTTAAAAACTTGACCTGCTAATGGAACTGTTCATTATGCAACCTGCTGTCGTATCCTTCTAACTGATGCCGGTGCATTGGTCTCACAATGCTCGAATCCATCCTCTCCGTGTAGCCCAAGTGAACTTCAAAACCGCAAACTGGCTCAGTTATTTTTCTTAATACAGCCCTTGGCCGACTTTGCCTTTCCTATGACAGAGTCTAGAATTGTTCACAAGATTTGCAATGCCCTCTGGGATTCACCTTGCCTATCAGTTTGGCCTCACCACGTCCAATTTCCTCACTGTCCTCTCTGTTCCCACCTCTTCGGGCTTTCTTCACCAAGTATTTCTTGAATACTTGACTCTGGACCTTTGGCTGTGAGATTCCTCATGCCTGCAATGCTGGCATCCTCCCTGTGCCATTGCCCAGCTGAATCTTCAGGGGTCAGCTTACACACCACCACCTCCGGGAAGCACTTCTGACCCTCACTAGTGTGTCTGTTTATTACTTTCCGTGCAGCACAGTGCTCCACCGTTCAAAACACTTTCACAGACATAAGCTGCGTTTAATGTCGAACTTTCCTTCTGAATTTTCACATTTGTCTCTTCCTTTGTTGCATGCCAACATTTAGAATAGTACCTGAAAATTAACCATTGCACAAAACTATTTGCTGAAAAAATTAAGGAATGAATGGTCAGATAGTAGAGGCTCTTTTTCAGCTGACCTCAAAACTCCAAAATGTGGGTAGAAGCTATTGCTTGCCTTCTGAATCTAACATGTAGTTATTATATCCTTTTGAACACAGAAAAGCGAAATAGGGGGGCTTAAGAATAATTAAGATTTCCAACAAAATTGCCCGTCAGTTTCTCTTATAGAGAAGTCTGTCTCCTCAGTTTGTGTCTTGGAAGCAGCTCTTCAAATGTCTAAGCACAAAAGATGTAGAAAACCTTAAATAAAAGTTCTAAACATCTGTGTATTTCAGTAATCCATGATGATCTTGCTTGCTGCTGCTGAGTGTGTTCCGGAAGCGAGATTACAGGCAACTTTTGAAGTATTTTGTATGCTTAATACAAGTATTACTTATGCCCTTTTGGAGTGGCTGGTGTTTACCACTGAGTCTGTGAAAGATGCCGAGGGATTGCTTTTTGATGAGGTGCTTTTCTGGAGGATTCTCGGAATTCTTAAGTTTGGTGTTGGAATCACAAATACATACATAAATCAAGCTATTTGAAACTTATTTTATGACCCCCTTCTTATAAAAATAAATCCAATTAGCAGCCTGGTTTATTATCTTCTTCAATCCTGTACTTGTGACATGACAGGAAATCTGCTATTTTACTCTGGTGAAGTAAATGTTTCACAACATGTCTTTTAATTTCTCTCCCTCCACAAGTAAAAGCCTAACCATCCTCCCCAAACGAGAGAGAGGCATTTAAAACAATAATTTATTTTCTAATCATGCAGAGTTTATTTCTTTTTAAACTTGGAATGAAGAGTTCAAGTTGCCATCACTCATCTTTCCATTTTGACCGTGTGTAGGAATAGCAAAAAGAACCCAAATCGTGCCATGACTCTCATGCCTGCACTCCATGAATGACCAAACCCAATTTCTGGAAAAATTGATAGTAATCAACATTCGTCATATGAATTTGGGTGATCAGATAAAATCAATTGTTATTCTGTTCATTCATGCTTGACTGATTAGGCAATTTAAATGAGAAAGCAGACTAAAGGTGAAGTGCATGTTAGTAACTAGTGATTCAAGAAAAACTCAAGTACAGACTAGATTGAAGACAAATAATTTCATACTGGGCAACTTGAAAACATGAGGAAAATGGATAAATAAATGACATCTGGGGGGAAAAATCATTGTTTTTTTAACTGTTTCAAATAATTTTGTAACTCATACATGCTGCTTTTAAAACCATTAAGGAGACCCAAAGTATGTGTGTGTGTGTGTCCTTTCATTAAAGTGATCTTTTTAGCTGGATTTTTCGATCCCACTAATCTGAGGATCACAGAACATTGGATCAGATGTTACATACCTGCTAAAACCCAGGAATGTTGGCTGTGCCATTTCTGAAAGTGTTTGTGCATCCCCCCATCAGAAGGCCGTCAAATTACAGAAAGTTTTTGAGATCCTTGAGGAACTCTGGGTCTGGGTGTACAGGGTACATGTTCCAGGGACAGAGGGAAGCGGATGTAACAGACTCCCGTGTATTCTGTCCCCAGCTAATGATCCACACCCTCATTTCTACCATTTTCTTCCAAATTGGCAACCTGAGCCAGTTCCTCAAGGGCATCTGATTCAGGCTCATAATTTTACTTTGCTCTGTGTTCTTCACTTGGTGGTTTTTTCTACCTCTTTTCACCCCAAATCCACAGCGTTCAGTTTTTAATCCAGCCTGATTACTGATTCTGTTTTCTTCTGTTGTTTTTGTTGCTTAACAACTGGACCTTAAATCAGAGGCAGATTTACCCTGAAGGTGATCAAGCTTAAACTTCAAGCCTGTCATTTGATTTGCTTGACCCTGGGAGAGGCTCTAGAAATGCATCCACATGCTCAGACATTTCTGTAAAATTTGCAAAAGTAAGCTATTTTAACTGTAATTGCTTGTTTTCCCATCGTCTGCCAACCTTTTTTTCTTACTCTCGAATTTCATGGTACTTGGCATTGGAGTGGCTTCAGGCATCTTGAGGGTCCAGTTTGGGGAAAAATTGAGTTGGAGGTACATTTCGTTTTGGTCTAGTGGGATGCGATTTTTGGTTCTCGGTCATTGCCATATGTGCAGGTCATTGCTAGCCGTGCTCGAGTATGAAGGGCTGTCGGCAGTAACCCTACCACACACTGAGTGGACTCAACAGCATCTTGGCATGAAGAACCAGGACCAGAGCTCTCATTACTGTGCACACCCATTCTTTGGAACCTGGTACCAGAAACACACAGGCAGTGGAGTGGCACATGCTTTGAAATGTGTGGGGAGAGAATTGAATCTGTGGAAAAACTTTTCAAATCTTACAGCCCGTACAAGAAAGAAATGTGACTATAGATTTTCCAAAATTTGACAGGAATCCTAAAGATTTATATGTTACTAATAATCAGTTGTGAAGTTAAAAGAAATATTTCTAAATTATTAAAAATAATTTTAAAAATCCTACCAACCAAGCTCGAGAAAAGACTCTATTCTTCTAATACAAATGATACAAAATTGTTGTTATACCAAGAGATAAAAATGCAGTAAAAATTTTAGAAAAATAAATGTAATAGAAGTATTTAGGCAAATAATTAATAAAAGTAATATTTTTCTGGATTTGGTGATATTTTAAAATCATCCAGCTTTTAAAAATTTGTAATTTGTTGTGCTTTCTTCTCTTTCTAAATAAATATTCACATTTGTACCAATTTTTTTAAATTTAAAACTGTGTGTTTTTTTATCTTTATTTTATCTGTCAGACTCAACAAAACCCAGAACAACGCCTGACATAACTCAGCCAAATAACTCAAAATAAATGAAATCCACTGTAATGAAGATTTGACTTAGTGTGGTGACTAAGCGGATGGGAACCTAGTTTTGGGAGTGAGGCTGCCTCAGATAAAATCCTGGCTCCAGAATTTATTATCCATGTGACCTTGGGCAAGTTACTTTATATATCTAAGCCTCAACTTTCTTATATTAAAAGGAAGAGATTGGATTAGAAAAATGTAATTCCTTATAATCGTATAATATAGAGAAAATAAAATATAATGGGAAATCAACTCATTAGAATAGTAGGATATCCGTGTTGAAAGGAACCTCAGATCTCCTGTAATTTTCTGTCAGCCCTGTGGATCGAATCCTCATGGCTCCTGCAGGTGTATGTGTCAGGGAGAAGTGTGTCTAATATGGAGACTGACCTATCCTCCCATTCCTTAAATTAGTGCAGTTCTGATTTATTGACTTTATTCGTGTATACTCTATGTAAGGTTTAGTCAACAAAGTGCTCTGTGACTGTGTGTGTAAGTGTGTGTTTGAACACCACTGCTCTTGTCCAGTCCTTGTATAAAGAATCATGTCAGGGCCGGCTCAGTGGCGGAGTGGTTAAGTTCGCATGTTCTACTTCGGTGGCCCGGGGTTCACTAGTTCGGGTCCCAGATGCGGACATAGCACCGCTTGGCACGCCATGCTGTGTTAGGCGTCCCACGTATAAAGTAGAGGAAGATGGGCACAGATGTTAGCTCAGGGCCAGTCTTCCTCAGCAAATAGAGGAGAATTGGCAGCAGATGCTAGCTCAGGGCTAATCTTCCTCAAAAATACCCCAAATAAATAAAAATGAAAAAAAGAATCGTGATAGCATTAGTGAAAATGCTTAAAATTGAAAACAAATGGTAATCTCTTCTCTTTCTGACCTGAATCTTATATGTACAAATTATAAGATATAATTTAAAGGAAAACGAAATAAAACTGACCCAACACATCCTGCTGTCAAGATCAGAGATTAAACATGCAGTGAAAATCGTAAATCAATAAGCAACGGGTGGAGAAACACAAGCTTCCCCCCAATTCTCAGGGATACGAGAGGAATTATCAAATTTCCTGCAGCACAGGAGACGGCCTCATGCTCATTTCTGTCTGGTTGGTTATTTTTAACCATCATTAAAAGAAAGTACGAACTCAAGCCGCAGAAGGGCTTTGAGAAGCTGCTAACACTTTTGTGTACGCCTCCCCAAGCATCTGTTTTATGGTTTTTAATATTTTAATTGTACTTTTAAATTGGAAAAAAATGGCCCCTTTACAATGTCTACTCAAATTGCCAGACAGAATAATCTTAATCCCTCTTTAATTTGGCAGCTTTTCAAATATGTGACTCAGCTCTCTCCCCAGATTTCTTCACTTCCAATGAAAAGTTGATTGTTTTGTGACAGGACCTAGAGTTATTTTCTTTGATGTTTATAAGTCATTGAGAAGTAAAACTTAAACAGCTTCTCTGAAGTTTGCTTTCATTTTTAGAAACTTTCTTGCACCTTCTGGCAAATCTTCCTGAATGAAATCTTTCTTGCAATCAGAATTACTCCTGTTTTGTTTTGTTTTCTTTTCCCTTTTCTGATTTAACTGCAAAAGAACAGGAAGCTGTCTCAACAGGATTTCTCATACCTGGATGGTCAGATACTCCTTCCAATTAAACACCCGAGGCATTTTAAATTAAGTGTAAAAAATTAAATATTAACACAGAGAACACTCAGCTCTTTGCCAAGATATACTCGACAATTTGGAATGAGAATTTAATGAAATAAAACAAACCTGATAATTATTGTTTCGTGTCTGGCCTAGTACATAGTTCTTTTCTTGTAACTGATGAGGAAAGCAGGTGATGGAGATTACTGAAGACATAAATTGAGACTTTAAAATCAGTTACTTAATGGAAACAATCTTAGAGAAAGTAGCCATTTCTGAATCAAGTCATGGTTCACAAAACTGAGTGTCTGAAGTGAATATTTTAATTAGGCATTTTTCATTGTAAAAACAGATTGTTAAGATTTCCTTATAGTCTTTCCCCTTGAATAAGTATTTCTGATGCATTTGTGATAATGCAACGTTTGCCTAATAACATGTCACCGATATTGTAGGGTTATGTTTTTATGTAGAATTCTGCATTATGTGCCTGATTCTGTAACAAGCTAAATAATATCTTCTAGAGAAAAATGTGGTCAAACACTTTAAACATTACTCTATTATTGAATACTTAGGTTCAATTTTTAATATTCTGACTAAGGATATCGTGTGTATCTTTCTATACATAATATTTGGCCCTATTTTAAGCAGGAAACTTTCTGGGTTTTCTTTCTATTACTTGGTTTATTAATTAATCCTGAAAGTCTGGAATTACTCTATTTAAATTCAGGGATTGTGTCTGTGTTTGTGTGTGTGTGAGTATTTGTGTTAGCAACATAATTTGTTCTTCACTCAGCAATTTTTTGTACTTTGATTTCTTTTTTTAATAATTATTAGCTTTGTGTCCTTGAGGAAATTAACCTCTTTGATCGTCAGCTTAAATATTGCTTCTTATAGCATATTTCACCACTGCTTTCTCCCCTTATTTGCACCTGAGTGTTCTGATTTACTATTGTTTTATTGGCAAATATCCTACTGAAGCTTAATGGCTTTGTTTATGTGTTCTGTAATATAAGTCAATTATATTGCTTCAATAAAATTTTTAGCACATGCAGACCAAGTGTTCCTCTAGCCACTGCCACAAAGACACAGTCAATCCCCTTATAGACTTATGCCCCTTCTTGGGGAGAAGAATTGTGAGTGGAGAAACTGGAAGACTAAGCACTTTTACTAGAAAGTCTAAGTTCTCTAAGAAAGGCCTTGTAGACCAGCCAGCATAGGAAGCTAAACTTTGTGTGACCTCAACATTTAAGTTGAACGGAGACTGTTTCTATGAGAAGACACGTGATACTGTTAAGAGACAAGCACAAGGATTTTTTTGTTTTGTTTTGTTTTACTCTTCAACCTGGTAGATTAGTAGCTATCAGAAAGATTAGATCAGTTGAAGAAAAATACAGAAGCTCCATTTCCTTTGCACATCTGAATAAATGTGAGTAAATTATATTAGGAGTACAGAGGCATTAAGAGTAGAGCCCTAACCCGTATCCCATGGTCTCAGAGATGGTCACCGAAGCAAACTCTCTCCTTACCAGCAATAAGTGTGAAGAATCAGCTGAGAATGAAAAAGTCAACAGGTTTACAGAGCTTTACAAAATATTGATCACGTGCACCTATAGCTTGAAACATTTAGGAATTCAGTGTGTGCCAGCATGCATGCCAATGGCTGTACATGGTAGTTACAACTCAGCAGATGCCAATGAACATAGATGCTGATGATCAGAAGCCAGATACATCCTTGTCAAGACTCTTTATAAGCTTCTAGGTTTGAGAGGATCACTAGGAGAGAGAAGAATAGAAAGGAAAGTCTTGAAATTATTTTGCTTCCAACTGAAATGCTTCCAAATACTTGGAATATACTAAGATTATGATTTTTTGTCATTAGCTGGAATTGGGGCTAGAAATAGAGATAAAGGTGAGTAAATGAAAATATACAGGAAATAACTTTTTTTTCACACCGTGGTATGTAGTCTGTTAATTCATAATGAGGATAATGATAATAATGACACTATTGAAAAAACAACTCCTTACTATGAATAATAGTCTGGGCATTATAGCTTTTGGAACACCTCTCAATGTATGAATTTTTACTTTTTGTTAATCTAATTTCTTTCACTGCAGCTTGTCTATATCAAGAGTAGGCCGGAAAGCTCTCTTCAGGGAGTGAGTATGATTCATGTAAAAGATGTTCCTGCCAAATAATAAAGGTAGAGATTGAGAGAGGAGTGAAGAAAGAGAGGTAAAGGAAGAGAAGTGAAGGAGGGCCAGGAGAAGCCAAGTATTCAGACCTGAATGCCTTGATTTACCCTCCTGAGGATGCTAAACACAGAGGTGTATGTTAGAATCAATTGAAGAGTTTTAGGTAATTTCAGAACTGTGGAAAGTGCTGATTATTTGACAGGGTGTAGCCTGGGAAACCCTTAAGACCAGTGCCCAAACGGAGCAGCACAAGCAAGGTAGAAATGGTGGTAATAGGAGGATAGATGGTATGAGTGCGTGACCACCCTTTCTGTTTCTTCACGGTCCAAGTATGATATTCCCAATATTTGAAAGTTAAGTGCCCATGTAGGAAAGGCAGAAGGAAGCAGAAAAATAGGAATTTATCAGGAATAGGATTTCTAGAGCAAGATTAGGTTAGTTGTAGGAAATAACGTTTTACATGTTTAGTTAGAATATGTAAGTTACAAGCCCATTCATTTATCAAACTGATAAAGAGCTATAATTTTCAAGTGACTTCCAGACTCTTAAACATTATCTCTTTTAATCTCTTCTGTTACTCAGTAGCGTTATTTCCCAAATATTTTTGATTGTCCCACCCCCAGTGGTCACATGTGATTCCCTCACCCCTTGTTCATTAGGTGCTTGAAATCTTTGTTGACCTTGAGCTGTGGGAGGAAATTATGGGTGTTGCTATAGATCAGAGGATTTAAGACTCAATGCGGAGGGCAGGACTTCCAAAATGGCAGAGTGAGGACCTCTGTATATCTGCTCCTTCATAAATTCAATGAAATAGTGGCAAAAGTTGTCAAGATAAATTTTTTCAGAGCTCTGAAAATTAATCAAATGCTTGCAACAATATTCAGAGAGTTTTTTAAAGAAAAATGGCAGAAACTTGGTAGGAAGAGAAGGGTTTATGGCTTTTTTTCTTGACGTATTTTAATCCCTGTTTTTCCAATTCTGTGGCAGTCTTGCAAAACAGCAGCTATACAGCCACTGGAGGAGCAGACTGATTAGCAACTCCTCGAAAACCCCACTCCCAGAGCTTTGCCTCGATGTGATTTGTCTGGCAGCTCCCTGGAAGACCCCACTCACAAGGCATTGTTATTTGACAAGGAGGAAAAGAAAACTTATTTCCAGAGTTGTCATATTAAATTATCTAAAATGTTTAGTTTTCAACAAAAATTATGAGACATGCAAAGAAACAAAAAGGTGTGTCCCATGTGTAGAAAAAAGCAGTCAACAGCAAATAGTGTCCTGAAAGAATTCAAACGTTGGACTTCATAGACCAAGATTTTAAATCAATTATTATGATTAGGTTCAAAGAAATAAAGGAAAATATGTCTAAACAATTAAAGGAAAGCCTAACAACACTCAGCCAGAGCATCAGCAAAAGTTGGGGAACTCACTGGTTCAGGCATTTAAGCTCATCTCTGAACAATTATTAGAAGACTACTAAGTGAAATAAACAATGTTGATCTTAAACAAATAGATAGTCAGTTACTTTTTGCAGGAAAAATGGATTTATTTGGGATCGGCAAAGAATTGCAATTCAGGGTCTGCAACCATAGTGAGCCACATGCAAGTCCCCAGCAGCAAGGGGAGGAGAAATTCTTTTGTAGAGGGGAAAGGGAAGTGGAAGTGTCCACTGCAGGAGGCTGGGAGTTCAAAGTGTAGTGGCTTCTCATTAGTTGAGTTGTGGCAGTCTCTCAGTGGCTGAGCTTCTTCTGGACAAGAAGAAGCCGTCTTTCTTCTTGTCGGGTTCTGCTGTTGACAGAAGGCATGAGAGCTCCTTCTTTTGGCTTCTCAACTCTACTTTAATGAGGTTTCTGTTTATTAATATCCACAGCAGAGACTTAGGTAGCTGCACACTATAGGGAATACAGGATTTATAGAATTCAAGGAAAGTATGATAATGATATCTCATCATATAGATAATATCAATAGAGATATAAACTGTAAAAAAAAGAAAGCCAAATAGACATTCTGGTGTTGGGAATTACAATCACTGAAATAGAAAATTCACTATGCGGGTTCAACAACAGACTCCATCTGGCAGAAGGAAGGCTCAGCAAACTTGAAGTTACATCAGTTAAGATTATCCAGTCAGAGGAACAGAATGAAAAAGAATGAAAAATATGAAAAGAGCCTCGGAGACCTGTGGGACACCATCAGGAATACCAGAATCAACATAATGGGAATTCTAGGAGGAGGGGCGAGGAGAGGGAAAAGGGGCAGAGAATATTTTAAGAAAAAATGACCAAAAACTCCCCAATTTGATAAAAAATGTTAATCTACTCATCCATCCTGCAGGGGTGCCTACATTTCATAGGTGTTTGGTGATTGTGACATCACAGACCTGAGCACATGTGGTTTGGACCCACACTCTGTGCAGCAGAAGGCAATGGAAAACTGCTGCTGTCCTTTCCTTTTTTTATCCATCTCTTTCTTGTAAAGTTTTTTTGCTTTTTAACTTGAAAACCCTATAATGAGACAGTCCAAAATGAAATATGAGATAGTGTTGGAAGATAAGACTCCCAGGTTGGAAGGCACTCAAGCAGTTCTTGGGGAAGAGCGGAGAACAAGTGCAATTAGCATTGTTGCTAATGATGCAATTAGACTAAAGCTAGAATGACAACTGGCAGCTGCAGTGCACAAAGGTGAAAGGAAAGTCAATGCTGTACCACACACACAACTGGAACATGGAACTGAGAAGCATGAACCAAGGCAGACTCAAAATTGTAAAGCAAGAAGTGGAATATGTAAACATTGCAATGCTTGGTGTTTGTGAACTAAAATGGACTGGAATGGACACTTTCAGTCCGATGACTATAAAGTGTTCTACTCTGGAAATGACAGACTCAGAAGAAACAGAGTGGCTCTAATGCTGAAGCAGGATGTAGCAGACACAGTTAGGGGCTCTGCTGCAAGGTCTGACTGAATAATAACAATCAGACTTCTAGGAAAATCTACTAACATAACCATCATCCAAGTCTATGCTCCAACTACAGATGCTGAAGAAAATGACATTGAAAGTTTTTATGCAAATATCCAAGAAGAAATTGATCATACATCAAAACAAGACATGCTGATAATTACAGGTGACTGGTACGCAAAAGTAGGAAATAAAGCAACATTGAATGTCATCAGAAAATTTGGACTAGAGGTCAGAAATGAAGCAAGAGACCAACTCGAGGATTTCTGAGAAGCCAACAATCTGTGCATAGCAAATACATGCTTCAAGCAACCGAACAGACAACTGTCTACGTGGACATCACCAGATGGACAAAATAGAAATCAAATAGACAATGTAATTGGAAGCAGGAGATGGAGAAGCTATATTCTCTCTGCCAAAACAAGACCAGGAGCAGATTGTGGAACTGACCACAAATGGTTCAGATCAAATATCAGAGTAGAGCTGAAGAAGAGACTGAAAGAGTCCCAATGCTAAAACATAGTATAAGCAGCACTCCCAATGAACTTAAAGTACAGATAAAAAACAGATTTGCATTGTTAAACTTAACTGACTGAGAACCAGAAGGACTGTGGACTGAAACCAGGATATTATTAAGGAAGAATGTGAAAAGACAATGCCTCAAGTAAAAAGAAAAGAAAAATCAAGATGGATGACAGAAGGAACACTAAGAATTGTCAAGGACAGGCAAGAAGCAAAAGCGAAAGATGACCAAGTGGGTTAGAATACTGAACGCAGTTTTCCAGCGACTAATACACAGAGGACTATTGTAATGGCCCATGCAAAGAGATAGAAGAAAACAACAAAAAACGAAGAACAAGAGGTCTCTTCCAGAGGATTCAAGAAATCCAAGGGAAATTTAAACCTAGATTAGGAATGCTGAAGGGCCAACAGGGAAGCACATTATCTGATCTGGAGAAAGTAAAGGGAAAGTAGAGACAGTACACTGAAGACCTATGCAGAACAGACTCAAGGATGGCAGCTGCCTTTGAAGAAGATCTCTATGAGGAAGAACCCGTAATTCTGGAAAGTGAAGGGAAAGCTGCCCTGAAAGCACTGGGAAGAAATACATCATCATAGGTAGATGGGATACGGATAGAATTATTTCAAGCCACAGGAGCTGAATCTGTCAAAATCCTAACAAGAATATGCCAACGAATATGGAAAACAAAACAATGGCCTACAGACTGGAAACGATATACATCCCAATCTCCAAGGAAGGAGATGCCAAAGAGTGCAGTAACTACAGGACCATTGCTCTTAAGTCCCATACAAGTAAAGTGATGCTCATGGTGCTGCAGCAAAGGCCTTTTCCTCATATGGAGCAAGGAATGCCTGATATCCAAGATGGACTTTGAAAGGGAGAGGCACATGAGATCTAATTGCGATTATTTATTGGCTACTGGAGTGATCCAGAGAATCTCAGAAGAAGGTTAGTCTATGTGTTATAAATAACAGTAAAGCCTTTGACTGTGTGGATCATAAAAAGTTGTGGGCTGCTCTGAGAGAAATAGTCACGCTCAGCACTTGACTGTCCTGATGTGTGACCTGTATTGTGGACAAGAAGCCACTTCAGGACAGAAAACGTACAGAAAGAATGGTTTCCTGTAGACGAAGGTGTCAGACAAGGTGTATTTTATCCCCCTACCTCTTTATTCTGTGTGCAGAGCATATCACGTGAAAAACTGGGCTAGATTCAGATGAAGGAGGAATGAAAACTGGAGGAAGAAATATCCACAATCTAAGATATGCTGATGACACCCTCTCACTGGCAGAAAGCAGCAATGGCTTGAAATGATGTCTGACAAAATTGAAAGAAGAACGTGCCAAAGCATCACCACATTTGAACATCAAGAGAAAACATCATGACTATAGAAGAAATACACATCTTTAACACAATGAAGACGTTGAAATTGTTAAAGATTTTGTCTCCTTTGTTCAGTCATCAGTTTAAGTGGAGACCGCAGCAAAGAACTCAAGAGAAGTCTGAGACTCAGAAGGGCAGCAATGAAAGAATTAGGAAAGAGCATCAAGTGTAAGGAAGTGTCATTAGAGACCAAGGCCAAGATTATCTCCACCATCGTATTCCAGTTACTATGTACAGGTGTGAAAGCCGGACAGTGAAGAAGGCTGACGTGGAAAAATGGATTCATTTGAAACATGGTGTTGGAGGAGAGCTCTACGGACGCCCTGGACTTCCAGAAAGATGAACAAGTGGGTCCTGGAGCAAACTAAGTCTGATTATTGCTGGATGGAAAAATGATAAAACCGAGGCTGTCCTACTTTGTGCACATCATGAGAAGGCACAATTCCTTGGGGAATACAATAATGCTGGGAAAAGTAGAAGGCAGCAGGAAGAGAGGATGCCCAAATAAGAGATGGATTGACTCCACACAGGAAGCCATAGGCATGAGTCTACAGAAGCTGAGCAGGGCTGTGAGGACAGGACATTGTGGACAGCATTCATTCATAGGGTGGCCAGGAGTTGGAGCTGACTTGACGGCAGGTAACAGCAGTGACAACTCATCTACACTGGTAAAGGTTGACTGTTGTATTCATCTAATGACATGAGTGTCTAGAAAAAATGTGCTGTCTTCCTTTGCTGTCACACACAATACCTCTAATAGCAGATGTGTGTTTCAGGAGCTCTGTGCCAGGAACTGGAGGTAGACCAATATAGATATAGATCTTTCTCAATTTACGATGAGGTGACATCCCTATAAACCCATTGCAAGTTGAAAATATTAAGTTGAAACACACCTAATCTACTGAACATCCTAGCTTAGCCTCACCTACCTTAAATGTTCTCAGAACACTTACATTAGCCTACAGTTGGGCAAAATCGTCTAATCCAAAGCCCATTTTATAATAAAGTTTGGATATCTCATGAAATTAAGTACTGTACTGAAAGGGAAAAACAGAACGTCGTCTGGGTACAGAATGGATGTAAGTGTGTTTGTTGTTTACCTTCATAATGGTGGTGCCTGATGGGGAGCTGTGGCTCAGTGCCGCAGCCCAGCATTATGGGAGAACGCCATATCACCTGTTGCTGGCCAGGGAAAAGATCAAAATTCAAAATTCAAAGTGTGGTTTCTACTGAATGCGTATCACTTTCACACCGTGGTAAAGTCAAAAAGTCTTAAGTCAAACCATCATAAGTTGCAGAGCATCTGTATTGTCTCTTATTTCCCAGTAGGCTTCAGATATGCAACACAGCAACTGACTGAACTCTGGAGAGCAAGAGATAAATCCATAACTTTAGATGGGGTTTTTACTGAGACAGCTAAGAAATATATAGACCAAATGGATAAGATATGAGGAGAGACATAGAGGACCAGAATAACAGAGAGTAATAGGTTATAGCATAGTGTAGGGATGAAATCAGGAGCTCAGGAGAGCTGGGCCAGAGAGCTGAGCAGCTGGTGGTCAGGGTTGCTGATTAAAGCAAAGCCAAATGGAAGTAACAGAGAAGGCTTTAATCACTTACTGTGGTGGAAGAAGTGAGAATCTGAAAGAGGAGAAAGCGTCAGCCTCCCTGTCCCATTTCCCCTCCGTGGAAGGGCGCATCAGCCAAGAGTCCGGTGGATCAGCTCAGACGCAGGCTTGTCTCATTGTTGAGAGAGTCCTGAACAAAAGTCTCCTGCGGTTTTATGGGCCTGGGAGCTGGGATGAGGGCAAGGAGAAAGGGCTAGGAGTGGAAAGATGCTGAGTGCTGAGTCAGAGTGGGGAAAGGTGGCTTCTAGGCTCTCCAATGAGGAGACCTCCAAGTGGAGGAGCTCAGACTAGGACTAGGAATGCAGACAGGCATAGGAGCATGGCTGGCCCAGGCGCCCGAGTCCTTAACTGCAGCCCCTTCTGGAGACCGCAATGCATTGGCTGTGCACCATCTATTGTAGGAAGGGCAACGTTCTCCCAGGAGGCCTGCCAGGCAAAGCCTTGGTACTTGCTCTGGTCAAGCCTGAACAAATCACACTTTTTTGGCCAGGAGCTGAATTCTCAAACATGTAATCAAGGGCCAAACTGCCAGGGTCCTCACCACTGCCACTTAGCTCTGCCCCCGACCGAAAGTCATGGGATCGTAAACCAGTTATTTAACAATTCTGTGCATTGGTTTTCCTATTTTTTAAATGGGAATAAGTTTGTTATAAGAAAGTGTATTATATATTTTATCTATACAAACAGTATCTGGCACATAGTAAGTGCTAAAATTATGATAGCACTTGTTTATATGTATATATAGACACAAACAGCTTGCTCTCTCTATATGTATATACATGATGTGCTTACATATTTTTACATGTATTTTACATATATTTTATATATATTACATATATATGATTTTATACCTAAATGATAAGCATATGCATTCTTTTCATATTCAAATTGAATATTTAAAGTTTGACCATAAAATAGGCCATGCTTTACTTTTGTCACTGTTCACTTCGTATTGACGAGAGCTCAGTCACACGGCCGCAACAAGGGTGTCTTGGAAATGTATTCGAACCATGTGTCCAGAAATAAGGGAAATTAATTTTCGATAGAACAGCTAAAGTCTGTTCTATAGTTTGCCTCTTTCTGGTTACCATCTACCTGTGCATATCCGTTTCCAACTCGTATAATATACTCGCTCTCTCACCAAAAGACAAAATCTAAAATTTCACCCATTACTGCTTCTCAAAGTTCTGGATCTTGGAGAAAATACCCTCCTCTCCTTCAGGAATAAGTATTACTACTCCTGGTCTGCTAACATAAAAACCGGGTAGGTAAATTATCTGTCGCTATCCTTGTACACAATGTACAATGGTGGAGACAGGCATTGGCTATCTATCTACCACAAAAACCCACATTCAGAAAAAGGAAGACATGGAAACACTGTAATCGTTGATTCCTTGCAACAATATTAATTTGCTGGGCCAATGGGGTTAGAAGTTTTTAAAATTAGATTCTGGATCTGTTTTTTGAGAGAATCTCTCCTGCTTCCACCATCTGAGAGTTTTTCTCTTGTCTCTTGTCCCCATAGACAAACCTCGTCAGAGCATTGGAGAATATGCTCCCTTGAAGACTGAGGAATGTGGCACAATTTCTTTTGTTTGAAAGTTCAATAAATTAAAGTTTTATTAGGCCATAATATTGGATTCTAGGGGCATACAAATCATTCAAAAACATATCAGGTTTCTAACCTATTTGTCTTCAATATCTCCCACATTCCAGAAACCAAAGCCAAGGCCTGAGGGTCTTCTGAAACAATAGGCTGGGCTGGGAAGGCCAAACTTTTAATTAAACCTTTGCCATAAGGTTGTGCCTATATTTAATTGAGAAAACCTGATAGACCTTTGACCGTCAAGTCCTTTTCATTCCGCTCTTGCTGTAGGGGATCGAGAAGCACTTGGCTTATACACTCATGCCCCACATTTCTGGATCCTCTCGGTTCCTTTTCATTTATGCTTGAAAACTCGTCTATTTTAGCCAGCTATTCATACATTGCTATAAACAAGTCACACTGATCACACAGAGCCTGAGACCGTTCTGGCTGTTTCCCACTTTCTACGAAGCAGCGGGTTTCCTGGGCACTTGGTCTGCCTTCCAAATTACTGTAGGCAACTAAAATATCAAATGTTTTTCCACGAAAAAAAAGTTTCTCCATTTTCAGTCTGTGATATTATTTCCTTGCCATCTCCTTTTTGGTTGCTAAATGAATGACACGTATTTTAGGTTTTGGTTATGACACCATCCCATTTCTGAATATTAATTCTTTTTTATTGTATCTGAAGTACATACACATTTTAAATGATGTTAAGCAGGTAGCCTGCTTTCTGAAGACTATTTCTTAAAGCTATCTACTAAACTAGTGATTTTCCAACTTCTTCTTTTGCTACAACCCACAATAAAAACAAAATTTATATTGTCATCCAGTAAACATGCACACAAACGCATGCATACCAGATGGGCCAACAGGGATGTCTAAACTAGGATGCTTCTAGCAAACCTGCATATCTGAATACTGCAAATTCCCTTTCTGCTGCTAGACCGATTTTTCAAAAGAGATTTGTAAAAACTGCAAAAAAATTGAAAAATACTAAGCATTTAGCAACGGTATGACAGCTAGTTTAGTCCTTTGAGATCCTAAAATCTCAAAAGGTGAATTCTGTATATTAATTATGGTATTATATTTATTAAATAGTGACCTTATGATTAAAAGTGAATAATAAGTATCATCCATCACATGATAACTAAGTTTTATTTAAAGTTACATATGCATCTTTTCACGTAAAATTTATATCCTTAAACATTACTTTACAGTGTCAATTGATCCAACTTTAACAGTACTTAGAAGGATCAAGAATAAACAGTGGGTAAAACATCAACCATTTTGCTATCCAAAAGAGGTCTTTATTATTATAATTACCAATAAAAAAAGATACTGGCTTACTATTGAAGCACTGGTTTCTATAAAAAGAAGTTAAAGGCACTATGGGAGTTGCCTGGTGGAGTAGTGGTTAGGTTTGCGTGCTCCATTTGGTGGCCTGTGGTGTGGGTTCGGATCCTCGGCACAGACCTACACACTGCTCATTAAGCCATGCTGTGGCAGCATTCCACATACAAAATAGAGGAAGATGGGCACAAATGTTAGCTCAGGGACAATATTCTCAAGCAAAAAGAGAAGATTGGCACAGATGTTAGCTCAGGGTCAATCTTCCTCACCAAATAAAAAGAAAAGAAAAGAAAAGAAAAAAGGGACTATGTAATTTCCTAAAGCTTAAAGGTTCACAGAGGTGCAACTTAATGTGGAAGGAGAGCAAATTCTAAAGTTGACTATTAAGATGAAATAGAATATTATCACAGCATCCTTAAGCAACTCTTAAATTAAAGGGAAATTCAAATTTGGAAGCTCAAAAAGAAAGGATATTTTGGTTTATTTGTTTCTCTGTACTTATGCCATGGTCTTTCAATTTGCAATCTTTTTTTTTTAAGGCCTGTTCACAGGACACCGTCTGAACACAACACGGTGTGGAGGACGCTGAGAACGATTCCCAATTTAACGTCTCAGCTAAGTGATGAGCATCTGAAAATACTTAGTAAGAATATCATTTCCGAAACCTGGGTAAAAGGCAGCACAGGTAACAGGCTGAGAAGGAGGGAAATATTCAAGATCAAATGCACGTCACTATTTTGAGTTCTCTATCATCATGATATTCATAATTTCACTTGACATGTTAAAAAGGTACTACTGGATGTATTTCATTTGTAAGGTCGTAAGTATTGAAATGGATAACATTTCACATTTTAGTACTTAGGTTTTAAAGGTACACACTTGTGTTTCTCCACCTTGAGCCTGAATGAGAATCTACTAGGGGACTCACTGAAACATATTGCTGTGTTCGCCCCTAAAGTTTCTGGTTCAGCAGGTCTGCATGGGGCTTAATTTGCATTTCTTATAATATTCCAGGTGATACTGCCAGTCTGGGGACTGACTGTACTTTGAAAACTACTCATTGACTTACACATTTAATAACAATCTGGCATTGGTTTTCATAGTTAAGACAGCAAGTGGTCAAAGTGATTATTTGATCCAGGAACTGATCTAGATATTGGAAGAAAACCTTTCCAGACGGACTTTAGTTTCCCAATTTTAATTTCAAGTCCCTTTACCAATGACATATTGGGTATACGATTAGAAGTATTTTATATTTTAATTTTTTGGGGGGAGTATACAAATAAGCAAGCACAGAGTCACACCCTTCCCCCCAAACCAACAGAGCTCAACATCACTTTTTGCATTTATCAAGTACCTACTAGAAAAGAGGGACCAAATTTATTTAATACATTCTTAGTGTTAGGGATATCCCTTATTTATTCCTCACAGTAGCAAATAATACTAGATATTATTATTATTATTCTCTACAGTTGAGGACCCTAAGGCACAAAATATTGTGTAGCGTATTTCTTAGAATTAAATTTCAAACAAGCTTTAGCCTTAATGTATAAAGTGCATGTCAGGATCATGATATTTAAAATCTAACTGGAATTTTGGAGAACATGTGTCTATTGAAAACATTTACATATTTTGAGAGTTTTCCTCCAATGGTCCTCTCTCATAATTAGTTTCATTTAATCTGACATCAAACAATGAAAATTAAATCATAGGAGTTTTGCAGAGGATAAAATGATTTTAAAGGGAAAGAAAGAACAAACTTTCAGCATTGCTTTCCCATTGGCTTGGGATAGTAATTAAAACATTAATTTGTTTTGTCATAAATCCCTGAAATTATATTTATTATGGTAAAAAATATGGAAACAACTGAAATGCGCTTTAATAGAAGAGTACACATACACTGTGATATGTCTGTTCCATGGAATTCTAGGCAGTGGTTAAAAGGAATGAGGTAAATCTATACATATTGATGTGAAAACTTATTAAAGGCAGTAAAGAAAAATAAGACAAGTGAGGAATTATATAAATACTATGATCAATTGATCATATTTTCATAAATACTTCAGATTTATAACTCAGAAATTATATATACTTATGTGTGCGCATATATAAAAAATATATAGTAAAAAATATGTAAGAGCAGATCCAGAAGGACATTCCAAAAATACAAAAATTTGAGGCCAGCCCCATGGCCTAGTTGTTAAGTTCGGTACGCTCCACTTCCATGGCCTGGGTTCAGTTCCCACGTGTGGACCTACACCACTCGCCAGCCATGCTGTGGCCATGCCCCACACACGAAATAGAGGCAGACAGGCACCGATGTTAGCTCAGGGTGGATCTTCCTCAGGAAAAAGAAAAAAAAAAAGTAGGTAGCTCTAAAATTGTTTCCTTAGCAGAGGGGCAGTGAAGGGGAGCAATTCTTTCTTCTACATGTATTTGTGTTGAATTTTCCACAATGAATGTGTGTTCATGTTAGTGTTTGTAACCACATATTTATTTTTTTAAAGCTTTTAAAATTACAATTAGAAGCAAATATTGTATTCTGATGGTATCAATAACTCAGGTGATTATTAAAATATGAACTTTCATTCTTTGACAAATATCAACTTTAATTTCTTTATATTAAAATAAGCTATTCCAACTCACACTTGAATGGGGCATACTCTCAAATACTTTAAAAAAATTTAGAAGTCTCTGTTTACATCTACCTGTGTTAAAGTCCTTCTCTTGAATTTGTAAGACATCTAATTCTGACAGCTCAGATCTGGTTCACTATCAAAGCAGTCAACTCATTAAACATCTGACCTTTGTAAATTGCTTTGTTCTTAAGAAACAAGCCCAACCGCCGTGGTTCTCTCTCCGTGTTCTTCATTCCTGTGTGCCTTTCCTCTCTCCGCTGTTGGTTGAAGTGCCCCCAGGTGCCCCTCATCACCAGGCTGCTGACTTTCAATCTGCTGCTGGGGCTTCCCTTTCTCGCCTGCGATCCCACACAGCTGCGCGCACCTTCTGGTCTCTCTTCTGGCCCAAGGTTCTTTGGAGCTTCGTTATTTAAGGCAATTCCCTAACCTTACCATTACTCACTCAGCCTTCACTCATTCGGTTTTCTGAAACAATAAAATATTAACAGGGATAGCAATATTATGATTTTAAGAACTGAATAACACATAGGCATATCTCTAGTTTAAGTGAGTATGGTACTAAAACATGATTACTATATTAATACTATATTATTTATTTGCTATATTAAGATTACTATATAAAGGATTACTTATATTACTATAATAAAAATACTATATATAATACATATTACATATAGTAGTCTCTTTCTACGTGCTATATAGGTACATAGATCTAGTTTGCTTAATTCAGATGATCTCAAGAGATTTCCATTGCATCTCTTATTTTATGGCTTGGGCAGGAGGCATTTTTTTCGAGTGGTAACATAAAGCTCATGAAAACTAAAATTAGCTTGCTTGAAAATCCAGTTTAGTGGCTAATCTAGAATTAGATCCTAGATCAAAATTTCGTTACAACTGCCTTTATGTTAACGGTGAAACATTCCCATGAAATGATTGATATAGAGGTTTTACTTTTATGTCTATATCGTCTGTATTGTTTTCTGTACTTGAAGTCCGTTAGGTCATACAGTGTTATTTCTCTTCTATTTTTTCATTTTACTGCTAACTTTTATGAAGTTCTATCTCAAAAACACTATAGCTCCTCATTTGAATAAAATCTTATATTTATTCTTAATTCTGAAAAATATTTTTATATTATAAATTTGTAACATTTCCTTAAGCTGCATAGACTTGATTTTCTGTCTGGTTTAAATTTCATTTCACATATTATGAAAACACGGTAGCTAAATCTCATGAAAAATGTAGTGGGCATCTTTTTTAGATATAAATTAACCATAATTCAAATAATATACTCTCAGAATAGCATATTATTTTATAATAATAAAATATTTAGTCCTACCATGAAGACCACAGCTCTGTTAACGAGGCCTTGAGGAATGTGCATTGATCCTAAAGAATATATATGCTTTCACTGCAGCTTAGGTGCTCTTTATGACTCGAAGATTCATCCTTGGAAGCTGGCCAGAAGTCTTTTTCAGTCTCTGTCCATATTGTGAGAACCCAATCCCATTTCTACTTTTCCCTATCCAAGAGACGATTGTGAAGTTTTGAGAAAATTAATGCAACAACAACGGTTCTTCAATCTCAGGACAATACCAGAGACCCTTGCCATCATACTTATTTCTCTAATATTGCCATTGAATCTTACTTTTGAACTTATAAGCAGCGGTGATATCTGAAATATTTATCACCTGATCAGAACATGTGCTCCCCAGTCACCATGAACGCTGCCCTGAAGAGTTGGGGTGGGTGTATTAGTAATAGAAAGCCCACATGCGTAACTTCCTCCACTTCTGTTACCGAAATATTTTCAATTACTAAAGAACTGCTTTTCAGGTTGCTTTATATAATTGTACTGCTCTATATGTAAAATTTAATAGTTTTTTAAAAATCTACCTGATTTTATTGGAAAAAATAATCAGAGTAGAAGTAATACTTGTTCAATCTCTCTAGGCTAATTCTTAGATTGTCATAGTTCAGAAGAGTTGGCAGCTTTGCCCAACCATGAGGAGTCATTTTTCAATAATGCTTTTTGTACGCTCTTGTCACATGCAAAAAAGGGAAGGTGGTCCTGTGTTGAATGCTTAGGAAAGAAAATTGCGTCGAACTGGTTCCCATTTCTTACAATAATACAATCATCAATTCATTGATTTAACGCCCACGTATTGAGTGCTTGCTGTGTGCTAGTGACTGTCCTTTGGACTTAGTTTCTAGGATGGGAGACAGAAAAAAAGCATTAAGTGAAAGCATAATATAATTTCAGGAAATACGTTGTACGAAAAAATAAAACAGAGCAAAGCAACAGAGAGAGGCTGGAAAACGGAAGAAGAGTTCTTTGAATGATGAAGATAATGATATTAATTATATATTTTATATAATGTTTATTGATCTGGCACGATTCTAAATAATTTATGATTACTACCTTGCTTAATACTCTCAAAACTGTATGAAATGTATGGTTACTATGCTCCTTATGTAGAAGAGGAGCTTGAGGAATAGATCTGAAGCCAGCTGGACAATGTAATACGGCACGATGGTCAGAAACCACGTGTACAAGATGTCTTGCTGTGTAAATAAGCAAGATAAGAACTGAAAAATGACACCTTTAATTTGATATTTGAAAGGTGGTAAAATTTTTGAAGGTAACGCTGTCTTCAGTGTTTTAGGGCAGCCTTTCCTAAAGAGTGTTTGTGGAGTTCAGCTGCAGATAATGGATGTTAAAATAGCTGGAAAAATAAACAAACCAGAGAAACACTTGTGGGCATGACAGGTTAAGGACCTCCAAGAATCCAGAAATGGAATAAAAGGACGGGCAAAGACTGTCAATATCAGTCTTTTCTGATCTTGTTCAGAGCTCTGGAAAAGACCTTCCACAGTTCAAGGAGTGTTTATTCAAGAAAAATGGTGGAATTTTGGTAAGAATAGTGAGTTTTGTGGCATTTCCCTTCGCTGTTCCCATGACACTAGATGCCAGCTCTGCAGTGGCCTTGAGAGCTGTGGCCTTACAGCCACAGCCACGTGAAGGCCAGTCTCCTGAGAGCTGCTGGAGGGGGAAGGGTAGGTTTGAGTATTTCCACAAAGTTCTGATCCAAGAGATTTGTCACAATTTGACCTGTACTGTGGTTTCCAGGAATAGGCACATTTACAGAACCATGACAGATGAATACATGCATCAATCGGTCCTGCAGGTAACTTCCAACCAGTATAACCTTGAAAGTTTGTTCAAGAACAAAATAATTCTTGTTGAATGATAGTCTGAAATAGAGGTGGCTCATTCACCCTTCCAGATAAAGTGATTTTGGATTATATGGGTTAGTCCTACAGTCGTATGCCCAGATGCCGTCTTTCTGACCTTCCCGTATAGAAGTGATTTTTAAGTCCTTGGAAATACGCTCATGCCCTTGTATAGGGTATTTGAGTAATGCGCTTTGTGAAAAGTTTAGTTGTGTTTATGCTATATTGTTTTCTTTTGTAAGAACTTCTAGGAGAAATACATTCAATAGTATTGATACTTCTAGTCGTTTTTTAAATCTCTTGTAATTGCTACATCAGGTAACTGACCGTGTTAAAAATTTTTAACAGTAAGGAAAATGGAGCAAAAGTTGTTCCCTTATTCAATATTATCTCCGTGCAAATATGTAGTATTTCATGGAATTTGTTTTGTAATTTAATTTTTTCTTGCCTTCAATTTTTTCTTACCCAATGTTCCTTCATTCTATTTCTTCACTGATTTTTAAAGCAATATTGTATATATTTTTGTAAGCTCACTTATTATAACTTTTTAGATAAAGTAGAGTCTAAATGAATTAATGAAGTCTTTTACTGAAAATAATCAAAGGCTTTGACCTTAATATGCATGTTATAGATATAAGCAATTTGAAATATGAAATTTTCTTAGTATTTCTTTTAGTAAGAAGAACTAAGTAAAATAATTAAGCAATAATAGGTTTTAAGGTTATTAAAAACAATCACCAACAATTTGTAAAATTATAAAGTCTTCCTTTACGAAATCTCTACAACTATTTGACAAGAAGTATCAATATTGAGAGGCTGTTCCAAGGGAAGACCTGTGCTCAAAATAAATGAAATAAATTTTTTATCATCCCTTCCAGTTAGCTCTATGATAATATTTATTTGGGGTTTTAATCTTAAAATAAATATCCAGTTCTACTTGTACATTGTCTTCCACAAGTTATATCAATATTCTAAAAAGTTTACTGGGCTCGTGCCTTAAAATAACTACTCCTGGCACCTTAAGGGAGGAAAAACCATCCCTAAACACAAAACCCCATCCCCAAAGATGCCTTACTATATTAAAAGCTATGAAAGTCCATTCATTGCTTTTGTTATGTTATCTCTGGGACCATTAGACCTTATAACGGGGACTCCATAAACTAAATCACTTGGCTTAAAATGCACATAACTTCTCGATATTTCCCTAAGCTCCCACCTAATGGACTGAGAAGAAAATAGGCCATCAAGGAGTTTTATCTCATTGCTCAATAGACAAAATTCTAAGAAAACAATGGGTTGTTCCCCAGATGTTTTGTAAGATTCTTTGGAGAGAAATACAACAGAGGATCATTAATTAAGCTTTTATTCATTCAACAAGTATTTACTAAATGCCTAAAATAATCCAGGGAATGTGCTGCGGGCTGGACACTCTGAGTCAGAGTCCGAGGTCCTCCTCTCAAGAGGCTGCAGTCTAGGGGCGGAGACTGGAAACACGCAGTCCATGACAGAATCCTGAGAGGAGAGGTCCCTGGGGAGGGGTGCTCACTGGGATAAATGAGAGCTGGGCAGATGTCATGAAGGCCTTACCTCATAGATTGATGACACTTGAACTCAATTCTGTAGGCCACGTGAGAATTAACCAGGTACAGTGTGATCTCACTCACCCAGCTATAGCTCTTCAAAATGGGTGAATCCTTTCAGAAAGTTTGATTCCAGCTGAAGGTTCTGTGTCCCAGAGATTCCCAGCAAGGAATTCACAGACATTTTTCCTTTAATCAAACTTTGTGTTTGCCCTTTAACCTTCTAAAAAGTTACTGCCAAAATGATTAACTAAACTTTCCCTTATTAGTATTCTTCTTTTGAACATCTTTTGTTCACAATACGAGTGTGGTTAAGATATATTTTAAAATACGAGGTCCCGCACCAGGAAATTTCTGCAAGTCCTTGTGGAAATATTTCTTTTGCCTTTCACGTTACGCAAGTTGGCTAGATAAACAATTTTGTGAGAATTATGTCCAACCAACCTCATTTTATTAAATTCCTTTACTTTTGCAAAGTCTGAGAATCAAGATTTAATTCCACTTTGATCTATATTGTTTTAATTCTTATAGTCAAATTTTTCCTAGATGCTTGGAGTATTCTTTTTTCGTGAAAGTTACGTGAAATAATTTTGCGTATCTTGAAAATTTGAACTAGGAGCCTATGCTATTTGTTTCTTTGAGTTTAGAGATTTCAAAAGCTTGTATTTATCTTGAAGTATTAATAAACATCTTTTTTCTCACAATTAATAAATTTAATACTACTTTGTGATTTCTAAGTAGTATTTTAATTATTTGAGAGCGTAACTCATTTTTCATGGTGTTTATATCATTTGTCCATATATTTGAGGACTGATTTTAGATATTACTTGAATACGATCTGAGAATTTTCTGTTTCTGTTATATTTCATATTTTTTTCTTGATTCTTCATTTTAGACTCAATTTATAATGCTATTTTTTGTTGTTTGAGGATTTTCTGTTTTTCTCTCCAAATATTTGTATGAAGTTTCTCTGAAGTTCATTTCACTCTGCATATGCTTCTGAAGGTTCTTTTAAATGATTTTATTTTCAAATTTCTTCCAAACTAATTTTGATAGATTCATAAACAAACCAGCTATGTTAATTTCAGGAAATAATTTAGGGTCAATTTCTGAACTGAAATTTGTAACAAAGTAGTAAGAATTTTTTCAATCCTCCATTATAAAATCTATAAAACTAACTTCTATGTATATATATAAGTATATATATGTGTGTGTGTATATAAATACTTATATGTACACATATGCTACACTGCGGAAATACACGTTTAAGATAATGCACACACATACCCACATAGAGAGCACTCCTGTGTGGGTATGCGTGTTTGTGGCTTTGTACGTGTGTGTGTATCTTCAGATGTTGAAATATATTTGAAACCTCCAGAAATTAAGGTACTTTGTGACTTTTGACAAGTTATTTAATCATTCTGAGCCTTAATTTCTCTATCTGGAAAATAGACTAATGATATATGATATTCGAGTTATTAGAAGGATTAGTGTTAGAGAACCTTTCACAGTCACCGCAAATATTTGATGCTTGGTATGTGGCGCTTACTCTTCACGGCCAGTTAGCGTATTTGGATGACAGAAAGAGCTGTGTTTCCAGATTATGGAAATCTAGATAGAAAGGCTGTTTCTTAATGAGCCATTTTTTTTAGGAATAGCGACTCAAACCACTTATTAAGGTCTAAGCACGTTAACCTCGTGGAGAAAATCTAGGGAAAGATATTGTTACAGTTCTAACCAAGCGCTCTTATTTTGCTCAGTAATTAACAGCATCCTTTTTGATGAGCTCTCTTTAAATTACACTTTGTTTTCTTGTGAAAAACTATACTACCAAATCCCTGTCTGGACTTATTTTTGTCTTTACCATAAACATGTATTCATAGTTACACATATATTGACGTCTTTAAAAAACATTTTAAACTAACATCTATTACTTTGAAATGTGCTTTTTTTTTTCCGCTTAAAATGAAACTTGATACCTATCTGGGTCACACATATAGTCTTACTTTACCATAATTGAAACCATATTCCTACCAAATATAGATTGAGAGAAAGGGAGTGGGGAGAGAAAGAGAGGGAGGGAGAAGGAGAATGGGGATGCTACGCTGACTTACGAGGGCCAGCACTGTAAGGTGGGGCTGCAGCCGCCTGCCTCCTGGACCAGCACTTGATCCATTATGGCGCCTTATTTTGAAAAGAGAGAAGAATCGATCCATAGTAAATCATTTAAAATCGTGTCTTCCTAATATTAATACCAACATTTGCTTTTACAATACGGTTCCCCCCTTGCATTTCAAGTGCAGCCACCAACTTTGTAGATAAGTGGAGTGAGCAGCTTCTGCAATAGCTTAATTTGACTGGGGTTTTTTTGTAAGTATAATTGGAGGGTTGATGAGATATTTTCTGAACAAAATATTGTCCATGGTTCTCAAATTCTCCAAATTTATTTAACTCCTTAAGGGCCTCCTTAATATTAAAGCTATTCTTATTATGCAAGTGTGAAAATTAATGCCTTGTAAGCAGATTATTTAGTCAAGTTCACCGTCTCTGGGCTGAGGCCTGAAGGGAAAGGAAGATTTTCTTCCGAGGAACAGAAAAGTTACATTCGTCACTTTAGACGAACATATTTTATGGTTAGAGTTAAGTGAAATTCCAACAATGGCCACACAGAAATTATGTTCAGCTGTGAGTAATAGAAAACCAAAGGGCACTGATTTACGGAAATTGGGGGATTTATTTACATTACATAATGAGGAGTCACAAGACAGGTGGTTTGAAGCTGTCAGGGTGACACCTCTGAGATTCTCCTTGCCTTTTCCTCGTAGTCGTGAGACGGTTGATGCAGATGCAACAGCATGTCCCTCCCTGTTCTAGGCAGCAAGGAAGGGGGAGTGGTGTTCACATTTGGAAAGCAAACATTCTCCCAATGTTTTATAAAAAAGAATGATGTCACATGTAAGCGTGTCTGGGAAATGTAGTTTTTAAACTGGTTCATGCAACACCCAATAAAATTGTGGTTTTGTTAGTAAAGGAAACAGAAAATTCATATTGGGTAGGCAATCAGCAGCCCTTGCAATACAGTTATTTCACACAATGCATTTCTTTTCACGACTTTTATTCTATGCTAAGAAGTGCCTGTTAACTCTATTTAAAAAGAGAATATAAATGTATATATTGGAATACACATTTCCCCTACCTGCTTTCTTCCCCTATGTAATTGGTCAAAACCATCAGGAGTCTTACAAAATTTTATCATCTTTTACCATTACGTAGTACTTACTACAATGTTGTCTTCATACGGCTTATCTGATAGCTATTAAAAAACTATGTTTCTGCAGTGCCCTTGCCACGCAGTTTAGATGTTTAATAAGCAGTGATACTGTACCACCCAGAAAGGAATCTATTTTAAGCTCAGACATCCAAGCAAACATAACCCTTGCTTCAAAGAAGACTGGAAATCTCTCTCCTGTAGTCATCGTGTACAGATGACAACCAAGAAAGGCCTCCTAATAAGAACTCAGTTTAGGAAAAATCAGAGAAGGCAAGCAGTTGGCATGCCTTAGAGCATTAAAAAAAGACGCACAATTGTCCCTGAAAATCAATTTGTAAAGTTGCTATGTACAGCAAGTTAATAAGCAAAGTGTGAGAAAAGATCTTTTCATAGCACTTGAATAATTTTCTCCCATTCTATAAAGTAATGCAGACAGTTGAGAAACAGAGAGACACCATCCACTTCTCATGCCCTGCTTCTCCAAAAGGACAGGCTTCAGAAGAACTAGAAGTGATTTAAGTTGCGTTCAAAATGCTCACAAATGAATACCACTGAATTAATAGTAGGTATATATGGTTGCTTACATAAAACAGGCAGAATGGCCTTTTTGAGGGGAGGGTAAAATTTTTAAAATGCTCAAGGGCTATTCTGGTGCTATTTTTCTCACATCTTAAATTTGTTAATCGTGATGTGTTACCGTGGTTCTTTCCTGGAATCTATCAGTTTTATAAGAGGATTGGTTACGATAAATAATTGTCAGGAAAGAATGCCGCAAATGTGTAGACATGCCTTTGTTATTCTTGGTATTCCAGTAGATTAGTTGTGAATGTCTCGGTAGTACCTTAAAGTCATTGTCCTTGCTTAAGCTAAAGGAATCTGCTTAAAGCAACACAAATGTAGCATGTGTGGTAGTCGTATCCGTAGCCAAGAGCCTGGGAAATAAAGTCGACAGTGTATCTTTTTTGGTTTTGTTTTGTTTCAGTCATTGCAAACGATGGATTTTATATAATACTGAAAGGCCTAGCTAGACCTCAAACACGGGTATATAAAAGTCTGGTGGAAGAAAATGAGTCAAAAGCCTCCTTCATAGCTCAGAATTACCACAGCTTTGTTTTTGATGAAGACTTCAAAAACTCTCTCCTTGCTGGGCTGCGCATACCTTCGTGTGACTCAATGGTAAGAAATGAATATTTGCTTTTTCCATAAGCACTAAAGTATCATTATTGTAACATTTTCTCTCTTCCAGATATTTAAATCCAGATATCTTTAGTAGTTCTGAAATATTCAGGATAATATATGTTTTAAAAATAAAAATTATGCTATTACTATTGAACTTGAAATGTGTTGAAAAATTTTAACGAGGGATGCCTTCAACAACACGCTGCCCACTCCCAGGGGTGGTGTAGGGCATTTGATAACTGAGACAAGGCCAATGTGGTTGAATCACTGAATGAGGAATGGGGGTAGTTGTGCTAAGGGAGATCGAGCAGGTGATTCAAGGAAAGGGAGATAGAAGACAGATCACTCAGGGCCTTTTAAATCAAGTTAAGAATGTGTGCTTCTCCTGTTTACATCCAGAGCAAGGCTAAGGCAGTTAAGCAGTTGATTCCATCACCAGCAGAAAGTCTTATTTAAAGAAACTCCTTTGCTTATATGTCATATTTCAAGACTATCAACAGGTCGAGAAATAAAAGCTCAATGTCTTTCTTTATCTCTGGGTACTCCACATGGGGGTCGGATCTGGTTTGACTAGAATTGTGGCTAAAAAAACAGATTTTGATTCAGAGTGGTCAAATGTTCAGATTAGAAAAGAGTCAAAGGAACCAATTAAAGCCAAATTATTTCACACTATGAATTGAAGTCAGGACAACCTAGAACATTCTCAAGTTCAAGAAGAATGAGGATGGATATAACCAAGAAAAGAAAAACAAGGATAAAAAATGAAACAAGAACATAAAAGTATATTGTCAATCACACACACATAGGTAATGTTTCTAAATCTTCTTTCCTGATAGGGATGGAAAATAATGCCACACACCATGTACCTGATACCATTTCAATCTGCTTTAGAAAAAACTATCACAGTTAGCACAGCAGCTGTAATTAGGGTGGCTACTTGGTTGACTTTGAAGTAGCCAACCGCAATCTTCCAGGATCTACTTGTTTGTTTTTTGAGAGAAAAATTCATGAATTAAATGGGAGTATGATGGGACCACCACTTCTGAATCCTGCGTTAGGTCTGTGATGACCATACTAATCTCTGTCATTCTACCTGGGATGTAGTACTGTTTGTTTTTTTTTCCCCAGCTTTATTGAGGGATAATTAACAAATAAAAATTGTATGTATTTAAGATGTATGTTTTCATGTTTTGATATATGTATACCTTGTGAAATGATCACCACAATCAAGCTAATTAACATATCCATCATCTCACATAGTTAGCATTTTTGTGTGTGTGGTGAGAGCACTAAAGTTCTTCCCTCTTAGCAAATTTCAAGTGTACAATTCAGTATTGTTGACTGTGCTCACTATGCTACCTGTTAGATCTCCAGGTCTTACCTTGCATAACTGAAAACTTTGTGCCCTTTGACCAATAGCTCTCCATTTCCACAACTGGCAGGATTTCCTTCTTTTAAAGGCTGAACAATATCCCATTGCATATATATAACACATTTTCTTTACCCATTCATCCATGAATAGACATTTAAGTTGTTTCCCTGTCTTGACTATTGTGAATAATGCTGCAATGAATATGGGAGTGCAGAAATCTTGAGATACTGATTTCGTGTCTTTGGGTGTATACCCAGGAGTGGGACTGCTGGATTATATAGTAGTCCTATTTTTAATTTCTTGAAGAAAATCCATACTGTTTTCAATAATGGCTGTACCAATTTACGTTCCCACCGTGTACAAGGATTCTCTTTCTTCCATATCTTTGCCGACACTTAACTTTCATCTTTTTTATAACATTCATTCTACCATATGCGTGAGGTGATGTCTCTGTGGTTTTGATTCGTGTTTCCCTTATGATTATGATGCTGAACGCCTTTTCATATACCTTTGGGCCATTTGCATATCTTCTTTTGAGAAAATGTTTACTTAGGTTCTTTTCCCATCTTTTAATGGGATTATTTGTTTCTTTGCTATTGCGTTGTGTGAGCTCCTCATATATTTTGAATATTAACCTCATCAGATATACGGTTTGCAAATATTTTCTCTCATTCCATGGGTTGCCGTTCACTCTGTTGATTGTTTCCTTTGCTCAGCAGAAGCTTTTTGGTTTGACACAATCTTGCTTGTCTATTTTTGCTTTTGTTGCCTATGCTTTTGTTGTCACATCCAAAAAATCATTGGCCAGATCAACATCAGGAAGCTTTTTCTCTAATTTTCTTCTAGGAGTCTTATGTTTTCAGGTCTGACATTTAAGCCTTTAATCCATTTTGAGATGGTTTTTATAAATGGTGTGAGATAAGGGTCCGTGTTCATTGTTCTGCATGTGGATATCTAGTTTTCTGCCGTTCCATAGGCGCTTTTTCATTTTCTTGATGGTTTCTTCTGTTGTGGAGAAGGTTTTCAGTTTGATGTAGTCCCTCTTGTTTAGTTTTCCTTTTGTTGCTTGTGCTTTTGGTGTTGTATGTCAAGGAGCTTCTTTCCCGTGTTTTCTTCTAGTTTTACCATATCAGATCTTATGTTTAAGTCTTTAATCCATTTCAAGTTTATTTTTGTGAGTGGTATAAGGTAAGGGTCTAATTTCACTTTTCTTGTGGTTATCCAGTCTTCCCAGCACTATTTGTTGAAGAGACTATCCTATCCCCATTGAGTGTTCTTGTCAAATGTTAGGTGACTGTATATGTGGGGGTTTATTTGAGATCTCTGTTCTGTTCCATTGGTCTATGTGTCCATTTTTATACCTGTACCATACTGTTTTAATTATTATAGCTGTGTAGTATAGTTTGAAATCAGGAAGTGTATCTACAGCTTTGTTCTTCTTTCTCAGAATTGCTTTGTCTATTCAGGGTCTTTAGTGGTTCTGTACAAATCTTAAGATGTTTTTATTTCTGTGAAAAATGCTGTTGGAATTTTGATAGGGATCGCATTGAATCTATGTAGGGCTTTGAGTAGTATTGACATATTGATATTAATTGCCCAATCCATGAACATGAGATACTTTCCCATTTGTTTGTGTCTTCTTAAATTTCTTTCATCAAAGTCTTACAGTTTTTGTTGTTCAGAGCTTTCACTTCCTTGGTTAAATTTATTCCTAAGTATTTTATTGTTTTTGATGCTATCATGAATGGGATGGTTTTCTTTATTTCTTTTTCAGATGTTTTATTGTTTTGTTTGTTTTTGTTTGTTTTGTTGTCAGTATATATTTTTTCCAATCTATGAACACAGGATGTCTCCATTTATCTGTGTCTTCTTTAATTTCCTTCATCAGTGTTTTATAATTTTCAGTGTACATGTCTTTCATCTCTTTGGTTAAGTTTCTTCCTAAATGTTTTATTATATTTTTTATTGGTCTTATAAATGCAATTGTTTTCTTAATTTCCTTTTTGTAGTTTGTTCCTTGTGTATAGAAAAGCCACTGATTTTGTATGCGGCAAAATTTGTATTCCTGGATTCATTTATTATTTCTAACAGTTTTTGGTGGAGTCTTTGGGGTTTTGTACATATGGGATCACATGTGTACATCTGAGAACAGAAATTTTATTTCCTCTCTTCCAATATGGATGTGGTTTCTTTCTTTCTTTTCTCCTCCTCCCCTTCCTCTTCCTTCTTCTTCCTTTGCTTCCTCCTCCTCCTCCTCCTTCTCTTTCTTCTTTCTCCAATTGCTCTGTCTGGGACTTTAGTACCATGTTGAATAGAAGTGGCAAGAGCATGCATCCTTGCCTTGTACTGGATCTTCGAGAAAAAGCTTTCAGTTTTTCCTCCATTGGTTATGATGTTGGCTGTGGGCTTTTCATAATAGCCTGTACTGTGTTGAGGTACACTCCTTCTACAGCTATTTTGTTGAGTGTTTATCATGAATGGGTGTTGAATTTTGTCAAATGCTTTTTCTGCATCAGTTGAGATGATCATGTAGTTTTTATCTTTGTTAATGTGGTGCATCGCATTGGTTAATTTACAAATACTGAACATTCTTGCATCCCAGGAATAGATCCAACTTGGTCATGGTGTATAATTCTTTTAGCATACTGTTGAATTCAGTTTGTTAGCATTTTATTGAGTATTTTTGTATCTACGTTCCTCAGAGATATTGGACTACAGTTTTCTTGTGGTTTCGTTGTCTGGCTTTAGTGTCGGGGTGAGATTGGCCTCACAAAATGACTTTGGAAGTGCTCCCTCTCCTACTTTTTGGAAGAGTTTAACAATGATTAGTATTGATTCTTCTTTGAATATTTGGTAGAATTTACTTGTGAAGTCATTCTCTCCTAGGCTTTTCTTTGCTGGGAGATTTTTTATTACTGATTCATTTTTCTTATTTGCTATTCATCTGCTCAGGCTTCTAGTTTTTCTTGATTTACTTTTCGTAGGATGTATCTTTCTAGGAATTTATCCGTTTCTTCTAGGTTATCCAATTTGTTGGTATATAATTGTTCATATTAGTCTCTCATGATCCTTTTTATTTCTGACCCATCTGTTCTAATGTCTCCTCTTTCATTTCTGATTTTATCTATTTGAGACTTCTTTTTTTCTTAGACTAAGAGTTTGTCGATTTTATCTTTTTCAAAAAACCCCTCAGTTTTATTAATTTTTTTCTGTTGTTTTTCTGTTCTTTATGTGACTTATTTCTGTTCTAATCTTTATTATTTTCTTCCTTCTGCTAAATTTGTGCTTCATTTATTCTTTTTCTAGTTCTTTTAGGTGTAAAGTTAGTTTACATGAAATTTTCTTTTTTAGTATAGGCATTTACCACTATAAACTTCCCTCTTATGACTGCTTTTACTACATTCCAAAGTTTGGTATGCGTGTTTCTTTTTTTCTTGTCTTGAGATATTTTTTAAATTGCCTCTTGATTTCTTCTTTGAGTCAATGGTTGGTCAAGAGTGTGTTGTTTAGTTTCCACATATTTGTGAATTTTCCCATTTTCTTCTTGTTACATATTGTTGTTGGAAAATATACTTGGCGTGATTTTGATCTTCTTAAGTTTGTGAGGACTTGTTTTGTGATCTAACATGCAATCTATTCTGGAGAATACTCCTTGTGTGCTTAAGAAGAATGCATATTCTTCTGCTGTTGGGCGGAAAGTACTGTGTATGACTGTTACGTCCATTTGGTCTAAGATGCTGTTCGAGTCAGGTATTTCTCTGTTGATTTTCTGCCTGGATGCTCCATCCACTATTGAACGTGGGCTGTGGAACTCCCCTGTTCTCACGTGTGTCCCTACATCTAGAGCGAGTCTCCTATAGACAGCATATCACTGGTTCTTGTGTTCTTTATATGGTCGTTGTTTTTTATCCATTCAGCCACTCTATGTCTTTTCATTCAGAAGTTTAATGCATTTACACTTAAGTGAGGACATACATTGCTGTTTTGTTAACTGTTTTCTATCTGTTTTTCTAATTGTTTTCTAGTTGTTTTGCTTCCTTCCTCTCTTCTTGTTTTCCTTTGTTATTTGATTAATATTTTTTGGTAGGGATTTGTGTCAATACTTTTTTTTCTTCTTCTTCTCACCAAAGCTTCCCAGCATATAGTTGTGTACTGTAGTTGCAGGTCCCTCTGGTTGTGCTATGTCGGCTGCCACCTCAGCGTGGCCTGATGAGCAGTGCCATGTCGACGCCCAGGATCCAAACCTGTGAAACCCTGGGCCACCGGAATGGAGGGCACGAACTTAACCACCGGGCCACGGGGCCAGCCCCCGATTTTATTTTTTTATCTTCTGTGTATATTATAGGCTTTTCTTTGTGGTTACCTCGAGGCTTGCATAAAATACCCTGTATCTGTCTATTTAAGTTGATAACAGCTTAACTTCAATCACATACAAAACTCTACACTTTTACTTTGTGTACTTGTAGTCAGAATTTGCTTCTTTTTGTATTGTATATCTATTAACAATTTTTTGTGGTTATACTTATTCTGAATACTTTGTCTTTTAACTTTGTATTAGAGTTTGAGGAAATTTATATGCCACCATTACTATGTTACATTAGCTGTATTTGACTATATATTTGCCTTTAACAGTTAGAGTTATGCTTTCACATTGCTCTTTAGCAGGTTTTGGTTCAGTTGAAGAAATCCTTTTAGCAGTTCTAAGGCAGGTCTAGGGGTGATGAACTCCCTCAGTGTTTGCTGGTCTGGGAAAGCCTTCATCTCTCTCTCACTTTTAAAGGATAATTTTGCCAGATATAGTATTCTTCATTGGCAGTTTTTTCTTTTAGTCCTTTGAATATATCATTCCGCTCTCTCCTGGCCTGCAAGGTTTCTGCTAAGAAATTCACTGGTAATCTTATGCAAGTTGCTTTTAATGTGAGGAATTACTTTGCTCTTGTTGCTTTCAAAGTTCTCTGTCTTTGACTTTTGAAAATTTAATTATAATGGATAGATGTAGTCCTCTTTACATTCAACCTCCTTGGGTTCTTTGGGCTTCGTGACAAGTTAATGTCTATTTCCTTCTCTGGGCTTGGGAAGTTTTGGATTGTTATTTCTCTAAGTAAGCTTTCTGTCCCTTTCTCTCTCTCCCCTCTAAGTAGATCGCATGTGTGAAAGTGGTGCTGGGTCCAGGGCATGCATGCACCAAGACACAGGGGCTGCAGCATTGCCAGCACTGAGGGGTGCACCGTAGTTCCAGTTCCAGGGAGACACAGCAGCATGGGCTCCATTTTCTCTGCCTGCTGGGGTCCACGTTGGCGATGACTGTGGAGGGCCTCAGCAGCAAAGGCTGTGGGGTCCTCAGTTGTGAAGGCTGCTGGGGTCATCTGCTCTCCCTTACCCCCCACCAGAGAACTCACCTTGGCACTGAGCTGTGCTGGCCTGGGGAATGGAGTGACACAGGCAAAAGGCTTCATTCCTTTTTCTAAGTGGCTTTCTTGGTATTTTGTGTTCCGCTGGGATGTTGCGCCTTCTTAATCATGCTCCAACACTCTCCCACAACGGTTTTCATTTGTGGATAGCTGTTAAAGTCTTGTTTTTGTGGAGGCATAAGTGTTGAGTGCGACCTCCTAGTCTACCATCTTGCTGGTGTCTTTCTGATTTACTATCTTGGCTGAGCTGGAAGAGGGTAGGGAGAGAACAAGTTCAGAGGCTTCCACTTGATCTTCCTTGCTGGTGGCTCTCACCACGAGGGCCAAGAAACCAATGTGGGAACTCTACCAAGTACCCATCCAAATTATAATTTAAGGTCCATGGAAATTGCCATGAGGTGGGTCTGTGGACCCAGTGAAGACACTGTGAACCAGACCTGAGCCAAAACTCCATTTATTTAAATGCATTCTCCATATTCCTCACTGTAACCGATGGCTGCTTTATGTACCCAGGTTTTAAAGTTTCAGGGTTAAATAGAATACTTGCTAGGGTTGTGAAAGCAACCTTAAGTGGAGCTATGCTATCCTTACAATTTGGTACTGGACCCAATCTTTAGCTCTTTCTGTCTTCCAACTGTAGAAAAGGAGATTTTCTTTATATGCTGCGTGGAGCCCTTGGGTACCTACCTCACCTTAAGCTGATGATTGAGTTCTGTCAGACTTTCACTGACTTTCTCCAGGGTGTTGATATCCCCAGCAAAAGGCATTCTGTTCCATGGTTCTTATAATTACTCATCCCCCAACATCTCAAAGATCTGAGATGTAACTTCTAGTACATTCGCTTCTGCCCATACCTATCCCTGTTCAATACCATTAAAAGTTCTATCAGCTGTACTGCTGCAGCATGTCAGAGACGATCAGTACTGCCGTGATGGATTTTTATTGCAAGCTGGCTGGTGGGCAGTTCACAGCTCTAAAATCCTATTCTCCTCTATTTCTGATAGAATACTTTGTCAAAAAAGGATAGAAATAAAGGCCGACAATTTTGTTAACAACTCTAGAGCTTTTGTCTTTGTTTAAGTCCGCTGAAGGACAAATATATGATTATTCACTAAAATTTATTTCAGAATGCTAAAAACTTAAATTAGCTTCACTGACTATCTCCTATAGGAAACGTGAGTTATATTTGTAAAACGTATTGCTCCTTGCCTAGTTTTAGTAACTGGACTTTCTGTGTTTTTATTTCAGAGGGCTTTTAAAAATAAAAGTATTACTACTCCCAAAGATTTGTGCTTAGGAATGTTTTTGTGGTTTTTCACAAATAATCAAAGGGTTTTTTTTTTTTCTCTATTTGGCTTCTTTGCCATTATTTACTTTTTTATTGTGCTGCATCAGAGAATCAAATTACGAAGAAGAAGAAAAAAGGTAATAACACCTTTCCTCTTCAATTTAATCCCCTAACAGTTTTATAAACGAGTGGGCATCATCTGAGTATAATGCATATAAGGTAAAAAACATAAGGATCAAATTAAGTTTTCAGGATGTAACTACAGTTCTGAGTAAAAATTGTTAGCACTGCAAACATCTGCTGGACTTATTCCCCACCACAGACGTAAACTGGACTAAAAAAATTAGTGCAATGAAAATAGAAAGAATTCACGTTTTTGCTTTTCTTGATATTGATTTATACATTAAAACAAAAAGTGTTCATCTTACAGTGTTTTATATAAGGAAAAGAGAGAAAAAATTATACACTCCTTTACAAGATCACCAACTTAGATTCAAAGTAGTTTTAAAATCTTTAATTCATTTTATCTTTTCTAATTACCATCAAAATTTTTCAAAGAACGATCATAAAGAAAATCAAATTTCCTTAAAGCTATCTCAGTGTACAATGGTATGTGGTAACACACCTACACACACACACTCTATATTTTATACTTTATGTATTATATTTGATATATATATTTTACTATACTGCTATCATTTATTGAAATGTATTTTTGACATAATAAAATTTAGCAATATTATAACAGCAAATTTTTAAGTTGAAGACCCTCAATAATTATTAAAAGAAATTTCTTGTTTATTAATAGAAGTTTTCCTTGAAAAATAAACATTTGAAGCACTGTGGAAAGAAATCATTTGGTAAAAATGTGTATTGAGAAAGATGGATGCAGTACACTGAAATTATAAAATAGCTTTATTATTTTTTCCTACCAAAGCTTTCAAATAAGCTGTGTAGTATTATTCTTCTGTGCTCCCTGGATGAAATCTCAGTCACATCCTAAGACTTAACAAATAACCCTGTTCTTTTAGATATTAAAAATTCCATTCCTGTCTTTATATCAAGATTTCAAACCCATCATGCTTGGCAGCACAGCTTGTGCCTTATTGTGGCATAATTCTTCAGTGGGGAAAGGTGTGTAAATCCGTTTATTCCCATTTTCTTACTTTGCATCCTCTTCTGCTCACTAGCCACTTTGTCGGGCTCCTCTCAGCTCAGATCAGAAGGGAAGAGAGGATGGATATTAGAGGTAAAATTCTACGGGTGATTTCTGTGATTCAATGTCTAAATGCAGTCTTTGTATCTTCTTCCCCTGTAACTCCCTGGAAGGGTGCCGTCTCCTGTAGTGGGTTATTTAATACCTTTTGTTCATGGCTTCGGGCAGTGGAGACCATAACAGTCTCTCTTTTAGGTCAACTCACCTCTGTCATTTTGACAATAGGAAAACTGCACAAAGCACTCTGTTATATAAATATCTATCTATCTACCTATCTAGTCTTTATATGTGTAAATTTAATTTTATATAACTTTAAATTTATATAAATGTAAGTTTAACATCCTGGCATAACTGGAAAGATTGCATTTAATATTCTTTATATTATAGGTTTACATACAACATCCTATTACATATATATGTGTATTTTTTTCTTATTTGCTTATTTCTATATGAAAACTTCCATGTAATTTTAGTTTTTCTTGAAACCTACACAAATTTGGCAAAATCTGTGAATGATTGAAATGTACTTCTTTACCTTATGGGTTTTGCCACACAAAATCTCAGTTTCAACAAGGTCGTTTTAAAAGGAAAGCTTTTGTGTGTGTGTGTATGTGTGTGTGATGCTACAGATTCGCATTTAATTTGACTAGTTTGATTAAGGACTTACTAGGTAGGAATTTTTTTTGTGTTAAGAGCTTCAGTAGGTGTATGATGCAATCTCGAAATGACTAGGGGTGTAGATTTTGGAATTGTCCAAATAGAAATGTGATATTCAATCCAAAAAATAAAGTCCTTGAGAAAAACAATATTAGAAAGAAAGAGCTGAATTCAAGGAGCAAATCTTGAGAAAATTCCACACTTGGTAAGGAGAAAAATAGCCACCAAGGAGCCAGCCAAGGAGCAGCACTAGAACAGTGACGGACTCCTCGAAGGTAAGGGAGAAAGACGATTCTAGAAAGATGCAATGAGGAAACTGTCAGCAACGTTTTGGACCCTTCCTTCTACAGTAAGTGCTTGGCGTGGAGCCCTCTTATTTTGTTGCCTGGTTGCATCTCATGACCCATGTGAGCAGTCGTTAGATGAGTTGACAGCATCCTAGACAGGAGAAAATGCTTCCTTTGATCACTGCAGTTGAACTAATAAAGTTCAAACCTTTAACCTGAGAGTTTTGTACTTTTTCTTTAGCAACTTTGCTCTTTATCTCTAAAAATAAAACATGATTGACTTGCCTAATTACACATTTTCCTTTAGCAGGTGGGATGCTTTGTTGCCTTGATAATTCTTACAAAATTAGTATTTATCAATAGTAAAACAAAAAATACTTATTTTTTCCCATCTTCCTGCTCTTGTAAATGTTATGCTATTCATCTTTCTTTCAGATCTGGCCTTTTGTTTTTGGACTTTGGTAAGCACGTCTCCAAGCAGGCATACAAATCAACACACACACACACACACAAACGCGCGCGCACATGGGCACCCACGCGCACACACACAGCGCACACACACGCGCACACACGTGCACATACACGCACTTGCACACACATGGCACACACACACGCACACACGCACGCACACACGCACACACGCTGTTAGTTGACAACATTGTGATGGAGCCATGGGATCGCTGAAATAAAACGTTAAGAAATGCTCCTTGTCTTTAATAGGGAACAAAACTAACTCTTGTTGCAAGAATGGTACACGATTAGGTGGGAGTTGGTCCTGACGTGGAGGACTATGGCATTTGGGGGAAGAGCAAATTCACTGTGTGTTAGACTGGCCAGGAAAACGTTATGGAGTCAAGGATCTTGAGTTATGTCTGTAAGGAGAGGTGGTTTATACATCAATGAAGAAGAGAGGCACTATCTCCTTATTTTATAGAATTCTGCTGAATATGGTATATAATGAAGGGGCTGTCAGCTATGTTGCGCCCTGCCCACACTGTGTGGTCTTAAGCAGTGGTCCTGATAGCACCACTTTTAAGAGCACACGGGGTGGTGGTAGATCACACTTTATGGTCTGAAAACATGGGCAACTTACTGAGACTTTAACTTCAGGTTCCATACCTGTACAAATTGAACTAGTAATAATACTCACCTCATTGATCATTGTTCATATTAAGTGAGATTCTATAAAGCACTGAGAACAATGCCTAGCATACTGTGAGAACTCAATTTTTACCTGCAATTATTATTGTCATTAATGGTGTTTTTGTTTTTCATTCCATCCTTTCTACCAATTATTATTATTATTTTTTTTGCTGGGGAAGATTCATCCTGAGCTAACATCTGTGCCAATCTTCCTGTATTGTTTTGTATGTGATAGACCTCCACAGCAGTTGGTGAGTGGAGTAGGTCTGAATCCAGAATTGGAACCCGTGAACCAGGGCTGCCAAAGAGGAGCATGAAGAATTTAACCACTTGGCCATAGGGCAGGGCCCCCCTTGTATCATTTTTTTATCTTCCGGCTGTCATTATTTCTTGTTAAAACTTTGTGATAACCTCTTATCTTTGTATTTAATCTATAACCCCTCTCCGTTCATTATCCACATTGTCGCTAGAGAGACTTTTGTAAAAGTCAAAAGTGATTGTGTAGCTCCCTTGCGTAAAATGCTCAGTCATTTCTAGTTGCTTACAAGATGACATTCAAACCCCTTTGCACGGCTCTCAGGGCCCTTCATGACTGTCAGCAGCCCCCCAGGGCACCTTTCTCTAGCCATGCAAACTACCTGCAGTTCACTGGGGGTTTATGTCGTCCCCACACTTCTGCTTTGTGCACCTGGAGTGACACGTTCCTTTGGAGTTTCTTCAACATCTCTCATGCCTCCTCAAGAAAGTAATCCAGCTTCGCTTCCTCTCACTCTCCTGTGCCCTGATATATTTTGTATGACCCTCTGGATTGTGATGTTAGTTTTTGTCTTGTGGCTTACTCTTTCCTTTGTTTGTTTTTAGTTTTTGTTTTCCTTCAAGTGTGAACTCCCTGAAGTTGGTCTGTCTGTTGGTGTTCCTGCCACCTGCTGTCCACAGGTGTGGTGCTCGGCATAGATACGTAGATGATTTAAAATAAAGGTGTTTATGGGGGGACGACTAGGAAAATGAACAAGTGAATGAATGAGAAGATCCCAGGTAGGAAAGACAGGGTGGGCAGGGAGAGGGAGCGTAGACAGCGAGGAAACCTTCCGGTCTGTTGACTGAGAAGACAGGATAGGCCACCCAGGCAGGTCAGGCGAGTCTTTAGAGCCAGCTGAGAGTTCATCTCTGATGAGAGCGTAGAAAGGGACTATCCTAGCCACTTGAAGAAAGGGCTAACTTCTGGAATTTCAGGAAGATTAATTTGAGAGTGTGTATCATTCTCCAGTGTCTTTTAATTCCTGTTGTTTTCTTGAAATTTGACACCATGTCCAAAGAAAGCTAGCCTTTATAACCTTTAGAGCAAATTTAATATTTTCATATCGGAGCCTATGGACTTTCCTGCATCTTTAATACTCTGCTGTGTGTCAAAGGATGCACTTTTTAATTAAGCTTTTCCTCTCATTCCAAGGAATGCCTTAATAAATTTTTCTCTAAAAGTAAATAACATAAATAATATACATTTGATATTCATAATGACTAGAAAACTAAGATTTCTGGAGAAAGAATCACTGGTTTGGGTACTATTCCAGTAAATATTTTTTAGTGAAAACTACGAGTATTTCAAAGGAAAAAAACAATCATATCTCTTGGGTTCCTTGTTTAAATATGAAAAGACAATGCCATGCTTTAAATATTTACCAGCACTTTTTAAAATGGATGTGAGTACTAAGTTATGATTTAAATGTGAAAAGGTCATTTTGGCCTTTTCGCATAGAGTGGAGTAGATTTGGATAACATGGGGCAGGAGGCAAAGCAGGAAAGTCAGTGAGGAAGCTCTGCTTGTAGTGAGTGTGAGGAAGGTTCTTGCCTGGACGGCGTTGCTCTAGTGGAGATGTATAGACATAAGTGGACATGGGATGTATTTTGGGTGTCAAATTGGCAGGACTTGCTGATGGGTTGGACGTGAAGGGTGAATGAAAGAGAAGACAACGATCATTTCTGGAATTTTGGACAGAGAAAACTGGTGGATGGTAACATCAGTTATTGAGATCGGGAAGACTGGGGAGGAAGAGGATCTGGGAAAGAAATACTTTGGCCTGTTGGGTGTGAGGTTTTGAGATGCCAGTCATGCATCCAAGCGGAGAGCTCCAGGTGAAAGTCTGAGATCTGAGTCTGGAGCTTGGGATGCTCATGGAGCTGAGTAGAGTCACAGGGGTACCAAGGCTGAGTCAAACCATCAGACTGAGCTCTTCTTAGGCAATAAGAATATTGTTTGGAAAGTGAAGCAGTGAAAATGTATTCCACGTGTACCACACTCTGAGGTTATCTTTTCATTTGGGTTACCACAATAGCTTCTGAAATTCTTCTGTCTTCTAATCGATGGCCTTGATTGCTTTCTGAAAACATTTTAAATCTTTTCGTTGTTCCCCACGGTTTCTGAGGTACATTGCACCTTCTTGGTTTAGCACACAAGTTCCGCCTCTCTTCACGACCTCCTGTACGCGGCCTGCCTTTCCGCTGATTTCTCCTCCTGCCTGGACACACACATCATTCAGCCGTGCTAGCCTGCGTTGCAGACAGCGCCTCCCTCACCTACCTGCATCTCCTTCCCCTTTGCCTAGTGGGAGTATTTCAGCTTATCCTAAAAATCTCAGCAAAAATGGACTGAAAAGTTTTGCTAAAACCTCTGTCTGAGATAAGCGCAATTCCACCATACTTCCACTCTTCCTATCCCTTTATTTATCATAGCATTTTATACATTATTAAACTTTAAATTAACTATTATTTATTATGTTACACATCAGGCACCATATTAGGTGCTTTTTATAAATGATTTCATCTGATCACTACAAAAACCTTCTGGAATAAACAAAAATGGCTAGAGCACAGGATTTGGTCTCAAGGCACTTGTATTCTAATGAGGAAAACGTGAAACTTGAGTTAATGCCTTTGTGCTCTAACTAAAGTGCATGCAGAGGGCTATGAAAAGTTTCTATATGGGAAGGAAAAAATGAGCCTTGAAATTAGAATTTCGGTAGGCTAGTAAAGAACATTTCAGACCAAGGCACAGCTTAAGGAAAGACACAGAGAAAGGGAAATGGGGAAACAATCACAGCCTGGGAGATGGGTTTGTCCCAAGTTTTAAAGGAGCATGCTTCCTAGGGGTAGTGTTTACGTATTTATTTTATAGGCACTTAGAAAATTGTGGAAAGATTTTGTGAGGAAGATTGACACAAAAAGATGTGCGCTTCAAAAAGTTAACTCTGGTACGTGTGAATTATGTGCATCACCAGAGAGAGACCAGAGGTAGAGAGAAAATACAGGAAGTTATGGAGATGGTCTCTGCCAGATTCAGGCAGTGGGGAGGGAAGAGCCACAGGAAGGCACAGGCTCAGGACACGCTCCCCATGATGTGGGAGATGGATGAAACGGAGGATTGAAGTATGTCTCCGTATTTTCTACTCTAGAGGGTTCTTCTGCTAACTTCAACCTAGCAAACACATTATGATTTCCCTAGACTCTGCAGTGATGTTGGGAATACTGTACAAATCTAACAAACTGACAATTTGCATTTGTATTTTAGAGAGATTCAATAAGATACACTGAGTCAAATATTAAACAATTTGTGCTGGTTGACTTGTTATCAAATTTTTTTTTTTTTTTTTTATAAAGATTTTATTTTTTCCTTTTTCTCCCCAAAGCCCCCCGGTACATAGTTGTGTATTCTTCGTTGTGGGTTCTTCTAGTTGTGGCATGTGGGACGCTGCCTCAGCGTGGTCTGACGAGCAGTGCCATGTCCGCGCCCAGGATTCGAACCAACGAAACACTGGGCCGCCTGCAGCGGAGCGCACGAACTTAACCACTCGGCCACGGGGCCAGCCCCGACTTGTTATCAAATTTTACAGCAGGTTTCTTTAAAAGCGAAACTGCATCAATTTGTTGTTGGATAAATGAGTCCTAATGTTTCCGTAGAATTGAATGTTACGTACCATTAAAATCGCAAATTAGGTCTATACTTATTTTGTATATTTATTATTTTTAAGTAAAAATATGAAAAATACCATGCCACAGGTATTTAATGCCCATAACTACATGTGAAATTTATTTTAAAAGTCCTGATTGTGTATGTCTGTGCATTGTTGTCTTCAGTTGGTGAGATTAAAGATTTGTTTTGCACATGTTTTTGCAAAGTTGAATTATTTTTTGTCATAATTATATATTAATTTTAAGGTCAGATAAAATGATGAAACCATCAAAAACAAATGAAGCAAAATCTTAGGTTCTTCTAGAATTTTTTATAATTCAAATAGCTAAAGAGAGCCCTGCATTATACTATTTATGTTTTCTATATTTTTGTACTTTTATTATTTTTCCTATTTTTAAAGAAAGCAAAGCAGGTAGACTTTTGGAAATTCCTTAATAAAATATGTTCCAAGTGTCTTTTTTAGAGAAACATCAGATTCACTCCTATTTGCCTTTTGAGTTTTACTTGTGAAAGAATTGCATAACTATAGGCATTTTAAAAAATGAGGCATAATGAACATACCATGAAATGCTTAGGTCTTAAGTATACACTTTAATTTGTTTTGACGAATGATGCCAAGACACAGAACTTTCACATCACAACAGAAAATTCTTAGCCATTCAAATACCTCCACCTAGAAACAGCCTCTGATCTGATTTTTGTCACCATTTTGCCCCTTCTAAAATTTCATATAGATGGCATCATGCCTAAGTATTTCGTGTTTTACTTCTTTTATTCAGTAATAGTATAATTTTATTAATTAAATTAGAATTTTATTCAAAATAATATATGAAATACATCAACAATACATGTTGCATGCATCTGTAGATGTTACCTCTGGTTGCTGTATAGTAGTCAATTCTATGAATATACTTCAACTTATTTATCCATTATTCTTCTTATAGACATCTGAGTTATTTCCAAAGCAATGAACATTCATACACAAGGTTTTTTGTGCCAAATGTTTTTATTTCTCTTGGATAAATACCTGGGAATGAAATTATTGGTTAATAGGGAAGACGTGTATTTAAATTTTTATGAAATTGCTAAACAGTTGTTCAAAGAAATTGTTAATATTGTTGTTGTTAAATCTAAGACCTAACGTTTTGCTGATTATATTGCTAAGTGCAATGCAGGGGGCAATGAGAATGGATCTCTGTAGAGACCTAATTTAGACCTTTGTGGATGATACGGGTTTTGACTGGAAAGCTTTTTTAAATGCAAGACTTGTCTTTAGGATCGCAGCTCATCTAGAGCTCAGAGGAAACATTTAAGTGACTTTCACTTAATCACTTAGGTCCAAGAAACTGGGAAAAGCTACAGTAAAAGGCTTCAAAATAGAGAAAACAGAGAGTCTTTAAGCTAAGAGGGAGTTTTCTTATATAAAATTCCAAGACATTGCCACCCCCTCTACAGCTCCTGGACAAGAGGACAAACCTGTGTGTAAGATTGTTACCATGGAAAATACAGGTTTAAGTAAGATCATTTGTATGTTAATAAAAATTTGTAATATTTTGAAAAATAAATAAAAGTATAGGTTTTAAAAAATACTGTAATTGTTGAATATAGCACTTAATGTTTGGTTGTTTATATTGCTAAATATAACGTGTAAAATATAATGTATGGATCGGCTTGATTACAGTGCCAGACAAGACTAAGAAGTGGATATAGTCAATACTGCGGTCAGAAGCCTGGTGATGATAATGATGATGAGAAAGATGATGAGTAATAATAGCAGCTGTTATTTAATGAGTGTTTACTATGCACTTGCACTAAGTTAAGGCTAAATTAAGACTTTTGTAGAGTATTTCAGATGATCCTCACAACAACTCTCTGAGGTATATAATTTTATCTCTGAGGAAACTAAGACTTCAATTTCTTGTCCAAGGACACAGGGCTAGTAAATACTCAGTTAGGCTGAAGTGGACCCCAGGTTTGTTGATTTAGAGCCCACACTCTTAATCACCACGCCTTCTTGTCTTTCTAAGCAAATGCGTTAATTTCTTGAGTGAAATTTTAAAATAAAATAACTAGAAATAACTTTTAGAGTAGACTTTTAAATCATAGTTCCAGGTCACTCAGTGACAAATGTACACACACACACAGTGACAAACGGGAATCATGAAACATTGTCAGGTACAAATGCTGCCTCTTTGTCCTGTGTTGTAAGTGGCTGAGAGGCCACCATCAAGGATTTGGCTAAACGTAGACTAAAATGACCTTTGGACATGTAAGTAAACTTCCTGGTTTCAGAAGCTGGCATCACCTAAATGCTAAGAAACCGAAAGGAAGTATGTCTTTGCTGATATATGACTATTCACCTTCAGCAGACACTTTTATATGACAATAGATCTTTAATATTACGGTTGTAAGGTGATGACTTAGACCATTATGGTGAGTCGGACGCATACTAAGTGTACTTAGCTAATTTATCACAACTTTATCTTTCATTTTGCCACTGCCTGTGTGTATGGCAGTGCAGGCCTGTGCCATAAGAGCAGTAGTGTAGCATAGCTTTTTGAGACCAGCTTTTTAAAAACAAGCTTTCCTTGTTTGGCCACTTGCTAATGGTGCCTCATTGGGCATGTTACTTTAGACTTAATGGCTTCATCTATAAAATGGGAACAATAATAGTGCTTACCTCCGGAAAGTTTTATAAAGATTAAGTGAGTAAATGTAACCCTGTTTCTGGCACAGATATGGGTTTAATAAATAATAGTGTATTATTATTATTGTAATTGAATCAAATTTAGAAAAAATTAAGAATATTGTTACATGCTGTGGGATAATTAACTCTTCTCCAACTTTTACCATGGCTGCTAATCTGCAGACCATCAGCATGCTACTCCAGGGCCTAAAACTCTTCGAGCAAATCAAATTCTACTAGAAAGATCATTTCTCAGGTATAACACATGCAATTTGTCTTCTAAAGCAATGAGTTCCCTCGATGTGTCTGACACTAAGTGTTTTCATTTTCTTTCCCCCTTGAGAACATCTGCCTCTTGACTGAGCACATCTTCAGGTGCTATGAGCCTGGGAAGAGACGCTAACACAGTATACAATTTGGTGACACTCTGCTTTTTCCTCTCCTCTTTCTTGCCTCCACATCATCTCACAACTCTTTCTTTCCATGCTCCCATGTCTACTGAGTCGGGTCCACAGCATGATCCACTCCATGTTACTAGTTAACTTATTAGAACTGTTTACTTTTCATTCGTTGGTTAGATCACAAGGAGGCTTACCCAGTTTTCCAGCTGGGGTATCTGGCTAATCCATGATCTTGAAACTCACCTTAGGATCTTGTTTCGCGTGGTTATTATGTGTAACCATCAGTGCTAATTAATGTGTGCTTTCTGTCCATAATTTAGTTTTGCCATAGCTATCTAGCTTTGTCACAATCTCCACAATTGTATCTCACTACTTACCAAATAGAAGTATTTAACTATGCTGTAGATACTTATATCCTTAACAGAATGTATAGAACACCCATATCCATCTATGTTAAGAAGGAACTATGCTCCAGTTAGAGAAAGAAGGTAAGAATGAGGGAAATACTAAGTGCAGTTTGAAATAATGATAAAAGTGATGCTACAAGAACACAGAACTTGGTACAAGGCAATCCTAGACTTGAGTCCTGGTCTGCTATTTACTGGCCGTTTGACTTTGGATATGTTCCTTAATTTTTCTCAAGATCGATTTCCCAATCTGTAAGACATATTTCGTGGTAGTAATAGTAGTGATAATACATTGTCCCTTGGTATCCCCAGGGGATTCGTTCCAGGCCAACCCCCCACCCAATACCAAAATCTGCAGATGCTCAAGTCCCTTCCATGAAATGGCATAGTATTTGCATACAACCTATGCACGTTTTCCCATACACTTTAAATCATCTCTAGATTACTTATAATACCTAACACAGTGTAAATGCTATTTAAATAATTGTTGTGCTGTATTGTTTAGAGAATAAGGACAAGAAAAAATAGTTTGTGCATGTTGAGTGCAGACACAACTATTGTAGACTTTTCCATCTGTTGTTGGCTGAATCTGGGATGTGGGATCCATGGCTGTGGAGGGCTGACTGGATTCTCCTCACGGCTCTGTTTTCAGGATTAAATATAAGATGATTCATGAAAGTGCTTATCACAAAATAAGGGCTCAATAAATGTTCTGTCTGTTATTATACATTAGCAATAAATATGAATTGTCAAATAAAACTTGTAGATAGCAATTAATATTTGAACTTAAAAGAAAGAGTAGTAGCTTTCGACAGGTAATAGACAAAGAAGATAGATTAATAAGGTTGAATTTAAAATGGATAGACAGAGCAGATTAGGGAAGGCATTCTCTGGTTATAAAAGGCTGTTAAGAGAACTAAATCAGAATTTACAAGATGTTTTTAGTGGTCAATGAATAAACTATATGACTAGAATGGAAAATTCGTCTAAGGGAATATTTTGGAGATAGGACTAGAAAAATATCTAGGAGACTAGAGGGTCTAGAATTTGAGGTCTAAGGAGTTTGTACTTATTTGCACACTACTTGAAATTGTGGACATTGACTTATACTCACAATAGCATTTAATATTACAATTTATATGTGGTATATATTTGAAAGAATAGCAATAGACATATCTAACATGGTGTTTGGTACATAAAGAAGGAAGAATAATTATATGATCATTGCTGTGGTCCAGGAGTAACATTGTAAGGGCATAAAGTATACAGTGATTAAATTCTTAGTTTGTGCCTGTGTAAATCAAATAGTTTAAATAATGTGATACCACTACCAGTACATAAAGGAAATAAAATTATATTTATTTGCAATCATTTTGGGAGCTATAATTGCACCATTTATACCCTCATTAAAGTAGGAAAAGGCAATGGTTCTACTTCCCTTTCTATAAATTGGATAACCAGAGATAATAAGCAAATATGCATAATTTAATTGCTTGCTGCATAAGTTTAATTGTTGATATTTACATTAATTCTTCCTGTGTTTTATGGGAATAAATCCTTCTCAAAAATCCTTTTTATTGGCTTGTATCAATTGCTAGCTAGTTAGTCAATAACAAGCCGTGTGAGTGAGGACTGGTTGTTGTAGTGGTGGTGGAGGGAATTTGGCAAAACCAATTTGCTGGCGGTATGTATGTATCCTTAATTTAGAGTGAAAATATTTTGGGCAAGATAGCCATTCAACATTGAGTCCTAATTTTTCAATTTTACAACTACAAAATATTTTAAATCTGTATTGACAAGACAGATTGTATCTTTCTTAACTAAAAGTAATTGAGCCATGAGGATCTTACTCATACTGCCTAATATGTTTCGTGTTTTATCAGATATTTGGAGAAAATTTGGGGGTACTTTAGAGGCATTGATAAATGGTTTTTCTCACTGGAGAAAGAATACATCTCTTTTATAAGCCAGTTGGATAGCAATTTCATCTATAGATACAGAATAAAACAATCAATAATTTCAAATGGGAACTTATTGCAATTAAATTTAAGTTCCGGGACAAGTAGAATGTTGGAACATCCTGGAGGAGTAAAAGTAGTCATGTTTGATATGGATAAGGATTTTACCTTTAGGGTCTTACTTGCTCTGCTTCCAGATTTCTGAGAATGGGTGTCCCCTGACCTCTTGGGTGCACCGTTCTCTGAGCTCAGTTGCCCTCATTGTTTTCCTGCCTCTTCATATCGAAACACTCTTGCAGGACCCACTCTCAGTCTAGCCTTCTACCGATCCTCTTCATCTCTTATCTCATTTATTTGTAGATCGTCTTAAACGGTTCTCTGCTGCTGTCTTAGATGTTTCTCTCTCCAGACGCCTATCCCAACCTCTAACATGAAGGGGACTTCCTTGAGGTCAGGGAGCGTTTTTTGTTTCTGATGCCTAGTACAGTATCCCAGGAAGTTTTAAGGTGTTCAATAAGGATAAATTAAAATAAATTCAGTTTAATTAAATTAGATAGAGCTTTCAACATATCAAAGATGAACCGTGAAATGAGGTTTGATTCAATTAAATTATAAAGGATAGAGAATTTAATCCCCATTGATTCAAAGTTTATATTTTTATGTACTGCATTTATTTTATCTGAATTGACATATTTAAAATATATAAAATTATTTTGTTTTTAAAAATGAAATTTAAAAATTAGAATATTTAACAGTTAAAAACTAGAAAGTCACTCAGGAAATATTTTTGCTATAATAATGGAATTCGAACTTAGCATCTAATTGTCTCTCCAGTCATTTAAAAATTTAATACAGATAACATGATTTATTTAAAACATGAAGATATTTCTTATCATTACTACATGTAGTGGCCTTTTGTTTTCACCGAGAGTTAAAATGTGTGATGTAACTAAAGATAAACATTAGGTCATAGCAATTTACTACTATTTGAAATTAAATTGTAGAAAGAGTAAAAATTATACTGTCTATAAGTTGTTTTCACAGCTCTTCTATTATAAAAGCAATAAAGGAGAGAGATTTATTGGTACGTATTGTCTGTTTACCAATGCTTTTTACATAACATCATAAAGTAAGAGGAACTTACATATAAGCATTAACTCAGATATATGTCACTTTAAAAACATACACTTATTGGAATTAAAGCTTTCAATCAATTTGTTTTATATTTCTCCCAATTGTTGTTTTAAAAGACTATTTCTCATTTGACTACTTTATTTGAACATACCAAAATATATTCAAGTATGCTTTTGTTTTTCTCACCTTTTAAATAGCGGATTTAAGAAGCTTAAATGATAAACAATTTCAACTTTATTTTCCAGTTTTGTTGAAAAATAGTTGACACGCATCACTGTACAAGTTTAGGCATACAGCATGATGGTTTAATTTACATACATTGTGAAATGAAATGATTACCACAATAGTTTTGGTTAACGTCCATCGCCTCATGTAGATAGAATAAAAAGCAAAGAAGGAAGAAAAAATTAGCCTTCTGATAAGAACTCTTAGGATTGATTCTCTTAACAATTTTCCTATAAAACGCACAGCAGTATTAACTACAGTCATCATGTCATACATTGCATCCCTAGAAATTATTTACCTTATACGTGGGAGTTTGTACCTTGTGATAACCTTCCTCCAATTATTCCCCCTCTGCTCACTCTTCTCCTCTGGAAACCACAAGTCTGATTTTTTTATGAGGTTTTTTTTTTTGATTCTACATATAAGTGAGATCATACAGTATTTGCCTTTCTCTGTTTGACTTATTTCACTTAATATATTGCCTTCAAGGTCCATACATGTCATTGTAAATGATAGGATTTAACCATTTTTTATGGCTGAATAATATTTCACTGTATGTATATGTATGTATACATATATGTGTGTGTCTATATATATATATTTATTTATTTGGGTAATGTTTACTTTTCCATTATCAATAGTATTCAAGTGCTTACCGTATGTCAGGTGTTTATTTAAAACTCTTGATAGAATTAAGTAATTAAATATTTTGATCGTATTAATAAAAAACAACAACTGCCAGGTAGACATTCTTTTAATCCTATTTTGTAGTAAAAGAAGTGGAGGTAATAAAAAATCAAGTAAATTGCTCAGAAATATAAACTCAACCACGGTGGAATTTGGCCTCACATCTAGACAGGGTAGCTCTGAAGCCCGTGCATTTAAGCACCATTCTCTATAACCTGTCCTAATAATCACTTTCATCTTCATCTGTAATTGTTGCTTCTCCTTTTCCTCCTTGAGAATTCTCAGAATTCACATTCCTTATCTCCCAGATATCTCTTCCCCTTTTTAAAAAAATTTTTCACTCATGATTTCTCTTCCTTAGCAAGGTTCCTCTTTGCTAACGTAAAGGCTCTTCTGCTTAGTTTCCAGATTACAAATTCAGTTTTTAGGATTGTCCATTTGTTCTTCAATTTCTGTACTAAATTTGAAAAATTGTGTTTATTTTTTTGTTTTGAGTCCAGAAGCTTTTTGGCTTCTATCATCATATCTGCTTAAGAAGCTTTATCGCACTTTTTAAGACTTTGTTTTTGTTTTGACAGTTTTGGTTCACGGCAAAATTGAGAGGAAGGTGCCCTCATCCTCCAAACACACACGTCCTCCCCATATCAATATCCCCTGCGAGAGACGGACATTGTCGCAATTGATGAACCTACACTGACACAAAATAATCACCCAAAGCCTACATTTTTAACTAATGTTCTGGTGTTTTTAGTTGATTCCATCTCAAGGGGCAGCTCCCTTTTGTGTGCTGAGGGCACACAGTTTGTTCATGCCCATCCTTTGAGCAGCTGTGCAGTTGCAACTTGTCATCCCAAACTCCTTGAAAAAGTTTTAGAAAAGCAACTTTCCTCTTTCCAGGTGTCTGTAACATGCCCTTATCCCCACCCAAACTGTAAACAATAAATGCTCCCTGGTACCTTTACAACATGACCATGCAACCACTCCCAAATCACCGCAAATTTTCAAGATTACACTTTTTTTGTAATTGAGCTTTCTTATCCTAGAGTTAAACATCCTAGAGTTAAACAGGAGCAGATGTCCCAGGCATATATTTTGAGTGAGTAAATAGAGCTCTCGGTTTGTAAGACTCTTACAACTTATACTGTTTTGTAAATATAATTTTTTGGGTAAAACAGGTTCATTTTTTAAAAGTCCAGCAGATTCTCAGACTGATATCTCACAGCTATAGGTTTGCTTTACTTTAGTCCCTGTTTCATCTCCAGAACGTTTTCCAGAACTACTGACTTAAAGATCGCAGGTCCTGTATTTATTTTTGCAATTACCATGGAATTCTTCGCTATTTTGATTTTTTTAATTTTTCTAACAGACACAAAGTGGTGAAAAGATGCGGGTAAATGCACTGGCAAGCCTAGTCTCTAATTTTTCTACTACCTCTGGAATAAGCTTATTCATCCTTTTCCATTTCCCAAGTCATAAATTCGATGATCTCCGGCATTGATCACACTGGGAATGAGAAGCTGTTCAGTTTAGTTATTAGCAAACTAGATGATGCCAATAACTGTCAGAATTGTTGGCAGTAGCATAAACTTTGAGTAAGGTCTGTCACTTTTTGAACATAGAAAATTTTTTTTCTTACAGATGAAATCCACTTCATGAAACTTGGTTAGAGTATTTGCTCTTAACCTCTGTATCAGTTAGGAGAGTTTTGAATGTGTGTAATCTAAACCCCTATCGATAACAGCTTAAGCAATAGGTGTATTTATTATGTCGTATGAAGGAAATTGGGAGATAGATGGCTCAGCGATTGGTTAGTTTAGTGTCACAACAATAGCATCTGTACTCAGGGGCTTCTAGATCTTTCCGTCCTGCCATCCTTAGAATGCTGGCTTTCTTCCTCAGATTTGACCCTCAATTGTTGTCACTATTTCACTCGTTGGATGGGGGCTGGTTCTTCATCAGGCGTCCTTTTATCAGTAAAGAAAACATTTCCACAAAATCCGCAGAAGGCACAGTCTTCCACTTCTGTCTCAATGGCCCCACTGGGTCACAGGTCCATGCTGTGGTCTGAATGTTTGTATCCCCTCAAAATGCGTGTGTTGAGATACTAACCCCAAAGTAATGGTGTTAGGAGGTGGGGCCTTTGGGAGGTGATTAGGTCATGAGGACTGAGCCCTTTGAATGAGATTGTGTCGTTATAAAAGAGGCTTCAGAGAGAGCCCTCGCCCCTTCCACTATGTGAGGATGCAACAAGAATTCTGCAACCCAGAAGAGGGCTCTCACTTGACTATTCTGCCCCCTTGATCTTGGACTTCTAGTTTCCAGAACCGTAAGCAGTAAATTTCTGCTGTTTATAAGCCAACTACTCTACTGTATTTTGTTACAGCACACTGAACGGACTAAGACTGTCCACCTTTCACCTTGAAATCGATGCAGGAACATGTAATCACCATTACTAGCTTAGAGCAAGCAGGATTCAGTCCTAGGGACTTAGTCCATGATCCTTGGGCCCTTTACAGCCTGATGCCTGAGCAAAATCAGGTTTCTGGTGACAAAGAAGGCAGGAGTGAAGAAGTGCTGTTGAGTAGATGAATATATTTCTAACACAAAATTTTCAGGAATGAGTTTGACATTATGCAAGATAATTTAATCGTTCTGCACATGGACAACATTCTCTATAAAAGCTGGACCTTCGAGAGCATTAGTGTAATTTCTGTTCCATGATTTTTGTGGTATTGTCTTCCTAATATTTTGAGAGTGGAACATGGCTGGTGCTTTTGTACTATGACAATCTTTCTTGGAAATTGGATTGACCACTTCTGTCCAGGCACCATTTAGTGTTTATTCTTTCCTAATGCTCTACTACTCAACAGCAGATGGTTATAAATGTATTTCTTCACACTATTCCTTAAATTTTACTCTTTAGTAATTTTAGGACACCATGAGCAATCAAAAGCTTGGGGTAAACATTTCTCTGCTCGCCATGTTGGCTGACTCCCAGGCACCCATCTTCTACATCAAGAAGATTACTATTTTAATGTTATATTAAATATCAATCTTTTAATATTATACTTCTGAGCAAGGTTCCTTTGAATAAAGTATCTTTCAAGTGAGGGGGCAGGTAGATTTGAAAAACATCCCTGTGGAATCCATCTTGATTATGATATCTGATGAGCAGATTCGTGTATTCCCACATAAATTGATAGTAACATTTGTGTTTTTGATGGAACAACAAATACATAAAGACATTTAAATTAGATTGAGTCCCTGGTGTCCTTTCTCACATTCATTTCTGTTTCTTCCATGCTGTTATAGCTAGAGTTATATTCATTATTATGACAAATATGGTTCAATTGTGGTTCAAGACATGCTAGATCTTATACAGAAAAAAGGAGAAGTCTTTTTCCTTTCTGTGTTTACTTAAACATGAAACAAAGTGTACTTTTCCTTTATATCCAATTCTATGAAATTGGTTGACTATTTAACATCAAACAATGATAATGGACTTTCAATATTTTGTTATTACAATGAGAGTTTTAACATTATTCAAGATCAATTATATTTTAATTTCAATGATCATATTTACACAAAGAAAGACAATTCATATCTAGACTCTGTAAACTTCTTTATAATCAGAGGAGCAATTAGTTATTTTACTTAGAGAATAAGTTAATAGAAGCACATTAATTTCACAGGTTATTTTAATGTAGTTAATTCAACAAACCTTAAATAAGCACCCAGTCTGAGCCGTGTACGGACTGCTGAGAACTGGGAGGGAAAAATGAGCTTGACGTTGTTCCTGTTCTCAAATTTAAAGTCTTGTATGCGATGTTTATAAAGCTTTGTTAGATGTCATGGGGAATCTAAAACCAAGAGGAATCTTTTTCTCGCCTCTAAAGAGTTTACAGTCTAGTTGGGGGCTCCTTACATGTACATATAGAAATTTTTTGACAATATGAGATAGTCTCTATTGGAGTGCTAAAGACCTGGGACAGGAAGTTCTCAGGATGTCAGAGGTGGCGGAGATCACTATAGGCTGAGTGTTAAATAACACTCGTTGAAAAGGGGGAGCTTGTGACCACTTTAAAGGATGTGTAAGACTTGAACTTGCAGAAAGGGAGAGGGCATGCAAATTTTCTGTGAAGAACCTTTTCAGTGAAAATGAGCAATCATCTTGTAAGTGCAAAGTTTGGGAAATTCAGTGGTAAATGAATAAAAGGCAGGTCTAGAGAAGGAGGCGAGAAGAGAGGGAGTGTGGAGAGAGAGGGCTAAGACAGACATCCAAGGGCAGTCTAAACAGTAAGCTGAAAAGCTAAGGCAGTGAAGTGTGGATATCTTCTCTTTTCCCTTCCCTATTCGCCAGAGCCGCTGTCCATCCTTCTGCATCTTACTCTTTACCTCAAGGCTAGCCTGTAGGGATGAAGTCCAAGGACTCTTTTGCCCACTGGCCTGCAGTTGGATTCGGCCCATGGAGAGCACCAGCAGGAGACCAGAAAGAGGCTGGGGAGTAGAGATCAGAACGTATTTTTCCTGGTACCCTCTGCAGTGTCACTGACCGAATCTCTTATCTGAAGGTCACAGCTCCTGTCAAATGTTCCTCTCCACACAGCTCTCCCAGCCTTCAGGTGCCTATGCCCTGCCTTCTCAGCCCCAAGATATTATGCTATGCCGTCTGATTTCCCCATATCCTTGTTAAGTAGATCCTGCATCACATTCTTTTGAATTGCCCAAGTGGCGTCTCTCCCCTGACTGATAAAGAGGGAAATAGTGAAGAAACTGTTGTAGGAAGATTCATACGGTGCAGAGGTACAGAAATAGACTGGCAAACTAGAACTGCAGAGAGAATAAACAGAGTTGAGCACATAAAGGCCAAATTCAGGTAACGATGATATATAACTACTATGGGGGAAATAATGACAGGAAGAGATGGACAATAAAGACAACAACAAAATATTAAATGTTAGTAACTGAGGGTTACGTTTTGAGTCATTGGTAAAACTATTTTATCATACACAAAATAGAGAAGAGTAAGAATTTCTAAATTAGAGGAGACAGAATTTCAGATTATGAGTTTTATGTATATTATATTCACAGAAAAATGTCCATTAGGCACTTTGAGGTGTGATTGGTACTACACAGACAGGTTAGAAATGGAGACCAGTTTAGGAGTTTTCCAAATAGTGGTGACACCATGTCATTAGAGTTGAGTTCTCAGATAATGGAGCTACCTAAAATGTAGAGCAAAGACCAGAGAACTAATCCTTGGAAAAGCTCCCACTGACCCAGCATGAGAAGAAAGAAGGGGCATTTGACTTTCTCTGTCTGACTTATTTTGCTTAGCAAAGTATCCTCAAGGTCCATCCATGTTGTTGCAAATAGCAAGATTTCATCTTTTTGATGGCTGAGTAGTATTCCAGTGTGTGTGTGTGTGTGTGTGTGCGCGCGCGCGCGCCACATCTTTATCCATTCATCCATTGATGTCCACTTACATTTTTTCAAGTCTTGGCTATTGTGAATAATTCTGCGATGAACACAGGGGTGCAAATATCTTTTTGAATTAATCTTTTAATATTCTTTGAATAAATACCCAGATGTGGAATGGCTGGGTTATATGTTAGTTCTATTTTTAATTTTTTGAGAAAGCTCCATACTATTTTCCATAGTGGCTGCATCAGTTTGCATTCCCACCAGTTGTGTATGAGGGTTCTCTTTTCTATACACCCTCTCCAACACTTGTTATTTCTTGTCATATTAATTATAGCCATTCTGATGGGTGTAAGATGATATCTCATTGTAGGTTTTTGGTTTTTTTTAAGATTGGCACCTGAGCTAACATCTGTTGCCAATCTTTTTTTTTAAATTCTTCTTCTCCACAAAGCCCCCCAGTACATAGTTGTATATTCTAGTTGTAGATCCTTCAGGCTCTGCTATGTGGGACACCTCCTCAGCATGGCCTGATGAGCAGTGCTAGGTCCGTGCCCAGGATCTGAACTGGTGAAATCCTGGGCCACTGAAGCAGGGTGTGCAAACCCAACCACTCAGCCACAGGGCCAGCCCCTCTCATTTTAATTTTGATTTACATTGCCCTAATAATTAGTGATGTTGAGCATGTTTTCATGTTCCTGTTGGCCATCTGCATATCTTTTTTGGAAAAATGTCTGTTTGGATCCTTTGCCCATTTTTTAATCGAGTTCTTTTTCTGTTGTTGACTTGTATGAGTTCTTATATATTTTGACCATTAACCCCTTATCAGATATATAATTTGTTAATGTCTTCTCCTAATCGTTAGGTTGCCTTTTCATTTGTTGATGGTTTCCTTTGCTGTGCAGAAGCTTTTTAGTATGATGTAGTCCCATTTGTTTATTTTTCTTTTGTTTCTCTCACCTGCTGAGACATGGTATTGTGATTTCACTCATAAGAGGAAGATAAAAACAACAACAACAAACACACACATGGATATCGAGATGAGATTTGTGGTTATCAGAGGGGAACTGGGGAAGGGGGAGGGCAAAAGGGGTAAAAGGGCACATATGTGTGGTGACAGTTAGCAATCAGTCTTTGGATAGTGAATATAATGTAGTCTACACAGAAATTGAAATATAATTATGTACACCCGAAGATTATATAATGTTATAAACTAATATTACTTCAATAAAAAAATAAACTCAAAAAAAAAGAAGGGACGGTAAAAGAAACAGAGAAAGAGACTCCAGAGAGATAGCTGGAAAAGGACCTATAAACTAACAGAGCCTACTTCAGTGCTGTCTAGCTTATCCATATTGTTCAATCAAATTATTTTCTGTTATAATCAAGAGTTAATAATTTATGTTATAATCAAATTACTGCATGATTATTACATCATTCTTTTTGGAAAAAGTACCAGTAAAATAATTTTTCTTTCTGGTCATATTTCAGTGACCACTTTTTTAAAAATAATCTCTGCTGCGAGGCCAGCCCAGTGGCGCAGCGGTTAAGTGCGCATGTTCCACTTCTCGGTGGCCCGGGGTTCACTGATTCAGATCCCAGGTGTGAACATGGCACCACTTGGCACGCCATGCTGTGGTAGGCATCCCACATATAAAGTAGAGGAAGATGGGCACGGATGTTAGGTCAGGGCCAGGCTTCCTCAGCAAAAAAGAGGAGGACTGGCAGTAGTTAGCTCAGGGCTAATCTTCCTCAAAAAAAAAAAAAAAAGGAAAAATAATCTCTGTTGCATCAACTGAGTAAAGATTGTTCACTACCTGGCCTTATAGGCATTCAGTATGGGCTATGCATCTACAGTTCCAAGCAGTGGGTTGGATTATAGATCACAAGGATGCAATTATATTATGCAAAGGATAGGGATAGGAAGTCTCAATATTGTCAAAATGTCAGTTCTTTCCAACTTGATGTACAGATTCAATGCAATCCCAATCGGATTCTCAGCAAGTTATTTTATAGATATTAACAAGCTGATCCTAATGTTTATATGGAGAACCGAAAGACCATGATTAGCCAGCACAATATTAAAGGAGAAGAACAAAGTTGGAGTACTGATGCTACCCAACTTCAAGACTTACTGTAAAGCTACAATAATCAAGATGGTGTAGTATTGGCAAAAGAACAGACAAACAGAACAATGGAACAGACTAGAAGGCCAGAAATAGAGCCCCATAAATACAGTCAACTGATCTTGGACAAAGGAGCAAAGACAACACAAAGGAGGGAAGGTAGTCTCTTCAACAGATGGTGCTGGAACAACTGGACACCCATATGCAAAAAATGAATATAGACACAGACTTTGTACCTTCCACAAAAGTCAACCCAAAATGGATCACAGACCTAAATGTAAAACACAAAATGATAAAATTCCTGGATGATAACAAGCAAAAACCTAGATGACCTGGGGTGTGGTGATGCCTTTTCAGACACAACACCAAAGGCACAGTCTGTGAAAGGAGGACTTCACTAAAATGGAAACTTCTGCTCTGCAAAAGATAATATCAGGAGAATGAGAAGACAAGCCACAGACTTGGAGAAAATAGTTACAAAAGATGTGTCTGATAAAGGTCTTTTAATATGCAAAGAACTCTTAAAAACTCAACAATAAGAAAACAAAAACAATTTGATTAAAAAGTGAGCCCAAAACCTTGACAGACACCTTATCAAAGAAGATATACAGATTGAAAATAAGTATATGAAAAGATACTCCACATCATATGTTATCAGGGAAATTCAAATTAAAACAACACTGAGGTACCACTATTCACCTGTTAGAATAGCCAAAATCTGGAACACTGGCAACACCAAGTGCTAACGAGGATGTGGAGCAACAGGAACACTCATTCACTGCTGGTGGGAATGCAAAATGGTACAGTAATATTTGAAGACAATTTAGTGGTTTCTTACAAAACTAAACATACTCTTAGCATATGGTCCAGCAATTGTGCTTCCTGGTATTTACCCAAAGGAACTGAAAACTTATGTCTACACAAAACCCTGCACACAGATGTTTATAATAGCTTTATTCATAATTGCCCAAACTTGGAAGGTATAAGATGTCCTATAGTAGAGGAAAGGATAAATAAACTGTGGTATATCTAGACAAGGGCTAGCACTATTTAACATTGATAACGTTATAAGCTATCAAGCCATGAATAGACATGGAAGAAACATAAATGCATATTACTAAGTGAAAGAAGCCAACATGAGAATGCTATATAGTGTATCAATTCAATTATAAGACATTCCAGAAAAGACAAAACTGTGGAGAGCTTAAAAAAATCAGTGGTTGCCAGCAGTGTTAGCAGGAGCTGGAAAGATGAATAGGCAAAACACAGAGGATTTTTAGGGCAGTAAAAATACTCCGTATGATATTATAGTGATGGATATATGTCATTACACGTTTTTCCAAGCCCTTAGAATGTACAATACCAAGAGTGAAGCACAATGTAAATTATGGACTTTGGGTGATTATTATGTCAATTTGCATTAATCCTTGCTAACAAATGTACCATTCTGATGAGCGGTGTTGATGATTGCGGATGGTGTGTAGAGTGTATGTGGGGCAGAGAGTGTATGGAAAATCTCTGAACCTTTCTCTCTTTTATTGTAAACCTAAAATTTCTCTAAAAAAATAAAGTCTCAAGAAAAAAGTAATTGGGATAAAACATTCATAACCAGAGAAACCAAGGGACAATCTGAGGTTAGCGAGAGGGATGGGAGGAAAGGGACGAGGCATGGAAGGTTGAGAAAAACCACAGAAATAAGATGTAAAATGTACAGGAAATAAACTCTGTGCACATCAAAAATTTTTATTTACTGTTAATGACCTGATCAAATTACATCTGTGCATGAAAGTAGAACTATGCTATAAAGAGAAAAGAAATGATTACCATTATTTGAGAGAAAGGATCAGAGCAATAAAGACAAAGCCACTTAGAATAAATTGTTCCTGCCCTTTAATACATAGATTTGAGACTCCTAAATGTTTGAGAGATCTGTAAATGCAATCAGGTTTTTAAAATAATAAATATTAAAAGGACTATCTGTAGTCATCATTTTTCAACAATCACCAACTCTCTTCTCATCACCTGTATGGCACCTGGCTCCGAGCAGGCACAGGCAGCACAGAAGTGACTGAGCCAACTCAGGCTCTGGAGCCAAACTGCCGAGTTCCAGCACTGTCTCTGCCACGTCCCAGTGTGTGACCTTGGGAAAGTTACTTAGAACTCTGAGTGTCATTTTTAACATTTTTTAAAAGATGGTAAACTCACGTCACAGGGTCGTTGTAAGGATTCAGTCAGCTAATATTTGCAGAGCCCTGAGTGTGCTGGCTCATATCAGAAAGGATTTTATGTCTTTATTAGATAGAATAAGCCAAAATAGACTGATATTGCGAGATTAATGTGTTTATAAAATATCTATTTTCTTATAATATGCTCAATAACTATAAAAACATAGTCTTAAATTAGGAAAACTATGCTCACGTCCATGTGAAAAAAATAAACAATTACCTGAACAGCCAGATAATTTACCATTTTGAATCCCAGCATCCCAGTGGCTCTCCCATCAGCCAGCAATGGAAATGTACAGTTGACCTGCCTCATCCAGTCCCGGATTCTGTACATATTGAAACGGGTAAAGCATCTCACCATTGCAGCCGCTCCAAATTTGCCAGTAGTTTATTTCCTCTTCAATAGATCGATCCTTTCTGGCCCTCTTTGAGCCAAGAGCTATGAGTACCAACATTCTTTCTTTCCATGTCTAAAGATCAGTAATTTTGAAAAAAAAAAAAGCAAAAGCAAAAGCAACAAAAATGATTTTTATTTCATTCGATTTAGCGAATTTTTTTCCACTAGCATCATAAATCTTTAACCTGTTCTTTTGAGATTCTTGACAGCTTGTGAAACTCATAGTAATAAATTCTTTGAAGTTGGCTTTATGCTTTCCTAGAAGCTCTTCAGCGGAATGCCTTCCGTACTGTGCTGTTTCCCCCCAGAGTTATTTGATTCTTCCCACTTGTTCAAGCAACGAAAACCTCAATGTTTTATTCCAACGTACTTTGACATTTCAAGTCACCCCAAGTTCTTTGTAATAATGCTTTCTTACTATACCATTTCTTACTTTGGAAGCACTTGAAAGTAAACCACCAATTATTTGAGGTGTAGCTGAGTATAGATATATGATGAAGACCAAGCACCATTTTTTTGTTTCCCTGTGAGACTAGGTTTGGCCATGGAAAGCATTGCTTTGGGGACTGGTGTATTCCTTGTGTAGTAGTTACAGCTACAGGTGTGAGGGTACCAGGTAGAACATTGCAGGCCTGAAGTCTCTGCTTCTCTCCACCTTGTTGATGGCAAAAACATTCAAGTACATTTAAATGTACTTAGCTCATTTAGGCATGTTTTGTCCCTGATAAATTCTTTATTAAACACAGTATAGAGGATGGCTGAACATGATGTTTTTATTAGATTATTAAAAGATAAAGAAGTTGGAATCAGAACGGCAAAAACTTTCTGATTGAGTCTCAAGATAGGCTTTTCCCCTTTAATAGCATTACTTTTCAATTACAGATTTAATTCTTTTATTTTCTTGCCCTGTTTTTAAGAATCTCATTGGTGTATGACCCAGTCAAAGGCAGGAATATAAGCTTTCAGCTTGGTTCTTCCAGTTGAGACAGATCACCGTGAAATTTATCACGTTAGCATCCGCTATCTCTAAATGCCTTAAGAGGTCCTTATCTGTTTTGATAAATGCCTGTATTTTGGCATTTTGCTTATGGTCAGTTCAGTTCCACAGACATTTTTGAAGGCCTACTATGTGCTTAGCACTGAGATAAATAAGAAATTGTCTTGGCCTTGGAGAAGATGATGATTTGGTAAGGGTGGCTGAGAATGCAGCTAACGGCCTCAGTTTAATCTATGATTAGGGCGACCCAGGTGAGCACAGCTCATTGTGAGGGCGAAAAGTCTGAGCACCAGGCCATGCTTCAGAACGTGGAATGAACTTCCTTGGTTTAAGTGGAACTCCTTTTATACGTGTTCATCGTATGATATCGTCTGTAAAGAATGATCAAAATCACGGCAGTATAGGGTGGACTCAACCCTGACTGTTTACATTTAATTTAGTGTCCTTGTCAACTGTGATGAGCATAACTCACTTCACTTCACTTTTATAAGCTCATCACTGTATGACAACCCCACACGCGTGTGTGTATAATAATACTGGAAATTAATTTTTGCAGCTTATTTTTTTTCCAAACAATTTTTTAAGAAACTGCTTTTATTCATTCTCAGAAATATGTCTGCATAAATCAAACTGGACAAAATACACTGCTGACTATATTATTAAAAATCAGTAAGCAAATGTTTATTGAAGGTTTTAATAAACCTTCACTGTAATAGATTCTGGATGACGACGATTCCTTAAAGAGGTGACTAAGACTTTACTCAACCAACATGTAAACAAATACGCACACACACACACAATTGTCTCTAGATAAACTCAGGAATGTAACTGCTATCCCAAAGGATTTGTCTTATAGTCACATTCAGTAATATCTCATCTAACAAGAATGGATCTGTCAATTTCATCTATTATTAGCAGAGTGATAAAGCAAAAGGCCTTGATAGCAGGCCCATTAAACTTTACCAAGGCAAGCAAAATTCTCAAGCTTTATACTTTACTCCTAAAAAAGTTTAATAGATGTTTACATGACTTAGTTTATTTATATTTAACATATAAACATAAAAAGCTTGCAAATCTGATTTCCATGGCTGAAGAAAATTAGATGTAAAACATTTATGAGGAACAGGGGGCTACCACAGGAGAAAATATACCAATTAAAAAAACCCTGACACTATAATTTTTAAAATTTAAATTGCACAGATATCATATCTTAGTAATACTCTTTTATATCATATAGTATATCATATAAAATATTACTGCTATCGCATGTTAAATACTAAAAGTTATGTTAATGCATGATTTTATATATTTTTAAAATTAAAAAACAAATATAACAATAAAGCATATGGGGACTTGACAATATGAATGAAGCTCTAGATTCGAGGTTGGCAAACGCAAGGCCTTGTGCAAAGTCTGGACTGCAGACTTTCTGTGAGTAAAGCCTTATTAGGGCTCAGCCACACTTATTGGTTGTATACTGTTTGTGGCTGCTGTTACCCTACAGTGTTGGTGTCAAGCAGTTGTGACACAGACCGTGTGGCCTGCAAAACTGAAAATATTTGCTTTCTGGTTGATTAGAGAAAATGTTTGCCAGCCCGTTCTCCAAACAGAAACAACTAAAGAACTGACTAAAATATAATAAAACATTATTGTAAATACGCTGTTGATTTGGCAGTAAAATAAAGAACTCACAGAGGGACAGGTAACAATTGGTTAGAAAATATCGTTAATAAAAAGATTCTATTCAAATAGCTATACAAAGCATTTAGTACTTGAGAAAAATATAACAAATTGTTACATCACTTTTTGGCAGATGTTATACGTTTTATTAAAAGATATTAGAGATGGCTTGAATATAGTTGCACTACATTCATGGACAAGAATATTTGACATTTTGAGATGACAAGTTTCCCAAATGATCTATACATTTCATGCAATTCCAATGAAAAGACCAAACACTTTCCTTGTGAAACCTGACAAGGTGATTCTAAAAATTATACTAAAGAACAAAAGGCTAAGAAGAGCCTAGATACCTCTGAATAAGACTCCTGAGGAAGGGGCACTTAGCCTACCTGATAGCAAGGCTTAGAATAAATCTATATAATTAATACAGTGATTTCCAGCCAAATACTGGCTCATGGGCGAACACATTGGCAGCCAGAGAGTTCAAAGATTAGAACCACATATGTAAGCACTCTCGATGTGAAACAGGGTCATGAAGAACAGCGGGGAAAGTGCTGAGAGGATGCATCGATGTGAGCTAAAGCGATTGCTTATCTATGTGGATAGCAAGGATAAAACTACATGGTTACTTCACATCTTACATAAAAATCAACTTGGGATCATAAGCTTAATTGTAAAAGGAATGAGCTCATCTTAGAAGACTGTCCGGCAGAATTTCCTCATGATGTCATCATAGCAAATCTTTTAAATAAGATTCTTACAGAAGTAAACTATAAGGATATTTGTTTAAAATCAAGAACCTTTTGTTCACCCCATTATTTCCTAAGTAAATAAAAAGACAAGGCACACATTAGGTGAAGATATTTTCAGCACACAGAAAGGGCGGAGGATTAATATCTGGAATATATAATGTTTTACAAACCTAAAAGGAAAATATAATGAAAAACACAAAACATATAATCAGTGTTTTACAGAAGACAAACAGTGAACTAAAGAACTGGCAAATGCAAAGATGCTTTACCACTTTAGAAACCCAGGAAATAGACAGTAAATAATTTTACATTTAAAAATAAACGTAAATAATAAAAAGTACAATCAATAATAATACTTACTACCAAATTGGAAAATATTAAAAATGAGAATATACATAATGGTGGAGAAGTCTAAGTTAGAAGCTACGTTTTGGAAAAGTTTGGCATTAGATGTTAAAGTGCTAATACATCCTGCGTACAGAATTGCATCCTTAGGCATGTGTCTTAGAGAAACGTTTCTACAAGGAAGGAGACCTGTACAATAATGATTTATCATTATGTTTTTATAGCCAAATACTGATAGCACCACAAATGCTCAGCAACAAATGTCTTAGAAGATCATGAGGCAGAAATTTCCTCATGATGTCATCATGGCAAATCTTTTAAGTAAGATACTTATAGAAGTAAACTATAAGGATATAATCAATATCCTAAGAATTAGTATGATGGCTGCTTCTATCCAAATAGGAAAATTAGGTTTCTTTAGCCAGATAGTGGGCACACAGAGGTTCATTCTATCCTTATTTTTATATGCTTACTATATATTGAAAAGTTTAGAGAATAGGTCACACAATTATGAAAGTAAAGAGCATAGTTAAGAAGCTTGTGGTTCTTTAATGGAGAATATGGAAAAGCCCACAATGCAATTCAAAGTACTTTTTCTAACTATAAGCAGAAATGTAAATATGAAATCATTTTCATGTTGAGATTAGGCTGACACAGTTATTTCACTTTATATCTAAGCTTATTCAACTGAATCTTCTTTATAAGAACACATTAAACAGAATAAATGGATATATGAGCCATTGAATTCAGTGTTATGTGGAGGAAATGTTCTACTTTGAATAAAAAGTCAGGAAGGAGTGTTTCTGGTTTAACAGAAAAAGGAAAAGTCTGCTATATAAAGCTACCAAAATATATAATCTTTTATATAAAATTCAAGTCACATCAGAGCAATTAATTTGAAAATGGGTAAACCGTCTAACACAGGGATGGTGTTGATCCATGAAGGCTCTTCAGGTGTTACAGCCTCAGTAGCTGATGAACATGAGATAAGCAGTTGTGGGTGAAGACATACAGCGTGCATTTCAACGTAGGCGCCATCAATGCTTCACTGAACTTTACATGCTAATTTTTAAAAGTTTTGGATTATTTAAAGTATATACTAACTTTTTCTTTAACTGACATCCAATTTCAAATTATAATATAGAAATATTTTTAGTTCTTTGGTGCTTAGTCTTAAGTTACTGTGAATATGGCGCCCATAGTTGTATTTTTTGCAGTATAACATCTCAGTATGGAAGAGCAATTTTCCTAAATAACGTGCTGGAATGATTACTTCTAGTGGTTGAATGGTTCACTCCTATGTATCAGACAGATTAATTTCTCCCTTGTAATAAGAAAATAAAAAATCTGAAATAACATTGATATGAAAAATTATTTTTCTCATCTATAGCTAGTCAGCAATGCTAATTGAGCATGGCATTGTTTAGAAAATTGTGAAATATATTTTATTTGTCCAAATATTGTTTTTTAATCACTTGGTTTAATTTTTAAAATATACCTCTGATTGAATTAAACATTCAGTAGTCCCAAATTAGATTCATAAAAGTGCTGAGTTATGCTGGGTGATTCCTTTGGAATTCAGTTTAGTCAATTAGGACCTTCTGAGGACGGAGAAAAAAAAGTCGTACTCCTTAGCATAAAGTTAGAAGTCCAAATCTAACAGTACAGGACGAGGAGACTGTTGCTCCAGTCAGTGCTAAAGGTATTGTATGAACTAGTCTCTGAAACAGAAAAATTAATGCAGAAGGAAGAACTTGGGATCCACCTGAGATTCAGTTCATGGTTATTGGCTGAGCTGTGAGCATCTGCTAAGAACACGCAGTCTGGGTTGTTCAGGAGACTTTACGTTGTGAGTAGTGTGACACTTAGAGCAGGAACACGTTTCCTATCAGTTCCCCAGGTACTTTTTCTCTTTTCTGATCTATCCCTTTCCTGCACGCCTAGATATATCCTTTACGTGAACTAGAAAATTCATAGCTCTTTAAAAGACTTTCAAAATAAATTTAATTAACAGAGAAAAGTAAACAGAATACATGCATATATGTCATATATAACCTGCAAAGTAGCATTAGATGCTAAGTCCTCACATTACTGTCACTAGTATTCAATGTGTATAAATAATTCTGGCACTGGAAACTCTCAGTTATTAATACAGTAATATTCATTGACTTGCTTCTCAACTACAATGAATATATACATATATATATACATATACATATATGTATACATTAATATGTAGAGAGGGAAAGAAAAAGAGAAAAAGAGGTGGGATATATATATATATTTTTTTTCCTTTGGATGTTACTAATTTTTCCTTTTGTTAAGGAACTACTCTCTGATCTTGCTCTTTGTTGTTTTTTTGGGAAAAGAAAGTCAAAACCAGGATCGAGCTCTTCAGAATATTTTTCCTATTATAGACACTAATTTTGTAGGAATTTCTGAATTACCTTGCCAGAATCTCCATCTTTCCCCTATCCTCTATGAGAAAAGGTTTTGATATCATTGTCCTATTGCTTATTCTGAGTGATTTTGTTGCTCATTTTATACAGGGAAATAAGGGTACAAGTCCAGACAATAGAAAGAGAAATGGATTTCCTTTTAAAAAACTCAGTCACTTCCATCTGCTGAATCTCAGTCTGTGTTTCTATAGCCACAACAGTTTTTCATATGAAATGTCCAGCATTGAATAAAAGTTACCAAGAATATCAGTATATAGGACAAAATACTAAAAAGTCAGAGAAAAAAGCAATAAGGCTAACACTCAACAGGTACAGCTATTAGAATTATTAGTTTAAAATAACTGTGATTGCATTTTGAAGAAAATAGATGACAAGGGGAGAGTTTTGCTACAAAACTAGAATTGTGACAAAAAATCAAATTGAAACTTTGCAATTTAATATAATAAATTAATAACTCAGTAGATGTGTTCATCAGCAGATTAGATACCACAGAAGAGAGTTACTGAACTGCAAAACAGACTATTAGAAAATATCTTAAGTAAATATGAAGAGGAAGAAAGGGGATTGGTACAGAGAAGAGCACAACATAGATGTGAGATGATGAAAAATTGAGATGACAGTGACAAGTGTATCATAAAAAGTCCAGGAAGGGGAGGAATAAGAACTTGGAGGCAACAATATTTGGTACCGCCTGAAGAGGTGTTGGTTGAACATTTTTCCTGACTGTGGAAAGACATCAGGCAGCAGATTCAAGCTGCTGTGTGAATTACAAGCTAGAGAACCACACTGAAGCATGAGTCGAGCTGATGAAAACCAAGTCACAGTAAATCTTGCAGCTGAAGTAGATGGAAAAGACATATTACATCCAAAAGTGAACTTGAATGATCTCTTAACAGATAATGGCATCCCAAAACAATGGAATGATATTCTAAACGTATTGAGAAAAAAATAGCTGGCAACTTAGACTTCTATAACGAGTGAAACTCTTTTTAAGTGAAGGCAAAATAAAGTTGCTTTCAGACAAACAATCAAGAGGGATGTCATTGCCAAGAGACCTGCACTAAAAGAAATACCAAGGGAAAGAACTTCAGGCAGAAATGAAATTGCCCCAAATTGAAGTAGACGAACATAAAAAGGACTGAAGAACAAAGAAACCTGGTGAATATGCAGGTAAGTCTAAATATTAATTGACTGTATAAAAAGGTGTTATGCCTTGTGGAGTTCTACATGTATTTAGAAATAAAATATATCAAAAGTAGTAAAAACAGCAAAAGGATAGAGTAAATGGATTTAAAGAATTTTTGAGTCCTTATCTTTCTGGAAAATGGAAAAAGTAATAATTTAGAATATACTCTAATGAGACAAGGATGCGTTTTGTAATTACTAGAGCAACTATCAAAAGAATAACAAAATAATATATAATAATCTATGAGGGCATAATAAAATAAGAAACATATTTGATTAATTTTAAAAAGCAGCAATAAAAGAGAGGAAATGAATAGATAGAAAAATGGAAAGCAAATATTAAGATGACAGATTTAACTCAGAATATATCAGCAATTACATTAAATGTAAGCAGACTAAATGCTTCAATTAGTAAACAAAGATTGTCAGGCTGGATAAAACAATACCGTGTATGTTGACACACCTTATTGCAAAGATCCAGAAAGTTACAAGGTAAAATGGAAGATGATAAACCAGATCACACTAACCAAAAAGAAGGTGAGGTAGCTTTACTAATAGTAGGCAAAGTGTACTTTATTGCAAGAGCTTCATTAACTATAAGGAGGGATATGAGTATGAAATTTATATGCACAAAAAATTATTACATCAAAATATATAAAAGTAAAAATTGATGGAGCAAAAAGAAGAAATAAACAAATCCACAACTACGGTGGGGGCGGGGGTTAGTAGATATCACAGAGTAACTGATAAAGAATCGGACCAAAAAGAATCAGTAGAACTATAGAAATTCTGAACAACACAATTAACAAACTTGACCCAATAGACCTGTATTTCAACATTGCAAACAACAATTGCAGAATGTATGCATGTTCCTTTTAAGTGCACATAGAACATTTTTTAAAAAATAGATTTTGTGCTAGGGCATAAATGGAGTCTCAAAAAATTTCAAGTGATTGTGTTTTGTAACCACCGTGGAATTAAACAAAGCATCAGATAAACTCTATATACCAACTTTAAGATTTATCTAATAGACCACTTAATGCTTTACAATTAGACTTTCAAATTTAAGGACATACTCTAGGTCTTAAAGTGGTACCAAGTGATAATTATGCAACCTAGGCTCATTTGCTGATGAAAATCTCCCTGTCATAGAGGGAAAGAAGCAAATTTCTTTATCTTCAAAGATTTAAGGTAGTAGTATAATATCATCATTAATTTATTTAGTGTGACCTTATTTATAAGAGCATTGCATGTTATGGAACAAAACAATAGCATACGGAATTTATTAGCAATCATAAGGATTACTGGGATGAACTAGGTGGCCTTATGAAAGAGATAGGACTTAAACAGGACCTTGAAGCTGGGTCGAATTCAGATAAGCAATCAGTATGCTGGATATTTCAGACAAATGCTTCATGGGAATGACTGAGGAGGTGGAAATGCCTTGAGAATGTTCGAAACAACCAGTCTGTTTTAGAGAAAATAAAAACAACTTTTTCATCTACTTGTCAGATCCATAATCTCTAGACTCTTCTTGCCAAATACATGAGGGCCATGATAGGAAGTCTTGTTTAACCAGCTTGTTAAGAGGAATTCATTGACTATATCTACCAGTTGCCTTGATTTATAGGTTTTACTTAGAGAATGCATAGTTATTCATATAGTCTTTAAAGATCTGTTCTTTTCCTATGAATGGAAATGTCTTCCTCTTTGACACAGCATAGAGCTTTGAAATGAACATGCCCGGAAAATTCTTATCTGGGCACACAGGCCAATCCTTCAGCCAATGGGGTGAGTTAGGTCCCAATCAGGCTGACCTCACATTCAGTTAGTTCTTCCTTCTACCTTCTAGATATCACGATATAGCTTTAATATGGCCCAAATCCTCCATAAGTATGTGAAAGGTTACAAAATACAACATCCTTATATCCATTTCTTGTTGAAAAACCTTGTTTGGTTGTGAGAATGTACTTTCTATAAAAGCCATTAGAGTTTAAATTATGGGGGATATGTAATATTTTCCTATCTGGAGTGGCGTTTATTAACCTTCTTTGGGGAAATAGAAACATTTGAGAATCTAATGAAAGCTATAGAAACTCATTCAAGAAAAATGGAAATTCATAAGTAATCACTCACTGTGGCATAATGTATAAGTTTAAGACTCTTCTAAAGGTCCATCCTTGGACTGGGTTATGAACCCCTGATCTGAAAAGGTTTGGTGCTTTTTCTGACCTCCTCTTCAGCCCCTTAGAAAAAAGAAAATATGTTCCACAGGGTTAAGAACAAGACCTTTCATTGATTTAAAAATAGCAGCTCTAATTTTAGTCATTGAGCTTGTTTAATGTATAAATGTCTAGAAGCTAGGAGCAATGGAAAAATAATAGAAGGAGAACAAAAATTATACCTATAAAAGCCTTCTGTTTTTCAGAAAAGCTCATTTTTTGTAAATGCAATTTAAAACAAACCTCAACATGATGTTTTTATTCAAAAGAAATCTTAATTGATTTACTACTCATCATTCAGAGGCAAATTGGGTCATGTATCAGTAGAGAAGTTCAAAAATTTTTAATCGTGGGAATACATCATTTCCGAATAAAGTTAGCTATCGATTTACTTTTTAGTAAAATGACGTGAGAATTTAGAAGTTGGAGAAATCATTCCTTTTGTGCAACTTCACCAACAATCTCCACCAAAATAGGATTGTCTGTCTAGCCTTAATGTATGACGTTTTCCAAATAGTTGAGAAAAGATCGAGTTGTAAGTCATTTAAATTGCTTTGTAATGTTGCCTGATTTCAAAACTGCTCTTCTGAATTTATCGAAAAATTCAGAAAATACAGAGAGGTGTAAAGTAGACAATGATAATTATCTGCAGTTCCATCAGCCAGAGATAAGAATGTAAACATTTGACGTATATCATGTAAGATAGTTTACATATCAGTATGAAGATATTCAGAGAGATGACACAGGTATGGAAAACAACACAGCATGTAGATTTCAACCTGCATTTTAAATGTCTTTAAAAATGTCTAAAACTTAAAATTTAATACCCACTCATTATTGTCATTGAAAAATCTGCAAGGAGGTCTGCAGAAAAAGTTACTAAATCTCTTGTTTTAGCTCAATGTCTCCCCTGAGTAGCCTGCCATCTGCACAGGCACATCTTTCTCTGAACTGACCCTAGCATGTATACAAATTGTACGCGCTTATACAGATTACTGTTTTTGTAATTATTCAATTTATCAAAATTGATTTTCAACATACATTTTCATGTGCTGCTTGTTTTCTTCATCATAAACATTTTTACAGGTTAAGATATATAAATGTCATGAAGGTTTAACACTATGTTAAAATTTAGACTTGGTTGAATAGTTTAACACTATGTTAAAATTTAGACTTGGTTGAATATATATGTGCAAACATATGTATATACATGCATACATACACATACTACATGCATTGTATTTATCTCTCTCTCTCTCTCTCTCTCTATCAATCTAAGTTGGTGGCCATTAAAGAAGATTCCAGTTGGGGGTTACTAAAAAGTGCTGCATTAAACTTCTTGTAAATATATTCTTAAGAATGCACTATTTCAGGGCCGGCTCCGTGGCCAAGTGGTTAAGTTCGTGCGCTCTGCTGTGGTGGCCCAGAGTTCAGATCCTGGGCGCGGACATGGCACTGCTCGTCAGGCCACGTTGAGGCGGCGTCCCACATCCCACAACTAGAAGGACATGCAACACAGATATACAACTATGTACGGGGGGGGGGAGGGGGGAGGGGGGATTGGGAAATAAAGCAGGAAAAAAAAAAGAAGATTGGCAACAGTTGTTAGCCCAGGTGCCCACCAAGAAAACAAAAATTATTAAAAAAAAAAAAGAATGCGCTATTTCTGTAAGATAAATTCCTAGGCGATGGGTTTCTGCATAAAGTACTGCATGCACTTTCTGTTTATTTCAGTAAATATTACCAGATTATTTCCCATTTTTAAAGGTTTTTACAGTTTCTTGAGTTATGTATGATGTATCTCCCCAGTTTCGTAGGTTAAAGTACTTCAATATTTTCAGGCTGATGGATGAATAAATGTGTGCCATGTACAATTCTCCATCTACTAGGAAGGTTGAACATGCTTCTTTTGTGTATGGTATATTTGGTTGTTCTCTCCTACAAATCATTATTAATATTTTTGGTGAGGAAGATTGGCACTGAGCTAACAACTATTGCCAATCTTCCTCTCTTTGCTTGAGGAAGATTGTTGCTGAGCTACCATCTGTGCCAGTCTTCCTCTATTTTATGTGGGATGCTGCCTCAGCATGCCTTGATGAGTTATGTGTAGATCCGCACCAAGGATCCAAAACCCACATCCCAGGCTGCTGAAGCTGAGTGTGTGAACTTAACCACTATGCCACTGGGCCAGCCCCCAGAAATTATTTTTTTAAATAATTTGCCATTTGCTATAATTGTATGCTTTTGTTGTTCATATTCTTTAAGTCAGATGGTAGATGTTTATTAGATATTTTAGGTACATACAAATTCCATCGCTTTATTTTTGCGTCATTGTTTTCTTTTTCCATCTACAAAACTCCAATTTCTGTGTTATTAAATTTGCAATTTAAACTAAGAAAAGCTACATAATCTTTTTCTTTTCTAGTTCCAGAGTATAAAGATTCTCAGATACTTAAATTCTATCTTCCTGCTCCTCTCTTTGACTTGTTGTAAACATGTTTTAAATCTATCTTCTTTTAAAGACACCCCATATTAGTTATTTTTAAATTATTATATATCCATAAATTCTACTTAAATTTACCAATTTTTTAATCAACTTACTTGTACTCCTTTTCTTTGCATTCAATATTCTACCTAAAATTCACCTTTATTAATTTGTTTCACGTAATGTCTAAAATTAACATCTTGTTGCTTGTTTTACCATCACTGTATAATGCTATCTTAAGTAAATAAAGAATTCTAGTTTGAAGGCTATTTTTTGAACACTTTTACGATGATCATAATTATAAAACAGAGTGGAAATATAAGTATTAATTAATTTTTTAATAATTCAGCTAAGTAATTGGATGTGTAAAGGGTGTTGGAAGTTTAGTACTTTCCTAATAATATTAGGAAGTCAGGTGATATTGGTTAATGACTCAAGAAAGAAAGCCCTAAGAATGTTGTTCAAAGTCATAGAGGACTTCTGCTTTCATAGTGGTTTATTCGGTAACTCAGAGTAAGTCTTATACCAGCGACAATTAGAAAATTTGGAAAAATACATGTAAAAGACATCTGCTTGAAATTACTGATAGCTAATAAGATGACACAGGGAGAAAAATTAAGAGAGTACACCAGAACCTGAGCAAGAGTGTAAAACACAAGGATATATGCTCCTTCATTTTCAAGACTCACCTCTTCCCTCAGTTCTGGAAAGTTTGCAGCCATTATCACTTATGTATCACCTCTCTCCCATTCTTTTTTATTTGTTCTAGAAATTCTAGTAGATTTATGCTGATATACGCATTCTTTTTTTATTTTGATATATTCCATCTTCCTTCCATATCTGTTAAAATCTCCTCCTTATTTCTATTCCTTCTATATTTTATATGCTTTATTCTGGATGATTTTCTCATAGTTTTATCCATGGCATAAATTTTTTCTTCAATCTACTAATTAATGTGTCCACTGAGTTTATCTTTCAATAACTCTAATTTCTACTTTTAGAAGTTTAATTTTGTTTCTTTTACAAAATGCTTCTTTTTGCTTTCATAATGTCATGCTCTGCTTTTATGGTCTAAATATATTAATTGTATAGAGTTCCTTTCAGGCTGTTAAATTTTTTCTTCTTCTTCTCTGTTTTTTGACTTTCCCTCACAACGATTTGTTCACTTGCGTGGATGGTAATGTTTTATATCGTGATGCTGTTATTAGCAGGAATTGCTTTCTATGGCAGTTCCTTTTCTTCTGAATTCATATATCAAATTTGAAGTTTGCACTTTCCTGGCTCCTGGGGTTTTTCCAGTTGCGTACCAGGCTTTACATTAATTTTTCAGCTTTGAGCGCTGTACTATGTGCAAATATATATTCCGTACCCACACAGGTTGCAGACCTAGGATCCTGATTTTGTGACAGTTGTACCCAGCTCCATGGCTAGATTAGTGGGTGGAGTTTTTGTTGTCTCCATTTCACGGAAGGGGCAGTTCTCCAAGCTCCTAGGCTTCAGGCAAGGCAGCTCTACTCCAGTTCCTCAACTTGTGTGGTCCTGAGTCTCATCTCCTGTTCCCACATGTGTGACAAGCCGCAAAACTCGACCACTCAGGTCTTCATCTCACTCTGATGTTACTGTGGCTCGCTTTGGCTTCAGCAGTGACTGTTTAAATTCCCTTTTTATTTCTGGACTTTCAGATTCAAGCTCAGCTATTCAGTCAGCTAAAAAGAATAATATTCAGCCTTTTTATGGATTTGAAGTGGAAGACTGGAAGTCCACCCATATCCTCTTAGATAGCCATGTTGACCTAACGTTTTCCCTAAGAAGCTTCTCAATCTCTTATCCCTTACACATGCTCCAGTTTTTCCCAGGCAAACATGAGTATAGACCTGTACGTAAGTGTATGTGGTCTCACTCCATCCTAATAACTTACAATATGTATTCTAATGGTAACATGTTTGCCATGCTTAATTTGTCTCTCACATATTAAATTAGACTCTACATGAATACATATATCTGGTAGTGATTTATACACTGCACAACACTATATTCATTTTCATTATTATTACCAACATGTGAGGATAATAAAATAAACAGATGACCCTGTACATAAATGTACTATTTTCTTCATTCTTTCAACAAATATTTATCGAATGTCTACTATGTACCAAACACTATTCTAGGTACTTAAATGAATCAGTGAGGAAAACAGAAGACCTATTCTTATAAGGTATTTTTTTTATGCTAGTGAAAAAAGTGGAATTGCTTCTCTTGCTTTGGAGAAGTGACGTTGGGCAGAAGAAGTAGGACATCCGTGCAAGACTGTCCAGATCCCCTTCTTTCATACATGTGGAGCTTGACCTATAATTCTGTCTTTTGCAGACTCTCCTAGGCTGCTTCTTTTACCATCACTGGTATTTTTATGCTGATGTGTGATAATGAAACTTAAGTTGCCTTTGGTATTTTTGCAGCTTGGACAATGGAGCACCTTTGGTACCTTGGAAGTTATAGCTCAGACTGAATCCATAGCAAAGTACGCAGTGGTGATGGAAGAAGATTGTGAAATTCTTAGAATTCCTGCAAAGGATTGCACAAAGTTAAAACTGGTATGACCAAATATAATCTATATATTAGCACAATATGAGTATAAACTCATGCTACGTTTTGCCTCTCTGGACAGAAGATATCCACATTCCTTTTATTTTTTAATTTGACTTGTCCTGGAAACCATAAGTACGTGGTTTATCGATGAACATCACTTAAGCCTCTAATGGTGACGGATAGTTGAAGTGGAAAGAAACGTCTCTCTGGATATATTTTATGACTATTTTTGAGTTCTTTTGGTTTTTCATGAATTTAAAATTCATTCATTCATTCAACAATGTATGTTTTGGGTGTCAAAAGCATGTTATGTCTCAGAGATGCCGGAATATCGCTAAATCTCTACAGTCTATCTCAGGGGGGAAAAGAACACTTGGGGGTGACTAGCAGGCTATTTCATAGCTAGACAACAAACCCAGAGCCGCATGAATAGGTGATCACAAGTAAATTCTGACCCCTAATTCTGCTCTGTTAAGATAACTTCTTTACTTCAAGTTTAACAATTTATTCTCTTTTAGTCAAATCCAGAATTTTGCCTCTCCTCTGTTTCTCTTCCTTGGGATGGCAGAGAATGTGTGTATAGATGACGGGACTGGGAGGACCCATGTCCTGCTCTGCTGGCTCCTCTGGACAGAGCCTACGCTGGTGCAGGCACCTCAGAACACTGGTGTCAGCCACGTAGGTGCTCACACTGGAGAGAGATGAGACATCCATCTTCATGATTTAGGTCGTTAATAGTTGGGTTTTTCTTTGATACGATGGTCTCAGTGCCAGTGGTAGAGAAGACTTTCTCAGAATTCAGCTTCCTTCCATATTCCTGGTTTCAGAGCGGCCTGCTTTTAAAAGAAGTGTTTTTAGGGGCTGGCCCAGTGGTGCAGCGGTTAAGTTCACACGTTCTGCTTCGGTGGCCCGGGGTTTCGCCGGTTCGGATCCCAGGTGCGGACATTGCACTGCTTGGCAAGCCATGCTGTGGTAGGCGTCCCACATATAAAGTAGAGGAAGATGGGCACGGATGTTAGCTCAGGGCCAGTCTTCCTCAGCAAAAAGAGGAGGATTGGCAGCAGATGGTAGCTCAGGGCTAATCTTCCTCAAAAGAAAAAAAAAAGTGTTTTTAGTGTTTCACTTTTATTTTCAAAATATTTGTATCACTTATTTGATATTATCAAATACAAATTTTGAGTTTAGTCTTAAATATGACAGGTTTTTTAAAAGTGCTGAAACATTTATAGAAGTCCAAAAGTATTATGAAAGGTGGGAAGATAAAATTTTCATAGCAGATCTGAAGATTAAAAATTCAATATGGTTATGTAGTCATAGAATGATTCTCTTATAAAATTCAAATGTATTTTATTCTAATTTACATTAACATTATTTTTATTTTTATTTTACTGCCAGTTATCTATTTGCTCTCCTTTTTTTATCTTCTTTTTAAATTACCTGATATAGAAAATTGGATGACTTTTTTATAGGAAGAAAAGAAACTGGAAAATAAACAAAAAGTGAAATTAATTCGTCAGTGTCCGTATTATGAGGAGTGGCCTACTTTATCCATATATGAGCTAGTTGGACTCATCAAATGGAAAAAATTTCCTCCAGGTCATGGTGAGTTTAATGCAACTTCGGATCATTTTCTTTACATAATATGATATTATTGGAATTTGCAATTTTTCATAGTTTTCAAGTTTTATATAACATTTCTTCGTATGAGTGTTTCCCTAATTCATTCAATGTTGACTTTGAATTGGACCTGTTTCTTATTAAAAATCATCCCGTACTGGCTTGATGAGTGATCTCAGAACTGGCCTCACTCCCACCTGCCTCTGTGTCTCCCCACAGCCCTCCCTGGTGCCCCTCCCTGACTGTCAATGTAAGCAGCAAACTGAAAAGGAAAAATGTGGCGAGAGCTTACAGTCCTTTTTTCCTGTTCTCTGGGTCGAGCAGGTACTTAAGCAGCAAGTTTGCATATCTGCATCTGTGCTGCACGTTATCTGTGGAAGACACCATGACAGAGAATAGGTGAGGCTGACATTAGGGACACCTGCAGTGAGGCTGTCTGGCCACGATGTGTGGATTTCCTGGAGTATGTGCACACAAAAAGTGTAGGTGGCGTTGAGTCATTTTGTACAATTTTTCCAACTCTGAGAGCCTGCTAAATAAGAGATGCCAACTGCTATGGACTGAATGTTTACATCCCCCAAAATTAGTATGTTGAAGACAGAGTCCCCAGTGTGAGGCTGTTTGCATGTGGGACCTTTGGGAGGTGATGGCGTCATGGGGGTGGAGTCCTCGTGAATGGGATTAGTGCCCTGAGAAGAGGGCCTGGCCAGGTGAGGACGCAGCAAGAAGGCAGCTGTCTGCAGAACAGGAGAGGGCTCTCCTAGACATTGCATCTGCGGGCATGGTGATCTCGGACTTGCCAGCCTCCAAAACTGTGAGAAACGAGAGGTGGTTGTTAGGCCACCTAGTCTCTGATGCCACAGCAACCCAAACCGACTAAGACGCCAACTCAGGAGGAGCTTTCTTGGTGGTTCAGAACCTTAGATCTCCTTCTGTAGGGAATCACTATCGCCCCACAAGAGACGGGACAGCCACAAACAACAGAGAGAGGTTTGTAACCTTGCCTGTCTCTCCTCCTAGTCCAACAGTGGAGGGTCGAGTACCAAGATTATAAGGAAAGAGGACGTGTTTGAAAGAAATATTTCCACCTCATGCCTACAGAGTCCTAACTGTAGTGAGGGATATGGTGCCAGGAGGATGACAACACTTCTGAATTAAGTTTGAAATTAAAGTTCTAAAAGAATGGGTCTGAGTTGTAAATTCCGTAATGTGACTGTTCTAGTGACAAAAATATGGTGGAGAAGTTAGGGACTCTGGTGAAGATGCCCTTTGAGGAAGTGACTACGTAACAGAAAAGTGAGATTCAGCTCAGCGCTGTACAGAGAGTTCTCTTATTGGAGAAAAGTAAACAGCGTTAGAGGCAGGTTTGTGCTTCAAAAACTGAGATTCTCTAACGAACCCGTTAAATTTGGTAAGACCAGAAACACCTTCCTGAATTTGTTTCAAATTTCTTTCCAGTGCTTGTTTTTATGCTTTCTTCTTCTTCTTTTTTTTTTTTTTTTGAGGAAGATTAGTCCTGAGCTCATATCCTCCTCTTTTTGCTGAGGAAGACTGGCCCTGAGCTAACATTCATGCCCATCTTCCTCTATTTTATATGTGGGACGCCTGCCACAGCATGGCTTGACAAGTAGTGCATAGATCCACACCCAGGACCTGAACTGGTGAACTCTGGGCCACCAAAGCAGAGCATGTGAACTTACCCACTGTGCTACCGGACCAGCCTCATTGTTTTTATATTTTATTTATTACTTTTTGAGATAGTGTTTAGCTCATGATTAGATGAATATATATTTTTCTCTTGCTTTAAAAATTAAATGAGTCATTGCACTTTTGTTCATAAAACATTTTTCCTAATGATGTATAAATGTCATTTTTTGGCAAACAGTACATATATAGAAGGCAAGTAGTAAACTAACTTGTAAAAAATTGGGAATTGATCTTTTCTGAATTCAATGTATTTATTGTATGGAAAAAATTTTCTTTTAAATGTGGATGTTTTGGATTTATCATGGGTTCCCCATTTTGTATCAGAAATTTCAATCTTGGTCCATGCTTCACTTTCAGGGCTATTTTCTATAAAAAATAATATCTTAGCCTTGCTAATCTATTAGGACATTAATATTTTTGGGGTGATTAAAAGGAGGAAAGAAACCATATTAGATATCTTCAATTAAGTGAGTCAAAAGAACATGGAATTTGGAAAAGGAGAATAATTATGTGCTTTTAATGTATTTGATTACTGGTGAATAATATGTGTCTCGGTCTAAAGTATCAATCAAAATATTTAAATTTTAGCATCAAAGAATTAAGAAGGTTCTGACCTGACCCACAGTTTCTTAGACTGCTAGGTTCAAGTTCTTTTTGGTAAATGTCTCAGGAAATAATGGTGGAAATTATGTATTGCATTGGACAACGTGTGATTATATTGAGTCAGTCAAAAGTAACATTATTTTTCCACTGATTCCCGAACATATAAATGTGAGCTGCTTACACTTATACAGTTTTAAAAATCATTTATCTCGCTTAGGGAAGAATGACAATTTCACCAGATGCTCTTCAAAGCACGTTTCAGCTCTGAAATATCATGATTCCTATAAATAAACATACCTAGGTAAAGAATAAGTCCTGTCAACCTAATCTAATTTTCTTTTATGGGAGTGACAAACTTGATACATGAAAAAGAAGCATTAGCTATAATACTTCTCGACTTTACTCAAGATTTATTTTGAATTTTCATCAGAAAACAGAGAGCGTAGCTCAAATTATACTTTCATTATCCAGGTTTAAAATTAGCAGTAGTGTGATTTCCAAAGCATAATTATGTGTGTTTTGATCTTATTTTAGGAATGTATATTGGATGAAGTTTCAGAGAGATTTAGTTCATTATTCAAAAGCTTGATAGGATTTAGGATTAATCCTTGGCAATCTATGAAATAAGTAAAGCTTATTTCTAGCTCTATTTCCTTTGTTAACTTCTTAAGTCTTCTTACTTTTGCTTCATACGCCAAGAGAGCCTGAATGCAACATTGCTTATAGTTTGGGCCTCTCTGGTTTGTATTCAACCAACTAATATTCCCAGGTGTTATTTTTCCAAGGCGTGATTGGCTGGGAAATGGCAACCAGATGATCTCCGTAATCAAACTGTTTCTGTGTCTATCATGTGTGTATGAAAAAATAGTAAATTAACTTGGCAGCAATGAACTATTGATGTACATTTTTATTGTTATCCTGCTTTATATCAGCATGCTCCATCTTTTCCAGGTAGCATTTGACATAGCAAACGTAATAACTAGAGATACTAAAAAAACTGTAGTGACCAATTTGGTTCTGACAGGTAAAATATGCCAATAGAATAAGAGTAAAAATGATATCTAGTCTTCCCAAACCAAAAGTGGAGACTGTCAGCCACAGAACACACACTTTGAAGCTCTACTGGAGGAAAGTTTGAAGTTCTAGGCTTTAAACCCCAACTTTTTAACATCGATCTCTTGCAGATCAACTATGTGCAGGAGATCAAAACTCTTAGCCCCAAGGCACACTCTTGAGCACCCCAGAGCCAGGTTTGTGCTTAGAAGTGCCATTGATCCTGCTGTGTTTTCGTTCCTCCATTCCTCTTTTACTAGTCTCTTTTGCATTAAGCAAATATTTTCCACTGTAACATATTAATTCATTTAATGATTTTTAATAGACATTACTTTTTAGAGCAGTTTTAGGTTCACAACAAAATTGAGCAGAAAGTACAGAGATTTGCCATATACCCCCTGCCCCCAATCTTGCAGAGAATCCTCCACTAACAACATGCTCCACCAGAGTGGTACATCTGTGACAACTGATGAGCCTACATTGAAACATCATGAACCAAAGCCCATAGTTTACATTAAGGCTCACTTTTGGTGTTGGACATTTCTATGGGTTGGATGAATGTTTAACAATATTTATCCACCATTACAGTATCGTACAGAACAATTTCACTGCCCTAAAAGTCCTCTGTGCTCCACATATGTGAAGCATAAATTATGTGGACTTAAATTTTTAACTCCTTTGGATAAACATTCATCCCCCCGTCCTCCCTAATCACTGCCAACCACTGATCTTTTTACTGTTTTTTTCCTTTTATAGTTAGCCATTTCCTGAGTGCCATAGAATTGGAATCATGTAGTATGTAGCTTTTTTAGACTCTTTATTTCACTTAATAATAAGTATTTAAGGTTCCTCTATGTCTTTTCATGGTATGATAGCTCATTTCTTTTTAATGCTGAATAATATTCCATTGTCTGGATGTACCACGGTACCACAGCGTATTTATCCATTCAGCTACTGAAGGACATCTTAGTGCTTCCAGGTTTTGACATTATGAACAAAGCTGCTATAAACATCTGTATGCAGGTTTTTCTGTAGATATAAATTTTTAACTCCTTTGGGTAAATATCAAGGAGCACAATTGCTGGATAGTATGGTAAGAGTGTGTTTAGTTTTGTAGGAAACTTCCAAACTGGCCGTAGAATTTTACACTTGCACCAGCAATGAGAGTTCCTGTTTCTCCACAGCCTTAAAAGCATTTGGTGTTGTCAGTGTTCTGGATATTGGCCACTCAAGTAGATTTGTAGTAGTATCTCATTGTTGACTTAATCTGCATTTTTCTGATGACTTACGGGTGGAGCATCTTTTCAGATGTGTATTTGTGATCCATATATCTTCTTTGGTGAAGTGTCTGTTAAGGTCTTTGGCCCATTTTTTAATCAGATTTCTTGTTTTCTTACTGTTGATTTTTAAGAGTTCTTTGTATATTTTGGGTAACAGAGTTTTATCAGATGTATCTTGTACAATTTTTTTCTCCCAGTCTGTGGTTATCTTCTCATTCTCTTGACACCGTCTTTTGCAGAACAGAAGTTGTTAATTTTAATGAAGTCCAGCTTATCAATTATTTCTTTCATGGATCATGTCTGTGGTGTTGTGTCTAAAAAGGCATCACCATACCCAGTGTCATCCATAGTTTTTCTTATGTTCTTGGAGTTTTGTAAGTTTGCACTTTATGTTTCCATCTGTGATCCATTTTGAGTTCATTTTTGTGAAAGGTGTAAGGTCCATGTCTAGAGTCATTTTTTTGCACATAGACCCCAAGTTGTTCCAGCACCATTTGTTGCAGAGACTATCTTTGCTCTATGTGTTGCCTTTGCTCCTTGTCAAAGAGCAGTTGACTATATTTATGGGATCTCTGCTCTGTTCCACTGACCTATTTGTCTATTCTTTCACCAATACCACCCTGTCTTGATTACTGTTGAACTTAGGTAGCATCAGTCTTTCGACTTTATTCTTCACTTTCAATATTGTGATGGCTCTTCTGGGTCTTTTGCCTCTCTGTATAAACTTTAGAATCAATTTGTCTATATCCACAAAAAGTTGTTGGGAATTTGATTGGGATTGCATTGATTCTATAGATCAAGACATTTTGACACTATTATTTTCCTATCTGGAGTGTGGAATATCTCTCCATTTATTTAGTTCTTTCATTTCTTTCATCAGAGTTTTAAAGTTTTCCTCATATAGATCTTATGCTTATTAGATTTATACGTTAGTATTTGTTTATTGGGGTGCAATTGCAAATCATATTGCATTTTTAGTTTCAAATGCCACTTAATCATTGCTGGTTTATAAAATCAGCTTTTAATGTTGTGTATTTTTCTATTGATTTCCTGTTTTCAATTTCATTGATTTCAGCTCTAATTTTTGTTATTTCGTATCTTTGGCTTACTTTGGGTTTAATTTGCTCTTCTTTTTCTAGTTTCCTAAGTTGAAAGCTTAGATCGCTGACTTTAGATATTTATTTTTTTCTAATATATGCATTCATTGCTATAAATTTCCGACAAAGCATTGCTTTCCCTGCATCCTCACAAATTTTGGTAAATTGTGGTTTTATTTATATTTAATTCAAAATACTTTAAAATTTTCCTTGAGGTTTCTTCTTTGACCCATGTATTATTTAGACGTGCATTGATTAATCTCCACATATTTCGAGATTTTTCCAGTTATCTTTCTGTTATTGATTTCTAGTTAATTTCCTTGTGGTCTGAAAGCAGATATAGTATGATTTCTACACTTTTAAATTTGTTAAGATGTATTTTATGGCCGAGAATGCAGTCTATCTTGGTGAAGGTTCCATGTGAGCTTGAGAAGAATGTGTCTTCTGCTGTTGTTGGATGAAGTAGTGTATAGATGTCTATTATGTCAAGTTGACTGATGGTGCTGTTGACTTCAACTGTATCCTCACTGATTTTCTGCCTGTGGAATCTTTCCCTCTCTGAGAGAGAGGAGCTGAAGTCTCCAAATATTATAGAGGATTCACCTATTTCTCCCTGCAGTTCTAGCAATTTTTGCCTCACATATTTTGATGCCCTGTTGTTAGGACATACACCTTAAAGATCCTATGTCTTTTTGGAGAACTGGTCCCTTTATCATTATGTAATGCTTCTTTTTATCTCTCATAATTTTCCTTACTTAGAAGTCTTCTCTGTCTGAAATTAATATAACTACTCTCACTTTCTTTTTTGATTGGTGCTAGCATGGTATATTTTTCTCCATACGTTTACCTTTTTTTTTTTTTTTTTTTTGGTGAAGAAGATTGGCCCTGAGCTAACATCTGTTGCCAATCTTCATCTTTTTGCTTGAGATGGTCCCTGAGCTAACGTCTGTGCCAGTCTTCCTCTATTTTTTATGTGGGATGCTGTCACAGCATGGCTTGATGAGTGGTGTGTACATCCACACCTGGGATCTGAATCCATGAACCCTGAGCTGTGGAAGTTGAGCAAACAAACTTAACCACTACACCACAGGGCCGGCCCCTCCATGCGTTTATTTTTAATCTATGTGTGTCTTTGTATTAAAAGTGAGTTTCTTATAGACAACATATAGTTGGGTCTTGTTTTTTAATCCACTCTGACAGTCTCTTTTAATTGGTACATTTAGGCCATTGATATTCAAAGTGATTATTGATACTGTTGGATATTAGCTACTATATTTGTTACTGTTTTTTTAATCTCTTACCTTTGTTCTTTGTTTTTATTTCTGTCTTCCATTGGTTTTCTGCCTTTTATGGTTTTAACTGAGCATTTTATATGCTTCCACTTTCTCTCCTCTCTTAGAGTTTCAGTTCCACTTTGTTTTTTACTTTTTTAGAGGTTGCCGTAGAGTTTGCAATATGAATGTGTAACTAATCTGAGTCTACTTACAAATAACACTACACAACTTCACAGGTAGTGTGAGTACCTTATAACAAAATAATCCCATTCATCCCTCCCATCCCTTGTGCCATTGCTGTCATTCACTTCACTTATACATAAGCACAGCTATGCACATAGACATTTATAAGTGAACATAGCCAAACACAACATTGCTGTTAGTTTGAACAAACAGTTATTTGTTACATCAATTAAGGAGAAAAGTAAAAATTTCTATTTTACCTTCACTTTATGCTTTCTCTGATGCTTTCCCTTTCTTTATGTAAACCCAAGTTTCTGACCTATACCATTTCCTTTCTCTCTAAAGAATTTCTTTTAACATTTATTGCAAGGCAGGTACACCAGCTACAAATTCCCTCAATGTTTGTTTCTCTAAGAAAGTCTTTATTTCTCCATCACTTTTGAAGGATAATTTTGCAGGGTACAGAATTTTATATTGTGGATTTTTTCTCTCAACAATTTCAATATTTCACTCCACTCTCTTCTTGGTTTCGTGGTTGCTGGGGAGAAATTGGTTGTAATTTTTGTCTCTGATCTTCCAGACATAAGGTGTTTATTCTTCTGGCTTCTGTCAGTATTTTTTCTTTATCTTTGATTTTCTGTAACTTGAAAATAAAGTGCCAAGGTGTAGGGTGTCCTTCTTTTTCTTTTTGGCATTTATCCTACATGGTGTTCTCTGAGTTTCTGAATCTGTGATTTGGTGTCTGACATTAATTTGGAGACATTCTCAGTCATTATTGTTTCAAATATTTCTTCTGTTCCTTTCTTCTTCTGATATTCACATTATGCAGGTTACACCTTTTGTAGTTGGTCCACGGTCCTCGAATGTTCCGTCCTTTTCTTAAGTGTTTGTCCTCTTTTGCTTTCACTTCTTTAGATTTCTAATGAGATATCCCCAAGCGCAGAGATTCTCCCTCAGCTGTGTGCAGTCTGTTAATAAGCCCGTCAAAGGCATTCTTTATTTCTATTTTGCTTTTTATTTCTAGCATTTATTTTTAGTTCCTTCATATAATTTCCTTCTCTTCTCACATTGCCCATTTGTTCTTGCATGCTGTCTACTTTATTGATTAAAACCCTTAGCATATTAATCATAATTATTTAAATTCCTGGTCTGACAGGTCCAATATCCTGGCCATGTCTGGTTCTGATGCTGGCTCTGTTACTTCTCTCTGTGCTTTTTGCTGTTTAGTATCTTTTGTAATTTTTTCTTGGTAGCTGGGCATGTTTTACTGGGTAAATGGAACGGCTATAAACAGGTTTTAGTAATATGGTCATGATGTGTAGACGGAGGAGAAGCATTTTATCGATTTGCGATTGGGTCTCAGTCTTTCAGTCAGCCTGTGCCTCTGGACCGTGAACGTCACAGTGCTTCTCAGTCCCCTTCCCCCCATTAGATAGGACGGGATGGCCAGAGCGGGCTGAAGTGAGGTATTTTCCTTTCCCCAATTCAATTAGGCTCTGATAAAACCCCATCAGGTGGTGCTGTGGTTAACTAGCTTCTCCTGAGAGCAGATCTTGTTAAGAAGAGCAGAGTGTGCTGGCCTATTTCACATCAGAAGTGTGAGGGAATTTTTCTCTGATATTTGCTGTAGGAACCTGGTAGAGATCCAGGAGGTAAAACTCACAAAAGTGGGGGGATCCCCTGATGTCTGGGTCCCCCTGGAGCTTTTGACTCTCAGATTTGCCCACAGTGAGCGTCCAGCAATTTGTCAGTTCCAGTTCACGTTCTCCTGCCTCGGCACTGGTTCCCGTGGAGGTTTCTGCTCTGGTGAGTTGGGATTCTCTGTATTTCCCTGTCAGTCTCTCCAATTTTGGGGACAGCAGTTGGCTCTATGACCTCACTTTCCTTGCAAGTTAAGAATTCTTGATTTTTCTTTTTCTGCTTTTTACTTCTTGTTAGGATGAAGTGATGACTCTAGAGTTCCTTACACGCTGGTCCAGAGAAACCAATTTTTTCATATATTGCTATTTCCTTAAAGTTCGCTCTCAGACTAACCACACACTTCTCAATTGATCAGAATCTACTTCAGACTTTTACCAACTTAATTCCAGTTAGATATAGAAATATTACCACGTATCACTCTATTTCCTTTTCCTCCTTTGTTATATGTGTTGCATCTATACATGTTCAAACTGAACAATAAATTGTGATTACTATTAAGTTATATTTATTCTACTTATTTTGTTTAATTATTATACTCTTATAATAATTATCATTATTTTATATAATTTTACATCTTTTAAAGAAGTTGTGACAAGAAGGGAGGACAAGTATATATTTATAGTGTTTGTTACATTAAACACTTTATTTACCATTTCTAGTTATCTTCTTATTCCCGTGGATTTGTTACCATCTGACGTCCTTTCCTTAGTCCAATGTAAGTTTGTTCCCGTTTGTCTCCTTGTGTTTTTATTGGCAAATATACTACATTTCTTTATTATAGACCCCAAACCAGAATCATGTACTTATCATTTCACACAATCATTCCTTAAGTCAGTTAAGAGAAGAAAGGAGAAGAAATATGCGTTTATGCTGCCTTCTATAATTACATATTTATCTTCAATGGTACTGTTTGATTTTTCAAGAGGATTTAAATTTCTCTTTGGTATTGCTTGCTTTTAGCCTGAAGAACTTCCTTTAGTCTTTCTTTGAAGGAATTTGTGCTAGAAATGGATAATCTCAGGTTTTGTCTAACTGAGAATATCTTCCTCTATTTTTGAAATATATCCTTTTTGGCTATAGGATTCTTTGTTGATAGCGGTTTTTTGTTTTGTTTTTGGCACAACTTTGAATACAAATGGCCCTCCATATCAGAGAGTTTTGCAACTGCTGATTCAATCAACCGCAGATGAGAAACCGTGGATACGAAGGGCTGACTGTATTCACTGCACTATGCCATTTTACGTGAGGGACTTGAGCATCTGCGGATTTTGGTATCTGCAGGGCTCCTGGAGCCAATCCCCCAGGGATACTGAGGGACGACTCTATGTTATTGCATTGTCTTCTGGCTTCAAGTTGTTTCTGCGGAGAAGTCAGTTGTTCATCTTACCATGGGTCACTGGTGCATGATGGGTCGTCTCTCTCTTGCTGCTTTCAAGACTTCCTCCCTGTCTTTGGCTTTTAGCACTTGTTCTGTGATGTATGTGTGTGCTTATTCCTTCTTACCCAGCACCAGAATTCTCTGTGACCACTTGCACCTCTTCTTTCCATCTCCTCTCTTTCCACCCTCCTTTCCCTTAGTTTACTTACCCTATACCCTCAGCTGCACTAACTCATGCTGAGGTCAACTTTATCTCGTCATTCATCACTTTAGAATATTCTTTCTTCCCATTGTCATTAGATGAAAATACAAAACCTTTGCTATTATTATCCGGGCCATGCCTGTGTCTCCAGGGTTTATGTTGGATCATTCTCCCGTCTGTCCATGTTGCAACCATTCTGGACTTCTGCTATCTAGTGGGGCCCTTCTTTCTGGGCTTTTACACATGTTATCTCCCCTTCCCAGACAAGTTCCTGATCCTTCACCTCACTAAATTTGCATGTTGTTAAAATAACTTTCTTAGACAATTTAAGTTCTTCTGCTGTCATTTTGCCCCCCCAGAGATCTCTGTTCATCCCACACCTGAGGGTTCAGCAAAGTTTTCTGTGAAAGACCAGATAGTAAATACATTAAGCTTTGCAAGTCTTGGACAGTCTCTTTTGTGGTTTCTTTTTCTTCTTAATCCATTTAAAAAATGTTAAATCCATTCATTGCTGGAAGGTTGTACAAAAATAGTCCTCGGGACAGATTTGGCCCATAGGCCAAAATTTGCTCACCCCTATCCTATGTCCACAGTCATGTTATGGCACAATTAATAGTTTAAGACTCAGTTTTCCCACTAGGCTTAAAATTCCTCTGGAATGTGTCCATCTTATTTTTCAGTACCCAAAAGAATGCCTAGAATTTGTAGACCCTTGAAAAATATGTTGAATGAAAGAACAAATGAATATTTTAATGTCAATGTTTGCCTTTAGACCAAACATGACATATTTCTCCCAGAAGTAGATAATTTAACTCTTTGCTGTTCAGTATATGTGGGTTGCATTTACACTTGGTATATATTTTCTCCATTTGAGGGAAATGGTATTTTAAATATTAATATACTTGAACATACTTCTGTTGTTAAATTTCGAATAAAACAAAATTTGTTGCTTTACTGTCTTTGAGTAGAAGTTTAAGAGAATTATATCATTGTAATCTGTCAACCATTAAGAATACTGGGAGGCCACAGTGTTTTAAACTCATAATCCAGGTAAAATAAAAGCCAGTTTGAATCCTGGATCATATTAATTAAATAAGACAAACATTAGCATGAAATAAGGACAACACTAGTTAAAGGCAGTTTGAAAGTCTGTTCTCTTCAAGAAATCATCAGGAATAACAATTTTTAGAATCTATCAACTAATCACTTTTATTTTTACTCATTATGTTCAAATTTCACTATATATGCAACCAACTGTCTAGAATACAAGGTAATGAGAAATGGAATTACCACTGGCAAATATAATTCAAGGTTAGTCTCCTACCTACTTTTTAAATTTGTCATCATACACATTTTTGTTATAAACATCCCTCTAAGAAACTATTTCTGAGGATGATCGATCCTGGAGATTGTATTGTTGAGTGCCCCCTCAAACACTTCTAACCGGCCTCCCTCCGCTGTGGAGGCTAGAAAAACTAAAGACTACATCTCCTAGAATCCTTTATGCAGCTTCAATTTTGCTTATGGCCTGAGCTCTGCCAACAGATATGCTTATAAGACGTTTGGAAGAAGTCAGGGAGCAGCTCTTAGAGCACGGTGATGAACGAGATGGTTCCCGTGTCGCCGCTAGTGTTACAAGTGACGAGTGGCAGCAGCGGACGGAGAGGGGCTTCCTTGGAGGGCCTCCGTGCTGTGGGTGGAGCTTTGAATTTTTCCTGACTCTGTAGAATTGAAACCTAGTTTCACAGTTTTCCTAGAGTTTCCTAATATCTTCTAATAAACCCTCTTCTGCTTAAATTTAGATAGAAAGAATCTATTTTCTGTACTCAGGAACCAAGAGTAGTAGTCTGATTGTGTATTCTATCAAAGTTGTTCTCCTTTGTAAATAAGTGCTTTTTCAGAATTTCTTCATTTGGCATTTAGTCAATATTTTTAATGAACACCTACTATGTGCAAAACACAGTGGTAGTTTCTTTTGTGGAGATGAGAAGAAATACATTTTAAAATCACATAAAATGAACTATTTGAGTAGCTACAATGCGTTCATTACTATGTACTGTAGTCTGACTTTGATTTTGATCTCAAAGTTTTAATAATTAGAAAAAATACAAAAGAGTCTAATTGTAAAGTGATGAGATGGATGACAAATATCTTGCATTAAAATAACTTTCAATATCTCATGGATATACATATTATCTACCATGATAATTGTTAAGTGACTATTTTCCAACAGATACAGTAGAAACTGAATGGGAGAGAGGATTTTTTGAACATGGTTGGACAGTAGGTGGGAGTGATAATTCTCTGCAGGAAGACAGGAGTCAACATATGGCTTGTAGATCTTGATGCAGGAGAGCTGAGCAAACAGCTCAAGTCAGGTGCTTATTCGTGATCATTGGGAGCTCAGTCAAAACTGTAGAGTCTGAGGCATTTTAAATGTTATGTTCACATACTTGTGCATTGTTTTATAGCTAATGTGGTATCATTAAAGGTTTTTGAATAGTAGAATAGACCTGAAGAAGTAAAAGTTTTAGAGGAATGAATCAGGCAGAGCAACATGAATGATGGTTGAAAGGAGAGAGGCACATGAGACAGTGACACTAATAATGGAAAAAAATTAATGTAAGAGGCAGTGTAATTATTCAGGGTATTGTATGGAATAGACCTGTTCAAGTACATTTTCAGACCTCCTTAGTACCCTCGGCAGTCTGCACCTGTATGTCATTTTTTAAACATTTCACCCAGAGTGCTTTGTTGCTGCATAGATGCACGTACATCTGTGGATGGCAGCCCAAACTCTTACTCCAGACACCAGAAGGATTCTCAAGCATGGATTTAAATGAAACTGCGCTCTCACCCACCACCTCAGAGTTAGAACAAACTTTTCCCAGCGTTTCCCAGAGATATTTAAATACTGAGGCCCCCATCCCGACTCCCAAGTCTTTTGTGAGGCTTGCCATCGTTTTTTAGTGTTCGTGGGAGAGTAACTTTTTTTCCTACCCAGAGGCCAAGCTAAACATAGCTTCCTCAATGACTTGCATCATCTATGAATAGTATTCATAGTTCATGTTTTCATTGAGATCCCTGGTATTATGCGGTATATTTTTTCTTATTTCCTAACTTGTAAAAGCACAGTTTTTTCCTTCCCTCTCAGTTTGGTCATTAAAACCCAAGCCTTTGGTTGTTGCCCTCTGCAAATGATCCCAAGGATGCTGAAGGGTCTGCTTCCCATTTGACTTTTCAGCTGCATCTGTAATTTGTATTTCCATTAAAAGATTTATGGTGATACACCTAAAGATACGAATTCAGATTGCGTGCGTTTTTATTACTTTATTTTCTAAATTTATTTGTCAAGATCACTTAAGCATGATCCAATATTTCTACATGGATCTTTCTATGTTGCAATTTCTTTTGCAACTCAAGAAAGTTTAATTTTTTTCCATGAAGCTGCTGCTTCATTTTTGGAAAGCTGTTTCCTCATTATTTGATAGTGTACCTCATTGCTAGAGTAATAATTCGTAATGGAAATGTGTAATGACTAGGTAAAACAATAATTTTTTAACATTCTATGAAAATAGCTTCTACTGTTATTATCAGAGAAGCTTTAATAATTTATCTCAGAGATATTCCAGACAGAAATATCATAAATATGTTTTTGTTAATGTTTTCATTGTGAAATTTTGTTTTATTTCATAATTAATTATTTGCCCATGTATAAAACATGAGGGTCTGGAGGCGTGTGCATGAGATCTTTAACACTGAGTCTTTAGTTTATTAGAGTCTGGATGCAAAATTCTGAAAATTTTGCCAATAGAAAATAAAACACATTGCTACTAAAACCTAACCATATTTGTTGCCTAAAAATATCAGTTTGGGGAAGTGCTTATTTGGTAGACCGTAAGACTCATGCTTGAAAAATGGCAAACATTTGAACAGCTCAATAAATACAAATTTAAATATTGCCATTAGATTATTCCTTTTATAATTATGATAGTCAGAAAAATGGCCCCCCAAAGATAGATTCCCTTCTTGATTCTGGAACCTGTGAATATGACCTTAGGTAGCGAAAGAGGTGAGAGCCATAAGGTTCTCCAGAGGAGGAGCTTATCCCGGATTGTCTGGCTGGGCCCTGTCTGCCATCACAAGTATCTTCGCAAGAAGGACGTAGAGGGGGGTTTGAAGAGACACACAGAAGAGAAGGTTGTGCGAATAGATTGGTGAGGTGGGGCCAGAAGGCAAAGCGCGCCGAGGCAAGCCAGCAGCCCCCTGAAGCCGGAAAAGGGAAGGCACAGATCCTCCCCAGAGCAAACCTCCCTGAGAGAGCAGGGCCCTGCTGACACCTCCATCTCAGACGTCACCTCCAGAGCTACCAGTGAATGAATCTCATTGTTTTAGGCCACCCAGTTTGTGACAATTGGTGACAGCAGCCCCAGGAAACGAATACAACTGTGTACTGTACAATTATGGATTTTGTTCTCAATTGATTTGACAAACATCTATTAATATCTATGGAATACATCCAAACATGCTTTGTAGGAATACGTAATTTATTTACTCAGAATTTAGCCCTCTACCTTTAATAATAGTATGATAAAGATGAACAATATGTTAAACAATTATGCAAAGGAAAAAAAAGAAATCACTGCTGATTTAAATAATTATTTGGTTGCTGGATAGTAATTAAGTTAAATTAAACATTTCTTTAATGAATTCAAATCCCTTGGAAATAGATAGGATACAATTAAACATCCTTTAATGATAGAACATTCATCTATTCAAATTCCCCATGTGTAGATAGCACTTTCGTCAGCACCCAGGCAAGGCTGACGCTCTTTAGAGACCACTTTCCTCTACCTCTTTCTACTGCCCACCTATGACCATTGCCTCTTTCATTTCCCCATTATGAAAATTAGAATATTTCCTATTAATGCAATTGACTTTTGGTATTCTGTCTACTGACATTTAGAAGTAAAGTTGCATTTTCTCTATTTAAACATAAAATGGCACAATTCCATTTTCTCACATTCTAAGAAAACCAGATATATGAAAATGGTGTTATATTTTTTCTCTAAGTGAACCAAATATGTGGACGTTTAAATCTATGGAAATGCTGAATTATAAATACCATTCGCTTTCATCAAAGTAATTTCTAAAAATTTCAGAGTAGAACTTCTTTAAATGCTAGCTCTTGTGCTGCATTATAAATGTTATTTATAACCAAACTCTCAACAATTATTATTGTTGCTTGATAGTGTTGATTACTTTTTTCTACTTTTCTGTATATTAAAGATATTCCACAATAACTGTTTGTTTTTGTGATTAAATAAATAAATAAGTATAATTATAATTTGGTTTCTAAACACCCAAAGCAATGTATTGAATAAAGAAGCGATCTGCGTTGGGTGCTGTGATGCGCCATGCTCCCTCACCCGCGGAAGTGCATTGATATAAGTCCTTGCCATCTTGGGCTTGACAGTTTACATCTTTGAGGATATGCTGTTTGGAATGTTTCTGCTTGGAAGGTTCCTTCCCATCTGGAGAGAGAAGATGAGCAAAGACAGACACCAGAATAATGGTAGTAGTTAGTGAGGTATGCAGTGTTTGCTGCAGTATAGACTTTAAGTGAGGAGGAGGGAAAGAAGTGAAGATGGAAAAGAATTCCCTTTATTTGCCTCCAAATTCTAAGACACAGGTCTTTAGTGTGTGAAAGCAAACCAGAATTCTACCAGAAGTCTGTCCTTGAAAAGAGCAAGCATTAGACCAAAGAATTCCTTGTGCGTCTGGTGAGACCTTGAGTATGTCTAACAAGATGAAGTGAAGAAGCAGGAGTGACTCTCTGTTGAAATGGTGATTAGGGGCAGTGTTTGTATGGTTTGGGAAGACTGTGTTGATCAATGACAACTCAGTTCTTTTCCACTGCACTCTTGATGGCTAGAAAAAGAAAAATAAGATTTAAAAACATAAAACTATACTTTAAAGGATCATAGTGTCGTAAAGATGATTTTGAGGAAGTATAAATCTCAAAACAATACTGTTCAATAGAAATATAATGCATCTCAAAACAATACTGCTCAATAGAAATATAATACAAACCACATATATAATTTTAAATTTTCTAGTAGCTACATTTAAAAAAGTAAAAAGAAATAGATGAAGTTAAGTTTAATATGTTTTAACTCAATGTATCTAATTTCAAGAGACAATCAATATAAAATTATTAATTAGATACTTTACATCATTTTATTCCTATTAAATTTTCGTTTCAAGTCTTCAAAATCCTGTGTGTCTTTATACTTATAGCACACCTCTGCTGGTCTAGTCACACTTCAAATTCTCGGTAGGTGCACGTGGCTAGTGGTTCCATATTGGATACCATAGACAGAATGTGCCATACTCTTTCTGATATTGCAAAACATAAAAAGAGGCAAAAATATTGGTGTAACAAGATTTATAGAACTAGATTTTTAAAACTACTGACAGTAAAGATGAGCTATATGGCTGCTTTTTGAAAGATCTTATAAATCATTTTAATGACCGTTCCATAAAATTGACTGCAGCTAAAAACGTAAACCATGTCATTATAAGTTTGTTTTCCTTACTCTGACATTTGAATGTCCTAAATTTCTCTGGAATTACACATTTACAGATGAATAAGAGTGTGTGTCTGGGTGGGTGGGTGGGTGGGTGGTAAGATTGTCTCAGGAAAATGAAAATACATTTACATGTGATATTTGCATTTTTGTTTTTAAACAGACTATATTAGATGAATAAATAGATCTATTGAGATGGCATGAATCTTTACCTTCATAGATATTAATGGGCCTCATAAAGTGATATTTATATTTCTAAAAATATTAATGCAGAATTTATACAAATTAAACTGTATTCTGTATGCATCAGGCAACTTACTATTTAAAGGCATTCTATAACAGTTTATTTGAGAAAAGAATCTTCAAATCATTTTATAAATCCAATTTTCAATATTGAGATTATAACTACATTGCTATATTTCTTTTTGTCACGAAGGTAATTTGATATTCTATGAAGTTAGGCCCTAGTTGAAAATATATATATATATTTCTTCATATCATATATTTGGACCTGTGACCTCCTCTACGCCAGCCCCATCGAGGAAACAGTTCTAGCCACTTAGGTTCCTAGGGCAGTGCACTAAACCTTGTTAGATCACGTTACCCCTAAGTATGACGAAGGACTTCAAAAATCTCCTTCGCTGCTTCTGAGAATTAGAAGGTACCCTTCAGACCCCCCACCACTACCACCTGACCCGTTGAGCAACATACAGGATTATTCCTTTAACTTCAAATTTGCTTTGTTTACTTCGCTCTGCTGAGACAGGGAGTCCCGCTGATCGGGTAGGGGAAAATGAGCATTTGTTGAACGTCTACTCCGTGTCAGCTACTTTCTAGTTACTCTTACACATCTTGTCTCATTTACTTCTCAAAAGCCTCTATTAGGTAAATATACTCACTTTATATTAGTAAATGAAAACGTTATTAAGGGAAACTAATATTAAGGGAAACTAAAGCTCAAAAATGTACTTTTTCAAGGTTAGACTTCTAGCAAATATCATATTTGAAATCTGGAACTGACAAATGAGAAAACGAGTCCTCTTTCCATTATATTATGGAAATTCTCTTTCCATTATCTTATGTTATTTCCATTGTATTATGGAAATTCTCTTTCCATAATGTTATGTTATTTCTCTGAGAGGTTTTCCAGTATTTGGAAAAGTCAGAAGCAGCTACCTATGTGTTGGCAGAGGTGGGTGTGTCAGACTCCAGACAGGACAAAAATATGGAGTTAAAGTTTTTTGAAACTCGTGTTGGGTCCCTATCACTCTGCTTATTGGCCTTTGCGAGCTTTGGGGATTAACCGTCCTTTATCAGTTTCCATGTTTACTCCTCTGCTTCTGCGGCTGAGGAAACTTCTCCAGTCCCCATGTTCTTGGCAGATCACATGCAATTTATGGAACTCCCCCTGCTATCTCTTTCAGAAACACCAAACTGATGTTTCAAGAAACTTTTATTGCTATAATAAACAGTGAGAAACAGACATGGTTAAACAATTCCTCACAACCTTCTATCCCTTCTTTTTCTCCAAGTCCTTACAGAGAGCAGTGTAAATGAAAGGATAAATCTTGGCGTACGCGCAATCCTGAATTAGACTCAAACACATTACCCAGAAAACCAAGATTGAAGGGAGTTTGGATTGTAAATTTGGTAAAGAATGTTGAGTCCTGGCTTGTTGGAGAAAAACAGAATGAGGACAGAAGACTCAGTCCAAATATAAGACAGAGTGAGGAGTAGCTGTGGAAATTGTCCTGGACCACATGTCACCTCTGTGTAAATTAGACAAAGGCACAACTGGGGCAGGCCAGGTGGTGCAGCTGTTAAGTGTGCACTCTCCGCTTCGCCGGCCTGGGTTTTGCCGGTTGGGTCCTGGGTGCGGACATGGCACTGTTGGGCAAGCCATGCTGTGGTAGGTGTCCCACGTATAAAGTAGAGGAAGATGGGCACGGATGTTAGCTCTGGGCCGGTCTTCCTCAGCAAAAAGAGGAGGATTGGCAGCAGATGTTAACTCAGTCCTAATCTTCCTCAAAAAAATCAGTAAATAAATAAATAAATAAATAAATAAAAATTTTTTAAAAACAAAATAAAAAAAAGAAGGCACAACTTTCTCTTGGCAGACGCAGCCCTGGGCCAGGACACACAATATGGTGATGAGACAGGAGCTGGATTTCAGCCACACGAACCCCTGCAGCTGGTGCCTTGTGCAGGGAACAACTGTACAAGCAGGGGCAGTGGCCTTCCATCTCTCCCAGGCTTTCTCCCTGCACATGTCACATCCCAGTCCCATAGACCTGACCTTGGATTGGCAGTGCAACTAGGGCAGACAGAAGCTGGAAATGTGGAGGAAAAAAATGAAAAATCAAAAATAGTGGAAGTGAAACAAGAAGTTCTGTTAGTCCCTTGGATGTTTGATTTGACTATGAGAAGAACATATGTAAATCAGTCATCCAGGAGTCAGCACTCCTCTCAATTTAGAAAATACAGGTATGCATAAAAAGATCAACGTTACACTTTTTTGTTATAAAATATTTGCAAATTAATTTTGTTAATATTTTTCTCAAGAATAGAAACTATTTTTACAGAGCAATTATTTCTGTGTGCATGTATTCACACACACGAGACTAGACATAAACAGAGAATGTTATAATGAACATGAATTGTACCTCAATCTCCAAGCATTTACAATACATAAAACCCAGAACTCTGTAGAGTCACCAGAAATAGCGTCTGTCCTCACTGAGTTTAAAATCTGTGTTGAAGAACTGAAAAAAAAAATATCTGAAGGTAGATATTTCAACTGAAAGCTAGGCACATTAACTTCTAAGAGGATAAAATTTTGCAGATGTACTGGTATTTTAAAACCAGTAAGTAGTAATTTAATTGGAAAAAAAATTAGAGTATCATATAAAATGACATATAAGTAGCATAAGCATTTTATTTTAATTTAAAATATGTACCACAGGGGCCAGCTCCGTGGCCGAGTGGTTAAGTTCGCGGGCTCCGCTGTGGTGGCCCAGGGTACGGATCCTGGGAGAGGACATGATACCACTCGTCAGGCCACATTGAGGTGGCATCCCACATCCCACAACTAGAAGGACCTGCAACTAAGATATACAACTGTGTACAGGGGGAGTTTGGGGAGATAAAGCAGAAAAAAAAAAAAAAAGATTGGCAACAGTTGTTAGCCCAGGTGCCAATCCTTAAAAAAAATAAAAAAAATTACACATATTCCCTATTTTCCATGTTTTAATGGAAGGCCAAAGTCTCTTTGAATAGGGATCCAAATTAGAGATCTGTATTTTTTCGTACACCCATCAATTCTAGTAATAACTTATTTAAAGAGGCAGAAAAAATAAAATCTTTTGTGAAGATCAAATTTTGTTTTGTTTTTCCCAGGCCCTTTGTTATATCTAATTAGGATATTTTCTTTTGCAGCTCACAGCTATTAGATCTTTCTAATGGGTTCTTCTTTAGACTTCATAGCATCATGAACTCTCTTTTACATAGAATAGTTATTAGTTTAATATTTGATTAAAATTTATAATCAGAATGAAAAACACAAGTGACGTGAACAGCATTTGGAACAAACACAACTGACCGTTGTCAAGAAGAGGATATGTTTGTGGCAGTTGAGGCCAATGAGGATATTGAAGGATAACTCGCTGGCTGTGGATGTTCAATGAGATGTGGGCTTGGGCCATGTTTTATGGAGGCATTTTGCTCGCCAAATCTGTTACATGGAGTCTGGTTGAGCGAACTTCTGCTGGAAACTTCAGTGATCAGAGCCTAGCAAGGATATCCCAGGAAGGCTTCATTGTTTCTAACTTTAATATTAGATGTTTGCGTTGTAAGTGACAGAAGTCAAATTCAATGAACCAAAAATAATGAGAAACAAAAAATAATTTACTGAGAGGACCGCCTCCTTCTGGGCCCAGATGTGCTTTGTCTGCTTTGCGATTCTACTTCCTCATGATCCCAAATCATCTTTGCCTCTGCATCCAGCTATAACCTCCATCAGACCTGCCATTTCCTGGCAGCTAAAAAAGAGCTATCTGCTGTTAAGTTTGGTCTTTAAATTACAGATTTCCCTCCAAATTTCTCGGAGGCAATGTTTCTGGTGATATTGCTTCCTGCATTTACATTTACAACGGGCTTTGTATGACTTCACGAAATATAATGCATGGCATGAATTTTCTGGCATCTCTAGAGTGACTCCTGCTCAGGATTATTGTAAGAAGAGCTTTGTAGGCTTATGCGGTTTCAACAAAGCAAAAATTATATCTAAATCTGTATCTATGCCCATTATCTCCTGGAAAGAGCAATGCCTGAACGACTTTCCCCATTTTTTAAAAGCCAGCTACTCTCTGGTACTTTCTGTCTACTCAAAGCACCGTATCAGTGCTTTGAGATAATAACCTATTTTTAATAAATTGATGCCTTGTTCCAAGTTTGCAGTGCTTTTGTTTAAACAATTTCTCACTAGCACGTGTGAGTCACATGTACACAAACTTCTGTATTCTCTGAGACAATCGCCACATGAGTAGTCTTATCTCCCTAAATACTGGCACTACTGAATTTACATCAGTGTCATTGCTATACACGTTGGATCCCAAACAAATGTTTATTCAAGGTTTCCCGAGCTACTAGTTACTGACAAAATGAGCAGATCCTCAGCTCCTTTGAAATATAGTGGATATTTACATTGCTTATAAAAAGAGAGAAAAATAAGACTGCTAATCTACCTCTAACTGAAGCAGTCTCACTTCCTGTTTTAATTCTTTACTTTTCTACATGCAAATGACAGCCACATGAGTAATTAATTATTCATAAGTTCATACGTTGATTTTCAAGCTTTATAATAGTTTTATTTGCATGTTTTTATTAAATCTAGCATTTTAGAAGACTTTGAATTTTCAGATAATAATACTCCATAAAAGTCCTTTGTTGAAACAAGATAAATCTTGGATCAGTAGAGGGCAGCCATGTCAAAGGCCAGTATTTCCCTTCTGTTCTCTTCAGATTCCTGTCTTAGCAGAGCTTTTAAGAGATAGATACAACTGTGAGATTAATATTTGCTCTGAGAAAAATATGGGCATTCACATAAATTTAGGCTTAAATAGTATAGTAGTTCTCCTTAAACATCTCAAATGGCATAATTTTTATTTTTTAAGTTATTTTTATTCCACTTTTTATCATGTTTGCGAGGGTAGTGCCATTTTCTGATGTTTATTTTAACATTAAGTCAATTCTTCACTCAGAAAGCTTGGCAAGGCTTTATATTGAAATACCACATACCTAAATTCTATTTCAGAAATGACAAAGTGAAATGAAATTGAGAGATTTGCTTCTTTTTGCTCATACTGTATTAATACTAATCCACTTACGTTGTTTGACAAATATTATTTTAGAAAATATTGCTGAGATTTATCTGGAGATAATATTTGCCATAGAATGTAAAATATAAATCAAATTTGGGTTGCTATTCAAGAATAATAATGTGATAATAATTGTTCAGGCGTTTTACACAGAAGAATTTTATGAGTTTAAGTAGTTGCACTCAAGAATACTTCGGTCCCTTATTTATTCATACTATTTGTCAACTATTTAATAGGATTTTAAAGAGAAGAAATGTAATATACATCACTTGAACAAATCTTTCCATCATGAAAGAATGATCAATAGTTTTTAATGCGTATGAACCACAAGAATATCACTTACAAAGAGCCTCAACCGCTCATTCAGTGTCCTCGTAACCTGAGACGTCTTTGAGGAGAAAGTGATATTTTGGTTATCACAAGGAGATCTGATACTTTATATGTTGTTCTTATGTTCTCTTTACCAGACTAAAAAAGTTATGTGCAGCTTTTAAAAATTATTTGTTGTTATAAATAGAATATAGGAAAGATAGATTAAATAGTATATAAATTTAACACTTTTAACATTTTAGTCTTATATAATGACAGTACAAAAAATATATCAACAACAGAAATAATTTGAATAAAAGTAAACCAAAACAAAAGATTGTCTTACCCTCTGTTTTGTATCTTGCGTTTTCTAGTGTAAACTGTTATTTTTGCTTTGTCCGTTTGCCTTAGAAGACCCATCACAGCATCCTCTTCTAGGATATTGGAGAGGTCCTCGCTGAGTACCAGAAGCACACACTGTCATAATAGTATGAATATTTCAATATGCCTAAAATTAGTTAATCTGATTAAATTTTCAAAAAGCAGATGATACCAATGCTCTCTTTCAAATTCAGTATAACATGGAAGCTAAAACTGATCAAGATAATATAAAAAAGACAATTTAGGGATCTCAAATGTGAATATCAATATAGAAATCCTAAAAATTATATTGGAAAACATAATCTAACAGCACTTTAAAGAATAATACACAGAAACAAAGTTGGTTTTGTGTAGCAATTCAATGAGAATTAGCTCAATATATTCTTTAAAAGCTATTAGTATATTTTACTGAAATGCAGATCAAGGGAGAAAAAACATAACCTCTTCTTCATGGCAGGTAGAAAGCATTTGAGGAAATTTTGACACATGTTACTAATAAAATAATAATAGGTGAAAACTTCCATAACATAATAAAATGATCTATATCTCAAAAAAAGAATTTAGCTATGTTCTTAAGAGTGGACACCAGAAACATTTCCATTAAAGTGATGAGCTTACTGACATTTTTAAGTAAAATTAATAATAAGCAAACAGTAGTAAAAGGGTGAGGTAAAATCATTATTTCCTCATCATATTACTGCATAGTTGGATATTTGTGGAGTCAATGAGAAAAGTATTAGGAATCATGGAATTAAGCCAGGTGACTGGTAGCAAGGTTAATATTTAAAATTTATTTTCTAACAGCTATTTATAAAATTTAAAGGAAGAAGATATTATATATATATAGTAGCAATCAAAAATGTTAACTATCTAGGGGCCAGCCCAGTGGCACGGTGATTAAGTTCACGCACTCCCCTTCAGCGGCCTGGGTTTCACCAGTTTGGAACCCAGGCACAGACCTACACACCCTTTATCAAGCCATGTTGTGGCAGGCATCCCACATAGCAAGTAGAAGACGATGAGAGTGGATGTTAGCTCTGGGCCAGTCTTCCTCAGCAAAAAGAGAAGGATTGGTGGTGAATGTTAGCTCAGAGCTTATCTTCCTAAAAATAATTAACTATCTAGAAATACATTTAATAAGAAATATAGAGGTATTATATAAAACTCAACTGAGTTACATAAAATAAGGCAATAATTGAGGCATAACTCATTCTTGGATGGGAAAACACATTTCTGCATAAGTATCTTTTTTCATTAAATTTATTCATCTTATATGAACTTAATAAAGATAGCAGTAGGAATTTTTTTAAGTTGATTATATTGTACAGTGTTTATATAAATATATATATATTCTTTTTGCTTAAACAAGCAAAAAACTTAGAAAATAGTTTTTAAATACTGAGAGAATATAATATAAATCAAATATTTTATCTGGTAGGCAGATTAATCAAAAGACTGAGGAAACAAAAAATATGGCAACTTAGTGTACTATAGAGGTGTTATTTCAAAAATGTAGGGAAAAGATTGTTCATCAAATATCTGATTATTGGACAAGTAGTGAACAGAAACAAGTACATTTCAGGTGGGTTAAAATCCTCAGTGTAAACTGTGATATCACAGTGATGCTATGAGAACACATTGCAAATTCATTTTCTAACCTTTGTTGGAGGAGGCCCTTTCATTACGACAAAAGAAGAAGGTAAAAGACATACACTGAAATATTAATCTCAGAGTAATAAAAATTCAGTATTCTGCAAAGCAATAAGTTCTATAAAGTATTAATATACAAACAAGCTGAGAAAGTTGGTGTACACTTGAGAAATAAATTATTTTTAATATAAAATAGCTCTTCCCAATCAACTGTAAAATCTCAGGGAGAGCAGGGAGAGAGAGAGAGCTAATGAAGAAAAGAGAGTGGAAAGAGATTCCAATGAGAGAGAAAACCCTGCCTAATTCAACTTCACTCACAATTTTGAATATTCAATTTGACTTAATTAGCATTTTCTACCTATTGTGTGGGCAGCCATTCAAAATTCCATTGTTAGAGAAGATTCTCCAGGAAGTTAGAAAACAAGGTTCCCATACAGGGGCTGGCCTGGTGGCATAGTGATTAAGTTTGTGCACTGTGCTTTGGCGCCCTGGGGTGTGCTGGTTCGGATCCTGGACTTGGACCTAGCACCGCTCATCAGGCCATACTGTGGGGGCATCCCACACAGAAGAACAAGGACAACCTACAGCTAGAATATACAACTGTGTACTAGGGAGCTTTGGGGAGAAAAAAAAAGAGGGAGATTGGCAACAGATGTTAACTCAGGGCAAATCTTCCTCACCAAAAACCCTACAAAAATATATATATATTAAAAAGAAAAGAGTCATATGCACTTTAGATAGCCATATCAGTTGGTACATGTTTAAGACTAAAAGTGGCAAAATCTATAAAAAAATGGCAATCTTTATACGAGCAAACTCTTTCTAAAAATTTGTACTACCAGTAAACGTGCACTTGTTTGTTCAAAGACACATGTACAATATTTTTTATTGCACTTTTTTTTTGCAATGGATAACAATTTAAATGTCCATCAAGAAAGGGCTGGTTAAGGGGCTGGCCCCGTGGCCGACTGATTAAGTTCGCGTGCTCCGGTGCAGGCGGCCCAGTGTTTCGTTGGTTCGAATCCTGGGCGCGGACATGGCACTGCTCATCAAAGCACGCTGAGGCAGCGTCCCATATACCACAACTAGAAGGACCCCCAACAAAGAATATACAGCTATGTACCAGAGGGGCTTTGGGGAGAAAAAGGAAAAAATAAAATCTTTAAAAAAAAAAAAAAAAAAGAAAGGGCTGGTTAATACTTTTGGGACATTCGTAGAGTTGGAGGCTGCCACCAATGCGAAGAATGAAGCAGATCATATATGTGGATGTATAAAGATATCCAAGCTATATTGAAAAGTGAAGAGTGCCAGAATATGTGTGGAGATTAATTTTACTTGTGTATAATTACTTACTAATCATATCTATATACAACTGTATAGCTATACAAATATTAATTGATATGAACTTATAATTCTACAAGTATACACTATATTTTGTGATGTATAGTATTATATATATTATATAATATATATTTAAGAGCATGGCTGGCAGAAGGAGCTCAGTTGGGTTGGAATTCTGGCTGCACTGCTTCCTATTTGTGAGGCCTTGGGCAAGACATGTAACTGTTCTGTGCCTTATTTTTCTCCCTTGGGAAATGAAGATAACAACACTTATCTCAGAAGGTTGTTATGAGAATTTTTTACATGATCTGTCTGGCTAGAGATGTGTTAATTTGATTGATCCTTTCAGAGAACCAGCTTTGGTTTTTGTTGATTTTCTCTATTGTTTTTCTGTTTTCTCTTTCATTATTTCTACTCCTATCTTTATTATTTCCTTTCTTCTACATATTTTGGGTTTAATTCACTTTTTAGTATCTTAAGGCAGAAGCCAAGGTTTGTGGTTTGAGACTTTTCTTCTTTTTTAATATAGTGATTTAATGCTGCTCCTTCTAAATACTGTTTTAGATGTATATACAAATTTTGGTGTGTTGGTCTTTTTGTTGTCATCCCATTCAAAACACTTTATAATTTTCCCTTTGATTTCTCCTTGATCCATACTTTATTTGGAAATATGCTGTTAAGTTTGCAAGTATTTTGGTGTTTTGCAGTTAATCATTTTAAATTTAATTCGATTTTGGCCAAAGAACACATTTGGTGTGATTTGAATCCTTTAAGAATATTGAGACTTTTTTATGGCCCAGAATAAGTCTATGTGGTAAGTGTTCCATATGCACTTGTAAACAATGTATATTCTGCTATTAGTGAGTGGAATATTAGTTTTAATTAAATGTGGGATATTTTTGGAAATTATTTCTTCAAATAGTCCCTCTTTTTTTGAATACCCCAATTACTTGTATATTAGACCCATTGAACTTGTCCCATATCTTGATATTGCTCTGTTTTTTGTGTGTGTGCATGTGTTTGATTTTTTTTCCCTCTGTGCTTCATTTTGAATAATTTCTATTGCCACGTCTTCAATGTCACTAATTTTATTGTCTGCAATGTCTAATCTATAAATGATATCTACTATGTTTTTCTATTGGACGCTTTAGTTCTCATCTCTAGAAATTCAATTTGGGTATTTTTTCCATGGTCCATGTTTCTACTTAAAATGCTCATTCTTTCCACTAGCTTCTTAAAGTTATGGAATGTGTATGTAATAATGGTTTTAATACCATTGTCTCCTTATTTTATCATCTGTATCATTTCTGGTTTGCTTTCAATTAATTTGTTTTTCTCTTCACCATGAGTTATATACTCATGTTTCTTTGCATGATTTTTAATTTTGCATTAGATTCCAAGTGTTCTAAATTTTACTTTGTTGAGTGATGGATATATTTTTCTTTCTCTAAATTTTCTTGCTGGGACACAGTTCAGCCCTTGCCTACAGTTTGATATTTTCATATCTTGCTTTGAATCTTTCTTAGATAGGATCAGAACCAGTTTAGCTTAGGTCTAATTTTTCCCCACTAGTGAGGCTGAACTCATCTGCACATCTTACCTGATGCACCATGCATTTTGAGGGCTTACACTCTAGCTGATGGGAAAAGAAAACATTCCCAGCCCTGTGTTCCCATTAGAGATTGTTCCCTCTAATTATTTCCCCAGCCTGGGGTGGCTTCATCATGTTCAAGGATGCTCAGTAAACTCTCCCTCAGAGTCTGGAGGTATTTGATAAAAGGATGATGTTTAAATACCTGTAAATGCTCTCTGAGGATGGAGAGAGAAACAGAGAGAGAGACAAGAGAGATTTGAAAACCTGAAGTCATTCATCTAGAAACTGACACAGTCCCCAAAATATCTACTGCATCACTTTGATGGCAGAGCTTAGTAATTTTCAGTCAAGCAGGAGAGAGCCATGTCAGGGGGATTCACTCACACCTTAGCATAGCCCTGCTCTTTTGGAGGTAGTACCCTAACCCCTTGTTTTGTAGAAGACTAACACCCAAACTTACAAGAGTTCAGAGAGGGCCAAGTCTTGTAGTACAGAGAGAGAATACAGGTAATGAAAAAATAAATAAGTAAAGGCAAGGCATTTTTAAACAATTAAAAGAAAAGTCAAGCGAATTGTGAGATCATAAAAATAAGACCAGTAGGTATACAATAGCACTTGTATGACACAGCATTATACAAATCAAGGGAGCAGAAGATAGAAAAGAGTTGGCCCTCTAATACATAGAGAACATGAAGGATATTGACTGAGAAAAGCAGTGTTTTCTTTCACGTGTAGAATGTCATTAGCTACCTTCAAGAGAGGAGTTTCAGACAGAGGAGGAAGCAAGGAGCAGTAATAAATGAATGCCTGGTATGGAAGGAGAGATGGCCAATGTGGAGGACAAAATTAATGCCCAATAAGAGGCAATAAGCCTCACATTCCTCTGAGGTATTTTTCATGTTGTTTTAAGGGTCTTGCCTATGGTAGTAATAAAACCAACAGGTAAGGAATGAAATTCTTTGACAATACTTGTAGATTGTTTACCTCACATACATGGAGCTCAGAGGGAATACTCATAAATAAAATAATCTATATGAGCTCCATATAAGGAATAATAAATGAACGAGCATAAACTAATTTCACATCATGGGAAAAGCCCTTCTAGATTAGAAAAGATATAAGAACAAAACTATTATCAGAATATTGTAATTCAGAATTTTTGTAATTTTTCCTGAGGAAATTGCGCTTTGTCTCAATAGATAAATCACAAATATATTGAGCTGTATGAACTTAACATAATTTAACCTTAATTTAATTCTTTCTACTTTAATCAACTAGTGATTCATTACAAATAATATTGCTCTGTGAGAAAGAAATTAATAAGGGAAATTGTAGAGTTTGAAAATAATAGAGACTGAATCAACCAGTAAGGAAAAATAAATTTTATGTAGCTTGTAAACGTTTCTATTATCCTCCAATAGGAGATAAAGGTTGTGTGTGAACCTGCGTAATTTATCTTGATGTCCTTTCAGTGAATTATATCTTTTCTCTTTTTGAGTAGTTATAACATTTAAAAATGATGTGAATAAAATTAAAAAAAATTTATGTCCTCTAGCTTAAAAGCTTCTCAGAATAATGACACATTCTGAAATCAAGTCCAGATTTCACACCATATGAACAAAAAATATTGAGTGTCTGCTTGCTTTTTGCATTGCATTACACTGTGTAGATGTTCTTTTAACTCCAAAAGAGGAAGAAAGAACCCCAAAATTTACTTGGAACCTAATAACATTTAACTCTCTCATACTTGCTTTACTTTTCATTATTTGCCTTGTCAAGATAACTGTATTTCAGCCTTTTTAAAGAACGTGATTTAAGTGTTTTGTGCATGAAAGGAAGTGTGCACTAATCATTTGGTACCCAAAATATACAAAGAACTCATACATCTCAACAACAAAAAACCTAACAACTCAATTAAAAAATGGGCAAAACTTGGGGCTGGCCCAGTGGTGTAGTGGTTAATTTTGCGGGTTCCACTTTGGTAGCCTGGGGTTTGCAGGTTTGGATCCTGGGTGTAGACCTAGCACTACTCATCAAGCCATGCTAGAGGGCATCCCACATAAAACAGAGGAAGATTGGCACAGATGTCAGCTTGGGGCCAATCTTCCTCACACAACACACAAAAAAATGGGCAAAAGATCTTAACAGACATTACTCGAAAGAACATATACAGATGGCCAACAGGCACTTGAAAAGATGTTCAACTTCACTAATTATGAGGGGAATGCAAATCAAAACTACAATGAGATATCACCTCACACCCCTCAGAATGGCTAAAATTAACAAGACAGGAAGCAACAAGTGTTGGAGAGGTTGTGGAGAGAAGGGAACTCTCGTAGAGTGCGGATGGGAGTGCAACCTGGTATAGCCATGACGGAAAACAGTATGGAGTATCCTCAGAAAATTAAGACTAGAACTACCACATGATCCAGCTTTTCCACTCCTGGGTATTTAACCAAAGAACTTGAAAATACAAATGCATAAAGATACATGCACCCCTATGTTCATTGCAGCACTATTCACAATAACCACGACTTGGAAGCAACCTAGGTGCCCATCAAGAGATGAACAGATAAAGAAGATGTGGTATAGATACATAAGAGAATACTACTCAGCCTTAAAAAATGATGAAATCTGGCCATTTGTGACAACATGGATGGACCTTCAGGGTATTATGTGAAGAGAAATAAGTGAGAGGGAGAAAGTCAAATACCATATGATCTCACTCTTAAGCAGAAGATAAAAACAAGAACAAACAAACACATAGCAATAGAGATTGGATTGGTGGTTACCAGAGGGGAACAGTGGAGGGAGGAGGGTGAAAGGGGTGATTAGGCACATGTGTGGTGCTGATGGATTGTAATTAGTCTTTGGGTGGTGAACATGATGTAATCTACACAGAAGTTGAATTATAATGATGTACACCTGAAATTTGTATAATGTTATAAGCCAGTGTTACTGCAATAAAAAAAAGGACATGGAGAATAGTGATGAATAAAAAATCCATAATAATAGAGTTTCATAAATGAAAAAGAATTTATTGTTACATGAGCAATTTAATTTTTAGAAAATTTTGCATTTATCTGTATACGTCCATGAAGGAAATTTACTATAGCATATTTTCCGCTAGCAAACCTTGAAATCACTTAAAAGCTCAACTCAAATGGTTACATTCTCTTCAATTATGTTACCTGCATATTATGGAGTCTTTTAAAAGTAATGATGTTTCTCCATACATACCAAAGTGGAAAGCTGACTGGGAAATACTGGCAAGTGTAAAAGAGAAAATAATTAAAAAGAAAATTGTGCCACAGAAAAATATTAATGGCATGATGCAATTTATTTTAAGCTATGTGTATTAAGCTGATGAAACAATCACAGTACAGCAAGATAGAATTCAATACAAGACATTGTGATCAATAAAGAGGGCATTATATACTGAGAAAAGAGTGGGAGGCTGTGACCACTAGGTATTTATGTGTATAAATAAACACCAAAGAGCCTCTAAGTATGTACAGAAACAGCCAACAGGCTTATAGGAAGCATTAAGTATCATAATCATTGCAGTTAGGCATACATGCACAACCCTCGCAGGAAACGATAGACCAAGTAGATTAAAAAAAATAAAAGTAGGGATAACCAGAAACTGAACATTACCAACAAAAAAAAATCAAGCTTTTAGATACATGTAAAACTCCATATTCAACAGAGCTTTTCCCCCAGCATGTTAGATATAGGGAATAATTACAAGATATATTGCATATAATGGTCACATAGAATCATGTGCAAAACAAAACAAAAACCTTAGAATTGATTTTAAAAGGATAGCAAAAGTACAGTTTCAAATGTTTGGAGACTAAACACCATGTTGTTGCACCCCACTGATTAAAGGGAAATTAAGAAGAACTCTCAACAAAATAATAATAAAATCACTCTATTTCAGAATAGATAAGATGTAATTAGGGTGGCAGATAGAAGAAATGTGTAATGTTAAATACAATTATCACAAAGCAAGAAAAAGAGAAAAAAAAAGGGATCTAGGCATTTGAAACCAGAGGTTTAGAAAAAAAGAAAACTAAAGAAATACATTTTTTAAAAATAGTAAAATAAGGGCAGACATCAATAAACTAGGAAAGAATAACTGCACAGAAACAATAGTATTTGTGAAACGAAATGCTGTTTAGAAAAAAATATCTGGGTAAAAAACTGTTGTGAACAAATGAAATAAAGACATAGTAAAGATTTCAGAATTATTGAAGTCTTATAAACAAGTCTCTTCTAATGGATTAAAGAGCTGGATGGAAAGGATGCATTTCTAGAAAATATAAAATGTCAAAAGAAAGAGAAATGTGAATTAGAAAACTTCAAAAAGACCAAAAGTCATTTTAAAAAGGTATTTTTGCAGTAATCAAATAACACACCCTCGGTTGACCTAACCAAGGAATTCTCCCAAACGTATAAGAAAAGTTTCTATCTCATACAACTTCTTCCAGAAATCGCTGTGTGTCGTTTAATGTTTCATGGAAAGTGTTTTACATTCTGTCTCTAGTAATCCGGGGTTTGAGGTACTTGGGGGCCTATAGCAATAATTTGAGTTTATGCTAACTTTTGCTCGGGGTACTGTCTTTCCTTTACTGAGTTTTTATTAACAGCCCACATACAGCTGAAATATTTAAATTATGAGGATCTAAGTTTGGGAAAATAACAGCAAATTCATACAGAACGTTTACTTTTTGGTAGACACAGGTAAATGCATTTATTATGTTTACTAAAATAATCCTCAAGATTGAGGGAAATCAAATCCAGCATCACAAAGCAGTCCTCCAAATTCAAGTGAAAAGGGAAAATCTAATGTGTAATTCTGAAAACAGCAGGCTCACTAAAGCCTATGTAACAAGAGCAGCGGTGTTAAGCAAAGCGTGTACAACAGATCTTTGAAACTCAGTCCTCTTCAAATGTCATGAAAAGACAGGGTGTACGTGAAGACAGAACGTAGGCATATGGAATTCTATGAAGTATTATATACACACCCCCATACTTATAAACATATGCATATACATATATTTAAAGTGGGTTTGAGTACGTGTATTCACAAGTATGTCTGTATAGCATATCTCTATCATCTATCTGTATCTATCTATCTGTCTATCGTCTACTGAGAGAGAATGGAAAAGGAAAGAGAATTCAAAGATGGAGACTAACACCAATTTAATTATATAAGTCTAGGATTTAATTCCATTTTTTAAGGGAAGGAGATTGCTGGTTAGTACCAGAATAATACTTGTTTGTCCAATTTTTTGGAATAAGGAAGAGACATTTTTTAGAGAGAAAAAAACTGAATTGAATACAGTGCATGGAGGATAGTGTGGGTGTATCCTCAGCACTAAGAAAAGGAGGCTCTTGTGAGAGGAGCAGAAAGGTGTATGGAGTACGGAGAGATTAATTAAATCCACCGGCTACTGAAGACGGAGAGCAGGTAAGGACTATTGCTACATTACCCGAAGGAGGTGACTGTTTAACTTTTAAATTTCTATTCAAATAAGCCAATATTTAAATGCATGACCCTTTGAAATGGCAATTTCTTGACTTATTCATAGTGTTGTAACTCTAATTATATTGCAAAAAACCTTGTAATGCTTAAGTTGATTTTATTAGTAAGATTTCAGAATCTAGCAATTTAGTTTAGTTTTTTAGTTTAATATTTTATTCAGTTGATGATATTCTTGTCTGATTGCTTACATTTTTTCTAAAAGTTCTAGTTGGTTAATTTTTGTAATCAAACATTGTTCTGAATCTTGTTTTTTCATAAATATAATTCTACTTTATATTTTCTATCATAATTCTGATGTCTGCTGTATATACATATATGTATGTAATATCAGGTGTGCATATATACACACAAACATGTATAATAGTGTGTATATATATATATATACATTATATATATATATTTATAATTGTCTGGTGACTATAATTAATGGTGATGGTTTGCTAATATATTTGCTAATACATGTTTTATTGAGAACTCATATTCCCTTAAATAGTCTCTTTTTATCTGTGGGAAGTTTTTGAAGTCTGGGATGAGCAATAATTCATCCTAAAAGAACTTGTTTTTCTTTTTTCTGGGCATTTAGAGTCACAAAAAATATATAATTTAAAAACGAATGCTTAGTGCCTCACAGGTGGTGTGGATTCCAGCCCCAATGCCGTGAGCTATGGTTAGGGATTTTCAGAGAGACTTCCTCTTTTTTCTTTTTTGTCATCAGCACCGTGACTAAGAGAAAAAAATATCTTCAAGAACTCTCTTTCTAAAATGGGCTTTTTCCAGTTTACCCACCAAGAGTGTTGCCCTTTGGGCCTTTAGGAAGGAGCATGTCCACATATTATCTCTCAGACAGACTTCGCCACTGACCCTAGGGCTTTCTTGCCTCTGTGACTGAGTTTCTTTTTATACCTGGTTTTTGAAAAAAATATTTTTTGTTTTTGCCTTTCGCCACCTCATGTATTTTAAAACGTTTTATCCAGAACTTTCAGTTGTGCTACTCAGGAAGGAACTTCCTAAAAATCTAAGCCACTGTATTCTGAGCTTCCTCTTGTGCTCAGTTGACCTCTTGAGGGAAATTGTGGTCTAATATTGAGATCTTGCACTTATTCAACAAATATTTATTGAATGGCTACTATTTAGACATATGAGTTAACAAAAGATAAACATAAACAGCCTTGTCTTGATGGAGCTTGCATCCTATTGGCTAGAGGATATCATACACACTAAGCACAAGAAATGAATTAGTAAATTGGATATATGTTAGACGGTAACAACACCATGAAAAAAAAAATCAGAGGTGGGTAGGGAGCTGGGTAGAACAGGTTAGACTATAGGATAAAGTAGAATAGTCACGGTAGATCTTGAGAAGGTGAGATTTGAGCAAAAATGTGAATTTGGTGAGACAGTTGAGGTAAAGTGATGGTTTCCTTGGCCGTCATCAGGCTGGGCATCAGATCTGGATAAGCCCTCCTGCCTTGACCTGTAAATGGCGGCAAGCCCAGCATGTGCCCTATCTTGAAGACTGACAGGGGAGGAGGAGGGGAATTGTGGGAAGAATGGGGGAGAGGGAGGGAGGAGAGAATCCAACAGCAAGTCTGGCCCTGCTTCGTCTGCCCTCTCTTGCAGTGAGTAACCAGTCACATTCTGTTATTTTCTGTGAAATAATTCTATAAAAGCATTATTTTGGTATGTTCTTTACCTGGAATAGTTTTTGAGGTATGTTCAAAGTTTAAAATTTCTTCCATTCACATTTCTCTTGATCTCCTCTATCAATAATTAGTAGATTTATGTATAACATTTTTCCCAAATCACATATTTGTGAGATTGGAGAAATGTCCGTTTGCTTTTTATTTCTTATGCAAAGTGACAGATACTTGATATACATCAGGATATTTTACATATAGTATTCATATTTTATAAGAATGATCTATCTTAATGTGCCATAAATTCAGATGGCGTAGTATAATTGGATGTTAGATAATCAAACATCAATTCTTCTGATACATATTTCTGTTCAGGATTTGTCTCTGTTTAGTCACAGATGCTACTTATCTGCATATAAATATACATTTTTTAATAATGAAGAGGTAGTGGTTAATATTGGTCTAAGTTTCTTTAGCACAAACCCCTACAGAAATATTCAATAAATGCAAAGCTGTTTCTAACCAAAATCTTTCTTAGCAACATTATGAAAGCAAACTAAATATGTTCATAAGGAAAATAAGTTCAGAAAAATTCTCCTAAGTGGAAAATCAAGTTCAAGCATAGCATTTGCTAGTACTGTTCTTTCAGATCCTCCTTTTTCAAGTGGTATAGTTTCACAGGGGGTGCTGGTACCCTTTCCGCTAATGCACGTCCTGCTGGAAACTGCAGGAGACTTACTGATCCTCAGATACACTTCTGTTCCCAAGCTGTGTTTTGGTCTCTTAGGCTAATGGACTGGGGTTTATCTTAATTAGGAAGATGTCCTTTAACAATCTTTCTAATCACGAATTTCCATTTAAACGGAGACCTTAACTGTCCTGGTGCTGATGCTAATAGCCAGCAGAGAATGACTCTTCTTATCATGCCTTCTTCTTATTGACCTGAAAATTGGAATAAAATAGTTTTATTAGACTTGTGACTGTTTCCTGGCATATGATAAACAACAGAAAGAAAAAGAGCAGTGCTTGATATTCACTTTCTGAGAATCCTTCTGATTTTCCTCTCATTCAAATTCACCTTTAAGCTAGAATCAAATTGGTTCTTTTCATAATGGTCTAATGTTTTCAGGCTTTAGAACATGAGTTTGAGTTTTGATAAGATTCTTTAAAACTTAATTTTTAAATACAAATTAACTTTATTTCCTGAACATTAATGAATATGACTTTTAAAAAATAATAAAATTTCATCTATATAGTCCATAACTAAATTGTTTCCCTTAAAACTGTGTTCTAATCCTTTGAATCTTTCTATGTTGTTTGTCGTTTTCTATGTCACCAACAGGAAAGGGTGTGGAGATGACAATATTTGTCTTAACATCACTAGTATAAGTTCTTTGTAATGGGAAGCAGGATCAGAGGCTGAATGAGTAAAATTAGGAAACACAACAAAAGAGGTGTTAAGAATTTTACAGGTGGTTGGTATTAATTTTTTTCCAGTAAAAAATGGTAATATTTAAAACTTCTTACTTAAGCGTGATACACATTTTTTACAATATCATTAAATTCAGGCTGCTTACTTGGATGAAAAGGGTTTTGTTGTATTGTCTTCATTAAGATAAATATTTGCTCTGATTATTATAAAAACCATAGACGATTACTTAGTAGGAAATATCCCCTCTGAGGAATGAGACTGCCTTGCAAATTTTTCTCAGTGGTTCCACTTTTCCATTGTTGCCTTGCCCTTCATATAGAGAAAAATTCTCATGGTCTTTATCCTCTTTGATATTATGTATGCTTCTCTATGATCTATATAGGGCTCGATTTTCAAGAAATGATTTACAGTAGGGCAGCTCTGAAAGTTAAGAATAATGGGTTTCTTTATTATCTGTTTAAGTGCATCCTTTTCTTATCTATAATTGCCAGGAGGCTCTGTGCCTTCCTTTATGTCCTATTGATTGACTAAAAGAAGTAACAAGTCTCTGCTATCATTTAACCTTTGGTAGAAGAGTACTTTTTACTTTTAAGAGTAAGATCTGTGAGAAAACTCCTGCTTTTCCATACAATTTACACATAATTCTACAGATATAGTATACTTTGATATCTTAAGATAACTTTGTAATATCATTGTTTGGCTGTAAAAAACATAGTATAAGACAGTAGATGCGTTACTAAAATTTTTATTTAAGCAAAATAAATGATTGGTGATAGTAGAGTAAGCCTTCAATTTTTTTATTATAAACTTTGAGCTCTGAAAATTATATGAAGAAAGGGAGATAGCATATTGTCATAAACAATGTCAGCAAAATAATTACCCATTTGATTTATCTTAAAGTACTTTTCCATTGTACTATATTGTGTTTATTGTTTGCTTAGGGTAAATTATATTTACCAGTTGTTATCTTGTTCTTTTTTCACCATAATTTTTAAAGAGCTGTGCTATTATTTAGCTTCCTTATTATTTTAGTAACGTGAATAATTTTTCTCATGCTGATATATACTCTTTTACATTGTGAAATAAATGTTTTTGAATAATTAAAAATATTATTTTTTAATTGTCTGCTTTACAAAATCAAGGGAAAGATACATATGTGTCTTTATATATGTTACCACTGTTGCGTTGGGGGTTTTGAGAAAACATATTGACATGTTTCAGAATGAACAAAGCAGAAAGCCAACTTGAAATAGTAATTTTAATTTATGTATGTCCAATTTATTGTATAGACCGGGTGTTTTTTATTTAAGTGGCTTTTTGATACGTTGGTAGTTATCAAGGTATTACCCAGTTCACCTTCAAGTATATCTTGGCCTTAGGGTGGCTTCACAAATTTGAGCAAAGAATAAAGATATTAGTAACATGATTTATTTAAAATTTTTTTTTTTTTTAAAGATTTTATTTTTTCCTTTTTCTCCCCAAAGCCCCCCGGTACATAGTTGTGTATTCTTCGTTGTGGGTTCCTCTAGTTGTGTCATGTGGGACGCTGCCTCAGCGTGGTCTGACGAGCAGTGCCATGTCCGCGCCCAGGATTCGAACCGACGAAACACTGGGCTGCCTGCAGCGGAGCGCGCGAACTTAACCACTCGGCCACGGGGCCAGCCCCAGTAACATGATTTATTATGTAATACTGTGTGCCAGGCTTCATTCTAAGTAGTTTACATGAACTTCATCACCACATGTAGAGTGTAGAACACGGACTCCTAATTTTGCCATTTTAAAGATGAAAATCCCAATGCTCAAAGAACTTATCAAATTTATCTTAGGTCACACAGCATGTAGCAGAGTAGAATTTCAAACCAGTCCAGTATGGCCTCAAAGCCCTTGCTTTCAACAGCTCCTGTATTTCGTAGAGTGCCAGGGCTGGCTCCAGGTACAGGCTCTGAAGAGCCAAAGGTGAAATATTCAGGCATTTTATGCGCTAGCTGTAAAACCATTGGCAGTTTGAAATTCACCATGGTAGGAATGTTTACACCATGGAAATCAGCAAGTGCTACAAATTGAGGCTTGCCCTGTCCTCCTGTGCCTCTGCTCCTCCAGGTGGTTTAGTAGCATACAATTGCCTTTATTGCCAAAGTCTTCTGTGTGAACTTCCACGTTAGGTTACAGATAGAAATACCAGGTGTAAATTTTGTATCATATGCCAGGTGCTGCCTATAAACTGACATCCATTAAGATATTTACCATTAATAATTATTGAATTGAATATGTCAACTTTTATTGTCATAACATCTAAAATAATTTCTTATAGAGAAGAATGTGTGACATTATGAATTATCTCTTTTATTTCCAGTGATAGTGGAAAGTGGAAGCATAATTTCTTTTGTGGCCTATATTAATTCTGGATATTGTAACGTTTATAGAAGTATTGTAGGGCTTGTGAAACTACAATCAAAAAGAGCAGTAAGTCTTAAACTTATGTATTCTCTTTAATCTACTCTAATGAATAAAGGATATTGAACATCTTTGCCTGTGCTTATTGGACATTTACTATTCATTTGTCTTCCGTGAAATTTCTGTTCTATTTTTCTGACTATTTTTTGTTGGATTTCTTTTCTTGTTTTTACTGAATTGTAAGATACAGGAATGTAAGATAAGTTGTAAGATATATTGAGTTGTAAGACCTCGGAATGACCAATAAGCATGTTAAAGATGCTTAACATCCTTATTCATCAGAGAAACGCAAATTAAAACCACACCAAGGTACTACTACAATCATATCAGATTGGCTAAAATACACTTAACAAATGACTCAGAAATTCCACTCTAGATACCTACTCAAGAGAAATGAAAAAATATGTCTACAAAAAGACTTACGTGAATCTTCATACGCCAAAAACTGTAAGTGGTTGAAATGTCCATTGACAATTGAAAGAAACATTGTGGTACATTCATACAATGGAATGCCACACGTCAATCAAAAGAACTTACGAAACATACAAGAATACAGATGAATCTCAAAGGATTAGGTTGGGCAAAAACATCAGATCCAAAAGCGTGCGTTCCATATGATTTCAGTTTTATGAAGTTCTAGAACAGGCAAAACACCAATGCTTAGTGATAGGAAAGTTGGAACCAATCCTTCTGGGTTGGTCGAGCAGTGTTTGATGGAGTTTAGTTTAGTGTATAAGCTTAGTTGAAGTCTGCTGTACTAGTTATATTCTGCGTGAAGGTTTGCCAATTATGTAAGAGGAAGTTCTTCAGATTAGATGTTGGCTTTTGACTCCAGAATACTTGGTAAAGCTTTCCTCCTCTTTGCAGTTCCTGTCGCCCTCCCACCCTGAGGGCTACGCTCTCTTGTTTTTGTTCATCTTCCTGCAGACCAGCTCATCTCTGTTTCAATAGGAATGAATTCAATATGTCCTAAACATCTTGGTGGATTAAAAAATTTAATTTGCAGGTCACTAAGTGACAGTGCTTTCAATGACCTTAGATATGCTGAAGTTGTCTGTCAATCTACTGTGGTTCTAATATAATTTAAATACATGTGTAAGTAAATGTTTTCTCTGATTTGAATGAAATTGCAATTTGTTTTAAATACCGTATACCAAAATTATTTACGAACAGTGAGTTTCTGTTGGTAACAATATTTAATCATTATAGGAAGGTGGTTTCATTAAACATCAATTATCTATATCTCTTACAGAAAAAAGTTCGAAAACTCGTTTATATGGGTCAACTTAAGGAGGAGGCGTCTTTTGGTGAGATTAGCGTTCTTCTTCAACTCCCCTTCACGTGCACAATAGTTACTGGGAAAGAGGTGGAGATGGCAATCATTGAAGATAAGGACATATTTGGTAAATGCATAAATGTTTTTTAACTGTTATACCATTTTATTTGATGAGTTTCTGACAAGGGTGGACATATTTCACAGACAAATTGGGACACTCAAGTAAGTGCAAGTGTATGTATGTTATCTACAGAGATGACACATCTATATAGACCCACTTTATAACTTCATATTCTGATTTAATTGTGCTACTTTTAGAATATATTAGCAATATTTCAAAAGAATTTTTATTTGAAATTACCAAAATCTCTCTGCTAATTCCCAAACTACCATTAATAGCAGCACCCTCTCCTTGTCTGGAATATCCTGTTTTTCCAACTCTAAAAATGATTGCTTCTATGTTCCTGGTTCAGGTCAAGTGTGCACTATCCTCCAGTGTACATGTAGACCAAGTGTGAATAAAGATCTGTGGCTTTCCGTATTTAAGAGTTCATCTGAAACCTTAGGGTTATCATAATCTTAAAAGGATGATCATGTGGCCACCTGTGTTTGGCCCTCCAAACATCATAAATACTCAAATAGGATATGTGATTGAGTATGAATGATAAATGAATAGGGGTTAATAGGTCATAAGATAATGGAATATTAAATAAAAGCGTAATTTTATGTACAATAAAACTGAGAATGTCAAACATTTGATGAAGGATAAGAGGAGAAACGTATAGAAATTAATGTGGGTGAGGAATTTGCTTTAAATTAGAAAGATTTTCATGATTATCCATATTTGATATGACTGAATCCCTTACCTGAATTCAAATATTTTTTTATGTCTCTTAGAGAATATAAACCCTCTGCCTGCTTAACTCTGATTCTGCTTAACTTCAAATTCACCTGTCCATTTTTTTTAAAATGGTGTAAAGTTGAAATAGCGTTGATTAATTTTCTTTCCTTCTGTGACATTCAAATACAAACCTCCCTCAAGGCAAATATGAATTAAAACTAATTACTAACCACCAATTAAAGTTACAATATTCTCACTTGATGTAGGCTAGGTTTTTCTTTTCTTGTACTGATTATGTTAACTGGTGCAAGGCAGACCCGCTGTGGACTCTTTTATGTAAATCAGCATTTCACACATGAAAGCGCTTCTCTGGAGCGTGTATTAGAATGTTCTTTGCCTTCTGGCAACCTAAAATTCAAATAGATGGAGCTGTATCAGCTTGAGCTGTATTTTTGTGTGTGCTGTTCATGTTTTAAAATTCTTTCTATATTTTGTTTATTTGGAACTGATGTGATAAAGTTCCTGACGTCGTGTTGTGAGCCTAGGGAGTTAAACGTGACCTGAACAAAAGTCTTCTTGAGGACCGTATTTTGCTTGTTTTGCCACAACTTATAAGGAAATAAAATATTGTATTTAATTTCAGTCTTTTTATTTCTACTTTCTAATTATTTTATATTTTATTCCAAAAAAGTAAAAAATATATTTTAAAGGCTAACTAATCTTAATGAAAAATTTAATGGTTAATTTGCTGAAAGGATCGTCTTCAAGCATGAACAATGATGATCTTTAATTTTGCATTTTCATATTACCTCATTCTGTTTCCGTCTTTTCTGCTCCTTTTATCATCTGAAATATGGATCCATCTTTGTAAAATAGCATAGGGCAGGACTGAAGAGAAAGTAAAATGAGCCTTAAAAAATATCAAGTTGAAGACAATGAAAATGTTAAACCAGAATAATAAACATGAGCAAAACCCATGATATGTCATCTTCCTGTCAAGATGATGTTGTTATTAGTTCTTATATTACATTGCTGTTAGGAATAATTGCTAATATTTGAAGTGGACCATTAAAAATAAACAATAAATAAAACCAATATGTTCCAACAGAATGCCCAGTCATATGTTGATTTTGTTGCCTATACTCTCTAATCTACTAAAGGTAGTTAAATATAGTAAAAATTTTTTTAGAATTGTAAAATATATTACTGGAAAACTAAATTAAAGTTCATATCTTTTCTGAAGTATTCAGGGCATAGTCTCTATTTGCTCCCATATAAGTCACGTTAAAGAGCCAATATCACTGGAATGATCCAGTTTATCAACAATGCTCAGTAAATCCATAAAGGAAGCAATGTCTTCACTATACTATACCTGGGGATAGATGGGACAGAATCCAAAGACCAAAAAAATCTGCGTAAATGTTAAGTATCTTATCTGGAGAATTATATACACAACTATCTACGTACAATCATAGAGGAAGATGTGCAATTTATTTTGTGATATTTAAAAGGACTTGAAAAGCTATTTCTTGGTTCATTTAGTTTGTTAACTTCTGGAAGAGAGAAAGTAATTTGTTTTGTAATCTATGTGCATGCTTCTCAGACATGTTGAATATCTAATAAAAACCCAGAATAGTTACTATTAAGTTTAAACAATATAAATTTACTTTTTTTGTTTAATGCCACTGGGAATATGGTTTATCTGATTATTATTTTTATGAAAGTAACACAATTTTGTCCAGATGGAAAATTTATACCTCAGGACATTTAGATTAAAATTATGCATGCCAACTGTTTTAATTTTACTGATATCTGAAATTCTCATCCTACCATTAAAACAACTGTATCACTTTTGTAATGAGAGAGAATTGCTTTTTATATAAAAAAAGAATTACCATTGTTATTAATTATATCTCATTCAACCACGCATGATTGAAAAACTAAGGGATAGCTATGGATTTAACTTGTCATTCTTAAATTGTCTTTCCCAAAAGGAGAATTCCAATTCCAGGGTGACATTGGCACAAACTATCTGGAAGCTTTTGTTTGTTTTTAAACAGAAAGACTTTAATCTCTGACAATGATTCTCTTGATCAAAAGCCTAGGAAACCAGATTTTTTTACTGTAGAGAGGTCTGTTAGATGTTGCAGAAGCAGTGAATATGTTCCTATCAAAAAGATCTCCTTCCCATGGCATCAGTATTTCTCTTCTGCTGAGGCAACTTACAACCAGGTGTCTCCTAGGGAGCAATGTTAATCATACAGCTTAAAATCTTGAACAACTTGCCACAGTAAATATGCTCCCCTTTCCCTTTTTGTTTTTTGTTTTTCCTTTATGATAACATTTTGATATAAAAATACATTTCCAAGTTAAAAATAAAAGGTACAACACTTAAAAGTATTTTTTCTCTTGTGTTTCTTTTTTTTTACTCATTGCTAATAATATTAAAAGAAAAAATGCTAAGTAATTTGAGTAAAATTTTTATTTTTATTTTATTTTGGACAAAGTTTCAAATGAAAAATTATATTTCATATAATTGATTCACGGTATATTATTTTATTCCATTAGGTATTTAACAAATATATTGAAGAATAGTTTCATTAGTGATAAAATCAGCCAAATATTTTAAACATCTTGCAGACATTTAAAAGTAGTTCTTACTTGGGGATTAATTTCTTATCTTATGAAATATCACATATATATATATATGAAGAAACAATAACATTAATCAGAAAATAATGTTGACCTTGGTATTATAGTTTGATTATATATATTTAGCCACTTATAAATTTTGTGAAGTTTTTGTTTGTTTTGTTTTGTAAAAAGAAATCAATATTTTTGCCTGAGTTTGGTTTTTCGGTAATTTTTTTCCATTAACATATTAAACCATTTCAATTTATGGATTTGGGGATGGCAGAGCTGATTTTAGGATTGTTTTTATTTATTTATTTATATTTTTGAGGAAGATTAGCCCTGAGCTAACATCTGTGGCCAATCCTCTTTTTGCTGAGGAAGACTGGCCCTGAGCTAACATTCATGCCCATCTTCCTCTACTTTACATGTGGGATGCCTGCCACAGCATGGCTTGACAAGCGGTGTAAGGTCTGTACCCAGGATGTGAACTGGTGAAGTCCGGGCCAGCAAAGTGGAATGTGTAAACTTAACCACTTGCCACTGGGCCAGCCCCTAATTTTAGGATTTTTTGGAAGGCAGAGTTGACTTGAACCCGTTATAGGAAAAGCAGCAATGAGGTGTCAGATACCATGTTCCCGATTTCAGATTTACTGATGCTCTGCCTTATCCTGCACATGGAACCACATGTTCTTCTACTAATAGATGTAATCCTTGATGAATTACGTGTTCGGTGATTCTAAGGTTCTGTATTTGCATTACTGCGCCGTGTTCCTCAACAATAAGGTCTACTCGTGAGTAGGATTATTTACTATTGGTGAAAATGATCTCGCACAATGTTGACATATTTAGTTTAAAAAGCTTAAATATAGTAATTTTGCATCCCTATTGCAGAAAAATCTGAAAACTAACATTAGCCTGGGTTTGTGGATGCTTCTATTAAAATATCGTCACAAACAAATATCGAATACACAATAAAACTGGTTTGTTGAACAAGTTCAACTCACAGGAAGCATTCACAAAGCAATTTTATGTCTCCTACTTTCTCTGATATTTTTTCAGTGAGAAAAGTTCTTCCCCTGCCCTTTGAAAACTCAGTCTAATGATTTCATCATGACTCTTAAGTCATAAAATACCCTATAAGGTATTTTTAATTGGCAAATATTCTCAATCGAGATATTAATACATCTAGCCTGATAAGAAGCATGCATCCACGTTTGATTTAAGGTTGATGGGCTTGCTGCATGCTTCTATTAGTTTTCCATTGCTACATTACAAATTACCATAAATTTAGCAGCTTCAAACAATACTCATTTATCATCTCAGTTCTGTAGGGCGGGTTCTATGGCGTTCTGTGCTCAGAGTCTCACAGGACTGAAATTAGAGTGTCAGTCAGGCTGGGCTCTAATCTGGGGCTTCTGGCAGAATTTCAGTTCCTTTCAGCTGTAGAGCTGACCTCGCTGTTTTCTTGCTGGTTGTCAGCTGGGGGTCCCTGTCGGCCGCTAAAGGCGGCTCCCTCCACAGGGCCCTCTCCCTCTCAGCAATGAAGAAACCCCTTCCATCAAATCTCTCACACTTTGAATCACTCAGACTTCCTCTTTTCTACCATCTGAAGAAACCTCTGCTTTTAAAGGGCTCATCTGATTGGGTCAGGCCCACCTGGATAATCTCCACATTTTAAGGTTGATGATTGGTAATATTAATTACGTTGGCAGAATTCTGCTGTGTAACATAAGATAATCGTGATATAGCACCATGATCGTGGAGGCCACCTTAGGAGTCTGCTCCACAGCACTGGAGGCAGGTTTCATATCTTTGCTTCCTCACCCCTGTCCCCAGCTCTTCTCCTATGGTTTCTGATCTCTCTGCTACAGGGCCAATTTGGGGACTGGGAGAAGATGGCAGAGAAGTGCTCGGGGAGTGAAAATGTTCCTAATTGATCATACTGTTGTAAATTGGCTTCTCACTTTCTGTGCTTGACAATTGTGTCAAGCTAACCACTTTCTAGTGAGCACCTTCGAGAGTTTTCAGAAATCCATTAATATTGGAAAGGGATCTTTCTCTTGTAATTCCTTAATAGGAGTAACACACGTCCTTCCTAGGAATCCAGGGATAACCTCAGATTTCCTCTGCTGAAGTGGCCTCACTGTCACCCTCCCCCATCCCCAGTGCAACCCAGTTAGGACTCCATTCTGGCTGTCTTTTGTGCAGGAGTCTACATTTGGTCTACACAGGAAAGTCCGTGTAGGAAAACACTCACGCTGTTCACCCTGGCAAACTTTGAAAGGTGGGTCAACTCCAGAGCAGCCTCTTACATAGCTCGTTTATCAGCAGTCAAGTAGCCTGTCTCTTAGCGTTAGATTTCTCAGGGGGTAGTCAGATAGTAGTGTAGTGTGGCTCTTGACTTGTGGAAATGCATTTAAAGCTTTCCGTGTTGAAGGGTTTCACTTTTGATTGGGTGATGCAGAGGCATTTCTCATTACGGCCCCTGGGATGGTGAGGCTTAGAGCAGAGTTTTTCAGAGAAATCCTCTTCCCAATTCTCTAATAATCTCCATTCTCAACTATTTTATACCCTCAATGTGGTTGAGGGAGGAACTTTGGAGATTTCTACTTCTCCTCATCTATTTTAAAAAATTAGCATCTTGCTATGAAATACTGCCTTAGCGTCTAAGCTGATTTTCTCACTTTAGCGTCTTGGAAGATTCGTTGTATGTCAGGCATTAGTCTACATACTTTACATGTTTTCTTTCATCAAATATTCACCACAACCCAATGGGATATGTGACTTTAACGTGTGCAAGTTTTCTTGTCTTGGCTTTTGGAAATAATGCTGCCATGAACATAAGGGTGCAGATGTCTTTTTGAGTTAGTGTTTTCATTTCCTTTAGGTAAATACCCAGAAGTGGAATTGCTGGATCAGATAGTAGTTCTATTTTTAAATTTTAGAGGAAGCCCCATACTGTTTTCCATAGTGGCTGCACCAAGTTACATTCCTACCAACAGTGCACAAGGGTCCGTTTTCTCCACATGTCCACCAACACTTCTCTCTTGTCTTTTGATAATAGCCATTCTAACAGGTGTAAGGTAAGATCTCATTGTGGTTTTGATTTGCATTTCCTTGATGATTAGTGATGCTGAGCACGTTTTTCATGTGCTGGTTGGCCATCTGTACGTCTTCTTTGGAAAAATGTCTATTCACATCCTCTGTCAGTTTTTTATTCTGATTGTTTTTTACTGTTGAGGTGTATGAGTTCCATATATATTTTGGATATGTACCTGAAAATATCGCAAATATTTTCTCCCATTCCATAGGTTGCCTTCTCATTTTGTGGACGGTTTCCTTTGCTATATAGAAGTGTTTTACTTTGGTGTAGTTCCACTTATTTATTTTTTGCTTTTGTTACTTTTTTTTGGTGTCAAATCCAAAGAACCGTTGTCAAGCCTGATGTCAAGGAGCTTGCTCCCTGTCTTTTCTTCTAGGAGTTTTATGGTTTCAGGTATTATGCTCAAATCTTAATCTATATTGGGTTGATTTTTATGTATGGTATAAAATAGTAGTTCAGTTTCATTCTTTTTCATGTGGCTGTCTAGTTTCCCCAACACCATTTATATTGAAGACACTCCTTTTCCCATTGTATATTCTTGACTACTTTGTCATAAATTAATTGGCCATTGTGGGGGGATTAGATTTGGCCACCCCAAAATGTGTCTCTTTGGCTTGATTATTTTTAAGAACAAAAGAGTCAGGGAAAAACTCTGACCTTCCCCCTAACTGCCTAAAAGAATTTAAGATAGAAGGCCTGTTCCAGGAAGGAGCAAATACCTTAAGGTAAATGTGGTACAATGTAAAATGTGTCTCTCCAGTCACATTGTCTATAGATGGCCCAGGAAACACCTATTTAATGAGCGTTTAAGTTTCCATCTCTGTGTGAATTTCCTGTCTTCCCTTGGAAGTCCTAAACCACTACCCCAACATCCTCCTTCAACTTTAGCTGAAGGTGGTATTTAAGGTGATGGCTTTGGTCATTTTGTGAGTTACTCAGTTTTCCTCGGTTTCTCCCATGTACACGTTATTAAACTTTGTTTGATTTTCTCCTGTTAGTCTGTTTCATGTCAATTTAATTCTTAGATAAGACAGAAGGACCTAGAGGGAAGAGGAATTTACCTCCTACCCTACACCATACATGTGTGGGTTTATTTCTGGACTCTCTATTCTGTTCCATTGGTCAGTTTCTGCTTCTATTCCAATACCTTACTGTCTTGATTACTATAGCTATGTAATATAGTTTGAAATCAGGAAAATGATGCCTCCAGTGTTGTTCTTCTTTCTCAATATTGCTTTGACTATTTGGGGTCGTTGTGGTTCCACACAAATTTTAAGATTGTTTGTTCTTTTACCGTGAAAATGTCATTGGAATTTTGATAAGGATTGTATCAAATCTGTAGATGGCTTTGGGTAGTATGGACATTTTAACAATCTTAATTCTTCTAATCCACAAGCATGGAAAATCTTTCCATTTCTTTGGGTCCTCGTCATTGTCTTTCATCAACGTCTTACAGTTTTCAGTGTACAGGTCTTTCCCCTCCTTGGTTAAATTTATTCCTATGTACTTTTTTATTTTTAATGCAATTGTAATTTTTAATTTCCCTGACAGTTTGTTGTTAGTGTATAGAAATGCAACTGATTTTTATATGTTGATTTTGTGTCTTGCCAGTTTACTGAATTGATCATTTGTAACAGTTTTTTGCCAGAGTCTTTAGGGTTTTCTATATATATAATATCATGTCATCAGCAAATAGAGACAGTTTTACATCTTCCTTTCTGATTTGGATGCCTCTTATTTCTTTTTCTTGCCAATCGTTCTGCCTGGGACTTACAATTCTATGTTGAATATAGTATTGAAAGTGAGAGTGGCATCCTTATCTTGTTCCTGATCTTAGAGGAAAATCTTTTAGCTTTTCACCATTTTGATGTTAGCTGTGAGCTTATCATATATGGCCTTTATTATGCTGAGGTATGTTCCCTCTATACCCACTTTGCTGAGAGTTTTTATCAGAAATAGATGTTGAATTTTGTCAAATGCTTTTTCTTCATCTTTCGAGATGATCATATAATTTTTATCCTTCACTTTATTAATGTGGTATATCAAATTGATTGATTTGTGAATGTTGAGCCATCCTTACATCCCTGGAATAAATCCCACATGATTGTGGTGTATGATCCTTTAATATATTGTTGAATTTGGTTTGCTAAAATTTTGTTGAGGATTTTTGCATCTATGTTTATTAGGGATATTGGCCCGTAATTTTCTTTTCTTGTAGTGTCCTCATCTGGTTTTGTCATCAGTGTAGTCCTGGTCTTGTAAAACGTGTTTCAAAGTGTTCCCTCCTCTTCTATTTTTTGAAAAGGTTTGAGAAGGATTGGCATCAATTCTTATTTAAATATTTGGTAAAGTTCACCAGTGAAGCCTTGTGGTCCTGTACTTTTGTTTGTTGAGAGGTTTTTGATTACTGATTCAATCTTCTTCCCAGTAATTGGTCTGTTCAGATTTTTTATTTCTTCATGATTCAGTCATGGTAGGTTGTCTCTTTCTAGGAATTTATCCATTTCTTCTAGATTGTCCAATATTTTGGCATGTAATTGTTCATAATAGTTCATTAATCCTTATCTATAGTATCAGTTGTAACGTCTCCTATTTTATTTCTGATTTTATTTATTTGAGTACCTTTTTTTTCTTGGTAAGTCTAGATAAAGATTTGTCTATTTACCTTTTCAAAGAACCAGCTCTTAATTTCATTGGTCAGTTCTATTGTCTTTTTAGTCTCTATTTCACTTATTTCCTCTCTGATCTTTATTTACTTCCTTCTATTAACTGTAGGCTTAGTTTGCTTTCTTTTACTTGCTTGAGGTGTAAAGTTAGGTTGTTTATTTGAGCACTGCTTGAAATCTAAAGCTGTCTCCTGCTCTTCCTGTTGCTGTCAAAATCTTGTCCTAGTGTATGTTTATAATAATTATTTTCTTTTATATATATATATATATATATATATATATATATATCTATTATCCCTTTTCCTGAAACCTGAGCTTCTCTCCATCTAGATGTCTCAAAACACCTGATTCTCAACATATTCAATTGGGAACTTACCTTCCTTCTACTCCTCCAGAATTCTCTTCCTCCCATGTGTCTCCTTTTGATAAATGGAGTCCCTTTCTCCTCAGTCCTCAATGCCATCTATGGGAACTTGAAGGAACCCAATACGTAACATTCTTTTTATTTGCCTGATTCCTAAACCAAATGGAAAAATAAGATGAAAGATTAGAGTAGAAGAGAGATCAAAATAGCACGTTTATTATTGATCAAACAGAAATTGGAGAATGTAGCTTATATCCGCAGACTAGTGGAAGTCCTAATTGTGAAACCCAAATTTCCCCAGTAGTCACTGGCCATGCTGGACCACCAAAGGTCTCCTCCCACTGGAGACAGAGGTAGGGCTTCCCTCTCTTATGGAGAGACAGGAAGAAACACCTTTTAGGCAGACAAGCCTGATCCCAAGGGAAGGTGGGGAGGAAATGTTAGAACTCGGTATCACAATTCGCTAAAATCAACCTCTGCCCCAGGCTAGGAATAGATGACAAGGCAGAAAGAGGCCAAGAATGTTAAGTTTTTCACTGCCCTGCCTCCTGAAGAAGCTATCAGTATTTCCTCTGGCACTGCACTAATTCATACATCCGCTGGGCTGCTGTGTTGAACACCAGAGCACACCATTTGATTGTATTCTGTTGTATTCCATGTGCACTCCTGGGGTTGAGCAAAGTTGTAATACTACCAAATCCTAAATATCCCTTAGACTTCTTTCCTCATTTTTCTATCCAACACTGTGTCTTAGTTCATGATTTAATCATCTTTTACTTAGAATTTTCAGTTGCCACTTATTAGTCTCCCCGTCCCTGGCTTTATCCTTTCTAATCCACTATTCATATTTTCCCCTAATTAAAATTTCTGAAATGCAAATCTGTTAGTTTTCCCCTACCTGAAAACGTTTATTGACGCCCATCATTGTTAGCAGGGCTTCTTAATGTCTTCATCACGAAGCACACCAAAATTACAATATTTTTTTAAAATTTGGGTTAAACAGAGGAGGCTACTTTGCTCCCATCAAAGTTACGGCCCGTCGGCCTCCACACATCTCAGCCCCATCCAGGTGCAGCAGAATCGAGAAGACCAGTATTTCTGCACACCGTAACCCTCTGTTACCCACTGATGGGGAAGCTGGAAACGGCACAGAAAAGTTGAAAGTTCTGAAGATGGCTTACGAGATTCAGGGCAAGGTGGGCTCCAACAGCTACTTCTTCCTTAATTCTCACCATTTCACTCTCGAGCAATGTTGAGCTAAGTATAATTTCCTGAAAATGCCACGTTGGTTCTTGCTTCTGCGTCCTTTGCCCATTCCACTGCCTTTCTCTGGAATGGCTTTTCTCGCCTTTACCAGCTGCAAAACCGTTATTTGTACTTCTAAATTCTAAATATTTGAATTTCCCTGTTTCCAGGAAAATTTTTCTTATAAACGTTCCTCTTGCTACACATATTACAGTGTTTTTGTTAATCTCTACACATCTGCTTTTTCTAATAAACTTTGAACTCAAAAGGCAATATAACCGGTTTGTTCACAGTGTGTGCTTAGAGAACGACAGGACATTATGGAGTCCTCCTTCTCTTTAAAGTTGCACTGACAACTTTAGATCATGTTCAGCCTTTGACACCCTGACACGCATATAAAATACACAAAGAATCCCTTACTGAATATCACTCTTTTATCATCTTTACATATTGCTTATTTGTAACTACTATTATACAATTTCCAGTTCAATCATTGTTTATGTCTTATCCCACTAATTAATAAATTTCTTTAGGACAAGAAATACTCATAGCACCTAGGTTCTTCCTGGATAAATAGGAAATATTTCTAAATATTTGTTCACAAACCCACTGATTTCCAAATACCTTCATAAAGTCCGGGTGAGTTTTCCAGTGTAGGGGTACTATTGACAGTGCCCCCAAGGTGGATTTTTTTGAAGATTATGATAGGTAGAAAAGAACCAATGATTTTATAAACATTGATGACATGGAAAATCAGTCAATTCAACAATAGCTCTTTGTTACGTGATAGATTACTTGTCCACAAATAAGTACTCGCCATTTCCTGATGCTCTTACCTATCAATAGTCTATCCCCTGATTAACACTGCAAAACTTTTACGCAGCAAAATTCTTAACGATTCAAGTTCAATTTACATACGTTCATTTTTCATTAGATTTCTAGAATAAGTTTATCTTTTTTGTGTGAAATGGTATGCTTCCTTTTTATAGGCAGTGCCATCCATGACATGTTCCACTTTTCCTAGATTTCCAGAAAGAACGATGTCAGCTTTACTTTTAATTGTGGTAGCTTCCTTTACTTAGGTAAAGTCATGTTATTGTTTCTTCCTTTCTTTCTCTACCTTCCATTGCTTCTACTTTAATCAAATTTTAGTTATGATTGCATATTCACCTGAAATCAGACTCTTTTTTTTACAGTAAATAGGTTATAAATTGAAAATATATATAACTCCGTCAGGTATCTGATTTAGAAGTAGAGGGATGAATTATTTCAATAATAAAGAAAGACAATGCTTACATATTTCTTTAATGAATGGGTTTAAATATTGGCTGGTATTTTTTTTTCAAGAGAAAAAAGCAAGTCTTATTGGAAACTAGATTTTCCTAAAGATGATGATTAATGACCAATACTCCTACTGACTCAGAATTATAGCAGTATCAGCTTAATGGATTTAGGCAAAGCCACCAGTCACCCAGATGATATTGAAATAGGTAGCTTACTCTGACTAAAAATAACATAACTTGAAATGCAGCCAGACAGAATTTTGGCTTTAAGGCATTATCACAAGCAGAATTCATCATGCGTCTCTTGCTTACCTGGATATGAAGCATTTTGATAAAGGTAATTAGTTCAGTTTTAGTGCTTAACTTTCATAGTGTTTAATTATGCAATCTTGTAGTTATGTGATGTCTTAATCACGAATTCATTTTCAGCAAGGAATTTGAATGACAGGTCGTGTAAAGTTATAGTATGTATTATCGTCGCTTAGAAAATGCTTTGTATGCTTCAAAATTGTAATTGCCTGTAAATAAGGGAAATTGTTATAAATTTTTGGCCAATAAGAAATTACCAAGCCATGCCAGAGTGCTTTACTGGTTTAGCAAACAATACAATATTAATCAGATATCAAGTTCAAACCAACCCAAAGATTAATGAAACCCTGTATTTCTTAAACTTATGTTTAGAATTAGTTCACATAAAAACTTCAGGCCAAGTTTTCTCTGTGAACGCTATGCTTCAATATTTTTAGAGAGTCACCAGATCATGTATACACAAATGTAATTTTATAAACTTATAATTACTTTGTATTTTCTGATGTTTTAATATGTATATTGCAAAACCTTGCTTAATTGTTAAAAATTACAATAGTTTGCATCTGATTAATTCCAGGTTACAGCCTCTGATAATTCCAAAGACATTTTCAAAGTATAGTATTTGTATCTTTTGGTTATTTGTATTATTTGGCAAAACTAATCCCATATAAAATACTAATCCCTTATAAAATAATTCATGAAAAGGAAAATCAGAATGTAGGCAATACTGTGTCCCATCAATGTGTATATGGCAGCTATATCCGCTGTGTTACACAGCCAGTGAAGTATAATAATTAAAATGAATATTTATGCTGCAATTCCTCTGTTTTGTATTGTGCCATAGTGTTTTCTATAGCATTTCTGATGTTGCCTCTTGGGCAATTGCTAAATATTTACTTTCACTCAATTTTTAAGAAGGCATTTGGTTGAGTAAAATGTGTCTTTTAAGTAATTCAATAAAATTTTTTCTATTTTCAGTTATACACAAATAATAAAAATATTATATTTAAAAATCTGATTCCTTGAACCAAGATCCTAATAAGGACAGTTTTAGTAAAAGAAACTGTCGCTGAGGAATTTGGTTCTTGTTGTCAATATTCACTTCTCTATCGTGTTCTAGACTGCTGTTACTAATGGCAGAAATTGAGTAGAGGTTCGACAATCTCCCTTGTCTCTTCCTGAGCACAGAGGAAGGTTAAATTCCCCAGCCTCTCTTGCACTTAGGTTGGATCCGTGCAACTGGCTCTGGTTAATAGAATAGAGGGAAATTATTATAGCCTGGCCATGAAACATGATCTTCCATGATCTCACCCACTCTTTGGAAGTGAAATGCTCTAGGACAGCAGAATTATTTGATGGTGGGAACCTGGTCCATGGCATCCGATTTCTTGGATGGAACTGGCCAGAATAGTTCAGCCAGGAACATCTGTATTAGACTTTGTGAAAGTGACAAATAAACATTTGTTGAATTAAGCAACCAAGATTTTGGTTTGTTATAGCAACTAGCAAGTGCTACCCTGAGTCACACACCTGGCAAAAATGCAAGATTTTCTGAGGAGTTCTTAGAAAAGTAAAAATTACCAAATTAGGACATAAAATGAATATGCTTTTCATGATTATTCTTTTATTCTTAACATTTAGAAATCTTCTACTAAAAGGAATTTCAAGGCACATTTAGGAATAAGAATATTTATGTGTTTAAAGAAGCTATATGGTAAGTTTTAGAATTATTTTTGGATAATATTGTTATAAGAACATCATATATGCAAGATATGGCAGAAATAAAGACAGATGTTTAAAAAAATTAGTGCACTTTAAAAATCCCCTGACAAATCTTTTAGAAATAGCTTATAGTTTAGTTATATATTTCCAGAACATAATCAATGCCCTAGAGTATACTATGTGGTATCTGTTAAGACGCAAAGAAGTAAGTAGAAAGAATTTGGTATATTTCAAGTATTAAGCAAAGAGTTAGACAAATCAATAATCAAAATTACCCTCAATAGACTATGCCAGATAAACATTCACCAAGATTTATTAGAAAATGACCTAGAAATATTTGCATATCAATAAATCCACTGAGAAAGTTCACAACGGCCATCTTTTCCAAAGGCCTAGAATTCACTGTCAGTCAGTCTTATATTCAGTGTAGGTGTTACACAGATTCTTAGGAGGTTACATCACAGAGACTGAATTAAGCCCTATTAGATTGAAATCTTAGTTTAGAAACCATTCCAAAATCTTAAAGAAAACAATGAAATGCATTATAACATGCAAGACAAAACTTTCATCCTTTATTTTTTAAATACTTTTGCACATACAAACTTCCACAAAATTGCTTATAGTTAACCATACATTAGAAGTTAAACTTGAGTTGAAATTTTCAAGATCTATTCCACAGGAAGAATGAATTCCTTCCCTAATGCTTTGCTGATCTGCTTGTAGGAAACACATACATGATCCTACGCCCACATATTTTCAGGCCTTGGATCTACTAGGAAGATATTGGTAAGAGATACATAGATCTCTCTTTATTTTTTAAATTGGCATCTGAGCTAACAACCTTGCCAATCTTTGTTGTTTTTTTTCTGTTTTTTCTCCCCCAATCCCCCCAATACATAGTTGTACAGTTTAGTTGTGGATGCTTCTAGTTGTGGCATGTGGGACATCCCTTCAATGTGGCCTGATGATTGGTGCCATGTCCGCACCCAGGATTCGAACCGGCGAAACCCTGGGCTGCGGAAGCAGAGTGCACGGACTTAACCACTCTGCCACAGGGCCAGCCCCCTACATAGACCTCTTGAAGGAGGAATTGCACTTCTATGTAAACATTTAATAGTTTACTCTTTAAGTATATGTTACCTGAAAAATTAGAAAATTATATAAGAGAAGGAATGGTAACATCAAATAAGAACAGAGATGATGTTTCTGTGGCTGCTGAGTCCTTTATGTTGTATGCTGTCCTATGCTATTGTTCTAGATCTTTCCAATAGGCTCTTTCAATCTTTACAAGAACACTATGTGTTGATATTTTATTGGAGTTAGTAAAATGAGACAGATATGAAAAAAGTAACAGATGTCTAAAGATAAATTAACAAATGTTCGTACAAATGATCTCTGTAGGAATTTAGACCTAAAGCACTTGGGAATGGAGGTTTTGACCTGCCACTTGAAAGCACATTGGGTCAGAAGGTGAATGGGGAGAAGGCATGTACTCAGCTGGTGAATCAGAGAGGTTAGACACAGGAATCAGGAGTGCATAATTGAAGAACAGGAATTAGGACTCAAGAGAAGACACATCATGAAATGAGATTATAATTTACATGGAAAAATGGGGCAAGATCTTGCCAAGGGGCTTAAAACTCAAAATGGACCAAGAGCAATAAAATAGAATTTGGTAGTTTGCGAAAGTCTTTTGTGACTGAGATGCTACCTATATACTTTTGCAGAGTGTGGTCAGCATCCCACTCAGAAGGTGAGTACATGTAACTTCTGGTAGAAAAAGTTCTTGTCGCCTGGTCAGGAGGAGTAATTCAAGGGAAAATGAGAAAAACATTTTTTGCCAACTTCTGTATTTTCAAATTGGGATTGAGTAAAGGATGTCCAAATTCATCCATCCATCAGTCAGTTAACAAATAATTTTGAGCACCCACATTATCCAGGCACTCTTCCAGTTGCTAGGAGACTGACACCTGAAAAGAATGTAATCCCGTCATTTCATATTCTGAGGAGAGAAGACATAGACCATACGCAGTGATTATTTTAGATGAGTGAGGGGAAAATAACAACAGGTGATAGACCAGAGATTGCTTAGAGGTACTTCTTTAGCTGTGGGGTTCTCTTCCTCTCCGAGAGGGTAACACTTGAGGTAAGACCTGCATGTTGAAAAAGAGCCCATGAGTAGTGTGAAGATCTGGAGATGAGCATTCTAAATTGAAGGAAGAGCAGGCGCAAAAGTTCTGAGAAGCAGATGATGTGGCGTGAACGTCAGAAAGGAGACGGAAGCAGTCATGGGGGGGTGGAGTAAAGAGGGAAGTCTGCAGAGGTCCTCAGAGGCGAGAAGATGTAGGATTCACCCAGCATGATAAGGTGCAGGGTTACGTTCTAGCTGTAAGGGAAAGGCTTTAAGAGAGGAATATTCTGACACAGGTGAAAACACTGAGAAAAATGCCTGACACGGTTAGAAATGAATAGTCACAGAATTTTAGATTTGTCTAATTTAATAAAAATCTGCGTATTAGTGACTATAATAGCTAACACTTAGTGATTGTTTACTCAATCAAGTTGCCTTATTTGCATTATTTCATTTACTCCTCATGAAAATCTTTGAGTGAAGTTTATTAAATCCGTTTTACAGAAGAGGAAACTAAGGCTTATAGAGCATACGTCACTTGCACAAATACACAGGAGTTTGTAAGCAGTGGAGCCAGAATTTGGACCTAATTCTGTCCAAAGCCCTTGGTCTCACCCAGGCTTCTCATTTCATAGAGGAGAAAGTGGAAGCTTAGAAAGAGTAAAAAATTTAACTGAGGACATATGCCTAACCTGTGTCAGAGGACAGCATGGAAACCAAGTCTCGCCTCAGCTATATACTACTAAGCCTTGAGATTTATCCATTTAACCTATGTATGAATAGCCCTGAGAAACAGACTCATTCTGCTTTGCATGTAATACGTTGCTACACTAATATACTCCCTATTTATGGAATTAAAGATTTAAAAAATAAGAAATAAAAATATAGATAAAAGATTTTGTAACAATGCAATTTTCATTTGTTTAGAGGAGTGGTTTTAGTATAGAGATATGTTAAGAAGTTTTGGAGTTCTAAGGGAGAAAAAATCAATGAAACATTGATATACCAATTATATATAACTTTTATGAAAAATACTCGTTGCAACCTCTTTAGGAAATAATTTATTCCAAATACAATAATAGATAAAAAGTCGTTCATAATTCTTGAAGTGTTTTGGGCAAAAAAAATGTTTCAGCAGGAAAACCTTAGGATTGTTCACATATTTAAATTTTTGTTTGTTTTGGTTTTTTGCTGAGGAAGATTTGCCCTGAGCTAACATCCACTGCCAATCTTCCTCTTTTTGTATGTGAGCCTCTGTCACAGTGTGGCCACTAACAGACAGACGGTGTAGGTCTGCACCTGGGAACTGAACCTGGGCCACCGAAGCAGAGCACACCAAACTTACCCACTAGGCCACTGGGGCTGGCCCCACATATTTAAATTTTTTGAAGAAATATGAATAATCTGGTGCAGTGGTCTTCAAACTCTTTTGAAAGCACAATTTTATTAATAAATCATTTTTGAAGATGTACTTCAATAAATGTATATTTAGTCACATATAATGTACATGTGCCATTCTGTTAATGTATCCTCATATATGATGATCATAATAAAACACAAAGGAGATAATTTTAAAGTATAAGATTCAAGCAAATACAAAAGAAAATTCTAATACTTTCTTTCCATACCACATTGGATGATCTTGCCTACCTAACCAGAGGAGCATGCACCTTACTTCAGAGAACACTGGTTTATTTACACAGGTGTGCAGTAAGACGCATAAAATGCATTCAGGGTTTAGCCTAATGATGCAGATGCCAATGTGCTGAGGTTTAAGAAAACACAAACTTTGAATTATTGTGCATCAGTGGTGAGAAATGAAGAAATCACATACAAGCATGAAAGTACCTAGTAAGGTTGGGGGATGGGACAATATTTAGGAAGCAGGAAATATTTAACGATTGTGTACCATGTAGGAAAACTAATTGTGGTGTAAGAACGTGGGCTCTTTTAGCACAGTTTTGTGCCTTGAATGGCTGAGAGGTTTATAAATATTTCCTGAACGGGCTTGCATGAGAGTCAGATAAGGGGAGATGGTAGTACTATGGTGTCAGGATGCTGTCAGCCTTAGAGATGATAACAATGTCTAAAAATGTCATTCTTTAGTTCATCTGAAACAGAATTGCGTGGATTTACTTTTGTAATCTTAGAGGTAATTCAAACTAAATTCATGTAACAAATAGTAATTTGAATAGGAATTTCTATTTCTCTACCTGAAATGCCATTGTGTTTATCCAACTTTGACTATACTGTACCAAGAGAATGACATTTCTGAGAAAACAAAACAGACTTAAGAGTTTCCTGGGGATGTGGGGAGGAAGGGGTTAAAACAAATGCCCTGTAATCAAGTTCTCTTTACTGGAGAGGTGATTTCAGGGAAAGAAAGAAAGCAGATGACCCAGCCTGATTTCCTTGGAGCTCTTAGGAAATAAACTGTTGCTATTTGGTAGGAAGGGTCCTTATCAACAGAATGCTATTAGAAAGATAGCCTTGACCAGGATTATTTGTGGTAAAGAAACCTAGGATGTGTGAGGTTTAATTTTATGGGCAATATCAGATAAGATCACCTATCTGGGTATAAATTGGAAATACTTCATAATCTACATGTTTCCTGCTGTGTGGGGTAACTACATGTCTTATGTGGAGACCTCATCTGGTACTATAGGCTAGAAATCGCATGTCTAACGAATGATATAATGACCTGAGGAGCCATCATTGATACCACAGACCTCTCCCTGCTCTGCCTGTACCTGCTACTAGCTTGTATCCTTGGATTATTAGTAAATATGTATGTCTGATCTGACAAATATGATCGTTTGGTCAGCTCATGAGAGAGGAGAAGAAAGAAAATAAAATAAAACATAAGAAGTTGAAGATAGAGTAACTAGAGAAAGAGAGAAACTTGAAGTTTCTAGAACAGCTGACAATTTGGAAGAGAATAAAAATATCTCTACCTTATTGCAAATACAAAAATAAATTCTAGATGATATAAAAAGTTAGCTGTAAAAAAATTCTTTCTTGGACCCACAACTAAAATACACAACTATGTACGGGGGGGATTTGGGGAGAAAAAGCAAAAAAAAAAAAAAGGAAGTCTTTCTTTCCAAATCTTTTGTACTAGTTTCTCTTCTTCTCTCTTTTCATTTTTCACGTATTGGGTGTAGCAGCACCCCACTTCCAGGTACCAAAATCCTATTGCTTCTGGAACAAATTACCACAAACTTAGTGGCTTCACAAAAGAAATTTATTATCTCTCAGTCCTGGATGTCAGAATTCTGAAGTGGGCATCACTGGGCTGAAATCGAGGTGTCAGCAGGCCTGCATGCCTTCTGGAGTCTACAGGAGAAAATCTGTTTTCTTGCCTTTTCCAGATTCCAGCAGCTTCTTGCATTCCTTGGCTTGTAGCTTCTTCCTCCATCTTCAAAGCCAGCAGCATTGCATCTTGGAATCTCTCTCTGACTCTGACACTCTGCCTCCTTCTTCCACATTTGAAAGACCCTGTGGTTACAATAGATCCACCTGGGTAATCCACGATAATCTTATTTTAAGGTCTGCAACCTTAATTCCATCTGCAACTTTCATTCTCCCTTGTCACTTGCTGTGTAACACGGTACGTTCACAGCTCTGGGGATGAGGAAGCGGGCATTTTTGGAGGAGAGCATTATTCTGTCTACCACAGATATCATAACAACAAAGACAAAATATATGCATACATATATATCAACATCTGTATTCAAATGAGTTCTTACAATGGGTAGATAGTATTTCTGCCAGCTATATTTGTGCTTGTACCTGACGGGAGATTATATATCCCACTGCTGGTGAGCCCAGGCACAACCATGCAAATTACTCTGGCCAATGACATACAAATGCGAGAATGTGTGTCATGTATTAGCATAAGTTTTAAGCATCATAGTATGTTCCAACACATTTCTTTTTCTCTCTGCAATGAGATCTGAAATAGTCCAGATAGTGGCTATTCCACCAGCTGGAGTCCCAGGGCAAAACTCTAAGAAACCTGTGAGGGATGTGAAACTCCAGCTAAGAAAACATCTTGTTAACCATTAGCTCTCCAGACTATGCAAAACTTGATGAGGAAAAAAAAATGGGTAAAAAAAAATCACCAAATAATATAAGAATCATAAAACTGAAAATTAGATTAATTCAGAGACATAATTTCACTCTCAGAAGATGAGCAGAGATTTTTAAAAAACAAATTTGTTATTTGTGAATTTATATTAATGCATGAATCTACTTGTGTTTAAAGAATGAAAATACTCTTAAAAAGTAAATAAGGCATCTAAAATTTAGGATTATGGAAACAAAAGCAAACAGATGTTTTCTGGAATTTGGCACCAAGGCCTAAGAAAAATTCTGAGCAAAAGGAAAATAGAAGAAAAATACTTAAATGTGATAAAGATGATTTACCAGAAACCAATTGGAAATGCTTTAAGTAACAGGATGCTGAAGTTATTGCAGATAAAATCTAGATGAGAACAAAAACGTCTGGCATCACCCACTCACATTGTTTGGGAGATTTTAGATAATATATTAAGATAATAACAAAGACATAGTGGGGATGAATATAGGAAAAGTAACCAAATTTCTTCATTTGCGTATTATAATTACATACATAAACAAAAATATTCATTTAATTACTAGCTAACAGATCAATATAATTTAATGATTAATAGTAATGTTTTAATAGTCAGATGTCAAATGTCAATAATATAAACTCAAAATTCAATAGCTGTTTCTAATCAAGTATTATATAGTTAGAAATGAAAATGACAAGAAAAAGTCTAGTCCTCGGGGTGGGGGGAGGGTGAAAGGGGTAAAGGGGCACATTTGTATGGTGACAGATAAAAACTAGACTATTGGTGACGAACATGATGCGGACTATATAGAAACTGATATATAATAATGTGCACCTGAAATTTACACAATGTTATAAGCCAATACGCCCTAAAAAAAATAATTTTTTAAAAAAGGATAAAATAAAATGAGTGATTTGATAACAGATTTAAGGTCTCTATGAAGTAATCTGTAAAATTATTAAAGAAAATAAAGCAAATAATGACATATCGTTTATGATTTGATGACAAAATTTAATTTCATAAAGGGTCAGCTTTTACTAAATATGCATGGAATTTAAATACGTTCTGTTCGGCATTTCAACCTTTCCGTAAGGATGTCTAACTATCTGGCTAGCCAGTAAATGAGATAAAATAATTTTGCATTCATATGGAACAATGAATACCTTAAATTTAGAAAATAATTAGCAATTTTAAAATATATTTATAAACAAAAGCGTGTGATGTTACCACAAGAATTACAAATTAATCAGAAGAAAGGATTGAGAAATCAATCCATATAAGAAGGGATTTTCCTTGTGGAGACATGAGTGCTCCCATATATCATTGCAGGGAGTGTGAAATGCTTTCTAGAATGTGATCTCACATTATTAATGCTTTTCTTTTAAAGCACAAGGCTCTTGACTGAGCAGTGTGATTTTAGGATTCTCTCTTACGGGAAAATAATGACGAGAAAATGAATATTTATTACATCGCTTCTTTTTGTTTGTTTGTTTGTTTGGAGTGGCCTAAAAGTAGAAGCAACCTCAGTGAACACCCGCTGATAGAGTAGCGACTGGACTGTGAAATGACCCTCTTATAGGGTGCCAGGAAACTACCAGCTCTGGGCTCGGTCTGGTGTGACCGTGCCTCCCGCTTCTCTCAGACAGTCTCAGCTTACAACTGTAGTGCAAACACTGTCGTAATACCATAGCCTTTTTTGGTGTGAATGATAAATTATAGTCATTCTTGGTAGACTTCTATCTGTCGATATTAAAAAATTTCCAAAATATATTTCAGGGTGTATATAAAGCAGATGTAAACAAAAAAAAATAAAAATTGTATGTAAATGTTTACTTGAGTGTACACAAAAGAGTGGAAATAAACTCACCAGGCTGTCAACTTCTGTTGTCAGGGCTTATATTGGGGAGCATATTTATCTGATTCCTAGAATTAAAAAAAGAACAAAAACCTATAAAGAATATTCAAAAGGCAAAAAGATAAATAATGAATTGCTGACTTAGGAGCCCTTCAAAGGCCTCATACTTTTTTCATTCTATTTTAATATTCAGTTTTGTAAAAAAGTATTTATTTTTTGATGTGATTGTATTATGGAGATACCAGCTAATTAAAAAATAATAATAGAAATCTTGGCCACTCATTTCGGAAGTTGTCCTCCAGGCCTCCTGCAGAGGCAGTGTTTCAGCTTCTTTTCATAGACCTGTGAGCTCATGCCTGGTGCTCTGCCTGTCTGATTGTGCTCACCAAGGGGGTGAATCGTGCATTTATTTAGCACCTACCATGTACCTGGCACTCTGTTAGGTGCTCTGAAGTGTTCGTTATGCTCCTTTTAGAGAAAAAGAACTAAGCTCCCATAAAGTCTAACTTTTTCCTTGAGACTGCACTTCGGAAGCATAGAGTCAACATTTAAAGCAAGATCTCCTCGTTCCCATCCTTTCCTTCTTTAATGCTTTCTGTGCATCTAGTGTTCTGTTATTTTTCACTCCGTAATATTAATATACTCTTCTTTATTCACATTGAGACCTTTATGGAGCAGGAATTCTTTCTTTTTGTTTGGCCATTCCCAAGTGCAAAATTAACCTGTGTTTAGAATTATGTCACTTTTACTAACGTCGCCAAATGAGTAAAAAATGTATAAAGAGCAGCAAAATATATGAGCTTTGTTTTAAAGAAACACAACCTAATGTTAGAAAAGATAAATGACTTGTCCAGCGGCACATTCCAAATCATGCAGAGGTAAAAATAGAATTGTGAAGAAGTTGAATCCTCTTTGGTTTTCTAGCCTAGAATACTATTTATGAGATGCTGGTGATTCTTTGATTTTAGAACATGGCGATATAAATTTTACTGCCTCCTAGGGCCGGTCATGATTATAAGGCAGTATTTTTGACTTGCTGAACAGATTCGAAGAAGACTCATTCACTTAAGACTGTGTTCGTCTTCAAAATCATTTGCCATGTCCTCTAAAGTGGACATCCTGCTTGAATAATACAACAATTTCGGATGAAAGAGGAATGGGAAGTTTTAATTGTGTATCATCTGTGTATAACGTTGTCTAACAGAACCCTGATAAATTTGGCTATTTCATCTGTAGCCATTAGTTTTAAAATATATTTTTCATCTTTCAACAGGTATTTACTGACTGCCTGCTTTGTGGCAGGCGTTTTTCTAAGCACTAAGGATGAAATAGTGAACAAAACAAAATTCTTGTTTTCATGAAACTTATATTGAGGGGAGATAAATACTAAAAAAACATATGTGTGGTATATATTAAAAAGCAATGGTAAGTGCTCTGAAGGAAAACAAAGCAGATCAGAAGACGGAGGCTGATGGAGAGATGCTATTTCAAATACAAGGATCAGGAAGGAGCCCCTAATAATATGATATTATACCTGAAGGAAGTGAGGGATGTCTGGAGGAGAAAGGATGTGGCAGAGTGAACAGGAGCATAAAGGATCTCAGGGAGAGCACACATGGCCTCACTAAGGATAGTTCAGTGCAGTGGAAATAAATGACTGAGGGGGAAATTTGTAAGACATGAAATCAGAGTAGCAGCAGGAGAAAGGTAGATGTGGGACCATTAAACTATGGTAAAGACCCTAGATTTTATTCTGGGCGAGGCAGAAAGGCACTGGAGGCTTCTAAGCAGAGGGGGGATATAATCTGACTTAAACTTTCAAAGAATCGCTTTGGTTCTACGTGTGGCACGGATCTGAGGGGCAAGGACGGAAGTGAAAGATCAGCTAGAAGGCAGTCAAAAGTCCACGTAAAAGGTGATGACCCACACTCTCCAAACTAACCTGCAGATTCAGTGCAATCCTTTATCAAAATCACAGCCTACTTTTTTGCAGAAAATGACAAGCTGATCCTAAGATTCATATGGAAACACATGAGATCCAGAATAGACAAAACAATCTTGAGAAAGAACAAATATGGAGGACTTGTATTTCCCAGTTTTAAAACTTACTACAAATCAGTGTGGTAGTAGCTTAAAGATAGACATATATCTCAATGGAATAGGTTGAGAGTCTAGATATAAACCTTTATAATTAAGGTTAATTGTTTTTGGTAGGGTGCCAAGATAATTCAAGGGGGAAATAATACTATTTTAAAAAATGATACTGGGATAACCAGATATCCAAACAGAAAAAAGTGAAGTTGCACCCTACTTCACACTATGCACAAAAATTAACTTAAAATAGGTCGTAGAGAATTACAGAACTAAATGTAATAGCTAAAATTATAAAGCTCTTAGAAGAAAATTTAGGAGTAAATCTTCATGACCTTGGGTTAGGCAACCCTTCTTATATATGATACCAAAAGCAGAAGCAAGAAAAGAAAAAAATAGATAAATTGAGCTTTGTAAAAATTAAAACAACTCTTGTGCTACAAATTATACTATTAAGAAGGTGATGTCAATCCACAGAATGGGAGAAAATATTGCAAATAATTTTTACAATAAGATTGTACCCAGATATATTGAAAGTGTGCAAACAACACAATTAAAAATGAATGGAGGGTCTTGGGCTTGAACTGGGGGCATAGTGGTTAAGTTCATGTGTTCTGCTTTGGCGGCCCAGAGTTCACAGGTTTGGGCATGGACCTACATACCACTCATCAAGCCATGCTGTGGCAGTGTCCCACATACAAAATAGAGGAAGGCTGCCACAGATGTTAGCTCAGTAACAATATTCCTCAAGCAAAAAGAGGAAGATTGGCAATAGATGTTAGCTCAGGGCCAATCTTCCCCCACGAAAAAAAAAAAAAAGAGTGAAAGGTCTGAATAGCTATTTCTCTACATTTGGCCAATAAGCACATGAAAAGTTGCTCAACATGTTCAGTGATTAGGAAAATATAAATCAAAACTGTAATGAGATAGCACTTCATACCTGCTATGGTGGCAAAAATTAAAAAGACAGATAGTAACAAGTGTTGTCAAGGGTGTGAATAAACTGGAACTCTCATACACAACTGATGGGAATATAAAATGGTGCAGCCACTTTGTAAAACAGCCTGGCAGTTCCTCAGACAATTAAATATGCATTTACCATATGACCAAGCAATTACACTCTTAGGTGTTTGTCAGAATATTATTCATGATAGCCAAAAGGTAGAAACAACCCAAATGTCTATCTACTCATGAATGGAAACAAATTGTGGTATATCCATCCAATGGAATATTCAGAAATAAAAAGGAGTGAAGAACTGATATATGTTACAGTGATGAACCTTGAAAACATTGTGCTAAGTAAAAGAAGCTAGTGCCAAAATACCCTGTTTATTATATGATCCAGTTTATATGGAATGTCCAGAAAAGGCAAATCTGTAGAGATAGAAAGGAAATTAGTGGTTGTTAGGGTTGGGGGAGAGGATGGGGAGGAATGAACGGTAACTGCTAAAGAATATGAATTCCTTTCTAGGTGATAAAAAATATTCTAAATCAGATTGTGGTGATGGTTTCACAACTCTGTGAATATAACAAAAGTCACTGAATTGTTTTCTTTCAAGTGGGTTAGTTGTGTGGTATACAAATTCTATCTCAATAAAGCTCTTAGTTGCATTTTTTTTTAAAGAGATGATGATGGCTTGGACTAGAAAGTTAACACTGAAGGTGATAAGAAGTGGTCTGATTCAGGTGCATTATGGGTAAACCATATAATATGTTGGCTTTTAACTATTTTTTTATCTACAAAATGATCATTTCAAACAGTTCAACTTAATATTTTGAAGGTCTGTCTACAGGTGTTTCTGATGCCAGAGCCATGAAATGACTATAAGATTGAGGACAGAGGAACTGGAAAGATAGGGTTGCCATTTACTGGAATCTAGAAGATTGGGAGTAGAGTAGGATTGGAGATGGATATTCAAGAGCTGATTTTTAGGCATTTTGACCCTAGACTAGAAAACTACCAAGAGGAGATCCCAAAGAGCAGACTGGTAGCAGTCTGTTGTTTAGGAGAAACGGTTCCCATTGACAAGGTTCAAGCATAGTTCACACCGTGACTAGACAACTTGTCTTGCTCTTTCAGTAATATTCTACCTCCAGAAACAGTTTATCTGTCCTGCTAATTAGACATGACCAAATAGTCTTAATTCTTTCCTAAAATAGCAAAGATGGGGATTTGCAGGTAGACATATGGCTAAATCATTATTAGTCATTGTGTTTTATCCAACATGTATGCAAAGTTTTAGAAGCATCTAGTATGTAATCAGAACTAGGCTTTGAGAATTTCAAAGAGATATGAATAATTGTTTCTTTCCCCAAAGAAATCATGGGATTCATAGGGAAATGTCTGAATTGCAATGAAAAGTCAGTTATGCCTAAAAAACAGGAAGTTTAAACTAATAAGGGATCAATATAGGGGATGCAATAGCCTAGCAAATGGCAAGTGCCGAGAGGAGCATAGAAATCTTAAGAGCTGTGCCTCAGAAGAGGGAGAGAAAACCACCTTGCACACTCGCACGCTCATAAAGTGCTGTGAAATGAGAGTGACCTTTTTTTAGGCCTCAAAGACAGCTGATGCAGATAGATGAGACGGAGAGAGAATGATAACCAAGATTCAGGGAAGCAGTTGGAATCCAAGTGAGAAGGCTGGATTGCACTTTGACTATTTAGGGAAGTGGGAGTAAAAGATATGATCCTCCAGATTCCCTACAGCCCAATATGTAATAAAGGTAGTTGAATAAACAGCCAGCAGAATGGAGAAGAGGATCTGGTCAATTACTCCTAAGTTAGAGGTATAATAATAATAATAATAATAATGATATCAAATGATAAGCTATATGTTAATTTTGTGGGCATAATCAGAGGGCACATTTTGTGATCTGTTTACTGGATGTAATAATCCATATTGAGTATTTGGTGAATATGCTACTATACTAGCTACTGGTTAAAATCAGAACTGCCTTAAAGAATGACATTTTAGCTTAGTGATATGAAATAAGAAGATTCCTAACAATGCAAAGCACTGATAAATGTCAAATGATTGTTCCCAACTCTAAACCTAATAGCCATTTAGATGAAGCGATGGTCAATGGGCTGGGGAGTAAAAAGTGGTAAGATGGTTCAACTTTATGTATATATATTCAGACCTATCATGCAATTTAAATTCAGAAATATGAATCCCAGAGAGGAACCATCTTGCTTTGCCATTTGCTATTGTTTTAATCCTGCGTGCTCTTATCAATTGCATTCTCCTTTTTACTCTCTCTCTCATCTCTGTCTCTCTCAAACTTCTACACACCGCACAGACACACACATGCACACACACACACACACACACACACACACACGAGAATGGCTGATAAGAAAGGCTGGAATAACTATTTCTAGTTTTTTCTCTTCTTTTATCTGTATCTCCAGGGCTGTGATGGTAAAAAACCTACCTTTCTTTGTAGACGGTGTGTGTGCTTCATTTTCAAAGTAAAACCTCTGTGTTTTACTTTCTGGTTAGAGGGTGAATATATAAACATATATCAAAGGAGACATAAATTCTTAGACAGGTTTTTTGGGGGGGGGGTTAGGAAGATTGTCGCTGAGCTAACATCTGTTCCAATCTTCCTCTACTTTTTTTGTATGTGGGATGCTGCCACAGCGTGGCTTGATGAGTGGTGTGTAGGTCCGTGCCTGGTATCCAAACCCATGAACCCCTGGCCACCAAAGTAGAGTGTGCAAACTTAACCACCACGCCACCGGGCTGGCTCCTAGATAGTTATTTTTTTAACAAAAACATTTAGTTTAGGTTTTAGATAATTAAATTCATTATTCATTTGATTAAGCCATCTTCATTTTTAAATTTGTTATGGCTCTTTCTTTGCGGAATCAATAGAAAAGAAACAAGTAAAAGTAAAACATCATTTTTTACTAGGGCTAAAGAAACACCTCTGCTATTTTTATTGCTGCCATTATGAAGCAAGTCAGGGTGAGACGTTATTTATTTCCTTTTAAGTAAAGACAGTAAATCACCAAATCAATTAATCGAATTAAAAGTAAAATGATATTGGTTTAATATTTTGTTCCCACTTTGCTTACTAAACAGATCAACAGCTCAAAGTAACTTTGCTTTCTCACTGAGAATTTAATGATATAAAATTAAATACATGCTTTGGACTTGGCATATGACTATAGACCCCTTCTAAATGAAGATTTAACATGATAATAAGTACAGATGAGTCAAATTTAAAGATTGTACAGACACGTGGTTGCTTGTGTGCTTGTGATATTGGCATGAAAGTTTTTTGTCAGTAATGAAAATAATTTTCTTGCTGCAACTCTATGCCTTTTAGAACATAAGTTCTGGAGAAGAGGGAGGGAACGAATCCTTTAAAAGTATATTATATGTAATACAGCATACTGAATTGTTCATTTATTTAAGAAATACTTGTTATTTTCCTGTTTGTGCCAAACAAGATGAAAAGTGCTGTAATAAGGGCTTACACGGTAGTTGTGAGCACAGCAGAAGGAAAGAATTGCTTTGTGTAGAACAGTTGTGTGAAACTGTGTGTGTTGTTTCAACCCCTTGAGAATTCCATCATGGCTAGTGACCATTCTCTCTCCAGAGGCAAGACAGGGAGTTCATATGGCATGCAACCAGAGTATTTTCCATCCATTTTAGGAGTTCGTAGAGGGTAACAGAAGGCAGCTCAAGATCCTAGTCTAATAAAGGAAGGCTTGTGGAAGAGGAAATGTTGAGGTGAACCTTGACTATAACCCTCAGGTATATTTTGCCCCGTCTCTTTCCTTCCTTAAGCCCCTGAAATTGGGAGATACAGCAGCCTTCTTCAATCTTTTGTGAGGGTCCACCTATCATCTGACACGTTAATCTATGCAGTCATACCAATTAACTTCCCCCACACACTTTATCATTAGCTTTGTAGGTATATAGAATCTTCCTTAAATCATTTGGCAAACTTATGGTAAACCTGGGATGTTGCCTCCTTTCACTGAAATGTCTGTGCTGAACTTAGAATCACCTGCTCTTTCTCACGGCCCCTTAGATATTTCTCTTTTATAATACTTTGTAATTTTGAATTTTATAGCAAAAACTCTGTGTTTCTTACTAATTGTTGGGTCTTCAAGGATAAAGATACTGTTTTAGTCCTTGTAAGTCTTCCTTTTTGTAATATATTTTTTAAATAGCAAAGATTACTTTTAACATTATTATTGTGGATAAAAATCAACAATATAGTACCTAAAAATAGTAAAAATAAGTAAATCGCATACCTAGAAGTAGTAAAATTCCTTTTCAAATTTCCCCAATTTGCACCCTTGGGGTAAACAAACTTAATTATTTTCTTTTATTTTCTTCAAGACTTTAAACATATATTTATATGCGTTTATATATATGTAAAGTTTTGAATATTAGTGTAAGTGGGGTTTATTAACATAAATTATACACACTGTTCTTCAACTTGCCTTTCTTAATGATATAAGTAGAATGTCTTACTTTTTGAGTGCATACAGGTCTAATGTATTCTTTAGAAATTACTATAGTATACATCATAGTATGGATGCACTATAATTCGTTTTAATATTTTTTAAAGCTGAAAATTTGTTGTTTATAAAATTTTGCTATGAGAAATGTTCCTGATATAAGCATTCATATTTACATTTTATGTACATTTATATTTCCATAAGTTGGATCTAGAAGTGGAGTTACTTAGACATACTTCACGCACATTTTAAGTTTTGTATACACTGTCAAATTTTACACAAAAGAATACTGCCAAATTGTACTCCACCAGCAGTGTTCAAATCCTTGTTTCCCCATTCCAACATTAGATATATAATACTTTCAGACTTTGCTCATCAGGTGGCTTAAAATGATTTTGATTATGCCTGGATTCCACATTTGTGAGCTTGCGTGCTCACTAAAATTGATTTTTAACCCCAAATTAGCACTCATGGTGCTTTCTGGGTCATTCACTGACACGTTCAACATGGCAAAGAAATTTAGTCGCTCAACATGCCCTATTCCAGCTGAGGAGGAACAAGATAATGCTTTGCTCTGCCTTCTTGTATCAGCTGTCACACTGCAAACAAGGGTAATTTTTGCAGCCTTTGTGCTTGTTGGTGATTTTGTTCTTAAAATGGCCACCATGCGTAGAGCCAAAGTGCTGTCTGGTGTTCCTCCGTGCAGGCAGGCGGCATGTGCCTCAGGGAGAAAATCCGTGTGTTGGATGAACTTCCTTCAGCCGTGAGTTACAGAGCCATTGGCTGCGAGTTCAATGCTAATGAATCAATCAACAATATTTATTAAATAAACTTTCTTTGAAAGGAAAACCCGGGAAAACAAGGTTATGTATTGATTGGTTGAAGAAGACGTTGCCACTACGGGTTCACAGAAACCTAACTGAGCATTTCCCTAGGAGCAATGGTTTAGTATTTTTTACAACTTTATGGACCACAATTACTGTGAATAACAGGAATCAACTGTATATCATTTTAATTTGCATTTCCTTAATTTTTAGTGTTGTAGAACATCTGTTATATATTTATTTGGGGTGATTGCATTTCTCTTTCTGCTCTTACCTATTTGTAGCTTTTGTCTATTTTCATTAAATTGTCCGTTTTTCATCAATTCATTTGAGTTTTCCTTTTATTAGTAATATTGGAAGTTTTTCTGTTACATATATTGGAAATACCTTCCCCTGTCCATCCATTGTCAGGTTTTTGATATTTTCAACCACTCCTTTTTTTTTTTTGATGTAATGAAAGCTATCCCCAGCCCCCCCACCAACACTCACGTTATGGCTTCTTGGTTTTGTGTCTAATGTGCTACAGTTTTTATTTTTTTACCTATTCTTTGAATTATCTAGGCTTTCTTTTCATGTAATGCAAGGATCATTTCTACCCCCAAAAAGGGTGTATAGCTAATTTTCCTACTATTGTGTATTTAATAGTCCATTATTTTATCATTTCTTTTAGATGCAAATTTTAAAAAATGTACTTTTTGGTCTATTTCTGGATTTGACTATTTGATTTGTTACTTTGTTACTTGAAATGTTATCATACTGTTTTAATTACTCTTATTTTATAGCACAGCTTTATAATTGCCAGGGCCATTCCTGCCTCACTTTTTTTTCATTTTCTACTTATCTTTATTCTTGTGCATTATTTCTTCCAGAGCTGCACAGTTTATTTACCCTAGAATTGAGCAGGTAATATTACTAGTATTTATACAAGTCAGAGGAGTAAACTTCATCCCATGACTAGGAATGTTTGCATGGTTCCACATACCCACTTTCCTAGTTGTTTGTGTTGCTTTGTCTGTCATCTTGATCCAATCCCCTAATAAGGCAGTACTTTCATAAAGCCAAATTATCATTTTCTTTTGTAAGGGTGAAGTGAGAGCAAAAGACATGACATTCAAGCACTATTTTGCCTAAGTGCTGGGAAATATAGATGAAACATAAGTTTGCCACAAAATAGTTTACCTCTAAAGTTGCCAGACAAGTTCTTGACAGCAAACAGTTCTTATCTCTTTCTTGGCTAGTGTTGGAGAGACAGTGGAATTGTATTAATTTTAATTCACAGTCTTCAGAATTCCATGTAGATAATTTTCCTTTTATTGAAACATAGAATAAGAATGCAGATGCAATTGTGGTCATGGCTTCAATTATGCTATCATCAGAAATTGATGATTAAGTTGTAATCATCAATGTTCTCTAATTTTAGATGTTGGCACTTTTATATTATGGCCTGGGTTATACCTGTGTTACAAGCAGACACCTTTCTGCAAGTATTCCCTTGTTATATTAATAAATTTAAAGTATTTTCATATCTTTTATATACCATTTTGCTGGAGACATCTAAATATGTACGGATTTTGTTAATTAAACTTTTGAATTAAACTGCTTTTCCATTTCCAGAACCATCTCATTTTATCTCTATGTGCTGATATATACTGGTCACTCTTTTTGAGAAAAAAATAGATCTCTGGAGAAAATAAGAATACCCTACTTCTGTGTGAGCCTGTTTGCGGGTCAACTTGTTGGTCTCCATCAGAAACATAATAAACTCTTCCTATATCTGCTTGACTTGTATTTTTACTCACGTAAACATGCACTAAATATATATTCTGATGACCCCTCTCAATTTTTTCAAATGCCGCTCAGCATATTTTCGCTCTCAGTTGCATGCATTTCCGTAAAACCATAGATCTCTTTACATAATCCATCTTCTCTTTAAACCTGATCCATCTTCCTTTTATTGTTTTCTGAGCCTGCCTTTCATCCCTCTGAGTCTCAGGGAGGCCTGGGGGGCTGTATATAATTCCTCTGTCTTAGAAGTTTAAATTCACCATGTCACCCGTGCTCAGTACATTAAGCGGTAAACATATTTTGCTGGAAGGCTTCCACATGCCTTTGTTAAAGTTTCTCCCATGACTTATTGGGCTTTAACTCTAGTGTTAAAATTCTTTTCAGACCAAGAAAGGCAGTAAATCTAAAACAAACTTGCAGATTTTACTGCTATAACTTTCAGACCCACCTATTCTCCTATGAGGAGAAAAGTGTTCTCTTACTGGTTTTTTCTATTTGTTGGATTGTTATTCTTCAATGAGTAATTCTGTAGTTAAATCAAAGGGCTGTTCCCCCTAGAGGTTAAAGATATTAAAATAAAATTATTTCTGTTCATTTGTTCGCTATAGTGGAGCAAGTATGTTTCTGTTTTCCTTTCATGACCTGATTTTAGTTACTTTGCTAGTTTAACCTGAGATGATTCAATAGAGAGATTATTTTTGTTATTATTGGTATTTCTTTTATGTATAAATATAAATCATGGAAATTAACAAGCAAAGATTTCAACGCAGCTCCCCAATATGTGCTGATCCTGAGGATGCTAGGACTCAGGGTGTCTGCGTCGCTTGAACGCTCTTCCTGATTCCCTTTCCACCTCTCTCCAGTGCCTCCCATCTCTTCAGTCTGAATTTGGTGAAGGCAAATTACTTAATGGGATACACAGCCATCTAGAAGCAAGTCATATGACCTTTCTATCTTAGAGCTCTGGCTCTTGAATGAGCCTCCTTGGCTCCAAATCCTGGACCCACACGTCCATTCTGGATTCTCTTGGGCAAATCTCTCTACAGCTCCCTGTGCAAAGGCTCAGTCAACAGGAGGAGGAGTGTTATTCAAAGTATTTAGCACTTGGAAGAGCCCAACCCTGGTCCATTCAGAACGCCACCCAGAGCAGGGTCTGGAAAGATCCCTGACTTCCCAATGATCCTGACATGTCCGACAAGTATAGAAAGAAACATATAACCAGATCCACTGGAAGGGTGAAACAGAATTGGAGCCCCTAGAACACTGTGCCTCTATCACAGATGAACCGTCTGTGGTCATGGCACCAGCAGCGTCACTCGAGTGGGCTGCTCCTGAGGCCAGACCCTGGTATGCCTTCCTGCCTCTGATCCTGTCTGAGAGGGACTCTCCAGGATGCCCAGGGATTTTGTGAGTTGCCCATTACCCTGCCATTGCAATCCTTTCTAAGTTAACCAGATGTAGTCTCTCTGGTTTACAACTGAGAATACTGCTGAGGAATCTGGTACCAGGACCAGATGACTGTCAGTGACACACCTTAACATGTACACCTGATCAGCTGAAGGGCACTATCCTGGCTGGGTAGAAAATTGGAAAAAAATTTTTTGCTACTTTTGGTTAAATTATGGTTTGTTGTACATTTGCAATAAGAGCAATATCTTTGGGGACATGTTACAGAAATATCAGGATTTTTCAGTGTGTTGGCCACCATTAAGATTTTTTAAGAAAGAGACAAACTTACTCATCTATAACCAGAAAGAACAAAGGAAAGATGGTTTTTATAATAAACTCTTTTCTCCCTGTCGTTGCTGTCCAAATTGACTGAAATGCTGATAATTTGATTCTTTTCATTAATGGAAAATATACTTTAATCCAAATTTTAGGTCTGATGTACTGAGACAGAAAGAATTCTCATAGAGTAAGATTAGGTAAAAGATAAATCTGAATTGTTAAGCTTCTTTCAAATACCGAGATTAACCGAGTGGTTTCAACTTTAACTGCCCATCACTCTTTAAAAAATAATCATGCTTTGTTCCCAGCCCCTGAAACTCTTATTTAATTAATTTTTCTTAGAAAGTGGTTTGAGCATTGTTTTTTTAAGAAATCCCCTGGGTTATTCTTGAAGAATAATTCTTTCTCATTGAAGAAGTCTCTGGAATGTAGCTTAGAGGATAGAATCAAATTCCGATTTTGATGTATCTCGGTTTGAAGCCGTTAACTGTGAACCAGAGGGTGGTTAGCACACAGACTTGCTGTGAGGAAACAGAAGTCCCCACATTCAAAACCTGTGCACAGACGTGGTCCTTGGGTTTGGTTTCTAGCGAACTTTACAAATGCCAAACAAATACACCGGAAGCTATTGACGTTTTTAAGATAATTATATATGAAATAAGATGTGACTTTATGTCTTGTATTTTTATGTTTGTGATAAAGAAATGAAACACTATTTGCCAATTACCTGGCACAGTGCCTCACACAAAGTAGACACTCACAGGAGGGAAGTGTTTTATTATTATCATTGCTATCATTATCACTACTATTATTATTATCTTTACCACCCATCCTCCTGCTAACACTACTGAGAGGTAGAGACTGGGAATTTTCTAAGTAAAGCTCGTCAATAATTCGACCACAATTTCGAGATGTGATCTTATGCCTGCAACCCACATGACTTGTGTTCGAACAGTGCTTTTGGATCCCCGGATGCATATCACCTGAGGAAAAGTTTGTTGTTGATAGTGACTACGGTACCACCCCCAGTCTTCCTGAAACCCAGCCCCTGACGCCCCCCATGTGATTTACTTACAGTACAAATAGCACTGTTTCCGCAGTAAATGACCAGCGTCTTTTCACAAGGTGTTTCCTTCAGGACACACTTCAGATGTCCAGACCAACCAAGGGCCCCACTGGGGAGGCGATTGCTGCCCACATCCTGGGGCAGGACCAGCAGAAGACTGTTTGACAAAAGGTCAGCATCAGAGAGGGTGTTAGTCAAGGGGGAGGAAGAACAGGGCAGGGAGCCCACTCAGATGGAAGCTTCTATGTCAAGAAGTGTGGGAGATCAGGCTGGACAGGGAGCAAGATGAAAGCAGATGGGCGCCACAGTCGGCACAGCTTGTTCAAGGTGCTGTGCGATCTTGACGTGGAGATGCTGTGGCATCCATCAGTCTGCGATGGTTCTCAAATGGACTGATCATCTCTTTTCATCACTGCCCTGTTACCTCAGTGTGTACTTGGTACTTAAAAAAGAAGTTGTTACCCCTCTTTAAGCTCCAATATTCTGCCCTTTTTTCTTATTCTTGACAAAACTTACTACTGTGTCCCATCCCTGCCCCACCATTTACTCCAATCTTTACTGGGTGATATTTATGGTGTTGAAATTATTTGGCCAGAACTAGTTATTTTTTTGAGGCAAATTCCTTGAAATCAATTAATAGAACTCATGTCAGCCTTAAAATACCTCCAAATTTCTTGCTTATAGATGTGGTTCTTTTTGTTGATTTAATTTATGCCCTGTTTGAAAAAAAATGGGTCTGTAGTATCCATAGTATGTACCTCTGTGTTTAATTTTGTATTTATCCATCTGTCTATGTGGTTGAAAGGTGAAATTAGTAACGTTCTCTTTCCAGCATGTGGGAGCACATTGCAGCTGCCTATCATTTGATTGACTATCCAGACCCTTTGTTGACTGCTAATAGGTCATCCTTCTTTTTTAACCTTTTTCTGTAGGAGTCAATGTTTTTTTCAAAAACTTCCTAAAACATGATGGAGTTACAAGTTTAAGTGGCATCTTTGCCTCATTTCTGTACGTGTCTTTGTCTATGGCTCCACCGGCTCGCTTTTGGCAAGTGCTCTCATCATAAACAGCCTGAGATATATCTTGGAAAAGGCAGGAAAGAATTTTCGAGTCATAAAATTTCTGTCACACATATCAGCACAGGGTTAAGGGAAAAATAAACCATTTTCTTTCATTTAGAAGGTAAACAAATGATTCTGTCTAAAGTTCTACCTGCAGAACTCATATACACAATGACTGCTGCAAAAAGGAAAGGGAATGGGGGTAATAAAATAAATGCAGGCTTTGGGCTGACCGTTTTGGGTGCAGATCCAATTTCCAACACTCAGAGGATGTGATTCTTAAGGGAAGTGATTCATCTGCATAAGCCCTCATATTTTTTTTGTCAATACTATAGCAATAACTTTTACCACAAAATATCATTTTGTAGATTAGAAATAGTGAATGAAAAGTATTTGGCAAATAGTAGGAATTGTTACAGTTGGTAGTATTTACAAAGAGACTTTTAGGTAAGAATATAATGCTCCTTAGGGTAATCCTGAGAGAAACATTGTAATGTTATGCGATGAAATCATTTCCTTTGATTTTGCTATAATATCGCAAATGTATGTAGGATATATTTAGCAATAATTCATTAATGGTTTATTATTGCCTAGTATAGACCACTTATCCTGTGACTTGTATCCAAATACTTCATCTATGCTGTTGATTCCAATCTTTGTTCACATATGGAGAACTTTTCTAATGTGAAAATATTCTATAAACACATATAGTATGACATTATTATTGGCAAATATTGATTGACAGAATACCTAAAAGCCAAAAGCTACTATGAATTCAATTACAATTTAAGTGATTTTGTATTAATCAAAATAAATTTTCAATGCACTTAAAAAATAGCACATGTGAATGAAACATTCACTCACTAAAGATCGTGTTTAGTTTACATGTACATTTACATGCCATTGATAATATCTTCATGGCTCCTCATGGCAGAGCCCCAGACTGAGAACCAGGGTATAAATAAGACTTTTAAAACACCCTAGAAGCTCTTTCTTGACCTCTCTCAGTTATTACAACACCTAGCTGCATCTTCAAAGGTATCACTATTCTCACTGGTAATTCTGTGAAGCAGTTTTGCTCGTTTTTAAGTTTTATGTAAGGAAACATAGTGTATAGATTAGTATATGGTCTCTTTTGCTCAGTATTGTGTTTGCAAGATTCATCTATGTTTTTTCCATAAGTATTTTGTTTATTTTTATTGCTGTATAATATCCTTTTCTCTGAATATACTATACTTTTTTTTATCAGTTATATTATTGATGGATATTGAAGTTGTTTCTAATTTGGGTCTGTTATGAAAAAATACTGCCGTGAACATTCGTGCATTCTAGTAAACACCTTTTATTGTACATATTTCAAATGGACCTGTTTCTCTAGGTCATAGTTTATGCAAATATTCAGCTCTGATAAATACTGAGAAATGATTTTCAAATTGATATTTACAAATTTTCTCTCCATCCATCAGTCTGTAAGAACCTCATTACTTCCAATCCTTGCCAAGTCTTGATATTTCCTGCTTTCTTTTCAGCAGTTTGGATGGGTAGATAATGCTGTCTCATTGTACTTTCAATTTGCGTTACCTTGGAGAATAATAAGATGAAGAAATTTTAAGATGTATTCGTTTGTGATTTGGATATCCTCTTTGAAGAGTTGCTTATTCAAGCCTTATGCGCATTTGAGTATTGGCTGACCTGTATTTTTATTGATTTGCAGATTTTTCAGTAAATTATATAAAGAAGTCAGATGTTTGTATAGTAAGTGTTCTCTCCTACTTCTTGGCTTGAATTTCCATTTAATGAATTTCTCTTCATGTTTTTATTAGGTAAGATCTTAATTTTCATGCCGTTCAACTAATCATTTTCCCCTTACATAGACAGTGTTTTTGTGCTCTTTCTAGGAGATTCATGTCTACCCCATATTCTTGAAGATAGCTTCCTGCATTGTCCTCTAGATATTTTTCTTTAAACTATTACCTTTCTCCTTTAGTTCTATAATGCTCTTCAAATTATGTTTTTTGTGTAAGGTTTGGATTTTTGGTAATTGCCTCTTCAGATATTGCTTTTACTTCATTGACTTCTTTCTTCATGGGGCTATAATTCTATGTATAGTAGACATTTTCTTACACTTTTTCTCTATTTTATAACCTATTTTATTCTTATGCTTCAAGCTAAGCATTGTCTTCTGAGGCCTCTCCAATTCCTTATAATCATCCGTGTCTAATCTTGTTGATCCCACCTATCAAGTCCTTAATTTGTTATTTCATTTTTAGTTCTATAATTATCTTTTGATTTTTATTAACAGATCCTAGCTGTCTACTAAAATTCTCTATTCTGAAATATATTTTCTTAAACCTATGAATCATAGTTATTATAAAGTCCTTAGATTATAACATTAACATCTGGATCATCATGAATATCTTTCTATTTTTTCTTTTTTTTCGATGAATTGATCTTGTGTTCTGATAATCTGGCAATTTGTGACTGAGGCCTAACCATCGTGTAAAAACAGTTTAGGATCATTTGCATCTCCGGATGACATTACCTTTCTAGAGATGATTTACTTTTGCACATTTCAGACTTACCTCCTGAACCTAGGACAGGAACTGAGCAAATCGAAAGCTGGCTTTCAGTTATTTTGAGGGCTGGTCTATTTTAGGTTGCCCTTGTACTGTGACCGTAGCCTTCCAGCATCTGGTGTGTTATTCAGTCTCCTCATTGGCCCCAAGCTCCATCTTCTCCCCTCCCTGCACCGTGGGACTTCTGGAAGGTCTACACAGCTTCTCTGCTTCTTAGGTACCATCTCTGCTTGACTCCCAGCCTCTAAGCTCTACCCTGCTTAGGAATCAGCAAATGCCAGGAGAGAAAGAACGGCACCAAGTGATAGCTTCATTTCAGCATTTTCCCTTCTGAGATTTTGTCCCCTACAATCTTGGTTGTCTTGGTAACTTTCTGGTGGCTCCAAGGAGAACTAATGCATTTTATATAGCTGTTATAGTTGCTCTTTCAGTAAAGTTGATCTGAAATAAGCTGGTCCACCACAACCAGAAGCAACGTCCCAAATATAAAGTATATTTGATAGGTTACTCATGGCCTGTTCTACAGGAATCTGAAGAAACTATAACTTTCCATTTGCTTGATGTCACGACTTTCTTCTCTAACTAAATAGCTTCGATTATTTTCACATTTCCTGTAAAGGAGTGTTTCTAATTGACGTTGTCTTTGCTGAGTGCTCCCTGATTCATTCCCATTTTGAAAAGCAGGGCCGCAAATGGGCCAGAAACTTTTACTAACAGAATTCCAACTACCTGTAGTTGAGATTCTATTTAATCGAGATGCCTTTCTGAATCCTTCCCGAGGACTTTAGGCTACTTTTTCTATTCTACCCCCATAGTATTTATTACAGAATTTTTCATATCTTAATTTAATTATTTTAATTTCTTGCCTGTCTCTACCACTAGAGTATATAGCTTCCAAGTTCAAAGATTATGTTTTATTTGCCCTTATTTCTGGCATATAGTTGAAGCTAAAAGTGTTTACTGAGTGAATAAATAATTTCTGACAACTCCACGTTTAATTTGTGATTCACTAAAAATACCAACTCCTTTCACTTCTCTGCCATGGTCGGGCATTTTCTTGGCAGAATTAACCTGGATGTATATTTTAAGTATATGTTTATTTCATTTACACTCATATTTAAAAACTCATTCTACAAAATCCCCAGAAACGTGGTGCTATTGTCAAAAGTTGTTGATCCATAGCCAACCAAATAAGAGGTTCCTAAGAAATATATTAATAAACACACAGTAAATAATAAGCACCTATCACCAGTACATTTACTGAAGTTTTATTAATAGGCATTTATTGACAATTTTTTAGTCTTTTCCTGACATAAGGCATATGTTCCTTTTTTATTTTAGATTTTTTACATCTCTTTCGATAATAATTGTAATATAGTGCTTGCTGCATACTGAATTCCCACCAAGTTATATATACTAAAACATTCCCTGTAAATTAGATGAGTTTTTCCATTATAAAACCATAGCAGTAAGGTGATAAATGCTATCTTAATGACATCAAAAATATTATTTTTCTGTAAATACTAAGATTAGTGGCCAGAAAGTGAATAGAACCCTAAATAATGTTGCTTAAACAATATGCAATTTTCAAAAACAGATGGTTTTGATTGTATAGGAGGAAGATTTGGCATTAGTATTCTTTTATTATTCCAACTGAATGAAATTTTATGTTGATTATCTCAACATTCACGAGTGCTTTTCAGGCACAAATTCACTGGATTGCCCTTTCCTGCTAATCAGAGATGGCTTCAATATCTTAGATTTATAACACTAAATGTCCAGGAAAAATCTAAATAACCTGAGAAGTTTTTCCAGTTTAAATTGAAATGCTCTCATCTGTCATTTTGCCCATTTAGGCAAACTGGAAAAATGACATTCATGGGTTGGTTTTTATTTTTTTTTACTTTTTTCCAGTTTTCTCGAGAAATAATTGGCATACATCACTTATAAGATATAAGGCATACAGCATGATGGTTTGATTTACATATACTGTGACATGATTACCGCAATAGATTTAGTTATTATCCAACATCTCATATAGCTACAATAAAAAGAAAAGAAGAAAACATTCTCCTTGTGATGAGAACTCTTAAGATTTGCTCTCTTAACAGCTCTTCTATATATCTTACAACAGTGTTACCCGTAGTCATCATGTTTTATATTACATCCCTAGTACTTATTTATCTTATAACTGGAAGTTTGTACCATTTGACCATCTTCCTCTAATTCCCCCTCCCGCAACTCTCACCTCTGGTAACCACAAATCTGATCTCTTTTCCTATGGGATCTTTTTTTCTTGTTAGAGTCCACCAATAAGTGAAATCATACAATATTTGTTTCTGTCTGACTTATTTCACATAGCATAATTCCTTCAAGGACCATCTATGTTGTCGCAAATGGTAGGATTTTCTCTGTCTTTTTTTTTATGGCTAAACAATATACCATATACATAACTTTTATCCATTCATCCATTGCTAGACCCTTATGTTATTTCTCTGTCTTGGCTGTTGTAAATAATGCTGCGTTGAACATGGGAGTGCAGATATCTTTTCAAGTTAGTGGTTTTGTTTCCTTTGGGTATATTCCCAGAAGTGGAATTGCTAGATCATAGGGTTGTTCTATCTTTAACTTTTCGAGGCACCTCCATACTGTTTTCCATATGGCTGTATCCATTACAATCTTAGTAATAGTCGCAAGAGTTCTCTTTTCTCTACATCCTCACCAGCATTTGTGATCTCTTATCTTTTTGATAATAGCCATTCTAACAGGCATGAGGTGATATCTCACTGTGGTTTTGATTTGCATTTCCCTAATGACTATGTCATGTTGAGCATTTTTTCATGTACCTGTTGGCCATTCATATATCTTCTTTGGAAAAATGTTCAGGTCATTTGCCCATTTTTTAATTCTTTACATATTTTGGGTATTAACCCCTTATTAGACATATGGTTTGCAAATATTATTTCCCATTCTGTAGGTTGTCTTTTCACTATGTTGATGGTTTCCTTTGCTGTGCAGAAGCTTTTAGTTTGATGTAGTCCTGCTTGTTCATTTTTGATTTGGTTGCTGGTGCTTATTAAGTGTGATTTCCAAAATATCATTACCAAGACCTGTGTCAAGGAGCTTATTTCCTGTTTTTTCTAGGAGTTTCATGATTTTAGCTCTTACATTTAAGTCTTTAGTCCATTTCAAGTTAATTTTTGTGAGTGGTGTAGGATGGGGATTCAGTTTCATTCTTTTACATGTGAATATCCAGTTTTCCCAGCATCATTTATTGAAGAGACTGTCCTTTCTCCATTGAGTATTCTTGGCTCCCTTGTCAAGTATTAGTGACTGTATATGCTTGGGTTTATTTCTGGGCTCCAGATTCTGTTCCATTGATCTATGCGTCTTTTTTAAGCCAGTACTTCCACAGACTTCCAGTATTGTGTTGAATAGGAGTGATAAGTGTGGTCATCCTTATCTTGTTTCTGATCTTAAAGGAAAAGCTTTCAACCTTTCATCATTGAGTATGATGTTAGCAGTGGGCTTGTCATATATGGCCTTTATTATGTTGAGATATGTTCCCCTGGGCCTAATTTGTTAAGTATTTTTATCATGAACAGATGTTGAATTTTATAAAATGCTTTTTCTGCATCTAATCAGAATATATGATTCTTTTTTTTCAGTCTAATAATGTGGTATATCCCGTTGATCGATGTATGTTTGGTGAAACATCCTTGCATTCCAGGGATAAATCTCATTTGATCATGGTGAATGATGCTTTGCATGTGCTGCTGAATTTAGTTTGCTGGTATTTGTTGAGAGTTTTTGCTTCTGTATTCATCAGAGATATTGGCCTGTAGTTTTCTTTTCCAGTAGTGTCCTTATCTTGCTTTGATGTCAGGATAATGCTGGCTTTATAAAATGAATTTAGAAGTGTTCCCTCCATTTCAATTTTTTGGAAGAGTTTGAGAAGGATTGGTATGAATTCTTCTTTAAATCTTTGGTAAATGTCACCAGCGAAACCATCTGGTCCTGGGCTGTTCTTCATTGGAAGATTTTGATTACTGGTTCAATCTCCTTACCAGTAATTGATCTATTCAGATTTCCTGTTTCTTCCTGATTCAATCTTGGTAGGTTGTATCTTTCTAAGAATTTTTTTTCATTTCTTCTAGTTTGTTCAGTTTGTTGTTTTTAGTAGATTCTTATGATCCTTTGTATTTCTGTGATATCAGTTGTAATGTCTCCTTTTTCATTTATAATTTTGTTGATTTGGGTTCTCTCTATTTTTTCGTTGGTTAGTCTAGCTAAGAGTTGGTCAATTTTGCTCATCTTTTTCACAGAACCAATTTTTAGTTTAATTAATCTTTTCCATGGCTTTCCTGTTCTCTATTTCATTTATGTCTTCTCTAATCTTCATTATTTCCTTCTTTCTGCTAACTTTGGGCTCAGTTTGTTCTTCTTTTTCTAGTTCTTTAAGGTGTAGAGTTAGGTTATTTAAGATCTTTCTTGCTTCTTAATGTAAGTATTTACTGCTATGAATTTCCCTCTTAGAACTGCTTTGCCGCATCACATAAGTTCTGGTATGTTGTGTTTCCATTTTCTTTTGTCTCAAGAAACTTTTCTTTTTTGGGGAATATTGGTCCTGAGCTAACACCTGTGTGTATCTTCCTCTACTTTATATTCGGGACACCTGCCATAGCATGGTTTGAGAAACAGTGCATAGGTCCACACTTGGGACCCAAACCACTTAACTCTGGGCTACTAAAGCAGAACATGTGAAGTTAACTGCTACACCACCAGACCTGACCCACGTCTCAAGCAACTTTTTTATTTCCCCATAAATTTCTTCTTTGATCTATTGGTTGTTCAGGAGAGTGTTGTTTAATTTCCTTGTGTTTGTGACTTTTTCAGTTTTTCTATTGTTATTGATTTCTAGTTTCATGACATCATGGTTAGAGAAGATACTTGATATGATTTCAGTCTTCTTGAATTTGCTAAGATTTGTTTTGTGGCATAACATATAGTCTATCCTAGAAAATGTTCCATGTGCACTTGAGAAGGATATATATTCTTCTCTTGTTAAACAGAATGATCTGTATATGTACATTAGGTCCATTTGATCTATAGTATTGTTCAAATCTACTGTTTCCTTGTTGATTCTCTGTCTGGATGATCTATCCATTGTTGAGAGTGGGGTATTGAAGTCCCCCACTATTATTTTATTTCTGTTTATTTCTCCTTCTAGCTCTGCTAGTTTTTGCTTTATATATTTAGGTAATCCAATGTTGAGTGCATAAATATTTACACTTTTTATATTTTCTTGATGGATTGACCCTGTTATCATTATATAATGACCTTCTTTGTTTCTTTTTATCATTTTTAGTTTAAAGTCTATTTTGCCCAATATAAGTATGGCTACCCCTGCTTATTTGGTTACCATTTGCTTGAAATGTCTTTCCATCTCTTCGCCCTCAGTCTATGTGTGTCTTTAAGGTTAAAGTGAGTCTCTTATAGGCAGCATATCATTGGATCTTGTCTTTTATCCAAAAACTGGCATTCATTGCTACACCACAAGGATCTGAACACAACCCGGGAGGTGCTCTCCCATGTGGACGCTGACTTCAGCAGGCTGCACTTGCTTTGGAGTATGTGGCATTAGTTTTTCCTAAAGTGGTAGTTCTCTCCAGGAGCACTAGAGGAGCTCCAATAGCATATCACTTACTGGCCTCCAAACTCAGAGTTTCTGATTCGGTAAGTCTGGGCTGAGGTCCAAAAGCATGTCATTCTAACAAGAATCCAGGTGGTATATCTGCTGCTGGTCTGAGGAGCACACTCTGAGAACTATTGCCTCATAGGATCTTTTGTGGTCCTGGGTTATTTCTGAAGATTGTCTTAAAGTGTCCTGTTTTAGGCTCCTGAAATTTTATACAGTGGTAAAATTGCAGATGTCTCCATCAAAAGAGCACTCTCAGAGCAAAAGTGGGCATCCTTGTAGCCCCTGCAGCCTCACTGTGGTACTATGGTATTACTTGTTCCCATCTGAATTGAGCAAAGGAATATTGATGACTAGTTGTTACAGTTCTTGAAACTCATCCTAGTGTCTAACCACATAACAATTAAGGTTTCTTCTTGCCTTTCTCCCTACTTCGCTTCAAGGCAACAAATAATAGACATTCTAGATTCCTATCCAAATATCAAGGAATGAGAGAGTTCTGTTTCCTTTTATGAAGGACTATTTTATTCAGATAAACTCCCTGCTAAAAGAGCAATAAAAAACTAGATAAAATATGTTTTTAAGATGAGTAATTGGGCATAAAATATTCCAAGTTTCTTACATTAACTGGGAAGTGGTTCAAAGTACCAAACATTATTCAGATTCATAAGTCAAGAATATTAGATATATTTTCATCTCTAGGGTACAAATTTCTAAAAATAGTAGGAAAATATATAAGTATGAAATTAATAAAATTATTATACTAGAAAATTGAATAATACAAAGAAATTTAGAATAAAACAAATGGAGAAAATAAAAAAAATATAAACTACGGGGGATAAATAGAAAGCAAACAGTAAAATGAAAAACAAAAGTACAACTATATGCTGCTTGCAAGAAGCAGAAATGACACAGAAATATTGAAAATTAAGAAAAGTTAGAAAAATAGTTATCATGTGAACAGTAACAAAAAAAGTGCATCCAAAATATGAAGAAAAAACTTTTCAAGGGAAAAGGTTTACTAGAGATAAGTTGAAACACTTTCTAATTATAAGTGTTTTCAGAATGCTATAACAATTTAAAATTTGTATGCCATTAATAATATAGTTTCAAATCAAACAAAACAAAATTTGACAAAATCACCAAAGGAAATGCACAAATCCACAATTCTAGGACATACTATACCTCTTGCACTATATCACACAGTAAGAAGATCCAAATAAGCAAAAAATGATAGAGTAAGGACCTCTAAAACTTCTCTTCCATAAAAGTATTGAGAACATTGGCAAAAATTGTAAAAACTAGCTTTTTCCAGTTCACTGTAAATTATTCAAATGCTTAAAGGAATCTGGGGAGCATTTATTTGAGTAATAAAGTAATAAGTAAGTAATCTCAGTAAGACCAGTGGGCTTTGTCACATGTTAACTTGCCTTGTAACCAAGCCCCCATCCAGCTCTACAGTAGCCTTGAAAACCAACAGCCCGCAATTGTGGTGAAAACTGGAAGTCTGGCGGCTACGGAGAGTCTAGAAGGTTAGAACCCCTGCAAAGCCTCATTCCCAGAGACGAGTCATTCTTTGGCCTGTCCTCTGCTTCTCTGGAAGACTCAACTTGAAAAATTCTCTTTATGTGACATGACTGCTCACCAGTGCAAAGCCTTTCCCCAGGGGCATTTGTTGAAAACAATGAGACAATTGTTTAACTCAGCAGCTGCCAAAGGCAACAGGTTACAGTTGGGGTAAACAATAGGTTAACCAAAAAGTAGAAGAGAGAACACTTACCAAATTCATTCTATGAGGCAAGTGTTACCCTGATACCAAAAATAGACAAAGATATCACAAGATAAAAAGACTACAGTCCAACATCTTTATGAATATAGATGCAAAAATTCTCAACAAAATGCTAGCAAACTGAATCCTGAACTATAAAACAAGGATTATGCCATGACGAAGTAGAATTTAATCCTGGAATGCAGAGTTTTTTCAACATGCAAATATTAATCAATGTAATAAGCAACTACTTTTGGTTAATGCACCATATTGATAAGAATAAAGATGAAAAATTACATGATCCCTTTGGTGAAAAAAAACACTCCTCAAAGTAGAAATAAAAGTGAATTATCTCAGGATAATAAAGATCACCTCCTGAAAAATTAGACAAGAAAAGAAAGAAGATGTTCTTATTGGAATGGAGGAATTAATGCTGTTTTTTGTGATGACATAATTGTGTATATAGAAAATCCTTAGAAATTTGCAAAAAATTATCAGAGTCAATACATAAGTTCAGCAAGATACATGATCAATATACAAAATCAATTGTATTTCTATACACTAGCAATGAATAATCTGAAAATGAAATTAAGAAAATAAGTCCATTTATAATAGAATCAAAAAGAACAAAATACTTAGGAATAAATTTAATAAAATAAGAGTTTGGCTTGTACACTGAAAACTACAAAACATCATTGGAATAAATTAAAGAAGAATAAATGATTGAAAAGACATCTTTTATTCATGGATTGGAAGTTCTAATGTTGTTAAAATGGCAATATTCCTTAAGTTGATCTACAGGTTTGACATATGAAAATCTCAGCTCTTTTTCTTTTTTGCAGAGATTGAGAAAGTGATCCTAAAATTAAAATGAAAATACAAGGAAACTAAAACAGTCAAAATTGTCTTGAAAAAGAACAGTGAAATAGGAGAACTCACACTTCTGTATTTCAAAACTTACTACAAAACTACAGTAGACATAATTATTTAATACTAGCATAGGACAGACTTACAGACCAATGGACTACAATTAAGAATCCAGAAATAAATCCACTTATTTAGGGTCAATTGATTTTCAACGTGAGTATCAAGACAATTTCAACAAATGGTGCTAGGACAATTTGATGTCCACATACAAAAGACTGAATTTAAAGCCCTTCCTCATTCAGTATGCAAAAAACAAGTCAAAATGCATCAAATACTGAAATGTAACACCTAAATCTATAAAACTCTTAAAAGAAAACATAAATTTAAACCTTCATAAACTTGCCTTAGTCAAGGATTCCTAGATATGACACTTAAAAAACAAGCAACCAAAGAAAGAAGAGATATATTGGACTTAATAAAAAAATTTTTTGTGTGCTTCAAAGGACACTATCAAGAAAGAGAAAAGACCGTCCTCAAAATGGGAGAAAATATTCACAAATTACGTATTTGATAAGGGTCTAATATCCAGAATATATATGGAACTATTTCAATTCAACCAAGTTAATTAAAAATACTCAATTAAAAAGTGGGCAAGTAATTTGTCTACACGTTTCTCTAAATTAGGAGGAATGCTAACCAGAATAATGTGATGCCACTTCACATCCACTAGGATGGCAAAATAAAAAATAAAGACAATAGTAAGTTTGGCAAAAATGTAAAGAAATTGGAACCCTCATACATAGCTGATGGAAATATAAAATGGTGTAGCCTCTTTTGAAAACAGTTTGGCAGCCCTCAGAAAGCAAACCATTGGGGCCAGCCTGGTGTCATAGCAGTTAAGTTTGCACACTCTAGTTTGGTGGCTCAGGGTTCACGGGTTCAGATCCCAAGTGCAGACCTGTACACTTGTCATCAAGCCATGCTGTGGCAGTGTCCCACATGCAAAATGGGGGAAGATTGGCACAGATGTTAGCTCAATCTTGCTCACCAAAAAAACCAGGAAACCACTGAGTTTTCAGATGATCTAAATAATTCCACTACTACTTATATACCCAAGAGAATTGAAAACTTGTGTCCACACGAAAACTTTTACATGAATGTTTATAGCAGCACTGTTTATAATAGTCCCAGAGTGGAAACAACCTAAATGTACATCAACTGATTAATTAATAAAGAAAATATGGTGTATCCATACAATGGACTATTATTCTGCCATAAAAAATTAATGAAGTATCAATTTATGCTACAATATGTTCGAAGCTTGAAAACATTATGCTAAGTCAAAAAGCTAGACACAAAAAGCTACATAATGTATGATTCCATTTATGAAGTATTCAGAATAGACAAATCCATAGAGAAAGAAAGTAGATTAGTTCTGCCAGCGTCTAGGGGCAGGTGAGAATGGGAAGTGATTGCAAAGAGGTATAGCACTTGTTTTCAGGGATGAAAATGTTCTGGAATTTGACAGTAGTGATGATTGTGCAGTTTTGTGAATAGGCTGAAAAACACCAAATTGTACACTTTTAAAAAGCTGAAAGTTTAAATTTTAATTTTATGATGTGAAAATTCTATCACAATAAAAATGTATAACATTTGGACTACTTGCCAAGTTATATATTTTGAAAAATTGATCCTATGCTGTACCATGACACATTTCACCAAATTTCAAAGGATGTAATCATTCAAAATGTGCTCTACTCTTAATTCAGAAATAAAACAAATAGATAACTAGAAAAGTTCACTAAGTTTGGAAATTAAGAAAAATACTTCTAAAAACCAATGAATTAAGACTAAATCACAGTGGAAATATATTTTGAAAATACTAATTATAAATCCAAACTTGATTGTCACTTAAGTCATAATGCTTGGAGGAAAATTTAGTAGCTACAAATGGAAAAACAGAAGAGATGAAATCAAAAAGCTCATCATACTTCATCGCATTAGAAAAGAATAACAACTTAAATAAAATAATCCAAAGGAAAAATAATGAAAGCAGAATTCGGTGTATAGAAAACAATCCAACAGTGGGTGTGATCAGCAGAATCACAAGACGGCTTTGGAAAACAGTAACAAAATTGGTACAAGTCTGGAGCAATCTATATAGAACAGAGAGGGAGAGAAAGCAAACACATGTTATCACATTAATTATGAGAAAGATGAGATGGCTACAGATGCTGATATGAAACTATTATGAGACTATTATGAACTACTGATATATCAATGTTTGAATATTTAGATAAAATGGACACTTCCCAGAAAAGCAAAATCTTAGAAAATCTTCATAAAAAGATATAGAAAATGTAAAAATTTTATGTCTATAAGAGAAACCAAATTCATAATTTACAATCTTCCCACAAAGGCCCATTTGATTTGGTAATTTGTAAATTCCACTAAACATTGAAGAAAGACATATGTCAATCCTACACAAACACGTCTAAAGAATAGGGGAGAAAATCTAAACTTCTTTAATTAGCCTTTATACTGAAACCTGACAAGGCTAGTACAAGAAAAAAAATTACTGGCCAGTCATATGCAAATTATAAACATATTTTCAAAATTGTAACAATATGTTAGTCTACTGAATCCAAAAATATATAGAAAGGGCTATTTATCGCAACCAGGTTTAGTTTATTCCAGAACTGTAAGGTCAGTTTAACATTCAAAATTTGTTGATATATTTCACCATATTTTCAGAATAAATGAAAAACATCATATAATCATTTTTTCAGAAACCCTTAGTTTTTCTGTTCAATGAGCTCAGATACGGTATCATTTCTTTAACTGTTACTGAGGTCTCAGAGCTCTGTGGAAGAACTATAATAAAAACATGTCAACTCTTGAGGACCTTCTCCAGGAAAACCTGCTAACAGCAGGACCTTTTGCATCATATCCTATAGATCAATCTGACATCGCTTTTCCAGCTGTCCCTCCTGAGATCTCTCTGAAGCTACAAAGAAAAGGAAGCAATAATTCTGTTATGGCTATCAGAATTATTGAAATGGAATCACATGGTTTTCTACACTTGCCGTGGCAAAAGTATGCCTCTTGGCTTCTTAAAACGTTGTTAGAAAAGGAGTGAAAAGTTTTCTCTGTGTGACTGGACTGCAATTCAAAGACGATATCTCCCCACTTTGAATTCCCATCTGAGGCAGTTACTTGAGGAGAAGAGAGCCAACCCCACGTCAAATAAAATCTTCTTATTGAATGACCACTCACTCCCAGACTGTTTATTTTTTGCTAGTCAAACACAATTTAAAAGTTACGGTAATACTGTAGGCACACCACAAACTGCTTCCTAATTTCAATTTAGCTGTGCATTCTTTTCTCTGGTATGAATTGATTTATGTTCTAAATTATTAAATGCAACAGCATGATCTGGGTAATCTGAGCTTGGTGTAAAAAAAGTGAATATTAATCCTAACATCTATTGCAATAAAGATATTCTTATACTTTTGCACCCATAAAATTGAGGAAAAATCCATACCATTCTGGATTGTGCCTTATGTTAATGAAAAACAAAAGCAGAAACCATATTTACAACTTACAATGAGGTAATTACCCATTTTCCACCCTTTTATTGAGATAGACAGACCTTAGCTAAAATCCTGGCAATGTACTTGTTCAATTTTCCTGGAGCATCAATTTCTCATTTGTATAATTGTTGCAAGAATACCCATTTTGTAGAAATTATGTGAGGATTGTGTGAGATAACATGAAACTTGACTGAGTGGTGCCTAGCATTTAATACGTCCAGTCAAAGTTGAATTTCTTTGACTTTTTTCTTGTACCAGACAATTTCATTTCCGTGTCTTGATCACAGACTTGGAAGAGAGAGCTCCTTAATCCATCTCTTCTAACTGGACCAGAGATATAGCCTTATTCTAATGTAAACAAATTTGAAGGTTTGGGCAAACCAACTATCTTTTCTCTGTCATAAATACTGGGGCCAACTGGTCTTTTCCTGAATTACAAGATTATGTAAACTTGGTCTGGTGTCTCCCACGTTAGGTCTCATACAAAACCAGGCCGTGGAAGCAGGGAGCTGATGATGTAACGGAAGCAGACGCAGGTGTATGAGTGGATTGCAGAGGTCCCAGTGTACAAAGCTAGCACCATTGTTTCCCCGTATTTCTGATCTCACGTTTAATTCTCACTGTGCCACGTCTTTAGAGTCTGCTGTATTATTTTGTTTGTCCTTTTGAGGCATACATCTTTTTTGCCTTAGCTGGCTGGAATGTGTTCTAATCATTACAATCCAATGAGTTTGAGTTATAAACGACTCCACTGCTATTTATTTTTTTTTACTTTTTTTAATTTAATTTTATTTTTTTCTGCTTTATCTCCCCAAGCCCCCCTGTACACAGTTGTATATCTTAGTTGCAGGGCCTTCCAGTTGTGGGATGTGGGACGCCACCTCAACATGGCCTGACGAGCAGTGCCATGTTGGCGCCCAGGATCCGAACCCTGGGCTGCCGCAGCAGAGCGCATGAACTTAACCACTCGGCCATGGAGCCAGCCCCTCCACTGCTATTTAAATTCAGTAATTTAGAGCAACTTTTGTTAGTTTTAAAGATATTAAGTTATATCATATTTTTATTAATACTGAGTTTTAAGTAGACTGTAAAATTGGTTAACAGGTTTACTGATAGCAAACACTCTGCCTTGAAAGTGTCATCTTTACCTTAAAAATATTAGTGGATTCATCATATATTCCAATATTGAAGAAAAAGAGAATACAAAGATTATATAATCCTAAGAAGGAAAAATGATCAAAAAAGCTTGTCCAATAATTGAATAGGTTGTGCATGAAATAGCGTGGTCCTAAATTTTATTACATATTAATATATGAGGCTGGCCCGTGGCTGAGTGGTTAAATTTCCATGCTCCATGTCAGCGGCCCAGGGTTTTCCCTGTTTGGATCCTGGGCATGGACCTAGCACCACTTATCAGGCCATGCTGAGGCGGCGTCCCACATAGCACAACCAGAAAGACGTACAACCAGAATATGCAACTATCTCCTGGGGGGGTTGGGGGAGAAGAAGAAGAAGAAAAAGAGAAGATTGGCAACAGGTGTTAGCTCAGGTGCCAATCTTAAAAAAAAAATATTATGAATATATTATTTAGAGTGCTTTTGGCACAACTGAAAAAAAGAAGACCTAATTAAAAGGATAAATTTATTATGTAAGAAGGGGCAAACCGTTCAATGATGTCAGTGATGTCAGCAAAGATTCTGGCTCTTCTGTCTTTTCACTCAGCTGTCCTCAGTGTGTTGGCAGTACTCCTTAGTCTTGTCTTCTCATGCATCCAAAATGCTGTTGCAGGCTTTGTAATCCAACACAACCTTGTCCAAGACACAAAGGGCAATTGCCCATCCTAGATTGTTTTTAAATCCTGTAATCTACATCTCCCCAAAAGTCCCCCAGCACACTTCCTCTTACACCCCATTGGTAAAGTTTCTGGTGTGCTCTATTGTCTAAGCAGAATTATGAATATGTCTCTTTTATTCTAAAATATGCCCCCATTTGGATGATAAATTATGACTTCCTTAGGTTTGGTCACATGCCTGTGCCTTAGGAGCATGACATACCAGAAAAAAAGCAAATATCTAGTATTTTTAGCCTCCATCATGGAAAGTGATTCTGGCAAGGAATAAGGTAATGGCATTGGGGTAGGCAGCTAAGAATGTCTGCCACATGTTAAGCACTAAACAATTTCCAATTTCTGATTATGAAGTTAGCCATTGTGCAAATTAGATTGAATAATTTATGCTAAAATTCTCTGTGATCATCTGGGTGTTCATGAATGTGAATTTAGGAAGCAGCAGCAATGAGTCAATTTTATTATTAGGGAATCCAATTTTGTCTTCTTTCTCAAAATATTGATAAAGGTAAGATTAACAACCTCCACTTCTTGCTTATTTTTTATTATATTTGATATTATATTTTCTTTGTCTTTCCTCTAGAATTAGACCCAGTGACCAAGCAACTTATGCTCCAAACAGCTCAGCCAACTTTCGGCCATCTGACAGATGTAAGTAAAATGTTTAGGTGAAAATAAATATCACTATTCGTGGTCATTAATGCAAGCATTTATTATGTTTTAGTGTTTAGTAGCCTTGCTACTAAAATGACTATAATATTATCCACCTTCTAGAAAATAATTGAGTAAGGTATTTTTAAAAGTTCTTACAATGATCCAACCACCAGCTTATATGTTTCACTGTTACTTATGGTAATATTTTTGGTAACATGGAAATTTATAACAGACTATGAAAACTTTTGTAGCCTCTCTCAACAAAAGTATGATGTATAATGAGACTTACATACAAGGAGTTTTCTTCTAGGAATTTCCCTCTGGGGGTTTCATAGTTTCAGATCTTACATTTAAGTCTTTAATCCATTTTCAGTTGATTTTTGTGTATGCTGTAGGATAAGGGTCCAATTTCAATCTTTTTCATGCCTGCAATATGTGATAGCATGGACGAACCGTGAGGATCTTATTCTAAATGAAATATGCCAGCCCCAGAAAAACAGATACCACATGATTCCGCTTGTGTGACGTATCTAAACTAGACTCATGGGAGCAAAGGACAGAACTGTGGTTTCCAGGGGTTGAGGAGAAAGGCTAATCCATGTGTATAAAATTTCAGTTATGCAAGATGAATATGTTCTAGAGATCTATGTACAACATTGTGCCTATAGATAACAATATGGCATTGCATACTTAAAAATCTGTTAAAAAGGAAGATCTCATGTTGTGTTTTGGCCACAATGAAATAACAAAAAAGGTGGACATTTTTTAAAAGCAGTACAAGCATATAAAGAGATATTTCAAAAGCTGTGGGTTATTATTTTTTTAGCTTTAGCATGTCCTTTTTATGTAAATAAGATATTGCTTGTAGTTGCAATGACTACACCTTATTCTAATCTCTATAAAGCTTATATTTACAATATGCTATAGACTGCATGGAGGAGCATTATGAATTAGGCTTTGTTAGAATATTTAGTTAGTTCAAGGTAGAATATTTAATAACTTTTACAAGAAATGTGAAAGAAACCTTGAACAAATTTATGATATAATGAAGAATATGGAGAAAGTTTAAATCGATAACGTTTCAGAGAGGTCTGGAGAAAGCCAGATGGCCTGATGTCGTTGCTCTACATGAAAAGAAGGCAGAACTCAAGTCCACAGAACTGGATGATTGTAAAAGGTGGCAGACTATGATGCGTGATGGGAGAAAGCAGCAGAGAATTCAAAGGGGAAAGGAAATGAATTAGCAGTTTAACTAAATAGGGTCTTTGAGGACCAGAGATCTCTAAAAGGAATTTTTAAAGACTACCTTCTTTATAGTATTTTGCTCAGTGCTAGCCCCCATCTCTGGCTCCCCACAAAATCCTTAGTGAGGTCCACATGACACTCAGATGCTTTCAATGCTTTCTCACAGTTGAACCTGAACACATGTTGAGTTCTCCTTTAAGTGTGGTGAAAATAGAAGTCCCCCAAAGGGAACAATACCTGGGTTATATTTTGAGGACTCCCCGGGGATTTGTGCGTCAAGGTGCAGCTCTTAGCACTATTTTGGATTAAACTACCATGATGAATTTGAGACAAGAGTGTTTCCTCACTATGGTTGCCAAATGACAGACCATGATGGTTGTTGGCATATGCCTTCATAGAAGATGGACGTTATGAGATGAGCAGTTGTAAAGCGTACAGTTTAATAGTGAAGGAGTCAAATGAGGTGCTAAATACATGTACCAGTCCACATATTTGAATGAGAGGATTAAGCAATATCATCTGATGTTTTAGGCTAGTAATGGATACGTAATTGAGCCACAACATTTAGCCAATTTCCTACGATATAGAAACTTTTCCAGGATTTACTAAGATGTCCACAGCAGAGGTTATCTGTGGAGGTAGAATTCCTTGGAGAAAGTGCTCTGTTGGGTGATTTGGTCATCAATCAAGTATTAGAATGATTTGTTGAGGTAAAAAGCTACAAGAAAGTAGAGAAATGTATGAATAGTGTAATCCCAGTGACATGAGAAGAACATTTTGCTTTGTGGTTAGAATACGCCAGTGAAACGCTCAGGAGTGGCAGGTGCAAAGTAGAGAGACTTGAAAGAGGTGACAAAATCATTTGCAAGACCACGGCTAGGAATTACATAAGGTGGACATGTCTCTGTTTTGGTGGCAGAATATTATAAAGTGGAAAGTAGCTGGGATTTAGATGACAAAATTCTGATCATAAGGCAAAAAGACAAGTAATAAAAGACTTCTACATATATTTTAAAGCTCAAGAGACTTTGTAATAAGCCCTTTGATAAGATGACATGGAGAAAACATTGAAGCCACTCAGAGATAGTCACTTCAAGAGCAATTTATAAACTAGCCTTCCTGGGCAGAGATTGAATTCACTAAAAACCAAAATTTTCCTCTTGTATCTGTCTTCTAGTAAAGGTGATTCAGGAGGAAGAAAATTAGAGATAAGAATGCCACCCCGGGTAGATAAAAAGGGATAGGTGACTGGAAACTCTAATTGTCAGTTCAAAATCCCTCTGTGGATTCCTGTCACGTGGCTCAGCTTCCTGGGGTCACTCGTGCTGGAGAACAGGAAGAAACTGGCCTCCAGAACTCACCCTGAGCACTGGACTTGCCCACTAACTTAATTCTGCTCTGGTTGTTGTCCTACATAAAGCAGATATGACCACCTGAGACGTGAAGAAGCAAATTTTGGAAATAAAAACAGTGGACTTTCAAAGACTCTAGGAACGAGAAACAGCCATTCATTTTGGTTGTTTTAAGGGTATAAATCATATTCTTGTTCTAGATAAATTAAGTTCATGAAATGAGAGGGGTTTGAAAGTAAGGCGGAGACGCCAGTCTTAGGGACTGAAGACGGAGGAGGGTCTGTGCAAAGTTGTTTCCCGAGGCGGGCTCTGAGGACGAAAGGTGGGAAGCAGGTCAGCATTGAACTTCCAAGTTCATTTCTAAACCATCCTATTTGTAGCAATAATAATTTCGCGTCTCTGAACTTAGGATAAACCCACTGACCTCTGCTGACACAAGTGTAACTTTGCCTGACTCTGCCGAGAGAACAAGTCCAGAGTCACGAGAAGAGACATTCTTCACAGCTAAGTCATCAGCCTGGGATCCGAAACACCACCCAGAACAGGACTTTGAGAAGGCCCCTTTATCCCTTAGTTGGAAGAGGACTTTAAGCCACTAGTCAATGGAGCCCTGGGTATCACAAGTAAATCCTGGTGTTGTCTTCTCCTTTGGGTGATTTTTTGGAGGGTTATGCAGATAGTCTTTGTGGGAAATACATAAATGAGGAAGAAAGAATGTTATTCACCAGGGTTGAGGGTGGTAGAAAGTGCTAGGCTGACTGGCTGGTATTCCACCTGTGTGAGCAGAGGTCTAGAGTGCGCATCCTGGGGATCAGAACACAGTGGGGAATGTGATATATCAGAGAAACGGGCATTGAAAAGGCAGCAGAAAAAGCAAAATCGAGCAAGGAGAAAATCCTAGGTTGGAAGTGTGGCTGAAGAGAGACTTAGAAGAAAATACACATTTCTAATTAAATGCTTAAGTTGTTTGCAGTGGCAGGTTGAAAGTAAAAATTCTTTTTTCCTCAAAATCCCAATTGCTCACTAATGATTTTGATGTGAATTTTTTTTTTTTATGCTCAGTGGAAAAAGTAGCAATTCCAACTTTCGGTTTGATGGGGGCAAGAAGAGACATTGCATGCACAGCCAGCCACATGTGTCAAACCATGTAGCACAGGAAGGATGAAACAGGCTTTATTCTCCAGGGTGTTAAAGGTCATGCAAGAGTTCACTTTGAATTCCATATTTGTTAATGTTATTCCATGACGATTCTAAAGCTGCTGCAAATTTTGCCTCTTTCAGGAGCATCTATTCTGGCGCTTTGCACATACTGGCATCATTTTATTAACTGATCCCAGAAGAATGAAAATTAAAAGAGCAGAACATATATCTGAATAAAACACCCGTATCTTTTATGCACTTTTTTCATGCTGATCAGCATTTTTCCACAGACTTAAAATTTTGACTAGTTTATAAAAATGAGGATTTTCTGACATGGCTCAGTACTGCCTGTATAATTATTGGATATTTGAACGAAGCCAAATCTTACCCTTGGTGCCACCAAAAGCCAGCTTTGAAATTCATTTTGGACCTTACTCCCAACTCAGATGCTCAAACTGTGTTTGATTCTCCCACGTTTACTTCTAGAAACTCGGTTGTGTTTCCTTTCACGATTAATCCACAATCAATCTCAATTGACTTTGTGTATGGTGTGAATTTAAGGTCAAGTTTTTTGTTTTATTTTTCCATACGGATGTCCAGTTTTCCCTTTGTCCACTGAACTGCAAGGCCCCCATTGTTACAAATCAGGTGATTACGTATGTGTGAGTCTTCTTGTGTATTCTCTCTTATTTTATGTAGATCCGTTTGTCTGTCCACACACCAGTGCCACAATGGCTTAAGTTTTGAGGACTAAATATAAATTTAGATTTTTTTTGTAGAGTAAATCCTTCTACTTTGTCCTTCTTCATGATTGCCTTGTCAATTCTCTTCCTTTGTGAGTTTCCACTTAAATTTTACCATGAAGTCAACTTATCAATACGCACAGAATAACCTGCTGGGATTATAATGTTTTCTATTTGTCTTTACTTTTCAGTAGTTTTATTCTGATGTGCCTATCTTTGGTTTTAGTTTTATTTCTATTTATTCTGTTTAGGTTTCAGAGCTTTTTGAATAATGATTCTGCCCCATTCTTTTTCTTCTCCATCTCATACTCCATTTAAATATATGTGAGAAAGTTTCACTCATGTCTTTTTCTCCTACACATCTTCAATATTTCTATTTCTTTTTGTCTCTGCTTCAATCTACATACTTTCAATTGCTCTTCTCTCCAGTTCACTAATTCTGCCTTTTACTCTTTAATTGTTGTTAAGGCCAGATTATCAGATCTTTATGTCTTCATGGGATTATCAGATATCCAAAGGCTTTGAAAAAAATGGTTTTTCCCAGCTTTTCTAATTGTGCTCAGCAAGAATGTCTACTGCAAAGCTATCCACTCAACCAGAAGCAGAAGTTATGCGTATATTTCTGCTGAAAAAGATGACTCACAGAATTTTCCCTGGTTAGTTTTAATTTCGTATTCCCTTTGGCCTACCGCTTTTCTGTGGTTTTCCATCTCAGGGACATGCCTAATTCACAGGACATTTTTTAGCAAGTGTTTGACAAAATTTTTCCCAACGAATGGTTCAAGACTATCTATCGGCCCTGATATCTAGAACATTAAAATAGAGTCTCCCTTGCACCCACATGTCTTCAGCCTCAGGAATACCTTTACTTAAGATGATTAACTTAGCTATCTTATCTTTTAAACATTTATATTCTAAGACTTTGCCACGTGCATGAAGTAGGGACTCCTTTTCTCTTACTGTATTCTTTGTGGAGAGACTAGACTTCAAGGAAAGTACTTAGTGAGCATGGCTTGATAAACAGGTCAGGCTCATGGAGAATAATGGAAGTTTAGTAAGTATATGAGTAGTTGCTGACAGAACATACAAAAAACATTTTAAATACAGAAAGACTAGAGAACACTGCCCCAGACTAGAGTGGACTCACCTAAGTTGAAAAGGGAGCAAGGTGAGCAAAGAGAATGAAGAAAAACAATTAAAACATTGTGAGTCAAGTTCAATATTAGACAAAACTAATAAAAAGTTTTACCCTTGGTATAGAATGTTATGTTCAGTGAAACACATTAGGAAGAATAAAACTAGGTATTTTGAAAATGGAAAAATATAGTCAGACACACTGTGCAGCTGGTGAAAAGCCATTCTATTATTACTTGAGCTAAATCAGGTTTGTAATATAGCAGAACAATTAGATTTAATTTTTTTTAATTGAGTTCATAATAGTTTACATCAATGTGGGATTTCAGTTGTACATTATTTCTTGTCTTTCACCACATAGGTGCTCCCCTTCACCCCCTGTGCCCACCACCCACCCCCCTTCCCCTGGTAACCACTGAACTGTTTTCTTTGTCCATGTGTTTGTTCATATTCCACATGTGAATGAAATCACCTGGTGTTTGCCTTCTCAGTCTGGCTTCTTTCACTAAGCATAATTCCCTCTAGGTCCTTCCATGTTATTGCAAATGGGGTGCATCTGTCTTTTTTATGGTTGAGTAGTAGTCCATTGTATATATATATACCACATCTTCTTTATCCAGTCATCAGTCGAAGGGCACTTGGGTTGTTTCCATGTCTTTGCTATTGTGACTAGTGCTGCAATGAACATAGGGGTGCATATGCTACTTTGGATTGTTGATTTCAAGTTGTTTGGGTCAATGCCCAGTAGTGGGATAGCTGGGTCATAAAGTATTTCTATTTTTAGTTTTTTGAAGAATCTCCATACTGTTCTCCATAGTGGCTGCACCAGTTTGCATTCCCACCAGCAGTGTATGAGGGTTCCCTTTTCTCCACACCCTCTCCAAAAATTAGGTTTAATTTTTAAGATAAAAATCCAAAATTTCACTCTATAAGTTTAGTGAGTGTGGTAAATGGGAAAGCAGAAGGAAAATTAAGAAGTTCCTTTTCTTAGGGACTTCCCTACTTCTTAGGTTCATCTGTCTGTGACTACATTACGACATTTTTTGAAAATCTCTGTAAAAATACATATATGTTACACAAAAAAGGAACACTATGCTCTAGAAATGTTAGTCTATAATGCTTGTCTGATGTCTCCCATTTTCACCTGACTGCAATTTCATATTGCACGTGTAATATTCTGCTGAGTGGTACCTGACTGCTGTCAGGAGCATAGCCGCAGTGGGGGACACGTGTGGAGGCCCAGGTCTGTGCTCCTGGCATCCTCCCTCGGCTGAGGGGTTGGCACTCACAGACAGAAAAGGCAAAGTGGTAGCAGAAGGGAGAAGTCTCACAGGCATGCTGTTTCTTCGCTCCACAATGTATGTGGCAGGTGTGTGTTTTCCAGCATCCTTTTGGCATTTGACTGGGTGACCAGCTACAAAATGGACTGAACTTTAAAAGTAAGGAAAGGAATTGCTTTAGTTTTTGTCATACTTTTCCTATTTCATCTATTTAAAACAGACAGCTGAGTTTCAACGTAGGAAACATCATAGGGTCACCCATGGAACTGTTTGAACAGTCATGTTTGCTCTCTCCATACTCTTCGCAGTTTCTAATTCAGGATATTTGAAATGGGTGTCAGACACCTGCATTTTTAAAAGTTTTTAATAATTGTACTAAAACTCCCTTCAGACTTCGAGACACTTACATGGCATCAATTCCAAAACACAAATTTTTAAAACTTTGTTGTTTGGTTTTGAAATAAAAGCCAAACAACTACTTTTTTAAGACCCTCAGCCCAACCCAGGTTGTCTGTTCAAGTACGTGTATTCCCCATTGGTGCCATTACCTTTTAAAAGATGATGGCAATCCTATTTTAATTCCACTAACTCTTAAAGCAATTGGTTTTGTACTGGACAAGAAAAAATAGTCATATCACAAAAACCTGTCAGGAAGGATAACATGGAAGTAATTCTCACTTATTCTCATTCTTCGAGAATCACTTAGGAATCCGTGACTGAGAATTTCCTAAATGATATTCCAGGTAGCCCTTTGCTCAGATCTGGAACTTTTCAAACTGCTCTTTAGAAACCGAGAAACTTCGAAACGCTTCTACACCTTATGCCACAATATATAAAAATGGAAACAAAAATAATAAATTATTAATTTTTGATGAAAGTGCTATTGGATCTCCTTTTGTCTGTGTGCCCATGTGTACCCGTGAGCAGTTGTGTGCACGCAGGACTACTCCTAAAGTAGAGTGAAAACACGACACCTCCCACCTTACACGCTGCAGTGCATTGCTGGGTTAAGTCAAACCATCTGATCGTGTGTTCATCCAAATGGGGTTGCTTCGGTTTTGCTGATTTGTGTTCTGTGTCACAGAACAACCTAATCTGAGGATGTTATTACCAGAAACGTCAGAGCTGTGCTGTTCTGAATGTACTACACTGTAAGGATGTAGGTGTAATTTCTAATATTCTTTTTATTAAGGCACATGGGAAATGTTTTTTGTGGCTATAGTGCCAGTAATGGGTCTTTTCCTGAATGGGTACTTTGTTTTCCTTTCAAGGGGACTGTGACTCATTAAATGAGTCATTGATCCTTCTTTGTGTTGACTACTAGAAAGCTTCGGGCTAAATTTGTGTCCCATCCTAGCAGCTGTGCAGGCACATTTGGCATGCTTTCAGTGTACTCATCTCCCTCTGACATCATCTCCTCTTCTTATCCTCATTTTCCCTTTGTCCCAATTTTCTCACTCAGTCTTGATTTATTTTATTTTGTAGGGTTGTATGTATTTTTGTGGGAAAACCTTTTTAAGATATATCTTTTGAACGGGAAAAGAAAATCTAAGTTCAGATTTATCATGATCACCTAGTGCCAACCACCTAGTTTAAATCATTTTACCTTTAATCAATATAATCAGAATGGTATAACTTTGCAATAGTATTCTTTTGATTAATAGTATATTATTTCATTCATGATTGAAATAAGAATATAAAGCAATATACAAAAATGACCAAGATCATTACCAGAGAATTTTAGGGGGAGTCTTTAATTTATTCATTTGCTTAATGAATTAATGGATGATAAGGGAGAACAGACAGAAGGAATAATTATAATATTAATATAATTCAGAAAATATTTTTAATTAAATGGATGAAACTTGATCTTTCCCTTTAGATAACTTCTCAATAGACTCAATAGTCTAGGATTTAATTTAATTAATCATTTGATATGCTCAATTTATTCTATTACATTGATGGTCCTAAGCATCATGATTGCCATACTATATGATACATTATTTTTAAATTTTAGTTTAAACTGAAATATTCTTTAAAAGAGATTTAGATAATATCTATAAACACAGAGAAATTTTAAAAGATTTAGAGTGACTACCTTATTTTATATTCTTACCAAATCAATTAGAAAATAAAGTTTAAGAAGTAAAAAGCAAATGTTGTGTTGAAACATGAAAATTGTTCTGCTTCTAATTAGAACAAATGTTATGGCCTCTTAAAATTACTCTTGATTTAATATGCTTTTCTTTTCATGCATAGTTATTGTGAGAAATCCTTCTGTTTCTAATCACAGTTTTCCAGAAGAAAAAATAATATAAAGCAAATTTCTAGAACTTGGCAATGATTTCTGCTTTTGAAAACAGGTTTTCAAGTTTTCTAAAAACATTTCTGTTACTGGAACAACTATTTTTTCCTGCATAAATAATTTAAATATAAAGAGCATTTGAGGTTCTCTATTATTTTAATAGGAGTTTTACTTTTGGAACAAGAGATTCATGTTATGGCATTTACAATGAAACTTTCATTGTTGTCATTTACCATGTGCGTAGGGTACAATATATCATTGCTCATGAAATATACAAAGTACAGATAGTGAATGCAAATTGGTCAATTTATGCCTGTTATTTGATGTATAAATGATGTTATTAGGCTTTTCCTATTGTACCCTTAAGTAAATCATGCATAAATGATTCAATCTGTATTTAACAGAACGACAGAGAAGTTTTCCAAAGCTGTACTACTTACACGTGGTGACAACCTCCAGGGAGCTAATGACCCCACAATTCCCACCGAAATTGTCCCAACTTTGTCTAGCAGGAAATTAGAGTCACCATATGATCTATTTGTTTTTTCATTCCATAGCCATAAATTGACAACTTAATACATGGCACGTCTGTTGTTAACCACACTGACGTAATTTAATGCTTATCATTTCTGATATGCAACGATCTTCTAATGGCCATGCATTTATTTTCTGCACCAAAGGCTTAAATTCTAAGGAAAATTATGAGTTACTACTTAACAATAGAATTTCTTATTACTATGGCTGTTTTATTCATACCTTGGAGGATTAATGTTCTTCATATGTAGAAGGCTTAACAAAAATCCGAAGACTTTCATTTATTCAGGTGTTGTTTTAAATTAGTGATAAATATTCAGCTATTTTTAGATCTTTATTTAAGCTCATATGATTCAGGATTAAATTGCATAATGACTCTGAGTACAAGTAGGTGTATGTGAGAGAGAGAAAGAGAGATAATAGGGAAAGAGAGAGAGTTTGAGAGATGGGCTGATAGGGAGAGAAGTTGCCAAGCTGACCTCATGAATAGAACCTGGATAAAATGCATAACGAAGCTATTGAACTTTCTAAAAAGTAAATATTGGCAGGTAGATTAGGGAAGAAGACAAGAATTCAAAGTGACTCCAAACCCGCAGTGAGTTTCCCATTTATTTTCCTCTTGATGGTTCCCCTTTCTTGGCCCTGTAGATGAGTACATCCTCAGAAGTACAAGGCAGAATGGGGTAACTAATGCCCCAGCTTTCTGGCCAGGGGAATGGAAAGAAGACCACCAGGGAATGGGAAAGCTTCAGAGAGAAAAATGAGATGGAGTTCATGAAAGTGAATCTATAAACTTGTTTAAAAATATCCTGAGCTCACAATTGAGCTGCTCATGCTCAGATCTGTTCCTTTGCTGTGTGTTACTGCCGTCAAGTCAATTCTGCCTCCTAGTGACCTTATGTGCAGCAGAGTGGAGCCCTGCCTCCTCTTTTTGCGGCCATCCTCTCACCTTCTGGCGCTCAATCAGACAATGTTCCACTGCTCTTCACAGGGTTTTCATGGCCAGTTCTTTTAGAAGTGAGTGGCTAGGTCCTTCTTCCTAGTCTGATTTAGTCTGGAAGCTCCACTGAAACCTGTCCATCATGAGTGACCCTGCTGGTGTTTGAAATACTGGTGGCACAGCTTTCAGAACCACAGGAGCATGCAGCCGCCACAGTATGACCACTGACAGATGGGTGCTGTGGTTCCCTGACCAGGAAACAAACAGGGCTCTGGCGATAGGAGCACCCAATCTTAAGCACTAGACCACCAGGGCTGGTTCAGATCTATTCCTAGTCAGCGTTTAAGAAGACTTCGAGAACTGAGCCAGCAGCTAGACCACCCACCACCCAGGCTGGGCACAGGTGGCACATACTGGGGACAGATCTGAAGAGCACTTCAAAGTCTTTGAAAAGTTAACTCATGGTGGAACCACAGCCCAAAAGAGTATATTGCAACTTGCAGCCTGAACCTAATCAGGTCTATTGCCTGCTTAAACAAAAATGGCATCATTCTCACTAGGATTTAAATAAGACATACATGCACACACATAATATAAATATATATATATATATATATCTGAATATGTATCTGTCTATCTTACTTTGGTGAACACACTCATGCCACCTGCAGATAATGACAGATTTACTTAGCCTTTTTATTTCTTACCTCATAAAATTTATTTTCTTGACTCACTACTCTGGCTAACATATACTATTTAATAGAAGTTATGATGGAACAGTTTCAGTATTTCATCATCTGTATTACATGTTTACATGTATATTCTTTTTTCATATTAAAGAGATCCCCTACAATTCTGGCTTGCTAAGTGCTTTTATCACAACTAGTGTTGAATTTTACCAAATGTTTGCTCTGCATCTTTTAAGAGGATAATAAAATTTGTCTTCATTCTTTTAAAATAAGATATCAATGCTTTTTACGTATTTAATTAATGTCCTACTGTAATAAAACTGACTTGGTATTATTTTGCTACATTACTACTTTGAGTACAGTAATTCTTTATTTAAAATTTTGGAATCTACTCACCAAAAAAAAAGAACTATGTGAGATGATGGATGTGTTAATTGTGTTAATTAAATTGACTGTGATAACCATATCATGATGTATAGGAATATCAAATCATCATGTTGTAAACATTAAATATCTAAAATTTCATTTGTCACTTACAATTCAATAAAGCTAAGAAAAATAAATAAAATATAGTACCATGAAATATTTAGGTATGCTGAAAACTTAAAAAAATTGTTGAGAAAAACCAAGTAAGACTTAAATAAATGTAGAGGTATACCAGGTTCATGGATTGAAAGACTAAAAATTGTTAACAGCCAATCATCACCAATTTCATCTACAGTTGAACACAATTACAATACAAATCCAAGCATGGTTTTTTTCTAGAAATTGAAAAATTGATTATAAAATTTATATGGAAATGTTAAGTACACAGAATAGCCAAAACAATTTAGAAATATTTGAAAACATTAAAATGGATGAGCGCAATTTAGAAGTGGAGGAACCAGATTTCAAGACATAGGCTAGGGCTACATTGACCAAGGGGTATTGGCATAAGAAAGGACGTATGAATCAATGGAACAGAATGTGCAGGATAGAAGTAAGCCTACGCATATATGGTCAACAAAGTTGGCAAGGTATTTTAATGAGGAAAGGATAGTCTTTTCAACATGCTGTGAAAGAAATATTGGATATAGGTATGAAAAAGCATAAACCTTGTCCCTTATCTCACTTCATATACACAATTTAACTAGAGAATGTCAAACTACAAATTTCAGAAGAAGACATAGGAGAAAACCTTTGCAACTTAGAGTAGACAGAGATTTATTAGATAAGAGACAGAAAATATGAACCACATAAAGAGAAAAACTGATAAATTGAACTAAAAATTTCTGCTATTCTAAAATTAGATAATGTTGGTGCTTGTACATTCTGTGAAAATATGAAAAACCACTGAATCATACACTTTAAAAGTGTGGATTTTATGGTATGTGAATTGTATCCCAATAAAGCTGTCGTATAAAATGCACGATTAATAAAATGAAAAAGTAAACCACATATTAGGAGAACATATTTGCAAAATATATATCTGATAAAGAATTTTTACCTAGAATATAAAAATATCTCTTACAAAGAAAAAATGAAGAAAACTAATTAAAATATGGTCAAAGTTTTGAACACACACTTCACAAAATGAGATATATAAATAGCCAAGAAGCACAAGAAGAAATGCTCAACATAATTGGTCTTCAAGGTAATAAATAATAAAACTATAATGAAATATTGCTGCACATGTAGTAAATTTAAAAGGCTGACACTACTGAGAGTTGGCTGGGATGTGACACTACTGGAACTCTCATACGTTGTTGGTGGGAATGAATTATGAATGAATTATGATATAACCTCTTTGAAAAACAGTTTGGCAATTATATAGGCTCTGAATGATGTTATTTTCCTCTAGAGAGAACTTCTTTTTCTAGTTAGCAGAAATGTATGGGAAGATTATCTTGATTTAATCAAGCTTAGTCTGTTTTCAGATTGCCCTTCTTCTAGTGTGTAGACTTCTGGTGTCTCATTTCAAAGCTTGGGGTTCTAACAAAAGCATCTTCTCCTTGGAGCTAGCCGTTCTGCAAGTATAGCCTACAATTGTTCCCAACACGAAGGATAAGTTTATTAAAGTTACGGTCCTTTTCTTTAAGGGTCTCAGAATTACAGACAGATTTGAACATAACTAACATTAATACCTATGATATATAGCAAAATTGGTTAGTTTCATGGCAGTCGGGGAGACGTTGTGGAACCACTTACATACTTGTGTTTTCAGTCTTCACTACTTTAGATTCTGAAATTTACAAGTATTTATTTCTCAGACTCTATTGCAGCTAGAGTGATGATGTGGCCCAGTTCCTTTGAGGGGTAGAGGGTAGAGATATTGACTTCTAAAGAAACAGACAATATCTCACTAGAGAAATGTTTTTGGCCTATCCCATTATTCTAGCCTGGAACACAGCCTGTGAGAAAGGAAGAGGCCATACGGTATCATGCTGCACTCAAACAGATGTTATGGTAAGAAGATAGCAAGAGCCTGTTTCCTTGACGACATCAGTAAATTGGGCAGCCTACCCACAGATTTCATATATCATCTATCCAACCAACCTCTGACTTTAAGCCATTGGATTAGAGCTAAAATGCATTCCTACCAAAAACAATGGGATAAGAGAAAGGAATAGCTCATTTTGCAAATAGAAGTTATAGAGAAGTATAGATGGAGTGAGTCTACATGAAGAATATAGCATTTTATCTAAGCCCTGAAGAATGACTATGCTTGTTCACATGTAGATAGTAGGAAGGGCTGAGATGACCTGCACTTTGCGCACCATATGAATCATTCAGTGAAGAAAACACAAGGTCGAAGTGGAGAGAATATGGTGGATATTTATGGTAGAGATGTCTGAGAAGTAATTTCGTGTAATATTTTGCAAGTGGTTTGATTTTCATATAGCCAGATCTTCTACCATCACTAGAATTCCACTGAGATTCTTAAGTAGGAGGGTCTTTTTGAGTTTCTGGATCCAATTCCAATGTGTGTGCGTTTGTGAGTGTGTGTGTGTAGGCTTCCAACAGACAATTCCTGCTGTTGTCCAAGAATTCAGCTAAATTCAATTAAATTCCGGACTATTTACCGGGAGATAGCATCAGTTTCAGTCAGACAAGACTGCCCTCCACTTCAGAGGCCAATCACAAACCAAGGTTGTTACCTGTGCTTCTGACCAACTAGCTATAAATCAGAGGTTCCCACGACCCCTCCTTGAGTTTGGTTAATTTGCTAGACTGGCTCATAGAACTCAGGAAACCCATGTATTTACTAGATTACCAATTTATTACAAAGGATGTCAAAGGATACAAATCAACGAGAGGAGATACATAGGGTGAGGTCCCAAACAAAGGAGCTTCTGACCTTGTGGAGTTGGCACCCAGCACAGTGGCTGTGGAATGGTCCTAGTTCCCCAACCTGGAAGCTCGCCTAACCTCCTCCTTTTTTTTTTTTTTTCACGGGGGCTTCATTACATAGGCGTGATTGATGAACTCATCGGCCATTGGGCATTGATTCAACCTGCAGCCTTTCTCCACTCCCCAGAAATTAGGGCATGGGGCTGAAAGTTCCAACCCTCTAATCGTGGTTGGTTCCCCTGGCAAACAGCCCCCATACTTAGGTGCTTTCCAGAAGTCACCTCATTAAGATAAACCCAGTTGTGGTGGAAAGGAGCTTGTTATGAATAACAAGACACCCATTTCATCTTTATGGCTCTGAAAAGTTTTCAAGAACTGAAGACAAGAGACCAAGTATTATAACAAAAGATGCTCCCATCGCTCAGGAAATTCAAGAGTTTTGCAAGTTTTGAGCCAGGAACTGTGGATGAAGACCAAATACATATGAGAAATAGATTTTGGTCATCTGAACGACTAAATATGTATATTTCTTAAAAATCTTAGTATCACAGAAGATATACCATTTATGTTTCATTAAAGTTACTCATATGGAAAATAGGTTGCGAGTATGAGTGTAGGAAGGGCTTGATGCTGGTTACCTGTCCCATGTATACTTTATTCAGTGATTCCATACAAATATATTAAAATGATGTAACACAATGTAATTCCTCCGTGATGTAATTTAAATCTAATCCCTTTTTTTTTTTTTCGGTGAGGAAGATTGTCGCTTAGCTAACATCTGTGCCAATCTTCCTCTATTTTATGTGGGATGCTGCCACAAGGTGGCCTGAGGGGTGGTGCTATGTCCATGCCCAGGATCCAAACCTATGAACTCCAGGCCACCAAAGCAGAGCACATGAACTTAACCACTGCACCCCTCAAATACAATTTTTAAACCTCCATATGACATTGGCCTTTGATACTTTCAGAGGGATATCTACGTCTACATACAATTACAAAGGGTAAAAGCAAGGAGAAAGCTCCTATGAAGAGCCCCAAGGCTTTCAGTCTGTTGAACTATTTTTTTTCTCTTGACCTGAAAAAGCTCCAGTTCATCAAACTTCTGGGCACAAAGCAAGGGACATCTGTTGGGTTGAGCTTTCCATAATTGATATGTTAATAAGAAATGACTTCTAGCTTCTAGCATTTCTGTTTATTTTTCAGGATACATATGCCCTGTGACATTTCACAACGGGTGTTGTCTTTAAAACCTCAATACAAATAAACAAAGCCAGCTATTCATTATTGCTTCCGGACTTAAAGTTGTATATGATGTAACTCTGAGTGCTTTCTTTCACCATTCTCTGGCCGGAATTCTCTGGGATTTCCTCCAGGATAAAGATCAGCTCAGTGGATTCATGCATCTGTCACATCTGGACTATCTCAATGCACCCTAGCCAGTGCCCAGAGAGGCTGTGCGAACGTTGTGGTTTTCATAAAGTACAACAGCCCGCTTATGTTTTGCAGCCAAAAGCAGAAACGTATTACCCAACTCCCTGCTTTCTAATGCAGGATTCTGGCACATTCTTTTTATTACTCACAGTAACACCAATCACAAAATAATCAGGACAAGTTTACACGAGCTAGACACCACTCAGCATCTCTGTGGAAGGCGGGAGAAAGAAGACCCTTAGCCCTTCCTTTAGAATCATGGCTTTTAAACAGATATGATATATAGCTTGTGAGAAGAGAGAGGGAAGCTGTAAAGAATAACAATACACCTGCAGAAGAACAACGACAAAAAGCTGCCATGAACCTGCCTGAATACGTGCAAGACCTGTTGGGAGTTTTGCTGTTTGCTTTTCCTATCCAGCCCCTAGCAGAGGGTTTTTCTGTTTCTGAAAATGCTGAAGGCTGGTGGAAGGAGGAACGGAGCTTAAATAACATAATAGACAACAGAGTATTGAAAAAAATGAAGACGGATAATATTTTATAGACATACATAGATAAATACAAATACAGAGGTCAATGTAGATATGAATATTTAGTATTATTTTCCAATAGGGTTACACCTTTACACTAAGATTAAACATAGTGCTTAATATTTCAACATGGACAATACGTATCAGGGACCATCTGATAATACATGTTTGTGGGTATACCAAACTGAAAAATCATGAAATGTAACATTATCAAAAGAACCAAAATGATGCGTTTTGCACATAACTCTGTTATAATTCTAACTATCAAAATAAAACAAATCCGAATTTGCTGATTCATTTAATTCTCATTACAATAACAAAACTACCTTACTGATTTACAAAAATAATTTGTCGTAAAAGTAAAACATATGATGACGCTTATGAGATTTAATTATTTGAGATTACTATAAATTGTTACAAAACAGGATGAAAGGATAAATTGTTCTACAACATGACAATTTTATTTATTTATTTTTTTTATTTAAAGATTTTATTTTTTCCTTTTTCTCCCCAAAGCCCCCCTGGTACATAGTTGTATATTCTTCGTTGTTCTTCGTTGTGGGTTCTTCTAGTTGTGACACGTGGGACGCTGCCTCAGCGTGGTTTAATGAGCAGTGCCATGTCCGCGCCCAGGATTCGAACTAACGAAACACTGGGCCGCCTGCAGCGGAGTGCGCGAACTTAACCACTCGGCCACGGGGCCAGCCCCTACAACATGACGATTTTTAAGACAAAGTTTGGAAAAGATGAATATCAAGCGAAACACCTTACTTTTTCATAAACATGACTTTAAAATGTCAAAAGTGACAACTTAGATGCCTAAAGATTTTAGCTGTGTCTTTAGCAAACTTCTGTAGAAGACCCACGTTGAGAGAACCATTGTCCTAGATTCTGGAGAATGGGAGATTTCAAAATACATGAGGAAATCCCCATTCTTTAGTGGATTTTGTAATCTATCTTGGAATAAATTTACATGATAACGTAAAGGGATGAGTGTTGGTAAAATTTTGGACACTGATGGACGATGACTTCCTTGGTTCCCCGCCTCTGGCACCGACGTTGTTGATCATCTGCAAACCTGCTGGTAACGGTACTAAGTGTTATGCATATATTATTTCATTTAAAACTCATGAGAATCCTAAAACTTTCAGAGGATTATTATTCTCATTTTACAGGTGGGGAAACTGAGGACATGCTTGTCTTTGCGATTTTTAGAGGCAATGCTTTTAATCTCTACCAATTCCTTCTCTGTACAGTTTCCAGTGATCTATGTAAATAAACAATTTCTCATCAGGACACCTTCCATGCTTTGCATTTTTCCAGTGGCGGCCCTTTGCTTACAGAATCAAATCAAATTTCCTAACATGATATGCAAACACATATGCTCCTGCCCATTCCTGCTGTCCCTTAGCTCTCTTCATTCAGCGCTTTAAATTCTCATGTCCAACTATCCTTAATTCCTGGTAGTTTCCAAGGCTGGTTTGTGTATCTGTGTCTTTACTTACGTCTCTTGCTCTGCCTTGAATTGCCTTCTCCTTCATCTTGTGACATGTTCTTATCCTTCACAATAAACCCCAGTGTCATCTGCATCAGCAAGACTTTGCTGACCTTTGACCTCGCTGGCAGCCTTCCCCACTTGCTTCCACATCACTCGATGCACATATTCACTGAGATGTTTTAATGTGTGTATCTGTTCCCACTCTCTCCAAACTGCAAGCTCTCTGAGAACAAGGTTTGTGTGTTGAGTTCTGTTATCCTTGTGTGTGGAGCATAATAGACCACACAGTAAATGTTCACTAAATAATAAATTAATGACTTCCTTTATTTTATGGATAAAAGAACTATAATGGGGGGGGGCAGATCTAGTCAATATAAAATAATTACTTAGTATGTCTAAGGTACTGTTCTCTTGATTTCCAATTTAGTTCTCTGCCTATTATAACACTATGCTATGATTAAAATCTAGCATGGGTTTTGTCTTTCTGGGTTACCCTGTGTCTCTAGTGCCTAACATACTGCCTGATAAATAATGACTAAATGAATGACTGAATTGAAATTGCAAAATACAGGGCAGAAGGAAGGATGAGAAGGAAATGAGTGGAAAATTGCTTCTTGAAAACAAGGATAATGTCTTCTCCAGTCCTTACTACAATAAACTGCCAGGTATATACCAGGATTTTAACAATTATTTATTCATATAATTGAATGCACGAGCCAGGCATTTGGATGTCAGATGTCTTATACACATAGAATGGAGATAGCTCTTACATTACCTTTGATTTACAGCGATAATGAATGAAGAGAAGAGATAACTTGTCTTTAATAAGAATTTTCTACTGATTTTGCCCTCTCAAAGATATATGCTCCATAGCACAGCAAATAAGCCAAACCAAACACTGAACATCCCCACACAAGGTCTTTTACCAGTTTCACTCTTTGCACAGGTAAATATGATAGTAAAGTGAAAAATTTTCAAGCTCCATACACTTTTGGAGAAATTTTAAAACTGTTCATGAAAATTTAGTTTCTCATTCTAAAAATTTAAAAAGAGGGTCAATTATTTCTCTCCTAAAAAATATAATTATTATTTTGTAAGAATAAAGCCTTTCCTTGCTTTATTCATAATGAGTGAGATATTTTCCAGAGGTGGAGAACCAAGAGGTGTAACAGGAAAAGAGAAAGGAGAATCATGGAGCAAGATGCAAAAGAGGAAAATATGGATGTTGAAAGACGGAGTCTATTTAGTTCCAACCATCTGTCATTCCTCCATCTGCCTAAATTGGAGCTTAATCCTATACCATTGAAAATAAAGTCAATACAAAGAAAACATTCACATCAATTCAACCAAGTATGAAATACTACGCATGCCTGTATCCCATCATTGCTCTGATGGCTGTTGACTGCCAAGACAGTCAATGTCTCATCTTCTAATAAAGTTTGACAATATAGTCTTGAGAATTTAGGCCTCACATGTTTTTCAACTTATTTTTAAATTTATGGCATTTGAAATTCAGTGGTCCTTGGCAGACTTTTGGTAACAAATAGTCCCTCAGAGCATGATGGGTTCAAGACTTCCTGCATCATACATTCAATTTATGTAAGGTGAGTGTTACTCTGTATTCACACCCTTTGAAAGCTGGAAGGGCTCCGTGGCTGCCCTGGAAACTCACTGAATGTTTGACTGCAACTTCAGTTTTCTGCTGAAAGGGGTTTGACTCATGGACAAATTACCACTTCACCTGTGGACATTTTCCTTCCTGTCATCTCATCTTTGCAGTGGCTCCTTGAGCTGAAGTATTCAGTATTACCCGTTGTTTTGGATCATATAGTCTCTGCTCATCACCTTGTGGCATTCCTCAATGTGTCTTACGGAGACCCAGCATCCTGGATCCTTGTCATTGCAGACTCATTTTTGAGGATTCACTAACTACTCTCTTTACCGAGACTAGATCCATTTGGTAAATCATAGAACTGATGGTAAATTGATGGTAAATCATAGAATTGAAGATAACAAAAATTTCTAAGGAAGTCCCAAGTGAATAATGTCAATTTCTTTAGCAATAAAGAAATTCAGTTAGCCATAAAGCTGATACTCACCTTGTGATATCTTGTCTTATTTATCTCTTACATTATTTAATGTTTAGAAAGTTTAAGCCCTGCATCCCCAACAAGATTATACAATTTTAAAGGGCAATACTTTTTTTATTTCAGAAATCCTGCAGCAGCACTCAGCTAGTGCATTGCATAACACAGCTAAATAAATATTTTTGATTGAAAACAAAAATACACAGTGAATTAATATTTCAGTAGGTTTTAGCATAAGGGTTGACACAAATGATCGTAACAGGCAATTGAGACCAAAGCACCTTTTGCTAATGATTTCCTAGGTGATTCAACAAATCTGACATATTTCTCAGATTAACATCCTTCTTTCCGAGCTCACAGTTTCACTCGCTTTGACTGTACATATGCCAGATTCTTTTGTAAACTCTACCTGCAGAACCTTTTTAACAATGACAGATGAGCATAGATGCTAAGGAACCTTGCATAATGTTTCTTCTAGGTCACGTTCATTCAATGATTGTAGATGATTTAGAAACTCTGGAATAACCTCTAAACTCCCTCCCAATTCTAACCCATTTATTCGTATCCATGACTTATAAATTAGAGTCCAAGTAACTTAGCTAATACAAGCCAATCCTCGATTCAGCCTCTGCTGACTTCTCCAGGGTCTTCTCCTGCCATTTACTCTTCTTTTTTACTTTATGGTCTCCTAAGGCCAAATTGCTCGAAATTTCCTAAAGGCACCACCTTATTTCACACCTTTGTGCCTTTGCCTGTGTTGTATTTTTCTCTTACAGCCGGGTCAGTAAGCTTGTCTTTCAAATCCTGTCCATGGGAAACTTCCTCTCTGAAGACTTTCCCAAGACAGCACCCTGCTAGGAAAGTTCTCATCTCTCTTCCCTGTTCTGTATGGCTTTGTACCTTGCACATCATTTAATTTCATCTATCAATCATTTAAAATTACCTCTCCCTTCTGCTAAAATGCAAGCTGCCTACGTGCAGAAGCAGTGTCTTCCTCTCTCTCTCTAACCTCTATTAAGATGTTAGCGTGAGGTGGATGTAACAGGCCGCCTGGTCCAGCTGTCATATTCTATAAATGGAGACATTGCTATAAATGTTAGAATGCTATTTTTATATTTAAAAAAGTTAATTGATGTTTTATTTATAATTATCAAAGTATAAACCAGAAAATTCTTGTAAGAGAAGTGAGTGTCCTAGTTCAAGAAATGTATTCAGGTGTCAGTCCTGTATTGCAAAAAATAAAAAGGCCTACATTGTGATAATACATATTCTCATAAGAATTAACATTGAATTGGTTCGATTTCCTGTCTTGAAACAGGAAAATCACATCATTCTTTCTCAAAATCCTTTTGCTGTCCTTGTGAGTAATTTATTTGACAGCATGTCTCTTTAGAACATGTTCTTGTTAACAAAATTCCAACTTGCATGTTCCTAGAACTTGTCATTGTCAATGTCTGTCACTGGTTACCTGTAAGATGGAAAGTGTGACTGGAGGGGGTGAGAAAATAGGGATTTTCATTTTTGTTTCATATACTTTTACGCTTTTGAAACTGAACGCACGCCTAACTGTGTGAGCAACATTGGATACTTCACAGATACTGAAGAAAAGACCCGGAGATGGCTTACAAGACATCAACCTTTATTGGCAACTTAAATACCAGGAGTCTAGGGTATGCCGGCTGGATGGAGCTGTATGTCACTGCCATGAACAGTGAGGGGGTCACTTAAGTAGGCAGGGAACAAAGGCTGAGTGCTTGCCAACAGGGGCTGTCCTCGCAGGACCAGCATTCCAAGGACCAGGAGCTCAATGGAAGGGCTCTGGTTCCTTCAAGACGCAATGTTCTTTGTGATTCACAGATCATAGTTGGCCAGGCTCTGGGTCATTGAAATACCAGATGGTTGGCATCATGCCCCGAAGGAGGCCAGGGGGACATGTGGTTACTGTAGGGCACACAGGCTATTGCCAGGCAAGCGAGACCCTACAGAAACCCTTACAATAAGAGCATGTATATTTTTATTTTAGTAAAGACAGAAAATAAATAGCATATCTGACTGAATACGGGTCAGCAACTGTTTAATTGAGTTCCTTAGAAAGTATTTTATTATGAAAATATTGGGTTTGAAATAACGTAGGATTAAAAAATGTGTTCTTTACACGTTGTCTTTAATACTCCTGACTAGTGATACCAGTTACTTTTTCCATAATCTTGATTCACATGTTTCAAGGATGAAACACACAAAAGATAACTGAAATAAAAACCAAGGTCCTTCTTGTATCCTAATATTTCCTCCCCCTAACACAAAATAAAACATTTCTACTGGAAATCCATATACAGAAATCACAATAAACATATTGCTCAATGATCCAGATACATATTTCCATTTCCCAATTCAAAATGAATCCGGGAATACAAACACATATGACCTGAATAAAACATGCTAATATGCTGTTTTACCTTCCACTTCACCTAATGTTGTTTTTATTTCATCTGGAAAATTAATGCAGAATTGTTAGTTATTTCTGAAATTCTGCCTCTATTTTCTCACCAATAGTTTCCTAATTTAAATGTTTCAAAGCCACATTTATAATGATTGATAATATTTATTTTTAGCTTTAAATTTCCTCTATTTCTTAGGTCTTTCAAAATGCCTTTTTTCTCATTTGGATTGTTTTTAATGTCTTTATTTTTTAGTGTTTTTCTATGTACCAAAGTGTTTTATTTTCAACTCACATTTGGATGCTAGTTTAGTTGGGTAAATAACCACAGCACAAGTTTATTTTAGCGCTTCATTACCCACTGCTGCAGATAACTGATCTGAAGCCCACCTCATTTTTTCCTCTGTGTTTTGTTTTTCTCTTAAGTTTCTGTCTGACTCTCCTTTGTTCTTGAGCTCAGTAATTTCACAAAAATTTTCCTAACTGTGTGTCATTGCCAATGAAAGTTGTGCTTTTTTTGTTCAGTACACATAACTCTTTCTGAAGCTTGGGAAAATTTCTTTGCTGCCATTCATTCATTCATTCATTCACTCATTCAACAAATATTTTTTGGAGTTCCTGCGATGTTCCAGTCAGTACTCTGAGAACAGGAGACAGAGCAGGTGGCAAAACAAGGCAAGCGCCTGCCATCTGATAAAGGAGACTGACAATAAAAGGTCAATAAATGACTTTGACTGTAGTCAGCACCGTGAGGATAAACACAGCAGAGCCAGAGAAGGATGGAGCGTCCTGGGCCGGGGGGCGGTGGGGGTGCTATTTGATAACGCGGAGATGAGGACGCTCTTATGAATATGCTCACATTTAAGCAGAGACCTGAAGGAGGTGAGAGGATGCGCCAAACGTTTATTTTACAGAGGAGTGTTCCAGACAGAGAGGGACAGACATATGTAGACGCCCAACCTTATTTGAGGTGAGAACATGGAAAACAAGCCCAAGGAACAGAGGAAAGGCCAGTGTGGCTGGAGTGGAAGGAGCAAGCGTGGAAGCGGAAGGAGATGAACTCAGAAAGGTGTTGTGGCATCTGAGCACTGAGGTCCTCGTATTGTGAAGACTCGAAACTCTGTTATCCCGTCTGGCACAGGGGAAATGAAACCTGAAAAATGCTAGATTTGTTTTTTCTTTTCTAACTTGACTCTCATTCTTTTCATTTTGATTTCTTTGTATTTTTTAATGTATTAAGATAAAACCTCAGTTCAATCGTAAAGCTTACCTGAGTGAATCATCAATTATATCCATTTTAGCATCCACTTGATGCATTAAATTTTTTAAAAAGCATAGTTATGTTTTTAATTTCCAAGAATGCGATATAGCATCATATATCTATTATGGCCCATGTATTTCATGGTGCTTCAACTTATGTCTGTATTTGTAGCTGAGACTACGTCGGTAGTGGGTGTGCTTATCTTCCACCCAGGCGTGACCCTACAAAACCAAGCAATGCAGATTGTGTTTACAGGAGCCTTCGCTCTTCTGGGTCACGTGGAAAAGCGGGCAGCAGAGGGACTGCTGAGTTCACCGCTGATCTGCAGCCTGGTCTGGATCCCTCCAGCGCTCATGTGGGCAGTGCCGATGCTGGCAGAATGGTGTGAAACTCGGATATGCTACCCACTTTCTCTGACCCAAAACCCACTCTGGGCTCCTTCTGAGTTAAACCTCACCAGTCGCCATTCTAATGGTGGAATTACTTAACTTTATTCTGAAGACCCATACTGAAGTGAGTCACCCGGAGTGTGAAGAAACAAAGAGACCACTTAGTATATTCATTAACTGGCTGGTCTCCCAGGCAAATAGTCCTTCTGTAGGAGAAGTATTTTTTTTTAATAACTAACATTTATTTATTTATTTATATAAGATTATCATTATCTGTGTGAGATCCCATATGCTTTCCATCTTATACAACATCTTATAGTCTGTTCTGCTCTCCTTTCCAACATTGCTGTGCATTTGATTTTATTTTAGTATTTTTCTTTTACTTCCCTGGAATCTGGGTGTGGAGAAATGGTCAACACTAGTATTTTTACAGCCATGTCAAATTGGATATATCCCACTGGATATTTATCCCACCTAAAAATTATGCACTCTCTCCAGCTTCGTGCTCATAAATAGTAGATTGACATCTTATTTTTTCCCTATTTTTCCAGTTCATAGATACTTGTTTCTTCCATTTTCATTTTTGTAGTTTCCTAATAGAAAGAAGCAAATCAATTTATTTTTCTTCACAACAGTGAAATTTTAGCGAAATACGTGAGTCTCTGAATAATAGTGGAATCTAATACTAGACCTTGAAAATAAACACAACTATTTACCTGAAAGGGAGTATACTTTTCAGGAATTTTTTTTCCACAGCTAGAAACAAACCGCAAGAAATAACCAAATAACCAAATAGTTTTACTAACTTAGGACCATCACAAATATACGTAAAAATTCATTTCTTTCTTAAACAGTTATATTTTATTTGCACGCATTCACAACGTAATTATTAGATATGCGCCAAAATATAAGCTCTGAAACAAATAGCTTAGTTGTAAATAGTGTCAGCTGATCTTTTTCACTAGCAGCTTGTTCTCAGTTTTACATATATATGTGTGTGTATATACGCATACATATATATTAGCAATTAAAAAAGTGTAGGAGTACTTCCTCTTTTTTTCCCCTTCTATTTCCTTCTGTTCCTGTGCAATTCAGTCCTAAAGCCACGGTGGGTGGGAAGGGTGCAGCGAGGAAAAGAGGCCTCCGGAGGAGGGTGCAGAGGCCCACGCAGGCCCAGGCGGCATCCTCTTGCACCGCTGCCTGGCTGGCGCAGGAGTTGGAGCCGTGCTGAGAGCCCTGGCAGTGTGGAGCATGCGCCGGGTGAGGCCGAGGGGGCGGGGCTGGTGCCGCGCAGGTTGAGAAGGCCTCGTCTTAGCAGCGCTGCTCCAGCACGCGGGAGCTCGAGCAGAGAAGCAGGGAGCTTGCAGGGGGCACTGCTAGGCTCTAGCGTTGGAGCCCGGACAGGGTGAGAAGGACGTTCGCAGGGAAGGGGAAAGGCGCAGAGGGTCAAGCCGGGTGGAGTGAGGAGTTTGTCTGATTGAGGAACCACCTGGTGTAGGAGTGTGACGTCCAGGCTTGCTGGGAGGGTGCTGCAGAGCAGAGAGTGGGAGCTGGCTCACAGTGGAAGGTCTGAGCGAGGGCTGTTTAGGAGGGAATCGGCTAAAGGAAGGGCACTGATGATGATGAGAAATTGGTTAGTACAGGAGGACTGATCAAATAGGATAACTCAAGGCAGGTTCTCACTGTTAGAGAAGTGAGTTATATGAAAAAAAAAAGAACTAAAATGAAGCCTCTAGTATTGCATTGGAATTGAAAGTATTGAGGATCGGCTTAAGTGTGTGTGTGTGTGTGTGAGTGTGTACTTCTATCCACTGAGAGGGCTTGGGGGCAGTGACACTCCATAAGGTGCACACACACAGCAGCTGCTCCTGGATTCCGAATAACATTCCCTACTAATAGGGCTTCTTGAAGAAAGGAAATTAAAATATGAACTTGAGGTATTTTGGTATTCCAAAGAGTAAGGAGGTACTCAAGGAATGGAGATACATGTCAACAGGGCACAGAAGACAGCTGGAAAGGTGCTCACTAGTCAACTGTAAAAGCTGAGCACCAAAGTAAATAATGGTAATAGTGATCATAACCCTTTGAATAAAATTGAAGACTATGATTCCAAACTCATATAAATAAATGAATGAATAAACAGAAAATTTGAAGAAGAATGGGGTATTTCCGTAATTTCAAAGGAACTCCCCACAAAATGTCCTAATTACAAAGAAAGTAACATTAAGGTGGAAAAGTCAAAGTTTCCTGATTTTGATGGTTGTGCTATATGTAGGGAAATGCCCTTGTTTGTAGGAAATACTCAAGTATCTGGGGATGATGGTTTGGATTGCTTAAAAGAAACAAAAAAAGTAGAAGTTTCAGTAGGTATATCATATAAATTTAAGAAATTAAGCAATAGAAGAACTAACAATATGACAAAAAATTGTGAGGAGTGGCAAAGGGGAAGCCTCAGGTATGTAAATGTGCTGAATTTCTAATCCTTTGTAGGGTGAATGAATTTGAAATATCAAGACATGGGTTCTTATAATCTATGGAAGGCAATTTGTCAATATCTGTCAAGATTAAAAAGGCTCATATCCACTGACCCAGAATTCCCACTTTGGGGAATTTACCACCCTCAATGGAACATACATGAAATGATGAATGTTAAAGGTTTTTCAATGCAAGATTGTCTCTGAGAGTAGAGGATTTTGACTGCCCAAATGTTCATCAACGGAGCCTGGTTAAATAAACAGTGGTACATCCATTCAAGGGATGCTAAGGAAGTGAAAAACAAATGAGGTATTTCCTAATGTATTGAAATGGAAAGACCTCCTAGATATTATTGTAAAGTAAAAAGGCAAGAAACAAAGCAATACATATAATATGCAATGTTTAGTGTAAAAAAAGTTGAAAATAAGAATCTATGATTGCCTATACATACATAAACAAATCCAAAAATAAATTCTGGAAATTAAATAAGATAAGAATAGCAATTACCTAGGAGACACAGGAATGGAATAGAATGGGGTTGAAAGACAGAAGGGAGATTTTTCATTATTACCTCTTATTTATTTTTTAACCCTGTTAAAAAATCACCTATGAAAATTAAATTTAAAAAATGGATAGAAAAAAAACAGAAGAATAGGAAAAGTCTAAGAGATAAATGTGGTTGGCAGAATAATGCCCCAAAATGTGCACTCACTATTTCCTAGGACCTATGAATATGTTGTCTTACATGACAAAAGGACTCTCAGATGTAATTAAGTTTATGGACCTTCAGATGGAGGGATCACCCAGGTGGGGCCAATCTAATTTTATGGGTCCCTAAGAATAGAGGACCTCTCCTGGCTTTGATCATGGCTTCTATGGAATAAAGGAACTTCAACCTCTAACTTCACTCTGTGCAAAAGAAAAATTCAAGAAAGATCAAACACTCAAACATAAATCCTAGAACCATAAACTTATGGAATAAAACATAGGAGAATATATTTATGACCTTGGTATGGATAAATCTTTCTTAGGACACAAAAATCACTGATAACAATTTTTCTAAAATGATGAACTGGTCTTCATCAATATTATCAATATCTGTTCATGGAAAGACAAGATTAGTAAAATCCATAGAAAATCCGCAGACTGGGAAAAATCAGCACAGTATGTAAATCTGAATAAGGACACACCTGCAGAATATGTAAATTACTCCTATATCAACAGAAATAAGATTAAATACCCAATTATAAAATGGGCAAAGGATTTGAACAGACACTTCACAAAAGAAGTCATGGAAATGACCAATAAGCACATGAAAAAGTGTTCAATATCTTTAATCCTTAGAGAAGTCCAGTTTAAAACCACAATTAGATACAATTTCATATGCAGTAGAATGTCTAAAATTTAAAAGTGAGAAAAGGAAAGTATAACTGAGTGTTTCTAGAGAAAAAGTGCATCTCAGCCCCTATCTATAAAAAACAAAAAAGAATAAAAATAATTCAAGGCAGATCAAACACTTAAACATAAAACCCAGAACAATAAATCTTCCAGAAGAAAACATAGGAGAATATCATCATGTCTTTGAGGTCACAAGCTGGCATGTGGCAGGATGAGAGCAAGTGGAGCTACTGTGTATTGCTGGTGTTAGTATAAAATTATACAACCAGCTTAGAGAAATCTTTGACCATTTCCTATAAAGTTAAGCATGCATCTACCTCCACGAGTCAGCATTTTCACTCCTAAGTATCTAACACAAAGGTCAAAAAGAAATGAATACGAAGAGATTTTTACAAGAATGTTCATAGCAGTCTAAGTCTTAAGAATAAAAAAATAGGAAAATGCAAATATCCATCAACAGGAAAATGAATCAATAATGTGTGGTTCATTAATAGAGTGGAATACTCAACAATGAAAAGTAACACATAACAACATAAATGATACACATAACAACATAAAGAACCTTACAGATATTGTGCAAAGTGAACAAAACTGGAAACAAAAAGGACATATTTCAGTGGTAGAAGTCACAAAGTGATGGCCTCTGTCAAAAGGGCTTTGACTGAAAAATTTATGAGGGAAGTGTCCAGAGTGATAGAGGTTCCTTACCTTGTTTTGGGTAATGCTAACACGTGCGTATACAATTTTCAAAGCTCATCAAACAGAAAATATATGAAAGGTACATTTTGTTGTATGTAATTTATACTTCAATTAAAAAATAGTGTTGGCTAAAGTATCACTTATAATTAGTTAGGGTGGAGCCACGACGTCCACACTGAGATGAGGATGTCTGAGTAGGCTAAACATGAGTAATGGAGGAAGCCATTTGGAATTTTTAAACAAAAGAGATCCATTTAAGAATTTATTTTGATAGTGCAGATAAATTATCTTTGCATGTTATAGTCTTTTATTTTGTTCTTTTATATAGAAATAGTATGAAAATCATAAAATTAATTATAGTTTAAAAAATCTAATGGATCATTACCATTATTTTTGAAAGAAAATTAGTGTTGGCAGCTGTGTGGAGAGTGGACCATGAAAGGATATCATTATCTAATATGTGAACAAAATTCTGCTCTTACGAAACCAGATATGCTACTAGGAAATCTTAGATTCACCGATCAGCATTTCTGACACATCCGAGAGGATCTAGGGTTCCCACTCCCTTCATCTGTGGGGTGCGTCACCCTGGACGTCTGCTAATGTTGAACATCTGTGTTTTGTTTTCATTGAAAGATGTCCCATTTGGACTGCCAAAAAGAGAATGGGGTCATTAGTTATTCTACGATGTGAAGTTATCCAACAGATCATTCTTGTATGAGGAACAGTAGTGTCAGGAAAGCCATAGCTGCTATCATTAATCCTAAAATTGGCTTCGCCCCTGGGAGTCATTGCAGTCCTGATTTCAAAAGAGATTGCTGGATTATCACAATCTTCAAACAAAATGAAAGTAGTTTTATACAGCATTTATCAACTGGGAATCATTGTAAACTGATGTTTTCTGAATACTAAAGTAAAAACATAAATAAAGAACAAGATAAGGTACTTATGTGCATGCTGAATTACCAAGGTTTGAGTTATGTTTAGTAGTTTGAGTCCATATATGTTTGGTGAAAATGAATAATCCATGTGAATTACTCTCAGTTTGTTTATGTGATTATTTTATTAACTATGGCAACTTATTTTCCATTATGTTGGACCACTGGATGTTTACTAATTTGTGTGAAAGACCGTATTCCAGAAGAGAAATAAGCTGTTGTACATTATGTATCTTTCATATCCTTATTATATGTGATAATGTATGAAACCAAATTCATTATGATTTGATTCATTTTGATCATAAAGAGGCCATAATGTATGATTATAGGTACCTATGTGAAGGGTTGGAATGTTAAGTGGTGCACTCTTTTTTCTGCTTAAGAAACCTCTTTTTTATTCATGTGTTTAATTGTGTCCTTCTGAAATATATACAATTAATAGACGTGTAATCATGTCCTTCTAAAATGTCTTTTTACATTTGCTAACCAAAAGGTCTGTAAGGGACTATGAGTAAGATAGTTGTTGGTTTTAATTTTTATATACATATTATGTAAGCGTTTATTCACCATATATGTAGACTTATATTCACTAATTAGGTCCACAATTTGAATTTAAAGTAATAAAAACAAAAAAGATGATATATGCAGAAGAAATGGAATTATAATTCTAGTTTTATTAGCACCGTAGAGACCATGATAAGCATACCTTTATTTTAAACATGTGGAACAGTTCTAATTTCACCCCTCTGTTTCTTAGCTCTCTATTTTATAAAATAGAAGTGTTATTAAGATACAAGGATACTTGGAAAGACTCTGTGTGTGTGTCTTGCTTTATATAAATACAGTATAATTAAATTGTATGTATATATATGACGTTTATTCATTATAATCTACTAATAGAACTTTATTTCAAGACCCTATTTGTCATTGAAGATCTGACTGTCTTCATATCTGATGCATTGCTCAGATATGTTATTCCATCTCTTTCTACTGTGTGCCTATTCAACTCCTCTGATATTTCCCAGCTGCCCACAGTTGTACATGTTCAAAATTTGCTTTGATTATAAATTTAGTGGTTTGAATCACAGTGCAGAATACTAAATAATTGAAAAAGAATACTGTCATTTAATCAATCAAATCTTATATTTTCTTATAGGAGGATGTCAAAAATGAATATTTGCAAGAAGAAAAACAAAAGGAATGGGAAAACTTCAAGGTACAATACTATATATGGCAACCAAATGTATAGGATAGCTAATCATTCTTTCCTATGGTAACCTATATTAAATTAGTGATAACTTTTTCAGAGAGTATGCATATTAATGTAAAGGAAGTAATTATAATACATGGGTGTTGAGGAAAATATTACCACTGAAAAATATATTGTTTAATTCTTTATGGCTTAATACAGTCTTGTAAGAAATGTTTAAAATGAAGTTATAGTAACTCCATTTTTTCCCTCCAAATTTAGAAGGAAGAATATCCGTAAGTAGCTACTGCACGCCGAACCATTTATATGTGCTGTATTGTTTAACCCCTTTAACTACAATTGTTGCTTTTCTTATTTTATGGAAGCAGAAACCAAGAACTGTGGAGGTTGAGGAACTGGTTCAAGTAGCACAGATAGTATAACTTCCAGGAAGATGACCTTGATTTGCCCAATTCCAGATTCAACAAGTTCTTTGTGATTTTACTGTGCTTTCTATGAGGGCTATAGAATGCACTTGGCAAATGAGGATGAGACTATAGTTGTTTTGTAATATATATGTCAAAAGAAAGACTAGTGGCTATGGTGATTTTCACACCGCCATGGGATTAATCCAAACTTTTGGCATTTTGAGAAATTGTCAAAATTATCATCACTGTTATCACCATCATCGTCATCACTATCTTCACCATAACTTATCCAACAGCTTCTATAAAATATACAGACTGGGTGAAACCCTTTAGAGATTTCATATGTGTATATCTTTAATTGTATTTAGGAACATGAAAAGGGATAACTCTGGAGATTGTGGCAAAGCTGAGACACACGGTCTCCAGTATATGTAGAAAATTTATAAAGAACACAACATAAAGACCTAAGACAACACACCACCTTTTAAAGTAGCAGCCTCTTTATTTTTCTAGCTGACATGGTAGATTAATGTGGTATGAGACACCACAGGATCAACAGAAAGTAAAAATAACAGGCAGAGATTTTAAATAGAGCATTTCATAAAAAAAAAAAAATACTCTAATGGGCTCCTCAAATAAATAGAAGAAAAGGTAAAGGTTCTTCAAGCAGCTCAATCTTAAGCTCTGGATCTGGATGAGCATAGGTGAGTGCAGCACAACATCTGCGTGACTTTAAGCCCAATATTTATTTCTCCTTTGTGTTGTGGGTATATAGGGTAGGGTGGGGACATCAACCCATGCAGTAAGAATGGGTGTGTCAGAAAAACTTTCCAAATATTTATTTCTGTTAAGAGAAGAACAGTGAAACAAAGCATGGGATGAATTCCCACGTCAAAATACTACCTCCCATAACCATCGGCAATGATGCCATCCTTGGCAGAGTGACAGTGTGCTCTTGCCTTGATAAATTCCTAACTCTGTGTTCTCGATAAGCTGGTTTTTACGAGTTTGTTCACATTCTTGTCAGTCAATGAACGCTGATTTAGCTCCCACCAGAGATTTACATTGCTCGAAATATTATAATTTAGTAAAAAAATTAAAACTAAGTCTATTGTTGAAATATATAGCATTTTTCTTTGTAAATTCCAGTTTTTCCTAAAATAAAATCTGATCCTCTTTTAATCCTATACACAAAAACAATAAATAAATTAAAATATTTTAATACTTTTCAATTTCCATTCAAGAAATCCAAATTTGCTTTTAAAAATTTGTACATGACTTTGTAGGAATTTTGCCCCTACCAAAATCTGCTACCCTACGGACTTTCCTTCAGTTCTCTAAAAGGCTGTTCTCTCTCTTGTCTGAAACACCTTTACCTGAGCTAATTGGTAAATTCTTATTGTCAGCTTCACTACTACCCTGTGATTTCAATAAGGGAGAGAGATTGACGAGCACAGCGCTCATCATATAATGGGAACTCAGTAGCTAGGAAGAATGAATGAATGATAGACGTATCTCCAGTAGATGCTTTCACTGCTGAAATGGCCCAGATCAAAGGTGCCCTCACTTTGGTGATGTCATCCCCAATCTACCATGGGGGAGTCCCTGGAAAAAGTAGGAGCTCAGACCTTTCATTCAAGCTATTGTTTCTTTAATGATGCCCTGCTGTCTGTCACATTGTCATCACGTATTTAGATTCTGACTCATGGAACTTCCAGCTGGATTTATCAGACTCTCAGATTTATTAAAGTTACGGCAGGAACAGCTTATGAAGAGCGATTCACAGAGCTGTACCTGAAGCTGGCTGCTCTTGTCCCACGTCCTAAAATCTAGATCATTTTCTAACTGTGCAAGTTCATACCCCACAGGAATTCTTGTTAAAAATGTCCTATTACCTAACATTTGGTGACTGGTCCTGGCAGGGTATCTGTTATGGAACCAAGAAGTTGTCATGGAACTCAACCTTGCCTCCCTTTTTTCCTGTAGTGTATACATCCTGGAATATTGGAACACCTAGACTTTTTAAAAGAATCCTGTGAGGGTGAGCACGTCGGATTTCACAGCACTAACAAGAAAAGATTGAGCTTTCGTGTCCATGCTTTCTAGCCCAGCAGCCTTACACCGTATTGGCACTCTAGAGACATTTTTCTGATTGATTTATAAAATCTGAAACTAAGAACCAATTGGAAAGCGTATGGGAAAATACATTGTTGAACACAATGGTGTGCTAATCAATGTTTAACAAACTACCCCCTAAACAAAACAAAAGCCCTTGATTTGTAGCATGCGCTAATTTTCACGGTGTAAATATTCCCATCGTAGTCAATTTCAAACTCCCAACATGATGTCACCGTGAGTGCAGTTGGAGGAAATGCACATGGTTGGCTTTCATGGGACGTCAGCCTGCCCAGCACACCAGTGAGACACTGACATCTGTGAGATTTGCACTTACACAAACCTGATTTAACAAGTAGGCCCAGAAAACTGTGGCTTTTAAGAATCTCCCGAGAATAAAGGAAGTGACAAGATACGGAGCCGTTCCACCAGGACTGGCTGGAGGCCTGGAATCAGGAGAGGTGGATTATGGATATTTACGGAAAATTAAGTAAAAGGTAGAAATTTGGAAGGAAATAATCATTTCTCAGTATTGCTAACAACAACCAAAACAAATTCAGGATTTGCCGTATATTCTTTCTGGTTCTCCTAAGTTAACTTTTCTGATGAAAACTGTTTGTTTTCTATGCTTGTTTATTTTATTCGGTCTGACAATATATCCCAGACAGGCCTACCACCTGTTTTTTCTTTTTTTTTTTTTTTTGCCATTCCTGTCTCTAGTCAAAGCCCTTTGCTATTCAGAGAAGTTTGAACTCCTCAAACAAACAAACATTCATCTTTTTGTGCTTAATTATCCCTCCCAAGATTCTTCCTTTCTGACCATTCATTCAGTTTAGTTTTCTTGCTCTTCCAGCACAAATTCTCATTTGGCTTTGTTCTTTGTACTTTCCCTCACTCTTCTTAACTAATTTGAGATCTTAGTCTTCCTTGAGGTCACAACACCCACCACATGGTATCAAACCTTCCTGGACTGCCCCAGCTCCCATGGGTAGTCCTTTCTTAATGAGTTCTTATGGTCTATAACTTATGGTTACATGCTTGGCTGTGTACTGAACTATTATTTGCTAAATGTTTTGTACGTGTCTTCTTCTCTCTTTTTAAAGTATATTTTAAGGTATTTGCAAAGAGAGACCATACAAAACAGAATAGCATTGAACACACAGGGAAACAAAAAATACTTGGTGTTAATTTGAATATGGACCTGAAAAAAGATAATTTGATAAGTAAATGCTTTTCTAATGTTTTTATCACATTTTAGTTTCATATGCTAAAATATTTGAATACTTTTAATAGTTTGAACTAAAAGCTGATATAATAATAGTTGCCATCTTTATGGTTCACTCAAATTTGTTCTAGAATAGGGATTTTTTGGTTTTGGTTTTTGGTTAATGTAATCCTTTGGAATGAAATAATAAAAGAGTTATGAATCAGAGTAGAAATCTAGTTTCACATAAAAAGAACTGAAGCAAATAAAAACACTACAAAAATTAGAATGAAATTGCATTCCAAAATATCTGAAGGGATCACTCCATATTAATTTTCAAACTGTATTCAGAAATTTTTAATGTAAATATTCAGTGTGTTGCAAAAATAAAAATCCAAATCATGGACTCAAGTGTGGTCCCTCGCTATAATTTTCATGGATTAAAAGGTTTTAGGAATTTTGGAAAAGGGGTCCAGCAGGCAAGCACTGGTAGTCTAATTTTTACTGGGCATATTAAATGATTAATGGCATTTGTTACAGTTGTTTATATTTATTTTAATTAGTCTTTATACTTAAGCATCTTGAATTCATCTGAGAATATTAACTGCCTATTACTTTCAAGAAGAGGCAGAATGGATACAACTTACTGCATATCTCCATATTGGGCTGAAAAGGCACAACTCAAAAAATAACAAAATTAACTCTGTAGAAATACAAAGAAAACAAAACAAAGAATTTCCACTCCCTTATGTTGTAGCCAGTGTAAGTGACTTCTTTGTAAGGCCAGGGTCAAAACGACTTAATTCTACGGGGAAAAAACTAATTTTAAGTAAATCTGTGTCAAATTCCCCAGCTGCATATACACTTTTGAGTATTGGCTCACGTTTCAATCCACATTCACCCCGGTTCTTTGGCCCGACTGTCACGCCTCGATTCTACCCTTCAAGTGAAATGAAATACCATTTTAGTCTTCTCTTCTCTAGGCTGTATTTCATTAGTTCCTTCAGTTCCCTTCATAAATCTTATTTTCTTTGTTTAAAATTATTTTGTTGCTCTCTTCTGGACCCTCAGTGATTAACATGAGACCACTAAATTAAATTTCACTCGTTACGCCCAAGTCTCTGCACCAAATTATTATGTTAATTGAACTCGTGCCTCAGGCTGGTCATCATGACTGAGCTGGAATATGTTATTGAGAAGTGAAAATTTTCTTTTCCATTATACCAATTATTGCTTGATCTTTTTATCATAAAATTCATATTTGCTTATTCGTCTCAGGATTATTATGAAAAGAAATATTAATGATTAACCCCTTGAAGTGTATCTGTGGCTTTCAAATGGTGAATTGAAGCTTTCTTTGTTTGTTGCATCTCTCTTTGAGAACATTTTCTCATTGTTTGAAATTCTCCTTCTGCCTGTCTCCTCCTCCAGATTTTAGGCTCCTTGAAGGTAAGGTCGCATTCACAGACGTATGTCCAGAGCAGAACATGAGCCAGCAGGCCTTCAGTGTCATTACTTAGATGATAAAAATGGGTGAATATCTGCATAATTCAAAGGACTCATTATCTTCTGAAATGTAAAAAGGAATAAAAATTCATATAATTTGCTAATTTTTTTAAAGATTTTATTTTTTTTTCCTTTTTCTTCCCAAAGCCCCCCCGGCACATACTTGTATATTCTTCGGGGTGGGTCCTTCTAGTTGTGGCATGTGGGACGCTGCCTCAGCGTGGCTTGATGAGCAGTGCCATGTCCGCGCCCAGGATTCGAACCAACGAAACACTGGGCCGCCTGCAGCGGAGCGCGCAAACTTAACCACTCGGCCAAGCGGCCAGCCCTATAATTTGCTAATTTTTATCGAGCATTAATGTGTGTCTGGCTGAATAATCAGGGGTCAACGTAAATGAAACAGGCCCTGCTTTATGCAGCTCCTGGATCTCTCTAACGGGAGAAACAAAAATTACAGAAGCAAAGACACAAATAAGTGTATACACAACATTTTGAGAAGTTCTCTAAAGGATGCTGTAGAGGAAGAGAAAAAAGCGTATGAGGTGGAATAACAGGTTCATCTAACAATTTTTCCTTTGACAATCCTTTTTATTTCTTTTTTAATTTGTCTGTGTGAATATACTCACATACCAGCCTACTAATGTTTTGTGTGTGCAGTTGACCACATAAGCTCTACCCTTAGAAAAATAATTCTAGATTCACCTCATTTTCTATCCGATTAAAATGCCCTTCAATTCATTACTTTATTTGAGGTTTGCTTACTAAGAGCTAACTAAATATGAGGGACTTTTCCAGTTCTAATTGTTTCTCTTTTATTTTCAACACTTCTTAAACGCGGAAGTTGCTAGCTATTGTGAAGCTTTTTCTTTCAAAGCTTATAATTTATTTTAGATCTCAATCTATGATCTGGAACTTGTGGACTAGTAACATAATAGAACTCAAAGTAACCAAGCAAGCAGTTATAATGTCCTTATTTTTCTCTTTTCTATGGAAAGAAGTGTTAATGCTAATTTTGTGCATTATGCATCGTAATGTCTTATCTTGAATATGCACAGTCTGTGATTCTCCCTCTAATGGAAAACCCCAGACCGCTTCCTTGATTCTTGGTACGAAGATATAAGTACTTCTTCAGACCAGTTGTAATTCAAAAGTTATTTAAAGTACTAGTCAATGATATAGCATCTGCCTAAATTGTACATAGGCAGATTGCATCTATTATATGCAAAGGGCTGGTGTCCATTCATCAGCGGGAGGAGGATGAAAAATTCAAGGATGAGATTCAGAATTTGAGATGCATACCCCAAGCAAAGGGGAGGAAGGGAGTTGGTCTCTGAGCCTTGCAGTAATTTCTTAGGTACGAGAACAGGCAAGTGGGTTCACAAAATAGCACCAACAGAGTATGCACGTCAACAATAAGTGGACTTTTGGACCTCATCCTCATGGTGTAATGAGACACCCATGCAGCCAGTAAAAGTCACAAGGTTCCAGGGTGCACTTTTATAGTCAGGATGATGCACGGACTGGTAATAGCTTCAGGAAGCTAAGTCAGCTGAGTAGTCTTCAAATTTCTAAGCTTCTTTTTTTTATTATTATTTCAGCTTTATTGAGGTATAATTGACATAAAATTGTAAAATACTGAAAGTGTACATTGTAGTGACCTGATATATGTATACAATGTGAAAGGATTCCCCCCCCCCATCTAGTTAATTAACACACCCATCACCTCACATATTTATCTTTTTTCTTTTTTTGGTAAGAATATTCGGTTCTACTCTCTCAGCAAATTTCAGCTATACAATCCAGTGTTATCAACTGTAGTCACCATGTTCTGCATTAGATCCTCAGACCTTATTCATCTTATAACTGAAAGTTAGTGCCCTTTACCAGCCTCTCCCTATTTCCCCCACTCCCTAGCTGCAGGCAACCACTTTTCTATTCTCTGTTTCCATCAGTTTGACTTTTTCTTTTTTTTACGATTCCACATAAAAGTGATTCCACACAGTATTTGTCTTTCTCTGTCTGACTTACCTCTCAGCATAAAGCCATCAAGTTGCATCCAGTCATCACAAATAGCAGGATTTCCTTCTTTTGCATGGCTGAATAATTGTCTATTGTACATACATACCCATCTTTAACTGTCATCTGTTGATGGACGCTTAGTTTGTTTCCCTATCTTGGCTGTTGTTGATAATACTGCAGAATACTGGGAGTGCAGACATCTCTTTAATATCTTGTTTTAATTTCCTTTGGATAAATACCCAGAGATAGGATTCCTGGATCATATGATAGTTCTATTTTTTAATTTTTTGAGGAACCTCCATATTGTTTTCCATAGTGGCTGCACCAATTTACATTCCCACCAAGAGTGCCCAAGGGTTCCCATTTCTCCAGATCCTCACCAGAATTTGCGACTTCTTGTCTTTCTGGTGATAGCCATTCTAACAGGTGTGAGGTGATTTCTCATTGTGGCTTTGATTTACATTTCCCTAATGATTAATGACGTTGAGCACCTTTTCACGTAGCTGTTAATCATTTGGATGTCTTCTTTGGAAAAATGTGTATTCAGTTCCCCTTCTCACTTTTAAATTGGATTGTTTGGTTTTTTGCTATTGAGTGGTTCTTTATGTATTTTGGGTGTTAACTCTCTATGAGATATGTGATTTGCAAAGAAATTAAAAGCATTTACATTGGAAAGGAAGAAGTAAAATGTCTCTATTTGCAGATGACATGATATTATATATAGAAAACCCTAAACTCATCACCAAAAAATTGTTAGAAGTAATAAACAAATTCAGTAAAGTTGCAGGATACAAAATCAATATGTAAAAATCAGTTACATTTCTATAGACTAATAATGAACTATCAGAAAGAGGAATTAATAAAACAATATCATTTGCAATTGCATCTAAAAGAGTAAAATACATAAGAATAGATTTAACCCAGGACTTCAAAGATCTATACAAACGAAACTATAAGACATTGATGAAAGAAATTTAAAAAGACACAAATAAATGGAAAGAAATACTGTACTTATGGATTGGAAGAATTACTATTGTTAAAATGTCCATACTACCCAAAGCGATCTCCAGATTCAGTGCAATCCCTACCAAAATCCCAATGGCATTTTTCACAGAAATAGAACAAACAATCCTAAAATTTGTAGAAACCACAAAAGACCCCAAATAGCCAAAGCAATCTCGAGAAAGAAGAACTAAGCTAAAGACATCATGCTTCCTGATTTTAAACTATATTACAAAGTGATAGTAATCAAAACAGTATGATATTAGCATAAGAACAGACACATAGACCAATGGAACAGAATAGAGAGCCCAGAAATAAGCCCATACATATATGGTCAATTTATTTATAACAAAGGAGCCAGAAATAAACAATGGGAAAAGGAGTCTTTTCAATAAATAGTATCAGGAATGCTAGACAGCCACATGCAAAAGAATGAAACTGGACCACACCATACACAAAAATCAGCTCAGAATGGATTAAAGACTTGAATGTAGGAGATAAAAACCATAAGACAATTAGAAGACAGGATGGGGTAAGCTACTTGACCTCAGTCTTGGCAAAGACGTTTTGGATTTGACACCAAAAGCAAAGGCAACAGAAGCAAAAATAAACAAATGGGACTATATGAACCTCAAAAACTTCTGCACTACAAAGGAAACCATCAACAAAGTGAAAAAGACAACCTATGGAGTGGGAGAAAATATTTGCAAGTCCAATAAGTTTTATAATAAAGTTTGCATAGGGAAGAAAGGTGTATGAGGGATCCACAAACATCTATTAAAGAACATGTATATTTTTATGGACACATAAGTAGAGACATATCTGTAGCTATAATATTTGCACAGATTTGTGTGTTTCACTTTTGTCCTGAGTACTACGCATTTATTGATACATTTGCCTCATATAGTACAAAGGAAAAAAACACAGACTTAGTTTGTAAATAAACGATTCAACTTCCTGAAGAAAAAAGTCACTTGCCATCTGATGATCGCAGATTTTTTTTCCCCATCTGTGGTCACATGAATTTAATGTGATTCTTGAGAATTCCAACCCAACAACTGCCTTGCTCTCCTGCCCTTTCTCATATTCATCCGCAGGTGAAGCCAGTCATTGCAGCTGGACAACTTTTCTGATGCTGAGCTTGGCCATTTCTCAACTGCTGCTTTTGATAAAAGACATAATCATCTGGGAAATATAAATGTAGTTTCTGGAAAGAGCTGAGTCCTTCTGAGAATGATTGCCTGGTGGGCCAAGTTCTGTCATCAGAAACTCACAGGCAGTTCACACTGGAATACGTGTTTAAGGGTGTGGGAATACGCAGGCGGATTTGCCCTCTGTGTTTAACTTGGCAGTCTTTCTCCTCACTGCTCACCGCATTGTTTTATAACAATGACATCTTCTTACATGGTTCGCATGATTAGGTCTTTAATAGAAAAACCTGCTGGTTTTCATAAGATTTGGGAAGAAGAGGATGGATATGGAGGTTGTTACAAGTTTTTGTCCGTTTTCAAATCAAGCAATAAATCTAAAAAGCTCTGTGTCCAACGTGAACCAAAAGTGAAAAAGTGCTGAAAAGTGTTCAAATTAATTTTCCCTTGCAATGGAAAAAATGCAAGTGCTGTAATATCAGCTTCTGCATTTTCATTTTAGCTCCCCAGAATCTATCTTCTCTCTCTTTCTCTCTGTCTCTCTCACATGAAAAAAATGATATGTTTTAATTTACTGTCCACTAAGTTCATTAATCCAATTCCTTTCTCAGCTTTGTTGCCAAACAGGGTCATGTTATCCAGATAAAGGAAAATACCATAGGAGAGAATGAGGTTCTGAAACATGCTGCAACATGGATGAAACTTTAAGACATTATGCTAAGTGAAATAAGCTAGACAAAAAAGGACAAATATTATATGATTCCACTAATATGAGGTCCCTAGAATAGTCGAGTTTAATCTTGCTTTCATAGAGACAGAAGGTAGGGTAGTGGTTACCTGGGGCTCAAGGGTGAGAGGAATGAGGAGTTCTGTAATGGGTACAGAGTTTCAATTTGGAATGATCAGAAAGTTTTGGAGATAAATAACAGTTTTGGCTATACAACAATGTGAATGTACTTAATGCTACTGAGCTGTCCACATTAAAATGGTAAATGTTATGCTATGTATATTTTACCACACAGAAAAGAGAGAGGGGGAGAGAGAGAATAAAGGCATAAGACAAATGAATATATTTTAGACCATATTCTAATTCCCTAATTTTGGAGAAAGGTAATTTTTTTAATTTTCCATTTTATCTACCTTTAATAATTAAAAATTAATGACCTAAACTGAATAAATAGTAACACCCTACTTACCAAGTCTAACATAACAACAATAATAAATCAAGAAAACCTAACTTTGAGTGTTCTTAAGACTTAGCCCTTTAAACAACGTATATCTAACAAAATAAATTACTAAGAATAAAATGAATGTTGCTAGCATTCAATTTTCCAGCTTCCATCCCCATTGTGTTTATAAGGGGGCTTTAGTAGGAAAATGTTTACTGTCAATCCAGAGAAGGAGAAGATTTAGAGAATGGTTTCCATGTGGTTGGTGGATGCTGAAAGAATAGAGAAGTATTTGAAGAGCTTTCTTGAAAAATTTCCGGAGGAATTGGAGTTTTATATGTTCCACAGGAAAGAGGACTGGTGCCAGCTCCCCCACAGTACCTACTGCAGTGGCACAATTCAGAGAGAATAAGTGTGTGGTGCGCCCGGAGAGGATGGACTGCAGATGATGATGTCTCACGAGTGTCAGAGTCACCCAGGCTTAAGGGGTGAATGGGCTCAAAGCAGAGCTTGCCACTAGTGACCATGCAGAGAAACCAGACATTCCTCCTCCAAGGCTTAAATTGCGTTAGCCCCATGACATTTACACTATTCTGAATAGAATGGAAGTGATATGTAAGACTGACTAAATCCAATTTTGCATAAGTCCAGGGAGCGAATTTTTGGAGTAGATTAAATCTAACTTAGAAAAATAAAAAGATTGTTACTTTTTTATGCTCTATAGCAGAGTATGGTTTAGGACCATGGAATGAGTTTACCTTCTCCTGAAAAAACTGTTATTAAATTTATAGTATATCTTATCATCAATGGTGTCTAACAATACTTTGAGAAATAGATTTGTTTTATTCGGAAATGGGAATCATAAAATTTATAAAATACCATCTTAACTTAGCTGACTATAAAGTCGCAATTTTGTGCAGTAACTTTTATTAAACCCATGTTCTTATTTTATTATTTTCCTTCTGTTCTATGAATTGTCCATTTTCCTGGCTTTATTGTTCTTCCTTGTTTTTACCTCATCTTTATTGTAAGTTATTGCCAATCGTTCTGCAAATATAGCAATATAAATGAAAGATAAATAAGCAAATATAAAACAGTTTATCACTAATTCCAAAAAAATATTATTTCTGTTGGTGTTTACTTCTGACAGCAAAGAATCCATGATTCATAGTCGCCATATATATATTTCTGTGACATTCTGCTATCCTTTTGGCCAGCACTTTTCTTCCTTTTTACTTTTCAATCCTTATTATCAGATCATACGTTTTGCTGGTTTTTTGAATTATTTACTTAAATAGGCTTATGCTATATTTGGAGCCCTTATTTTGTGGTAACATAAAGAGAAGACTGAAGTGGATTCACATCCGGGCACCACCACTTTTGAGCTGTATGACTTGCAGGTTACTTAACATCTCCCCAGCCTTAATGAGGGATTTCTCAACCTATGGACGCTGGTTTCTTAGGTTCCATATGTTTAGATCTTGATGAAACCATTCATGACTGTATGATATCATATATCTCTTATTTTCATTGAAAATCTGTATATTAGTGCTGCTTGTTACTTTTAAGGTTAACAAAAAAATTAATATAAATGTATCCTGAACTATTTGGATTACCTCTTTTTAAGTATCTGTTTCCTGTCCTGAGATGCATTCTCTCTGTTTTTGATTAGGATTGTTTTAATTATCCAAGTTTCATGGGAAAAAAAGCTAACACATTTAATGTGTAATTTTTTCCTTTGTGCCAGTTGAGTGGAAAAAAACCTGATGGTAGGATGTTAAATGGAAAAAATAGTTTTTCAGTCCTTTAAATGAAGAAATCTGGTATAAGAATTAGAGTAATATGCTGCACACAATAGTATAAACATCTTGAACTAGAAACAAAAACAAACAAAGAGTTATGCTGTAACAATAGGCACCATATTTATTTTCTCAGGCCCTGATATAGTTTCAGCTTAACCATATTTATGTATATATTTTATGTTTTACAAGTAAGTATATATACTTTCAAATTAAATTAATGTTAACTTGAATATTAGTGACTTCATAGTTGTTTTATAGATAGTTGCTTTGTTCTAATAGTTGCAAAATGTTTGTCCTCCAAGAATTAAATATAATTTTATTATTATATATATTTAAGTAACATGTTATGTAATTATTCACATCAACTCTGGGGGTGAACTAGAAATTTTTATTAAAAACTGCCTTGGTGTCCTCACCTAAAAACCAATCAAATACTCCCCGTCTGTCAGTGTCTGGTGAGGGTTGATTGATTGAGATGTAGTAGACAGTCAACACCAGCTCGCTCCCTTTACTTATTTATAAATATCACTTACTCTCCATGGCTTTTACTTCATCCTCTGTTTTCATAAGAAAGTCAATATAAACAAAACCAAATGTAGAATAAGATATGTTTTTAAAACATTAATGTCATTCTCAAGGTTAGGCTAAATTTCACCATGGTGCAAACCACTCCTAAACCCTCAGGGACTTTCTGTTGCCCATCACAGGTTGACTGCATGTCTGCGCTATGCTGGGACCCAGAGTGTCCTCTCACATGAGAAAAGAGAAACAGTGTACAGGACACTCAGTGGCTCCTGGAGCTCCTTCTCAGATATGGCACACCTCATGTCTTCTCTCATTGTGTTGACCAAAACAAGTTAATGGCCCCCCTGGCATCAATGAGGTGGAGAGACCCAAGGCTCCTCTATGGAGGGGCACCAAGGGGAGTTACCCACATGAGGGGCCTCCAAAGGGAGGCGCCAAATATTTAAATAATAATGCAAGCTGCTCCAGTTATTATAAGAGTTTATGACCTTGGCAAATGATAAAAAGAGAGCAAATAATTCTGTGTTATCTGCTTAATATCAGTAACAGGAGAATCAGCTAAAGGCCACATACAAAGAATTTAAGGATCTCAGGAAAAAAACACGCTTTATAAATTCAAATTTATAATTTCTCCTCATATCCTTGTTTTTAAAACTTTAAAAAGATAATTCGCTTCATTGAGAAATAATTTATAGATATGAATGGAAGGAGTTTCATTTAATATAAATTGTATATAAATTATGTTTTTTATGGATTTTGCTTAGGTAAAAATTGTATCCTTAAAAGTTTTAAGGGAGGTTCTTTTTTTGTTTTTTATTTGTTTCTCTATGGAATTCATGCTATTACAAGTTTTAAAGTTTAGGGATGATGGGATTAATTATTTTGAATAATCCTTTCTTTCCAGGATAAGACGATCAAAGAATCCTTGTATTATGGTGGAATTATTCCAGGCTTTGGAAAATGGAGCCACCAGTGGACAAGCATTCCTCGAAATCTCAAGGACACTCTAATTAGTTATTAAAGATACCAACTCATAAGAAGCTAGGATTTCAGCATGGATTATTAATTTTTTTAAGTTTTTCACTTAAAATCACGATAATGGTCTACCAAATTACCTTACACCTCTATTTCTTTTTGCCGCTCAGCTTCCTACTAATTTACTCATATAAATAAATTCCTACTAATGTATTTGTATTGGACAATTGGATCATTTTTCTATTCATTTTTTGGCTGGTTTTCTCTTTATTAGAATCTTGTATCATAAAAGGAGATAAAATATCTTCCATAAAAAATTTTAGAAGACCAAAATTTTTTAAATTTCTGACATTTAAATCTCAATTAATGTATTTAAATTAAGTACTATGCTTTGGCTCATTGGATTAAGTAGAAAATTGAAACAAAAATAGCATCCATCTTGAACTTGTTTGCAAAGCACAGCCCATTTTCTATGAATTGTATAGTATATGTAAGATGGCTCAGACTATCTGGGCTGCTATAACAAAATTCTGCAGACTGAGTAGCTTATAAACAACGGAAATTTACTTCTCACAGTTCTGGGAAGTTCACGATCAAGACACCAGCAAGGTCACGTTCTCTTTAGGACGCTCTCCCTGTTTCAAGCCTGCAACTTCTCCCCGTGTCCTCACATGGTGGGAGAGATGCAAGGGAGCTCTTTCATGAGAGCACTAATCCCATTCACGAGGGCTCTACCCTCATGCTTAAGCACATCCCAAAAGCCATCCCTCCTAAACCATCACACTGGGCATTAGGATTTCACCATATAAATTTGGAGGGGGGGTGGGGATACAAACATTCAAACCATAGTATAGCCAAATAGAATTTCTACCTAATAAATTTACAAAAAATATTTCATAAGGTCAAACTTCACAAGATTCTAACACAGCCTGTTTAAAAACATATAGCTATATAGCTCTTCAATCATTATCTTCACCATTTTGATACATTTCCTTTGATGCTGTCCTTCCAGTCCTGTAACATCGCCTTCTAGAGAGGAGCCTATGAGTGATCATGTGACATCTCTCACTACTTAACTGTTGGATGTTCAGACATAATTATTTCTGATAATACTCGATTTATGCTTCACAGTAATCATTTATCTGTACGGTATCTGAAAAAATATAATTTAAGCAGAAATAATGATAGAGATGAAACCGTGTTTTCAAAATATCAGGAGAAATATAAAAATCTCACTGGGATCCTCATCCCTAGTTAGCAGCAAGGAATTGATAGACTAGAGTGAGTTTCGAAAGTGAGTTTCACACTATTCATGACTTAGCTAATAGAACATTTTAAAACCCATTTTGATGATTCCAAATGTCTTCATATATAAAACGGCTTCAAATTCTCCCCAAATTTTCAACCCAAACAATGTTTTAATTTGGTCTAAAATTATAGTAAGTTATGACAGAATTTTCATAAGCAGTGCAAACAAATATCTGTGGCTCACAACTTCAAAATATTTGGAATTGTTATAAAACGTGAATCATTCAAAAACATCTATGGAGTGTTTAATACATGCCAGACACTCAACCAAGCATGGGAGATTAAGAAGTAATTAAAATATGGACCTTCCTCTTGGGGCTAATTGAGGCTCAGAGAAAAATATGTACTTAAAATCTGTAATTATATGATAAATGCAACCATACATATGTGCTAAACATGATGGTGTCATCCAGAAAGCAGTGATCAAACAAATTTTTCCGAGAAATTATATATATTAAGAGATGAGTTGAATCCTTAAGAGAAAATAAACGTTTTTCCAAGCAGATACAAAGAAGAAAGAATTTCCAGAGAGGATGAATGGCATTGCAGAAACCTGGAAGGGCAAAGCACAAGATGCATTTCAGGATTGCTAGTTACTTAGGCACTGTGAGGAATGTCAGAAGATGATGTGGTATGTGGGGAGATCTAGATCAGCTTCATGCGTGTGCTACCTGTGCAATCGCTGACAACCTCATGCTTGGAAGATGCCGTGATGGGTTTAATGCTTTTGTCACCATCTTGAAATTCTGAATAATTTATTAACGAGAAGCCCCACATTTTCATTTTTCCCTGGGCTCACAAATTATGTATCTTGTCCTGAGTGTGGAAATCTGCATCACAATTAAACGTAAATGCCATGTTGAGGGCCTGGGCTGTGTCCCGTGAGGCCCAGAGGCCATGGAATTGCTTTATGTAGGGAAATGATGTCGTGGTGATATTTCTCTTTTAGGAAGATGACCCTAGTGGAGAAATTAGAAGCAAGAACTCAGTAACAGAACAACAGCAACAGTCTAAGTGAGATGCGATGAGGGCTTGAACTAGGCAATGTTTGTGCAGTTGGCTAAGCGCATGTGGATTCAGAGATATTCCAGAGAAAAAATTGAAAGAACCTGGGTCAGTTATAGACAGAGGGAAAGCAAGAGGAGTCTATCGTTTCCAGCAAGTTGCTTTCACCTATTTTAACCGTTTAACGACCTACGTAGGGAAAGTGATGAGGATCCTCATGCTTTCTGATAATGCAGGCATCAAATGTATGCCTCCTTCTGACTGTTTGTCCACACGTGGCCCTGATGAAGGGCACTCCACACTGTGGGACGGTGGAAGCCGTGTGTATTCCGAATCCTAAAGGAACTCATACTTGTTCCAGCTGAGCTTTTAATTATTTCCAAAGAATAAGACAGAATTAGAGGTAGAGATGGAGTTAGAAATATAAACAGAAATGTATTATTTATAAATGATATGTATGAGTGGATAGATAGACAGATAGATGGGCAAAAAGTTAGAAAGATGGATGCAATAGGCAGATAGGAAGATAGGCAGATGGGCAGATAAATGGAATAGGTAGATGTGGTAGACAAAGATAGGTAGATTTCGGGGAATTTTGTTTTTACATTTCTTGTTAATGTGAACAACGTCCCTCTTCTACCAAAGTCAGATATACAAATACATCCACCTTTATTCTGCAGCCCAACCCCCGTAACTTAAATGCTTCCTTCCCTTGATTACCCTCTCTCTTCTTCATTATCGATATCTTCCTCCATGCTAGATGATCTACGTCAGCATACGAACCTGTAGTATTCTGAATCTTCCCCCTAACCATAGTGACATGCCTCAAATCCTTCATTGTCAATCATGAACCCTCGGCTAACTTTGCTGTTCATAGGACCCTCTTCTCTAACATTAGCTCCACTGCCCTGACTCCCTTTCACTCTTATGTGATGAAATATTCAAACTCAGAGCAACATAGGGGACATTCATATGCTCTCTACTCTGATGTCACAAATAATAACACAGAATAAGCCCTCTTTCCAACAGAATCAGAATTAGTAGTTAGTTAACTAATGGGAAAAGTCCATTATATTCAATAATTATGGAGAATTTTATATATACATATAATTTACATATATGTTAAAAATTACAATCTTAAAACATGTAATGAATTCATCAGATTTTGATATATAAGAAGAATCTTATGGCTGGGAAATTGGAATTCTATATCGTTTTTCTGGCATAAACTACTTCCAAAAGCAACCTCTACCACTTTTTTTCAAGCATAGTAAGAAGTTAAAGAAATTTTCAATATGATCTAAAAGCAGAATACATCTACATTTTCTATGATTTTTTTAATCTAAGTATTTTTGCTGGTTAATCCATGACTAATACAGTGGCAATACTTTAGGGGCTCATCTTTCTCTTTTTAAAGGTTTCAAAAGCATTCAACAAAACTTCCACATGAACACCACCATTATTTTCACACATAATATTAACTTATTTATTAAGTAATTGCATTACATAATTGCAACATGTACATTATGCATAAAAAGTTTTCTAAGATTTCTCAATAATCAAATGAATGTAAGAGGAGCCTTCTAGACACATATATTATGGTTTGTTTTGCATGTTAATCACTGTTTTCATGTAGCAAGTAGAGAATATTGGTTAATTAGGTGAATTTATTAAATAGTGATCAGTTAAGAAAGTCTTTAGTGTAATGATAATAGTTAACATAAATAAGAACTTCCTATGAGCTTTCAAATAAATTAATTCTCTTAATTCTCTCAATAACCATATGAAGTATGTTCTCTTATTATTCCCTGCTTTACAGATCAGGAAACCGACACACACAGAGGTTAGTATTTCAGTAAATGTTAGTAAGTGTTCTTTTGTGTTTGTTTGTCAATTTGTCTTTGATGAGAATCATAAGGAAAAGTCCAAGTCATAATAAACCAACCAATAGATATTTACTTTGCCAAGGCTTCAGTATGCCCCTAAATGAAAGTAAAGCAAAGTTTCTGACTATGTCATGCGATCTCATTCATTATTGTAGAAAAGGAATTTTCTTAGTGGTTGCTGGAAGAGGTCTGTGATCTGGGCCACATCCTCAAAGTGTGGATTTGTGTTTGATCTGAATCTCCCATAAACAAGAGAGGCTTTACTAGCCTTCTACTGCTTTTCTGTTTTAATTTCTTTTATGGCATGCTGTTTCATACCTTCCCCTTATAAATAATGCAGCCTCGGGTACAGTTCTTTTAAATCTTTCATGCTTACAAAACCATGAAAATAGATCAGATCATGTACAAATTGCTGTGTGAAGGTGCTTTTCAAGCTCTTGTCTTATAAATGAAATAAGATACAGGAGTTGATGCCTGTTCACATAAATAGAGACTATTGACAGTTAGAAAGTGGTTTGAATTACCGTGAAATTATAGAATTATAAGATAATAAATCTGTAAGGGCTTTGAGAAATCTTCTGTTCAAGCTGCCTGCCTTTAGGCAGGTAAACATCTGAAATACTTTATGAAAATATTTTTCTAGTCTCTTTCTGAATATCTCCAAGCAAAAAACTCCAAAATCCACCAGAGTACCTTTGAATGATTATTGGTTAAAAAATTGAAAAAAACCCTTTACTTATGTACAACCAAAATTGCCCCTAATTTGTATTAAATGACTATACATATTTTTTCACTCTAAAGAAAAACAAGTCTTTTCAAGTTTTTTCTTAGGGCTTCATTATTATCTTTTTGATCATTTTGTTACTTGTCACTGCTTCTTTCTAGATTCTTAGATAGTTTTTTAAATGGAATAGTCAAAATTGAAAATGTTAATAGTCAATTCTTGTAGAATAATGCGACACAGCAATGTTGTTGCTCAATCACTATGTGTTATGGTGATTTTGAATAAAACTTAATTGAATTTTGCTATTTTTCATATTTTCCCTCCCATTTTCATCTAATCTTAATGTTCCCACTTACATTAACAATAATTTTAGGATCTTTTATTCCTTATTTTAGAGATCAGGGACTATTTTTTCCTTTGACAGCACCTTAATTAATGTTTCTCGTGTCACAAAGGGTCAGTAACAATAAAAAGGGTTTTGCCATTTTTTTCCAACATGTAATTTTTTCCCGATATGTAATCACTCTTCCTTTTTTAGTATACTTTCAACAGTCTTATTTTTCAGAGTCTGTCATGATTCAATACTTTTTCTGTCTGTCATTAAACCCCATGAAACCCTTTCATGGCACTGTTTCCATATTCATTGAATTTGTCAGTTTAGGAATCTTGTCCTCCTTGAAAATCTTTAAAAATAGGATATTTTTGTGTACTCTAAGTGACAGAAGACTGTCCATTCATTGAGATAAGAAAACAAAGTAAATTTAGAAATGAGGTAGGTAAAATTTTATCATTTCTTTCAAAATATGATTGTGGAAAAAATTAAGACTCTGACTTGTGCCTCTTTTGTCTTTTGTAGCTATTTTGTAGTTTGGGTCTATTTGGTAACTGTCTGTGGTATGCGGATCTTACGAGTATGAAATATTTACGCAGATGAAGTATGGTAGCACTCTTGAACTTAGAATGAAGTGACCTCGTGGAGAACCTTTGAAGTGTATTATCAAACCTCTAACTTAGAAGGGAAGGAAATTGATACTCAATTTTCAACCACATATTGAAATAGGCAATCAAAATTTGGGGGTCTTAAAGCTGCGCTTTGAAGTTTAAGCAGATTACTGGAAGCAAATAAAGATCAGAATGTCTCTGTCCGTCTTAAAGCAACATGCAAATCAGCTGGACTTTAGAAATGCTCCTCAGAATAGTTGCCTCATATTCTGTTTGATTTCTTAAATTTTTCCTCTGTTTCTCAGTTTTGTGTTCCTCTCACGTTTTCTTATTTTCCATATCTCTTTTTATTCCCGAAGTAGTCTTCTAACCTCAGCATTCCTGGCTTGGCAGAGTCAACGCAAGACGTTCTGTCTCCTTACCTTCTCCTCAGACGGCCCCAAGAGGGCATTGTTCTGAGGAATTATAGTGACGTAGTGGGGGCCTCTGCAAGACCCCTCTGGTGTGGAGCTGGGCGTAAAATTACTGTTTAAGATGAGTTCCGTGAAAGGCAGTCAGCACAGTCTTTTTCACCAAGGAGTAAACAGACACAGTGCCCTGTCGAGCAAATATGGACCTCCATTAGGGACTGTCGAAATGCTTTCAGGGTGACCAGACCTCAGTCATGATAAAAAGTTATTTTTACCAAAACAAAAGGTTATTTATCTATTTATCTTTACATATTGTACATTTTACCTGTCCTTAAGATGCCCATCTGTGGGTTTATTGGAGCATAACATTTAAATGATTAGAATCTGCACTTGGAAAATAACGTAAAAAGAAAATTGTGCTACTGAAAGTGATATCACTCAATTAGCATTCTAATTCTTACCACATAAACTTAATACCATTCCTACTTCTGTTTTACCTTTTTTCTTGGTGTTGTTTGTCCCCACCCCCCACCCCCCAGAATTGACTTTCACAAGTTCCTGTTGAATATTTTCACACAGGTATTATACAGACACCAAAAATTAAATATATTCAAAGCTAAGTTCACAATTTTCTTCAGAAAATTCTCTCTCCGTCCTGTGTTTTATAGCTCAGCTAATGGCATCATCATCCATTGAAAATGTATTACCTTATAAGTTATTCTTATTTTGTTTTTGGTTCCCAAGTTAAAAATCCTGGAAAAAATACTATGTCAGATTTCATCAGGTGTACCTGGGGCCAACCAGATGTGGCCAAGACATGGGCTATAAAAATGTGACAGCCCCCAAAATTTGAAAGAGGGAAAGGAGTAGTGACTGATGTTTCCAGAAGGTGGGAGTGCTATCAGGATGGTAAAGCAATTAATGTCATCTGCTACTGAAATTGTGACAGATAAAGGTAATTTCACCAAGATGAAGAAAGCAGGAAGAGGGGAAGGTTTAAGAGAAAGATGGTGAATTTAGTCTGAGCTAAGTTGAATTTTCAGTTTCCATGTAAATACGGTGGGATGTCGAGGAGATAATTTAGAATTCAGGCATTAAAAATGGGGTTTAGGAGTTGAATTAGTGAAAGCCGTTCAATTTGCATGAACTAGATTGGGCAGGAAGCTTATGTAAATCCAGGATAGGGAGTGGCAGGGATACAGCTGTGCCTCTGGAACAACAAGAATCCAAAACACAAATGCCCTAAGGTCCCTCCATACCCATTCTTCATCTCTTTGTATGCAAATCATTCCATTTTCTTTGGCGGATTGTATTTCTCAAAGATGGCCATATCAATGTAGATCTCACCCTGCACAGTCTTTTTGTAAGTAAAATTGAGACTCTCCCATCAAAAGGTAAAGTCTACATTTCCTCTGCTTGACTCTGGGTGGCCCTTTGCAACTGCTCTGACCCAAGGGATGGAGCAACAGTGATCTTGCATTATTACAAAGGGTAGGTCACAAGTGATGATAAGACTTCCATGTGTCACTCTCTGGCTCTCTTTCAAAACACAAACCTTGGGAACTCTGAGCCAACCTGCAAGAAATCTGGTTACCCTGTGCCTGCCATGCTTGAGAAATTTGCCATTTTGGAGAAGGATGCAAGGAAACTCAGCTGTTTCAGTATTCTCAGATCAGGTTCCAGACATGTGTAACAAATCTTTAAGCTCAAAATCTTTTAAGAACCCAGCAATGGACGCCATCTTGCCCCAACTCACGAGGAATCCTGAGGCATCTTTGTCTATTCGCTTCCTTGGAAGTGGAGAAGGTCCCTGTCATTCCCAGTTTCTGCATCTTGTGAAGCATCCTGTTGCCCTCCAGTTATGTGTGTATCGAGGTGCTTGACTGTCTGCATTCTTTTCCTATTGGGACGGGAGAACAGGGTGGTGAGCGTGCCTTAGAACTTGAACAGTAGCAAGTTCCCCTTTAACAGGCATGGGATTTTCTGGAAATGCAGTTCTACTAAAATCTTACTTGGCTGTTGAATTAATTTCATTTTGGGGAATTTTTCCAGATAATATATAAAGTTAGAAATCTTGTATTGATACGTAAATTTGGATTTGGTTTCTCTCCTGGCTTAAAGCAATGGGCCTATAAGTTCTGCCTATTATTTAATATTTTAGTTTAAAAGTAGGTTGTTTTATTCTTCCTTGGCGCTTTGGAAAATAAGATACTTCGATGTGAAATAGAGCTTATTTTTCATAGAAGCCTGCTCCTGACTGTGAGGAAGGAGATGTGAAATTGGACTATGGAGATCAGAAGACATTCTCAATTTCTCTGACTTTTCCAAGATAGAAACTTTTAAATTTCCAATGCAGCACACTTTCTTATTGGGCAAACTCGTCTTTCACAACTCAGCAAACGTGATTTTTTTTTACCCTAAGCTGTCCCCAGCTATAGACATAAACGACCTCTCAACAAAGGTATATGCTCATCCATCCTGCTCTTGTCTGTCTTCTTTCAGATGAGTTAAATTGTATCTTTCTTATTATTTTGTAGCATCCATTAAAAACCACACAGAGTCGTCAGTTCTCATAGAGATTCAACCTCAGTGGGCATGGTAAATATCAAAAGATGTCCATTTTACCAACTAATTTACTTTCATAGCATGAAATACTATTTTTCCAGTCCATGAAAATGATAATAAATATTTGTAACAATAGCTCAGCTAACATTTCCTGATGGCCAGAGTTGGTGCTGTGTAATATAACTATATAAAACTATCTAATTTAGTTTACCCTACATCATGGGCTATGGGGACTGTTACTATGCCAATTTACAAGGAAAGGAACTTTGGCATTTCTGAGACTAGGATGAGCAGCCATACTGGTCTACGCTGGACTGAGGTGTTTCTCAGGATGGGGGCCTTTCAGTGCTAAACTTGAGATCCTCACTGGTTTGTTACTATATCAGAAGTTAAAGCAGAGTACAACTCAGATTTACTGAATCCAAAGGCCAAGAATATGACTACCATGCAATTTTACTTTTTATGGGATATAAGGATAGTCGTTCCTCCCCCTTCATTTGGAATTCATCATTTCCATAATTTTGATCCTCTCCCTTGAAATTTCCTAACTCCAGAAACCAATTTCTCTCTCAGTCAGGATTTGTTGTTGCCAGTAATCAAAGCCCAACATTGGCTAGTTTAATTCAAGGAGAAAGTTTTGGCATTTAATCCACATTTTTAAATGCTAAAAAGAAATTTATATAATACCTAAGACTCATAAAAAATTTTAATTAGGCATTTTAAAGAGCAGTTTTATATCCATTGGGGTCAACGCTTTTCCTATAATAGTCAAATAAAAACCAATTTGAATCTCCAAATTAGTATTGACTAAACCCGCAGTGCTGTTGCTCCATATTTCTAAAAGTTCCCAGTCAATGCTTACAATCTCCCAGTTCTTGTTTTGAATCACGGCTCAGAATCCTACTCTGAGATTCTCTACCTTGAAACACTGCAGCTTCCTCAGTGCTGTGAGAGAGAAAAGCCAGCGGGGGAAGATGATCCTCATTGCCTCAACCCAAACTCTGACAGTGTTAGTGTGACTGAAGCTGGCGAAGGGCAATTTTGACACATGATGATGAGATCTGACATCATCGCTCCAGAAATCTGTTGGACGTATCTAGTCCAGTAGGTCCCCTTCCATCCCCCAAACTTTGCTCTCAGCTCCAATGTGCTTCTGAGTGCTACGCCCTCTCATTTCAGAACCTCCTTCCACATTCCCTCTCCCCTCAGGCCCAAAGGCCAGATAGAGCTACAAATCAGTTATACTTCCACGATGATACACCCAACGGAGAGCCCTCCTTATCATTATTCGGTTGCTTGATGCCTCACCATCTGTCTGTCACACCAGATTATGGTCTTTACCTTTACATATACAAATGTTCAATAATGGATTTTCCAAATTAAAACCAGTCATCACTCAAAGTCATACCCTGCTTCCTACCATTTGAAAAAGCAGCTACAAGAAGCATTTTAAGACAGATTTTTAAGAATTCCTATAACAGGAGAAAGACCAATTGCTGTGACTTTGGTGAAAGCATCTGGAGGAAGGAAAGAAGCGAGATCAGACTACACTTTCAGGAGGCTCGTCCAAGATAGAAAATACATAGGTTTGGAATCAACTAACTGGGGGCAGAGTTTTATTCAAGCGTTTTTGTCCTTTTCTTGTTTCTTTGCTTTGCTTTGAAGGATACGGGAGATTTGAAGATGCTTCTTAGGTCAGAGGAAGACATGGAAGTAAAGGATTTGTGACAGGATATATGCAAGCAAAGGAAGGAGAGAAGGGCTTGGTGGGAGGCAGCGAGTCACCACATCTGTCTAGAAATCAGTCGTTAGTTTTCTCTTGAGCTCAACAGTTCCAGGATAGGAGCAGAGAAATGGAAAGTTGATTCAGGAAACAGACTTTGTAGAGCATGTTCAGCAAAATTGTGAGGGAAGTAAGGGGATTTGAAAAAGAGGAAAAAAAAATAAGGGCTCACCTAAGGTGTACAAGTAGCATAAAGAAGAAAGCAAGGCCAGGACCAGTAAACTGAAAGACAATGAAGAATAATGAGACTTGAAATTCCAAGGCAATCAGCGTACACATAGTGAGAAGAAGAAAAATCAAAAGACATGGAAGGAGAGCAGACAGGTGTGGGATGTCCAAGTTTAAGACTCAGAAGGTAGGACGCCTAAGGACAAGAGACGGAATAGTATTTATGCATTCCATTTTACTTGTATGTAAATGTCTAGCTCCTAGAAGAATGACATGATCAAGAAAGCTTTATTGAATGAAATTGATTTTATCGAATTTTAAAAGAGAAACAAGAAGACATTACAATTATAGAGTAATGCTTTAGAATACTCCTTTTGAACTTTTTTTAAATCAATAAAGTTCAAAATTAATTCCTCTCATCTGAATCAAATGTTTCTACAAGTGGTACAGTTTTACAAATTGAAAAATTAACACACAATAAGTATATAAGGTAAAATTTCCTTAACCGGAAAAGAATAACCCTGGGTTTGACATGATCACTCTGGAGCAAGAACCCCTGTCTAGACTCACACATTCCACCTCAGTATAGAATCTATAAGCCATAACCCTGCAGTTTACTTCAATGAATGAACCCTAGTTTTTAATAAAATTATTTTTGACTCACCTTTTAAAATCACTGTACTGAGTGAAAAAATTTCCCATTGGTCTTATGGCCTATTAATGTAATAAAATAATTTGAAAAGGCAAATACAATCAAGTATTTTATTTGTTAGGACACTTGGAGCTGCAAGTAACTTTGAGACGCAGGAAGCATCCTGGAATTTTTCAGAAGTCTTTAGTGAATGGAATGTGTTTTGTAGAACACATTATGTATATGAAAAAAGTGTATGGAAAAAGCAAAAAATGCAATTGGACTGTACAAAAATGTCAGAAATAGAGAGTGGTCTGACATCTGAGATAAAGTATTTTGGAATGTTGGTTGATTGAACATCCACAAAGGGTGAGAACAAGAGAGGAGCAAATAGGAATATCATTTCAGATGGAGGAATTTTAACTGACTTAGAAGATCTGAGAAATAAAAATTCTAAGATAAGAGTAGGGAAAGCCAATAGTTGATCTTTTCTTCAGAAGAAAAACCTCTACAGGTTTAGGAACTGACGTCTCTAGATGATGCCTGAGCTAAGAGTGAAGGGATACAGGGAAAGTCCGAAAATGAGGATGATTGTTTGAAAGCTATTTAAGAACTTAAATCCTTAGATCCCCTTCCACACTTCACTGCTTGGTTTCCCTCCATGACCCCAGTAGAAGTCTAAATATTTATTCCCAGGATACGATAAGAAAGAATGCTAATGGACTGGGGACACCAAACACGTTGAGGGTCTTGATATCACACCAAATAATTTAAGAGAAACTCTCAGAATTATAGGACACATATTTTCGGGAATTTCAAGGAATTAGGAGGTCCAACACAGGAAAGAAAGAAAAGGGAATCTCTAGGGTGATTATTGAGGAAGATTCTATCATGATAACTTTGCAGCAAGTGTCAAAGGCAACCTGTTCATTTTAGATGCATTTGTCACAAGACGGATATGTTGAGGGCTCTCCTCACCCTGCCTTTATCATTACATTATATTTGTAACAAGGAAGCTCCTAGAGTTTGTGTTCAAACAAATGCAAGGCCAGTAAACGCAGGGACTAAATAATGACAAAGGAGAGCATAAGATCCAGAAAACAAAGACTCCCACTTAGGGAAAACATGAAGGCAATTTTTCTAGAATGACAGGGAAGGAAATCTTGTGACAACGAATTTGTGGCAGGCTTAGAGAGCAACAGAAGTGGACAGAAGTAGAATGGAGTTTTCTGGGAAGATGACTCCAAAAAAGAGAGTGGAACAACCAAACTGCCTGATGTTTTTCTTGAGGAGGAATTCACTGAGAAACAATTGGAAATAGGGAAAGAAGTTACAAGGAAAAGTAGCAAAGGAAAACAAAGAAATTATTGACTTTAAGAAAAGCACACCCGTGCTTGGATGGCTATTATGAACAAAATGGAAAATAGCAAGTTTTATTGAGAATGTGGAGAAATTGGATCCTTCATATGTTACTGGGGGGACTGTAAAATGGTGCGGTTGCTGTGAAAAACAGTTTGGCAGTTTCCCAAAAAGTTACACGCGGAATTATTATATGACCCCGCATTTCTACTACTAGGTATATACTAAAAAGAATTACAAACAGGTACTCAAAAAAATGCTTGTACATGAATGTTCACAGCAGCGCTATTCACGGTAGCCAACAGGTGGAAACAACCCAAATGCCCATCGATGGATAGAGAATAAACAAAATGCAATACACACATAGAATGGAAGGTTCTTGATCCATGAGAAGGAATGTAGTACTGATATATGTCACAACTTGGGTAAACTGCAAAAACCTTATGCTAAGTAACAAAAGAATCCAGACACACAAGATCACATATTGAGTGATTCTATTTATCTGAAACGTCCGGAATAGGTGAATCCACAGAGGCAGAAAGCAGATTTGTAGTTCCAGGGGCTTCCAGAAGTGAGGAATAGGAATTAATTGCTAAATGGGTACAGGGCTTTCCCTTAAGGCCATAAAATGTTTTGGAACTAGATAGAGATGGTGGTGGCACAACCTGGTGAATGTGCCAAAGCCACTGAATTGTGTTCTTTGAAATCATTAATTTTATGTTATGTGAATTTCGCCTCAATTTTAAAAAATGAAGAAGAAAAGAAAAGCAGAAAAACAAGAAAAAAATGTACTGATGGTGTGCTACAATGTTAAGCATAATCGTAATTTTTGTATAGGTATAAATTATAGGAAGCCAGTAGAAAATTTCTAAAACTAATGATTAGAAGGGGAACAGAGTGATTATTTTAACTAGAAATATGAAGATGCATAAATATGCTAGAACTTGAAATCTCTCTCTCTTTTGGGAGAACAACTGGGGGGAATATGGAGGAATGGGACAGAAACTGCTAGATTTTGCTATAAGCTTTTGGTAATATTTCTATATAATTCTACATAATGCACATGTATTATTTTGGTAAATATAATACTTAATATTATGTTAAATATTAACTAATTAACTATGAATGTAGCAGTGATAACGTTGACTTCATGATGTTTTCAAACTAAGACAAAAGAAAAACAGTATGAAGTTATCTCTTTTGAAAATGGTTACTATCCTTAATATGCAAAGAATTCTCCTAAATAATGAAGAAAAAGATCAACAGCCTTTGGGAAAAATTCAAAACAGTGAACATGCAATTACAAACAAATTTTAAAACTCATTAAGCTCTGAAAAGCTTCTCAGTTTCTCTCAAAATTAAAAAATAAAAATAAGTATTTAAGGTGGGAAAACATTAAAATAATTAAATTGTTAATTCACAATTTTTCAGTAATGTAAGGCCATGACACTTTTTGGAAGACTACAAAATAGTAAAAATTATTTTGAGAGAAACTGGCTAACGTCTATTAAAACTTTTAATGCCTTCAAATTCTAAACTAATTTCTAAACTGAATCTCAGTTACACATGCGATCTCTTCTAACAAAGTTCCACAACTTCCTTAAAAGTCAAGGTCCTTGCCAATGCACTCTCTAGTAGATAAACTTTTAAGTATAAAGATGTCCTTTTCAGTATTATTTGTGACAGGGTACTGATTTAGTTGTAGTCAGTCATTGGATAGACAACCACTATAAGTGCTAAGCAACCACTATAAGGCAACTACGAAAATAAAATTCATATACCAACAATGGGAAGACAGTGCAAAAAGCAATACTCATCCACCCAACCTTTGTTTGTTTGTTTTTAATTTCTTACCTCATGTCCTCCTGGTTGAGACAGCGTCTGCAGATAGAGAAGTTGGGCAAATGATCTCAATTTTACACCTGAAGTTTTAGGTACTGGTCTTCTATAATCTCAAAAGCATAAAGAGCCTTTTTAGGCAAACTAAAATAATTTTTTGGAGAATTATAAGTTTTTAAAGTTACATAACCAGTTTATAATAGTTACCAGACAAAGAAATAACAATTTGGAACAATCTTTTTTATTAAACTTAAAACACATGCTCAAAACAGCCATGATTTGCTTTTTAGTGCTCTTTCAAAACAAATCTGCTTTCCCTTGGAAATGTAAGCCAACGGAATGAAATGCTTTTCTTGGTCAGAAGCCTTATGTAACATTTCAAGCTTGTCCTCTGTTGTGCACCCAGCCCTGTTACAACACAACTGTCCTCTTTCGTTCAAAGTCTGTATCTCCTCTCACTCAGGAAACCAGCCTTGAAACAACCTAAGACAGCTCTAAGGGCTGGGACTGTAGGTGAATTTAGGCTGTTTTGACTTTTAAAAGCTGAACTCGATGTTGCTTTACAGAAAAGCTTTGAATTTCAGCTCATTCTCATAGGCCTCCTGTATTTAGTTATGCACAAAATGAAATAACTAGACAAACTCTCTTATCGGTGTTGCTCCTGGAATCACCCAGGAGTGTGTGTGTGTGTGTGTGTGTATGCAACTAACCTTCAATGTAGTCCCCATCCCTCAGTGTTTCCTTAGAATAGAAAAGATAGGTAAACTGATATAAAATGAGTCTGATTCAACAACATCGTTGATCTATCCATTGATATCAATATTCCATTCACTTTCAGTGCATCTCCATTCTCCTGGCAACCAGCAGGATTCAGTAAGGGTGTGCCTACGACTTCCCAATTTTTACAAAGCAATATGCGTTTTATAATTTCTCTGCTTCATATATTCCACGTTCAGTATCATCTCAGAATTGGTTCCTCACTAATTGAACATTTCTTCTTGATTTTAAAGGATCTATAACTCTTCTAAATCACTAGATATGTTTGTATAAAATATAGATTATTTTTAGAAAGCAACTGATCAGTGTACTCTTCTGCACAGTGTAGCTTTCTATCTTTCTTAATTTAATTTTTTATCCATTAGAATACAAATTTGAATAGTGATCTCAAGAATTTTCTTATTTATTTCCAAGAGGAAAAAGCCATTAAGAGTTAACACAGTTATAGAGCAGTGTGGGAAGGCAAAGACCATACACATTTAAAGGAATCCATGAAATTGTTAACAACATTTGAGCAGATTCCATAAGCAGTCTTGGTAACTTGGAGACCTCAAAATGTGTCCGGATTTTAAATGTTTGAGAGTGGATGGCTGCACAATCTAAATGTACCATGCGTTTGCCAACACTCTCATTTATATGAGTTTATTATGATTCAAACCTGTTTTTTCAGTCCACAATCTACTCACTATTTCTTGAGTTGTGGAAAATTCAGTTTTATTTCTCAGGAATTTATCAGTTTTGTTACCCTACAGAATGAATCCTTGAATAATCTGCCAAGTTCTCTCATTTCAAAACAAATTGTTTTGTTGCAAAATATTTTGGCACTTCCTCTCCCGTATTCTCATCGCTTTTTATGGATGTTATATATTACATGTATATGCAGCAGTCATTTTAATAATCATATGTCAGTGATTTGTTTTACATAATTTAATTTGCTAAAAATAAAGGCTTTAAAAAATAGGTTTGATCCCCAGGATTTAGTAGTCCTTTTTAAAATTTCATCTACTTGTATAACTATAAGGAAAATGAATACCAAAAGCATGTATTTTTGCTGGCCAGATGTGGGAGTGTGGTGGAGATAAGCTTATTGGTATGGTAAGGATTTCCATTATTTTTCTTCAAATACTTCACACATGCACTTTACTGATAATAAATCCTTAGACACTTAATAAGGCAAAATTTCAATTGAACCGTTTGTGAAACATACAGCTTAGTTATAAATTCTGACATTGGTTATAATGTAGAAATCATTGATTTCACTTCCAAACATTACTAGAAAGAGTTTCCAATTTAAATAAAGATCTAGTTTAGACTTTTCACTTATCTAAGTGTTGGAAGTGCTAAACAAAACAAAAACCCTGATTCTGATTAATGTTTTTGTGTTTGAACGCTGTTTCTGTAAGACAGCGATTCTGTTTGGCAGTATACTCAGAAACATCAACATCATCTGAAACTCATTAAAATTCAAGTTCTGGGGCTCTACTCTAGACCTACTAAATCAGAAATTCTATGAGTGGGGCCCAGAAATATGTACTTTTAAGAGCCTTTCATGTAATTCTGATGCAACTCCAGATTGAGAAACACTATTGTAATAGAGTTCTTAAAATAAATTCTAGTTTTCTAAATATTTGTTAGAAAGCTTACTGGAAAAGATGTACTGAGGCGATCCAGTGTCACAAAACTAAATTCATAGCTAGCTTTGTTACCGAAAGTATTCCATCACCACCACTGTAGCTCCTGAGAAGATGAGTGTGTGCTATGTCAGAAATTCTATTTACAATGCTTGAACTGATTCACTGAAATGGAAATTTTGAAGTTTGCAGACCATTACATTTTAAGTGAGACAACTATGGTAATGAAAGATTGGCCTATAGTTTTTAGATATTTCAAAATGCAGATTGCTTTTTATATGCATGAAATTCATTAGTTTTCCTCAGAGCTATAGAGAGGTTGAGAATGCATTACCAGTTTCAGGCATCTTGATAAATTTTAATAGTGGAATTTATTAACTACAAAATGCTTTGGTCCAAAAATATATTTCATGCCAAAAATGAACATGGGAGCTACATTTCCTTCTCATCGTTTCTCAAAAGCTGATTCCTTCCCTTCTCTACATATATCATATGTGCATCATAATTTATATAACCAATGATTCTATCGCTCTTAAATCATTTGTGTGCCTTGTGGCAAAATAAGTTGTGGAAAAGAAAATAGATTTTCAATATATTAAGGTAATTCCATCTGAATCTTTGATCCTATTAGTAAATGAACTTCCAGTTGAACTGAATTTATCTCTAGCTGTCTCATTTCATTCTTCTGGAACAGAGGTGAGAAATCATTTACGTAAATCTGCATTCTGAAATTGACATCACAGGGTAGTACTGCTTTTACTAACATATAACTACTAGTTTTTAGCACAACAATGATAATGTAAATTAGCTTAATGCATATTCTCGCACCAAACAGTGAGCCTTTGTCGAATAAATTTTTCATGTTTTTATTGGGTAAAAGAGTTACAATTTCAATATATATTTTCTTAACTTCTCTAAATCTTTACTCTAAAGTAGACATAACACATCCTGCCAGGATTACTGTAAAAATTGATGGAGATCCTGGTATGCAATGAGTATGAGTTATATAAGTGCATTAAAAAACAGCTTAAGTAGATCACGTAATTCTGACAATGATAATTTGTAAAATAATAAGGAGTGAGAATATGCAAATGTGTAAGATAATAGGACAGATAATCTACTAAGCAAGGCAAAAAATATGTCTATCAAGAAATAAGCAATGTGTCTGGGAAAGGCAAACAGATATGTAATAGTGCTAAACATAAATGAGAGAAGGAGACCAAGAAAGTTTGGAGGGGAAGACGAAAAAATAAATACGGGAAATAGAAATGAAAAATGGTAAAAGAGTGTAGGTGTGAATAACTGGTAGATGATTGATCAATATTAACTTATATTAGCAAATGACTTAAAAATATTTGCTAAGTGACTGCATGGCTACCAAGATGTGAGATTCTGTGGATGTTATGTCTCAATGGAAAAGGAAACAGTCAGAAGGCAACTCTAGTGTTTATTATTTGAAGATGAAAGGTTTGCCAGCTCTCAGCCATTTGTGAGGTCTCTATTTTTAAGCCTTTCTTTTCTGTTCTTAAGATCTTTGGGTTGATCTTATTCCTCTGTTTGGATTTCTTAAAATAAATAAAACAATCACAAACAGCCAACCTTACAAACAAGAGACTTGCTAAGGTGATCAGAATAGGATAGTGTTACATCAAGTATACAACGTATTAGTTGTAATCAAGGTGGTGGTGTTATCCCTAAATATCTATTTTTCTGCTACTGTTGAATAATTGCTAAGGTCTATGTTTGCCTAATTCTCCGTGTGGTGGGCAATCAATTGAGCACGAGAGGTCGTGTCTTTGCTGGCTGAAGAACACCTGGATCTCAATCCTCTTCGTGGTTGACTCGGAAGGTATTCTTATGAAGTCTGTGTCTCAACAGCATTTGTTTGAGCAGAACTGGACTTGCTATTCAAGCTCAAGGTGATCTGAGCATGTGATCTGATTGCTCTGCTCATCACTTACAAGCAAAGAGAGGGAAGGGAAGTCATCTTTTGGCTGGACAGCAGGCATCAGAGAATACCTAAAATACCTTAATCTGCTACACAGTACCCTGGGGATATCCAGTGAGCAGACAAATAACATGGAAATGATTACTTCTATCGGATCTGTACCTTTACCTTTGATGGATAAAAAAGAGCAATCTTTGGTCCGAGGCATGCGAAGATTGTCTATTAAAATGGCCTATACATTAAGTTAGGGGAAGAGCCCACTGCAATGATGAGATCTCTAGGAGAAGAGGCAGGGTGGTAGGGCAAGAAAGTGAGGAAGAGTGTAAAACGAGTGAAGTAAGCTTTGAAATAATCTTGTTTTATCATTAGAGAGTGCTTTGGATGTAATTAACATTAAATTATGGCTTAACTTTCTCCATTTTAACTTTATCCAGAAAAAGAATGGAAACAGTTGAAAAGCAAGCTTCAAAGTCTTTGTATCTGGGACTGGCCCAGTGGCGCAGCAGTTAAGTTCGCATGTTCCGCTTCAGCGGCCCAGGGTTCACCAGTTCGGATCCCGGGTCCGGACATGGCACCACTTGGCACACCATGCTGTGGTAGGCATCCCATATAAAATAGAGGAAGATGGGCACAGATGTTAGCTCAGGGCCAGTCTTCTTCAGAAAGAGGGGGATTGGCAGCAGATGTTAGCTCAGGGCTAATCTTCCTCAAAAAAAAAAAAAATTCCTTGTATCTATTAAAAAGGCTGGGAAGATAGTGAACCAAGGGAAAACTCTTCTGCAATTTATCCACGCCACTGAGCGGGTTGGAAAATTTCTCTAATCCTCAAATTCTTCGGTTGTACAATGGAGACAATAATACATCCAGATTTACTTGATTGCTGTGGGATAAACTGGTTAATAGTGTAAAGAACTGAGAACGGTGCCTGACAATAAGTATTTAATGAATGTTTGCTATTATTACTTTTCATCTACTCATATCTTCAATTCATGACTTACTCAATACATATAATGGCGTGCTCTGCCAATGCGCCAGATACTTTTGTCTTTGGGTAAGTTCCCTAGAAAAGAGACTAGGATTAAAATTTGCATCCAGGAAGTTTATTCGGGAGTGCACTTAAGTGTTATATTATGTGGGGGTGAAGCGAGTAGTGTTGGACAGAGGGAGCCAGATATATTACTGCCTGTCTCAAGGCCGTAACAGCATCCTGTGGTTGGTCCTGACGATCATAGTCAATTACCCCTGTCAGATGGGGACTCCATTTCTTTCCTGCTGGTCCCTTGACACAAGGAGGCTGAAGCGACCAGTGTTAGCCATAGCTCAAAGTTTGGTGGAACTCTTACTGCGTTCCCCGGTGGGAAGTCTTCTCCTTCTGAGGAAAAGGAACTCTAAATCCGAAGAACCTCAAGTTTCATCAACAAGAAGGTCAATTAGGTCACTGTTAATAATTACGTAGGGCCCTTCCTACTTCCAGTCTTTGGTTGCTAGATCCATGTACCCATGGGGACACCATATGAAATAATATTCATCAATTTAGAGTGTATATCGTTTCATGGAAGATGGGGCCCCATCCACACAGGGTGCCAGCTCCACACTGAAGCCCCAGCTGGGCCTTCAAATGGCCGTTCCATTGATCTCTCAGGCTGGCCGTTTCTGAGCGGTGAGGTTTGCAAGGGTACCAAAGGATCTGTCAGTCACATACCCACTGCAGTGCCTCTGCTGCCCTAAAGCGGGACCCATGATTTGATCGGATATTGAATGGGATACTGTGTCAACAAGTCAAATGTTCTAAAGAGTAGTTCCAATACCCTACAGCCTGTGATCCTGGAGCAAGCAGAGAACCTGCAGGCAAGAAAGGTAAAATTCTGTGCAAAAACATATGTCACTCCAGTGCAGAATGAATCTCTGCCTCTTCCAGGAACAAAAGGGTCCAATGTCATTAACCAAGTGCTTAGTATCTTCCAGGGATGGTACCATATTAAGGACTCACATTTCTTCCACTGGTGGGCGGACTTTCAGCTACAGAAGCCTTGAAGAATGGGAACTCATAAAGTTGGTCCCATGAATAACCTCTATCCTTTCCACCATAACTGCTCTATTAAGCTGACCATTTGCCACGCTGGAGCTGGCCCATGTCAACGAGCAAAGTCACTCTGTCTACTTGGTTGTCCAGAGCCTCTCCAGGGAGTATGCTTTTTGGTTGATGCTAACATGTGAAGCATAGATCTTCACCCTTCATGACAAAACCCATATGTCCATTTCCAGATTCCTTCTCTGGAACTCTTGATCCCTCCAGGCCTCTGAACAACCAGCCAAGCCATTAGTCACTGCTTATAAAACTGTATATATTCCTACTTGAAGCCAATTCTTTTTCCACACCAAGTAGATGACGAAATACACTTCCTAAAGTTCTGCCTCTTGACAGATTTCCCTTCACCGCTGTCTTCGAGCCCCTCCTGTGGGGCTCTAGTAGAGCAGCAGTCTGTATATTGGTCAGTCCACATAGACCAAGCTGAACCTAGGAGAACCAAGATCTGAATTTCCATATTCTGTTGGCTCACCGTAAGAAACCCTCCCATGCAGCCATAGGTATGAACTGAGGGAGAGATGTCTGTGCAACAACAGTAGATGCCATGAGAATCCAGGGCAGCTCAGTGTACTAGTGCCTTCCGACCCTGCTCGTGCCCAGTCTAGTGTACCGATCGCATCTTCCCTATGTTCCTTCAGAGGTTGCCCAAGCTCATGACTCAGCAGCTGTGACCGAAACTAGCCTGCGATTGGCACTTGATGTCCTGTGGTTAGGCACTCCATCTTCGTGAGATCCAGGAGCAAGCCAGAAGCAGTCTCATACTGCCTTCCTGATACAAACTGAACTGGTTTATTTGCCATTTGTATGTATCACTGAATTTTGCATTTAGGGTTGTGGAAATTGGCCTACAATTTTCCTTTCTTGTAACACTTTGTCAAGTTTTAAAATTAAAGTTATTCTTGTTCATATTCTCTCCAGGAATTTGTATCATCTCTTCCTTAAATATTTGGCAGAACTAGTTGCTGATGCTATCTATACTGGAGCTTGCTCTCTGGGAAGAGTTTTCATTATAATTTTAAGTTATTTAATTGCATAGGATTAATCAGATTTTCTAGTTATTTTCAATCCCTTTAATAAGTTGTATTTTTCCAGGAATTTGTCCATTTCATCAAAATTTTCAAATTTATTTTCATGAAGTTCTTTAAAGTATCCTCTTTCAGTTTATGTAATGTGTGTAGAATTTTGGTGATGTCTAGTTGACATTGCCAGTGTTGATTATTTGTGTCATCTTTTTTCAACTAGTTTCTCAAGGGTTTTATCAGTGTTTTTGAAAAATAAAACTTTGCATTTGTTGATATTTTCCCTTTTTTTTTTAAGATTGGCACCTGAGCAAACATCTGTTGCCAATCTGTTTTTTTCTTCTCCCCAAAGTCCCCCAGTACATAGTTACATATTCTAGTTGTAGGTCCTTCTGATTGCGCTATGTGAGACGCCACCTCAGCATGGCTTGATGAGTGATGCCATGTCTGCACCCAGGATTTTAACTGGTGAAACCCTGGGCTGCCAAAGAGGAGCATGAACTTAACCACTCAGCCATGGGGCAGCCCCTGGTATTTTTCCTTTATGTTGTTTTCCTTTTCACTAGTTTTACACTGATCTTTATTATTTACTTTCTTTTAATTTCTATAGGTTTAATTTGCTGGTATTACTCTAATTTCTTGAGATGAATACTTAGTTCATTGATTTTCAATCTTTTTTTCTAACATATGTACTTAGGATATAAATTTTCCAGTAAATGCACCTATCATTTATCTCAAAACTTTGACTTTTTAAGTTAATATTCAGTTTAAAATATATTTTAAATTTTTATTGTAACTTCTTTGGCTCTAAAAAATTTTTGCCACAAAGGAAATTTCTGTTTTGGTTTGCCTGAAAATGCCATTTGTTTTGCATTTGTTTATTTTATTTTCATTTGTTTCTTTTGTTTTTCATTTGTTTATTCTTTGATTGTTTTATTGAGGCCATACTGGCTTATCACATTGTATAAATTTCAGGTGTACATTATTGTTTACCACTTTCTGTATAGATTGCATCGTGTTCACCACCAATAGTCTAGTTTCTTTCTGCCACCATATGTATGTGCCCCTATATCCTTTTGCCCTGCCCCCAGGCCATTTCCCGCTGGTAACTACTAATCTGTTCTCCTTATCTATATGTTTGTTTATCTTCCACATATGACTAAGATTAGCCAATATATTTAAGAATATTTTCCTGAAGACAGAATTCTGGGTTAGCAGTTTCTAATTTCAATACCTTGAAAATATTTGATTTCATTTAGTCAGGCTAATTGTTGCTCATCATGGGTAATCTTTCTTCTTTTTTATGGATGCTTTAAAGATCTCTTTTTGTCTTTGGTTTTTAACAGTTTTGTTGTGATATCTGAAGTGTGTGAGTGTTTTTGTTTTGTTTTGTTTGTTTTATTTGAAATCGTGCTTGAGATTTCATAAAACTTTTAAATATGTGGCTGGATAGCTTTCTTCGGTTTTAGAAAATTCTCAACTATTTTCTCTTCAAAAGTTGTTGTGTTCTCTTTTCTCCTCGTGGGACTCTAGTTTCACGTCTTTAACCCTTGTCACCAAAACCCTATTTCACTTTTGCTTTTTGAAATATTTTCATCCTTTATCTCCTTGTAAATTATTCTGGATATTTTATTTTATCATATCTTCCACTAATGATCTTTTCATCTATGGCTAGTCTACTGTTAGACCCATCCGCTAACATATTAATTTTGGTTATTTTAATATTCAGTTCTTAAACATCCGTTTGATTCCTTTTTACAGTTTCTGGTTCTGTTTCAATTCTCAATCTTGTGCTTCCTTCACATACACAGCATAATTATTTAAGGTCTTTGTCTAATAACCTTCATTACCTGGATTTTGTGGATCCTCTTCCTCTGTGTGTTGTCTCTCATTCCTCAACTCCCTCCCCTCGTTTCCCGTTTCTCTCCCGCCCTTCCTCCACTCTCCCTTCTTCTTCCCTTCTTCCTCATCTCTCTCTCTGTCTCCTTGTCTTTCTGCTCCTGTGACTGGTTATTCTGTATTGATAAGAGTATTTAAATTTGACTCTTGCCAGATGCAATGGCCATGAGCAGTCTAGCATCATGTTAATCCATGTCAGGGATTGACTGAGCAAGAATAACACTGAACTTCAGTCCCTGAAGTGCAATTCATTTTTCTTACTTATCCTTACCCCTAAAGTGTAGCCTGTCAAGATACAACCCCCCAAATGAGGACTTTAGAAGCACTACCTTTGTTTGTAAGGCCTGATCTCCAAATTTTCCCCTTTTAAATCTAAGAGGCTGTCAATAGCTCTGCTTAGCTTTTTGGTCCTCGTTCACGCATTCCAGAATAGTAAAGAAACTTTAGCCCTACATACTAGACTCACCTCCTTAAGCCCTTCTTCTCTGAGATGTTGACTCTGTAAATCACAGCCAGCATTGTGGGCATTCTTATTTCTTCAAGCACTCTTATTATTTTGTTCAGTCAATCTAGTTCTCAGCAGGAGAGTTTCTCTGACTTTTCTATTCTACTCTTATCTGAAATGGAAGTCCAATGGAAATTTATCATCCGGATCATATCAAAATATTTTGAGTGGGTGTAAGTATGCGTGCGTGGAGTGAGGTCAGAAATTTTGTCTATGAATAGTATGAAAAACATTACCATACATATGGTTTTATTTCTTTTTATCCCACTCTTACCCCACAGCTCAATTATTAAACACACTTTGGTAGGGGACTGAGAAACAAGGTGCCTGACTAGGTATATTAATATTCAAACGACTAAAGACAAGTCAGTTCTAACACTACTGGGACAATCTAGTTACGTTCCATTTATGTGACTACAGTTAACATTTATTTCATATTAGATGGTGACTGGATATTTAAGCAATTTTTCAGTGCTTTAAAAGAACTTTCTTCTTGGTTCAATCTAAACTAGTGACGATTCCAAAGATTATTTATTTTTTTACTTTTTATTGAGGTAACGTTGGTTTATAACATTATAAAATTTCAGGTGTGCATCATTATATTTCGATTTTTGTATAGACTAGAATTTTAGTAGACATTTCCAGTTCCATATTTGTTGTTTTTAAATTGGAGTTTATAGTCTTGTTTGTCGCTGAGCATTCAAAAATAAGAATAAGATATAATGTGACTTTTTCCTCTTTTGTAACCTTTGATAAGCCTTTGCGTGATCTTCTGGCCGTATGTGCACAGAAAGGGAAATGCGTAAATCGAGAAATTCTTCCAAGAATTCTAATTTACATTATGCAAAAGTCCAACAGAGGCTTTCTTAGTTTAGCTGAATAAATCACCCTCTAGTTGTCTGTCTGTCCTGTGCAGACATGACATTTTTAATTAAATGGCATCTTAACTTCAGTGAGACAAAATTTGTATACAAAACTGCTTTATTTGGACAAAAAAGGTAAATTCTTATAACTTATTATTTTGTAATTTTCTGTATTTATTTTCTGTATGTACTTTTATACCTCAACAAAATGTTTACTTAATAAAACCATAGTAAGGGTAATTCTGTAAAAAATATTTGATTCTGATTGGAAGTATAACTTTGCTTTGAAAAACCCAGCTCTTTAAGCTCCAAAATAGCTGATAGACGAAAAGCCTCATTTTCCAAAGACAAGTGTGTTTGGTAAGCACCAACATTATATTATAAAAATATTAGCATTAAACAATATTATTTAACAAAATTCAATTTCACCAGAACTTTCTAATCAGTTAAAGTTTTTTCTATGCTTTAAAAACTTAGATATTCCATGTTATTTAATATTGTCCAATGGATTTTATCACTTTTTCTTAGAAGATACATTTAAGAAATCAAGTTCTATCTGTCTAGAATTTCAAGTGCTGCTGACTGTGGCACTGAAATCGTGGGATCCAGTGGTCGTGTCTGTGAAATTCCTCCTCCTGCCTTCGTCCCCACTGTGTTTCACGGCCTCATTCCCGCCAAGGTCAGTCTAGTCACTGCTCATGTGTTTCTTAGATTCACCTTCTGTCTCCTCCAATCCAACCTTGAGTTTTATTTTGGGTTTTTTGTGCTTTCGGGTTTGTTTAGACATAAACCTGATCATTTTATAATGTGAATTAAACTTCCAGTTATTCGCCATATGCTCTAAAGTTAAAATCTCCTTCTGCGCAGACATGGTTTTCACAATTTAATCCCAGTGGCTTTTTCTCTTTCCCTTCTGTTTCCTCCCTCCCCTCAAAACATACACTCTATGTTGCAATCAAGAACGATTTAAGTTTTCTTCAATACCCTATATTCTTTCACAGCTATATAGATTTAAGAACACTCTATTTTACCTGGAATTCTCTTTTTCCTTTTACTGTAATGTAAAGTCCTGTAAAACCCATCTCAGAAGTTACCTCCTTGTTTAATTTCTCTCTGACTATCCTGTGTAAAAATGAATCCTGTCTCTCCTTTGTTCCCTTTGAAACTTGCTCGCGTTTATTATATTCTGGCAACCTTTTCTTTGGTTGTTTCTGAATCTTTTTTCCTATCTTAGCATATCAGCTTTCAAGGTCTGGCACCAGATCTACCTTATCTCTGCATATCCAGTGACTGCTCACGGGAAACCCTAAAACAAGACATTATGTAATTATTGCATCTTTCATGTTAGTTTCCAGTAACCAGTTTAGCAATATACATTTCAGGATTTCAAATATTTTGTTATTTTTTTATTGAGGTAACATTGGTTTATAACATTATGTAGGTTTCAGGTATACAACATTATAATTCAACATCTGTATATATTACAGCGTGCTCACCACTAAAAGTATAATTTCTGTCCGTCACCAATAATTGACCTCTTTTATCCGTTTTGCTATCCCCCCACCTCCTTCCTCTCTGGTAACCGCCAATCTGCTGTCTGCTTCTATGAGTTTTTTGTTTTGTTTTGTTTTGTTTTTCATAGTCTATGTGTTCTATTTATGAGTGAGATCATACTGTATTTGTCTTTCTCCCTCTGACTTGTGTCACTGAGCATAACACCCTCAAGGTCCATCCATCTTGTTACAAATGGCAAGATTTCATCTTTTTATGACTGAGTAGTATTCCATTGTGTGTATATATATGTCATTATCTGTATCCATTCATCTATTGATGGCACTTAAATTGTTTCCAAATCTTGGCTACTGCAAATAATGCCGCAGTGAACATAGGGGTGCATGTATCTTTCCGAATTAGTGTTTTCGCATTCTTCGGATGAATACTCAGAAGTGAAATAGCTGTATCGTGTGGTAGTTCTACTCTTAATGTTTTGAGGAATTTCCATACTGTTTTCCATAATGGCTGCGCCAATTTTATCTTTGTTTATGTTTTCTTTTTATCCAACTGAAAGGCAGAACTTCTCTCCACCCAGGACTTACAGCGTGCATACCTCTAATACAAATTTACTACATTGCTACCAGATGACGAATAATACACACTCTAATAGTTCTACTAGATACAGCTCTTACGTCTGAGTAAACTCATCTGTCGTGGTAAATACTGTGAGATCAATAACTCTAATAATGAACTTGGTTTGACTTTTCTTACTGATGAAATCATATCTCGTTCAGCTTGGATATTTGGATAACGGGAATAGCATTTTAAAAATATTTTTCTCAGCACGGTGAAACACATGTTCTTACAGCAATACTCACTTCTTGCCTCTCTATGCTCACTTTGTATCACTGCGAAAGTGACATGTTAAGTGATTGTCTGCCTTGTATTTTTGCTAAGAGAATGTTTTATGAACAGTATGACTTCAAACTCCTCTCACTTGCGTCTCTACATACTTCATAGAATGCTTACGTCTAAATCTTGTCCTGACTTCTTTACCTATGCCATAGCCAGCGCAACCTGTCCTGTGAAACCAGACTGAGCAAATGGCTTTGAGTGGTAGATATTTCCAATTCCTTAAAACGGACAGATTTCTTTCTTGCCACTTTTCTTTATTATGAAAATTGCACCCCCAATCCAAGCACTTGATGGTGGATGACACTTTTATAGTGTTTGATGTGATTTGACACGTAATTTCAGGTCATGAATCTAACCAATCTAATCATAATTTCCTGGTATCATAATACTCATTTATCATTTGAAAAGAATGCATGGCTTCAGTAGCAGAAGGTGTAGGAAATTCCCAGTGCTTTTAGACTTTTGAAACTTTCTAGAAGACTTTCTGGGCTAAAACTGCAGTTACTTATATGACAGCCCCTTTGCCAACATTGAATCACTCAACGAGTATTTACTGAGCACCTTCTATGTCTTAGGAACTGAATATGCAGGGGAAACAAAACATGTACGGTTCCTGACCCAGTCTAGGAGGGGCTGCAGACATTCCATGAGAACATAAATAATTATAATATTTAATTTAGCATCAGTAGCCCAATGGGGAACATCTTGCTAGGGGTACATTTCATGTTTTAAGTAAATTTTACAGCAATGGTAAATTTGAAGAAATTCTACCATGTGTGGGGTTTGTTTTAAAATTAGATCAGATTAAAAATATAGGTAATATTTCCATGTATCCTATCTAATATCAAGCTAAGTATTGAGTAAATATTTAAGAAAGTTTCCTGATGTTTCTGTGTTTTTCTTCAATAGAATTTCTTCAAACTTTTTTACTTACCTCAGTGCTACAGGCCTGAGCTCTAGGGGAATGGCTTTAAGACAATTCTTTTAAAAGAGCTGCTGAAATTGGTCTACTCCAGATATCAAGTTCGTTCAATTAATGCACACTTACCAAGAGGTTACTGCTCTGTTAGCCATTACAGTGTTAGCCAAGCAGTGGAAGTCATTGCTGGTATTACTTAAATTTCTCCTGGAGTTTTATAATTGTATAGGCCTAAGAACGCTTTAAGAGGTATTTATGAGTACATGCAGGAAATCCCCTAAGCATTCTCAGAATTAAATAGAGAACAGCACAAGAAGGGTTGTATGACCTACAACATGAAGTGGACGCCCAAATAAAGGATTCGTTATAAAAAATATATATACTTGTGGCATGCTGGTCTGGAATCCTTATTTAGAGAAATAAAGAGCAAAGATACAATGAGAAGGGCACTTTAATAGAAGAAATTATTAGGAATCATCAGGCCTGATTATGGGAAAAGAAGAAAAGGAGATAAATTATACTGCTGTGAACTCAAGGAATGAGAAACACAGTGGCCCTATGTTTCTATCGCATTTTATATTCTTATACAATCTTCTTGAAGACATAGTTTGGATTGTCTTTGTTCTGTGCGAATTTGTGGGTCTAAATTGTGGTATATATAAAAAAGAAAGGGCCAATTCCTTTGTACATATTTGTACATATTTGAGTATGTAGGAATCATCTCTCAGAAACCATGCATTTCTAGGGAAGGCTCAATGCCAAGAAAAGAAAGAGCTGGTGTTTTGAAGGCAGCTGGTTATATTTATCAAACCTGGGGTTCCTCTTGTGTGGTGGCTTTGCCTGAGTTTTTAGTTGTGTGGTTAGCTAATAATATGAAATCAGACTATAACGGAAGAGCCAAAAAACATTCAATTCTACAGCCAACAACATTACATTTGTGCCAAAAGATATGGCTTTTTTACATCATGCATTATAAAAGTATGATATCATTTAAAATAACTAGTGTGGAAAAAAGAGAACGCCTAATAACATATCTTGCTGACACAGTCAAGGAATATTTTTTACTAAAGGCAGCTTGTGCTTAAAAAAAAAAGAACAGGCTATCCATTATTTTTAATCACTAAAAATCAGTTGCCGAAAGAAACAAATTTGTTTTCTGTCTACATATGCATTTTCCATTATAATTGTGGAACATATATATATATATATATATATATATATATATATATATATTTTTGCTAGCCGTTTGATTTCATTCAATGCCTGCAAAATGCCTTGCAATCGTTTCTATGAGTTATTTCCTACAAAGCTTGAAAGTGTTGGAGAGTGAATGCTTGTGATGAATAGTGATATTGGGAGGTAGAGGCAGGAAAGGAAAGAAGAGGCAGATTCTGAAACTCAGGTCTTTGTTTTATCAATAAATTTGATTCCATAAAATTTACACTGTAGTAAGTCAAGTCTTATGATGTGGAGTTGATGACTCATGCCCATTTTATACCTTCCAACACTTCATATTTGTGTAGGGGTGTCCTGGGCATTCTCTGGCGGTGCTCAGAACCCATACAACTCATCTACAATTTCCTCAGAATCAGGGGCTACATGTCTGTAACGTTTCCAAGTCTTTGCCTCCAGGGTTGCACATACTGTGTAGGTTGCACCAGTAAGATGCACTCACAGGAGAGGTGGAAGCCTGGAGAGAGGCAGAAGCCAGTTTCTTCTTCCAGAGGCCATAGGCTGGCCGTGGGCATGCCGTGGCGAGTCAGATCTCTGAGCCTCTGCGGTAAACCTGAAGCTGGCACGGACCTGCTGACGTCCGCAGCTTTGACTTCTCCAGTCTTTACAATCACGTTGTAAACATCCAGCCACATGTGCAACATCCTCTCCTTTGTTAAAATCACAGAGAATTTCTGCATTGAAGATTGAACCAAGAGTGACAGATGTGGCTATATTTTACCTAAAATGAAGAGAAGTCATTGTAGTGTAGAAGTAACGAGTCCTAGGACTTATGAATTAAGGTCCAGTTGACAGTTGAAAAGCCATAAATAATTTCTAACATTAAAACATTTTAATAATCATGACAAACATGTGTTATCAGCTTTTTGTACCAGTTCTTGATTTTTTGCCATGTGGAAAAGTCACCAAGACTAAAACATGTGATGAGTTCTCATTTTGAGGGCACACCTTAAGTTACTTATCACAAGGTATTTTTCAATTTTTCAGATAAAGTAAAACTAAAATATATTTTATCATTAAGATATTCTATGCTTTCTTAATATTGTCTGTTTTGTTTTTAAATAAGTGGCTGAAAGCTAACGATTATAATATATTCAGTAATAGTGAATATAAAGTTAATTCTGACATCTTTGCACTCTCTGGCATTTAACTAATATAAAAACTGACTACGTTATGCCAGAATAAGTTACTTGCATCATTAATATAAAATAGAATGGCTCTGCCTAGATTGAAAGTGGAACATGTGAAAAGAATAAAGAATATTAAATGAAGAATAGAATACATTTAGAATACAAAGAACAAGTGTTCCTGTACAAGCAGGCAGCAATCTAGGGAATACAAATATACTTACTAACTAACTTATCTCATGTCAGAAGAATAATTACTTACAAGCTTCCAAATATATTGTTATATTTACAAAAGAAAATATGTAAATTGCATCCCCTACAAAAGAGAGAAGTTATAGTTCATCATCAGTGGGAAGGCAGATCTTCTAGAGACAAAAGAAAGAATTTTAAATTGGGGAGCAATTTTTAAATGGCCTCTGTCTTAGTTAGGGCTGCAGTAAGAAAATACCACGGACTGGGTGGCTTGAACAACACGTATTATTTTCTGACAGTTCTGGAGGCTGGGAAATCCACGATCAAGGTGCCACTGGATCCAATTCTCTGTGAGGGCTCTTCTCCTGGATTGCGGACTGCCGCCTTCTCAAGGCATCCTCAAGAGGTGGAGGGAGGGCCAGCTCCAATCTCTTCTGCTTCTTCTAAGAACACGGACTGCTATCAGGGGCGCAGTTGAAAATGAACCGTTGATGATAAGTGATTTCAAGAGAAATATGGAAAGTGGGGCCTGTCACAATCTGACCACTTAGCGATACTCCAATGACCTTGCGTCTCTCCATCTGATCTAGAAATCGCTCACACCACAAGATCCGTTAAGGGTGACAATAAAAAAATAAGGGCAAGTTCTAGTGGTCTTCTAGATAGTGTTTTACTTCTGTTATCTTACAAGGAAAGTGCACTAATCATTTTCCATAACTTCTTCCATTTCTCTTTATTTCATTGTCCTTTCACTTCTTAATATATGTGGAAATGGTTAAATAAGTATATCTAAATGCTTATTTATTTTCAGAATATCTATTTCTATCTGTTTTACTATTTTGCCATTTTCTCTTTGGGTGATGCTCCTTTGGTGGGAGGTTTTACATATTCGAAGATGTCTTTTCTTGATAAAATGTGTTGCCAATATATTCTCCCACGGTATGACTTGTGTTTTTGATCTCTTTATAGTATCTTTTGAAGAAATTTTAATGTATCAGTATTTTTATTTTTATTTAATACTTTTTAGATCATGTTTATCAAATCTTTCCCTACTCCGAAATCTTAAAGATATTTCCTTATATTATATTCTAAAGTTTTCTAGCTTTGTTTTTCATATAGAGGTCAATCTGTAGATTATTTTGGATTGTCTATATATATATGTATGTGTATATATATAAACATAGCACCTATTTATTGATATTTTAACTTTCTAATCTTTATACATTTTGAATTCCTGAGATAGAACCAATTTTGTCATAATGCCACTAATTATGTGGCACCATCATGGGCCACTAATTCAATGGTGCCCTTGTCAAATGAGGAATTTGGAGACAGACACACCTGAGCAGGGAGAAGGCCATGGGCAGGTGAAGGCAGAGAGCTGCGGGTGCAGCTACAAGTCAGGACCAACAAAGATTGCGATAAACCACCAGAAGCCCAGAGAGAGGCACAGAAGAAATTCTTCCTCACAGCCGTCGGGAGAAACCATCTCTGCCCAACCTGTGGATCAGTCAGCATGTCACTTATTGACCTTAAAAATAAAACAACCAGTTACTTTACCAGCAAAATGGATTTATTTGGGAATCGCAAAAATTTGCAATTAAGGACAAGCAAGCTATGGCAAAACCACAGGGAAGTTTAGCAAATGAAGAGAGGAATGTCACTTTGTAGAAGAAAAGAAAGTTGGGAGGGACAGGTATGAGCCACAGTCCATTGGAGGAGGGTAGGAGTCTGAGGTTGTGACCATTTCTCGGTGGCCAAGCCTTAGGGTTTTCCCGTCGTCTGGGCTTGTTGCTGGGCGGGGGAAAGTCTTCCTTTCTCCAACCGAGTGGCAAAGTAGGCAGCTTCCTGCCCAGAATTGTCGTCAGCTGCGAGGGACAATGTATGTGCGAGAGCATCCCTTCCAGGGCTCCACTTTAAGCAAGGTTTCCCTTTATCGTTTTTCACACATCCTAGCTCCCACTTCTTTGAAGGGAATTTATCTTTTCCCTCACAGTGCTGGACACATTTTCCTTTTTGACTTTTCCTTTACGAAGTTTTGCTATGAAATCTTTAGGTTTGGATTTCTTCTTATACATCTAAGTTGGAATTTATTTGGCTTCTTGAATTTGTGGAATGGAATCTTTTATCAGTTCTGCAAGATTCTCAGCCACTGTCTCTTCAAATATCTCCTCTGACCCGTTAATCTCCTCTTTCTTCTGGAACTTCAGTTAAGGATATACTAGTCTTTTTACTCCATCTGTTTTGTCTTAAATACGTCCTGCAGTTTCCGTTTTTTCTTCATGCTGATGTTTGGATTACAGTCACACGCCACATTATGACATTCTGGTCGATGAGGGAATGCACATACAACGATGGTCCCATAAGATTAGCACCATACAGCGTACGTGTGTTGTAGGCTATACCATCTAGGTGTGTATAAATACACTCTGATGTTTGTGCAACAATGAAATCGCCTAACAATGCATTTCTCAGGCTGTGTCCGTAAGTGACACATGGTTGTTTATTTCAATTTATTTTCTAATTCAATAATTAATTAGTTTAGCCGTTTCTTATCTGTCTTTAAACCTGCCCATTGTTTTACTGTTGTTTATTTTACTTTTTTTAATTTCAGAAGTGATATTTCACTCTTTTTCAAGTTTGCTGTGAAACGTTTTTATAGTTCCTATTTCCTATTGATGTTTTAAAATGTATTCTCTATTTCTTTAAACATACAAAATGAAGTTATTTTATAATCTGTGCCTGATTCCAATAGATGAAGCCATTGCCAGTCTATGTTGTCTGTGATTTCTACCAGTTATAAATTCTTATATGTTTGTGATTTGGGTTATTTTCACCAGCCATTGACACGTATGGTTCATTTTAAAATTAAATAGACAGCTAGAGGGAAGACACCTTGCTCAAAAGAGGATTTGTGTTGCTTTCTTTCAGAACAGCTTTTAGACAAGTACCGTGAAAGACCTACAGGTTTCGAACCATGCGAGAACTGGTCCATCTCTTACTCACCCTCATTCTCAGGGTCGTGGGGTGGAGACACAGCTCATTGTGGGACCACTTCCTGTTCTGCTCCTTCCCTTCTGTGAATACTTGCTTTTGATATTTTGACCCCCTCACTTTCTGAGGTTGTAAAAATAAAAATTCAAAATCTCCAGATCAGCCAATATGTTACGGGAAGAGTAGTTTTTCACCTCATTTATTTCTCTGGATTCCCATTTCTACCCCAGGATTGGTTTGATGATTTCCTACAACTATCTGTGACCATTAAAGGCTTTTAAGGATTAAAAAAAAAGTCTGCCTTTTTAAAAACATTATTGGTGACATTTAATCTCACTACAAGAAATGAAAATCTTCTCATTAATCTGTTTAGCAATGCAGTTTAAGATTTTGTGGGAGGAGCTAGGCACAGTTTTACCATTGAGATAACCTTTTTTGCACAGGTGTGAAGGATTCCTGTGCTTTGTAATAGATGTCTATAATAATCAGACTTCCTCACTTGATGACTGATTTGACAGTGGAGAAAAGTCCTTTGTCTCATGTATTTTAGACTTATCTCTTTTATAATGCTTCTCATTCTCTGATGTAATAATTTGCTTTCCTGACATACAAGGCACTGCAGCCCTATGTGCAGACCTATGTCCTATTCTTATATGAACTACAGCATAGCGACTGTGTGCACAGCCCTGCAGCTGGAACGCTTGAAATCCAGCACTTCCTCTGGCCAATCTGTGGCCACTGCAGCTCTCTAGGACTCAGTTTCCCCTTTTGTAAAATGAGAATAGCATTTATCTCATAGTGAGCCAATATAAGGGAAGCAATGAAAAGCTGCCTGTCACATAATAAATCTTACATATCTTCCCCAGTAACAAGCACGCTACTTTTGACAAAACGTCCAATAAGTACTTTAATGATAGATCAGCCATAGTTGTTCTAAGACCGCCAAACAATTGCACGGTGGAACCCTACACGCCCTTTCTGAGTAACGCAAATTAAACCAGTCCCCAAAGGCTAGTGTTGAAAACAATGAATTCCGTTTGTAAAGTTCACCAACTAGCCAACGTGTTAGAATTTAAATCAAAGTTAAAGAACGTATCAGGGACACTGATACAAGTATTCTTTAATTACTTACACGTATTATTGATGACATGCTTTTTTGTTGCACTAACGGAGCTCATTGAAGTGTGCCTCGGCCCTTCTGTGCGTATTATGACAGGATTCGCATGATGCCGGGAAATACATTATGTTCAGGATTGTGCAGAAAGTTTTGATTTTATGTAGCTAAAGTCCATATCTGATAAGTAGAATTAATTTCAGGTAACATCATCCAACAACCTTTAAATGGTCCTTGTCTAATTTCCTTAACTTCGTGCAGACGTGTCCTGGAAAGACAAAGGGAAGGCCTGTGTCAGCACCATCCATTTCTAGCCTAGTCCAGTCCCACACTAAGCACAAGCTGTTCTCTTGTCTAATTATACATATATATTTTTTCCATATATAAAATTTAAGTAAAAGCATATAAAGGAAAATGACCATCACTGCTGAATAAGCGCCCAAAGGGAGATCTCATCAATGTTTACATTTTGGCAGAGAGAAGTAAAGTAAGAAAAAGACAAAGAGAGACATTTTGACCATTTTCTTTTGGTTTTATAAAAATATTCCAAACTGATAACACTTTTTAACTGTGCTTAAATATAATTTTGACTGTATCTTTTCTTTCACTTAATATTATACCCTCAAGAAGGGAATATATAAACCGCATTTCTAAATCATAATATTTTAACATGGAACCCTTCTGTTCCAACAGAATCTTACTTAAGCTTATATTAAGTAACTCAAATTTAGATGTTCACTATTATTTGTTTGAAATAGACATTCATTTTTTGTGGTAGGGTAATACTCTCATTTTTAACATTTTTCTAAAGGTTTTGTCATATATTATGGTTATTATATAGCTTCTCTTATTTAACCTGTCACCGTGAGATGTTTTTGTTAATAGATTGCTTAATTCAAATCTCCTTTGGGTTGATTTGGGGATGAATTCTCTTTGGTCGTGGTAAATTAGTATCTCAATATTCAGTTAAATTTAATTTATTTTCATATGCAATATTGACGTATATCTTTTAATTGGGGGCTGTTTTACACCGGTTGGTATCAAGGCACTGCCAATATTAGAAAATGCATATGAATACTTAAGAATTTTAGGGGCCAGCCCAGTGGCGCAGTGGTTAAGTGTGCACGTTCTGCTTTGGCAGCCCAGGGTTCACCGGTTTGGATCCTGGGAGAGGACATGGCACCGCTTGGCAAAGCATGCTGTGGTAGGCATCCCACGTATAAAGTAGAGGAAGATGGACATGGATGTTAGCTCAGGGCCAGTCTTCCTCAGCAAAAAGAGGAAGATTGGCAGTGGATGTTAGCTCAGGGCTAATCTTCCTCACAGAAAAAAAAAAAATTTATCTATCTCCTAGATCTTATCTAGGAATTTTAATAGGCTCTATTTTTAGTAGGTTCTTCAGTACATTCTTTAGTAGGTTCTTTCATGCTATCAGGTCTGCCACATAAGAATGCAAACAGAATAATTTTTATTTTTTTCAATAACAATTGAAAAAATCTGAACATGACTATTTAGTAAACATGGAGGAAATTATAACTAATCATAGTTTCTGTGTCTTCATCTTTTACTTTAGTATTTTTAGCAAAACAGGTGTTGTTAAGAACAGTGAAAGGTCTGAGATTACCATGTTTGTAATCTAACATGTTACTCTGCTAGAGTTTCACGGATGCTACATGAGACTCCTGAGTTGGAGACACAAGACTTTCTCACTTGTGGCACGGCAGGCAAATGAGCTGCCTGTTTGCATCGGTTCCTCGTGCCCCTACAGTTTCATAGGAGCAACGTGGAGTGGCCGAGGTAAGTGTGTAAGCCCAGTGGGTTATGTCACAGCTGAGAGCCTGAGCTTAGAAAATCCCAATTGATTAAAGACTTGCCAGCAAACTTGCTCCATCTTTCCCTCAGAGGGAGACATTACCTTTATTGCTCTGGACAGCAAACAAATCTGCCTTCTGCTCCAGTGGGAGACACTCTCTCTGTCTCCCACAGCCGTTCATTATAAAAAAAATCTGTGGAGAACTGCCAGTTCTGTTACTCAGAAGGAGCTCAGAAGAAAGACACAAACACCTATGGAGAATTATGTTCCAAAAGTTGTTTCATCACTTTTTTCCCAAATATAGCCTAAATTTTGTCTCCAATATATAATCTACTCTTTACTTGTACCCTTTATATGTCTCATTTTTACATTTAAAATGTAATTTTTGCTTTATCACTCTTGGTTTTTCTTGATTAAATTCAATCTAACTTGGCTTGTTTGCACAAAGAACATAATCCTGAATGAAAATGCTCATCATGTACTGAGTGTCATCTTTGTGTATAGCCTCTCTGTGCATGAGATATTTTTTTTATTTTAGAAAGCATAATTTTACTTCTAAAACATTGTTTTGTTCTTATGGCATTTTAAATTGAACAGCTGCTTGAGTTCCCCTACAGTATTAACCAATAGAAATCTTAAAACTAATTTTATGGCCCACGTACAGGAAGATGGGAGCCTTTGTGTAATGCTTTTAAAGATTTACAGAACTTGACTTTAGCATTAACTTGTAGTTTCCTCTTCTTTTCTCCCCAAGATGTTTGGATATAAATAATTTAAAAAGCAGTGATATCTTACTTTAGTGCCCTGTAACCAGAGAGTGCAGCCTGTAAAAAATCCTCTACACACTGAGCGAGGCAGTGAGGGTATAATGAGGAACCAGAAAGACAGAGTTTTTGCTCTTGCAAAGCTTGCAAAATGTGCATATTCATCACAGCATTTTTTACAATTGCATTTTGCAAGATTATTTTTTATTTATTCTTTAATGTCTTCCTCCTCACGGGACTCTGAGCTCCAGAAGAACATTGTCTGCATTGTCTCTTGTCCGTTAATAATACTGCTGCCCACACATCGCCAAAATGTCGTTCTCCTACCCCGTAACTCATCATAAAAATAGAATTTCTCACTGTTTTAAAATATTTAATTATTAGTTCCTCAAATAGGGTACTTGTTGCCTCGGTTTCTTACAGTGTACTTAGTTTATTTGTCTGAGAAGTGTTTCCCATTTCTCCTAGGAGTCAGAATTTCTCTGAGGCTGAATCATATATAAAAATAAATTATTACACATATAAAAATATAGCCCCTCAACAGTCATTTTTCCAAGATTAAGTTGAATACCTTTTCTTTCTCTTAATGCACAATGACTTCTCAACTCACTTGGAGCATTTCTAAGAGATATTTATCATTTATTGCATGGTAACCAGAATTATATTTTTCTAAAAAAATTATCATGTCATTTGCCCATTTTAAAGACCTTGGCTTGCCTTTTTCCTTTAGTATATTTTGTTCCAAGCACAGAATTCAAGATTGTTCATGTTAAACCCCATACAGTTTTCTGGAATCAAGACATATCTTTCACAATCATTCTACACGTGCCCTATACTCTAGCCACTAAAGGTCACTTTTACTATTTAAACTCTGTATGTAGTTTATACTTCTGCATCTTTGTCCAGTCCTCTCTGTTGGCCCTAGTCGAAGAATTAATGGTTAGAAGAGATGACAGGGAAAGGAAATGAATCAAAACAGAATAAATAAGCATTGTAGAGAACAGATAAATTGAGTAGAGATAAATTGTAGAGAACAGATAAAGAAGGATTCATGGAATACGCACAGATAGTCTTTGCAAATAGGTTAGAGAGAAATAAATAAAATAAACATTTAAATTCACCAAAATAGGAGTATCCAAAAGAATATTGAATTTCATGAATCATTTGGAAACAAAAGACCTAAAGCAATAACATGAAAGAAAGTTGAAGCAATCTAAGCAATAATGATTAGAGTTTTAAAAGAAGTTATTCCCAAGAGCTGTTATGAAAACAGTAATTTGAAATTGGGAACAAAGCCAGGAGTCTGGAAGCAAGCATTCCTAGGTCATTACAGGAATTCACTATCAAGTTGACAGGCTTGCTACTGTAGAAGTTACGAATCAGAGAAAGCACAGAAGTAGTTTTTTGTCTTAAAAAGAAAAAGAACTGGGTGCCTGGCTGTGGCTTTCTTCATGTGGATATTAGTACCTGCGTAAATGTTGGCTGAATGTAAGACTCAGACACATACTCGTAAGATTTATAAGCTATTTATTTGGAGTTTGCACATTGAGTGTGTTATTTTTGTGCAATAAATGAGTTCACAGCAGATCATAAGCAGTGCTCAGCTTATGTACATCCTTTTTTTTTATTTTTACTTTTCACTAGAAAGAAGATTCACCACAATTTTCAAAGGAGAAAAGGGGCGTTGTGCAGAAGTGGATAATCCCAGAGGTGTACAGCATGAGCCTACATTGCTATACACCTTAATATGGTATCCATCTCCCCCTATGATGTCACATAAGACTATACGTAACTAGCAAACCAGGAGCAAAATTAACATCCAGAGTCCAAGCAACCTTTGCCTCACTCAATTCATTAATGTATATATCTTAAAAAATAATCTACTTGGTATTAAGTTTGTAAAATGTTATCTAATTTTGATTAAAGAGAAAGATGGAGCACTGTTATATTATCAAAATAAACCCCTCTTCATAAAAACACTGAATTAGGGATTTTCAATATGTTGGGATATTAAATTGCTTTGATGACAGAGCACACATCTATAAAGGAATTTACATTTTACTGGAGTCTTGTTTTTTGCATCTCCTCCAATAGTTCTGTTTAAACAGATGTACCACAGATGTGAACACATCTGGCAGGTCAACACAATTCTTCCATGACCATACTCAGGTTAGGATTGTGCATTTTTTGACATCTAATTGTTAAGCAAGGACCCTTCCCTGGAAAAAGCTTAGTACATTGCATCAAATGATACATTTCCACTTGCTTCTCCTCTCTAATAAGTATTTTCACATGTGCTCACTGGAAACGTTTTGGTGCCCATGGTTACTTTTTATTTGTTTTAGAAATGTCTATATAATTCTCATTGGCCTTTTAGTAATCACCTACTCAAGCGTTAGGAATAGGTTGAATGAAAATCAACAGATTGATTTCAGTCACTTTCGGTTTTTTCTTTTCTAAAGGGTTTTGTGGATCCATTCAAATTACAAGAAAATTGTTTCAACTGTACACATTAAATATAACAATCCATCAAGTTCTGGAGTCGTCTTTCCTCACTTAGATTGCATATGTCAAAGAGATGAATGAAACTTCTTTCAACATTATACGTAACCAGAGGAAAGTCTTCCTTTGGCTTCTTTCTTTCATTATCATAAATATAAAGGACTGAATAAGCATATAATGTGTGTTGTGAGTGTGTGTCTGTAATTTTAGGTATTTTTTGGTGAGGGCAATAGAAAATTGGAAAATTTGAAGATTATAGACTCTGAAATTTTATTCTTGTAGTACACATTCATAAACCTAACAATAAAAATCTGCAATTTTTACTTTATCTCTCTGTTTTTCATAAGCCAAGACACATTTATGAGACCCAAGAAAATATTTTACGAAGCTCGGTGTCTGAATGTCTATAACATTTACCCAAATCAAAGCAAATTAATAAGATTTACAGCACTTTCCAGAGAGTGTTAGTAAATCCTGAGGGAAAAAGCAGATTGTACCATTTCATTCAGTGCTGGAAAGTGGGTGATGTGTGGTGACAATAAGAGACTTTTCACTCCTGAAGGGACCGAGGCAGTGTGACCCCAGGGATCCGCATGCACTGTGGGACGCTGCAAAACCCATCTAATATTTATCAAGATGTGCAATGTAATGAAAACAGCCTGAAAAGATACACCACGCAAACAACTCCAGCCAGGGAATAGGATAGCAAAACAAGGAAGAAGAATGTTAGCCAGGTTTTTATGCTGTTTCTCAGCCCCATTTCTTTAGGTTCATCAGCTGTTTGTTTATTTTTCTAACTACTTTAGAATTTCTTGTTGAAGTAGATTTATTTTTCAAATGCATTGTGAAATACCAAAATTGCAAGGTTCTTGTGAGTTTGCTTGCTTCTTGGTTGCTCCCCTTCAAAACATGCATTTTGCCTGAAAAGTCTGCTTTTGTTTGTGTTTGAAATCAGCCACCTATCCACATTTTAATCGGGTTATAGAAATCCTAAATATGAACTCTGGCTCGGAAATTCATGACCACCCTCCCTTACTTGGAGCATCAACAAACATAAACCATGAGTTTACTCTGTCACCCCTGGACAAAGGCACTGTGAGGGAAGCTTTGAAGGTCTGAATATTCTAGTGTCCTGAAGTTTTCCATTACAGATATTCACTGAAAACAGATTTTTTTCACAAAACTAGAAGATTGTTACAGGGTTGCACTAAAGAGGCCCAGAAATTCTCACAGAACAGCCTGCATGGCAATCAGCCCACAATAGGCTTCTAATTCCTCTGCCATAGAGGCCAGGTCCACTTCGAAGTTTCCGACCAGGATGTTTGCAATGTGCCTTCTTTGACAGCTGTGAAATGCCGTAGCGGCTACAATAGCATATGCTGGGAGCACTCCAGATGCCTTCGCACAGTGGTAGGTCCCTTCCTAATAACAGACAAGAGAAAGAAAGGCTGACATAATATTTATAGGAACTTCCTAATCTCTATTGCATTGTAAATGTTTACGGTTCAAGGTGGGGAATCTGGCTGCCTACCAAATGTATTTTTTCACCTCCGAGTTTAAGCATCAAATTATATTTAAATATTTCTTTCTCTCACTAGCCATCTTTAAGTCTCTGTCTCAGGTCTAAGTCAATCTCTCTCTCTCTCCCTCTCTTTCCTCAAATACGTACTAAGCCCTTTTGCTCAAGGTATATTTAACCTCCCCTTGCCTATGTCTGGCAAATAAGAGAGTTTCCATCCTCCAGGCCTGTCTATACACCAAAAATGCTCTGCACTAATTTAATCCAACATCGGCATGTTTTTTAAACTATTAAACCATATGGAAATATGTCTTACTGAAATACTGAAGCAATTTACTTCCTAAAGAGTAGTTTTCCATTGGATCTATTTGACTTTGACTGTAACCTCTGTGTGCAGAAATGTTCCTTTGGTCTTTCTCCTCATAAGTTGTAAGAGAGGAATGAATAGAGGATTATTTTAGCTCAATTGTTGAATTCAAAAAGAGCCAGAGAAAAATAGAAAATTAGTAAAAGATGCTGAAGAAAACATCACAAATTGTGATATTGGGCTAATCATGAGCTTATTTTTGAGGGGGTGGAAAATGGAGTTGTGTCTCTGTTTTGTAAAAGGAGACAAGTAAATTACCTTTGTATGGCTTCCTCCAGTCTTGATATTTATTAATTTATGATTCAACTTTTCTGGGCCCTCTGGCTTTCTACGGCTCTCACGTGCATGCTCAGTGTGACACCTGATGTCACCTTTCATGTTTCTTTAAAGTCATCTTGATGTTCTCAACTCCCTTCCCATCAACCACACCAGAAAATGAAAGAGGAGAGGAAAAACCTGATAATAAGAAGAGAATAACACTTTTGGTCCATCATTCTATTTTCTAGACTGAAGATACTAAACAAGGAGTATACCCTTGATGATTTTTCTCTTGGAGCTGCAAAATTATCTTAATTACTCGGGGCAGAAAGAGCTGCTATATGAAAATAAGCAAATTATGCTTTGATCTTGGCGCCCGAATCTGATTAAAACAACTACAGCAAACAAAAGCCTTCAATAGACTAAATGTAAGATCTATAATGATAGACCTTACTCATTTATGTTTATTTTATTTAACATTAACATGACAATCCGTGAATGGTTAGCATCATTTAGTTAATGAAACTTGTTTTGTTTTAAATTTGGGGCCACAGGAGGAATTGGGCAATCTTCCCTTGGTGTGCTCATTCGTGTGCTACAATCTAAGACTTTTCAATTCAGAAGCATTCTACAGTAGTGATCTCCTGGCCACCATTTAATCATCAAGAGTGCTGTGCTCATGTGGATTCCAAGAAAATCCTCAATAAGGAGCTTGGCTTTCTCAAAGTTCTGTTTCTAGCACTTATTTTGATACTTTGGTCTTATGAATAGTTCTCTGCGCACAGGTAATAGAGGTAATAAAAGTAAACAGTCATGTACAATTATGAGAAAACTTACGTTATTATTTGGGGAGGGGATAATTAAGATCTAGCCTCTTAGCAACTTCGTAGTTTATAATACAGGGTCGTTGACTACATGACTACGCTGCGCCTTAGATCTCCAGGACTTATTCATTTATTAGTTCTAAGTTAGTACTCTTAAGCAACATATCCCTAATACATTGTTATTTGAAGAGAGTTAAGACAGGAGTTGGACTAGTTTACCAGACATTGGACAAGTATCAGAGTCATCAGGAATGCTGTTTAAGAAAAAGGCACCCGGGTCCACCCTAGACTTCCCATTTGGAATGTAACAAGGAACTGAATTTTAACCAGCTTCCCAACTGGTTCTTAGGCACACAACTCCTGAAAATTGATACCCTGCAGCCAGCAGCCAGGAATCTAACTGGTCTCTCTTTTTTGAATCCAAGATAAGAAAGACCAAATTGCCAGAAGGTACCCAGCGGGTCTCAAGATGGAGGCTTCTGGCTTCCCCGCCATTGTGGGACCTTTGCCTTCCTGCCTCTCCAGTGAGTTGGTGATCTCTCCTCTGCTCTGTCTGTCCTCCCCTGTAGGAAAAATCTGAGATACTAGCCCCAGAGAATACTTAGTAACAGCTCTGTCACAGGATGAATACTCGAATGATTACCCCACTGCTGCTAACTAGCATGGATATTTATGTATAAAGGGAAATTCAAGCTCTTTTTCGGTGAAAAGAAACACCCAGCCACCCACAGCAGGCATAAAATAATAGAACATTTTTTCATCACCATAAATTACTTTTATTTTTATAAAGTTTAGTTAAATATAAGGGACACATTCTAACAATGTGGGGTCTTAATCATCAAGATTTATCAACTGACTAATGTGAATTAAGGTTTAGGCTTATTTAAATGCAGGGTCTGAAGTCCTAAGTTTTTAAATAAAAATGACTTACAGCTTATATCCGTTATATTATTTATTTCCTAGTAAAGTTTCCATTAATTTAATCTACTCTAATTAGGTCTTGAGAGAACAAACACTAAGTCACGAAGATAAACAATTGTGATTAATTTAAAGTTGAACTCAATTTGCAGTAACTGAGTAAATATTTTTTGATGACTCTCTTAGTTATAATACTGCATTAAAATTCTAGGCCCTTCAGGTCTGACAGTTGCAAATTTTTCAGTAAAGTTTATATTTTCTGATCGTTCTCACTTGTGATATAGCACAAGATTGATTTTAATCTTTTAAATATTTTAGTTTGGAAGGCAAATTGAGTTACATAAAATCTCTCTCTCTTTGTCTTTACTAGAATTCTTTGCATTGTTGTTTATCTTATGGCTTGTTTTTGACCGTGTTTTCTAGCTTAATGAAGAGCTTGATCTTTCATCTGTTTCCTGCCCATTTCCTCCCTACTTTCTGGGAGCAAGGATTCATACCATCCTTCCTCAAGGAAGGATGAACTACTGAGATCTGGAATTAGATCATGGCACAAACAAAGATGCAGAATTAGTGGGAAGAGAACTTAAAAATCATTTTCCATGCAGCTGACTTTATTGGACATTTGTGTAGCCCTTCTTTCAAATTGATTCTTTTTTCTCTCCCTTGGGTCCTAAGCTGTTGTTGTGACAATAGATAGGTATATGATAGATAGATATCCATCTGGATGTATCTGATAGATATATCTGGAATATATCTAGTTCCAGAATGATGTCCAATTCAAAAAAAGATGGGTTTTGATATGTCTCTGTCATATCAGAATTAGTTTTTTACATAACCCCATTTGGAATGGTTTTATTCCCTACACTAATTAATTTCTAATAATTTGTGTTTAATAATTCAAAATAAATTATGCTGTTGTTATTTTGCATTGATTGTTTATATCACCTGCAGCAAACCGGGACAAGAGTTTGCTGGAAGCTGGGGTGTTAATGTAGGATGCATCAGTAGGAATAACAGCTGAAGATTTCTCTTTCTCACTAAAATAGCTGCTCATTCTGAAGGACCAGACATTTACATGGAATATAGGAGGTGAAAAAGACTTAAGAGATTCTCTAAACATTCTTACTTTATTGATAAAGTAAGTGTTATCTAGAAATGTAGGTGATTGTCCCTAAACCCAGGTCAGATAATCACCTTCTGCAAACAGTTTCACTTAGTGGACTACTGGAGTTCATTTAGTAGAATGAGTGGCTTGGGATAGCAGCGCCATTTCACCTGTGACCTCAGTAAGTTCATTACCACCGGCAACTCAGTTTCCTTATCTCTGAAACAGGGATAATGACAGTTCCTGCTTTGTAGATCTGACTTCAAGATTATTTAAAATTAGGTATGTAAAGCACTAAATGCAATACTCAACTTAGTGAGTAAATCTCAATGTGTTGGTTATAACTATTAATTTTATTAGAATGTATATCCTAATTTTTGAATGTTAAAATAATTGTTTTTAATTTAATTTAAATTCACTTATTAATGCTAAATAATAATATAAAGTTTATTAATGCCAGTGCTCTTATAGTTTACGTAATAAAATCCTGGAGCTTACACTGGCAGAAAATCCAAGATATACATACACAACAGTGAAAGTACAGTCATGTGCCAATTGATGCAGAGTTGTTTTCAGAAATGTGTCTTTAGGCGATTTTGGAGTTATGCGAAGTTCATGGAGTGACTTCCACAAACCTGGATGGCATAGCCTACTGCACACCTAGGCTGGATGGTACTCATCTTACCTTACAGGATCACCATCGTATATGTGATCTGTTGTTGACCCAAACGTCGTTACGCGGCCCATAACTGTATGGCAATTATTTTCATTCTGTTTATTTCAAGGGAAAACATCTTTACTTACTTATTTAAATATTAAAATGTGTATATATATACATTATATAGTTATAAACTATCGTTGTCTTTGCATTCGTAAATTTTTTCTTTTAGTGAAGATTTTGCAGCATCTACAATATGATTCCAAATTTTAAAGTTTTATCTTTTTGAAAAAATAGCTTGGTAATATGCTGGTAATTATATCCAAGACCTTTTTCAGACTTAGAAAAAAACTCTTTGTTTTCCAAATTTCTGCTCTTGTTCCATGTGTGTATTAGATATGAGTGATAATAGTGTTCTAAATTTAGTTTAGTGCTTATTCTTTAGTAGCCTGTTGGTTTATGATGATCTAATTTTTTTTGTTTTGGGTGAGGAGAATCTGCCCTGAGCTAACATCTGTGCCAATCTTCCTTTATCTTTTATGTGGGATACCGTCACAGTGGTCACAGTATGGCTTAATCAGCAGTGTGTAGGTCTGTGCCCAGGATCCAAATTCACAAAACCTGGGCTGACAAAGTGGAGCATGCAAACTTAACCATTGTATCACCAGGCCGGCCCCTGAATTTTTCTTTCTTTTTTTTAACTAATTAATTCATTTTTTAAATTGCAGTAACATTGGGTTATAACACTATATAGCTTTCAGATGTATATCATAATATATTTCAAATTCTGTGTAGATTACATCATGTTCACCACCCAAAAATTAATTATAGTCCATCCCCTCACACGTGAGCCTAATCACCCCTTTTGCCCTCCTCACTTCCCCTATGGTAACCACCAATCCAATCTCCAATGCTATGTGTTTGTTTGTTGTTGTTTTTATCTTCTTCTTATGAGTGAGATCGTACAGTATTTGACTTTCTCCCTCTGACTTATTTCACTCAGCATAATATTCTCAAGGACCATCCATGTTGTCACAAATGGCCAGATTTCATCATTTCTTATGGCTGAGTAGTATTCCATGGTGTATATATACCACATCTTCTTTATCCATTCGTCCCTTGATGGGCACCTAGGTTGCTTCCAAGTCTTGGCTATTGTGAATAATGCTGCAATGAACATAGGGGTGCATGTATCTTTATGCCTTTGTGTTTTCAAGTTCTTTGGATAACTACCCAGCAGTGGGATAGCTGGATAATATGATAGATCTATTCTTAATTTTCTGAGGATACTCCATACTGCTTTCCATAGTGGCTGCACCAGTTTGCACTCCCACCAGCAGTGTACAAGCGTCCCCATCTCTCCATGTCTGACCGGGCAAGGGAAACAAAAGAAAAAATTAACAAATGGGTCTACATCAAACTAAAAATCTTCTGCACAGCAAAGGAAACCATCAACAAAACGAAAAGACAAATTAACAATTGAGATAAGATATTTGCAAACCATATATCAGATAAGGGGTTAATATCCAAAATATACAAAGAACTCATACAGCTCAACAACAAAAAAACCCAACAATCCAATTAAAAAATGGGCAAAGGATCTGAACAGAGATTTCTCCAAAGAAGATATATGGATGGCAAACAGGCATATGAAAAGATGCTCAACATCATTAGCTATCAGGGAAATGCAAATCAAAACTACAATGAGGTATCACCTCACTCCGGTCAGAATGGCTATAATTAACAAGACAGGAAACAACAATTGTTGGAGAGGATGTGGAGAGAAGGGAACCCTTGTTCACTGCTGGTGGGAGTGCAAACTGGTGCAGCCACTATAGAAAGCAGTACGGAATTTTTCTTTAGTTTTAAAGTACATTTACTTTTTTTTTAACCATATTTTGTGTGGAAACGGACAAGTTATTTTGCTTCCTAGCATCATCTTAAAATCGTCCCTGTAATACACTTCCTGAAATATCTAATCTATCCCATATTTTACATAATTCAAATTTTAACAATTTCGGGGGAGTTTTGGTACCATATTAATGAATTATTGGGAGATGAAATGTTTGGATGGTTGTTGTAATTATGATCCATTTTCTCACCACATAATCGTCTCTATATCCCAGCAATAAAGAAATGAAAAATCCTGACAAAAACAAGTCATTGAATCAATGCTTTGGTAAATAAGAAAGTGTCTTTTCTTCTACTAAATTGTCCTACAATAAAAAAATATGTTAAAATTAAGGTATGGTCTAGATTAAAATCAAAACTTAAAGAGTTTTAAAGTCAAGGCAGATTTTGCAAGGCTAAGATAAAGGATTCAACTAATGCTTGTTATTCGATGGTATTCTCAAAAGTCTGCTTTAGTTCAAGTCAGTATTTCAAAACCAACCTCCTGTGGCCAGAGGCCAAGAACCACAAGGAAAGATTGAGGGAAGGTGCTGTTCCCTGAAGACGGGTTTGTTGCTTCAGAAGAAGAAATTGAATGAAAAACAAAAACAAATAGGAGACTCCCATAGTCCATTGCTTGACCTCCCAGAGCACACACTCTGATACAAACTATTCCACAACACTTTCAAAAATATTCTCGCCCAACGTGATGCAGTGTGCATCACTTCCCCAAGGAGATACATACCAAACTCATTCCAAGCTTCAACACCTGTGGGCTGGTGACCTCGGACCCCAGACTTTCTGAGATTCATTTTGTTTTATTTTATCTAGTTTTGTTTTTGGCTACTCAATCTTGGGCAATTTCAGATCCTGCTTCTTATAAGTATTGTACCTGGTAAGCTAAAACACAAATATAGACATCCTGAAAACACCTGACGTGTAAAATGGAGGAAAAACCAAAAATATGCATTCAAACTTTTGAGAGAGAGTGACATTGACCACTGACCCAAAGCCCTTATATATTGTGCTAATTATATTAAGAAAATATAAGGACAATAATCTTCCGGGAAACCTGATTATTGACTGAATGCATCAGCAGTGAGGTAAATGTGTAGATCATCCAGTACAAACTGCTCCGGAGTCTGTTCACTGCTCATATTATCCTTGTCCAGCATCCTCCAGTGTAACCACTCAGAGGAACATTAGAGAGAATTCCCCTGTGGCTTGTGCCACCAACATAGCCACCTGTTTCCCATTGCGTGGGTGCTTGGACCTTAAAATTGAGCAATGGTTCTGATATTATTTTCATAACATAACTTCTTTAAAGCCCAGAAAAGACTCTTCTTAATTTCAGTTTGTAAGGTGATTTTGCTAGTAACCCAGAGCCTAACAGTCTCAATTAAACTGGAGATCATTGTTTCCCCTAATCATAGCTGTTCACTAATAACTTTTGTCTCACAGCAAGAATACAAAAATAACAGGATATCAAGTTCAGCCTGACTTTCTTTTCTCGGCAATATGCCCCCAAAATACTCTCACATCCCTTCATCTTCTCCCAGGATGTAGTCATAGCAAAAACCACTTCAGAGTGGGAATTGATTTCCCCCATTCATGTAGGATTTTCTCTATGTCTCCTTTCCTAAATCCAAAGTCCTACTATTTCCATCTTACTCATTAACTTTACAGTATGATGAAGAATCTGTCTTCTGCAGTTAAGGTTCACAGCCCTTAACAGTGGCGCATTCCTTGCTTTGGGCAGACATGTCCTTTAAAAAGCTTACATGGTTATCTTCCTGTTGTCTCTCTGCTTTTAAACATGCCAGCTTGATCTGGAGCTTGTCTCTCTCTTGTAACATCTCAAGGAAGGTCACTAGCAATTGGTTTCAGCTCTCCTGTCTGTGATTTTCATGATGAATGGTGTTCCCTGTACACTCCGCACCATCCCCTCCCCAAAGAGATGGAATGAGCAACCACTGTAGATCCATTTTTCTCATTTGGATGGAATCAATCTACATAACGTCTTCAGCCTTAGGAGACTGATCTTTCCTCCTTCCCTGCCTGCATCAACCAGTGGAAAACAATGGCTAGGTAGCATGCCTACAAACTCTAACTCTTTCTGGTAGGCAATCCCAAGGTCAACAGTGAGGCACAAAGAGTGAGTAAGACTGGTTTAGCTGTCACACTTAGCTGAGTCCTGCTACCCAGCTTCCATGAAAAGCAAAGGTAATATTTTTCTTTCTTATCTAATGACTCTTTTGTATTCCCTCACATTTGTTTCAGAACGCAGGCAGGAAAGAGAAGTGGTATTTATTGGATTCCCTCAAATACTAAAATTTGAAGGAAAAGTTAGGCAAATATTTTAGCAACGTGACTGAGGGTTTGGGATATCAATCCCAATGGCTCATCTAAGAGGAGCTGATCATCTTCTCCACACAGCAAACATCCGTCAATTTATAGAGGACATTTATTCAAATCATGTGGACTATTCAAAGTAGGAGAACAATATTTTCTTTATTCTCGAAGAGAGCTCACATTTTCCATTCGGGGGTTGAAAGACAAGAGAACAATTTTTATAATACCTGAAGTATTTTTAAATCCATTTTATTCTGAATGGTTGTAAATATTTGTCTTCTGTTTCCACCCACAGTTCTTTTTACTTATCCAATGCACTGGGTGGTGGGAGAGTGGAAGCAGAAGGTGTGAGAACAGAAAAGGGAGAAGCATAACGCTCTCCTCATGCCCCTTTTTAAGCCAGAAGGAGCAGTTCAACTCCTTTTCTCCCTCTGAGTCCTATTTTTGTAACATGAGCCTATTTCATGCATGAGTATATTCATTTTTCTTTCATTAAAATGAACATAGCACTTGATCCATGCATCAATTCCATCTATAATCATAACTTCAAAAAACTTGGAGAACAAAGCCAATTATTCAAATAATTTAGAATCACATTTTTATCTTGTGTTAAGATAATTGACAAAAGCATTTCAGACTTCAATTACCTCAAAAGCTACTTTGATTCTCTTCCTTATTGGAAATGTTTCTATATAGCTTTGCATTCAACACACTTTATTTTTTTACTCTTTCATTATTAATTATTTATTTTAATTTATTTTAGGGTTTTTTTTTGTTCTTTTGTGAATATGTCGTCATCTCTGGTAATTACTTTTTTGTTCTTTTGTGGACGTGTCTTCTGTGTTTCTAAAATCCCAAATGGGTACATAAACCATAAATTCATTTATGGCAAAGAACATAAGATTTTTAAATGCATTTATTGTTTCTTTCTTAAGATTTTACACAGTCACTTTTAGTCATAAAAGTTCTAGCATTTTTCCCCAAGTTTCTCTTTTTCTCATATCTCATTTCTATGAGGATGAAGCAGGAGAACAATGAGAAAGGGGGAAATCATCCACAGAGGAAAAAAGAGAAAGAAGCCACAACCCAAAGAGCAAACAGGGCTTCTCTTGAGATTTGATCTTATGAATCAGTCATCAGGGAGAGAAACTGAAAGAACATGAATAGTTGTTTTGTTGCCATATTTGAAAATCTCGTTTCAAGTACTCATTATCCCAAATGACTGAAGGGAAATAGATGCCTTCCCACAGAAAGAAGGGTGGAGAAGGTGTCCTCCTTTGAGGGCAAAAGGACACAGTCTTGCAGGGAAGTAATTTCCTTCAGTTCAGCCTGTGGATCTGACACGAGCCTTCCTCCACCGACACTAAAATAGCCATGGGGGTGGCAGCAGACAGGAGGGAAGATGGGTCTGCTCCAAAACGCTCTTTCCTTTGAATGCATGACACCAAGCGGCACCAGAGAATCTGGTGAGTGTTTGGATCACCTCTCCATCTCACACTCCACTGCTCTGTGACGGCCCTGGCAGGACTACTGCTCATGGAACAAAGAGAATCCCGAGGACCTTCAGTGAGTCAGTCACATGATTAGGTGTAAGGCATCCTTTCTCCTTGAGCTCCTCACTTAGTATAGTCCAGGCAATTGTTTGAAAAATAATTAACAAAATCTCTCCTTAGCAACAGTCTAGTTTTTAAAAAAATAGATATCAAATAGAATCCTACTTTTAATAAGTTGTTTTTTGCTTCTTCTGTTTTCTTTTTAGTCTGACCATACTGGAAGAGGTTTGTTCATTATTACGACTCATAAGAAACTGCTTTACATTTTTCCTGCGTTAATGTTTCAAGAAAGACAATATAACTGTGCACAGGATTTCAAATATTTTTACCCTAGTGAACTGGACATTGCCATAAGGAAATATTTCAATTTGCTATGATAGAAATCCCAGAACCTAAACTAAATGAGAAAATACTACCACTGTTACTAATGGTGCCTAATAAGTTACATTTTTCTATTTTTATTTATCCCTTGTTTTTGATTCGTTTTTGTTTGGATTGTGCTCTCAATTCTTCTAGGGGAGCAGAACTCTCAGTAAGGCACTGAGTGATATTTACTGATATATTACTAAAGTATTTACTTTAGCTGTGTGGTTCCCTAAAGTGCTCAGCATCCATTTATTGCTTTTTGTGGAAAACAATAAAATGTGGATAAATTACAACGATGCAAACTTGAAATATATAAGTATCATATGAAATTACAAACATAAGCATACTTGATCATGAAAAAAGTAAGCTATCAAACTAAGCAGAAGCTACAGCTTCAGAGGTTGTTCAATCATTTTGCATTGTAACAGGCATCAAGTTTTTAAAAAATAGGTAAGTTTTTAAAATTAATGACTTTATATTCATTTTCCTGATTTTTTAGAAAACAACTTTGTGTTTAATTTTAATGACGAAACATCTTTGTTCAGTTAATATAATGTGAGACTTCTACAGGAATATAGATTGAGGTCACTATAAATGGTTTTAGATAACATTAGTTGAGTAATAAAAGTAATTGAAGGGAGATGAAATTTGATAATTTAGATGGGACCAAAGAAAATTCTTAAGACATGCAAATTTTTAACCAAAATGTTTGCAAGATGTCAAAACTTCACAGTATCTGTAACTGCAGTACTTTCAAATAGAGATTACTATTACTTACAATTAAAATTTTCAAAACCTATCTCTCACAGGATGTAGACGTAGGAATGATCTCAAAGTAAATCTAAGTATATGAGTGAATTGGAGAAAATCCTTATTAAATAGATTTGAAAGGATCTATATCCTTTTATCAACATCGCATTTTGCCAGCAATCATTTCCCATTTCTGCTTCCTAATATCATCCATTGGCCATGAAGCCGTGGTTTCAGGGTGACTGGCAGCTCCCAAATCCAGAGGAGAAATCCTCATCCATCTAGGCTGCTTGTGACAGTCCCATTGCCATCACCTGTGAGCAGTTTCGAATTGGGTGTGGAGTCCAGTTGTGGCTAACAAGATGGGAGGAGAACTTTCCTTGGGGCCTTTGAAGACTCATTTCCTTATTCTTCAAAATGTAGAAGTCAAACCCTCCTCTTCCTTTGCAGACCGCTGTCCTAGGAAATGACACCGAGAACTGCTGTTGCTGTTTTGTAGCTCTCAGAAGAGTGAATACGAAGGGCAAATATTTAACACACGGAGAAGGACAGAATAGAGAGAGGGAAAAACATCTGAATTCTTGATAACGTCAATAAATTTCAGATTAAACCAGAGCAACAGCTTGCCCTTGTCCCAGCCTTCTTCTTCAGTGAGATACATGATGAGGATGATGATGGCATCATTGTTCAAGACAATTTGAACTGAGTTTTCTGTTTCTTGTAGCCAAACTATTTCGAAAATACACAATTTCTTATACATACCAACAAACTCTGTCTGATGATTAACATGAAATCAAATTAAAAGGGCTAAGAGCTAACAAAGGAAAAGGAAAAGAAACAATCATGGGACATTCACTCTTGATTGTTTGGTTATACTACAAATAACCCAACTCATGGTCACCTGCTCATATATACAATCTTGAAAGAAAAAAGGTCTAATTTCAGAATCTTTCCCCAAAGCATCTAGTGATGCCAAAATAATCAATTATTTGATGGCATTGACATAACAACATTTATAAAAAATAATTTGGTTTTATGTAGACGAGACAATCAATGGATTGATTTCATTTTTCTACCAAGTGTTTTGGCATAATGAGGAATAATCTAAGATAATTTTGGAAGTTGGTTTTGGGACAAGAATTTCAGTACTAGTTATCCAGTGGAAGATATCGATTGAATACATATGCTATATCCCGTGTACTCTGAGAAGTGCTAAAATTAGAGGAGTGAATAAAACACAGACCCAACCATAACATCCCAGAGCATAATTCAAGATGTCAGCACCAATAATTTCTCAGGTCTTTCTTCAAGATATGGGTGAAAGGAAATGGAGGAAATTCATGCATCTACTTCAAATATAACCTACGTTGACAGAGCAATGACCAAAGTGGAAGATAATTGTTAGACTAAATATGTTTACAGTGCAAATTTTGGAGGCATGTAGTTTGCACAGAAATCAATCAACAGTGTGCATGTGGATGAGCTAGTTCATCACAAATTGTTTAATTTCACTTTGTAGGTCTTTTTTCATATCTGACAGAGTAAACGTGAAAATATAATTTAATCATTCGCCCTTATTAAAAACCCACTGTCAAAAAAGCTTCTATTTTAATGTTCCTATAACATCTGAAGATCCTTTTTGGCTCCCATAATTTTAGCAAGAAGAGCACGAAGTGCATTTTCAAATAATGTGTCCGTAGTATGTTGGAGTTAATAACGTTAGGCTATTTATTGTTGTGAGGCACTTGAATTTGAAAGGAACAGCTGATAAAGAGGTAATTAAAATCTTGCCTGTTAAGGAATCCTATGAATTATTAAAATCCAGATCCTATTATTCCTTCTTAAATTATTCTTTTCAACTTCTTGTTGCCACATGTGCCTCCCTCCTCAAATGGGGAACAATTACCCTTTCCAGGGTCAAAGAAGCACCTACAAGACCCATCTGGAGAGCCGAGATAAGGACCGGTGGTTCAGCTGAAATGGCTGTTGAACCGAGACACTAAGATCAGCGTGGGGAGGAAGACATTACCGTGGGGTTCTCTGAACACTCTCTAGTGCACTCTACGTCAGCTCTCTGATGCTCTTCTCTATTTTTATACAGCTTCTTTCTCATCTCACTTTAAAGTGTTGACTTTGTCCTGATATATATGAAATGCTGCATTGAAAATTAGATACAATTTTGCAGACTAAAAACAATATACTTTATGAAAGACGGGTTAACTGCCTATTAATTTCATTAAAAAATGTTAAATAGAAATGATTCTTATTGAAGTCATCCATATTTTAGGGTTATTTTGAAGTAAAGATTCTCTTATATACTTATTTTTTCTTAGGAAATCTTTTCTATATTTCCAGAGAAAGAAGAGTTAGTTGAATCCATACTTGAGTTTAAAATTAAACATTCCATTGAAGGAATTTGCTAGGTTAATGCCAGGATTGAGCCTCTATAGAACCAGTGACACAAATATTTTTATCATAATTTTGGCCTATTTTTATATGGGTAACATTGAATGTTTTCAGGGATAAGTCAAACTTTGGCTTGTGACCCAGTGACACAGAGAAAGTCACCCCGGCACCTTCACTGGGGCTGGGTTCTTCTATGCTGACAACAGATCCTTAGCCAGGATGGGGTGGGGAATGGACACAAAGCCACCACATGACTACAGCAGAAGTTTTCACATGGAAGTCAACAATTTGATCTAAAACCAACCCTCCATCAAATAATTATGAATACATCAGTGACAAGCAGTTTTGATTTCCTTCATGTATGGGTATTTCTTCATGTATGAGTATGGTATACTCAGAAACATTTCTGACTATTGCAGAGTTAAAGCAGATAGGGGCTAAAACACATCGTTATACCTCCTGCTGGATCTAAGCAGTAAAAGAGGGGGCATCTAAGACCATCAGTGAAACCACGAGAGATGTTCCCGCAGTCGTCAGAGCATGGGTCCTATAGGTAAATATAAATATGACCAGGTTGGTTAATTTTTTTAGCCAAAGCCCTGAATTTGCAGGATCGTTTAAATCACTCTGCCAGAATTCTTCAGGAGTGTACTAACACATTTTCCTCAATGTGTACTGTTTATTTTCTTAGAGCAATATCTGTCACCTGGCACATTTCCTTAGTGAGTCATGCAATTTAATAGAGAACAAGATTAAATTTTTCCATTATATATTTGTATATATGTTATTATGTATATAATATAATGCATAATGTATAATATTACATTATAACTTTATATATTATAATGTTATGTATCACATATATGTGTACATGTGTGTACATATGTATATATGTGTGTGTGTGTGTGTATATATATATTTATTTATAACTCGTTCTATGGTGCCAGACACTCAGCTGAGCATTTTCATGTATTATCCCATTTAATACTAACAAGAAAGTCTAGGATCTAAGTAATACTATCACTACTATTTTTCAAACGAGGAAATTGGAGTCTAGGTAGTTTTAAGTAGTTTATACATTACACAGCTACTAAGTGGCAGAATTATGATTCTAACCCTTGCATCAGAGAAAGCCGTAAATTTGCCGGAATAAGTGAGAATTTTGTCTTCTGAATATATGAGAAGTCAGTGATAAAGGGCAACCACGTGATCATGTGATATTCATTAATAAATGTGTAGACATTTTAAAGCAAAGTATTTATGATTATATCATAATTATTGCTTGCTTACTTCTTTCAGTTTTTAATTCTTTTAGTGCGGTGTCACAATTTCAAAATCTAGGGTGGTCTCTCTTAGTTCCTTTCTCTCAGCTTGAGCCCTGGAATGTGTGCATTTACTTATCTTAAACTGTTCTCTGTGACCATCCCTATCGATGCCGTATGGGTTCTACGCCTTCATCTTCCTCCAGGACCTCGATTCTAACCCTCCTACGCTGGACCAACGATGCTCTCTCTTGAGAAGCTCATCTTTTATCTATTTCTTTGCTCGCATCAACTGGCTTTATATAAATATCTAAATTCTTGTCTGATGCTGAGCGTAGAGACTTAAGGAATAGAGATCCTCTCTAATACAGGGGGTAAGAAAGTGGTGTTGAAAGTTCCTGCAGAGTCAAGATTCGGCAACGCAGGATGTGAATTCAGATCAATTTATTTATCAATTCAATCTCCTCCTTTGTCAACAGAGTAGAAAATCAAAGAAACTTGGTCAGGGAAAGCAGAAATTGGCTGAGTTAGTTCACCTGTCTTTACAGAGTTGAAATCATGCTGGAATCAGTAAAGTTTGAAATTGAACGTTCTTGGTGTCTTCCTGGCCACAGAAATGCTGCCTGCTTCTTAACCTCACAGCCCATCTTCTTTGACAGCAAAGTGGAAAAGCTGAGTCTCATGGTTTATGAAGGAAGTTAACCTGTAAGGGCTTCAAAATGGAATCTTTAGGATAAGGAAGGTTGAAGGAAGGAAAGGAGAAAAATTCATATATTATTTTGGATGAGTTTTCTAATAGTAAATAAGAGTAACATTTATTAAATGATTATTTGATGAAAAGACAGACCTAGATTTTGTGGGATCTGAAAGTTATAAACTGTGGGGTCCCTTTTAAAGAAAGCAGATATAAAATTCCCCAAATAATATGACCATGGCCACTCCAACACACCTTGACATGAGAAATCACCAATACAAATGCCCTTATCCCCAGGGTGGGGCACTTCTGAGTAAAGAGTCCTGATGTTTAAGCTCTAAAAGGTTCAGGTGAGTCTGTTTCTGGCTGAGGGTTAGACCCTGCATTGAGCTTATTTAATCCCCACATCAAGAAAATCAGAGAGGAAACTGAGGCCTGGAAAGGTCGAATAAGCCACCCAAGAACTAGGATGCCCGCTGTCATCCTTCAGGCTCTGGAGCCCACATTCCTCCCTCCTCTAGGTTCTGTCTGCAGGTCTTATTTATATTTGCAAGTGAATGTTACAGACACAGCATGGAAAGAAAAGGGGCATCGGGTTAACATTGATACTTTTATGAAAGCTTAAAAAATTATGTATTTTTACTTTATTTTTCTTTTTTTCTACCATGGTTGACTTACCGTGTTTCTTAAATGGTAGTTAGACTGCATTAGATCCTATATTATGGTGGAAATGTGTTAATAACGAACCTTAAATAAACATTAAATGGAATCAGAAATGGTCCTGAGAATAATATGATAATTATCTGAGGAATGGGGAAATTTTCCTATTGAGGAGAAACTAAATCCTCAATATTTATTACTATATTCATTATTCAGAATGAAAAGATAAGGGAACCCATAATTAGCTTGAATCTTTTAAATGTACGGACTTGATAAATAGGTAACTGTTTCCTCAACTGTTAGAGAAGCAGAACAAAGGGGAAAGTCTTAATGTTATGAAGAGATGGGTCCAGAACAAAGAAAATAAAATACCTTTTGACTCTTTGAAGTCGTGGGAGGTAAAATAATGCAATATGTTATCCTTAGAAAGGGATTTTCAAAATGTTTTCATTGGAGCTCTAGGAATTTCAAGACATTCCTAGACACTGCCTTTCCACCCAGACACATCTCCGCCTATATCATATATTCTAGACACACATTTTTGAAAGACAGTAAAGAAATAAAAGCAGACTGTGTTTATAGAGGAGCCCTAGGAATCATGTCCTACAGGTACAAGAAAGGAAAAATAATAACATGCTGGTTTTAAGGGTTTATTGATACATGTGGAACTAACTAAAATCAAATCAACAAAAGTTTTACTTATACAAATAAACCCCAAGTGGGTATGTGTGTAATGGACTAGTGGTGCTTTTGGGAAACCTATCTTCATATCAACCAGAATCAGTGATAGTTCCTGAGTCAGAAATCTGATGATGACACACTTTTTGAGCTTAGAATCTGAACAATTGGAAAAATTGAAATTCATTTTCTAATACCTTATCAAGTTTGAAAGACCGTGTTCCAACACCTCGTGTCTTACATCAACTCCAACAATTCAAACTAATGTCTTTATTTCATTCTTTCAAAATAAAAGTGTAGAAGTTATGTCTAGGAAGTAAAGAATAAGAAAAGTTTTCTTTGCTCTTAAGTCTTGGTTAAGATGTGAAGAAGGGATTCTAAGTTGTTGTCAGTCATAATAAAGGCAGAAAAACCAGAACAAAGCATGGGGTACAGAAGAAGCTCAGTAACTGTTTACTGAATGAATTAATTAAATAAACTCTACTGGTAGGAAAAGAGTATCGCCCTTGACTCAAAATTCACCAGTAATTCTTAGCAACCTGGCCATGCACGGCTTCATCAGCTCTAATTCTTGAACGGTGAAATTTTTGCTATGTGACAGAAGTTATTCTTAGACTGCCTTGAAGATGTCTGGGGCTGCAGGAAGTTTTGTGGGGTTTTTTTTTAATGCCATTTAAAGATTTAAATTTTCCAAGATTTTTAAAAATATTTTATGAATTTGTTATTCTAAGTGAAATTTCGACATAAAAATACTTCTAATGTCTTAAAAGAAGACGATCACCGCAAGATTCTTGAGAACATGTGAGACAACTCTGGAGAATGTCATCGGTGGTGCACAGAAGGATTTTTCAGGGGAATGATGTCCCTATGTCAACGAGCAGGGGCCTAACAAGCTTGACCAGCGGGAATGCTGAGAAAACCTCCTTTATCCACAAGACTGGTGAGACCCAAGGATTTTAGGCTGCAAGAGACTCGCTCAATTTCTCTCCTAAATTTATGCATTTTGAGCACCATGTACTGACAGTCTGAAGCCTGTGGTTTTCATTAGACCTTGTTGGGTCTGGCCCGAGTACAATGTGTCCAGTGAAACCAGAACTATTTCTGAAACAGCTTGCAGTCAGTACGTGCTACCATGTTATTAAACTGTTAGCCATGTATCTATAATTCATGAAGCCGTGGACTCAGAGAGAGAGAGAGGAAGAGAGAGGAACGAGCCATCAGGACATAAACATTGCACGTTGTGACTTTACTGGGACACCCACGTGTGAGCATCAACTGCCTTTTGAATTGGGGGGCCTGCTGAGAACCGGGCTGGGGAGTCAGAGATGTTTTGCTCCACATGTACTATGGTTCTCACAACATATAGCTTTCAATAAAGCAAGAAAAATTAACCCACAGTGTGAGTAAAACCTCTGTAGAATTTTTGTTTAAAAATGTAATCATATTTTCATTTTTATAGAAAACGAAGCTATTTAATGCCCCACGGATCCACAGGATTATAGGAAGTATCCTATAGGGAACATTATAATAATTTGTAATTTAAGAGCTTTTGAGCACAGAAGACACATTAGACACTGCCAACTGGCAGAATTAGATGAACCTTTTGCTTAGAGACTTTACAAAATAAGTAATGCACATTTCAAGAAGAGAAAGAATATAAGTGTACATGGTTTCATACAGCAATGGTCCAGGTGGAAAATGGCTCTCATTTTTGCCATTGAGCTCTGTGTTTTACATAACAGGAAATCAAATTCTATGTTGAATATTATATTAGCCTTAGTGACACGTTACATAATTATGAACTAAGACTTGTCTTAGTCAAGTATTGACAAGGTGCCCACATGAGTAGTGCTAAGTACTCAGTAAATACTGGTTGGATACATATTTAAATTAATGAACAATTTTTTTTCCTTCTTTTTGTTTAATATTATCCTCACAAAGATTATCTATCTTACGTATTTCAAAATTAAAAATGTACCAATACACACAATTTTATAAACGTAATTAGTCTTATATACTTCTCCCTTGTGGTTGAAAGACAAAAGTTAATTATTTATTAAGATTTATGACTTAACCTTTTAATTGAATCGATTATAGAAATAGTATGCTGAAGTGTACAATAGTTTTCTAACCGATGTTTTCATATTCAGAAGATACTGTGTACTCTATGAACGTGTATAGAAAATGAAGTTAGGGAACCACTTTAAAACTATGTACAGTTTCCCCGATTCCTACAAAGGTTTCCAGCTTCATTATTTGTTTATTGTGGTATAAATTTTTTTCAATATTACGTTATAAAATATATACGACAAAAAGTAAAATTGAGAGAACTTTATAAACACCTTATACCCACCACCTAGGTTCTATTCTACTTGCTTTTTTTTATATCTATCAAACTATTAATTTTTATATACTACTAATCTGCTGTATTTAATGCACTTAAATTGCAAACAACAGAACAATCTCCTCTGAAAACTTAAGCATTTATGTCACTAAATAGATACTACATTGGTTTCGATATTTTTTTACATAAAATCAAAATAGAGTAAAAAGTACAAGTTTACATTCTCCGAGTTTAGTCGAAACTTTTGAAAATATAGAACATTAACATCACCTCTGAAAATTCCCTCTTCCCTTTCCCACTAAATTTCTGCCTTCACGCCCAAAGACAATGAATGTTTTGATTCTTTTCCAGCACAATTTTGCCTGTTCTAGAATATCATAGAGCATTATTTCTTTTCTGTAAGGCATGATTTACTCAGTATAATGTCTTCTGGAGTCATTCATTTTGTTGCTTATATCAGTAAGTTATCACTTTTGTTTTCTTTTTTTTCTTAGAAGTATTCCATTATATGGATATACCAAAGTCAGTTTTTACACCGTTTTTCTGATGGATATCTGGGCTGACTTCTATTATGGCTGTTAGAGATTGAACTGCTATGAAGGTTCTTATACAAATATTTTTGTCAACATATGTTTTCATTCTCATGGATCGACATGCTGGAATGGTGGGCATGGATGTTTTTGATTAGTTTTATGAGAAACTGCTGTACCTATTTCCAAAGTGATGTTGAGGGACCATTCTCCATGAGCCTGTTGCATTTCTGCGCAAGTCTTGCAAGTAAGGCACCAGCTGCTCTGATTCAGACCATCTTTACACAATGTCTGCCTGGCAAACAGCCCTGGGAGATCTAGTGTCTCTCTCCAGAGCAAGAGCAGACTCCTGCCAATCATAAAAGATGCAGGTTGCCTAAGTCAGGGCTCCTCTCTCATAATGCAACCCATTTTGTGTGCAGATGTCATCTGGTTTTCCTCGCATGGCCCTCTGGGAACCAGTGGAAAAATGTTAATGTTTTGGTTACCGCTATTGCTTTGAGTAACAAAGTGTCCTTTTTCTATGAACCAGAAGAATCCATTCTTCCACCAGCATCTACCACACTGTGGCAGACTAATCATTTACTTGTAAATAAGGTAGCATCAGAGACCCTGCAAAGATTTTGACAGTTCATAGGCTTTTACATTCCCAGCAACAACAACTTCAAGTTGTTCCACAAGCTCGCCAACATTTTGTGTTGTCAGTCTTTTAAATTGTATCTATTCTAATCCAGTGGTACTGGATTGGGATTTTAATTTTTCATTTGCCTGATAAGTAATGAGGCCGAATACTTTTATGTTCATTTCATCCACTCATAAATCTTATTTTGTGAAGTTTCTGTCCCAGTATTTTTCCCATTTTTATTACTTTTTTTATTATTAAAGAGAAATAGGAATCAAGCATAAGTATAGATATAGATCCTGGGGATAAGTCCTTTGAGAAGTTTTGTTAACACTTTTTCCAATATTTTTGTGGCTAGCCCATTGACTTTTTAACAACATATTTTGGTCAACAGAAGTTATTAATTTTGATATTCAATTTATCCTTTTTCTGGTACAGTTATGGCTTTGTGTAAACTATATTAAGAAAAAAAAATAGTTTGCCCACCACGAAGACCCAGAAATACTCTCCGATGCTTTCACTCAAAAGCTGCTGTCATTTTTAAAATTGGACCTTTTCAAATAATTGAAGATTGGCTTGTTGTAAGAAATAACACAGAGAGATCCCCTGTACCCTCTATTCTGTTTCCCCCAATGGTAACATCTTGCAAGACTATAGTACAGTAACACAACCAGGATATTGATATTGATACAGTCAAGATACAGAACGTTTCCATCATCACAAGATCCCTTAGACTGCTCTTTTATAACCACACCCACCTTTCTCCTAACTCCACTCTCTCCTTAACCCCTGGCAACTGCTAATCTGTTTTCTATTTCTATAATTTTGCCATTTTAAGAATGTTATATAAATACAGTCATACAGTATATAAGCTTTTGGGATTGGCTTTTTTTCATTCAGCGTAACTCTCTGGAGAATATTATGTGTACAAATGGCTTTACTATTATTGCTGAGTAATATTCCATGGTGTGGAGGTGCGACATTTGTTTAATTCACTATTCAGTCATTGAAGGACACCTGGGTTGTATCCACTTTTGAACTATTACAAATAAAGCGACAATAAACATTTATGTGCAAATTGTTGTGTGCACATAAGTTTTCATTTCTCTGGGATAAATACCCTAGAGTGTAATCGTTGAGTCATACGGTAGTTGCAAGTTCAGTTTTTTTTGTTTTTTTTTTAATGGCTATATCATTTTGCATCCCCACCAGCAACGCATGAGTGATACAGTTTCTCTGCATCCTCGCCGGCATTTGGTGCCATCGCTGCTTTTTTATTTTAGCCATTCTGACTACCCTATGAGTGTTGGTTTGAAAAAATAATCTCATTTTCCACATTGTTCAATTCTATTGGCATGTGATTTGAGTCATGAGTTTAAGAGTATGTTCCCATTGTGTTCTTTTAAACTGGTATGTTGGAGAACCCAAAAGAGAATAAGTTATAAGAAAAATAAAAGTCCATCCTAACACTTAAACTTCCAACAGGCACTCCTTCTTTCCTTCGTAGCACTTCCCCAGCTTGTAACTGCGTATTTATTGTGTGACCGCACGAAATTAGATCATTCATTCGCTTTCTGTTTATATCTGCGTCCACCACTAGAGGGCAGGAGTCCTGTCTGCTGTCTTGCTGCCCTCTGTATAGTTTTGTGCCTAGTAGACAAAAACAGCTGATAGAAATTAATAAATAATTACTGAATGTTAATATACCTTACAAATATGTTCATATCTCGAATATGCAATTACCCAATAGATGATTTAACATAGTGGTTATAGAAATAATTGTTTAAACATTGTGTCAGTGAGCACTCTACAACTTTGAATGGTGCATTGGCTTAACTCATTTTTATTATATATACAAGAATTAGAAAGAAAGGCCTGTGTTAACCCCCACAGGTTTGTAAGTATTAGAGAAAATTCTATTATTCAAAAGGGAGCTTTTTCTCCTTTAAAACATTCCTAACGAAAACATTTTTAAAGCTTAAAAAGTGTAACCTCTAGTACAAATAAAAATGTCTCCTTTTTATAACTTTCTGTGTAACAGCCCTGACATAAAACTACAAGAGTTACTTGATACTGCTTGCTTTGGACACAGTACAGATAAAGCTCCCCAGGACAGAACTTAAACCTATTCTTAAAAGTTTCCAACGAAAAAGATTGAAGCATCTATGTATCCCCCACTCCCTTCTTAATACGTGACCCACGGTGCACACTTAACTCCCTTGGTGCCCTGCTCACGCGTTCTCGCTCCACTGCAGCCCAGACTCTCGCCAGCACATGGTCTTTTTACTGAGCTCTTGCCTGCTGGAGTGTGTCTTGACCGTCTACACCGCAGACTGGCAAGGCCGGAGAATGAAAGTCTGTCCAAATGCAGCTCTCCAAGGGGACTGATGGCAGTTGGTGTAGGAAGCCCCAGCCCTCTCATGCCTCCTTGGGATGGCGCTGATGCATGGGTCTTGCGTTGGCTTCCAGAGTCCTCCCAGGAGGATTAAGCTAGTAACCAGCAGTGTAAACTGGCTTGAAAATGACCGCTTTATTGGCTGCCTTCCTTTCTCTCTCTTCCTTTTCAACCCCACTCTCCCCCACCAACCCCTACTGATGTTTTTTTGGAATCACCTCCAAAATAAATTACTTGGACTCAAATCCTTGTCTCAGGGTCTTCTTCTGGGGGAACCCAAAGTGAGATAAAATTTCCTGTTTGAAGTAGAAAATGAATGGCAGTTATTGCTTTTCTTCCAAATACCCCTAATTTTCAAGAATGTAATGCAGTGAGTTTAATGAGTGAGCTGGACTCTGCCAGGTGCAAATGGAAAGCAGCATTTTTGTTTTTTGGTTTCTTTTCCCCTCACTACAATCCTATTAAACCTGTTATGTCCATTCTTCCCCATCTCTAGGTGAAAGCTTTCAAGGTTCCCATAAGTTTTCTTTATGCTTTCAAGTCTAATAAACAGCCTCATTTTCAAGCATTGGTGTCTGCGATCTTTGCAGCCCCAGGAAGAAGCCTATCAGGCTCAGAAATCTGCACTAGAGAAAGAGACAAAGTTTCTTTTTCTACTGTTTACCTGCTTTTCTCATCTCCTCCTCTTCTTCCTCCTCTTCCTCTTCTCACTGGGCTGCCTCTGGCTTCTCAAGGTTGGAGCAGAGGAAGAAGAGAGGCAGGACGGAAGGTTTGACGGGAATGTTGCAATCTGAAATGGTGCGGCCGATGCTACAGTGCTGGCTCTTTCTCTCCTTGGAGGAATGGTGGGTTAGACATCTCTGCACCCTTGCTGCAGACTTTGCTCAGCACTATAACATGGTCCCCAGCTGCCAGCTCAAGTCTCTTGCCCTTTCCATCTTTGCCCTCCTGCATTGGACACTACACTCCTCCTCTTTCAGCCAGACCATCTTTCTTAAGTAAGAAGCCCTTCTGGGTGGTACCATTTTCAAAATATTTCAAGGCTAAAAACTTCTAGAGTTCCATGAGGCCTCTGGAAATACTCATGCACCCCTGGCCTGTGGTCAGTAAAAACAGAATTTGCTCCCATCAAAGCCCTCTTTGCTCATCCATCTGCAAGGCCAGCTATAAACAGCCTAGCATCCTGGCAGCAGACTTCTCCAAGCCGGGTCAGATCCTGAGGTTCCCTCCCTCCCTTGCTCCACGTTAATTTCCCTTCTGGTGGTAGGCTCAGCCATGCTTTGTAAGGGATTTCTTAAGCCTCCCCACTTGGCTTGAGGTTTGGAGAGGAAGGGAGAAAATGTACAAATCTTCCAACAGAAACTCCTTCTCATGAGCTTTCTCTTATTGATCTTTGTACATCCCATCATATTGACCTGAGGCAGCTCAGAGACAAATGTTTATCCATCTGTCTTACCCTTAACAAGTTCCACTCTTGTCTGGTACTTCCCTTTTAAATTAGTGTGTATTTGACACTCATTTTTCTAAATCTTTGTGACCTCAGCTGAAATCTAAGACAACAGAAGAAGTTCCAGTTTAACTTCCTGCTGCAACAATAATTCAAATTCTAAGTGAAGGAACTTAAATTTTTAGGGTTTACAATATTCCAAAATTTGTGCTACATCTTGACCATACCTTGTCTTGTTAGAATTGTCTTATTTAATATATTATCTGATAATTGTCATCAGTGACAGCCAATTAGGAATTAGTTTACATGTAGCGTCCATCAATGCTTTTCTTGGCATTGAGACCAACCTGTAAGGATATATTGGGAAAGCATGTTTAAGAAAATATCTGGCCATTTGCAGACATTTTGGAGAAATGTTAAAAATGTCTTACTATAAAATATATTGTGAATCCTAAAATGATAGAAAAGAATATTGCATATTTTATTCTGTAAACAATTACAAATTCAACATCAAATACGTTTTTGTCTTTCTTCTTCTGCTTTTCTATGTTTTCTATTTTTTAAATAATAAACATATGTTAAATGTGTATAAAATTTATTTTTAGAAATAAAATTAGCTAAATCAGAAGGCAGCGGCTGTGTTTTAAGAAATCTTCAAAGGGTTGACATTCTTAGAGCCAGCTTTGCATTAGGCACATTAGCGACATCTGTTAATTGAGTTGCCAGTTATTTAATAATTATTCTAATGACTGGGCGAAAGCAATCAGCTATCTTACTGCTAGTTCACTTCGTGGTTTCTCAAACCAGTAAAACGGCTGCAAGGACGTTCACTTTTTATTTAAAGTTAAAATAATGATCTGAGATGTGGTTGCAAAAACACTGAATCCAGAGGCATAGTTGCTCATGTGCAGATATTAAGAATAATGTCTTTTATAGAAACTCATAAACCAGGGATCCATGCATTGTCTTTTCCTCTCATCTCAAGCTGGGAAGCAGAGCCTTTCATAAATTAGAAGACTATTTAGGACATTCATCTCACTGGAAGTCAAAACGATTATTTGCCCATGGGGGATACTGCTTTATGATAAATAAGCATGGGCTTCAGAGATTTACGGAATCCAAGATAGCACTTGATAGTGTAATTTTTTTCCCATTTTCTTTTAAATGAAGAATTCCTTAAGATATATAAAATATCAATTAATTTTAACTACTATTTGCAGTAATATAGAAATTTATGGCATTTTTCTATAGCAGAGAATAAAACTGTCTTCTTGGTCGTAGAAATTAAATGGTCCTTAAAAAAAACAACTCTGTTTAAAGGATGTCATTGTCTTATTCCATAAAAATGATTAAAATGTATTTGCTGGAAAGTAAAATCATACGAATTCGACTTGTCAATGACTTTTCTGTGTTTACAAATAAAAAGTTGCCTCTTCTCAGGGCCAGGCAGTAAAGGGAACCTGAATTCTAAGAGTCCCACTGTGTTCTTTCTCCTTCCTATCATCAGACATGGCAGGTTCTGCAATTAGAGCTCAGCTGACAATTCGGGTGATGAAGGAGGCGCAGAAAGATTTCTGATTGCTCCTAAACAATTGTGTCATTGGCTTCGCAGATGATCAACAGCAGGAAGGATTTTTTTCAGCAAATAACTTACTGAAATAGAGGAAGCAGCTCAGATCATTATTGTCTCACATTTAAAGTGCGTGCTAACGTTCTCAGGGCGATACACAATGAGCCAGAAAAGAAAAACAGTCAGTAAGAGTGGGAGGCTGTCTAGGCGGGCAGCTCCCGGGCTAGTAGCCTATCTCTGCCCAGCTTAGCACAGAGGGAGGAAGGGAACAGAGAGCAGCATCGTGGTGTGTTAGGAACCACTGCATCGTCTCCGCAAAACATTAACTGAATAAAAAACCTGTAGTCAGTCTCTCTTCCTCCTTTGAGACTTCTGTTATTTGGGTGTATCAGCATCAGTGACAGGCTTTGAGGTGGGCAGCAATGTGCAGGTGCATATAAAGTACCAGCAGAATTAGCGGTTTTGTTTCGAGCAGACAGCGTAGAGAAATACCCCGAACAGCCAAGATCATTAGATCTCACAATCAATTAACATTTTACTGACATTTTAAAAAGTGATATTGGAAGAACTTTGCTCACCTGCTCGGTTTCTTCCTACCTGGAGTGCCTGTTGGCAAAGTTAATTCTCGTCACACTTTCAGATAAAAGACAAGACCCTGGATTTTGTGCTATTTTGTGTAAAATGTGTGTTCATTTTCTATGGGTGTCATAACAGATTACAACAGACTAAGTGGCTTCAACAACAACAACAAATGTATTATTTCCCGGTCCTGGAGGTCAGAAGTCTGACACGGGTCTCCCCAGGCTAAGACCAGGTGTCAGCACGCCTGGGGTTTTACTGGAGATTCTGAGGAGGACTGTTCCCTTGCTTTTCCCAGCTTCCAGACGCTGCCGTCATTTCTTGGCTTGTGGCCCCTCGTCCACCTTACAGCCAACTAGGAAGGGCCAAGTCCTCAGCTCCGCTCTCTCTGAACCACATCTCTGCCCTCTCCTTCTTCCTCTTTTAAGGACTCACGTGATCAAATTGGGCCCACGCGGACAATCCAGGACACTCATCCATCTCGTGGTTGACTGACTAGGAACGTTAATGCCACTTGTAAACTTAATTTCCTTTGGTCACGTACGATTCTGGGGACTGGGGTGTGAACATCTTTGATGAGTGTCATCATTCTGCCTCCTAATTCCTGTACTGCCTACTAGATAGTTTAGTTGTAATAGAGATTCAAAATAACAGTGATTTAAGTAAAATAAAATTTATGTTTCTTTTACATAAGTGTCTTAATGGAAGGACCAGCATGTTTATGTTATAAACACTAGAACTAATAACTTTGATGCATCACACGGCCTACAGATATTATTAAAAGATGAGTGTGTTTCCATTTTAATACCATCACAAATTTCTAAAAGAGGCTAATCCTATGTATATATTAAGTAATTATAACCAGCCATTTTTATTGTTAGTAAAAAACAAAATTGTGTTCTACAGAGGCAAGAAGAGCAAAAGTAAGGACCACTTATCAACCATTTGTGCTAACATCACACAGCCACGAGCTGCAGAGGATAGCAACTGCAATGACATCAATCACCAAAATGTGGGGGTGAGGGGTTTGGAAAGGTTTTTAAAGTAATGGGACTTCTCGTCATATAGACAGAGCAATGTATTTTTAACAGATTTATGAGAAGCTCCAAAAACACCTTATGGACGGAAACAATAAACTAATTCTCAAAAGGTAAAATTTACTAAGGATAACTTGTGATTTAAAAAGTATAAAGACACAGAAGAAAGATGCAGCGTTTTAGGAACACATCCATTTAATTTTCTTTAGCTGGGGGTAGAGACAGGAGGTGTTAACAGTGTAATAACCAGACACTGATTACATCCTAAGATGAATAAGTAGCATTAAATAGAGAGTATTTTTTTTAAAGGTGGCGGGGGGTATGGCATTCTGGGCTCCTCAGACCGCACCTGAGTAGAAAGTACAATTCTGGACACTGTAGCAAGAAGAGCATGTTTAAGCTGGAGCACTTCCAGAAGAGAATAACGCAGAGAGTGAAAGGCCTGACACTGCGCCAGCTTAGAAACCAGAACCCCGTGTCTTGTGGATAAAAACATATAGGAAATGTGAGGGCTGTCTTAAAATATCCAAAGTATGAGGTTAAAAGAGGTTTTTAATCCTGGTCCATTTAGTCTCAAGGGACAGTACTCAGAACAGAGGAGGTTTTAGTTTAACATAAAGTCAATATCTTTCTAATAACTGGAGCTTTTTGGAAGTGGAATAGACTACATCAGTAGAATGATCCACCACAAATTAAGAGTTTATTTTCTAGAAACGTTTCTAGAGAAGACACAGGCCCAGCCCTCTTCCCCAGTCTCTCCTGTATTATTCCTGACACCCTCATATACAACATCCTCAATCCTTGACGTTTGGTATTCTACTTCTCGGATTTTTGTGCTGCTATATTCTTTTAGTCAGTACATTAGGAGTAGAATTCTTCACATTGTATTTTAGCCAAAAAAAAAGCCCAAGTATATTTTAACTATTACTGGTGATAGTGTATATAATAAAGAGTATATCTTATTAGTACGCTGCTGTCCAAGATACCATTGAACTGGAGACCTCAAGAGAAATTGTTTTAATGTGACAGCAGCAATCTTTCTCACAGCTCTCCACAGGCTTCCCCTCTTTCTCTGAAATTAGAGTAACTACGATTGCCAATTTGGATAACCCATAGCATCCCTAAAATTATGCTGGGAGGGAGGACCCCTGAAGATGAGGAAGGCATTTTGTAATAGGTAGGATGGGGGCTTGAATCTATTTTGTTTGAATAGCTCCATCTATAAAAGATTAGCTTATATCAGGTCAATGGTCCCATCAAGAAAAACAGAGAAAGATGAATAACACACACAACAACTAAACAGCGACAACAAATAAGAAAAAGCTATCTGAAGGTACTGGAAAGAAACAAAGCAGCCAGACCCAGGGGACTGAGACCCCAAGGAGAAAGGATATTTTTCCCATCCAGGCATTTCCAACCAAGCAAGGTCTCGTAAGGCTGAGTGGATGACAACTGGAGTTGAGGGTTACCAAGGCAGCCATCACACTAGAAGGCAAGCTCCCAAACAACGTAATCTGTAGAAAAGTGAGCCTGATATTTTGGGCTATTTGTTCCCTGGAGGCGTTCTGCCAATTCCCAAACCGTGCACAAGATGCCAAAAACCTAAGCAGAAATTGACATACAAGAAGCTACAAATTAATCAGGGACTTCCAGGAGTCCTACACAGATGAGGAAACAAAAGCGAGGTTTGCAGCCTTCCAAAGGCAATGGGCTCTGGGGCTCAAGCTAGACTTTCAGTGGAGAGTCTGAAGGACCTTGCCCGAGGAATGAGAGCAAGCTAACATAGAGAAGCCTTAAAGAAAACCCAAAACACAGTCCTAAATCATCCCAATTGCTGACTGGATTAAGGTTATTTCTCACTATTTTAACTGCTCTCCAAAAGAAACATAGATCCTCTCTAAGGAAAATTCACATTATTTAAAGGTTAAATAGGTTTTTATGCCCAATGTGTGGAATTACTCACATGATACGCTGAGAGAGAAGATCAAAGAGGGGAAAGTCAAGGTGGAAAGAAACAGAAAATAGAAATAAATCCACAAGCTGTTCAGATACTGGGGATATTAGACATCATGCTAATCTGATATTCACGGCTACAATTGGTAAATATACAGTGAAAACTATGATTAGTATATTATAAAAACAGATGCAAAGGTGAAAGAGGTAAAGGGGCACATATGTATTGTGACAGACAAAACTTAGAACTGCTGGTAGTGAGCACAATGAGGTCTATTCAGAAATTGATAAATAACTAATGTACACCAGAAATTACACAATGTTATAAACCATCATAATCCAATAAAATTACTGGAAAAAAAAATAGATGAAAAGGTGGAAAATTATACCTGAAAAATGAAAATTACATGGAAATATTAGAACTAAAAAATATTATAAGCGAAATTAAGAAGTCAGTGGAATCTTTGAGAGCATTCTAACCAGTGGATCAGTAGAAATCTCTGCCCTGAATCAGGAAGAAGAAAAACAGTGCAAATGCAGAAATGAACATCAGAGCCAATGAAGACAGGACACAAATTTCTACCACATGTGTGATTGGTGTTCAGAAGATAGAAATAATATTTGAAAATATATTGATCAACACTTTTCCACAATGATAGAAAACATTAAGCCACAGGTTAAAGAAGTTCTATGATCTACTTGGAAAGATAAATAAAATTAAAATGACACCTAAGCAGATCATCAAAAATGTATAAAAATATAAAAAATAGAAAGAAAGAAACAAAGGGAAGGATCATAAAGGAAGGAAAGGATGCGTTACCTTCAAGAAGCAATGATACCAATGGTTGCCTTTTAAACCAAAATGATTGTAGGCAGAAGAAAGTGAAATGACGTCTTTAAGGAGCAAAACAAAGACAAATAAACAATAAACCTAACCCAGCAAAAACATTCTTCATAATGAAGTCTAAATGAAGATATTTTCAAGCAAATAAAAACTGAGCTAATTCATCTTGTGCAATGTAACATGTAAACTTGTGAGATGCAGCTAAAGCACTGTTTGGAGGAAAATTTGTGCCTTAAATGCGTATGTTAGAAAATTTAAAAAGTGAAAAATCAAGCATTTAAATATCCATCTCAAGAATTTTAAACACAAACCAAATTAGACAACAATGAAAATGAAGAAATAATAAGAATAAAGTGGGACATTGATGACACAGAAAGTAAATGTAAAAATAGAGAAAATTAACAAATTCAAAAATTAATTCTTTGAAACAGCTAATTGAATTGATAAACTCCTATGAAGATTGATGACAAAAAAGGGAGAAGGAAAAATTACCATTATTCAGAATGAAAATGGAGGGAACACTGAAAACCTACAGACATTAAAATGATAGTGATAGGATATTATGAAGAAATTTAAGGCCCTACATTTGACAGTTTAGATAAGATGTACAAATTCCTTTGAAAACACAATTTACCAAAATTAGATCAAACGGATATAAGAATCTAAATAGTATTCTACCTACAAGTATATTAAAGTATAATTAAATACTTCCCACAAAATAATCCAGGCCCAGGAGAATCCACTGATGATTTCTACTAAATATTTAATAAAGAGATTACACCAATTCTAAATAAAATTTCTCAAGGAAAAGAAAGAGGAAAAATTTACCATTTTACTTTATAAGATCAGCAAAACCTGGATACTAAAAGCTGAAAAGGGACATTTTAATGATCTTAATTCTTCCAATCCAAGAGCATGGAATATCTTTCCATTTCTTTCAACAATGTTTTATAGTTTTCGGTGTACAGATCTTTCACCTCTTTGGTTAAGTTTATTCCTAGGTATTTTATTCTTTTTGTTGCAATTGTAAATGGGATTGTATTCTTAATTTCTCTTTCTGCTACTTCGTTGTTAGTATAGAAACTCAACTGAGTTTTGTACGTTGATTTTGTATCCAGTGAGTTGACTGTATTGCTTTATTGTTTCTAAAAGTTTTTCGTGGATTCTTTAGGATTTTCTAGATATAAAATCATGTCATCTGCAAAGAGTGACAGTTTCATTTCTTCTTTTCCAATGTAGATCCCTTTTATTTCTTTTTCTTGCCAGATTGGTCTGGCTAGGACTTCCCATACTATGGTAAGTAAGAGTGGTGTCTGTGGGCATCCTTGTCTGGTTCCTGTTCTTAGAGGGATAGCTTTCAGTTTTTCTCCATTGAGAACGATATTTGCTGTGGGTTTTTCATATATGGCCTTTATTATGTTGAGGTATTTTCCTTCTATACACATTTTATTTAGAGTTTTTATCATAAATGGATGCTGTATCTTGTCAAATGCTTTCTCTGCATCTATTGAGATGGTCATGTGATTTTTATTCTTCATTTTGTTAATGTGGTGGATCATGTTGATAGATTTGCAAATGTTGAACCATCCCTGCATCCCTGGAATGAAACCCACTTTATTATGATGTGTGATCTTTTTAATGTATTGGAGTGAAATTAGTCAGAGGGAGAAAGTCAAATATGGTATGATCTCACTCATATGTAGAAGATAAAAACAACAACAGACAAACACATAGCAATGGAGACTGGATTGGTGGTTACCACAGGGGAAGGCGGGGAGGGCAAAAGGAGGGATTACGCTCACACGTGAGGGGATGGACTATAATTAGTTTTTGGGTGGTGAACAGGATGTAATCTACACAGAATTCAAAATATATTATGATGTACATCCCAAAGCTAAAAAAAAAAAAAAAAAAGCTGAAAAGGGGATTATGCAAATAGAAAAATATATGTCTGCTTTCTCATGAAGATAGACTCAAAAAGAATAAGGAAATTATAGGTAAATTTAATACAGAAATATACAACAAAGTCATGACCAAACTGGTCTCATTCCCAGAATGAATGATTGGGTAATATTTGAAAAATTTAAAATGCAATATACCTGTGGTAGACAGAAAATTGGCCCCTAAAAAATGTTTATATTCTTATCCCCAGAACCTGGGAATATGTTACATTACATGGAAAAGAAAATTAAAGCTGCAGATGCAGTTACAATTGCTGATCAACTGACCTTAAAGCAGAGAGATTATTCTATCTTATCTAGGTCAGCCCGATGTAGTAACAAAGGTCCTTAAAAATGGAAGAATGTGGCAAAAGAGGGGAGTCAGAGAAAGAGATGTGATTCCAGAGACAAGATCAGAGAAATGCTATGTTGCTACCCTTGAAAATGGAGGGAGGGGCTGTGAGACAAGGAATGTTGGAAGCCTCTAGAAGCTGGAAAAAGTCAGGAGACAGATTCTCCTGGAGCTGACTCGGCGATGTGAGCCCAGTGGGACTGGCACGAGACTTCTAAACTCCAAAACGTTGTCAGCCACTAAGATTATGGTAAATTGTTACAGCAGAGATAGAAAACTCATATGATACTTCTTTAATAGAATAAAGAAGAAAAGAATCATACTAACAGATGCAAAAATTACTATATTTCAACCCTTGTTTGTAACCCACCAAGGGAGAATATACACAGTATCACTCAGTAATTTCATTTCAACATAAGTATATCCACACGTGCTCCAAAGTACGTGCACAAGAATATCTGTAGCAACACCATCGCCCCTAAAGGGAAACCACCCAGATGTGCATTGAGATTAGAAGGAATAAATAAATGAGGTTAAATTTATATAATAGAATACTTCTAAACAGTGAAAATGTCTGAAATATGCATGCATATAGTAACACAGATAAATTTCACAGTGTTCAGGAAGGATATCACGCAAAAATGCCCTCTGTGTGATTTCAGTTGCATATGGTTCAAAAGCAAGCAACATCAGTCCGTGATAATGAGTTTCAGGAGGGAAGTGGTCTTTGAGAAGGGAGTGTAGTTAATGTGAAGGGGCATGAAAGGGCTTGTGAAGTGCTTGTGATGTTCTGTTTCTTGATTGGGATTTATTTCGTCATGCAGATGTGTTCACTTTGTGAAAAATTAATTGATTCATGTATTTATAATGTATGCACTTTTTCGGATATGTGTAAAATACTTCAATAAAAAGCTACCTTAGAACTGTGACCTAGGGGCAGGCCCAGTGGCATAGAGGTTAAGTCTGGCACACTCCACTTTGGTGGCCCAGGTTCACAGGTTCAGATCCTGGGTGCAGACATACAACACTCATAAGCCACGCTTTGGCAGGAACTCACATACAAAATAGAGGAAGATTGGCACAGATGTTAGCTCAGGGATAGTGTTCCTTAGGCAAAAAAAAAAAAGGAAGAGGAAGATTGGCAACAGATGTTAGCCCAGAGAGAATCTTCCTCACCAAAAAAAAAAAAAAAAAGTGACCTCATCTTCTATGGCACCTGTTACAGCAAGTTATAATATTTACTATATCACTAATCCTCTGTCCAAAAAGAATAGAGAATTTTTTTAAAAGATTGTTTTTATATGGCAAATTGGATGTAAATATTTTTTATTTTCTATTGCTGCTATAATGAACAGAAATTGCTTCTATAATAAGAATGAAATAAAATAAACTTCTTTCACAATAGCACAGTTGGACTTTTGTTCTTAGCTATGCAGGCTGTATTTGTGAATATGCTTATTCTCTTTATAATTCCCTGAATTATGTGTACAACTGACTTCCTATTCCAATACATTCTTCCAGATTACTCTTACAAAAGGCATCCTGAGAAATGCCTATTATAATTGTGGTATCACAGATTTTGTTGTCTAATCTGAACTTACGTGGGTAATATAATATTTTAATGTCTAAAAATTGAATTTTAGACTTTCCAACTCTCCAAGTAGCCTCCTTCTCGGTATCTTTTTTTTCCTTTTTATCGTTATTTCACCTCCTCTTTTCCCTTACTACACACAACATTTATACCTGAATTGGGCAAGTAAAGTTAAAAATCACCCAATATTCTGTGTTCCTGAATTTACTGTTTCACTGATTTATACTCACTTTCATGTGGACATAGTTTTCCCCTATGCATATAAAATAACTTTTTATCTACTTTGTGGACCATCAGTTTCCCTCGTTTTTGTGTTAAACTAGTTCTCTTCCTTCCAGCCCATCACCTTCCCTTGTCTTTGTTATCTTTCTTAGTCTGTAGTAATTCTTTTTTGAATGGAGTTTTCCATTTAAGTACCAAATAAAGCCCCATTAGCACTGGAGCTTTCATTTATTTTTATTTGTTTAGAGTCCACAGTTGTACGCACTTGAATGCCAAGTTCATCCAGTGTGCTGAGAAAAGTAAGCACAAGCCGGTAGACCAAGGCTCTTCAATTATTCTTACATTTATCCTGCAGCTAGGGGCCAGAGTTGGGTGGACCACACTGGAGTCAGGATTAGACCTTACTGAGCTACGAATTGTGGTTGTTTTTATTTTCAAATATTCTCTTAAAGAAGTTATCCTATTTAAAATACAGATGCAAAATTCACATAGCTGCAAACTGAAAGACTTCTCTTTATATTCTGAGATGACTGACTGAGGAGACCCAAGTTGTATGGCAAACAGCATCATAATTTGAACTGCAGTGTAATGTGCAAATGGGTCAAATGTATAAAAGACTTTGAACTTATCAAAATGTGGAAAGTATGATCAAAGCATTACAAAATAAGTAGTTTACAGGGTCGTATGGACCACCGTGAGTTGTGAGGGACTCTCAGTTGCTGCGCAGAGCACCAGCAGGCATCTTTTTCAGACAGAAAGATACTGGGTTAGGCTTTGAACAGTTGTGAGTCTGTTCTGTCTGAAAAATTGATAGTACTTAGAACAACTTTTATATATAGATGGAGAAGAGGCGTGGACCTCTCCCCTCCCTTCCCCGATTCTGCTCAAAGGGACGTAAGCTCAGGAAGGACAAGAAAGCTTCCTAATCACTTTAACAGTGACGAAAAGTCCTTCAGTCGTCTGCCCAGTGTACACTATCTTGGGTGTTCTTTATTAGAGGCCGTATATTCTGAATGAAGAAAAGAGTGCAGGTTATTTTGGCAAATCCCTTGAAGGCATACATATTTTATTCTACTCCGTACAACAGAGCTCCTTTTGGTATTTACTGGAACTGTTTACAGCCTACCTGAAAATCCTGAAATTGATTTTGAGCATTCCCCATTCAATTCGATCACATCATTTGCAATGCTTACTAACTCTGAGCTGTGGGGAGATGGCACTAACCCAGTTTGTCCCTCCCTGTGGATATTACCTTTATTCCATTATCAGAAAGCTGAGTGGCAGGTGCTAATATTTTTTTACATCACTCAGAGCTAGTATTTTCTGAAGGAAAGTGGGGAATCAATTAAATAGTATGAATACAAGGATTTTTAGAAGGCTGGCTAAAACAAACCCCTCTCTCTTAACTTCTATCAGGTGTCAGCAATCTCTTTTCTGTAAATAGCCAGATAGTAAATATTTTAGCTTTTCAGCAACTACTCAACTCTGCTCCAGGAGCATGGAAGCAGCCCAGCAGCCATAAATAAACAAACGGGTACAGCCATAAATAAACAAACGGGCACGGCAGGGCCCCAATAAAACTTTATTTACAGAAGTAGCTGTCTGGCTAAATTTGGCCAGTGGTCCATAGCTGGCCAACCCCTTTTTCTAGGTCTTTCCTGAAATTCCATCATTCCTTTATTTTAAGACAATGATCATTTTTATAATATAAGGGAAGCTCCTATATACTTTCAGGCATCATATACAGTTTTGTAGAAATGATCTCTTAATTCCAAAAAAGCAGTTTTCAAAAGGGGCAAAAGGAAAAACCACCGAGAGACCTAGGCATAAAGGAAGCCTACATTTGGCACCAATTATTAGACAGATTTTTGAGAGGCTGGCCCGGTGGCGCAGCGGTTAAGTGCGCACGTTCCGCTTCTCGGCAGCCCCGGGTTCGCAGGTTCGGATTCCGGGTGTGGACATGGCACCTCTTGGCATGCCATGCTGTGGTAGGTGTCCCACATATAAAGCAGAGGAAGATGAGCACGGATGTTAGCTCAGGGCCAGTCTTTCTCAGCAAAAAGGGCGGATTGGCAGTGGATGTGAGCTCAGGGCTAATCTTCCTAAAAAACAAAAAAGAAAACTTGTTGAAAAAAAGTATTTACTGGAAACAGAAGGCAAACCTAAGTGAAGTGAGAATTTTTCCAGGTCAACTCATTCATTCGTTTACTCATCTATTCCGTCAAACAGTATTGAGCACTTACTATGTCCATTGGCCCGATACAGTAGTCCCCACTTAGCCGCAGTTTCGCTTTTTGTGTTTCCGTTACCCGTGGTCAACCACAGCCCAAAAATATTAAATGGAAAATTCCAGACGTAAGCAATTCATGTCTTAATTTACATGCCGCTGTTCTTGGTAGGGTGATGAAATCTCGCACCATCTCACTCCATTCTCCTGGGACGTGAGTCATCCTTTGTCCAGCGGATCCACCCTGTGTGCTGCCCTCCTGTGAGTCACTCAGTAGCTGTGTGGGTTGTCGGATCGATTACTTAATAATGGCTCCAAAGTGCAAGAGGAGGGAGCTGGCAATCCGGATACGCCAGAGAGAAGCCGTCGAGTGCTGTAAATTGCTCAAACTTCTCCTAGTCTAAGGTCCTTCTTCCTCTCGGTAGTACTTGTCCCATGAGGATTTCACCCTTATTTGAGTGGTTGTTAGTGGAAAGGTGAAAATTCCCAACTTAATAGGGAAAGAAAAAAATCGTACGCTGAGGTTCCTAAGATCTACAGTAAGAACAAATCTTCTATCTGTGAAATGGGGGAAAAGGAAAAGAAACTTGTGCTAGTTTTTCTGTCGCCTCTCAGATATGTACGTGCAGCAAAACACAGTGCTAATAGAGTTCGGTACTATCTTCAGTTTCAGGCATCCACTGGATGTCTGGGCACACGTCCCCCACAGATAAGGGGGGACCACCGTAGTAGGTGCAAGGATAGGGCAATGAAAACAAATCAGCCAAAGTCCAGGCCTCAACAGAGTGTTCAATACAGTAGGAAACACTGACTTCACGTAATTAAAAATGTAATAACGGTTGCCGAAGAGAATTAGAAGACGCTGTGAAAGCAGATGATGAGAGACATTAGGTGGAAGGCCGGGTGGGGTGGGGGTGCTGAGCAAACATCTCTGAGCATGTGATGTGTAACCGAGATATTCAGAGAAAGTCAGAGTTGGCCAGATGAGGAGGACCAAGAGAGAGGAGGAGTGAGAGTTTAAGGGTTTTATGAGTCGGCTCGCTGCCCATTTTCTAAGTCAGACTCTTCACATTTGTGCTTCATTAAGATACTGAGGATAACCTTGCTGCACTTTGTACAGTAGAATAAATATTTTCCTACTGTGACTAGTGGATCGGTGTTTCAGATACTTTGGAATGGAAATGGGCATTTGTTCATCCCCTTTGAGTGAGCTGTCCTGGACTCTGGGCCGAAATTTTGCCTAGTTTCCTGTTTGACATTGATCCCTTTGGCAGACATAATTAATTGATTGGGATTAAATCAAAGGCATAAGGGAAAAATTTTAGCCAGGGTGAAAGTTACGTTGAGGGATAAACATCCACCAAAAAGAAAGAAGAAAAGAAAAGAAGGGAAGGAAAGAAGAAAGAGAGGGAGAGACAGAGGGAAGGTGGGAGGAGAAACAGTCTGTGCGGAAAGATGCTGACCGGTGACTAATAGTGGGAAAACATCTTACAGTTATTTCCGAAGAGCTTTCAACTTAAAATGCCACCCAAAAGGCAATTAGGGACCTGTTTTGTGGTAAATGTCATATCTGTAAGAAAAAAGACTAACAGGCTCTCTGAATTGTAATGGCCTGGCCTCAGTAAAACACACACTCAAATTTTGTAAGACATTCATAGCGTAATGGGTAAATCTTTTGTCTTAAAATTGTAGTGTCCCTGGTAAAAATTGAACCTGTTTCTCCATGTTACAGCATTTGATACTCTGTCTACTGCGGGTGAAACACCACAGGTTTACAAGACCTGGGTCGAGAGAATTGGTCCAGCGGCGAGGCTGGCTTTATGATCCTATCTGACATTTTCGTCCAGGAGTGATGTCTGAGACTCCAGCCCACAGTGTAACGTAAAAGGGCAAACCCATTCACACAATTGTCATCTCTTTCACGACGTCCGTATGACTGTGAGGGTTCACTGAGGCTCATCGTCCTGAGATCCCAAATTTAATATCTAGTCTCTATCTCCTGGAGAGATTCCAACCTTTCCCATCTAGTAGACTGGACCCTGATAGATCCAGACACTTATTTCCTAAATAGACCATCAGTAGATGACCCCTAGGGGTAACAGTCACTCACGAGCTCCCCAGATGCTGAATGTAAGTTTTGATATCATCATCAAAAAGCCTACATTGAGAGACGGGCTGTACAGGGCAGGACACTGAGGTAACTATTTCAAATTAGGTTGTTTCTCTTGAGCTTATACCATACGAAGAGCAAAATGTAGATGGATAACTCCCGCTTTTCTCTGGATGTCCCTGTAACGGTCATTTGCAGAGAGATGCTTTTTTTTATCTTCTAGACAAATGTAAATTGCTCAGTTAAACTTCTCATAGTGTAAGGTCTTTCTCCCTTTCTCTAGTTTCTGTCCCATGTGGATTTTACCCTTATTTGAGTGGCTATGAGATGAATACTGGTCTTCCACAAAATACCATAAATGATATGAGAATTGAGAAGATGTCTCATTTGCCCACCTTTGTGTCCCGGAGAGGTATCTATAGTATCACAGGATGAATGTCGAAAACTATTTACTGAATGAATAAATCAGTACATGGGAGAGTGAATAAAATCATAGCCAATAGATTTATAGAGGGCAAAATAGGTTTATAGAAGGAAGCTGTCTAAATGCTTTGATTTATGGAGCCTGGTCAAAGGAATCCTTTGAACAAAAATGTATGCACAATTAGACGGCTAAATGCATTTAATTCAAAATATTAGAAACTTAGTCTTTTCTTAAGAATTTTCTGGTAAAATGCAATTATCCATAAGTGAAATCCTGCGTTAGCTAGTTAATTCTATAGCTCGGTTTACCAGAATCTGTCCATTTCCGGATCCATCAACGAGTGGTGAAAATTTCACAGGTCCTCTTTTTCAGGTTGGTCCTTGGGGCCTGGGACACAGAGAGTCAGTGAGGGAAGTGGAGAAGGAGAGAAAGAAGGCAGGGGGGGAATTCAGAGCTGCCATGGTGTAGCAGTTCAGAGCTTGGCTTGGCACCAGATTGTGGGGATTCATAAAACTCTGTCTAATACGCCTTTGCTGTGTGTCTTAGGCAACTTATTTAACCCCATTGGGGCCTCAGTTTCCTAATCTGTAAAATGGGTTTATTCATGTGTCTTCACCATTAGGCAACTGACAGGATTAAATACAACCATGTATGCAAAGTGCTTAGATCAGCGGCAGCCACATTGTAGGGCTATGCAAGTCTTCACCGTTAATTTCCCACCCTTCCCGTAAACTAATGTGTTTTAGGCTCAGAGGCACGTGGTGGCACTCTTCAGGACCATGACCCTTTAGAATTTGAATGTCTTAGAACAAGAAGTCGTGGTCCAACATTTAGGAAATACTGCAGGAGGCAGTTTGCACATAGATCTTCTTGTTGAGTTTTTAGCATTTGTAATTCCTGTGGTAAACACTAAAAATGTGTTAAGATGGACAGCAAAACCGAGGAAGTGATGTAATTAAAATATGGGTTTTTTTTTTTTTACCACAACTGCTTTTTCTATGTTTCAAGTGTTCTACATCTGTATTTATATTTTACAGATGGCAATTAAACAACAAGCAAGGATATGCATGCCATAATTCTTCTAAACACACAGACATACACACACACATAAAGTGAAGATTAGGGTTTTTCGAGACCAATCTTACCTGCCTCATCACCCTTCATGGGGCTGGAATGGCCACCAGGTGGCACTCAGATTTCAAACTGCAATGCAAATTAGATAAAGCATCTAATTTCCCAAAGTGCTTGCTGTCCCTCAATTTTGCTCTTTCTCCCCTCTTCTCTGTCTAAATACTTGGAGTTTCCATAAGTTGAATCTTTACTACACAATCAAATTAATGCTCACCCTTTTAAATACAGGTTTAATAATACATACGTATTGGTTCTATTGCAATACAAATAGTAATTACTTTTATTTTTATTCTGTAGCCCAAAATACTTTTAGGAAACAAACTGCCTTCAAGATATTGCAAAGGTATCAGTTTTAATGTCAGTCCTTCTGTACTGACACTGGAAGAAAATATCAATCAGAAAGATCAGAATTTGAAAAAAATCACTGTTAAAACTTTGCGCACCCATGTCCTGCTCTCTGCACTCATTGGTCTGAAACATTAATGAACATGTTTTGAGTCTCCATTGATGCCTGTCATGATTTTCTAAAGCATCCACTACCTCTCTAAAACTGTCATCTTCAGAAGATATGCCTGGTATGAGAGAAACATGGTTCAGTGGATAAGGAAGAAATCGTACGATCATAAAGCAAACACATGGAGCTTTCTGTTTCAGGATTGAATGAATTTGAGGAAATTGAGAAGGAATTTTCAAATGTCAGGAAATGCCAGTATACTAAATTTGTTGAACAAAGCATAGACATTAAAAGGATGCTTCAGTCTCCGTAAATACCCTATACCAAACCAAAATGCATGCATGATTCAAGGCTTAAGTTTATCGAAATATGGCTGCATTTGAAACTGGATAACTGTATTTATGATTTATTCATCAGTCTTCAAAATGTATTAAGCACCTACTATGCACCAATCACTGTTCAGTATGCTGGAGACATAAAGTGTAAAGTAAGGTCTTAATTCATAGGTGCTTTCCATTATTTTGATTCCATGGACACTGGTCAAGAAAACAAGTAAAGTACTTTCTCAAAATAATAAGTGATATAAAGTAAAGGAGCAAAGTAATTGGAGGAGAGACTTTTGAAGGGTTGATATTAGGCTAAGACCTGCGTGCCAGGAGGAAAAAGCCACACAAAGGTTTACAGGGAATTGCTACAGGCAGAAACCCATCCAGTGTTATGGCCTTGGCACTTGTGTTCAGAAGCAAGACAGCCTGTGTGGCTGGAACTCAGTATGTGTTTACCAGAGAGAGAGGGGTAGCCTACCCAGGATTAGACAGTGGAGAGCCGCGAAGGCATTGGAGCACAACTCGGATTGTGGCCATTGTCTTCACTGTATGATGGATGGTTAGGAGCCGGGCGGTGCCATGACTGAGTTACTAGATCACTCTGGCTGCTACCGATGCAGTTTAGACAAACAGAAGTTAGACTAGAGTGGTGGCCGTGAAGACGGAGGAGATGGAGAGTGAGGAAAGGCAGATGTCCCAGAACAATGGCAATGTTTTGGGTTGACTGGCTGAGTGCATCTGGGTAAAACCTACTATGGAAACTTTGGAAGAAGGACACTATTTTGGGAAAATCAAGAATCCTATTTTAGCCATGTTATATTTCAGATTCCTAGTAGATCTCCAAATGCAGTTGTTAATTAAATAATGGGATACATAGGCTCTGGGGGGAAACTTGGAATGGAGGTATACCTTTGGAGGAGCCTAGAGTGGCATTGCATACAGATGGAACTCACTGGTTGAAGGAAGAGAGACAAAGCTCAGGAGCAAACCTGAGGTCATGCCAACATGTGTTGCCTGAGCAGATGATAAGAACTCTGTAAAAGGGACATGGGAAGAGACAGTGTTTTAGAATGTACCCGGGATTTGTTTCAATCAGGTGTAGGAAGACATACAGACACAGACATGACTGCCATGAAGGAAGACTCTCTCTACTCACAGATCCCTGAAAACCAGAGGCACAGCAGCCATGCAGAGCCACACAGGGAAGCACCAGGGCTGGTCAGGAGGCAGAAGGGGTGGAGGAAAAGGTGGGCTAAGCCTTCATGTGGTTTTTGCAGGGAGGAAGGAGCGAGGCAGGGCAAGCAGGCTGAAGAATGGCTGGTTTGAATAACTTTGGCAGGCTCTTGAGCTTGGAGATTACTCCTGGTCTGGCAGCGGGCCTTGGGGAAATTGGGGCAGGGGAATGTTGGCCTTGAGTGTAAGAACCTAGAGATAATTGAATAAAGGAGGAGGCTGGAGGTGAGGGCTTTGGACTGGCTGCTTTATGAAAAGCACTCACAGAGGAGTCATCTACTGTCTTTGAGAATTAGCGAGCCCTGCGAGAAGCACCATCTCTCCTGGATCAAGGAGGCCCTAAGATGTCAAAGCATCATAAAATACAGAAAACGAAAACCATGATTAACACATACAGTTTTCTAAATATAGAAGACAATATGGAAAATGTGGTGTCATAGGAAAAAAGAAAAGAAATCGCAGGAAAGAAGAAATTTTCAGCTGTGTGAAAAATGACTGAGAGTAGAGAAAGTTGAGAGGAGGAAAGATACCTCAGATATTGGCAATATAGATGTCCCAGTGACCTTGAGAAGAAAGTTTCCAAGGAGATCTGAGATTAAAGCCGATCAGAACAAGTCCAGGACACAACGCGGGGAGGGAAAAAATTTGAGACGGAATCCTGGTAAGAAGCAAAGAAATGGCGCATAAGGCCACTTAATTTTAACTACCCAGGTCTCAGACTTTGCCTGTTGACTTCTGCTTAAGAGACTCTTGGTTTGGCTGAAAGGATGCTGAATGTTGAACTCACCCAGCTCTCCTTGCTCCCTCGGCTCCCAGAACACAGCACAGCTGGAGCCTTACAGTCAAGGAGGGATGTTGGGGTTTTCCAGCCAAAGGGGAAAGACCGAGAGATAATAGGATGTAGACTGTCTAACAAATGGCCCCCTCAGATGATCCTAAGTGGAGCTCAAATTGACAGGTCCTACCTATACCCCTAGAGCTTCCAAACAGAATTTTAGTTTTTGTTTCCTTATACATTACATACCGTGTATGGTCTCCCATCTGAGAGATAGTATGTTAACAGGCTTGATTGTAGATTTCAGATCCAGATCACCTGGATTGAAATCACAGCTTTATTACTAACTATATGGGTACCTTGAGCAAGGCACCTAATTTTCCTTGTCTCTAAAATGAAGATTACGAACCTCCTACCTCATAGAGTTGTGTGAAGTTAATGAGTGAACAGAAAAGAAGTTCTATGTAAGCATCATATCATAAAGAAGGAACTTAGAGAAATAAGAGTATTCAGGAAAAAATAAAACTACTTTCTAATTTTCAAGGGAATAAGAAAATATTGACTCCATAAAATAATAAAAAGATGCTCTAGATAATGTCAGAGAACAAAAAAATTGCCTCAAAAATTAAAAAAACATTGAGTAGACATGAAAAATTCAGTAGAAATATTAGAAGGCAAAGTTGAGAAAATCTTTGAAAAAGTGGTGCAAAGAGACAATAAAATAGTAAATGGGGAGAAAAGATTAGAGAATTAGAAGACCAATCCAAGAGGTTTCACGTGAGTTTCTCCTTTGGCATCTCAAATAAAGAGGATGCTGAAGGAGAACATTTCCAAAGCATGGAAGAAAGGAAATCATCAATGGAAACATACCAGATAATTTCCCAGATATGAAGGGTTTGAATTTCCAGAACAAAAAAAGTCCTACAGAGTGCCCAGCATGATGAATGAAATAGACCCACACATTATACTCTTTTGGCAGAATGGAATTTTCATGCACATGTGAAAAACTAAATTTTAACGTGTACACTTAAAATTGAAATTTCAAAAGTGAGAGAGAGGACTTCAAATTGAAGCAAAATCAGGAGCAGCTCCAAGAGCAAGGCTGTCATGGGTACAAATAGAAAGTGGGCAAGGAGGAAGGAGAGGCAGATCTCAGACTTCTACAGCTATTGTTCCTTCCAGATGAGAGTCCTCCTCTTGAACGGGAGCTGCGGTAAACAGAGGATTGGCAGGACACAGTCATATAGGTGGGGAAGTGTGTATCAAAAGTGCCAGGGCAGGGGTGGGGGCGTGGATAAAAATTAGTCTAGTGAAAAGCCTTCATAGGGGCAAGCCTCCTCATGCACAGCCTTAAATTAAATAGAGAAACGTTTTAGCTGAGCATCGTGTTAACATGCAGAGAAACACAACCAATAGGAAGGGTGTGTGTAGACATATATATAGAAAGAGATTTACGTTAAGGAATTGGCTCACAAGATTATGAAGGCTGGCAAGTGCAAAATCTGCAGGCAGGCCTCAGGATGGAGACCCACGGAAGTTGCAGTTCATATCAAAGGCCACGTGCTTCTTGTCTGTGGGAGGGTCAGTCTTTGTTCTTTTAAGGCCTTCCACTGATTGAACAAGACCCACCCACATTCCCGAAGGCATTCTGCTTTACTCAAAGTTCACTGATTTACATGTTAATTTCATCCAAAAAACTGCCCTCACAGAAACATCCAGAATAATGTTTGACTAAATACTGGGCCTTGTGGCCCAACCTAGTTGACACATAAAATTATCCATCAAAAGTATTAAGTCAGTGCTGCAAGAGGCAAGAAAGTCTACCTTTTTCTCACAGATTTCTGCCTCAAGAGCATAATTTTACAGGCGTGGGTATCCCTTTTGTTTGAATCTCATTGGTCTGCACTTCATCACGTACTGTTTCCTAGGCATCTAACCTGGTATTCAATGCATAGCATTTGATCAATAAACACAGTATTTGGATGTGAATTAAAAATCGATTTCACCACTTTCGTCAATTGCCCGGGATACCCGAACCAGAGTTCCTCTACCCACTTACACAAGGAGCAGTGCGCTCTCCACAGGGAGAGCCTGACTGGAAGACTGAGGCACATCTGCCATGTCTGAGGGTGTTTGACTGTCGATTAAAATAAGACGTGAGGTCTTGTGAGTCTTTTCTAATAAAATTGACTTTTGGAAAAATATTCTTAATTTTTGAACTGTGTGTAAGATAAATAATCTTAAGACGATGCTAAACCAAAAGAAGATTCAAACATATTTAGTCATTAATTTATAAATACTTCACTGCTATTCACCAAGGGCTAAGCACTCTCCCATATTTCACTGTAATATGGTCATTGTCACCAATGATGCAACTTTCTGACATCCCACAAAGGAGAGCAGATCCTGTATTTCTTGACCTCTCCCCAGAATCACCTAACACAAGCCCAATAATCTCCTCTTAACTCCCTCATACCAAGACACTCCGTGGCTCCCCGTGGGGTGCATTCTCTCTTGGTGCCATAAGAAAAAAGTCCCACTTTGTTTGACTACAGTGGTTCCTGGTGGGCACTGAGAATGTGTGGTTTTCTTGAACTCTATTCTCTGCTGTCTCTTTGTTGTGTACCGGACCATGTTTCCATCTATTGTGGTGAGTCTGTATGATTTGAGAAAGAATTTTGGAAAGAAAGAAAATAAATGCAAATAATCTTTTAAGTCTGTGCCTATACGGATATTTTACGTGTGCCAAATAAATTATATGTACCAGAAATTACAAACTAACAGAGCACTGCATCTCACATTTACCCTACACAGCTGAAAAATTAATGAGAATATTTGAATTAATTGTTAAGATTAAAAAATCACAAGCTTTCATATAGGAATCTGCATCTCAAGGTTCTTTTTAAAAGGTGGAAAACCTATTAAGACCAACACTTGGGCACACATGGATGCTGTATTAATTGCCTGTTACTACTGTGACAGATTCCCACAATTTAGTGGCTTAGAACCACACGTAGTTATAATCTTACAATCCTGCAGCTCAGAAGTCTGAATGGGTCTCATTGGGCTAAAATGGAAGTGTCACAGGCCACATGCCATTCTGCAGGCTCTAGAGGAGAATTCATATCTTTGGTTTTTCTAACTTCTAGATTGCTTGCATTCCTTGCTCTTTTGCATCTTCCAAGCCAGTCATGGCCAGCAGAGCCTTGCTCACATTACGCCACTGTGACAATGACTTTTCTGTGTCCCTCTTCCACATTCAAGGACCCTGGAGAAACCACAATAACCTCCCTCTTTTAGGATGAAGTGATTCCCAAACTTGTCTCCGTCACCTACCTTAATTCTCCTTTGCTATACTCTAAAGTGTATTCAGAGGTTCTGGAAATCAGGAGATAGACATCTTTACTCTGCCTATCACAGCCACAGCCTCCTGGAGACAACTAGCAGCTGCTCTGTAGACAGACTGTATGTGCTCTGCAACTCCCACCCGGTCCTTATCTACTCAATTACACGTTACTGCTTGGTCTTCAGGAGCATCTGAGGCTGTGATCCCTGTTATAAACATCCATGTGTTTGTGCAAGACATGGAGTCGTCTTCTAGAAGGTAGCTGCTTACCCAACTTTCAGGAGCCCAGGAATTAGAGGAAATTCTGGAGTGACTCTTGAATTTTATTCCAGGACTCCAGTCTTTTCGCTTTTCTAGTTGACCACAGTGGAAAACAGTCATTATAGATCAGAAAACTAACATTTTTTATTAACTCCTAGGAGCGAGCAATTTTGCTAAGGACGTGTACAGACACAAAATTTTGGTTGACTTGAATTGAGCTAAAACTGCTTTTGCAACAAAAGTTTGCAGAAGATTCAATTGGAAGTTGAGCAGTGTCTTAGATCCAAAGACTGGGTAGATAGCAATATTAGAGAAAGAGGAAATCTTTTCAGATATAATTCCTCCCATCTACCCAACTGAGAATTCACACAAACTAGTTCTTTGTGAGCTATGACCAGACAAGATCTTTGAAGTTAGCATGGTGCCGGGTGCAGAGTTTGTGCTCAGAAGATGTTTGTTTAATGAGTAACATTTGAAACATTTCTTGAAATAATTTGTGTACTTTCTTTTTCTGTTTTGGGTTTTTTTTTTTTTTTTTTTTTGCTTTGTTTTGTTGTGTGTGTGGTTTTCTTTTTCCCTAAATTATCTGTTTGTATTATAGAGACAAAAACATTTCTATTCCTTTTTGTAGTTTATTAAATGTAGGCCCTGGGGAGGAAAAAAGTATCCATATTCAGAGATTTAGAGAGGAAAGAGGAGAATAAATACTAACTTCTCAGGATTACCCCATCCCAAGAGAATACTAAACCTCTAAAATTGACACTTATTTTCCTGCGGAGCAGGCAGTCATACAATTCTCCTAATCTAGGAAATTTCCAAAGCAGTCAGTACAATGTGCATGTTCTTTTCCAGTATGGTTGTGCACAGTGGGGACAGAGGGATGCACTGTGACGCCATTAAACAAATTAAAATTACCCCTCAGAGTGAAATTCTGCGCTAATGTACATGATGTTACTTCGGGGTGCCTTCACTTCCTTTCTTCATTGCATTAAACGTGCACTTGGTTTCGTTTGGAAGTCTGAGAAGGAAAAAGACCGTCACCACATTACGATTTCCCTGCTATTTTGTGCTGAGCAGCCTCGAGATAGGAGAGTTTTGTGGGCTCCTCCGGGGTCTCCTGTTCTGTCTCAACTCTGCAGGGTGGAGAGGCAGGAGCTGAACGCTTCATCTAGAGGAAACATTGTAAGGGGATGCCCTTGAAAAAGCCTTTCTCCCAGGATGCCTAACTACAAAGGTGGCCACATTGCTGCAAACTTTAACAAGTGTCGTGGAAGGATGTGGAGTATTTAAAGTTTCTAAGCATGTGCTCCAGATTTTCTTTCTGTGGGCTTCAACCTGGAAGTCTGTGTGTCCAAAGCAGTTTCTTCTGAGCCATATTTCACAATGAAATAATGAAATGGTTTGTGCACATGTATATATACCTGCTACATGTATATATTACCCACATAAGTAACATGAATAATAAATATTCCGTATGTTTTGGAGGTTTCAACTCTTACCAGTAGTTATTTAGCATGTCTGCCTTATATGGCTTATATCTGCATGTGTATATAAAATGGATAATTTTGGCAACACGTAGAATTTAGCCCGAATTCTTTATAGGGAGCAGCCTGCCCATTTACAGGTAGCTTCTCCTATTTGCAAATGTTCTATTGAATAATGCCCCAGACTAAAATGATCTAAAAAAGAAATTGTACAATTGAACTAATTAAATTCTATTAAATTTCTATTAAAAGGTTAAGATCTGATTTCACCTATTCCTCAACTTATAAAATCATCATTTTGAAAATTTACTTTTGTTAAGAGAAGTGAAATTATGGCTGCCCTCTCATGAAAGTTTTGAGTATGTTTTTACCATCTCTCCTCATTTAGCTGTTATAAAGCTGGTGCTACATGATGAGCTGAATGAGAGAAGTAATTAGAATCGATGTTTTTCTTAGCTGGCAAGAAACTTTCCGAAACCACAATTTTATATCTAAAAAGATAATGCTCAACATATATAAAACTTTTGTAAAATAATAATTTTTAAAAGCAAGCATTTTAAAATATCTACTGTTAACTATAGTCAGCAGAGAGCCAGAAACCTGCGGTCCAGGCCTATTCGCTTTTTGCAGAAAACGATGAAATGTACAAGACAAAAAAGTAACCAACTTGAATGTGGTCACTGCTCTGTAACTCAAGGCCATGAAAAGCCGTATTTGGGAAATTGGATTGTCTTCCCAACTAGAGTCCTCAACACAGCTTTCTCCTTCTTACAATTCATCTTCCAGGCTGCTTCCCGAATTAATTGTTTAAAGAGAAATACAAGATGTCACCCCTGTGCTTATAACATCAGTTTATACTCAGGCTTTTCTGAGATAAAACAGACTGTATGGAGACTTCAGTGTTTATCAAAAAAAAACCCTTTTGTGCCTCACTTCCTGTCACCAGATAGGCTTGAAGTCAAGTATCAGCTACTACCCAGGGAGGACACATCTGAGAGAGAAGGGAGGCTGAACTGTGGTTACACTGAGACAAGAGGCAAACTGGAAATTTCGCTTGAAAGTTTACTGGTCTATTAAATCCCCAAATCTGGCAGACAGAGGCTTTTAGTGACTAGTTAGTTTTCAGCTATTCGTATACACATTCACTCAACAAGCATTTATGATGCCTGCTCCACGCCAACCGCTCTGCCACAAGCTGTGAGTACAAGATGAGCACGTTCAGCCCCCGCCTCGGACAGGTGCGCAGGAGCACTGGAGAAATTGCTGCAGGATGGCAAAGCCCCGCTCACCTCGACTCAGCTGCCCCGGAGGCTCCTGACAGTTGATCCAGCTGCCGTCCTCCTTCCTACTTCCTTAGTCAAGGACTAGCCTCTGTCTGCAAATTTCTTTTGTGAACATGTTCACGTAATATGTATTCACTATCAATATTTCATTTTAGGCACTGATTAAAATCAAGGAAACATTTAATTATATCTTTCAATCCTTTAGATAAAATGCAATAACATGTGAATATTCTTTGAGGGGCAGGAAATTAGGAAATACTGTGATGTATACTTTCACTGCTTTTAATTTGATGCAATAAGTGGGCATCTTATTAAACGTCATCCTATGTGGAACATGTGTGTAATTCATTTTCAACGAATTTTTAAGGAGTTTGTATAAAAATAATGCAATAGTATTAAAGAAGCAAAAATTTAAAAATATATACTGGTTACACAGACACTATTAGAATATTTCTGTCTGGCTTCCATCCAGCTTGTTTTTTACATATTTATTTTATCTAATTATAAATATAATTTCTCCAAACTTTGTGTTCTATAATTTTTAAATTTTTACTTATAATAATAATAAGTTACATGTTTCCACATAGTGCTTTATTAGCACAGTGCTTTCATTTTATTCCAGAGTGCATAAGTTACGTTTTATATTTTATATAATTATTTCTCCATTTTAGGTCATCTGGATTATTTCTATTTTGTTTTTTATGTTATAATCATCAATGAGGTAAATTTCTCTGTGACTGTCTTTTGTTTATATTTTAGACTGGTTCCTTAAGATAGACTAAGTTATGAATATTTTGAGTCCTAAACTTTTTCCAAAATTACAGCACCCAGTTACAGACCCACAAGCAACAAAGTTTCCATAGACTGACAGGAATCATGGACAAATCATATTATAATTTTTCTTATATCTTAGGAAAAATGGTATAGTATTGTTGCAGTTTAGGTTCCTTTAATGTTTATTGTCTGGAAATATTTCTCCATGTTTTGTATTTTTTTTATTTGGTATTCCTTAATAAATGTTAATGTTTTAAAACAAGCCAATACTATATCTCTATTGTCTTTTTCCACTAATGGATATTTAGATATCATTAAGGTTGATCAGGGAGTACAAAACCCTTTTCGGATGATTACTAATTTATTACATTGTGCAATTATATGTATATATTCCACTAATAGTGCGAAAGCACTCAGTATTGACCTGAAGATTTTTTTGTGTTTGTAAGAGCAAGTCGATTTTTAAATAATTAATTTTGAAATTAACTGTTCATTGAGTCTTTAAAGGATTTTGGTAGGAAGATTTTCTTTCGTATGTGTAAGTTTTGCTGAAAAGGTCAATGACCAAGAGGCCTCTTCCAATAAAAACTGGAAAAATGCTCATTTGGTTAGCGACTGTAATAAAAATTTATAGGACACACTGTTAAAGACTGTGCTACGGTAGGAAAATCGGAACCTCTAATGAATTAAAAAAGCCTGATTTCTGCATGCGGTTTTGTTTACCAATATTGCAAAAATCATGACTTCTTTATATTATAAAGCCATTGCACGCCATTCTGCTGTGTCTGCCTCTTTTGTCTACAGTTGTCTAAATTCGACTTACTAGCACCAGCTGAGTACGTAAACTGCTGCTGTCCTTTTTCTCACCCATTAAATGAGCACTTTGGCACTGACTAAGCGTTGTTTCTGTGAAGGACAGCTTCACTGGGGACAATACTGGTGCAGGCGATTTCGTTTCACCTTGAAGTCCTCAGTGAAACCAACAGGAGTGACTGACACGGCTCTGAGTGGTGGCCAGAAGAGCTTCCTTGTCCCCAGGCAGCTTCCAGCACTAGGAAATATATTGTTAGTTTTGCCTGTTTTGTTAAACTTTCAACACAAAATATTTGATACAGGCAAAACTTCTTGCTTTATTCATTGAGATGCAGACCATACATGTACATTATAAGGCACTGCAGAAAACACCTGGAAACTCCCCTCTAACCCGAGAGCTGGAAGATCTTCAAAATCTCCTTTATCCAATCCTAACTTTCCTCTATCAAAGCAACAGCTAGCCTGAATTTTGTACCCATTCTTTACATTTTTAATCGGTTTTCAGCCTTAGATATGTATGTATGTATGTATGTATGCATATGAGCGTGTGTGTACATTGTATTGTCTAATTTTACTTGGTATGAGTTTAGTTGGTATCGTACTGTGTGCATCTGTGTAATTTGCTTTTTCCATTTTATGTTATGATTCCTGGATTCCTTCTGCTTGCTGTTTGTAAGGGAAGTTCATTAATTCTCTTTACTTTTTAAAATCCCATTGGGTGGTGATAGTAGAAGTATACACACACACTAATATACATAGACTATAATAATATACTAATATATAATATAGTATATAATATGACATATGCAATATATAATGTTACATATTATTTTATAATGTATAGCAACCATCGCAGGAATATGACAAAAAGAATGTTGCAGACAACAGAACACTTACTTCTGGTGAGAGCTACCCTCCACCTCGAACTGCACACCTGCCTAGCGGAGGGAGACCGGGTAACATAGAAAACTAGCTTCTACTTTCCCTAGACTAGCGTAGGGTTAAACAGCTCATATAGGTCCACTCTCTGTAAGCCCTGCTAAATTCTTATTTAAATTCCCTTTTTTTGTTACTAAATGTGTAAACATGTCTACAACTTAAAAATTACTTAGAGTGAACACCCATGTAATCATCTCTCAGATCAATAAATAGAATATTGTCTTCATCATACCCCAAATTAATCACTATCTAGCTTTTATAATAATCACTCCTTTGCTTTTCTTTAAAATATGACCACTTAAGTTTACATAGCAAACACTTTGGGGTAGGTTTGCCATATTTTTAACTTTAAATAAAAATGTTCATACTTTATGACTGGATTTTTCACTCAAAATTATTTTGGTGAGTTTTATCCATATTGTTGCAAGTAACTGTTATTTATAAGTTTACATTGCTTGATGGTATTCTCCAAGGTCAGAAAGATATTTGCTGACATTGTTTTCTGAAAGCTTTATAGTTTTTCTTTTCATGCTTAGGTATGAAATTTACCTGTAATTGATCTTTTGTGCATGGCAGGAGATAAGAGTCAAAAGTATTTTCTTATTTTGTTTTTCATGTTTTATACCATATGGGTATCCATATGCCATATCTGATATGGCAACACTATCTATTGAAAAGATTTTCCTTTACTTATTGCTCTCTAGTGCTATTTTTTTCATCATCAAGCACCCCTATGTGTTAGGTTATGTGTGAAGCTCTATGGTGTTCCATGTATTTATTTATCCTTGGACAAATACTGCACAGCTGAGTACAGTTCTGTAATAAATTTTGATATTTAATGAGCTGATCCATGACATTGTTTTTCAAGTTATTTTGTATTTTTTAATGTACAAATGTTAGAAGCATTGTTTCAAGACCCGAAAAACACTGCTGGTACATTGACTTGGGATTTCTATAGAACCTAGAGATAAATTTGGGAAAATTTATGTATTAAAAATGTAGTTTTCCAATTTATGAACATAAATTAGCGTTCAACAGTTACATTATATTCTAGTTTTTGGATTTAATTGAGAAATGTTATTGATCTTTTGCTAGATTTATTCCAAGTAGTTTATCTATTTTTATTATATTATTGTAAAGGGTAACTTTTTAAGCATAATAATCAGTTTGTTGCTGCAATACATAATATGACTGATTTTGGTTTATTAACTGTTTTCTCAGCAACTCCACTAAACTTTTCTATTAATTTTAATAGTAGCTGTAAATTCTCTGTGATTTCTAGGTACATAATCATATCATCTGAGAATAGTATAAGTTTTGTTTCTTCCTTTTAAATCTTTATATTATTCTTTATTATTTAAAGATTCACCTATTTCTTTCTTTCTTTATTGTCATACTGCACCACCTAGGACATTTGGTGACATATCAAATAGAAATGGTGATAATAGATATCTTTATCTTTTCCCCTGTCTCAGATGGAAAGCTGTCAGTGTTTCAGCATTTTATCTGATGCTTGTGGTCAATTTTCTGTGAATCTCCTCTACCAGACTGAGGAAATTCACTTCTATTTCTAGTTTGCAGGGAGATTTTATCATGAAAAATGTTGGGTTTTATCAAATGCGTTTTCTTTATTTGTTGAGATGATTTTTTCCTCCTTATTTTGTTAGAAGGCAAATTACATTATTTGATTTTTAAAAGTTAAATCAAATTTAAAGTCCCAGAAAACAACAAAAACTAATGCAATTATGATTTTTATATATGATTCATTATTTATATAATGCTGGATTTGGTTTGTTAATATTTGTTTAGGATATTTGCATCTCGATAATGGGTGAGAATGGGGTATATTTTTTCTTCTTCATACTCCCTTTTCAGGATTCTGTATCAAAATTACGTAAATCTCAGAAAATTTAACCAGGAAGCGTTTCTACTTTTTCTGTGTTTATGAAAAAGTTTGTGTAAGACAGCATTATTTATCTCTTAAATGCGTGCTAGAACTTACAAATAAAAGTTTCTGTATCTGAAATTTTCTTTGCGAAAAGCTTTTTAATAGTACATTCAATTTTCTTAGTAGTAATAGAACAACTCCGGTTTAATTTCCAATAGTTTCAGTGTTGGTAAGTGATATTTTTCTTAGATGTTGTGTATTGTATACACATTACATTTCAAATTTATTATCCTTTTAACGTCTACAGAACCTCTATGATGCTTCACTTTTCATCCATTGTTTTGTTTATTTGCCTCTGCTCTCTTTTTTAGAAAAGAGGTTTATCAGTTTTATTGGTCTTTTAAAAAATACAGCACTTTCTTTTTTGATCCTTTCTTTTGCAAATTTTCTTGTATTTTATGATTGTTTGCCTTTATCTTGATTATTTCTCCTTCTACTTTCTTTGTATTCTTTTGCTATTCTCTTCCCACTTTTCTGTGGTAGATTAGATCAATCATCATTAATCTTCTATGTAACAATCTGAGCCTCTAAATTTCCTTCAGTGTGCTGATTTAGTTTCACCATGCAAGCTTTGATATGTTGTATTTTCATTATCAAGAAGTTAAAATACTTTTTGTTTTCCATTTTGGTTTCTTCTTTAATCTATAATTTATTGATAATATATAGTTTCTAAACACCTAAGTACTTTCCAGTAACAATTTGTTACTGATTTCTATCTTAATTATATTTAGGCTTGAAAGCATATACTTCACTGTTTCAATTTTATGAGACCATTTTAGTTTTGTTGTATGCTTTGAACCAGCATAAGTTCTATTTTTGTAAAAATTTGTGTATGCCTGAAGAGAATATGTATTCTGCATTTATGGGCTACAGTAGCAAGTCTTGAAATCACATTCTCTAAGTCCCCAATGTTCTTCTTTCTCATAATTTTCTTGTGTGTTGCACGTCTTTTGCCCTTTATATAAATTTTACAGTGAGCATGTCATTTCTGCAAAAATTTCTACTGAATTTTGCATCTGCTGAATCAATAGGTTAATTTGGACTCATCATTTACAGTTTGAAATATTAAATCATCCTATCCAGGAACATAGTCCTTCTCTTCATTTTTTCTAAAACCGTTCCTGAATATTTTATATCTTGTGTACAGATATTAAAAATAGTTTGCTTAATTTCTCCATAAATATTTCACATTTTATGCTTTTTTATTGGTGTTTTAAAATTTATTTCTAGTTGTTCATTGTTAGTAGGTAGAAATACAACTAATTTTTGAGTTTATATCATGAAAAATTGCTAATTTATTAATTCTAGTTATAAATTTATTAGAGTCCTTTATATGTATGATCAGATTATCTAGGAATAAAAACAATGCATATAACTTTTATTTATTTATCCTGCCATTTTTCTGATCTTAGGGGAAATTTGTTAACTTTATCATTAACAATGATGGTAGCAATAGCTATTTTGTGGATGCCCTTTATCTACTTAAGGAAATTTTTATTTGTGTTTTACTGATGATTTTTAATGTCAGTGGGTGGTAAATTTTGTCAAAGTTTTCTGTGTCTAAATAATCACGTGGTTTGATATGGTGAATTATATTAATCTTCTTAGGTTGAACCAAGCTTACACTCCTACTTGTTCAAGATGTATTATCCTTTAATGATATTGCTAGATTCAATTTGTCTAGTGTTTTGTTAAAGATTTTTGTATCCATAACTATGAAAGACATTAATCTCCAATTTTTTTTTCTTGTAAATGCTTCATGGGATTGCAGCATCAGGATATCAGTGTTCTCATTAGATGAGTTAAGGAGGGTTTTCTCCTCCTCCACTATTTCTGGGAAAATTTTATGTAAGATTGGAGTTATTTCTTCTTTAAAAGATTTGGTAAAATTTACAGGTAAACTCATATGGGCCTCAAACTTCCTTTTTTGGTAAGAATTTTGCCTTCAAATTCAGTTTCTTTGTTAGCGTGACCTCCATTCACGTGTTCTTTTCTTCTTGTACAAGTTTTGGTAATTTGTTACATTTTGGGATTTGTCCATTTCCTTTGATTTATCCATTTTTTTGGCACATAGATTATCATTTTTCCTTTCATCCTTTTAATATCTGTATGATTTGTAGAGCCACCTCTCTTTTATTTATGCCATTGGTAATATCTCATTTCTCTTCATATCTTGCTCAATCTCACTAGAAGTTTACACATTTTTTCGATCTTTAAAAATAAACAGCTTTGGATTTCATAGATTTTCTTTATCTTTTTCCTGGGTGTTGTGCTTCTCCATATGAACTTTAGAATCAGTTTGTTGATACCCAAAAAATAACTTGCTTGGATTTTGATTAAGATTGCATTGGGATCAAATTGGAAAGAACTGACATGTTAACAATATCAGCCTCACTATCCATGGACACGGGATATCTCTCTATTTATTTAGTTCATCTTTGATTTCTTTCATCAGAGTTTTGTAGTTTTCCTTGTATTGATTATGCATATATTTAGTAGGATTCATACATATGTATCTTATTTGGGAGGCTGCTAATGTAAATGTTATTGTGGGTTTTTTTGGTTTTTGTTTGTTTTTTTGTTGAGGAAGAATGGCCCTGAGTTAACATCTGCTGCCAATCTTCCTCTTTTTCAGTCCTCAGCTAACACCTGTGCCAATCTTCCTCTGTTTTGTATGTGTGTCTGTGCCTGAGCATGGCTGATAAGTGGTGTAGGTCCATGCCTGGGATCCAAAGCTGTGAACCTGGGTTGCTGAAGCAGAGCACACCAAACTTACCCACTACACCATAGGCCCAGCCTCCAATAGTGTGCTTTTAATTTCTAATTCCCCTTATTCATTGCTAGTATATAGGAAAGTAATTGATGTTTGAATATTAACTTTGTATCCTGCAACCTTGTTGTAACCACTTATTTTTTTCTAGGAGTGTCTTTGTTGATTCTTTTGGATTCTCTACATAAATTATGTCACCTGGAAACAATGACAGTTTTATTTTCTCCCTCTCACTCTGTATGCCTTTTATTTCCTCTTCTTTTCTTAATGCATTATCTAGGACTTCCAGCATGATATTGAGAAGCAGTGGTGGGTGGGAGTATTCTTGCCTTGTTCCTGACCTTAGTGGGAAAGCTTCAAGTTCACCATTCCATATGATGTTTACTGTCAGTCTTTTGTAAATATTCTTTATCAAGTGGAGGAAGTTCCCCTCTATTCCTAGTTTTCATTACGAATGCCTGCTGGATTTTGTCAAATGCTTTTTCCATGTCTATTGATATGATCATGTGATTTTTCTCCTTTAGTCCACTGATGTGATGGATTATGTTGACTGATCTTTGGATGGTGAACCAGCCTTGCTTACCTGGGATAAATCCCACTTGGTCATGATGAATAATCTTTGTTGGATTTTATTTGCTAATATTTGTAGTAGATTTTTGCATCTATGTTCATGAGGAATATTGATCTGTAGTTACCTTTTCTTGTAATGTCTTTCTCTGGTTTTGGTATTATGATGATGCTGGCCCCATAGGATGAGTCAGAAAGGATTCCCTCTGCCTCTATCTTCTGAAAGAGCTTGTAAAGGCTTGCTATAATTTCTTGCTTTAATGTTTTGTAGAATTTACCATTGAACACATCTGGTCCTGGTGCTTCTCTTTTCAAAAGTTTTTAACCAGTGATATGGTTTCTTTGATAGCTATAGACCTGTTCGGATTATCTATTTCTACTGTTTCAGTTCTGGCAGATCTGAACTTTCCAGAAAATGGCCCATTTCCTTTAGGTTGTCAAATTTGTGGGTGTAGACTTGTTCATAGCTCACTTTGTTATCCTTTTACATCCATAGGTTCTGTAGTAATGTCACATCTTTCATTTCTGATGCTTGCTAATTTGTGATCTGTTTCTTTTTTTTTCTTAATTAGCCTGGCTAGAGGATTATAGCTTTTATCATGATTTTAGTTTAAAGTGGTTTTTAAAATATAATAAAAGTGCATTTCTCATAGAGAGACTATAGTTGATTCTAGTTGTTTTATTCATTCTATGATTTCAGCCTTTTGATAGGAGCGTTTGGGCCATTCAGTGTTATCCACATGTTTGAGTTTATAGATATCATCTTGCTATTTGTTTTCTATTTCTCCCATATGTTTTTCTTTTCTCCTCTTTGCTTAATTTGGATTCAGTATTTTTATATGATTTCATTTTGTTATCCATATGTGTATAAACTCAATTTTGTGGTTGTTCCAAAATTTACTATTTGCATCTTTAATTTATCACAGTATATTTTCAAATAATATTATATCACTAAATGTATAACATCACAACCTGACAACAATATATTTCCATTTGTCCCTTTTGTTTTTGTGCTATCGTTTTATACAACATACCTCTATATATGTTATACACCCTATGTAACACTGTTTTTTGCTCCAATTATTATCTTTCAAACAAATTATAAATGTTAAACCAAAAGTACTTTATAATTACTCACATATTTAAGATTTACAACACTCTTCATCTATTTTTGAGAAACTTGCATTCATCTGCTATCATTTTTCTTCATACTGAAACACTAGCTTTAACATTTTGTATAATAAAGATCTACCAGATATTGTCTACTTACTTTTGTCTATTTGAAATACCTATATTTCTTTTTATTTTCAAAGTATTATTTTGCTGAATAAACAATTCTCATTTGACAGGAGTGTATTTTTGGTTTTGTTTTTTCTTTTTCCTTCTAACCCTAGATAGATGCTCTTTTATTTTTTTTTTAAATCAGATTGTTTTTGACAAAATGTCCACAATCGTCCTTCCTTTGTTTCCCTCTATATGATTTCCTCTTCTGGCTATAAAGATTTCCTTTATAGCTCTTGTTTTCAGCAGGTTGATGATGATGTGGCTTGTTGTGGTTTTCTTTGTGTTTATCCTACTGAAATTTGTTTAGCTTTTTGGGACTTTGACTTATAGTTTCATTAGATTTAAACTTTTTCAGGCACATATCTTCCATTTGTTTCTGCCCTCATCTTTTATGAAAGCCATATTGTGTGTGTATTAGGGAAGTTGATGTTTTTATGAGCTCTTTTTTTCTTGCTTTAATTTGGATATTTTCTGTTGTTAGCTCTCCAAGTTTCCTGATCATCCTTCCTACCATATTTACCCTCCTATTAAGGTCATCTTTTTTAGTTTGCTTGTTTGTTTATTTGCTTTAGTTTCCAGAATGTTTTCATTTTCAGACATTACGCAATTCTAAATACTATGTCAAAAATTTATAAAATATAAAATATTTTCTGCTCAGCAACATTTGAAGGCAAGACGTTCAGCATCTATGTTCTGAATAAGTCCATGATATGGATAGATAATGTAATACACGTACATATGTTTTCCACATGTATATAGGCACATTATTATATCTTTAGTTGTAGGATATACTTCTTTTGTGATTTGACATCCATCCTCTATCATTACTCTTTCATTCATTACCCACATCTTAGATTTTGTTCCACTATATACAATCTACTAAACCCCTAGGCAGTACTGTCAGGGGCATTCTTGCACAGAGAGCTGCTAACATCTGAGTGTGGTTCTACTTTCAACCACACAGTTCTGCACACAATGGACAGAGTATATCTGAATGCTCCGCTTATACTTCCAACAAGGAGGGCATTTTTCTGTGGTACTTGGCATGACAGTTACTTTATACAAAAACTCTTCAGGAATATCATCACCTTCTAAATTGATTAAGAATTTCCCTTTAAGCTCCATTACATATGCAGTTATGTCTAATGGCTGTTGAGTAGGTACAGTGGTATGGGGAGCCACCATTAATTGATTCCACTGAGAGGTGCTGGAAGTCTCCTCAGTCTACACTACTTCTGTCACCTCAAGAAACAGTTCAAGCTCTATCACAATGACAGCCTTGTACTCGGAAGAATTTTTACCAGGGCTGCTTCCAAGAAATGACTCTGTCATTGCACATGCACTCTTTACTGCTTCCTCCCATTCAGGCTTCTTCCAGACAGAGCTTGTACTAATCTACTCAGTACGAAGAACATTCTCGGGTTCTTTAACATGAAGCATGTACTGGAATACCTCTTCAGCCAAGAGGAAGGATCAAAGCAAAAGAATGAACTATTATATCCAAATTTTTAGTTAATGCAGCCTGACAAGAGTGTCTTTTGAGATCTTTTTTATGTTCCTAGTAAAGCCTATCTTTGATTATACTAAGATAAAAGAGAGTCCTGTAGTGTAAAATGTTTTAATAGCCAGACAAGTTTTCCAAGATCACTTTGTTTATATGACTCAGTAATTTTGTTTGCAAAATCCTACAGTTAAGTGTAGAATAAACTGATCTATGACATAAATATCCTTAGCAGGGGTGAAATCAGTTTCTGTATTGAAATTTGGCACATTTCCCAAAAGAAAGTAGGTGTATTTGTAAACTTGCTAATGTCTCTGGCAGCATTAAGTACAGATGAGCCAGCTGTCACTGTAGTGAAGACTTAGGACTCAGCTACCCACCAAAGAAGGTTACCAACACCATAGGGAGGCTCCTTGCTTTGATCTTGTCCTCCACTGATGACAACATCAGGATTAATGATATTCCCAAAGACTTGGACATCTATTCTCCCTTCCTCCACGGCTAAGTCCATGAACAACCACTGTCTTACAAGGTGCTTTTTATCCTTGCGGTCACACTTGTGAATCAAGGAAGACTGAAACCAACTGCCACACTCGATTTTTCTTCCCAAGTGCAAATCTGCTCTTTGGTCCATACCTGGAAGAACATGAAGCCATGAAAATCTACTATCAAACCAGATGTTCAAAATATCCTGGCCTCGTATATGTGCCAAGGTATCAGGACCACCAATCTGAAATTAGACTTCTTTTGGAAGCAGCTGCTCAAGAGAAAGAGTCTGAGACATCACTGCCATGTTGTTCCACTTGTTCAATAATATGCTCAGTGGGTTTGACCATTGGTCAATAATTCATCTTTCGTATTGTGATGAAACATAAGACTTGGGACACCCCAAACTCTTTTCCTTGATGTATACTAATATAGCTCTCTGTCCATGATTTTGACCATGGCATTCACTCTTATCGAGGAGTAACTTTCAACTTTTTAAAGAATTCCTTGGCTATGGTCTTAACATTCATGTGGTCTTAATATCTTACCAACCTCTTCTTGCAGGCATGAATAACCACTCATTTCTTAGTCCTCCAGTCGTAAGGGTAGCTATGTACCAATTTTTCCTCTTTCAACAAATGCTTTGTGGCCTGAAGCATCTTTGCTACCACATCAGTTCCCTCTTCAAGTACAGCCTTGAAGTTAAGGGCCTGAAACATCTGTGGAAACGTCATCTTCATCCGGTAAAAAAATTCATTGGCAAGTTGTGTTAAAAGTTTACACTGCAATCTTCCATATCATGAGCTGGGACCCTGTGAACCAATCCTGTTCCTTTTGTCATGGTCATATACTTTGCAAATAAAAGAGGAGAGACTATCAGGAATTATAGGATGAGTACAAATACTATTTTCCAAATCTATACCTCAAATAACTTCAAGTGTTATTTCCAAAGTAGAAGCAACAGATGTTGCTCTATCTGTAGTCATTATATGGATAACTCCAAAACTGGAACATTTCACAATGGTGCACTTTGATTCTGGCATATAGCAAACAGACTGGTTGTCTGGAATCGTCCAAGACTGTGTGGTCCAGACTTAAAAAATAACAGGAGTTGAACCATCTATACAGGATGCCAACTTAGAAGAAGGTTTTAAGAGAGAGAAGTTTATATAGAGAGAATGACTGACATGCTCAGAATTATATTCTAATTCTGCTTCAACCAGAGCAGTCCTTGATGACGAAGACCAAAAGACAAAAAACCTAGCTATCAGCGTACACTTGACAGAAAATTATCAATTGTCTGTCTTCATATTTTCTATCAATGTATAGTAGGAATGATTCACATCTACCATTATTCTCCAATTAATAAATTCTTATATCTGATTTTCAATTGCTGCTTTACCAAATGAACTTTCTAATTTCCACAGATGAAAGATTCCGAGCGTTTCCACCAAGTTCTGACAACACATTTGTTTCAATGGGTAATACGTTACCATCCCAACCTGACACAAAATGCATTTTAGAACCTTCCATCATTTGGTATCTGTTAGTTGTATCTTTCAAAATCTTATTTGACGCATGTCCTAGATGAAGGTTATCATTTGCACAAGGAGGTCCATCACAAAGACAAAATTCTGCATTTTCTTTCTCTTCGCCATGAAATTCTGAAAATCCACATTTCTGGAGGTTTCTTCACTTATGTTTTCAGCCAGTAAAACCTGCTAGATCTCCATGTCTGTGCTGGGGTGCTGGAGGCCCTGCACCCTCATGGGGAACCTGGTCTGCACAGCAGCTCTGCGTCTCCATAGTCATCTCTATTCAGATCAGGCAGCTGGCTACTGGCCCCAGTGACTGACCACAGCAGAAGCCTCAGGTCATCTCCTTTCATCCCGGGTGACGGAAATGCAGGGCAGCCTGCACTGGAGCACCCGAGCCCCAGTTCTTGCCCTCTGGGACCAGAGAACCCCCGAACCAGCCCAGAGTGCACCTAGGCACAGGGGACAGAAGCAGCCTCTGGTGAATGTTTTGTTTCAGATACTTTATTTTTCCTCAGTAAAAGTTCTTGCAGATTTTTTTTATAGCTTTCTATTCAATAATTCTTTTGTTTGTGTTTCTTTCAGCCTTTTGAGTATATTTCTAATACCTATTTTAAATCCTTGTCTGCTATTTGCAACATCTTTTCTTCTTATGGTATTTCTAGCAATGGGTGGTTGTTTCATTATGAATGGAGGTGGAAGTGAGTGCCTTGTGCATTGAAGTTTTAGTTTTAATGATTACAATTTTCATGCCATTTTCTATTTCTTTCTTTTAAAAATGTTATTGTTTCTGCCTCATATTTTAAATTCAGGAATTATGCATTTTAAGCATTCTATACAGTGTAGATAACCGTGTTTATCAGTTTTGCTCTTTTTGTTTGCGCTGTCTTTTGCTCACATTGACTTGTTTCTTCTATGCTTTGTATTTTTTTGATTATGAATTCAGTACCCAAAAGGGTAGGTTGAGCTGAGCTAAATTCATCCATTACTCTTACATCAACCTGATATTTCCAAAATGGGTCTTAGAAGTTTATTAATTCAAGCGTATATTTAAATTTTCAATATCAAATAACTTACTAGATTGTTTAATATTAATATTAGGGCCAGCAATATTGTTTCTCAGAGGTAGAAAGAGATTTTAAGACATCTTATTTTGGGGGTAAATTTGGTAAAATGCAGACCACAGCACAATTGAGAGCTAGATAAGGTTTGTCTTTATTATATTCTTTTCTCTCTCCCCTTGTTCACCTTTCTTTCCCACCACCATCTGGTGGTTACATTTCTGCAATGCTCTCTTAGTGGACTTTCTTCCCAAACAATAACATAATGTGATTTTTATCCATAACCAATGTATTGTGCTTTGCAGTTTAAAATATACGTTCTTATAGGTTAACTTTTTAAAATTCTCATCACAGCTGAAACCAACACTATTAACGCCACTGAGTTTAAGAGAAGCAAAATTACTTATCCACAGTCACTCTGAAGACTTAGGACTTAAACCAATGGCCTCTAATTCAAGTTCCAGCATAGAATAACTTCAATTTTGGTATTAGAAGACTTCCCTGTTACCTACCCAAATGCTATCTGGTGGCATCCAGTTTCAGCTCTAAGACTAAGCATGGATGTCAAAGCTGCCTGAGAGTGTTAATGAGAAATTGAAGTAAAATAGATGATGTAAATGATAATAGCAAATGATCCTTCATGTAACAAATGTTGTCTCCCTACTATGTGCAGGACACTGTACTGGATGATATGAAATAGACGTAATAAAGGCACAAATGCTGTCAAATCAACAAGACCTAATCTCTCATCTCTTGTCCAGATAACCAGTGGGTAATCCCTTCTATTTGAACAATATCTGATGGAACACTGCACTGTAATCAAACTCAGAGAGAATAAAATGTGGATTTGAAGGGCAGTCAGTTGACGTGAAGTATTGATCTAGTTACTGAACTAAAAGTAATCCTTTGTACAGAAACCATACTTACCAGAATAAATATCTATATGAAAGCCGAATCAATATTATAAAGGCTACTCTTCAAACATAGAGTAACAGACAAAGAGCTGGATAGATTTATGAAGCTGTACAAGGACCTGAGAACTCATAATTTACCATTTTCACTAAATAATTATCTGCTGAATTGCATTTGAGTGATCTCTACGAAATATACCTCTCTGATATTAGACCCTTGAGGATAAACAATGAAACTTCCCTTCTGAAGTTTTAATTTTTCTATTTTCCAAATACCAGGAAACAATTACCGTTGTTTTTCCACGTTTTCTGTATACTGAATGTTCACATTTATATATTATTGACACAACTATACCTGTGGTGTATCTCTCTCAGTGGATTTATGACCTTATATTCATAATTGCTCTTTATTTAAATGCCTGTTTTCACCTTAATACGGACTGTCATACTATGCTTTGTATTCAGAGTGTACGACAGGCTGAAGCACAGTTAACATTCAGTATTTGCTGAATTGAGTGATGACTAAATGAGTAAAGGAAGGATATAATAAATGTTTCCTAAGTGTTATACAATACAAAGTCGAAACAAACTAACTGTGTAGTTTGGGCAACATATGTTGCATTTGGTTCTCTATTTCTTTTATGTCTAAATCAAATGTCATCTACATCCCTTTATACACATGCACACACACACAGGGACATGCACAGAGCAAAAGCAAGAGTAGAAAGAAACACTAGGAAGATTGATTGTTTTAAGGTATCTCTAAAATACCTTAAAAACAAAAAAAGACAACATTTTGAATGAAACATTTATTGATCATTTTATAATTAGAAATGCAATACATATCTGTTTTGAAAACTGTTATATATCTCACAGAGACAGCAGTTGTAAATATTTTAGTATATTTTCTAATTTTTCCTATTTCTAAGCAATTTAAAGAGAGATTATGAAGAGAAGATAAAAATGAGCTCATTGTATGATTGAACATGCTTTTGAATCAGTTTGGACTGGATACTGTTAAGCTAATGCTATTTTACCAGGAAATTTCCAGTTTTGTGATAGTTAAAAACCACTACAGTGATGGTGTTTATAAAATTATGATGAATTAATCCTGTATCCTGAAAATCAATTATTAGCAATGATACCAATAATGGCCTTGTGTGTACCTCATAACATACTAATGAAATTGGCAAAATCAGGCTTTTACATTGAGTGCTTGCAGGCCTACCTTTTGGCCCAGTGGTGCCCTGACAGAGATGTACCAGTGTCTGTTATTAAAATTCTGTTTTATATTGATGAGAGTACACGGTTAAAAATAGATGTTTCAAAACATTTCAATGACTGTTTCTGGCATGTAACAGTCAATCAATAAATTAAGTTGATCCAAGTTCTTATAAATAGCATTTATGATGAGCTAATGATGACACAGTGAAAGTTGACATGACCCTATGTACGTATAGTTAAGTAGTAATTTGTGTTGCCCCAGGAAAGATGGCTGTTATGAAGTACCTTTGCACTCTGCACAAAAATAAATTGTGGCATGATAAGCAACTTTAAAGAATGTAAGTCAAATATGTATGACTTTCGTAGTGTGAGAGAAGATTCAACAGGCAAATACACAGTTGCCTATATCATGAGCAAAATTCAGTCTTGTGAGTGGTAAGAACAATATTGTGATTCCAGTGACGTCTCCTGGGGTGGTGGGGTGAGACCTGGAGAGCATAAGCAGAGTCCAGCAAATACCCAGTGGGCAGACATTCTTAAAACAACAACAACAATGACAATAACGACATGTAATAGTGCTATTTTGTAAAGCAAATAAACAAAAAATGAGTAACACTACAAAGCTAGGGAGAGGTATCTAAAAGAAGCATAGTTGAATGATTAAATTCTCATACTTTTTTTATTGTTGTGGATTTGACTTGTGAGTTTCTCAGTGTAGCCATTATGAAAATCACAAGGCTGTACTGTTTGACCTCAGTCTTATTTTTCTTTTACTATATCATTTTCCACCCAAAAGCAGTAAAAATGATACAATCCTATTTCCCTCTGGTGCAGAAAGAGGATAAAATGGAGCACAGAGAAGGGTCATCCTTCCTTTCTCTTTGTAGCTATGGAATAATGTGACTATTTTGAAAACTACAACATAGATTTTATCCCAATTTTAAATTTTTATTAATTTAAAAAAATACTCTACAAAAAGTTCTAAACTAATTAGAAAGGAGCTCTCTGATAACAATGGAATGTTTTTATACCTCCTTTGTGTTTGATGGCCACCTGGAGAGTACTTTGAGGGAAAAATCCAGCAATATACCAATTCTGACGTTCTTTTTAACAGTTGCAACCTCCATAGTTTCCACTGACATTCTGCAGCATTTCCCAAATGTTTTCCTGAGAAGAATAGTTTCCTGGGATATTAATAAATATTTGTTTACTGTTGTTGTTCTTTATTTTCATTTCTATACTTAAGTTCAGGGAACATTGGGATAAACAAAGTAAAAGATATGCTTTTAGCCTTTAAATATTTTTCAACCTTCCAGGAGGATGATAAAGTATGCACCATTTCCCAAAATTATATGACCGAGGAGCCCATATTGCTGGGACTGGGGGCTGGGTGGTCAGGTTAGGGACAGTGTCTCAATGGACAATACCCTTATGAAATTTTACTTTGAATAATACTCATCTGAGTATGAAAGAATATGCCTCGTTATGTTTTTACTTGAATATACACAAAAACTATGTTAAAGTGTCTGATGCACAAAGAAAGACTTTTTTTAAAATGATGGGTATAGTTGTCAGATGCTCTTGAAGCCGGATACCTGAGGGTTACTGTAAAACCTCAATAAGAACATGATTACCCTTCAGCCTTCTTCCCAACACAGGCACAGAGGCAAAGAAGTTCATCTTGTTAATTTGCTGTTTTCTTGTTTAACTTGAGGGGGGACTCAAGGGTCACAAGGATCTATGAGCTTGCTTTGCAGAAGAAAAGAGAATGCCTTTAAGGAAGTTATGATCACCAGATTACCAGCCCCCAGCTGCTGTTGATGCCCAGAAGTCTAGTTGCCCAAAGACTTATCAGGAGTGAAGGAAACACGGATTCCCCTTTGTTTCTCTGAAACTCCACCTGCCAAGCCCCCAGCTGTATAAAACCCCCTACTTTCTCCTCTTGTTAAGGTGGATTTGAGAGAACATATCCTCCCACCTTGTTATTTTGGCCAATTCAAATAAGCCTTTCTCCATTTTCAAGCACCAGTGTCTCAGTGATCAGCTTATTGCACATCAGGCACATGAACTTGAGATTAAGAGGTTCGATACAACTCCCGTCATTAGACTGTGATAATTTAGAAACTTTTAAACGGTTCCCATGTTTCTTAATGTTATAAATGGCTTACCATATTTCAAATATCCCGCACGTTATAAAATCTCTTTCTTTTCCTCTGAAATTATGAAAATCTTCATCTGCAAGTGAAGTCAGTAAGCAAGTCAATAAAATCATTTTTTATATTTATCAGTGCCATTATAAATGTTACATTTTAATTATTTTGTAGGTTAAAGAACGTATATCCATGCAGGGTTTAAAGATCCACTTAATATAGTATTTCCAGTAAATAGGAATTTATGATTAAAATTGAAAGTATACATGTGTAAGGCAATTATTCTACATGACAGTAGAGGGAATTCAATAAAAGTAAGGGTGTCAGAATTATTTCCACTGTCAGGGATCAGAATTTGCCACCCAAAAATTGTCTTTCATTTTGCTGGGAAAGAGTCCTTCTGAGCTAACATCTGTTGCCCCTTTTCCCCTCTTTTTTTCTTTTTTCCTCCCCAAATCCCCAGTGCACAGTTGCATATTCTAGTTGCAGGTCCTTCTAGTTCTTCCACGTGAGCTGCTGCCACAGCATGGCTACTGACAGATGTGTCCTGCTGTTCTGTGATTGGGAACTGAACCTGCACTGCCAAAGTGGAGCGTGCTGAACTTTAAGCACTAGACCATCAGGGCTGGCTCCAAAATGTGTCTGTTTGGCTTGGTTATTTTTAGGAACAAAAGACTCACAAAGAAACTTTGACCTTCTCCCTAACTGCCTAAAAGAATTTAAGATAGAAGGCCTGTTCCAGCAAGGAGCTCTCACCACCGATAACTACAGTATAATATGAGCTAGGTCTGGCAGACACGGCGGACCCTAAAAAGGCCCATCTAATCAAAGTTCTCTCCATGTCTCATTGATTTTTTTGGAAAGGCATGGCAAACATTTGTTTACCAAACATTTGCTTTTCCATCTCCATGTGAACCACCTTCCTCCCCTTTGAAGTCCCAAACCACTGCCCCCAACGTCCTCCTCTTTCTTTAGCTGAAGATGGTATTTAAGGTGGTGGCTTCTGCCATTCTGAGAGTTAATCAGTTTTCCATGCTACTAAACTTTGTTTGATGCTCTCCTGTTATTCTGTCTCATGCCAATTTAATTCTTAGAAGAGCCAGGAGGGCCTGGAGAGTAGAGGAATAGTCCTTGCTCCCCTTTATAACTATAAAAAAGCTCCAAGAACAAGGAAATAGCTGTATTTAGTGATTACACTAATTTTATTTAGATAATTTATCTTTCAAACTAGTCAGGTCTGTCATTGCAAATGTCCATGAATAGGCAGTTTATTGTGATTTCTGTCTTTTGTTTAATTTTGGTGGTATAACATAGTGCTATACTTCAGTTTGAGAATATATATGGCAGGAAAATATCTAAACAGTTAACTTTGATAAAATAATAAAAACAATAGGACTGTGATAGTCACTCCTACGTATTGAAAACATGTAACTGTGTGATTTCTGAAACATTAATAGGAGTCTGATTACTATGTCACTTTATTTCCTTTTTATTATATCTAATTGATGTTCCCCTGCAGAGCCATGGCATTGTGGGGGAACACTGTTCTTGTTTGGGTCAGTCTAAAGATAATGACAATTACACCACCCACATCTCAACACTACATTTTCTAAGTGATCATTTCCTCATAAGAAATACCTTTTTAGAAATGCCTTCTTTTCATTTTTATTTTTAAAACCATCCATGTACTGTATTTATTGTGAACACACATCGCTTCTTTTTGATAAATTTGCAGGCACTTAATTGAGAATCTAACTAAATACTCAGGATAAATAAAATAGTAAGTCTTTCTAGAAAATAATAATAATTAAAAACAAAAAGCATAAAGAAATTTCTCTATCACTTAAAGGGAGGGAGGGTACTGTTGAATCTAGTTCAAAAAATGCTTCTGAAAAAATGACCTTTAGATAATCTACCAGGATACGATTGATTTCTTCTGTTGACGAGGCCCCAAGGGCTTTCCTTTGTAGGATTCCACTTGGAAGCATGCAGCCTAAATTGCCAACAAAGAGAATTTACACTCCTTCAGTTGACTGTGCAAGCTGATCTTAAAACGTCCTGAACTGTATTGAACTTCACTAAATTTCTGCTCTGGTTAGATCCAGCACAGCAGTCAACATGTCAAGATATATAAAAGAAAAAACTACTAAGAACTTAACAATATTAAAAACGCTATAGGTCGTCAAAGTAGAACTGTAATTAATTATACTTCTTGCTCATCAAACAGGTATAAATAGTGCATACAAGGTTACACTGTCTGAATACAGCTGAAGTTCAGGTTGCATTGGGGAAAAGACCTATGTGTCTGTTTATTGACTATTTCACACACACTCATAGCTTTTCTAGTAATTAATTTTTTAGCAGAGAAGGAATTATCAGGGAAGGGAAAACAAAATCAAAGGCTTGCTAATCTTAGATACAAAATCATTCAAAAGTCACCCAAAATCCTTACATGCTCTGATCTTGCGTGAGTGTGCTTAATGTTTCACTGCTCTTGATTTTTACTGAATGATATTGATTGCTCTCAAAATGCACCTACCATGTCACACTTTGGAGGAATGAATTACATTTTCTTTATTTATTCTCAGAAACAAAGGCATTTGGATTTTAACAAGACTTTCTGATTTCAAGTTTATTTGCCAACTGTAAAGTCAACCATGCTAAAAATGAAATCTGTTACAAATAATCATAAAGGCACAGAATACATTCACCTTGGAGGTAGATTAAGAATATAAAATAATTCCTTTTAAATAAGCAACTTGAATTAACGATCAGTTAATCTTGAGAGCGTCGACCAATAAAAATCAGAAACCGGTTCAAGAGGCAAAGTATTTGTTTGAGATCAAAGAATTGAAATTTTGGGAGTAAAGATTCAGATAGAAACCCAAGTGGTGTCCTGATTACAGGAGAGGGGCTCAGGGCTTTTATGGGAAAAAGAAGGAAGCTGAGGTAAGACGTTTTTAAGAAGAGTTCGTTGGTGCTGACAAGCTCAGCTACTCTTGCCTCTGCATGATTGATTACTGATTCCATTTGGATTCCTTCAATGCAAAACCATTGGATTTCTTCAGAAATCCATAATCTTCAGTCTTCTGATCACGATGTCTGTTCTCTTGCTGACTTCTCAAGCAGTTGCTTGTGAAACAATTGCCATGTTGGCCAAGTCCATGGTTCAAGGAATAAGCTGAACAAGGCAGTTCCTCTGGAATGGCTGCTCTGGCTCTATTTTAAAATGGCTCCACTTATGTCAATTTTTCATAAGAGTAACATAAAACTTATATGCACTTAGCTTAGGCAAATAGTGTATATATCCTCTAAAGCATTTCTATACAATGTGTAAAATTTACAGTCAATCTTAGTAAATTACTAAATTGATACCTATTTCAGTAAAAGGATTTTTTTTTGTCAAGATATTAGTCACACTACTAGCTCCCAAAATTTTGAAAAGAAATGAAAGCTATTGTAGCTACAAGTGCTAAGACATATTTTCGACTTGTGAGCAATGAAGTGAATATGAAAACACCAGCTGGTACTGTATTCAGCGGCACTTCAATATATTACTTTACCCTTTATTTGTTATATAACGATATATTACTATACCCTTTATTTGTTGTATAAAGGTAATAAGGAAATTATCCATTTTTTTCAGAATAAAGATAAGTTATTGCTATTAGACTTTAAATTTAGAACAGGAATTCCTGAAATAAAATCTAATATTCAAAATATTGCTAATTTAGGGGCTGGCTGGTGGCACAGCCATTAAGTTCACACATTCTGTTTCGGTGGCCCGAGGTTCACTGGTTTGGATCCCAGGTGCGGACCTATGCACTGCTTGTCAAGCCATGCTGTGGTAGGCATCCCACGTATAAAGTAGAGAAAGATGGGCATGGATGTTAGCCCACGGCCAATCTTCCTCAGCAAAAAGAGGAGGATTGGTGGTGGATGTTAGCTCAGGGCTAATCTTCCTCCAAAATATATATATATATATATATATATATATATATATATATATATATATTGCTACATTTAAATAATGTTTTCTACACAGATTTCCTACAAAATAAACCTGAAATTATTATGCCTCTTAATAGTCTCAATATATTTCCATAAAAAACTGAAAACTCATGAAGATATTATTCTTAGAGACATCTTTGTCAGTCACTTTTAGGAACCTAAATTTTCGGGAGTTATTTTGGCTTTGGGGATGGTGGGTGTATGTAAGTGTAGAGATTGTAGGATATAGTGATTAACTATTATTGCAACACTGCATGCCATCCACTTCATCCACTGGTACCTTGATTTTCTTTTAAGGGACCCCTCTCCATTCTCAGGTTAGACATGAAACCCTAGCCTTGTGATAAATAAATGAAAAGTAGTAGTACATATTGAAGTATATGAGGAAGCCATTTGGTTCAAAACTAATTCAGCCTGACCTTGTTTTTCCAAAACAGCCTGATGTGGCCTGTTCAGCATGCATTGTACATCTGCTTTAAATTTTTACTTGTCCCTAGACAAGAATCATGCCCCTAAAGATAGGGATGGAGCATGCCCCATATTGGCATTTCCTTTAGGATAAGCATCTCTGCCCAAACTAAGGGTTAATTACTGACTTGCTGGGCTCACCTCATGACCACCAACCTGCTGTGTTCACCAACCTACTGTGCCAGCAAAGTAGTCTTGTGACTATTGTAAGAAGCGCATTCTGTCATATGTGATGTATGCTGTTTGTTCCAAGACAGTATGTAACCACCCTGTACACCCCATTTCTTTGGTGCCCTTCCTTCCCCATGTAAGGAAGCCCTGGGCTAGTCCTCATATCTGGCTCATAATAAACTCACCCCAGTTTTGATTTGTAGGTAGATTATGGATTATTTGCATCAATACTGGGAATCAACCTTAACCATCATTGTTGTAAAGTGGATCACTAAACACTGGACACATGATTCAAATTATCTAAAGAGACACAATTTCTATACCTTTTCTGGACCTGTTTGGAAAGAGAATCTCTCTTTGGGGTTACTGAGGAGGCTAGTTGGTACAACAATATGCTTTATAAAATAATACAAGATAATGTAATAGATAGCAACAGGGAATAGAAGTGGATCTACTTTAAACTGAGTTTTCAGCAGTGTCTTCTCTGATGAGGTGAAATTACTGAAAGCTCTGAATACAAAAACCAGAAAAGAAAGCTTCTAAGCAAAGAAAAAAGTAAGTGAAATATTTGAAAGTAAATTACAATGAGAAGACTTACAATATAGCATGAGAAAGAAAGTGACCTTGAGGAATGACCTTTTACATGTCAATCAGCAAATCATTGCTTAATTTCAATCAATTTTAAATCCTGATTTGTTAGTAATAAATGTAAAACAAATTGGGGATCTCATGGTTTACTTAGCCTATTCCTTACTGGAGTGTTATGATACTTCAAGAGTATGTTGAATCAAGAATTTATTCCCTTTTCCCTTAAGTAGTTACCTTTGGCAAATTGTATTTCACTGATGCCAGTAGGCAAACAATTAATTGATTTTAAATTTTCCTATCCAGTAACACTTAAAAGAATTCTAAGGTGATTTGCCAGTGCTCTCTCTGCGGGAAAACTGACCAGACTTTATTATTCTCCCCACCTTCATGAAAAAGTATTGCCTTCAGCCCTGCAAATCCTACTGTGTCTCATCATTATTCTTTAAGATTGTTGCATGACGAAAACGTAAATCACAGATTTATGGTTTATCCTTATGGGGAGTGTAAATATTTGTATGTGGATATATCTCACTCCTTTACCTGAAAATGGTGTGCTAAATCAAAACACAAGAAACATCTCTCTATTACTTTTTGTCTTAATAATAACAAAAAAGCAGGATAGGGACAGAGATGAACAGAGTTGGGGGGTATTCACACTTCACTAAAAATACTTGAAGAGTTATCATTAGGGAAGTCAGTGAATTTCTGCTAAAAAAGGAGTGCATTCTATATTCACTTCTTTATCATACATGTAAGTAAAAATGATAATTCAAGGTCCTGACAATCATGAAGACTTTTTCGACAATAAGCAAAGTCTTTGACATAAATGCGTACATACAGAAAAATCAATGAGTCACAACAGTATTCAAAAATGACCATCTTCACCAAATGAACTACCAAGCGTCTCAAATACTGCATCAATGGACAGAATAGAAGTTTGACTTTTCTTCTAGCTAAAATTTTGTGTGGCCAAAAAATATTTGTACCATTTCAGTGATTTTGGAAGCCTTTGGAATTTTAAAATTCAGAAATTATATCTTAATGACATTGACACATATATAAATGGATAAAAATGAAGAAATTTCTGCACTGAAAGAGGTTATTAATTCCATGCAACTGCATGCTGAAAATAATTGAATTAACTGCCAATCTTCATGGCCTTTGTCTAATTCTAGAAAAATATCAAAATAATTTTACCATAAAAAAAGTGCATAGCAGTATCACATTCTCCCCAATATTTTTGGAAATACCATAACGTCTAATATAATTTTTATAAAAATAATTTTTCACAAATAAAATTTCAGAGTAATAGTTGGAAATAAAAATTAAATATTTCGACCCAAAATGTATTTGTGTACTTTTGTAAGATTAGATTGCACTTCATTCTATTTCTTTTCAAACTTATACTCTGTAAAGACATTGCACTAAAGTTATAGGAGAGCACAAAACAGACAAAATTACCTGAGCTCATGGGGCTTCCATTTTAGTAGGAGGAGGAGGGGGTGAGACAGTAAATGACAAGCATTAAGTGAATAGGATAAACATGAAGACACTCAAACGGCAGAAATTGTAATTTTTAAAACTCATGGGTTCACTTTGCAAGGTAGGAAATTATGGGTCAAATTCCGTAATTGATAGCACGTTTCAGTTTTATTTCTGAATTTCTTTTTAACCTCATAACTTGGAAAGAAAAAACATTTAAACATTATTCAAAGAAATGTCCTTGAATCATTTCTGTTTGTGTGAGCACTTTCTATAGACATGGAAAATGATAGCATCCTTCATTTAGAGATCCTCTCTCATTCCGTTGAAAATGAAAATATTTCCAGCAACGTAGAGAAGAAAATTCAGCCTTGAGTTTCATAATTCTCGTCTGTATGACTATTCAGTGGAGGGGTGAAAAGAGCAGCTGTATTGTACAGGGAAGAGAATTATCACATTTTGTTGGATATTCAAATAGGCTTGCTATATTTAATACAAAGGCTCAGATTTTACCCTGAAATCATGAAATTCAGGGCCCCTGCTGATTTTTCAAGATGTGTTTTTCAAAAATGTATTTTATGGTACACAAAAGTTTAATATCATTTTCAAGTATAGTTCTCTCTAGGGAAGAGCTGGAACCATGACCCCTGAAGAATAAATACCCTCAACTTAACTGGTCATTAGATGTCTCTCCTCTTCCAAATGGATACAGCTGAAAGAAAGTTTCTGTTTTCCTTGGCAGCAAAACCAAATTGCATCCAACGAGGGAAAAAAAAGCATTCAAATGGGAACTACAGATGTGTGAACCATTTGGAAAAATAACTTGCAGTGAGTTAAGTGAAATTTATGAAAGTCTTTTGAACTAACCTGGAACAATTTTAAAAGTTTATATCGTATTGGAAGTAACTTAGATTTATCCTTACCACACAGTTGTATATTGCCCTTAGTGGCTGCCTTTTGTTTTCCATGATAAATTTAGTCCCCGTGAAAGTGCCAGAAAGCCATTCCTCGAGATAAAAGTCCACTCAAAGTACAAACATTAACATGAAAAAAACCCTCTTATTCTATTCCGCTCTTAGATATATTTTTAAATTCTCTTTATAGAGAGAATCACCAAAGATCCCGAACAATAGGGTGCTTATTCACTTGGGATGAGCAGGAAAATCTGCTGGTCTAGTAACAAGACGCACAGATACCCTTGCTGGGCATGCCAACATTCTGACTTCTTCCTAATGACTCTATTCCTCTTTCTTTTTTTAGGTCCCAGTGTGAGCCCCAATTTGACCATCGTACAAAATTGAACAGCTGCCATCCAAAAGAGTCAGTTGAACTATGAGCATATCCTCCAAAGCTGACCAATCCAAGAAGCAAGTTATAGAAATCCTATGGGGTTAGCAGCTTTCTCCTATATTCTATGATAATCATATCCTGCTGTGAAAATTAGTTCAACGGGCACATGCCAGCAACCCAGACACAGCAATGACTGTTTTATTAAGACTAACAAATGGCATTAGGAAGGAAAAAAGTCAGGTTCATTTTCTGTTTGTTTTAGATGTGGCTTCAAATACTAGACAATACGTAAATAAAACTAGTATGACCTGTTTTGCTCTTGATGCTTATAATCTTTTTAGGGTGTCTGAGATTATGTGTCACTCTCGTTGACTTTTCTTTGTCTAGAACAGGTACATTTCAGTTTATATAGGATTAGTTAATCATCTGAAAAGAGAAAACGTCATGTTATTAATTCAAAAAGTGCTAGATTACTCTCAAATAAAAAATATTTAGCATTAGTGTAATCAAATATTGCATTACACTCCTAACAATGGGCAAACGGCAGTGGCACACTTCTAGCTCAAATACATTACATCCATCTTTTAAAATTAATTTATATGTAAACTGAAAGTCACAAGAAACAGAAAAAAGATATTGTAATAGACAAGAGTAATATTTGTAAACAAGTCAAATAATTCGCTTGTATGTGCTTTCATCTTTAATCCAGGAAAATTTTTCTATGTTTATAATTTATATTATTAAACAGTAGGAAAAGAAATGAGTTCTGTAGGCAAAGAGCGACACGCATCCTACCTAAAAACAAAGGTTTCAGTACTGTAGGTTTGCCATGTTTTGGAAGCTCACATCCTTTTTTAAAATCTAGTATTTATGGCATTAAATTTGGGGCTTCACATATTTTAAAATACTATGTTAACATGAATGTCACCATAGTAATTTTGAGAAAAAGATTATTAATTAAAGCTCCTGGCAGGGAAAATATAATATGTCATATGACTCTTGCTTCTAATGAGGATTAAGTACTAAAAGGAGTGGATAGGATTTTGTCTGCAGAGTTTTTACTCACTTACCTACTCTTTCTCATAGCAGCGTAGGTGCTTACTTCTTTTTTATGGGATAAGGGAGCATTTTTAACTTTCCTGGAGGAAGTGGAAAGAGGTTTTGAAGAGTTACAGTGACTGTTTCTTGAAGGCCATCGGGGGTCAGTGCACGTAGCTGCCCTCGGTGTGATTTGCTGAGTTGTATTTCACCTGCTGCTCTGCTTCCTCATTTCTCGGGCAAAAGCAAGAACAACTCTTTGTTGCCTTATTTCTTGGGGGTCAATTTTTGTTTCTTTCTTTGAGTATTTATCAAGTAGTTTTATATTTAACTCTTAAACAACCAGAAGATCAAACACTAAATATGAAAAAGAGAGTGTATGAACTCTTAAAAATAGAGATTTTTGGTCAAACAATAAGAAGCAATGATAATAATTAATATAATAATAGTAACTAACATTTAATGAAAACTTACTATGTATCAGGCACTTGATGAGTGTTCTATAAACATGTTTAATTCTCCTGACAAAATTATGAGGGAAATTTCCTTCATGTGCTAGATGAGAAAGCTGAGGCATTGAAAGGCTAAGTGGCTTACCCACAGTCACTATTAAATATTTTTTATACACAAAAATGGTCAATTATATACTCCCTATGCCTATCTAGTCTTTCAAATATGGAAATTTTCATTTAATACTTGTTAAATGAAAAGCTATTCAACAACTTAGTAAACTTTGAGCAAGTTTTAAAGATCCAGGGATAAACTATTTGAACTTCAAAAGGGAATGTTGACTTTAGTATTAATAATGATATTGAAAGAGGATTAAAGAAACATAGGCGGAGTGACCTTAGAATTAGGCCTTTGATATACTAACTTGATGGCAAAGTGGACAGCACAAAGCAATAGAGAAAGAAGAGATTATTAAGCGCAATAATGTTAGAAAATCTGGATCAATAAATGTAGAAAGACTACTCCTACAAGCATGAGCTTCTGGTAGATTAAAGACCTAAATGTAAAAGCTAAAACTGTAAAATGAGTAGAATAGGAGATATACCTTCATGAAAGAAAATATGGAAAAATATCTTCATGATAGAAAAATACTTCACAGTAAAAATTTCTGACACTCAAACCATGAAGTGAATATTTGGTGGGTTAAATCTTGTCAAATTTAAGACTTGTTTCTTTGGCAGATAGTGGTCACTATCTAAATACCCATCAAAAATTTCTTAGCCTTTCACGTAGCTAGATTTGGGAACTGTGTCTTGTTTTGGCCTACGGGTTGTACGCGAAAGTGATATGCCTTAATCCTGGTCAGATACTTAGGAAAGAGGATACTGAAACCATGCTCTTCGTTATCCTTTCCTCTGCATGATTAGAGCACACATTTAAAATGGCAGATCCAACAGGTGGAAATCTCCCTAAATCCCCACTCTGAAGGGACTCTTGTGGAGACCAACTAGAAGTGTAGCAAACTGTGGAGGATGTTCTATGTGTTAAGACACTTAGATTTTGAAGTCGTTTGTTATCAGAGGATAGCCTATTCTATGTTGACTATTATACTCGTCAACAAAGGATATCCACCATAACCAAAAGCCAGAAGAAGAGGATCTCATGTCTGAAACCAAGAGAATAAATAGAGTATAAAACAAATGCCTACAAATCAGCAAGGAAGGTACAGAAAATCTAGTAAAGATCAGTGAGGAAAGGACAGGAATATATAATGGAAAACAGACAATCAACAAATGACTAATAAATATTTGATGTTCTAATTCACTGGGAGGCTTGTCATTGTGAATTTTAAAAATGAGAATGCCAAAATCAGGGGAAAAATGGATAACACCAGGTGTTAGTGGGGATAAGGAAATATTGAAGGTTTTATGTAGTTCTATCGAGAGTGTAAGCGGTTGCACCCATTATAGAAAGTGCTCTTGAAAAACTCAGTAAAAGTAATCAAGTGAATAATTTTGGACCTAGAGATTCCACTCCTGAGTATCATTTCCCATGCACGTCCATAACTGCTTCTCTTTTGTTTGTAGTAGAAGTCCATTCTGTGTGGAACAGATATTAATATGCAGCAGACTAAATTATAGAATATTATGTAGCAATTAGATGTAAAAACTAGATGTATGTATGCAATGCAGATAGATCATAAAAACATAATTTTATGTGAAAATGAGATAAAATATTTAGGTACATATATCAGTAACATTTATGGAAATTTTAAAAATATGCACAAAATTATGTTTTATACCGAGATATACATATATTTAAAGACATATCAAGCACAATTGATTGGCAGCTATGTGAGAGAAAGCAATGGAAGTGTGGCATAAGAGTGAAAGAAAGGAAAGTAAAAAACAAGGAGTTCTTAACATCGATAAACATAATGGGACAGGAGCTGGACAATATGATTAACTCAACATTCTGCAGGTGAGGCCAAAGAGAAAAGAGGTAAAGGAATAAAATATTGGGAAAATAAGAGTACTAGGAAGAGTTAAGAAATTCTCAATTGTGATCTGCATTAAAACATTTGATTTTTAGACTCATGGAAATAACATGAAAAAGAACTCATTAAAACAAAAACAATCAAGAAAATAAACGAAAAAACCTCATTTGACCCAAATTTTTATTCCTGTATCTGAAACAAAAAAGAAAGTCACTTATTCCTGTCTGTAATTCTGTGTTCCATATCTTTGTTGAATTACCTTCCCACATTACTAAAAGTCATGAATAAATATTTCTGTATTTTGAAATGTTCTTTCTTCTTGTATAATCACAAAGCACCAAGGAAGAAAAATATTCTTTTAATGCCACACAAGGTAGACTGGTATTAAATATATGGCTTTCTTTGGCAAGCCTCATTTGTAGTAGATTTTCCTTTCCTAAACATATTTATTAAAATGGAAGTAAAATAATAAGCAAATGCTAGTGAGTCATCCACACAAAATAAACTAGCTTCCATGGTGACGTAGGAAATTCAGTGTGAGACCTTATGTGGGTCTGATGTGGTTCAGATATCAGAGAATTAATCACACAGGATGCACAGCAGGGGATGGAATCCAAGTTCACAGATCCTTGGGTTTTCTAACAGCATCTAATCATTCAGATTCTTAGATGGTTTGCATCCTAAGTGAAAATAAAGGACCAAGCCCACATTTTGCAACCTCTTGCGAATCTATCACTGCTTGTCTGCTGCAGTAAATTTATGACCATTTTTTGGACAACACACAGTTAGATTTACGACAATGGCCACTAACAAAAGCTTTTATACTAAACCGTTTGCTAATTTTCAGAAGGACCTTTTGAGCATGAAACTACATACCAGCATCTCTTTTCAACTTTGGGTCAAGAAAAGGTCACTTTGTGGGAGCTGTTGTTGATTATATGTTAACATCCACAGGAAACAGACCGTGGTTATTTTAGGATCAAGATGAGAGCTATGTGAAATGATAATGTAGCTATATTGGGAAATGTAATTAAACTGCTTTTGTGTACTGAATGACAATTGCAATGAGATGGCTCAGTGAAAATCTGGAGATGAGACAGGAAGGAACTTGAAGTGCTACTGACTCCAATCTTATTTAGAAACACAAAATTCAACCCAGACTGGTGGACGGTATTTGATTCTAGTAAGTCAGTCAACAACCGGTTAAAAATTGCTCTTAAGTCAGCAAACTGTACTGTGACAACTACCTTTCCCCAGTCTAGGGACACGTTTCTCCTTGTACAACTCTGAGCAGACAACAGGCCAACTTCTGCCCCATATTCCTCTCCATTGTAGGCCCGAGGCAGGAACCAGGGCCCAGCTGCTAAGTGGGGCCCAGAGACAGTCTGGACAGGATCCCAGGAGACACTAAGCCTCTTCAGAGAGAAAGCAGGCCTGGCCCTGGGATCAGAGGAGCCTCCCAGGACGCTGCTCTTGCTGTTGCCACTGAGTTAAGGTACCACATTTCACCACTGGGGTTCCTAAAGCTAAACTACCCTTGCATTGCTGACAGAAACCAGCTTGTAAAGAGTGCATTAAACCAACAGTAATTCATATTTTAAAATAATCTGTTACTTTTAGTTTAATGCATCCCACATATGATGAGACTGCTGTTTATTTTCAAGTTGGTCTTCTTGAAGGATGTTTTTCTTTATTCTTGAAACTCAAAAATTTTATCAGGAGGTATATGTATATACTACAAGGATTACAAGAATTGTACAGGGGGATGTAGATATATAGTAGATATATAGATACAGATCTCATTTCGTATCTATCTCTGTATATCTCATTTTGTAGCTTTTTGTAATCCTTGTAAGAACTCTTGTTATATATACACATATATAATGCTTATTTTGCATATATATATAATTTTGTGGCTTTTTTTTGGTACAAGGAGAGATATACATTTATCTTTTTTCATTAACACTACATTGAAGTGGAAGGTTTTGCTCTAAAGATTTAGGTATTATTCAATTTATCCTGCATGTTTGTTTATTTTTCTGGCAGTCATGTTACGTTTCCTTCTCAGGATTCTGATAACCTATATAAGTTGGATCAGCTGCCTTGCCTCCCAGCTGTCATCTTTTTTGATCATTTTCTTCTGTTTGTTCTTCCTCTTTTACTCTTAAAGAATTTCTCTAATTGTTCCTCAACATCACTGATAAAATTTTCTACGATATAATGATATACTTTCTCCCTTGGTACCTCTAAGTCTTGTTAATTTACTACTGTGTTTTTAATTACCTTTTTCTCATTGTCTCTATTAACTCCTTTTAATTTCATTCTGTATCTCAATAAGCCAGTTCCACTCTCATTTCAAATTTTTCTCTTGCGTAATAAAGTTTTTATTATTTTACTTTACTGAAGACACAGTCTACGCATTTAAAGCATTGTAGCATTTTCTGGTAGAAACTCTTTACATACTTATAACTTCTACAACTTAAAGTCAATAATTTGTTTTTTGTTGTGATCGTCACCTAAAAAATTTTTCCTCCCTCTTTGTTCACCCTCAAAAGAAAGATGACCTATATGTGTCCAATGTTTGTCCCCTACAGGTGTGTAATCTCTCTGGATCACATGACAATCACATGAAACACCCTTGAACTTGTGTTTGTTCTAGAAGATTTCAGTCAGTATAGCTCTCCTGGTTAGGACAGGCATTTCCTTCTGCTACCATTTCCTAGTCCTCAGAGTTTAAAGAAATGAATTTATGCATATGTAATTTGGGATAAGTTATAGCTCTCCTCTAGAAATAGTGCATTAAATAGCATATTATTTCTCAGAGTATGCAGTTTCCACAATTCTTTTGTAAACCTCTGCCTGACCTCACATTCAGGAAGTTCCAACTCTCTCTTTTTTACCCATGGACATATTCCTGCATTTTTAGGAAAGGATAAATGATCTCAGAAATGTTCCTTTTTATTCTAAATTTTATCAGTGAGAATTTTTAATAGAATGGAATATTTAATTTTTTAAATGATGCTGGTTCTTTTATAGTCAGTCTCAAAAACTAAAGAAAGAGCTATTTTATCAGCTAAGGCCTGGTATCATAAAATGGGATTGACATATTTCTAAAAGATAATATAAGAACTCACTCATCCTTGAAGTTTCCTAAAGTCATTCTTCGATTTTAAAACAGTCTAAGAAAAACAGCATTATTAAATTATCTTTGGTAATTGAAAAGGAAGACTATCTGAGTTGCAGGAAGTCCAGAGTAAAATAAAATCATATGAAGTAAACTAAACTTATCTTATAAATACCATATGTGTGGAATCCTTTCACAGTAGCTTTTTTTGGTTTAGTACGAAAGTAATAGAACAGGAGCTTGTACCATTGTCTTGAACAGAAAGAGTCTGTAACAATTTGCAGAATTAGAGCGCCTGTTTTTCTAATACTACACTTCACCAAAAAAGGACTCCCATGTTATTTTTCAATGATGACATGGTTTGAATAATAAGAGAACTGGCCAAGCCTTTGTTGTTGTTGGATTCTAGCTTGGAAGCACATTGAACATCCCTTTACCTGTCTGCGGGATGTGGAGCTCTGCCCGTGGTTTCCCTGAGAACAACAGCAACAGTGAATTCGAGACACACAGCAAAGCCGTCTTTTTTCCATCTGTGTGAGTCAATGACTCATTGTCTCCAGAGTAGGGAACTCAGCATCAAGGCTCTGGGGGTAAACCGTATTTCACATTTTGAATTTTGAACACTTTCAATGGCCATGTTGATTATCTATTAGAATGGCCAGCCCTGAAAAAATTGATAAAGTTGACAAAATTAGTCTCTGAAGTCCTTCTTTGACTCTTTCTGAGCTCTTCTTTCCTTGTAGCCACACTTCAGGGACTCACGATTTACACTTCTCTTATTCTCTCTGCCAGAAGAGAACATGTAACAATTAAGTCAATATTAACACCATAGTGTGACTTACTACAATGATAATATTCCACATTACCTAGAACCATTCTCCAGGAGACTTGGTGAGTGTTAAATGTGTTATACTGCAGAGAACATGCAATAAAGTAGATTTGGGGTTAAGATGCAACATTTTATTTTATTTTTTTGAGATATATTTGTTTTTTGTTTTTGTTTTTGTTTTTGTTCTTTGCTGAGGAAGATTAGCCCTGAGCTAACATCTGTGCCAATCTTCCTCCATTTTGTATGTGAGTCACCACCAGAACATGGCTGACGAATGGTGTAGGTCCATGCCTGAGATCTAAACCCACAAACATGGGCATGCTGAACTTAACTGCTAGTCCATGGGGCTGGCCCACAACCCTTTATTTTTATAGGACAAAATTTACAAATTATTTAAATGTACCCATCCTTAATTTCCTAATTTAATAATTTCCATATTTCTCATTATGAAAATTAAATGATGAAACAAATAAGGGAAAGAATTTGTTACTTAAGAGGCTCTCAAAAATATTTATTTATTTTTAAATGGTTTGGAATTCTAGAAGTAGAAAACCTAAATAAGAGCACATTTGAGGCAAGTGTATAACTATATTTTCTGCTTTTGTGTAGGGACACGCACACTTCTAAAGATTGGGAATTGTAAGCAATTATTTTAAGGAAAAGCATCTTTCCATTCTCTTGCTAATTCCAAAATAAAAACTTCTGTCGCCTTGGAAGGATTTGGATAGTAGATTCTCCATTCTCTTTAATTCATTCACTCCTCCTCGTTGAGAATAAGTGACAAACATTTATCAGTTCAGGAGTTTTAATGTTATTTTTTCTTAATCAACTAGATATTATATCATAAAAAATGATATCATCATATTGCAAGTTCTTCATCAGTAGATGCTAGATTGGACTAGATCAATAGCTTTAAAATATTTTAGCTGCAAATCCTTTTTCAAAATGAATGAAATGTTATGTGCAATAGTCTGTATAAAACAGATGAGAAAATGGCTGGGAAGTTTGGGGTGTTACAGTATCGGGTCACCTTATGGCCCATGAGTTCTGTCCATGGAAAATACTTCCAGCCCTCCACGTAGTAGAAAATAACAGGAGTGGATAACAGAGAACAAAACCCCTACAAATAACTACATACTCTTTACATTTTGGATCTTATTTTCTCAAGTCACCATTTTCCTCTTTATCATCATGACAATTAAAAATAGTTGAAAACAGCAACAACAAGAGAAGCTTCAGGCCTTTGTACTTTATTTCTGGTTAACACAAAACTGCAAAGTAAACCATATTATAAGCTTTATTATTACTATTAACGAGGAAATGAGATCACTGAGACTTTTATCCAAGCCACCATTCACGAGTTACTACAACAGGAAGAAGCATACATTTTGCAATCTGCATTGCTTTGTGTATAGTGGAATAATTTTATGAAAATTGCCAATACTTTGAAATATTTAATTCTTCAGCATTTCCTCCAAAAACATAACTCTTCAAAAATGCTCATATTGCTACTTTTTGACTTTTCATTTATTGATGTTATGTGCTCCAGGGGTCCTCACGTATTCTCCTCTCAGGACCCCTTTACACTGTTAGAAATTATAGAGGACCTCAAAGAAATTTTCTTTTTTTCTTTTTTTTTGAGGAATATTAGCCCTGAGCTAACATCCCCTGCCAATCCTCCTCTTTTTGCTGAAGAAGATTGGCCCTGAGCTAGCATCCGTGCCCATCTTCCTCTACTTTATATGTGGGATGCCTACCACAGCATGGCTTGATAAACGGTGCCATGTCCACACCCGGGATCTGAACTGATGAACCCCGGGCTGCTGAAGCGGCACATGTGAACTTAATCGCTGCACCACCAGGCCAGCCCCCCCAGAGAACACTTCTTTATGTGAGTTATATCTATTTCTATTTACCATACTACAAAATAAAAACTTAGAAACTTTAAAAAAATTATTCAATTTTAAAATAACAATGATATATTACAAATTAGCATAAATAACCTATTTCTATGAAAAATAATTGTTTCTTCCAAAACAAAAGTCTGTAGTAAGAAGAGCGGCATTGCTTTACATTTTTGCAAATCTCTTTAATGTGTATTTAATAGCAGATAACTACATTCTCATATCTATTTCTGCAGTTAGTCTGTTGCAATATGTTGTTTTGGTTGAGGCTTAGAAAGAAAATCCAGCCCCAGACAGTATATACATAGAAAAGAGAGGAATTTTATTAAATAATTGTGAATATTTTCATTTGATACTAAAGCAAAATGAGACAATGGCAATTTCTTAACAGTTAGCTGTGGTGTAGAATCTGAAAACATATCAGTGAACTCTGACATTAAAATCCACTGATCTACCTTGCACCTCGACGGATCTTTTACCTGCACAGATGATTTTGTAACGTGCATTCATTGCTCATTCGGAAAATATTGCTATACTTTCTTACACAGATCATCCAATGTTGACACATTTCCTTAGTGAATAACAAAAAACTCACATTCACACCACTGATCTGAACAGAAAAGTCTTGAATATTGGGAAGTTAAAAAGTGTTCCAAAATTCTAATCTTCATTTGAAAGTTAAAATTTTATCATTGGCAATAAATGCCATCAGTTGTTTTCCTTGAAGTGACAGGCCGGCTTCATTTCTTTCCAAGAAAATTACCGTCAGATACCCAAATATGAATATCCTTGCTTGTCCGGTAGTTTTTCTTTTCAGTGAAAACGGTATTCTGTGTAAAAAGTTTACGTCATAACTCGGTTGCATAAGTACTTCGCTTCACGTTCTAAGGATGTACGTGTCGGGTGCGGTATGGTAAAGCTGCTGCAGCCACAGGAGGAAACGAGGATGAGGCTCGGAAGGAAGAAGTTTATTCCACTCACAAGACTCAGAGAGGGGGACACCACATGCCACTCAGGGCTGCAACGGAAGGGACCACAGGGCAAAGGGCGTTCAGGAGGCCAGGAGAGAGGGAGAGCTTAAGCCAAGATCTTTACTGGCGTTTCCACCGGGAAGGCAAGACAAGGTAAACATTTAGGATGGGCTAGTTTGAAGAATTTCGCCAGGCTCTAAGCTATAGGGGTGGTCCCTAGCTGCTTGGTACCTGGTCTTGGGATGAATCCAATATTCCATCTTAGATTTTCCACCATCCAAAGCTCCATCTAAAAAAGTTCAATGGGTGTAGACTTCCCAGTACAGTGACTGAGCCTAGGGGACTTTGCCAGTGACAAAGCCAGCCCATAGCCCGTGTGTCAGCTGCATGTCCTTTTCAACCACGTGGGGCACCTCCACCACGGCCACTGCACAGCCTGTGCCAGTGCCAGACTGGTTGGCACGTCTACACTGACTCTGTGTCTCCACTGTCAGTGAAAACCAGGTGGCATCCAGTGAGGGCTAGGTGCTGTTCCGCCAACTGATGCAGGGTCCTACCCAGGCCGGGGTGACTCCCCGTTTAAGCCCTGACACCTGTGAAACCCTTTCAATCCCTTAAGACACAGGCTCCCCACTTACCTCAGAGATGTCTATTTTTGTCTTTCTAACCTAAAAGGTGGGAGGGAGTGGTTGTAGCTCCTGTTTTTTTACTAAAAAGTGTCCTTTCTCCTGGAGGCTCCCTGTCTCTCAGCCTCATGTACAGAGCCTCCTGCCCTGCCGGGGCACAGCCCCCAGACCCTCTACAATCTCACTTTTTGTGAATAAATGTATTAAGAAAAAAAAAAAAACTACCTCCTGGGTGTCCAGGTGATAGAGGAGGAAAGGCTCTGCATGGGCTAGTTTGCACATCAAAGACGTGCTCGCTGAGAACTTGCTGTTTCTCACAATTGGCTCCCTGCTGGAGGGTCAGGTGCTCCCAGCCAGAAAGGTTTTTTAAGATGTCGAAACATCACAACATACAGAAACATTAAAAACATGTGCAATATGTCTCAAAACAACTGTGCTCCATTTGTACTTCTCTTTTCATCGTGCAGAATATTAAAAATGCGTACCCACAGATCATGATTTAGTAAAATACATATTTTTTACTTCATCAAGAAAATTAAATAATACTTGTTTCTTATTCTGTGAGTTCCTGATCATGAAGTAGACAACGATTAGCCCATGTTAGTGCCACCGCCTTGATTTGTGGTTACGCACCAGCCGTTTTAGCCACCATTGTTTTGTACCATTGGTGTCAATGTCAACACAGAGGAAAAGGCCAGTAAAACAGTAAAACGAAATATTACTATAAAAAACGTTTTGAACCCACAGTCCCCCCCCCGCCCCCCCGAGAGTGTTTCTGAATCCCTTGGGGCCTATGAACCACACGCAGAGAACTGTCATCTATCCTTTCATCATGCAGGAGAATCTTGTAGATCTGTTTTATGCACCCACATACACACACCCCACCAGTAACTTTCACTGTTCATTCCTTCCTCTTCTAAAAATAAATGCACCAATATTAAAATTTTTGTTCTCCTAAGAATTAAAACTTGCCAGTTTTTTGTGTCTTTTGTATAGTTTTTCTCTCCACTAATTATTGCCTTGGCTTAATATTCTCTCTCGGCTGTGTAAATATCTTCTTGCTATAATAGGAGTTCTATAAAGTTCATTCTCTTAAAGAAATCTCTTTAGAAACATCTCAGCTCTCATCTTCTCTGAATGTAATTTAAGGTCTAAGCTTCACGTGGAAATTATCAGACTAACTGCCATTCCCCACGGTCTTGGGGATAGTCTTCCCCCATTCTCTTCTTGATCCCCCTACTTCCCATATCCTACACAATTTTGTTAGCTTGCTTCCTCATTTTAATGGAGTGCATACTCTGATCGCTTCCCAAGAATAGAGGCAAGTGATGAAAACATCTTAGACGCTTCAGGACTACAAATTGTGAGGTGGATCTCACAATCAAGTGTTAGATTTTCTGAGTATGAAATTCAGGATTGCAAATGTCTTCTCCCAGGATTTGGAAATCATTTCTCTGTTGCCACCTGCTTCTCAGAGTTGGGTTGACGGATTCTGATGCTGTTTTGCATCTTGATCCTTTCCTCTCTGCAACTTTTTTGGATTTTCTTCCTGTTTCTGATAATGGGAAGTATTGTGTCTTGATGAGGATCTTTTGTTTTCTGTTTTGCTGGGAACTCAGTAGGGATTTCTGAGTATTTCCTGGGAAATACTCTGGAATCATTTTGTTGGTGATGGGCTCCTCTCCATGTCTCTGTTCTGTTCTTCTGAAACTATTATTTTGATATTGGATCATCTGGACTAGTCCTATAATTTTACTATATTTTTCTCTCCGATAGATCTATCTTATTTTTTTTAATCCTCCTTCTTAAATTGCTCAATTTTAACTTCCACTGATATTTTTGTGTGTGCTATCATGTTGTAACGTCCAAGGGCTCTTCCATATTCTCTGAATGATTTATTTAAAAGTGACTTCTCCTTGTCTTATGAAAACAATGTCCTGCCTCTCTGCTCAGAATGTTAACTTTTTTATTCACCTTTTGTATTCTCTATTTACTCTAAGTAACTGCTTATTATTGGTTTGTTTTAGCTTTTAGCCTCTGTCTTCTAATTACATACTATCCCTTATATATTTAGTCACTCTCCATTTACATCAGGGGCTAAAAAATATTTGTAGCTCTGTAATTTTGAGGGGGTTTTCTTGACTGTCAGCTTTAGAGTAGAATAACCTAGATGAGGCTTTTGTTTTATTTTGTTTATTTATTTATTTTGGGGAGGAAGATTGTCCCTGAGCTAACATCTGTGCCAATCTTCCTCTATTTTGTATGTGGGAAGTCACCACAGCATGGCTTGATGAGTGGTGTGTAGGTCCCTGCCTGGGATCCAAACTCTAGAATCCAGGGCCACCTAAGATGAGCACACAAACTTAACCACTATGCCACCAGGGCAGCCCCTTCAGGCATTTGTTTTATAAACCATTATTGCCAGTGTCTTCACTTCTTGTCTTTGGACTTGTCAGATACTCCCAGAGAAATCTTTCCCAGTTTCCTGTCTTCTGCTGGTAAATTTTTGGCTGCTAGTAATCTTTACCCAGACAGGGTAAGAAAGATAAAGATCTCAATGTCCAGTATGTAGACGGTCACTTACTCTCCCTGTTTTCCACTCTCCACTGTAATTGGTATCCTTCAATACACAAATTCTCTCTTTGACAGTCTTCCAAGAATGACCTGCATGCTTCCTCTTGGATAGTTTGAGAAGTCCGTGCATCTAGATGAGCAGAGCATAAGAGGATCTAAGAACATAACCACTGCCAAGTTGGTCGGTCTTTGGTGCCAATTGTCTTCCTGGTTTACTACATTGTTTTTAATTTATAGCTTTTTAAAATCTAAGTTACTTATCCTTCACTGATCTGCATTTCATCTTCTAAAAGTGGGTTGCTACTGCCTGCTGATCAGTTCTCTTTATCTTTGTGGTTTTATGTCTTTTGGAAAAATTCCTTTATAAGGATTTCTAGAGGGAATTGAAGGCAATATCTGCACTAAGTCTACCATTTTATCCAGTAGTTAGTTTATATGGCTGTGTGTGTGTTTGTGTGTGTGTGTTAGACAATTTTTAAATAAACTTTTATTATAACATACATATAGAAAACACATAGAAAGGTGAAGAAATATTAAATGTCCATCAACATAACCCACGAGCTAGAACATTACTCACACACCAGTAGCCTCTTTCGTGTCCTGAACCCAAAGGTAATCATTGTCCTAATATCTATCACCATAAACTCATATTGCCTGTTTTTGAGCTTTATACAAATGATTCATACAGGGCACATTCTATATCATGCAGCTTTTTTTTTACACAAAGTTGTTTTTGTGAGAATCTTTCATATCATTGGCTATAACAAAAGTTCGTACATTTCTTATTGCTGTATATTATTCTTTTTGATGGGGTTTCTAGCTGTAGTCCTAAAGATGGGTTTTGGAGTTTTTTCCAGTTGTCGAATAACACAAATAATGCTTCCCTGAAAACTCTTATCCTTGACTTTTGGTGAAATGAAATTACATTTCTTTGGTTGTATGTCTATAAATGAAATATCTACATCAAGTGTGTTTTAATTCACTGTTTTTAAAATAATTTTTCATTGTTTACAAGAATATCCAGCAATTAAAATCACATGATCATAACTCCCAATTAATTACAAATTGATTGCTTAGCTATGCTCTTCTTTTTTCTTCCCTTTTGCCAGTTGACCTGTACATAGGCAAGAAATAGTCTAGAGAAAAGCCAATTAGTTTGAGTAACGCTGGGGATTCTTTCAAAAAAGTACACGGAAATGAGATCCGAAAATTAGTTTGCTGTTATATTTTTAAGGTCTTAGGTGCTTGCTAAAGTGCTTGGAATATCCCAGAAGCAGCTAAGGTTTATTGAAGGTTAGTTCCCTAAGGAGTAACAGAATAAAAACTATTTGAGCAAAATATTTCTGTGTTCATATCCAGGAGGTATTAGGAAGGACAATATCTCAATCTTAGAAAATCCAAGTGCAAAATTTCCTGCAAATACGCTAGAAAAATATTTTTTCTAAAAAATAATCTTTCTATATGGATCAGATTCACAGAGTTATCTACTTCTCCTCCACATTATTTGGAAAAATTCTTCAATAAAAAAGGGCTACCATAGCAAGTGAGCTTGGTCTTTGTCATAAGAAATTCCACAAAAGTGGATGTTGACATAAACTGCTTTCCCAACAAATAGTGCTTCTGTGTATTTTGATTGGAATTGGGACTTTTTGCTTGAGCTACATAATAGTTTTTCATTTCAGTAAAACCCAAAAGAAAAATGCAATCAATAAATGGTTTCCCAGATTTTATTCATTTATGAGATCCTGGATGATAATGTTTCTGTGTATACACAACTTAAGGCATGTATATGGGGAGTGCGTGCGTGTATGTGCGTGTGTTATGGGCTGAACTGTGTCTCCTCCAAAACCCATATGCTGTTGCCCTAATCACCAGTATCTCAGAATGTGACTATGTTTTGAGATAAGACTCTTAAAGAGGCATTTCAGTTAAAATGAGCTGTCATGGTGGGCCTGATCCAATCTGACTGGTAAGGAAAGGAAATTTAGAGACAGAAGATGCTCATGCACAGAAGAAAGGCCACTGAGGTCACAGCAGGAAGGAAGTCATCTGTAAGCTGGGTAAAGAGGTCTCAGAAGAAACCAAACTTGCCAACAACCTGATCTTGGACTTCCAGCTTATAGGTCCTCCTAAACGGATTTATAACACGTGGATGAAAACTTCATCATGGAGTACAAAAAGGGATCGCTACATGAAAATGTGGGTGAAAATCCAATTTCCTTTTGTCTGTGTTTCAATTTTGGTCATTTTATGAATTTTATGGACAATTTAATTTGTGAATGAGTTTTGTGGTTGCAGTACTGAAACTCGATAATTTGCTGAGACACATTTCACAAGAGTAGGATGACTGTTTACTGAAAGGAGAAGGAAGCATCTTGAAAAGTCCAGGTGTTCGACATTTTTGAAAAACTCAGATTTAGCATTCCAGCTGCAATGATGTACGCAGTGAAGTTCCTGTGTTCATTTTGGATACTTCCTGCTGCAAAAAATGCCAAGTCTTAGAGAAGAAATAGATATAACTATGACTACTTAGGAAACGTTTTTAGAGGGCCTAGTTAAACAAAATTCTAAAATGTCAAGTGATCTGCAATTAAAAATGTAAATAATCCATTGAAATCTTAAACAAAGGATGCCAGGAGTCCTTGTGTGATTATTCTTTATTGTCTCTCTTACATGAAAACCAGAATATTTCTGTTTCATTTTGTGGAGAGACATTTTTAACACACAAGGTTCCCAAATAAAGTCATAACAAGATGCGTAGGAGCTAAGCAATACAAAATGAGTATTATTCATGTGTTACGATTGTAAAAAGCAAATTAATTAGTATAGGATACCTCCTATGAAAGACAGACAATTACTAAAGGTATCTTCACATTCCAGGATATCGATTGGAGTGTATTTAATTTCAATAAACACACGTGGTTCACCTGTTTAGTAGACTCCGGGCCTGTGTGCTGGAGACAGAGCTCAAACTTAGAGGTGCAATTTTCCATCCAGGCTTCCTCATATGCAGCCCCCAATGAATGGTAAGTTCTGGAACTTAGGGCCACAGCCCACCACGTTAATTTTGCCTCCCGTTGCTGCTGTTTCTTTTGCTTACATATTGTTCCCTTCTCCAGAATACATGATCTCAGTGCCATCCAAACCTTCATTACCATGTTTTATAACTTTTTTCATTTTTGAGGAAGATTAGCCCTGAGCTAACATCTGCCACCAATCCTCCTCTTTTTGCTGAGGAAGACTGGCCCTGAGCTAACATCCGTGCCCATCTTCCTCTACTTTGTATGTGGGACGCCTACCACAGCATGGCTTGCCAAACAGTGCCACGTCCTCACCTGTGAATTGAAACAGCAAACCCCGGGCCACCAAAGCAAAACGTGCAAACTTTTAACTGCCGTGGCACCGGGCCGGCCCCGTGTTGTACAACTTTTATACGAAGTATCTAGGAGGAGAAAATTATTCTCTAGTGTTTTAACTCTAAACTGACAATAAAACCAATGTACATAAAGTACCAGATTCTCTACGAATTTCTATGACCATGATTTGTATTAAAACACACACCTTCCTTTAACGCACCATGTTGTCTCATTGGCTGAAACCTCTTTTCTCTCCTCTTGCTCTCCTCTTAAAAGGAGGATACCCACTCCTTTCCTCACTATTTCCACCATCATAAAGAAGGTTTGGAAAGTTCGGCGTTCCTCTGGTTTCACACGGCCTGCCAAATGCCGTTCCTCCCACAAAACCTCATGTACGTCTCTCTCTTCTCATCCTTGTCACAATCATCTATTAACAAGACTATTGTGTCTGACTCACTTTCTTCTCCGTCTCATGAGCTACTGTCATCAGGTGTCATTATGCACCACTGTCACCATCATAGTCAGCCATATGGTTAGATTTTGTATTTATTTATTTTTTTTCATCTCTCTATTGGGTAGACTTTTCATATGGCCAAAAACTGGATGAAGACTTCCACACTATTTCCCACATGTTTACACTTGAAATTTCTCTGATCACAACATTCTGCTTTTGCCACCCCCACCCCCACTTTCAATCATTCCACTGAGTTCAAACTTTGAACTAAGAAGTCCATCCATTCATTACTTCTTTTTCGGTATCACAGTCATCCAGTTCCTTGATGCTTTCAATTCCTTTGTTTTGGGTTTTTTCTTTTTTTCAGATAGTTCAGCTCTGTTCTCACCATAATCTCATATCCCCATGACCTTCCACTATACTTGCTCTTGCCACTTCCCAGCTGTGGTTCAAACCAATGGTCTATTTGCATTACCTGGAGAAAATTACATAATCTGGAAAAACTGATAGTTTCTAACCTCAAATAGACCCACAACTGTTACTTGGTGGTCTTTTCACTAATTTCTAGTTGGTTAAATTTTCTATTTTTCTATGTGGCTAGTCTCAGCCACTTCCTTTCACTCAGCCAAGCAAAACCAAACCAAACAAACACATAAACCATCCCATTAAAAAACATGAGCACATGAGACATGCTCAAACATAACTATAGGTTCACAATTCCTAGCATCTTTGCCTATAGTCTCAGAGGAAGATATGCTCCATCCCAAGTCAAGATAATTCTGTCCATTTGTGTCATTGCCCAGAAGCCCTTCCACTTCCTCTGAAACTTGTAACCTTGCTATCCTCCCCTTTCTCGCCCTCACCACTTGTTCCTTTCCATCATCCTGGAAATATGTTTAAATATTCCCCATTCAAAAAACATATTAATATTTAAAATTGTTTATTAAATTGGGGAAGGTGAAGAAACACGACACACCCTACTTCAGGCAGGTGCCCAACATCAGCATCAATAGTCATAAATCGTGTTGATGGTATGAAACCTTGATGTGATGTAATGAAAATGATACTTAACCTCTGTGACCCACTGTCCCCAAATCCACAGTAATCATTAGAAACTGTACTCCTCAAACTGAAAGCTCAGCTAAAACAAGGAAAGTCAGAGAAATTACCCCAGTCGAGAAGAGACTAAAGAGACACGACAACTAAATATAATGTGGTACCCTGGATGGGCCCCTTGATTTAATTAAAAGGCACCGATATTGGTTCATTGGTTGTAGCAAATTATCATAACAATGTAAGACATTACTAATCGGTTCAATTGAGTGTAGAGAGTAAATGGAAATTCTCTGTACTATCTGCTCAATATTTTGTTTTTGTAAATCTAAGACTGTTCTAAAAAATTAAAGTCTATTAATAAAATTAAAACAAAAATGGTGGACCAGGAGTTAGACAGATGGAGACAAAACAATCACCTGTATTAATAATAAAACTCACATTCCCGTGAGCAATTGCAGCTTAAATGTGTGGCCATAATGCATCTCATACGTCTCCTGATTCTAAACTACAGAATTTGTCAGAACAATGAACAAACTGAAGGTTACAACAGAAAAAGCCAGGCTTCCCCATCGTGAGGGATGTCTGTGAAACTTACAACATGGAAGGACAGGGCTGAGCTGACAAGGACGGCCTGCTCTGTCTGCTCAGCTGGCTTTCCAGAGTCAGGAAAGAGGACAGGGTTCTGATCTGTACACGCCAGTTTCTGTTCTCAAAGATACCATTGGAATTTGACAGGAGAGGGTGGAATGAGGGAGCTTAGCAACAGGCCAAGGTTACAGCTAATCAAGGTCACTTGACACAGAAACAAGAGATGGAACAAGATTTCCTGCTAAGAGACAGACGACTAATTCCAAGAGAAAGTCTTATAACACATCCTAGTTTTATATACATATATATCATGTCCTAGTAGTGAGTGTAGTTGGCAGAACCTGAACAGGGCAAAGACAGCATCCTTCCTGTGAGGTGAACCAGCGTGGTGTGTCAGAGCCCAAGGAAAACTGAGCTCATCGTTTCCATTGTGTGTCATATATCCTTAAATATGTATAGAGAGCACAACTAGGCACCAAATTTTAGCTTATAAATATCATATCATCACGCACTAAAAACAACTAGGACTCTTTGGAGAAATAGCCACTTCCCAGTAAGCAGCAGAGAAAGGACAAAATAAACCTGGAACATCTTGTGCCAGTAGGTAAAGAAGTTATTAAGGAACAAGAGGGATGTGTCAAAGGGCACGAGAGATAGCACGAAGGGGCCTCACCCCCCAAATCTGAGACAATTGAAAATCAAAATAAGACCCTGACTTTGTATAGAGGTAGATAGATTAATTGACATGCAGGTTTGATGATGAATGCAGTATTTACATAATTTCAAAATGCCTCCCTACAAAAATATTCATTATTTACCATCTTAGGGGAAAAGGCCTCAGTCTTTCAGCACGAAAAGTATGACTTTAACTGCAGCCTTTGCTCACATGATGATTACAAGGATAAGGAAGGGTCCTTCTATTTCTGCTTTGCTCAGTGATTTTTACCATAATTGGTGTTGAAGTTTCCTAGTTGCTTTTTTTTTTAGTTGATCATAGGATTTTTTTCCCTTTTATGTTGACCAAATGGTAAATTATAATAATTTACTTCCAAATGTTAATCCAATTTTTCATTCCCGGGTGTTGGGGGGAACTCATCTGTTCCTGTTCCCTTGAACACCGCTGTATTTGATTTGTGCTTATTTTAAGGTTTTTGCAACTATGTTCTTGAGGGATAATAATCTATAATTTTATTTTATTAAACAGCTTTTGTCCAGTTTTAAGATCATAAAATGAGTAGCGAGGTACTTTCTTCTCTTCTATTTTCTGAAAGATTTTATGCAATTTTAGTACTATGTTTTCCTTAAATACTTTGCAGCATTCACTAGTAGGGCCATGGAAGACTTATCATCTTTAATGATAAACTTTAATTATGAATTAATTCCTTAAACTGACATAGGACTATTCAGATCTTATTTTTTCTTGGTTCAGTTTTAGTAAATTGTGTCTTTCAATAAATTTCTCTATTTCATCTAGGTATTAGAATTTATTGCCATAAAGTTATTCATATGATTCCCTTACAGTCATGTTAGCATCTATAGAATTTATGGCATCATCCTCCTTCATTCCTGATATTGGTAATCTGTGTCTTCTCTTCTTTATTTGATGAGTCAGACTGAGAAATTTTCAAAGAACCAGCTTTTGGCTTCAAAGATTTTTTAAAAAATTATTCGTCTGTTTTCTCTTGGATTGACTGTTATTATTGCTTCCTTACTTCTACTTGGTTTGGATTTAATTTGACCCTCTTTAACTAACTTTCTTTGGTGTTAATTTATTTATTTTAGGCCTTTCTTGATTTTAAAATTTATCGTTAAAACTATAAATTTTCTTCTAAATGCTGCTTAAGTTACATTTCATGATTTTCATGTATGTATGGTTATTTAATTTTTCACTATTTTCCTTTTCAATCCCCTCTATCATTTTTTAAATTTTTTACTCATGGTTTATTTTGAATTGTACTGTTTAATTTCTGAAAAATTGTGGATTTTTGTCAGTTATCTTTCGTTATTGATTTCTAGTTAGGACCAAAGAATTGCTCTATGTAATTTAATTCTAGTAAATTATTCACAGTATATACCCAGTTTGCATTAGCCAGCATTCCAGTGTACTTGAAGAAGATGTGTATTTTGCTGCTGTTGAGTGGGTATTCTGATATTCTGCTTACTTGTTTATTAGTAACTGAGAGACAAGTATCTAAATCTTCAACTATAATTGTGGATTACTGTGTTTCTCCTCTCAGTTCTGTCTGTTTTTCTTAATGTAGTTTAAGCTCTAATTTTAGTGTCATCCTCATATAGGATTGTTATATCTTCTTAGTAAATTCAGCTCTTTCTAATTATGAAGTATCCTGTCTATCCTGGTAATATTTCTCCTTCTGAAGTCTTTTTAATCCAATATTTATCTAGCCACTTCAAGCTTTATTATTATTGGTTTTTGCATGGTATACTTTTTTCTATCCTTTTATTTTAAATCTACCCGTACATTTTTTTTTTATTGAAGTATAGTTGACATATAATATTAGTTTCAGGTGTAGGACATAGTGATTTGATATTTATATACATTACGAAATGATCACCACGCCAAGTCTAGCAACCATGTATCACCATACGAATTTATTACAACATTATTGACTGTATTCCCTATGCCGTACATTACATCCCCAAGACATTGATTTATAACTGGAAGTTTGTACCTCTTAATCTCCTTCACCTATTTTGCCCATGCCCCACCTCCTTCCCTCTGGTGCCACCAGTTTGTTCTTTGTGTCTATAAGTTTGTTTCTGTTTTGTTTTGTTTTGTTTGTCCATTTGTTTTGTTTCTTAGGTTCCACATGTAAGTGACATCATACAAGATGTGTCTTTCTCTGTCTGACTTATTTCACTTGGTGTAATGCCCTCAAGCTTCTTGTGACATCCTATAGTTGGATCTCACTTTTAAAGATTTAGCCTGCTAAGCTTAGACATCTGATTGGTGCCATTAGACATTTCCATTTAACGAAAATATTGGCAAAATTTAGCTAAGATATACCCGCAATATTTTCTCCATGTACTCTTTCCTCATGTTTTTCTATTTTTTATTCCTTCTTTTGACTAATTGCTTGTTTGGTTATTAGTATTCAGTTTAACACTACTATTGGCTTATTAGCTATACCTCTTTAATTATTTTCGTGGTTATTCTAGTGTTTCCAGTATGCATTTTTAGACTAGCAGCAAAAATGTTAAGAAAAATTGATATATTTTGGATATATTTTGAAGATAAAGAAAGGAGAATTTGCTAATGGGTTGGACATTGTATGTAAGAACAATAGAGAAGGCAAAGATGACTCCAAAATTTATGTATGAGGGACTGGAAGAGTGGAGTTTCCAACTGAATAGAAAGGATGACAGTATAGTAGGTTTGGGTTTGGAGGTAAAAACTGACAGTTAAGTTCTTGACATGTTGAGTTTAAAATAGAAATCGAAGTGGAGACGTTGAGTAGTTAAATACGGAGTCAAAAATGTGAGAAAGCTATCTAGCCTGAGTTTGGGGTGTTTAAAGCCAGACAACAAAATGAAATCATCAAGTTATGAGTGTAGCTAGACAGGAGAAGAAGAAGAACTGAGCTCAAGGACTTGCCAACCTTAAGAGAAGTGAGAAGAAAGCAGTAAAGGAGACCGAGAAGCAGCCAGCAGTGAGATAAAAGGAAAAGTAAGAGGACATATTGCTCTAGGAAATGCTGCCTCATTGCCTGCAGTTGCCCGGCAGTAACATCCCACATCAGTCAGAAAGAAAGTTTATCTGATATCTATTTGTGGAAATCTCTGAATTATACCTCATTTCCATTGCCTTCACTAAACCTTTCCTTGCCTATCAGTTGGGATTACTGCCAAAGTGCCCTGCTGGCTTCCCGGACTCCAGTCTCTTGTTCTGCGTACCATCACTCATGCTGTAGCCACAGTAGTAGGCAGTTTTTTAAAAACATAATCACCTGCTTATAAGTCTTCAAGAGATCTTTATTGTCCATAAGATACATTTCAAAGTCGTTGGTGTGGTTTTCAAGTTCCTTCACAATCTAATCCCCAGTTATCTTCAAAAATCTCAGGCTCATCCTCGCTTCCTCTGTGTCTCCTCATGCAGCTTTGACATGTATTTATCTTTGAAGGTACTTTTGCCTAGAACACTTTTCTACTTTTTTTGGAAGTCAAATTGCACTTCCTCTTGCAATCCCAATCTACGTGTCATGTCGGGTAGAAAGTCTTTCTTGCTATCACTAGGCCAAGGTCCCCAAGAATTTTATTTGTAACCTTATTAGAGGATTGTTCTGGGTTGAAATTAAAAGTACACTATGAGGTGTACTGGGATAATACGATATGATTGTGCCTTTATAAAAAAGGGAAATTTGGAGCCACACACATACACATTCACACACTCACATGCAAGAACATTACATGAAGAAGAATGTGTTGACCTTAAAAAAATAGTTATTTCTCCAGCAAAAATGGGTTTATTGGAGATCAGCAAAGAATTACAATTTTCAGGGTCTGCAAGCACGGGGAGCCATGTGCAAGTGCAAGTCCCCAGCAGCAAGGGGAGGAGAAACTCTTTCACAGAGGGAAAGAGGAAGTTGGGAGGGCGCTTGTAAACAAAGAGTCCACTGGAGGAGACTGGGAGTTCTAAGTGTAGTGGCTTTTCGTTGAGTGAGTTGTGACAGTCTCTCATTGGCTGTGCTCTTGCTGGGCAAGAAGTGGACATCTCTCTTCTTCCTGTTGGGCTCTGGGATCTTGTAGAGCATGAGAGTTCCCCCTTCTGGCCTCCTGACTCCGCTTTAAGTAAAGCTTTTGTTTATTAATTCACGAAGGCGTAAATTGGAGTGATGCTTCTTTTGCACATCAAGAAGCATTAAAAATTCCCAGCAAGGCCCTAGAATCCAGGCCAGAGGCAAAGAATAGGTTCTCCCTCACAGCCCTCAGAAGGAACCACCCTGCCGATGCCTTGGTCTGACCCTCCAGCCTCCAGACTATTGACAATAAATTTCTGTTCTTTAAGCCATGCAGTTTGTGGTCACTTGACGTGGCAGCCCTATAAAATTAATATGAGGATATTAACCAGTTTTTGATTGTTTATTTTTGTATGTATCTCCCCTTCGTTGATGCGTTCTAGCAGCATCATTTAGTCATCACTGACCCACCAGCATCTGGTGGACTTGGTGTTTTTTTAAATAGGGATCTACATGAATAATGCAAAGAGAGTGTATGTATGTATAAGCACAGGGCCCCGAAGATATTTCTGCTGTTCTTCTATTAAATGGAATAAATTTGTGGAAAAATAAAACATTAGAATTTGGGGATTCTTTGAGTCTATTATTTTCTAAGTGTTGAAGCTTCTTTTTGTAGCTACTTCCACCATCTCCTGCAGAGACTTAATCTCTAACAGAAATAGTTTCTATTCAGACCTCACATGTATAAATACCAGCCTCTCAACTTCTTAACAAAGGAAAAGGTTACCATCTAATCTCTTCTGTAGGTATTAAGTAAAAAAACAATAAACTAGGGACTAGGAAGAAAGAAAGAAAAGAAAACAGAAACTTTCCCAAAAAGACTAAACCTAATAAACAAATGAGATTAACTTCAAATACCCAAGGTCTTGGTTCTGCAGTCTCCTTGGTCAGAAAGAAGAGAGTTGAGATGTGGACAAGGGAAGGGGACCTCTGACCTGAATCCTTTCTTAGCTCTGCTCTGTTCTGACATATAGTCTTTCTGCATAGAAATCAAGTCCAATGAGCCTATGTTTGAATGAAGAAGCTGGAAGAACCCTCTAGTACATAAACATGCCAAGCAAAGTGTTTGTTTATTCTGCAAATAATCCAGTGTTTATTATGCACCAAGTACTTTTCTAGACACCAGGGAAGCAGTACCCTACCCTCACATAGCTTACATTCTCATGGAGGAAAAATACAAATGAGATAAGAAAGTATTTTTATATGCTGCATGCAAAGGAGAACCCCGGGCCGCCGAAGCAGAGCACACGAATTTAACCACTGGGTCACCGGGCTGTCGCAAATAGTGGTATTTTTTATCCCATTCACAAGTCCAAGAAAAAAAATGTAAGTTGATTACAATAATTTTTAGTTAGCTGTTTTCAGGGATAATTCCCTTGAGGTTTGAGAGCCACTCCACAGACATTAATTGATAGGGCCATGCAGGGCCTAGAACACATTTTGGCCTTGGACAGTTCTCTACTCAAGGCATTCAGAGCTCAATTCCATCTTTGGACCATGTGGTTCCCTCTTGTATTTCCATTTGGAAAGTAGGCTTTTAATAAAGCATAGAACTAAACGGATTGCATTAAGGAATCACCATTAAGAGAACAAAGCTCTATATGTCTTCTTAAATTGTCTTATCTGGTCAGTAGCAATTTTTATAAAACCCATAGTATCCTTGGTAACTAAGAATTTTGTCTGAAAACTACTATTAAGAAATAAATAAGAAAGGTGAATCCTCTGCACTAATAACCTTTTCTAAATCCCAATTATTCATATAGATAGAATATTTTTCTCTTTCTCTTTGACCTACTTTTGTCTTCTTTGCCATTAGAAATCCATGCATGTTTTAACGTCTTTTGGATTTATTCTCTAAAATGTCATGTCTTCCTATGCTACAACATTCTATGATGTCTACTTTCATAAAAGTGCAACCACTTTCCACGCACATTTCTAAATTCAAAGGGATGATGCTCAAACCCTCTTATGAATATGCCTTTAAACTTTGAGCCCCATTTTTCCATGGGAAAGCTTTCAGTAACGCTTTTCTAGCCCTAAATTTATGTGAAAACATAAAACTGTTGTATTTTTATGCTTCCCATTTGTCCGGCCACATGCCCAGCTGAGCAAGCAGTGCAGGATAAGGTGCAGAGGCACCAAAGAAAAGAGCCAGAGACCACGTACGAGACACATAGGTTTACTGGGACTTACGTACAGGGAGTGTCCAGGGCAGCTGGCTGGACAGACTTGTGCACCTGCCACTGCAGGCAGAGGGGGGATTGCTTCTATAGACAGGGCACAAAGGCTACATGCTTGCCAGGAGGGACTGTCCTTGGTATGACCAGCACTTCCAGAAACAGCAGCTCACATGGAAAGCCTCTGTTTTCCTTCAAGACATAATGCTTTTTGAGTGAGAAAAGTTAAGCTCCAGGTTGGCCAGGCCCTGGAGCATTTCAAATCCCAGAGGGTTGGCATCCTTCCCAGAAGGGGGCCAGAAGGACACATGGTTGTAACACGGCAAGCAGGTTATTGCTGAGCAAACAAGGCCCTACGCCATTATCATTCACCAGTCACCCCAAAAGCCTTTTTTATATATGGATCTCATTAAGCCTTGAACAGGTTCCCGTTTTCCAGGAAGAAAGTCAACTCAATGTAAAAGTGAAGACAAGCCTAGGAAAGTGGTACATAACAGAACTAACAAAGCTGCTCATAATGACAGCACTCAATATTATTGCTGAAACTGCATTTTTTTTATATTGGAGATAACCATGAATGTGGAATCACATTCCGTGAAGGATCTTTGTCAGCAGAATGATGCAGTGGCTCTGCCTCAATGCTTCAATGGATGCACATCCTTTGTCATGTCACACTATATTACCTATCTGGAAATATTTATCTCTTGGTACTGGTACAACATATCATCTGTCCACTAGAAATTGTTGCTACATGGAAATGCATAAAAACATTTCTTGAGCACTAAATGTGTGTAAACAAACACAAGCCTGATTTTATCATTCTTCTGCTTTGGGTGCTACATCATTTTAAGAATGACAAAAAGCTACAAACTTCTGCACAATTTGACCCTTACCTCTCTTTCCAACATTAACTTTCATCACTATCCACTTCTTCTCTCTGTTCCAAGGCCTTCTGTCAGTTGTCTAATCGTGCCATATTCTCTGCTCCCACAAGGCTTTTGCACATGCTACTCTCTGTTCTTCAAATTCCCCCTTGGCAAAAAAAACACTATTGGTGGCCATTTTTTGTCTTTCTAACATCAAGTTATTTCTTCAAGGAAACCTTTGATGACTGTAATTATATCAAATTTCTTTGCTATACATTCTTTTTAGATATTATGTGTTGCTCTTTCTAGCATTAATTGAAGTTGTAATATTTGTGTGACTATATCATTAATGAGTTTCTCCACCGCGAGCCTTTAAGCTCCATGACAGCATGGACCATCTGTACTTTTACTGACCATTTCATTCCTATCATTTAAGATTATTATACAATCAATATCTGCCAATGAATGAACGAATCAGTTCAAGGATAAACAATAAGTCTGCAAGATAGGAGAATTCTCATTTTACAGATGAGAAAACTACAGCTTAGAGAATTGCATTCTCTTCCCCAAGATCATATAGTTAGGAATGATACTTTTGACTCCAGGTGTACCTGATTCCAAATGTGCACCTTTCCACACAAAAAGACATAAGCAATGACGACAGTCATAGAAGTGAATGCAGGATAGAACATGCATGAACTTAGTCTTCCAGAATCCTTAGAAAAGATGTTGAATTCTTCTTTACACAAAAACACCATTTCTTAGAGGGCTGACACAACTAATCCACAAGTCAACAAAGAGAAAATTACCATCAAGACATTGTCAACTTTGCAATACCAAGAACAGGACAAATACAACAGTAAATTTTGCAAAATGGACTTTTAAACAATAAGTTCAATTCTTCCGCATTGTTCCTAATTAAACTTTTAGGGAACTGTGAATTGACTGATCAATGGAAACCAGTTGTTCTCACTTACCAATGTGAATTCTTTGACAGATCACTTTAATTTAATTCTTTAGCAGCATAGTTTTGCTTCGTGCCTGGCAGTATTGGCAAGTCATCTTTTCTCCTGGGGAATTCTTTCAGCTCTCTATTATTATAATTTAAGTTAAACTACTTTTCATGTGCTTCAGTGCCTTCTGCATTTCTGATTCATTCTAATTTGCTATTTTTAAAAGGTTCCCAGAGTCTGTGTGCATAGGACATGAAAAATTATTCAGTCAAATTTGTTACTTGTCACCATTCAGGTAGAAAAAAAATAGAATCACTGAATACATTTTTTTCCACTGAATTTAGTGTGTTTGTGGTAGTGCGACCTGAGGCTCATCCTCTTCTTTGTTCATAGATCGCCCACTTTTATGTCACGCTCTTTCCTCAGTTGAACTTATTCTTCTTGGTGTCTATTCTTCAAAGCCTGAATACGGTGTTCCATATATCTAACAAATCTCTTTTCCCGCTGACACTGTGACTGACATTATTCACAGCCCTGCTAATAAAAATATCACTTCCATTACCAGATCTCCTATCAATTATTGGGTCAAAATATTTTCCACTACAGTACACCACCAATGATCAGATAAAGGATATCGTAGCACTTCTTCAAAATATATCAACGTATCTAGTACAGTATAACTCTTGATTAATCCTAGAAGGTTATTTTCTCAGTAAAACTTGATAAATTAAGGGCAGATTTATACTCTCTGTCTACACTCTGAAGCTACAAAGATCTTTGAAATATCAAACTAAGCAGAATATAATTAGAAAGACAGACTTCTCCTCTCCAAACACCCAAAAGATACTCCCGCTGCCAATATTTTAGGCATCTCTGACTGATTTCTCAACATCTACCTCTGTCGATCTTGATCTTCCCATTCCAGCTAGAGCGATCTTTTTGAAACATAAATCCAAACTTCTGACCCCTGAGCTCTTCCCATATTCCAAACATGTGAATAATTTTAATTGCTCTTAGGCGAAGCCCAATATACTTACTATGTCCCACCCAGCTCCTCTGTGTGCTCTGGGTCTGTCAGTGGGCCTTCCTCAGTTACTGAACACTCTTCACTCCCTGCCACAAGGCCTTTACATATGGTGTGTCCTCTTCCTGGAAAGCTTTCCTTCGCCACCACCACTTATGCAAGATCACCTTCTCTTCCTTCAGATCTAGTTCAACTTTCAGGATTATGTATGAAAATACAGCTAAATAGACTTATTTCCACATTACATGTTTTCACGTGCTCTCAAAGCATGTTGCAGTTCAGCAATTAATATCTGTTTCCCACCATGGGGACCATTGTCCACCATTAATTCTCTAGCCCCAAGAATAGTATATAACTAATAAATAAATTAATTAGGAACAAATGGCTAAATTTGGTTGTAATACCATTTCCATCATAGAATGAACTATTCATCAGTGAGAGTCACAAATAGATAACTGACAACTGATTAAGAAAAAGATAAAGCTAGAACCATAGAACCTCTATAATCTATTTTTATGCATCTCTGATATTTAGCTAACTCTTTTTGGTGACTAAGCTATGTTCTCAATAGCCAGAGCATGGCAAATGGAATCCATTTAATTCTAGCACTTGTGATCATGATTGAGAATATTACTTATATGCTTTAAATTTGTTTTCATCCCTGTGATATATAGAGAGAATTTAGCTTGTAGCCAGTATCTGATAAGGCATGGGAAGAAAAACTGCTTTATGCATAATAGGCTGTATAGTATAATATCAAGAATGTTACAATGAGAGGAGGGGCGATCTAAATTTACCTTTGACTTCTGGGTTGGATATATATGAAGTTCTAGCTGAGTGAGTGCGAAATGAGCCATGTTACCTGAGTTTGTTTCTATAAAATGAGGATAATATCTATCTGACAAATTATTGTAAGAAAATAATGAAGATATTAATTATTGAGACAACTATAGAGTTTCCATTCATTATATTCGCTGCTGTTTCCATCATTGGATGTTATGTTGAGGATGATGTTGATATGCTCTGGCTGCTGCTGCTGTTAGAGCTGGGTGAAACCAGATCATCTTATGTACGGAATAAGAATATCGCAAATGTTTCTGTTACCCCAAATAAGCATTTAAGATATTATTACATTTGTAAACAACTGATTTTTTTAAATATATTTTCTACTTGGATTTATTTCTTTATAACTGATATGGTTAAGTATCATTGTAAATGAAGATCTCCTTTCCTTTTTTTCCACCAAATACATTTTCTCTGGATTATGCAGTCATTGCGATCTCTTTGCTTTTGACTATCCAGGAAAAACAAGTGATCAATACTGAGTAGCCTGAAGAGAACCAATCGAGGTCATTTAAATCAATATGCTTAACTTGCAATCATTTCTACTGCATGTTTGCAAAAATACAAAGCGAGGGTTCATTTGGAGTCAGCAAAAATTACATGCAAGAATTCTATAGTTGCGTTTCATTGTAAGTGCGTAAAATGGAAATTTAAATGATTTTTAAAAATATTTTCAATGAATAATCTGTTCTACTTTAAATTGTAAATGTGTTAAAATATTTCTTTGGACATGATTGCAAAATATTCATATATTTAATTAATTCTGAACTTGTGAATATGAGGATAGATGACAGTGTCCTTGAAGGTAATAGACCAATTGTGTATTCTTCATTTTCATTTTGTAACTTGGAAGTGGGTAAATATTATCATTCATATAAGGCTTAAGTGATTTTTTTCCTAAAAATCTGAGAAAACACTGTTTGATGAAAAAACTAGTAGTTACACTGCCAGGACAAATGTAACAATGCAGAAAACAACCAGTAAAAATAATCTTTACAGGTAGTTCAGCGACAATCCTCCTCAAGCAAAAAAAGGAAAACTGGCAACAGATGTTAGCTCAGGGCCAATCTCCCTAACCAAAAAAAAAAAAAAAACAAAAAACCACCAAAAACTTTATAAAATTCATTTCAGGAAAGTATCCTAAATTCAAGGGAAGATTAAGTAACTTTTTGAAAACTTTCCCCAACTTAGCCTTGAGGCAAAAAAAAAGAGGTCTATTACCCCTTTTATTACCTGCAAAACTCCCTTAGCTTTTACAATGCTTTAGAGACCCAGATGCATTTACAGACATTATCTAATTGGGTCTCTATAATAACCCTCTGAGGCTGCGAAAGGGCAATATTACCTCAGAGAGGTCAAGTAGGGTTTTCAAATAGGGCAACTGGTAAGTGTCAGAAAGCCTCTTTTCACTGCCAGTCGAGTGCTCTTCCCATCCCACTACAAATCATCTTCTAAAAAATTATTTTAAGCCAATGGGTAAAATAGATAAGCCCAATACTTTCAGGATTTTTATGTGGTGGTGGGGGAACTGTGAAAAATGACTTCAATTTATCATTAAGCAAATACAGTAAAATTCACTAAAAAGTAAGCAAACAGAATTTAAGCAGCTGGCCTCAAAACAAAGTTAAACTTATAATTTAAAATATTTAGCTTGATACTGCTAGTAAGATATTACAAAAGATGTCATTTTAGGAGACCAGCAGCCAATCATAAATATCGTAATTAATAATAGATTCCTTAAGTCGTGCAAGCTTCCCATTGTAGTGACAGTTAAGCAAGTAAAACAGTGTGCTGGACACAGATGGCCCGTCTCAGAGCCAGGACATTGATTTTCCTGCCGCTGCGAATGCGCTTCCTCCTCCCGTGGCCACCTCAGGCTCAGCCTCAGGGCCACCTCCTCAGGTAGGCCCTTTCTGACCAGGCCGACCACAGCACAGCAGGCTCTACGTTAGTGACAGTGGGACATTCGATTATTGTTCCCACTGCGTGTTTGAGTTGACTGGCATCAAGTAATCACCTGAGTTGATCAAATGAGTTCATGTGATACCATTTTGCTTATCTGCCTGTGCCCACTCTGGTCATGAGATAAATACGTGTGGAAACAACTGGACAGCCTCTTTACTTCTTATCTTTAGGAAGATAACAGGCCAGTTTGCTGAAAATGACTGAACGTGTCTTCCGTGGTGAGAACTGCATACATTTTGTGGGATATCAACATAAGGAAAACTATACACAACGCGATATAATTTTCAATGGTTCTAACTTCCAATTCCTTTTCTCTCAGTATTGGGAATAACCATTAACATGTATAATTAATGGAATTATTGCTGTCAATGTTTGCGATTAGGACTTTCTTTTCCTGGGTTGTTGTAGACCAGCGTTACTCTTCATTATGTCCCATTACCTAGGTTTCATGTCACTCTGCAAGGGGATGTCACTGCTTTCTTTCAGTGTCCTTTTTTTTCTTTGTCAATTATAACTTCCAAATGCTCAAAATTTGTCTTAAAAATGACCCCATTAAAAGTTTACTTCCTGAAACTCAGTTCTCAAAATGCTGCCAATCTGCTTTACCAGGTGATCTGGTGATGATTTGTGTGAGTCTACTTGGGCATGTGCATCCGTTTTTCTGTCCCTTAGCACATTACCCACTTATGCTATCTCTACTAGCTGCATCTTTTTTCTTACTTAGTTGTCATAACGGGAAGCTGGTAGAGTACATCCCCTTTATCAAGAAGATTCATTTTCTGACTGGAGTCCAAAAACATACGCCCCAGAGGCTGACCCCATGCCTGAGTGGTTAAGTTCACATGCTCCGCTTCGGCAGTGGCCTGGGGTTTGCTGGTTCAGATCCTGGGCATGGGCCTACACACTGCTCATCAAGCCATGCTGAGGTGGCGTCCCACATAGAAGAAACAGAAAGACCTACAACTAGGATATATAACTGGGTACTTGGGGAGAAAAGAAACAAAAAAAGAGGAAGATTGGCAACAGACGTTAGCTCTGGGCCAATCTTCCTCACATACACACACAAAAAGGCAGAAAGATGAGAGATAATGCTTTAAAAAAAAAGGGCCCCGATGCCCAGCTACATAACAGTGTAGTCTCTAGAAGGCGTATGTCAGTGGAGTTACTGTTTCCCACTTAACATCCGTTTTCACATGGGCTGCTGAGGACCAGTCTTATAGTGTTACTTGTGCTGCTATGCTGAGTCAAGAAGTATATTGTCAAGAGATATAAAATATTATTTTACTCTATTTGAAAGCAAGTAAGTCATCCTGCCACCAGGTTATGGGTGCTTACCAAAGACAGGGGACTCTTGGGCCAGAGACAAAGGATGATGACACATACTATTAGAAGTTGCAAGACTGTCGTTATCTTCTTAAGCCAAGTCCTCAGGCCACAGTTCCTACAAGGTCATGTAGAGGGCAAAGTGACACGTGTTACAAGAAAGGAAGGCTGAGTTTAGGGAAGCCAAGTATTTTATAACGGGCAGTGAACGTCCTGTTCTTTGGTGCAGAAGGAGACTATCTCTATCTTCCAAGGCTGTAAGAAAACCAGTTCTTTGCTCCAGAGGGAAGCACCATCTCTGTCTTCCAAAGCTGCTCCTATACAAACATCTCTGGAAGAACCTTCAGGAACAACAGCTGCCAGTGCCTTTGCTCACAACAGGAGCAGAAATGAGAAGCAATCATGCCTCCCAGCAAAAGCCAGCCCTCGTTTTAAACCATCTTTTATACTATCTTGGCTTCTGGTGAATTTCCCTCCTCCATCAGCCACTCTGATTAATATGACTGATAGATTAATATGATTCATTTGAGACCAATTTGTTCAACTTTTCTCATATAACAGATTTTAATTAAGGATTCTGGAAATAGGACTCCAAGTGACAGACTGAGACTGGCCCATAGTACTGACCCCAAGCGTGGCCCCAGGATGCTGTACTCAGCCAGCTGAACAAATCCCATAAACCATAGGGTCTTAACTCTTCAGGTGGCTTTCCTCTTAAGTTCCTAGACTGACCTTTTCATTTTCCCTAAGGTAATAGCCCAAGCACAGATGTATATACTAGTAATTACACTGGCTGGGCCTCGGCATGCAAGAATGCCCAGGGCAATTTTATCAGCCATAAAAAATCGCAGGACAGTGAGTTGATATGATATAAATGCCTTTCAGTGCCAAGGTGGCATCACTTCAGCTAAAGTCAGAGACAAATTCCTTAGCATCATTTCTAACAGGATGACTCCCATCATGGCTGCCTCTATAAAGATATCAAGTCAGTTATCCCTGAGTAATCAAGGGTAGCCTCACAAGGCAAGACTTCTATAGTCATCCGAAGGTTACCTAATCTACTGGTATTTCTTTAATAATCGAAAATCTCTTGTAATCTCTGCTAAGCTATAAATCACCATGACTAGAGGAAGAAAGCAAGTTCATGACGAGAAGCACAGGCTCAGGGGCGTACATGGCATCATTGGAACAAAGGGGCTTTTACAGTTATCGAGACCCCAAGTGGGACCCACATCAGCAGGGGGCCCAGGTTAATAGTGCTTTCCTTGTGGCCTCCAAGCCAGCTGGGAGATCTTAGAGTTCCCATTTCAGTTCAAATAATTATGACTCAACCTTGTTTTAGATGGAATTTTCTGAGGGTAACCGGTTTACCTTTTCTGTTCATGCCTCCAGGCACGAGGCGTTTGTCTCTCCAGGGAATGGATAAGCAACAGTTATGGAAATGGAGGTTGGGAAGACATCTGAAAGTATTGACAGCTGTTTTTGCATGGAAGGTACAAGAGCTGAGGCCATACTCTGCAGTTTCTGATAGATTTCTAGAAAATATCAGGGAGGGTAGTAATCAAATCATGGTCAGAGTAGTTGGCAGGACACGACAGCAGTCAACTAAATTTAAGGTGCTTGATGCAGCAGTTTGTGGAAGCCACATCAGAATGTTTTCCTTAATGAGGGATGTTCAGGGTGCTTCTGAAAGACAAAGATCATTAATGTTCCCCCATCATTATACTTCCTGCAGTCTGAGGTTTTCCCTCTTCAGGGACCATCATGATTGTTTTCTCCATCTACCCTCCCAAAATTTGTTGTGTCATTCAAGCAGCTATAAATTCATTTTTTTTTCCCAACTGTGTCTTACTTGAACCCAGATCTTTTGTCCAGTAGGGTCAGGTGCAAGAAGGACAAAGTTTATATAAAACTTACAGAGACACATTTTGTCCACTATTTTGGCCCATGTAGGACACTATTGCGAGAATTGGTATCCAGTATACTCAACCAACTGCCGTTATTCTCACAATCTAGGACCATATCAATTTAAAAAGAGAATCCAGATGGCTGAACAAGAATTATTTTGAATTCCTTAGACCCCCTTTGGCTGTACCCAGACTGGTCTGAAATTGTGGTTAGGGAAAAGAAAGAAGGCTTATGCCCAGGAATGGCCTGGACAGAATCTCAAATTTTAAACAATAAGTCTATATAACTCCCCACCCATTTTGTCATGAAAATTAGCCAGAAAGTAAACTAGAAGAGTTAATCCATTTCTGAGGACAGTTGCGTTCAATGAAAAAAATTGCCTTCCTAAAATGTGTAGACACGGAAGAGGTGAGGAAAGTAGATTTAGAAGTCTTTTTTTATCTTATTATTTTAGGGTAGGCTTTTTCAACACTAGGCAAAACCAGACGCCTGTGGATGATAGGAAGTATGGAAGGTTGATCAAATACCTTGACTGGCTTTTGCAAAAGAGGAAGAGGAAGAAGAAGCAGAAGAAGGAGGAGCGGGAGAAGGAGAAGAAAAAGGAAGAGGAGGATGAGGAGGAGGACAGAGAGAAGGAGAAGAAAAACGAAGAGGGGGAGGAGGAGCGCCTGTCTTTACTCTGCCAGTCTTTTGTTTCCTAAGTGGCAGACCAAAGTGCTAGACCACTGGCAAGATTTAAAAGGTCGTTAAAAATGTAACAAGGTTCAGCACGGAGAGCACTGGCCAGAGCCATAAGAACAGTTGAGTTCTACCTATGAATGGAATAATCTTATCCAATTTTGGTTCTGCACAGGTGACGCTAAGGTTGAAAATGTATACCAACCCAGATTACATCTTCAAGTTTTAGCACAGCCAAACCATCAGTGAACCAAACTTAAGCATTAGGGGAATCTCTGTGAATCAAGGGCTCCATTGAGCCAGAGGCTATCCTTCAGGAGGCCGAGTGGAGGACAAATTTTCCTCCAAAGGGATAGCGGTCATTTTTTCAGACGAAGTTAAGATGCCACTGGGGCCAGACCTGCTGTGTTATTAAGTATACACTTTCCATTTGACCAGGGAGCCTTGTTGGACCATTTCCACTTGTTAGTCATTGGTCTAAGTTGAACCCTTCAAAATGGGAATATAACACCAGAGGATCATGAAGCCTCCACGAAGCAGGCATTCAGTTTTGACCAGAGCCCAGTAGCAGGTTAATAGCTCCCTTTCAGAAGGTACCTACTCAATAGCCGTGTCACGGAGGCAACGAGTGTGGAATCCTAAGAGGTTTCTCTAGGTGGAGGCTTCCTTCCTCTGTCAAAGGCTCCAATCTATAAAGTCATCAGTCATGGAAAGCCACAGCTCCGAAGGTTCATTCTGGTTATGGGATCCCAAAGTGAGACATCATGCCAGGGCCTACTGGACATCTTCCAAAGTGGCCTATTTTTTTGAAACTCAGTCAACAGTTGTGGATTAATGAGTTAACCAATATAAAGAACCAAGTAGAATTCTCAAGTGAAGCACATACTATCTCCAGTATCCAACTTAATGAATAAGGTGCTGGCCTTCCTTTTTTGTGGTAGTGGTGTTGAGGAGATATCAGTCTTCCCCTGACTGTCAGAGATACTGAGTATTATGAGTCTGCACCTTGTCCCAGGAAGTGTGCCTGCCTCCCGCTCTAGAAAGAGACACCATCGCCATCTTCCAAGGCTGTGAGCAAACCTGCCCTTTGCTTTAGAAAGACATGCCCTCTGTATCTTCCAAGGTTATTTGCTATATAAACATTCTTGAAAGAGAGTCTGATATAAAGGAAGTCTATGCCTCTGCTGGCAAGACATGCAGAAACATAGGAGATCCGTGGAGAAATATCTCCCAATGGAAGAGCATCAGAGAACCTAAACGGTTGGTATGGTTTTAGTCAAGTTTACTGAAGTAACAGCCTAATACATCTGCCACCAACTAACTGTAGTGCAATTACGTTTCAGGATTTTTCTTTATTGTTTCATTCTTAAATTGTTGATCTGTAGCAAAAATTTGCTTATTGGTTTGCTCGCTCAAACCTGTATATTGTTCATGGATTACCAGTGAATAAAAAACAGAATTAAAACTGCAAGTACAAAATATGCTCTCTTGTCAGATTCTTATTCAACAACTTTAAAATCCTATCAAGCTTTCTCCTTCCTTTTTTTTTTAACTCTGAAAATGTCTAGATAAACATAAAATATAAAACCTGGTTTTAAATATAAAATGTTATACAAATTAAATATTGATGGCAGTCACGTTATTGATGGAGGAAGCTTAACGAATTAGAAAGGACTCAGACTTTCTAACAAAGTTTAAGTCAAATCTCCACAAATTGGAAAATAAGAAGTCTTAGGAATATTAGACAACTTAATTTCCTTACCTAAGAAAATGCTTACCACCTCCTTACCTGATGGCCATTGATAAAGATGTTGAAACAGTGTATGTAACTGATCTAGCAGAGGGCTAGAAGACAGTAAGAACTTAGCAATTTCTTCTCCTTTCTCTGTTCATGTCATGATAACAGAAATACCTCATCCATCTTCATAACACGGTAACATTCTGCTTCTTCTAAGTAATTCCTCTAGCAGCCTGTTTGTGTTCCTGGAGGTTCAATATCTCCTCAGGAGTTATTGGCCTCAAAATATCTCTAGAACAACAGTTAAAACACTAACAAAGTACTAAAGAACACTTATAAACTCTACTATCATGGAAAGAAAGAGTCTTTCCTGGAGCTGAACCTGAGTTTGACTCCAAGAACCAATAATTACAACGCATTATTATATTTTTTACAAGTCCTTTGTATATATATATGTGCTATAAAATATAATATAAATATATTTTATATTACATTTTTACAAGTCCCCACAAATCACTTCTTATGCTCTAGAGCTACAGAAATCCTTGGGGAGTATAATACGAGAAAGACTAGATTTGAAGGAGAAAATTTGTTTAGCTTCCTGAGAGGGGCCATTATTAAGTTTCACTAGATTTATTTTTCCTTGAAAATATATTCAATTTTCAAATTTGTGAAGAGGCAAATAACTAAACAACTCTGCGTGTCTCTGATAGTTTCTGAGTTGATTCATGTCTATTAGCTACAAAGAAATAAAATTCATTCAAACGATAGGAATGAGTACTAACTTTTGAATCATAGTCCTAGTTTTTGAAGTGGGTTTATTTTCTGGATCTATAAACTACATCAGTGTCTAGGTATCTGGACCAAAGAAGAAATAAAACATCCCCTTCTCTCGAGACAGGAGGCTGATTGAAAACTCAGTATTCTCAAATGACACGTCTCTGTGAGACAGCTTTCTGCGAAGGGGCAGGAAAAGACTCTTTTTGTTGGCTAATAGGAAGCAATAAAAAAAAATTGGTCTACAGGGACATGACGTACTTGAGAACTGAATTTAGGGATTAATTCAACATGTGATAGCCAAAGTAGTGTTTATATCTGTTTTAGATATAATTTTGTGTATATTTATTTTGATAATAGCTTCACAGAATACTTGCTCAATTTAGCCAGATTTTGGAATCGCTTTCTTGTTTAAATGGCCCAATGAGTCAATTCAATTTATTCCAACAACTAGTTTGAGGCTGTTTTATTTTCTCCTGAGTTGACTAGTTGATTTGTCTTCACGCAAATCTCAGTCCAAAAATATTCCTGCCGAGTCAGCATCGCCGCTTCCTGCAAGGAGCCATGAAGCTAATTTCAGCAGAGGGTTGAGATTAGGCAGGATAATGAAATGGACTGACAATCTGGCCCAGACTCTAATTGATAGTCTCATTTAAAATTAAGGCTGGCTTTGCCCTTGGCCCTGAGACCAGAGAAACACTGCATGCTAAAGTCATCATTAGGTCAACCAAAAGAATGCAGTTAAATTGCAACTATAATTGTCCTTGGAATTATCCGTTTTCTTTGCTTCTCCTGGTTGCTCCTGCCCAGGCTTATCCGTGGTTTATGGTCTCCCTGTTCATGTGTCCAGTCCACAATGGAGTGCCCCTCTCCGGACGGCTCTGCCCCAACACTGCCCCTGTCCTGGACCTTTCCTTCTCCTCCCACCTTTAAGTAAGATATATTTGTGCAAAGGAAATTGTCTCAAAGCACTTTGTTTAAAAAAAGTTTTTGCTTTTCAACTCACAGAAGTTTTCAAGAATCAGATGCTGAGACAGAATTTGGAGTGCAAGATGTAGGATTAGCATTTAAGAGAAGGCGGAGGGAGCAGGAGTAGGCAGGAAAAGAAGTTGAATTGAAGTGAAGGCTAGACAAAGACTAGGCCAACACAGCAGGAAGCTGTGGAACAAAGGCTCCCGTCAGAGTTGCTCCACTGGGCCTGAATGACCAGAGCCTCAACCCCCAGCTCTCTCAGTCATCATGTGCAGGCTCCCCAGGACCCATGAACTTGCTCATGGAGGCTCCCAGACCTGTCGACTGGAGGCAGTGAGTGGACTGCGTTCTCCACAGCTGGGCAGAAGTCTTCTTTGAAAGGGGGTCTGGAGAGAGCATCTCTACGTCACTCTGACTCATGATCACGTAATTCATACAGAAGTCCTGGGTGCTGATGGCTTAATTCAATGCTTTCTCAGATGCATTCCTTGAAATAGATATTAAGAGGTGTGGTGGAGAAAAAAATGTCTCGTGCTCAATAATTCTATGAAACGCTGTATCACACAAAACTAAAGAGGTTCTTTTGCTGCAAGATTTACCATCCTTATTAATAGTAATGTATTATCTACCATGGAATGAGACACCAATAGGAAAGTCATGGAGTGGATATTTCCCAAATATATTTGTATACAGACCTTTAATTTTCTTCAAATAACGTAATTAATATCTTTCAGAACACTAACGACCCAAACAGTTTAGGAAACTGTCTTATTATAGAACACATATTACAAAAAATATAAAATTTGCATTTTTCAGCAGACTTCTGAAAATGGAAAGTCTTAACACAAGAGATTAGCTCAAGTGCTGTGAATGTAAGTGTCGTGAAGACCAGTGTTAAAAGTGATCCTTGAGCACATAGTCTCTTTGCAGCCTTCAAAAGAAGGATTCTGTCTGCTCTGCTGTGTTTGCAGCAAAAAGAACAAGGAAGGAGTTCATTTCCCTCTTGCTTAAGGGAAATGAAGTAATGTGAACACATCAGGCAAATCTAATCAGTGCCCTTTGTGCTTTAGCGTTTTCCTTTAAGGAGACTGGTCAGTAGCCCGGAAAACTTACAGCAAACACTGTCAACAGAACGTTGGAATATCATGACAGATGTGGGTGTACTAAAACTACTATTTATTTTCATAAAAATTAAACTGCTGATGAATTAAGACTTTTCAGGCAGGATAAAGTTTTAAGAATAGGCAAAGCGTTGATTTCGGAAACCACAAACTTGTAAGCAAATCTGGATTCCTAAGAGAAAAATCTGAAATATCATATTAAAGAGCTGGTTTGTAAATATTTGGCAAACACAGCAATGAAATTTCCCCGCAAATTAATTGCACCAAAATAACCTGATTTTATTTTTAAATTATTTAATTGGAAAATTAATATAAGATCATAAATACTGCTAAATTTTTGTGAATATAAGCTACATGAGGCAATTTATGATATTCTGGTGAGCTATATCATAAAATATTGGCTGATATTAATAGTATTCTATGGGTTCCTCTCTGATTGAATAGTTTCCTAAAAAGTATTGATTAATCTGTTGCTGCTGAGTTGGAGAAAATATCATACTGACATGCCACTGAACTCTATCTTTCATCTTATTTTTATGAAACTTATCCTAACCTGCTTGGCATTTCTAGCAGCAATCTAGATGAAAACATTGATAGCAGGCTTATCAAATTCTCAAGCAAGCAATGCAAAATTAGATCTTAGGCACTGGCATTCAAAATCCAAATTAGAAATAAGTACTATCGCTAAAAGTGTAGCCTCAAACTGAGATCAATTTAACAGGAACACATAATAACCCGTATATTGGTCCAATAAATCCCGTGCTCAAATGTATGTTGGATATAACCAGAATTTGAAAAAGTTTATAGGAAAAAGATTTTGAAGTTGTAGTAGATTACAAACCTACGTTTTAACACTGTAATGAAACTGTTATAAAGGCTCATACGATTATTACATGGAAATAATAGAACTGCTCTGTTCAGAATAAATTCAGACATATTTTACTTTGCCTTGGAGATTCCACATCTGGAATATGTTTAGTCTTGGCTGTGATATTTTAATAAGTGTCACTGACTAATTGACTCAAGGGTGGGTTTGGCAGCATTTCACTGTTGTTCCAAGTTGTTCTTTTTCCTTTTGTTATGTTGAGGAGATGCAATCACCAACCACCCTGAACCAGAGGAGCCTCACCACAAGAACTACACCAGGGTGACTTTTGCCTTATTTTTAGTGCTAAGATCTCTCCAGGAGGAGCTTAGGCCTTATTACCATCACCTGCACTGTGTGTGGGAGCATGTTTTCCAACTGAGCCTGTGCAAGAAAATACCCACCTCTCCCTTTTGAATATTCATTCCCCATCCCAAATAAATGTCTCTGGTTGCCTTTGTCGGGGACGGAGGCCATGACTCTGGAAATGAGCCCTCAGGGTCTCCTATTTGCCGCAAACACACTTTACTTTGTGAGACAACTACTTCTGGCGAAGAGTCTGATTTAACTCGCCAGTCGGAAACCCACTTTGGTTTCAGTAACATAAGGGGTTGACAAATTACAAGTCTTTGAGGTACACAAACCAGGATGCAATTGTGCTACACCAAAAATCTTTGAAGGAACTGTGGATTTTAGCTCAGAGAAAGCCAAACTACAAGATTAAGGTGGGCATGGGATATGCTGCCATTAGTGAAAGGAAATAAGCTTGTCATGTGAGGTTCCACAGTAAAAGGTAAGAAAGTGCTTGTTTGTATGTTTGTGCATTAATCTCTTAGGACTATTATAACAAATTTTTACAAACTTGGCATTTAAAAACAATAGAAGTGTATTCTCTCACAGTTCTGGAGGCTAGAAGTCCCAAACCCAGGTGTCAGTAGGGCTGTGCTCCCTCTGAAGGCTCTAAGGAGAACGCTTCCTTGGCTCTTCCTAGCGTTTGGTGCTCGCCAGCAGTCCTTGGCTTCCCTTGTCTTGCAGCTGTCTCACTCCCACCTCTGTCTCTGTCATCACATGGCATTCTCCTCTCTGTGTCTTCACATGGCCTTTGCAAAAGGGCACCAATCATAGGATGTAGGGCTAACTCTAATCCAGTATGACCTCATCTTAACTTAACTAATTACATCTGCAAAAGCTTTATTTCCAAATAAGGTCACATTCTGAGGTTTCAGGTGGACATAAATTGGGGGAGACACTATTCAATGCAGCATAGTCTGCCCTCTGCCCACCCCCAAATTCACATTTTTTCCATCTGCCAAATATATTCACTCTACTCCAACATCGCCAAAAGTCATAATCCATTTCATTAACTTGATTACCAAAATCTCATCTAAATATCATCAACTTAAAAAGTTCCAAACCTCATAATCTAAATCACCTAAATCAGGTATGGGTGAGACTCAGAGTAGGACCCATCCTGAAGCAAAATTTCTCTCCATCTGTGGAGCTTTGAAACTACAAAACAAGTTATCTGCTCCAAAATGCAATGGTGGGACAGGCATAGAAGAGATATTCCCAGTGGGAAAAGGGAGAATGGAGCTACACCATTCCAGTCTCTGCCTCTGGTTATCACATGGCCATCTGTCCTATGTGTTTTCATCTGACCTTAATTTAAGGATATTAGTCATTGGATTCAGGACCCACCCAAATCCAGTGTGACCTCATCTTAACTGTTATATCTGCAAAGACCTAACTTCCAAATAAGGTCATATTTTGAGCTTCCATGTGGACACAAATTTGGGGGAAATACCATTCAACCCAGTACAATTTGGTTTGTTTGTTCTTCAATAATGAAACAAATGTTTCAGCTCATTTAAAGATAGCTTTTTAAACCACTGTTGCTGTCTACAGTGGTCTTGGAGCACCTGGAGAAATAGTGAGCTTCCAATCGCTGGATGCGTTCAAACAGAAGCTGAAATCCATAAAGGATTCTCAAATGTAGAATTCTCAAATTCTCAAATGTAGAATTGAATTGCTGAACTTGACATTAGGGGAGTGGTGGCATTGAACCAGGTCAATTTTAGATTTCTCTCCACCTTCCATGAGTCTAGTCAAGTAGATTTTACCTTCTAAATGTTCGGCTGAGATTTCTATGATGTGTGAAGACGAAGAGGTCAGGCAAGTGCACAGTATAAACAGTCAAACCTCAGCTTTTTGGCTCTGGATTAGGAAACTGACTGCAGAAAACATGGGAACTTCTTGGGGAAACTGTGACAGAGAGACCCTAAGGTGGTCACTATGTTTCCCACCTGCTGGTGCTCATGCCCTGTATACTGCCCTCCTTGAGTGTGGGTGGGACTGTGACCCATATTTAACCAATAGAATATGGTAAGGATAAAGGGAGTTTGTGCATGTAATTAATATCCCATTTCAGTTAATTTGAAATTAATCCTGGGTGGGCCTGACTAAATCAGATGAATGCCTTAAAGAGGAACTGAGCCCTCAGTGTAGAGATCCTCTTTGCTGGCTTGATGAAGTAAGCACTTATGTTGAGGAAGCCCACAAGGAAAGGGACTTCTGGAGGTCTCTAGGACCTGAAGGCAGCGTCCGGCAGAAATCCAGAAAAAAAGTCAGTGCCCTCAGGAGAGGAAGAGGTGACTGACGTCTGAGGTGAGGATGGCAAAGAGATTGAAGTCATGTGGCCACAAGCCAAGGAAGCCAAAGAATGCTGACAGCCCCCAGAAACTGGAGGAAGCAAGGAAGGGTCCTCCCCTGGAGCCTTTAGAGGGAGCTCGATCTTGAGACACCTTGAATCCAGATCTCTAGCCTCCAGAACTGTGAGGGAATAAATGTGTGTTGCTTTAAGCCAGCCAGGTTGTGGTAACTTGTTACAGCAGCCACAGGAAACCAATACAAAAGCGCATTTTACCAGCAATCTGAAGGAGCTTGGAAGAGGAATCTCCCCAGTTGGGTCTCCAGAAGGGCATGCAGCCTGGCTGACACTGATGACAGCCTGTGAGACCCTGAGCAGAAGACCCAGTTATGCCGCACCCAGACTCTGACCTATGGAAACAGAAAACAAAGGTGTGTTGTTTTAAGCCTCTAAGCTTGTATGCCAGCAACTGAAAGCTAACACAAATGTGAGCGGTGGGTTTGAGACATATCTACGTTGATTTCCTTTGAATTCAGCAGCCAGTTCTCATTACTATGAATGGCACACACCTAAGCAACTAATTTAGGGCTAATAGTCCAATCACAATACACAGAGTGGAGACCTATCTGTGGCTCTGGGTCTAATAGTGCACACTCCACTAAGGTGCAGAATATAACTACATTACTACGGCTTTACTGTGTATTAAACAGAACAATGTGGATTCTTACATTTTGCTGTCATAATAGAAGGAGAAATGCTATAAAGTTGCCATAGGTGACTTTTAAATTTTTGAAATAAATCATAATTGAGCATACTTGTCTGCTACATCTCAGAAAAATTGAGGGATCTCAGAAGTTTCTTGGCAATTACTAAAGACTCATCAGTAAGAGACATTTTTTAGTACAGGATATTTTTTAAAGATAATTATCCAAGTCACTAAACAAAAGAGAAAGAATCATGGTAGAAGAAGAGATAGGAGTAGCTAAGTTTTACAACCATTTTCTCTTCTTCTTTTTTTTTTTTTAAATTTAATATCGGCAGTTCCAGATTTGTAGATGGTGGCTACCGTCTTATTTTCCAGTATTATTCTACTGAGATATTGGTGAATTTTCCAAAACGAAATGGCAACCTGCTAGACTCTGACTTAGGGCCACTTATCCTTATCCGCATTTTCCTGAAACCATATATTCCTATCAAGATTAGCGGAAGAAGGTTGATGGCAGTGTTCATGCAGTCCCCCTGGGGCAGTCACTGTTCACTGAGGGACCAGTGAGAAGGCTGAGCTGTCATTATCATAATTTTACCACAGAGCCTTGGTGAAAAATTGATAATTCCAAAAATAAAGAGATGAAAAAATTAAATTTCCACAATACCTTTTTATAAATATTTTTAAATGCTGTGACTTCAGATCTTTCTTAAGAATCCTTGGTCAAATACGTTTCTGTATTTTCTGGCCATAAATGCACTTTGTAGTTCTCATTCCAAGGTGACTTTTACTCTGTGTGGGATGAGTATGTGCATGTCTGACATCTGAATTCTGCCCTTCGGAAGGGCATGGGTTGAGCTTGAGATGAGCAGTGATTTCAGAAGAGACTGAGGTCACTGACAGAAAAGTGTTCCCAACTCAATGAATGTTAAGGCTCTATTCCTCCAAGATTGTCTCCCTTTCATCAAGTGTCGAGACTACTCAATGTGTAGAAATGATGGTGCAAACTTGGACAGAGTGTATCGCTCTTGTTGGTTGATTATCCCCCCTTGGTTGTGTACGTACATGCAAATTTATTGGAAGGAGTCACCTGAGACTTAGAACAGACTTTTACCTAAAACAGTTGGATAGTTCTGGGGAAAATGCTTATGGGCAGAAGGATAAGAGGAGTAGGGACAAGCTATGAAAAACCTGCACTCAAGATTTATTTTTATAAAAACAAAAATTAAATAGACATGCCCTAGCTAGGGAGTGCTATGCAATCTAATAACCCACCAAATTTATCAGTCCTTAAAAGTTAGCGTATTTATATAAGAAAGCACCCAAAACCCAAACAGCTCATCTTGTTTATGGGTTATCTGCAATAAGCATATTCATATTCTATTGTACTTCGACATTAAGATATATCTCTTTTGTACCACTCTGAGGAATATTTAGCTTCCAGAAGAGTGTAAATGGTAAGGCTTTAAAACACATCCCACAAATATCGCTTTAACTAACAGAGACTGCTTTATTTAGAGAGAGGAAGACTAAAGATGCCCATAAAACCTATCACTTAACATCTGAATGATGCATAGAATGACAAGAACCTGAACATACTCGTTATGGCCTGAGTAGAAAGTGGAAGCTCCACTGGTTCCGGAATCTTTGCTTTTTTCTCTGATGTATCCTTAGTACCTAAATGGTGACAGACATATGAGAAACACTCAATAAATGTTTGTTTAATAAGTGAATAAAGTCATAAGGCAACAGTGAACTTAAATATGAAGATTTGTTTTAATAAGCATGTTTAAAGTTAGAAGTAAGCTGCCTGTTACTGGAAGATTTAAGTATCAGGATGGTCAGGCCTTTTGCTAATGAATATTTAAGTATTAGACCAGTAGTTCAACCAAATACACTTGAAGTAATTACAAGCAACTGTGAAAATCTGTAATTAATTTCTAAATGCTATTCCCCAGAGTTGACTTAGATTATGTGACAGGTGTATTTTTGTGGTATAGGTAGAGATCATGACTAGCTGCTGACTTCTCTGGGTGGGAAACAGGTAAGGGAGAGAAATAGATAGTGACCTCTGAGAAAGACAGCACTGAGTCTAAAACTTCAGGTAGAAAGAATCAACAAGAAAGGAAGCGGGGGGTGGGGGGTGGTGGGGGGGGGAAGGAGAAAGGAAGGGAGGAAGAGGGGGAGGGAGGGAGAGAGGAAGGGAACATGATATAGGGAAAGTGTGTAGTTTTAATCCATACAGGTCTGAGTTAATTCTGACATTTCTGAGGTTTTCTGTAGCCCAGAGGGAGCTACAATTCTCCCGGTTTCCTTACGCATATTCTGGGTATAATAATTGTAACTAACTCAGCAAGTGACTGGATACATTAAACGAGATAATCTATGGAAAGAATTTAGCAGAATCCCAGTTATAGAAGTGTTCTGTAAATATTAGTGCTCAACATCAGCATTATAACGCGTTTCATTTTAGGAAAGTAATTGAATATGCACATTGTTTTCAGCTCTCGTCCCAAAACAGCAGAAGGCTGATGGCCTGAACGACAATCTTTGAAGACTCCTGTGCCGCTGGCTTTGGAAAATCCTTGTCTTCCTGGATAGATGGAATCAACATCTCTTAAATTTTACATGTTACTGATTTTAATACATTGGCCATAATTGCTGCTCAATGTTTCAATAACTTGCTTTGTTGAGTTGAAATAATGATGGGATTATAGAAAGTATAAATGACACAGGTTGGAGCTTTTGATCAGAGTCAGACTTTAGGTAGATAATTTCACGTTCTTTTTCCTCACTCCACCCATGTAATGGTTTCTTTCTCCTTGTGCTACAATGCACATTGAGAGACACGCAAACCTTTTTATGTTTTCTGTCATCCAAGCAAATCAGATTGTTTTCCCCCAAACATGTGGTCTTCTACAAAATACATATTGATGCTTCATAAGTACTTTTCTTTTAATTAAAAACCCAAGTGTATGCTATAGGAAATTTATTTCACGTGTGAATGATTTATTTGCGCTCAAATTGTCATTTGGTAAAGCTGTTTGATATTTAAAAATTTTCTATAGTTTTACAGTGACTTTAAAAAAAATAAGTTGTATTTTTTTCCAGTCAGAAATTAATCTGAAGCCTCAAGGCTCAATTTCAGATTTGAATGTCAAGTCTCAAGGTCTGAGGTCAGCCTTGCAAACTTCCTTCCCAAAGTCTATCCACTTAAAACATTTCTACTACATGATAGCACAGCAGCTGCCATACAAAGCAAGAGTATGGTTCTCAAATTATCAAAAAATGTACTTTCAACACAGGCTGCCTAAGATTCTGGCATATTGTCTCATAACAGAAGCCATGGTATTCCTTTTTTTTTCTTTTTTTTACCATGACCCTCAGTCATAGACACATTTCACATTATGTCATACTCTCTCTCTCTCTCTCTCTTCCCACACACACATACACACACTTACAAATAACCAAAACAAAATTAAAAGGAAAAAATACCTAAACTTACATAGGCAGGTGTGCCCTGATATTTTCTTATCTGTTTGATTCTGTTCTATTTTATTCTACTCCATTCTATTCTATTTAAAATAAAATGTGTATTGATACCAAATTAGATTTACGCACTCCTCCAGGTACAGACAGGGAACAATTCTGGTTTACGCCTGCTGTCCCATAGTCCCATCCAGTTCAGTCTTTGTTCATGTTTTTTTTTAAGAAAGTGTCATAATTAATAGTTGCAATAGTATATTCTGAGATGGTGTGATAACATTAAGGATTGTATTTTCCAATAGGACTTACATAAATCCAACATTTTATTTAGCATAAAGATTTACCCACAATTCTGAGGATATAAGCAACTGCAAGGCACTGGCACAACAAGAAGGGTCTAGGTTCTCCATTGCAGCTCCCTGGTCCTTTCTTGCTGCAGCAGGATGCACTCTGGCACCAAGTATACAGTATCTTCCACGGAAGAAGCCATTTTGTTCAGGAAACATCTCCATTCCTCCTCATATAATTGCATATCTTCTGTGACATTTCTCAGGGAGCCGTACCCCATAAATCTGTAGATTCCAGGTTTGTTTACCATAAGCAATCCCAGATAGATGAGGTGCATTCAGTTAAAAGCATTCCAAAGATAAAGACTTTCCAGCAAAAACCATTATTTTGTTTGCCAGTAGGACTACATTACCATGTTTACAAGGCGATTTGACAGGGCCAACTTCTTTCTCTCTTGTGGATGTTTCCCCTACTTGAGAGAAAATACAGATTGCAGACCAGCGTGTTAACCTTCTACTTTCCGGATATCCTTGAGGAGCCGCCATTTTGTGTATCCAGGCTCCCCCAAGATCTTGTCTAATAGCAGGTGAAATGTCTTTGCAGTAACAGTCCTCAGTTTACACAGCTAAATGGGAAAGCCTGGAAGAGGTAACGGGCTTTACTTTTCTTGATCTTATCTAGATTTAGCATCATAACTAACTCCTCCCTTTCAAGAATGGCTGATAAAATGCCCTTCAACATAACCAGTTAGGAAAAGCTAATATGGTGGGGCCTGCAGTGGAGGCTGGAAAAGTGCTCAGTGCCACTGTTTGCTATGCCAGCCAGTTGTGCTGTGGTCCACCGCCGCCTGTGAGATGCACACCCCTTGTCTGTGGGGTCAGTGGGAAGTGTGTCGTGTGCATGAGCAATAAACGCTGAGCAGTCCCATCCTAGGTCTTGTAAACTATAGATGACATGTCTTGCGACAGAGGTTTTGTCATTTATTCCATGGCTAAAATCTAAAATTTATTCTATTTTGCATTAATGTTTTTATTTCGTAATAAACTTTTTATACAACTATGAGCCTAAAAAGTGCACACTGAATTTAAAAAATACAGAAATTGTATTTCCAAGTAAAGTTGGTAATGAACACGTAATTTGCCTAAACTCTTATGATTTAACACATTAAAAACACACGAAGAAGGGAGGGGAGAAGCATAGTGGCATTACAGAGCACCGGAAGACAAAATTTACTGAGGAACCATTAGCATCTTATTGTAAAGTTACTAAATATTTTAAGAAGATTATTTCTAAAGGTGAGAATTTAAGCACAGCCGTGGAATTCATATTTAATGATACTCTGTGAAATAGGATTTTCATTTAGATTAAATGACTGTTTTTTAAGTTAATTTTGCCCATTTACTTATGCATGTACAAAATTATGAAGCAGTTGCTATTAATATGATGGCTTCATTAGCAGAAAAGGAACATAAACATTTAGATGATGCAAATTTTATATCAGTGTTATTAGATGCTTCAAATAGAAAATCAATTTATTTAATACCAAAAATTGTTAGTTTTTTCCATCAAATTAATTAAATCAAAGACGTCTTTTGGAATTTCATTCTATTTAAGATAAATGTCTAATATTATTATAAATATGTGTCTGTAACACTTAGAAAGCTTTACAGTGGAGATAAAATTGTTTTCATTGATAATATAAACAAAAAATTCGGCGAATCCAGCTTCATAGCCTAAAGAATATTCTTAATAAGTTGAATGTACATAAAACTCCTGATCATATGCCAAAAATCTGTAATAGTGTAACAATTGAAATAGAAACCACTACATGAAAAATTACACATATTTCACACGTTCTTACAGTATAAACTATAGAACCAAACTGCAAAATGAAGTTGATGCCCAAAACAAAAAACTCCAGAAAGAGTGTTCTGCTATGATTTGTCTCTCTTTTCTCCTTTTCATCATTGAGAACATAGACATGCATGAACCTTCGAGAAGTTATTTTGTAAGTCAAAAATGTTCTATGAGGTATTAAATTTTTATGCCTTCTAAATTTTACTTGCATTTGTTCAAAATGAATTGAAAATTTGTACAGTAACCCACAAAGAGAGTGACAAAAATAAACAACTTCAGTTTTTGAAGCTTTTAGCAAATTCAATAAAGAAAAGATATTTGAAAATAGTAAAACATTCAGAAACAGAGAACTGAACAGATTAAATGATGAGCTCTGAATCAGAATGCACATTTCATTTTGAAATTCTATGGTTGTGCTTTGGAATATATTGATTTTTGAGAAGAAAATCTGATGGAACACCTATTTTTAAGTGTAAAAATTGATCATCATATTACTTTTGGCAGAGTTTGCTCTGAGTTTACAAGGCACCTATAAAGAAATTGTTTTCTTACTTAGAAATATTATCATTCATAGAAAAGAACCAAAGATTCAACAATTTCGAATATATTAATCATAAAATGTAATTATGAAATTTTTTTGAAATTTCATGAAAAATCTAAAAATAATGAAACCATATTAAAAATACATTTATGAAAAAGCCAATGATATTCAAGAAAAATACAGCTAAGAAACTGATCAAATATGACAATGTATGAAGAATAGTTGCTCCACTTTTTTTGTGTGTGTGTGAGGAAGATTGGCCCTGAGCTAACATCTCTTTCCAATCTTCCTCTTTTTGCTCGAGGAAGATTGTTGCTAAGCTAACGTCTGTGCAGGTCTTCCTCTATCTTATGTGGGACACCATCTCAGCATGGCCTGATGAGCAGCGTGTAGGTCTGTGCCCAGGATCCAAAACCGTAAACCCTAGGCCACTGAAGCGGAATATGTGAACTTAACTGCTGTAAACCACAGCCACTTTGTTATGCCACTGGGCTGGCCTCTGTTCCACTTGCTTTTAAAAGTTCAAATAATCAGTAAAAATGAGAGGTTATTTTTGCTACAATGTGCATGAATATGCATTCTTGTCATATTTTATTAATGGTATTATTTTTAAAAATCATTATGGAATAGAATAATTTTATAGGTCTACCAATAAAAACAAATTTGTGGGTTAACCAATTAATATTTCAAAATAATATTATTTAACTATCGTAATGCCCACATTCACTCTTACAATATCCCACTTGGAACATATATATAAAGAAGGCTCTTAAAGTGTGTTCCTGCAGGATATTCTGTGAAAACTGTATTTCATAGTCAAAAAATTGGAAAACAACATTGTATATACAACACTTTCCCATGAAGATTCACGGAGTAATGCAATCATTGTTCTGACCTTTTCAGCAATTTGCTAACCTTAATTTAATCAAGACGTCCTCAAATACATTTGACCACAATTATATCTATCTAATACATATGTCTAATTTCTCAAATCAATGTTCTAGAAAATACCTTTTGGATACTAGATGAGAATGATCTTTATCTACTTTGGCTGGTTCTTCCATTAATATGAATTAGCTGCATCTTTATGTATTAGCTGAGAAATTCACCCAATAATTACATTCATGTCTTAAAAACTATTCTCAATATCAAAACAGTTCCCAGAGAATGAAGAGCCATGCTTGATGAATTATGATGTGGAAGGATATATCTATTTGTGAATAGCAATATAGACTCAAAGAGGTTGAGTAAGATGCCTAAGTCTAAAGAAGACCTAATCTTTTAAGCCAGAGAAATAAATACGAATTTCTTAAATTCTAGCAAGGTATATCATACCTGGCTATTTTGTTGTAGTTTAAGAGTTGATTTAGAAAAAAATGAACACAACATTGACATTTCTATCCTAGGATTTCCATTACAAAGAGGATCTGTTGTACTGTTATTAAAACATTCTTTTACATATTTTTCTCTACTCTTACTTCTTCCTGTCTATTTCAGCTATGTTCTCTCAGGGTAAAAACTGAATCATTACAAAGAAAGACCAAAAATCTAAGAAAGAACTAAATCGTCTAGAAAATTCACAAAAGGTAGTTACACATGCAGTCAGTTAATATAATACCATAAATTATTAGGAATAATGTGTGCTCTTATGCATTATTGAGATAGAGTATTTAATTTTTTTTAAAAAAATTGGCACCTGAGCTAACAATTTTTGCCAATCTTCTTCTTCTTTCTTTTCGTCTCCCAAAAGCCCCACAGTACACAGTTGTATATCCTAGTTGTGAGTGACTCTGGTTGTGCTATATGGGTACTGCCCCAGAATGGCCTGACAGGCGGTGCCATGTCAGTACCCAGGATCCGAACCAGTGAAAGCCCTGGCCCCTGAAGCAGAGTGCGCAAACCTAACCACTCTGCCATGGTGCTGGCCCCTATTTTTCTTCTTTAAATGTACTTTATTGAGATATGATTAACATGCAAAAAGCTGTACATATTTAATGTATAAAATTTAATGAATTTGGAGATTAGTACACACCAGTAAAACCATCACCATTATCCATGCCATAAACGTATCCATCACCTCCAAAATTTTCCTCCCACCTCTTCATTAATTATTTTTTATTTAATGCCAATAAACTATTAGCTTTCTCTTAATATCAGAAAAAAATAAGGTAGCAAAACTCAATTTCTGAATTTTGCTAACTTGTAAAAATCATGTAATGTTTCCTATAAATATATCTAATGCCAGCCAGCCAGTTCAACTTTAAAAACTATAAGTTCCCTATTAATAACAGTTCCACTACTTCCCACGCAGAATGGATTATCCTCGTCTTGGTTTCTCTTTTAAAATGTAAATGTTTCAAAAGTCATACAATATTAATCTATACTTATTATTCATTTATTCATTTAGTAGATAAAAAAGAGCAGATACAAAGGAACAATGAAATCCCAGATAACTATTTGATGAGAAAGCGACACTGTCACACATATATTCAATATTATCTGTTGTATTTGAGACAGGTAACAAGTGCCTGGGGACCACAGTAGAAGGAACATTTTCTTGCTTTATAAGCGAGGCTTAATTAAATTTGTGGGTTTCAGTGAAGGATCACAGTCCAAAGGAGAAAGCAAAATCGTGAAAATGGTTGGCTGTTGTACCTGGAAAACTTTGCCTACACCAAGTCCACCAGTGAGACACATGTGGGACAAGTGATAGATTACTGGTTCTCAACCTTTTTCTTCTCAGGACCTCTTTACGCTTTAAAAAATAGTTGACCCTAAAGAGCTTTTGTTTATTTGGGTGATATCCAGCGATGCATTGAGGTCAGCTCACACTGGATCACAAGAGCTGACTGTGTGCAACTCTCATCTTTGTGTTCAGTGACATCACTTTGGTAGCTTGAAGTTGACCATCATGGGGTATCCACATCACAGAAAATCAGTGAACACTACGAATCAGGGTTTGGTTTTTTTGGCCCAAATATTCTGTTTTTAAACAGTCAACAGCACAGCACTAGTTGTACCTATTAATATTCAATGTATTAGAGATTAAAATTGAGAAATATTCAAAACACAAGAATACAAAGCCATCAAAGAAATGGTATCATTATGTGTTATATAGCCTCTGGAAATCATCACTATAAACTCAAAGAAAAAGGTAGTGTAAAAGGCCAATAACATCTTTGTATTATAATGGAAATAGTTTTGACATTGCAGACCCTAAATGGTCTCTGAAACGCCATGCATTATCAGACCACACTTTGAGAACCACTTCTCTAGAACAAAGAGAGGACAAATCTTAACTTTATTGAGGCCTTTCATCACATCCCATCTTTGTCCTTCGCTCTGTTATCTTTTATTGCTCCCCAGGAAGCAAAGAATCATGAATGATGAATGTCATAAAATGTGTTACTTTGGAAATGATATATTCCGATTGTACTCAAATGATTGCAAACTGTCATTATAAATAGTTATCATTGATTCTTTCTATTTGTGAAGTGATAGTTGAGGCAAGATGCCATTTTCCAATCCTAAAACCACAGAATCATTAATATTGGACAAATACAAGTAAGATCACGAGAGAGAATATCTGGTTGGAAGGACTCATCTACTATAAAACTTGAAATGATTAATGATGTCAGGTGTGTGTGTGTGAGCGTGTGTGTGTGTGTGTGTCAGGGGTGTGGAATCCTCAATAGAGTATTACCAGTGTATTTTGGATATGATCAAGAGATAGCATATGAAAGCATCAAATCTTCAAAGATAAAATAATTTGAAATAAAGAGGATAATTTGTGAATTAGGCATGTTATTCTGCAAAAGCAGAATTTTTGTCTTGGAAACTGTTAAACTAATAAGTGATCTATAACTCCAGGATTTTTTTACATAGGGAAATGTTTCAATAATAATTATGGTGAGCAGACTCTGAGGTGTTCCCAGATGGTCCCCACCTCCTGGTATTCACGACCCTGTGTCATGCCCTCCCGGTGAGTGTGAGTGGCATATCATCATATACTTTAAATGATGTGTTGGCCATGCCACTGCTCTTTGATATTTCAAAGACTAACCTACCTCGTTCTTCTTACAAACTACCTTGCAAAAACTAAAACCTGAGTGGTAATTTATTAAACACTATCTACCAAGCATAACTTTATTTTCCCCAGATTCATCAGTCTGTGGATATCTAAAAAAAATTTATCTGAACAGACATAAATGAAATTCCTCTGGCAAATTTTCTCCAAGCACATTACTGCAGAGCGTTACCCTAGAATTTAGAGAGAATTCTTGTGGACGTCTCACATGCAGTCCTGACCCATCTTCCATTCCTTCTTCAGAGCCCTTTGTGAAGGTCCACTCCCTGTGAATTCACGTTTCCTGACGGGGCTGGGCCTTGTCAGGAACTCTGATTCTCTGCCCAGGGGGCTGTACTTGTTCTCACTTTTAAATGCATTTTGACTATGCGAGAGTCATGCTGTGCACTTCACAGAATGGGGCAAATGTCCTTCTTCTAGAAGTGTAGGTCTTTGTTACCCATATCCGAAAATTTCACTATATGTGACCTGAGGTTCTGTGGGGTCTCTTGCATCAACAGCTCCTTCTGTTTCCATGCCGGTGCCCACTGCGGTCTCCAGGGTTTGTTGCAATATCATAGGCCTGGCTGGGGCATCATTTAGTCTCGTTCTCATCGATGGTCCTGGATCTCTACACTTCAGTCTCCTCCCTGAAGTCATCTTGTCCCATACACGTCAACCAAGGAAAATAAAATTTGTGGGTACTGATCTGCATGTCGTCAGATGGATACAGACATTTCTGAATACATTTCATGATAATTAGTATTCATAGCAAATTTCTTATATCTCCTTCACAATCAAATTAATTATGAAAATTAAATGAGATAATATATGTGAAAAAGCCTCCTATAATTCCTGAAACAGAACAGGCATCCAGCAAATTAGTTCCTTCAGTGATCAAACCCTTTTTGACTAAGTACCATTTCCCAAGATCAAATCTAGGACTTGGAGTGACACAAATAAAGTAGATAGAATTCTTGCCTTCAAGTAAATAGAAAGGGAAGACAGATGTTTAACTAAATAATACAGGAAATTGTTGCAGGTTTTTTCAGTTGGGTTTTTCTGGTTACTTGCATTCAGAAGCATCCAAATTCAAACTGTTTTAACAATAACTTAGTATGGGTTCACATAACTAAAAGTCTAGAGGCACAGCGGTATTGGGGAACAGTTCAGTTGAACTTCTGTCGTATGTCTCGGTTTTTCTCTTAGTTCTGCCCTCTGTCATGTGGCCCCTTTGTCCTCCGATTGTTGCCGGCAACTTACTTCCTCTTTCACATTCAGTGAAATAGCAAACCCAGATCTCCATGTCTCTCTCTTAAAAGTAAGAAAATTTATTTCCTAGAAGCTCCCAGGAAAACCTCTTCTGAATTTCAAAGTCCCCGAATCTCTTAGGCCAGTCTTTCCCTGAAACAATCAGGGGCAAAAAGAAAAAGGCTCTCATTGTTGACTTAGACCCATCAGGACCCTCCCATCAGTCAGACTCAACCCCTCAGTCACATCACTGCTACCTAGAGAAGGAGCGACAGGTCCACTGGTTGGTACCATGGCTGAAGATTCAGCTGAGTATAGGAGGAGCACAAAAAGGGAATGCTAATGACAAAGCATTCTTTGGCAATGAAAAGAACCAATCGGGACGGACGTACTTCAAGGAAGACAAGTCCAAAGCAGATTTGGAGGGAGGAAAGATGGTAAGTGAGCGTTTGCCAGCAGACAAGGCAGGAAAAAGGACTTCAAGGATATGACAAGGAATAAAAGCATAAAATACCATCCTGCATGTGTGGACTTGCAGGTTGCCTGGTATACAGTGCATGGTGGCATGTTAGCAGCACCAAAGCAATTGAGGAGCCAGGAGAGTGTGGCTGGATTACATCATGAAGAGGCAGAGTTTGACTTTATTCTGTAGAATCACTGAGGATTTTCAGAGGAATGATAAGCACATTCATATTTTTGACTCATCTATGGCTGCTATATGTAGAATGCGTTAGAGGTTGTCTTCATAACACAGGGATCCAGATAGGTACCAAGTGAAATAGAACAGGTAAGAGATGATAGCGTCCTGAACCAAGGCAGCGACAGTGGGTGTAAAGATGTTTTTGATTTAGAACTTCAGGCCTTGGTGGCCTATATGAGGTGGCAAATAAGAGAAGAAAAGATCAAGTGAAACCCCAAATGAAGGGTGACATCATTCAATAGTTCAGTCATGTGCTGTATAACGAAGTTTCGGTCGATGATGGACAGTATATATGATATTGGTCCCATAAGATTAGTACCAGATAGCCTAGGTGTGTAGCAGGCTATGCCACCTAGGTTGGTGTAAGCACACTCTATGATGTTCTGACAATGATGAAATCGCCTAACGACGCATTTCTCAGAACACCTCCCCATTGTTAAGAGACACATGACTGCATATCAGATCTGAAGATAAAAGAGGTTTTAGAGAATGTTGATTCAGTTAAGACAGTTTGAGTTTGGAGTGACTGCTGCTCATCTGGTGGAGCTAATTAGAAAACTGGATCGAAGCATCTGAAAGTAAGAGGAGAGGTGTAGACTGGTGCTATATGCCTAAGCCATTGATCTACAGATACTAGTTGAAAGTATTAAGAACAGATGCCTTCAAAATGCTGACATGGGAGGGGTAGGGAAAGGAAGAGGAATCCACACAGAAATCTGGGAAGAATTTCCAAAGATAATAGTGCAATTAATAAAAGGAACAATGGCCACATTCATTCAGTGCTTAATTTAGCTGGGTACTCTACCAACCAATGACGTTTATTATCCTACTTAATCCATAAAAAACACGTGGACTTTCCATCATTATTTTCTTTGTTGTACAGATCAGAGAACACAGGCCCAGAGGATGGTTTGACGAGTTCTCCCAATGTTAAAGAAGTAGTTAGTTTAGAGCAAAGTATTTTTTAATATAATTTAAATGTGTTAAATCTGTCTTAGCAAACTGTGTGAATCAAGGCGACTAGGTATTTTTAGTGTATCCTACACTAGTTTTTGTTTCACTTACCTCAGTTCTTTCAGTTTGCAGGATAAGAAATGGATAAAACACCAGCAGAAGCTCAGAAAACTTAGATATTATAGTTCTTGTGATGTTGCCAGAAAGCACCCTTTGAACTTACCTGTTCAAGAATAATACTTTCTTCCTGAGGAGGAAAATTGGATTTTCCTTTCTAATTCTGTCATCGTTCTACCTTCAAGGAGAAGGTTTTCCACTATGGGGCCATGTTGGGAAAGGAATTTTAGTGGAAATAAAAAAGGGAGTATAAATGGTATCAGTCTTTGGTGATTTTCTTCTCCAAAGTGGTATGTTCTCTTTGTTCTTCTTGAACCTTTCTTTGTTATTGGTTCTCTTTCTGCCATTGTGACTGGGTCTAGTTAGATCAGGTTACACCACAAGTGGAACTAGTTATGCAGGAGAAGTGCGGCTGGCCGTGAAAGACTTGACTTCAGCTACATTTCTTTAAGCTATCTTATGTTATCTTTGTTTTATTTTATTTCCTTTCCTCTGCTTATACTTTGAAGTATTAACTAATGTATTTCACACAGTGCCCTTGCCTTTCGGCAAGATAACTGAAGCATTCAATGCTTACCCTTCAAGGAACGCGTGATGCAAAGGAAAAATGAATCAATTACCATGTTGACTTTCAAAAGGCTATATACTTCGGATGATCAGGCTGAATTCTGGGATGAAGAGCAGGAAGCCTCCTGTTTCTGCTGAAGGATCCTTGGCAAGGAGCCCTGTGCTTTGCCCCCTTCAAGGGATGAAATGTGGGGACAGGGACGGAAGCAGGAATAAAACCCTAATAAGTTTAGGAAGAGCAAAGAAAACTTCTGCACATACCCTTCGCCCGCTTAGGGCTTGAGATAACGGATCCTAGAGAAGAAGTGACCTCACTGTTAACGTCTGTGCAGATAAGCATAGACATGCAGCCATCTCCCCCATAGTCCTCCACTCCATGTGCTTCATATAACAGGAACAATAGACGGATTTCTGCTCTTGGTTGTAGGATGGAAGAGGGGAGAGACTTTGGGCATCAGCACCTAATCTCCTTTGGGCTAGTGTTGCACTAACCAGCAAGAGTATCCTCCAGGAACACCAAAGTTGCATAAAATGGCACTGACAAGTTGTGAATCTAAAGATTCTGTGCGGTCAGCAAGGACCTGAGAGTCAGCCAGAGACTAGGCTCAGCCAGAAAGGGTACATTATGATCATAGGGATCAAATCACCTCGTCTCGTGACTTGGCACTACGTAAGTCCCCTGGAACTTTAGATGCCACCTGAGTGACATTAAATTGGTGGAAAGATTGAGTTTCCAACATCCGTGAAAATAGGACCTCAAAATCAAATTTAAGTGTAAGTTTGGTAGAATAAAGTTACAGTTCCTCCCCAACTGAGTTTATAGACTGAGTTTCATACCAGCTATCCTTGCTTTTGCCTCTCACATTTAGAGGATTAAAATTCAGAAAGCGACACTAAAATGGAAGACAAGAAGCACTAGATCTGTTTCTCCCTCTGATTTACACCTTACACAGAAAAGACAAAAGATGCCTTCACTGCACACACACGGTCCAGTCTATATCAGCAGACAGGTCCCTGGTGGGGACTTGCTGCCAGCAGCCTGGCTTAACAAGCAGTGTGCAATCTGCCTGGAGGGTCGTTAGTGTGTCGTCTTCCTCGGGAGCCCAGCTGGGGATAGATAGCTGATGGAAGATTAGGAATTCCTGATGTCAAACACCACTCATCACCTCAGAGAGGGCTGACGTTACACACTCAAATAGAACACAATCTGTATGGCCCAACATCCATTTTTTATCCTACAAAGAGTAGACAAACATTCCTTTTAAAATGCAAAGCAAAATATCATCTTAGGTGTCAGTGTCAGCAATATTTGTGCTTATTTATAACATCAAAACATCTGTAGAAAGTAGAATTGGATTTTCAAGATTTATTTACATGTGGACATTGCCATCAACTTCTTATTAGATAAGTTTTATGGGATAAGTTTAGTGTGTGTGTGTGTATGTGTGTGTGTGTGAATATGCCAATATGTATGAATGTACATGTTTCTTAATATAGAAAAATATGAGACAATGCAAATGTCAAGAGTACAGAATTGCATTCCAGTATATACGATGATTGACAATTTAAAATCATGTTTCAAAAAGGTGAAGGACATCAAGTTGAAATCTACTAATTATAATTTAATTTACTGAGAATGCAGTGCTCCAGAGATTATTTCTGATTATAGTAATTTTAGTGACAGGAGCTGGCATCAAGACTGGTTTTTTACATATACTTTTACCATAGACAAAGAATAATTATCCCATAATATTCCTCTTGAAACATCAAACTGTCTCTCACCACAGTCACCTGAGGATTTGGAATTTTCATCATGAATTGAGTTTTTCTGTGTCTGCTTGTCTCCTCTAAATATAATCCATAATGAAGAACAGTAAAAAAGAAAATAGCAAGCAATGAAAACCTAAGAAAACAGTTATAAGAGCGTATTTCGAGAAGATTAAACTTGAGGAAAAGGCAGTTAGGTTTGCAGGTTGCTTTCCATGGCCCTTCCTCTTTGCCTAGTTTTTGAAAAATCCTATTTGGGTCAATTCCCTGGCAGACTTACATAGATTATGCTTGAGGCAATTTGCTGCTGGTAGACATTCCAACACCATATGGGATGCCTCAGAACTGATGCCCATTCTTGAACGGTACTAAAGTGTGAAGAGATATCTACCTGTGTCTAGTATGGAGCTGTTATTATGTCAAATAATGACACCTAGGTTGCACCCAGATTTATAAATCAACAGTACTCTGGACAAGCACCCGTAGATTATGGAGGCAAGAAATCACTGACCTAAGGGAGGTTTAGCATGGGTTCTGTTTAGCTCTCAACAAGTTCAAGTGCAACTGGTGGTCCCCACAGTCTTCCTCCATCACAGCCACCAGCGCACTTGCTGTTCAGGCCCCGACTTTTTTTTATTTGCAGAAGACATTATCCACATGGAGTGAGAAAGACAGGGACTGAGGAAAGTCTCAGGTTATTCAAGGGGCAAGGTGTTCATTTGTGACCAGATGGAAGAATGACACTGTCCACTTCTATCCCTCCAGGGCCCGCTAATCTCTATGCTGCTCTCATCACCTTTTCCCTCCATCTCTCCTCCTCATTCCGTCCTAGGGAAGCTTTATAGTCAGTGGGGGGAGGGGAGGATGGGGTCCCTCATTTCTGCTCTTTCCTGTTATTCGTCTTCATCAGTGGATACAGAATGGCCTGGTTGCTTGAATAAAGGAGTGTATATGGGGAGAGGTAGAGGAAAAGCAGAGAAGAGCGAGGAAAACATGCACTACCTAGACAAAAATGCACACACTATCTGATACCTTTAAAATATTACCCTGGGCTTATGAAAGAAAGAAAGGATGGTCCAGACAGACAAAACAGCGTGTTATAAAAGGCACTCTAGAATGGAATATACGTTCTATTCAGAGTTCTACAAATTTCAGATCATTTTGAATATTTTAGGTTGTGGCAAGACACTCAGATTTTATCCTGAGAATGTTGGGATATTAGTGATGTGTCTCAAGCAGAAAAAATATTTATATTCTAGAAAGATCACTGTGGCTGCAGAGTTGAGGATGGACTCTAGAGGGGCAGAATTGAGACAGGATCTCAATGAGGAGGCTATTGCAGGAGTTGATGCGACAGATAATGCTATTTGTCTTAGCACTGTAGCAGTGGATAGGAAAAGATATGTTCAGATTTGGGCTATGTATCTATGGCAGGAATCTACAAGCACTTACCTGATGAACTGGACATGAGATGTGAGGAAGAGGCAGGAGTGAATAACAATTCCTACCTAGATACCTTTCCTGAGGAACTGGAGGAACATGGAAATGAGGACTCTTGGAGAGAGCAGATTTGAGTGTTGAAAACTAAATGCTCCCTTGTGGAAATGTGATAGGTGAGATGCAATGGAACATTCAGATGAAGACTTTGAGAAAAATGTTTGATACTCATGCAGAAGATACAAATATGAGGGACAGCAGCATATAGATGTTATGGAAAGTGATAAAACTGAGTGAGCTCACTAAGGCAAGAACATAAATACAGAAAAGAGAAGAACCAAGAAAAAGCCCTGATAGAAAAGTAGCTAGTGAAAAAGCCAGCAAAATAGGAAGAAAACAAGGCGAGTCTAGAAACAAACATACATATTTCAAAAGGAACGGAATAGTCAAACTACCAATGTTGCAAAGATATGTAAGAAAAGGACAGGAACTTTTCAAGAATTTTCAGAGGCGAGGGAGGGAAGGGTAGCCTTTTTCAACAGGGTGAGAAGAAAATAGGATGGGAAGAAGTGTGTAAAGGCAGTTCCTTTAAGGAGTCTCTTTGAAGGGGAGCAAAGAAATGGAGAATAACTGCAAAGAAATTAAAAAAAGAAATGCAAGGTCAAGGGAAATTTCATTGTTTGTAAATTTTAAAGATGGATAATGTTAAGGCAGAATATTATGGTGATGAGAATGTTCTGGTACACGGAGAAATTGCTGAGAGAAAGAGCAAATTGGGCTACTCTTTTCTGCTTCTGGATAGTAGAGTTGTGAAACTGAAGCTAATTCAGACATTTTAAAAAATAAAAAGACCAGAGAATAAAACTTTTCGATGTCCTTTAGTGATTTTTTTGTGGTGTTTAACAATGGTCTTCATTACATGCTGACTAAGTCTTCACTCATATGATGTTTTGTAACATTTTACAACTGAAGAGAGATGATGGAGCGAGACGAGAAGACTTAGACACTTGTCACTCTACATATTGCTTGGACTTTTTTTAAAAAATCAAATCTTGTAAAGAGCCTCTAAGCTAATAAAAGGTTACAACCACTTCTGAAACATGAGGTGAATTGAATGTCTCTTGCCGTAACAGAAAAGTAGCTGATGAAAGCATTCAAAAATTCCAGAAAATGAATGTCATAAAATTGGGTAGTAAAATATAAAAATCTTGCTATAAACTAAAGAAAGATCAAGCCTTGGGAAGTCAGAAAACGTTTTCCTAGTTGGTGGATTGTTACTGTGTGGACAAGGCTACTACAGGAAGCAATAAAACCTCTATGAGCACAGTGACAATGACCTAAGTGTTTGACTGTACAGTTTGCAGCCTGTACACATCAGCCGTGTAAGTGAGGGTTCATTGACACCATATCGGCTCTTTCTTTGAAAACGCGTCATTTCAGCAGAGTGAAGAGTGGAAAGGAATCAGGACTTTTTTTTTTATTATTATTAAGGTTATGATAGTTGACAACCTTGTGAAATTACAGTTGTATATCATTATTAGTCATGTTGTAGGTACACCACTTCACCCCTAATGCCCTCCCCCCACTCCCTTTTCCCCTGGTAACCACCCATCAGTTCTCTTTGTCCATATGTTAACTACCACCTATGAGTGGAGTCATACAGAGTTCATCTTTCTCTGTCTGGCTTATTTCACTCAGTATAATACCCTCAAGGTCTATCCATGTTGTTGTGAATGGGATGACTTTGCCCTTTTTTATGGCTGAGTAGTATTCCATTGTATATATATACCATATCTTCTTTATCCAATCATCAGTTGCTGGGCACTTAGGTTGGTTACATGATTTGGCTATTGTGAATAATGCTGTGATGAACATAGGGGTGCATGGGACTTTTGGAATTGCTGATTTCAGGTTCTTAGGATAGATACCCAGTAGTGGGATGGCTGGGTCATAATGTATTTCTATTCTTAACTTTTTGAGGAATCTCCATACTGTTTTCCATAGTGACTGCAACAGTTTGCATTCCCACCAACAGTGTATGAGGGTTCCTTTTTCTCCACAGCCTCTCCAACATTTGTCACTCTTGGTTTTGATATTTTTGCCATTCTAACAGGTGTAAGGTGATATCTTAGTGTCGTTTTGATTTGCATTTCCCTGATGATTAGTGATGATGAGCATCTTTTCTTGTGTCTATTGGCCATCCGTATATCTTCTTTGGAGAAATATCTGTTCATGTCCCCTGCCCATTTTGTAATTGGGTTGTTTGATTTTTTATTGTTGAGTTGTGTGAGTTCTTTGTATATTATGGAGATTAACCCTTTGTCAGATAAATAACTTGGAAATATTTTTTTCCCAATTAGTGGGCTGTTTTTTTGTTTCAATCCTGTTTTCCCTTGCCTTGAAGAAGCTCTTTAGCCTGATGAAGTCCCATTTGTTTGTTCTTTCTATTGTTTCCCTCATGTGAGGGGTTATGGTGTCCGAAAAGATTCTTTTGAAGCTGACGTCAAAGAGTGTACTGCCGATATTCTCCTCTAGAACACTTATTGTTTCAGGCCTAATCTTTAGGTCTTTGATCCATTTTGAGTTTATTTTAGTAAATGGTGAAAAAGAATGGTTGATTTTCACTCTTTTACATGTGGCTGTCCAGTTTTCCCAGCACCATTTGTTGAAGAGACTTTCTTTCCTCCATTGTAGGCCCTCAGCTCCTTTGTCAAAGATTAGCTGTCCATAGATATGTGGTTTTATTTCTGGGCTTTCAATTCTGTTCCATCAATCTGTGCATCTGCTTTTGTACCAGTATCATGCTGTTTTGATTACTGTAACTTTGTAGTATGTTTTGAATTCAGGGATTGTGATGCCTCCAGCTTTGTTCTTCTTTCTCAGGATTGCTTTAGCTATTCGGGGTCTTTTGTTGCCCCATATAAATTTTAGGATTCTTTGTTCAATTTCTGTAAAGAATGACATTGGAATTCTGATTGGGACAGCGTTGAATCTGTAGATTGCTTTAGGTAGTATAGACATTTTAACTATGTTTATTCTTCCAATCCATGTGCATGGAATGTCTTTCCATCTCTTTATGTCGTTGTCAATTTCTTTCAAGAAGGTCTTGTAGTTTTCATCATATAGATCTTTCACTTCCTTGGTTAAATTTATCCCAAGGTATTTTATTCTTTTTGTTGCGATCGTGAATGGGATTGAGTTCTTGAGATCTTTTTCTGTTAGTTCATTGTTAGCATATAGAAATGCTACTGATTTATGTATGTTGATTTTATACCCTGCAACTTTGCTGTAGTTGTTGATTGTTTCTAATAGTTTTTCTATGGATTCTTTGGGGTTTTCTACATATAAGATCATGTCGTCTACAAACAGCGAGAGTTTTACTTCTTCATTGTCTATTTGGATTCCTTTTATTTCTTTATCCTGCCGAATTGTTCTGGCCAAAACCTCCAGTACTATGTTGAAGAAGAGTGGTGAAAGTGGGCACTCTTGTCTTGTTCCTGTTCTGAGAGGGATGGGTTTCAGTTTTTGTCCATTGAGTATGATATTGGCTGTGGGTTTGTCATATATGGCCTTTATTATGTTGAGGTACTTTCCTTCTATACCTATTTTATTGAGGGTTTTTATCATAAATGGATGTTGGATCTTGTCGAATGCTTTCTCTGCGTCTATTGAGATGATCATGTGGTTTTTGTTTCTCACTTTGTTAATGTAGTGAATCACGTTGATTGACTTGCGGATGTTGAACCATGCCAGGAATCAGGACTTTTACTTTAAACCACAAATTGTTTTCCCTTTTCAAAGATAAAGTATTAAATGAGTAAAATCTATTGTTGTAAGAATCAAGATAATAGTTGAAACGAGTCAGCCTGAAGAACGTTCCTAGTATCCTGGATTAGTGAAACATGAGTCTATGCTTATCCAAGGCGAAGGAAGAAAAGAATAAGCAGAACTCTTCAGATCACTGAGCATGATGGAGCTGGAGCAACTTACGATGATGACAAAGACTGGCGGCACTGACTGTATTTGGCCATCTGATCATGATGCGGTTTTTATTTTTGTTTTTCTTTTTTTTGGACACTTCAAAGCATGACAACGCAGAATACTGACAATACCTTCTTACACTCTTGCAAATTGAAGGAGACCATGACGGAAAATATTCAATACTCCAAGGCCCCAAACACTCCACTAACTCCCAAATATTCAGCTCTTTGAGCTAAATTGTGCTTTATTTACCTCCTAGAATCATTTGGTTGATAATTATCATGTTGCTTAATATTACTGAAAATTGCTCACCCACAACCCACTACCAACTCCCTGTTCCTTTGCCTATAAAAGTTCCCGCCACAGAATTAGGCACAGGGCAATCGGTACATGAGAACAAAACATGCTGTCTTCATCTACTGATAATACTGGTTCCAAAATCAGGAGGCTTTCCTAACAAATTAAATGCTAAAGTCAGAAGATTGTGTAATTTTGATGTCTCTGAATGCTTGTTAATACTCTGATTTTTATGCTATAAAAAACTAAAAATACTGATTTCTTTATGAGGCAGAAAAGGAAAGAAATCTCCCATTACTTTCCTTTATATTAAATAGAGTTATTAGCATTAAGAAAGGGCTTACATGGGGCTGGCCAGTGGTGTAGGAGTTAAGTTTGTATGTTCCACTTTGGCAGTCTGGGGTTCCTGGGTTCGGATCCTGGGCACGGAGCTACACACTGTTTATCAAGCCATGCCGTGGCAGGCATCCCACATATAAAGTAAAGGAAGATGGGTACGATGTTAGCTCAGGGCCAATCTTCCTTAGCAAAAAGAGGAGGATCAGCAGTGGATGTTAGCTCAGGGCTAATGTTCCTAAAAGAAAAGAAAGGGCTTACAACCTCACTTCTAAAGAGTTCATCTGATTTAAACACGTACCACAATCTCTCTCACAAAAATCAAACTATCCAAAAAGGGCAGGGACATGAAGCAGGCAGGATCAGATTGCTGGGAAGTTCATAAGATTCACCAAGATGTACAGAAGCAGAGCGAAGAGGGTCAGTGTAACCGAAGTGTCTAGGCAGGAGAGCAATGCAAAAATAGACCTCCTGGCACAGGAGTTTTTGATACACCAATCAGCTCACACACATAAAAAATCTGGGAGCAATGTCAAAGTGAGGTGGACATTGGCTTGGTTTGCATGTGTTTTCTTTCCACTTAGGATTTTGTCCTACAGCAGCTGAACAGAAAGCATTCCAATCGAGCTGAACCAAACAAGCCATGAAGGTGCAGAACGTCCAGGACGCCGGTCACTCCATCTTCTGGGCTCAGGTCAGTCACGGGCTCCGTCCAGGAAGATGTTATTGTGTGGTGCTCTCCAATCCCTGCACACTTTTTCCTTTGTTTCCACAGCTCAACAAACTCAACTTTCCCTTATACTCCTTTCCAATGAGCTACTATCAATTTTTGTTTTTTTAAAGACAAATTCCTATATTTTTTGTTTTTTTAAAGATGATTTCCTATATTTATTGTTGTATTTATTTATTTTTTAGAAATTTCATGTTTTTGTAACTGTGCCAGTATTTTTATTGAGGTATTGTGTCAGTTGGGGCTCTGGTTAGAACATGACACAGGTTCTGAATGGTCTGTCCTTAACTTTATTTTCCCATAACTCCCATCATTTACTATAATATTCCCTTCTATCTCAGTCTTGATTGCAGGACAATGAGCAGGAAGGCCAGGGTTTCCAGAGGTTTGTGTGTGTGTGTGTGTGTGTGTGTGTGTGTGATAGAGAGAGAGAAGGAGAGAGAGAACAGAGGGAGGGAGGGAGAGCTGCTCCAGAAAGCCAAGGACTAAAATATACGACCACATTAGCTCTTGCTGCTTTAACTTGTTCATGGTGTTCAATCAACATTCAAGGGTTATAGCTATTCACAAAGGAGCCAAGGTTTGAAGATTGGGAAATAAGGCCACATTTAGACATTAAAATCTGGTCTCATATTCAACCCATTTTTTCCAGAAACATAGGTGAGATTTATTTTTATGAAGATGCTTATATATAGTTTTCAACAAATGTCAACATACAATTCAGTTAAACAAGAACCAAGAAGGTTGCCTTGTCTCATAGGGTTGCAACAACTGAGCGTTCTCCCTGTTCTTTATGTCTAACTCTGTGACTGCCATAAACATATCATGTATTAGATTTCCTCTCAGTGTCTGCCTCTCCCAGAGGACTCAGAGCTGTTATAGACAAGGCAACAAGCATTATATATCATCGTACCCCTAACACAAGGCTTAGAACTTAAATGTTTGTTGAGTGAACAAATAAACAAGAAAATATTTATTGATGCAAATATTGATCTCCATCTCACAATTTGTCAACTGCTAATCTGAGGTGTCAGGATCTAATATACTGTCCTCAAAGGACACCCACACTGCATGGTGTCATGGTTGATACATTGCCCGTCCTTTTACGTCTGTCCATTATTGCTACTCGATGGGGAACTTTGGAAGGTGCTCTCATGTACCTTCCAGAGATTATCATAATTTTTACACCTAATAGATGTTCAATAAATATTCTCTGAATACCTTATTTAAGGTTATCAGAGACAATTATTTATAAAAGAAGTCAGAAGCGAAAATTTCACTAGTTTTGGAATCCAGAAATCATATTCTAATATTTGAAATGATCTCTAGATAAATGACTGTTTTAGTGAGGGATTACAATATGCAAAATGAAAATAAACTTTAAAGAGTTAAGAAAATCCTTAAATCATAAATTGTTCATTCATTTGTATTATTGGTCATCATTTATAAAACTAATGCTTCATTTCTACCTTTTGATGATGAAAAAAGGCAAGGGAAATTTTTCTTAAGAGAGTTTGCCATCTACAAGACCAAGAAATAAGATTGCAGACATGCCATTTTTTGCAGTGCCTAAATTCTCAGAGGTTGGAATCATTAAATCACACTTAAGCATGAAAAATATCTAATGGAAATATAGAGATGAGGAGCGATTTCTCCGCAGAAAAACAAAGTTTATTCTGGGTGCTGTGAAGGGCTGTGACTCAATATGATGCATTGTTTGTGTTGGTTTTCCCTTTGTGTTTCTCTCTGCTCCTTCTCTCTCCATTCTTGCAATTACATGCTTCAGTGATTTATGATGGCAGCAACAAATCACAGGTTCTGAAGCAATAAAAGGACTACATTAAAAAGTTCTACTCATCTGCAACATCTTCTGGTGATGGAGAAGTGACATTGTTGAAAAAAAATAAAGATTTTCAATAGCACTCACAAAGCAAATGAATAAGCAATTGGCATGTCCTATACTCTGGAATCGAACAGATCCTGATATTAAAATCAAGTTTTGCAGCATACTGACAAGTTTGAAGCCAGTCATCCTCCTTTGCTGTGAGATTCATCAGCCGAAATGCTTCTACTCTATCTTGAAGCGAACCACACAGAGCGTTCCGCAAAGAAGCTTGCTGTGCTCCGGGCTTTAAGATTTTTGTTGGTGGCATTGGTCAATCTACCCATTTTTTTCTCAGCTTTATTGAGATATAATTGACATGTAACACTGTGTAAGTTTAAGATGTACTGTGTGTTGATTTGATACACATATATATATTTCAAAATGATTATTACAGTAAGGTTAGTTAATACCTCCATCACCACATTTGGTTATCTTCTATTTTTTGTGTGTGATGATAACTTTTAAGATTTACTATCTTAGCAACTTTCAAATATATGATACACTATTATTAACTATAGTCACCATACTGTACATTAGATCCCCAGAACTTATTTATCTTATACCCAGAAGTTTAGACTCTTTGACCAACATTTCCTTGTCTTCCCCACCCTTCAGGCCCTGGCAACCACCATTCTACTCTCTGTGACTATGAGTCCAGCTTTTCTAGATTCCAGGTATGTATAAGTGAGATCATACAGTATGTGTCTTTCTCCCCTGACTTATTTCGCTTAGCATAATGCTCTCAAAGTCCATCCATGTTGTCACAAAAGGCAGGATTTCCTTCTTTATATGGCTGAATAATATCCCATTTATATATTTATGTATGTATCACATTTTATATATACCACATATAATATATATATTATACCATATATATTCCACGTTTTCCTTACCCATTCATCTGTGGATGGCCAATCTATTTAGAGATACAAGCATATCAGATAGAATCACCATTCAGGTGAGTGTTTCATCTTCCATGGAAGAGACAATGTGGTGTGAAAAGTTCATAATACAGAGGTCTCCATCACCACTATGCATTAGAATCAGTTGGGGAAGTCTTTTAGAAAATATAGATTCCAAGCCATGGCCTGTGATTCCATTTCAGTTGGGTGAGGCTGAGGTGCAGGCATAACTACTTTCTAGAAGCTCCTCCAGTGGTTTTAAAGTACAGCCAGGACTGAGAACCAGTTCAACAGTGTAACCCAAAGGAACATGGACAAAGCCCTGACTCAGCAGACCTGAGGTCAACAGCCATTACAAGTCTCATTAGTTATGACTTTGAAATAACTCCTACAGTTAATATCTTTATAGAAAAGTGGTTTTACTATAGGACTTCTAAGCTGGCTAACAACTGTAAAGACCCTATTGCTCTGCTAAAGCATTAAACAAGCTACCTCAAACAGCAAAGACGCTCGTGAGTCACTAAAATTTGCCATTGTTACTGACCTATCAATATATTTTCAATCTCAAAAGGAAATGCTATCCATAGTTCTAACAGTGGCAACTCCTCTTAAAAATATTTAGGAAAACAGGGGCCAGCCCCGTGGCTGAGTGGTTATGTTCACGTGCTCTGCATTGGTGGCCCAGGGTTTCGCCAATTCAGATCCTGGGCGTGGACATGGCGCCGTTGATCAGGCCATGCTGAGGCGGCATCCCACATAGCACAACCAGAAGGACCTGCAACTAAAATATACAACTATGTACTGGGGGCTCTTTATGGAGAAGAAGAAGAAAAAAAAAAAAAAGATTAGAAACAGATGTTAGCTCAGGTGCCAATCTTCAAAAAAAATTTCAGAAAACACCAAAAAGACCTATGCCACAATATCTGTTTCATCTCAGAAGGAGAAAGATGTTGAGGAAATCCTTGTCTGCTGGCCTCCACAAGTTTTTCAGTGTTTGCCTCATACAGTAGTGCTCCCTACCCATGGGGGATATGTTCCAAGACCCCCAGAAGATGCATGAAACTGTGGGTAGTACCAGACCCTATATACTAAGTTCTTTTCACTCAAAGGAGGCACTTCACTGCTTCTCTTTGGCATATCAGAATTGCCAGTGTCAGTACTCTTGAGCAATGGAGACGTTAAGTAAAATAGGGGTTATTGGGATACAAGCACTGTGATGCCATGACAGTCAATCTGATAACCGAGACAGTGACTGATGGGCAGGTAGTGGATACAGTGGATACACTGGACAAAGGGATGACTCATGTCCTGGGCAGGTGGAGTGGGACTGCGCAAGATTTCATCATGCTACTCAGAACAGCACATGACTTAAAATTTATGAATTATTTCTGGAATTTTCCATTTAATATCTTTGACTGCAGTTGACCACAGGTAACTGAAACCTCTGATAAGGGGGGACTGCTGTATTGTTACTGTAAATGTGTATTGTTAAAAACTCGATGACACTTTTCTGTAACAACTAATTATGAATAAATTTACTCAATACTACATATAACTGAATGTTTATAAGAAAAAAGTAAATTTCCGGACCCAAATGCTAAATAACATTAAAGAGCAGCTTGAGAATGCAGTAAAATACTGCCTCTTGAATGTCTTACAGATACTCCTGTAGTTATAATAATTATGGTCCACCAGGAACCTAGAATCTGGTAAATCAGGGATTGTGGAAAAAAAATAAAAGACCCTCCAGCAGCAAGCATTATCCAGAGCCAAGGTCAGCCAGGAACTGAGGGAGGAAAGTCACATTAAAACTTGATTTTGGACGAGGACGCCAACATATGGCCGTCAATGATGCTCCTCATTAGTCAGTCACCTATCGAGGGCACATTGTTAGTCATAACATAACAATGTGTCAACACTCTTAGTTCGTCATGCTTTTTGCAAATGGAATTTTCCATTGCATTGATACACTATCTTAAAGTGCTATTATCAAATGAAAATGGATGCTCAAACAGCCTTCAGGAAAGTTCTCTGTAGTTTCCATATATCGAGAATATGTTTTTAAAAAAGGAAATATAAAAAACGAAACTTTTAATTTTAGTGGTTTTGCATCAGTTCCACAGGGATTCAATTCTATAGGTGTGTTACGGCATGCACCGATTCTAAGCACTGAAGCTGAGCTTCGAGCTCACCTAAGGCTCCCCAGTTTGTACTAGTTGCTTTTTCAACAACAAAAAGGCCATCATGACAAAGTGATTTTGTCACCTACTAGATAAAAGTGTTCCATAAATTTGGATTTGCCAGCGTGAGACTGTAATGGGGAAAGCCAAGCAGTTATTTATGTGCTTCCAATTCTGTGCCGATGCGTTACAATGAACACAAGCCACTCTTACCTACTTCAAATACTTCACTTCAAGTTAGTGGAGCTGTTGAAAACTAGAATGCTGAAAGACATTCAAAAACCAGTTATTTTTTTACTAGAGAAAGAAAAATCTAGCTGCAAATAGGCTAAAAACAGAATAGGATAGAAGAGAATAAAATGTTATTAAAGAAGAAACCAAGAAGTTCTGGAGCTGCCACGCGTTGCTGGTGCTTTCAAGGATTATACTTATTTCTGGTCTTTTTCCCTTTAAGGCCATACTTTCCAACTTTGATTACACATCAGATTTGCCGAGGGATTTTTTTTTTAAGTAGTAATTTACAAGCGTCATCCTGAGTGGTTCAGACTTAATTGGTCTTGGGTGGGCATCAGTATATCTTAAAAGCACTCCGGGAGATTCTAACGTGTAGTTAGGGTACAGACCATTGCCTCCTAGCATATCATTGACGGTATTTTCTACAAATCCAAAACAGCAAAATTAACCCAATAACCCATGCGACCTGCAACAATGATATTAAATAGGCCACCAAATGCTATAAGTTTGCATGGTAGAAAACCTCCTTGATCCATCTTTTTCAGACTTGTTACATGCTACAATTATCCATATGACTAGGTGGTTCCTGATTTACTGCCAGGGCATCTGTAGTCCCCACAAGGCCTCATGTCATCGGAGACTTTTAAGGGGCACATATGTGGGGGAAGGGGAACAAATTTAACAGTTCTTAGAGGATGCCTTACGTCTTACACATGATGCGTAAGGGCTGTGCTTTAGAAAAGGAGTCTGAGGAACTCAAATCCCGCCCATCTCATCTGGGAGGAAAGGACCAAAGGGTTTGGACAATTTTAAATTAAAGTGTTGTAAAAATCTCACAGATTTGTATTATTTCCTCTTGCTGGCTGTAAGATTACGTCTCATCAGATAACAAAGAAGTCTTTTAGAGTACATTGGAAGTGCTATTGTTCAAAACCAGTGGGAATTTTTGAGTTCTATATCTTCATTTCTGCTCCTTATCTTTATCTTTCTTGAAGGCACGTGCTGTAGTGATGAAGGAGGAAGGGAAGTGGAAAGGAAGACGGAAAAGATAAGGAAGAGGACCACACTGTCAGTCCAGAGGCGTTTCATAGCAATTACAAAGCTGAAAGATTTATCTCTTGTTTTCGTTTCTGTTCATTTGTTTGTTTATAGCTAAAACCACAACAAGGACAACGCGTGGAAGTTAGTTTCCTGCCCCGTGAGTTTTGTCAACATGAAATCCTAAAGTATTTTCACAGTGTAAATAAGGAAGCTTATTTTCACGGTACTTGAGAGGCATGGACCACATCTGTCAATCGTGGGCCAAACCCATCTTTTATTTCGTCGTGTGGAGAGTCACATCAGTTTGACATTTCCCCTCTCCTTTCCTTGTCTCTCCTCAACCGGAGTTCCGTGCTTGCACCAGAGCAGAAAGTGTCTAGAGCTGTTTGACTGTGTAGTTAGCAGTCCCCTCTCCCCGCTCCACAGGCACACATCTTCATAAACAGGGACTCAATCACAATATCAACATGGCATTGAATCCTGGTTATTTCTTGAGAGCCTCTGCTTGGCATAGACTGCATCCTGTCCTAGGGTCCACATTGACTTATGTTCTAAAAGGAAAACTTGCATTTCTAGTCTGTGTAACCAAAAAAACTATTTTCAAGCCTTAAGTGTGTTACTGTCATTATATGGAAGAATGGTTTAAACATTTTGACCCAAATGTAGGGTTAAATTTTGACCTCTTTTAACCTTAGACCTGAGTTAATAGCACTTTTATACTAACTTGAAATAATCTAGGCTGGTCAAACTTGCATATTAAATATGTCTGTATTATTCTTAAATATTGTTTGAAATGTAAACGAATGTGGTTTCAGGAAGTTGGAAATATTCCAGCCTATCAAACCCACCAAAGCAATTTCCAGGCTAATTGTTCCTGGCTTTAGTTTCCCAGAATTATACGTATAATTTTCCAGTGTTTAGCTCTTCTAAAGACAGTGATTGTGTTTTGTTTAGTCACCGTACAAACTTGGTGGGTCGAGTAAGAAGAAATTTACATTCACATGAAGTTCAGTCAGGGGATTTGGAATGACGTCTTTGGATGCTAGTAAACTAGCACTTGGTTTGAAAACTGGTAAATAAAGGGAGAGAATCATGAAGATATCTTGCTTTTCTATCTAAGCTAAACTGGACTAAGTATGAAAAGGGGCAGTTTCTCTTTATGGAAATATAACAGTTAATAGATGAAGAAGGATTCATGAAAAGTCACCATTTTGCTCGCCTAGCGAACTGATGGATTTGGACATTAGACTATTGCTGAAAGAGAGGCCGCCAGACAATATGTGCCTCTGACCGGAAGATTATACCATCCATCATGCAGTCTTAGCAAAATATCAAACCTAAACTGGATGAAGTCTGCATGTTCAAGCACCAATTTACAGGAAACACAGCAAAACAAGAATATGCTAAATGACTTTATGGGATAAAACAAGCAATCCCAGACTGTAGGAAAATGTAAAGGATAAATAATAGGGTTTCCTCAACAAATATATTGGAGAGAGAGGGAGAGAAGAGAGAGAATATGTAGGTTAAAAGAGACAAAAAGACAGCTCCTATTTGCAGTGTGTAGACCTCATTTAGACCCTGATTCAAACTACAAAAAAAGTGAAATAAAAATGAAAGGTGTTTGGAATTTCAACAATGACTGACAGGTGAGGATATTGAGGAAATAACGTTAATTTTAAAAGATGTAATCATTTCAAGTGGTTATTTTTACAAGAAAAAGAGACCTCATTTTTAAGAGAGAGAAATTGATGTACATAGACGAAACAATTTAGTTGCTGAGATTTGCTTCAAAATCGTATGTGGAGTAGGAAGTGGGTAGGAGTGCAAATAAAATACGATCAGCCTTGAGTTTTTTGGGGTAGAACTGGCTGATAGCTACACAGATTTTTATCATCATATTTTTTTTTCTACCTGTTTAAATGTTCCGTTAAAAATATTTGATTAAAAACATGTTGAGCCAAGGGTTCTGGGAGAAATGATGTAGCCATTTATATAATAAAAGAAACCATTCTATCTGATATTGCTTCCACATTCTATAGCTTAAAGTAACTCCCTAGCATTAAAAAGTTATTGTTAATCTCCTCATCGCATATGTGGCCATGATCCTTCTCCTAAATAACTTGCCCACAACAGCAAAGTTCAAAGCCAGTTTTTCTTTTTACTTTACTCAGTAGCATGTTTTGCATTTGCTTCCCTGAGACCATATTTGCAAAGTTTTTATTAATTTGCTTATTCATAAAACATTTACTGTGTTCCTTTTGTATACTACAGACTGTGTTAGGTGTTAGGTTTTCAATGATAAGTAAGAATTAAATCTCCACTTGAGGGAGAGATAGGCAATAGAGAAACCAAACATTGCAAAGGAATTAGTAGGCGCTGTGATAAAGGCTAGCAGAGGGTGGTATGGCAACCTGGAAGGAGCTACAGAGTGTAGATTTAGAGGGATCTTTTTATCAGTGTGACGCCTCTTCTGATCATAAATGACTTAGTGTGTGCTTGTTTGTGTAAGTACAAACAAGACATTCCAAGCAAAGAAAGCAGCATGTATAGAGACTGTGGCTGGGTCAGAAAAGAGTTGTTTTTCTAGGCATGTTCAAGGAAGCAGTTCGACAAGAGCAGGGCAAATAAAAGGCAGTGGTGACAAACTGGAGATGGAAAGTCATAGAGCAGGTCATGAAAGGCATCCATTTTCTCAGATGAAGAAAACAGAAAGAGGAACAGGTTCGACCAGAGGCTGATCAGCTCATTGTAGGATATGTTGAGTCTGAGGTGCTTAGGGAGATCCATGGGAGATGTTAGATGGATTTTACAGGGTGAAAGACTGGAAGAAAGATCTAATCTGAAGATACATTAAGAGAATTGGTAGCATATATAAATGGAAGTGTGGTTTTAGAGTTAATAACATACAGAGAGTTGAGATAAGATTTGGATGCCTAGGAACAGAGGAGTGTGATTAATAAGGGGAATGGATGCGGGAAGAAGAATGAACTGAAGGCGTATTTTGCTGCATCTATATTTGAATTCAGCTGACCCTGGCATGAGCATTGTGCTCTCTGTTTACAGTGGGCTTTTGCAAATGTGTACACTCTGAAAAAACTCTGCTCGGGAGGGTACAAGGGAAATTGTAATGTTGAGGCCAAAGTGTCTGGAAATAAACCATTGCTACCCTGGATTAGCTCTGTCTGCTCATGCGTAAGACATTACTGCTTGGTTCTGGGGGTATGGCTTGATTTGGCTCATCTGAGTCTGGAGTAATTGGCACTTGATTAATACATAATAATAAATACAATGAATACATTGCATAATATAATGCTGACTATAGATATAGTTTGGCAAACTGATTTTCAATTATATTGCTTCTCAGTGAATTTTAGGAAGAATTATTAGGGGATAGTATTAAGTATTGTGAAAGACATTTGAGTATATTCAGGTCTCTAAGTTTGTCAAATTCCATTTTATATTTTATTTTAACGGCTCATTTCACAACAGTTCCTAAATTCAAAATTAATCATATTGAAAAAACAAAAAGGTTGTTTTTGAAAGTAAAAGGCAGTATTTACAAAATGGAGATGTCTTACATGCTCAGCCATTTTCTGTTCTCTCCTCCTCAGCCATTATGGGAGAGGGTTCTTTTAGCTTAATAACATATGCTAAGAGGGATGATCAATAATTAGCAAAAGGAAATTTGCTTCCCTCTGAAGGGTCTGAGCCAAATTCTAAGGAATTTGAATTCTATGTAAGCCAAATTCTAAGGAAGACTATAGAAGTTAATGGACTGGAAGGATTGATCCTTGCCTTAACAGAATGATACAAACCAGCCAAGCTCTTCCAGAATTTTTAGGAAAAAGGATGAAATTGCGGATACAAACTCAGTCATTTCAGTACATCACAGAGATTACAAAGTTGAGATGAGTGGGGGAAATAGCAGCTCATTGACTCACTGACTCTCATATTACCTAATAAGTGCTTTTCTCAACATGAGAATACAAAAATGAAAGTTCTGCCTCTTATGAAAATAAAAAGACGGCTATAATAATAAACAATTACAAAATGTTCATATTTTGATACACAGATTTATGGTCTGTCAATCAGTTATCACAGGCTTCAAATATTCTTTTTTGAAATGGTGATGTCATTAACCAATCAAAAATGCCTAAGCTGAGGAGATCTAGTTTTCCCAGCACCTTTTGTTCAAGACACTGTGCTTTACACGTTGCATCACCTTGGCGCCATTGTGAAAGATCATTCTACCATGTACACGTGGGTTTACTCCTGAGCGCTCTATTCTGTTCCGTTGGTCCATATGTCCATCTTTGTGCCAGTACCATACTGTTCTGATTACTGTAGCTTTGTAATATGCATTGGGGTCAAAATCTGTGAGGTCTGTTTGTTCTTTCTCGAGATTGTTTTGGCTATTTGGAGTCCTTTGTGGTTCCACATGAATTTTAAGGGTTTTTTTCCTAATTTTGCAAAAAATGCAATTAGCATTTTGATACAGATTGTATTGAACTGTAGATCCTTTTAGATAGTATGAACATTTTAACAATTTTGTGTCTTCCAATAAATGAACATGAGATATCTTTCCAGTTTTTTGTGTCTTCATTAATTTCTTTCAGCAATATTTTGTAGTTTTCAATGTACAAGTCTTTTCCTCCTTGGTTCAGTTTATTCTTGAATATTTTATTCTTTTTGACACAATTGTAAATGGAATTGTTTTCTTAATTTCCTTTAGAGATTATTTGTTGTTAGTGTGTAGAAATGCAACTGATTTTTGTATATATGCAAAAGAATGAAGTTAGGTCCTTATCTTACACCATATACAAAAATCAACTCAAAATGAATTAATAACTTCAACATAAGACCTGAAACTATAAAAGTCCTAGCAGGAAACATAGGGCAAAAGCTTTATAACACTTGTCTTGGCAAAGATTTCTTGGCTATGAGACCAAAAGCACAGGCAACAAAAGCAAAAATAAAAAAGTGAGCCTACATCAAAAGAAAAAGGAAAGGAAACAATCAACAAAATGAAAAGGTGATCTATGAATGGGATAAAATATTTGCAAAGTATATATGATAAGGGATTAACATCCAAAATATATTAAAAAAACTCCTGCAACTCAACAGCAAAAAACAAATTAAAAAAACTCCTCAAATACACTGTTAAAAAAATGAGAAAAAAAGTTGAACAGACGTTTCTCCAAAGAAGACATACAAATAGCCAACAGGTACATGAAAAGATATTCAACATCACTAAGCATCAGGGAAATGTAAATCAAAACCACAATGAGATAGTCCCTCATACATGTCAGCATGGCCATTATAAACAAACAAACAAATAAATAAACAGAAAATAACAAGTGTAAGGAGTTTGGCTAAAAACTTTCTTATTTTAATATCTCTGCTATAATATGAGTCTGTAATAAGTAATTACTCTAAAATTAAAATATATTCATGTAGAAGGAAACAAATTCTATCATCTTCCCAAGAAGAATCGGGGAGAGGAAACCATGGCAAAAAAAGCCTAGAGGAGATCAATAGAACCTCTGGAAAACAGAATTAGAAAGAAGTAAGTCCTGACCATTGAGATGTAAGCTACACAAAAATATTAAAAATTATTCTCAAAGAAGAAGTTACATACATATGTAAACATAAGCAAATGCATAAAAAGATAGCCTATTGCAGAGATGTGTTAGGGCCGCCATCGTAAAATACCACAGACTGGGAGGTTTAAACAATAAGAAATTTATCGTCTCACAGTCTGGAGGCTGGAAGCCCGAGACCCAGGTGTCTGCAGGCATGGTTTCTCCTAAGGTCTCTCTCCTTGGCTGCCTCCTCACTGTGTCCCCGTGTGGCCTTTCTTGGGGTGAGCTCATCCCCCCGTGTCTCCCTCTTGTTATAAGGACTCCAGTCATATGGGATTGGGCCCACCCTGATGGGCTCATTTTAACCTAATCACTTCCTTGAAAGACCCCATCTCCAAGTACAGATGCATTGTGAGGTATTGGGGTTAGGACCTCAACATAGTTGTTTTGAAGCACATGATTCAGCCCGTCATACCTATAACTATACAAATGTTTGGAGAACAAACGTAAATGGTTCAAACTATTCTTTAAAGAAATGATACATTTTGGGAGGTTCAAAGCAATACCTAAATGTTTGTTGCTTAGAGAGACGCAATTAAAACAAATAATATATTCAATTTTTGTTTGTGTTTTTTTAAATTTGGTTTGAAATAAACATCATGAAAGTTTATAGCACTGAAAGATCCTATTAACATCAGTAAAAAAAAAAGAGTAGAATGCAAAACTTATGCTAAATTGAACCAAGAATCTTTGGATAATTTTATTAGCCAGAATCCCACAGGAAAAGACAGCAAACTCAATAGAGCACAACTGAAGAACGTTAATGACGAAATTACTTACAAAAGGAAGGGTGGGCAGGGATCAGGACGAAACAACAAAGCTGGTAAAGCCCCGCACACAAGCAAAAAGGGAAATTGCCATCATCTCTAGTCCTAGAGGAGAGCAAATGGTCTCACCAAACCCTTTAGAAGCCACAAATAAAGTCAGCTGTTGCCGGAGCCTGGGCTGGGCAGGGAGAGAGCGGGAGGAGTGAATACTGGTCTGCACTCTCCTTCTGCCTCCCATCTCTTGCAGTTGCCTTCCACTGGCTGAAACAAGCACAAGCCAGAGGCAAGGGAGTGGAGAAGACAGTGTACAGGCTCTCCTTTCTGGAACCCAGAAGAAGGCAGAAAAGGGAGAAGGAATCGAGACAGGGGAAAGGGAATTGGGAGGTAGCGAAGAATCAGTAATGACCACTTCTTTATGCCGATTGGCATCCATTCCTGCCCTTTGTGTGTGTGTGTGTGTGTGTGTGAACTCCTGTCTCAACTTAGGGAAAATGCAGGTGCCATCAGGTAATGTATTATTGCACGGTGATTTCTGTCTCCAAATTAGGGAAAACACAAAGTGCCATCAAATGTTTTGTGGCAGCGTGATTTCAATTCAGCCACAGACCTGCCTAGAATAGAAACTGTAATGGTAGCTACCGCAGTACATTCCAATTACGTACACGATTAAACAGCTTGAAACATAGCTGCTCAGTCCCCAATCCATAGACGATCATGAAGCCTAAACTGATACCTCAGTAGCTTCCTTCTATCATGTATTCATGTTCTCGCTACCCTCTTCCAGCACCTCAGCTGCTTGGTTTTGACTTTTTTTAATTTGGTGGAAGCACAAAATCTTCATTTCCGTAATTCTTTTGACTCAAAATCAGGTTTACATACTTTTGTAAAAACTGATGGAATAAATAATAGTTAACATTTACTGAGCTCTTCATATGAGCCATCACAGTGACAAGAGCTTAATCTCTTTCTAAATCTTTCAGATAATCCCAACATCTCTCATTTTACAAATGAAGAAACAGGTTCAGCAAACTTTAATAATGTGCCCAAAGGTCCTCATCAAGTAAGTAGCAAATAATCTAGCTCCAAGGCTTGTCGTGTTTCTCACAACTCACGTGGCTTTTGGACTGTCTTGTACCAAAAAAATTGTTTCTTCCATTATTTTAACAAAGAAAAGAAAGCACAAACAACACACAAACTACAAGATAATGTTAATACTACATAAATTCTTAAACTTTGAAAATAAAAATTGAATATTTGTTTCTTTCTGTATATTCTCTTGCGAGTTTTGCTCACTAATAAAGATATTTGGCCATACATCTATCTGTCTACAAATGTCTTATCTCAAAAACAAATTCTGACAAATAAGGATTTCTCTTTAAGATTGGAATTTGTTGATATTTAATAGCAGACATAGACAGGAATTCATGAGTGAGTATTGGTTTAAAATCCTTCACTTTAAGATCCTCTGATGAATCATCATTGGGTTTGTTAAAACAACTGGTGTTAAGATAAGATGATAATGCTGTCAGAGTTATGATATCTGTGACTCATATTACATTTTATCACGAGATAAAAACAAACAAATCCTTCTTAGATGCAGTCCTCTTATTCTTGGAAAATATTTGAATAAGCATATAAAATTGACTGCATTAGTGTCTTAGATTGGGTTTCTCAGGAATCCAGCTCTGAGCTGAAAACTAGCCTGCATGAAGTGTACTAGTCCTCTCAGGATTAAAACCTGAGAGAGAAAAGGAAGGAAGGAAGAAACTGGCCTCTGCTGACCACATGGGGAGCTCTGAAACTGGGATGGCTCTTCAGAATTGTCCCGGTCTGATGTGAGGGGGCTGGGTTTTTATACCCCAGGGACCACCAGTAGTTGAGACTAGTCTAGAAGGGGGTATGTCCCTGGATAAGGAAGCTTTTTTCAGCTGAGACAATTCTCAAGCAGGACTGAATACTAAGAGTTGGGAACACAAATCCTTCAATCCTGAAGGAGGGATCTGAGCGGCATGGCAAAGTGGTCACCAGAGTCCACTTAGATTCACCTGCTTCATATTATATCTGGGAGCAGCATCATACAGTGGTCATAGATTTGGGGTGTATACTACATCCTGGAGGATGGTGCCCCCCTGCTTCAACATATCTCTAAGATGGAGCCTCAGCTGGTCCTTCAGCAGACCATCCCACTCTTCTATCAGGCTGTCAGCATTTATGAAGAGCAGTGGGGTATAAGGGGTTTCATGGTATTTTGCCCACCACTGGATTTCTTTGCTGTTAAGTAGGTCTTTTGCTTCAAGGTCATTTTTTACATAGGATGCCATGTCAGTGAATCAAAAACTCTGCAAGGTCTTGGATAGTGGTGCTATTAGCAACTCTGTGACCAGAGGGCAAACCTGTGCTGAGAAGTATCAGTTCCCAACAAAATGAACCACTGGCCATCTAGGAGGAAAGGTGTCCGAGATAGTCAACTGGCCACCAAGAGGCTTGTTGGTCTCCTGGAGGGATAAGATCATATTGGGGATTCTGCATTGGTCTTTGATGTCGACAAGTAGCATATTAAGCAGCAGTAGGAGCTAGCTTAGTCTATGTTGCTGGTCCCATGCCTACTGTCCATTCCTATCACTGTGACTATGCCATTTATGAGTATATTGTGCCAATACTGGGGTGACTTGTGAGAAAGACTGGGTGATGTCAACTGGTTTGTTCACTCCAACCTTGACACTCACTAAAAATAATTATGGTTACCTGGCTTATAATGTTTGAGACCCACCAGCTGGCCTGTAGTTTGGGGACCCTATCATCCCTATTGCTATTAGTAAGCCCTTGTCTGTAACAGAATCACCTAGAACAAGTCCTGGCCGAAAGGAAGCCAATGCCTAGTTTCTTCAGTAATGTCAGTGCCCCTTTCACTTTATCGCTTCCATAAAAGCAATGTGTTCTGAGTTCTTTCATGAAACACAGTCATCTGGTGGGTTTTCTAGTCTTCCCTAATATAAATACTCTAGCATGCTCACTTTTCTAAGCGTTTTGTTCTTCTTTCCTTGTCTTTCCCAGCAGTTCTGGTGTTTTTACTTCACATTGCATGGGCAACCACTTTTTGCAAGTTTCTAAGAACCATTCTAGCTATGTTTCAGCACCATCTCCCAGGTTTCTATAGGGTGTTAAATCCTGCATGCCAAGAGAGCATTCCCCTACTAATAAACTCTCTCTTAACTCTCCACCACTCTTCATACATGTTCTCACCATATCCCAAATAATGAAGGAAGATTCAAATGGGACTCAGAATACAGTAGGATTAGGGGAATATAAAAATCAAAATATGTAAATAAATCATAAACTTTTAATCATAAACTATCAGTCTAATTTGGGCACAGGGAAATCATTTCTAACCATGACCCCAAAAGTCTAAACCAAAACAAAAAAGATCAAAAGATTTTGATTAATATTCTTTCAAACTACCATGCAGTCATAAACAAAATAAAAATACAACAAATAAACTGGGGGGAAAAAACTATGAACTATATAACAGACAAAGTGTCAATATTTTTAGGTATTAAGAGCTATTTTAAGTCAATAATATAAAGCCAAATATTCCAATGAAAATATAGAAGAAAGAAATAAACAGATATTGAAAGAAAAAAAACAAAAGACTTAGTAACAAAGAAACAGTTCCAATCATGATATCAACTCTAACCATTTGTGTTAGCTTAGACAAAATATATTAACTTTCTATGCCTCAATTTACTAATCTATGAAATTAGGATTACAATTAATAGCTAACATGCAAAGTTTTTCTCAAGATTATATGAGATAAACATGTAAAGTACTTATCACAAAAAGTGTTCAATTAGTGTTGAGTATAATTTATCATAATTTTGCAACTTTTACCCTGAAAATAAACACATTTTAAAAATACTGATTGCTTATAAAGATGTATGGAAATGTGCACTTATGTTTTGCTTGTGGTTATATAAACTGAAATTAATATCCAAACGTTAAATTTGAAATTACACATCAGATAATACTTCATCAGAAGAAAACATCAGAACAGTAGTTCAGGTACTACTGTCCATAAGACTAAGTTGAAACAACTAAGTCCAAGGAGGGTATTGACTATTAAGTTGAAACAACTAAGTCCAAGGAGGGTATTGGCTAAAAAAAAATCATGGTTAATTCATTCAATAAGATACTTTTCAGCTATTAAAATGCTATTGTAGACTATTATATAAAATTTTAACATACTCACGTTCCTATTTGACAACGCAGATCAAAAATAGTGTATAGAGATATATATTAGCACATATATCATATAGAGAAAATCTGAAAGATGTATATTTAAATTTTGACAGTGTTTTTCTCAAGGTGATGGTATTACGGGCTAATTTTATTTATTTTCTTTGAAATATATGTTGAAAATACCTTTCCAAGCAGTAATTTTTAATGATCAGCAAAGCAGGATAAGCATTTAGGAATCAGGGCAATTCAGGTCAGCCTGAGCCTGCTTCTGCATTTTCCAGCAGCATCATAAAGTTGTAGGAATGATTGTCTAACAGGGCTGCGTATGGCAAGACATTGAGAATGTCAAATGTTACAGGTAGTAAAAATAAATATGCATATTTTAGCCCATTAAAATTTATTGGCCATTTTGGAAGAGCAGTTTCCATGTCATAGTAGAAGATTCCAGATTGCAGAGAATAAACAACAGGATCCAAGAAGAAGAAGGAGAAAAATTACACGTAACATACTCATTCAACAAACTGGACTATGAAGAAAAGAAAAAATGGGATAACTCCTAAGAGAAATTGGAATAAAGGGAGAGTTGTTTTCATTTTTTTGCTTTTTGCTTTTTCACTTTCAGTATATAAAGAAGTTGAACGCATCTGGAGAAGGAATCAGTGGAGAGAAAAGTTGAAGAAATCGGTGGGTGTAGAGGGAGTGGTGATGCATGACCCAGAGGAGAAGGAAATGGGTGAGATCTGGACCAAAGCTTCTGAAGCCCCATCCTATATGGGAACTCCTTGGGAATCTTGTTAAAATGTATCCAGTAAGTCTTGCCTGAGGTTCTGTATTTCTAACAAGCTCCCAAGTGATGCTGATGATGCTGTTCTACAGACCATGGATTAGGGACAATCTAGACGACTGGTTCTCAAATCTGTGGGACATGGGAATCACCTGGGGAACTTTAAAAATTATCTAGTTTCCTCCCACAGAGACTCTGATTTCATTACTTTGGCTTTTTACTTTGGCAATTGGCTTTTTTAAATCGGCCCAAGTGATCATAATGTAAAGAAGACTTTGAGAACCATTGATCAACGCCACGAATAATGAGAAAGGAAACACAGCTTCCTCTGCAAGAAGAAAAAGATAATGCCTAGTCCAGAGACAAATATCAGTGAGTAGATGGTGAGGGCGCATGTATTTTTATTAAAGTAATGAGCATATACAATTTTTTTAAAAGTCCCATGCCCTCCATAATAAGACACAGCAGTGCAGGTCCTGACATACAACCCTCACCACCAATTCTCTCTCCTCATGGGCATATATTTTCAAGTCTTTTAGATTTTTCTTCTGATCACTATCATTATATGTCTAAGTTTCCACCTTACTATTTATTGATTTTTTTTCACTTTTCTATATTTTCCATATTATTTGCTTGGTAGTTTTTCTCAAGTATCTGGTGATCACTGGCTATTCATTCATATTCATGCAGAAGCATTACAACACTGATTAGAAGCTTGTCATGTGCAAATATGAGTGGTAAAATGGTGGACTTCACCAGCAGGGCAACAGGGCAAAAACTCAATCTTTTTCTTGGGAGAGAGACTCTTAATACTTAATATTTATATTTAATACTCTTAAATATAGAGAGACATCTATAAATACTGTATCTTGGATGTTAATTTTCCCAGAAAGCTGTTTAAGCCTGGTTGTCAGCATTCTGGGAACCAGCTGGGTGGAGAAGGCAAGAGGTGGACAAGAGGGAGTGGTGGGTGTGTGAGAGGAAGAGAATTCTTCCCATTTCATCATGGCCGTCACGTTCCAGTGAGCCTGATGATCCAGGGTCCAGTCTCCTGATTCTACCTTGCCAGAATGTACATGTCCACTTCTGCCAGAGTAAAGGGGGTGAGGAGTGCATCCTGATTCTGCAGAGGAAGCAAGATCTCTAAGGACCTCTCTACTCCTTACAGGCTGTCATGTATACTTCTATTCTCAGACACACTCAAATCTCTTCCAGTTGATTCTACTCTGGATCCTTCCAGGTTTCTGCTGTGTGAATGGCCTTGCTTCTGTGCTTCTGGTTCCTCCTCTTTCTGCCATAAGTAGTCACTTAGCTTTCGACAATGTGCTAAGTCAGTTAACGGATCTGACACCTACTTTCTGCCTTACGATTCTTTGATGCCATATTTCATCCATTGTCGCCTCTTCTAATTCTTTTATTTTCGTGGTGTTTATGTCTTTTTTATACCTCTATTCAAATATTAGAAAGGTGACTGGAGGAAGCAGAGGTAAATGCTTTATTTTAATCAGAAGTCTTCTGGACATTTGAAGTGAAGAAATAAACTAACATTTATTGGACGAGGGACAGAAAAAAGGTGGAGGATTAACATAGCTGCTCTAAAGAATTTCAGAAGAATTACGTCAGCAATCTACAAAGGATAAAAAAAAAAAAAAAACCACTGGATGATAAGTTAAGGCTCCCATATACGACTATGCAATTTTCCTTGGACTCTCTCAAGAGTAGTAAGTTTGTAGGAGGAAGCACTCTCTTTAGTGGAAGGAGCAGAAGTTTCGGAATGAAACATTCCTGGTTTTGGATTTCTGACTCATTTGCAGTTTTGGGGCAAAAAGAAAATTATTTAAAAATTATTTAATCTCATCCCTAGAATTAAATAAAGAAAATATAGTCTATGCCTTACAGAGTAATAGTGCAGATTAGAAAAAAATCCTTTCTACAGTGTCTGGCACATAATGAATTTTCAATAAATATGTTGATAAAGAGGAAATTGTATAATTTAATAGTATTTTGGACTGTCCATCATTAGGAGAGTTCTAATCAGGGGGTGCAAAGGGCGCAAAGGTGTTGTAGGCATTAAAAACATAGAACAGCTGAAGCATCGTGGGCTTCTGCGTCTGGAGAATGGAATGAAGTCACACAAGAGTAGAAGAAAGGAAAGTAGAGAGCCAAGCTCTAGTTGAGATTGAGAATTGATGTGGTGTGAATATGGGAATGAGACAATCAGAGAGATGGGCGCTGTGGTCAGGGTTTAGTGTCTTGGAGTCCAAAATTGTATAGTTTCGGTTCTGAGATCTATCAAGAACCAGTATATGATGTTTGGAGAAGTTTACAAAAATGTGATGATGGTGACTTTGAAGTACCACAGAAAAGTAATTTGAGGGTCAATGTACTTGATAGCTAGCATCTGTGTAGACACTGAGATCTTCCATCTTGGTGACTGGACTTAGGGATGGAGCAAATCTAAAGTATGTATACAGAAAGAAGAGCATTTATGGTCCCGATGAACCCTCTGTAGCTTGTAACTTAATTGGTTGCATTGACCTATATTGTGCTTGGGGTGCTTTTACATTTCTCAGAGACTGTCTAAATTCAGTGTCCACAGAAGTAACCAGGGAACCAAGCTCTTAATCGATTTCGATTATCTGCCTCAGTTCCAGAGATTCGGTATGTTTAATACAAATGACAATAACTGCGTAACTGACCAGGTACTACATGTGCCAGAAGTTGAGGAACACTTTCATTGGGTGTGACCCAGGTGAAGATCTAGCCATGGATTCTCACTTCTGTAATAAAAGGAAACACAATTCATACACCTCAGATGGGTCTGGATGTGATCAATCTCAGGCTCAACTAGTATGTGGCTGAAAGGAATGTCGCACCTCTGGAGATAACAGATCTGGTAATATTTATGAATTTGGATTCTATCATCTTCTATGTTTACAGCTATAAGGATTGAATACAAGTATTATTTTTTTCCAAAACACTCTAGTTTTAATTCTACCATAAATTTTACATGATACGACCTATGGAGAAAAATGGAATATATTAAGGCATTTATTTATTTATTTATTTATTTTTAAAGATTGGCACCTGAGCTAACAACTGTTGCCAATCTTTTTTTTTTTTTCTGCTTTATCTCCCCAACCACCTCCCCCCACCCCCATACACAGTTGCATATCTTAGTTGCAGGTCCTTCTAGTTGTGGGATGTGAGACCCTGCCTCAACATGGCCTGACGAACAGTGCCATGTCCGTGCCCGGGATCTGAACCCTGGGCCGCCGCAGCGAAGTGCGTGAACTTAACCACTCGGCCACGGAGCTGGCCCCAAGCATTTAAAGAACAAATATTTCTCAATTAGGAAAGACAAGTGACTATGTCACATTTCATACAACAGCCTACTTATGCTTCATTATAATCCTCTTATTTCCTTCCTCAGAGGAGGAATTTTTAAATGATTAAGTGATTTACCTTTGATTATTCTGGTTTTATATGTGCATATATAACAGAGCCCTGGGTGCAAATGCTGGCCCGTCTGACTCTAAATAAAGACCATGCCTTTTAACAGCCTGCTCCATATAAAAATGGACTCTCCTGAATTATTTAGCTTTGGAAGCCGAACTTCTTTTATTTTGTTTTGGGTTGTGGTCCAGAATTAGTGTAACTGCAATCATTTCAATCCTCCACTATCACATTTGTATGTTGTATGTTTTGCAGAACTCATACATAAAACCTGTCTACATTACAGAAGGATTTGATATCATTGGACTGTTTGGTGGTTTAATTATTTTAGGCGTTAATATAAATCCCATAGTTGTGAGTTAAAGACTTTGCCTTCAGTAACTGAATTGCTCTAATATGAAGCTGACGTATTATTTGCACAGTTTTCACACTCACCTTCAGTTCATACAGTCAGCACAATTGAGAACTATAGGAACCCTCAGTGATGTATAACGTGCTGTGAATTGCGTTTGCTGCCTAGGCAGGAATCTGCATGCTCCATCAAAGGTTCAGAAGTGAATTATTGGTCCAGCATAAGTCTATGCTAGTAATCAGGGTTTTATTTGCAGGTAAACTGCTGGCTATTTATTAGCATGACATATTCTGAAAAGAAAAATAGCCAGAGTTATTTCAGGAGATTAAGTAATAGTAATTCTCTGACTACTTGGAAATCCAATAAAAAGTTTCTGATGGGTTTCCAGATAAGGTGCAACAGCTTTAAGTTCAGAAACAAAATAATCAATTCTTTAGAATGTTCTGTAAAGAAAGAAAAGTGATCAGTATTATTTTTCCTTTGGAAAGGATAAAGTGAGTTTTAGAGAGCTGAACTGGGAATTTTGTGAGCTTCATTTTGTGGAAGAGAGATATTTATGTGATAAAAGAAGAAAGAGATGAGGCAATTTCTAGCTAATTCTAATTGGTGGTTTTGAAATTCTGTTGGCAGTTTTTCTCTGAATATCTGCCTGTAGTTTGTATTCATTTCCTGATTCTACCAATATGACATCAAGTGTGAAACAAACGTTCAGCTAAAAAGGGAAAAGTTCTGACAAACGCGTATATTTAGCTTTATGTACACAATATATCTAAGTATTTAACAAAATTTTTTTTTACATAACTCACCTAGGGAATATATAACTTCCAAATATCGTAACATATAGTTGTATTTGGAGACAGATGTGAAAATAAAGGAGTTTTTTGTTTGTTTTAAGATGGGAGATAGTGCAATACGCAATGATGGAAATGCTTCTGTAGGGAAGCTCACTAAAATTTCAACTTCAATTTTAAAAGTATCATTAACAAGTAAATTCTTTTAAAATAATGAGATACCACTACACACCTATTAGAATGGCCAAAATCGAGAATAGTGAAACATCAAATGCTGGCAAGGATGTGGAGCAACAGGAACTCTCATACATTGCTGGTGAAAATGCAAAAATGGACTCTCCACTTTGCAAGACAGTTGGACAGGTTCTCCCAAAACTAAGCAGACTCTTACCATATGATCCAGCAATTGTGCTCCTTGGTATTTACCCAAAGGAGGTGAAAACCTATGTCCACACAAAATCTGCATACAGGTGTTTATAAAAGCTTTATTCATAACGGCCAAAACTTGGAAGCAAACAAGATGTCCTTCGGTAGTTAAATGGATAAAGAAACTGTAGTACACCCAGACAATGGAATATTATTGAATGCTAAAAAGTGATAAGCTATCAAACCATGAAAAGACGTGGAGGAAACTTAAATGCATATTACTAAATGAAAGAAGCCAATCTGAAAGGCTGCATGCTGTTATGATTCCAACTATAAGACATTCTAGGAAAGATAAAACCAAGGAGACAGTAAAGAATGAGCGGCTGCCAGGTGCCAAAGCAGGAGAGCTGAACAGGTGGAGCACAGAGGATTTTTAGGGCAGTGAAACTACTCTGTATGATATAATGATGTGTACATGTGACTATACATTTGTCTGAACCCTTAGAATGTACAACACCAAGATGAACCCTAAGGTAAACTGTGGACTTCAGGTGATTTTAATGTGCTAATATTGGTTCATCCTTGGTAAAACATACCATTCTGATGAGTGATGCTGATAATGGGGGAGGCTATGCATGTGTAGGGGCAGGGAGTATACAGGAAATCTCTTTACCTCCCTCTCAATTTTGTTGTAAACCTAAAACTGCTGGAAAAAACTAAAGTCTAAATAAATAAATAAATTTTCAAAAAGTAAGTTCTTTTAATCCCTACATTGCAACTTATCAGAATATATTATTGAATCTACTAAAATATGAGAGGAATTTCAACAGAATTAATCGACAACACAGAAAATGGTGTTGACCATAATTATTTCAATCTTTGCTCATTTTTCCAATACTTTAAGATAGATGTTTTTGGTTATAAAAATAGTCTTTGCAAGTGAGTTCTTCCATATTTCATGTCACATTAATAATATGGATGCTAAATATATGCACTAGGAATGTGAGATCCAATGAGGTATTTGTGGCAGATAGTCAGGCAGAAACAGAGTCGATATACTGAGAATATCTACAAACCTGTCTCAGACATGTGGCTCAAACGCACTAAACCTCTTGCCCCAGGCAGTCCATGAAGCCGATTTCTACTGAGAATGACTAAAATTTCTCACTAAGTAGATGCCAGAGAAATAATTTCATAAAATCTTTTCAGCATATCCATATTCAAAACACCTGCAGGGCATTTCATTAATGAAAACTAGAGACTTTGAGGTATTACTCAAACAAATCACAACATTCCCAATTGGCCTTTGGTTGATCTCATTGGCTTGGGGAAAATTGCTTAAACCATCCCTGTTTTACAGGGAATTCATCTGTTGATTATCCGAATGAAGGAATCATCCTTATTATTTTCAAGGATATTACACTGCACATTTATCTCTTGCAAGATGATATATTATATGTGTGCATATCCCAACATGAATTTAAATGATTAGCTTATTAGAAAAACATTCTGCAGATGGAGATGGGGAGACTTTCAATCTCCTTTCAAAATGTAAAGAAATTTGATCCTGTAATCTCTATTATGTTTCATCTGAGTAAATACAGTTCAGAACAACAAGCTCTGAGAATCAGATAAAGCTAGATAGAATGTGTAAGGTGCACATTAGCAAATTTAATGACCTAGAAGAAGTCAACCCAGTGAAGTTTCACTCTCCTATTCTCGGTTCAATAATTAATTAGGTCCCATAGCATAAACTTAATACCTTCCACAGCATACATTATATATTTCCTTTTCTAGAGAAAATATATTTTTTTACAAAAGAAAACACCAGAACTCTTTGAATTAAAGATGATAAATACATCTTTAATTATATGCATATCAAAAAAAGTTCAAAAATTTCATTAAAGTAACAAGAAAAGGAAAAAGTCCATTTTTCTTAATGACCATAGGAATGAAAGGACCACAGTTGTAACCTCATCTTCTGATGGAAAGTTGTGTATTACATGACACATTGACATATGAAATGCAGACGGTCCACATAACAAAGTATTAGGAGACATTCAATTATTTTTCAATAAATTTCGAATTTGTAAATTCAGACCATTATTTCTTCCCCATCTGTAGACTTTTATGACTACAGCTGAATCAGAGAATGTTTCAGCTGAATGGTGGCCAAAGTAAGGCTTTTAAGAAACACATTTTACACTGGGAAATTTCTTGGAATTATTATAGGACATATGTACTAGTTTGGTGTTTATATTCATAAGTGTTATTGCTCCTTTTATTCACAGACATTCTTGACTCCTCACACTCCTGGGTCAAGTCTGCATACTTGATGGAATGTGTAGATGAAGGACGTCTGGGTATGTGGTAAGAAGGGACGAGGTGGGTTTATAAGGGGTCCTCCCCTCCCCCTAAGCTGGATGATGGTTTTACTTCCAATGAAAGAGCTGTCTAGGAAGTGGGCAAGTTTTCATGCATGTTCTCCACCAAGGGGGACTCACTCACACACTCCTCTTCCCTCTATCTTTCTGGTTAGCACCCCATAGGAGAAGAAAGTCATTATGCCTGCAGCTCCCAGGGATTCTGAACTGTTAACACCAGTCCATACTTCACTTTTAAGAATTTGTTACAATTTCATTTTTTTTCTTACCTACTTTTATAGATGCTCTTCAGAGGTGCTACTGCTCTTCAGAACTCAGTTCAGGTGAGATCTAATCTCTCTAATAGGTTCAAAAAATTATGTCTTTATAGATTATCTGGCCTTTTTCACTGTTAGGGTGTACTGCTGTTCTCGTGAAGTTTTCTATAACCTAAGCAGACACCACACTGGCACAACTTTAATAATTTTTGTTTGTAAACCAGATGTTGTCATGATATACTCTAAGGATTCTGGTTTCCTCTTGGATATTCTGGCAGACAGTTAACCTACTTCATGATCGCCTTGGGCTTATGATGAGCTATCAAACCATGAAAAGACGTGGAGGAAACTTAAATGCATATTACTAAATGAAAGAAACCAATCTGAAAGGCTGCACTGGGTTGAAACTTCACTGGGTTACGATTTCTTGAATATTGGGTGAAGCCCGCGGTATTTCCAAGCCCTCCTGACTTGGCAGGGCTTCCAGCTACAAACGCTGTCGCTGATGTGGGAGCAGCAAACTCAAAACTGATCTCAGTTCTACCCTTCAAGTTCCTGGTTTCTGCTGGGCTTCATGGAGCCGTTCACGTGTTTTTCAAGAGTCAGGCGAGGATTTACAGGGAGCTCATAGGAAGATTATGGGGCTTGTTCCACAGTTCCCTTTTTGTACTATTTCTTCCTCAATTTCTATGTGCTCTGGCAGCCCTGAGCTCTATCCTCTGACACTTCAAGCCAATGAGAATACAACTCTCTACCTGAGTTCAAGCCGCCTCAACTGTGTGCCCTGCAGAGGGTTCTCAGGGCAAAATCCTGATGAACAGGACTCTCACACAGTGAGATTTAAATCCTGTCCTTTAGGAGTAAATTCCCTCTGGTTCTTGCCTGGGTAGGAATTAGTTAGAATCTCTCCGGTAGCTGTTCTTATACTTTGTCCAGAGTTTATAATTGTTATCTACAGAAGGGGTAATGACGTAAGCAATTCTACTGTTAGTGTACTGAAGCCTCATCTTAGTGTCTTCATTTTTAAAGTGAACATTATAGAAATAATATCTAATTCATAAAGATACTATATAGATAATCAGACCATACAGGTGTATATAGGTCTTTAGAACAATATCTAGCACATAGTAAAAGCTCAGTACAGGTTAGTTGTTTTATTATAATAATTTCTAGTGTGAGCTCCTTCACTAAGATATCTTTTCAAAGGACCCAACTTTGAGGGACTGCTTTGTTTCTTGATTGCCCTCAACTCTTCCCACAACATGGAAAGATGCTCTTACAGAAATTTTTAGGTCATTCAAAAGGGAAAACATGTTTTACTTCAATTATCTGGACATTCATTGATGATTTAGCAAAAAATAATTGAAACCCTACTATGTGCTATAACTACGCTTGATTCTGACAAGACAGAGATAATCCAGAATATCTATACAATGTTCACCAATCTGGTTTTTTGTTTACATCAAACAGGAGCTAGATAATAACTTGATCATAAGTAAATGCAGTAAAATTATCAAACAAGGTATCTAGAATTTTTATTGAATCATGTTGCTGGAATCGATACAGAGAGTTATCAGTCACTATAAAATAAAAGTTGTAGCCATGCTCATCTAATCTAGTGATACCACCTTATTTTGTATACGTTAGCAAGGCACTGTAGTGATCATCTATACTACAGGTCCAATGACTCCCTCAATAATGCCATCTCATATAGCAAGATTTACTTTTTTGTACATATAGGAAGATATACCTTTTTACAATATTTATAACAGAGTATGACAAATCAAGGTCATAAAGCAAGAAAAAACACTCTCAAAAATTAGTCACTCAAAACCACTCACATAAAATATTACTGTTTGCCTTTTAAACTTTGAAAAATATTTTTACACGTATAGTAACATGGCATCAGAAAGATGTTCATTCTCTGTATTATGATTATCCAAAATCTGCACTGGGATTTCCTGAGAGAAATCGGCCTTTCATGAGAGAAATGGTTTAGAGTTGGCTAGTACACTATCAAATAAATATACAATACCAATATTTTCTCATTGTCCACATGTTTTTCAGGGGGAAATGCTGAGCTGTAAACTTATTACCATTAACAAGTAGCCCCAAAATGTGTTCACTGCAGAGGTAGAAATATATAAATTGCTTCTCTTATATTGGCCTACATATTCTCCAAAAAAATTAATTTTGTAAGTGAAAAAAATCAATGAGGGTTTTGGAATATTCTTTGAATGTTAATAAGAAGAAGTCTTTATCCTAGTGGGCACCTAGGGGAAAAACAACTATTGCCAGTTTGTTTTCAAATATCAATAAAACAATGCCACAATTCATGGCTTAGAACCTTGAAAACTGTTTGTAAGTTATTTCCATTCCCACTGCCATAACATTTTTATTCACAGAATCAGCCTAAACATAATTTGATTTCAGTTTCTAATCAACAGTTCATTAAACTTTGATTACATGATCCATTTTTTTAAGAGACGCATGACATGGTTGTAAACTGTAATATGACCTTTGTATGAGGAGACACATCACAGTAACATACCAAAGATAATCACGCTTGGAAGCAAAACGGCACATGGAACACGGTAACCTGATTGTTTGTTATTGTTTTCATTGGAGGTAGAGATATGACATGAAAACTGCGTGTGTCCTTTCATTTGATGATCACTTCTAATTTCAAAACCTGGGAGTTAAAGTGTAATTATCTTTTCTTCCTCTGAAAACACGCTTACCTCAATTTTCCCACAGGGGGTCAAAGCAACCATTAAGTGAAGCTAACAATGCCTCTGATTTAACTGAAAGGAGCTGAACTCGAGAATCAAGCTGTGGACACTCTTCCCAGGATGTAAATAATATGTCCCATTTCATGACCCAGGCAAGCTCAGTATCCTAGATTTAGACCTTGGGGCAAGCAATTTTTTTGTACCTTTTTTTTGTCTTGAAACATTGAAGAATTTGAAATTAAAATCATAAATCATACAATGTAGCTTAGAGGTAACATATGACTTGACTTTTAAATGTTTTCTTGGAATCAGAACCGAGTGATACTAATTCCCTGAAGTTGCACTGAAGCGCTGAAAGCATCTTGTCTGAACAATTAAGACTTGTTCCCTAACTCACAGAAGCCTCACTCATCTTCAATAAGGACATGAAAGATGGCCCCACTAAAGAAGGGTGACTCCTTCTCAAGCGGCAGAACTAGAACAGTTCCTGAAATACACACTCAGAAACAGGAAACTGTCTGTTTGACCCATTTCATGGTTTTACTATTACAGATACCATCATGACTCCTCTCTTTGTGTAGATTTTGAATTTATGTGCTAGCTTTACCCATTTGAAGATCTATAATAGAACAGAAATACACTATTAGTAATTTGGGCTTTTCACATTTAGCTCAGTTTCAACAAGTCACAAATTTCTATACACCAAAGAATAGTCTTGAAGATAAAGAGAGAGAGATCTAAAAATACAGGGCAAGTTCTTTTGTCTGCCTCATAAATACTTTGTTTCAATTTTTTTCTTTTCCTTCTTTTTTTTTTTATTCTTTCTGGTTTCTTTTCATTTCTTTCTATTTCTTTCTTTTTTTTTTTTTTTTTTTTGATTGATGTTTTCTTCTAGTCTAGACAAATCTTAATTTCTTCTGGCTTGATTCATGGTAAAATGATGCTCAAAATCTACAACTTCTCCAAATATCCTCCCAAACCAGCACCTACTTCCATTTTGGCTTGGGTGCTCTTCTCCTGCTAACACTTTCTGCTTTCCTCTCACATAGAATTCCTAATATTTTATCGTAATTCAGTTCTGTGATCCTTAAAACTGAAAAGATAATACGATGTATCTCCGTAGCTCCTACTTTACATTCCTTACACTTGCAATATTTTTTTATCCACCATAGTTTGTCTAAAGTCTGTGTTTCCCATCGCACTTAAACTCTAGGATAGCAGGGACCACTAGCCAATTAACAGCGATTATTGATTGGCTAGCTTTCTAAATTTCTACTTTCCTGTTGAATTATTGAAGGTGAACATAGTGTGTCTGTGTCTCTGGGCCTGGGGTACAGTAAATATTCAGTAAATTTGTTGAATGTTCACCAACCATCCATTTTCCCAGGATGTCCAATTGGGATACCACATCACAGATTAACTTATAAAACATAAAGTCCGCTTCTGGCTTTCCGAATGGCCCATCGCCTGCTGTGGCATTATGGGTCCAGAGGCAACATCGGAGCTAAATATTGAAATTGGAGGACTCAATTGTAAAACAATTGCAACAAAAATATTGCTAAGTAATCTTTTCTTTAAAAAACAGAGGAAGAATGATAATTTATTGAATACTTAGTATGTGCCAGGACCATTCACTCTTCAACCCAATGCAATTTGGTTCCCAATCTGAGTAATCCCCTCAGCTTTCTAATAATTTCTATTTTCAATTCAATGGAGAGCTTGTAATCTTACTTAAATCTCAGCATTCAATATGGATAAGCAGCTCCTCCTTTGTGACAGACTCTCTTCCTTTGAATTCTTTGCCCCCATGATCTCCTGATTTCTCTTCTAACTCTCTGATACATTTTTATACCGCTATATTTTCAGCAGGCTCATCTTTTTCTAGAAAAACCTAATTATTTCAGATTCACTCACCTGAGTGATAGGCTTTCTTCTCCTCTTATACATTTTTGCTCGCCTATTCCTGCTGAGGTTTCAGTTACTATCCACGTGTACGTGATTCAGAATATAACACTTCAACTGCAGACACTTCCCTGAGCTCTAAACACATATGTAAAGTTGCCTCTTTGATATCTACTTTTCTACCTCAAACTCATCATATACATATCTAAAAACAACCACAGATAATTTTACACCTACTACCACACAAAGTAGCCTCTTTCTAATCCTAATAGATCGATCACCCATCTCATCTCCTATTGATCATCTCAATAGATGCAAAAAAAGCATTTGACAACATTCAACATCCATTCATGATAAAAACTGTCAACCAATTGAGTATAGAGGTATGATAAAGGTCATATATGACAAGTCCACAACTGATCATATGCAACAGTGAGAAGCTGAAAGATTTTCCTATAAGATATGAAATACGACGAGGATGTCCACACTCACCTGTTTTATTCAACAAGTCCTGGCCAGAGCAGATAGGCAAGAAAAAGAAACAAAAGTCCTCCAAATTGGAAAGGAAGAAGTAAAGCTTCCTCTATTTGCAGATGACATGATATTATATATAGATTACCCTAAAGACTCCACAATAAAATCTATTGGAATCAAAAAATGAATTCAGTAAGGTTGAATGGAACAAAATCAATATAGAAAAATCAGCTGTGTTTTTATTTTATACACCAACAAAGAATTATGAGAAAGAGATATTAAGAAAACAAACCCATTTATAATAACATCAAAAAGAATAAATACTTATGCATGAATTTAAACAAGGAGGTGAAATATATGTACACTGAAAACCAATAAGATATTGATGAAAGAAATTGAAGATACAAACAAATGAAAAGATATTCCACGTTCACGGATTGGAAGAATTAATATTATTAAAATGTTCATATCACCAAAGTGATCTACAGATTCAATGCAGTCCCTATCAAAATTCCAATGTGATTTTCACAGAAAGAGAAAAAACAATCATAAAATTTGTATGGAGACACAAAAGACCCAGAATAGTCAAAGGAATCTTGAGAAAGAAGAACAAAGCTGGAGGCATTACACTTCCTGGTTTCAAACTATACTACAAAGCTATAGTAATCAAAACAGTATTGGCATAAAAACAGACACAAAGGTCAATAAAACAGAATAGAGAGCCCAGAAATAAACCCACATATGTATGGTCAATCAATTCCAACAAAATAAGCCAAGAATATACAATGGGGAAAGCACAGTCTCTTCAATAAATAGTGTTTGGAAAACTGAACAGTCACATGCAAAAGAATGAAACTGAACCCCTATTTTACACAACACACAAAAATCAACTCAAAATGATTAAAGACTTGAAGCTAAGACCTGAAAACATAAAAATCCCAGAGAAAACATAGAAGGTAAGCTCTTTGACATCAGTCTTGGTAATGATGTTTTAGATTTGACACCAAAAGCAACGGCAACAAAATCAAAAATAAATGGGACTAAAAAGTTTCTGTGCAAAAAGTAAACTGTCAATAAATGAAAAGGCAACCTATAGAATGAGATATTTGCAAACCACATATCTGATAAGGGGTTACTATCCAACATATATAAGGAATGCTTATAGCCCAATAGTAAAAAAACAAATATCCCAAATAAAAAATGAGCAAAAGATCTGAATAGATATTTTCCCAATATACCAATGGCCAATAGGTACATGAAAATGTGCTCAACATCACTAATTATCAGTGAAATGCAAATCAAAACTACAATGAGCTATCACCTCACACCTGTCAGGATGTCTATCATCAAAAAGACAAAGGAAAATGCTGGCGAGAATATAGAGAGAAGGAAACCTCATAAATTGTTGGTGGGAATGCAAACTGCTTCAGCCACCGTGAAAACAGTATGAAGGTTCCTCAAGGAATTACAAATAGCACTGCCATGTTATCCAGGATTTCCACTTCTGAATATATATACAAAGTAAAGGAAATCATTATCTCAAAGAGATATCTGTACTGCCATGGTAATTGCAGCATTATTTACAGTAGCCAATATGTGGAAACAATATAAATGTCCATCGATGGATCAATGGACCAAGACAACGTGGTGTACATATACAATGAAATATTATTCAGCCTTAAAAAAGAAGGAAACCTTGTTACTTGCTGCCACATAGATGAACTTGGGGGTCATAAGGCTAGATGAAATAAGCCAGATAGAGAAAGACAAATACTGCATGGTGCATAGTATCACTTATATGTGGAATCCAAAAAACGAAACGCAAACTCATAGAAACAGAGAGTAGAAAAGAGAAAGTGGTTTTCAGGGGCAGGGGAGCTGGAGCACTGTCTATCAGCATGTGGTACTTGTTGTGAACCGAAGGCTGATGAGTAATCATGCATCTTCATTAGCTAAATACGTGGGCCCTAGAAACAAGGCTTGAAATAGGATCGACCCCTCTCACTATCACTCCTAGGGACTTACTTGGAGAATTTGTGCTTCTAGTCCATTCACCATTCACTGAACTGGACCATTGACTATCACCTGGCCTTGTTGCATCCTCATTCCAGGATACCCACAGAAAAGTGATAGAATGACTAGACTAGATGACCAGGAAGACTAGAATAATTGACCTTATTAGCATGACAAGCTGGTGCACAACGGGGACCAGAAGAAGTGTCTGGAGTAAAGGGAGATTTCTTGGCCACTCTTGCTGCTTCCGTGCCTAGTAAACACTGTGAATGAAGAACTGGAGCAACCATACTTTGATAAGAGTAAGGTAAATAAGGGCCCAGACTCCTTGGGTATAAAGATCTGGGCCATCTTACTAGACATCTTGAAGCACAGACCATGTATGAGTGAAAAAAGTTCCAAGACCAGCTGCAACAGCAGAGACTGAATCACTGCTTGTTTGCTTGGTTTGATAACTAACCCTCCTTAAAGTGTTGTTTAGGTGATTTCAAATGGTTGCCTTCTGAAGGACTGGGTTTGTATCTCCCTCAAAGAAGGAATGTCTGGTTTTCACTCCAGGTGCGGGTAGCATAAGAGGGTATCATAAGAGCTTCTCTGGATGGTTCAAGGTATATACTGTAGCAGGTCCAGTTTCCTTTTTTGTTTTTTAAAGATTGGCACCTGAACTAACATCTGTTGTCAATCTTCTTTTTTCTTCTTCTTCTTCTCCCCAAAGCCCCCAAGTACAACATAGCTGTATATTCTAGTTGTGAGTGCCTCTGGTTGTGCTATGTGGGATGCCAGCTCAACATGCCTTGATGAGCGGTGCCATGCTCACCCCCAAGATCCAAGCTGACAAAACCCTCAGCTGCCAAAGCGGGGCTCATGAACTTAACCACTCGGCCACAGGGCTGACCCCCAGGTCCAGTTTCTATAGGTTCCCAGATCTACTCAGACCAACCCGCTCCCTGGATCTTGGCTTCCCCTCCAGAGTTTCCCAAAACAGGAATGATGTAGCATCAAGTCACAAACCACTGCATTCACCTCATTTTCTTAACATGGATTATTTCAGCCTTCCCCAGGATCGTGGATTATCCAGCAACTCCTCCATCACAAGGTTCTCAGTGGAAGCTTCAATAGCTCCCGTATCCAGGTCTAGCAGAACAGACCCACGGTAACTCTGTCCTCCCCAGCACCTGCCTAAAAGCACCAAGTAACACAACCTGGACGTGGAGGAAGTTAACACCCTACAGGGAAAAATTTACCAGTGAGAAACAAGAGGCGGAAGGAACCTGCCGACTAACCACTCCATCATTCTCCCTTGTGACAACAGTGGTCCCATTCATTCACTCTGGATTTGAATCGTGTGACTAATTAACTACCTGGGTGTTCATGTCTGAATGTGACCGATTTGGTAGTACACAACCTAATTTTGGCTTTCTCTCCTATTCTGCCTCGTTTTTCTTTTCCCGCCTCTTACCTCGCAATTGTAACTCACAGTAAAGCATTAACAAGTAAAAGCATTGTCTCAGTCTGTTTTCTGGGCAACCCAGACTCAGAAACTCTGCTCACAAAGTCCTCTGACATCTATACCAAAACCCCTGTGGCCAGAAGAGGTAAATGCTGAACATCACTAAAAGCATTCATGAAATATTTTATCCTGTGTTTGTTTCTCAAACAACACTGAGATCTATCTAAGGATGGAAATCATGGAGAGTCTTCAAACACCTTTTTAAAGGGTCTAATTGAACTTATTTTTCAGCAAAGGAAAAAAAATATTTCCAAATATTACAAAATAATGTGCAGACATGGGAGTTTTTGGCGGGTGTGTTTGTCAGGGATTAAAGCGTTAGCAGGTGAAAAGAAGAAAAGTAGATAGGTATTAACAATACCATAGTAAACACCATTTCATTAAGCCTCATGGAGACGAGAATGATAGGACTTTCACTTTGAAATATTTAAACAACATGTGAGGAAAATGAAACTGAAAGAAAAGGAACAAGAAAAGTACATACTTCTAAAAAGTTTTGACAGACCATTGTCAGATCCATAAAGTGAGAAAGATAGAGAGAAGGAAAGATATAGCCTAATGACACACATCAAAAAATCTAGAACAGATTTTTGTAAATAATATATAAAACTTGTTTAACAATTCATTAGCTAGTTTTTTCCCCTCACACCTAGTTTTCTAGATCCTCACTTTTTTACCATAGAGTTGATAAGTTTGGCTATTTCGATTCTGTCCTGCCAATCAATGGACTTGCTTTATAGTCTCTCTTCTCAACGCTAACATTTCTTGCATTTATTCTTAACACTTAAAAGCAATCTGCCAATCAGTTTAAATATGTCTTTGTTAAGACCTCAGTACTTTGACAAATACGATATTTTATAAACCTTGGTTAAACAAAGGAGAAACATGAAGCCAAGAGAGTTTGGTTACCATCTCAAACACAACCACACAGCGATCAACGGTCTGCTGACAAGTCCTGTTTGACCGGCTACAGTTAAGCCACCGAGTACACGCCACATGCCTTTCCCAAGTTGGTCACTCAACCCACAGGCTGTTATTTATTCTCAGTTCTAAATATAAGATGTTGTATTCTTCTTCTCCAAATCAACATCCCGTATCACAATAAGAACTTCAAACATCGACCTTGATACCAGACAGTCACTGCCCTGGACTGTCGTTAATTGCAGAGAATTGGATTAGAAAAAATAATGGCATATAGCCCAAGAATTAATGCATTAGAAGTAGCATCTTCAACATAACAAATTTTTGTAGGAATAATACAAAAGCTAATATTTTTAAAAGAAAATGTGCTTGTACTTTTTATTAGTATTACTAGCAAAAGAATTAGGCAATATGTTTATTGGCTCTCAATCAACATCAACTATAAATGTTAAGATTTTAAATGTGGCTTTAGTTGTTTATTCATCAATTCCTCAGATATTTAAGTACCTTCTATGTGCCAGGAATTATGCTTGGTGCTGAGGATATAACGGCAAGGGAAACAGCCTTGTTGCTTCCACTCTTGGAAGCTGCAGTCTGGAGGGTTCTATCAGGGGTAAACTGCTACAGAAGAACCACTGTGACAGCAATTTTCATAACTATTATGAACTTGAGACTGTGACTTAATGCCTTCTGAGAAAATTATAACCATTTTAGAATGTTTCTACAGTTAGGACAATGTTATTTAGCAGTCACAACAAGACAATGAGTCAGCAGAAGTTGTAAGAGGTCGGCGGTCCCAAATGCACTGCTGAATCCCTGCGTAATGGAACACTGTGTAGCGTAACTGGGGACAGGGTCTAAATGACCAAAACAGGGTGTCATCTGTGGACTACTGAGCATTTGTCCTACGGCCAACTGGATAGTTTCAACTGCTTTTAAGACTTGTATGTGCTCAGGATGTAATATTAATTGAGAAACGTGAGGGAAGTTAATACATCACCTCCTAAAGAATTGGAGGTAATGAAGGAAAAATATTAAGATCTATTAGGCAAAATAAACATTTTTGTTCCTTAATATCCTAAACATTTTCATCTGGCAATGTTTCAAAAGAAAGTGAAATAAGAGATTTGGCTCTGATAGGATTTACATCTATTAAAATGTATCTAATTCTTTTGTCTTTGATTGACAAGGATTGAGCTTCCCTATGGTAACCACCAATCCAATTTCTACTTTTATATTGTTCTCATAGGTTTATATCTTTCCATAGTTTATAATTTTATTGCTTTGTCAGCTTTCTTCTTCTTTAGAATTAATATTTTATAATTCTACTCGTTTAAAGAATTGCATTGGCTTTTGGTTTTATTTTTCTTTGAGTATTAGGATCATACTGAATCATTATCAACTGGACTTCTCAGTTGTTTTATCTCATGTTTAGCTTTTTTATTTGGTAAGTTTATTATTGTAATTACTTTTAATGCTTTCTGATTTCTTAATTCAGTTATAACATGTTTTTGTTCTGAATTTTTCCAGTGTTAAATAATAACTTATTCTTATATTAAATAAGAATGAAGCAGTAAGTAAAAGGCCAGGAAATAAAAAGATCAAAGAAGTGGACAGGAGAAATATAATCACACACATATATGACTATGTAAATATAGACAATCAATCAGAATTCTCAAGGCAGGAACGTAAACTATTGCCAACTCTCTCTCCATTTCCCACTGGTACTGTTACCAAACCAAAGTGGGTCTGCTCCTGGGAGAGTTAAAATCAGAGGCTCCACCCGAAGGAGTTGTCACACAGAGTAGAGAATATATGCAGCGAACAGGAGACCACACGGGCTGGTTTCCAAAGTCATAACTCCCTGAACAAAGGGAACCAGGTCTTTTGTTTCTGATGGGCATGAATATTTAAAATGGAAGCTTTGTCATCACACGTAGGGGTGGATGTTGGCTGGCTCAGGTGCAGTCTGCAGACATGCTCTCACATACATGCATGTTATGCTCACAAGGCCTAGGATCCTCCCAGAGCAGAGATTACAGTATTCGGATGAAGTAAAGGGCATCTCTTGGTCCTCTCCATGTCTTCTGTGCAGAGGCTGCCCTTGCAGTGGGCTCCATCTTGCTCAGACGGTTGATGTTGGTGTCTCTTCCTAACACAGCTCTGAGAAGCAACCTTGAGGGAGGGTTAAGCACCTTTAAACTAACTTCCGGGTGCTTAGGGAACGCACCGGTGACAGCGCCTCACTGGTTAAGGCTTGCGTCACCTCCACACTTGCCCAGATGTTGTAACTGCCCTTTAACTATCTCCTCGACTCTGGTGTCCTACTACTGGAATCAATTTTATATAACACAGCCAATTATATATTTGCCAATGACAGTTAATTTTGTGGATTTTAAAAATTAAAAGCTATTTCACTCTCTTAAAGAAAAAAAGAAAGAAAAGATGAGCAAGGAAAAAAAGCAAAGGATAAAAGAAGAAAAAATCCTTGAATTCTTCCCACAGTATCCTGGCTATTACTGTGCAGACAAAATCTGACCTCTGCTTAATTGGAACCCGCTCATAAACACATAATCCAACTTAAGGAAAATTGTTTCCCATCTGTCAAAAGGGCCCTGTCTTGTTGCATAAATGTGATTGGTTTTAAAAATAGTGTTGGCAATCTTGTTTCAACTCAATTCCATCCCTTCAGAATCAGACATCATTTCTCAAGCAGATAATAATTTTTGTTACTTTGGTTATATTTTCAGTTCCATATTTTATCTGGTAAGTTGAGTATTTTGATGTGGTTTTGGAGGTGGTTTAAGACAAACAAAAATAAAACAATTAAAACAGTGGATTAATTTACCTAACTACTCTTACACATTCCAAATTCAGTCAAGATTTTTTTTACAAGAAATTTATGTCTAAAGAATGCCCACGCAAAAGAGTTACAATTAACTTCTTTAATTCAACTAAATGGTGCCAGTTGATTCATGAGTTAATATAACTTCTTCACTGTGCATAAAACTATTGTTGAAAGTTGAGTTGATTTTAGTAGCAACTAGATTCAAGAACTAGAGAAGAAAATGAATTATTATATCGAACTAAGGGAACACATATATAGTTATTCAACATTAGTTATCTAAAATGATGGGAAAATATCTTTGTCAATGACAATGAAGATGTTCAATGAAGAGAGAATAATTCCAAAGGGAGAGTAAGTCAAAACTCAGCCTTTGAGTTAAAAAAAAGTTTCCTTGAATGTATTTTCTCAAATACATGTCTCAAATGTTTCATAAGTAAAATGTGGCTAAAATGCAAAACTCCTTTATAAATAAATTCTTAAAGACAGTTAATTTTCCTGAGTTACTGCTCGTTTTATCTTTTGATATAAGTTAATGACTAAAATAGAACACACTTCAACTACTGATTAAAGAACAGAGCAGAGATTGTGTTGCAACCCAATTGGCAAAAGATGGCATTTCAGTCTAACCAACTTAATTGTTTGTTAGAAAAAAACAATAGTAGAGAACAATGACAACATTCTTTACAAGAATATGAGATTCAGCAGTCGCCAGACCATAATAACACATAATTACTTGCTACAGGAAGAACCAGAAAAGTGTGTCCTATTCTCAAGAGAAAAGACAATAAGTGAGCTCCACCTCATGATAACCCACATTTTGGAATGAGCAGAAGAATTTACAATAGCTATTGTAGATATGATCAAACAAATAAAGAAAATTATGCTTCACCAGATGAAAATATAGGAAATCAGAGCAGAGAAATAGCTTTTTAAAAAACTTACTGGAAATTCCAGAAGGAATGCATATGATATTTAAAACAAAAAACAATTCACTAGAAGCAATCCATGAACTTGAAGATAGATCCATATAAATTATGCAATTTGAAGAAAAGGGAGATAAAAAGGTTGAAAAGATACGTAGCCTATTGAAATGGCTACAATACTTGCAATAGGTCTCTCAGAAGGAGAAGAGAATGAGAATGGGATGGAAAATTACTTTTTTAAATGTATGAGAACATATTGAATTCGGTGAAAAACATAAACACACAGATTCAACAAGCTAAGTAAACCCCCAGCTCAGTAAAGTCCAGGAAGGGTAGAGTGAAGAAACTCATGCCCAGGCACGTTACGGTCAAACTGCTGACAATGAAAGATAAAGAGAACTTATTAAAAGCATCCTGAGAAAATAACACATTACATAAAGCAAGGAACAATGTGAAATCCCTAACTTTGCCCCAGAAAATCTGGAGCCTAGAAGACAATAGAACAAGATCTGTAAAGCACTCAGGGGAAAAAAACAAACAAATAGCCTGTCAACCAAGAATTCTGATTTATCTTGTGGTCTATGAGCTCAATTCATGTGAGGCTCCTCTGGGATAATGCATTTATACTTATACATATTGTGTGTGTGTGTGTGTGTGTGTGTGTGTGTGTGTGTATTCTTGGCATTAACGATGATTTATGAAAAAGATCCCTGCCCTCAAAAACCTTACAGTTTAGGTGAGGAGAGCATGGATCATGTAGTAACATAAATAACTGAATGCCCAGGACAGAGCTATCTCCACCAGAACCAACCTACTCTGAGGAAGAAGAAGCCAGTAGAAAAGTCATCCGTGCAAAGGGAAGCCAAGTGTACCCATGGGGAACACTTCTATGAAGCTGAAACAGCCACAGGTCCTCTCACTTTGCTCAGAGACATAACACAAGTTGTGAAGTATCTGGAGGGAAGTGGATCAGCTCGAACTCTGGGAGAGAGAGAGAGAAATGTCTTTAACGCTTTTTGAGATTAAGCAGGCTGTATCTGAAGTGAGGGGTGGGGAAGGAGAATAAGAAGAATCTGTGGGAAAGAGAGAGAGCTAGGTAGGGAGAAGGGGCTGCCTTTATATTACATCTTGAGACATTTTTACACAAAAGGAGTTTCTTTGGTCTGCTAGAGTCAACATGGTTTGACAAGTTTTCTTAGGTCTTCTCTTTAGCGGATAACTCCCTAGCCCAGCGCTTCAGCTCTAGGCTCTCCTTTGCTGCCCTGTGGGCTCTGCCACCTCACTGTCTATACCAACCAAAGCCACAGTCTGAGCCCGGCCTGGGGTACCGGCGTATACCTGCTCCACCTGAAGAGGAAATTTTTTTCTCATCCCATGAGCCCATCCTCCCATCACATGGCCTCAAGCAGAACAACATTCAAGTCATTAGACAGGACCTAATGAATGTCAAGTGAGTTATTAAATAAAATTTAATAGAAGATATATATCCCTGGAGTTTTAGTTGTATGAAGACTCTTTCGAGTTCTATTTAATTACCTCTGGGTTTTGAATCATTTAAAAGTGATTTGTTTTGAACAGTGGCATAATCACATGTTACAAAAAGGTTAGTCCGACTTCCGGTGGCTAGCTCAGCTGATCTTGTGAGTGACAGAAACATTCAATTTGCTACTTTGCTAATGAGTGTACTTAAAATTTTGTATATACTACCAGTGCAAGCAAATTACTCCCACCGAATGTTTATTGAAACTGCACCTGTCACTTTGGGTGGAACTGGTAACGGTCTGTAATAATAAAAATGTGTGTATACACACACACACTAGTGGTCTAGCAGCTTAGATTTGGCGCTGTCACTGCCATTGCCTGGGTTTGGTCCCCATCAAGGAGCCATACCACCCGTCTGCTGCTTGTCAAACTGTGGTGGCTGCTGTTGCTGTGATGCTGAAAGCTGCGGCACCGGAATTCCAAATACCAGCAGGGTCACCCATGGTGGACAGGTTTCAGGAGCTTCCAGACTAGACAAACTAGGATGACGGAACTGGCCACCCACTTCCAAAAAACGTGGCCATGAAAACCCTGTGAATAGCAGGGGAGCATTGTCTGATACAGTGCTAGCAGGTGAGAGGATGGTGCAAAAGACCGGGCAGAGTCCACTCTGCTGTCCACGGGAACTCACGCAAAAGCACTGACAGCCAACACACACGTACACACATTCAGCTTTAAAGAAAATATTTTCCTTTAATATATTTAAATTAAACCCAGACTTTATGTCAAAAAAATAGCCATTTGGCGAATTCGTCATGCTCCTGCTTTGTCCCTTGTCCAAGGCTCTTACTACCACCTCACACACTTTGCTCCATCTTCTTTTGCTCCATCTACCATCCCTATCCCCACCTGCTTTTTCCTATCATTTTCCTAGCATTTTAAAGTTTTCAGATCTCTTAAATGAATAAACAAATAAAATGTCCCATAAATTCATCTATCCACTCAAAAGACAAACAAACCACATTTTATATCTACTGTTCACCAAGCACTGAGCCAAGTTCTAGACAAAACAGCAATAAACATGAGTAATACAGTCCTCATGATTTTAGTGACTAATGGGGAAAACTGAAATTAAACAAATATATGCAAAAATAGGAGATAGAAGATACTATGACGATACCTAACATGGTTACCCATGTTTCTTCCATATGCAACCCTTATTTCCCCTCCCTTTATAATCAAATTTCTTGGAAGAAATATCCTTACCCACTGTTCACAATTTTTTTCCTCCAAATTACTCCTCATCTGACTGCAGTGTGACATCTAATAATACCATGAGGTTGGGATTGTTCTTACCAAAGTCTTAAAGAGTCTTTTAGTTGCTCAATCCAATAAACTCAAATAAAGTAAATGATTCAGTCTAGGGGGATGATAATGGAAGATGTCCTAGACTAAGAGAAAATCCTTCTAAATGTAGAAACTGAAATCACCCACCAAGTGTTAAATGAGATGAATGAAAAAAGGCACTGACTTAATCAGGCAAAGTAAACTTTCAAAGCAAGAAAGATAAATCCAGAAAGAAAAAACAATATACTTACAGAAAAATGAGAAACGAACTGCCACTGACTTTCCTCTCAGTGGGTCAGTGCATCTATCTTTCTGGGGACAATGATTTAACCTGGAATTCTATACTAATTGTTGTTTAAATGCGGAAGTAGAATAAAAATATTATTGGGATTCAGAAATCTTCCCCAGTATATAACCTTTCTTCAGAAGTTACTTGGGGATATACATCAATAAAAATGAGAATCAAAACAAAACAAAAACTACACATGTCTGAGGAAATTGTAAATACAAACCGAAAAAACGTTAAGGGAAATCCCAAGACTTTTATGCTGTGAGGTAGGAAGAAGACACGACTAATAAAAGGGAGATGGAAAATTTGGGGAGTATGACTTCCAAGGTAAAGGGGAATTTTATAAAATAAAGACATGGTGAAACGTTTAAGTTATGGTAATGGTACAAGTTAAAAGAAGTGCAAAGAGGGAGAAAAAGTCAACTAAAAACAGAGAAAAAGACACTTTGTTGAAGACAGTGGAACCACAGATGGAAGAAGCTTGAGTCACTGAACCATCTGACCAGGTAAAACTACTTTCAATTTTCATGTCAGTAAGCAACAAACTCTTATAAGTCTCTGAGATCTGGATATTATCTGTTACAGTAGCTCAGATTTCTTTAACTAATGTACCTTCCTTGCTCCATGGAATGCTTTTTTGGCCTAACTTTCACCTTATCTGATATTGTAACCCCCGTTTCTTTTTTTCTTTGTTTATTGCTTTTTCTTCTCACTCTCTCCCTTTTTCTCCTTCTCTTCTCTCCTCCTCCTCTTCTTCCTCTTTCTCATCTTCCTCTTCCTCCTCCTTCTTTGCTATCGAATTTGCCTGCTATGACTTTAATTTCAACTTTTAAAACACTTTGTTTTAGATTTATCTATTTTGCTTAAGAAAGAAGTAGGTTTCTGTATTCTAATCCAATCTAAAACTCTTTATTTTAATAGATAAATTTAGACCATTTACATCTATTGGTATGATAGCTCTTTTGTTCTTATTTCCTTCATATTATTTATTTATTTCTAATTGGAAATCTTTATTATGTGATGTGTTTTCTGCATTTACCTCTTCTGATTTTTCAGATGCTTTGTCTTTTCATTTTAGGATTACTCTTGTAATGAAAACTTAATCCTTTATCTGTTTCCCTTAATCCTTTATTTTTATAGGTAATATCAATTATTTCCCTACTAAGAGCAATAATAAACTTAACATGTCTCCTCTTCCTCCCCATTCTCTGCTTATTTTTTTCTACCATAATATTTAGAAAATAATATTGTTTTCTTTTGTCTTTATCATTGTATTACCAACAGTTTTGTCAGAAATGTGAGGCCAACCTGATATTTTTCACCATTATAAGTGACTTGATCTTTTTGCCTAACTACCTAAAGTATTACTTGCATCATTTAAATATTTACTTGTCATGCTTTATTTCCAGATTTTTAAAAAATTGTGTTCGATAATATTAGTCTGTACATTTACTTTATCCTTCTTTTTCAAGATTGTAATTATGCATCTGATGGGTTTCTTTTGCTTATCTTTTTAGCTATTATTTTCTTTCTAAAAGTTTTAATATTCCCTACATGCCAGTTTGTTTTGTTCAGTTGTCTTATTTCTCTTCTCAATATTTCTTACTGAAGTTTCCGCAATGTTTGCTCTTTCAAATGCTTCTTCCACTTTCATCATTTCTTTGATTTATTTTGCTTTTTTTCCTAAGTTTTGCCAGTTTACATAGCACTTCCTACTACTGCAATATCATCTCTTTTCTGCTTCTTGCATTTCTGTTTCATGGACTTCTTTTAAGGTGTGATTATTTTGTTAAGGTTTTCTATTTCCTCATCATGACAATATACCTGGTCATAATTTTCATTTGCTTAAAGGAAACATTTTTCCTGTTCAATGTGCTATTAATAACTAATCACGCCCTTCTTTATTTCTTACATTATTTTTGTACCTATACTGTTCTAGGTTATTTTTATTTTCTTACTCATGAATGATCAGTGTTTTCTTGAACCAAGTCTTGGCAAGAGTTTTGTAGGAAGGCCACAAGATACCAAACCAAGGGGGATATTTCAGACTAATTGTTTCTTAATACAAAGGTGCTCTTTTTCTCTAAGGAAACTGAAGATATCTTGAAAGATAAAAGTTTGCCATGATGATTTTATTATAGTTTCACATCCTCAGCATCTCAAAATCATCTTGTGTCTTGGGGAACCTCTTGTGCCAGCTCAGCTCACTCCAGTTTCCATCTTAGTGTTAGAAAACACACAGCATAGGTTTTGTACTTCATGGTGAGTCCTTCATTTTCAACATGATTTTTGTGCTAGTACTTTCTGAGATGCATTGCTTCTGGCCCCTCTCCGTGCTGTATTTCTTGCCATGGCTTCTTGGCTCGATTTCCTCCTGCACAGCTTCTGCTCAATTTCAGCTCTGTTGGAAGCCCTTACCTCTAATACAAAACCAGGGGATTATGTTGTCTCCTCATTTTGCTGAATGGGGAGTTGCGATAGCTTTTGTATTTGAGTAACTTCCAGGAGGAGAAGGGACAATTGTCGATTTACATAGTCACATTCCTACTAGAAGTCTAGCTCTACATTTTAAATCAACTCATTTGATTCCTATTTACTGGCTTTTCATTTGTAGAAATTATCTATAAATTTCCTTCAATGGAAGAAAAGTTTCAAATACTCTTGATCACTAAGCCAAAACAATGGCAAACATGCTCCCTTTCTCCCATCCTCCCATTTGAGCTAAATGATTATTTGGGGTTAAATCCATAGTCAGTGTCCGCATAGATTTTATTTGGTGATAGTAAAACAAGTAAGTCATATGAATATTTCTTGTAATTTTTAATGTTTTCATGGATTGTCTCACTCTTTTTTTGCCTGTTTACTTAGTAAACTATGCAGCCATCACCAATACACTCCCCAACTTTCACTGTGATGCTCTTCTATGTACATAGATGTGTAGATTTCATTTTTTTTCATGAAGTTATCCATCCTGGATCGCTCTCTCTTTCTGCTCCAGTGCCGTTTATATGAACTCTAGGCCTATTCCATAGCTTTCATTCTAGGATTTCACTTCACTCCCAGTCTTGGAATTCTCTGGGTTGTCTTCTCTTTGAATTTCCACATATTCAAAAGTTAGTTTGAATTAGTTACATTCAACTTTTTTTTATTAGTTGTGTATGTACTCCCCAGAATCTTTGTTATATGAGTGATCATTTTAAGAACATGCATGTCTAAAAACTATTTAATTCTACTTTGATTAAAACATTGGCCATTGTAGCTGGCAGAATTCTAAGATGTCTCCCCAGATTCCTGCCCTGGTGTCCACTCTCTATGTCATTCTCTGCTCCTGCATGTGAGAGAGGTTTGCAAATATTACAGGGTGTCACCCCAAGGTTAGGTTGCATTGCATGAAAGAAGTGGTTTTGCAGACATTTTAAGGCCCCTAGTCAGTTGGCTTTGAGTTAATCAAAAAGGCTATCATCCTGTATGGAATTCACCTATTTGAGTGAGCCAGTTCAAAGAGATCTGAGAGCTCTGAAAAGAGAGGCAGGGCCTCCTGCTGGCCCTGAAGAAGCAAACCGTTCTGTTGTAGAGAGGCCACAAGGCAGAAGACAGCGAGCGGCCTCCAGGAACAGAGAACAGTGTTGTTGACAATCAAAGTGAGGACCTTGAGCCAGCCCTGATGGCCTAGTGGTTAAAGTTTGTCATTCTCACCGCTTCAGCGGCCCGGGTTCACTTCTCGGTCATGGAAACACACCACCCATCCGTCAGTGGTCACGCTGTGGCAGCAGCTCACGCAGAAGAACTAGAAGGGCTTACAACCAGGATATACAAGCATGCAAGGGGTTTTGGGTAGGGAAAAAAAGAGAGAGAGAAGATTGGCAACAGATGTTACCTCAGGACAAATCCTTCTTTGCAGAAAAAAAGAAAAAGAAAAAGAAAAAGTCCTACAACCACAAGGACTGAATTCTGCCAACAACCCATGAAGTTTGAAGAGGACCCTGAGTCTCAGACGAGATCACAGCCCTGGCTGACACTTTACTTCAGCCTCGTGAGACCAGGAGGAGAGAAGACATGACAGACTTCAGATCTGCAAAACGCAATGTTGCTTAAAGCCACTAAGTTGCGGTGATCGGTTATGAAGCAATAGAAAACTAACCTAGCCAGGCTTAGGATTCTAGATTGAAAATTATTTGCTCTCAGATTTTGTGAAGTATTGCCCCTGTTTTGACAAGATTATGGTATCGCAGTCAATAAGTGTGATGCAATTCTGAATTCTGATATTTTTCTATGTGAGCAGTTTTTCCCCCAACTCTGGAAGATGTTAGAGCATTTTATTTAAACTCAGTCATCTACAATACCATAATTATGTATCTTAAAGAGAGTATTTGTTCAATGACAATGCTGGTCGTTTGATGGAGTTTTTGTTCAGAAGCACGCCCTCCGTGCTAAGAAATTTTCTTCTTCTTCCCCTTCCCCCCCCTTCTCTTTCTGCTTCTTCTCCTTCTAATCTCCTCTTATTCCTCCTCCTCTTGCTTCTTCTTCTTCTCTCTCTCATCTTACCTTCCCCCTCCTTGGTGTACCATTTCCTTTACAATTTAGATGTTAAAACTTCACAGCTGTTTCTCTCATTTCCTTATCTTTTCTTTTATATTTTTCATCTCTTTGCATTCTGGTTCTACTTTCTCTGAGATATCTTCGCTTTGTTTTCTAACGTTTTGACTGATTTTTAAAAATGTCTTGTATTTGAATTTTAATTAGTTTTACCTTATTCTTTTCCTACTCTTCCTTTATAGCATCTAATTCTTTAAACAGGTAGTATGTCCTCTTTCTGAGGATATCAATGATAATTTTTGTAAGTCTTCTCCTGCTCTCTGCCTTGTCTTTGTTTTTTCCAAATTTCTTTTTGGTTTTCATTTTTTGTTTTTTAACTATTAAAGGCTTTCTTCAATGAGGGATGACCCTTGACCCTTCATTTATGTTTAATGGTAAAACACTAAAATGTTCATGAAAGTTTCTGTACTTGAGCAGAGCCTTCCAGGGGTGGGCTTTCCTACAGGATGATGAACCAAGGACAGGCTTTCTGTTGGCAGCTCACTGTCCATCACTACCTATAGATCGTTTCTCTTGTTCTGGTCAGTTTTCCAGAAAAGAATCCTCTTACGGCCAGCTACTCTTGGCTGCCATATTCTATGAAACAAGTAGGTATAGGGGCTACACGGTCTCGCCTTTTATGTGGAATTTTCAGTATGGCACCTTTGCATTTAACCACGCCTATTGTCTGTGGAGGCAGAATCTCTTTGATTTGGTTGCTCCCAAGAGCAAGCCGTCGTCATTTGCTTGGGAGGGGGAAGAATTGCCTGAACTGTTAGTGAGAGAAGGGAATCTAGAGGTACAACTAATTCTTAACCAGACTTCCAATCAATCATCCTATTTGAAAACCTCTCTGAGTCAGATCTTCAGAGTTTCCCGATGCCTTCAATCTGTGGAGCTTGTAGTGAACCCAGAGAGGTGAATTTATGTGCCTCTTAGAATCTGCACTCATCTGTCGTCTCTCCATGTCCTAATTCAGATGTGACTTGCCCATCTGCTTTTTGGCTTACAAAATTTGTGGATACCTGTCAACAATTGCCACCTCTAAGCCTATTATTTTTGTTGAGATTATGATATAATATCTGTACTATAACCTTTATAACTTCAAATGCTTTATGCATCCATTTTATTTTAGTCAGTGTTATTTATATTACGCTGTCTTTACCTAACCAAAGATAGAAAATAAACTCTCAATTTTCTAACAGAAATATTTTATCTAAAATATGGTTGAAGAAAATACATTTCAATCAAAATAATTTTCAAGTGCTATTGACAGTAACTTCTTGGTAAAATTAAACAAATTGAAATTGAAAATTCATAAATTTTCCTGGAAAAATAATGACTTCAGCCAATATTAATATGAAAGTTTAATTAAATTAGAATGGACCATTCTTTCTGTAATTTTGTTTTGTCTCACAATAACGAGGTATGTACTTCTTTCTTATTATAAGTCCAATTATTCAGAGAGATCAGGCTTAAGATGTTAAAATTTCACTTATAAAGATACATTTCCTTTCTGACATAAAGAAGACTGAAATTCTACCCTTATTCATGCACTTTTATTTAAAAAAGTGAAACTTTTGTACGTCTGATTCTTGGTATTCTGCTTGGCCAAGTATGTTTGGATTATCTGTATTTGGGGAAAGATGTTTTTGGCAAGAATTCTCCATCCTTCAAACAATTTCACTTTAATTATGGCATACCTATGTAACTGAACTGCACATGCTTTTTTGATATCATATAAGATATTTATAGAAGATTTTCGTTGTTGAATGAATGGGTAATTGAATGATTAATATGATTAAAGACACAAAATTTCATCACTGAATTCTACATAAAGGCTTTTATATTGCAAAAGTGCATTCAATTCTTTGAGGGTAATTTTTATCCTCATGACTTTATTTTCTTATATTTTATGTTTATTAAACACCATTCTTTTTAACTTATGTATCCTCAATATATAAACAAATATTTTACATCATCAAACATGCTGGGGGAATACGAAAAGAGGGATTTCTAACAGATAAATAGGACTATTGATAATAAAACTATCTCTTATTGAAGGGCTAATGTATTTCAAAGAGAACATCACATATTTTACATTTATTATTAATACTTGGAAATTGACAAAGTGGACAATGAGCACGTGCTGCCATCAGATATAAACTTAATGGCAAAAGATTATAGGAATGTTTGAAAAATAAAAGCAGAAAGAATGGTTAGGAGAGAAAAATTTTGAAAATTTCAAGTGAAGCATGATGTGAGCATGGGCTTTGTTATTTTCCTCTCTCTCTATTTTTTAAAAAATTCTCATTTGGCTTCTGTCTTAGTCTAAGAAACAAAATCTTTTTACAAAACCACCAAGAAAATTCTCTCATTGATATTTTTAGCTGAATCAAAAACAGGAAATACCACTTTGTGGGAAAGTCTCCTGCCCAAAGAACATAGATTTTTGAGGAATTCTGTAGATGTAGAAACTCTGGAGGATCTAGCCCATCCCATTTTTGTGTTTATACAAACTTGATCCAATGTTGCAATGATGAAGAATTTCCATCATAATCATCAGCCATTAGGAACTGTGTTATTGATTAATCTTCAGTAAAAGATTGTATGATGGAAATAGCACTCTGAATAAAATCAAATGGATGCTTCAAGGATTTGAACCTACATGTGTAGATATGGGCCTCCATTTGTAGTCTTGTCATAGGCTCTAAAAACGTTAGGGGTAGTCCTTCTCAAATTCTTTGTGCACACAGCCCAACCTAACATCTTCTTCTAAATCTACTTTGCTTCACAAATTTCCTGACTTGCTATATGACACAACACTCTACCCGATTACTTAGGCCAGAAACCTAAGTGTCGCTCTAATTCTTCTTCAACTTAACGTCCATTCACCAAGGTTTTATTTATTTTTTGGTCCATTTCTTAAATGTCTTTTGAATTGAGCCCCCCCACTCAGAGATCTTTCCTGGCCAGCCTCTGCAAAGCAGCCTCTCCCACCCTTCCATCCAGTAACATCTTGTCTTTATCAAATTTCTTTCTGTACTTATTAGTTTAGAAATTATTATATTTATGCTTTTAGGTATCCGTGATTAATCTCCACCCATTCACTCGAGTGTGGACTCCAAGCAGGTTCGTCTAACCCATCACTGGACTTGGGGGGTCTAGACTAGTATCTGGCAAATGATAGCCACTCAATAAATAGCTTCTCAAATTAAGGAATGAATTTTGTGTGTCCACATAGAATATTGTCATAACTTTTACAGATGCGTTTAGAATATTCTTTCACTGACTGTTCAGAGACACATTCTCTTAAATAACTGAATTTTCTTAGCTGCAATAATGATTAATGATTCACCGTGCTAGCAAACTTAGGGTGATGAAAGCTGTTTAATCCTCGAAGAATTCTCTCCTCTTCTGACAATCCTTTGGACTTACTTCATTCTTGAAAAACCACCCATTTTTTAATAACATACGATCATTATTTTCCTTAACAGGCTTTAATTTTTTCAAGTCTATTTCATTATAAAAGATGATTTTTTATTAATGATCAGAAATAATTAAACTATGAGGTCTGCAAAAATGGTGTTCTTTAACCTCACACATGGTTTTCAAAATTATTTGATCCACATGATCAAAGTTTTCTCATTTGTGTATTTTAAACCTGGTGTTTCTTGACATTGGTAAAATAAACATATTAGGTCAAAGAGAGTGCAAGTTACTCATATAAAACACAATCTGGAAATGATATACTGATTAATGCATGCGGTTGTAGACATGTGTGTTATAAGTGTTTCTCCAATTAGATTCTTTGTCATAAGTCAGGGTCTCAACATTTCCAGTGGAATTCCATTACATTTTTTCATTTTTCTCTTTCCCATAGGGAGAATACAGGCTTTTTTCTCAATTCCTTGCTTTGGCTGTATTATTTTAGTCTATGGAACAGATGGCTTTCAAATTATTGAGCTTGCTCTCGAGAGAAGTCTTTGGAAATGCAAACTTAGTCAAGAAAATCTTTAAGCAATTTTTCACATGGTTTTCATAGAATTAGTCCATGGGACCTACTTTTGAAAATAGATAACATGATTCACAATTAAGACAGCATAAATCCAACTTCATCTATATTTTCCTTAATGAGTAAAATACACTAAAGGCAGCTAAAAAGATTTAACTGTACTAATGGTAGATCAGTGAATATAATCAACACTTTAAAATGAATTTAACTCAATTCAGGGATGCACAGGAAAGAAACTGATTTTAATTCTCATCAACAAGTCTTTCATTTTCTCTTAGCTTCATTACAAATTGCTTTTCGTCTTTAGAAATGAATTTGTCATACCCTGATCTGAATTCTGAAGAAGTGTCCCTGCTCCAACACTTAACTCTCTTCTGGCCATTCCCCTCAGTATGCACCAGTTACCTTTCTAAAACTTAGGCTTCTTTGTGTAATCGTCCTGATCAAAAACCTCAGAGGCCCTGGACTCCAATGATGGCACCCACAGCCTTCACCGTTGGAGCCCAATGTGAGGGATGCAGCTCCTGGCAAAACCTTTGTGTGATCTTTGAAGCCTAGCCATAGGCAATTAGAAAGACTTTTCCTGGCAGGCCTTATGGGGGAGGCTGCCCTCCCCATGCCAGACTTGGTGCACAGCCAACGCATTGCAGACTTTGAAGGGTGAAGGCTGTTGCAGTCAAGGACTCAGGCCCCTCTGGCCGGTCATTCTCTTCACGTATCTGTTTGCCTAGTCCAGATGTTTTCATTCCTAGAGTCTTTATCTGAGGCCTTGGGCAGAGGCCTTCTTCAGGCTTCTCCACCAAAGCCTCCTCATGGGCGTGGATGAGAGGGGAACCCCTTAAAGACACTTTTCCTTTCTCTCACTCAGTACCCCAGGGTCCATAAAACTGCCAGAACCTTTTATTTAGGGCTTCCTCAACAGCGAGACAAAACCATTGTCTTAATGACATTATAATTTATAGTGAATTTATAATTTGCTATGGCATCTTGCTAACCATTTATTGTTTGAAATCTTGCTATTTTAGTTACATCAATGTGCTAGTGTGAGAGGGAGGTAGCAGTGTTGAGCATACATACGATGTGTGAAACAGGACCAGAGCTCAGGTTACCGATCTGAAAAATCGGGAACCCCACGTATTACCACATGACATGAATGGGAAAGAAATGAAGATGTCAAGGAACACCATATTATGTAGGATATAGGGCTATTATGATGTATCCTTTGTATTCTTAGTCTATGTCTGGACCAGCAGAGTTTCCAGAGATTTCTTCCTCCTTTTGGAGATTTACGTTCAGTCTTTAAGCTTTGCTCCTCTATGAAAATGTATCTGGTTCCATTAAGAAATTCCCTGAGAATTGCATCTTAACATTACAAAATTTACTGCCTATCCATCTTCTTGTTCATCCTTATGTTCCAATCTCGTTTCCCACATAAATACTCAGAGATGGCTCAGGAATAAAACAATAAACAGTTATTTTGTTGGTGAAAGTTCCCTTTAAAAAATTCCCTTCCTGTAGTAGGATCCTACTGCTTTAAGGAAGAACTGTTAAAGGACGAGAAGCTTTGCCTCACAAACCCTAAAAAGCCAAGGAACGAGGAAAACGGCACTTCATTGTAAGTATGTGACATAGTACCTACACAATAAAACACAATCTTTCTGTTTTAGGAGAAGTAGAAAAGAAATGGGAGGAACTTTAACAATTGTTCAAGAAATATCTGTGTTTGTCCTCTTACTGTTGAAGCCTATGCACACTGCCATTTTCCCTGCCTGTGAATCTTACCATATTAAAAGACAACTCACCATATAGTCAAGACCACCAGTCTTTAAGACGTGAAAGTTATCTCATAAAAACAATGACCAGGAGAACACGAAAGAAGTGGACCCAAGTTATAGTAGGAGAGATTTAGACTAGCTATAATAATTTTGTTTCTTTTCTTCCCTTAAGAGGTCCTGTTAATATGGGGACACTGTGGAATGCAATCCTTACAAAAGCCAATGCATCTAGGATACCTTTCCATCTATCTGGGATGGTATAGATATATGGTCCTACCCAAAAGCAAGATAGATAGCTAGATGACTTCTTATCACTCCAGTCAGTCCAAGTCATTTTTAAAAACTTAGTAGCTGTTAATTTAGTCATTCCTTGAAAAACAACAGAGTTTTATCAGAGTTTTGTTAAGATATCTAACCAGTGAAACATGGTATGAAACGAGGGCAATGTTTTCTTCTATTTTCTCTACGATTTGATAAAATGCCCATGTCCTCTATTTAGCTGACTTTCTTATGTAGCTGGAAGAATTATACAAATGTCAAGCAAACACAAGTGAGATTGTGTCTATGATTAATATTCTATGGAGAAGTAGGCTTTACTGTTGCTGCTTTAAATGTTAGATATTTTTCAATTTAATATGTAACCTTTTCTTTCTCATTTTCTTATTATGGTCTACTAGTTCTCCTATTTGTTATTTATGAACATGGACTTTGCTCAAACATCCTGCACTCAACAGCTCTAACTGTTTTCACTGAAACGCACTTAGAGAACAGGGTAAGTTCACAATGACTCAGTAGGTGACCCAGATGCCATGTATTTGACTTGTGTATTCCAGTCAGAAATCACAGGCTCAGTTCAGCTTTCATTTTAATTCGACAGCTTGTCAAAGTCTCAAGGTACTCCCCTTTCTAAACCAAAATGCCATTTAAGATCCACGGAATAAAAAAGCAAAAATAATGAAAAAAACATCCCATTATGTGAAAGAAAGGGGACAATGATACTGATAATAATTAGTGCCTGAGACCAACATATCAACATAAGTAGGATAATAAAATTTAAAAATGCATGAAAATTTAGACGAATCTTGATTCATTTTCGAATCTGAGGAATGTGTTCGGTACACTCCTTAACCATGCTCCCCAGGTGGAGAAGTGAGGTGAGAATCTAGGCCAGGGCGTGCACCTGTGGGAGGTGGAGGACCCCCCCCCCCCACAGTGGGAGAGTGGGAACAGGGCTTGACAGCTGAGCAGTACACTTCCAGCTGTGAATGTCTGAGCGAGGGCATGGAGTAACCTGTGGGCTTCTGCATCCCCAAATACCCTCTCTCCTGCTTACCTCTATTATTACCTTCATCACCATCAGTTCCCAATACTGAAGTCACTATTGCTCTGCGAGGCAGGTCAGCATGATAATGGACGGCTCATACACTCTAGCAGCCAAAGGCCAGGGTTTGCATGTCACTCACTCACTTTCTACCTGTAAGGAACAGCACAAACCTCATGGAACTGTTGGAATATTTAAGTGAGTTAAAACACCTCCAATATCTAATTTAGCATGAGCAATTGTGAGGTGCAAGATAATTCTAGTCCCCTTCTCCCTGAAGGATCCCAGTGCGTCTTCTTGTTAAGATGAAGTGCCATTTCTTTCCTTTGCAAAATCTTTCCCATTTTATCAATCCAGTCACCTGGGGTGCTTCATATCCTCTATTTTCAGGTCCTTTAATTTCATGCCTGAACTATTTCAATAGTCTCTTACTTGTCTCTCATCTCCAGGTTCTTCTTGCTTCCATCCCTCTTGTTCACTGTTGCCAAACTAATCTCTCTAAAGCTTCTTTCTGACCCTGTCATTCTGCCGCCTTAAAATATTTAAAGAATTTCTAACAGACCCAAGGAACATTCAAAACTGCTTGCCGACACGGCAGGTCAGGCCTCACCCTAATATGAACTAGCTGGCATTTGTTTCTTAGTATCTCTTAAGCTCCAGGTGCTTTGCATGCATTTTCCCTAATCCTTACAACAATATGGCAAGACAGGCATTATTATTCCCATTTTCCAAATAGGAAACGGAGGATCAGGCAGATTTGGGGACGGGGCGGAATTCAGCAGCTAGCAGGTCGGGATGACAGAACTCACATCTGGTGGTGTTTCCCTGTAAAGTCACCAAACACTACCTCCGCAGCCAATGTACCCTCGCCTTATACTGTCTGTACACATATTTTATGTCTCTAAATTATTTGGTTTCCTGTTGGCATCCTCCATGAGACCATGGGCTCCTAGCATGCAGGGACTATGTCTTCTTCTCAGCATCTCTTAGCACCAGCCTGCCACAAAGGGGACTCTCAGGCTTTTTTTCCCACTTAAAACTATGAATTGTACATTTTTTAAGTTACATGCATTATAAATCTTGCTCTTCCTCATGTCGTATTCTGTACTTAGTAATCATTGAAAAATGAATTAGGGTTCAATTCCCAGTGGACTCTCTATGAACCAGTGATTTCCTTACTTCAGGGTAGTATGCAATTGTAGGTTTGGGAAAGAAAGAATGTCATCTGCCTGTGGAAGCACAAATAACTTTTTTGTTTTTTTAAAGATGGGCACCTGAGCTAACAACTGTGGCCAATCTGCCTTTTTTTTTATTTTATTTTATTTACTTATTTATTTTTTAAGGATTGGCACGTGGGCTAAGAACTGTTGCCAATCTTTTTTTTTTTTTTTTTCTGCTTTATTTCCCAACACCACCCCCCTCCCCCCCCCACCCCCGCCCCCGGTACATAGTTGTATATCTTAGTTGCAGGTCCTTCTAGTTGTGGAATGTGGGACGCTGCCTCACTGTGGCCTGATGAGTGGTGCCATGTCCATGCCCAGGATACAAACTGGAGAAACCTGGGGCCGCAGAAGTAGAGCGCGCAAGCTTAACCACTCGGCCCTGGGGCCGGCCCCCACAAATAACATTTAGTACCCAATTATGTCTCTCAATGCCTAATTCTGAGCATACATAGCATGGTCTCCTTCAAAGCTTAATATTTAAATTTCAGTGTATGTGTGCTGTCAACTCTGGGTGGCTAAGAAATGATGAGAGCATTCATTTCTGCGTTTAGGATTTATCTGTCTCTTTATAAAGAACAGCTTCGTATTACAGAGGAAGACAACAAAAAACAAAGTTTAAGCAAATGAATTGAATTAGTCCAGTGACTCTCAAATTTGAAAAGAAGAGAATAGCTCGGTCCAAGGAGATTTTCAGTCTAACCTCCATCAAAGGTAAGCTTGCTTAGGGCTTTAAAAATATGCAATTAAGGTGCCCCCTACACACACACAACAGTGGATTGTTTGAGCAGTTTCTTTGCAGATGCTGAAGTTTTTGCATTTTCCGAGGATATGCATGCTCCTTGCAGTAGAGGATTAGCAGTGAACTCTCACTATTCTTCGCCTTTTAGAAGCATGATGATTAGTGGAATAAGTAAGGCACAGCCGCCCTTGGAAAACCAATTCACACTCTAATGCCAGCTAAGCAAAGAAATGTTGGCATTACCCTAACTCAGAGCAGTTCCCTGGCCTTGCTGACACACTTGATGATAAATAAAGGACGAAGAAACAAATGTAGAAAAAATCAGATGATGACAGAAATAGCCTTACTAGCAGTAAAAGACAGACTTAGTGTTTATTGGGACTTGATAATTCCATTTCAGTCACTGGAGCTTAGATTATTGATTATTTTAAATCAGAAAGCGTGAATGACTAGGGTTAAAGTACCGTGAAGCAATAACGGTTGTTTATCACGATTATAAAAATGATTTTATTTATTTTATTAGGCAAGTTTTCATTCCTTATGAGAGGTAGGACATGTCTGCATTGCTACATAACTGGGTTCGGCTGCTAGCCATCTGACGGAGTTAATTATTACACATCTGTGCCGCGGTCCTTGGAGAGGTTTCAATATCTACAGAATTTAGTTTGAAGAAGCTCTCTCAGGTTCGAGAGAGAGAATGAAACCTTCATGCTTCCTTTATGCAAGAACCATGATCAATTTCTACTATAAACACCATAGCATCTAGCTTTTCATTTACAATGTTTCCATTTTCTCCCTCCAAAAAGAGAGGTAACACTTAAGTGGTTATTTGAAAACTGCAAGCTAAGACGATGGTCTTTTAAGTATATTAATTTACAAAAGTATTTCCTTGTTACCGGTCTCACATTTTGTGGTGGAACAATTTGCCTCTTATTCTTGGTACCAACTCTCAATACAATTGTGAGTGGCGCGCGCGCGCGCATGTGTGTGTGTGTTTGTGTATATGTTTCAACAAGAAAACTATGTTCCTAAATGTAACAAATTATAGTTGCCAATTAAAAAGAAATAAGGAGGGGGCCGGCCCTGTGGCCAAACGGTTAAGTTCGCAAGCTCGCACGCTCTGCTTCAGTGGCCCAGGGTTTCGCTGGTTTGGATCCTGGGCACAGACATGGCACCACTCATCAGGCCACGGTGAGGTGGCATCCCACATAGGACAACCAGAGGCACTCACAACTAGGATATACAACTATATCCTTGGGGGTTTTGGGGAGAAGAAGGAGAAGAAAAAAAAGAATATTGGCAACAGTTGTTAGTTCAGATGCCAATCTAAAAAAAATAAAAGAAAAGAACCAATTTGTTCTAAAAAAAAAGAAAGAAAGAAAGGAAAAAAGAAAATCATTACCAGACAACCCTGGAAAAATAATAGTATCACAGATAACTTAGGGTAACAATATAATTTCTCACTAAATGCAGACGACCTTGAGAGTAAAAGGAAATATTATTAATATTAGATTAAGCTACATGAAAACTGCTACACTTGAATGTCAAAATGGTCAAATATTGACAATTTCATTCTGCTCTCTTACTAGGGGACAAAAGGAGAAAACAAAGATTGCCCTAAGCAAACCGGCACGTGTGTAGACCTTACATTTCCTTCTAGAAACGTTGTAACTCACGGGCGTGGCATAGCTCACACGAGTGTGGGAGGCTTTTGTGCACCACACCAGGTGCACGAGCGTGGGAGGCTTTTGCTATGAACTAATTGCCCACTATGAGCCTGAGAGGTGTCTGTCACCACTGGGCACCCCCTGGCATGACTGTTAATTTATAAATGGCAGATTTGCCCTCATTTCTTGTCATACTTTTACGTGGCACCAGTTCCTGGTTAAAGTAAGTAATCTTTCTTCGCTTTTGGGCTGTGCCTCTTTTTGCATATCTGTTCCTTCCTTTAATACCCCCGTCCTCCTGCCCATACGCTCCCACAATGTATCCTGTACCTGGTTCAGCCTTCAACCATTCTCCATTCAAACTTACATGGCCACTTGCCATAGCAACAGAATAAGTGATTGGCTAGATAATCCATTAAATTAATTTTCACTACAATATTAATAATTCAAATCTAACTTTTTGTTCTATCTGGATGACAAATTTGCATATTGACAGAACTCTTTTAATGGTTGTTTTGGGGGTTTTATTGTTGAGGAAGATTCGCCCTGAGCTAACATCTGTTGCTAACCTCCCTCTTTTTTTTTTTTCCTGAGGAAGATTTGCCCTAGCTAACATCTGTGCCAATCTTCCTCTATTTTGTATGTGGGTCACCACCACAGCATGGCCATGGACAAGTGGTGTACATCTGTACCCAGGAACAGAACCCAGGCTGCCAAAGTGGAGCAGGCTGAACCTAACCAGTGGGTCACAGGGCTGGCCCCCAACAGAACTCTTCAATAGGCTACAGCAAAGCAGTGGTGAGGTCACCAATGCTGAACGCTTTGGTCAGCTGCTAGTGAGGATCTTAGGGTGAAAGCATTTTCTCACTGTCTTCATATCAAATCTTATGGACATCTGACTACCAATACATAATGTCAGGGTTATAATTAGTTGTTATTTCATGTTCTTAATGACGTACCCCAGAGCTCTGTTATACTTCATCCCACCTGATTATACACTCTAAACCCTCATCACACACCAGTGTTTCTTTAATACCATCACAAATATAACTGGTCATAACCATCTAAAATGTTGGGTCACTACGTCTATTTCTCTTTCTACGTCTTATTACGGGTTATAGAAAAACTCACTTCCTAGCGTATCGAATGAGATGATGTGTTAGTTTTTATTGTTGCCGTAACAAAGCACCACAGACGGAGTGCGGCGTAAACAAAGGACATTCATCTCCTCTTGATTCTGGAGGCTGGAAGTCTGAGATCGAGGCGTTGACAGCTTCGATTTTTCTGTGGCTTCTCTCCTTGGCTTGTAGATGGCCGTCTTGTCCCTGTGTCTTTACAGGGTCTTCCCCCTGCGTGTGTCCGTGTCCTGATCTCCTTCACTTATAGGACACCGGTTGTATTGGGTTAGGGCCCCACCATAATGACCTTATTCTAACTTAATTCCCTCTTTAAAGACTCTACCTCCAAATAAACCCACATCCTGAGGTACAGGGGGTTAGGATTTCAATTTCGGGGCGGGTGGATGTGACACAATTCAGCCCATAACACATGGTATCTAGTTTTAACTACCCATTCCAATACACTCCATTTTTGGGTTTGAAAATCTATCAGATTTCATCCCCAAATCTGGTTTTCAGGAACAGACAAACCCTCTCTGAAATATTAATAGGCAGGATTATTTTAAGGCAGAAAGCAGCACCAGCCAATTCTTTGTGATTGTAAATAGACAATGGAACTAAATCATTTAAAAATCTATTTTGACATATAGCCTCAAAAATAGTTTTTCTGTGAAAAATTATTCTAATAAACCAGTATAAATTTTACATATCCCAGGCATTTTCCAGCTGATATTTGACTCAGGGCAAGAAAGACAGCATGGTAGAGTAGAAAAAACTCTTGTGAAAGAGATGGCTAGACTTCAACACTCTCCCTAAGGCAATTGCAGTCATAGCCTGACCTGTAAGACCTAATTTTTACTTTCCTTATCAGTAAAATGAGGATAATTGTTTCTACTTCAATAAGTTGTTTTGAGAATTAAACGAACTGAAATCCTTAGTTTTGCAGACATTCAAATTACGCTGGTCCCCTTCTCTTATCTATTGCATCGAATCTGGGGAATATTCAATTGATCCTTGCATAGTGAAAACCCAAATGGTTTGCAAAGGTACCTCTTTAAAACAAGCTATTACATAGGCCTTGAGAGAATGCAGCTCAGCGTATACAACAATAATATCCTGTAATATAGAGAACATAAATGTATTTTATAGTTTCTCCTCTGAAAAGCACAAAGCATGGCCTGTTTTTATTTTTAAAATCTGAGAGGAGAAAACCCAAGGTCAGAACACACTTTCACACAGATCACCAATAGGGAAGTTAAGCGCAACGCAATTACAATCTGACAAAGTCACCCAGGAGCCACAAATAAAGGCAACGAGCCCACTAGAATGTTCACAATCACACAATTTCTCCTGGAGGCGATGTGAGCAACACTTAAAGAAAGGGTCGTTTCTGCTTATTAACAAATGAACGATTGGCCCTGTATGGGGAGCTGTCCCTGGTGTGCCACATGCTTAACAGGTTCCGTTTCTGAAGAACTGAGGAAGAGTTACCTGCAGAGCAGTGACGGCCACCCGCCCCCGCCTCTGAGGATGGCTATGAAACCCCACACCAGGGAAAAGCGGCAGGAGGCCCTTGAACCTCTCTGCCTTGTGCTGTGTCTCTGCAGAACCTCCCCTGTAACTGCTGCAGAGCTGTACGAGGATGCTGGTCAGAAAAGGACAGCGTCGTTCCAGTTAGAACCTAAAATTTGAGCACAGGATGTTGTCTAGAGAAAACATTGCCAAGGGAGAGATGATGGTTTTCTTATATTTGGCAATTGTCATCCCACACAGTAATGTATGTTTACACACATTTGAAATCTGCCTATTTCAGTTACTTAATGCTTGAAATTACGCATAATATGGCCTAAGTTTTGTCTAAATACGTCGCAGCAGCAAGTCCGCTGCGTGCCTGATGCTGCACGATCCAGCTTGCTGTGGGCTGCTTTTTTGTTTTCTTAGTCTTTTGTTTGGTTTCAGTTTACTGCTGTAAAGACCCTTGGGGATTTCAAAAGAAAAGAGGCTTAGGAGACAAAGAAATATGCTACTGATCTCAATAAGAACTTCTGTAAGTTGATAAAAATGTGTTTGCTCCTTTTAAATGTGTTTTCAAAACAAGGCTTTTGCCTTCAATTCCTACTAAACCAAATAAAAAAAGAAATTCAAGCTTTTTCCTGACAAGATTTGAAAAAATAGCTAGAAAAATATTTTAACTTACTTGTGTGTAAACTTCCTGAAAGGCAGAGGACAGTGTTTTACCTCTGAATTCCTAGAATCTAACGCTGTGCAAAAATAATAAAATTTCAGATCATTTAGTTAGATTTCTATTCCAATACACATAACCTGATCTGCACAGTAAAAGAAGATTTAATAATTGTTGAATTCTTTATCATTACCCAAAAATAGAAAACCATGAAACAACTAGTGCATCAAAATTATGGTTGCATTAGGCAGCATCAGTTGTAAATCGACTAATAAATGATGTAAGCTTGCAAGCTAAAAAAAAAGCACCAGAAAATGTTTCAGTATTCAAATTTAAGATATAATAATGTGTTTTCTATAAAAATGATTGAAAGGCAGTTTTTCTGTTCATGTGTAACAGCACATTATTGAAATAATTTCTTATTGTTCATTCTTTGATTAATCCTACCATCTGGAGAGAAGCAGTTACAAACGTCCTTCATAATTAACAGGGAGCCCAAATAAGGGAAGCATTTGACATTTAAGTACTAAAAACACTTGATTTCTATTGTTGCTTCAGCCACTAGCATAATAAGATTATTGATTACAAAGCACACACAAACAATATTGATAAAGCAAATTCCCAAAGCCTAGAAAACAAAAAAATAATGATTAGAGATTAATTAATACGTTATCTCCTTTGGCATCTTCCTCTTGTTCATTGATTCTGGGGACAACAGCAGCAAATCTTTCGATCCTTTACTTTACCCTTTGGGGCTTTTCTTTATTTTTAATTCTATTTGGTATTCTAGGAGAACACCTAGCAACACATGGATTAGGAACGCATGCTTTCACTACATAAATATTTATTAAAAGCTTACCATGTGCTATCGTAGGCAGCATATGACCGAGCATACACAGAGACGCACACATATTTAATTTATTGTTTTAATTTTGTTTAGAAGTGGCTTAGCACCTACCTGTGTCTGTTTATTTCTTTAGTAACACAACTAGACTATAAATTTCTGTAGAGGAGGAAAAGAATTTTTTATTTTTGGTAACTACTCTTGAGCATATGGTGCTATAATTAATGGTGACTGTCTACGAGAGAATTACAACAAGGAAACAGAAATACCCGAATCCCTTGCTCAGTGATTTCCCCTTTCAATGCGCCTGAAGGAAATACATTCACAGACAATAAGGCAACACACTGTTTATGACTCACGCGGGCTTTGATCTCAAACCATAACAGACCCCATGCAGGGCAGGGCCGGATCCCATGAAGAACCCCCTTCTCTAAGCTGAGTGGGCCTGAAGGGTCAAGGCCCAAAGCAGGGCGCGTGCTTTTCTCTCTGTTTTCATACCAAAACCCAAATGTGACCCCAACATCTTACATCTCTGGGGAGACCTAGGAGCGGCCCCCAGGGGGAAAGACCAAAGCAAAGGGGTGAGTTTTAAATATGGGACCAGCGCTGCCCCTAATTCCTAGGGAGGAGATCCTTTAGGGGGCCTGATGTAGATTTGTCAAGTCCAGGAGGACGAACAGAAAGGAAATGGCAGTTCTCCTTCAAAAGAATTTACTGGGAAACATGAAGAAATCCCATAAGGATCATTCTGATCCCCAGAGATGCACACCACAGCGCCTTCCCTGCACGTACTCTGCCAGGAGCAGGGTGAACCCGCCGGCCGACCCCTTTCCACCAGGGCTCTCCATTGTGGCTGCTGGGGGCCACTTCTTCCTTTAAGACTCTGCTGGATGTGGGCATCCTCCACCAGGCCTGGCACACGAGGTACAGAATAAATGCCCAATTCTTACCAGTAAGTTTTGATGTGAAATCACAGCTGCAGTGACAGATATTTTTATCAGGATTTGGTTGGTTGTAAATAACGTGCACACTATTGAGACAAAAAATGACCTCAATAACCGCAACCATTAGCACAATAGTCAATAATATCCTTAATCTTACCAGCCCGTAACTGCTTACTCTTCTTGAGAGCGCGTGCTCACAAGTCCTGAGTAGAGAGGGCTCCGGAATAGCAAAGGACGGAGAGGAGCCTTGAGGGTCTCCCCTCCAACCCAGCAGCTACGAATTCAAACTAATATGGAGAAGAGAGCATAAACTTAATCAATAAGCTCAACCACTCCACTTTCTGAGAGGTTCCTTATGGATATGATTCTCAGAAATGTGTGCCTCAAGTCTAGCTCTTCTACCCCTCAAGACTTATTGCTTGAGTGTGCTGCAAGAATTAACATTTCCCTGTGTATTGTCTACGCCTGGCTCCATTTTCCTGGTTCAGTTCACTTACCCTGGAAGAATTTGGAAGATTATTCAGAATTTCTTACAGTCTTTTAGGGGAGCTGACTACAACACCCCAAAATATGTCACTTTGGCATGTTGATTATTTTAAATTAAAGTTACTTAAGAAACAGCCTGTGCAAGAAGGGCTCTGACCTCCTTTATCCCCCTGAAAGCAGGAAATAAATCTCCCTTGTGATTTACCTGTACCTCCTGTGCCAGGAGGGGAGGAGGCATCCTTATCAGAGGAGACAGGGCATTTAGGGCCAATGCTGTATAAACAAACCTTGTCACTTCACTAATTTAATACCCCAGGCCCAAACTTCTTTACTTTGTCAATTCTTCACAAATTTATTGTTTCTTAACCTAAAAGGTATAAAATCTGCCTGCTCTGGTCACCTCTTTGAGTCTCATATTTTTATGAACTCCCGTACATACAAAATTAATTTTTTCTTCTGTTAGTCTGCTTTATGCTAATTTAATTATTAGACTAGCCAAAGAAGGGAAGAAGGAAAAAGTTTTCTTCCCCTACATTTTCTAAGCAGGGTGAGTAAATTATGTGATAGTGCTTTTTATAGGGATAAAAAAATGAGAGGCCAGCCCTATGGCTGTGTGGTTAAATTTATACTCTCTGCTTCAGTGGTCCAGAGTTTTGCCTGTTCCATGCTGGGCATGGACCTAGCACCACTCATCAGGCCACGCTGAGGCGGCGTCCCACATAGCACAACCAGAGGACCTACAACTAGAATATACATGTATGTACTGGGGGGCTTTGTGGAAAAGAAAAAAACTTTCTTAAAATAAAAAAATAAAAATAGAAGATTGGCAACAGATGTTAGCTCAGGGTCAATCTTAAAAAAGAAAAAAAAAGAAGTGGCTCCTTTAGAAAAAAAACTTGAGGGCCAAATCTTTCTGTATATAAACAAAACACAATTTAAGTGCCCACCTGAAACTACGCCAGTCACTTATAATTCAACGCTTCCTTTAGTTTCTAACATTTCCCGTTTAAGATTATGAACTAGTTTTAACACAAAAACAATTTTCAACTTTTACTGAAAACTAGGGGACTTTGTTATGAAACATTCCCTTTTAAGCTGTAGGTCTTCTCCAAATGATATTTAATTGATGCTTCTTGAATTGAGATAACACTGTAAGGCCACTAGTCCAGTCACAGATATGACCCTTCCAATCTTGCAGTCAGCACGCAATTGACACTATTTCTGAAGAGAAAGAGGAGGAAAAAAGACAGAGAGAAAGAGGAGAAGGGTGAGTTTACCTAGCATGGGTCAGACGTAAAATAGGCAAGTCATCAGGACAGCCACGCCATGTCATAGGTCGGTCTTTAAGGTGCCACCTTATGCACTGTGCTAACCTGAAAACAAAGAGCCAAAATGAGAGGCAGAGACGTCTTTAATAATTTGGGATCAAAGAACTGCAATTCAGGATACACAGATTCCAGGGGCAACCTAAGTAATGTCCCACTAGGGAGTTAGACGGAGGGGCTTTTAAAGGCAAAAGAGGGAGGTCTGCATTACAAAGAATGTTAATTGGGGTTGGCATTGGCGGCAGAAAGCTAATCTTGGCTAAACATAATTGATTGCTAAGGCTAGCTAGAGGGAGGCCCAGCTCCCTCATTGTGACGAGCTGCAGGTTTCTCAGAATATTTGTGTCTTGGCTGAGTTCAAAAGTTCATGTTCTTCCTGAGGGGGATGTGCCTTAGACCCATTTCCTTCATGGCCACCCAGCTCCATTTTGAAGCCCTTAGACAAAAGTGACGCCATTTTGTTTCATGCTTCACAATTGTCATTCCCAAACCTAAACATCCCCCAGAAGCTGGATTTATAGCAACCACTCTCTAGACCTCGCTTTCTATCTGCTAAGGACGGAATGTTTGTGTCCTCCTCAAATTTATACAGTAAAGCCCTAACCCTCTGTGTGACTGTACTTGGAAATTGTGCTTCTAAAGCAGTAACAGGTTAAATGAGGTCCCGAAGGTGGGGCCCTACTCTGATGAAACAAGTGTCCTTAGAAGAAGAGGAAGAAACACCAGAACTTCCTCCTTTTGTCCTGTGAGGACACAGCAAGAAGGCTGCCACTTGTAAGCTGGGAAGAGAGCTCTCACCAGGAGCAGAACTGGCCAGCCCTTTGATGGTGGAATTCCAGCCTCCAGAACTGCGAGAAACAAATTTCTATTGTTTAAGACACCCAGTCTGTAGTATTTTGTTATGGCAGCCTGAACAGACCAATACATACTACCGCCCCAGCTCTGACATCCCGCTCCAAAATGTTTTCATGTTTTCAACCTTTTTAATACCTCTAATTCTTTTATCACACATCACTTATAAATATATATGTATTCACATATAAATCTATTCATATGTTAAATCTATAATCCAACTGAAAATGAGTTTTGCATATGATGTTAAGTGGAGATTATTTCATCTTTTCACATAGGAATAACTAACTGACCCTGCACCATTTATTAAAATGTTTCTATTTTCACAATTGCTCCACAATGCTAAATTTGTCATAAATAAGGTATGTGTATATGAATGAGTCTAACTCTGGGCTGCTTAATCTGTTTCACTTGCCTGCTTTTCTCTTTTTTTAAAGGGACATGTTTTGGTGAGAAAGATATGCCCTGAGCTAACATCTGTTGCCAATCTTCCTCTTCTTTTTTTTCTCCCCAGAGCCCCAGCACATAGTTGGATATCCTAGTTGTAGGTCATTCTAGTTCTGCTATGTGAGATGCCACCACAGCATGGCTTCACAAGCGGTGGTAGGTCCACGCCCAGGATCCGAACCTGGGAACCCCAGGCCACTGAATTGGAACACAGGAACTTAACCACTCGGCCATGGGGCCAGCCCCCTCTATTTCTTTTTTTATACCAATTCTGCACTGCGTAAATTACTGCATCTTTATAATAAATCTTGATATCAAGTGGAGTTTGCCCTCACACTTTTTTATTCTTCTTTAAGATTTTCTTGCTTATTCTTAGCCTTTGAGTTTTCAGAAAAAATTTACAATCTGCTTTTCAATTTCCTACATATTTCTTATACTGTTTTTGTGTTTCTCATTCTTTTATCTGTATGAACTTTATTCTAGATATTTTCTTCTGATTTATCTTCTAATTCACTAATTCTTCAAAATAATTCTTCATTCTAATTCTTTATATCTAACCTGTTATTAATTTTATTCATCTGAAGTTGTATTTTTCAGATAAAGAGTTTCAGTTTGTTCTTTTTTTCTTCGCCTTCCAGTTCTCTGCCAAATTCTTGGAATTGTCATTTAATTCTTTGAAGGCATAACACCATTTATTTTAAATGACTCAGAACTTGATTACCTATATCTCCTTTGAGTTTGCTTCTATTGTCTATGTTTTCTCTTGCTTTTTAGTTCCATCTTGTCTTCTAACATGCCTGATTACATTGATTAAATGGACCTTGTATAGGAAAAATTGTAAAGTTGACTAGGAGCTCTGGTATCTTCCTCCAGACACAGTTCAGGTCTTTTGTTGTTGTTTTGTTTTTTGTTTTCTTCTTGGAATCTAGGCTAGAGACAATAGCCATCTCAGACCACCTTCTTTTAATTGAAAATATTCAAGGCTGGGTTGGTCTATTTTCTGTTCACTATTCCTCCAAGTTGGGGCCTTTTGAAGTCCTAATTGAAAGCCTGGGATATTCATCTGGACCCATTCTTTTCTGTGGATCTTGAACTCTCTGTAAGAGAGCTCCCCCTGGTCTGTTATCTGAAGCTCTGCTCAGCTTCTCAGACTCTCTGATGCTGCTTTGGGAGTGGTCACCAGTTTTGGGAGTAAAGCGGCCCCCAAAAGTGGGCTTAATCCTCTAGGTTTCTCTTCTCTCCCAGATCTTGACCTACAATTCTTCACTGTGTCATTTTCCTCTGATTCCTTCAAATAATTGTTTTCCTTTTATATATTTCTGGCTTTCATAGATTCTCTCAGCAGGAATGTTGATCCAAACCATTTAGACCACCATTGCCAGAAGATCAATCTTCATCCTTGATTATTTTCTTTTTTTCACATCCTAACCTTAATCCAACAATAAGTCCTATTGGCTTCACCTAAACACATGTGCCCGAGGTGATCAAGTCTTATTCCCTCCATTGCTATAACACGCCAAGCCTCCGTGACCTCTTGCCCACAGTATTGCAACATGTTCCTATCTACTCTCTCATCTCTGATGCTTGCTATTCAAATCTATTCTGCACACAACTGCCAGAGAGATAATTTTTAAATGTAAGTTAGACAAAATTACCTTCCTGCTCGAATTCCTCCAATGGCCTGCTGTCTATTCAGAATAAAAATAAATTTAATGGTCAACAAGACTCTGTATTATCTGACCCCTGTTTATTTCCCTGACCTTCCCTCCTAATGTTGTCCTCACCACTCTTCCTGCCCAAACTATCTGGTCTTCACAGTGTTTCTTGAATACACACAGCTTGTTCCCACCTCAGGGCCTTTGAATGTTCCATTTCCTCTGCCTTGAGTTTCATCCACGCATCTCCATGCCTCACTCTCTCACTTCATTTAGGTTCTGCTCACATGCCATGTTCTCAGTGAGGACTTCCAGGACTGCATTATAACATCACCTCCCCACGTACACTCTAGTTACTCTCACCTCACCTTATTTTATGTTTCTTTACAATTCTTCACCACTTTCAAAAACTTAAATAAACCAACTTTCATCATACAAACTTTTACAATCTTTGTGGTATGTAATGGTAGCCACCAAAAGTAGTCAGAAGAAAAGGAATGTTAAATACTCCCTCGTAACCTTACTATTCCTTTATAATGAAAGCAATTTTCAGACTAAATTCTGCCACTCATCCAAAGATTGATTAAGAAACATTTATTTATTATCAAGCAAGCACCAAAACCATTTATAAACTGTCCTAAAAACCATGAAGTCTCAGCTTTCTGCCCTTTTAGGTAACCTGAAAACTGCCTTTTATTAAAGCCTCATTTGAAGCAGACAGGACTACTTTTAAGCAAGATTAGTTACTCTTATTGTTGATATTATGTAACTAGGAATCCAGCCAATCAGTGGCTAGACAGAGGACCGTTTATGGACCAAGTCCTTGGCTTCTTCTCTAAGGGCAAAGCAGGCAGAATTTGCTGGATTCTTATACCCAGAGCATACAAATGTGGGTGTGTTTCTAAAACATTTTAGCCCATCCAAACATCTCGAATATCTCTAATTTCATCAATATTAAAGCATGCAGTGTTTATAAAGGTATCTATAACAAAACCCCTGTTAGTAATTGCCTCTGGAGTTCATGTTTCTGCCTTGCTGACAATTTCTGGAGTATAATATTTCAGTTCCAGCAACTAACTGCCCTAGAGCATTGAGGTTTGAACAAGAGCACATAATATAATAGGACTTTGTCCATTCTAACTTTTAAAAGTTATAATAAGTACATGAAATTTACATTAGACTTTTGTTTCCTTGTTTAGTTACTTACACCAGAAAAAAGGCTCCTTGAGGGCAGGGCTGCTTATTCTCATTCTCCAGTACCTACAATAGTGTCTAGCACATAGTGGGTATGTGATTTCCTGAAAGAGAGAATAAACGAATGAATGGATATATAGATAGATGATAGATAGATAGATAGATAGATAGATAGATAGATAGATGACAGATAGACTGATGATAGATAGATGATAATAGGTAGATAGATACATAGATAGGTAGATAGATAGATGATAGATAGACAGGTAGACAGATGATAGATTGATAGATGATAGATGGATAGATGGATAGATAGATAGATTGATTGATAGGTGAGAAATGAGAGATGTGATTTAGGTTAAATTTAAATAAAATAATTTCATTCTACAAATACTTCTTGAGTAAACATTGACCATTATCAATCACCACTTAAGAAAACCTTGACTCTGTACTTTCAAGTTGTTTTTCTTTGCTTTAACTGACAACAGATTCAAAAATTAAAGCAGCTCCTGGAAAGATTCTCATATTTAAATCTTAGTTGTTTAAAGCCCATGATAATTTTTCTTGTCACTGTCATGATTTCAACACTTGCTCTCAAATCTCTACTTACTTTTAGGAGTGTTTTATTTAGCTCTAGTATTTAAAATCCAGAAAAGAATTTCCTTTTTTCAACATTATTATTTTCCTTTATAAAGTTCCTCTAAACTTATGGCCGTTGAGGAAAAATGCTTAGAAATCAGAATGCACAAACAATATCATCTCTGGATGTGATATTCTAGGATCAAGAAAATGCCATCTTAATAAATATTTGCCCAACTCTACTCTACTCCAAAATCATTGCTCCAAATTTGCCAAAGTTCAATTAAAATTAACATGGATTCTAATAGCTACATTCTAATTCAAATGTGATTAAGCCCCAAATCTGTGCAAATTACCTAAAGAAACTAACATTTTCTCTACATTCCTATTTTGAAACACTACCAATATAATTTGCACATAGCAAAAACAACGTAAATATAGATATAGAGTAGTTTTCTCATACAATCGCTTAGGATTTACTCATTATATGATATGTTTAGGCATTTCCTATTTTAACATTATCATGGAAGGGAAAGAATGTTCTGTATTTAGTAATCAAGCAATCTAAATACATTCCAAAAACTAAATAAAAGATATTTTTATTTTTCTTAGAGTCTTGTGACTCCCCACTTGCAAAGAGTTTTATCACATTTTGATAATGTTATGAAAATCGCATGCAGATAATCATCTTAAATATCAGGGATGCTTCCAATACCTTTGATAATCGCTTCCTCTAATACACTATTTATTGGACCAGGGACTCAGTGCTCAGGAAGTATCCTCACCCTCCTTTTAAACACGTACATTCCCATCATTGTCCATTACACTGCCCAAGAAAGCTGCAGTGACAACCAGCTTTCCTAATATGAGCTATCAAGTTCCAGTGGGTTTGGGGACAGTGGGAACTATATCTCTAAGCACTGAAGCACTTCGATGACCTTTAAAACCCTTAGCACTGAGGAATTTCATTGCCTTCTTGAGGATTCAGTGAGCTTTTCATCGGTTTGGTACAGAGCTAACCATTTTGCTTAGTTGCAGTAAAAGTGACTCTTTTGCTGGAAAAGGGACACCAGAATTCACCAAGGTTTATAAGAAGTGATTCTCAAAACCATATCAGAAATTAAAACTACCTACTGCTTTGCTCTTTTGGGGCATAACAGCTGATATTCCTTAAAGCTGAAATAAAATAATTGGTACAGGATTAGGTTAAGTAATGGCTGTCTCACATACAAGAACTCCTACAAGCCTTAGGGGAAATTGATGTGTATACACAAAATAGCTTAATTTATCCAAATAGAGAAATAATAAGGCAACTGAGTCCTTAAAAAATACTAACCAACCAATTACTAGTAGAAATAGTATCATTTTATTTTCTAGATGACCTGATATCTCAAAGCCTTACTTATGTCTTGTTATTTTTAAGCTGATAACTTTATATAAGGCACAAAAAGAGATGCTTTATTTGTATTGACATTGAGTTCTAAAATAGATGACATAATTGCTATGAAATTAGTAATTTTAAGAAGGCAATATGAATTTATACATACAAAACATGAATGAATCTAATAAACATAGCATTGAATGAAAAAAGTCATAGACAAAAATACATGTGTACTATACAATTCCATTTATATCAAGTTTATACACATGCCAAATTAATCTATGACAGAAGTCCTTATAGCAGTTGCCTTGGGCAAGAGGGCAGTGACTTGAAAGGTACACTAGCACAGTTCCAAGGTGTGTTAAGCTTCTGTTTCCTCATCTGGATGCAGATTAGAGGTGCATTCATTTTGCAAAAATTCATTGAACTCTTCACTTGTGATTTGTGCACATTTTTCAATATCTGTCATGATTTCATTAAATATTCACATTAGATCTTTTTATGAAAATTTGACCAAGAATTTGAAGAAAAATAGAAAGGCATTTATGGCCTCACCAGTCATTGGAAAATGTACAAAATGTCCTTAGGCAGTAATCATAGACATAGAATTCAACAGTCTTCCCGATATAAAAATTTAGGAAACCCACGTAATCTGATAAAATCAAATGGGGAAATGTCCTTAACTATGAATTCCTGGCCCTCTGTTTAGTCTTCCTGCCTTTTCTATAGCCTTTGTTTACACTGATGTGTTGAGAATTGATTGACACTCATAGTCAGCTTTGGTTTCTCCGTTACACTGTGTGAAGAGGTAACTCTGGCTGTCGAAATTATATCTCTCTGTCTCTCTGATCTGATCTTGTGTCTTCCTTCTCTGAGAGCTCCAATTTTCCTAGGAAATCAGCATTTTCTCTATTCTGTGGCCAAAAAAAAAAAACCAAACAAAGAAGGTTTTGAAGGCCCAGCATTGGGAAGCTTTTTTTACTTGGAATGTAAACTGAAATATTTCCTCTTAAAGCAGACAGTGATGACACCATCATATTTTCAGGATAACAGTAACATTTTCTCTGTTACCCTTCTGTCCCAGTGTTGTCCACCACATCAATAGCAGGGGCCGGATAATTGTTTAAACACTCGATGCCTCATATCACATGGACTGCATTTACACACCACAAAATGGTTCACTTAGTAAATCTCATTTTTAAGACCCTCAGAGTTACAATTACAATAAATTCTTTCTACATTGCCTAAGGACACATTCTCAAGATAGAAACAGGAGAAAGTGTGCGAGAGAAGCAGCCCAGTGTCACTAACCAGGGTGTGGCTCTGTGTTTAAAATGAGCCACCCGGCTCCCTAAGGCACTGGGAAAACCCTTCGTCTGTGTTCTAACGTAGAGAAACCTGAAACTGTAACCAGGGCATTGAAAAGGATGTGTTGAAGTGGAAATCTCCATTGCACACTCCACATAGTCCTTCCTCCTTCAACTTCTGTAGGAGAGTTTATTTAAATTCGCTGCTTAGGGAGCTGATTGTCTTGTCTGGACTGATACAATGACATCACAAAAACCCAAAAGACATCTCTGCTTTGAAAATAAATCTACAGGACTGGAACTCGCCTCCTCTCAAACACTTACCTGGAAAATGTATATTAAGTATTTCCCCTCAGCTCTAAATCCTCTCCTCCATGAAGGTCTCTTTAATTATCCAAAGGCAGATGGAGTAACCGCTTCCTGAGCTCAACTAGTACCTCCCGTGCTATGTGTCTGTGCTTGGGAGCTTTCTTGTCATCTCATCATTATTTGTTTTCATGTTTCTCTGCTCTTGTGGCTCTGCATTGAGATAAAACAGTGATCGTGGATGGCGGATTTGTGTTTAGCCAGTATAAACACAGTGGTCCAAAAAAAAGGCAGTTGTATGAATTAACGTGATCAATGAGGACATGAATAATGGCCAATGTTCATTTGCAGGAAAACACTATCACAGACGTAAAGATTTAACAGCATCCAAGAGATCATTTAACCTAAAGAATTCACAGCAAATGAGAGATAAAAGAATCATCTTTGTCTTTGATTCATTTAAATAATTAGACAATAAATACATTTCCACCTTAAAGTTTATAAAAGAGTTTCTATTGTCCACATTCTCAAAAAGGAGAAAGCTTGATTTTAGGTCATTTCCATTTGAGAATCCCGTGGTCTTGCAGGAAGAGGCTGTCAGCAGTCACTGTCTGAGCTTCCTGTGCTCACGACTGGGAGACTGATGTCCCAGCATATGGTAATGCATGGAAGGGAGGATCAGGCCGCGTGACTCATATTTCCTGACTCTAGTTTCACATCAGGGAAGTGAAACAATTATGTAAATGAAAATATAGATGATACAATTTATTACAATAAATGAGTACATACTTGCTTACATTTTTAATTCTTTTCAAAGTTTATTTCCTCTCACAAATAACTCTGTTTTTTGGATATAGACTAGAATGAAGGACAGTTAAATATCATATCATCCAATGGACTATGACACAGTCATCCAATTCCTGGCAACATCTCTTTTGTGTTTGTCCATTTCCATTTTGCTGCTAGGCGACTGTTCTGCTCTTTGCCATCTATATTATTGAACTCGCGTTCATTTTCAATTCCTGGCTGATGTAACTATTGTATTCTCCATGATTGATTTTGTATATAATATGTGTTATGTGGTCCTTTAAGTAGATGTGTGTATTATATATTATTATATATTAGGCATCATTCAGAGATCATTGAACACAAGAAGTAATGAGAAATCTTTATAAAAATAAACTTTCAAAAAATGAAAAAGTAAAAGTCATCCTGAATATGAAATCTAGAAGCTTTGTACTTCAACCAAAATCTAAAATCTGTCAGAAACATCAATGTATATAAAACACATTAACAGCATCTACTACAAGGCCACTTTACTTAATAAAGTGAAGCTATTTCCACATGGAAAGAACACTTCCCAACCTATGTAAAATAAATAAATAAGGTGTGAGGTAGTTTCCTTTCACTAACCTCCTGGCCTGGGGCAGAATCACTATATGGACTGCTTCTAAGATGTTATGATAAAGCATATGATAAAACTTTGGCCAAAGAAGGAGTTTATTCACAATATTTCATCTGCAGATGATTTATCATTACAACAAAGCCATCATCTAAAGTAATAGGAAACTCAGGATTGAAGGCAATTTTAAACTAAAAAAAAATCAGAAAAAGTAGTTGCAATGTGACTCTGAAAGATCATCCGGGGTCATCGAATATAATTTGCTACTCCAGAAATAAGACTTTGAAGTCAATTCCACCATGCCAGGAAAGAGGAAGAAAAGAACTCCAGATTACAGAAACATAAAGTAAGCTTCCCCAAACTATACAGTATGCCCCACACCATGTGATCTGAGAGTATAAGTAAAATAGAAAATACTTATGGACAAGGCTCCCTGGGCATCTTAATAGGATGGAGAGATCGGAAGCCAGATTAGCAAATCTTGGTCTCCTAGTCATATAAGTACATATAAGTTTGAAGAGATTTTCTTTAAAAATAAATATAATGGTTTAAAAATGCTTAGGATTACAAGAATCTACTAAGGTATTAACACAAGTCTTGACTTGATGTTTGTCATAGAATGCATCTACCTGGAATTCTTGTGCTGTGGGAGTTTAAATAAATTAATGCAACCTCTTATGTTTAATCCACCATAATAGACTTTGGTTGAGAAAACACGAGATAAAATAGACACTAGAAAAAGGGTTAACATGACACAGAAGCTGATAATTTAAAAAAATTTAAACTAAGTGATTATTAATTTAAAGTGCAATTTTATTAAACAGAGCAAACACATCTTTGCAATAGAGCACAGCTCTGAAGAACTCTTACAACCCTCTTTGGTTGGCAAGTTTTTCCTCTCAGAGAAAAGATTTTTAATTCTTTGTTTACTAGTTTTTGAAGTGAATAGATTGGTGAGGTGGAGAGATGTTACCCAGTAGGGTATTAGAAAAAGGAAGCCCAGATTCTCCTGACAGTCTCTTTCTCTCATTTCCTCTTAACCAAAAGCTGGATGTTTAAAATTCTGTTTCTTGGTCTCTCTCTCAATCTCACTGTGGTTTACATATTTACAGACACATTCAAACCCACACACATACTCATTCCTCAACAGCCTGCCATTTTAAAAAGATACGCACATTGTTTTTTATAAAAAGGATTCAAACTCTTTAAACAATTAATGAAACTTTAATCTTGAAAATGGTTTTTCTAGTCTCAGTTTATATTCCCCTCTCCTGTTTTGATTCTCTCTCCTTTAATATTACATGTATTCTTCTAGTTCAAATGTATCTGAGCAGTATTTCCCCTATTAGTCATGCACCAATTTATTCCAAGCCGTTTCTAAATGCCTTTTAACTGCCAAGCACCATATCATGGGCCAGTGATATGAAATGAACAAATTACTCTTTTGGTCTGAAGGAGTATCACATACTAAAGACAGGAGGGGCAGGCAAAGAAGTAAATTATAGCAGGAGGCCATAACTGCTGCATTAGAGAGAGAAAACCTATGCAAAAGCATCCAGAGGACGTTGCACCAACCCTACCTGGGGATGTCAGCTGAGACCTGACAAAGGAGGAGCCATTTGAGTTGGATCATAACATTGGAATAAAAGTTTGCCAAGTGGAGAAAAAAGCAAACACAGAGGAAACTTGTAGGGAAAGCAAAATTATAAAAAGGAATAACAATATGAAAATGGGTAGGGTTATAGGAAAGAGATGCATCTAGTGAGGTAGACCCAGTCCCAGGATAACTTCACTAATGAATTTATTATAGCTGGAGAAAGACTTTGTCAACCATGGGGTACTGCGAAACATGAAATGTGGTTTGATTACTTCCTCTGCCTTCTGTCGGGTAAAATTGCAGAACCTGTGCACATTCAGCCTTTTTCCTTCCTTATAAATGTGACTTTCAGTAATTTTAGAATAATTTCTAAGACCTTTACTCTCAACTCCATTCCTTTCCTAAGGACCTTCAAGATATATTTGTATGACTTCTTTTCAAAGAACCTAGGAAACATTTACCAGACAATTGGTTTTCAAATTCTCTGGATAAAAATGAATCCCATTATGTATATGAAAATTATAATTTTTTCTCTGGGAAACCAACAGAAAAGCTTTCAAAGTTGATAAGGTACAATGATACAAGTATCTATCTTGAGCGAACTTATTGATATTCCCAGCTAACATTTTTGCAATTACCAACACCCTCTGGAGAATTTTCCTTCAGAAATAATAAAAAAATAATAATCTTGATTGCCACTTTTTTTTGTCTAGAAAATGTAAATTGTAGAGCTTAGCCTAAAGCAACCAAATGTAGACACTTGGGTGCCTGCCATTGTAACTTCGTTTTCATATATTTTTTAATTTATTTGTTATTTGAGACTACAATCCACAGGCACTGGAATCAGGTTACAAAATATAACCATTTTTCTTTTAAGTGTTAAAGGAGGAAACGAACAATCCCACAAAAAAGAAAAATAAGAAACTATCTAAGGATCTTTTTTCGTTCTACTGGCTCCAGAGAAAGAAATTGTAGAGTCTAGCACCTTGCTCCAATTCCCTTAGACAAATACTACTAAGGCCATTAAGGAAACACAATGAGACAGGCTGGTGGACGCCAAATTGGCTATTTTTTGAGAAAGCTCTTCCTAAACCCTGAGATAAAGTTATACTTGAAAGAGCACTGCTGATCATCACTTGCCAGTTGATTTCGTTTACTTATCACACCGTCTCCCACCCCCACTCAAAGATCGACCCATTTCTAAATCTGCTGTATCCTAAACCAGCTATCTAGTCCAAGAGCAAAATAGTTCTGAGACATAAACACAAACTTCAGTTCATGACCTGTCACGTATTATCATGTGGAACTTCAATTTAGAGCATTCCTTCCCCGTGTGGATCAGACCAGAGAGCAGTGGGCAATACGGCCAGAATGCGACACAAAATCTCTGTTGCCTCATACAGATGCGTGCCAGGAGACGTAGGCACAGCACATACTTTTGAAGACAGTAATTTGTGGTTCTTTCTAGTTCTTTAATAGATTTTGAATTATGGAAAGCTCACAAAGTGGTTTAGCCTGGGATCTCCTATCATTCATCTATTCATTAAGACCCCACTGAAAACAAGATGTTACTACCATCCATTCTATAACCAATTTTTCAAAACTATTATGTCCATAACTAGCTCTGAATTTCCAGGCAAATCTCCTATATCTACCCATGTCATTTTGCTGTCATGGTTCATATGGTTTGTCTAATCATGCTGGATCAAATCAAAACTCTAATTTCGTCTTTGATTTGCCCCTCAAATTTACACCCACAAAATTTCATTGATGAGTTTCTCTTTCTTCAAATGGGCAGAAAATTGAGCAACTGGACAACACAGTTCTAGGTAGGCTCTGGTGGTGAAAAGGGCAAAATGAGACTTTTCAGTGGCATCATCTGTTTCATGGGTTTCTGGGTGGCCACCAAGGTAGAGTTCAGACTTTCATTGCTAAATCCAAACAGAGTAAACATAGAAGGAAGAACTATGGTAAAAAGAAAATACTCGGGGAATTGAAGGAAAGGACTGGATTTGCAGTGGTTTTGAACCAGGAGAGCAGCCAGTCCTAGATGCATCCCCCAGTAGAGAAGTGTGTTCATGTTACTGCTGTTTATAGAGTCTCACGGGCATCTGAGTTCAAAGACATCCCTGGAGAAAGTAAGGGAGTCAACTTTCCATGGAATATTCAACCTAAAATATTCTCCAAGCACTCTGAGATTTAACCCAGTTGAATTATTTACTGTTCCCTATATAACCCTTAAATTTTTCTACTTCTGATTTAGCTCTCCAAATTCACTCCAATCTCACAATATCCAAACTACACATACTTAAAAAAAAAGCCTTAATTCAAACTCTACCTTTTTCATGAAGACAATCCAGATCACCTTAATTTGGGAGTAATTTATTTTGTCTTTGAACTCCCGTACGCTTTTCCCAATGCTTGAAACACTTGTGAGTTACCTATACTACATATAGTTAAAGGTATATACAAACACTGTCACACATCCGCGTGTGTATGCGAAATAGTTCCCCTCCTACTTTGGAAAGGACTTCCAAGTCTCTTTTTTTTTTATATAACATCTCATTGTCTATCACTGTTTGTACTTAGTAGGTGTAATAGGAATTTGGTGAATAAATGAAAGAAGGAAGGAAGACAGGAATGCAGATGGGCAGGTAATCCTAGGCCTTTGAGAACTGCTGATCCACTTCCCCCTTGGAAATTGCTTTGCCTTCTCCTTCTTCCTCCTTTTTCAGACTGTTGGCAATACATTCAGCTTAAAATGATGGGATAACTTAATTAATAAGTATAAAAGATTTTCCTATGGTTTCTCTTTACTAAAATCAGTTAAAGTTTTTAGAATTGCTTTCAGTGTGAGAACACAGCGAAAAAGCTGTGAAGTTACAAAGTCTTAGAATATTGGAGAAAAAAACAAACAAATAAAAACACCTTTGGCTGAAAACCAAAAGTGGTTGCCAATAAAAGCAATAACTGGGGAAGGAAACGACAGTTAATGAATCTGTGGAGGCCTATGCGCACCTTCCACCCTCTTGCATCGAAGGCAAAATAAGAGAAAGAAAGTCCTAAACTCCCTAAGGGGAGTGAGGTGAGCATCCTCCCGCTCCCACAAGTTAGAAACCTAGGTTCTCCACATAGAATCAAAGGTGCTGGAGGTTAAGTAATCTTTTTGTCATGTGACTTAGGTACTTCATCACCAGGCATAAGGATGCTCCTAAGGCAAGTACCTTACAATTATTAATAATCAATTTACCCATGACATTTCAGAAGATTGAAGTTCTGGCTGGTAGAGAATGTCCCTCCCACGTGCCTCTCTGTTGGTAACACTCTGTGAGAATGTGATATTATTGCCCTCCGATGGGTGGGATGTAACAATTAGCTCAACTTACAACGTAAAAGGAAGTATCCAGCGGTGCTGATGACAAAAACTATTGTTTGCTACATTTATATAAAGATTACCAATTTACAAAACGTGTTTTGTAACCCTGTAGAGTAAGGGATACTCTTTTACTGAACAGAGGTATTATTAATCCTATTTTTAAATAGAGTGTTGAGCAGTTGAAGGAAAGGAATGCCCAGGTGCACGAAGTTAATCAATGCAGCAGCTCAAGATGTCTATAGAGCATTTGTATCTGTTCTTTGCAAATGTAATCTTGATGTCATAGCACAGGAATTCTAGTGCTTAGAAGTTAACTTAGAAAATCTACTCTAATATGTCATATTTTAATGAAACGTACCTATAAATTTAGACTTCAAATTGTATTTTAAAAAGGAACAATACAATAAGTTGAATTGCCTTTGTATTGTACTAAAACATGCTAGATTGATGTTTATTTGTTTTCAAATGAATCATTTGTTTTCACCTCCTTTATATCTATAACATTAAGTGTTTATTGATTTTGAGTGATGTGCCGAGAATCATAGCATTTTAGTACCGAATGAGGGCTTCAAGTTCAAATCCTCATTTAATAAAAGAGGAAACTTAGGCAAAAAGAAGTTATGTGACCTGAACAAGTATTCATACTTTGTAAGAGAGGCAGGACTGCATTAGAATTTTTTCCATTATTCCAATGTTTTCAAAACTGTGTTCTCAAATATAATCACAGTTATCTCAAGATATAGATATAGACATGATTTACTTTGAACTTTTAACTTGATGATGAATTACAAAAATTAGCATTAGCGTAAACTGGATCATCTGAATAAACACCGTTATAACCTAGCACTGCTGTGTGATTTGGTGCTTACATTTATGTATGTGTTTATAACCACTCCTGTCACACAAAGTCAAACAGATGTCATTTGTTTTGTATGAACCAAAGCTTCAAAATTACTCCCTTAAAGAAAACTGGTGGCAGAATTGAGTCAACATGTGACAAGCTAATCATGCCAGTGTAGGAGACCTGAATTTGCCACTCCACATTTCTCTCTTTGGCTTTATTATTTTTAAGAACAAAAGACTCAGGAAGAAACTTTGACCTTCCCCCTAACTGCCTAGGAGAATTTAAGATAGAAAGCCTCTTCCAGGAAGGAACTATGCCCATAGATAACCACAGATAACTACCAGACTTAGTTCATATTGTACTGGGAGGAGCGGAGCCAAGCCATTTGATCAGAGTCCTCCATATGTCCCATTTTCTTTACAAGGCAAGGCCAACATTATTTACAAAACATTTGCTTTTCCCTCTCTGTGTGAATTGCCTTCCTCCTCTCCTAAGTACCAAACCACTGCCCCCAACATCTTCCTTTGTCTTTAGCTGAAGATGGTATTTAAGGTGGTGGCTTTGACCATTTTAGTGAGTTACTCCATTTTCCTGGGTCTCTCCCATGTATACATGTTATTAAACTTGTTTGATTTTCTCATGTTATTCTGTCTTGTGTCAATTTAATTCTTAGACCAGCCAGAAGGACCTAGAGGGGAGAGGAAAATTTCTTCCTCTCCTACACCAGTAATGGTGTACCAAACCTAAGAGAACCTGTTTCGTAAGTATTTCTAAAAGTCTATATTTGAGTGTGCTAATTTGAAAGAGTACACTAGTAGTAAGTATTCTGTGTCAAGTAGATGCAGAGAAAACAGTTTCTGTTCCAGATTCCAATTTCAATTGTATTAGATTAGCATTTAATGTACATTTAAGTAATGTAAAATGGTAACCTTATCTTTAAAATTCCAAAATGACAGAGATATTGAATGATACCTCATTATTTATGAACTTAATTCTTAATTTAAATTAGCTAACAAATTCTGAAATAATTAATACCACTCATTATGTGAACCGGCACGGTCTCCATTAGTAATAGTGAGGTAAAAAAAAAACAGCTATAAATTAAATGTAAAGCAAAGGTTCATGCTGTGTCTTTCTACTCCAACTCCAAACCAGGAAATCACATCATATTAATTATTTTATTTGTTTTGCTGTTTTGTTTTTATTTAATTTGTAAAACTACTTTGGTTTTATAATTCCATAAGGGCTATGAAAATAAGGAATCTAAATCTAGTTTTATATTTGTATATACTTTTAAGAAACTTCATAATAAAGGAATTAAGTGAACGCTTCATCTCTAGGAGGTTTTTTTCCCTTTAAAAGACAGCTAGATTTTTCAAGTTCAAGAAAATCTGCATTATAACAAGGTGGCATTATGTGGCAGGAAAACATGAAACATATTGGGAAAGAAGAGTGGAAAGTATCTTAGAGGCAGAGAGAACAGCCACGGTAGATTGCTCTGCAAAGAGATTCAAAACTGCATCTTAAGAGCAAATGAAAGAGGCTTATTAGGAAAAACTCAAATCACAAGTGCTTTTTTAACCTGATCACGTCTTTCTTTTTGAGTCCCTCATCGGATTTACAGCATTCTCATTAAAATTGTCAATATGTGATCTTAAGTATGACTTCAGCACAGAATAGAGTCAAATTAATTCAGATAAGCACCGTGTCTACCCTCCAGGATCCTCACAGCTACACTCTCACTGAGGGGCGTGCAAGCATGTGAACGTGTTAATCACAGACCAGATACGTGTCAGTAACAAGACAAACTCAACAGGACTTGAGGTTTAAGGCTTAGGTGTATTAAAATGTTTACTCTTCATGGAATATGTGATGGTGTAAGATGGACGAATCCTCTCCCCCCTTATTTTGCTCATTCAGTTAGTCAATTATTCATCACCAATTTGTTGAGCATTCACAGGCAAGGCACCTACTCAGGCAACGCTTCTATTTTAAAGTCATTCTTGCTGTTCTTCACTATTTCAGCCTCCTTGTTGCTATTTCTGCACTCTCACACACACCTTATTGTCCAGGCTGCCTTACACCAGCTAGTGGGAAGGAAACAAAATACTCTAGCCCACAAAGACTTTTTTTAAAAAACCTGCCAAGTTCTTTCCCTTGCTTGTTTTCTGATAGAAAGGAAATGAAATGGAGATTGCATTTCTCAGGATGTGGAAACCCACGCAAACAGTCACTGAAAATTATTCCTTTAGAACCTTGATCTAGCTAGAATAAAGATTCAGGGAAAAGTTTTATAGTATCCAAAACCCAGGAAATTTATTTTTTCTTGAGCCAACTTTTACTTTCTTGAGATCTAGAAAAAGTATTTTTCTATTTTTATGTTTCTATATGTTCTGAAGTTTTTCTTGTTTTTCAGTGCTTAGCATTCATCTCCCCACACTCTAAAACAGAGTAGTTCAGGTCTTGAAGAATCCTCTTGATCATTAAGTTAATGATAATAATCCCTCCTTCTAGCTAGTTTCTAAATATATTTGGCTGCTGATCATTTTCTGAATATTTTTTAAAAGACAGTAGGAAAAAAAAGCCCAAATTTAAACTTGAACTGGAAGCTGCTGGGAGATAACCCAAAACACAAAAAGAAAATTTACTCAGGGCCCAAGGCTTCTTAAGACCATTTGAATTGTCAGGAACATTTGAATATAGAGCAACTCTAAGCAAACTAACAAAGCAGACAGAGGTCATTTGAGAGGTTCCCTCTTTCTTATCTTCTATCATATTCCTTACTTAATTGGCCTTGGGTAATGCACTATTGTATTTCTTAGGATCTAAGACAGCATCAGTCTAAGATATACCATTTTTATATGCCTCTAAGAAAAATATTTTTAAAAGCCAATTAAACCATGATACCCTGTCGATTGGAATTTGCAATGTGATTTCACAGACGGTAAAACATGAAAAAAAAGTGGTTATCCAGAACCGAGGAAATATTTTATATGACAAAGCTTGTATGGCCCTGACTTAAAGTCTTAGCAACAGCAAAGTTTCAGGAATCAGCCCTTATATTTGTTGTAACAGCTTATTACCAACTGAAATACTTTTGAATCAGAAGTGCCTATTCTCATGTAAAAATTCACATATATAATGTGTCTGTTTATTTTTATTTATAGTCTAAGCATCTATCCATCCAGGCTGTTATAAATATTGTAGCAAATTTGCAAAACCTGTATTCATGAAGTCAAAATATCCACTTAAGTGAAGATGATAATCTTTGCTGGAAATTTCGAGTTTGTTTTTTGTGGCCAAATTTCCAGACAGTCAGCTTGACATCAAATGTTGTTTAAGAGAAATTTGAAAGCAATATACTTTAAAAGTTAAGTAAAAATAACTTAACAGCGTATGTGAAAAAAACATTAGTTTTATATAGACAAGTATATAAGTATATACACACTGATGGTTACAATTTAAAACATGAGTGAATATAATTGATTTGTCATCTGCCAATGTTAAAGTGAATCCTCATGGCTAAAATTTATGAAATTTCATAGAACTCAAAATGGTTACAAATAAAGCAACTGTGTCTATCCTATGTATACTGCTTTTACCATATTAAATGTTCAAGTTCCCAATTTTTCCAATAGATCATATAGGTCATCATTTAAACAGACGGTGGAGTGATCATTGGAAAAGCATTCGAGCATGCTATCATTTAATGAGTCTGACTGCCTTGAAATTAGGGAAGCTATCGATGATTATCAGGTTCTTCTGCAGCGGACAGTCATGAACGACATAATTTAGAGATTTCTTCAGCACCTTGTGTCTAGAGGCCATGCAGGCAATAATTCTGAAAATCGGTCAATACATTTTTAGGAAAATTTTCTTAGCCTGTACAAAGATTTACACAACTGATTATTATTTTAGTGTGATACAGTGATTCCTCACAAACATACTATAATAACCGATATTTCAGCTTCTCAGCACTTCACATTATTAAGTATTGTCTCTATTTTGTTTTATGTTTTGGTCTTGCCAAGTTAAGAGTAATGCACATATCAGTACAAATTGATAAGTCAGCCATTCATTAGTCTTTTGGAGGGAATTCAGAAAAGAGATGTGAATTAAGGTATTTTATGACTCGACTTATTCATATCTAGGTCAAGAATCAGCTTTGTCCTAATTGCTTGTCACTTCACACTAAATATGTATGTATTTTACTAGGATATGCATGTTAGGTTCCTGAGTAGACCATTTAAAGTCCACATTCCATTTTCTTTGTTCCCCCTCCACTTTTCCTGACATATTTTAAATGGAATTAGATGAATGTATTTCACTACACCACATCAGAACCAAAGGAGGCCACAGGGAAGCTGTTATGTGCATCTGAGTTCACCCAACTTTAATGTCTTTATGAGCAACCAGTAACTGAACACCCTCAACGCCTTGTGACATTAACAGACTGCCAATTACCTGCAGGTCTAGGATAACGCATCAATGGTATATTTGTCTAATTACTGAAGTTTCTAGTTCCCCTGTGAACAAAGCAGGAATAATGAACCATTTTAAATAATGTAACAGTAACGTTATAACATCCCGGTGCTCCACAGAGATCCACTTTCTCCATGTAGGAAATAGTCTTAGCACATATAAAGACACGAGAAATCACAGATGTTTGTCACACTTTGTAGATGTGATGGATGACATTTTATAATGCTGAGAAATGTTCCAAACTATTTTAAGAAGAAATTAAAACACAAGAATTCAGGCACAGCATTAAAATAATGCAGCCAGGACTCTTTCAGTATCTTGCTAGGACCTCCAGTAGCTTCAAAGAGGAAGAAATAAAGAAAAAGTGCTGCAATGTTCACGACGTGGTCTTCTGTTTAACTGATCAATTCAATAAATAGCTGAATAAAGGTACATAAATACTGCTCATGGTTATATTGACATTTATTTTCATGTATCAAACACTGAGACTTAACATGCATATGTTATTTTGGTCTTCAACAAGCTGCTTAACTTGCCCTTATGGTCTGAAATCTTGAATAATAAATAGCTGTGCTGTTAAAGCATCACAAGTATTTTGGATTTTGTTAGATACCTTCATTGAGTTGTTTATTAATGTATCTGTTTTAGGATTTATTCTTGTTCATAGAAATTCAGATGATAAGAAGTAGGAGAAAAAATAAATTGAGATCATGAAGAAAATTTTTAAAAATCTATCAGAAAATACATTTAAAAATTATTGTTATTTGTACCTTACTTAGAAGCAGGAATAGAAGGAATTAAGCATAGTCTGTGAAATGACCACAGCATGAACTAAAACAAACAGCACCGAAATATATAAAATGAAAGACAGTAAAGAGATCAATATTAATCTGAGAGAATCTTGCCTAACAATGTACATTTTTGGGAACTTTAGTTAAATTAAATTCCTAAAGTTATTTCCTCTTGTTATGCATCAACTTATGGCCTAAAACTGTAAAGATGGCCATAACACCTATTTCCTAAGAAACATGAAGAAAAATTCACCAGCCTTTTTTATACCCTAAAACTTTCTCTTCTGAAAGTTGTTTCCTTACTTTCCTTCCAAAATGTAAAACGCTTTACTGCTTCTGAAACTTCTCAGTTTATCATATATCATCTAAAGTGCTAAAACAAGCTATGCTTTCCAATAACTATTCAACTATTCTGAGTTGAGCAGTACAATTTTTTGCCTATTATAATGAGCTATATTTCAATTTATTCAAACAAATCTCTTGTTTATTTTTTTTTAGATAGAGCTACGCTCCTGGTTCATGTTCAGCTTATTACAAAATAGCTGCCATTTTTCCTGCTAGAAAATGTCTATTAACATTCTGATGGAATTAGTTGAGGAAGAAAGATGACAATAGCAAAAGAAGTTTGAAAAAAATAGCCTCAAAAGAAATTAAAAGTAAGACAGGAAAAAAAAATCATTACTGCCGTAAGAGACTCAGGGTTTATTTATACGTAAATGCTGAATCAGGAAACGACCTGGGGTAACTGCTATTAGTGGGACTCATTGCCAAGGGGAACAGAGATTTACCGTATCATTCCAATTTCAAGTGATCATTGTCCTATGATGGGTTCCCAGTGGATCCATAACTAAGGTTATCTGTGTTGCATTTACCACACAATGAGCACTGCCAGGGAATTCTGTTTTGATCCTATGTCACTAATTCTAAAATGCTCAGAATGCTCAGGGGCTTTTACCATTTTTTCCTACAAATTCGATTAGCTGTTTAATTACAGGTGCCTCTGTGTTATCTGGGAACTTAGTTCCGTGATTTTTATTTTTATTTATTTATTTATTTATTTATTTATTTATTTATTTTTAAAGATTGGTACCTGAGCTAACAACTGTTGCCAGTCTTTTTTTTTCTGCTTTTTTCTCCCCAAATCCCCCCAGTATACAGTTGTAGATATTTTTAGTTGTGGATCCTTCTAGTTGTGGCATGTGGGACGCAGCCTCAACATGGCCTGATGAGTGGTGCCATGTCCTCACCCAGGATCTGAACAGGCGAAACCCTGGGCCTCCAGAGCTGAGTGCGAGAACTTAAACCACTCGGCCACGGGGCTGGCCCCAGTTCCATGATTTTTAGATCCTAATGGAATTAAGATATCTAGAAACCTCCTGGTAAACCTTTGAATCTATAAGAAGATATTAACAACAACAATAATAATATCAAAATAATAAGTAGTGCAATTTAAGAACTTTTTTTCCCTCATAATCTCTGAAAAACTCATTTTCTTAAACTTATATAGTGCAACAGCTTTACTGACTTACCATGATTAGAAGTTATTAGAAAATCCAACTTTACATTTCTGGGAGGCTGGAGAACGGTCCCAAACATAGCACTCAGTTCCCGCTGTCTCCCACGTGGTGTCAGTGATCCATTCCTAAAACAGAGACATGTGATGTTGAAGTGTTAACCAGCAGGCCACACCCCATTGTTTAAAACAGCATGCCGTGTCAACCCAAAACGTCCAACCAAGCACTATTTATAAATAACAAACATGTTAGGACGCAAAGAAAAAGTTTAAAATATTTTGTTTCTGTAAAATATGGGTTTTAAAAACCAAGAGCTATTCTAGTGGGCAAACAGTGACTGGGAGACCTTTCTACAAAGTCTGTCCGTTAACGCTCATTGGGCTGTAAAACGTCAAAGGATAGTCCCTTTATGTATTAGTGTAACTGTAGCATAGATATGTAAAAGAGGTTATTATTTAAGGTTCAACTGACTACTTCTGCTTTCAGTTAGCCACTTTCATCTTCCAAGAACTGTGGCATAAATCACGTCAATGAGATTCTAAGTCTTTATGCTCTTCCAATTACAGTGATTAAAAAGGCAGAGCAAAGGGGAAGAATAAAATTTGATTTCCATACTTATTTTCATAGAAACAAAAAATTTAATTATTTATCCCATATAAGGCTGAGACTCTGGAAGAAAGAAAGCGTTGCTTAGCTGTCACATCCATGGGTCTCAGTGTGCAAAGCAAGCCAAGATGCCAACAGGGAATGAGACCTAAAATAATCTCTGTACGTTGGTTTAACAGGACCACAGAAAAATGCTTCCCTAATCGCAATATACCAACATAAAACCTAGCTCGGTCCCAAGCTTCATTTATTTATTTATTTTGAATCTCCAGCTTGTAACTTTACTAACTTAAAATTAAGGCAATTTTGCTTATTACTACAAAGCAGGTGAAAAACGGCCTTAATATGGCAAGAAATACTCACTGTTTTGTTTTCTCTTCATTAACTAGTAGACACATAGTTTACAACAATTTTAAGCACTTAACCCATTAGAAATAACATGCTTTTACCTTCTTGAGTGTATTATAATTCATCTAGCAGTTATTGCAAGCCTTGTCCTCTCCTCAGTCACAGCATTTTCAATTCATTGTCAATATGATTAAGTGGTTAAGTTTGGCACACTCTGCTTTGACAGCCCAGGTTCAGATCGTGGGTGCAGACCTACACCACTTGTTGGAGGCCAGGCTGTGGCAGCAACCCACATACAAAATAGAGGCAGCCTGGCACAGATGTTAGCTCAGGGCTAATCTTCCTCAAGCAAAAAGCAAAAAGGGATAAAGCCCCATCCACCTGTGTACAAGCTTCTGTTTTCCATAAATGAGTCAGTGGCTTTACTGTATTTTGCCCCTTTTTTCATTCATATGCATGACTGGTGACAAGCTTGCCCAGGATGATTCTAGGACACAGCATGAGGCTAGGAAACAAAGGAAGGCATTTGAAAACACTGGACCTAGACTTTGCTGTTTCATCCTGAGAAGATTTTTGTCTCTTCCCTATTATATTTGCTACAAGGGCTCACAAAACCAATGTGGTAATTTTTAAATTAAATTATTTTTATTTCTTATCCAATTAACATATGTCCATTGTAATAGAGAAAACTAAATGAAAGGGGAGTAAAAAGACTAGGAGTGATTTCCATACTAAAAAGTAAAATTTAGTTTGCCATTGTTGTATCCTTTAAAAATGTATTATATTGTGTGTGTGTAGGGGAGGAAAATATTTCCCTTCTTCCCTTCTAGGTTTTTTTGGTCTAATAATGAAATTGACAGAAGACAGGTTAGCAGGGGGAAAAAAAATTAATTTTGTATGTATGGGAACCCCAAAGATATGAGGCGCCCTGACGGTCAGGCAATTGAGGCTTATATGCCATCCTGAGCTAAGGAGAAGGGGGTAGGGGTCTGAGACTTCAAAGGAAAGGAAGACAGTTCACAGGGAGATGGAAGTGTTGGGTAAACAAATATTCGCCATGCATGCAGACAAGTCTTTCTGATATAAAACATTATCTCTAATAGCTCTCTTCCTGGTAGAGGATCCCTATCTAAATTCTTTTGGGCAGTTAAGGTGCAGGTAAAGAGCTCTTCTTGAGTCGGCTGGACCTGGATTGTCTTCAGCTGGAAATAGTCCACATGTCAAAGTGGCCCATTCTGGGGCAGCCTGCCCTGAGCTCCGCCATATGCACACACTCCTATATTGTGTGCAGGCCCTCGTCTAGATGTCTTATGTACAATAGCTCACAAATGCAACTATGAAGCAGTACTATTGCTACCGCCTCTTATAGGAGACAACTGAAGCACAAATTCTCACTGCCAGCTGGTGGTAGAACCGTGATTTGACTGCTGTAGGGGAGGAAGACATTTCCTCCACCCATTCTGGGTCCTTCTGGCTGGAAAATGAGTTAAATTCGCATGAGACAGAATAACAGGAGAAAATTAAACACAGCTTTACAACATGCACACATGGGAGAGGCTCAGACAAACTGAACAACTCACCAAAATGGCCGAAGCTCTCACCTTAAATATCATCCTCAACTGAAGACAAAAGAGGATGTTGGGGGTGGGAGGAGTCAGTTATGGGAGATTACCAGAAAAGCACAGTAAACAAGAGTAAGATTTTTATGCAGACTTAAGTCCTTGCCTTCTGCACTGATGAGAGTTTCTAGAGATAAGGTCATTCCCCCTTCTTCCTGATACAGAGAGGGAGACACCTTTACAGATGGAGATTTCCTTTACAAATGTAAATGTCTCTTAAAAAAGGGTATCTTCTACTTTTCAGAGTTTCTTTCAGGTCTGCGGTTTTTAAAAGTAACCAGCCCAAAATAATCCTCATGCCAAAGAGACATATCTTGGGGTAGTCAATTCCAGTCTCCCACACTACGTTTTTAAGCACTTCATTAGGCCATGTCTGTGTTAGCAAAAGCAGGTGCAAGATAATTTTCATGAATACAGCGTTCCCTGGTATGGGTATTTGAACCACTCCCCTGCTGTAAGACATGTGAAACACTAGTTTAAAAAATAAGGTAAAATCAGGAGTTTACAAAATAAGAGAAATCTGTGTGACTCACACAGATTTAAAGATAAAGTTGTGATAAAGATTTTATTTAACCCACTCAAGGGGAGACTGGTGAGGTGTTAAAACTACTTCAAAAGAAAATTAGAGAGAGAGGGACTGAGAGAAAGAGAAAGAGATTTATAGAGCAAGAATAATGAATGAATGTGCAAATGGGGACAAAACTAGTCTCTTTCACGATGTAGGAGGGAAGTCAATTAAACTTGCAGAGGATAGAATTTGCAAGTCTACAGACAAAAATTATTTTGCGTCAGTGTGAGTTGTCTGCAGCTACAGAGTTGAAAATACCTCTCCTGGAATCAGATAATGCTGGAAGGTGTACTGGAGACAATACATCGTTTTCCCTACAGACTCTAAAACTGTTTCCAATTTCTTACTGTTATAAACAAGACTTCAGTAAATAACTTCATATACACTTTGTGCACGTATTTAATTCCTTAGAATAAATTCCTATATGTGAAATCCCTTTTCTCAAGTCGTGGGTGCACACCGTCAAAAGCCCGCGGTGAAGAAGCTGAGTGCCTGTTTCCTCACACAGAGAAAGACACTGGATATTACATTCTCTGACTTTTTAATCTTCAACTTTTCATTCCATTTCAGTAGAGACTAAAGGTGCGTTTTAAACATCAGAGCTGAGTTAAAGCTGTGGCATTTTGCAAACGAAAACTTGAAAACATTGCCTTGAGTGAACTGACCCCTACTGAAGGCGTTAAATGAATTTATCATAGAACCACATTCATAAGCGTGACGATAAAAGGGCACTTACTCCATTACATTATCTTTTTGAAAAGAAAAACTGCATGTAAGTTTTCCATATACATACATAACAAATGTATATGGGAAATTCAAGAAGTAATTGAGAAAAAAAGAACAGGAGAGTCATATGAATGAATCTGGATGCATGCTGACTGTATAAATAAGAATGTCTCATGAAGTTTAAAGCACATATATAAGATTAAAATATACACCAAAAAACAGTACATAATTTGAGGGGTAAAAAAGTTAAAATGTGCTAAAGCCTTTGCATAACCAAAAATCTCTAAAGGACTATTCCAAGCCTTCTCGAAATACTGTATGTCATGGGTAATATCAGGTCCTCAAAAAATTATGTGCAAGCCCTGACACCTGGTCCCTGTGACTGTGACCTTATTTGGAAATAAGATGTTTGCAAATGCAATCAAGTTGAGATGAGATCCTGCTAGATTAGGGTGGGACCTAATCCAATGACTGGTATCCTTATTGGAAAAAGGGATCAGGGACACACAAGAACCATGCCGTGTGATGGTGGAGGCAGAGATTGCAGTGATGTGTCTACAAGCCAAGGAACACGGAGGATTGCTGGGACCATCAGAAGCCAGGAGAGAGGCAGGGAGCAGATACTCGTTCAGAGCCTCCAGAATGAGCCCAACCTGCCGGCACCCAGATCTTGGACCTCTGGCCTCCAGAACCATGAGAGAAGAAATTTCTGCTGTTCTAAGCCACTCAATTTATAGTATTTTATTATAGCAGCCCTAGTGAGCTAACACACTATCTATCTGGCCAAAAAAATCTCATATCCAACATAAATATCTGATATTTAATTCTCTGTAAAATTGCAATGACCAATTTTTGTACACTTTAAAACTGAGTGAATGTATACTTTTCTGTTAGGAAATATCCCTTTTAACTCCTTACATAGACACTCTTACAGAGTTTTGTTTTATTTTCGCTCCTCTCTTTCAGTCTTTCTCATTCATATATATCAGAGTCCACATTTCAAAGTCTGTGTGTGTGTGTGTGTGTGTGTGCGTTATGCACTTTTAAGTCTATTCCAGTCAGTGGTGCTAAGGCTGATCACAGGCTAAATTCTTCTAATTTTTTTCTCCATAACATCACTACCTCCTTACTTTCCTTCAAATACCCTTAATAAGTTTTCTAAGATGTAGACTCCATAGTCTACAAAGAAAAATAATGGTCATAATTCCAATCAGGAGGAATCCGTAGTGTTGAGGTCTCATCTATGTCAATCTTACCTGCACTTTTGATCTCAATTTATCTATCAGTCAAAGTGCTCAGACTTAGGGCGACGGCATTTGGTTCACAGCATAGGTGACAAAGGGTCTTCAACACCAATCATACACTTTGAAATAATTTCTTTTTTGGATCTGGCTGAACATACTGCTGACTTTCAGACCATAATAGAAGAACCATTTGCTGAACCAAGATTTTGTCAGACAACATGAGAGAATTTTAGCTGGAAATCAAGAACCTGACATCTTTACCTGATAACATTATTGTCTTAGTCCATTAGGGCCACCATAAAATAATACCATAGACTGGGCAGCTTATAAACAATAGAGCTTTATTTCTAAAAGTTCTAGAGGCTGAGAATTCCAAGATCTGGGAGCCAGCACATTGGGTGTCTAGTGAGGACACGTGTCCTGGTTCATCGACAGCAGCCCTCCAGCTGTGCCCTCACCTGGCAGAAGGAGCGGTAAGAGCTTTCAGGCCTCTTTTATAAGCACGCTAATCCCATTCATGAGGGCACCAACCTCATGAACAACGCCCATCATCTCCCAAAGACCCCACCTCCTAATACCATCACCTTGGGGCTTAGGATTTCAACAGATAAATTTGAGGGGAACACATTCAGTCTATAGGAGTTACCAATACAAATATACGGAAACTTGGAAGCCCAGCTAATCAACATATCACTAATAAGATTTTGTTAAGAAGATTTGTAGAAAACCAAGAAAGAATGTAGAATACCTATAATTTATTTGCTCCTTTATTTATATGACTTAATTTGTGCTGCATCACACTTAAGATTTTCAATAAAAATACATTTTAATCTCTTGGTGGCAGAAATAAAGAATATCACAAAACTTATTGCACTATTTGAAAAAGTAAATTGACACTTAGATTTGGCATATTTAGTCAGTTTTTACTTCATGCTTAGAAAGAGCGGTGTGAATCTCTCTTTTCTTGTCGCTGCATGCTATATTGGGAGCAGCCAAATCGCTTGTCTAAAGTTCAAACTAAATATAAAATCGTTTTGTTCAGAGCATGCCTTTACTCAGTGGCTAGGTGGCATTTTCTAAATGAGCCCTCTAAACAGTACTTGGGAAATTTTCTCCAAAAGGTCACTTTCTACCACTTGAAAGGTCATTTTATCTTGAGAATTTTTCCTATGCCATATGCATGACGGCATTATTTACCTGCTACAGGGCTTTTTGACCTCCACCTAAAAGAAATGGGCATAATTTACTTTATTTTTTTCTCATAACCTACATCTGCTCACTCCTAAGGAATGACTATTAACGTAGAGTAATTTTATATTGAAGGCATTATGAGGAAAGTGAGGGTGGTAAATTGCTGTAAGAGCACTTTTGGTGCCCAGAAGAGGCCTCCTTTCTGTCCAACAGTCTTTCACTAGAAGCAAAGATGGTAAAGCAAAGATTCAGACAGGAAAAGAGCACAAGAGACCAAAATGGGAGTGGGCATCTACAGCAGCGGTTCTCAGCCCAGAATGCACATCAGACTCACTGAGGCACTTGGAAAAACACCCCTGCCTGTGTCCCACCTCTAGAAGTTCTGAGTTAAGTGGTCTGGGGTGATCCTGGGCAGTGGTGATTCTAAAATGCAATCAGGTTTGACACTCACTTTTTAGACTAGAAAAATATTTCTTAGTTTTTTCTTGATCACTGACATCTTTGAGAATTTGTTGAAAGCTGCTGTCATCTCCTCTAAGATAGTACATAAAAAGCAGGGGGCTTATGGACACACCCTCTGGAGCCTTATCCATTGATGCACTTAAAAGAATTTGGCATACACCCAAGTCACCCATTAAGAATCTCTAGTTTAGGGGAAAAATAAAATTATAAGGAATCCTGTAGCATAGTACTGGATCCAATCAGAGCTAGAACTTGTCAGCCATTTAACAGGAGAAGCTTATTTGAAAGACATTTAATTTACTCCTCCTAACGGATCATTTTTACTTTTGATTAAAATGTGCTGAGATAGAGTGTTTGAAGAAATATTTTTAAAGAAGCTTTGATCTTCCAGCACTACGTTGAATAGAAGTGGTGAGAGTGGGCATCCTTGTTTTGTTTCTGGTCTTAGAGGAAAAGCTTTCAGATTTTCACCATTGAGTTGACTGTGATGTTAGCTATGGGTTTGTCCTGTGTGGACTTTATTATGTTGATGTATTTTCCTTCTATGCTTCATTCTTTAGAAGTATTTTCATGAATGGATTATGTTGATGTATTTTCCTTCTATGCTTCATTCTTTAGAAGTATTTTCATGAATGGATTTTGAATTTAGTCCTAACCAGAGCAATTAGGCAAGGGAAAATAAAATGCACCTAGACTAGAAAGAAAAGTAAAATCGTCTCTGTTTGTGGATGACATGCTCTTGTATATAGAAAACCCTAAGACTCCCCAAAAAACTGTTAGAACTTATAAATGAATTCACTAAAGTTGCAGGATACAAAATCAACAAACAAAAATCAGTTACGTTTCTATACACTAACAACAAACTATCAGAAAGAGAAATTAAGAAAGCATCTCATTTATAACGGCATCAAAAAAAAATAAAATACTTTGGAACGAATTTAACCAAGAAGGTGAAAGATCTGTACACTGAAAACTACAAAACATTGATGAAAGAAATTGAAGAAGACACAAGTAAGTGGAAAGATATCCTTTGTCCATGGATTGAGAGAGCTAATATTATTAAAATGTCCGTTTTCGCAAAGCTATCTACAGATTCAGCACAATCCCTATCAAATTCCTATGGCATTTTTCACAGGATTAGAAAAAATAATCCTAAAATTCACATGGAACCACAAAAGACTCCAAATAGCCAAAGAAATCTTGAGCCAAGAAGAACTAAGTGGGAGGCATCACACTTCCTGATTTCAAATTATATTACAAAATTATAGTAACCAAAAAAGTATAATACAGGCAAAAAAAAACAGACACATGGATCAATGGAACTGAACAGAGAACCCAGAAATAAACCCACACATATGTGGTCAGCAGTATTCAACAAAGGCACCAAGAAAATAAAATGGGGAAAGGATAGCCTTTGCAATAAACTGTTGAGAAAACTTGTATCCACATGCAGAAGAGTGAAATTGGACCCCTCTATCTTACACAAAATCAACTCAAATTTGATTAAAGACTTACACATAAGGGCTGAAACCTTAAAACCCCTAGAAGAAAACACGGAAATAAAGCTCCTTGACATTGGTCTTGGTAACGATTTTTTTAGATGTGGCACCAAAAGCATATGCAAAACAAGTAAAAATAAACTAAAAAGCTTCTGCACAAAAAAAGAAATAGTCACAAAATGTAAAGGCAACCAACAGAATGGGAGAAAATATTTGCAAATCATACTTCCAATAAGCGGTTAATATCCAAAATATATAAGAAACTCCTATAACTCAATAGCAAAGAAACTAACCCAATTTAAAAAATGGGCAAAGGACTGAATAGATATTTGTCCAAAAAAGACAAATGGTAAACAGCTATATGAAAAGGTGCTCAACATCACCAATCATCAGAAAATGCAAATGAAAACCATAAGAAAATATCACCTCACACATATTAGGATGGCTATTATTAAAAAAACCAAAGATAACAAGGGTTGGTGAGGATGTAGAGAAAACAGAATGCTGGTACACTGATGGTGGGAATGTAAATTGGTCCAACCTTTATGGAGAACATATAAAAGTTCCTCAAAAGATTAAAAATAGAACTACCACACGATCCAGCAATTCCACTGCTGGGTATATATCTGAAGGAAATGAAATCACTATCTTGAAGAGATATCTGCACTCCCATGTTCATTGCAGCACTATTTACAATAGCCAACATTTGGAAACAATCTACATTTCCATCAATGAATGAATGAATGGATAGAGAAAATGTGGTATATACACAGTAGAATATTACTCAGCCTTAAAAAAGAAGGAAATTCTGCCATTTGTTACACCGTGGATTGACCCAGAGGACTTATGCTATGTGAAATTAACCAGACACAGAAAGACAAATACTATATCATCTCATGTATATGTAGAATCTAAAAAATTCTAACACATAGAAGCAGACTAGAATGGTGGTTGCCATGGGTTGGAAGGAGGGGGAAATGAGGAGATGATCGTCAAAGGGAATGAAGTTTCAATTTTGCAAGATATATAAGTTTTGGATCTCTCATAATGCCTGTAGCCAATGACACTGTATTGCATACTTAATATTTGCCAAGAAAGTAGATCTTATGTTGTGTTCTTACCACACATGACACAAATAATAGTAATAAAGGGGGTGGGAGAAAACTTTGGCAGGTAGTGGATATAGCTATGGCCTTGATGATGGTGATGGTTTCACTGGTGTATACTCATCCCCAAACTCATTGAGTTGTATACATTAAATACATACAGCTTTTTACATGTCATTATATCCCAATAAATTTGTTTAACATCAACAACAACAAGAGGCCTTAATGATCTGAGAGGATAGAAGAAAAATGAGAGTGTGGCACCAATGCAATAAAAACTAAGCAAAACTATGAAGGAAATAAGGTTTTGTATTTTCTCTCTTCTTCATTTTGACAATTCCCCTTCTCCAGAAGTCTTCTCCTTCTGCTTCTTTACTGCATGGAATTCTCTGTTCTGTTGCTTCTTGATATATTCCTCTTGTTTCTTTTTTTTCCTTTGCTCCCAATCAACTCCTATCTGGTCCATGTGCTGTTCGATCAGGAGCCCACTAGTTGGAGATGCTATTTTTACCAGTGTTAATAGCTACAATAATTATTTTCCTATTGGCATCGTCATTTTAATTTGGTGCATTGCCTTAACACAAGAACAAGGATGATGAACATTTCAGACACTGTTGAATGAGGTATTGGGGGGCAATAAAACTTACTCAGCAGTTTTCAAATAATATTATTGACTATCTGCTTTCTTAGGGGGATCCCAAGCATTGAGTTTTAAACTAAGTTTAATGATTGAAAACAACAATGATCAAGTCTCACCTCCTACACAGCTGTAAAACTTGCTTCTTCCCAAATGATACTTCTGGATTCCTAGGAGTCGTCAAAGCAATCATATTGGAGGGGGGATTGGGGGGATGGGGCAGGCTTGCAATAAACAAGAAACTCATCAACCTACAACCTTATGGAACGACCTACATTGAAGCAATGTGGTAAAGCTGGGGATGAATAACCAGGAGACGTGCAAGTTGTGCCTGTCAGGTGAGTGGAATGGAGCCAATTTTGGATTTGACTGGCAGTGGAAATGTTCTCAGAATGTGCTGCATGCAGCAGGGCTTTCAAGTGTGATGCACAGGCCGTTATACACAGGCTGCTGTACAATGTCAACAGCAGAATCCAGACCAGCTTCAAGAGTAATCCAAAAGAGCTCCCACTCTTTCGCCCCAGCAAATGGCTGTCTAAACTCGTTCCAGGGGAGAGGCATGTGCCCCTCTGTGATTGCCAAGAAACATTACTAGTTCACATTCTAATATAACCAGCATGCATAAATTTTATTATTTCTCTTTTCAGGTTGCATTCATGTCTGATATAAATCAGAAGTAATCGTAGAAGAAAATGCCTGCAATCAGGACGCTAATCATGCATATTATAAAGGAGTTTCTAGATGAACTAATGAATGAATGATTAGATAGATAGATACATTAATTAATTGATTAATTAATTTTAGAAAAAGCCTTATTGAAGAATCACTTAAGATCCTTCTGAGGACCTCTAATGTACCTTTGCTTCAGGCTTAAGCAATTCCATATGGTTTAGGGAGACAGGTTTCTAGAAGTAACTTCTTTACTTTGTTCAACTCGATTTCATGTTTTAACCACCTCAACTCTCTCGCTTTTTCCAACTCTCACCACCTCTATAAGCAGAAAGCATCTCTGTTAGATATCTGCATTATCTGGAAAAATGGTGAAATATTTTGAAATGAGAGAAAAATATTACAGGATGCCCTCTATAGTTCACTCTTTCAGATTATCTCAAATTTTCATTGTCTTTGAGCTAATTTATAACTTTTTAAGTGGTTAGAAAACCAATAATGTAAATAATCATTGTCCTTAGAAATGCAAAAGAATTATGTCTGATAGAATGCAGTTGACGGCTGCCTTGTGGATAAATCAGATTTGCATCTAATTATAAATTAATAACAAGATTTATGATTATCTAAATATGTGTGGTCTTTGAATTCTCCCTTGAAACAGTTGTAGCATCTTACCGATTCTTTCATTAACTAATAAATTAGATCTTTGACATATGTTCATCGTATATTTATATGAGATTATGATTTTACCTTTGAATAAATTTAAACTTAAACATCCTCTTGCACTTTCTCTTGTTCTACAGTCCACTGTCCAGCACTTTGATCCTCTTAATCCTTTAAATGCTTCAGCCACCACTCCCCCACCATCCCAAAGTACCCCAGAAAGGATGCTTGGATTTCATCTTGTGAGGAGGTATGATGGCGAGGGGTTAGGGATCAGGTAGAACCCTGACAATGTCAGAGGAGAAAGAACAGTTTAACCTCAGGGTAGATTATCCAAAAACTCAAGACGCCTCAGCATTGAATAATATTACCAAACACTCATTATATAACCTTGCTTGTACTTTCTTCCTCCAAAAAGTGCAGAATGAGGGCACATTCTGATACAGCTGTGCAGTGCAAAATGACATTTCAGTCAATGGTGGACCATATGTAAGCTGATGCTTCCATAAGACTGTAATGAGGTTGAAAAATTCCTATCACCTAGCAATGTCATGGTCATTGTAACACTGTGGTGCGACACGTTACTCACGTATTGGTGGTGTTGCTAGTGTAGATAAACACTGCACTGCCAGTCACGTAATAGTATAGCGCATACAACTACATACAGTACATAATATTCCATAGTGGTAATAAATGACTGAGTTACTGGTTTCTGTATTTACTATACTATACATTTTATTGTTTCCTAGAGTGCATTCTTTCCACTACTAATAAAAAATGTTTACTGTAAAACACTATGCCATGTTACACCGGGAGCAGCCTCATACACCTCCTGTTTACCACATCTCTGGATTGCATCATTTTCTCTTGTGCTTGACTTAATTTCATATTGTTTTGTTCATCATGACCCCTCAGTATTCAAAATCCACTGCTAATGTTGCCAGTGAGATGCCACATCAAGAGATTGATCTGGAAACAAAATTAAAGTGATTAAGGACTACAAAGGTGGGAAATCAGTGATGGTTATTGCTCGCCAGTCAGGCATGTCCCATTCCACCATAGCTACCATCCTGAAGAACAAGAACAAAGTGATGGAAGCTGTTAAAGCATCTGCTTCATTAGAGGCAACGAGACTAACAAAAATTTGAGAAGAGCCTATGTCAGACACGCAGAAACTTCTAGTGACCTGGATTGAAGACCAGACACAGAAGCACGTCCCTCTCAGCAGCATGACAATCACAGCCAAAGCAAAAGGTTTGTTTGCAATATTGAAAGAAAAGTCTGGACCCGACCATGATGTTGAATTTACTGCCAGCTCTAGGTGGGTTAAACAATTCAAGAATCATTATTCATTACACAATGTGAAGGTGAGTCTCTGAGCGCTGATGTGAAGGCAGCTGAAGAAGTTTTGCCAACTCCAGATAAGCTGATTGTAGAGGAAAGTTACTTGCCCGAGCAAATACTCAGTATGAATGAAAGCTCCCTATTCTGGAAACAGATGCCTGAAGGGGCTTTCATCCATAAAGAGGCCACGTCAATGCCAGCTTTCAAGGCCTGCCTGGGGGCAATGTTGCAGGTTACAAACTGATCTGGGCAAGGATGAGAAGGCGGCAAAAATCAACAAGGCTGTGGTTGAGATGGCAAACAGCTTTAACCTGGGTGTGGATGAGGACGGCACTGAGGAGCTCCTACAGGTGGTTCCCGAGGAGTTGACTGATGAGGAATTGTTGGAACTGGAACAGGAACGCATAGCTGAAGAAGAGGCAGGAGAAAAGGAAGCTGCAGGAGAAGAAAAAGAAGAGGAACCCCCAGGAAAATTCACAGAGAAGGGTTTAGCAGAAGCTTTTGCAGACCTCAACAAGCTCCTTAAAAAGTTTGAAAACATGGACCCCAACACCAAAAGTTTTCATTAATAGAGGAACGTTCATGGTACATTGTGTGCTTACAAGCAAATCTATGATGAAAAAAAGAAACAAGCCAAGCAAACCACCATGGACGTATTTCTGAAAAGAGTGACCCCTCCTCAAGAGCCTCAGGCAGGCCCCTCAGGAGGTGTTCCAGAAGAAGGCACTGTTATCATAGGCAATGAGGGCTCCATGCAGCTTATTTCCTCTGAAGACCTCCCAGTGGGACAGATGTGGAGGTTGAAGACAGTGGTATTGATGATCCTGACTCTGTGCAGACCCAGGCTAATGTGTGTGTTTGTGTCTTAGTTTTTAACAAAAAAGTTTAAAATGTTAAAAAATAGAATAAATTAAAAATAGAAAAAGCTTATAGAATAAGGATAGAAAGAAAGAAACTATTTTTGTACAGCTGGACAATGTGTTTGTGTTTAAGATAAAGTGTTACCACAAAGGAGTCAAAAAGTTAAAAAAAATTTAAAGTTTATAAAGTAAAAAAGCCACAGTAAACTAAGGGTAATTTACTATTGAGGAAAGAACAAATTTTTTTAGTAAATTTAGTGTAGCCTAAATGTGCAGTATTGATAAAGTCTAGTGTACAATGACGTCCTAGGCGTTCACATCACTCACCGCTCACTCACTGACCCACAAAGAGCAACTTCCAGTCCTGCAAGTCCATTTAGGGTGAGTGCCCTATACAGGTGTGCCATTTTTTATCTTCGTACCATATTTTTATTGTACTTTCTCTATGTTTAGATACACAGATACTTAGCATTGTGTTACAGTGTCTGCAGTAGTCAGATCAGTCACATGCTGCACAGGTTCATAACTTAAGAGCGATAGGCTACACCATAGAGCCCAGAGATGTATAGTAGTTGTACTACCATCCAGGTGTGTGTAAGTCACTCTACGATGTTCACACAATAACAAAGTCACCTAATGATGCATTTCTCAGGATGTCTCTCCAAGGTTAAGCAACACATGACAGTACACGCATATGGCAAGTGTGTTGACACGGCTGTCCATGTAAATTAAGTCAGAAGACGTTTGTGACAAAGCTGGTCATTTCTAAGTCCAGATTTTTGAGCTTTAATTTTTAACTTTTACTTTCAATATATAGGCAAAATTCAACTTCATTCTCTAAGATTGTTCTCTGTTTCTTTCTAAGGTTTGGAGGTTTCTTTGGGCAGCTTTTAAAATTTCATTTCATTAAAGCAAAATAATTATGGCAACTATAGCCTATAATTTGTAAGTTAAATGCTTTTAAAATGTGTTTTAAAAATCTTTACTATGATTTAAAGAATAGATTTATTGTTTGCTTTCAAATTTTTCACATCTTTATTGCAGTATGATTTATGTTTCATAAAATTCACCCATATGAAGTCTACAGTTCAGTGATTTTTAGTATGTTCACAGATATGTTGCAACCATCGCTACTACCTAATTTTAGAACGTTTTCACCACCCTGAAATGATAAGCAGTCGTACCTCATTCCCACCCTCATGTCTGTTTCAAGCAACCACTATTTTCTCTAAAGGTTTGTCTGTTGTGGACAGTTCATGTAAATGAAATCATCAAATATGTGATGTTTTATTACTATCTTTTTCCCTTTACTGTAATTTTTTCAAGGACCATCCATATTGGAGCATGTATCAGAATTTCATTTCCTTTTGTGACAAAATAAGATTCCATGGTATGGATATACCATATTTTATTTATTAGTTCACCTGTTAATGGACATTTGGGCTGTTTTTACTTTTTGGCTACTATGAATCATGCTGCTATGAACAGTCTTGTACTAGTTTTTGTATGAAGATATCTTTTTCTTTCTCTTGGCTACATATACCTAAGAATGGGATTTCTGGATGATATGTAATTCTGTTTAACGTTTTGAGGATCTTCAACACTATCTGCCAAAGTAACAATTTTATATTCCTACCAGCAATGCAAGAGGGTTCCACAGCCTCATCAAAACATGTTATTGTTTTTTATTATTATTAATAGTCATTCTAGTAGGAACATAGTGATATCTTACTGTGGTTTTGATTTGCGTTTCCCTGTTAACTAACTATGTTGAGCATATTTTTATATGCTTATTGGCCATCTGTATATAATCTTTGAAGAAATGTTTCTTCAAGTTCTTTGCCCATTTTTAAATTGGGTTATTCATGTTTTTATCGTTGTATTGTAAGAGCTTTTTATATATTCTGGATACAAGTCCATTGTTAGATATTGTTAGCAGTTGAATTGTGTTCATCCCAAAAGAGATGCTGAAGCCCTCACTTGAGCATCTCAGAATGGGACCTTATTTGAAAATAGGGTTGTCACAGATGTAATTAGTTAATATGCTATCATACTGGCTAGAGTGGGCCCTTAATTTAATATGACTGGTGTACTTATACGAAGATGACCATTTCAGCCGCTGAAACAAATACCGGAAAATGTAGAAATGATTGTGGAACTGAGTAGTGGGCAGAGGCAGTAAGAGTTTTGACACACATGACAGAAAAAGCCTAGATTGCCCTGAAGAGACTGTTGGCAGAAATGTGGATGTTAAAGGCAATTCTGGTGAGAGATCATAAATAAAAGAGAACTGTAGAGAAAGCTTCTATCATGTTAGAGAATACACATATCATCAAGAAGAGAATGTTGCTGGAAATATGTTACAGGTGCATATACCATAATTTCACTGCAGACATACTCATTTATGTGTCTGTGTGCATGTGTGTACATGCATGTTTAATATAGACTGTCCCAAATCTCCCTGATACTGATGTGCGAGATATAGTACAGGCACCAAATTACCTTCTCAGATCAAAATTAAAAATTAAATTTCCAAACACATCTGCACCCAAGAGTTTCAGATAAGACCTGTATTTAATTAGGTTGAATGTGTTTAGATTTTATCCATCAGAATTTACACATCCACACACAGAAATGCATAGATCCCAGAAAACCCTTGAAATCTGGACTAGGAGTCATAAAAGAGTATTCATGGTAACATTGTTAAATAACAAAATACTGAAACAAATGGATAAATAAATTATGTATATTTGAGACAATGGCATCTGATACAGCAACAAAAATGGATGAATACGAGCTATGTGTGACTGCAAAAATAATCTCACAAACTTAAGTTTGAGGAATAAAGCAAATTATAGATGGATACACAGTGTATGTCACTCTATATAAGATGTGAGCAAGTGAAAAAACCAGCCTATCTACCATTTGTGCTATAATCATATGTAAGTAAAAGTGTAGAGAAATGCAAGTGGGTGATAACCATAAGCTCTGTGGAGTGATTACCCGGACTGAGGAAGGAGAGGAAAGCTTAAGAGCTAAAGAGAAGTACAGAAAGGAGCCTCAGTTGTCTCATTAGTTCCCAAGTGTTTATATTAACATCTGGGGGCTGCTCGCTTTCCAGACAATCTTCTCTTCTATGGAGAAGAGTTTCAACCTTGCAGATAGGTAGACTCCATCTGCCAGATTCCTTGCAGTGAGGTGCAGCTTTGTGGCTAAGGTGGAGTCAATGAAATAATGTGTAGTTCCAGGTCTAAGCAGGTACATCTCCTGCAGGATCCACATCTCCTTTCTTTCACAATGGGCTTCAACCAACACATGGCATTAACCCCACTTCAAACATGGAGATTAGGATAATACTGTCAGACGTGGAGGAGACATGAAATGAAGACATCTGTGGACCTTCTGAATGACTGTGAGGAGAACTCTCTGCCAATTCACATCAGCTGCTTTGTAATAGGAATGTAAGAGGGAGAAACAAACCATCTTGCTACATCATTTGTTTTTGTGTTTCTATAACAACATGTTAGCTTTTACCCTAAGACACTGTCGGTGTATTTTATATTCTAAGATATTCTATAATATAAAAAGAGAAATAGCATAGCATATGTGATGTTCTATTATCTCTCACTTCCTTTTAATTTAATATATCAAACTTTAAAAATTCAAAATTTATAAAGGAACATTTAATAAAATGATATTACGTTTGTAATAGGTACTTAATTTATGTATATAAAAACTATGCAAGTGATTGAAATTGCTTATTAATTAGTTTGCAAGGTAAAAAAAATTGTTAAACTGTTTAGAGAAATGAAAGATTACAGTTCTTATTTCTGACATATGATGTTTCTCTCTATTACTCTCTCAGTGAATTGATAGTCAGATATAATTCAGTGAATTAAACTGAACACAATTGCTCTTCATTAAAGATAAATGCTAACAGAGTTTTGCAATCTCTGGCTCCAAGAACAGCATATATCTTCATTGGACAATATAATTTATTCCACTTTTTATAAAAGGCAAAAACAAAAATACTTGGAAGCATAGCTATTCTGTGTCGGTCAAAAGAACAGTATTGTCTTCTAATATCACTTCTATTCTTGTCTTTTGGAAACTTCCACTTTTCCATTGTTTGTGACTCTGTTTAACAGTCAGCGAGCCCCACCATCCATTTTGTAATTACTGGAAACTTCCTAAGGTTGAGTCTAAACATAGTGACTTTTTTCAGATATGGGCAGATAACCTGAGAAAATTGATGTTTATTTGGGGAAATTGATTTGCATACTAAAAAAGTTTCCTTTTCTTAATCTTTGAGAAAAATAGCGTAAGGGATTTATTGTGCTTATTGTATCCATCAGTATTCTGATAGGAAAACGGAAGCTTTTCTAGGCATTTCAAGCAACAAGGGCTCCAATACAGGTTATTAGCAGCTTACGCAGCCATTGGAAGGTATAAAAGAGATGATTGGCCAGATCATTGATCAAAGGTCAGCGAGATCATTGGTAGATGTCCAGAAAATCAGAAGTGCAGAACTTACAGGGAAGCCTTCCAGCGATTTGGGATGCTAGGAGCAACATTGTGGGTGACTCTACCATGAAGCCTGGAAGTTGGTGGCAGAACCCGTGTCTGTAAACTTTCTCTGCCCACACACCTGCTGGAGAATAATGACTTCTCCTTCTCTTAGACTTTTCAAACCTCCTGACAATGCAGCTACTCACTGTGAGATTCTAACAGGACACTCTGCTGACAAAGAGCTCAGGAAAATGCGGTTCCGAGGTGTCTCCCTTGTGATGTGGGGAAGGGTATAGAAAGCAACAGGGATGATACTGCTTCAGCAAGAGGAAATCTGGAACAGAGACTTGTCCTGTACCCACAGAGCTCCTACATAGAGGAAAATTATCTGTAAGTATAGGTCATTAGAGTCATCCAGAACTCAGAGATGGAATTCTAATAATATTTTTAACCTCATGATTCAGTCTTCCCTTGGAATTCCCTGTTACGTAAGCTAACCGGTTCCTTCATTGCAGTAGGTTTTATTTTGAGTAGGGTTTCTGTCTGTAAAAATCAAGAAGATCGTGCTTAATTCAAACTGAAGCAAAACACTGTAGTGGACTATGAGCTTAATCAGTAAGTTCTTTCCCTGATTATGGGAAGATAATGCCTCACAAATGATTGACGTCTTAGCTCAGGCTGCCAAAACAAAATACCGCACACTGGATGGCTTAAACAAGAGAAATTTATTTTCTCAGGTTCTAGAGGCTGGACGTCTGAGATCAGGGTGCCAGTGGGGTCGGGTTCTGGGGTGGACTCCTTTCCTGACTTGTGGACAGTTGCTAACTCACTGTGTGCTCGCATGGCCATCCCTCAGGGTGTGCTCATGAAGGGAGAGAGAGACAGCAAGCTCTCCAGTGTCTCTTCTTATAAGGACACTGATCTCATCATGAAAGCCCCACCCTCGTGACCTCTTCTAACCCTAATTATGTCCCAAAGGCCTGTCTTCAAATACTATCACATGGAGGAATAGGACTTTAACATGCACTTTGAGGGGCACGATTCAATCCATACATCCCATCCTTGGCCCCTCAAAATTCATGTCCTTCTCACATGCAAAATACACTCATTCCATCCCAACAGCCCCAGAAGTCTTAATTCATTCCCATCTCAACTCATCTAAGGTCTCATCTAAATATAATATAAATTAGGTAAGAGTGAGACTTAAGATGCAATTCATCCTGAGGTAAAATTCTTCTCTGGCTGTCAACCTGTGAAACCACACAAATAAAAAAAAAAAAATCTAGATACAGACCTACACCCTTTGCTAAAAGGAACTCCAAATGGATCACAAGCCTTAACGCAAAACATGAAACTATAAAAATCATAGAGGTAATGTAGGAGAAAAATCTAAGTGACTTTGAGCATGGCAATGACGTTTTAGACACAACAACAAAGTCATGAACCCTGAAGGAAATAATTGATAAACTGAGCTTCATTAAAATTAAAAAATCTGCTCTGCAAGTGACACTATCAAGAGAGTGAAAAAGACAAACCACAGAGTAGGAGAAAATATTTGCAAAAGACAGGCTTGATTAAAAACTGTTATCAAAAATATGCAAAGCGGTCAAAACTCAACAATAAGAAAATGAAAAATTCAACTAAAAAAGGGGAAAAAGACCTGAACAGACACCTCACTGAAGAAGATATACAGATGGCATATAAGCATATGAGAAAATGCTTCATGTCATATGTCATTTGGGAACTGAAAATTAAATTAGCAACAAGTTACCACTGTACACCTATTAGAATGTCCAAAATCCGGAACACTGGCTCCTCCAAATGCTGGTGGGGAGGTGGAGCAACAGGAACTCTCATTCATTGCTGATGGAAATGCAAAATGGCACAGCCACTTTGTAAGACAGTTTTATGGTTTCCTACAGAATTAAACATACTCTTATCATATGATCCAGCTATCACAATCCTTAGTATTTACCGAAATGAGTTAAAAATTTATGACCACACAATAACCTGCACACAGATGTTTATAGCAGCTTTATTCATAATTGCCAAAACTTGGAGGCAATAAAGATGTCTTTCAGTAGGATAAACAAACTGTTACATCCAGGTAGTAGGACATTATTCAATGATAAAAGAAGATGAGTTGTCAAGCCGTGAAAAGACATGGAGGAAACTTAGCTACATATTGCTGAATGAAAGAAGCCAATCTGAAAAGGCCACATACTGTAAGATGCCAACTCCATGACATTCTGAAAAAGGAGAAGCCGTGGAGACAGTCAGAAGGTCAGTGGCTGCCAGGGACTGGGGGAGAGGGAGGGACAAATAGGCAGATGAAAGGATTTTTAGGGCAGTGAAAATATTCTGTATGATACTATAATGGTGGGTATATGTCATTACACATTTCTCAAAACCCACAGAATGTACAACCCTAAGAAGAAACCCTAAATTAACTCTGGATTTTGGATGACAAGGATGTGTCAATGTAGTTTCATTGATTGTGGCAAATGCACCACTGTAGTGAGGGATGCTGGTAGTGGGAGACTTTGTGGGGCAGGGGCAGGTATTTATAGAAACTCTCTATGCTTTGTGCTCAATTTTGCTGTAAACGTAAAACTGCTCTTAAAAATAAAATACAGTTTTCTAAAGTTAAATACATACTTAGCATATGACCCAACAATTCCATTCCTAGGAACCTACTGAAGAGAGATAAAAACATATGTCTAAACAAAGAAGTGCATGCAAATGTTCATAGCAGCATCATTAATAGATGCCAAACATTGGAAATAATGCAGATGTTCATCAACGAGTTAATGGATAAACTGTATATGGTTATCCATAGAATGGAACACTCTTAAACAATCAAAAGGAATGAAATACTGATACAAGCTACAACATGGAAGAACCTCAAAAACATTATGCTAAGTAAAATAAGTTAGATGCAATTCCATATATGGTCTGATTCCACTTATATGAAATATTCAGAAAAGGCAAATCTAGAGAAACAGAAAAAAAACTTAGTGGTTGCTTAGGGCTGGAAGTTAAAAAAGAAATTGACTGCAAACACATAAGAGGATATTTTGGGGGTGATATATGTATTCTAAAACTGAATTTTGATGGTTGCCCAACTACAAAATTATTTAAAATCTTTCAATTGTACACATAAAATGTGTGAATTTTATGGTATGTAAATTATAACTCAATAAAACTGTTAAAAAATTACAGCAATTTTTTTTTTTAGCAATTTACTACCTGATTCTAAAGTTTGTAATGAAATTCAGAGGACCTAGAACAGGTAAAACAACTTTGAAAAATGAAATAAAGTCTGAGTGCTAATAATACCTTATTTTAGCTACAGTAATCAATATAGCATGGTATTTGCATCAAGATAGATAAATCATCAATGGAATTAAATATAGAGCCCAGAAATAGATCCACATGTATAGAGACAAAGGATTTTTGGCAAAGTACAAGGGCAATTCAGCAGAGAAAGGGTAGTCTTTCAATAAATTATACTGAAACAATTAAATATCGACATATAAAAAGTGAATTTTGTTGAATACCTTGCACCAGATACACAAGTTAACTCAAAATTGATCATATACCTAAGTATTAGACCTGAAATCATAAAACTTTCTGAAGAAAGCATAGAAGAAAATCTCTGTGATCTTGGGCTAGGCAAAGACTTCTTAGATATGATATCAAAAACAAAATCTATAAAAGATAAAATAGTAAGAGAATAACAGGTAAGCCACGAACTGGGAAAAATATTTGCAAAGCATAGATCTGATCCAGGACTTGTATCCAGAATCTGTAGAGAACACTCAAAACCAAACAACAAAACAGCTTAAAAAACGGCCAAAAATTGTAACAGACACATCATCAAGAATATATATTGGATTTCAAATAAGCACATGAAAAGATACTCACCATCATTAGTAATTAGAGAAAAGAAAATTAAAACCGTAATAAGATACTACTACATACCTATTACCACGTCTAAAGTTAAAACACTAACTATACCAAGTGTTGGTGAGCACGTGGGGAAATAGTCTCATGCACAACTCACAGACATACACAATGGTACAACCTCTGACAACCAGTTGGCAGGCTAAATTGTTAAGAATACGCCTAACACATTATCTTGCCATTTCACTCCCAAGAAGAAAGATATGTCTATACAAAGACTTGTGCGCAAATATTCATAGCAATTTTATTTGAAATAGCCAATCTAGAAGCAAGAAAAATGCCCATGAACAGGTGAATACGTTAACAAATTGTGGCATATCCACGCAATGCAACCCTACTCAGCAATGGAAAGAAATGAATTATTGACGCACTTAACCAAATGGATGGCTCTCAAAATAATTATGCTAAGGAAGTTAGATAAAAAAAGAATACACATTGTATTATTTCATTTATATAAAACTCTGGAATGTACCAGCTAAGCTATAGTGACAGAAAACTGAGTATTGGTTTCTCAGGGAGGGAAAAGAGTCAGGTTGGGAGGAAGATTATAAGAGGATGTTAAGAGACTTCCAAGAGTGACACATAGGTTCAGTATCCTGATGAGGTGATAGTTTCACAGGTATATAAGTTTGTCAAAGCTTATCACATTGTCAGTAACTATGTGCATTTATTGTATGTCAATTATGCCTCAATAAAGTGATGAGGGAATGAGGAGAACAAGATAAATTGAGAGAGGAAGGCAGGAGCAAAATTAGACAGACCTGGCAAGGTTTGTAAGGATTTTAAAATTTTAAGGAGGAGAAATCATTGAAATGTTTTAAAAAGGAAGAACAAACATTTCATATAGCATATATTTGTTGATGAAATTAGGAGGAAACAGAATGCGACCCCAGGCAGACCATTTTCCTTATCAAGCATGGTAATCATTCTGATGGAAGGAAGTTGCAGTCCACGCGGAGGGGCTGCCACGGAAACATGACGGTTCACCAAAGAGTGTGGGGCTCCCAGGGGCATTAGCAGAGGCATGGGCGAATGTTAGGAGACTGACAATGGCTAATGTCAGCAGAGCATTGACTAATTCCAAGCTGGTTGCACCCGTGGTGTATGTGTGTGAGGGCAGAGAGGAATAAGAATTGGTGAAGAATGATTAGGGATGGAGTGTGCACAGAATAAGCTGCCCAGCTTCAAAATTTTGTTAATGCACCTCTTGAAAATATCTCACAATTCCAAAATAATATTTTTTAATCAGCTTGATCCTATCACATTCCAGTAAGTTCATTGGGGCAAACTTTTTGAACTAAAGAGAGACTTAGCGTGACATCAATCTTACACAAATTAACAACCACCTTCCTTAATACTATCTTTATTCTTCAGTGCATGAGACATTGCCATGGGAACACATGACAAAGTGATTTTTTCTCTCTGTTAAGAATATATGAAAAGTTAAAATTAGCAGTAAGCCAGAAGGAAGAAGCCCCAAGAATGTAGTGATTACGAGCTACCACAAACATAGCCTACCTAAAGCAGAACGTTGGTAATAACAAACATATTATTAAAGGTTCGTGTACTGTTTTCAAGTATTAATGTAAATCAACTACATTAAGCCAAGGTTTTGACTCATCCATCCACTAACACAACAGTTTTCCACGTTCTCTTTCCTGCCAATTTACTCAGACTAGTCTGTTTTTCCCAAGAACAGAAGGTAAAAAGGACACGTCTCCTAATGAAAGCCATTTGTAAGAAGAAACAATCTTTACTTAAGAAGGAAGTAAAAAGTTCAATAAAGTAATTAGGAAGCTAAAAATGCTGTTTAAATTACACCTTCTGAAGCCTTCCCTTGACGTTCTTTGCATTGAAAGTTGGTCATTTATACGCCAGGCATGTGGAATTGATTTCTCTCTTCAGAATGTAGATGCAAGGTCCTACGTATTCACTAGACCTAGGAATTTGCAAGATTTTACTGACAAAATAAAAGCTAAAATGTTAATCCTATTGCCATCCCATTCACTACTGCAAAAATTTGCCTTTCCCCATAAAGAAGCTTGAAATGTTAGTAAGGATTTGCATATAAAAAGAGTCACATTGCTTATTAGAAACAGGACCTCATCAAGTTCAGATAAAATCTGGATCTCTGCTTAAAACAGAAAAATGTCCATTAGATTTTTAATGAAATCTAAAAGCTGCCCTTAGGGGAGGATTTTTCATTACGTTAACCGTCTTTAAAATAAATACTATTTCTAAAATTTTGAGTTGAAATGACGTTAATTGGTTACTTTTAATCGCTTTTTTTTATCTTATTACAAGTTCTTTTAAAATTAACTTTTGTTACTAGAACAATTTATTGATAAGAAAAAGCTTAGTTTATTGCTTCCCACTATGAGGGAGAATGTTACCTTAACAGAGTCTGATAGCATCTCAGTGGGGAAAAGTCAAGGTAAGTGTATTTAATGAGGATGTGAGTTCTGATTTACTAGATCACTGTAGCGGGAATAGAACTGATCTTAATTCTCTTTTTCACATTTTTATAAATACTGTAGTAACATCAACTTTTTAATATACACTTCAGTGTTTTAAATTCCCCCTTCTTGGGGATAAGAATTTATCATCTCGCAGTTATGAATACTCTGCCATACTTAGCTCAATGGCCTTGCTATAGCATATGATCAACACCACATGTTTTAATTCAGGTATGGATTAAAAATAAGAGATTTTAATTTTCTTGCTCTGTCATTAGCTTGAAATGTCATCCTCAAAAAATATTTATTACCCCTAATAATGCCTAAAATGATTTTAATACTTGTTGAATATCTCTTCTTAAGACTTCACCAGTTGGAGTGAAACGTGTATCCTGACTTGATAATTATACTTACAACCTCTACTAAATTCTAGGCCGGACAATTCAACAACGGCCTATAGAACAATAACACACTTCCACCAAAAGCTTTTGGGAACCAATATAATGAGATGTTCCTTGTGTTTTTAGATGAAATAGTCCAAATACTTAATGTTAAAGTATTGATAAATTATTGAGTAGTTCCAAATAATATATAAAATCAAATGTAACATTTATGAAACTAAATGAGAGTTCCTTTTTATGAAATTTTCCACATGAGAATAATTTAACTTCTACTTTCAAGGAAATCTAAACCAAATCTAAACGTGAGTTTTAATCTTTGCTGCCTGGCTACTGGGATTCAGGAAAGAGCATTCTTATTTACTGAACTTATAAAAGGGATAAGAGCTACTCTTCAGTAGCCACTTGAGAATAACTATCTTTATTAGGCATTCTGGGTAATATTGAGCTCTTTCTGTCTTTAAGACCACAAACAGTTACAACAGCCATTCAAAATAACTTTCCACATAGTATTGTTTTTTATTCTTCCTTTTAAAGATCATGATGAGTTCCATAGGAAAACTGAGTGAATAACCAAATATACTACATGTTTATTTCCATCTTTCCATTTTCAGAAGAATTTGTCAAGGCTTTCATGACAGTAACAGGGAATCAGCAGCCATAGGTCCTAATTTGTCTTATCCACAACTTCCTCATGGGGTCCTTGAAAAGTGTCTTAACTAATTTAAGACACTTTAACTAAGCGTCTACTTACTTCCCAATAAGGGAGGTTAGGTAATATCTGAGTTATCCATTTAATAGATTTATGGGCAAACCTTTATCTATTTAATAGATAATTTTAATAGATAATTTTTAACTGTGGCGTATTTAATAGATAATTTTTTCTCCCTCAGCATAGTCCTTTGGATATACTCTATGCAAGCTTAAATGAAATTTCTGAAATTCTACTTGTCATTGCATTTCTTTTCTAGTCACATATAGGATAATGGGTGACAATGTCACTATTATAAAGATAAGTTTGAATCCACTCTAGTGTATAAGAAAATAAATTGTTCCAGATATACAAATTTATTGTCACACACACACATACGCACACAGGGTATCATATTGTGATTGAGAACCAAGAAATTAAATGATCTATTAAGATCTTTCCAGGACCTATGAAATGTAATATAACATAACATGTTGGATGTGATACGTCACCACCGTGAACCCTTCTGTGGTCCCTGACTGCCCTCACATTCACTGAAGACAGAAACTGTGCACATTGGCTTCAAATGATAATAGCTTCCCGTCTTAGGAGGCCTTACTGCTACGCCAGCTAATCTGCATTTCACACTCATCATTAGCTCTTAGTTTTCTGGTATTACTAAGAATTGTGCTGGGCCACTGTGACCTTGCGAAAAATATCCTACATCATGGTTTCTGTATTCTAAGAGCCTATAGTTTTAACCAGTACTTCCCAGCACAGACAAATAAGGGGAGAGCACATATAACATACAACTAAACAGAACAAGCAAAGTCACTTTTCACATCAAAAATAAGTTTTGCCAAAACTGTGATTGCAAGAATATATAAAAATGTTAATAACCAAGATTTTGAATATAACAGGCAGGCAATACAAATAAAATTTAAATGAATAAATAGATTTAACATAAAGCACTAGGGGAACTCTGACTACAAGATCATCAAAGTCAAGAGATTGGTTTGTGTTCAGCCTAATTGTCTAAAAAGGATTTCAAGGAAAGCCTATTCATTTCTTTCATCAACACCTCCACTCTCCTTTACAGAGTTGAGATCCAGTACTTTCAATTTTATTTTTCCACTTGACCTATGCCAGAGACCCTATTGCCTAAGGAGGTGGCAGAATTTTAAGAAGAGGTAATGTGGAAGGGTTTATGGAAAATTCTTTTTCAGAATGACTGCTGTTATGTGTGAGGAATTTGCCTTTTAATGTGAAGAAGAGCATCCAGCTGTTAGTACTGAGTGTTGTCCAAAGGCATGAAGACTGTACTCCCGAGAGGAACCAGAGAAGATTCAACCTGCTGGGATCACAGCAGAGCAGAAGAAGAACCTAAGAATTTATTAGTTAGGCAAATGGCTAAAAGAGCATGATAATACAACCAATGAAAATGTCATATCAGCTCTGAAGGTGATGATGGTCCCACTCATAAGACCATTAGCTCTGAAGATGGTAAAGCTTGTAATGAAGCTGATTATTTTAAATTGCCTAAAAACTGTCATTCTTCCCCCACAAAAGAACCCTTCGTTTTCCTCTTATTATAAGCCATATTTTTGTGACTCCAAAAACAGCAATAAAATGATGACCTCGCAGGATTTCAAAGTTCTTCCATGAGACACTTGGACACGCCCTCCATGAACTAAATTTCTCCATCATAAAACCGATGGGAAAAGACTTAGTGGGAACAAGAGCTTCCCACACTTTAATCTGTTTCTGATTTTTTAACAACACATTTTGGGGAAAACTAGTACATCATTCTAGAATGCATAAAAAATGGAACAGATTATGGAAATAATCTAATAATAATCTGTTTCATTACACTGCTTTCTATTAAGAGCACAGAATATAATTTTTATCCCCCTTTTAACAGTGGGAGAAATACTCATCAGAAGGCCAGAGAAAAGCTCAGAGAACATCACATCATACTTGATTTACCACCGAAAGTCGTGGGAATAAGTCTGTTTTCTGGTATTCATGAAGATACTAGTTCAACTTAGTAATAAGCTGATACTTGACTTGCTTGTTTTTCTGCAGACATTGATATTTCATTCATTTCTACAATATTACTTTTCTTCTACATTAACATATTATGGTATGGTACATACATCCATATTTTTAAAAGCAACACTGATCGAACTTTTAAAAAATTAGAAATTATTTCATGTACATTTTAGAAACTCTGGAAAACACAAAAATTAAAATCATGAAAAATTTTAAAAATAAATAAAATCCTGCCTTCCCCCACAAAGAAATAAAAACTGTGATGGCTAATTTTGTGTGTCAACTTGGCTAGACTATAGTGCCAAGTTGTTTGGTTAAACAGTATTCCAGATGTTGCTGTGAAGGTATTTTACATTTAAAATCAGTTGCCTTTAAGTAAAGGCCATTACCCTTCATAGTATGGGTACTCCCCATCCAATCACTTGGAGGCCTTAAGAACAAAAACTGAGGTTTCCCAGAGAAGAAGGAATTCTGCCTCAAGACCATAATGTTGAAATCCTGTCTGAGTTTCCAGCTGGCTGGCCTGCCCCATGGATTTTGAACCTGTCAACCACCACAATCACATGAATAAATTCCTTACAATAAGTTTTTCTCTCTCATGAGCAAAAGATCCATAGCCAGGTACCCAGGCCTGTGTTATCTACCACCACTGTCCTTCAGCCTACATTAGGGTGACATGAGGATGCCCTATGACCATCCAAAAGAGGAGGGAAAAGGTCTCGTTTGCTTTATGGATAGGTTGGTTCAATACATGGGTCCAAACCAAAAATGCATGACAGCCACCTGTCAGCCCCCGGTCAGAGAAGTGCTGAAAGAGAGTGGTGAGGAGAAATCTATCAGGTGACAAAGCTTTGGGCACTGCCCCTGGTTATCGACTTTGTGTGGAAAGAGGAGTGTCCCAAAGTAAGAATATAGGTTCATTAGTACTGGCAAGGGTCTTTGTTGGTGGATCAAATACCTAAAGGAAACACTGGTAGAAAGGAGATCTATGAATGGGCCTATTGGGGTGAGAAGCAAGTATGATGGTCTTTGTATCACATATTAATGCCCACCAGAAAGCATCCAGCATCAAGAGGCATTAAACAACCAAGTAGACGAAATGACTCAGACAGCTGAATTCAACTTGTCTTTGCCATCAACCACCCCAGTGCTGTCCTAACGCACTCATGTAACCACGATGGCAGTGATATAGACTATACATGGGCTCAATAACACAGGGTCCCACTCGTAGGACCACAATAAGTCCTACAACTGCTTGTCATCCAATGTGCTAATCACAGAGACAAAAGTTGAAACCCAAATGCAGTCTTATCGCTGGAGGCAAGTCCCAGACTATTGGTGGTAGGTTGACTAACGCAGCACTCACTCCATCCTGGGAGGAGCTGGGACCCATCTTAATTCATATATTCTATGCCTTTCCTGTCTATAGGACATCAGCGAGTCCCAATATCCAAAAGTTTACAATGTTTGAGCCACCTACACAGCATTTCACAAAATACCATCTCGGACCAAGAGACCCACTGTCACAGCAAAAATTGCACTGAACAAAGTTAAACAGTCAAGAAACACTTTTTTCAAAGTTCTTGCAACAGAGGAAAGCAGCCAAACCTCCTTTGAACTCAGCTCTGTTGAAATAAAAGACACGGGCGTTTCTAAGTGCTGGGGTGAGCCAGTGGAAAAATACTGGAGGATGTTAGTGGAGAGGTCGATCAATGCATTGAATTTGCAAATGTTTTCCTCTGTGATCAGCCATCTGTGTTTGCTAATTGGAGCTCATAGAAGTTAGGCTCCTACCCTGCCACAGAGTCTGGGAGATGGGAGCTCTGTCTTCCTTGATTACATTTCAAAGGAATGGCTCCAGGTCTTTGAGAAAGACTTTCCTGGACTGTAAAACTGGCAAGAAGCTTTTTAAACATTTACACGTCAAAGGGACAGAAAAATAATTTATAGTTACAAGTTTTTAAAGTAAATGCTCTAAGCAAAATGAGGTCAGGACCTAGAGCTTAGTCAAACTTAGTCAAGCTGAGTAGAATATTAAGGCTCTTTGTCACCACTCTATGGCAAAGGAGATGTGGCAGTGGGCATATGACCAAAAGTTCCACTGATTCTATCAAATAAACTGACAATATGATAGACCAACGGAATGACATTTTGACAAGGGCAGACTTGGAGATAAGATACTGCAAGAATAGGGAAGCATCTTATAGGATGCAGTACATGCCCTAAACCAACACTGTATGAACACTGTATGGTCTTCATGCCGAATAGGTAGAGTATAGAGGTCCAGGAACCAAGGGGCAGAATTAGGAGCAGCCCAGCTCACCCTCACTCCTTGCGACTCACTTGGGAAACTTGTCCTTGCAGATTAAATTCTGTGGGTCCAGAGATCAAGGTTCTCAGAAAGGAAATGCATCTACAATGGGGCGCAGCAATATTCCCGTTTAACGTTGCAGTATGGCTGCTGCTCTGTCACTCTGGATTTCTCATGCCAGCAGACTAGCAGGCTCATCCTGGCGGCCGGAGTCAATTATGTGCGTTCCTTCTCAACCTGTAACCCAGCATTAGTTGCTTGCAATTAGCCAAAGCGGGAGTACCTGCACCACGGAAATTGCAAATGCTACACATCAAGGCCCCCCAGCCCCTCCCCCAGCGTTGGCTGTTAAACCTTTACCAGCACACCACCGACAGCAGGCAAGGAAGCGAGTCTCCATCCCAGAAGGAGTAATTGACCTTAATAATCAGGAAAAGTTGGGTGTTCCATTGGCATTAGCAGTGGTAACTCTTTGAACTCAGAGGACCTTGACCTAGATGGAGGGCCGTTGAAATCTCCTGATTGTTTCCACATGTCAGGGAACTAGTTATCACTCCCACACGCTATTAAGGAAAACTGGATCCATTCACCACAAAGACTTTTAACCTTTTGACCCTAGAAAGAGGAAACGGTTTTTTTCTATCCCTGTTTTCCAAAAACCACTCATTCTCTCCTCAGCAGGAAGGACAGTGGGAAGGGCCATTTCCTTCAGGGGAAACCCCCACCCTCACTCACAGGATGTGCTCAGACTTTTTCTTTTTTGACATAGATGAGGTAATTCCCATAGTTTTCAATATGCTTCCTGAAATCTTGTGTTGTTCTGTCTAAAGCAAAACCTTGTGGGAAAAGCAGTGCAACATCTAACTATTTGGGACTATATTTTCTCTAATTCTTTAAGGACACGGTTTGGCTGAAGATAAACCCAATTTGTATTACACTTTACATCTCAATCCATAGAGTCTACGTTTGAAATTATTGTTCTTAAATTAGGTGGGTGGTTACCTCACTTTTTGGTAACTATCTGGATAATTTTTCTAAAACAAAGAATGACTGTGTTAAAAGTAACTGACTTCTTGATTTGCATACTCAATTGGCCACAATTGCTAGTTCACTTGCTTAAAAACAATGACAACAAAAGTTCCTCTTTATGGACATTCCACTACACACACACATTTTTTCCTCTCTAAAATCCATTTTTATGTGTAGACACCTTAGGGCATATTACTACACTTACTTTTAACAGACTATTCCTTTTATTTCCTCCACAAGCTATTATGATATTGATAAATAGCAAATGATCATATTCCAGAGTGGGGTATATGAGATTTATAACAATCTGCTTATCAAAATGTATTCCTACATATAGTTTATGTATCAAATTGCATGTTTCATATATAGAAAAGTAGTAGAAAAATCAATAAATCTGTGGGCATGTCTATTAGTTTTTTTTTTTTTTAGTATAAATTCCTGGAAATGTAATATATTGTTTTGACTCAAAAAGTGTGCAAAATTTTAAAATTTTGCTACATCTTGCCAAATGGGCCTTTAGAAGAATATTTAAATTTTGTATTCTTCATAACAGTGTATGGGGGGCGGCAATTTTTCCCTTTCCCACTTCCAACCAAATTCTATCTTTAAAACAAAAATACCTGGGAGCTGGCCCAGTGGCGTAGTGCTTAATTAAGTTCACGTGCTCCACTTCAGCAGCCTGGGGTTCGCGGGATCCTGGGCACGGACCCAGCAGCACTCATCAAGCCACGCTGCAGCAGCATCCCAAATAAAATAGAGGAAGATTGGCACAGATGTTAGCTCAGGGCCAATCTTCTTCACACACACACACACACACACAAAACTGTATGGTGGTGGTCATTTTGGCTGCTTTTTGGCTCTTATGACTGCAGAAGTATTTGGGGACCATGCAGAAGACTTGCATCTTCCAGGCCCCAGAAATTATCCAACTGGAGCAGTGGGAAGAGCTCTAGGTGCCTGTTAGGGATTAAATTACGTCCCCATAAAATTCCTGTGTTGAAATCCTGATGCCCCAATGTGACTGTATTTGGAGACAGGGCCTTTAGAGAGGTAAATAAGGTTAAATGAGGTTGTAGGGTGGGGCTCCAATCCAACATGATGGGTGTCCTCATAAGAAAAGGAGGAGACACCCGTGTTGCATGCACACAGAGGAAGAGGCATGTGAGCACACAGTGAAAAGGTGGCCATCTGCAAGCCATGGAAAGGGGCCTCAGGAGAAACCAACCCCCCCAGCACCTTGATCTTGGACGTCCAGCCTCCAGAACTGTGAGTAAGTAAAATTCTGTTGTTTAAGCCCTCTAGTCTGTGGGACTTTGTTATGGCAGCCCTATGAGACTAATACTGTGCCTGACCAAGTGGACGCGATTCCAGCCACAGCAGGAAGGGCTTGGAAGGGGCCCGAACCAGTTGTTGGTGTTGAGTGAAGGCTGAAGAGGCACCTTCTGAGCAGCGTGTTTTTGTGCACAGAGGGTCACAGGTCAAGGCTCCCAAGGCAGATATGTCTACCCTAAGGCCCACTCTAGTGCAATGTGTAGCCCTGTCCTGAAAGGTATTTCCCGACAGGTGTGCATCCAGATGGCAGCCGTACTGAAGTGGGTATGTGAGAGAGGCTTCTTCTTTAGTGTAGACCATCACTATGCTGGAAGCTACACAGTGGAGAGAAAACCTTAAGCAGCGTCTCAAACTTGAGAACTGCAGAGTCTACTTTTCACAGAAGCCCTTCACAGGTGGGGAGGGTGAGAAGGAGTTCCCAACCAGCTCAGGGCTTCTCAAACATCAGGTCATTCACAGCGACGGATGAGGAAGCAGCCAGGAGCTCTGAGCGGGAGGAGGCCTTCCCCACTGGACAAGGCATCGGAACAGCGTTGAGTATGGGAGAGCCTTCGATCACAATAGATACTTGTTCGGCAGCAGAGAACACACACTGGGTAGAATCATTTTGAATATGATGAATACAGAAAATCCTTTAACCATAAACCCATACGCCGTAAATCATCTCTGGAGAATTTACACTGGAGAAACACCATATGAGCCCAGCTATTGTGGGAATTTTATCAAAGGCTTCCACCTCATCCAACACCAGGGTGCTCACACTGGGAAAAGCTTTCTACGTGCAGCAAATGGAGGAAATCCTTTTTGAGAACCCAAGGATTCACACTGGAGAAAGGCATTTTGAATGCAGCAATGTTTTTTTATACAAAATCTCCAGCCTCATTAAACATCAAAGCATTCACAGGAGAAAAAGGCCTAACGATTCGGGGGGAATGGGGGAAATTCTTTACCCACATCCCCAGCCTCATTCAACCCTGGAGAGTTCAAACGTCAGCAAGGTCCTCTGAATGAAGTGAATATAGGAGATGGTTTCACAAAAGGTCCAACCTCATTTGGCACCAGAAGTTTACAACAGAGAAAGACCTTCTGTGGGAAAGACTTCAGCTAAATGTCTGCTCTGATCCAACCCTGGAAAATTCACAGCCCAGGAAGAACCCCTAAGTGCAGTGAAGGCAGGACACCTTCAGCCAAAGGCCTGACATCCTCAGCACCAGCAAGTTCACGCTGGGTTGAGCATTCACATGCTTATTGGCCAATTGGACATCCTCTTCTGTGAGGTTCCTGTTCAAGCATTTTACATACCTTTATAAAATTGAGTTGGTTGTCTCATTCTTTTTGATTATCAGGAAATCTTTATACATTTGATACAAGCTTTTTACCAGGTATATGTATTGAGAATATCTTCTACAAGGCTGTGGTTGGCCTTTCTATCCTTTTAATCATAACTTTCATAATAAACAGAAGTTCTTAATGGGTTGACATTTAATCCATTGCTAGCATCCTTTTTAAGATATGTTTGCCTAACACAATGTCCTGAAGATATTTGCATGTTTTCTTCTACAAACTGTCATTTTATTGTTCATATTAAGATCTATTATTCATTGTAAATTAATTTTTGTGTATAGTGAGAGCATCAAAATTCAGTTTTTCTCCTATAGCTATCCAATTTCTCTAGCACCATAAAAAAAAAAAAAAAAAACATGATTTCCCCACTAAACTAAGGTGGCATCTTTGTCTAAGATTTGGTGACCTTCCATGTATGGATCCATTTCTTCATTTTCTGGTCTCTTTCGGTGGTCTGTTTGCTTGTCCTTGTATCAATATCACATTGTGCTAATTAATGTAGTTTATAATATGTTTGATACCTGGAAGTTTAATTCCTACCACTTTTCTTTCTTATTTAAAATTGCCTTGACTTTTCTAGTTACTTTGCATTTTCTTGTAAATTTTAGAAACAGGTTGTCAGTTTCCCTCCAAAATTTCCTATGCTGTGACAAAGAGTCTGATTTCATTCAATCCATAGGCTAATGTGGGGAGAACTGACATTTTACAACTATTTGCTTCCAATTCATAAAAAAGGCATATAACTCCACTTATTTATCTCCTTTAGTTTCTCTCAGCAATTTTTTATAATTTTAGAACAGAAACCTTGTTGCACATCTTCTGTTATTACTAGATAATTGAGGTATTTTGATACTATGTTAAATGATAGTTCTTATTTTTCTTTTTCTTTCCAATTATTTATTGCCATTATATGTGAAAACAGTTGACATTTGCCTGTTGGCCTTATATGCGGCAACATTATTCAATTCCAAGAATTACGTAATTATTTTGGATATTTTCATATACACAATCATGTCATTTGTTAAATATGATGGTTTTAGTTCTTTCTTTTCTATATTTCTATATTTTATTTTCTTATCTTGCCTCATGCACTGGCTAATATCTTCATTAAAGTGTTGAATAGAAATGGTGATAGTGGACATAATTTCTATGTTCCAGTATTCAGAGAAAAAGTACATAATATTCCATCAGTATAAATGATGTTTTGTGTAGGTGTTTTGTTTTTTATAGACAACTTTATTAAATTAAGAAAGTTCTGTCTGGCGCTAGTTTGCTGAGAGCTAAATCATGAATGAGTATCAAATTTTATCAAAATTTTTTTCTGTATCTTTTGAAAAGATCATATTTTAACTCCCTTCTATTAATGTGATAATTTCCATTGATTGATTTTCAAATGATAAATCAAACTTGTATTCCTGGAATTAATTCCACTAGATCCTGCTCTGTCATCCTTTTTTATTTATTTATTTTACACCAATGTTTTTGTGTTTTTGGTTTATTGGCAGGGAAAGATTAACCCTGAGCCAGTCTTCCTCTATTTTTTTCCCTCCCCAAAGCCCCAGTATATGGTTTATATACTCTAGTTGTAGATTATCCTTTTTATTTAGCTCTGGATTTGATGTACTAGTGTGTGTTTAACAATTTCACGCCTATGTTCTCAAAGAATATTGGTCTGTAATTTTATTTCTCTTGCAATGTTCTCCCAGGTTTTGTAACTAGGGTAATACTGGCACCAAAAAGCAAATTGGAAACTGTGTTCCCTATTCTCTTCTCAATGCAATATTGGTATTATTATTACTCTTATTTATTTTTTTTTGGTGAGGGAGATGGTCCCTGAGCTAGCATCTGTGCCAGTCTTCCTCTGCTTTCTATGTAGGATGCTGCTTCAATGTGGCTTGATGAACGGGTGTGTAGGTTCATGCCTGGATCCAAACCTGTGAACCCCGGGCCACCGAAGTGGAGCCTCTGAACTTAATCGCTGTGCCACTGGACTGGCCCAACATCGGTATTATTTCTTTCTTAAAAGTTAGGAAAAGTACACTAGCGAAGCCATAGTTCCTGGAATTTTCTTTGCAGAATGATTTTAACTATAAATTTAATTTCTTTAAAAGTTACAGCATGAGTGAGATTTTCCTGTGTTTCTTTTGTCAGTCTTTATCAGTTCTGTTCTTATTTTCAAAAAATTGGCCATTTTTATCTAATATTTCAAATATATTGCATATTTTTTGCTCATACAATCTTATTATTATCTTTAAGATCTATAGTCTTGTCTCATTTTTCATTCCAGAAATTAGTAATTAGATTTTCTTTCTTTTTGTATTGAACAATGTTTTTCAGAATTTAGTAATTTGATTAATATTTTCAAATAATCAACTTCTGGTTTTGTGAAGATCACAAAGACAATTGTGTATCTGAAAAGATATTATAGTTTATTTTCTGTTTTAGTGATACACACAGTCACATTAAGATTTACTATTTCTCTCTTTGAATTTATTCAGGGGTTTTTTTTGGCTTCTTTAGATGGAAGATAAATCATTAATTCTCAACCTTTTTCTTTTTTTAATATGGTTAAAATTTCCCGTTTAGCACCATTTTAACTCATCTAACAAATTTTGAAATGTAATATTTCACATCATTTAGTTCAATATATTTTCTGATATCCATTTCATTGAATTACACAGATTCATGGGTGACTTAGAATTGTATTATTTTTCAATTACTTGGAATGTTTCTAGTTACCTTTCTGTTATTCATTTTTAGCCTAATTCCACCGTGTTCAGAGAACATATATTGTATGACAAAACCTCTGGAAGTGGTTAAGGCTTGATTTATATTTCAATGTGCATTTGAAAAGAATGTGTATTCTTCAGTTATTGAATATAGCAAGAGAGATATAGATGCAGATACAGATTTGGATACAGATAAATACACAAAGAGAGAGAGAAAGTGGGTTAATACATTTTCCAAATCATCTCTAATATTTTATGTTTTATTTATCTATTCTGTCAGTTTCTGAATAAAGTATACTGAAGTCTCCAGCTAAGATTGTGGGGTTGTTTGTTTCTCCTTTTAAATTTATCACTGTTTTGTTCTACATATTTTAAACTACGATAACAGGTCCATACAAATTTAGATTTGTTATGTCTTCCTGTTGAAGAATGTCTTATTATTAAACATTCCTCTTTAACTTTTTATTTTTAAAGTCTATGTTCTCTGATATTAAAATATCCTTATCCTTAAACTCTCATTTGTCTGATATTCATACATCCAGCCAAGATTTCTGTTCAATAGCATTTGGTATTTTTCCCCATGCTGTTCTTTCAACTTAACTTTGTTGTTACATATAAAGTGGGTCCATTAAAAACACATATTATTGGTTAAATATTTTATTAAACATGACAATTTTTGTCTTTGGATTAAAGTGTTTAGACAATTTAGTTTTTTAAAATTAAACTTTGTATTTTAAAACAGTTTAGGATTTACAGAAAAATTGTAAAGATAGTATGGAAAGTTCCCATATACTCTGCATCCCATTTTCTCTACTTTTAATATCTTACATTAGGATGATAAATTTGTTACAATTAGTAAACCGATATTAGTACATTATGATCAACTGAAGTCCATATTTTATTCCGATATCCTCAGATTTTACCTAATGTCCTTTTTCTTTTCCAGGATCCCCTCCAGGATCTCACACTAGTCATGCTTCCTTAGGCTTCTCTTGGTTGTGACAGTTTCTCAGATTTTCCTTATTTTAATGACCTTGATAGCTTTGAGGAGTATTGGTCAGATATTGTGTAGAATGTCTCTCAGTTGGAATATATCTGACTTTTTTTCATAATTAACTGGGGTTATAATTTTTGGAGGAAGACCGTTGAGGTAAAATGCCCTTCTGTCAAGGGTACTTACTGTCAACATGACTCGTCATCGTCTATGTTAACCTTGATCGTCTGACCACAGTCATGTTTGTGGGGTTTCTCCACTACAAAGTTACTCCCCTCCCTCCCTTTCTGTACTGTACCATTTGAAAGGAAATCACTATGTCCAGTTCACACTTTAGGAGTAGAGATTTACGCTCCAGCTCCCTGAGGGTGTAGTATCTACATAAATTATTTGGAATTATTAATATGATGGAGATTTTATAATTCTCTCCCTTTATTTATTTACTCACTGATTTATATCAGTTTGATCTCATGAGTATTTACTTTATACTTCATTTGTTGTTGCTTAAATTGTTTCAGTTTTGACCATTAGAAGCTCTTTCAGCTGGCTCCTGTGTCCTTTTGACATATCTCCATGATTGTGGGGATATGTCTAGGTCCATCTTGTATATTCTCTGTCTCAGTCCTGGAATCAGCTATTTCTCCAAGTAATGTAAATGGGTTAAGTCTTCCATCTTGTTATTTGTTTTGTTTTTGTTTCACTTGTTCTTTAACCATTACTCCTCCCTTCCTTTCTTATCTTAGAACAATCATGTATTCTTTAAGATTCCATTTATCCTTACCCTTGTTTATTTTTATCATGATACTTAAGATTTCTTGACTTATGAGTGCCTACCTTAAGTAGTGGTTTCTCCCCTTCTTAAGAAATGTAAAAACCTACAATAGTTCAACAGAATTAACTCTGTCTCATCTTTTGTACTATTCATATCTAATATATTTTCTCCTACATATGCTGTAAATCCCAGAAGTATTTAACAGCCAATATTCTTTACTCTTCTATGCCTTTACCCTTTCTATTGCTTTTTTCTTTCTTCATTCACTTCTGTACTTCCAGTAAGGATCATTTTCCTTTGGCCTGAAGAACTTTCATAAAATTAATTTCATGCTAGTATCTGAGTTTTTGTTTCTCTCAAAATTTATTTTGTCTTCATTTCTGAAGAATATTTTCGCTGGGTATAGAATTTCATGCAAGAAATCTTTCTCCTAGCACCCTAGAGATGTACTTTTATTTTTCTGGCTTTGTAGTTTCTCTTGAAAAGTGAACCATCAATCTTATTTTTGCTGCTTTGAAGATAATGTGGGGGTTTTTTCCTGCCGCTTTGTTTGTTTTTGCCTTTGTCTTTAGCAGTTTTACTATGATGTGCTTAGATGTGGTTTTCTATGTATTTTTTTCTCTTAGGGAGTGCTGAATTTCTTGAATCTGTGGATTGATGGCTTTGATAAATTTTGGAATAATTCTCAATCTTTTCCTTTTCAATTTTTCTGCCCCATTCTCTCTCTCCTCCCCTTCTGAGACTCCAATTGCGTGTTTCTGATGATTAATTTGATGTGTCAGTTTGACTGGGTAAAAGGATGCCCTGTAGCTAGCAAAACATTATTTCTGAGTGTGTCTGTGCATAAGGGTGTCTCTTGAAGAGATTAGCCTTTGAATCAGTAGACTGAGTGAAGAAGATTGCCCTCACCAATTTGGGTGGGCATCATCCAATCTGTTGAGGGACTGAAGAGAACAAAATGCAGAGGAAGGGCACATGTCCTCTCTCTGCTTGAGCTGAAACATTCTTCTCCTGCCCTAGGACATTGGTGTTCCTGGTTCTCAGGCCTTCATTGTACCACCTATACCACCCGCCCCCTGATTCTCAGGCCTTTGGCTCAGACTGAATTACACCACCTGTTTTACTGGGTCTTCAGCTTGTGGACAGTAGACCATGGGACTTCTCAGCCCTCATAACCAACGTGAGCCAATTCCTGTAACAAATCTCCTCATCTTTCTCTCTCTCTCTCTCTCTCTCTGAGAGAGAGAGAGAGAAATACTCTATTGGTTCCGTTTCTCTGCAGATCTTTGATTAATATAATGAGTTTTAGATCTTTTGACCGTTTCTCACGTCTCCCATGATCTGCTTGGTGTTTTTCATATTTTTTCTCTCCGTGTTATAGTATGGAAATTTTATTTTTTTATTTATTTATTTTTTTAAAAGATTTTATTTTTTCCTTTTTCTCCCCAAAGCCCCCCAGTACATAGTTGTATATTCTTCGTTGTGGGTCCTTCTAGTTGTGGCATGTGGGACGCTGCCTCAGCGTGGTTTGATGAGCAGTGCCATGTCCGCGCCCAGGATTCGAACCAACGAAACACTGGGCCGCCTGCAGCGGAGCGCGCGAACTTAACCACTCGGCCACGGGGCCAGCCCCTATAGTATGGAAATTTTAAATTGATTTCTCTTTTAATTCATGAATACCGCAGTCTTCCATTAAACTCATCTAATAAGTTCTTAATCAATCATTGTTTTTTTTCAGATCTAGAATTCCCATTTCCTTTCTTATTATAGATCCCAGTTCTTTTCTGAAAGTCTCCATAGTTTTAAATCCATTTTCTCTATCTTTTCCCATACTTTCATTAACATCTTAATTACAGTTATTTTATATTCCTTATCTTCCAGTTCCCATCTTTGGATTACTTATTTCCTTCCATTCTTTTGTTTTCTCCTGACTATTGTTTGAATGGCTCTGCTTCATCATGTGTTAATAATTTTTGATGAACAGCAGAAATTGCCTATAAAAGACTCATATAGACTCCTGATGATGTCTTCCACTCAAAGTTTGGTAGATTGAATGAAGAGCTGACTGTCTCCATCCAATCAGACATTGATCTTGGTTGGACTGTGGTTTTATTAAGAATCAGTCCATTTCTGATTCATCCTTATTCATAGATGGGCCACCAGGCTGTGGATTAAAGACCAACAGATCCCTGTCTCTGGCTGCAAAAATCTAATTCTTCTCTCAGAAATTTTAAATGTAGTTCTTTAAACTCTAATTCCTCATAGCTTAAAAATCTCACAAAGATCTTAGAGGAAAATTCTTTAAAGTATTATTTTTAAATAGTAAATGAGTGCTCTAAAGGAGGTACCTTTTTTTTCTTATTTAGTTAAACATTGGTTTCTCTCTAGATTTAATATATAATGTGATAATAAGGTGACATTTATTTAATATTTCTATTATTTAATTATCTTTGAGTTCTTAAGGTAAAAAGCATATTCAGTGAAAGAAAGAAATAAGCTATCAAGTCATGAAAAGACATGGAGGAATCTTAAATGCATATTAAAATGAAATAAACCAATCTGAAAAGACTACATACTGTATGATTCCAACCATATGACAGTCTGGAAAAGGTAAAACTAAGGAGATAGTCAAGAATCAATGGTTTCCAGAAGTTAAGGAGGAGAAAAGGATAAATAGGCAGAACACAAAGGATTTTTAGGGCAGTGAAACTATTCCATGTGCTACTATAATGGTGGATACATGTCATTATACATTTGAGGAAACTTATAAAATGTACAACACCAAAAACGAAGACTAATGTAAACTGTGGACTTTGGATGATAATCATGTGTCAATGTGAGTTCATCGATTGTAACAAATGCACCACTGTGGTTCAAGATCTTGATAACGGGGGAGGTTGTATGTGGGTCGGGGGTGGGGTCAGAATATAAATAGGAATGGTCTGTACTTCCTGCTCAATATTGCTGTGAATCTAAACCTGCTCTAAAGGGGCCAGCCTGTGGCCCAGTGGTTAAGTTCACATGTTCCGCTTTGGTGGCCTGTAGTTTGGAAGTTCAGATCCTGGGCACAGACCTAGCATTGCTCATCAAGCCATGCTGAGGTGGCATCCCACATAGAAGAACTAGAAGGATCTACAACTAGAATATACATCTATTACTGGGGGGGGGGGGCGGTTTAGGGAGGCAAAAAAGAAAGATGAAGATTGGCAACAGATGTTATCTCAGAGCCAATCTTTCTGGAAAATAAATAAAAAATTAAAATGCCCTAAAAAAATAAAGTCTATTAAAAAAAACTGATGGAAGAGAAAGATTTTTTTTTTCTTATCTTGGTAGAAAGCACAAAGATAAAATGTTAATGGAGTATGAGAAGACTAACAATTTTTCCTGAAGAATTACGGACAACAGAGCCATTAATATTTAAAATATCATTGATGAATATTCAGAATCCCTTGATAAAATTTTTCCGCTTAATGTTAGCAAAGCTTAGATTGTTTAAACCCTAGATATTTACTTATATATTTTTAAGCATAGTGTTCTGATTGTTAGTGGCAGTTTTAATTGTACTGTCAATAAAAGTGCAGAGAGACGTCACCTGAAAGTTCAGTTAATTTCTGCCAAAAACTGTTTTCAATTTTATAAACTAATGATTTAGAGGGATTATAACCCTTATATGAAACAATACAGTTGGTTGAGTAGCAAGCCATTCATTTGTCCTTGGTGAGACAAAGCAAATTTCATAATCTTAAAAGTCATTTGAATGTATTCAATGAGCATCAAATTGCTTTAAATGGGCTGTCTTGTTCTAATATAGATATATTAGCTTTCAGCTATGTCCTCTATTCCAAGATATAGCTTGAACTGTCTTTGAAGAAATGTCCTTTTCTAATAGAACTAAGTCCACACTGATGTTTATTGTTTTCTTTCTCAAATAATGTACTTGCTTTTAATAAAATTCTAGAAAATGAGTAGCATTATCTATGATTTTAATATCGATGAGTGTTTGTGTAAACACACATGTAAAGCCACACATAAAGCTTATACCTAAAGCCCAAAAGAAGAAAGATAATCACTAAAACAAATATAAAATCCTGTCCGCCTGTACATGGGGGATCACCTTCAGATAGCCAAAAAACGTAGTATGAACAGTTAAATGTGTACAAAGATTAGGCTGAGATAATATTTAGGCAGTACTAAGTAAATATACTTGTGTGTATATATTTTGTCCAATGGCTAAATAATCCTCAAGTATTTTATTCAATCTAGAATTCTCTTTCTCATTTTAAATATACTAAAATTCCTCTTATCTTCTATATTTGACTTTCGGTCAAAACAGGAATCTCTGTGCCATAGAAGAAAAAGATTTGGAATCAAGTTGACTCCATTTTGAATTCTGCCTCTATCATTTACTGTTGGTATGACCTTGGGCCAGTTAGTTTCCATGTACCTCAGTTTTCTCATCTTGAAAATGGGAATTATAACACCTCATAAATTGTTAGATAACAAGATTAGCGTAAATGTATGTGACGTGCCCACCGCCAGCCCCAGCACTTTGCAGATATCATAATTAAAAATATTATTATTACAACTAATACTAAAATGATCTCTAATTGCATTTATAAAAATAAAGTTATGATTTCATATGAAGCTGTTAAAATTTCTGCTCTAAAACATACACTTTTTGAGGCAAATAAAAATGAGTTCCTCTTTTACAATAATTAATCTAAGGAACAAAGTAATTCACTGGCATTTCATCATGGTTTGGTAGAGTTTTGCCTATTAAACTTCATGTGTTTTTGATGAAATTCTTCATCCACTGACTTCTCATATTAGCCAAATAGCTGATTCCAAATGAAAAGGTCATCTCTCTAGAGAAGTTATTATAATCCATGTGGAAACGTGGAAGTGCCCCAACTCTAATTTTGCCAAGATAATCTCTTTTGTAAAATCTTACATCTCATTTCTTAAAGGTATGTTATAAAATAACATGCTTTCTTTGGTAGAACGTGGAATGAAAAGGTTTTATTCTTAAAACTAAAAGAACATTAAGCTAAATTGAAACATTAAAACATGCTAAATCCTAGTTCTAGCTGTCTCTTACACCCACCCACATGCATGTGTGTGTGCATACACCCACACACATAGAAACACACCACACTCAAGCCTGCCAAATTTAGTCATAAATTGTATTTGTAATTTATAACAATGGAGTAAAAAGTTTCATTTTAAAGGGATTCTTCCTCCCATATCTCTGACATCTTCAAAATCTTCATGATTTAATTTGCGGAAGACATAAGGTAAGCTACTGTGCTTTAATTAGAGTATGGACACAATGTCTGTGATTTCAAACTCAGTCTGTTTTCTGTGTGACCAAAGCTGAAGAATATTGTTTTTTAGAAAATATCTGTTTCTCTCAAAAATATATTTCTTGGTTTCTTTTTATTCATGCTTTTGATGGTAAATGTCATAGCACATCAATCCTAATTAGTATATATACCCTAGATAAAATCTAGCCTTCTAGGGAAAAAAAAAATTCACCCTTTTCCCTAGGCAAAGCTCAGGAGCTTTAGTTGGATATTCTTTGGTACTTACTCGCCACATTAATTGTAATACACAGAGTTGGCTCCTATTTGCAGTTCCACCAAGTCAAAATGTGGTTCCTTCTCAGAGTCTCAGAAGGCTGCTTGAGCTGCCGCCACATTCCAGTCAACATGCAAGGGAGAAAGAAATGAGAGAGCTGCTCTTCCCCTTAGGGCACAGCCTACATGTTGCACTCTCGCCTCCGCCACAGACAAACTTGGTCACTTGGCGGCATCTGACTTGAGAGGATGCTGGGAACTGTACTCTTTGGTGGCTTCCCCATGCCCAGCTTAAAATCGAGGGAGGAGGCAGAGAGGGAAGGAGCAGAGAAGAGAAGCACAGTCCAATTACTAAAGGGAAAAGGGCTAACAGATATTTAGTAAAGTCTCTGCCACGTGGACCATGGTCTTCGCACATTATCACATTTCATCACATCCAAGATGCCAACAGTCGTAAAAGGTGCAATTAGTTTCTGTAGCACTATGAAAAGAAAAAGAAACACGGTTAAGTAAATCACTACACAGTGAATATCCTATCCCTTAGTGTTTTATTTTGTATCTTTTGAAAATACTCTTTTAAACATTTAGCGAAACGTATGATGTAACTTTGACCTAGTCGTCAACGTCCACGTTTTCCACACAACATTCGCCTTTGTGCTAACAAAAGCATTAGTGATGCAACATTCTCACCTCTGCGATTTCTTCCAAGACACTGATACCCGTTTTGATACACTTTTTGATAAGAAAGTCTCAAAACAGGTTTTCAGAAAACTGCCAGGACTTAAACTCCTTCCTCAAATGATTTGTTGACTGAAATGTTTGATAGTTGCATATTTTTCCTTTCATGACACTGGAAATAACACCTGAATTTGTGATGTATTAAAAAAGTATCATAATCAATAAAATAATGTATTTCAACTTAGAGAGACGGTATTATATTTAAGATGACTCTGAAACTAGACCTCATTCAATAAAATTGCTCCTCTGCCTCCTGCTTCCTGCTTGACCCTGGGCAACTTGCTTACCAATTTGTGCCTGCCCATTTCTGTCTGTAAAATGCGAACAACGATAACATCCAATGCTTAGAATTTGGGGGAAGAAATATACTAATATATGTTAAGGGCTTAGAACAGTGCTTGGCATGTGTAAGTGTTGTTAAAATGTTGGCTATTATTATAACTATTTCCTGAATGCTCAGGAATTGTGAAATCAAGCATTCCCGATCTATTCAGATTTTCATTTTATTCTTACTCCCAATATTGACATTGTATGTTTTCTCAGATAATTATCCATTTAATCTAGACTTCCAAATGTATTATACTAGTGTGCAGTTATTCGTAACATCTCTTTAATTTTTTTTCTGTTTTTTTTTTTTTTTTGAGGAAGATTAGCCCTGAGCTAACATCTGTGCCCATCTTCCTCTACTTTATAAGTGGGACGCCTGCCATAGCATGGCTTTCCAAGTAGTGCCACATCCACACAGGGGATCCAAACTGGCGAACCCCAGGCTGCCAAAGTGGAACGTGCAAACGTAACTGCTATGCCACTGAGCCAGGCCAGCTTTAATTTTTTTTGATTATTGTTCTCTGGGAAGTAATTTCCATTCTTTCATTTGATTATTTTTTTATTCTATTCTTTTCTTGATCAGCTTTGCCAAAGATAAAGTAATTTTATTAACATTTTCAAAGAACTATCTTCCACTTCTGTTACTTTTTTTGTCGTTATTATTCTCAATTTCATTAGTTTCTTCTACATATTTATTTTGACATGTTTTCCTTTCTTGTTTTTTAATTCTAAGTGATTTTTAATTTGCCTTATGCTCTCCCTTTATATAATGGTATATTTTTCTAGTTTCCAAACAAAAGGATTTTAGTTTTTTCCTCAATTTAATATTTTATTACATCATCATTAAGAAATATAATCTATATGATGCTCTTTTTTTTTTTGGATATTAAGACTTTCCTTGTGGCTTGGTTTGATTTTTGTGAATGTTCCATGTTTGCCTATAAAGAAGTGGTTTTGTATTCATTGGATGTAAAGCTCTATATACCTGTTCTAAGGTATCAATTGTAGTTAAATCTTTTATCTCTATGGCCATTATATTAATAAGCATCGTTGGTAGGCTCAGACTGGTAGAAGCATTTAATACAAGCAATGCTTGGATGTATGTAAGGATTTCAAAATGAGTTGAGTATAGTCAGGATACACGACAGAGAAATTTGCAACATTATCTTGAACATATGGAGTGGGAAGCTACCCAAATCCCCAGTGGGGAGATACATAGTTATTGAAGATAGTATCTGAGACAGGGAGGGTCACATCAGCCCTTGTAGAAACCTAGCTCTCTCCTTAGATCTTTTCTTGTATGCATAAGTCTGGGAAATTTTGCAATACGCTAGTATGGACATGTGCTTGGGACCAACTCATCTGGATCTAATTCAACTCATCAATCACAGATTTATTCAATATAAAAGGTGAGTATATCTATATTTTTTCTATTTCATTAATTCTGCTTCATCTGGCTGTTTTCCTCAAACATCTCCTTATATTTCCCTGTGTCCTCACGTCTCCCCGGCTGGATACTTGGGCACGAGGAGAGAACACTTAGGTGTCACTGACTGGTCCTCTGTGAGTTTGGGGCAGGTGGGAATGCTCCTGGGGTAGAGTGTCTCTGGTCTTCCAGTCAGGCAATCCGTCTTCATTTGCTGAGTAGGCCTCCCCTTAACGCCGTTGTGGACTGAATTGTGTTCCCCCCAAATTCATATGCTGAAACCCTAACACCCAATTTGATTGTTGTTTGGAGATGAGGCCTTTTGGAGGTAATTAGCTTTAGATGAGGTCATGGGGGATGAGATGCTCATGATGGGATTAGTGTCCTTATAAAAAGAGACCAGAAAGTTTGCTTGCTCTCTCTCCTCTCTCTCGTTCGCATGCACGCACACATATAAAAGAAGAGCAATTTGAGGACATCTGCAATTCAAGGAGATACCCCTCAGAAGATACTAATCCTGCTGGCACCTTGATCTTGAACCTGCAGTCTCCAGAACTGTGAGAGATAAATTCTTGTTGTTTAAGACGTTCATTCTACGGTATTTTGCTATAGCAGTCAGAGCTGACTAAGACACATTCCCCTGGTGCTTTTCAAGTCTTGCTCTCTTTGGGGCAAAGAGGTGGGAGAAGGTGGGAAGGAACAAACTAATTAGGATTTAGGAGCTACATAAAGTTCCTTTGTTGCCTCCTGTTAGTAAAGGGTTTGTTCTGTTTTCCACGTCCAAGTGGCCATTGTGCCAGTAAATATATGCCCAAAGTATGGTGGGAAGAGGAAAGAACGCAATGAAAAAGTTAGCTTCTTGGCACCTAACCCTCCTTTTTTTTTTTCAAATGAACTTTTTCTTTTGGAATAAATTTGGATTTACAGAAAAGTTGCAAAATAGTACAGAGAGTTCCTTTAATCTTTCATGCATGCTTCATCCCTGATGTTAACATTCTTATAAAATTACAGTATATTTGTCAAAACTAAGATTAACCTTGGTACATTTCTATGACATAAACTCCTGACTTTACTCTGGTTTTGTAACCGCCGGATATTTCTTATCAACAAAGTGATTAAGAATTGTCTTTCATAAAAACTTCCAAGTCACGTAGCCAGGGCATGTACAAAAGAAAAAATCATTACCTGAAATGACCATGGAACCAAAGATCCTCCTCCCCACGGAACCCAAGGACCAGGCATGACCAGAAATTAAAAGTCAGATTCCTATCAGAAGCAAGGGGTCCCTCATTCAGGAAGATCCAGTGTCAATGTTCCTTCCCCATCTCGTCAAAAATGTTTAAACCCATCATGAAAGTTTAGAACCCTGTCATAAACATTTAAAACCTTACCATAAATGCTTGAGGCCCACCAATCAAAGCCTGTCCCACCAGCATTTCCATACACCAGCTGTTCTCCCTAACCTCTTAAATTTTGCCCCCAATCCTGAATCAGGGATACAGATCTGTGGGCACACACCCCCTGTTCACCCTGCAGATTGATCTTGCAGAATAAAGCTGATGTCTTTTCCCAAAGGCCGATGCCGTAATTAATTGGGGTTTTCTTAATGGGCATAGGGCAAAGAACTCCTATTTTGTGTAGTAACAGTTTCCCCAGTTTTTCACTCATGTCTTTTTTTTCACTTCCAAGATCCAATTCAGGGTGTCACATTGCATTTAGACATTACCCTCTTCGAATTCAAATAGGCCACCTGTTTGCAAGCTATAGTCTCATTATCCATACCCTTGCCATGGACCTTTCTACATTTTCCATTTTAAACTAGCTTTCTCCACACCTTTTTGCTTGCAGTTCCCCAAACTGTGGTCTTATGTGCCTGACTGTGCTAATTTCTCTTCCTCAAATGCTGTTTTTATTTTTAACACTATTATCCCTTCCAGGACTGGTGAAAAATAATTTCTTTTTTTGAAGCTTTCCTGAATCTACCTACATCCACCCCAACAGAACTAATTGCTCACTTTACTGAGCTACATATTACTTCTTTTATGTCCAATCATAGAATTCAGAGTCTGAATTGTACCTGAGGTGACTGCAATGTGTCATTCTCTTTTGTTAGACCAGTCTTTCTCGACCATTTTTTTCCTGCCTCAACATATACACATTCCCATCAGTAATAGTGACGATGCTACAGTAATTCTCAACAGAAAATTCCTGTGAATCTTTCTCCAGCAATGTGTTCTCTCAAATCCCTGATACTGGGTCAACACAAGGTCGACATAAGGGAAGCCATATTGTAGAAAAGAAACCATACTGTAACTTTGAATGACCTCTTATTAACTAACCCAGCTGGATATGCCCCCCCAGGACATGTACATGCTCTGCAGATTCTATGGCCCCTCCCAGCTGTGATAAGTGGATAACTTTGTTCTTTTGAGTCCCTTAGGAATGTGATGACCCTGGGCAGAGAGTCTATGCTGATAGCCATCTTCAGTGACAACTGGAAGGTACGGCAACTCTGGCTATTCATTATAATTAAACTGGGGAGCAAATGTGTTTCTAAACTAATCTCTAAACTGTCTACATCAGTCACTCAACAACTCCCTCTCCAGACTCACTTATGGCAAAACCCCAGTGATTCTGTTTCATTCAATGGTCCCCCCATGCTGAGCCCATTCAGCAGGAAGGAGCTAGACAGACAATGACCCCTCTGTTGCCATTAGCAGCATATGATAATGCTAGGTTACAACTAATGGTGGGGTTGTTGGTGCCACTCACTTTATAAACAGTAATTTAAGAATAAATAAATAAATAAATAAATAACAGTAATTTTTACATATGAAAGATTTTGTTCTTATTGTCTTTAAACTAAATCAGGGTATAGGGCACTGCTCTGGTCTCTGATGCATATCCAGTAAAACAAAAGATGATCAGGAACTAACATCAGATGTCTGCCCCACCTGAAGATGGATGTCTGCCCCAACCTGGAGACCATATGCCTCCCCGATCCGGAGACTAGCCCCTATATAATTGGCCTGTAGTCTTTGTTCTGTGAGATGGTTCTTTCAGACATTAGTCAGCCACCTTCCCCCTTGCTAGCAAGCTGTAATAAAACCCTTCCTCTCCTCTCACCTTGCCTCCCGACTATTGGCATGTCTTGTGGTGGCCAGACGACGACCCTTGGGCGGTAACATCCCCAATTATAAACTCAACAATGAATTAACATGTATATGAAGACAGATACTGTGACAATCAATAGTTTATCTTTTGCATCTTGCATTGAGAAACATTTTTTTTCAAAGAAATTAAAGCTTCATAGGAGTAAAAATACTCCTGTGGAAATCAATAAAAATCAAGGTGGGTGCGGGGCTGGCCCCGTGGCCAAGTGGTTAAGTTCGCACGCTCCGTGGCAGGCGGCCCAGTGTTTCGTTGGTTCTAATCCTGGGCGCGGACATGGCACTGCTCATCAAACCACGCTGAGGCAGCATCCCACATGCCACAACTAGAAGGACCCACAACAAAAAGAACATACAACTATGTACTGGGGGGCTTTGGGGAGAAAAAGGAAAAAAAATAAAAATCTTTAATATAAAAAAAAAAAATCAAGGTGGGTGCCTTTAGTTTAACGTCCTGAAGTTTGAGTGATGGCGTCTAAGATCTGTTCTTTACTAGCTTTAGCAGTCGACATGTTACTTAAATACCCTAAGCCTCAAGTTCCTCCTATATAAAATATAGATAATAATAATGATACCTATTTTATAGCACTGTTTTAAGGACTGAGTAGCATAATGTATGTAGGGTTATTAGCATATGGGAAGTGTGGCTTAAATGTCATGGTGATGATAAGCACAAAGAGGAGAAGAAGGTGGAATGTGAAGAGAGATTTAAAAGGAATATGTTTCGGGCAAAACTGTAACCACAGGACCAGGAACAGAATCTGTCACCCCAAAACATGCCTCTTTGACAGAAGAATTATTTTAGGTTGGTTATTTTTAAGAAATAGAAGACACAGAGAAAACTCTGAAAACCTAGCAGAAGCTACCCTTTGTAAGAGAAATTTACATGTGTAAGAGAAATCTCCATTTGTAAGGGAGACTTCCTCTCTGAGCCAGGAAAGATTCTATCAGTAGAGAAGGGAATGACTTAAATCTACATAACAGCTTCACCCTCATTTACTGTGCTGACCTCATCTTAACAACAGAATGTTAAGGCTGCTTTTCAGAAGTGGCTAGCAGCCAGGACCATGTACAGAAGAGAAAACTTTGACCCACCAATCCCAATTCATCCTGCCATGCTTCCACATGCCAGCCTGCCCTCCCAGATGCCTTAAACCTTACCGTATACCCTGGACTCAGGAGACAGATTTGATAGGCCTTCTGTCGCCTTGTCAACTGATTGCATAATAATAAACTTTCTTCCCTCAAAGGCCCTTGTACATAGTATCAGCTTCCGTGCGCACAGATGCAGAGAGAAGCCCTTGCTTGGGGTCAAAACTAATGTAGGGGAGGAAGACATTTCCTCTTCCCAAATGGGGGTTCGTCTGGCCAGAGAACAAATTAAATTCACATGAGACAGAATAGCAAGAGAAAATTAAACAAAGCTTTATGAGGAACCATGGCCTGGGGCCTTTCTTCCCGAAGGAAGAAAGGGCACCAAAGAAGTGGAGTGCACAGAGTGGTTATATACCCCCAAACAGGGTGTTTCACATGTGATTGAAATGTCCCTCCCACAATAGTCACAAGATTTCCCTGTCAGCACAGTGCTTGATGGACACAGCAGGTAGTGGTCTGCTGTCTCAGAGGGCGTAGCAGGAGGCAAGTCTATCATCTGGAGCTGGGTGGTCACAGGTGAGCGCAGCAATCAGTTCCTAGCCTAAGGAAAGATGCTTAATCCTTAAAGAAATGCCAACGTTGGGAGGGGGAGGGAAGTCAGTTACAGGAGGTTACCAGACAAGCACAGTAAAATGCAGATTTTAAGTCATTGCCTTTGGTATTGATTAAGAGTTTCTAGAGAGAAGGTCATCTCCTTTCTTCTTCCTGGTACAGAGAGGGAGGCACCTTTTACAGATAGAGATTTACCTTACAAATGTAAGTGTCCTAACAAAGGGCAAGTTCCATTCCTCAGAGCCTCCTTCCCTGTCCCAGTTTATCAAAAGCAATCAGCCTCAAATAATCCTGATGCCAAAGAGACATATCTTGGGGTGGCCAATTCCAGGTCCCCACACTAACCTATGGTGTCAGAATTCAGAGTACAGGTCACCTCTTTCAGTGGACGAAAGTGGCCCTCTGAAAGTGGATGTCGTGACTAAACAATGCTCAAGGTGGAACTTTTGAGGGCTGGCAATATTTTGTTTCTTGATCCAAGTGCTGGTTATGTGGGTTTCTCCATTTTTAAAAAAGTCATCAAGCTGTGTAATTATGATTTGAACGCTTCTCTATATGTACGCTGTAGTTCAATAAAAATGTTATTTTACAAAAAAAGTTTCCTGACACTCCCACCATCAACTGTTCTGCACCTTACATGTAATATTTACTGCAGGCAATTAACACTTGTGCATGGCACTGCTCATCAATCTTCAGGCTTTTTAAATCATCTTATACTTAAAAACAGATTGTTTTCATGATTCACTTGTCAAACTCTGCCTCTTGAAATTTTTTCTTCCAATTTCTCCAAATACTAACTTAACAGCATCTTTCATTTTCAAATATGCACTGAAAAGTTATAAAACATATTGATGCCCACCAAGGTACTGGGTATTTTTTTTTTTAAATCAAGGATTTTGGTGAATAGGATCACAACATGATTTAAGATATTGCTGTCAGTGGGAAAATAAGTAATCTGAGTGAGAGAACGATAGCCTTATGTTTCTTTAATTAAATCATATTGCTCGATGCTTTGAATCCAAAAGATGTTAAAAATTAAATAAATCGATTAAGTCACTTCAGTTGTTGAATTCAGGCTGAAACGAATCTCAAATCTCTGTTCTGTGCATTTTTAGTTAAAAAAATTTAATTGCATGTTAAATCATGCAAGAATGTACATCTTCCACACGTAACCCATCTAAAACTCTACCGATGTTGATTTATTTAAACTCGTCCACAACAGAACATTGCTTTTTGTTAGTCTTATACTCCAGCAAGGGAAAGATTAATACCCACAAATGTCTGATTCTTCACTTTTGGAATCCACAAGTGGATGATTAGAGTGAGCCTCTCCTCTGGCCTTCTCCTTGCTCCCTCTCCCACCCGCCTCACTCCTCAACACACACAGGCACTCCCAAAAGAACAAGCACAAAAGGACAATTATCACATTTCAGTTCCACATTCCTCCTCATTTTTGCATATAGATCTACACATATAAAGGCTCTGCATGCCCACATGCCATATGTTAAGCAATCCTGGTTCAGGGAAACTGTGGAGTGCTCAGTGGAACTGGTAGTTGTGCACTTATTTAAGCTTTGCAGGGTTGCACAGCTCTACGAAGTTCCTTAGGATTGCCGTTTCATTTCCCATCGCAGGAAGAATGTGTGACCGCCTCTCTGACATGTCTTACAATTCAGTTCCATCCTCCACCTCTTCTGGTATTTTGCGATGCATTATCTGGATATTAAGCAGGCACCTCCGTGATTCTAATCCCAATCTGTCGGCTTCTTATCTGTTTCTCTGAGCAGTTCCATCCTCAGGCTCGAGCAGGAATTTATTCTGGTTTAGTGATATTATCCTCCCATCATCCAGCCGGCTCACATCCTCTGCACCATCTGTTGATGATATATCTTCACTACCCCATTTGCTACCAGGAGAAAAGTATTTAACTGGAGTTATTTCTTTCTGTGATAAGCACATTGTTACGACTTCAAGAAACCTTGGAGTTACTGTTTATTTGTTATGTGTTCAAGGATATTAATTTTTATAAAAGCTTCAGTGTTTAAGTGGAAAAACAAGGAATCATCTACCGTTTTTATTCTAGGTATTTATTTTTTCAATGTGAGCATTAATACTAAGAATTGTGTTTAATATTTGTTAGCCTGTTCTTTCTAACAGTTTAATAACTGTAGATAGTTCTTCAAATAATTGATACTATCGTACAGCTCTTTCTAACTATTAAGTTCCAGAGGGGAGGGGAGACGAGATTTGATTAAATAATACTGATGCAGTAAGATGTGTGACAAGAATGCTATGTTATATTTTCCCTGGTATAAAAATTAAGTAGAATTTCTTTCTTTTAACAGGCTCTCAATTTTCCCTATGGTTCACTGGAGTTAATACACTACCAAATAACATTTATTTCATTTGTTAGGGAATTCTCCGATTTCACTGCGCCTCATCCTAAATTTCATCCAAACTTTTTTGTCTACGCAGACAAGAGTGCTGGGGATTCTCATCAACAGGCAATTCCTGTGAAATAAGTAAGAGAAACCTCAACTAAGCTAGAGCCAGGAAGGCCTGATGGGGTGCACTCAGGCCCCATCACACATCATCAAGTACCCCAAACAGGAAGAGACCTCGCTTGCATCTCTGACAGGAAGTAGAATTACTTTACTACTGAAGGAAGCTTTCTCTTCCCATCTGGCAACAGCCCAGCCACTGAGAAGCCATTGCCGCCCTAACCTGTTCCTCTTCCCCAATGGATTTTCCTTTAGAACAGCCCCTCTCTCTCCCTCTTTTTTTCTAAAAATGCAGCTCCCTCCTTTGCTCTTCAGATTTGCCTATGGTTTGCCATAATATGCACGTTCCGAATTGCTATTCTTTTGGCTATTTCCAAATAAGCTCGTTTTGAGGGTAAAATAACAGGCAAATTTGATTTTTGTTGACACCTCCAAGACTCCCTTTTAATTTTATACATACACACACTTAAAATGATGATTCTCAGCTTAAACTTTTCAATAATTTATGTAATTAGTAGACTTGGTCATATGTATGAGTTAAAGCCTTATGCTAGTAAATATTTAACCAGTGGCTTTTGGGAGTGGAAGGAGAAAACTAAAACTGAATTGTAGCATGTATTCATTTCCATGGGGAAAATGGGGCTGAATTTAACATCACTGAATGTCCAGTCGGGATGTCCATACAGGACGGCTTCCTAGGGCAGAAAGCACGGGAAGAAGGGTAGAGTGTGATTCTGGGGGTGCAAACAGAAGACTCCTAGCCCACCATATAAAACAGTGAACTTTGTAAGAGTTAAAGGTTAGAGATTTAGTAGACCAGTTGTTTGTTATAGTTGGAATGTGTGTTTTTGATTCAAAATATTCATATTCAATCACGATGCTCCAAAGACAGTTGCTTTCTCCGAGTCTTGTGTGCACGCCAAGACCTTTCCTGCCGAGTCACATACAATTTTTGAACTCAGTAAAGAATTTAAAAAATAATTTTGTGATTTTTGTAAGTCATGTGATGTGATTTAAGGTTAAAATATTATTTAAATTAGTATTTTATTAAAATTGTATTTTTAAAATTAATTTTTAAAATCTGTAGCATAGGAAAAAGTTTAATATTTCCCATTTTACAAGTGGTGAACACTATTTTATTTACTTTGAATTAATTAGACAAAAGTAAGCATATTTTGTTGATAACTTTTAAAAAATATTATTTTGGATTTGATGTATGGGCCAAAGGTATGTGTGTATTGAAATTAAAATTCATGGTATTGAAAATAGAAAAAAAAACTTACTTATTCATTAGCTAATATTTAAAATTTATATGTTTTGTAGTTTAAAAATATAAACAGGTTTGGTTTTATAATTTTTGTGATTCTATTCTAAATGATGAGGTCATATGGAAGGTTCTAAGCAGCCATTTTCAAGTATTTTCCATAAAAAAATTCCATGGGGGTAAAAATACTCTTTATTCCCAACATGAAAATCAAAACTGTATATAATTGTTATGACTTTTTTCTTCTTAACATTGTCATTTAAAGTACTAGACATTTTGATGTGTCAATCAAAATTTCAATCAGAAGTATATAAATTTCGTTCCTGATGAAGAAAATTTATTTATGAAATAATCTGTTTTTATTTTTGTGTTTATTATTAACTTATTTTTTTCAACACCATGTTTATACTCAAGGCAGCTGGTGAAGGGTGGTCTAAAGGCAGTGTCTGACTTATGTCTCTGTTACAACTAGTCATCTAGAAAGCTCAGATAAATTAAGCGCATGTTCTCTGTGTCATAGAACAAAACTCCAGTTCACATCAAGAAGTCTAAGGTAAAAGTTAAAAAACACATGTATTCTAATTATAAAATAACACATGCACAGTTATTAGGAAAGTAATGTCAAAAACAGAAAAGCAGAAAAGCCTAAAGCAAACAAATTTATTAACAGATAGCCATTAATCTCAATTTTCAGTTTCCATTGCCATTAACATTGACATTTTAGTATGCAACTGTTCCATAATTTTACATGTATTTACCCACATGCCCATGAAGATACGTACTTTTTATAAAATATTTTGTTGTGCATGCTGTTTTGGAGGCTCCAGCCGTAGACTGTGAACATTTTACAATGGAAATGAAAATTCTTCCATAACATGGTTTTCATTTTAAATATTGTAGTCCATTATATGAATGAACTATAATGTGCTTAAATCATCCCCTTTTTATTCATGATATAAGTAGTTTCTATTTTCTTACTTTTATAGAAAACATCACTAATAAATATTGCTGTCTTTGTCGACATCTGTATTGGTTTCTCTGGAAAAATTTCTAGAGCATTTGTCACACACAATTTAAGATTTTTTGATACTTAATGACAAATCTACCTATTAAAAAAAAGTGCCAATTACACTAACACCAGCCATGTAAGTGTCTGTTTTTCTAAAATCTCACCAACACTGTGCATTACTATTTCATCTTTGCCAATTTTATCAAAGCAACTTTAGATTAATTATATTTCTGCATATCAATTATTTTGCTTAAGAGGGAAATAACATGCGATCACCTACCAGAGGACATCGATTCGTGCCTCTACTTCACTCTATCTAACAGGATCACTTCGACACTGTTTGTTGGAGATAATTCTCCAAGGGTGTCTCCCCTTCCCACATGTCTTGTGACACCTTTTGTTCTGCACTATCTTTTCAAGGTTACTTGTATGGGGAACAAACATCAGTTAGAGGCAGGGTCTCCCCCTGGGGCTGAGGGAAGGGTTGTCTGTCAACCTAGACAATAAAGAGATGCTTCCCTCTGTGGCAGAGGTTGACCAGGTTTGCTAGCAGCCACTTTAGAGGAATGAGGTTTCTTAAAGTGGTGTTTCCTCATCTGTGACACAAACCACTGCGTGCACACATCCTCCCAGGCGCTCCTTCACATCGCCGCTATGGGACTCAGGGACTCGGGGACCAACACACATGAAGTTCACGGGGTCTGCTCTGCTGCAAATAACAAAGCCCTTTGTCTCTCCTCCAGGAGTCTCTTGTCTTCTATCAACATCTCTGAAACTGTGGTGGGCTCACTGGATAGAAAGCAATTAGAGTAAAATCTCAGCCCTTCGGAGAAGATCCTGGCGGTTTAGACAGCCTGCGTCAGATTTGCTGGGATGTGTATACACATCTAGAAACCACTTAGGCTAGAGTGTCATGTCAATCAGTTCTCTCTTTCAGTGAGCTGGATGGCTTCTCATAGGTGGAGGGAGGGAAAGGGAGGGGAAGTGAAGGAGGAAGACAGGTAGACAGGAAAGGAGAGTTGCACACACGTTCTGTGGTCACCGGTGAGTACTTAGTCCTGGTCAGAAGACATGCAAACTTTTGCTAAGTACAAGAAAATTTCCCTTCCCTCCTAGAGAAACAGTTCAGGCATTGAACCACCTTAATTCCTGTTTTGGAAAGGACACAGATGGAATTTAAGCAGCTAATCAGCAACTCTGATGGTGGACACATGTGGAAAAGGTCATCTCTGAATATGAACCATGATTTAAAAATGTGTTACTTGTATCCTTCCTCAAAATGTAGAGCCATGAATTTGTGAGACAAACATCACTGGAAGGGCCATCTATACACAGGCCTTTAGAGAATGAAGCCTATAGCATATTATTCTAGGAAATCCGATTTTTGATTTAAAGCTAGTTCTAGTTTACTGTTATAATGATAGGACAGAGTAACAGGTGTTTGTATCGAACTTTCTATGTATGAAGCACCAGCAGTAATCATTTCCCCTTTCCCACCCAGAAAATAGCTAAGGTTCTTAATAGTTGCCATACCTGTTTTGGTTTATTTATTTCTTTGTTTTGGCTTTCCTGTTTGTTGTATTGTAAAAAATGCATCGCGAGGTAGCATTTCAATGAAATGAATACTGAATTTTGTTGAAGTCAAAATCTTCTCTTTTACCTAAATAGAAAAATAATTCAAATGACTGCTCACTTCATCAGGGGTGGTTGGGCAGACTCTCATGTCTGTACTTCAGACTTGTCACTTGCTTCAAAGAAAACTTTTAACAGGAAAGAAAGAAAGAAGGGTAAGAGGGGGTGTCGTGATGACATCTTCTGCTATATTCTGTTTCCAGAATTAATTGGGGAATTGAAAAGACAAAGAAAAGCAAGTGGTAAGGTTGATTCTTGCTGTCATAATTTAACCTATCATTTTCCTATGTTTATCTTTAATGTTACGAGCTTGCAGTATGCACCAGTTAGCGCAATGTCCAGGAGAATTGCTGTGCTTGAAGTTGGAAGACCTGCCTCTGGTGTCGGCATGCCAGCGACAGTGTCTCATATTCTCATCTCTCTGAAACTGATGTGTAAGTTTAGGGGGGTGATTCCAGTGGTCATTAACATCTCAGGAAGTCACGGCAGTGGAGTCGTGGAACAAACAAGTGCTGATATTTTGCATGTAAACTGAGAGGCATCATCTGCATCTCTAAATCTATAAAACCAGTACTAATAAGCTCTTAACTGGATGATCCTTAAGGTTCTATGATCTAAGATTTAGATCCGACCCAATAAATCTGTGCAACACTAAATCATTGCTGCTAGGAATAATAAAAATTATTTCTGTAACTGGCAATTGTCACTATGACTAAATGGCTGAACATTAGGCTAACAGTCAGAGGCATGTCTGGAACAACAGAAACAAATAATTTATCCTGGTTTGCAAGAATAGTGTCAAGAACTAAAGATATGTCATGTGTCCTTAGTATAATTAGAAAAGCTTTCCTTCATAATTTAAATTTTTTTCAACATTTATTATAATTGATATGGAGTGAGGAGCAGCTTTCTAGAAATTGATAAAAAGACCAAATTTACAATAACAATGAAATAGAAAATTATCAGATATTTACATGCTGAATATTATAGAGTTCTCTCTAGAATATGTGCATTATATACCACTGTGCTACTCCTAAATTAATCAGTTCTCTATCGTTTCCAATATTTCTGAATACATAAAAAGTGAATTTATAAAATATTCTATCAAGTAAAAAGCCAATTCAAAAATATTAATCGAATTTCTACTATATGCAAGATATTATAATAGGTAAAGCAAAAGATGTATATAAATAAAACGCAACTTTTCTCTCCAAGAATTTATGACTTCATAAAAGCAATGAAATAGACATTCACACAATTGATTTACTAAACAGAGGATTTTGGGTAATAAAAGTATATTGTTTTGTGATCTTGGGGGAGTATAATTAATTCCACCTGAAGAAAGTAAGGAACACTCATGAGGAGCTGGCAATTGATCTGGACCCTAACGAGAAGCTGGGATATTCATTGGCAGAGATGGTGAAAAGGAGAATTTCATACAGAGGGAAAATCACCAACCAGGAACGAAGAGAAGAAAGCTCAGACTGTGTTCAGAGAATGCTGAGTTGTGCAGAGTGCAGCCAGAGCATCACCGTCAGAGGATGGAAAGTAGAGAAAAACACAGAAAGAAATCCATTTATGGAGCTCTCTTCTGGAAATCTGCATTTCATTCTGTGTGTGATGGGGTGCCACCAAAGGCTCTGAGGAGAGCACCACCATGGAAGCTGAACTTCACGCATGATCACTGCACCAGCCTTCGGCTCACCATCTTTGTGCACAGCACATAACACCTCTGAGTCTGTTCCCTCAACCACAAAACTGAAATATTAATCACAACAATTCTATAAGAGAGATAAGATTAAAATGACTTAGTATATGTCAAATCCTAGCACTAACACAGACTGAATAAATATTATATTCCTACCTGCAAATTTGTGTGAAAAATTACTAAAATAAAACATTAACTGGAATTCAACTCACCCATACACAATGATGAGTCTTTGCATCAAAGAAAATAAATCATTATCACATTGAACTTTGTCTTCAATAATTTTTTTAAAAACTAGTAACACATGGGTAAAGTATGGATTTTTTTTCCATAATATATGGTGACTTTTTCTCAACAAAACTCTTTTTATAAAAGAGAACATTCTATACTCTGGCCGTGCAACATAGCATTTATGCACAATGTGTTCAACTAGTGTGACCATCTGTCCAGATAAATGACTCCAACTTTAAGAAATATACATATAGATTTGCTACAAAATCTGTAGTCTAAATTTAGTTTTATGTAAAGTTCATTGAGGCAGGGAAATGACAAAAAATGAATAATAGAAAATAGATTTTGGAGTTTCTAGGAAAGAAGAATAGCAGTGTACAAATCAGTGATGGTTGGATTGTTTGTGCTATGAGCATGTTTGAGTCCATCCTTTTCACTCATCAGAAATCAATGTTCCTCTTTTGTATCACAGGATTTACAGCAGTAGCTCTCTTATACTGTAACAGCAATCCAGCTCAAACTACCTAAATAGAGCCTATGTTAGCTTCTTACATCTTTTATAGCTCATCACCTTTGAAAGTGCTATCAGCTCAAGGGAAAACATGGGTGAAGTTTTTTCCCCTCTATAGGTTCACAGAAAAAGTATACTTGACACACTCGATGACTATAGGGACTCCAGGTGTGGCTTAATTGTTGATGGTGAAAGCTTCAGTCTTGCCTCTCTGCTCTCCCTCCCTCATCGCTTGGAGTTTGTCCCTGCCTGTAGAAGGAAGACATTGCAGCTGCCCAAGTGAACACCTGAGACCATCTCATAAGTGCAAGCTCCTACTGTGTGATGGGAATACCATCTGAAATCCAAAACTGTACTTGTTGACAGCTTACCTGTTTTGACCAACATATTTCATGAGTTAAAACATGTCATTACCCAAATAACACCTTATTTTTCATTATTTAGACAAAATCTTAAAGGAAGAAAATAAACAATAATTTTAAGCTACATAAGAGCAAATAAAATCTGAAATACATATATAAAACAAGGGGAAAATAATTTCCATTTTCACATTCGTTTCAAAAGTTTCAGAGTTTAAATTGGGTTCAATTTAGAGGGGAAAAAAACCCTCACAATTACATCATTTATCTAAATCTCCAGGATCTGGAAAGCAGATTAAAAAAATATCATCTGAGATTGTATTTTGCTCATGAGATTTCTGGCATTTGCCCGCCTCCAGAGTCAGTAGTGCACAGGAGAATAATGAATCTTTCCGAGGTCGGCACCGTGGAGTCCAATACCCACCAGAAAGCAAGAGTGCCCTAAGAAACCCCCACCTGGAGGTAACGCTTCCCAGGAGGAGACCCTTGGCTGGCATGGTTAAACACAGGCGTGGGCGTGGGAACAGCTCCCTTCTCACAGGTGATCAGCAGCGGCTGTGATGTGACTTTGACATAATCACCTGTGCCATTTTTTCATAAATGACAAATCTTGCTTGTGCTATTTCTATAAAGACATCCAAGACTAAAACCATAGTTATTTCTGAAAAACCTGACACGGGAATGACTCAAACCATTAACGGAACTGAAACAGTTTCTTCCAAATTTACAGATTCTCAGTTTGTAGGCTCGCCTTGTTCCTCCTCCTCTGACCTGCAGCAAGGAAATGGATGAAGATACGAGCTCACGAAAACGAGGTTGGAACACAGAATCAGGTTCGGATTTCAATCAGGGAGTTAGCAGTTATAAACCTTCTGAGACCTCTGCCTTCTTCACGCATAAAACTTTTATAGACTCCCTTCCACGTACAAAATTCTCTTAGCAGTAGAATTTATGGCTTTGTCAAAAGAATAAAGAAGAGGGGAACCATAAGGACGTTCTCATCAGCTTGCCGCTCCTAAAGGAATTCAGACATTCGCTAATATCTCTGTGGGAGTTAGGGAGCAGGGAACTTCCTTCTTTCCCACAAAGGGGAGCCCCAACCTGCATCTCTCAACACCTCTGACAAGTCTTCAATGACAGACAGTGTGTACCAGACTGAATGTTGCTCTTCCTGACTCATAAATTTCTCTTTAGCAGGTCTTTGTGAATTATTTCCATTTTTAAGAAGATATGGATAGCAGGGCAAATTTCCACATATTTCTCATTTATATTTTGACACTACGTGGATTTCCATCAAGATATAGTTTGGCTTCAAAAAGATAGTTAACTAGGAAATAGCTGGAGGCTGCTTCAATAAATCAGAAAGGTAAATTTCAAGAGAGATGTGCATATAATCAAACCTTGAAATTCATTTCTATAGGAAATGAATAAGATACTTTTGGAGGCTTTAAAAGGAATTTTACAGTGTATAAATAAAATTGGCATTTGTCATAACATTAAATAGACAAAAAGTGACAAGAATTATGCATACTTGTGCTTTATGAAATAAATTTAATATATGCAAGATGGAGACATCCTTCTTTGTTAATTAAAAACATTGCTGAATGTTTTATGGAATAAAATCCAGAGAATATATTCTTGTGTGTGTATATGCCTGTGTGTGAGGGGCATGTACTATGTGGTAATTAAAAAATGTGGTAATTAAAAAAAAATTTTGTGGGTTTTGTGGCACAAAAAGAATCCCTTGATATTAAAAAATAATTTAGAACTTCTTTGTATCTCCTTCTCTGTGCATATTATCGTGCCATTGGGAAACAATTACCAATCCAGAAAACAAAGCATTTATCAGCCATCACCCATACAAAGCCTAACAGCAGATGGGATGGTGGTAACTGGAAGATTGTAACTGGAGAAGGCGTGTCCCAGTGGAGACACAGGGTCGGGGAATGGCAGGTGCCGATGACACTGGGCTGTGGAGCATTTGTACGAACCCACTCCTGGGGATTTTTCATGTTATACCTGTTCTGGAGGAGAGCGAAAACTAATACTGTTTTCACAAAATTAAGATAGCCATACTAACCCCAGTTCTCTCCTGTGCCTCAGTCCTGTTTTGTTAGACAGACACTGTCAAACTCATCACTCCCAGCACACTGCTTTGATTAAATATCCACGTGTCGCTCTAGCGCCTGAAAGCAATGTCTTCCGCGGGCCCCCATGGCTGAAATAACTGCTAATTGTCTGACTAATGCCGCCCTGTTACGTCGTCCTTTAAAATCTTCTCAGCCTGTGCGTTGATGTTGTATTATCATTAGACTTGTGCATGCACTTCTTTGAAAAGCTTCCTTTTGTATCATTTATATCAACGTACATCTTCTTGCCCCAAACTGACTTCTTCTCTTTCTTTGTATTCTCTCTCCGTTTGGCATTCAAACATGTTACCAGAGATGAAAGCCTGTTGAAATATGTTGCTAATGGGAAGATTCTGGGTTAACTTGACGCTAGTATCACATACTCACTTCATACTTCCCAACGGCATTTTAAGAAGAAAATTAGTTGAAGCTAGTTGTGATCATATCTATTTTATATAAAGGAAACTGAGTCCTTGCGGGAATAAAATGTGTGATAGCCATCTCAGTTCAAAAGATAGGTATAGAAATGCGGGCTACTAGCAAATGCTTTCAGTCTAGAACCTGGCTCACTTGCTCTATCACTGAGGATTGCGTGTGGCTACGAGTCTCGGAGGATCCTGATAATAACAGGTTAAATAATGCATAGTGGTTTCTTGATCATGTGAGAATGTGCTCAAGGTGCCCCACAGTGTCAGGCCTGGCCCCTCTCCACCTGTACAACCTCATCCTCTTGATCTAGGATATGTTCTAGACATTTTGTCCATCTTCCATTCACAGGAGGAAGGGATGAAGAGGCGAGCCGTCTCCACAAGCTTGTGCAGGATGCTCCTGTTTCTATCACCTTGACCAGAAATTATAGCAGCTTGGCAGCTTGAGAGATACATTGTCCATCCTGAGCTGCTATATGTCCACCCAAAAATCAGATCCTCCAACACTGTGAGGGGGAGGGATACCGGGGTCAGAGGGCAGTCTCCACTGCAAGTCAATGTAAAGCATGCACATATAGGAAAACACACTTAAACTCTGTGACTATTTAGTACCAACAATTGAAACGATTTTCTTTTGGATTTTATTTTAATAAGACAGTTATTGCATTTTATATTAATGACACAGCTTAATAGTATAATTTCTGCAGAGCAATGCTTGAGCTCAAATATCTTTGGAGCTATAGATCACATGTTATTAGAAAATTAAACCATCTTTATGTGCTAGGAGAAAGGAGCCTGTTGTTTCAGTTATCTTTTGCTGTGTAACAAACAATCCCCAAATTTAGTAACTTGACAACTGTTATATTGATCTTACAACATTAAGAGCATCCTGAACTCACCAGGGCAGTTTCTGCTCCACATGATGTTAGCAGGCTCAGCCTTGTGGAGACTCAACTGTGCTGGTGTGTCATGAGAGTCCACTTAAAAGGATGGCAGTCAGTGCTTTCAGCTGGTGGCTCAGCAGGGGCTGTCCATCACAGACCTCGATACCCACCCAGCACTGCTCCATGTGCTTTGGGCTCCTACCAGCACGAAGGAAAGTCAAGCTGTCGGTCTTCTCAAGACCTTGGTTCAGAACTCCCGAAACATCACTTCTGCCACATTCTACCTGTGGTGAGGCCATCTCAGAGCCAAGGGAGGGAGGAAATTTGAGGGAAATGAGGAAGGTTAAGCTCTGCTAAGCAGACGTATATGCTTAAAAGGAGGGGAGAAATCATTAAAGGCCGTCTTTGGAGACTAGATACTAACTATACATAAAAGTAAAAATAATAGAAATAGCACAGGAAATCAGCAATTCGTGGATAAATTTAAAATCTAAAATTCTACCAGAAAGCGTTGCTTGGCAGGTAACAAAGTCATTGGAAATGCCCTCAGGAGGTTCCATTTAGGGTCGTCCACACTGCAAAGATGATCCAGGTCTCTTGTTTTATTAAGTAGATGAATTTCAGTAAAGACAAGGAGAATGCAGGTTAACTTACAAAAATCAATTTTTTCTTACTCATTCAATAAGCACTTAGTGTGTGCCTTTCATGTCCCACATATATTACACATGCAGTTTACATAATTAAGACCATCCTTGATCTCAAGGCCACACCCAGCCAAGTCCATAGGGTGAGGCACCTTTGCGCTGTGACTTTTATTTGGGGGTAGGAGGTGGGGGTGGAGGTATACATGTGGAATGGGGTTTGCATGCTAGGTGGCATGAGCCAGACTCCTTATGCTCAAGTCTGGGACCAGTGGCCTCTGGTACCCAGGGCACCCAGATGTTTCTCATCCTAGGACTCCTCTGTCAGTTCCACAGAACTCCTGCGATCCCACGAGATCGGCTTTCTCTGGGAAGAGTGGTCAAGGCAGCAGCTTCTGGGGTCTGATTCCGCCATCCTCTGGGCCTCCCCTGATGCTCAGCACATTCCAGTCCATCCACTCCCGGCCCCTCCATCTGGACCCACACTTACTCCCCCACACACATCTGGAGCACACAGCGCACTGTGGGGCTCCAACTGCACCCTGTTTACCTTCCTGGAAAAGAAAATTCTTGATCTCAAGGATGGTCTTAATGTACCTATGGTAGACTTTAAGCACACGTTATGGCAGAAATCTCATGAGGTGCTATTTGAGCAAAAAGGGACACCAATTGTGAAGATGTGGAAAGGGGAAGAGACTAGGTCCATTCACAGCGTCCTCCTAGATGAGATCAGGCAAATAAAAGATGTGGCTTTGATTTTCTTTTTCATTTAACCTTTAGGTTATCGAACAAATACTGAGAAAGAAAAAAGAGAGAATCCCCCTAGAAGACTGACTTACATATAAGTAAAGATCTATTGGTCCTAAAAGTTTCAGAGCTACTTCTAAGAACCATATTCTATTACAGAATTTAGGAAATCAAGCACTGGGGCATATTTTAGTTAAATAGGTTTATTACTTCTCTTTCCCTAGTAAAATCCCCCACATCATATATTCCTTTCTTGTCACTTACACACACACAACCATTATCTTCAAAGATGTGATAAATTAATAGACATCAATTCGTCTTATGACTTTTCAAAGACCAATTTCTCAAAAACAAAAGTTCTAAAAAAGAATTTAAGGAAAAAAGTCCAGATCTCTTGTAACCATGTGTAAGATTACTTTCACATTTTGCCCCAGGAACAAGTTATTTTAAAGAAATAGATCTTTTGCCCTGTTCCACAGGTCTTGCATCTGAATATTTGGTTTTAGTTACAAGGTGTTTTAAAATGTGTGGATAATTCTCCAAGTGTCAACCAAAATATTAAGCCAGCTACCGTGGATATCATTGGGAAAATTTATTATTTGATGTAAGAACAAAAGAAATCAAATCTTGTAAACATGGTCAATATAAAGTTTCGACTACAACTGAATGGACAGAAAACATTACTCTTGCGGGATACTCAGCACGTGTAGGGTGTTCAAATAAAGAGGAACGAAAAGCCTCTTAGTGGAGATTCTAACCAAAATGAGAGGAAGACACTGAAATGGAAAAATCACTTACTTGGCTCCAAATCCAGAAAGATGTCAATTTGCAGTGTCAATAAAGTGTGTCTGTGTTTCACGTAGCCTATAAACGTTATGGGATGGAGGTAATTTTAATCGATTCTATTGTTTAAAGGATTGTTCCTTATTCTTTATTTACGGCTACATTTTCAGGTAGAAGCACTGCAAATTACAGGGTCAATATTCAGCATTCAAGATAAAAATCAGCTCCTTTGACGTAAAGCGGCTTTCAGGATGAATATTTAGTGTAAACCAAGTTTTTGTCCTAAACATTAACGCAACTTTATTGATCTTACTGTTTTAGCCTAGGATATATGATAGAATTACTTCTTTATTTGTCATACGTAGATAATCAGTATATATGCTAATAGTCAGTTCTCAAGAGCTTTTTCCCTGTCCTGTTTTCCTGGCAGCCATGGAATTCTTTCAGTCATCCTGTGTTATTCTGCGGCCAACACAAGGAGCTGAAGTATCCCAGGTCTTTCCCCACTACGTTTCCACTTCTGCCAAAGAGTCAGGCTCTTCCACGACCTACTGTCTTTACTCTCACTTGATGTGCTTGATCAGGACACAGTTGATTCCTTCTCTAGCAATAAATCTCTGCCTTTACTCAACCACATCCCTACCATGCCTCAACCAAATCAATCTGCATCACATCTCAACCAAATTAACCATTGACAGCTTCATGCTTTAAAATTTCTTCTTTCATCACAACGAGTGTGAATCACTGTAATTTCCACCTCTCCAATCCCAGTTTTTCCTTGGAAATCATACGGAATAAATGGCTTCCCTCTTTTAGAACAGCACACTAACTAAGAATAGAGGTTTTGGAGTCAGACTGTGTCCATTCAAGTCCCATCTCCTCCTTAGTAGCTGTAAGACCTTGGGGCAAGTTATTTAACTTCTCTGTGTTTCAATTTATTTTGTATGGAAAATAACAGGAGTATCTAGCTCATATGACTGTTTTGAAGAACATAGGAGTGTGAAGATCCTACAATGATGACTAGCATATACAATTAAAAACATTAGCAACTAAACTATTTTCCATATGCCTATAAAATATATAATGTAATTATTATAAACCCAACTCAATTAACCATTTTCCAAGTAAATGTTTCCAGTTTCTTCAACTATGCCTAACATGACATATGTTCAAACACTTAATCACTCTGTGCTCACCTGTCAATGTCTTATTGGAATCCCGATTCTTTCCTCATGCTTGTATTAGTTTTCTATTGCTGCTGTGAAAACTTGAGACAAACCTAGTGGCTTAAAATGACACAAATGTATTAGCTTACAGCTCAACAAGTCAGAGTATGCAAGAGGTCTCACCGACCGAGAATCTAGTGCAGGCATGGCTGCATTTCCTTTCTGGAGGATCCGGAGGGGAATCCACTTTCCTGCCTTTTCAGCTGCTAGAAGCTCCCTCTGCTCCTTGGCTCATACTTCCCTTTCATCTTTAAAGCCAGCAGTGGCTGTTCAAGTCTTTCTCAGAACACCATCCTCTTGTTTTGATTGTTCTGCCTTCCTCTTTCATCATTTGAGGACTATTGTGATTACATTGGACCCAACTGGATGAACCAGGATAATCTCCTTATCTTGATTAGCAACCTTAATTCCATCTACAACCTAAATTTCCATTTCGTAGTGTAACCTGACATAGTCTCAGGTTCTGAGGATTATAACGTGGACATATTTGGAGGGCCATTATTCTATCACACCACTCAGTCCTATATTTCATTTTTATTCTTATTTTTTCATGACTGCATGTTGTCTTTGAGCCCATTAGTATAATTCACTATATCTATCACTATTTAATTCACAGGAATGAGTTCAACGAATACTAGATTGATGTTAAAAAATAGAGATCAATCTGAATCTTAAAAGATTTAAATAGGTGGAATAGAGAAGAAAAATCATTGGAGACAGATGAAATTTATGAAAGAATAGTGATAAGAATGAGCAAACCAGACATGAAGTGCAGTAAATTTCTTGGAGCAGGAGCTTCAATTTAGAAAGAGAAGAACGACAGGGGAGGATGTGTAAAGTGAGGTCAGATTACAGATTTATAGATGGCTTTGAATATTGTGTTGGAAATATTATACATAGTGTTCCAGTCAGAGCCAACCTTGACAATAGGTGGAATAAGAAATCACATGTGCAGGTGTGTGTAAAATATTTTATTTGTGAGATGACATGAAGGCTTATTTGCAAAATTGTCTCTCCGGGACAAATTATAAGTGCTTAAAATTCTCCCATTAACAATGTATTTCTTTGGATTTAACATTCTCTTCTTTTTAAATCCAAATCCTCTTGGAGGGGGAGACATGGAGGGTAAACGATTAAGACAGTGACAAATAGTGAAAATTACTCTTCAAAATGACTTCTTTTCTCAGTTACATCATGAAAGTGCTGAGGCCAGGGGTGAGAAAGGGGGACTGGAGGAAACTCATAAACAAGATCGGGATTGTGGTTGGTGAGGGGACTGAGCACAGAGGCGAATAGCATCAAAGACAAACTCTGCCTCCCTCACAGTTTTGCCAACGGCTCTCCTATTCTTAGACAATAAGGAACATCCGTTTTTTACAACTGAGTACTCATGTGTTCAGAACAACATTTTTGGATATTATTCAAATAGGTCGGATTTGAAAACACTGAGTCTGAAACAAAACAAAGAAGCACTTAACAGCTTCTGTCTCATCATTCTTCCCTGTGTCATCACCAAAAGCTCATACACCACGGGCTTGTTCACGACATCCTGGTTCCTGCAGGAGGAAACATCTTCAAGTGAAGGAGAAAAACTATGATTCCTGCATGATGTCTTTAGACTGCTCAAAGGAGAACAGCAATTTGAAAATTTTAATATCCAAGAAAATTAACAATAAACGTACTTGGGAGTAAAAAATATTCAGAAAGAATATAAAGTGAGAATTCTAAATATGAATTATTTCACAGAGGGGAAATGTACCAATGAGCATTGAGGACCACTCTGCCCCCTTCCGGTACCTGTGACAGACTTCAGCGTCCACCACAGCATTCCTTCCCTCTCTAACTAGAGACGGTCTCATTCTCTCTCTCCAACACTGCTCTTGGCAGCCACTTTAAAGTAATAAGAATTCACACAGGAGATAAAGTCTAATGTTTGCTGTGCTGGGTTCTAAGAGAGATTACTTGCACACATCTTATCATGTTATGTTGTTTTTTAGTTCTCATAACAATCCTATGAATTATCTGAAAAAATTATGCTGAAAAATGTCAGCACCCTTGGGGCTGCTGTGTATGGGAATGTGTGAATTGGGAAGTGGTGACACAAATTCTCCTAGAAATTTGAGCAAGTGTGTTTTCCAGACATTTTCTTAACTACCAAGTATCAATTAGCTTGTGTAGAAAAACGTCGATATTCATTTTTCTGGTATATCCCCAAGGGAGTGAAAGCATAAGGTGTCATTTCTGCTGACAGAGCAACCTGATGACCTTTCCTGACTTTTTTATACTACACGATAGCTTGTTCACTGTAGGAGTTGCACATTCCAGGTGTTCCCTGCTAACTTCAACCTTGGGGAGCAGATGGGAGGCAGGGCTGGTTGAACCTTTCTGGTGATATTAGCAAAAATTGTTTTTTAATTTGAGCCCCATATTGGGGTGATTTATATAATTTGTCATCCAAAAGAGGTCCCATTTGAGACTAAAAGAGGGAACAGTTAATACTTACCCTGAGACCGAAGAAGTAACCTAAGACTGCCCAGGGCAAACTAGAACATATGCTTACTCTATGTATAACCAAAGTGTACAATCTGTGTGGCTGGAAACCAGGTTGTTAGGTTTATATTCTTAGAAATTCACAATGCTGATTATCATGAATATGTAAATCATATATAGAGAGAGAGAGACAAGGAAGGAGATAAATGTATTTTTATAATTTCACGAGTATTATCTTGACCTTGATTTGATTGATAGTTTTCAGATGCTGGGGGACAAATACAATATGAATTAAAAAAGCAAATCTATATTTGCCCCACATAGTTGATGTTGGAGAATTGAAGCAAGTCTCCCATAAGATAGTCTAGATGAGCCTGGAGTCCAAGAGTGTGACATGGACAATGCCTCTGACAGCACCAATGTTGGAAGATAGCCAGCATAGGAAAGCCTTCCAGGAAAAGACAGAGGACGTCCACTGAGCAGGCGTGAGGAGGACACAGCCTTTCGTAGTGCTGGGGCGATGCACAGCTTCTGGAAGAAGGCTGATGGAGGAAACGGGAAGGGAAAATGAGCATCAATAAATCAGACACACTCACGAGTCAATTTCATGGTATGTAAATTGCAGCCTAATAAGACTGCTAAAAAAATGTAACTCATGACATAATATTGTGTTTTTATTTTATCATATCATCTTTATTTCAGTAACCATATTAATTTTTTTTGAACAGTAAATCACGGACACGCCTTTTACACGACTGTTGAACTAACAGTGCTAGAGGATGGCTCTTTGTCACATTAAGGACCTCTCTGGGGACGTGGCAGAGGGCTCGGTCATTGACCCAGTCATAACCAATCTTTGTGTTCTTTGTTTGGACTAAGACATCTAAGGCTACTTATCAAATGTTCAGGTGACCCCAAACTAAAGGCATCACTAAGGCGATAATCGAATCAGATTCAAAATCATTTCGACAAGTCGGAAAGCTGGATCAAAACCAGTAGAGTAAAATTCAGCAAGAATATATGAGAAATTCTATCCATAGGCAAAAAGTATAGTGTATCTAAGATGAGAGGAGAAATTTTCTTGCTATAACAGACATGAAACTTGATTTTAAACAACACATGTTATTCTTCGCTTGTGCCCATGCCCATCATGGGCTGGCCACAGGGCTCTGTGCACCAGACTCACTCAAGTTTGAGGGAAAACCAGCCCCTTCTCAGTCATTCCTGGCTGCTGTGTCAGAAAAAGTAAAAGTTGCTAAATCCCACACTGGTTCTTAAGACTTCCATCCAGAGGTGACAGATATCGCTTCCTCTCACGATTCATTGCCCAAAGGAAGTATGTAGCCGCACTTGGTTGCAAGGGGGCAGAGAAGAGCCACTACACCCTGCACCCAAAGGATGGATCATCGCAAATGTATGGCCACCAGCACTAACATCTACGGCAACCTGCACGAGAAAATGAAGGACTGCAGCTGGCAGATTCTCAGAAGGCCCCCAAGACTCCTGTGTCCCCTCCCCTCCCCCAGGGAATAAGCCCCGTACAATCCCCTCCCCTTCAAAGTTGCCTGAACCTGTGGGTAGGGAGGATCTCACTCCTGTAATTAGGTTGCTTCCTATGACCAATATCAAGGAATTTTGCAAGTGTAATTAAGGTCTCAGATCAATTGACTGAAATAATCAAAAGGGAGATTATCCTGGCTGGGCCTGACCTAATCAATTTAGCCTTAAAAGGGACAGGGAGCCTCCTGAAATAAGAGATTCAAAGCATGAGAGGTATTATCCTGCTGACCTTGAAGAAGTGAGCCGTCGTGAAGAGCCAGCGAAGTGGCTAGGACCTCAGGCAGCCCCTTGGAGTTGAGAGTGACCCCAAGCCAACAGCCAGCAGGAAAATAGGGACCTCAGTCTTACAGCTGGAAGGAACCTACCTCATTGTCCAACGACCTGAGGGAGCTTGGGAAAGGAAACGAGCTCCAGATGAGAACACAGCCCAGCCAACGCTTCCATTTCAGCCTGAGACCCTGAGTGAGAACCCAGTTATGCTGAGCCTGGACTCCTGATGCATGGAAACCGTAAAATAAAAAAAAAAATGTATGTTGCTTTAAGCCACTAGGTTGTAGTAATTTGTTGCTCAGCATAGAAAAATGAATACAATTACAAAAGAAAATGTTCATAATATATTTTATAAACCAACCACACAAAATAACAAAAGACAATGATGTAATTTTTGTTAAAAAATGTGTATATTTGTATAGGAACATAACTGTAATGCTTGTACTGTTAACCCTGGAAGCCAGTGTGTCCAACACATATCACCATATCTATAAAATCTTATCTTCATAATATCCTAAAGATAGTTATTATTATCACCGTTTATGTAAGTTATACGACTTTTACTCTTCTTTTTCAGGCTTTCATGTATTTTCCAAATTATCAGAGTCAATATGTTTTTCTTTTATAATTAGCTAAGAATAAAGAATATTTTTATTTTAAAAATTATTGCCCAGATTTACAGAAGAGAAGACAGCAATTTATATTTTAAAAACACACAAATTGTGAACATGTCCACAAATCTAAGGTGATCCCACAATAAAATGAGACTACAAAATAACATTAGCCATCTTAATCTAATGTAACAGACTTCCCTGAGCTAACTGCATGGTCTGGCATCGCTCATCCAGTTCCATCCTCCCTCTCTTCTGATTCACTTGGCTCAGCCTCATTTCCCAGCCTCTCTTGAACCTTGGCATGACCCTGTGAGTCCCAGCCAGGAATGGGGCTTGATGTGACATATCCCATTTCCAGGTCTGGCACATAAAAGACTTCCTTTCCTGCTCCTGTATTCTGTTCTGTCCCCTCTTTGGCTGACTGGAAGCCCATGTCAAAGACAACCTGGGTCTCTGAAAGACTATTGGAGTTCAGCCCTGTCTTAGTCCGTTTGGGGTCCTGTAACAAAAATACCATAGACTGAGTGACAAATAACAAACATTTTTCTTTCACAGTTCTGGAGGCTGGAAAATCCATGGTCAAGGCACTGGCAGATTCGGTGTCTGGGGAGACCCTGCTCCCTGGTTCACGGACAGCCGTCTTCTGACTGTGTCCTTGCATGACGGAAGGGGTAAGGGAGCTCTCTGGGGTCTTTTTTATAAGGGAACTAATCCCATTCATGAGGTATCTACCTGCATGACCTAATCATCTGCCAAGAGCCTCACCTTCAAATACCATCACAATGGGGATTGGGTTTCAATGTAAGAATTTAGGGGGGATAAAATCATTCAATTCATAGTCCCCCAACCCCATCCTACCTGCATGGAGCTGCCTTGGACACTATCCTATGTATTTCTTTTCTGTTGTGTCATTATTTATTAGGTTTGTCTTTTATAGTGGCTAATTGAGCACATCCTTTATTCCAGACCACCTGCAGAGATTCTAAATACGTTATTTTCAATCATCATTATCATTCCAATTTTACATATAGTGAAACCAAATCCAGAAAATTTTAGTCAATCATCTCAGATTGCACTTCCAACTAGTTAATGGCTAAGTAAGGGCTGGATCCAAATCTGTGTACACGATGCCCCCACAGTATGGCCATAGTTTACAAAGGGTAAAAATCAGCTTGATTGACTTGATGAAGGAACAGCAAATTGCAAAGTGTCTAAGCGTTTTCCTACTAGCAATTTTTTAAGAAACTGATGTTCGTGGCCTAGAGAAAAAAGATCGGCTTGAGTATTTGAAGGTTTACTGTCTGGGAATGAGAATAGAGTTGTTCTTTGCAGGAGAACTGGAAGATCCAGGGAAGAATTTCAATTCAGCGTAAGAAATTTTCTAACAGCTAAAGCTGTCCAACAGTCAGATGTATTGTCTTCATTTATTAGATCTTTCATTCATTCAGCCAACATTGTGTTCGCATTATATGCTAGGCATTCAGCTAGGTGAGGATGATAGTGAGATGAATAAGACTTACTTTATGCCATTAATAATTTACTTTCTAGACAGGGAAACAGCACGCAGAAAAAAATACCTGCAGTGCACAACAAGAATTGTACCAATCACCTGGAATAGAAAGCGATTGCCCTATTTGGCTCTGCCAGGAAAAATTTTCTAAAATACTTCTGTGTAAAATAGTTCCTGTCTAGTGAAGTTTTGCCAGTCCAGATTCAAACGAGATAAACAAGAAACAGGCTGATATTTCCAAAAAGCTAATTTGTTATTTTTGTTGGGTTTATTTACATTGTTCCTTTTCGATGTTAAAATGTTCCTTTTTGTGAGATGACGTTATGGTAGCCAATAACTTGTTTGTTACTTGTGTTTATTTGATGTTAACATCTTTACTTTGCAAAATAAAACTTCAGCAACCCCGTGTTGCCCCCATATTTTTGCAATTAAATTTTGCTAGCCCCCTACAAATCTGATAATGTAAAGAATCTGGACTGGACGTTGAAAGCTAAGTAGGAATTTACCAGATAACTATAAGCTTTCCAGGTAGAGGTGTGTACTCACAAAGGCACAGGGACTCAAACACCGCCTGGCTTCTGTTGTGACTGCTGAGTAACTTGGTCTTCCCAGAGCATTGAGTGTCTCAAGGAGAATGGCAAAAAGATAAGGCTGCAGAGATTGAAAGGGACATCATATATGGCCTTTCGTACCACGCTAAGGGATTTCAAAGTCAGCTTTTAGGCAATAGGGACCTATCGAAAGTTTTCAGGCTGTCAGCCAGTGCAGCAGCATTTTTAATATGGATCTTCAGACTGCTATTTCGTGTTCACTTCATTTCATCTGTTACTTGGGTTTTACAGTGTGTGATTGTTATGTTTTTGGACCTGGCAGGTCTACACAATAAAAAAATAGCACTCGCGTTAGACAACTCTTCCACCCATAAACCAAAAACAATACTTTTCAAGGTGATTCTTTTTGACTTACTTTTAGTAGGAAGATGAAGATAACATGATCCTGTTTATGTTTTAGAAAGAGCATCCTCAAGTGGAGGCGGGATTAGAAGGGGACAGTGTTCCAGGGCTCACTAGATGAATTAGAAGCTCGGTACGGTAGTGAGTTTCCCGATTTGGAAGATTTGAAGCATTAAATATATCAAAAAGGCTCACAGTCTTTTCACTAGAAATGATCTTTTCAAGTCTTAAGAAGATGCATTAATTTCTTCTTTAAAGGAACATAGACGTGAAAAAATAGTATATGTAAGAATGGTTATGGTGAAAACCACAAAAAGATTGCACTTCTATCTTTGTCATTGTTGTCCTGTTTTCTCTGGGCAGGCAAACTCCACATTTCCTTGCTTTTCCCCAATCTGAACACGTCCCTGACGTCATCTTTTTAAAATGTATAATGTCTTCGTAAGGTGCGACACCACACATAATGTAGCCATTTCTGTGCAAAACTGACTACAGTCTAATAATGTATAGAGAGCCTTGTGCCAGCTTCCATCCTCCAGGCAACGCCTATAGTTCAAGTTTACCAGAATTCCATCAACAAAATAAATTTATACAATAAAAAAGCCCAGAATCACAACAATTGTCATCTCGAAAAGGTTTGTTAAACCAATACTGCAGAATAATGCTTGAATTGAAGTCTTTGAAAGGATGTGATTTGAATGGAATCAAGCATAACATAACTGTTCAAGCTGAGACTCACATGTAATCAATACTATAATATTCTTTTGCTTTGATATTAGTTACACCAAAGGTGCTGGTGACACTTCACTGGGCACCGGAGACAGCTGAACCTTCCCCTCACGAATTACTTCTGTGTTTCTGGTACTAACAGTCAAGAGGAGACTGTAATTAGGTGATTTTTAAACAATTAAGATCTCAGTCCCTAGGAATTGCTGCTAATTTTTCTATTCTACCATAATGAATGTTATCTCTTGTCTTTTCACCTGTTGGTGGTTTCGCTCACACGAGGAAAGCATAGCTGACCTTATGATGAACTGTGAAATCTTTTTCAACATAATGAATCAAGCTTAAAAAGACACTAAAAATATTTTATAAATAAGTTAGTTTGTCTGTGCGACAGTACTCTTAGCGTGAATGCTGCTCACAGCACTCGTCAGTGCTCACTCCATTTTATTTTTAACTTGGGTTTTAGTCTGTGCTTGTTACCTTGTTGTACCTGGCAGATCTATGTAATGAAAAAGAGCCTTTATTTTAGACATCTCTTCCATTCATTCCTCAGAAAGAATCTTTTTTCAGGGTGTTTCTTCCTCCCCATTTCTAAGTAGAAAGGATGAAAACTGATAGAAATGTGCATGGCGCCCATTTTCCAGAAGAGGAGGAAGCATCTGCCGAGGGACGTCTGACCGGCTTCTCGATTGTGCCCCCTCCCTTGAAGATCCCGGCATCGAAAACGGAAATCCCGCGTGGCCAGCCCAGTGGAATTCCACTGCGATTCTGCTCAGTCAGTAAACGCTGTTTTGCTTGGTGCTTCATCTAGTTAAATAAAGAAGAAATTTCCACAGGTTTGGTACCACATCCAAAACCAACTTTCCCTGGTGAGCATAAACGTTGACTCAACGGGTCTGGAGGTCCTGAACTTCAGGGCGTGGGTGAAACTACTGTGTGTGCTTGTGTCTGGTGTTGGCCGTTTCTCAGTGTTTGTGTAACAGAATCACCAGCAACCACATGACTTCTTAGATGAGCCAAGTGTGAAATCGCAGTCAACCTTTACAATGGTTTGAAAAGAATAGTTGTCATTTAAATCGAAAATAAACAGGGCAAATACATGTATGATTTCACATATGTAGGCAAGGGGGCTCCAAACAAATGTCTACAACTGAGCTTAGCTGCCCCACTTTATACAAACAGCTTTTATTTCTAAATTCACTGTGGTGATGATGTGAGGTGACATATGCAGCCTGCAAGGTCACGTTCCACCCGTAACCCAATCGCGCTGGTGGCTCCATGGTGGCAAGCTGTACGTTCTTTGTTTTTAACTTAATGGCCACATGTGCTGTCGTTCTGTGAGATGCAAGCTGCATTAGACCTTCTGTTCGAGTGCCTTTGGGCCACAATTCATTCTGACTCTGCAATTACCAGTGACAATTTTTATCCGCAGCCAAATTTTTCAATCGCAGTGGGAAGGTTTGCGTAATTTGTGGCTTTTTGCTCTTCTCTCTGATAATCTCACATTGTAAAAAATATTAAAGATGCATTCTGGAACAGCGTTAATACTGCATGTACCATTTTACTGTTTATCAAAAGAACAGACTCTGGGGAAAGGAATATAGGAAATAAAAGATATTAGCGCATCTGGTTTTTTATCAGCAGTTTGCACTGGCTTGTGACAGAGTATAAACTCCAAGGGGAGAGCATCACGGTAAACGTCCTGTTGGTCGTATCATGTAAGAGCACCACTGTTTAAAGATATTTAATTCTTCGAAATCTGTTCCTTGTAATTTACACCTTTAGGTGAGTTCTCCCATAGTGCTTTCCAAATTAATCTTGAAAACAGCAAACAACCATGAGTCAAACCGTCACTGAGCCTCCACTACCTATTTAAGAGATGCTGAGTGGAAGGCAGGCAGGCAAGAATTTAAATCATTTCTGGCCAAAAACTTGGAGTGAATCCATTACAAACCTGATGGTATGCAGAGATTCTAATTGGAAGACAAATAAAGACAGAGCTATTCCTATGTAGGATCCTGGGGCGTGATTTGTAGGTTATCAGCACATGCTGACCCAGACCAGATTTCACAAGACAGAAAGAGTCTGTGCATTTAAGTAAACAAATGTGAAATCGTGGCAACTGACCATTATTTTCGAAGACTAAAGACTAAAACCAATTCATTTCAACACAAAAGCTCAAGAGAAATGATTTCTGCCCAGGAATCTTGTTGAAGTTTGGGTAGGTTAGAAAAACTTGAAGATCAGAGAGGAATCTGGAAAAAGTATGTTTAGAGGTCGCGGTATTAAACCAGAGCTGAGAAAAAAAGTAAAAAGAGACGAACCCAGCAATATAACAGCAACACTGAAAGCTTTCCTTGAGAAGTGAATTAACCTAAGTGAGAACAAAGCACACACATCCCTTAGCCTGAAGGAGGAACTGTGTATTAATAGTTGAGAATTCTCCTGGGGCTCTGTGTTGACCTACAAACCCAGAGATGAATAGAACTGACTTGTATGGCAAATATCATAGTCATCTTTGCTCATTAGGAGCAACTGTGCAACTCCATTGCTCTAATACACACCAGAGACCTGGGTTCTGGTCCCACTCAGGCCAGTGACCAGACACTTCATTCAGGGTAGATCACATGGTCCTTGTGAGCATCAGTATCCTCATCTGTAAAACGTGGGTAACAATAGGTATTTTCAAAGACTGTGGACAGGTTTAAACAATTTAACTTATGTAACTATTCAGACTTTGTAGTAAATATTCACTATACATTTGTCAACCTTTTGTTAATTTTGGGTGGAAACAGACTTTTCTGTGGAGAAACAGCACTAACGAAAACTCCAGTCATCTTATGTTCATCGGAGGAAAGAAAATGGAAGAAGTCAGCCCACTGATAACAAACAGCACCTGGCATATAATAATTATCACCTCTCATTCTTGGCTTGGCAGTTCCCATCTCGACACTGGCCAGTGCTACAAATTCCTGGAATTGATTCAGTGCACAAGTCTTTGTTTCCAAGACCCTAAGTAAGTTGCTAGGATACCATCTGGGACCTTTTAACACTTTGTTTTCCTCTTCTCAGTATACTACTCAAGAGGAAGGTCCTTTTGTAAATTGGAACATAAGATATTTCTCAACTTGACACATAGGCCACAGAACTGAGCTGCGTATAACTAGCCGTGTTAAATTTAACAATGTTGGGCCTCTTAACTGATCTCTGCTGGGCACTTTCGACCTGTATTCTTTAATAGTTTAACCCCTCGTAGATGCTTCCAACATTTCAGTCTATCCTGTAGTCATTTCCTCAACAACTGTGAATTAGTGAATGCAAAAATGTAAACTTGGCATCATTTCCATGGGTATGGGTTCCAAATATTTTAATTATGCTTCCAAAAGGGATGCAATATTATCCAAGTGGATTTATAATGAAGAAATTTTCTAGTTTCTTCTTAAACTAACTGAATAACCATGTATGGAATATTCAGGCTCCACCTTACTCCCTTACTCCACTTTCCGTGAAGAGCGACAAAGGGGAGTGAATGATTTAATTGTCCGTTGAGCAAGTGAGTTGCTTAGCAACAAGAAACAAGGTTTAAAAGATTAGGTCAATAATGTCCAACTGAATCCAGTAACAGTCAAAGAGCATACCCTTGGGTGTCAGACCCCAACCTGCTTCTCAGAGAAGACCTGGATTCTAGAATTCAAATATGTGATCTTTACTAGGTACTTTCAATCATACCAATTTATTTAAATTTGAATTTAAAATGAAAAGTCATGCAAAATTATAAAACTAGAATAACTCATGGTAAATTCATTTCCAAAGAACCTCAAAGTTATGGATTTCCCCCAACATTTGGGTTCAACTTGACCTCGGTCTATTTCTGGCTACTTGCTGTTACAAGAAAGTCATTTGTAGTAGGTGAATTAGGGAAGTCTGCTGCTTTTACATAGTCAGCTGTCTCCTCATCTAGGCAGGCTGAATCTTTCTCAGTTTGGGTCAACTGGTATGTGTGTATACACTGTTTGATAAAATTTTAACCATTTTTAAAAATGTAGTTCATTGGCATTAAGTATATTCATATTGTTGTGCAACCATCACTGCTATCCATTTCCAGAAACTTTTTCATCTTCCCAAACAAAAATTCTCTACTCATTAAACAACTCCACATTCTCTTCTCTCCTCAGGCTCTGGAAATCACCATTCTACTTTCTGCCTCTCTGAATTTGACTACTCTAGGGATGTAATATGAGTGGAATCATACAGTTTTTGTCCTTTTTGTGACTGGTCATTTCACTCAGCATAATGTCCTCAAGGTACATCCACAGGATTTCCTTCTGTTTTAAGGCTGAACAATATTACACTGTATGTATACACCAAATTTGTTTATCTATTGATCTGTCAATGGACACTTGGGTTGTTTCCACCTTTTGGCTCTTATAAATAACGCTGCTGTGAACATGGTGTACAAGTGGAAAAAAAAGGTCCAGGACATCCAAATATACTAAGCAGCTTGTGGATTTTGAGTTCATAGAAGATTTTATAGACAAGATGAAATAGATGGTTCAAATCTCACACCGCACAGTAACAGCACTAATTAATATTCTGTTCCATTTTATTTTCACAAGCTAAGCGTCTGCTGTCACTAGTGCTTTTCCCTGATAGCCCCTCAGCCTCTGATTTGCTGTGTGCCAAGTGTTTCAACTTTAGCCCAATTCCTCTGCCCCCTCATTCAGGAACTCAGCAATACCAAAGGCAGTATGGCCCTACGTTGGAGTCTACATGGTCCTGGAGGAAGGAGCAACCACATCCATCCCTCTGAGAAGAGTTTTAGTACTGTTTCTCCAAGAAGAGTCTCCGGTCCTAGCTACTGTGTCGACTAAACCACTTTGCCAAAAAAAGTAAAAATAAAGAAAGATCTGAGGTTCCAACAAGTGCTGTTTGCTAAGACATCAAAGCTGAACATGACCATCACCTACAAAAGCTGAGTCCCAGTGGCTAGGATAGCCTCTCCTGGGCACAATCACGACAAAATTTGAATGCAGTTTCAAAAAGAAGGAGACTTTTTAATTAATACACAAAGGAAAATTCTAGGAACAACAGTGGAACTTGTGTGCATTGTGTGAGGAAACCATTTGGCTAACTTTGAATCCGGCCTCTTCCTCCACTGCCACAACCTTCTCCCCAAACTCACAGGCAAAAGGCAACTGACAGCAAAGTGAGGAAGGAAGAACCAGGCTGCCTCGATAGTTGATTGAGTTCCTGAGGTTTTCCTACCCTAGGAGTTGTTCAGGGATAAGGGACAGTTGGAAGAAATAGGCAAACCATCTGATTTACTATAGGATAGCTCCTTGCAAATACAGAGGATTGAAGTGGTTCTAATAATGAGTAGATTGGGAAATCCAGATTCACACTGTTGATGCTTTTTTCCATACTCCCCAGTTCTTTCACATTGAGTCCTGGGCGAAAAAATTCAGCCACTCGTCTCTATTTGTTCTGTGATTTAAAGAAAATGAATAAGAGCCTAAGAGCAGACCATTTGAAATGAACTTGACAGATTAACTGTGATCACAAGTTGCAGCAGAGTCGAATCCTCATGTCCACGCTAGCTGCTGTGCTGGTCGCACTCACCCAGTAGCCCATCCCTGAGAATGTCAGGAAGTGCTCCATGCCCTCTTTTATTTCTCGGAACTTCTTCTGCCTACAGCACATCTCTTGTCTCCCACCTTCAGAAGCTGGGCTAAACCACACAGGTTCTCGAGGACCCACATTTTAACCTCATCTCATAAACCTGGCTAGAGGAAGACTTGAAGAATTAGGCCCTCCTGGCTCTTTCCTTCATCATTTTGCTGAGCCTCTTCAACCACCCTATCTTACTGTCTCTTTGGTTTACAGCAGGTTTATCTCACAAATGGCATAAGCTATGCTTAACAAGCCAAGATCCCCAAGAAGAAACACTTGCAGAAAAACACATTATCTTCAGCGTTCTATAACTCCACAACGATCGATATCGATGGGGAAACTAAAATGATGTGATTGATTTTGTATTGTTCTGTTTGGTTTTACAACAAAGATATATCAGAACTTTTATAACAAAACAAGCATTGTCCTTCAAGATGGTCGTATCCAGAGGTTGAGTGCTTTTTCCAATAAAGCTCCGATTATTCAACATGTTCTTTGGAACTTCTCTTTTAGAATTACCTTCACTGCTAATTTATAAGAAATGTAAGAAACATCTCATTATTTTATGACTATATCTCACAAAAGTCATAATTTTCTTGAAGACAATAAAACGTTATGTTTTAGACACAGTCAGCGTTGTGAACCCCTGTGAGCAATGATCCAGTAATACTATTCAAGACAAAGGCTGTGGAAATCTTAGGCCAGAGCTTTGAGTCAAAACAAAAATAAAGCAAGCTATGCTTTCTATATACGCCTGAGGCTGCGTCTACAAAAAATTTCCATTTAAGAGTAAGATATTCAGCCCATTAGTGTCTTTGGCACTGCCAAAAATCTGATTTGATCTGGTTAGTTTTTTCATTTGTTTATTTTTCTCTTATGACCAGTTGCTTAAAAAAATTGACCCAGGCAACTAGTTTTAATATCGTCTTTGTGGATTCAGTTTCAGAAAGATCCCTGCTTCAGGTTCAGGCTATAATTAGTAAGCTGTTACCACAATCAAAATCCTTTCAGGAATCTTTAGGAAGTAAAGAAGATAATTATCTTAAAATAAATCCTTCATAATCATGATAGTTTATATCATCTCTCTGCAAATCCTGCAATAAGTAACATGACTTCAAACTTCAGATGCTTCAGCACTTGGCATAAGTAGAATTTCCTGCAATAAAGATTTATATGAAAAATTGGCTCTCTTTTTTAAAGGTTTAAACATTCAGGCATTTGGAGTGCGACAATATAAGTTAGCATGTTCGTCTAGGGGAGTTAAGATAAAAAACTCTTTGTACAAAAGCTAAGAGGGTATAGAACTGAATGTCAAGGTCTAAGTTTTATGGGAATGGAACGAAGCACTGCGCATTGGAATGCCTTGAGGAATACAGGGCAGCAGTAACACGGTCCCCCAGGAAAAGTGGCCCATTTGTTACGTGAATTTCCAGATCATCATGCTGTTCTATATGGCGAGTGTGAAATTAATTACCTGCTATTTCAGGTTTCACAATAAGGAAACAATAAAGCAGAAGTGGAGATAAAGATAGGTAGCTCAGTAAACGAGACTGTAATAAATTGTAACATGATCGCGGTTGACTGTGCTGTTAACAATCCAACCGTACGAATCTATGCGTACAGAAAGTGTACATGCACCCACATGCAGACTATTGACGTCCAATTAGAACCTGTGGAGCATATTTTTATGTCAATTTCTTTAAGACACATTAACCAAAAATACTCTTCAAAGGTCAACTAATCCGTCACATATCAACAAATATTCTTGCAAAATGGAAAGATAGGATTCAGACGTTTGAACAAAAACTAAACATTGAAATTTTACTTAGGTCATGCCGAAGGTTACTGATAGAGACGTGTACAAGCAATCTATAGTGAACACCATAAATTTTCCTGGCTTGGGAAATGCAATGTAGTATATCATTATTAACATCACTGTTTTATCATCATTTTTGTATAAAATGACAACAAATAGCCTATTAACATTAATTGAATTTAATTTCTTACCTACAAAATATTTGAAAAACTGATTCTTTCAAACATGGTGATAATGAGGGTATGTTTTATTCTTACTGTGTGGTTTATTACAGAACATGTAAAATAAATCCTTTACACACTGAAATGCAAATTATCCCTAAAAATCATATTAATTTAAGGTCTGTGCTACCCTTGCTTAGCTATCTTGGGAAAAGCTAAGTAAATGGTTTTTCCATAAATTACTTTTCCTGGTAAGTCCGGTCTGGAGGAGTCCCTGACTAGTTAGCAGGCGATCACTAAGTGTGAAGGCCCTGATGGAATTGAACTCACTTTAGCTGATGGAAACCTGGCTGCCAAAACCTGCTCCAGCTCTTAATGTCTTGGACTTTCATTTTCTGGGCGGACACGAGCCTTGAGTAGAGTTTGGTCTAGTCTCCAGATACGAAAACTGCCACACTTTTTATGAATGTCATCATCTGCTGTCAATCTAGCGATCCTCTGGTGTGGTAGAGAATGCCAGCTGCGTACAGTCAGGACACCAAGTAAAACCCCAGAGGTGCAACCTAGCTGTGTACCTTTGGGCAACTCACGTTTCTGACCCTCTATCCATTTCCTATTTTTAAAAATAGACATCCTGCCACGTTTCCATAAATCAGGAACAAAGCATGGCGTAAAGAAGAGATTTAAAATGACAGTTGCCTTTTATAAAACTATTTCTTTTTACTAACCATGCACTTTTTATGTTCTTGAATTTAGACTTTTGGCTTATCAAAGAAATGCCTACAACTGCCATCCCAGAATCTGTCTCTCGTCTGTATAATTGTCATGCACTGAATGTTTGTGCCCTCCCGAGCTTCATGTGTTGAAGTCCTTGCCCTCGTGTGACGGTATTTGGAGGTGGGGCCTTTGGGAAGAGATTTACATGAGGTCATGAGAGTGGAGCCCCCATGAAGCGATTAGTGTCTTTAGAAGCAGAAGACCAGAGCCGCCTCTCTCTCCACCATGCGAGGACCCAGTGAGAAGGAAGCCATCTACAGTCCCAGGAGAACCCTCACCTGGGAACCGAACTGACTTGCATCCTAATCTTGGACTTCCCGGCCTCTAGAACTGTGAGAAATAAATTCCTGTTGTCTCAGCCACTACGCAATTTTGTTATGGCAGACTGAGATGACTAATACGTGTGTATTCATACGTATGTACATGTATATGTATATGTGTACATACATGTATGTGTGTATGTGCATGTAAATTTCACACATATATATATATTCCAAACTTCAGCTTTCAAAAGGACATGTACCATCCAAATGCCCAGTACAAATTTAGACTCCTCAGTCTAGGTCCTTTTCTATATTCCTTATCTTGCTCTTTAAGATTCACTATAATTCGTCTTTTCTTGTCCCTGGAAACCTCCTCTCAAGTTAGCCCCACAAAAGAAGAAAAAAAAATTGGATTTTAATAGTAAGTAGTGAGAAATCACTCTACATACTTGGACAGAGATTAAAAAACATAAAGCATGTTCATCTGGCCACTCTATGTGGAACATCCGAGACAGACCAGAAGATAGAAACCTAGAGGTATATTCAAGTTAGAAATGATGAAGGCTGAAATAGGGTTGTGCCTGTGGAAACAGACATGATGCATTGATGTTTTGGGGTCGAACATGCCTGTGGTTACTCCTTGCTTCCCATAATTACTAGCAGTGTTGTACCCAGTGAGTCTCTTGGTTTCTCTCTGTCTCAGGACCCTCTTCTTAAGACAGGATTAAAAAGCAGAACTACTTCACGGTTCGTGGTTGGTGTGGGGCTTTTGAAGAGCCAGAACTGATAGTCACTAAGGCCGATATTTGGTAGCCAATTCCCAATGACTAAACTGGATCTGGATCCAGCAGTCATGCAGATTAAAGTAGACGGGTAATGCTAGTTGCCCAGCAAAGTCCACACTGCAATTGGTAGCTACTGTTCCACATAGAAACACGGGGGGAGGTAGGCTCTCACGGTGTTGAAGTTGGTTGATATGGAGAATATGAGAGAAAGAAAGTATAGAAGATTTAAGGTTTGAGATTTGGGTCCTAAATTCAGTTTGAATCTACAGGTGCTATTGAAGTTTTAGAATGTGCCCGCAGAGTTGTAGAGCGAAGTGTAAAATCCTTTTCTCTTGAAGCAAAGGCTCTTTATAACCTCTATGATCTAGCTGAGAATATTAAGGTCAGAGTTAAAAATTAGGAATTTGGAGAAATTGTAATATGTCTTCTTGAGATATGAAATGCATTTAAATTTGGTATGTTAAATTCCAAGCGACTGAAAGTGTGGTTAAGTATTAGCACGACAAACATGGAAATATCTAGCAGAAATTTAAGATAAAAGAATATGTAAAAAAGCAAAGTAATAGTATCTTAATAGGTGATTTTTTTCTATAAGAAAGACCTCAGCCAAAATGACTTGAAATTGGAGCAAAAGGGCTTTAGGGAAATTTGTGTCTTGTTTGAGCAGATTTCTATTTCTTCTTGGATTAAATAATAGAAAACTGTAATCACACATTGAGTCATGCATCATTACAAAGCGGTGTTTTCTCAGACACATTGCTTCCTAGGTTTCATATTATTTAAATAAGAAAAAATCATTAATAACAGAATATTTGTTTAAAAATCATAATAAAAGTATTAATACATTTTCACAAAAAAGTCTATTATGAAACCGCAAATGCTTGATACGTATTTAAAGCATAATTCATTCATTCATTTACTTTATCTATTATATTTAAGACATTGTGTTAGACTTTTTGCAATGTCTTAATAAAATCTAAGTTCTTCTCTGAAGAATCATCAATCTACCAGTACAAACTTGAATGAGGAAAGGGGAAAATAAAAAGAAACAAGAGAAAATAATCCAAAGATGAAATTAGCTTTCAGAATTCAAAAGAAATAATTTAATATTAAGTTAAAAAAGTATCCGAAAGGACCTGTAATTTGAAATTAGTGAAAGTGAACTTGATTATCTCGTGAAAGAGTTGTCTCATCTGTATAGGAAATAAACTAGCAAACAAAATTTAATCAGTTGGTGTGATTGCAAATATCATTGTAGCTATGTATTGTAAAATGGTGGTTTCTGATGTTTGTATAGGACGAACCTGTATTTTCCTTTGGAAGATTTAAATTCAAAACATTTAAATTAACATTTCCAACCTTGCTTCTATTTTCGTTTTAAAGTTTTCTTCAGAACTGTTTGTGATAGAAATATGCATTTTCCTCTTATCTTTCCAATTTAATAATTAAATACTTGCGCATTTCTGATATGTACATGGGTATATGAGATTTGTCCTTTAACAATGGATGTGAGGTTTATAGACTGTAGATCTCAAAACACTGAGCAGAAGCAATCGGACTGGAGAACCGTGTTTTCATCAACCCGACATGAGGACTCATGCTTGGAAAACTAAAAAAGGCTTTCAAAAATTGCTAGTTCAGTAACCTCATTGATTTGTCTACCTGATGATCCATATGAAACAGACACATGAAAAAAACAATTTGGTTCACTGAAAAGTGTCTTAACCAAATTCACCAGATGTTGGCAATCACTCATTCCCACCCCATCTTATCTCACTGATGAAAGACAAGGGTCCCCTAGCCCCTAAGTTATTCACCAACCAGTCAAACAGCTCTCCACGGAGGCAAGCCCCTTCTGCTCACCATGGCCTTTGCATTTACTGTAATATTTATGCATTTTTCTTCAGTCGTTATGAGAAGAAAATTGGTCACAACCCTTCTGAACATTTCAGATGTTGATAACCCATCCAAATGGGAGCACGTGGTCCCCATTCCTGTTTCTTCATTCCTCATTTCTGCTGAGATGTTCACAATTCCTCTGCTGTCCAGTGGCAAAGTCACAGTTACATTTGGTAATTTTTCCTTCCTTAGCTCCGACAGCCAGAAGTGGACTCTTCCCAATCCGTTTACCCTCTGTGGACACTCAGATGCTCTTCCTCTTTCAATTCTTTATTACCTTTCACCTGAGCTACTGAGAGAACCGTGGATACTCTCCATGGAATGGTCTCTTCTGGTTTCACTGGATTTTCATTATTTCATAGAGATCTATGATCCATCTGGAATTAATTTGGGCTGTGATATAAAGCAGAGTTTGAGATTTGCTATTTTCTAGAGGGCTATGAGTCAGTTATCACAATTGATTGAAAGGACTTTCCTTTTCCCATTGGATTCCTGTGTTTTCACTGTAACTAAATGGAATGACTGTATAAACATGAGTCTATTTCTAGTTCCATCAAACTACTTGTCAATGTTTATTTCAATACCACAGTAGGTTGGTGACTAAGTTTTGACCACTAACTCTTTGTATTCAGTCTTGAAGACAGGAAGTCCACAAACTATCACTTTTCAAAATTGTTTAGCTGTTTTAGGTCCTTACAGGTCCACATAAATTTTAGGATCAGTTTGTTAAGTTAATAGATGTATATGTAAATAAAAACTTACCAAACTGCATGCTTTAAACATGCGCAGTTCATTGCACACAATGATGTTCTTAAAATATTGTAGGTTTCCACTCCCAGGAAGATGGAATAGACATACTTTCAAACTCAACAGCAAAACCCAAAAAACCCAATTAGAAAATATGCAAAAGACATGAAGAGACAGTCTACCATAGAAGAGGACATGCAGATACCAGACATGCACATGAAACGATGTTCAACATCTCTAGCCGTTAGGGAAAAGCAATTTAAACCACCATGAGTTATTACCATTATGTATCAGAATGGCTAAAATAAAAAATGGTTACAATACCAAATACCGGCAAGGATGTGGAAAAACTGGATCACTCATGCATTGCTGGTGGAAATGTTAAATTGTATGGCCACTCTGGATATCAGCTTAGCAGTTTCACCAAAAACTAAGTCTGTAACTACTGTATGACTTAGCAATTACACTCCTGGGCATTTACCTCTGAGAAATAAAGACTTATGATCACACAAAACATGTACATGAATAATCCTTTTAGCTTTGGTCGTAATAAAGCTAGAAACTGGAAACAACCCAGATGTCCTGCAACAGGTGAATGGTTAAATGAAATGTAGTACGTCCATACCATGGAACACTGCTAGCAACAAAAAGGACCATCGTGACGTATGCAACACCTGGATGCAACTCCAAAGAATGCCAAGTGAAAAAAACAGTCTCGAAGGGCTACGTACTGTACGATTTCATTTTTGTAGCATTCTTGATGGAACAAAATCTAGAAATGCAGAACAGATTCATGGTTGCTAGGAGTTGACAAGGAGGTGGAGGTAGTGAAGTAGTCACGTGGCTGCAAAAGGGCAACAGAAGGACTCAATGTCATGTCCTGCTTGTGACATTGTACTACAATTCTGTCAGATGTTACCCTTGGGGAGCTAGGGAAAGTGTACGTGAGACCTCTCTGTATTGTTTCTTACAACTCCATGTGAATCTGCAAATACCACAAAATAAAAATTTAACGTAAAAAAGTTAGGAACATCCCACACACAATAATATTTCACTAATGGATGTGAAATTTGGAAACACTGCTGCTATAGAGGTCCAGGAATCTCTGCAGTTATCTTATGAATCATGTCTACAGACTCTGCAAACCCCAGAACACAATGTTACTATTTTTGCTTTAACAGTCACATGTCTTTTAAAGAACTTAGCAGGAAAGCGCTGACTCTTATATTTACCTGTATAGTCACCATTTCCAGTGCTCTTTTTTTTTTTTCTTCCTAAAGATCTGAATTCCCCTCTGGTATCATTTCCTTCTACCTGAAGTACTTCCTTTAGCGTATCTCGTAGGGCAGATCCTCTGGGGGTTAATTCTCCTGTTTCATTTTTCTTTAACATGAAAATATCTTTATTGCTTCTACATAGTTAAAGGATATTTTCGTGGCATGCAGAACTTTGAGTTGCCAGAATTGCTTTTTGTTCTTATTGTTTGTTTGTTTTTCCATTTCAACACTTAAAATATATCAGCACACTTCTGTTCTCCATTTGTTTCTGATGAGAAGTTAGTGGGCATTGCTCTCCTTTACATAATGTGTATTTTTTCTCTGGTTGTTTCAGGATTTCCTCTATATCTTTGGTTATTCAGATGTTTGACTATCATGAGACATACTGTGTTTCCTCAAATTGTAAATTTATGTCTTTCACCTAATTAAGGACATTTTCAATTGTGGTTTTTTTCCAGTATTTCTACTGCATGCCTTCTCTCCCCTCCTTCTTGGATTCAATTGCAATATAAAAACCTGTTATTCCACACATTCCTGAGGCTCCAGGCATTTTTTCCAAAAATTTTTTTCTCTTTCCTTTGAATTGGATATTTTTTACTGATGTTTTAATCAACTGTCTCTTTTCTCTGTAGTCACGCTATGCTGATCATAAGCACATCCAATGATGCTTTTTAGATATTGTATTTTTCAGTTCTAGAAGGTGCATTTGGATCCTTTCTTATAGTTTCTATTTCTTTTACATCATTTAGCATAGTTGTCACAGTTATTTTAAAATCCTTGCCTACTAATTCCAACGCCTATGTACACTCACAGTCGTTCTCTGTTTCTCCCTGTCTTTCCTCCCGAGAAAAGATCATGTTTTCTCGCAACATGTCAAATAATTTGGATAGCATCCTGGATATTGTGGACATCATGCTGTGGAGAATTCGGATTCTATAATGCATCTCTGAAGAGAGTGTAACGATAGAAACTTAGTCTCTTTCCTTTTTCTAAGTGTCAACCACTGTTTCTGCTTCTGTTTACGCTGTATGTTTGTTTGTTTTTCACATTTTATTCTGAGTTCCTGATTGTTGTCTGCGGAGTGGTTGCTCTGACAGAAGTTCAGTTGTCCATTACCACAAGTAGAACCTAGCACCTAGCAAGTTATAACCTTGAGTAAGTAGCTTAACCCCCAGCTTCCTCATGTATGAAATGAGGATGAGCAATAATCTACCTGGAAAATCAGGTATTTTACAAATGTCAGTTTCCATTTTTTTAATTTATTTTTTTATTTTTATTAGGTGTTTTTTTGAGGAAGATTAGCCCTGAGCTAACATCTGCCACCCATCCTCTTCTTTTTTCTCTTTCCTTTGAATTGGATATTTTTTACTGATGTTTTAATCAACTGCCTCTTTTTGCTGAGGAAGACTGGCCCTGAGCTACATCTGTGCCCATCTTCTTCTATTTTATGTGGGAAACTGCCACAGCATGGCTTGACAAGCAATGCGTACGTCTGCACCTGGGATCTGAACCCGTGACCCCTGGGCCACTGAAGTAGAATGTGTGAATTTAACCGCTGTGCAACCAGGTCGGCCTCTGTTAGTCTGAATTTTTATTACACATCCATAAAATCCCAGAAAACCTGGATGGACCACTGTTTCCTCAAATCTTTTCTCCTCTATAAACTCTCTCACACTGTTCCTTCCACCTATCATATCCTCCTTGCCCCCACCCCCAGAGGCAAACACTTCGCCCACTCTTCTATTACTAAACAATCTTTTTTGAGCACTTCTCTGTTCCGGGGACTTGTTATCATTTGGTTTCCAGCAGTGAATAGGACAGACACAAGTTCTGCCTTCCACACCCACTTCTCTTTAAATGTCACTTGCCAAATGCAAATCTTACCCTTCCACAAAGGTTTTCTTCAACCAGCTGTCACGGATTCCTCCATATCTCCTTAAAATGTAATTTCATCTTGTACTACAGTTATTTTTTAATACCTAAGTCATTCACCCTACATACACACACACACATACACAGAGAAAAAAAGACTAATCTCCTTGAAGGAAGTGCAATGAGTTCATGATCACATCTAGCAGAGGAGAACATAGTGTCTTATCTACAGCAGAGATTGTATAAATTACGAAATTAAAATAAAAACAATTGACTCCTCTCATCTTTCTCTTCTCCAAATTACATTATATTAATTTCTTTTCATTTTTCCCAATACAATATTTTAAAAATTATCTCAGATCTTCTCACTTCTCCATCAAGATTAGAACATCTTGTCCTCCAAGATGTGGAGTCCATAATAAAAATTAGTCCTCTATTAAAGTCCTGACCTAAGCTGAATATTCCAGTAGTGAGATGATTAATCTCTTGTGCATTGTTACTGCTGTGCCATAATTCTATTTTTAAATGCTTAAATATAAAAGCAATATCACAGTGTTATGTTCAACTTGTGTTTTATTCTCATTCTCAGATTTGTATATGTTAGTCTGTGTGGTACTTGGGTTACTACACATATAGGTAGCTAAAATTTTAGACCTGGTTAAAAGTATTTCTGCTCTGTTCTTTGGATCTCCAAGGCAATATTTGTTACCCAAATTTTAAACAGATTTTGGTTATAATTTTGCACTTCCAATTTATGTATAATTTGATGCTACTGTTTGAAAATAGTAGTGGATTTATGGCTTTAGAATTCACTTATTGTCTTATTAAAATAGTGCCTTATAAAGAAACTGAACTATAGCTGAAGTAGGTGCAAAGATGAATCTTCTGCTGAATGTACGTTTTTGTACAAAGAAAATACATAAAGTGATTTTTTTCTGAATAGAAAAGTATAAATCCATAATTATCATTAATAAAACATAGCCTTATTTCATGATTCAAATGATGTACACATCTGTGGTAGCAACATTAGGTAGCATTTTCTAGTAGCCAGCGGGTACTCACCCTATTTCAGTGGTGTGTAAAGGAAACTTATTTTGATGAGGAAAAGTGATATAAACATAAGATATAAAAGACCATACTTTCAATCTTTTAAGACATCCTGAAATATTTAACTGAGGATTTCTATGACCTCAGAAGTTAAAATCATGAGTGAAAGGAAGAAATTATTTCTTCCCTGGCCAATTAAATTTCATTTAATGGGGCCTTCAACAGCAATTATTCTCATTCTATCAAATACTTACCAAATAGAAGAATTAAAATGAAACAAATACAGGATTCAAACATGTGCTTGAATTAGAAATAAGATACTCAAAGAAAACAATCTATATTTGTCCCTTTGTCACAATCCAATCTCATTACCAAAGATTTTGGCCTCAAGAAGTAATATCCCAAAGAGGAAAACCAAATTATTACATTTAATAGGAACCAGCTCTAATAGTATGCATTGGTGCAGGGGCGAGCTTAAAATGTCTTCTGCCAATATAAATAAGGCGAGCCAAGTGAGTAGTGCTTATGGAATCTGTTGTGCTTATTGTCATAACACTCCACTTAGCCACGAGTCACAGCGGGTGGTGACCAACTGTCTCTTCCTCCAGAGCTTGACAGAGCCAAACAAGTCAGGTAAACCACTTCTCCAGTTGTATGATAAAGAAGCAATTAAATTTTTGGAAGATTGTTGTGAAATTTTGCTGGCAAAGAGATGTTCCTGAAATGTCTGTAGAAATGTCTGTAAATCACATTTTAGAAAATAACTTCCAACTTCAAATAACGGAGCAATCCAATATTTAAAATTATTCCAGAGCAAGTAAAATTTAAAGTTTAAAAAATATGTTGGAAAGTAAGTCCCCAGTAGTCTGTTTTCCAACTTCTGTTTTAATCACTGGAGATGGTTTAAAGCAAGGCACACCTATGATGGAAATTCCAAAAACAGGAATTAGAAACTTGGACTCCTAATTGTCACTTTCCTTTGTGATGGAGAAATCTGATTAACTCTATAAGGTACAGATAAAATTGCAGACTATAAAATACGCTGAAAAAAATTATATAGACACAAATGTTTTTGAGGTAAAATTCACATGACATAAAGTTAACCATTTTAAAGTGAACAATTCAGCGGCATTTAGTACATTCCATGCTGTGCAACCACGAACTCAATCTAGTCCCGAAATGTTTCCATCACTCCAGAATAAAACCCTGTACTTATTAAGGAGTCATTTGTCAATTGCCTTTCCTCCCTCAGTACCTGGCAATCACCCATCTGCTTTCTTTGTTGATTGATTTACCTATTTACAATTTACAATGTATGATGAATATTTCATATAAATGGAATCATACAACATGCGACACTTTGTGTCCATCTTCTTTCACTTAGCATGATGATTGCAGAGTTCGTCTATCTTGTAGCACATATCAGTACCTCATCCACTTTTGATGTTAATTAATATTCCATTGTATGTATATACCAAAATTTGTTTATCCCTTCATTTGTTGATGGACACTTGGGTTGTTTCTACCTTGTGATTACCATGAATAGCACTGCTATAAACATTTATGTATGAGCTTTTTTAATAGCTATTTTCACTTCTTTTGGATATACACCTAGAAGTGGAATTGCTGGGTCATATGGTAATTATACGTTTTACTTTTTGAGCAACTGCCAAACTACTTTCCCCAGCAGCTGAACAATTTTCCATTCCCACCAGCAATGTACAAGGTTTACAATTTCTCCCCATCGTCTCCAATATTTGTTATTTTCCATTTTTAAAGATTATAAATGCAAACTTTTTGCTGTTTGATTCAACAATGTGTACTGAAGAAATAACCTTATAGACAGTTGGTTCTTGTTGGCCATGCCAAACTGCAGTCTAAAAATTTTTATGTACATGGATATTTGTTCTTTCTTACAATACACAATAGAATTTAAGCTTTTTTTAAAAAAGAACAATGTCATATTGGAATAAAAATGGGAAAATTCCGCAGAGTATATTTCCTCAACCTTCGTAATTATCTACAAAGCGTTTGGTACCTTCTCACGCCCAGGCATAATGATGACATGTAAAAGCATATAAGTTAAGGAGAATGCTTCCATCCTGCTAAACGCTGTAGTGTAAAAATAAAACAAATTGCCGAAGTTGGTGTTGTCTTTCAGGATTGCTCCTTGGAAAAAAGTTGAAGTGAATCAGCATTATTCCCCAATGCCTGCCTCCACCCTGTCTTACAGCTCTAATTTTAGGGTCTTTTAACACATGTTGAGCGCCATCATCCTCCATGCCCCTACCACCACAAGGAAATATAAAAGATGAAATTATTTCAGCACAGGTGACCATGGAGGTACAAAGATGAGAAATTCTAAATCAGAAGTGCAAAGGATGAAAAATATACAAGTGGAAAGATTCTCTTGCTTGAAACTGCCAAAGTGGGTTTTTAGCATGACCCTATTCACATCCTGACCTGGGGCACGTCAGCTCACTGAGATCCCACTTGGAAGCTGGACTCATGAGCCCTATAAAGAACGTTATAAATCCTATTAAATTGTTTCTAATTGATAATAGCATTATGTAGATCCTCATCTCCAACTCCACACAGTAATCCCATTGAAGAAATGGGGCTACAATTTGGAAAGATATTTTTCGATTTGGAAAGATGCTTTAGCACTACGCCAGGTGGATCAAGAAGCTATATAGCACAGGTGAGGTATATGTATCTCAGTTTGGACCATCCAGGCATTCTGTAATTTGGTTCTCTGTGATGACTTTAAAGAAAGGTCTATTGAGAGCTCCTTTCTGTCCTCCCCAGTCCTTCTGTCTGCCTCTTAGAATGGCTCCTTTAGCCTTTCAGGATGCTCCTCCAGGCATATTTGATGCTCTTTGAGTCGTATGTGATACTCAATGTCCCCTTCAGGTCCTTCACACATTCTAAGTGGTCCACGATTCCCTAAGAACAGGAGTCTCCCTGTCAGCCATTTCTTTCGGTTGGAAAGATAGTGTTACTAAACCGGAGGGAGGTTGTAGGGAAAAGGCCGTGATAAGAAGGAACCTTAGGAGAGATGATATTGCTGAGTCAAGGGTTTTGACCTTCTTCATGCTTTGTTTAGAGCTTTCCTTAGCTGGAAGATGTTTAGAGATAATCTATCTCTGTGTTTGTTCTCATGAAGGTATGCACCTAAAATATCGAAAAAGGTGGCAACATTTTTATGCATAAGTCTTCTCCCAAACAGTTCTGGTGGGGTCAACAGACACGTTACTATTTCTTCTCTCTCCAGTGAATTCAAGTAAAGAACGTGAATTCTGAAAATGTCAAGTACTCTGCCAAGTCACCCAAAATCTCATCTCGCAAACAGATGTAAACTTTCTCTTTTAGCATGGAAATGACACTTTATCCCATTTATTTTACTCTTCTCTACATAGATGACAATGTGCCTATAAATAAAAAATAAACACAATATACCAAAAATCTAAGTCTATTTGAGACTAGTTACAAGAATTTGAATTCAATTCACCTCTGCTATTTGCACAGAGAAATCCCTTGTATTTTCCAAAAGACTGAAACAAAAGAAAACACACATATACAATCATGAAATATTTCAAAAGCAACATGTGATCAAAGGTTGTATAAATTTGACTTACTGTTATAAAATTGAATATTTATGGGAAAATGAGATGTGATACGAGTCAGCTTGCAGTGCTGTCATTGGCAACTTTCACATCACCTGCTCTCCTATTCTTCTGTTTGTAGAGCAGACAAAAGCTCCCATTCACTTGTGTGAATGTAGGAGATGAGTGACTGCAAGGCTCATCGATCACAGTATTTTGAAGATTTATTTTGAAAAGAGGAGTGATAAAGCCTCTGTCATAGGATTTATAAAAAAAGAAGAAGTCAACATCTGAACCTAAGGAGCTATGGCTATTTTGACACCCAGAGCACACACGGGTAAAACACCACCAAGAGAACCATATACCTTCTCAAATTGGTATGCCATGGAGTTAGTCAGAAGGACCTTTTAGCAAAGGAATAAATTATCTCCTGAGACCATGAGTTCCCAAGAAGTGCCCATGTTAAAGCGCAGAGGTTTTATTACCAACTCCCCAGACTTCTTACTCTGAGATGTTGAACTACGAGATCTTGAAGGTTTCTAGCAACTCCGAGAGTCAGTGACTGCTGGAGTCCATTAAGATTAATGACTCAAGATGCTAGAAATACAATTCTTACTGTTTAATTTTTCACCACCCTTCTTAATCACAGCAAAGCTGGCTTTCATCCACACAGGTGTACTGAAGCTGCTCTCTTGGCTGACACCGATGATCTTGTTTAAAATTCAGTAGTTACTTCATCCTCCTTGACCTTTCTGATGCATTTGTTACCGCATTTGATCATCCATTCTTCTTGAAACCCACTTCCCTAGACATCCCCGTTAATACACTCTCCTTGTTCTCCTTCGATCTTCAACAAGTCCTTCAACAAGTCTAGTTTCTTTCATTAGTTCATCTTCTCGGGCTCCTCTCAGGGATGTGTGGCCCACCAGTGTGTTCATCTTATGTTATGTCTTTTTCTCATTCATTCACACAGCTTCTACTCTGCTGATGTGCTGTCGAATTCCAAAACTTTGAACCCTACCCTGATTCATTGCATGAGTTCTAGCAGTGTATTTCCAGCTTCTTACTAAAAATTTCTACCAGGTTATTCTGCCATGACCTCAAATCCTGCCTACCCTGATGAATCAATAAACAAACCACTTCTCTTTGTTTTCCAACTTCCTGTTCTAGCAGGAGTGTACCACTTATCCAGTGACCCCTGGAGCCATTTTTGTGTCAGGTTTCTTCATGCTCTTCTGTCATGACTCTTTGTTTTAAGGTCTCTTGAGTATTTCTCTCCCTCTTCATTTCCCACTCCCACAATCTTAATCAAACCGTTGTTTCCTGGCAAAGCCTCTGTGTTTACGTTTTCACCCCGTGGCTGAGAGAATTTGTTCTCTTCCGACAGGCTCAGTCCTCTTCACTTTTTCTGGAACCAACCCTGGCCTGAGACAGGAGATATATAAGTCTCTGCAGACTCTACGCAGAGATTCTTTCTATTGCATCTTAGGACCCAACTGAACATGGTTGATGACTTACAACCAGATTGGAGAGGATAACTCTTATTGAGAAGATTCAATCTGGCAGTTGAGATGGAGTTTAAAATGTGTGGCACTGTCTGGTATCAGACCAGGCAATGGATTGGGGGTTGGGTATGGACTGTAGAAAATGAGAATGTCAGGAGTTCAATAAAACACCTGGAGCCCAAGGACTCCAAATCAGGTACCAAAAAGCCACTTCTTCACTACTATGATCCAGAGCAGGATTCCAAGGCCCTTGTGGAAGAATGATGAGCACAAGTCCAAGTCGCACTCCTGGGAAGGGGGTACCAGAAGATGAGTGGTTACCTAGAAATAGAAGATACAAATAAGAAGAAAGAAGAAAAACAACTCAGGACAAAACAAGGATCCAGAAAAAAGCCCATACTAAAGAATCAGAGACAAAAGGTAGAAACTGAGACTTAGGAAAGAAGCAGTAACCCAATTTCTAAAATCAATACTTATTAAATATTTACTCTGTGTCAAATACTTTATGTGCGTTAGCTCATTTAATTTCTAGACCACAACCCTATGAGTTAGTTACTTTTATTGTCCCCATTAACAGGTGATGAAATGAGACTCAGAATGTTTCCCATACTTTGTTCAAAGAAGCAGATGGGGAACGGGGACCATGGCCTTTCGGACTCCAAAGCCCCATCTCTTAACCACCATGCCATGCATGCTGAGGAATCTTTTCTCACAAGAAGGACATTTCTGGGATCCTGATGAATGGATGGGCGTAGAGCATCACATCACCTCACAGCTGGGCAAAGGCAGGAGACTGGACGTTAGAATTAGCCTGGCCTTCTTGCTCATCTCTCATAAACTTGGGATTCTAAGCCTACGTCAGGGGAATAAACCACAGATCAGGGAAGTATATGGTGAATCGTTAAGTCTTGTCAAGGCAGCAGAGCTCAGAGCAGAATTATGTGTTTAATACTTAGATACTCAGCGCACCTCACTCAAAGATTTCCTATTTATTTACTGTTGAGTCAAGAACTCGAAATGGAATAATGTCACACCTGGGCTGAAACTTTGAAGGTGTTAGGTGGAGTGATCAATAATAAAAGGAAAAGCTATATTTGCAATTACGCCGAATTTTTCATCAAACAGTATTTGAGCAACAACTACGCATAGGGCACTGGGTTACATAGGTGAATAAGACGTTACTCTCCACTAATAGTTAAGAAGACTGGTATGAGCCTATAAATTACAACCATGGTAGTAAGCGTGAAGAATGGGTTGCAAAGTTAAATATGAAGGCTTAGAAGAGTGTTATCCAACCAGGCTGGAGTGGATAGGAGAAGGAAGGCATTCTAGCTACTATTGCTTTGCAACAAGCCACCTCCAACTTAGGAGCATTAAATTAAATAACTACCATTGAATTACACTGATGGATTCTGCAGGTCAGGCATTTAGACAGAATGCAGTGGAGTTGGCTTGATTTTGTTCCATGATATCTTGTGCACAATCTAGGGAGATTTGAAAGGCAGAGGAGTAGCTTCAACTTGAGATTCTTCTTTACACACACACCCAGGTTGGGACTGAAGGCTGAGCTCAGTTGTGACTGTTGACTGGAGCACCTCTACTTGGCCTGGAGTTCTCACAGAGTGGCTTCTGGGTTCTGAGAAGGAGTGTCTCAGTCGCGAGCATCTGAAGAGAACCAGGAGGAAGCCTGTGTGGGTTCGAGGAGGACAAATCTGAATATAAAAAGTATCAATCTTATAAAACTGCCCCAGTGTGTCCTCTGGCAACATATGAAGGATGGTCGCCCCTTCTTAGGCCTCCAGTGTCATCCCATTAATGAAACCAGCAAACAGCCATTGATGATTAAGTAGCTAGGAACTAAGTTTTTTTCCTTTTTGCAGTGACTGATTGTAGCCTTTAGCTGTTTAACCCACCTATTGTCAACTGTGCTGCTTGGGCAATATGCTCTCTGACTCCCACTAGGTTCCTATAGATAACATATCCCTGGAGCCTGGGTCACCATGGTAATGGGGGTGTAAGCTGTTTTTCAGGAATTAGAACTCCTTGTCCACTTCAGGCCAGTTGAGACCACCAGCTCATCGACTGGGCCCACGCAGATGTCCAATAGGCGACCTTTTGACGTCAAGAGGCTAAAAACTCCACCCTTCTATCATACTAATGCCACCATTTTGTGAGCATGGGTCCTATGAAGAGGCATGGAGTCTGACTACGCTTGCACAGATCATCAATTACCTCACCTCTCCTCACCTCCAATCACCTCTCTCCACATTTCAGACCACCTTGCCCCCATCCCATAAAAATCCCTCAGTCCCTATTTTCCGGGAAGCGAATTTGAGGCTCATGCTCTCACTTCCTCACGTGGCTGCCTTGTGAGTAAACTCTCTCTCTGCTGCAATCTCGTTGTCTCAGTGTTTGGCTTTCTGGGCAGTGGGCAAAAATGAACCTGGTTCAGTAACATTAACAGCCTTCAGCTCAGGCTCATGGTCCAGGATCTCGCCATCAGGTCCAGGCATGGATGACGCTGCTTGGATGTGGTTCCACAGGTTCCTCTCAGTCTGAAGACCAGTGATGTGACAGCCAAGTTTTCTGCCCCCCACACACCAAACATACAACAGTGAGGGAGTCATAGGACACCTGCGATAAACACTCCAATATGGGACCAGCTGCATGATTTGTGGGCTCCAGTGCAAAATCAAAATGCAAGACTTCTTATTCAAATATCATTAAGAATTTTGAGATTGACAGCAGAGAATTAAACTAAGCCCGGGGCTCTTCCAACCATGGGGCCCTTAGTAAATGCACCGTTCACACACCCATGAACCCAGCCCTCCTCCCATTGAGAAAGTGGGAAAAGGGAAGAGAAAAAACAGTCACTAGTCTACAGCAATTCTGATACCCAGCCGGTCCAGGTTGCAATTCCTTGTTTGGGGCTCAGACCAACTGCCTGGGGGTGATAGTCCATAGCTCTTGGCTCCTCCCTCTGGTCTCCTTCTACTCTGAATCACTCTTCCTTTTACATGAATGTAGCCTCCGTGCCAGCAGTTTCCAAAGCCTGGTTAGTTTCTCAGATGAGTAGTTTTTTCAGTTTAACTCTTATCTGCAGAGATTTGGGGTTCCAAAACTCTTATTTCATTTTGTACTGCCTCTGTATCTTTTAGTCGAGGAGAATAGAGAATAGAATTCCTTTAAAATTTGGTTTGTTTTTAATATATCAAGTTATATTATATTCCGGTAGGCAAAAGTCACCCTACAAATGTTTCTGAAATAAGCCTTTCTCTACTGTGAGTCCCAGAGAGACTGCTGGGGACAATGCCCTTAAAATTCTTAGAAGCCTGATTACTTAGTTGAGAGGTTATGCAAGGCACATCCTTAAGACCAAGAAGGTCTTTTGTCTTTTATCTATCTCAAAGCATCTATGAACCACCAACTTAAATCTTTCTGAAGTCATAACAGAGGGTTTACAGCCACACCTTTGACCTCATCTATGACCTGCCCGGAGGCCACATTTTCCTGGCTGCATCCTGGGTTTGATCTTCACTCTGAGGCCTTTTCATAGTGGAGAATATTCTGCTTGGGAGAAGGAGGCTAGGAAGCAGTTTTATTATCAAATTCAGCAAGTTTTGGATCCTCATAAATTTTCTAATTTTTGTATAAAAATTGAATATTTCCTACCTTACTTCATCTTTATCTCTAACATGATATATGGCTAAAACAAACTAGGTGACTTTAAACAATCTTTTGGGAAATTCCCTTAATCAATTCCATCAGATCCTTAGGTATATTTTCTATTTTCTACGTTATGGCAGGCAACAATTTCACTATATTTTCTTCCAATATATAATAAAGTTCTCCTTTTCTCCGATTTCCAGTAACATTTTTCTACTCGCCTTTAAGCCTCACCAAGCAACTTTGCAGGCCTATCATGTGTCTGCTAACTGTCTCCTCCGTGGCCTTGCCGGTCCTCCCACTGCCTAGATGGAAAGTTAAAGCCATGTATTTTAGGTTTTTGTTGCAGTGACACCCTATTTCTGATACCAACTTCTGTATCAGTCTGGTTTCAATTGGAAAGTAGAATCACCGTGAGTGACGCTGAATGAGAGACCCAGTGCAGGAACTAAACATTACACATGTTTAGTGTGTAATATTGCTCGTGGAAAAGCCTGTGCAAGACTTTTACCTCTGCATTCTGAGCTGGGTCTGAGATGGCTACAGGTCAGCTAGGCCTCAATTCAGGAAAGAAAGATGGGCAGCACAATGACCAATTGGAACCCTCAAGAGCAAAATAAAATCCATGAGAGCAAACTGTACCCCATGAGGAGAAATTGGATCCATTTGTAGCCTCAGTGATGCAGGACACGTGCAGAAGAAGCTGGCATCTTTTGCCACAGAGAGGCACATGCCCAGGACCAAGAGAAGTTGAAGGAGGGGAGTTGGTAGGAGCTGGTGGAGGTGCAGGACCAGCTGCTGCCCACACCAACAGATGAGCCAGCGACCAATGGCAGGTGTACAGCTGCCACAGCACCTAGCATCCACACAGACCCTCAGAGCCTAAAAATGACCCTGCTTCATTTCTACCTTCCAAATCCAAACACTAACTTCCCTAGTGCTCAATCCCATCTTGGAAAATACAGGAAAGTGACTTCTAGGAACTGTAGTCCAGCTCAATTATATTGACAAAGTGTAGAACTACCACCCAAGTCTTCCTGGGAGACACGTTTGAGTTGGATCTTTAAAAAATGAGAAGGACCTGACCAAATGAAAGTGGAAAAGGCAAAGAAGGTATCATGATCAAAGACACAGATTCAAGGAATAGCACAACAAGCTCAGAGAACAAAGGGCACCAGAATGTGAGCTCAGTAGGAGCAGAGACTGTCCAGTCAGCCTGTGGGCTGGAGCAGTATTCCACACTTAGCAGGCGCTCCATAATTGTTTGTTAATTGAACAAAGCGTGTGAGACAGAGAATGACAGAATTCGAAGCAGCAAATTTGACATTGATTGAATCAGGCAGAATTTGCATGTGACTCAAAAAAAAACCTTAGACAAAGAGGTGGCCTGCTCACATCTGCACCCAGGTGCCACTCTGGCAGAAGGGTGAATCACAGGCCAGTCTAAAAGTGGGTTAAAGCATGAGGGGGCTTTTTCATCAGCCCAGACAAAAAAAAAAAAAACGAAAAAAAAAGACTTAAACCGAGGCAACAGAGGGAGACTTTGATATTGGCAGGGAAAAGGGTGAGAAAGCTGTGGCTGGAGCTAAGTTTTAACAGAACGTTCCAAAGTGCCTTTAATAAAGAATTTTTCCTAGCAACTGTTCAAACATTTCTTGTCACATTTAACGGAAAAAAACAAATCATTTGGACTGTTTATTTCTGAGAAAATTTGTTACATCTAATGCTGACCACGATCTTAATGTTAAACTTTTTCATCTACTTTTTGTGGCTTTTTTTCCTCCCAGTTCTCTTATTTGTAAAACAAAACAGATTCCTTTGTCAGTGAAGCATAGTCTATTATATAGGTAGGGTTTTTTTTCTTACACTTGAAATTCATAACTCCTAATGGGCAATCCAGCTGAATTATATTTCCATATGGTTAAAGAAAAAATGACCAGTCATTGAGAAAGATAAAGACATTTTCCAGTCAACCATTAACATCAGAACACATACACCTTGTTTTATTTGGCAATTGGCCTCTGCTTTTTCAACTCCAACGCAATGCTAACTTAATAATACAGAAGACAGTTCACTGACAGGGAGACCATTCTGCCCCACCAGAACAGCGACACAATTTAAAATCGTTTCAATTCTCAGTCAAGAAAGCCAGAAATCCCTTTGGTCGTTGGAGGAAATGGTTTCTGCATCCTCCCTGGCAAAATACAGGAATTCACCCTCCCATCATGCAGCAGGTACGTCAGAGTTCAGCTTCTGTGGCAGTTTCCTCTGAGAACATTTGCAAAGAGAGATGCTCCCTGCGTACTCTCACAGTCTGGAGCAGAAAAGGGATTGTGATAAACTCCAGAAGATGGGATTCTTCATAGTTGTCCTCAGTGTCTTTCCTCCTCTAATTTGACAAAATCAGGACTCACATTTCAGGCTTCTTGCCTCCCCAAGCTGCAGCCACACCAGTAACTTTGTGCAAGCGCAGGTCTCAGTCACAGCCTTGAGCACGTGCATGGTCTTGAATGTGATCACAGATACAGACAGTTAACGAATCAACACTCCTGCATCAATGGATTCCTCTCTGGCTGGTAAATAAATCACATTTGCTTTATTTAATTCTGTCTTCAAAATTGTGCTCAAGACTTCCTTCCACCATGAAGCTTGAATTCATCACTCACATCCAATTATCCAATAAATTCAGCTCTTCACCATTCCCATTGTTCCCCATTATAACCTTTTTAGCCCTGAGAGTATCCATAGACCCCTTTAAAAATGTGTGTGTGCACATATGTGTGCATGCGTGCATGCACATGTGTGTGAGTGTGCATATGAGTGCATGTGTGTGTGTGTGTGTGTTTCTGCTACCTCTATTTGAAAACACAGGTAGCCACTGCACGGCCATATTAATATATGTTGATGGATAAGTTTTAAAGCACAGATAATGCTCATGTTTGCACAGGTGCATACACTCACCATCGCTGGAAGCTACCTAAGAACAATTGTGAAGATCTGAAAGCTGACAGACAGGTCAATGATTTTCACAGTCCAAGTTGAAGCAGAACAGCCAGGAGAGAGGAAGGGCTCTGGGTCACAGCTACCGGGAAAATCCAGAAGCTTTTGGCAGCTGCCTTGCACCCTCCCATCTTCAAGCTCTGGGCAGCGGTCGTTCCCTGGTGTCTGGATCTGGGCACTGGCATCAGAGTGAGAGGAAGCTTGATACAGGCTCTTTGTCTCTAGTTTAACAAAGCACAGAGATAGGACATAAACTCATGTCCACACGCTCCAGGAAAGCATGCGTGTCCACGGCCGTTCTCAGAGAAAATGAGAGAGCCCAGAGTCCTCAAGAAAACCTCTAAACAGTGAGTAAAGATAAAAATCCCTGTTATGCTCCTGTTCGTTTTTATTCCATTTCTGCAGGATAGACAAGAAGCAAAGTGAGAAATTAATGCTGAGGCTCTTTCCCCAGCATCAGTCATCCGGCTCTCAGCAATTGGAATGTCCAGCGATGCCGCATGACACGTGTTTCCTGTCCTCAGGCAGTAGCAGGACATGCAAAGTAGAAGTGCATAGCATGGAGCAGGGGGTGGAGGAAGAAAGCCTGGATTCCGGCCGGATCCTCCAGGGAACGGGCAGTGAAGCCATCACAGGCGGTGGCTTTGGAACTGAACGCTGAGGGTGTAACTGTCTGACTCACGGAGGATGGAGAAAGGGCTCTGGGGACAGTCTGAGGAGAAGCGTAACCGCCTTTGTCTCCTCCACTAAACGCGGTTATCCTCAAAGGTAAACGTCAGGCCTTCTAATTCTTTTTGACTTTCTTAAAGATCCTATAGGACATGAGCAGCATCATAGATAATAAAAGTTCACAAAAACTCACTGCAACAGCATTCAGTGCCACATCACACCCTGAACTCTGTAGTGGCCTCTGGTCTCACAAGAGACAGGAAGTTGCCTGGTAAAAATGCCACCACATATACTTAAAACGGTCATATCTGGAGAAAATTGCTCCTTTTAAGGCTAGAAAATTTGGCCTCATAGACTTCCTATCATGCCTGGCGAATGTTGCTCGAAGTCAAATCTCGCTAACGTATAGAGGCCCTAGTGAACGCTCACACAGCGTCCCAGTGTTTGCAAATTCGAGCCTGAAAGGCAGATGCTCTTAAACTGTGCAACGAAGAAATGTAAGTTTTCCATAACCAATTCTGTGCCGGATCCCGTTGCCATTTACCATGGCTTCACCCTGACCAGTTGGAGCCCCATCTGTTATTTCACACCATCCCTCAGTTGTTAACGTTATAAACGCATTGACTGAAGTCACCTTCAGCTTTGGAAGTGGACTCAGCCTAAATAAGAAAACAGCAGAGCAATAGCCATATGTGTATGTCCAAATGTGCAATATTTGAAGATAATATATTGCCTGTTCCAGGTTTCTTTCTTACGAGGATAACTTTCCCTTGTATTCCTCTCTAAAATCTGGTCAGAGCGGTGTGGGGAAAACAACAACAAAACAGTTTCATGTTTTATTCAAGTACAGAAATTTCCATGTAATTGTCATTTTTTAAAAGTGGAAAAAAAGGAGAAACTTAAGTATATTTTCAGAATTTTCCAGGTTTTCTTGGCTTCTTGATGCTTTAGACAGATTTTCGCCTTTGCTCAAAGACCACTTGTGACCGTATCTATTTTTTAAATTACATGTAAAGTCGCACAAACCTGTTCTGTATTAAAACAGAGAACTGATCTAGGAAAGATGTTGAAAATCGTTTCCACAGTCCACTTAACCGTCCCTCAGCATTGCTGGACCATTAACACTCTCTCCTAACAGAAATCTGAACTGCTCTGGAAACAGAAAAGGAACTTGGAGCATTTGTTTTCATATTTTTTAAAAAATACTTTTCTAGTTTGGTTTGGAGCACAAAACAGGCACGGAATAGTGTGCGTGGAGATGGATTTCTTAAAATAAACCTCACAAGAAATGAAACACCTTCCTAAGAATAAGCTGAACTCCTTTATTTGTTTTAGATGCTGACATCAAAGAGCAAAATGATGACCAGAGATAATAATTATTGCAATATTTATCTTAAAAGAATTTTATACGAAGAAGTCATTTAAACAATGATCTATTGCTACATTTCTGTTTATTCCTGTAATACATTTATAACCTTGTCATAAGACGGGTCAAACTTTTCTCTCCAATGTCAGCAAAATAAGTCCTCTTCGATGAGAAGCTGCTGTTCTGCCACTTTGCACACCAGCAACAAGCTCTGTATTTCCTGATGAAATGTTTTGTTTCACTTCATTATACTTTATCCACTAAAAGGGTAATTTCCTTGAATCACATTCAAAGACTTCTTAAAATATTTTCCTATTTTAACAACTGAACCATGATCATCGCTCTGGGCCTCTGTGAATCTAGGATAGTGGCTGTTTCTTAAGAGTTCATGATTTCACAGATGTATCAGGAATTTCTACTGAATTTGTGTCACGCTAGCTCCCATCAGGCCAACAAAAATGAAAACAAAACAAAATTTTAAAATATATGATCAATGCTTATGAGGCAAGGATAGTTGGGAAAGGGGACGGTGGGAGAGCTGAAAATACAATGCAGCATCACAGTGTAAACGAGTTTATTCTACGCTCGGTTGTCCAAGGCATATTAACCGATTGGTGGATTAGCAGAGGTCAGGACACAGCAGGATCAGGAACCGGGACGTGTGGTTGGATAATGAGGCAGGACCTTCTGTGAGCTGAAGGATAGATCTGAGTGTGCGTAGGAGATGGCAGGAAGCAGATCACCACAGGAGAAAGGATCAGACATCCAGCTCTCCTTCCCCTCCAAATGGAAAAGGGCGGCCTCTTCTTTTTTCAATCACTTAGACCACCAAGGTTTAACTGATGGGCCAAGATCTGCTCTAAATAGGAGTTTACTGTACTAGTGATTTCCGAACTCTGTGTGTGTGTGTGTGTGTGTGTTTACAGTGAGGATGAAAATGATAGCCCACACTTACTCTGGGCTCAGAGACCATGCTAAGAAGTTTCACGTGTACATCAGTTCACCTCATCCTTCGGTCAATCCCAGGAGGAAGACACTGTTAGCATCCCCACTTCACGACTGAGACTTACAGGGTTAGGGGACTTATTCATGACCACTCAGCAAGTAGGGCAACAAGTTGGTGAAGCTAATTTTACCTGTGTACTTAACTACCCTACCGTTAACTGCCTCCCTGTTTAACTGTGATGTTCATCAACTTTTCGTAGAGATAAAATATATTTAAAGACTGAAAATACAGTGAGATTAACTTTGATGATCATTCCAAATTTCATTTGCCCTTAACTGTAACCTTAAGTCAAACTTTGCATTTGAACGGAGGCATTGGGTTGTAACAGACCTTAGCTTCTTAAGCCGACTGTGAGCTTTTTAGTACCCTAAAAGCATAGGAAAAATGAGGGGCCAGAAATGAAATTGCAATGCTTGATTAGGACCAAGTTATAAAAACTCTCGAAACATGTAAAGATATCTGTAATTCTTTCAAAGGGTGTTTCAGAGCCACCCAGTGATTTTAGGCAGTAGAGTAATAGTATAGGGTTATGCTTCAGAAGATCGCAAGCAAAAAGAAAGATTGACGTGTGTGTTTACCATCCTCTTATCCCTTATTAAAAAAGTGGGATTAGGGGCTGGCCCCGTGGCCGAGCGGTTAAGTTCGTGCACTCCACTGCAGGCGGCCCAGTGTTTCCTTGGTTCGAATCCTGGGCGCGGACATGGCACTGTTCATCAAACCACGCTGAGGCAGCGTCCCACATGCCACAACTAGAAGGACCCACAACCAAGAATATACAGCTATGTACCTGGGGGCTTTGGGGAGAAAAAGGAAAAAAATAAAATCTTAAAAAAAAAAAAAAGCGTATTAAATTTATACACATAAATCACTTGATAGCACAGAGATAGCACAGAGGAAGCCAGAAAGAAGAAATAATAAAATACACAAGAGCTGAGGGAGGTCTCACCTAAATTCCCGGCCGTGGGGTGAAGAGAAGGAAGGTCACAGAGAAATCTTCCTATTCTACTTAATCTTTTGTTTTTTTTTAAGACTTTATTTTTTTCCTTTTTCTCCCCAACACCCCCCAGTACATAGTTGTATATTCTTGGTTGTGGGTCCTTCTAGTTGTGGCATGTGGGACGCTGCCTCAGCGTGGTTTGATGAGCAGTGCCATGTCCGCACCCAGGATTCGAACCAACAAAACCCTGGGCTGCCTGCAGCGGAGCGTGAGAACTCAACCACTTGGCCACCGGGCCAGCCCCATAGTTAATCATGTTGATTCAAGTTTTTGGACTCTCCTCCTTCATTCTTGGGTGTGTTCTGCCTTCCTCTGCTGCTGCTCATCTCCTGGAACAGAGAAGGATGCTGAAGGCGGAGGAGCTGTGCTGGTCTCTCCTCAGTGCTGCTTACGAGGCAACAAGGCTGTGAATTTTTGTTGGATTTTAGTTTCCACACTTTCACAATAAGTAAAGAAACATCCTTAACTCAAAAGGTATCTGCGAGGACTACAGGTACATAAGACACGTGAAAGGAGGTGGCACTTAGGCATTCAACAGTTTGCTTGAGCTGAATCTAATTTATGATAAGGGCCGCGTGATTTAACTTGTGGTCAATACAAAACCCTTGTGAACATAAACATATTATATCTGAAGTATTCTTACGCATGTGCCCAAAAAAGTATGCTTAGTAAAATTTTTTAAATATAAGGATAATATTAATCACGTAAGCAAAACACTTCTATAAATTCCAAACTCTGGGAATATGGAAAGTTGAAAAGTTTTGTCACTTATTTAAAAATAGCTTGATTTATTCTGAGCCTTGAAAAAGTTAATGTGCTGATTGAAAGTACAAGCTTTAGACCATGATGGGCCTGGTTTCAGTCGTAAAACAGGGACATCAACAGCAATGTGACACGGTTATTGTGAGGATTAGATATATACGCTGTAGCACAGACTATATCAAGAGCTCCGTAAATGTTACTATTTTTAAGTTCCGAGGTTCATATCTATTAAATAAATAAATTTTTCAATAAAACACAAATCAGCTTTTAGACGGATATTTGATAAGCTTTTAAATATTTTTCTAATCTAAAATGATTGGCAGATGACTCCACATAAGGTTGTCTACAGAATGAAAGTACCAATGCTCACATGAATGCATCTTCTGAGGCGGGGTCTCTGTGGTAGGGGCTCCTGCAGCCAGAGTGTCTGTCCACTTTGACACACTCCTAAGGGCTCATATAGAAGCATCACAAAAATAGGTGGGTTACCCTAAAGCTTTGTTGATTGTACATTTAGGTCATTCCACAGTATTTTCTGAAATGTGAAAAAAGAAAGGTATCATTTTTCAAAAAGAAAAGTATTACGTTCCAAAAATATAAATTCTGTTTCTTTAAAAGAAGATAAGAAACTATACCGTTGATGCAATTCCTACCCTAAGCAGGCCTGTTATCTTCTCCTGCATTCAAACAAATAATCAAATCATTCATTTAAACATTGACAGAAATTGTCCTAAGACAAGAATGGTCCCCAAAACAGCATAGTCATGTCACATGTACTAGGGAATTTTGTTTCAGAAATTCTTCCCCACATGTGAGTTTTGGTGACAAGGGAGTACGATGTCACTGTTAGGCTTTACGTTATCCCAGCATAAAGTACAGGAGTATCACCTGGGAACTCGTAGTATGCACTTCTGCCAGGAGAACTGACAAAACCCGAGTAAACCTGCATTCCGGGATTGGGGCCCAAGCACGGCTGTGTTTTTTATGCTAGCTTCCCAGGCCATGCCAATGGACAGTGAGAGTAAAGTGCCACTGCTTTACACCGCAGTAGCCTCACGAAAAGACTTAGTATGTTTTATTTCAAATTCTAAACAACTCTAGAGGTTTAAGTTTCCCCACTTGCAATTCTTTCCCCACCCTTGACTCTCACACAGTTTGCTTGCTACCGGCTTGCTGTTGATGGTGGGCATGTTGTGCACCAGACAACAGGATCTGGTGACCCAGCAATGTGGGAGGTGAAAATCCCGTCTTCTCTAAGTTCACCCACCTTGCAATCCAGCACAGGGTTGGTCCCCCACAGGAATGGACGCCATTCTTTATCTACCACATGGGCCAGCAGCCGCTCTGTGAGTCAAATGCCAACTCATGGTTTTCTTTTCTGTTTTTTTCTTATGACTTTTTAAAAAATATACCCATTCTAACCAGTTTGTACATGTAGACACAAAGAGAAATAATCACTTAGGTCAATAAAGATTCGTTCCTTCGGTTTTATCATCTTTTCTCTCCAAATTTAACTCCAGTACTTATGTAAGAAGATCCAAATCGTGTTTTAAAAAACTAGTTGTGGCGTAATGGGAAGAGTGTTGGACTAAGAAATAGAAATCAAAATATTAGTTGCTGGCCTTGTACAAATCACTTGACCCTCTAAATCTCAGTTTCCTCAAATATAAAATGGAAATCAGTGTGTGTCTCCCGGCCATCCACAGGATTGCTGTTAGGAAAAGGTGTTTCTAAACACGTTGTATAAAACACAGCTGACTTCTTGACAGCCTCTTGCTGGAAAACCCTTCAGTGGCTCCCAATAGCCGGTGAGCTGCTCTTAGCCCCCAAGGATAATACCGGAGGACGGTAAGTTTCCCCACCCCATCTCGGGAGATTTGCATTCTGATTTCCTAGAGATGCGATGAGACCCAGAAATTCACGTTTTTTGAAACACACTCAAAGATTTTGAAGATTAACCAGATTCGGACGCCATTCAATTACAGAACATAGAGGTACGTGTGGAGTGTGGAGCAGAACAAGCATGGGGCATTATAGAAACTGAACACCTTTTGCAAAATTCACCCTCACTTCCAGACTCCACTCCCCAACTTCCTGCTTTCAGTCACCACTCAGGGTCAATAAATCTCAGCTGAGATCCAGGGACGTCTAATTTGCAAAAGCATCCCCCATGATTTTAATTACTCCCTCCCTCAGCAGCCAGCATATACACCATTGCTTTAGCATATAATTGTATAATAAAGCTGTATTCCAAAGAGTGTCATTCAAAGTCGTCTATGATATAGCAATAGCCCGCCTTTCCAGGCTTATCTTTCACTACTAGTCCTCACATACTCCACAATCCAACTAAAATCAACTATTTGCCTTGTCCTGAGTGGGTCCTAAACATTCCTATCTATCTGTGCTTGCACATCCCTTCCCATAGATTGCCCCCTTACCTATGCAAGGTCAGATTCAGGTTTTGTAGGTTCGAAGTTCATACAGTTGATGGAGGGAGGGGTTAAAATGGGTCCTTTCTAAGAAAAAGAATATAAAATTAGGTACAACAGTAACGATATATTTAGAAGGGGTCAAAACAGGTGAGCGACTCACAAGCTTAAACTCATTAACTTCAGAGGAAATGTATCTTTGACCAGCATTGAAACTGTGCTGACCGTTCAAGGCCAGCCACAAAGCTACCTCTCAGTGGCACTTTACCTGATCCTCTCTAATAGTTCCCACAATTTCTTTTAATTGCTTTCTTGTGGAACTTACTATATCCATTCTTATTATAGTTGTCCAAGGTGGTGTCACGATGGATGAACCAGCAATTCTTTTTTCTACAACTCCTTGAACCTTTTAATGGTCCTTTCCACCAGTACGGGAAGCCAGGATGATGCACATTTATGACAAACAGAACGTATTCGACAGCATGTTAGAGATAACCTAGAAAAGATTCTTAGCTTTTTAGTGTAGCCATTCTGATATCTGGACAGCTGGAAATAACTATGCAGAGAAGTGACTACTAAAGAAACACATGCCCTCATTAAATCCAAACTAAATGTTTTTCCAAATCTACCGCCCTTAGCAGATTCACTCTCACACGGCTGATAAGACCAGGCAGTAATCATCAGTGAGCCGTGCAATGCAATAGAAAGAAAAAAAGTGCAACACCAAATCTTACTCCCAGTCTGTCTTCCAACTCGTCCTCTGACCTTGCCTTGACCTTCCACCATCTGCACTGCTGTTTGGTCCTCCCAAGATCACAGCTCCCTCTGGCCCCTCCCAGGACCTCCAGCCTGGCTTTTCTTTGGTTCTTCAGCTCCAGGTATGCCTCTTACTTCTAAGACACCTCAGGGTTTGGGTTAGTGGAGGGAGCCACAGTCCACGATAATTGACCGTCGTGTCACCGACTCATTTCTTCATCCTTTAAGACCGAGTTCAACTGTCACTGCTTCTTTGGAAAAATAAGCTATCATTTATTTTTATGGTTGATTTTGTTCACATCATTTTTATTCTAGTCCTATTCCAAACTCTACCATTTTTGCTTTCCTTCCTCAGAGAAGATTGGGTCACAGGGTCCCAAGACTGAAGATAACTCTCTTTCCTGAATCTCAAGGGCGTTAAAGCGTTAATCACAAACTCCAATGTCTACACTAGCCAGGAAGTACCTAAATGAGTGAAGGAGTGTCACTGTAGACTTCCACCTGGGAAGCATACACCCGGACTAAACAGTGGTCGCCACACGGGAATGCCGTATCTGCCAGACCGTCCAACTTTCCAAAGGAAGGTAGAATCTGCATTTTAATGGGAAATCGCCTGAATTTTAAATAAAAATTCAAATATATACTAATCAAAGACAAACCTGTAGGCTAATTTTAGCCCACAAATACACCAGTGAGTAACCTTTTCCCTAAAGGCCCAGTGGAGAATTGTGCTGGAAAGAACTGGCCACTGTTAGTAGTAGTCACAGAGGAAAGAATTTACCTAAACTTGGAAAGGAATGTGGGTTGGTTACCCAACAATTGAAATCGCCTCTCCACTCCACTCCCCCGGGCTTTTGTGTCCCCAGCCTGGGAAAAATGTCCTGGAACCCAAGCTTGGCGTGGAACACATGTATTAGTGTCCTATTCCTGCTGTAACAAATTACCACAAACATGGTGGCTTATGGCAACACGAATTTATTCTCTCACAGCTCTGGAGGCTGGAAGTCTGAAATTGGCTTCATTGGGTTGAAGCCAAGGTATTAGTGGGGCTGCTTTCTTCAGAGGTCTAGGGAAGGATTAATTCCCTTGTTTTTTCTCGTTTTTGGAGGCTGCTTGAATTCCTCGGCTCAAGACACCTTCCTGAAATCACTTCAATTCTTGCTTCCATCATCACATCTGCTATGTCCTCCTTTGACCTTCTTGCCACCCTCTTATAAGGACCCTTGTGATGACATCTAGGAGCCACCTGCATAAGACAGGGTAATCTCCCCAACTTGAGGTACATAACTTAACCACATCTGCAAGTCTCCCGGGTTCCAGGGGTTAGGATGTGGGTATCTTTTCCGAGGCCATCATTCAGCCTACCACAAAGCATCAAACTGCCAAATAAACCATTATGGGGATTTGGACAATGATGGATAATCCTTGTTTCATCTTTTACAGGTAGCAAAGGAGCTTATTCAAGTCTTCTGTGAGGCCTAATGAAAGGACTGGCCACCTAATAACAATTGAAATGGGGTTTTCCTTCAGTGCAGTGGGAGGAGGCCATGAGAGGCATTTAACTTAATTTAAAGTGTGACATTTCTTTGCCTTTCTGGAGTAGAATTCACACCCACCCCACTACCCTGGCTCCCTCACATGGAGTTTTTCCTCCCTCTGAGTTCTTTCAGAACCGTCTCCATCTTCTACATCCTCTACAGGGTAACTTACTACATTTACTAAAATTGTGTGTTTTTTCGTGTGTCCACAATCTGGACTAAAAGCGCTATTTATTTTTGTATTAACAACCCTTCCTAAGGGCCAAAGAAACACATTAAATATTGAACTGAGTGAATACGTAAATAAATAAGATGCAAAAGAACATTCAAAACATGCTCTAAACATGTTGTATTTTTATTTTTCATTTTGTACTTTACTAAAGAAATAAGTGGAGAGAAAGATTGAAGGGCAGAAAACGATCACTGAAAAGCACTTTTTTTATTTTGCCTTCAAAACCTTCTTCCAGAAGGGTTATTTGAATTTTTACAGATAAGGAAAGTAAGGCTCAGAAATTAAGTAATTTACTGGAGATCATTTAGTGACTAAGCAGTAAAGTTGGATTTAGAGTAATGTCTGATTCTTGAGACCACATTGCATCCTTTCCTTTTTATTTAGAGTGTCATTTTTATGTAGAATTTCTTCATCAGTTTTTTTTTTTCCTCTAGATTCCTATTGCTTGGTCAAACCATTGTTCTGTTTTTTGAAAATAGTGCATGCTCCTTTTCTCTCTTGTTTTTTTTTCCTTTCCCCCAGCTCCCACTGTCCCTCCAGGGGTAAGGCACAGTTACTTCCCCGGGCCAAGTGGAATCCTGTGGTGCCTCAACACAGGAAAGAAGCTGAGCCTCATCCTTTCCCTGCACCCCTCCCTGTACAAATGCTGGCAGCTCCAGGCGTGTTTATTCAGGCGAGCTTTTGCACCCCACAGGGGAGAAAACCAGGCTCATTAAATCCTGAATAGTACTTATGATTGCTCGGATAAAAGTTTTTAAAAGAGGATTTATTCTTGCATATTAGAAAAAAATGTATGTACTGGCACCTGAAATCATCTCCTCAGGGGAGTGTTGAAATCCCTATAATTTGAGTTACAAATTTTAGGAAGAGCGCCAAACAGGTAGAAGCTGGCTGAAGCTTGAAATGTATCTATAAATAAGGTCCATCCCCATTTCTGGCGACTTAATAATCTATCCCTTATTTCTGATCCTAAAGTACATTATTTCAGTGGTCTTCTCAACCGGTGACTCCTGTTATAATTGCAAATAGCTCTTGAATTCCCAGCCCGTTTTCCCACGTGAAGAGGGCAACCTTCCCTGTCATCACACAGAGATGAGACTGAATTCTCACTGAAATGTTCAACGGATATTGTTATAATTATTCCATTTCAAAATACTATGCTTTCCATTATCTTGTGAATAACCATGATGTCAAATGCAGCCCACTGGCTGTCAGAGAGCTACACTGGCAGAATAAATGGACAAAATCAGCCTGGCAACTCTCAAAAATTCTTCACTTTGGACTACTGGAAAGAGTTGGCAGTCAGTAGCAATTATTTCAACAAGATTTTGTTTGGGTTTCCAATATTTATAGTTGCAAACGTCTAAGAATTTTCTGTCTTAAAGCTTCCTTTAAAGTTCTTTTTTTAAAAAAACTTTTTGCCAAGAAAGATTGTCCCTGAGCTAACATCTGTGCCCATCTTCCTCTGTTTTGTGTGTGGGATGCCACCACAGCATGGCTTGATGAGCAATATGTAGGTCTGCACCCAGGATCCAAACACTGGAACCACTGCACCACTTTTTAATTGCTTGTTTCATAAGAATCAATATGTTTTGGGGGTACATCTTTTTCTCTAATATTTTCTTTATACTTTTATAAACATCATTTTGTCTGAATTGAAGATGATTTATTGTAGGTGTAGTTACATTATTTTGGAGTTTTTCTTCTTCATGTAATTTTTAGATGGCTATTAATTCATCTTCACAAGAAGTGAAGAATTCTCAAACAAGATTGTTTTACTAGAAAGATTCATGGCCTAAATGAAATTAAATAATTAAAAAATCAAAGATTGTGTTTAAATTATATTTTGTTTAATATTATGAGTACTAGTTATTGTTTAATGTTTAACAGACATGTAGCTTATAAACAAACAATCCTGGAAATGTTAACATTATATTATAATCTTATTTCTATTATTCTAAAATAATATGTAGTAATATAATTCTTCAAATTATTTAATATTTGTAAACCTGTTGGTTCAAAAGTGTTCTTCATACAATTACTGAGTTAATAGACCCTCTGATGATAATTATATTGAGTGAATGTTTTTCCCTCTTTATTTTGAAGTTTCTTCACAACTGTTTCTATACATAAAGTTAGAATTTTTCACAATTTTTCAATAAATATAATTTATGTGGTTGATAGAATTTCACCATATAAAGCACAAAAAAAGATTTCACCCCAAATTACATCTGGAATCTAACCAATATTTGAAAATAAATATCAGATATTAAAAATGAGTGTAAATGGACTATGAGGTCATTGATCAATTTACATTGGTCTTAATATTAATGTTCTTGTGCTTTTAGACGTGTTGTTAGCCCATGCAACCACATTATCAATTATGCACAGGTTCAAGTTCACCAGAAAAATATCACCGAGGTAGGCATTTGGTTATTTGACCTTCCAAAGACTGAAATTAAACTAGAAAAGCGGATTTTGGCCAGAGAGCAGAATATTAAGGCCAAATCCAAAACTTTGTGTGTTGTAAGTTATTCTAGTTAATCAATAAGATGAGGCAGTGAAAATTGAAGTTCTAATGTGTAAAACGATTGCCAAAACCTTTAAATGTCTTTACTGCTAAATACCAGAAGTTTCCTCAGCATACAGACAAGCTAATAAATGTGGGGTCCAATCCTTTTTTCGACTTACTGTCTTATCTGAAGCTAGTTATCTCATCGTGATTCATCTCAGCTTCTTTGTGTGTAAAATGGAAATAATGATAATCTATGTCACAGGCTTGCTGTAAGGAGTTAAGACAGGAAAATTCCTGACATATAGCACGGCCCCCTCCACCAAAAGATGTTAGAAATTTGTTGCAGAGTCTAACACTAGCAAATCAAGGAGAAACAACCAAACATTCAAAACCAAAATTTAACCAAAAACAACCAAAGTTCACAATGCAGGCCCTCTTCTGAAGGCTGTGCATATGTTGAATGGTTCAATCCTGAAAGCCATCTTGTAAAGTAGTTTCTATTATTATAATTTTTTCAGATGAGGAAACTGAGGCAGACAGCTATTTAATTGTCCAAGATCAACAGCTAGTGAGTGGAAGAACTGGGTTTTAGATGCAAATTGTGTGACTTTGGGGGTCTGTGCTGTTGACCTCTATGCTGTACCACTACACAAAGGAAACAAGACCCCTGCTTCCACCCTGCGTGTCCATTATCCATCATCTTCCTTTATTTATGGAGGAAGCAATTAGCATCAAGGCAAAGAAAGGACTTGATAGTAATTTTTATGTTTCATACAGCATAGATAAATTGAATATGGCCATGTAAGACTCATTGAAATCTTTTATCCTAGAATCATTCTATTGGCTCAGCCGACTGAAGGTCCAGGGTGTCAGGATACTTTTCTAAAAACCTTGTTCAAAACAAATCTTCCCTGTGGAAGTTAGCTTCCAAGAAGGTCCCACTGATTCTCACCTTCTCATCCTCATATTCTACTGTGGTCTCGCCTCACAGGGCTGAGGTGTGTAACTTCGAGGATGTGGTGGAAACTGTGGTGTTTGAATTATGAGCATAGGTCATAAAAAATACCGCTACTTCTGCCTCGCTCTCTCTAGGACCATTTGCTCTAAAGGAAAGCTACCATGTTGTGAGAACAGTCAGCCCTTAGAAGAGGCCCATGTGTCAACTGCCAATACCAACAAGCCAGCCAAGGGAAAGTTATGCTGGAGAGAGATCCTGCAGTCCCAGGCAGACCGTCAATGACAGCCGCCTGGTAGACATTTTATTTTTTTTTTAAGATTGGCACCTGAGCTAACATCTGTTGCCAATCTTCTTTTTTCTTCTTCTTCTTCTTCTCCCCAAATCCCCCCAGTACGTAGTTGTATATCCTAGTGGCATGTCCTTCTGACTGTGCTATGTGGGACACCACTTCAGCATAGCCTGATGAGCGGGGCCATGTCCTTACCCAGACTCCAAACCGGCGAAACCCTGGGTCCCTGAACTAGAGTGCAAACCTAACCACTGAGCTACAGGGCCGGGCCCTGGTGGACATCTTGCCTGCAACTTCACGAGAGACCCCAAGCCAGAGCCACCTTGCTAAGCTTCCCCAGATTTGTGACCCACAGGAACGGTGTGAGCTAGTAGATGTTTATTACTACTATAAGCTTCTAAATTTTGGAGTAACATGTTCTGTAACAATAGATAACTAATGCACTCCACTTGATTAAAAAAATAATAATAAGGCCCAGATAAGCTATTGGACCACCAGGAGCTAGCCTCTCAAAAAATAAAACAAATGTGGATCAGGTCTTCATAAAGTCCTTGAAAACCACAACTTACTATGGCTCACAATTCATAATATTGTTGTCTTGTTTTATGGAATTTGCTTATTGGACTTTCTGTAATAATGTGGCCTTGATGTAATAAAGAAAGTGACTTGTTTGAATTGCAGAATAATAAGATATTTTATTGGTCTTATTCTGGACACATCATGAGGTTAGTGATGTCACATTTTAGTACAAGCTTAAAAAAGGTAAGCTGGTAAACAAATATCATAAGTCAAGTGCTCCCTCTATTTTGCAGCATTTTTTTATAAACTTCTTCAAATTCAACCTACCTCTATGCATTTCAGCTCCCACATCTATAATAATCTAATAAAGATTTATTAGAAGAATATGGAAAAGAGGAACAATTGGGTAACTACATTACGCGAATGTCCATGTTTCTACCTTGCAGATTCTCCAGCAATTAAAAATGGCCCCTCAGGATGAAAGGTAGACAGCGACATCTACTTTTATCTGGTAAAACCAATCGGACCTCACAGCAGTCATTACGAGAAGAGCATGTGTGTGATTTTGGTCACTGACAGAATGAATTGTGTCCTGGAATTGGCTCCGACTGACTCAGAAGAGCAAATTGTTCAAAATCAGAAATTTTGTGAGAAGTTGCTGAACCACTGCTAACTTCAAACCAGCCATGGCAGGAAATTGGCAAATACTACAACAGATCAAGGCTTGTTTTTTGTCGTTGTGATGGTGGTGGTTTTGTTTTGGTTTGTTTTTTCCCTTTCCAAAAGCCATTTTACCAGCACACCACTGGCTACAACCTGAGCACTGAATTCAAACACTTAAAAAACTAAATGGAAACTTGATCTTGGATTCATATTTTCACAATTTTATAAAAGTCATAGATGACAATTTAGATTCAACTGTTTCTTTATTTTTGCGTTCATAATTCATCTTCTTTGACCAGTAGATTTTCTGCTTTTCGTTGTGCATTTCTTCAGCTTATCCATGGTATAATAAAGGCAAAAAGTAATTTTTGATCAAAAGAAAAACACTTTAATGCTCAATACGACAGATGTTCAAAGACATCTTGGAGCAAACATCAGTACCAGCTGGATGACCTGTCACCGTGTGCAGATGGGAAATTGCTACTTAATGTTCTCTGTGAGAAGGACAGCATAAAATATTACAGCATTTAAAATTAAATGATGTTTGCATACCCAAATTAGACATCATTTTCAGATGTTCCTCAATTCCTGGATTGTTATTATGTATTCCAGGAATTGTCTAAAAGGAAATAAAAGCAAATTATTTTCCTTGAAATCTTAAAAGTTCATTATTTAGTTACTATAGTTTGCCATATAGTAACATAATTTTATCTTTAAAAGAAAGATGTAAAATATGAATATATGACTAGAATAAAAAAACTTTTTTAAAAAAAAGACTTTATTGATGTATGTAATAAGATTCATTGTTCATTTAATCTGCCACATAGTTTTCTTGAAAATCTTCCCTGATCTGGGTTCTGAAATTCATGAGGCAAAGGATATTATTATTATTCATGGCAAGAAAATTCCGTATTTCAATATTTAGCATTCCATCTTACCACTCTGTATTTCTTATTTATTTTTTCTTCTACCAAGAAGTAAATTCCTAATGATGAGAAAGACTCTTACTGGGAGACAGCAAGTATAACAGGGCATGCAGTAACCTGTGTGAACCAAGTTGTCATCTAAGGTTTGTGCTCTCAGACAGGTTGTTCCAAACTAAGTATGAACCGTGCCCATCAGTTCTTATGCAATACCCACTCGGAAGACCAAGAACAACGAAAAATGGCCAACCTTAATTACCTGGATATGTGATTTATTATCACGAAATAAAGTGATTTACAGAAAATAGTCAATTAATTACTTTGTTAGGAGTTTCCAAATGATTCTGAGCATTCAAAAACGTCCAATCTCTGAATGGTTTTCTGTTATATCAGCACACGAAATGGCATGTAAGGTAGTTTAAAAGTGAATTTGCACACACTTTTAATATGTAGTTAATATGCATTGAGATGTACGTGTAATACATGTGATATGCAGTGAATGTGCATGCACATAAGAACAGAACAACAGCAAATTTCCCTTAAGTGATAGGCATCTGAGAGAAGATTCTGTGTCCAGTGTCCTCGAGTGCCTTCCCCACTCCTTTCTCCCCAGTGCGTTGCACACAGGAGTCTTTCAACAACCGTTTTTTGAAAGAAGGAAACGATAAAGAAACAGTGAATGAAAAACCATTCAGGGTTTGATTTTTTACCATTAAAAACACACTCCCACACACAAACTATGGATTACAAATTTTCCACAGTATTTCATGTTTTAAAATGCTTTAACTCAAGGAGAGCATCAATGGCCACATTCATAAAGCTGAATAACCAAAAAGTAGTCTGCAGAAAAAAATGACTCATGACGTTGTTCTTCCGTACCGTGACTCTGGACAGCATCTTACTAAGGATTCGTTCCACTTACAAGAGAGGCATCTGAAGGACCACGTCTCAGTGCCCTGCCTTCCAGCTACTGTGGGAGGAGATGCTAAACCACTCGTCTGCTGTAAAATCTTATCCTTTGTGGGATGAAAGAAGCCTCAGTGTTGCAACTTGAACAGGGCTTTCTTGTAAAGCCTGTGAAAACACTTTATGTCCTGTAGGAACGGAATCAAAATCTCCTTCGGAGGCCACAGGATGTCATTTTAGGGAACTACAGTGTCTCTTTCAGTGGATTATGCACTGTTTCACCATAGTCCTCAGACGCACAAAGGACGCTGTGTGAGTCAGAGCCCTTGTTTTCTCGTGAACAGATCCAAAGGACTCTGCTCAGCCGAAGCCGGAAGCATTTAGCTTAACCAGCCAGTAGGTCAGCCTGTCAAAATATTTCCACCTCGTGTTTATAATTGGTGACTATATTCAGACACGAAAAGTGAGTCAAAACATGCAGACTGACTTCAGAAGATCAAATTTAAGTCAGAGAACTACAAATTATATAATTTTTAAAAAATTAAGAGTATTTGTTTAGCTCAATCATATTTTGGCAGCACTGATCTGCCTGAGCCACTTCTCTTCCACGCTCGAAGCACCTCTTCAAGCCTCCAAACCCTCACATGGGCCGTCCCTCCACCTGACACGCTCCCCTCTCTTTTGTCACCCTAGCATTCTGTTTATCCATGTTTCTGATAGCATTTGCTCGGGTAAATCTTCATTGGTCAACCTGTTCCCTCTTAAGACACGATCACTTATTTATTTATTTATTTATTTATTTAATTTTTTTTTAAAGATTTTATTTTTTCCTTTTTCTCCCCAAAGCCCCCCGGTACACAGTTGTGTATTCTTCGTTGTGGGTTCTTCTAGTTGTGGCATGTGGGACGCTGCCTCAGCGTGGTCTGACGAGCAGTGCCATGTCCGCGCCCAGGATTCGAACCAACGAAACACTGGGCTGCCTGCAGCGGAGCGCGCGAACTTAACCACTCGGCCACGGGGCCAGCCCCATCACTTATTTATTTTTAATTAACAAACTTTATTTTCTGCAGTGGCTTTAGGTTCACGGCAAAGTTGAGTGGAAAGAACACACAGTGCCGATATACCCCATCCACCTCAGACTCATCCCCTCTCCACTATCAACATACCGCACCAGAGGGGACCATTGTTACAATCAATAAGTCCACACGGACACGTCACAGTCACCCAAATCCACAGTTTACATTAGGGTTCAGTCTCGGGGTCCTACATTTTGTGGGTTTTGACAAATATATAATGACATGTACTCACCACTCTAGTCACATGGAATAGTTTCATGGCCCTAAAATGCCTCCTCTTCATCCCTCCCTATTCCCTAACCCCTGGCGACCACGGATCTTTTTACTGTCTGTGATTTTACCTTCTTCAGAATGTCATAGAGTTGGAATCGAACAGCATGCAACTTTTTCAGATCGGCTTCTTTCACTTAGTAACACACATTTAAGGTTCCTCCATGTCTTTTCATAGCCTGATAGCTCATTTCTATTTAGCACTGAATAATATTCCATTGTCTGGATGGACCAGTTTATTAATCTATTCACCTACGGAAGGACATCTTGCTTGCTTCCAAATTTTGGCAGTTAGGAATAAAGCTTCTCTAAACAACACAGTGCTGGTTTTTGTTGCGTATTTATGGAATCAACACATAGATAATGAGTTCCTACTCTCTGGAAAGCTCTGTGGTAGGTAATGGAATCCACATGACATCTGCCACGACACAGGTATGACCCATGAGAAGGTCATGAGAAGTATTATTGAGAAGTATGGAACCTTTCATAAATACAGGCATAATAATAATAATGATAACAATAATACGACAACTGTAACATTGGCAGACAGTATGTCCGTGTACCAGACACATTGCTAAGGGTGTGTCAGGTATCATGGCATTCTTAAAACTCATCAAGTCTATTCATAGATTTCCCAGGGAAAGAAAATTTCAAACAGAAGAAATAGATCAACTTTACTAATACTACTGAGAGGTAAAAAATGAAAAAACTAGAAAAGTTTTATTGGATTTTGTAATTGGAAGTTTACTGGCAAACTTTTGAGGAGAGCGTAAATGCAGGGCTGATAACAAAAGACGGGCTGCAGCAGATTTGGAAGTGAAATGGAAACAAGAAAGAACGTGAGAAGGTAACTGCCAAGAATCTCAAAATAATAAGACCAGTAAACATTTATGAAATGCTTACTATTTCCCAGGAACTGTTGCTATATGTCAGATATTATCCCAACTGTTTTACATCTCATAGGAGATTTAATCCTCACGGCAAACCTGTAGATAAGTATTATCATTATCCCCAATTTACAGATGAAAACAACACTGAGGCATAGAGAAGGTGAGTAATTTGCCCTACAAAACACCGTAAGTACCAGCTGAAGCCGGGATACGAATTCAGGCGGTAGGTCGAGAGCCTCACATCCACTTTGCTAGACTACCTCTGGGTTTAAATGAGCATCCTCGTCGAAAATTGCCTACATCACTTCAAGGGCATCCTAATGGAGTCTTATCTTCCAACTCGATTCTAATTCTTTTTCTCACCTTCTAACTTTTCAAATAATTATTTAAGCTATCTCTGTCCCACCCAAGAATTTTCCAAAGCAATTCCATCCTAATTTATTTTAGGCCATCTGTCTGCACTGTATACAGACTACATAAGCTGACAATATTCTTTCTACTAGCACTATGAAAATAGCCGGCACCACTTTCACTGAAATTATCCAGCAGCAAGGTCCCTTTGGTGTTTGTGAAACAAATATCCTATCGAAAGAATCCAAGTGGGCCCATTTTACAGTGACTGTCTCTCCACAACAGATTACTGGTGTTTGAATCATGCTTTGTAAACATGAAATCGTGTGGTGTGGTGGTCAGAACAGCAATGACACCTCTTCCTAACTAAGAGACTTCAGACAGATCTCATGCAACTTGACAACTTTCATTTCGATTTTAAAGAAATGCCCCACGCATACTTCACAGGAAGGGCTGTAAATGTTATAAAATGAGAATCACCAAGAACTAGTTCTGCAGCTTTTAGGGGATATTCTATTTACATTAAATTGAATTATGTTAAATGGACTTAAATAAATATGTGCTCTCTCTGCTTTCTACTGAGAGCGTTCATGGGCATTATCTCAATCGATCAATACAACAGCCTGATAAGTTGAGCCCACTGTATGATGAAGATACTGAAGCTCAGAGAAGTGACTTGCTACAACTTGAAGAACTTGAGAGTCCAGGAGCTGGAAGATAATTAACTCTGACGACTCTTACAGTGAACAGCCCCAGAGTGAGATTCTAATGGATTGAAAGTCTCTGAAACCCAAAAGCAGAAACAAACACACTATCTATATCTATACTTGAAAGCTTCAATTGTATCACCCTTGAATTCATTATATTTATACAGATTTAATTTTTCTCTTTAACTGCATTTCTGTGCCAACTCTGAAAATCCATTCTAAAATATCTGAATAATTCAAACATTTTCCTGTAAATTACACTTCTCTAAACTGTACTTATAAAATGTTTTGCAGAAGAAATAGCCCAATTATTTTTTCCTTTCTTGACTACGTACATCTCATAGTGTTTCTTACAATGTGCTGATCCTTCTATGTGTTTAAAATTAATATTAATAAGGCAGTCTCAAATGCACTTTGCAGCTCTACACCCTTAATTGTCAATTTGTCTTCACTTGAAGCCACAAAGGGTTTTTGTTTATTAGCTTTCACGTTCATTATTGGCCATTAAAACAAAATAGATTTTCTTTTATTTAAATAAAGAAGAATTCTGTATTTTGAGGTTTTGTATACTCATTTTATGGCACTCAAATATTTTTCCTTAGTGGGTAATATATTCTGTTTTTTGCTGTTTCTCCTTACTTAAGGAAAGGACTTTCATTACTAAGACAGAGAAAATGCTTACATATGTAATAGAAGTAATAATCATAAAGCTGCCCCAAAACGAAAAAAATTCCACTCAAACGTCTGTAAACACTTCATTAATATTACAATTATGAGCAGCTTTTATACCCAGAAAACCATCTAGATAAAAATACAGTCATCTTAATTAGCAACACCACCAATTTTCATTAAAGTTGCATAAAAGAACAAAATCTTTGCCTCGTTTCTGATGTAAACAGTTTAGAAGTTATCCTGGGTTTGTAGGAAAATAATAAACCCTGAAGAATTGTTCTCTAAATACTTCTCTCACCTCGCAGCAAGCTTATTCTTAAAAGGTTCTAATTTTTTATTGAATTGTCTGAAGATCTTGAATTATCCAAAGCGCATCTTTTCTTCACTTCTGTTCTTCTGTATCTATGCATTTGAGAGAACTGGTTCATGGTTGCTCTCACCAAAAACGTCAACTCGCCCCCTTCCTGCGTAGCCGCATCCTCTGGGGACGGCCTTCTCACGTTCATGCATGATTCACCGCAGGACGTTGGGAGAGCACAGCCTAGACTCCGTTCCAAGGAGGGAACTGATTTAACAGGCACTGTCATGATTAAACTTTAAAAGCTCTCTTTAATTATTGAGATCTGGTTGACACTGTTTGGATGAGTTTCACATCGAGCTCTCTGCTATCACAGTAACATACAGTTCTGCTTTCAGGAGAGAATTCTGCATCCTGGGAAGACCCACTGCAAGCCTTTGTAAAAATAGAAAAAGGAATTCTCTGCGGGAGAAAAAAACAGAAAAATATGTCTCCTCTAGAGGAGAGGGGACAATTAGAAAATAGCACCCTCTGAAGTCAAGACCTACGATGAGTAGGATAATTACAAGCTGGACTTCAGTTCCACTCAATCACTCAGGCAGGTGTACAGTGATCAACCTGAACAACTGCACCCTGACTTTCAAAATCATACTACTTTGTTGCAAATACTTTTCTCAAAACCAGAGAAAGCATGGATTTTGTTGTTCTGAAATATACAATGCTGATTCAAAGTACTCTCTCTCCTTTTTAAAACATTTTCCTTGCGAGCCATCTCCCATTTATGAATAGATTGTCCTTTGAAGTATTATCTGTAAGGTCACGTTTTCCCATGTAAACAATGTTGTATGTCATCATCAGAATTACGGTTCAATTCTAGGTACGATGTCACTCATCGTGTCACCCTGGGCAAGTTCCTTTACATCTGTGGCTGTCCATCTTCTGCAAGAGTGGAATATTAACCACACAGTGTATCTGGAAGGTTAAAGAACAAGGGTGGTGACTGGCTCGTACAGGGTCTGATGGGTGAGGTGGGGACACGGCCAGGTCCTCACATCAGCGGGTCACCTGGGGAGATGGCTTTTCCTTCACACTCTAAGGCTAGAGTCACTTGTCACTCTAACCCTCACATCAGCTTAGGACAATTCTCTGTAATATGCGTTTTAGTGCACATCTTCTGAAGCTAGACTCTCAACAGATGGTCTTTATAATTCCCAAGGAGGAGGGCTGAAGCAAAGGAAAGAAAAAGGAGGGGAACAGGAAAAAGAGAAGAGAAGGGAAAGTGAAAACATTTCCTCTTCAATTCTGCTAATAAGAGCCATTGTAGCTATTTTCAAACGTGCAAAAAATTTTTTAAATAGAATTTTTTTCTGTATTTCCTTTTACATCTCTTTCTAACTTATGTCCTTTCCCCTAGCTCTCAAATTTCCAGGGTGCTGGTGCCACTTTGAGCCTCCCACCAGGTCATCTCAAAGCAGCGTCTCCCCCAGGGCTGGCCTCACCTCCCGTTCTTCAGAACCATCTCACCCCAACAGAAGCCCCATTCTGTCAAAGGCTTGGTTTCAACTAACTATTAGAAAGGAATTCATGTATTGAACCGATTTACGTGAATATAGGAATGGTCCTCCCTTGTGGTTACATTAGCAAGAGGAGAAAGAGGTACACAAAAATATCTTTATTTGATAGAACTTCAGAGACTCATATTACAACAAGGGGGGAAAACACAATACAGTGTCAGAGAGAAATCTTGGATGAGGGCAAGGAGAATTGCTGACTCGAATCAAGCCAGGAAATCCACTCCTCCACCCTTAAACACTTTCTGTTTTCAAATTAAATCATCATCATCATCCTCATCTATTTCCAAACCTACAGCCCTGTCTTTTCAACACTCTGAGTGTTTGGCTGTTTGTGATATACTGACTCCCATTGAGCAGCCAAGGAGGTTCCAGAGATAAAAGGAAAGATGAACAAGGCCAGAGCCATTCTTATGCCTATTTTGTTTGTAAAGCAGATGTTTATTTATCAAAGAACCTAGCTCTGTTCACAGCTATGTTCAATAACAGCATATTGAGCCCTGATTATGTTGTATGAAACAAAGGCACCATCTAACATCTCTGGGTCCAAGGACAGCAAGTAGCATTTCCTTAAGCTGCTTGCTTTATACATTCCTGACTTCTGGAAAACTTAGCGATGCTCCCACCATCATTCTCAGGCCCATGTATATTGTTCGCCGGGGGTTTTTGCTGGAAAAAAAGAAACTAAACATCTTGGATATGATGCTCAATTAGTAGAGATGATTCATGAACTTGATAAAGCTACAAAAAGGAATAATTGGCACTATAAAAATATGGTCAGTGGATGTTTTTACTAACCCACACTCAATTGGATTAGTAAATTGGGTTTCAACAGCGATTTCAACTAAAAGGGAAACTGCCGGGATTGAATATCAGCTTAGCAGTTGCTTTCTTAATTTCTTTTCCCTTAAGAACAACTATGCCCAGTGAATTGTCAAAGCCCCATTAATTTGCTGGGCCAAATGTGCGTTTCCAACCATCTAACACGAGTATAGCCAATTGGAAAAAAAGAAACGACTTTCAACAGACTGGCATTTTGAGCTAGTGTACAAAGGTGGACAGATGACGGGAATTCATTTAAATTTCCTGGTTCCACATGCATGTTAATGACGACTCAGGAGCATCCTCTGATACTCACAGCATGTCAATCACATTGGGATTCATTCACTCGATTCCACAAGCAGGGCAGCTTTTCAAGGCTGGGCCACCGAACAGGGGAAGCTTTGTGAAGGCCGGGACTACTGCGCCGGCCACCTGCTCTTCCCCTCCTTGGCTTCCACATAAGGCGCTTTGTTCCAGGGATGCTGGCACATGCTCAACACTGTTTAGGACAAGATTAATACCGTGAACTGACATGGCTTTCCTGGCAGTCTTTGTCTCCTCTTTTCTCTAACACTCTCCACTCACTTCCTGTGACGTCTAATATCACAGCTCAGACAACAGGGGAAAAAAAGCCGCTTTTTCTCTCTTTATGCAACACTTCAGCTCAGAATCTCACAATTACTGAAAATTTCCTCACTTTTGAGATACACATCATAATAAATAAATTATGACAAGATGGACCTGACAGGGAATTTAACAATAAGATGCAAAGAAAATATCCTGAGGCTCATGAGTCTATTTTCACCCGGCCCCAAATATTCACTCTACTTTATCGCTCTATAAAATGCTAGATTCTTAATTCGGCAGACTGGTCTTTCAATAAAAGAAATATTTCATTGGTTAGACTATTTTAACCTGCAGAAACTCCAGGTGAAATGTTATGCATAATGCAAGGGATCTGTGGGGTTTGACTAGAAGTTATTCTTAGTTTTGAGAGAAGGATCCTATACTATCTAAGCCAGTTCTCCAAGGGCGTAACAAAGTTCTCACTATCAGATGACACAGCTAGATGTAGAGAGTTGCAAAACATCTTACTATTGATTCTCTACCAAAAAAAGATATTTAAAAGTCAAGCAAACACAAAGCTGATTGAAAAGAGAGAGAAAGGCAAAACCTCTTAGTGATCATGGCCTCAGTGGGGAAAACGCAGACACCTGTGTTGGGCTCATTTTGGGGGCAGTGAACATAGCTCAGTTCAGAAGCCATAAAGGATGAGAATTGCTTCATTAACAAATAGCTGCAATTCATCTAGCAACTCTGGCTGCTCCTGGAGAGCATTAAAAAAATCCATGTTTTGACCCCTTTCCCAGAAATTCAAATTTAATTGTAATGAGCCATCCTTTGGTGGGACCTAGATACAGATCATTTTAAAACTGCCCCCAGAAGATGCTAACGTTCAGTTATGGCTGAGAACTAAAGATCAAGCCCATTCATTAAGCCTCTGTAGGGACTATTGATAATTTTTTCAATTGATAGATACTCATTTGTGCAAAATTTCCCAGTCGGAAATTGGTGATAGACGTGTTAATGAGTGAATGAACGAATAGATGTATGAAGGAAGTGCTCAGGGAACTATTATTTTGAGAAACACTTAGCAATATATGGCATCCTTCTTAAATTTGCTGCATAAATATGACGGTATTCTCTGTGCAGATTTAAGGCAGCCAAAAATTTAGGTCATTTGAATTAGAGAACTAATATTCTCGACTTCTCTAAGACATTTATTTCAATGTATAAGTCAAAAACAGGAGTGAATGCAAGTTGTACTGCTCAGGAAATTGCCTTTTCAATCTTGCAATCTTCTTTTTGGTAAAACACCTTGATTATGTTATCCTTCCCAAAATACATTTCCACTGCAATATTTCTAGTAGAATTGCCATTTAGGACAGTAGACGTTCAATTCTTTCTCTTCTCCATGGTTGAAATCCTTAAGTTTCACTTCTAATGCAAGTTTCCGTACATATTTTAACAGATTTGTCATTGGACAGAAGTTTTTCTATGAGCCAAGAACTAACCCCAAGAGGAAATATGTTCTAATTTATATGGCGAGTTCCTAAATGTTATTTATATTTCTCTGTATGTGTATTGTCCTCTGCTACTCTCCAACAGTAATTTTTAAATTCTTGCATTCTGTATATTCTTTAAAACCATTATCCTTTTAGAGGTGCTGGAGATACAGCTGTGAACAACATAGACAAAGGCCTTACCATCAGGAAGCTCACATTCAACTGGAAGAGACAGATGGTTAACAAGCTACCATCAAATGAATAAAAACAATCTAATATAAGACCGTGGGACCCCTTTCTCCGTTGGAATGTCAAATTATTATATTTTCGAGATATACATTCTTTGCTTTTTCAAGACAGTTAAGCAGACTCACTTCACTATGATAATATCCTACTCATTACTTTTTTTTTCATTTCAAGGAGCAGATATTATCTCGTCATTCAAAGAGGTTTTTTGCTTGTTTGTTCGTTTTTGTTTTCTTCCTTCTGACAGGATACAATTTGAACAAAACTGGGACTTTTGCAAATCATCACAACTCTAAGAACCAACAGCTTTATCCTCAGGGGGGTCTCTCTCTCTCTCTCTCTCTCTCTCTCTCTCTCTCTCTCTGTCTATCTATCATCTATCTTTTTATATGTCTATCTCCGTTCTCCATGACTGTCCTCATTCAGCAAACCAGTTTTTCTTTGCTTATACTCTAGACAATCCAGCATAGATGTACTGGGTACATATTATCTGCAAAGCACTACACCATGTGCTAAACCAAGCAGACATTGCCCTGCCCACATGGACCTGACGGTTCACAGGGAGAGGCAGTAATCATAAAAACAAACACACGTTACCAAAATGTGAAAAGTACCATGAAAGTGGCTATCAGAGAGTTTAACAGAGAAAGCTAACTTGGACTGGGCAGTAAGGGATGGACCCTTTAAGAAAGTGCCTTTTGAAAACTGAAGGACGGCTGAGTGGAAGGATGCTCCCAAAGTGGCCAAAGGGGAATAGAGTTTAGTAAATTTGAAGAACTAAAAACTGGACAGTGAAAAGTGAACCCAAGGGGCAGGCCTGGTGGCTAGTGGTTAAGTTCACATGCTCTGCTTTGGTGGCCTGGGGTTTGCCGGTTCGGACCCCAGGCACGGACCTATGCAAAAATAGAGGAAGATGGGCATGGATGTTAGCTCAGGGCCAATCTTCCTCAACAAAAAAATGAAGATTGGTGGCAGATGTTAGCTCAGGCTAATCTTCCTCAAAAAAAGAAAAAAAAAACCCAAGTGAGTGAGAGTGGCAGCCTGCACTGAGGTTTCAGGGCTGGGCAGGCAAGAGGTCACATGTAGCATGTGCTGAAAAGTTTGGATGTTATTCTGAGCACGATGGAAAGCCTCTACATCATTTTAGGCAAGCAAGTGATCTGAAATAATTTACAAAGATCATTCAGTTAGCTTTGTGGAAAATGGATAGAAAGGAGGTAAAAGTAGAAATTGGAAGCCATTTAGGCTGTTGGAAACTTTTGTTGTCCAGTGGAGAGAAGATGGGAAATTGGGTAAGGTGCTGGCAATAGATAGGGGAAAAAGTAGTCAGATTTGAAATATATTTTGGAAGTAGAATTTACAGGGTTTGCTGATAGTTTGGGCTCAGGAGCAAGAGAAGGGGAGGATGGGAGGATGACCCAGGTTTCTCCTTTGAGCAATCAGACGTATTTACAGTATGGAGAAGATGAAACAGGCTTTAATCATGTCGTTTGGATGCCCGTGAACAGGGCAAGTTCACTACTCTACAGGCAAGGAGATTTAACCCAGTGCAAAGAAGGTCTGCCTAAGAAAGCCAAGTTCAAGCAGAAATTTACGGGGCAAGCGTTTGTTAGGCAAAGGCAGTTCTCTCCTTCTGTCGGGACTTCGCTCCCCCAATTCCTGTTGTTAAGTAGCTCATTGGCTTCCTATTTCCTCCTTCTGATTCTTCAGACAGGAAATCTGATTCACCCATCTTACCTTTACAACCTAGATTCTAGGTCAATGGCCAGCCTGTGTTTGGTTTCTCTCACATCTCACGCCCACAGCAAGAGCCACACTCAAGCTTTCATTGAGAAGGGAAGATGCATATCGTTAGGATCAGATGGACAGCTCCAGAAAAGGACCCTTCTGGCTCTACCTCCTATAGCATGATTTAATGTGTCACAAGATAACTTACTTCTACATTCCACTTCCCACTTGCCCAGTTGGAAGGAACACTGATTTTTTCCTCATGGTTAGTAAGAGCCCGGAGGGAAAGTGTGGTCCTTTTCAAATGGTTTCTCACTTAAACCCCAGACCCTGTGAGTCATAGATGCATAGAGCCCCCTGTGACTTTGCAAGTCTGGGGTGGTCAGAAAGTAACAAGCTTTGTCTTATCGTTCCCTCAGGAGATGACTGGACGGGTGGAGGCTCTGGGGCCCCATCATCCTGTCTGCCAGCCCATATTCAGTATATTTCTTGACATCTGTGAGTGTTTTAGTGTTCCAAACAAGGAGTCATTAAACCGGCTTTGTTTGTGACTGACTCCAAGAATCTCTGATCCTGTATAAATTCAAAAGGCAATGAGAAATGCTCTCACGCTCTTGGTCCAAGGAGTTGTATTAAATGTTTTTGCAATGGATTTCTTGTCTACACCCTTTTTAATGTTAATGACACAATCTCCTTAGCCCTCTGGGCTTACTTTTTACATTAAGCCACTGTGGAATTGTTCTAAAGAATAATAGGGATTCCAGGCCAGACCACCAAGGCTGGTGGCCATGTTTAAGGATAGGCAAAAAGGACAAGTTGGAATTTGCTGGGATTACTTTTATGTGGGGAATTTATGCTTTGGCTGGGGAGCTGGGTGGAGAACACAGGCAATGAAGCACAGGTGGTGGCCCCAGGGCACGCAGATCCCTGGAGCTTCCTGTTCCTACTTAGACACATCCCCTCTGGATCCTTCCAATAACCCAAAGAATGGTGGAGGACACCAGGTGAGCGGAGGGGTGGGAGCTGCAATCTGCCTTTACGCCTTCTCAGACTGAGGGCTTAAGGATGGGAGGCCATACCAGGTATCTATTAAAGGAAATTCTGCTCGCCACTAGTTGCACAGCCTGGCTGCCTCTGCATCGAATTTCTTGCTGTTATGTTGGGCATCCCCGAGGTTTCAGGGCATCAGGCTACGCTTGACCTAAAAAATAGAACTCTGAATTGATCAGGGCATTATTTTTCAATGTTTCTAGCGTCATGACATACATGGAAAAGGGGTAAGCAATAAAAGACTCTTTAAGAAGGCGGCAACTAGTTTAAGGGATCTAGCAGCTTCCGGCTCTACTTGACCACTCCAAGGCAAGGCGATCAATATCTTGGCACGCTTGAAACCCATTTGTGGCATGCCAGCATTTTGTGGTGCACCGCCAAATTAAAACGAATTAAACAAGATAGTAATTTATTTCCCTTAAGAGAAAAGATGGTGGTACAGGGCTTGTATGGCAGCCAGTAATTCAGACCAGTTCTAGCTTGTAGCTTCTGTCTGCTTAACAGTTTCCTTGTCCACATGACCCAAGACAGCTTAGCACCAACTTGTGTTTCAGGAAGCTGGATGAAGGAATGGGGGAAGGAAGGCACACCCCTTCCCTTTTAAGGGCATAGTCTAAAGTGGCATGCATCGCTGCTTCGTACATCACTGCTAAACTTAGTGAAATAGACAGGGAGCCTGGGGAATACAGTCTTTGAGAAAATAGTTTGCTTTTTAGAAGAAATGATATTATGGAAGAGTCATTGGATACTGGAAAACTACTAGTCTTTCTACTCTCTGCCCTGTAATCACCTAAATATCTCTATGTGCATTTCTTTGTACACATAGACAATACTTATCTCCTCTCCAAAAGACACAGTTCCATTATTTCCAGCAAGTTAATGCGTTCAGCTCAAACTATAGGATCTTGATTATACACGTCTACCTCCATGTAGTCCAGGTAGCTTTTTGGGGGGGTCTAGTGACCCCTAAATCAAAAAACAAGTTATCTAAACCTTACCTTGACACACGCACACAAAAATAGCTCGTATACAATTGTGGAGTGAGAACAAGATAATATCCCTAAAAATTACATTCAGAAAAAGACAGAATGGGAAATACACTGCCGTCCCATGTCCATCACAATGATCAAATCCCACCGGCTGGAAATTGCAAGGATGTCTCTGCCTTGGCAGCGAAGTGTGCCCCTGTTGCTCCATCTCACACTCCTGGCTCTGTCCTCTTGGAGGCAGAGCCGTGCACATTGTCCTGCACTTGTCCCTGCATCTTCCCTGGAAAGGTCTTCCTCTCCATTGTCTTCTCTGACCCCATCCGAAGTGAGCAAGGAGAGTTTGCCCTTCTCAGTGGCCTCCCGGCTTCCAGCCGTCTTCCTGCCATTGTTCTGTTGAGGGCACAGGCAGGGCTTGTCACACACCCTCTGGCATCCAGGCTTGAAGTTTCTTTGCCAATGCAACCTTCTAGAAACTTAATAGATTTCTAGTATATTTGCGTCTAACAAATTCCATGTGCATGTAACCTAATTTATTTATATTCTTTCAAGCCTAAAGCCTTAATCTTTTTTATTTACTAGTCTCTCTGCTCATCCCTCTTTCTTAACTCAATAGAGACCACCTTAAAGCAATCTAGATAATAGCTTTAGCTGAGAAAGACAATCTCCTTAATATGGTTTCTGCCACCAGCATAGCTTCCTTTCTCTGGCCTAAAAATCTCAAACTGGAAGTGTTTGGGAAATACGTGAGGGCATGTCACTTGCTATCCTCAGAGCCACCTCATATAAATGGTTTAGTTCAGGGTACATACAAAAGCAGTTTTTGTTTTTTGTTTTAACTTTCAAGGCTCCTTAGTTACCAGCTGCTCAGCCAACTTGGCTTACTGGATGTGCGTAGAGAGGCTGCAGCTCACCCCAGCTGTGCATATTTAAATTTCTCCTTGTAAGCTCGTAGGCAGTGGCCTGAGTTCACTTTTCCTTTGTAGAATTTGTTAAAAGCATCACTACATACCAATGTATATGGCATTGAGGACTTTTTTTTGTTTTCAACTATTTCCCTAGACTTATAATACCGCTCAGCCTATGTCCGATTTCCAAGATATCATAAGCCACAATTTTACCAAATACTTTTTAGCAACTTTCCAGCTTTTCAGCCAGGAATATTTGTGTCTTCACTGCCTACCTCCTGACAACTTAGCCAATAAATATTACATATTTCAAGATGTGTTATGTCAAGCCATCACTTTCAGGTGCCAAATTTTGTGGTAGTTAGGACATATTTCAGCTGTTTATAACAGAGACTCAAAATAAAAGTCCTTAAATAAGACAGAATGTTATTTCTTTCTTATTAACAATCTGGATCCAGGCTGTCTGGGGCCACTAAAGCAGCTCTGCTTGATGAGAGCACCCAGGGCCCCAAGATCTTTCCAGATTGTTGTTCCACCTTTTCTGGTGGGTTTTCCTTGCCGCCATAGTATAAGGTGGCTCAACTCTATATGCACATTTCAGAAAACAGCATGGAGAAAGGAGGAAAAAGTCATGATCTCTAAGATCATCACTGCTCATAACTATTTCTTCTCACAGACATCATTGACCAAAATGTAGTAACACAGCCAGAGCTGTCTATGAGAGATGCTGGGAAATGTAGTAACACAGCCAGAACTACCTACGAGGGATGCTGGGAAATGTAGTAACACAGCCAGAGCTACCTACGAGGGATGCTGGGAAATGTAGTAACACAGCCAGAGCTACCTACGAGGGATGCTGGGAAATGTAGTTTTGACTAGGAAGACCTATGCTCCTTGGAATTCTTTTCCTATGGAAGAAGAGGAGAATCTAATTGGGATGGAAAATGTCAGTCTCTTTCACAAATTCTTTTGTTTTTAAAGAACCCCTTACAATAGAACAGTTCGCTTTGTTGCCTCTAGTTGAAAAGTATATATACTTAGAGAATCCATGACCTTTAGATATAGAATTTCTGAAAATAGAAAAATGTCGTTGAGGAAATTTTCAGATTACAGTCTTTTTTGTTTCGCCAATCATCTCTTAGTAGGTACTGATCAGAAGCTTGAGTTACATGAAGCATCCTTTGAAAAAAAGGTCCTTTTCTTTTCTTTTTTAATACTGATTTATTTTTAATTCTTGCTACCAAATATTTGTTGGATCTTCTAGTATCAAGGAAGTCAAAGGTTTGTCCTGTTTTTAAGACACATAAAAAGCTACCACTATACGTTTTTTCTAAAATTTACTCAGAATATGAATTATAGAAACTATTTGAGAGGCAGAGGACAAATGAGTTTTTCCTGCATATTTGACATATTCATGTAACTTCTGATATTGAAATCTGGAATATTCTGTTATTACTCATTACCTAGTAACTAACACTTTGGCTATTTCACTTCAGGAAAAAAAGTAGCTCCTTGTAGCGATTTATAAAATATCATGCCAAACTATTAATTGTTCCGGTTAATACCATTTGGTATATTGCCATAATGTTTATCTGTAAACTAAGAGTTTAAAATTAACTCTTCCCCCAAATCAAGTACATCTTTCATACATCAACCAAGGTCTTGGTGAAATAACAACATTTCTGATATGAGAGGTATAACAATGTTAGAGGGTTGGACTTTGAAGTTACACAGATTTGAGTTTAGACCTTTAGTTCCACCACTTATCATTGCACATCTCGGGAAAATAATCTTAGAGCGCTAAGGGTTAGTGCTCACATCAATAAAGTTCAGGTACTACTACTACCTACTTTTTGGATTAAAATGATAATTAAAAGAGATTATAAAACATATTTATACCACCTCTAGCATTTGGTAAACATGCAATGCTTAGTTGTAACCCTAATGGGAAGTCCCATATATATTTGCGGGGAGAATAAAACATTTCAAACACAATATTGCATGCAGTGAGCTAGCCACAGAGGAATAGGGTAGTTCCCATTTATTCGCGTTTTCGCTTTCTGTGGTAGCATATTGTTGTAATTGTTCTATTTTATTATCAGTTATTATTGTTAATCTCTTACCGTGCCTAATTTATAGATTAAACTTTATCATAGGTATGAATGTATAGGAAAAAACACACTATATGTAGGGTTCAGCACTATCTGTAGTTTCAGGCATCCACTGGGGACCTTGGGAGCTAACCTCCATGGATGAGAGGGGACCACTGTACCTACTGAATGACTCTCTTTCTACATAGTTCAAAACCAAACAACACCAATCAGTCAGTGGCGTCAGAAGCTAAGACAGAGGTGACCCTTGCAGTGGGCAGTGACTGGCTGGCTGACGGGAGCATGAGGGATGCTGCTTAGCTTTCTGGTAAGATGCTGATTCTGGATGTGGGTGCTGATTAAAATAGTGTGATAAGTTTGTAAAGGTTCATCAAGCTGTAGTCTTGTGACTTGTGTACTTTTCTATGTATATGTTATACATTAATCAAAAAACCTTTTAAAGACTTTTAACCATAGAAGATAACCACTGACTAGAAATCCTTTCAGTCTGTTATTAGAAACAGCAAGCTGATTTTCTAGCAGAAGAAAAAAACGGTAAGGCAATAAGATTTTTATGTAAAGCATGTATTCTTGAAGACTTTGTATTATTCAAAACCACCTAATCCAAGACTAATTACCTCCTAGAAATAAACACAAACAAGGATTTGTATTATTTTTTTGAAAATTTGATTCATAAAATGAGAATTAATATTTTATATCATACTATTTTAAACTAGCAAAGTCTGAATTAACATAAAATGCACAGCATTTATAAAGATCAAAATCTCAATAGTAGCTGGAGAAGATTGCATCCTACCCTTCCTTCAGCGTTCTAGGCATCCTTGGTGTCTAACAGATTATTCGGTAAGTATACACTGGAGGGCTGATCTTTGAAGGATTATTGTATGGTAATATTTACAGGGAGGCTGTTCCTCCAGGTATTGTAACACGAAGAGAGAAAAGAGAACACAGAGGATGCTAAACCCAACAGGCAGTTAACTCTCTACAGTTCAAATTTTCTTACATGTAAGAATCAATACAAATAATAGCTAATTTTTATCGAGTATCTATTATGTGTTCAGTCACTGATGTAAGGAGCATACACATGTTTTCACTTTTAACTCTCACATTGAATCTGGAAGAGGTATTAATCTTTCCACGTCTGAGATGATGACACTGAGACACGGAGAAGGTGAGGGACCCGGCCAAGAACACAGTAGGAGGAGGAGCAGGACTGAGCTGAAGCACCTACATCCAGAGGGAGTGAGCACAGTCTACACAGCTCCACCCCCAGGAAGGACATTCTCCTCAATTCTCACTCCCAGTCTCAAATCACCAAGAACATCATTTCTTTTGGACAAATATGAATTTCTGTGGAGCAGAATGCAAAGTCTGTATGATCTTATAAGATAAAACAAAATCACTCAGAACTTTCAGGCCTTATAAGTGGCTGCTTTTTGGTGTCTACAGGTTTCCAGTGCTGATATTCCCAAGGAAAATTTTAAGGATCTCTAGGTGAACGTGTGCTTCTTAGTGAAGCAGTTGAGCGAAGACAGCGACAAACGAAAAGCCACTGGAGCGGAATAAGAGGTCGTAAAAGCTGACGAAGTCATCTGTTAAGGATAGAATTTTCCCTTTTATGCATTCAATTGAAAAGAAATTCTATTTTTCAGTTTACGTCTTCTAATTTGCCTTCAATATTTTCAATTCTATGCTACATGGAAAGAAATGCTTGCTTTAAAAATTGATAAACTTGAGGTAAGGATCTACCTTTCAAAGGAAGTCTTTCTGATTTAGTCATAAAATATTTCTCCTGAGACTTCAGATAACCTGCCCAATGTTAAATCAATTAACCAATCAACGCCACCCATGGTTACTGAACTTTAATGTAGTCGCACCTTTGAAATTGCTGTAGAGCTTTTCTAATTCTGTGCCCCACGGAAAAAAAAATATCTAATTAACATAAAGTTTAAAATATGAATCAATTGAGCAGCACAAAAAATCTCAACCCACCTTTTTTTTCCCATTAAGTAGACTAAACAGCTGGTTGACTGGCTGACAACGATTTTTCACTTTTCGGCTGGTTGTTCCAGCTTTGCACAGACAGTGCCTGTAACTAATTGCATTACTAGTTGACATCCCTTGGGTTTCTTCCACCAGCTCCTAGAGCTACAATCTTTTCTCGGAGAGGCTCATTTGCCTACTTCAAATAAAGGAATGTGGTCATTTTCAGTTTAAATTTTCTTTCCCCTGCTACTGTTAATTACTGTTCTTGCTTCTCAAATCTACCAGCTGCTGCCACTACAGTGAATAAACAAATCAGCTTTAAAGATATTTAAGAGAGTTTTTAGCAAGATGTCCTCAGAACGCAGAGGCAGCAGACTGCCTAATACAAATAAGTGGTTCAAATTTTTGGAAATGAAGTTAAGAGTGTTAAACCAATGGAACACGAGGCCATCAGATTGAAGTGGCTCTAAGACCCTGGGAGCCTAGGTAAGCAAACCAAAATCCAAGCCAGAGTCAGTGCCCTGGAATCTGAGACAACAAAACTTAAGAACAACCAACCACAAATAGCCGACTAGCCTTTCCCAAGCAAAGCAATCGCTTAAGGTACAGCCAATCAAATCATTTCCTTGCTTTGCCTCCCATCTTCTCCATCCCATCGCTCCTGTGGGTGGAGCCCTCCTGACTACTTTTGGTTTGTTGCTAATTCCAGTCGATGTTTGCTCAAGCTCTTGTAAATTTTAATGTGCCTCAGTTTACCTTTTAATAGGGGAAAATGAGTAATATTCATTGAGATATATCAGCTAAAGAGTTAATTGTGTCATTTTAAAATCTAAAGAGTAGAGTTGATTTTTAGTACTGAACTCTGCTGAAACTGTATCTTATAATAATGAAAATATTACTTAAAAATGAGAACAATCATAAATTATCACTTATGTGAAATAATTTAGATATCTGAAAATGTTCAGGGCTATTTCCCATTTTATAATATTCCATGCACATATTTAGTGGTATATTTAGGGTATTACACATAAGTAACAAATATTAGTAAAAAGGATGTATTTACATTTAATCAAGTGATTTTAAAAGCTTTCCACACTTCGTAAGTCTAATAGCAGCTAAATTAAGTTCTTAGTCTAACTGATGACGAATAAAAGAATAAAAATGGCAAGCAATAGGATATATTGGAGTATATGAGGAAGCCATTTGGTATAAACCTAATTCGGCCTGACCTTGTCTTTCCAAAAGGGCCTGACCGAGGCCGTTGAGCATGCATTGTATATCTGCTTTAGAGATTGCCTATGGCAAGAGCAAAGGCCCTGGAGATAAGGGTGCAACTTCTCTCCCCCTCCCAACGTTGGCATCTCCTTAAAGATTAAGCATCTTTCCTTAGGCTGGGAACTGATTGCAGCACTCATCTGTGACCGCCCAGCCCGAGGCAACAGATCTGCCACCCCGCGGCATTCACTAAGACAGCAGGCCTATCTGCCATTTCCATTAATCGCTGTGCTGACAGAACAGCCTCATGACTATTGTAAAAGGGACATTTCAATCATATGTGAAACATACTCTTTGAGAGTATGTAACCACTCTGTGTACCCCCACTTCTTTGGAGTGCTGTGTTCCTTTGTGGAAAGACTCTCCTGGGTTATAATCCTAAAATTTAAGCTCAGAATAAACTCACCCAAATTTTCATTTATAGATTGGTTATGGATTATTTTCATCGACATTGAAATAATAGAGATATTATAATGAAATATATGTTCATCTGTGCAATTTTAAGCAGACTTTGTGTGCTTAAAATATCTTAAAATGATAATAATTCAATTTTTCTCTATGTGCCTAATTATTAAAAAGAATTTTGTTTTGTACCAAGAGTGATAGACAAAAAGCTAAATTTTGTTGTGCTTTAAAGAATCCTCTCAAAATAAAACTCAAAAAGTCAGTAAACACATTGTGGACCTTTAAAAGTAAAATACCCAGTTATTTTACCATCAGTTTATTCGGGAATAGCAGAGAAATCACAACTGGAGACATGCAAACTACAGCAAGTCTGGAGAACAAAGGAGAGGAGCTTGCTTTTATAGTGGAAAGGAAGAAGTTAGGCGGGGCCTTTGCAACAAAAGTCTATTGGAAGAGAAGAGAGTGGGGGTGGTGACAGCTTCTCACCACTGTGGTCGCTCGGTCGGGGTTTGCCCAGCTGGGTATGAAGCAGCCTCTTCTGCTGGGGATGCAAGGGGCAGGGCTGGTCCTTGGAGAGCTTCCCCTTCAGGCTCCTGGACTCCACTTTAACTGAGCTTTTCTTTATTCATTTTCACAACTTCTTTAAAAATAAGTCGGGACTCTTTGCACAGTTGCTCTCCTCTCAGAACAAAGCCAAGCTGCGGGTACCTTCCTTCCCATTTTTACTGAGGAGGACACTGAAACTGAAACTTAAGTAGATCTCTAAAACGAGAGCCATGGCTGGAATCTGGGCTTTTTGTCTCCACCGCCGGGCCAGGACCATGCGTCTGTGGCTGGTGCCACCAATTCGCACAGATGTGCGCACCAATGTCAGCAGCCTTTGCTCTTCGCTCCTGAGGCCCCAGAACCCTTCTCCACCCAGCGCCTGAAGAAGCCATCACCAATTGATTGGTGTTGGGAACAACTTAAAACCAGTTTTCCTTCCCTTGTCTGGCATTTACCACTGCAACAGGCTGCCTCTCGAGAAATGATTAAATAGTGGCTGCTTCCCAGATGCTCTGAGGTCTAAAATATAAAAACCCAGATCATCATGTGGCTGATTAATGTTTACAAAGTCTTGTGTGAGCGAATTTTAAATAGATTCTGTTCAGTGCATCAGCTGCTCTCTGCGAGCACATTCCCGTCTTCGGAAAGCTGCTGTGGGACAGTTCATTAACATGACACAATAAGTTAGTAATTTTGCAAACTAAAGAGTGCTTTAGTACGTTTTAAGTGCTCTGAAATAACGCAGACTGCCGAAGCACGCTTGGGATGCTTGGTTACTCGTCAGTATATGCAACAAAGGAATTGAAAAAGATGTAGGAGGAGGATTGTTAGTTTATTTTAAGGCTTCAAGCAGGATGAGATTAGAAAACAAATGGTGCCCAAAGAAAAGCTCAGCTTGAGCAGGTGGGGAGGGGCAGGCAAGTCCTCCTCATGTGCTGGCTTCAGCCATTGTGCTAGATTCTCTGGTCCTTCATGGCATCAGCAAGGGGGAACTGATGGGGCATGAAAGATCAGGTGCAACTGGTACCCAGTGGAATGCTCTCTATAATGGGGTGATGTGATTTACTTTAAATATTTGAATGGTTTGTTACTTTCACTGAAACATAGTTTCCTTTATGGGGCACAACTATGTTTCAGTTAGAGCTGATGGATAAATTGTTTTCATATTTTTATTTTTATTTCTTTTTTCTTGGCTCCCCAGATATGTTCTTCTTACCTAAGTCACACGGATAGTTGAAGGCATCGAAAGAAGGAGGCTAGAAGTCCTCAGATAAGGGACTGAATATCCCAGAAAAATCTGGGTCCTCTTTCAGACATACCCTTAGACAGAAGCTGACTTAGTGTTATTTAAGAATTCCAAGATTTCTATTTAGATTGAGAAAAAAATAAACATCTTTTTCTTATTCTTGTCCAGTTAGGGTGACTAGAGAGTCCAGGCAATTCAATTAAAAAATTAAAAATAAGGGGCCTGCCCTGTGGTGCAGAGGTTAAGGTTGCACACTCCACTTTGGCAGCCTGGGGTTCGCCGATTCGGATCCAGGGTGCAGACATGGCACCACTTGTCAAGCCATGCTGTGGCAGGTGTCCCACATATAAAGTAGAGGAAGATGGGCACGGATGTTAGCTCAGGGCCAGTCTTCCTCAAAAAAAAAAATTAAAAATTAAAGAAATATCTGGGGTAACAGAAAAAAAAATAAAATTTTGAGTTACATCCATCTAACTTTTGTTTCTTTGAATCCTTCAATTGCTCTCTCTTTATGACTTGAGAAATTCTGCAGGTGTCCCCAGTTGTCTGGATGAAAAGTCAGGTGTGCATAAGTTAAGGATACTTTACCTGAACAAAATGTACGACAAAGCAGCCAGCCAACTGCTGGCTTCGCCTCACAGGAATGAAGAATCTGGGCAGCTAAACAAAGCTGCCTGTCAATTCTGTGGGCTTCACAGTGGAGACAATGCTGTGACTAAATGTCTGGCTGCTGCTGTTTGTTTGGTGGTTTCCTCTTTCTAATCTTTGACGAAATGTAACTTGAAGTTTATGGGATTTTTCTCTCTTTTTACAAATCCTTACTACCACGATATGGCAAGAAATGCAAAAGCAACCGGGAGAAGTGAGACAAGCATAAATGCAGTGTGACGGTAAGACGGCACGGAGCATTCAGCATCTCTGAAAGTTGCCCTTGTGGCTATCAGCAAATGGAGCTGGCCATCTTTAGGATGTGCATGAGCCCACTGTTGGCTTACTACAATTTTAAGTCCTCTTTATACGCTGAGCTTGGTGCAAGATGAGAATAAACGGTCTATTCCATGACATTGTAAAACTTAGACTTTCTTTCAAACCTTCAGGAAATGGTCCAGGGAGGAGATGCCAACATTCCATCCAGGAAAGACTAGTTCCTAACGATATTATTTGAGTTATTTTGAGGACAGGGAAAATTACACGTGACTAAGTACCAATGTTTGCCTTTGTTTGAATCCTACATCCCTCACCTCTGCTGGTTGTCTTTTTCTTCAGAGGCCTGCCTCTCTGCCCTAGGTGCCTGAGGATGAACATGTTCTCTTCACAGGCCAATCCCAGAAGGTCTTTAAAAACTGTAGCTTTACCCAAGGGTCAGTCTGTGCTTTTCTACATTCAAATAATCTTACCAGTGAGCGCTCTCCAGTCTAAGCACAGCGCACTATTCACACTGGCAAATATTTCTGGCTTTTTCTGTCAAACATGAGGCTGTAAGTATTTGGAGCTGTCCTTTTCTGTCATTTGACCAGTAAAATAATTTTGTCCTTTTGTCCAGAAAATGAACATAGTTTTATAGAGACTTAAACTTACACATGTGCACAAAAGCCTGGCTAAAGGTCAGGCAGAAAGAAGCACTATGAGCAAACTCGTGTTTGCTCCCATCAGTTCGTGGCTGCACATAGTCTCACCTCTACCACAAAGGTCAGTCAGGCATTGATGACGAGCCTTTAGACGATCACAGAAATGCCATTCTTTCCACTTCAGTACACTTGCTGTCCATAAAATACAGGACAACTAGGCACTTTGTAATCCAAGAAATCAACTAATGCTGCATTCAAGATAGACCCCGGGTGACTTTCCATCGTCTCTAGAAAGAGCACCAACGTCTTGGGTTAAGTAAGCCCCTGCCCCACGTCAGGCCCTGACCTCAGCTATCGCTCCCTCATTTCAGTTCCTTCCAACAGCAAACATAGGAGACACATGTTATCATCTCTTCTTTTCCCCGTGAGGAAGAGGAAAACAACCAAGTGGGCAGATACATCTAAATGTGAACCCTGGTTTGTCTAATTCCAAAGTTGCTGGACTGTAACCCTTGGTATGGAGGGTGGGGAGGTCCCTCTAATTTATCTGATGCACTCACTGATCTAAATACACTAATTTATCAACAGTGTGCACTCTTGGTTTGTGTTCAGAAATGACAGCTACTGGGACATGCTGTTAATATTTCCACTTAGAACATATGGCATACTCTGATCTAAAACAGTCTAGAAAATCTAAATGTGAACAAATACACTTGAACACTAAGTAGGTAATTTCTCCCTTAGGCAGGCCCGGCAAGAAAAAAACTAATTAAAATTGCTGACCAGTAACTTAATTCCAAGACACTTAACCTAAGGAAAGTGTGCAAAAGAACAGAAAAGGTTTATGAAAGTATAAACTGCAAGTTTTTCTTCTTTTTTAATAATGCCAGGGGCGGAGCTGAAAAGTCTTACAGGTGAGTAATTCTTCATCGACTTAATAAATTTTTCAACTATTAAAGAACAAAAGTTGTGAAGACTGTAGAAATATGAGGTACTACTTAAAATTATATATTAATTTTGGCAAAGAAGGTCTTAAAGATTATGTTGAAACAATAAAACAGTAAATGCATTACAGTGGTATGGAGTAGTGGGCTGAATTTTTTCTTTAAACACTTTCCTTTTAGGTGTTATTCAAAAATTTTTAATAGTATTGTTTGAAAAAAAGTTATTGGCATCTAGCCTTCCATATTGCAAATGTCATGTACAAAATTTAATATGATTTTGCATGTGCCTACAATGTACATTTATTCCATGTAGTCCCGAATAAATAAGATCTTCTAAAAAACATGGGAGAAGTGGAGGCAATGTCTCTTCTATACCATATTCTACCCGCCATCATGGAAGATATACAGCCAAAAACAGTGCAAAAGGGAGTTAAATGCTTAGAGAGGTCACTTGCTCACTTACCAACATGATCTCCCTCTCAGACTTAAAGGAACAAATATACATATTCAAATAAACACATTCTCTATTACGTAAAAAACTTTATATGTAACAGAATATCTAAATCAAACTTTTTCTAAAAAGTTATCTTAAATAAGGCTTTTCTCTTGTTCTGATAGACATATAAAATCACTTATCAACATACTCTACTTGTGATCAGATACACAAAATCCCAAGAAACTCACCAAAAAATCCCAATAGTAGAGGTACACCCGAATTCATTACAAAAGGTTGTTGAAGTCTCCAGGGAAGTCTAAGACCCCAGGCTCTTCCCCAAATTCTGCCTCAGTGTTCTCCTCTATCAGCATCAGCTCTGAAAAGTTAGAACTCTACAGTCGGCTCGGTCCTGCCCTCAGATGTGACAGATATGCACGTAATTCTCCACAGCAGCTCCTGCTTTTGTAAAGCCCACCGGAGCCTAATTCTTTCCTCTAGCTTTCCTCAACTCTCTACTCTGGAAGTCACTGATCCTCGACCACATTTCAGTGACCACAGAAGGGTTTTAAGAAAGAATCCTTGGCCCCCAGCAGGTTTTCTGAAACCTCAAGAAAACTCATTCTTTCAAATTTCAGAAACGTGGGTCCTGGGGACCTAGTCAGGTCCTTAAGTCCTTGTAAGAACTTCCAGAAATTATGTTTGGGGTTTTCTCCAACTCTGGGGTATCAGTACTTCCTAGGAATCTCATTTCTGGGGAGAGGTCTTCAATCTGTAGCTTTTCCGAGATGGTGTGAAATCAAAGAGCCTACAGTTTGATGAGAGAAACTCCTGGGGCAGATTGTGCATTTCCATGGCCTGCTTAAACTTGACCCCTGAACTTAGACCCAATGCTTCACAGCCCACCAACAGTGCAGGCACAGCCTTGGGAAGCCCCACGATGGCCTCCTTCTCTAATTGCCTGTGTTGTTTCATCCATTTGCCTTGTCTCCACATACTGAAGAAGTTATCCTTCTGCATCAAAAGAGCTACTTCTTTTGCATCTTCTGTGATTCTGCCCAAAAGTCGGCTCCTCATCTGATTAAGTAGAGTTTGACGACAGTGACCCAGAAATACCTCTGATTGCCATGCCACATCTCATCAGTTAGATAGTGTGTGAGTTCAAGAACTCCAGAAAGCTTCAACCCATGGGTTCTTATTTAAAATACACGAATTCATTAATAGATATTATTGCTACCTGTAACGTATTATCCATCACAGTGCATGTAAAACCATGGTCATATTTTGACTCCCTATTTGGACAACTGAGCTCTCCCTACCTGGTCGCCCTTAAGTGGATTTTGCGAACATTGTTAATTAAAATTTATTGGACAAGAGAGTGTGAATAAAACCATACAGGCCCACCTTAGTACTGATATTGAGAAAATTTAATTAATGAAGACAATATCACTATTCATCAATCTGAACGTTTTCATTTTATAGTTGGCGTGTCCCCTGAAAATAGAAAACATGCATTCTTGTTGTTTAATCTCATGAGTCGTGGTATAATATCACTCTTTTTTCAAAAGTGGAACAAATGTGTTCATAAGGATGATGATGACTTTACCACAAAGACCTCTGGCTATGCCTTTACCTCATGCCCATGTAGACATAAAAACTTGGATGTAAAAAAATCATCAGTGAAACAATTGGTGGAATATCCTGTAACAATTTTGGAGTTGAGATGTTTTTGGCCAAAGGGTCTCAACAGGGCAGCGATGCAACAGGCATTCTATTTACATATCAAAGCATAGGAGCGTGGATTGACTGTAAAATGTGAAGGTATGTGTGGAGCATGGACCACATGTTCACTTGAGCTTTCTTAGGTTTCCTTCAGACTCCACCAAGACTGTGATATACTGAAATATTAGTAATACATACACAAAGAAAATAACGAAATAGCCCCTTGCAATTAAAAAAGAAACACTCAACGTATGTATATATGCTATATATACGGTTGATCCTCATTATTCATATATTCTGTATTTGTCAATTTGCCTCTGCACTAAAGTTTATTTGTAGCCCAACTCTGAAATCAATACTTCTGGTGGCTTTTCAATCTTTTACAGACACGCAGAGTGAAGAATTCAAGTTGTGCAAAGCACACATTCCCAGCTGTGGTCAAACAAGTTGACACTTTGCTATCTTATTTCAGTTCTTATACTGTAAACAGATGTCTTGTCTGCAGGCGTGTTTTTCCCATTGTGTGCTTTTTGTTGGTGATTCTGCTGTTTTAACATGGCCCCCAAGTGTAGTATTAAAGAGCCGTGTGGTGTTCCTAAGTGCAAGAAGGCTGGGATATGACTTATGGACAAAACTTGTTTCTTAGGTGAGATTCATTCATGAGTGGGTCACCGTGCTGTTGGCTGTGAGGTCAGTGTCAATGAATCAACAATCTTTGCTCAATAAGGGGTCTTTAAATAGAAACATGCATAAAACAAGATTGCATCTTGATCAGTTGATGAAAATGTTATCAGAAGCTCAAAGGAACCTAACCCTTCATTTCCTCCACGTGCAATGATTCAGTATTCACGAATTCACTGTTTTTGGTGGCTTACAGAACATAACTACTACAAGTAACGAGAATTGACTGTATATGCATACATATGCTGATCCCCATATATACCAGAATGTTAGATCCAGCTTATACAAAAATGAACAAGGCAACACATATTTAATTTGTAGAGATTCTGTTCCTGTTATGTATTCACTGTGATCTTGAAGCTACTTGTCTTAAGAACTTGTCATGGTCATCCTGCTTTTTTTATCAGGTAAGTCATTCCTCATCCTCTCTGTCACTCCTATCTGAAATCAGTCAGTTAGCAACAAACTGTAGATAGGCCACATGCAAATATTTACCTCCGTAAAATGGAAAGTCTGTAGTTTCATCCTGAGGATAAATAATTAGATACACCTTGTCTCCTTTCTTCAAAGTACATGTTATTCTCGGTTCTCCTTGAGGCATTAGTTATTCTGTTTATCTTCACAAGAATATGGGGTTTCGATTGGAATAACCAAAATTAGGATCAATGATATCATTGTAATCTCAAAGTAAGTCAGCTGGATAAAGTGCATTGTAAACTGGGCCCTTTCATTCCAAAACTACTCCATCAGGACACACTGAAATTCTTCTGTCCTTCTGAATAAGATGGCTTTAGAAAATGTTCAAGGTCCACATGTATCTATTAGACTTCCTGAAGGTAAAAGCCAATGCAATCATTGATTTTGGAAAAACCATGTCATAGATTAGGAATCTAGTCACAATACTTTGGAAACTCATTTTTCAGAGTCTGAAGCATAGCTCACATTGCGAATGAAAAAAGTGTAGCCAGGATCCATTGGAGATTAGGTGGAAGCACAGAATCAATCCCTTTTTTATTGTCTCCATTAGCAGTCCGGAAATAGCCATCTTCCGCTGGGTGAGGGTCAACACGTGCCTGCTGCTGTGCCACACTGACCTTCACACATATCCCTTTGCCTGGTGGCCAGACGTCTAGTAAAGGATGGAAAGTCTGATGTCCCAAGCAGAGCATTTATTTGGCATGACCCAGAATGGGAGCAGGTGATCCCCAGGAGTCTTTGATGATGAGGATGTAGACAAAGCACTCCCACCAGGCCAGCTTCTGCTGAGGAATCTTTGGTCCTTCTTCATTCCTGCCTGGTTGACACGGTGGGGTGGCTGTGGGATAAGGTGGCAAGGAATGGAGCCACATACTATATTTTGAAATATTTTAGTTTCTGTCTTATTTTGAGTAAGAAAGGTGAACTTGATGACTCTCAAACCCATTGCTTTTCCTACTTACTTGATGAAAATCTCCTTTATAACTTATACTTGCATATAGCACTGTGTGCTGGTTTCCCCTCACAGAGAGGCATTACACTATCGATGAAACTCAACATTTATATACTCCTTCCCATCTTTGTAAATCAGTCTTAAAAGAAAATATATACTTTTCCTCCATTTTCTAAAGGATGGTAAAGACCAATAAATGGCAACCTCAAAGAAAAAGCACAGTTGATGTGAAGCCTAAAAATCTGTGAAAGAAAACAGACTTGAAATTGCTCCATTTCCTGATGGTGTTATCCATAAGTGAAATGACAGATAGTTTTGTGAGACATCCCATGGTCAAGACCAATTTATACGAGCAGATAATTATGCCTCAACTTTATATAGCAGATTTTTCAAATGCAATAGATACTTAGTTAGCTTTAGAGTGTGGGCTTTCTTTTTTCAGAAAATGATTAATATATATCTATTAATGTCTCATATTGAAACATTCAATATATTAAAACATAAATCTAAATACACATGTTTGTACATAATAGACAATTATCTTACAGCAGGAATATTGCTAAACCCTCTCAAGATCTACCCTTGACCATGAACATCTCATGAGTGAACTGAATATGAAATAATTACCAGTGAAAAAATACAGTATGTCATCAGCATATACAAATGAGAACTCAGTCAGCTGGAAGAAATCTCATTTTTCCCAAACATAAACAAAGATTTCAAATCCCCTCTTTCCAGAAATAAAGCTTAGCCCTTGTCCAATAATGTGCTATGAGCTGAACCAACCCCTCTACGTGGAGCATATATTTAGGGCTGCAGCCACATATGGTCAGAACCTTCGCTTGGTCTTCCTTTGATGTGGTGCATCTCCACATAAAATTGCACACTTGAAAGGTGTGATACAGAATGACTCCTCAAAATTAAGATGGTTTCACTTAAGCCAGTCTAACTGACGTACCTGGATTATTTTATACCTTTCAAACTCAATCAATTTCCTGATTGGATTCACCTAATTCCTTTCACAAAGAAAACAAAGAAAATGTTAACCTACTAATTGCATATGTCTTGTGATTCAAAGTTATAATTAAAAAAAAATACATCGTGGGCAGAAACAAATTTTGAGCTCTATGTATAGCCATTTGAGATGATGCCTCATTCTACTTATAGAATTCAAACAAAGAACTTAGCTTTTTAAAAAATTTCGAATTTACATTATTATAAATAAAGTACACTGAGCTAGACAGCTATGTTCCTCATTTTAGGACAGATTTTTAAGGTTAAAAAAACTGATTCTAAATGAGGAATGACAATTTTCATGAAAAGGCTAAATTAGGGGCTGGCCTGGTGGTCCAGCGGTTAAGTTCACACCTTCCTCTTCTCAGCGGCCTGGGGTTCGACAGTTCGGATCCCGGGTGCAGACATGGCAGCGCTTGGCACACCATGCTGTGGTAGGTGTCCCACATATAAAGTAGAGGAAGATGGGCACGATGTTAGCTCAGGGCCAGGCTTCCTCAGCAAAAAAGAGGAGGACTGGCAATAGTTAGCTCAGGGCTAATCTTCCTTAAAAAAAAAAAAAAAAGAAAGGAACGGCTAAATTAATTGTGATAATTAGTGATCTCTATGATCTGCAATACACATTGAGATGGACTAAAATGAGGAATTAGCAAACATCTTCATGACCCAGAATCACAACATTTCAGAACTAGAAGATCCTGTGGTCCCTGTTGAATACGTTCTCTGATTTTACAGGTGATAAAGGCACAGGCTATAAGGGCTAAGAGCAAAGATTCAGGACTCACACAGAACTGGCATCAAATCTGATCCGCTGCTTCTTGGCAGGTTTCCCTGGATAAATTATGAAGATTATTAATAGTGTATAATAGCTAACATTTATTAGATACTTACCATGTATCAAGCCCTGTGCTAAGCATGTTGTACGCATACTTCTGTTTAATTCTCACAACTGTGTGAGGTAGGTATTATTATTGTCCTCATTTTATAGAAGGGGAAATGAGGCTTGGTAAATCGGAATAAATTGCTTTAGTTAGTGGAAGCTCTAGTACCAAAACCATATTGGTTTGATACTGAAGACTGTGCTGTTATGTGCTACCCTGTCCTGTACTGTTTCTTTAAATGTTCTGAGCCTCGATTTTCCCACCTTTAACGTTGTGCAACAATAGCTTGTTTGTGAGAATTAAATGAGTAAATATGTGAAAATAGCTGGGAATAGTAAACACAAACTCTCAGTAATTAAAACTCCTATTTCTCAATATCCAACCCAGTGATTTTTTCTTACTGTTAAAAGAGTGTATCATTTGGACTTCATGTTTATTTCAAGCTAATTAATATATAATGATAATGAGTTTTATCTGTTGACAAAGGTATAGCCTTCACAACTCTTCTAACTTATCCCATTTCTTAGGGCACATAAAACTAGTTTAAGACAACTTCATATTATTTGAGAAAATGAGATAATTTGAAATATTTAGAGAGCAAGGAAACAACCTGCTCCTGTAAATTGGAAAAATTAGAGTTCAAAGGAATTCGTGTTTCTTGAACGAAATGTGAACAGAAACTTGTTGGGTCTGATTTGTCAATCTTATCTTGTGTTCTGAAGTTGTAATTTGGAATTTTTTTGGTAGGAATTCTCTGACTGATGAAAGCTGGGAAATTAGAGTGTACTAAAGTCTTGTTAGAATCAATGAACGAAAACACCGCAATCCTCCTCCTCAGTGGTATCCCACAAATAGCTTCCTTCAGACTTGCTTTTTACCAGCCTTTCTCTAGATAATGATGGAGGGACCTAGGAAGAGGCAACATGGCTCAATGAGCTCATCACGCTCTGGCTGTGTAGGGAATGAATGCTGCTTTCCCACAATCATTTGCAGTGGCGTGGGACAAGGCATTTAACGTCTCACAATGAAGTGATATATGAGAAAGTTGTAAAGTGCTGTTCAGCTGAGACTCATTGTGGCTAATGCTAATCCAATTCTATTCCTTCTGCTCTAAAATGAAGAGTAGGAGTGGGAAGAACTTTGTAAACATAGAGTGACTTACGAATGTATAATTATAAAGCAATGAATTCTGCATTTTTCATTTTCATTTCATAAATGTATTCAGCAAACATTTATTGAGTGCCTAAATGTTTTATGGCATGAATATGTTTCATTTGCATGTCAGAGAATAGGAATCACTGAGCATTTATCCAACGTTTCCCGTAACTCTGGAACTGTTGTGCTATCTCCACCCGGCCTCCGGCCTCAGTTCTCCCTCAGAATTCTCAGAAAACAAGGAATTACTGTTGCACTACTAGCTGCACACTGTGTTCAGCTTTCTACTGCCAATTGTTTCTCATGGACCCATTTTTGATCCATATTTAGAAATGGGCGACTAGGTAGAGTTGTGAAAAAATATTTTTAAAATTACTCTCCGTGAGATTAAAATATTGCAACCATCCAAATAAAATAGGTTTTTAAATAAATTTCCTGAGCTAGTTAGACGATTCCCTGATAAGGATCTAGGAATGGAGAGAAATGACAGGGAATTCTTCTCCTCTGCCTTGAATTTCATTTTGTCGCCTTCCAATACCAAGACAGAAAATCCACGACAAACCTTTGACCATCTTTTTAAGCAGGCTATCAAAGCTTCCAACACTTTTTTTAAGTTTGGCACTAATCTCAGATCCTTATGACTCTTCCTTTTAGAACTTTCTTTTCATGGCCAGGTTTGCAAAGAATCAGGGTCTTGATTAAGTGCTTTGCGTGGTTATTGTCAGCAAAGCCCATTAGAGCCGGGGTTTACCTTCTGGGGCAGACTGAAGAACAGGGCGGAAGTGTTCACCTGATCTGAATCGAAAGATCGCTAAGCAATTAGACACAGAGTATTTACGTCGGAGTCAAGCATCTGTCTGAACACGCTTTCTACAAGATGCCATTCGTAATTGAAATCAGAACCACTTAGCTGTAATGCTTTCTTAGGGTCCATTACTAAAGTCATAACACGAATGTCAGTTCGTGAATAAGGCTTTGAAATACAGGAAAGGAGAAGCTGCTTCCTAATTGGCAAAGTTTCGGGGGAGGAAGAACACTGACACATTCACATCCAGAGACTAAAAGTGCAACTGGTCTGTCACTTAGGGCTCTGCAGTCCAAGAAAGTCGCGTCTGCTGACAATGGGCTCGTTAGGACCTCTCTCCTACTGCCAACAGGCACAGGAAAAAAGTGAAATTTTTCTGGCAGTTCCCAGTGTTGATGGAAGAATCAAAGTGGCCTTCAATGGGCCCACGGTGAAAGGAGAGCTTTGTTTTGTGTTCCAATAGGCCTGAAAACGGTCATTTTGTAACTCAATAAAGGTGTGTGTTCTAGGAAGTCAGAGGAGCTGTTTGTTCATACATGCGGCTCCAACAGAGGAAGCTGGGTTAAACGTGTCGCTAGAAAATTTATGGTGCGTGCAGGACGCTTCCTGCCTTGAGGTCCCTGAGGGATTCCGCATTAATAGAGAAAAATCAGAGGGAAAAGCCTTCAGTGTGAGCCGCAAAATAGGATGGCTCCAGGAGCTTTGGAATTAATTTGGGGTGAACTTTCTCGAAATGAAATTTACTGTTTCTCCTTGGGACTCCTTCAATGATTCATTTAGTGATTTACTGCAAGTCAATCCTCAAAAAAAATCCTGTGGGTGTATATTTATAACCAATCATGTTATTAATACTTTTTGCTAATTGACCTTGACCAGTACCCTCTGTCTTGGAGGGAGCTGTACACCTTCACTCCTGCGGTACATATTTCTTCTAGGTTGCCACAAAATATTGCCTTACACTGTTTTCCAGTACCTGTCACTACGTCTTTACGTTTTCCTCCTTTTAATAAAAGAGTCATTGATGGTTCAAGAAACCTAGGGGGAAATCTATAGCATCCTAACACGGACACCTTAGATTGCTGAGACGCAAGGCCTTTCCCTCTGGCTAATCGTCCCCACATCCACATTATTGTGGGAAAGCATTAAAGCTTGTTTTGAATATTTTGCCGAAAGGTTAGAAAATTATTAGTTAAGGATTAAAGTTATCAGGAGAATGCAAAGTTAAATTATTGCAAGATCTAGAGGTATTCACCCAATCAATTTCAACTGACTGCACTAATTTATAATGAGAATTATAATTATTCATGTAATTTCCAGCACAGAAAAACTGTATGACTGGTATTTTCAAGCACTTACCAGTCTGCGGATAAAAGATAATGTCAGATTAGCTGTAATGGCTCAGACATTGTCCTGTCTGGGCTCACAGAGAACACTCTTGCTGGATGCCATCAAGGCACCAATGGTATCCTCCAGGTGCTGACACGTGTATCTGTCACCTTTGTCATATTTCTAACCTGGGGGGACAAAGCTGTTCTGTTTTCTGTTGCAAAGTGAAGCCTGCCCCCTCCCCTTCATATGACACCAAATTCGAGGGCTCCAGTGGCAACACTGCTCGTGACTCTGAATTTTAGTGAAACAGCTTTTCATAAAGACACCTATGACTGCATAATTGAGAATAAACTCATTTTATTTCATACTCATTTTCCTCCTTAATTCCTAAAGCGAAGAATCTTAGATGTTTGTTTAAAAAATTTTCAATAACATTAAGTACTGCTTATTTCTTCATGAAGTTATTAAAACCAACTTAAACGTGTCCCAATTCCCTGTTTAAGAAAATGTTCCTTTCACAATTTTTTCCCAGTAACAGACAACTATATCCTTCCAGCGGCTTGGGCCAGAATCCTTGGAATCACCCTTGACTCAAGTTTTTCTCTCACACCACATCCTAAATGCCAGCAAATTCTCTTGGCTCTCCCCTCAAACTAGATCCAGAATTTGACCACTTTTTTGCCATCTCCACTGCTAACACTCTGCTCCAAGCCATCATCACCACGGCATGGATACAACAGTATCCCTTAAGGGGTATCCTTACTTACCTTCTCTGCCTCTCGAATATGGAAGGGGTGATCCTCTCAATATGCAAGTCGAATCTTGTCATTCCTTTGTTTAAAACTTCAATGGATTTCCATCTCACTCAGACCAAATGCTAGAGACTTCTCGTGGTCCCGTCTCCCCTTCCTCCTCCACAACGCATCTTCTGCCCCTGTCTTTCTCACTGTCTCCACAGCACACACACTGGCCGTCTCACCGGTTCTCGCTGGGGCCGAGGTGTCTGCTCACATGGCATTGAGCGTCCCTCTAATCACCCTACATTAATCAGCACACACACGACCAACAGACATCTCTGTCCCATCAACCTGCTTCATAGATTGTACTGGGTTATTACGTCATTCACCAAACGCTTGCTGTGTACCTAGCATGTCCTGGGCACTGTTTTGGTACTAGCAACACAGCAGTCAACAAAAATAGTGAAAAACTCTGTTCTCATGGAGTCTAGATGCTGGTGGAGCTCATGTTTTCCATAGCAGTTATCAAAATGTGACACATTATATATTTACTTATTGGGATTTTAGCTGGTTTTTTTTTTTTTTTTTTTTTGGTTTTTGGTTTTCTTCTCATAAGCATGGAGCTCCATGAGAGGAATAGAGAAGAATTTGCTTTCTTCAATGCTAAGTCCTCAGAGCTTGGAATACTGCTAGTCACGGGATAAGTGCTAAATAGGTATTATATGACTACATAAAAAGTGAGCGAATGGATAGACTTAAGCCAAAAATGAGTTCTGTCATCACTTTTGCTACAGATCAAGATTAGAAAGCAGCCAGCTTTCCAGAGCCCAGACAAGCTGGAATTCTCAACCATCATCTGGGTTTGGGGATTTGAATTTAGAGGGTGTTTTTCAGTAAATATTAATATCCCAAATATAAACTATATCAATCATGATATTTTTATTCATAAAATTAGCTGATATACATATTAAGTAACAATCTCCTTAAATGGGCACTCATGCGAGGCTATTGGAAGAATGAGTTAATAAGAGCTTTCTGGAACGCAAATTTGGCTTTGCACATGTTTCCCCAGAAATTGGGCACCTCAGCATTTGTCTTAAGGAAATAGTAGGAGAAGCCAACAAATTGTGTACAAGAGTCATCAGCGAGGTATTATTATAGCAGTGACAACTTTGAAGTAATATACACATCCAACAAGAAGGACAAATACAAGAGAAAAGTTAAATAAACCATGGTTCGTTCATGTAGTTGGACACTATGCAAGTATTAAAATTATATGCTGCAAGAATATTTAGAGACACTGAAAAATATTCATCATCCAAAGTAGGAGAAAAAGCAACCTGATCTGTGTTCTAATGATCTCACAGGACAAACACTAAAATAGTGATAGTAGTGACATATGGGTGGTGGAAGAATGGATGTTTAAAATTTTGGATTATATTTGATGGATTACTTATTTTCTCTGTTACTTTTTTTTTTTTTTAAGATTTTATTTTTTTCCTTTTTCTCCCCAAAGCCCCCCAGTACGTAGTTGTATATTCTCCGTTATGGGTCCTTCTAGTTGTGGCATGTGGGACGCCACCTCAGCGTGGCTTGATGAGCAGTGCCATGTCCGCGCCCAGGATTTGAACCAACGAAACCCTGGGCCACCTGCAGCAGAGCGCGCGAACCTAACCACTCAGCCACGGGGCCAGCCCCTCTGTTACGTTTTTACTTCTCTATTCCTCAGTAAGCATGTATTATTTTCATAAGAAAAAAATGTTGTACAATTACTGAATTTGTGAACTAACTGAAAAAATTTAAATGCCACCCCTTCTTTTGACACCCTATGCAAAAGTAGTACAACTCCATCACCAACCATTATGCCCATCACTTCATCTATTTCAATCTTTCTGCAACATTTACTGCCTCCTGGCATGTTATATAATTGTTAATTCATATTGCTTTGTCTCCTAACTCGCTTCCACTAAATGGAAGCTTCCTCATAGCAGGGATTTTGAATTCTATGTCCATTGCTCTGCCTCGCCTGTTCCTAGAACAGTATTTGGCACTAAGAAGTAGGTAGTAGACATGTGTGGGTTGGATACACAATGAAGGGATGAATCACGTAATGAACAAAGCACTTTCAGTTACGTTACATCAGGCAAATCCTTTAACTCTGGGCTCAATTTCCTCATACATAAAACGAGGACAATAACAGTCCTATCTGTGACATAATAAAAACTATAGCAGTCTCTGCCCTTGGTTCCTGGCACAGGGCTCCTGAAACCGTCGCAAGTTCCTAAGTGATAAGAGCACTAGGAGCATCTTCTGTTCTAATGAGGTGAGTCTGGGGGGGCTTCTGGGTGGGCTGGATGGGGCTGGTCACCAGAAAGACAACACCATGATTAGAAGCTTGGGATTTTCAGCCCCACCCCCCCCAATCTAGAGAGGGATGGTGAGCTGGAAATGGAGTTCATAATTGATCATGCCTACCTAAGGAAGCCTCCGTCAAATCCCAAGAGCACGGTTTTGGAGAGCTTCCATGCTGGCGAGCACATCCACACAGGGAGGGGGGTGCACCCCGACTCCATGGGGACAGAAGCTCCTGTGCTAGTAGACAAATATCAATGTTTTCCTGGGTTCCGTGAGCCACTCTGGCAGATTCATCCACCCCCAGGAGCAGGTCATGGAACCTCCCCTCTGTAGTGGGTTGGTCAGAAGCACAAGAGACAACCAGGGCTTGAGACCGACCTCTGAAGGGGGGGGTGGGGAGGGCAGTCTTGTGGGACTGAGCCCTTAACCTGTGGGGTCTGACACCATCTCGGGGTAGACAGTCTCAGAACTGAGTTGAATTGGAGGACACCCAGCTGGTGTCACAGAGAATTGCTTGGCGTGGGGAAAACCCTCCACGCGTTTGGTGATGGGACGTGTCCTGTGTGAGTGTGGTAGCCGTGTGAAAGTGAAGGAGACACAGAGGAGGGAAAGACCAGGACGTGGAAAACGGGGTGGTTTTATATGCTGTCTCATAAAAGTATGAATCAAAACGAGAAAATAAACGTGAGGTATGTAATACGGTGCCCAGCACACGGCAACTGCCCTGAAATGTTAGCTGTGCCATTTATTAACTATGGTTTGTCCATTCGTGTTTATGGTGTGACCCTGTCTCCTACCTGCCCCCACCTTTGCTGGGTTATGAAAATACTCATGATCAGATGCTTCAGTTAGTTTCACGCTATCCACAGCTTTTTACAGAACTTTGCAGGTAGTGAATACTATGGGCATTTTTATTATGATAGGTATAAAGTATATTAATTACCTAAATATTTAATTTCCTAATAATGCTTTAGAATCTTCCTGGATAATTTCCTCCATTATCTAATAACTCCAGTGCCTATGGGCACAGTAGAAGACTGAAAGAAATGGCCATTACAATACACGCACGCACACACACCCGGCTCATACACACCGCTATTTAGACCATATTAAATGGGCAATTACACTGTGGAGAAACAGTGAAAGGCTGCTTTCATGGGTTAGCTGAGCGCTTCCAACCATGATGCAGTGTCTAGTCACCTCCCTGTTCCAGGAGGTCTATATTAGGGACGGATTTCGGCAACTCTCAGCGTGCTGTTGGAAGGGCTGAGAAAATAGATGAGGTTTGAAACGAATCATGCCAGGAAAAATAGCGAAAATTGTAGGCCCTAAAGGTACTGCCTGATAAGTTTATTTCAGGCCCCTGGACCAGCTGAAGGCTTTGAGAGCCGGTGCCTGTCTCCTGGCTTCTGGATGGCAGGTGGCCTTGCCTGGCTGACCTGATGTGGTCCCCAATTCCACACTCTCCAGTGCCAGGGCTTGAGCTGTGCACCATGGCCCTTTTTAAAGGACCGTGTCCTTGATTGTATGACTTTTGTGGGGTATAGTCCAACCTGCTGTTCTAATAAAAGTAAGCATCTTTAGTACCTCTGCTTAGAGATTGCATTGAAACCACAGTCTAGTTCATCCACGAAGCACCCTAGAGTCAGGTGTTGGTTTTACCACGAGCAACACATTGACTCCATGGCTCGCTGGCTACCTCCTCAATGGGAATTTGGTGAACCTGTGCAAAACTCCTTAGTTTACGCCTCCTACAGTCAAGAACGCTGATCAGCCATGGATGTTTTCTTGCGTTTTCATTTTCAGAGACAGCCATAGTCAAGGAGACAAGGAAAGAGCACAAATATTAGATTTTCATTTTGTTGTGATTTTTCTTCCACATCTATTTTATTTTGTATAATATATAGTTCTGCTGACAGAACATATTTTTATTATTTTCATTTAGACTTTTGGTAAAGCTCATAAAAACACCAGTCTGTATTCTTTAGATTTCATTCAAATAGGTTTTCTCGGCGGTTCTGTTTTATTTCTTCTTTCACTTTTCCAACCTTGTTGACAAAGTCCATTCCATCAAAACTAAAAATATGCCATTCAGCACCTGGGACTCATTTTATCTGTTCTTAGCATTATGAGAGAAATTTTAAACTAAATAACATAAAATAGCATTTAACTATATGAGGCCAGCTGTCAAACTAAACTTTATACACTCTACTGATGAAAAGTGAATTTTTATCCAAAGCAAGAGCAGCTGGAACTCGTGTTGTTTTCTTTCTAATAAAGATAAAATCTTATTATAAGCAACTCTGGAGGACACCTGAGTTGCTCTGTTTTGGTAGAATTTTACTAAAAGTAATATGAATCTATAAATTGCATTCTAGTCTGCGCTAATAGAATATGAAAGGGACACATGGAACGTGTTTCAAGCTCGTTTAGAAAGAGAGTCCAATGCACACCCACTTTCCTCTTTTTTCCGTCTGAATGTTTGCTTTCTTGACTGATTTTTTGGTGGTGGTTTGGGGATTTCTTAGACTCTAGGTTGATGGAATACTTGAGTGTGGAGAAACTAGGTGCAGACAGCTGATGCACATGGCAGAGGAAATGAAGAACAAGGGACCCAACCACAGGAGCGGCTCTCCATCCTTTGCACTATGTAGCCAACCGCGGCATGAAGCCATTGGGTTAGAATGGGGCCTACCATTTAGAGAGGAAATCAGATAAAAGTCAGACTATTCTTTGCAAGGAAGCAATGTAATTAGTTTAACAAAATACTACTGTTTTCATGGGCAATTGGCCAGGACATAGGTCTAATTTGGCTGAATAGAAAGGATTTTGTGCTGATACTGTTGTACTGGTGTTTTCCCTATAGTTTCTCTAGTCTTGCCTGAAAAGCAATACTTTGTTATCTGCTCAGGGCCTCAGAAACAAAGGAGGCAAGTTCTTTGTCAGGTACGTTTATTCACCCAGGAATTGGTGGCCTTTGCGCTGATGCCCAATTTGTTTTCACCACCTTATTCCACAGATGTCAGGGAGAAGAGGAGGGGAAATACCTGTGTGGTCCCTATTCCCAGAACCAGTCTGTTCACCTCTCTATCTCATCAGTTTCCAAGGGGTGTGTAGTGACTTGCCTTCTCTGAACCTGCACACCTGGAGAACTGTGCAGCATAGTGCCTGGTAGCATCTTGATTTGGGTTTACTTATTAAGAGAGGAGATTCTTACATCTGTGTCCCTGTCACTTCTGTTCTCATGCACTCCTCACATTGCTAGGCTAAATAGCCTAAAAGTGTTTGCTTAAAATGGAATCTGCGGAGTGAGTTTCTTGAGAGGAACATACCCCATGGTTTTCGGATTTATTTTTGTTTTTTACCTTCCACTTAATATGCGCCAGATGGTCTTCGTGCATGATCTCACTTAAAGCCCACCTAACTCTATTGAAGTGAGGATTATTGTGCCCATTTTAGAGACAGAGAAATTGAGGCTCAGGGAATTCTTGGCCTGCCTAAGGTCTTTCTATCCATAAGTGGCCAAGTCAGGACTAGGAGTGGAAGCCTCAGCTGGGAGATAGGCATGAAGAAAGATAAGGGAGATGTTTTCTTCCTCTGGGTATATGATCCAAAATGGTGACTTTTCAGTATGTTTCAGGTAGTATGTCAACAGGAAGTTTCTTAGGCCCCGAAAGAGATGTCTCAGGAGGTGGTATGAAATAAATTCTTGGAAAATTAGGTGCGGGAGACTTGGAGAATTGATGCAAGATGGTGCTTTCTGGTTGTTTTGTTTTAACTTGCCTGCTCATTCATCAGCCAGAGACTTGATGCTTTTCCCAGGCGTGCTCGTCCAGCACCATATTGGATTCAAATCCTGATGTCTCTGTCACAACGTCCCTGCTCTGATCGACTGCATTCTATCGCTTCTCTAGTTCTCCAGTCCAACTGAAGTGTGTCCTTGAGGTCTACTTTTGTGTCTCAGTAGCCGCCTGTGACCTCAGGAATTCTAATCCAAAGACTGTGCTGGGAAGAAAGAGTGGATATCAGTTTCTCCCTCCACACATGTTTTGAGAGGTGTGGTTGGCTGAAAAATGGCCACCCCAAGATACCTCAGACCTGGAAATGTGTTACATTATATAGCGAAATGACATTTGCAGATGTAATCAAGTTAAGGATCTTTAGATGGGAGAGAGTATCCTTAATTATCTCAGTGGACCACATGATCACAAGAGCCCTTATATGAGGGAGGCAGTAGGGTTAGGCAGTGAAAGAGAGGTGACTATGTTAAGATGCTGGTTTTGAAGATGGAGGAAGGGGCCATGAGCCAGGGAATGCAGGTGGCGTGGCATCTAGAAGCCCACAAGAGCCAAGAAATGGATTATGCCTTGAGCCTCCTGAAGGAACCAGCCCTGCTGACACTTTGCTTTTAGGATTTCTGACCTTCCAAACTGTAAGTGAATAAATTTGGTTTTCTTAAACCACTGCTTATGGTACTTTGTCACGGTGGCAATAGGAAACCAATGTAAGCAGCTACTACTAAACAAACTCTCACCTCGCTCTCCTGTGAGCTGATGGAAAGAAAGACAGAAAGCTAGGTTAATCTCATCACAAGTGACATATAATACTAAGAACTGTCAAAAGATCTGAAGTTTTTTTTGATCAATAGATGGAACATACTAGAAATGGTTCAAGGACCTAGGTAGAAGTTAAGATGTATGACCTTCTGCTTTTCCCCTTTGTTATACTTGAGATCTTGAGTCTTCTCTTTATTGATCTGTAAATGAAGGTAAAACCCTGGGCTTGCCCACCTCATAGAAAGGCTGTTTAGCATCATTTGTTGAAGCTTGTAAAATGCTGTGAAGATAATAAACACTAATCTTTATTTAATCAACCAGGCAAGAAGACAATTAAATGAAAGACCAGGAATGTGCCTTGCAGCATAGTATCTGTTGGAATTCTTGTAGCGCAAACCAGCAGAGACCCATATTTAAAATACAATTCCCATAATCTGCCCTATCAAAGTGATAAATTAAGGTTCAGGGCTTCCAATTCCTTGTTTATCTCAACTGCTTAAATTCAATTGCTTTAATTAAAATTGCACTGAGAATGCATTTTCCAATTTAGACTTTCAAAGGCCATTGGGGGTTTTGTTCCATTACATCGTTTTCATGTTATAATCGTTGAAGAATCATCACTTAATTTTCTCAACAGTAAAAAGAAATTTTCCTTCTTAATTTAATAGTTATTGTTTCAACTAACAAGTCGTAAAGCAGGTCACAAAATTGGCAGTTGCTAGGGTCGTGGTGGGTAGAGATATTTTATAACCATTTTAGCTCTGAAATCTGCCGTTCCCTTGTTCTTGAAACATAAATAAACTTTATATTGTAGCAAAAATATATGTTCTATTTCAATAAACAGAGTAGCAAATAGTAACTATACACTGACCAAGTCAATTTAGCATTTCCTTGGAGACCCAAGAAGTAATCTGTATTTTCTTGCATTTTGAGGGTCAGAAGTGAAGAATAGGCTAGCAGCAGAATACCACTGAATCTGGTAACTAGACCCACAGGAATAAATTCGGACGGTTGTTCATATAAGAGTCCTACCCAGACATCTCTTACCATTCACCCTAGATATGGCAAACGACCAAACCAGGGGAACACATTCTACCTCAAGACCCCAGCTACCCTCCCTCCCTCCCTCCCTCTCCTTCCTACCCTCGTTCCTTCCTTCCTTTGTTCCTTTGTTCCTTTCCTTTGTATTTTAATATAATTTCAGACTTACAGAAAAATTTCAAGAGTAATATAAGGAACTCCTGTGTATCTTTATCAAGATTCATAAATTTTTACATTTTGCCCCATGTGCTTTACCATCAATTCTCTCTCTGTTTTGCTCTCTCTCTCTCTGAACATTTTGAGAGTTAGGTGGAAACAACATGCCCCTTTACTTCTAAGTGCGTCATTAAGTATTTCGCAAGTAAAATTATATTTTCTTTGACAAACTATCAAAGCCAGGAAATTTAACATTTATGCAAAATGTTTTTCTAATCCACAGCTCACACTGAAATTTTGTCAAATGTCCCAATAAAATACTTCATAGTTATTATTTTCTTAGTCTGGGATCAGGCATTGCAATTAGTTGTCATGTGTTTTAGTCTCCTTTAATTGGAAGGAGTTTCTCAGCTTTTCTTTGTTTTTCTTGACCTTGACATTATTGAAGAGTGCAGGCCAACTATTTTGCAGAGGATCCTCCAGTTTGGGATATTCTGGTGTTTCCTTATCATCAGCTTCAGATTATGTATTTTTGGCAAAAACACTGTGATATTCTTCGCTCTTAGTGCGTCCTATTAGAAGGCACGCAGTGCTTTTCCAATGTTGGCAATGTCAACGTTATCGCTTTGTTATTGTGGTATCCACCAGGTTTCTTCACTCAGGAGTTACTGTTTTCCATTTGTAATTAATAAACAATTTGTGGGGAGGTAACAAGGCTATACGAATACTCTGTACCTCATAAAACTTTAATCCACCAATTTTTGTATTCACTGATGATTTTCTAACTCCATCTTTCTTTCTGTATTTATTGGCTAGCACCCCACTATAAGGAAGAGTGCTCCCTTCTGTATTCATTTATACATTTATGTCTGTAGAAGCCCATGGATTTTTATTTTAGTCAGTGTGCTATAAATCATTACTGTCTTTTTTTTGGATACTCGGATTCCTCCAGATTTGACTACTTTGACCACTTGAACCCCCTTCAAGACGATTCCTGCTTCCTTTAGACAAGACTCCATCCTTGTTGGAACACTTTCTCACTTTCTGGCATTCCCAGATATTCCAGGTTCTTCTTGTACAGTCTCTGTCTCAGCCCTGGATCAGCCTTCCTCCTAAGGAGCCATGGCTCATTTTAGTGGATAACGGTATTTAGAAACCAAGATTTGTGGGCTATAATTTTGTTCATCACCACCTGCAGTTAATTGATTGTAGACCCTCTCGATCAGCAGAGCTAGAATATATGTATGTGTATATACATATACATACCGCTATCTAAAGTATTTTCAGATCTGCCTGTCTATAAATATATATTAAAAATCTTGTATTTGTCCAACCACCCACAGCACATTCTACTCTTTTGAAAGTCGCTCAGCTATCAAGTGAAAGAGTTTGAACTTGACCCCAGGTTTCTCTGACTCTAAAAATCCACTTTCAAAACCACTGAGACTGAACTTATCGTCCAAGCCTCATCCACACTAGAGGTACAGCCTCCACTCACCTCTCCAATCAATGATGTTACTTGAATGCCCTCATCACTATTCACTCTCTCTTCAGGTAAAGAGATGATTGAGACAAAGGTTACTTTATGTGCTCACATTTGACAAAGGATTGCAGTTCATGTTATCTTCTAGGTCTAAAAGAGTGGCTCGTTGGGGCTGGCCCCATGGCCTCATGGTTAAGTTGGGCACTCTCTAATTGACAGCCTGGGTTTGGCTCCTGGGCATGGACCTACACCACTTATCAGCAGCCATGCTGTGGGAGTGCCCCACATACAAGGTAGAGGAAGACTGGCACAGATGTGAGCTCAAGGCAAATCTTCCTCAGCCAAAAAAAAAATGGCTTGCAACGTATTTTTTTTATTCATTTCTTGGCCCTGATGAAAGGCACAGTTCGTAGGTTTAGAGCTGAACTTGCTCTCTGGTCTACTTCTAGCAACTCTGAAGTGATATTACAAGGGCATCCTTTTCACCTATATTAATTTGATGACTTCCTCCACTTTCTATAGACCAGATATGTTCTCCTGTAAAATATGAGCTATATAGCCAGAATACATACACAGAACATTGTTTCTTCTGTTTTCATTTCATCTACAACATGCTAGAATTTGTTTTCACACCTGTTTCAAAAAACAGTCACTGGACTAATTGAATGGAGCAGTGTCTGTGGTTTTCTGTTTCTTTAAATACTGAAAAGACTGAAAATCAGGAGTGAGCAGGAAACATTCATCATAGCTTCTCTCCTAGGCGCGTGCATAATTTGCAGGACTTCCAGAGGTTCTCTAAGGTGCCTGGAATCCTGCTCTCCATGTTGCCCTCATCATGCAAATTATCAGCACACTTCAGGATTTATGTTCCTATTTCAGGAGCCTTCCATAGCTCTCAGCCTTACTTTCTTAGGAGCCTGATACAAGAGTGTATTTGAGTCCAACACTGGCAAAGACTTCTAGGAAAACTCTGGGGAGATAAAGACCACAGTATGGAAAATCCAAGTAGAAATTGATTAAAGAATGTTGTTAAAGGAAGAAGTTGGCAGTTTTGTTCTCCTCCAGTCCCAAAGCTAGAGCTTTCGTGTATAAACCCTTCCCACCACCACAGTGGGCACCAGAGAAAAGTTGTTCTGACATCCGTGACACAAGATGTCAAAAGTATGGATACTCCTTATTTTTAGCAAAGTCCATAGGATTGAACTATCAATAGCTCTTATTGTTAACATTAATTATAATACTATATAATATTGACAGTGTGAAAATATATGCTAAAATAGTTTCTGTTTTACAAGTTTTTGTTCCTGTAATTAAAAGTCTACAAAATACGTGACCCCCCTTTTTAAATACTAATTTGTTTCCCTTTTTTCCCCCTCTGATTGATAGTTTAAAATTATTTTTAAGGAATTTAATTTAAAAATAAGAACAATTCTTGGGACTGGCCTGGTGGTGTAGTGGTTAAGTTCACATGTTCCGCCTTGGTGGCCTTGGGTTTGCAGGTTCAGATCCTGGGCACAGACCTATGCACCACTCATCAAGCCATGCTGTGGAGGTGTCCCACATACAAAGTAGATGAATTGGCACAGATGTTAGCTCAGGGACAATCTTTCTCAAGAAAAAATAAATAAATAAGAACAGTTCCTGACTGAGGGTGAGAGTGATCACTTTAGTCTTTTTCCTTAATTAGATGTTAGAAATATTCTGCTCCTTTATAGGATATATTAGTTATTTTTCCTTAAAAAGAAATATTTTTGCCACAGGCAAATGAACGATCAGAGTAGATAGAGCCTTGAAAATAATTTCATTAACCGTGGAATGAACAGTAGCGTTCAATTTATAAATGTGCTTCACACAAGTGGTCTCGAAATGCTTAAACTGCAAAACTCCAGAAGGAAACAATGGGGCAAGAACATCTGATTGTGAGCAGGAGATGTACCAGACTATGACTTCTGCATGGAGAAGAATTTTAGTTGACAGATAGCATAGGCATTGTTCTCCTCCAATCCTGAAGCTACAGCCTTTGTATACCAACCATTCCCACCACCACAGTGAGCAACAGAGAAAAAACTGTTCTGATGTCTGACTTGCTGCAGACATCTGCTGAGGTTGTGAATCTGTATCTCAAGCATTCCATGAATGGTAGCATATAAAATAGGAGAAGGATTAGCTATAAACATACAGGCTATATAGGAGGAAACTGTTAACATTTGCAAAAAAAAAAAAAGAGAAAAAGGGAGAGAGAGAGATCTTAGAAATTCCAAGATGAGGAAAAGATGATTTGGTTACATCCATCAGGACTACAGAAAGAACCAAAAAATGGATCAGTGGACAATGTCGAAACATAATAATGAAAATGTAAGGGAATCTAGGTAGGACTGCAACAGACCAGTCCTTTAGTCATAGCCAGTCTGGGCAATAGGGTCACTGCTCTAGGCCCCAGCATTCTGAGGAACTCTAGCTGTACTCCTCTTCACAAGGTATGGAGTCCACAGGACTGACAGATGTGCCCATCTGGAGGTGACAGGCCACATGCTCTTGGACCTGGGGCCCTGGAATTCTCTGCCTAAATAACCCTGAACCTGCTTCCAGAGCTCGTGAGGGTCTATTTTTTGAGAGAAGACCATGTCCTCAGGGTATGTAAGGAGTGCCCATCAGCTGGTAGGCTCATGTAAGGAGCTTGGGAGTGTGGCCCCTCGAGATGCAGCATCGAGCTGGGGGTGGAGAGAGAAATGGGGCAGTCTTGGGCCTGCATTCATGTCCTGGGTCTCCTCCTGCTACTGAAATCTGGGGCAGAAGTCTGAGAATTCTAAATTGAGACTTAACTTCCAAGTTGTCGTGAAGGTGTATTTATGTAGGTAGAAGGAAGAATGCATTTTATCTTGGCTTAGTTTGTAACGTTTAGTAGTTAGATATTTGGTACATAGGCCTCCTTTTGTGTTTTTGGCTCAGAACCCATAAACGTTGGGTTTGGGGTGTGACTAGCAAAATCTGACTTTGAATTTCACCAGTTCGCTAAAGAGAAGAGATGTTTTAGTCTATACAAGGACAAACTAAAAATCATTTATAATCTGATATATATGTATATGTTTTGGTTTTAGTTTTGAGGTATGATTGATTTGTGTATTTGAATAGTTGCTTAAGTTAACTTTTCGTTAAAACTACATGGTTTTGCAGAAAGGGTTTTGTTCCCTCTCGACTAATTATTTTGCTGTTATTATAAAGTCCTTTACATGTTGCTAAATATGTGTAGGAGAGGAAGACATTTCCTCTAGTCACTCTGGGTTCTTCTGGCTGGAGAATGAATTAATTCACATGAGACAGAATAACAGGAGAAAATTAAACAAAGCTTTATAACAAGCTGAGCAACTCTCCAAAATGGCTGAAGCCGCCACCTTAAATATCATCTTCAGCTAAAGACAAAGGAGGACGTTGAGGGTAGGGGGAATCAGTTATGGGAGGTTATCAGACAAGTACAGTAAACAAGAGTAAGATTATTATGCAGATTTAAGTCCTTGCCTTCCGCATTGATAAGAGTTTCTAGAGATAAGGTCATCCCCCCTTCTTCCTGATACAGAGAGGGAGACACCTTTACAGATGGAGAGTTCCCTTACAACGTAAATATCTCTTAACAAAGGGTTTAATTCTGCTTTTCAGAGTTTCTTTCCTGTCTGCAGTTTTTGAACAGTAACCATCCCCAAATAATCCTCATGCCAAAGAGATATATCTTGGGGTGGCCAATTCCAGTCCCCCACAAAGCGATACTAGAAACAAAGAATTTAAATGTCAAATGTCATCAAGATAGTGGACCAGATGGCCAGTCCACTCTTACAAAGTGGAAATGAATGAGACCTAGTCCTGCATGACCCTGTCCCTTATGAGCCGTGAAGAAGGAATTTGCCTCTCATGATCTTGAAGTTTTGGAGCCGGAGGTTGATGAGGATGAGGACTGCCCTAGGGAGAGAAGCCCAAGGCATCCTGGCCTACAGACTGATCTGTATCATCCTCTAGGAAGCATAGGATGTCCTGACCTGATCCGATCTGATTCTTACCTAAAGTTATAAGACCACCCAATAACCAGACCCCACCTGCACTGATACCATTTTAACTATTTTTTTCATGATCTTTCCTTTGTCTTGTAAAGAAATAACTCACATACCTATGCCTTATAAATTTAGCTCTAAGCCTCAACACATGGCAGCTCTTATTGCCCATGGGTCCTGTCCCCATGCCCCCATGCTACTCCACGCTATTCTCTGAATAAAGGAGCACTACTGCCAGACCTTGAGAGTCCAAGAAATCCTTCTTTCAACTCCTTGACTCACCTAGCCCGCATCAGAGGTGACTTTGAACAATTGAGTTCATCCGTTTAATTTTACAGGTTAAGGGACTGAGGCCCAGAAAGACATCATTTTACACTAAGTGATAATGTCTGCTACACCAAAACAAAAGTAATTTACTTGCACTGAGAGACAGAGAGCTGCCAGTAAGTGCTAGAGTTTTTAAGAAGTGACTTTTAAAAATTTTTTACTCCATAAATGTGTTCCGGTTTTGAGGTTGAATTCGTATCGATTTTCAAGGTTTCCATCAAAATGCAGATACCGCTAGGAGAAGGGAAGCTTACTCGTTGTAAGACAAAGTTGGTAGCCGAGATCTTGGAGACTGAACTGAACTGAGAACCCGACAGTCTGACAGGCAGGAAGGGGGGCAGGCTGAGGAGGTGTGCTGGTGAGCGGGCGGCGGCAGCCAGAAAGCTGTGCCCACGGGATGATTCTGCCGAAGGCCAGTCCTAGACGCAGGGGGATGCTACTGGAGAAAAAGTGCCCGGTTGTTGGAACTGCAGCACTGAACATGCTTTGTGGCAAACAGGAAGTAGCAAAAATAACTACCTCTCCAACGCAAGCAGCAGATTTAAATAGTGCACAATGAATTTTTCATCTGTCAATTAGATTGCAAACTAGAAAGTCATGGATAACAAGGAGGCCTCCGTATATCACTTCAGGGGACTGTTTAAAGATAGCAGACTGCCGGAAAACAGGAGCAACACAATCAATACTGTGATTAATGGTAGTAATTTCACACAAACATCTGGGCAATTAAATATGTTCTTTAGGAGGTGTTTCTTCTCGTGACTAGTGAAGGAATGAATGAGTTTCAAATCAAACACCAGTGTCAGTATATTGAATCACTCACAGCCACAAACAAATTCGAATCGGAACATTTCCAGCTGTCAAATCTATAAAAAGTCTTCTTTTATTTAGAAGAAAATATACTCTGGGTCACCTCTTCATTCTGCAATCCTTGCTCATTAAATTAAAAGCACACTGACAAATATATACACGCCATTCACTGTCTACTGCATACCCAAACTTTGCCTGGGCGTTATGGGAAAAGATAGGGCTTTGTTACCTGGCTCCTGCTCCCAGGAGAGTTAAGATTTTTGTTGGGTAAGCAAAGAACATTCTCAGGAAAGAATTAGTAAGCAGTGGCAAATGGCCATGCTTCCAAACCTTGGTCAAACATCAAAAATATATGATGTATTTGTTAAATTTAATTCTGCAAGTCTAAGGTGGAACTCAGGAATCTATCTGGCCACTCAGTGCCTTAAATGTTCATGATAATTAGCTGTCTTTGAGAAAATTTGCAATACAATATTTAAGGAAGTATGATATAAAGTCAATATCTAAAATACATGCTCCAAGAGATGAAACTATTTTACTCCAAGATAGCCCAAATATGAACACCTTATCCATGTTATCACGCAAATAGTCGTTTTTTTATGAAACCTCATCACCTTGCTAATCCTCTCATTTTATTCATCTGTAGAATCCTGGAACAGAAAAGAACTAGTAAAACAATCATTTTTATAGATGGAGAACAAAAGAGTGAGGGAGAGGCTGCCTGGTTCCCCAGATTTAGGGGTTTGCTGGACTCCTACCCAGCTTTACTCCCCACATCACACTACTTCTCTCAGTAACATGGTGCTGTTGATAAAATATTTTAGTAGCTTTGCTACTAGCCTAAATACTTCGATATCTAATAACAAGCCAGCTGACAATGTCACATCTCATATCTTTCAGAAAAAGCTTGTTCTTCCACCTAAAACATCATAATATTTTATAACCAGAAAATTCAAAGCATGGGCAATGCCATCAGTTAAGTAGATATCGATATTAGTTATGAGAAAGCATTGTTGTGAAAAGTGACTACTCTGTTTCTAAAAACTGAGACAATGAAGAATTTCCACCGGGAAATCGGTTACTGTGACTCCAGTCTCGTTCCGTTCAACCCCCAGACCATCCAGCGAAACTGTTAGCCACCATCTCTGCATTAGTGCAGACTCTTACTTCAGACCGTCTCTCCTTCCAGGCAAAGTGAAGGTTTATCTCTTGAAGAGTTTCTATTCCTTGCTCTCCTTCAGCGCACTCCGGAGTTGGGCAATTGCACTGCAATTGTCCTCTTCTATTGGTGCCAGCATTGCAAGTAGGGTTTAAAATCGCCTGGACACTTTTCCTCCTCAGGCTACTGCTGTGGCTTGAGGGAGGGGTGGCCTGGCAGCAGGCACAGGTAAACTGGGAATGTGCACTACTTTTTCACGCAATGTGTGCATTCAGGACCTGCTGAGACCTCATCCAGGACGTACCACTTCCACTTGATGATGGAGTCCAATTGGCATGCTTAATTTTTTTGGCATAGTAGATCAGACATGCAGTTCATAGAAAGTGCCAGCGTCTTGTGGTTGGTGGTTCAATATCTAATAGGGAACAGTAGCAAGTCAAGCATTATTTTTCAGAATGAGAAGAGTTACTTGAGGAAACCGGCATGATTCTTGTTCTAGAGCTCCGAAGATTTCTCAGATCACAGATTGCTGTGTGTTGAATCTGCCAAAGACGGTTTTAACATAAGTAGATACCTTGGGCAACGACAGCCAGATAGCAAATTGTTTGCACTGTGGACATATACCAATTTCTCCAAGCCCCACTCAAATCTAGCATTCTTAGATTATTGAGTAAATGAGTCGAAGCACCATATCTAAAAGAAGTACATATGCGTCTTTCTTAATGGTGGTGTCTGCAAGGTACAGCAACTTATTAATAATTATTATTGTTAATTTATAGAGAATATTGTGACATTCCCTAAATAATTAGACACGTAGAAATTTCTGTGGATAGGGCAGACCTCCTTGTGACATTCATTTCCTATCTGTCGGCACGCATCAGCATCTCCTAGCTCCTCCTATCCAGGTTCTATCAGGATGCTGTCGCCAGTGTAGCTGGCAAGCAAAGAGTCTATGTAAGGGTAAGATTGATTAATTTCCCCTCAAGCTAAATTATAACACAGATTTGACATAAAATGATGGCAATGTGGTAAAGGTATACTGCTATCCTTGCCAAGTGAGACAACTGAATCTGATATTCTGTAGTAATTGGAACAAATTTTAAAAAATCATCTGTTAGATCAGTAGCTGCAAGTCAAGTGACAGAGACTGTCCAATTTATTTCAATAAAGGGATCACATCAGGAATACCCATGACAATTTAAATCATCACCTGATTATCGTTATGATAATCCACCATCATTCTCCAAAACCCATTCATATTTTTCACTGGCTAAAGCGGAGAGTTAAGGGTTATGAATTTTTCAAATCTTTGACAATGGCCCTAATTTTTAGGCATCATTCCTGAGATGTAGTTTTGACTTTGGAGTGAAGCTCTGGGAGATTCCATTGGGTTCTATTTCTTATAATTACCCTTCACTTAGATGGATACCAAAGACTCTACCAGATGCTACACGTAATACTCCAAATTCATCAGGGAAATAACCATAGTATTTGCTGGAATCCTGTTGGGGCTACCTTGAGTCAAAACCTCTCTCCATAAGACAGCTGCCTGGAAGACCAGAGTTGCTGTTAGGTCCCTAGGCATTAGAGTTAGAGCAAAGCCAGTGTTAAAATATCCCTGAGAAGTCTGCATATTTACCTTGCTCTGGAACGTTATTGCCCTGAGAAGTGGCTACAGATCCTTTAGGAACGGTCAAGGGAAAGATTTCTGGCACAATTGTGATAATACTGAAAGGTTCTTCCTCAAGGGTAGCTCGATGCATCTTTTTTATTTCAATAGATGCCGAGTCTCCGATCTGATTCAGGTCTGAGAACTGATTCAGGTCAGCTGAGAAAGTGCCAGCTCTCTAAGGAGGAGCCTCGACTCAGACCTCTGTTTATCAGGCGCATTACTTTTATCAATTCTACAATTCAGGTAGGACTTTATGAGACGCTCTTGTATTTTGGTCTCAGGGACTTTAATGATTAAATAACTATCTCTAAAGATTTACTAATTGTGATGATAACCACATACCCCTTGCCTCTGATGGTCAATTATTGTTACTTGGGCTTTTCTGTTCTTGGACTCTATCACTGAAATAGCCGTAGAACCCTCATTGAATGGTGAGCGCTTTTCACCTGTAGTTTCTCTCACCAGCATGTCTGTGCAGCAGAGAACAACTTTAAAGGCTTCTTCCATGGTGGATGATGCTCTTCTTGCTCTCCTCATCACAGGGACGGTCTTCTGGGGCCTCATCTAGGAGTATGGTTGAGTGTAGTTGAGTAAGTTACATGTGATATATCCATCCCAACATTCTACCTCAATAAGTCTTTAAATTCTTCTTCTTTATTACACCAAAGAAGTTTGGGCATCTCGTCTTCAACTCTGTGAACCAATGTTGATTCCAGTTTTTCAATATTCTCTGATGCTTGACCTAGCTCATTTGTCACAGATTCTTTAGTAATTAAACCCATACTGGTAAATTAAGCCAATTAAAAAATACATCCTTCCCTTTTTGGTCTAGCCCCTTCAGAATCCATTCCCTTACATATTCCCCGGAACCTGAATGACATAAAGGAGCTATATTTTGTAATTTTTGGTATGTGAGCTGTTTCCTCCAATATTTGACATTATAATTAATTCTTCCCCTGGGTCCCTTGAATTATAACTCTAGCTTTTAGACTTGGAGACAATTAAATGTGTTAAGAATGAGGCAATAACTCTATTAACTTCTCTTTCAGGAGATAACACCACTGAAGAAGTTACCACAGGGTCTTAACAAGGCAGAAACGGCCTTGTCAGGCTGGAAGAGAAGAAATACTCAAGCTCATAGTGGTCTGGGAATCTGGGAGTACTGCGAATCCTACAGATGCCCTCATTTCAACCATTAGAGTTCCATTCCTTCCCAATCCAAAACCGATGCTTCATATAAGAGATCTAATGAGGCTGTGAATTAATGGACATTTAAATTTGGCAACATGAGGATGTGCAAATGCATCAAATGTGGGTTTTGTTTCTCACTTTCTCAGACTTGTGCCTGCAAAAGCTAAGAAATTCATAGAAAGTCCTTACTTTTCAGTAAACGCCTAAGCCAAGCAAACATGAATTTAACTTATAATTTCTCTCTTTAAGCTTTCATGAGTTCTTAGAAGTAATGTCATCAGCCCATGGTCTTTGATGTCCTCATGTCTGTCATTCAGCTCTGTAGGAACCGAATCCTCTAATGTCTTGCCTTCAATGGTACCTTATTCTTGGTAATGTAGGTGACAATGTAGTTGTCTGTTTTGCCCGCATGTGCTATGAACCATCAAATACACATCCCTTTAAAGTAACAAATTTTTACCATTCATAGTCCATCTAAGACAGATATATCATCCCTGGTCCTCCTATTCCTCTAAGCTTCTACTGCCAACAAGCCACTGCAGTCAGAAGTCTTAGTTTCACACCCAAGGAAACCACTCTGCCCAACTTCAGCCAAAAACAAATACATTAAAAGGATAGTTGGTAGCTCACAGAATCACAGGTGGGCTGGGAAAAAAAGATTTGGTGGTATCACATCCCTTCATGATCTAGCCCTTGTCTATATCTTTGACCTTTCCTTTCACAACTCCAGTTCATGTACTTTGGACTCTGGTTCTAGAACAACTCATTTTTCCAAATGTGCCATGTTCTCTCACACTTGTATGACTTTCTATAAGCTGTAGCTTTTGCCCAAAATGCTGTTTTCCTTATGTTTATCTGCTAACCTTCTGCCTTTTTCTTTTTTTTTCATGTTTTACCTTCTTTATAAAGTCTTTCCTGAAAATCCCAAGTAGAATTTCCATCTAGATTCTGTCATGATCTGGTTGCCCCTATAATATTATAATATTTGTCATATTATATATCATATTTTATGTTATGTTACACTGTGCTATGCTTCATGTGCTATATAATACAACATACTAATTATAATGAGGTTAATAATTTAAGCAAATTTGATTCCTCTACTTAATTTTACAGATCCTACCCTGTCATAGCTAATACTTGAAATGTAGCAAAGATTCAGTTAATATCAAATGAACAAATGAACCAGTGATCTTTTTTTTCAGAAAGAGTAATTTATAATTTCACTGCAACACCATTAAATTGTCATATAACATGTTAATGTTACAAGTTTTTCTTAAAAACAATTTCTCTACCAGATCTTAAATCTTACCTATTTCTTCAGGATTCTCACTTTCTGGTAGGGCCATTGACCTAGAGTTGGTTGACATCCTGTCCCAATTTAACTTTACTCACTATTACTTACCCCACTGAACCTTTCTTGGAAGAATATTTCTCACACTCAATAAAACTAAAAGACCTAGCTGCTTATGCTGTCATCATCCAAAAACATTTGACCAAATATCTTCCTAAGGCAAGGGTCAAATGTCCTTGAAAAGAAGTTGCCAAGATTTTCATGGCTCCCCTTTCTCTCTGCCAAGTGAGGGACCCCCAAAGGCTGTAAAAGAAAGGTGAAGAATGGAGCAGAGGAACCAAAGACAAAGGAGGAATATGTTGGGAAGTGAGTGAAGAGAAAAACTGATCAAATGGTGTGACTGATGTCCAGGGGCAGAGCAAAGCAGTCAAGTCACAGTCAGGCACCCCTGTGTCCATGAAAATTCTGGACATGTTGACTATAAATGGTTTCTGTGCTTGAATTTAAACTATTGTTGATGAATACAGTTAAATTATTTAAAACATCATATAATACTAAAATAATGCTGTAACAATCTATAAGCATTCTCCAGTCCTACCCCCATCCCCATAGTCCGCCTCCTCAAAACCTCTTTTGATATTTTTGGCTGCTACTTTCTTCCTGGAATTGAACATTTCAGTATTTCTAAGCAATATGCATACACTTTTATCTTTAAATCAATCCATTTTAGACATCATCTCTTAATTTCCAACTATGTTAGATGGAGGATTAAGCTGTGTTCCTGTGCCATCTCCTCTGCTTCCTCTCCTCCATCCTCTAAATATAGTTTATTATATTTTTTTTGTTAAAGAAAAATTCAATTTTTACATATCATGTCTATAACTACTCAGAACTGAGCACAGAATTGGACTTTTATTATAATAATTATTATTTTTTTTGGTGAGGAAGATGTGCCCTGAGCTGAAATCTGTGCCAGTCTTCCACTATTTTGTATGTGGGGTGCCACCACAGCATGGCTGATGAGCGGCATGTAGGTCTGCATCTGGGATCTGAACCCGTGAACCCTGGGCTGCTGAAGCGGAGTGTGCGAACTTAACCTCTACGCCATTCGGCCAGCCTGACTTTTATTATAAATTTTAAAAATTGTTTCTTCAATTGACAATTGCTTTGTTTTTACACTTTCTTCATTTTTATGTGTTGCTAATTCTCCCTACACCTTCCAAATGCCTCTAGGAACAATTTATCACGAGGTCAATCACATCAAGTCATCTACTGGTTTCATTTGTGTTTATGTAAGAATATATATATATATATATATATATATATATACACACACACACACATACGTATATTCCTAGTACTATGTATATACCACCTACTGTATATATAGAGTCATCCCTTCTCCTTCTATTTGGGCTAATTGGTCTCTAAGCTTGTTATCTGAGGATTTATTTTTACTGTTATTGTAGGAAATTTCTTTGAATTTCTCAAGAAATGGATTCTTTATTCCTTGGATCTTATGTGTTCATATTCTTCGTTTCTTCTGTTCTGATGAAGTGCATCCTGCAGGAGCTTCTCGGGTTGGAAAAGACAGCACGACGACAGCAGTCGTTCAGAGGAGAGTCCTTGGGGTGCTCATCTCTGGTGTTGGGGCTCCGGTCTGAACTGGCTGTCCTTCACGCTGGCGCACCACGCCAACCTTGCAAGTGCCCTTTACCACCCTTTGGATAATCCCCTTACTTCTTCCTTCCTTTGTTGGTACTCCTGTTTTTCTGAATTCAGGGTCTCTTTCTTGGCTTTCTCATCATTTACTGGAGCATATCCTCTAGCTGAGAAACGGAACATGGGAAGAAAACTTTTCTGAGACATTGCCTGTCTTTATCCTATCCCACTTTAATTGATATTGCTTGTTTATAGAAAGGTAGATTGAAAATTTTTATTCATAATTTTGAAGATATTACTCCTTGATCTTCAAGTTTCCTGTGTCACATTGGAAAGAGGCCACCCTAATTCTTCCTGCTTTATAAGTGAACTTTCCACTTCATCTCTGGAAGCTTGTAGTGTGTTTCCTTTTTCTCCCATGCCCTGAATTTTCACAGTGATATACCTTATTCTGTGTCTATTTTCACCCATTATACTGGACATCCCTGGGCCCTTTCAATCTAGAAACTCATGTCTCTAAATTCTGGGTAATTTTACCAAATTGTCTGATGATCATTTCTCTCCTTCATTTTCTCTGCTTCTTTTCTGGAACTCCAATTACATGAGAATTGCACTTCGTGGACTTGCGCCTCCATCCTCTAATTTTCTAATATTTTGTTCTGGTAACTTTTTCATATCTTTTTCTTTTTGTTGTATTCTCCAAGAGATTTAACTTTGTCCTCCAATCTACTGAGTTTTTAATTACTCCTATCAATTTTTAATTTCTAAGCAAAAGATTAAAAATAATTTTTTCCTCTAAGAGGTAGTCAAGATTGTTTTTCCTCCCTGCATAATGTTTCCTTCCTTCCTGTTGTTTTGTTTGTTTGTTTGTTTTGGTCACTGCCTTTCTGTTCGAGCCATTCTTTAGAAGCCTAGAAATCCTTGGTTGCCTGATCCTGTTTAAAGGGGGGAAACAAAAGACGGACTGGAAACACTGGCTGCATGGGGGGTGGGGACTAGTCAACATGAACTTTAATAAAGGGTATTCTTACTGCCTTTTTTGGGGAAACCCTGACTGGGTTGGTCAGATTCAACAAAGAAGAGTGTTCTATTTTCTTGCCTAAAGGAAATAGCAACAACAAATCTCCCTCCAAAACCAGGTGCTGATATTCTGGTGGTGAAGCAGATGAAGAAGTCTGGGACGGTCTCCACGTCAGCATTCAAAATGCAGAAGTTCACTTAATCCTCTGGTTTTGGTATAGAATGCTGGCATTCCCCAGTCCAGAGACTTCTTTGACCCTCTCCACAGAACAAACCTTGAGTTCGTCTAAAGACTAGGAGGTCTGGACAGGACCTAGGCATTTAGCTGTTTCTTATAAGCAGTTTTCAGTGCTTAATTTAGTCAACTCCATCCACCCCATTTTTACGGGGACTTGTGCCCCTCCCTGAGCCTTCCGCACACTTGGTGACGTATCTGGGGCTTGTTCTCTCATTGCTCCTGCCAGTTTATGATTTGGTTTCCTTGGGTCTGCTAAGCCAGAGACCAGATGTCCACTTGCTTCCAGCTTCCCAAATGTTGCTATTGTCTCCTCTCTTGTATTCCCTTTTCCTAAGTTTTCAGGAAAAAAAGAAAAGAAAATCCATTTTCTATAGTTTTAGTAGGGCTTTGGAGGAAGTGAAATTATATACCTGTGCCTGATCCATCATTTGACCTGAAAGTGCCCTGTGGCTTTTAGACAAACGTCACGTGCCAGGTAAACTCTATAAACAGTTCTCAGGTAAAAGCTATTGTACGTGTAAGGGCCCATTGTATGTGTAATAACTGTTCTAAGCAACAAACAATTTTTTATAAAGCACTTTCTTTCTCTGCCCTTGGACTGTTTATCTGTGTCCTCCCTTTTGGCCTTGACTTGGCTCTTTCCTTTTCGAACACCTGCCTTCAAACTCTTAGTTATCTCTCAGACTGAACACGGTGTTTGACATCCTGTCCTTAGACCCAACGCTAACTCTGCAAGGATCTGGACTGCGTTTCCCTCTGAACAGACAGAAGGACTCCTGTTTCAAAGTCTTCTCATAACGTCTCCTTTGTAAGGGAATCTGTCCTACCGCCTCATGGTATGAAAATGAATATTTCTTTCATATCTGTGCACACTTTTCAGAAAGAGGGATTTGATTTTTTGAATATTTTAAACCCTGATAACTGCTCTCTATTCACTGGTGCCTTCAAAACACAGGCCTTCCCGCTTAACTCAGCTACTATTGCTGAAGGATTTCCTCTGGTTTAAAAGCCAATTATTAGAAGTAAAAGATGAATATAAAAAAGATTAGACTAAACTCGAAGCTTTCTTTATGACTTAATGAGAAATATTTAAAGAGCTTTGAAAAAAAGATCTTGGAAAGAATCAAGGTCAAATGCTTAAAATATTTAATCTTGGAAACAAACGCTTTTAAATATCTTTATTCATAAGATGCCTAGAAAATGGATTACAGAATGTGTACAAAGAGAAATAAAATTTCTGCAATGCCAATTACAGTTAAAAAATGTAATTTAATTTAGTGCAATAAACATTTCTGGAGCTCCTCCATTCAAGGCATGGCATTAGATGCTGTGGGCGGAAAAAGAAAACAAGAAGGATACAGTCTTCAAGGAACTTAGACATTAACAGGAATAACAGAAACAAGTTCACATAAAATTACAGGCTTTGTCTAAAAAGTCGTATAAGAGGATGACCAGGTAACTTATTATTAAAACTGGGAGCCTTTTGAAGACAAGAGGGGAAGGGACAATATTAATAATTGTGCTGGCACCATCCTAAGCAAAACAAGAAGCACAGAGATAACAGGAAATTTCGAAGTTGGGGGAAGATGAGAGAAAGTCGAATTCAAAGTGGAGAGAACTCCATAAGCCAAACCATGGATAAGGGATGGCAAGTATTTGTATGGTTTCAGGTATAAAAATAATACTGGTGAAAAGACTTGAAGAGCAAGTTAAAAATAGATTTTGGAGAGTCTACTTATAATATCTTTGTTTTTTGTTTTGTTTTGTTTTGTTTTCAGGAAGATTAACCCTGAGCTAACATCTGCTGCCAATCCTCTTTTTTGCTGAGGAAGACTGGCCCTGAGCTAACATCTGTGCCCATCTTCCTCTACTTTATATGTGGAATGCCAGCCACAGCATGGCTTGAGGAGCGGTGCATTGGTCCACACCCAGGATCCAAGCCAGTGAACCCTGGGCTGTCAAAGTGGAGAGCGTGAACTTGACCGCTTCACCACTGGGCCAACCCCATAATATCTTTGTTTTTAATAGAGGAGTGATATGATTCAAACCCTAACTTGAGAAGATTATTCTGTCAAGATAGGCTGGAAAAGAGAGAGATTGAGTAAGGCAAGAAGATTGCGGAGGGAAGAAGTCATGAACCCTGAATAGAGCAAGAATGTCAAGGAGAAATCAAACACCAATACTACTGCAGGATCAGGACCGTAGACCTGGCGATTGTCGAAGGGTGAAATGTGAGGCAAAGGGAGGAAGAGAAGGCCAAGAATACTCAGCGTTTTCAAGGATAGGTAGCCAGGAGAATTTAGTGCCATTAATACATTAGATAGTTCAGGAGGAAGTGTGTTTATTTTGAGGGGAGAAAAAGGATGGTGATGAGTTTTATATTTAGTAGATCGAATCTGGGAGACTAAAGAAAAACCCAGATTAATTTCTCCAGCAAGCGGGTTGAAACTGTGAATTTGGATTTCAGAACACGTCACCTCCACAAAGCTGAAGCCACACTTGTGAACAAGGGTCCAGGAGAGAATGCAGGAGAAAGGACATTAAGAACATAGAGGGGAACTTATATAAATTCACAAGAATTAATCTAGAAAGCTAGGCAGGGGAAAAGATCTCTGAACTCTAATGTCTAGAAGCCAACGTTTTAGTGAGGGCTGCCTGGGAAGTAGGTGCTGCACCAGCTCTGAATGGAAGAGGAATGAGTGAGTAGGTCCTACCCTCAAGGCTGTCTAGAAGTAGTCTTAACGGCAGAGTAATTTTATCACCATTATCTACTGTTAAGAAGCCAAATAAGATAGGGAATTACAAAGACTAGATTTAGTAATGAATATATCACTCACATTGAAGAAAGAAGTCAAGTGGAGTGGTGAGGAGTTGAACGTAATTACAAGAAGTAAAGAATGAGTGAGTTAAGAAGATGAACAGAGTGAATTATAAATTTTTCTTTCAAGATATAGAGCAATTAACGGGGAGAGAGAGGAGAAGGAGGAGGAGAGAGTAGTGACACATGGGGGTGACTAATCTGAGTGGGTGGCAGAGTGCATCAAACTGGGTTAAAGCTCTGACCATTCAAATACCTTTTATAAAAGAGCTAAAATAGGCAAATATTATCATTCACCCTGATAAATGATATTTATGTTTCTAGAGTGTGCTAGGTGTGTTATTAGGTTCTCAAGCTCCCTCTCTGGATTTTTCTTTCTCTCCACAATATATCATTCTAATTTGGTCCTTGATTGTGGCAAAAATCATGTAAGATAGGTCATATAACAGTGTATTTTGACATTAGATAAGTAAAAAATTCAGGCATATAAGGAAAATACTCGACTGGGTTAGATTGATATGTCTAGCTTTTTTTTTTCTCTTTGATAATAAAAACAAGGGAGATTCATTCTTGGATTCAGCCTGATATTTACGGTGTTACGTTCTAAATAGCCTTATAAAAACAGAGGTTACCTTTTGTTTAAAAGTCTTCTACAAATAAAAGTAAACCATACAGTTAGTTGGCCAAACCTTATAGGCTTTTGAATGCTGACGTGTTCCAGACGTCCAACAAATCTTATCCCTGAGGCTTCCCTGAACTCTTCGAGATCGAGCTTCAAATTCCCAGAGATTCACTCTAGACGCAGAGTTCAAAGTCTTACCAAAAAAGACTTGTCTACTGTTGACCAGACTGTTACATCTGTGGGATTGTCTTGGTTACTCTGCTTCAGAGGCCCTCTCTGGTGTGTGGATTAAAATTCACAAGATTAATTCTTGGTGCACATGCACCCTGATTTCTGCAGGAGGGAGCACATTTTGCTTCATTCTCAATATGTGTTCCTAATTCTTCCTAAAATTCAGATGAACTTTTGGGACTACTGTTACATATTAGATTTGATTTTCAGGAAACTCTTGGTTCCGCATTTGATTACATGCAACTATCTGATATTTGAAGAAAGACAATTTACTAAAATGTTAAATATGAAAGTGTTTCTCTTTACTCTTGTTTTCTCTCTGTGAGTCAGTTCTGTATCCATGGCCACTCTTTGCCATAGTCCTATCATGAAAAGAAAAAGGCAGGGACAGAAAAATTCCTTAAATGGGATTCTGCTAAAGACTTTTGATATAAAAATGAACTCCTTTGATTAAATTTACCTGGACAGTCGTGATGTACTGACTTTAACAAGAAGTCAAGCTCGACTATCCCGAAAGAAATGTTTACTCTTGTCAAGTGGTGATGAAATTCTGACACATCCTTTGTTCACGGGGACTTGCCTGAACTACATGTGACACAGCAATGGCTCCCCTCGTTGGTCACAATCTCATGCATATAGTTAGTAGTTAAACAACTCTCCAGTTGATGTGGCCAGTTATATATACTTGCTATTTCAGGCAAACACACAGGAGATTTGGGCTGAAAGTACTTAAAAGTTTTCATTCTTCCATATCATATTGCTTAGGAAGACAGAGACAGTGAAGGCTACTGCTATAGATCACAGCCTAAATATACATCGTAAATGTCGGTATATCGTTCATTGAGTAAAACCACAATGTCTATGAACCATTTTTCTGTTCTCTCATTTATTGACAGTCTTTTTTTAATTACAACACAATGAATTGATGGTAAATACAGAAGATGCAATAGTATAAAAAGCCATTTAACCCTTCCCTAGGTTAAGACACTTACAGCAGACAAAAACTGCCCCACCAAAAATCCCCTCCTCGAATGGAAACAAAATAAATATAAATTAATAAATACAAAAGAAATCACTGCACAGCCCTTAACTCCTCGATCGCCACGGCCAGAGCCATGCTGGTGGTTCCAGCTTGTGACATCGGTGTGGTTAAGGTTGCCGCAGCAGTCAAAGGTTACAGCATGTAAACATAAGTACTTCGTGGAAAAGTTCAGTCGTGTTAATGGTCTACAGCGATGAGATTAATAGCATGACCCCTTGACCTTTAATGACGCAACATTATAAGGAGTTAAAGAGATAGTAGCTTGGTGAGCTGTTACATAGACTAGTCAACCGTTTTATTTAACAATGTGCTCATGAGGCCTTGATTTACTAATAAAAGACAACTTGTGAATAATAAACACTGTTCAATGCATTGATCAATAAAATCAATGAAAAAATTAATTTAAGCACCACAAAATTTTGCCTGATTTTATCTGACAGTCATAATACACTTTAGCACCATTTATTTAGCCTTATCTTTGCACACAAACAAGCTTTGTGTTTGTCAGTAGACGCTATCTGAAAAAATATATATATATGCCAGATTTAAGATGGTATAAATGTATTGAATCCTGTGTGGGCAGAAAACCACTAACAATGTGCAAACTTTAAAACCCATTCAGCAAATAACTGTGTTATTTCTTTCTTTGCTTGCACACAGAAGACGACATATTATCAAAAACTTAATGAAATAGTGTTGAGTATAATGTGAACAATCCAGACACTTAAGGTTAGACTTTAATACTCTCTCCATAAGTGAAAACATCATGGGGAATTAGCATAAAGGTAAAGTATTGTTAGACAACCAAAAGATAATGGCCTAAATATTTAATTTCTTAAGTGTTTCTCTCTGCTTCACAGTTTAATGCTATTTAAATAAAATCTGCATGAATTTTATGCATTAAATTCTTTTAATTTCCCATAACCACAATATAGAAGGAAAAAAGAAGCTATAAAATGTGTATTGTTTACCCAAGAGACAACTTTCCTTTGCAGTTGCTTGCATCTCATTCTGACTCTGAAAGATAAAAGTCTGTGCAATTTCTTTTAATATATATAGTATTTATTTGACAAACTAAATTTATGGGAGCTTTTCCCCTTTATCTAGTAAATATATATATCTATACACACACACACATATATGTGTGTGTATAGATACATATATTATATATACTATATATTTCCAATCTATATTACCAGATAGCTTGTATGGATGGCATAAATGGCATTCATTATCAGACTGATCCACCATTGGGATCAAGATAATGTTAATACAGGTATACAAGTTTTAAAACATCTTGAAGATAGGTTACTATACTGATGGAGCAGGCAATTTTCTCAATGTCAATAATTGTTTCTTTTAAAAAACCATCAATAGACTATGGACTAATTAGATTTTATGTTTTTGTTAAAAAATTAAGTTTATTAAAAGTTATATTAGAGTAAAATTGAACTAGTAAACTCCATTTATTTCCCTCCTATAATATAAAAACAAGATATATTTGTTTAAAATTATATACCTAAAAAAATCTTTTCAAGACTTTTAAGTCTGAAGCAAATTTTTATGGGCGAGTCTCTAAAACCCCTGAAAATAGAGGTCCACAATAGAAATGCTGATGCAGTTAGAACCAACGTAGCAAAGAGCCACCACTATAATACCCCTTATTCTTTTATTCTCTCTCTTTTTAATATATACGTAATTTACACATAAAGGGAAATAGACTAAGGAATCGAGGTTTTAGGCATTCATGTACTTATGACGTACGTTAAACAGAATACCATATTATGGTATTTACTTTCCTGTATAATCATTTAAGAAATACTCTTCAAAAGCAGACTTCCTGGATGGCTTATCCACAGACAACAGCGTTCCTCCTCGGCATTTCACTTTTCTCAGGGGAGTGGCTCTAAAAAGTTAGAACCCAATGCAAGAGATTGGGAGGTGTGCGAGATTTACTGAGTCTTAGATTTGCAGAAACTCGTGGAAGAAGACACTGAGAAACAAAGACACTTTTTCTGGGCACCACATCTGAGGTACAATGCTGCTCAATTTCGGTTTTCACAAAGGGAAGGGAAAATCAAATCTGTAAAAAAAAGGGACAAGGTGGAAATGGAAAGGAATGCAAATATAGGCACAGACTGCGTAACACAATTAGAAATAATATGTCCCTCCCTACCATCTGTATTTTTTGTAACAAACAGAAAGCAAACAAATAATTTCAGAATTGGAGGAGCAGAAAAACCAGGCATACAATCACCCTTGTTTGGAAATCATGTTTGTTTGGAAGTAACAAAGTAACTAAGATTGTGAAATTTTGTGTGTATGAACATAAACATGTCAGATACAAAAGAATGAGTGACAAAAAGAATGAAAAACCTAATTTTACCCAGGCAAGAGTACAAACTATAGAGCTGTGAGAAGACAGGCAATAATATGGCCTCTGTGATGATATTTCAGTGGTAGCAAAAACTATGACATTGATTTAAGGATTGAATCATTCATTCAAGAAAAGTATGTTTCACCTTCACAACTGGGTTGTCAACACATAGACAGGGAACAAGTTCAAACTAACCTTACATAAGAGCAAATGAAACATGCATTATAGTGACTTTTCAAACAGACAGCGCTCACACCAGGCTTTATTTGTCCATATCTCGGCAAGACAGGCCAACGCAGAAACATACAGTCTCATAAGGGGCGGCCAGTATGAGCAGCGCCACGTCCTATCCTGGAGAAGCATCCTGCCATGCCGTCAAGTCTCACCAAAGCCTCGTGGGACACGAGGCGTGCATGAAAAGGCTTGTGCCAGAAGTGTTACACCTGGGATCCAGTCTAGCTACAGACATGTCTCTATTTTGAGTGATGTTTTTTCATGAAGAAAAACAAGTGGATAAAATACTCAAGAAACAGCTTTGTGAGCCAAAAATTTAATCACTTTATTCATGTTCATCATTCTCTCCTTCTGGTTTTTCTATGTGCAATAAGGGTTAATGACATCTTGCTCTGAAGCTAAGTGACATGATACAATGACCATATCTTCATATTTATTTCAATTGATTTTCTTCTCCCTTCTTAAGGGCATATAAATCCAGCTCTGCAGCAGAGCACATGGCAAAGTTATGGGAATTAGCACAACATCCTAGTTTATATGTATCTGCTCTACACTGTCCAGTGTGCCCTTGAATGTAAGGACACACTGAGTGCAAACGAGTATTAGTCCCCGTCCAATGTTAGTATGAGATAAATTCCAAGACACGTTGCTCTTTAAATTGAAAAGGCATAAAATCTTCATAAGTAAACATCTCTCACAGGTAACTTTTTATACTTATTATGCACTGACCATGAGTTACTGGTTATGCCCTCATTTTTCATAAAGAGCTTTAGTTGTGAGTACATGAAAAGTGCTGTGCTACAGCACTCATGATCATATATCCTTACTTAGTTTAAAGAATTACATTGTTCTAAAAAATGATGCAGCTCGTGTCCAGTTACAAGCTCACAATTGTGTTTAAAAATCAAAGGCTGCTACTTCAGTATTCTACCAGAAAACTGACAGAAATTTTACAGTATCACATGTTTTTCACTCAATTTCTGTAAATTTGTCAAATCAGCGTTTGTTTTTTGGCTTTATATACTATTGATTTAAATTTCAAAGTAGACCTATGTATAAAATATTGAAAGAGATATTTGCAATTGGATGTTATTGATCTGACTTGAAATATCTCAGAATCATTTCAAAATTACACCAATGGAAACAAAGGAAAAGTGATTTGAGTAGCATGTGAAAGACAAAGGTTACGATTAGGTGAGACTAGAACACGAAGGCAACTTTTTTGCAACGACGCCAAGTGTTCTGTGTTACACGATCATTGAGGTAAATGTCTATCCTAGGGAAATGGCTTTTCTCAGGAGATTCTAACAGATATTTCTTTCCAATTGAGGTTACTGAACACCTGACTTTGACATTTTTAGCCCAGAAGGCAATGCAGGAGTATCAGATGTGTTTATGCAGGGCAGCATCTAATGACCACTGGCTAATTATATGCATTGATATTTCACATACTCATCTCTAGTGTGAAGGGCTTGAAGCTGCATTTTTCTCTACTATTTTTATACTTGCTAAAGTAAAATTTCCAGTTGTATTAAGGAATGCTGTAGTATATATTTTTTACATTTTACAAAAGACTCATTTTTCCTCTCCCTCCGTTTCCATTATATTTAATAAATATAACATCTAGTTTTCATATTTATGGTGTGGTGCTATGCCTAGTTGCTGCTTTCTTTATTACATAAAGTTCTAATTTTTAAAACATAACTGATAAAACTTTTCTGGTGTAGCTACAGTTCCCTCCTCGGCCACGTGGAGCCTGTAATATAGATACAGATGCTCCGGCAGTTATAATCTGTGCTCACAATAAATCAGAATTATGAAGGTGCATGAGATGCAACGGAACGGTGAGACCCTCTACTATTGTCATGAAACCTTTTGTGATATCATATATTGGCTGAGATTGTACTTACAGCTATTTGTAACAACTCATCTGAATTTAGCATTTTGCTTTAGACAGCATGCTCCGTTGGACATCTGTGATATTTTGGATCGTGCTCTCGAGAGCATCAAAAATTAAACGAACTCTTTGCTATGTTTGCTGAAAAAGATTTCACCACCATCCATGAGGTTGTTTCAGTACATGTTACAATCTCACAGACTCAATACTATCAGAAATCACTACCTTTATTAGTTTCTGGAAGTAATTCCTAAACTCAAAAAAAAAAAGATTCTTCGCACGATTCTTGTGTTAACTCAGTCTGTTTGGTGATAACATCCATTCCCCTTCAGATAGCACAGCGAGTTCAGTCAACAGGGACACACTGGTTATTCTACTGTAAGATCCACAAAGTGGGGGTGTGTATTTGTACCATCCTAGCGATATGAGCACAATAAGTAGAACTTGAAAGTATTGTAATGCTAGCCCTACGATCCAGCATAGACACATCATCCGTGTATTGGAACTACCAGTGAAGTTGGGCAATGTTCTCGTGCACTACATTGCATTTTTTAATCACCCACAGAAAGGGAATAAAAATATGCATACAGTATATGAAACAAACTGTGTGTCAATAGAAAATGATTACAAGCAATTTGACTGGTAAAAGTAACATCTGCTTATTTTTGTAAATCAGTCTCTATCCTTTATTACTTAGTAATTATTTTCTGTAAATTATTACTTAGTAATTTATTACATCTGATTCAGAAAAGCTTTGCCCTCTGATTTACAACAGAAGTTGTCTTGGCTAGTATCATATAACGTTCTCTAATTTATCTACGTTACCTTTGCAATTGTAAAGCGCATCTGCAGTCACCGGTTCTGATTGCCATGTCAGCAGACACTTTGTTCCGAGATAAATCAATAGTTAAATTCACAACCTCCTTTGAGGTGGATTTACTGCTTTATAGAGAATACAGAACTGATTGGCTATTTCAATACTTCATTCTGTCCAGTTAATAATATATAGAATAACAATATTTGGCTAAAATTATAAACTATATAGTTAATTTATGTAAGGAACATTACTTTGTTTACATGATAGATTAAAGTAATGAGAAATAAGGAAATGAGAATTTTCTTTTGTGATCACGAATGTGTTTTCATTTGAATTTGGGAAACCCTACGTCTCAACTTTCCATGCTGTTAGCGATGGGATGATGAAAAATATTTGATAGATTGTATGTCTTTATTGATACTGAACTGGCACATTATGTTGTTGACCCCTGGAAATTTATTCCACATTGTTTTTGAGTCACTCTTCTTATGTATAGACCAATTAGTCACTCTCCCTTTCACTATTCCATTAGGATCACGATTTCTTTTCCAAACCCCAAGAGGAAGGGGAGTCGGTTAACCAATACTGGCAAAGTGCCCAGGGTACAATAAACAAACAGAATCCTGGTGTTTGTCATTGTGTTGTACTTAATATTTTCTTATCTCTTGCAGTCTCACAACCTGAAAATTTAAATGTCCTAGTAAAGAGAGAAGCCATATATGCCTTTTCCTATCACATAAATGTCATCTCATATTGAAGTAAATATGATCCAACACTTATTCATGACACTTCCAGAATTCAAGCATAAGGATAGCATTCTTCTCTTCTTAATGCTATGATTATTTTCCAGCCCTTATATACTTATAGTCTTATGATGAATCCAGACATTGTGACAAATGAGTAAAGAGGCAAAACATTGCTTCTTAAGTTTCTCTCTCACTTTAGAGAAAAAAAGAAAATCAATTTTCAATGCAGGTTGATGAAATTCCTCAATGATTTACACATGTCCCAAAATGACATATTTCCTCATTTCTATCTTTAGCAAAATATAATTTCCAGTCATTTTTTTGTCTTGACATCAAGGTCCTAAAAGGATCAAACTCGCCTACAAGCAAACACCGTATAAATGAGCTTACGTACATAGTCCTCCATGCTCAGTAGAAGTGACTAACTCTTTATAATATCAGCATCTTCTAGAATGGAAGCACTGAAGAAAAGCTGCTGGGCTAATTCTGTTCCCCTCCATTGCTTTCTTGGCCCTCACATACATAATCTCCCACATCTTGTCAAAATACAGTCTGCATTGCATAATGTTTTGCTGTGAAGCCATTCCTCTTTTTTTAACTGTTCTTTTTTCTTAGCCTTACATTATATACGTTCCGGTTGTAAGAAATAGCAGTCTGCAAGGCTGTGCGGCATGCCACCGATGATTACAAAATATTTTCCCCAACCAAATCATAAACATGTAGTTTAACCGAAAGGCATTCTAATTTCCATGCTATGTTGAGTATAAATATAAATTCAAGGCAGCCAAACTATCCATTTCCAAATAAGAATGTATACCTACACTCATTAAAAATCATCTGGAAACGTGTATTATTAGCAAATGAGTAAGAAATTTTCACTAGTATAAAATTCCTGCTTTATATAAAAGCCACACTGGCCATTCAAGTATTTTGAGGGTTTTTTTCCCCCCTATGGTTTTATATTTGTACTAAAATGATGAATTTAGACTTGAAATTATATTGAAGGAAAATTAAAAGTCACTTCTACGTATAGGGCATTTTTAGAGTGGGCATGTGAAGAGCAGTGTCCATCTGCGGATCCACCATCAACATTCTTTCTCTCTCCACTCTGAGGAAACAGCTCGTGCTTACTAGGTTTTTAGCGAACAATTAACACTCCAACGGAGAAGCAACACCAGACTCCTTCAGTTTGTGCCAGTTTGCAAGTTAAAGGTCAAAGGGCAACAGACGTAGAACGGGACCGTTCAAGGAAATTTTTCACAGAAGACAATGTTTAGGTTGTTAATGACAGTCAACAGATCAGTAATCAAGTTCAAGGCAAGCTGTTCATTGTTTCAAAAGCTAATCCCCTCAAAAGCTGGCTTTCACACAAAGCCAATGTCTGACTCATGGGGTGCATTCGTTCTGACCATCTCTAGTAAGTTCACAGCCCAGTGGCTGTAAAGCCTTTCACTGCAAGAAGCAGCTCCTAAAAATCAATAGAGGTCTGTCAGTTGCTGACTTTTCTCTAGGAAAAAATTATTGATACAAACCTGCTCTGCAGGTCACATGAAAATGACAACACTGCTTTAGGACAAATCACACGCAACAATGAAATGCTTTGGTGGTCTCTTGGCTCTGTCAGTGATCAATCAGATGGCTAAAGGCCAGAAGCCACAGGAACCCTTTGAGAACTATGATTGACATGCAACAGGTAATGCGCTGGAGGATATTCATGCAATCTCAGAGTCATCATTTTAATTCATTTTTTAAATGGCAATGCCAACTGCATGTACCAAGGCAAATGGAATTTTCATGCAACGGATTTTAAAACAGAAATTCAGTATGTCTAACAACAACAAAAAGAAGACTTTGGATACTGTCATCAGTCGTTCAAATAAAATCTCACTCTTACCAGATACTTAATAAAATATCTTTTTATTTGCCAGAGAACTTTTTGGCAAGTAACATCACTTCTGTTATAAATGCATTTCTGTAGTACCGTAAATTCTTTAAAAATTACATTGGGTTATAGGATATCTGTTTTAAAAACCTGAATTCTTGAGCCTGTGCCTGTTTTCACCATTGCCCAGTTCTGTAATTTACCAGAGAGCAAGACTGACCATCCTCAGACTCTGAAAGTTGATCTGATAGTTCTCAAAGGGTTACAGCAATGCATCACTAGTGTCACACACCCTTCAAAAACAACTGCCACTTTAGACGACTTCAGAGACACACTGCTTCTTACTCTTCTTATAGTGAATATTCCTGACAGACCCCTGGGAGGCCTGGGGCAACGGCCTAATACAACTTGGGGACATTATCACAGCGATGCAGGGGGAAGGTGGCAGAAGGGGTTTAGAAACACTCCCAAACAATGAAAAGGTCCTGTTTGAATATAGCTATGAATATAAATGTGATGCAACATTGAGGACATAGCTGAGAACAGCTGTATAAAACGAAAAATGGATGTATTTTTAAGGCTGTTACTATATTGCAGATATTTTGGCCCCTTGTTTGTTGGAAAATGGCTGTCCCGACAGTCTAACGTCCTGCGTGTGTGTTCCAATCTCCCACCTGACAAAAAAACGAAGCGTAGGAGAATATCCGTAGCAGTCAGAGAGCTATCTTCTTTGGAGACAAAGCTGTTTTGGGTCTTCACACTTTCCTGAAAGTTCAACTGTGGGGTTTTTTTTGTTTAACCTTTTTTTCTCTTTGCTCTAAAGCAAAAATTCATGGGTTTTCCGTTTTGCTTTTTTTTTTTTTTTTACCCCCCTCCCCGCCCCCAAGAAATGGGCTCAGACTTCAGAAGGAAAATAATATTAGAAACCTTTCAGAAGAATCTTTTCTTCTTTTCTCCTCTTCTTTAGTTAATGCTGAAAATTTACTGGGCATTGAGCGTGCAGAGGAAAGGCCTAGAACTGAATGACAAGGAGAGACAGACGACTGAAGAAGGGCAGATACTGTGCATCATGGAAGCGTCCCCACGAGTGTGTTTCCACTCCTGTGCAGGACCAGCAACCCTCTGGGTTTGAAAGGTCAGCCCTGATCCAGGCCGCCAAGCCTGCTCCTAGCTAGGAAACAGCATAACAGCTCTTGTCTTGAATCTCAAGTTACCACAAACTCCTGGAAAAGAAAGACAGGAAAAAGCCCTAGATCACACCCACTCTTGCATAGAGCGCTTACAGTACAGTATGTGGCGGGGTGTCCCTTTCCTCTTGAACTGGAACACAGTGTAAACCAGTACAAGGAGGCATAAGGCCAGGATGCAGGGGATGACAATGGCTATGGCTTTCACAGTGCTGGCTGTGTTGTCCAGTTTGATGACAATGTCTACATCGTCTGGCGGGCTGTGTCCTTCTTTGTCTCTGTCTGTTGGTCCATCACAGCCCATAAAATCCTTGAGGATGGATCTGGGATATCCAGGTTCTACCTTGAGTATCTGGTTGTTGAATTTCCAATACTCCTTTCCTTTGTAGAAATATGTAAAGCCTGCGGGGGGAACACACACAGGAACCACTTATTTGTGAAAGTGTCCATGTACAGAAATTTAATAAAACAGGCTACTCGAAAGATGTATTTTAAGGCCTCTCAATTTTCGTAGGAAGAAGACACCATTCTCAGCTCAGCTGTCTGTTGAGATGGATGTGGCTTCTGTGCTCAAGGAACCGTGCCCTGAGGCCCAAGGAAAGCTCAGCTAAGAAAGAAACGTCCTCTGCAGAGCAGTGTTGAAAGACCCCGCCGTACACACCTACTCCCGCTCTCCCTAAGAGAGAGAAGGTTTAGCTTCCTTAGAGGATCCCTGGCAGAGAATCACACATCAGTGTGATGATGTCAAACTACACTGGAAGATGCTGATACAGTGTTACCCACTGCTGCTGCGGGTGAGCACCTGGATGTAAGATACATTGTAGGGAGGCTCCTCTGAAACCCCTCCCCGGAAATTTCTACGCAACTTTGCATGGGAAATAGCTGTGCTCCTTCCAAACAATAGGTGTGCTTTGTCATTTGGACAAGACAGCTCAACAAATCATAAATCATGAAACGAGAGATGTTTTCCTTTGTCTGCTGAAGATTTTAATAAGAAAATAGGCACTTCTAGTATCTTGTGCGCTAACCTCATTTCTGACTCTAGGTCATGCCCATTTTGCCTCTTCTCCTTTTGTCCTTATCATTTAACTTCCTTATTTACTTAGTTTATGTTAAAATCATGTTAAATTTAACTAGCTGCATTTTATAGAATTTCTAAAGCCGTTGTTAATCCTTTTCTTTAATTCTTCCAACTAACATACATTTCCTGGGGGAGGAGGTGGTATGCGCCAGGCTCAAGTCACTAGCACTACACGTGATTTATGGTCCATTATGTTGCGGACACAGATAACAGACTTTGCAAGCTTGTAACAATTAAACTACAAATACGTGTATTTTTCTTAGGACTGTTCTCTATAATTTTTTGCTGTTTTTGTTGGGCACAGATTTTTCTTTCTGTCCATCGCTCTTTCATGTCAAGTTTCTTTGTGACTACCTTCCTTGGACTTAATTTTTGCTTTGAGATAAAATTCATGAAACCAAGAAGAAATGTTTTAATGTTAAAATTATGTAAAAACTATATTTTGGAGCTATTTATTTTGAAAAATATACTTACTTTAGAGTTAATAAGCATTAACGAGGGCTTTCTTTTTCCTATATTGTTGAGTACTTATTAGAAAAGAAGCACTGTGTTAAAAACTCAGCAAATGACATCTTTTAATCTTCATAACCACTCTGTCAGGTGGTTTAATTACCTATACGTTTCAGGCAAAGATGCGAGGCTCAGAAATAAAATACTATGCCCAAGACCTGGGGAAAGCAGGATTTAAATCTTGGTCTATTTCTAGAGCCCGAACACTGAATGATTTTTCTAAGACTGGGTCCTTTAGTGATCTCTTGTCTTTTAACAATCACTCCTTGGCTAAACATCACAGGTTGTGACAGTTGCCACTCCTGAAACAAAACAACCTCTGACACGTCTCCAAAAATTTCAGCTCGGATAGATCATCACTTCAGGTCACTGCATTTTGGAAATCATTCTGTTCAATGCCATAAAAATCTGCTGTTGCTTTTAGTTTCGAAGGGCAGTTTTGCAATCAGAGCATCTTGCCAAGTGAAAACAGGTGTATGTAGATTCAGATTTTTCTGCAGGGAGCTGGTATTTGGTCACGCTAATGAAACCCAATGTAATTACTCAACAAGCTTGGATGAAGAAACGTTCAGGGCCTGCCAAGTGGCAGAACATTATATGATCATAGTTGAATAACAGCACTGATCTAGAATTAAAGAGACCTTCAAAACACGTGAAAAGACTTCTTACTTATATTTATAACCTGGAAACCAACAGCTGGAAGTGTCCTCATCCTTAATTTTTCATCAAAGCTAATTACTATGGAGCTGCTGGGTATCTCACAAAAGTTCAGAAGTTTCCATTTTCATGTTTATCAGGTGTGTAGGCCAAATTTTATGTAGCACACTCCATGCACAGGAGTAGAATTGTAGTTTACTGAATAAACTTGTTAGAGATAAGAACTCTAATAAGTAGGAATTAAAGAACAAAAGCATTGGAAAAAAAGTAGCCTGAAATCTTGGTAATAGAAATCTGCCAAACTTTGATCCCGCAAAATTCATCTCATTCAATAATTTAGGTTTGCTGTTTTTTTCCGTATATGAAATGTCGGTTGAGGAAATGTTTATGAACTCCTATTTTTTTCCTTTTTACAAGTGCCTTTGATGTTATAATCTTGTAGATGCTGTGCTTGTTGAGTACTTCAAATGATTCTAACCTGAATTATTATTTTTTCAGAAATCCTGATAAAGAACTCAGTGAGGTTGTAACGTATTATTTGATGACCTTTTTTCTCTTGTATTTGACTAGGTTATACTGGTGACATCCCTATTGCTTAGTCCAAACTGTAATGAGACACTGTCCACAATAGCTTTCTGGTTATAACTTAGTGGATGTTCTGGATGGCAGTGCGTATGTGTTCTTTCTATTCTCCACTCTTATATGTTTATTAAGAAGGTAATTAATGTTTAATAAATGTGAATGAATAAACTGAATCTTGTGGAAATATTTGTTTGAATCACACTTGTGGATTTTCACAGAGTAAGAGAAGGGGGGAGAATTAATACACCAAATCAAGAGATTTAAGGGTCAAAACTATTTTAACAGGCTAAAAGTGGGGCTGTAATAAAATGCAACAATGTTAAAAGCAGAATCTTGCATTAACTCTAAAATTGCATTTTCTAAGGAGAGAATATAGAATACCTAGGAGGTGGAGTTTGACAGCAATTAACGTGGAAACAATCTGAAGGAGGGCAGATGCAATGATGCTTTACTACAATTTTAGTGTATGTTAAACTCTCATGTCGTTGCTTAAAACACTGTCAAACAGCGAGTGTTAAGAAGAAATCATTCAACTATATACTGCATGAGTCAGAGATCACCTGGATTATTGTGGTTATTTTCGGGGGCTAAAAGTAAAGAGGAAAATAAGAAAATTGTTAGATTAAGATGGTTACAGGGGAAAACCAAGAGGATGATGGCTCCAGAAGCTGCTCTCTGAGAAAGGCTGGGTCTGTCTAGTATGAGAAAATGAACAATTCAGCCTGACACGGCAGATCACCAATTACTTTAATAATACAATATAGAAAAAGACTTTTTAACTTTTCCTCTTTGGAGACAGTGTGCTAGAACACATTCACTGAGACTAGAACGTTCTAGCTCCAAGCCTTAGATATAGAATCCTACCACTTTTATGATCGTAGGTTCCTTAAACTAGCCGATGTTGGTTTCCTCATTTATAAAAAATAATAAATGAGGTAAAGAGGTAATTGTGTTGCACAATTAAATTAGATGAGAAGTTTAAGTAGCACAACTTATTCATGGTAGGCACTCAATAAATGGAACCAAGTATTCATATTTCATGGGCAAGGTAGCAGAATTAATACCAATAGGTATTACAGGAAGGCATATTCCACCTTGATGTGAAAAACATCCTTCAAAAATCTATAGCTGAATTTTAAGCTTGTGGACTTTTTTGGTTTTGACAATTACCATTAGGAGAGGATTCTGAGGAAGAAATTCCTACATTGGCGGAAGAGAGGATTGGAGAAAACATTCCAAGGCTCTATCATCTCTGACTTGTGACTATCAAATATCATATGCATGGATTTATCTTTACAGGGAATTACTTTGAGTCTAAATATAAATACAAATGTGTGTTTAATAATTTGAGCTTTCTCTCTTTCATAACAAATGTGAGGAAAGAAATTGTGCAAAATTAGAGTTTAAGGTAAGAAGCCACAAGCATGAGATCTGAGTAGAGAATAGAAAGTGGAGAACTCGCTGTTGGTAGACTATTTAGAACAATACCTTCCAGACTGGCTCATCTTGCTACTCTCCAGAACAAGGGTTCCATAAAAATAGATCTCCTCCACTTCAGGGAGTGAACTTTTGGAGAATGGAAGGAATAAAATTAAGCTTCAGCAACAATATTTATTGAATGGTCACTCTGTGACTGCCTGCAAAGAGTCTACACTGGAGAGGACAATGTGCATACAAGCTGATCGTTGTAATAGGAGATTTTGAGTGCAAGGGGTAGGGTACCAAAAAAGTATATTCAAGGAAGATTTCCTGAAAGATGAAAAGTGAGCTCAACATTGAAGGATATCAAAGATGGGGCTGGACCAGGTAAGGTCCAGAAGACACGGATTTTTTGAAATTTTATCTGTAGTATTTTGTCATTTGTAAGCACTGATTTTCCCAACATGCTTTGTTTCTCTGTCAGTATTTTACAAAGTTATTCTTTGCTATGTGAAAAGAAAACATTAAATTATGAATATAAGGAAACCATTTTTCTTCTTAGGAAATTTACCCTTGAGCTGAGAAGATGGTGGGAAAGTGCTCAGGGAAATATGCTCGGCATTCTCAGTTCTTTTTTGTACAACACACAAAAGTGAGTAAATGTGAACTTTCATAGAGGTGGAAATTGATAGCATTTTGTTAATTATGTTATTATAACAAAAATAATACAATATTTTAATTTAAAAAATTTTAATGTGTTGCTTCATAGTTGTTTAGAAGTAATTTATAAAAGTTACACAGTTCAGAATATACTCTTCAGCACAATTTCACTGATTTATATTGAATGAATATTATTAACTTTTCAGATGGACAAGGATATGAAAAATCATGGGGGCAAGGGGCAACAAGAAGATTTTTTCTGTCATTTTCACATAATTACGATTTATTTCCAGAGAAATGAAATAAAATCTCAGATATTAGCCTTGTGAAAAGAAACAGGGAAAATGGAAACAGTCCATATGCTAAGAAATTAAGATTATGTGTATTTTCTCAATCTTTTGAAACAATTATCACTTATTTGAAGTTATTTTTACTACAAAAGTTATGCTCATTTTAGAAAATTAATAAAGACAAGAAATGAAAATGTATTATGAAATTTGCTAGAGTTAATCACTAGTAAGACCTTAGCTTAATTTTCTTTGCATATATTTTTGTATCGTGTGGGATAACCTTTACTGGAGGCAGGTTTTAGCAGTGGTAAGACTTCACAAACCTTAGCTAGAGTTGATTTTATCTGGGTTGGAACACCCTTTAGTCTAAACTCAAGAAATTACCTTTCCCTAACCCCGAGCTTCTTCCTTGCTGACAGCTCTAATTCTTAGAGGAGAGCTCAGTTTTCTGCCTTCCATGTCATTATCTTTCACATTTTATTTTTTCATTTCTTTGTCCTTTTCATCTGCATCTTCATAGTTTCTCAAGTTTTTTGGCCACATTATTGATTTGATTTTACTGCCTTCATGTGACTGCATTCTGACTTCCTTCATTTTCTTATTGATTTCCTTTTTATCTCAGATGCTTAATCTCCATCTCCCCTCTCCCATGGATTTTTGCTTTTGTCACGTTCAGGCTATACCTTAACTCGGTCCTTTAATTCTCTGAACCAATAGAATATACAAATAACAATAATTCTCAGCCAGTGTTATGGCCAGGGCTTCAAGGGCGTGTTGGACTGAATCTGGGATAATGTGGGACATTATCACACAGAAGGTAGTCTATCATTACAGGTAACAATAGTCAAAGCACAGGTGTGTACTCTGACTTTTCTGACTGAAATTCATTCATCCCAGGTCACAGTTCCTCCAAGTTTATGCACAGCGTAAGGTTTTCTTAAACTCTGGCAATCTGCCGATGGTCCGTCATAGTTTTAATTTTCCCTGTTTCTTCATTAAACATTTTTGCTCTTTACCCTCCCTAGTTGCATTTAATTTTGTTCCTGCAAGTGATTGTTGCATATATATTATAGACTTTTCATGCTACTGCATACCCACATAATGTATTATTTTCTTCTGGTTCCTATTATAAATCATTTGATGGGGTATGTTTTTTCTCTGTATTTCGGAATGATGTCTCTTGCTTTTCCTCTGTTCTGGAATATGGTGTACACATTTTATTTTGAATTATTATTGTTTATACCTATTCCTATTCACTAATCCCTGAGTGAAGAGAGAAATGTTCAGACTTTACATATGCCAACAGAGAGGGGAGTATGGATTATCCATCTCTTGGCTAACTTTCCACTTAGCACCTGCTGAATCCCAAATCCTGGGATGGAGAACAAGGGATGTAGGCAGCTCTCTGATCTGTTTCTTGTCGTTAAGCAAGCGTATATACTCTCTAGCCTGACTGTATGGAGCTGGGATCCTCCTTGCTCCTTGACCCTGTAAGCCAAAGGCATAGAGGAAAAACTATCACCCTCAACATGCACATTTACCAGGTGTCTCTGTGCTCAGTCTACACTTACAGCATATCTTCTCTGTGATCGGCTTCTGTCCCATGTATGTTTTTTATTATTATCTTTGCAGGAATTTTAGTAGAAAAATAGGTGAGGTTACTTCAAAGGTATCCACACCCTCCATTTCAAAAAATTAACTTTATTTTTTTCCTATAAACTAAGCTGAGGTTAAGAACATCTGGAACACAATATTAAACATCAATCTAGGAAGGAACGTTTATATAAATATAATATGATATAGCCTTAGTATGGCACTCTGTAATGATTTACTGCACCAAAATAGTAGATTGCATTATTGAAATATTAATAAACTCATGAAATATAGAAGGCACATGTTGCATACCATTTTCTTTGTGCACAAAGGCTCCCTGAGGAGATTCAGGGATGCCCTTCCAGACTGTGATTGGTTTGGGATAGCCAGGATCCATGGTTTTCATTTCTTCACTATATCTCCAATACCTAAAAAGGGTAAAAAAACAAAACAAAACAACAAGACATGCATAGGTTGGGAATTATGTATACAAACAAGACTAGCTAACATTCATTAAGTCTTTGCTCTATGCTACGTGTGCACCTGTTCATGATTTACAAAACTGATTTAAATCACCGGAAAGACAATGGACACAAAGCATTTATTCTGTGTCCTTTCCTGTAAGTTAAAAATGGGTATGTTATTGTATATTTATTGTCTGTTAAAATTAATAAAAATGCTAGTTAAGTATATTATGCTGGGTAAGCATATTTACAATTCAAAACGGCATCACCCACCTATGTATAAATCAGAGGTTTTCATGATTCTTTTTAATCTGACTTAGGCAGCAGAACACTTTCTGTGAAACAGTCTTAAGCAGAGTCTTAATTCATTTATTCATTCAACAAATATTTACTGAGTACCTCCTATGTTCCTGCATTATCATAGATGCTAGAGAACAAGCCTGAACCAGACAAACGTATCACAGCTCTCATCAGTCTTACACTTTACAGATACGCAGGGGTTATAGGTAAAAAACCAATTTATCAATAAATACATACTATGACAGCAGGTGGTAAGATCTGTTAAGAAAACAAGGCAGACAAGGTTATCTAGGAATATGGGTCAGCCATTCTAAATTAGCTGGCAGAGAGGCCCTCTCTGATAAGCTGACACTTGAGCAGCGAGCAGAAAGAAGGGAGGAGCAACACACGTAGCTTTTTGGGGAAGAAAATTCCAGGTCGAGCAACCAGTTATTGAAAGTTCCTGTGAAGGAGCTTGGAGTGCGCCAGTGTCCACGGTGAGGACAGGGAGATGAGAACTGAGTCTGCAAGGGGACATGAGGTCAGAGTGGGGACGAGCATCTCAGACTAGATAGGCCCTTGGTTTTCCTCTAAGGGAGACGTGAGGCAAACGTCGATTTTGAGCAGAGGAGCTTCAACATATGGCTTAATTTTGAAAGGAACAGGCTGCTGCTGTGAGTTAAACAGACCAAAGGAGGTAAAGGAGAGGCAGGGCTACCAGTCAGGATGTGACTGCAATGATCCCTGGGCTAGAGCGTCAACTGCAGAGTTGATGATAGTTCAAGTGATTGGAATATTATTTTGAAGAAAAAGCCCAGAGGGCTTAGTAATGGATTGAATGCAGGATGTGAACATCAGGAATTTGGGTCCTGAACATGTGGGGAATAATGTCACCATTCAGTCAAATAAGGAAGCAGGGAAGGTAAGTTGGGGTGGTGTGAGCGTCTTGAGGTGGTTTTAGGTATGTTAAATTCAGGTGCCCGCTAGATATCAAAGTTGAGTTGTTGATGAGGCAATTGGGCATATGAGCGTAGACTTCAGGGCAAGTCTTGACTGGAGTCCTCAGTGTTCAGACAGAATGACAGATAAAAGCAAAGCTTGCTAAGAGTCAGAACTCTCAGACTCTCACCCCTTCACAGGGTGGCCCTTGGGCCACTTTCACAGAATCACCAGACGTCCATGGATGAATCAGTGACCATCTGTACTTTAGATCACTCATTACTGTCTATATGTTCTAAGAGTCAAACAAAATTATGTCTTGAATGTTCAAAAAGATAGAGAAAATTGGGGTGAAACCATTGGGAATTCACAGTGATATCACCTATTTTCGGTCAGGCATGATGCTTTATGCATTATCTTACTTTAATCACAAGAAACCTATGAGACAGTCATCATTGTCCTAATTTGACAGAAGAGAATTCTTGGAGGACAATGAATGACAGGTAAGTTTACACCCAGTTCTGTCTGATTTCAGAAGTCTCCACTCTTTATTCTGTGCACACCAATTATGTTTCCCAAATTTATTTGACAAACTTTTTTTTCACTAAAAACCTCTTACATCTGCTAAAGCTAGTGTTTCACCAACACATTTTGAGAAGTAATAAATACACTTAATGCATTACTTGGAATTAGGCATTTTAGCTCAAATCGGGAAAAAAAAAATTTTCCAGTATTTTCTGGATATTTTCCTGTTCCAGCTCTGCGGAGGATCCTTTATCTACAGAGCTGTGGGATCTTGTGAAAAAGGTTTTGCTATAGGTTCCTAGAAACCTCATGCAAGCAATGTCTGGAATATTAACACTCCCTCCATCTTCAGTGTTTACATGGAAAGCAGAAAGAGATTATTTCAGGAAGTATCCCAGTAAGTAAGCTATGAGGCAGATTTCATCCAGAAAGGGAAGTACACTGTTACAGGTATGTGTCAGATTCTTATCACATAAAAGATGAAAACAGATCTGATGGAGAGATCAGGAGCTTTGTGAGAGGCACCAAGCTGGAATAATGATGACTAGGCCTCTTTTTATGAGGAAGACAAGCAGGCCAACTAATGAGTGCATTGTTCTACCCATTCTGAAGTATATTTTCTTTCACACTTTGTTCATGGAAATATCTGCTTTTAAATTAGTTTCCAATACTGCTTTCTCACACAACACTCTATGATGAATATAGAATGGTTAATGGGGTCAAGATTGCATGCAAAATCTCAAGATTTCTTCTCTTGAGTAAATATTTCAGTGGGATTTACAGTAGTCCTATATGTCGACTTGTCACTGCATTTGACCATAAAGAAAACCTCTCATGGAGAAATTGTCAAATCCATTATTTCATGGATTCTAAGAAACACTTTTTTTTTTCACATTTTACATCTCTAAAAATTGAGATGCTCCTTACAATCAACACTGTGTCAAAGTTTACTGGAAAGGGTTTTTCCCTCAATGACAGATTAAATAATGATATATATTACAATAACTGGCATTTTTAGATGACATAAACCATAACTTAAAGTGAGTGCTTAGACTTTGTTAACCTAGAAGTTTGGAATAATTTAAAATCCTAGGGACCATGGGATCACACCCTCTAGGTGATTTAAGAAAGATTACTACGTACTTAGAAACCAGGTTTGTTCCCCAAGAAATAGTCATAGCGATGTTCATGTAAGAATACCTATACTTTATGTAGTGTTTTGTAGCCATAAAGTAAATTTATATCCATACATTATTTTACTTTATTTCGCTAAAATCCCTCAAAGATCTTTTCTATTGCGTATTATAAATGTACTCTATGCTGATGTCTTAATCATAGGTTTAGTATGAATGGTCAGTCAATTCAGTCAATGATGGAGAACTGGGCAGCATATTATTCAAAGATAATGACTAGTCACATTTGCACTTTTTGAATGTTGCAGAGTTGAAACTCAACCCAACGCTTCCTGATTCAGTTTAGTATGGCTTCCTCCATGTTACTGCTAGCAATCCCCCGACTCAGCATTCTTGTACTAATCCACCTGTCATTCCTACTGCTTTGGTGCTCTCACTCAAATTCTTAATGTTCATTGTGTGAGCATAATTTTCCTTCCTCCCTTTTTCTGTCCCCTCATAGATCCATTTACCCATCACTTTTCTGAGCATCTATATTATGTGTCAGGCACATAAGATTCATTGAGATCACATTTCAGGAAAATATTAATGGAATGCGAATTTTATTATATTCTCTTATAGGAACATAATTCTGCTATGAATTTGTCCCAATAAAAGCTCTTTTCCCTCTCTTTGCTAGCAGATAATGCAAAAGGAGAATTTGGAATCATTTCACAATCTTTAAGAAACTTAACATAGGCTTGGACCCTCGAGTTATCTGCTGTGTGTCAGCTCTGATGTATATCCAATAAACTTGAATGAGATGAGAATCATCTAACTACATTCAGAGCTGCTGAACAAAAGGGGCTGAAGCTAATTCATAAATACAGGTTTGCATTTTGATTTCCAACCTATCAGAACATATTTCAACGTGAACAAAAAAGCTCATCCCACTGATATTTTTTCTCCCTGGAAAATAAGCTTATGGGTCACAGAGAATTATATTAACATATTCAGATGGAACATTGTGTAAATAAACCATTTCAGGGGGGTTATATTTAGATATTATAATGAAAAAATTTTTGGAATTTTGGGCAGGAAGATCAGCAAATGATAAAGGCTATTATAAATGAATCTTACAGTTTTTCTTCTGATATATCAGTCATCTCTACTATAGAATTCTGACTTTAAATTGCTGATTCTTAGAAGCATTATGAACCAATACTTCAAAATAAATTATGATTAGAAATGAGATTTATTCATCACTTTTTAGACTGGATCATGAGTCACAACCACAAGAGACAAAAGTTGTCCATGTAATAGTACACAACGTCTTCTTAGATTCCTTCTATGCAAAGAAAAACATAGTATAGAAAATTCTGGAATGACATACTCTAATGGGATGTTGATAGATACTGAACTTAAACTGAACGAAAATTGGCTCCAAGGGTTATTTCACATGCCCCAGCCATTTCTTCATCCTACTTTGTCTCATTTCATGACTCCAGAGTGAAGACTACTTGCTTCTGGTAAATTACTGCAAAACACAGGGCCACTTTTTTTTTCCATACTCAAATAATCACACCAAATCCCCCTCTTCAGAAGCATTATTTAAAATGCAACAGAATTGACAATATCAATTTTATACTCTGTTGGATAATGTAAAAAATACATACCTTGAGCAATCACTCATAAACACACAACTTAAGATGGAGGAAATAAACGTAGTTTTCCGTTTGACTATTAGTGGTAATAATAATAAAACAAACCAAAGTGGATCTAAATTTTGTCTCTTTTCTTTGAAAGTATCTTAAAACCCTCAATGGTTAAGCTTGGAATGAAATATAGCAACAGAGTCTCGGATATATTTGTGAGAAGATGCTGAGAGGTGGTTTAGTAACACAGCATTTTAGAGCTAAATGCTATGAGGATCAGAATGTATCTAAGTATCAAATTATAGTGTATTAAGAAAAGGGCAAGTAGGAATCTGAGGGACTGAGTTCCATGCTGCATGTGAAATACTGAAACTGGAAACTTTAATCTGAATTTGCAAATCTGTTTAAAGAACTATCATTTCATCTGCTCTTCTTTAGCTATCTTTAAATTTAGAAGATTTCATGCAGGCCCCAGCTTTTAATATAATTTAATATATCAATTACTCTCAAATCTGTGCCTTCAACCCCCCTTTCCACTCAGACGAGAACTCAATGATCCCACTACCTACTTGACTTCTCCAACTGGTGCGTAAACAGGCATCTCAATCTGAATATGGACATTTCAATCTCCTAATCCCTTCCCCCAATAATCCTCCCCCATCTGCTTTGTCTCCAGAAATGGCACCATCTACTCAATTATTTAGGTGAAAAACCTAGAAGTTATCTTTGATTTGCTTTTTCTCACCCCTAAAACCCAAGCCATGAGAAAAACTTGTTATGATTACATTCAAAATGTATCTAGGACCCATCCCTTTGCTCCATCTCCGCGGCTCCCATGTGTCCTCCAGCACTACTCAAACCAATCTCCTTCTTCCACTCTTGAAGACCATTCTTGACACAGAAGCCATAATGAAGCTTATGGATACCCATCAGGGCATGTCACTTTCCTGTTGGAAAGCCTCCAATGCCTTTCCATCGTACTCAGAATAAAATCTAGTCTTTCTCATGGTCTACAGGGCCCCACATAAATTGGTCTCCACTTACTTGACTGACCTCCTCCCCGACTCACTTGCTATACTCTAGTCACACTGTTTTCTCCGATCTGAACCTTCCAACATCATTGCTCTTGCACTGGTATTTCATCCACCAACAACACATTGTTCCGAACAGTGTCATGTGGCTGAAACTTCTCCCCACTGGAGTCCCTGCATAAGTGTCCAGTCACAAGGGAGTGACTTCCTCACTAATCTCCCAGCCACTCCTCTGTCACATCATCACCTCGTTTTATCCCTTTGTAGCATTTCCCAGTGTTAAAGTATCAGGGCCATTTATTTGTTTACTATTGTCTCCTGTAGTAGAATCTAAGGGCCACGGGGGCAGTAACTTTGTGCTCTTCTCTACTACACCATGTTTATTACCTAGCACATGTCACATAGCATGTGCTCATTTATTCAAAAAATGAATGAGGACTATGCCATGACTGGTACAGAAATCTTCAGGAGCCAGGAGTGAGAGCTACTGAAAATTCATCAGCTGTCTCACGTTCATCCTGCCACCTTGGGCATTCGGGTAGAGAAGGATGAATCCCTGGGGCATGTCCTTGAGGGTGTCTAGACTCTGGCAGGACGTGAACAAGACATAGGGCTGACAGACGGCAGCACTTGGACCAAATCTAATTTAAAGCTGTGCTTGTTTGTCTAGCAAATTACATAAATGATTCTGATTCTGAAGGCTTCTCTAGGATACTGCACTTTCCAGCTCATCGCAATCCCCACCAGTCCCCGTTGCCTTTTGCATGACAGCTGTACCGGTACTACGTACAGTATTTGCCTGACTCCTTAAAGCAATCGAGGTTTTTACACCTGGACTAGATTCTCCATAAGATTCCTTTCTGATCTGAGCCTTAGAGAAGCAGAAATCTGTTAACACTTTTTTTTTTCTTAAGCAGAAAGATGGCAGAGGGATAAGAGGGAGAAATAAGGAAAGACAAAAAAATTTTCAATATGTTTTCTCTCAAAAATATACATGGAAAATATATACAATGTTAAAATCGGTAAGTATTGTAAATATACAATGCCTATAAGGAAGAAAGACTCACTAAATTCTTCTACAAAAGTGATACTGAAATTGTTGTTTATATGTTTGAGTTAGATAGTTTAATGTCTTTTCACCTACTTTTAATCTAGAATAAATGTATTGACAAATGTTGTGACTTTGGAATTATATAATTATACGAATATGAAGTAATCTGTTTATAAAACTTCTAAAACTCATGAAATCATATATAATATCGCACATGGAAATTAACTGGGATCCTGCTTTAAATATTTTAAAACCTATAAAACCAGTCATTGAAGCAGAACTTAAAATCAAAGTATTTCTATACATTTTGTATGCAGTTTCTCAAGGAAATAAATAAACTAAAACTCCTTTTCTCATTTACTAAAGCCTTTATTCTATTATAAATGTGGCATCTAACCTTCATTGATTTCACTGATTTAAGGTGGCCCACGTTTAATTTCTAAACTTTAATCTTTCAATATAGTGCTAAATTTTTAGAACGGAAACATTTTAAAAAGTAATATCTGCACGTGTGGGGAAAAAGGTCTATCTGATAATGAAACGGCAGTTTTTATTACCATCTATAAAACCCTCATTAAGACTGTCACATGAAAGCTAAGCTTTCACGTTCTGTGCTATAGAAGTCAACTGTTCCAGTGTCTTCTCAGCCTTTTGTTTCTACCCCTTTCTGCCAAAAAAAAGCCCATACAAAAAAACCCCACACAAGTCCGTATTAAACTTAGCTCTGAAAGAGTGCATTCAAGCAATTAAAACCAGCTGAGGAATTAAACCCGCACAACCTTGAGGGCTGTTATTTTAAAGAATATAAGTCTGCAGATTTATTTTCTTTAGTGGCCACCACGCTGTGACAACCAATTTCTTCATTTTACTTTCATTTTCTACCACACTTACATCTTGTTGAGAGCCATCAACTTTTTGTGGTGATAAATAGTATCTTCTACTTTAATAGAATTTTTGTTTGATGGATCTTTTTTGTTTTGTCATTTAGTAACAAACATTTAGCAAACCTTAGTTTCATCACAGTGAATTAAAATTTATGAACATTTTGCTATAGAAGTGCATACAAATCTAATGTACAGAAACTTAGTAACAGAATAAATTTAAAAGTATACATTCTTATCCATGGAGGCAAATTACAGGATCTTTGGGTTCCCAGATAAAGCTCAACATTTGAAATCATTTGCAACTAATTTTAAACTGCAAAATAAACAAGGTTTATATCCTTACTTACTTTTCTCTGAGAGTTGGAGACATTTTGTAGGGTTATGTTAAGCTAAGATTATAAGGCAAACTCAGTACTCACTTGTCGGACATTAATGCCTGTTGTTCACACGTGTGTGTTTGTGTGTGTGCACGCGCACTTTAAATTTACTTGTAAAATGGCATACTTAAGTCCTTTACATACCAGTGAAGGTCACTTATGAGCATCACATTTTGACCCAGGTAGTAATAGTGTAATGAAAATTTGATTTTTCATCTTTATTACTATTTTTACCTAATATTAATTTAAATTAATAAAAAAAACATAGCTTCGATTTATATTTTACTCTCATATCTGTTAACAAATGGGTAGGGGTGGAACTATGTATACCTGGTAGCTACTGTAAGCCATAAAACTAATAATTCACTTAATTTTTGTAAACCCTGTTAGTAATGTCATAAAAGGAAAAGAAATGAGACAGATAACAGGGAAGGAATACTACACTTCAAGCTAAAAGCATTTAGCCCAGTGATAGTTTGGCTAGTTCATAACACCTATTTGCTGGTACCCAAATAAATAGTGTCCTAAGAAAGAAAACTCATGACTAAACTGAAGTTATTTGAAAATGTTCACAATTAACTGTGTGCAAAAATTTAACTTTGAATATGAAAGGAAAAAAAAGCCTGTACTAAAAAGTACATTTTAAATGAAGCAAGTAAAATTAACAGTAATAAAGCAAAAAAAGTAAAATAAAAAAATAAAGTAAAATTACAAGAAAATGCATTACAAGGATGCAGATACACTGCTGACACAGCCTTACAGGCATGTTAAGATTACGGAAAAGACAAAGAATATAGACCTATACACATTCATAAGAAAGGCACATTATTTGGGTATATCAGAGGAAGATTTACCTGGAATATTATTTTAAAATATGTTTAAAAAATACTTTCGATGTCATTAATTCCTGTTTACACCCGCACAATTAGATTCTATCATCAACAGTGCATGCCTAGGACAGACTAGAAATATTGACTTCTCCAGACATTAGTTAACTGCATTCCTAATGTGAAGCGTGCACTGACCTGTCCCCCTTGAAGAAATAGGTTTTCCCAACGTCCTCCCACCAAATGGCTGAGTCAATCCCATGAGGGGGAATTCCGCTTCCGAGAGTAATCAGGTCATGAGGGTAACCAGGTTGAAGAGTCGTGTCCTTGAACACCCAATATTTGTTACCTGTATGAAACAAGCACAAATACAGAATACACTGATTTAACGTCAGAAATCAGAATACACACAATGCATTTAAAATTATTTTACATGAAATAACTCAGTAGCAGTCACATCTGGAATAGCCATGTTATTTTTGAAACAACAACCTTATTTTCAAGAGTGGAGATAATGAGTAACTTCAATAACGCAATCAGCATTTGTGAATTGATTTAAGAAACAAAAAAGATCTACAACGTGCCATAAGGAAACAATTCTGAATCAAGGATGGAGGATTCTCCCTCCAGGAATCAGAGGCCGGAGTTTTGCTCAAGGCTCAACCATTCCTGTGTTTTGTGCTTTCCTATTCCCTCATATTGTTTTACTGATGATAACCTCTACTCTATTAAAGCACTTCCTCTAGGCTCCTTTCCTCTTATTAAATAAACATTCCCAGTCCCTCTAGTCATAAAGTCTTCCTGCTTTGATCCGATGCCCTCTTCCAGCTGTCACACCGCCTCTCTCTTTAAGAGTGATAACTGAGGGGAGGAGAACGTAACCCTAACCTTGTTAGGAATTGCTGGAGCACGGCGATACTAAAAAGAAAACAAACTTTAATCAGTTTTATTGCTGTTTTGAAATTATCTGCAGACAACACGGTTCCTCACGCCCTAAGGCCCTGGCCGACCGTGCCCACAGCTCCCCTGTTCCGTATGCCCCTCGAGTAGTCTACAGCCATTCCTCACTCCACTGAAAGCTGATCTAATGCCTATTGTCCACAGAAACCTTAGTCCTGGAGTCACCAATGCCTTCCAAGGAAACAACTCTCCACACTTATCTATCGACACAGTTGCCCACTTAAAGTGCTTTTCTCCCTGAGCTGCCGGAAAACCATTTTTCTTTTGTTATTATTGTTTCTCTTTCTTCTCTCCCTGCTGCTCTCTGGGCAACTTTGACTTTACTCAGTCCTTGGATGCTGACCTTTCCCAGGACTCTGTTCTCTGCCCTCTTCCCTTACTCTAAACCAGGGTGGGGGGAGGCGGGGTCACAAACTCAAATACCAAGGGCCAGGTTAGAGATGGCAGGAGCGGAGTGGTAGGTATTCAAATATTGAGACACTTCCACAAAAGCCAGTGAACGTCCATTGTCCTAAAGGCCTACCCCCTACCCTCCTTCCTGAGTCCTCTTCCCCTGGTCCTTCTGGATCTTTCTATAATCAGGCAACCTCTTACATCACTAACTCCTCCTGGGGTTAATATCTGACAAAGTAAAACAGTTAATGTCTGACAGTATCCTCCGTACTTTCTGGTTGATAGAAGGCTTTACTTTTTGTTATAATATCTCAGTACTACTCCTAGATGAGCATTATGATAAACTGCAGCATTCGTGTTATACCTAAAGGAATTAAAAAAAATTAAAACAATGTACTTACCTAAAACAACACAACACAAACCAAAAAACACACCTTCAGGCTGGATTTAGTTAGGAGTCTTTAACCAGGAGTAATGTCATTTACTCCAAGAGCTTCTACTGCCATTTGATACCATTTTAAACTAAAACAATATTTACTGAGTACCTTTCGTGTCCCAAGTATCATGTTAGGCACTAAGGATACTAACGGGAACAAGACATACCTGATCGCTACCCTGATCACCCTACATTATAGCGGATTAGGCAGATGAAAACCAAGTGTACAAAAATATAACTGCGGTAATTGGAAAACTAGTGAATGCTATGAAGGAAACACATCAGGGGCTGAGAAAAGAAGACCAAAGGGGAATTTACCTCAAGTGCGATCAGGAAAGCCTCTCTGAAGAAATAACACTTAAGCCAAAATTTAAAGAAAGAGAAGAAGATGCTATCTAAGCAAAGAATGTCAGGAAGAGCATCGCAAGCAAAGAGAGCTTGGTACGAGGAAAGAACTGAAAGACCAGGGGAGAGTCGCGAGGAGTAAGAGCCACGCCCTGAAACCTACCTGAGGGATGGGGATCTTACCTTGAGTGCACTGGGGAGCCATTAGAGAGGGTAAATTAGTGGACAGACAGGACTGCTTTATGTTTTCAAAAGATGGTTTTTCACTCTTTTGTGGAAAATGGATTATAGAGGAATGAATGGAAATGAGAAGACCTATCAGGGGCCTTCTATTAGTTGAATTATCATCAACAATTTACTTACCCTGCTTTAGTCACTGGAGATATAGGCGTGAACACGAGATAAAAAACAATACGTTAATGTAACAGTGATGGGGTAGGGGTGCTTCTTGGTATCGGACACAGGAAAGATCCCTATATTCAGGCAACATGTGAGTTATGACTTACATAATTCAAAAGAGCCAGCTCAGTGAAGATGGTTTGAAAGAGGAAGCAGGAAGGACAAATGCCCTAATCGGAAGAATCTCGTGAGACAGCTAGAACACAGTTTTGTAGGAGTGTATAGTAAGAATAGAGATGAGGATCATGGGGCCTTTGTCAAAATTTGAACTTTATTATAAGTGAAATTGGAAGCTATTGATTGTTAAAGAGTTCTTTGTTAATAGTCTGGAATAAGGTGACCTCAAATGACGGAAAGGAGAAAGTGAAGTTGCAATATACTTCGGAGATGGAATTGATAGGCGTTACTGGTGGGTTGGCTGTAGGGAACAAGACAGAGATGGTGTCAAGGATAATCCTCAAGTTCTGACTTTCGTAAATGAGAGTACAACAGTGTTACATAACAAGACAAAGGAGATGGGGTGGGTGTGCCACGAGGGTTCAAGTCAAGACTTTGAGACGTCAGTGAGACATCTAAATGAAGAAGTCAAGGAGGAAACTGGATATGTGAGTTTGAAGATAAGAGTTTGTAAGTCACAAGCATAAATATGGCATTTACTAATTTAGTATGTGAAGACATTCTCCGGGGAAGAGGAACCAGGACCAGGCTTCTGGAAACATGTAATCCTCGAAGAGATCCCATAAGAGAAGAGGGCGGGGTAGGCAAGTGAGAAGGAGGTAGAAGAGGCAGGGAGGAAGACTAAAGTGAAAGAAAACCTCAGAAGCTCAAAAAGAGAGTGATCATATATGTCTGTCTCTCATCCAAACATCCCTTGAAACCCAAACAGTATATATAGTTACCTACCGGGATTTCCCTCAATGTTGACCCACAAGTTCGAATTTGAGCTCATCCAAGGACCTTTCTTCTTGTGTCCCCTATTTGGGTAGACGGCATGCTAGTCACTCCATGGATCATATCTGAAACCCCCCTGTTCTATTTTTCATATCTGATCGATCATTACATTCAGCTGATTTGATTTCCTAACTCCTTCTTAAGCCTGTCCCCTGCAGTCTATTCTTGTTGTCACTGGTACCAGGAAAGCCTTTCAATCACCCTGCCGAAAGGCAAGTGCCTTGTCCACAAGCTTGAAAGTAGGTCCCATTGTTCTCCAAATCCTCCCTCTATGTTACTACTCCAAGCCTAGGGCCATCAAAATTCTGCAGAGTTATGGAGATATGACCTAAGCATCTGAGCAGAGATGAGCAGAGCCGTCCACCTCTCCTTCTTGGGAGCACAACCCAGGGAACACTGACAGACTGTTCCATTCAGTAGGGAAGCCAACTATTTATGACATACCATGAGGCCTGAGCCGCCATGATGGCCTTAGGCAAGCAGACACTACGAGAAGGTAGAAACTGACCAATCAGAGAGAGGGACTGAAAGAGAAAACAGAATGGAGTGGATGCAAAAAGCAAAGTGAAAATAGGAGAGTGGCCAGGAGGCCTATGAGGGAGGTGGCCAATGCAGTCAGATCCTGAGCCGTGTGGGCTCCTGTCACACAGCCACTTCTCAGCTCGATTGCCCTCACTGGGTTTACTTTTCTTTTAACAGAATGAGACTTCTCAGTATAAATTTCTGACCATCACACAAGATATTAGACATGTTTGAGCTCAAGTCTGTTGGCCAAAGTCCCGGCATTTAGCAGTGCACCACGCTGTCTTCCAGCCATGTGCCTAACGAGCAACCCTTTTCTTTCTAGCTCACATTATTGCAATAGCCTCCTTTCTTCTCTCCCTGCCTTCAGTCTCTCTTTCATCTCTCTTCCACAAAGTCATTGAACGGGTCTTTCTAAAATGCATACCTGATTTTACCTCTCTTTTGTTTAAATTTTTCAGTGGTTTCCCACTGCATTTGGGATAAAACCCACACTTATCTATACGTCATTTCAAGGTTCTTCTCAATATGAGTCTCTTATTTCATCTACATTCCATTTACTTTCATTTCTGGAGAATGGGTATGACTCTTTCAAAACTTAGCTTGACATCATTTCTCTGGAAAGCAGTTCCTATCTGAGTAAGGCGGGCCTCTCACGTCGCCAGAGTACCTAGTCTTGACCTTTATCATATTACTCAGGACACTCTGCTTCAATGAATCACGAGCCTGCTCCCTACTCTAGGCTGTGGGAACATGAGGGCAGACATTGTATCTGATGTCATTTTCCTGTAAGACCTTACATATAACGCCAGGAAAGTAACAGGTGCTTCATAAATGGCTATTGATTCAAAGACCCATGTTGAATATTACACGAATAAGTACATACAAGGTCAAAAATCCAACAGAAGGTGACAATAAAGTCTACATAAATAACATTGTGGGCCTTAGTCTTGAATTTTGCTAAGAGAGCAGGAAAAATAAATTTTACAACCACTAGCAAGTCTGAGAGAATAGAAAGGCACGCCCCAGTATTGTGTTGGAAGACCATTTAAGTGATTATATTTAACTGAGTGTTGGGAAATACTATCATAAAAATATACAACTATCCTGAGTCATTGTTTAATCTGAATATTTTATAAAGAAAAAACCACACCCCAAAGACCCAGATCACTTCCTTGCCAGAGTCGGTGAGATGGAAAATCCAGAGAGGGTTTCCCAGCTTGCTCCGTATTTTAGGCATAACTCCGCGGCATTTAAAATAGAAAGTCTTAAAACAATAGAAGAAAAAGAAAGTCCTCTTCTGTCAGCCTATACTTCAGTGACTTACTGCATCCTTTCCTTTATCTCACTTTTAATTAGCAAATGGTACAGAGTTTCAACGCCTCCCATGCCAGCTATTTAGAGGAAACCTTTATCAGCTCAGCTCAGTTGGTTGCCCCTTCTTTCAAGCAGGAACACTCGAGTATGCCTTGGAATACTCCTGTTTGCAGTTCCTAAACTCCATTTTTTCCATGAAAATTTCTTCACATTCTTTCCAGGCCTTGATATTCCTGGGCTCACGGATACCCAGGTTCATGTTGCATGAGAAAATGTTCATAGAAGCTTAGTTTATACGTTATCCAGGGTGTCTCAAGAGAGCATAATGTGTCCAAAAAACAAAAAGAGTTACTGTTCTTCCAGGATATTCTTATTATATAAAAACTATTTTTTTAAATGTGTTTTGGAAATACTTGCCCATACTATTGGTCGAGTGTTTTCCATCAATAAAAGGTAGAACAATCAGCCTTTCACCATTAACGATCAAGACTTTTGCATAAAAGGTGTCAATTAGCCTTTTTTTTTCTGTTAGAAATGAACACTGGGGGATTTTGAAAAATGCACTTATAGTCCCTTTAAAAACAAAGCAAAATAGAAAACTCACCAGCAAATATTCTCTAAGGTTGCATGATGGGATCCCAGCAGTTATACATAAAAAAATTAAGAAAAACAACCTCTTGCCTGCTGAGTAATTGTGGCATAGAATTCAAGAAAATAACTCAACAATGATTATAAGTTATACATTTAATTTTGCAAGTGTTTATTAAGGAAATACAATTTTACAATTCCTTTCGTATCCTGATGAGGTAAGATTTTCACATGACAAAGCTGAAGTGACTCTGTTTCTATTTTTCAGATTTTTGAGTAACTATGTGTGATTTATATTCACCTCTTTTCGTTTTTCTTTTTTTTACATTGGAGAGGTAGATTTTTAACTACCTTACCATCAGATGGTCTGGTTCTCAAGGAAAATATTGCCTCTTTGGCAGAATGAAGGCATTTACTGGATTTCATTTGAGGTTGACATATTCTGGAATAAATGGAAAAAACTGGTCCTTACTGACATTGTACTTGGCAGAAGGCAGAGGAAAATATCAACAAGTCTTGAGTTAAAGAAAGAGAAGCTTTATAAATAAAAAGAATAACCTCAAAGAATATTTAGAGTTGGAGAGGACTTTACAGATCATGTACTCCAGCAATTCTTCAATGAGATTCATCCACCCCTCCATCCATTCAACGTCAGTTTATCAAGAGCCTCATAGCCAGTCAGTGGACTAGGAGCCGCAGACACCCGACGTAGGAAACCCACAAGGCTCCTGTTCTTGTGGAGTGATGGACCAGCAGAGGACAGAGACACTAAGCAAATAATCCCATCAAGAATTTTAACTTATATGTTTATTCCTATGACTTTTTAAATTTTAAAATTTGCATCAAGAGGACGGTGCCCATTCTGGAGCCTCAGATTCATAGCTGCTTTCCTAACAGCCTTGGACTGACCAGCTGTTGCTAACGGGACTGCGCTGTATTGTTCCGATGTACTAGATCAGAAAAATGGTTGCGAATCTAGCTTAACACATTTATTCTACAGGCCAAAGAAGTCATGTGCTTAAAACCACACAACCAATCGCTAATAGACTGGGACTACAGTGGAGGTATTTTAATTCAGCGCTCAATTTACTATTCCAAATTGACTCTGAGAACAGAACACGTTTACACTCTGCCTGGCTTTCAGAATTGCTGATGATTTCCTGCTTCCTTCCCCCCCTTTATCAACTAATCACTCCACATTTATCATTGGAAGTGGTTATTAATTAATCCACTGTGTTCTGCTCATGGCTTGTTCATTGTATTCTCAGTAATCAGATGCCCTTTATAACATTAATTAAAGACGATCAACTGTATTCTTGTCTCCTTAGAGTCCACAAACCTCTACTTATATATTTATATTGTGTATCTTTTATTACAACAGTGGTCAGTCAACTAGGGCCACCAACTGCTGCCTGTTTTTGTAAATAAAATTTTATCGGAACACAGCCACACCTATTCATTTACAGACTGTCCAGTCTGCTTTCCCCCCACGATGACAGAGGTGAGTAGTTATGATAGAAACCATATCATGCGCAAAGCCAAAAGTCTTTACTCTGTGGCATTTTACAGAAAAGATTAGAACATAAATTCCTTAAAGGCTGGATTTTCTTCATATGAAAGAAGCCTGCACTTAGATTACTCAATAACTATCATTTACGGGGCTGATTTCTGGTCGATATTGATATATTTTTTGAGAACACTTCAAAAATTAAAAAAAAATCGTCATAAAGAGTTAATATTTTCTTTACTAGATTCTGTGGCTTAGTGGAGCATTTCAACAGCTCTGAAATCAGATGGAGCTAGAGGGTCACGGCTCTACCAACTGGTAGCTGTGAGGTCTTGGGGAATTCAACACATCTGAGACTTCCTTTCCTAATTGGCTCATACAATACTAACACCTCTCTCTCAGAGTTCTGGAAATAATGAGAAATCAGATGTATAACACACCCACACCACACCCAGATCATGGTGCCCAAGAAATGGTACTTATTAAGACAATATTTCACTGATCAAATTTGCTTGCTACCTACTCAAATAAATAACGTCAATAATAAAATGATTAAGTATACAGATCTCTCTGTTAGCATCGATTACTTGGATTAAGTTTTAATTTCTATCTTGTTTATAGGAAGGTTACTCAAGAAATGTGAATAAATGTCCAACTCTGGAGGTCATGTGACTTTTTTGTTACCAGCATCTATTTTCCTGGGTTCTACAACATTATCGAGTAAGGGAGAGTTCTGAATACTTATGCAAATGTGCCAACCATCGAGTTGTGCAGCTTAGTTCTCCCTGCAGGAAAGAACTGGCCATTGAGCTGAATGCCTTTGGTTTGGTCAACGCCATGCTCTTCTTGTGCAGTCCAGCCAACGACTGAGCATGGTGTGTACTAGATCCTGGCCGTTTCTGCTCCACTGAGACTCCTCTGACAGGCGGTCCTTGCGCTGGAGCTGCTCACTGGGTTTGCCAAGACTCTATCCCATTCACAGCACAGCTGGAGCCTCCCAAGGCCCGTCCTGCCTCCTCCACCATCATCTTTCACAGGTTTCCTTCCCTCCCCATCACTTTATCTCAGTGTCTGCTTCCCAGGGATTCAAACTGACACAGTCAATGAAAGGATATGACAAAAGTTTTTGAAAATGAGGAGAAATTAGATGTACAAGTATTACTGATGGGGAAATATTGTAGTTTGAAGTATTAAAAAAAGGTATAATAAAAACATATCAGACTTTTTGAATCCTTGTAATTAGGTAGAGGTGAATTATCAAGGGAGATTTTCAAATATTATATTATTGGCCACTTGGTTTAGATGATCACTTCACGTCAATGTACCATATAAATATTAATACTAAAATTCGCTGAATATTCATAATTCAAGAAAATAGCACGATTCACATTACAAAACTGTTTTTGCGGGTACCAAGGCCACTGAATGTAAATTCAGTAAATTACTCTCTTGTATGTAAACTAGTCTCTTGTAAGTCTTTAGGCATCAATTTTCCATTACCTCCTATAATCACCACATTCACCTATCCATAGCAAAAGTTCTCTTTTAGGTTATCTGCTGTACTACACAAGAAACAATGTATTTCTGCCTCAAATGAACTTCACGTGCACTCCCTAAACCTTTCAAGAGTGAGGATTTGCAAACAGCATAAAAAAATGGCTGCTTGCCACTATGGAAAACAGTGTGGAGATTTCTCAAAAAATTAAAAGTAGAAATAGCATACAACCCAGCCATCCCACTATGAGGTATTTATCCAAAGAACATGAAATCAACAATTCAAAGAGACTTATGCACTCATATGTTCATTGTAGCATTATTCACAATAGCCAAGACCTGGAAGCAACCCAAGTGCCCATCAATGGATGATTGGATAAAGAAGATGTGGTATATCTATACAATGGAGTACTACTCAGCCACACAAGAAGACTAAATTGTCCCATTCGCAACAACACAGATGGACCTTGAGGGTATGATGTTAAGCAAAATAAGCTAGATGGAGAAAGACAAACACCATATAATTTCATTCATATGTGGAAGATAAACAAACACATGGGCAAAGAGAACAGATCGGCAGTTACCAGAGGGGAAGGGGGCTGGAGGCTGGGCATATGGGATAAAGAGGCACACATGTATGGTGACTGACAAATAGTTATCTACAAGTGAAATTTCACAATGTTATAAACTATTATGACCTCAATAACATAATTTTTAAAAAATTAAAAGAAATGGCTGGTTTATGAGTATTTGAAATAAAGCAATAATGCAAGTCACATAAACCATTTCTTAAGGAAACAGTTCTTTTTCTGCCATCTTCCAGCACCACATATTGTAGACAAATCTTTTTTTTTTTTGGGTGAGGAAGATTGGCCCTGAGCTAACATCTGCTGTCAATTCTCCTCCACTTTGTATGTGGGATGCCTCCACAGTATGGCTGATGAGTGGAGTAGGTCTGTGCCTGGGATCTGAAGCCGCGAACCTGGGCCGCCAAAGCAGAATGCATGGAACTTTAACCACTCAGCCAGGGGGCAGCCCCTAGACAACTTTTTTTTTTTCCCTTTGAGGAAGATTAGCCCTGGGCTAACTACTGCCAATCCTCCTCTTTTTTGCTGAGGAAGCCTGGCCCTGAGCTAACATCCATGCCCATCTTCCTCTACTTTATATATGGGGACGCCTACCACAGCTTGGCTTGCCAAGCGGTGCCATGTCCACACCTGGGATCCGAATCGGCGAACCCTGGGCAGCTGAGAAGCGGAACGTGTGAATTTCACTGCTGCACCACTGGGCCAGCCCTGACAACCCTTCCTTTTTGATATATGTCTTTTGTATGTCTTCTTACTCCCAAACTTTATTACCCTCCTCTTTTCTGCCTGAGATATTTTAATTCCAATTCAATAAATGGTTTTTGCCTCTTGAAACAAAACTGTCCAAGATCAGGACAAGTGCTATTAAAGCTGAGTGACAGCAACAATATGAATTTTGAGACAACTTTTCAAGTCCTTGACTTTGACTGTGACTGATTTTGACAACACTGGGAGCTTCGCTTCAAATTTATTTGCAGATCTTGAAGGAGATTGCACCTGCTCACTTTTCAACATAGCTTTTTAATATTATTATCTCATAACCATTCAGCCTGAACACGACTAGTAATTGAGAACATAAACATCTGGCTTGATAGTGCTTACAAAATGCTACTCTGTGATGCGTGATTTACCTGAGTGAGGTTCAGATAGCTGAGTAGCACAAAGCTGAAGTGCTTTCAGTTGCTGAGGAAAGCATGTTATTTCCCTGAGCGGTGATAGATTTTCTGTTTCTGGGACTTTCTAAGGAAACCAAATTTGAACATAAATAGAGAGGAACGACTCAGTGTTAGCTGCCCGATGTCAAGGAGAGGGATGAGGGATGTGTTCAGACACCACAGCTCTAAACGATGCCAGGTCCACCATGTGACAGTCACACGCACCAAACCAGGTCCACGGCTGGCTGACACTGAGTGAGACAGGCCTGTGCTTCGTACCTCTGGCCTCACACTCAAATGCAAGCAGCTACCCTGAGCGGCATCTTGATTGGCAAAGGGACACATTAGGTACCGGCTTCTTTAAAAAAATGCACACACATCCATACATTCGAGGTTGAAAGAAAAAAATTCCTTAAAATGCTTATCTACTTACTTATACCTTGTTTCATTACACAAAAAATTTGAAGGCTCTTAAAGGAAAAATATTTTATTTTATTTTATTTCTTTTGAGGAAGACTTGCCCTGAGCTCACATCCGTGCCCATCTTCCTCTACTTTGTATGTGGGACGCCTACCACACCATGGCTTGCCAAGCAGTGCCATGTCCGCACCTGGGATGCGAACCAACGAACCCTGGGCCACTGAAGCGGAACATGTGGACTTAACCACTGTGCCACCGGGGCTAAACCATTAAAGGAAAAATACATGATAACGTGGTAAACGTAAATAAAAAATACGACTAGGAAAATTAGAATAGAGAGCCAAAATAGAAAATAGATAAGGAATACAAAATAACGAAAATGAAATTATTCAAAAAACGAGCATCAAAATATCTAACAGTCATTTATAATGTAAATACTTATAAAATACATTACAATCACCATAAGTAATAATATCTAAGATTAAATTGAAATTATATGTTTTACATATGATATCTTCAGTAAATGAATTAGTTCTATATTAAAACCTAGTTAATTTCTCATTCTGTTATTTTCAATAATACTAGAACTTCGACCAAGAGGAGAGGTTGCTGGAGAACGGGGTATGCGCTATAAGGAGACACTCCCCTTGATGATTACTGGGCTCCAGTAAAGGACTGAAACCAGAATAGTATTAATCCGGATGCTCATAATTAACATGCTATGGAATAACGAAGGAATAAAATTATACTACCCATGGTCACCTATACATTTAGATTTACAAAATATTTACTCAAACTATTGCAACATAAACTGATGTGCTTAATAAAAGCTTCTTTTTTTTTAAAAAAAAGGTTTGTTGTGGTACAATTGATATGCAATAAACAGCACATGTTTAAAGCTCATAATCTTACGTTTTGACATATGTATGTGTCTGTCAAAGTATCAATATAATCAAGATAATGGACATAATCATCATCTGGAAAGGTTTTTCCTGTCCCTTTGTGTTCCCTCCCACAGCTCTCACCATCCAGAGGCAAACACTGAGCAACTCTCTGTCACTATAGACTAGTTTGCCTTTTCTAGAATTTTATATGAATGTAACAACACAGCATGTATTCTTTTTTGTCTGAATTCTTTTACTCAGTATAATTATTTTGACCTTCATCCATGTCGTAATGTGAATCAGTAATTCATCCTTTTTATTGCTGAGTAGTATTCCATTTTATGGGTATACCATAATTTGTTCATCCATCCACCAGTTGAGGATATTTGAATTACTTCTGGTTTTGGGTTATTATAAATGCATCTGCTGTGAATACTCACATAGATGTCTTTGTTTGCATATGATCTCAATTGTCTTGGGAAAATACCTAAGAGTGCAATGGCTGGATCACACAGTAGTTGTATGTTTAACTGTTAAAGGAATTGTCAACACTCAGTATGGTCAGTCTTTGCAATTTTAGCCATTCTAACAAGCAAATAGTACTATCTCGTTGCAGTTTTAATTTGCATTTCCCTAATGACTAATATTGTTAAGCATATTTTTATGTGCTTATTTTCATCCATGTACCATCCCCAGTGAAATTTCTTTTCACATCCTTTGCTCATTTTTATTGAGTAGTTAATTTTCTTTATATTGAGTTTTGAGGGTTCCTTATATATTCTGGATACAAATTCTTCATCATTTATATGATTTGCATATACTGTCTCCCAGTCTATGGCATGTCTTTTTACTCTCTTGAAAGTATCTTTGAAGAGCAGAAATTTTTAATTTTGATGAAGCCAAATTTAACAATTTTTCTTTTATGGATTGTGATTTTGGCATCAAATATGAGAAATTTTTGCCTAAAGCAAAAGCATATATATTTTTCTGCGTTTTTTTTTTTAGTTGTTTTATAGTTATGGTTCTTACATTTAGGTTAGGACCATTTAGAATTAACCTTTGTATTAACAAATTAGCAATATTTGTTTTAATTTTGTATACGGTGCAAGGTATGGTTTAGAGGGTTTTTTTGGCCTATGAATATCCCATGGTTTCAGCACCATTTGTTGAAAAAACTATCTTTTCTCCACTGAATTTCCATTGTATCTTTGTCAAAAGTTACTTTTCCATATATGCTTTTACTCTATTTCTGAACTCTCTATTCTGCTGCAAGGATCTATTTTTTTCTGTCTTTATCACACTGCCACACTGTCTTGATTACTATAGCTTTAAAATAAGACTTGAAGTCAAGCAGTATTTCCAACGTAGTTTTGTCTATACCCATTCTTTTGCATTTGCATATGAATTTTAGAATCAGCTTGACAATTACTAGAAAAAAGCCTGCTGGACTTTTTATTGGGATTGCACTGATTCTACAGATAAACTTGGTGACAGTCGACATTGTGAGCCCTCCAACCCATGAATAAGATGTATGTGTGCATTTATTTTAGTCTTCTTTACTTCACTTAACAATGCTTTGCAGTTTTTAGTGTACAGGTCATTCACATATTTTTGGATTGATCCCTAAGTATGTGACATTTTTTGATGCTATTACAAAGGGTTTCTTTTAAAATTTCAATTCTTGATTGTTCTTTACTAGTATGTGACGGGAGACAGTTCTCCGCAAGTCACTTGTTTTCAGCATGTCTTTTGAGCAGAGGCACGGACTGCCTTTATTCTGGACTATATTTCCAACGATATTTGTGCAGCCACAGTCTTAGGTTATAGAGATAGAGTCTCCCTCCACAGCAAAGAGAAGATTTGTTTACTGTCCAGTATAATAAAGAAAATGTCTCCGTTTGGGGGAAAATTTAAGGAGGCTTACTGCTCATTATAAAAGATTTAGGTTCTCTAAGCTTGTGGTTTCTCTCCTGCAATGTAACTGATTACCTGTGCAGGTGTCACCTGGCCCTCTTCACATCACCCTGTGAGAGTTGGGGCTCAGGGAACTTGTACAAATGGCTATATTCCAGCTGCTGCTTTTGCCTCTGTCTTTTCCTCTGACTCAGGAGTCTCATGTCTTCTGCCAACATCCATGAAAGTGAGGCAGGCTAACTTGTTAGCTTACAAACAGGATAAAATCTCAGACGCCTCACAGTTAGTGAAAATATATGGAAATATAATTACTTTTTGTATAATGGTCTTGTGTCCTGCAACCTTGCTAAACTCACTTATCACTTATAGATAATTGATTGACTGCATTTTTTGGCAAAGTCATGTTGTCTGTGGATATGGTTTTATTTTATATTTGTTGTCTTCTTACACTAGATAAAACCTCCAGTCCAATGTTGCATAGAATTGGTAAGTGTGGACATCCTTGTCTTGCTCCTGATCTTATGGGGGAGGTCAGAGATTGTGAATTTTACCTCATTGGGTGAATATTTTTGCTTCCTTAGAAATATTCCAGAGCTTTGTCCTAGGACTGTTACTTGGAAACAATTTGATTGCTTCTGGTCTTTGAAGACTTGTTGCGTAGGACTGCATCACTGCTCATTCTAGGAGAGTCATTCCCCACCACTGAGGCCAGACCCTTCTCAGAACTCTATCTGATGCCCAGGGACTGGAGGCTGTGGGAACAAATACTATTAGCCCTGTGTGAGTGTCAGGAACTGTTCTTTTCAATCCTATTGAATGACTCTCCAGTGGTTTCCCTGCACACATATGCTGACCAGTACTCTCTCCCGTACTTTAGGGGGTCCCTCTGCTGGTCTCTGGGTCCTCACTCTGTGCAGCTCTCTTCTCTCCATTACCTTGTTCTGTGCACTGTAGCCATCTTGTCCTTTGACTCTCTGCTCTGTCTCCTCATCGGATACGGTGTTCTGAGCACCACCCGGATTCTCCCACCTTGTGCCACAGCCTGGAAACTCTCCCAAGACAGGAAACTGGGGCAAATTCTAGGCTCACTTCTCTTTGTTTTCTGACTCTCAGGGTTCACTGCCCTCTGTCTTCTAATGTCCAGTGTCATGAGAATCATTGTTTTATATACTTTGTCCAATTTTTGGTGGCTTTAGGTGGGAGGATAAATCTAATCCCTGTTATTACATCTTGGCTGGAAGCAGATGCCACTCAATATTTTTTGATACACTATACTTTTACACACCAAAAAGTAATAAAATTCTTTAAGAATATAGAATTGATCACATTTATAGAGGACAAGCTGTACATGTTTCCATGTTTTGATAATTTATGTACTGTCAACTCCTGCTGCATATGACGTACATGCACCTATATTATTTTGCCCAAAGTTCAAAAAATTATATAAATTACACCAAAATATGAATTTTTAATTGTATCCAGTGAATTCCCATTCTTCTTAAGATATTTATAAAAGCTCATTTAGATATAACACGTTATGCTTACTTTTCATTTACTAAGACAATATTTATACTTCAAACACATTTACACTTACATTCGAACACACATCTTCAAATTCTTATGCAAGATGAAAGCAAGGATAACAATAGTATGTTTACGAATAATACAGTTAAATAAGTTTATATCCCAACATGGACTTTAGTTAAGTAAGGGGAATAAAAGATAAAGCAAGTTAAGTGCAAGTATATTATATAATATAGATTAGAAGAAGAGAAAAACATAAAGGAAGATCTCTGTAAAGAGAAAGAGGGGAAAGACAAGGAGGAAGAAATGAAGGCAAAGAAAGCCAAAGGAAAGAGCACCCCGAAGAAGAGTGAGGTTCAAATCCATTAGTAACAATGGTCCAGCAGGGCTGGTTTAGGCTGAGACCAACGTGTATCGGCTGTGAATAGAGATCAGGATTTCAACTTTATTCTTCATTCACCCAATAAATCTTGGTTTAGTGTTTACTATATTCTAGGCATTGTTTAAAATAGAAGTCAGCAAACTGCGACCAATGGGCCTATTTTTGTACAGCCCTTGATGTACATTTTTAAAGGTTAAATAAAACAGGGTATGCAATAGAGATGATATGGGCTCCAAAGCCTAAAATATTTGCTATTTGGTCATTACTGAAATGGTCTGTCCACCTCTGGTATAAGATATTGTGGATACAATGGCAAAAAAAAATAAAGGAGGGAAGACCTTGCCCTGATGGGGCTGACAGTCTAGTGGGAAGGACACAGATGAACAATAAATAAGTGAAATATGAAGTTTGCCAGATGGTATGTAGAAAATCAAAGCAGGGAAGGGGGACTGGACTGCTGGAGACAAGACATAGATTGTCTCATGGTCCATAGAGCAAAATGGCCTGACAGACGCAGGATGAGGAATGATCTGATTACCCGGACTTTTCGAGGTGAGAAAGGCCGTAAAGAGATGGTGGCAAGCTGAGACAGTCATTTTGCTTGTGACGGCCGTGGTGAGGGCAGTGAAGGAGGTGTTGGGTCACCCAATGCCCAAGGTTCTTGGGCTCTTAACTCTCCAGCCAGTGGTGAGGTGCACACTTGGGAAGGGGCTGGTCTTACTGGGAGCATCCAGAGCTTCTGGCTCTGTCTAGATAAGCAATGATGTTTGGAAAAGGGGAGGTGCATGTTCATAGCTGGGTTTGGAGAAGGTTTATCCAAAGGTAGTGTGGAGAGTGAAACCAGGCACCTGAGGGTTACTGTAAATACTCAATAAGGACATGCTCTCCCTTCAGCTTCTTCCCAAGACACACACAGATGAAAAGAAGTTAATCTCGTTAATTTGCTGTTTTCTTGTTTAACCTGAGGGGTGACTCAAGAGTCCCAAGGATCTATGAGCTTGTTTTGCAGAAGAAAAGAGATTGCCTTCAAGGAAGTTACGATCACCAGAGAACCAGCCCCCAGGTGCCACTGATGCCCAGAAGTCTGGTTGCCCAAGGGCTTATCAGGAGGGGAAGAAACATGGATGGATTCCCCTTTGTTTCTCTGAAACTCTTCCTGCCAAACCCCTAGCTCTATAAAACCCCCTGCTTTCTTCTCTTGTTAAGGTGGATTTGAGAGAACCCATTCTCCCTCCTCCTTGTTTTGCAGAATTTGAATAAATTGGCAAAATTTATTCAAGATGCCTTTCTCCATCTCCAAGCACTGATGTCTCAGTGATCGGCTTATTGGGCATCCGGTACACGAATTTGAGATTAAGAGGTTTGGTAGGAAGAGTCACAAGGAGGAAGGAAGGACCACAGCAGGGTCCACGGAGGGACAAGGTTCTAAGATGAGACATTTCCTGACATGGGCAGTACATCAGAAGAGACTCTTGATAGCATGGCATTCTAGAAGTTGAATAAATATGTGGCCAGAGACAAAGCTGTTTCTGTTGTTAGCATCAAAAACTAAGAAACGCCATCTTGAGCCAACCTGTATTTACCTGTATAGCTTTTATTAAACACAGTTGGTTTCAGCCTTTTACTGAAATGTTTGTTGAGCACCAACCATGCACGCAGCACTGTTCTAAGCACTAAAACCACAGTGTTGTGCAAAAAAATAGAAACGAGAGCCATCGCTCACGAAATTTACATTCGGATGCTGCAGGTCATTTCAAACCTCCACAAGTGCTGTGTGCAGGTCGGAAGGCTCTGCCTTAAAGCGGGTGGCGCTCGGAGCACGTCCTTTTATGCTGGCCCTTGAAAGATGAAAAGGGGCCAGACATGGAGGGAGTGAGCAGAGGCCAAGTGAATGGAAGGGAGGCCCTGAGGCAGCAAGAGCTGTGGAACTCTGGTCTGGACTGCGCTGTGTCTCCTCAGGCAACTTTGTCACACAGCACTACTGAGCCTGATGCCACAGGGCCCTGGGACAGCCTGTGAGCTAAGGGTACCATATGCAGGCATTTCCTTCCCTTTTTTCTGTTGCCACTATTCATGGGGCCAAAGAAGAGTGTAAGGGAGTGTCACTTCCTTCCAAATAGCATGCCCCTAGGATTCAGATCCTTCAGATGTGCCCTTTCTTTGTCCACAGTGGCACAATACATGTCCACTTAATTTATATGGTTATAATAGACAGCGGGAGGACAGTATTAATACCAGCGGCAGCAACAGCTGGCATTTACTGAGGGCTTCCCTGTTCCATGCAATTCACATGTAGTAGTTAACTTAGTCCTCACATAATCCTGAGACAAGGAATAACACTAACCCTATTTTCCAGATGGAGAAACTGAGACAAAGAGAATGGAATGCCTTGCTCAGTTCATTTGCTAGTAAGTGTTCAAAGCTCTCAGCATGACTGGAGAACCATCGTGTTCTTAAAACTGACACACTATAGCCCCTCTTTTCTGAAGGAACAATCTGTGAAGATAAAATCAATCCCAGGTCTATACTGTCCTTTTATGTGGGTAGTTTGGACTTCACTTAAAATGTCGCAAGTGTTTCCCAAACTCTGTGTTTTCATTACTCTCACTGTTACTATGAATTGTGCTAGTTTGAGCCCGAGAATAACTGCTTTTTTTGGTTAAGATCCTGTTTTCTTCCCTCAACCTCTATCCCTGTTTAAGCTTATTTTCATCCCTTAGGCTCCTGGGTAACAGATTCAGTCGTATTCCTTCTGCACTCTAGCTCTCTTCAGCGAAGGCTCAGATACACTCTCACAATTCCCTCAGTCCTCAAACCCCATGTCTCTTCTCCCTGTGTTTCCCCCACACATTTAAGATTTATTGTTTTGAACATCAGCGAGTCTTAGGATGGAGCAGAGGCCCTTGAAGAAGTTCCCTTTGCCAGGTGGCTGCACTTGTACATGTGGGCAGTGAGTATTCGTGCTATTAGAATTTGTCACTCACATAAACAACCAACTTAACAAATTTCATTGGGTGAAATTAACTGGGTAAATTTTTTCTACTCATAAGTTTTCCTTGCCTTTATGAGCAATTTCTTAGTTTCCTGGAAACTATTTAACATAAACTGACTAAATCAAGAACAGTTTAAGAGAGAAGTGAAATAGATTTCATTGCATAAAAAGGGAAGCAACTCTGAATACTCTTTAAAAAAAAACCCACCAAAACCCTTAGTTCATGGAAAAATAGCTTTTAATTGATTAATTAATTAATTCCATTTATTTTACTTTTTTTGGTGCTTAAAAGCCAAATCTAAAAATTCTAAGAGATCGCAATGTATTCTAAATTTGACTTATACATGAGAGTACCATATGAGAAAACACAAATGAGAGAATTAAAAATTATCTTTGAGTTTTACTTTATTTATATTTGTAGTCAACATATGCGGTCCATTTCATGAATGGAAATTAACCTCACTCAACAGGTTTTACTTGTTCATCTGTATATATGCTGCAGGGCCCAAAATGACCAAAACGCAACAGAACAAGACACGGGGAACACTCCTTACCTTTAAAGAAGACAAAATTTCCATCACTGTTTTCGTAAACCGCGTCGATACTAGGTGGCAAGCCCCGCCAGAAGTAAGTAATTTGCATGGGGTAGCCGTCCATCACTCGGTTGTTTCTCACGCGCCAAAACCACTGGTCCTGCAAACAAGAGAAAGTGTCACTCAGCAAACACGCAGGCTTCCGCCGCAAGCCCTGCACCACGGTCCAACGCTCTGAAACCTGAGCTAGTGTCATTATCGCCGTCCCACATCCAAACGGCCCAAGGAACCGCTAAACAACTTGACCAAATGATCACAATAGTTTTTGTAATGAACTAGGCAATCTCTAATCCATACAGCGTGATTAAAAAGATAATGTAAAAATACTTAATCTTAGCATTTTACATTATCCCCAGGGTTTTCTAGACAGAAAAACAGAGGTAGTACAGACAAGTCCTTCCGGATCTGTGGATTAAGTCAGCTTTCCTGAACACGAGAGCAGTATATGGACATGTATGCATCTTAGCATTTACAGACGTTTGCATGATCTCTACACCTAAAATGCTGCAGATGAAATAGGGAGGCCAGACCTCCCGGTATGCTGACGTTACACCTATTGTCCCACACAATTAGAAGTACAGTGCTCTTTCACCCTCAAATGTGTCCTGGCTTGGAGGATAAATTATACGGTTACCCTAAATGAACAAAGTTATCTTGAAAAAAAATCAGAGCGGATTCCAACTTGGGTCAATTGCCTCCTCTATATGCTCTCAGAATATGCCGTAGTTTGCTAAATCATAGCACAGGTCATTTTATACTAAAAGTGTCTACTCTTGTCTCTACTGAATAATGCATGTCTTGCCCCATAGCAGGTATTTATAAATGATGTTGAATTAATAATTAGCCTACACATAATATGCTTCACCATAAATTTTTATTAATGACAAAAGAACTTCCAAAAAAGGTATCTGATGACATTAAATCGATTTCTATTGAAAATTTCAGAATAATTTAGAGACTATTCAAAGTGTTTTAATATTAGAAAAACTGGGTATATTTCAAAAATTAGTTTCTAATAAATTAAAATTTACTATTTCACTCTATCTCAAACTTCAATATTTACAAACAATGTTTCACTTGGAAGTTATATATTTGTACTATTTAGATAAGTGCATATCACAAAAATATTTCTGCTTCAATTCTTCTCTGCTGTCCTCTCCCAACTTAGATATTAATAAGTGATTTATTATAGGGCTTTCCCAAGCTTTTGGCTAAGAATAGGCTTGCTTTACTAGATTTCCTAGGATTTGTCAGATTTTCAGATACTCATTCAAGCCCACACAGAACCACACGCACACATACACACAATCTACTGAGGATTCTTGGATTTCAGATGCTATGATAAAAATGAGCCTTTTTTCCCATCTAAATCAACCCAGATATTACAACTTTCTTAGGAACCTTTGAAAAGTTGTACTTTGTTCCAGTTATCAGGGGCTGTCTTCTCTACTAACCTCAGTTATTTATAAATAAAGGAGGAAGCAGTTTACTTAATGACTCTGAACTCACATCTTATTCTCGCTCTGTCCCTTAACCACTATGTCTCCATAGTCAAGACAGTAGTCACGGAGTTATTACAAACTAACAATTGACGATAGTATGATTACTTTATTAAATATAAAGGATGTCCTGAGGATCTGGCACACAGTAGCATTAAACATGTTGGTTGTAATTATTAAAATTATATTGAAATTACTTATCCTACTTTTCTTGTTTATAGTTCTATTTACACTTTTGTCTTGTTCCTTATTTCCTCTTCAGATTTCAGCCAAACTGTGGTTCTAGGCCTGCGCCTCTTTCCCAGCAATATCTTATGTTATCACCCTTCTGTTGATAATTTTGAGTACCAGGCAGTCTGAATTAACAAATGTTTTGATTCCCATGCTGGAGATAGATTAAACCGATTTTAAAATACAAAGTTATTTCATGAAAAGATTGATCTAGGAAACTAGATATGGACATGAAGATTGACGGTTTACTGTTAATAGTATGTGAGCAGGTGATATTCTGATAATTTAAAAGAAAAACGGCATTTTTGTCTAGCTAAACAGAGGCTTGTAACTGGTTGTTAAAATCATGCCAATCTCCACACAGAATATCCTTAAATTGCTGTAATATATAGCCTGAAATAATAAATATAAATGACTAAATACCTAGTGAATTCTGATAAAGAAATACCTGACTATGAATATTTACGGAACAATGAAGCTGAAAAATAGAAGAAATCATGTGAAAAATCCTGCAGATTCTAACTTTTCTCAGAAAAGCACTTCACACAGGTACATCTCCCCACCCACTGAGACAGGGCCAGCGGCTCTCTGGGACAGACCTGCTGCGTCTGACGACAGGAACGCAACGTGAACTCGGCACTGATAAAGCAAGAAATGAAAGCTCTGCCTCAAGATAAGCATAGTCAATATGCAAAAATTCAGAAGGAATTGTGGAATCACGGGTGAACTCACGGCTATTTCTCGCGGATAGCAGCCTTGGCAGAGTCATCTAAAAATTGCAGATATTCAGGCTGTGACTTTATTCAATCTGTGCACAACTTCCGGGTTTAGCAGAATGCAAGGGTACAAATAATTTAGCAAGTGTTCTGTCACCAAGGACGTAAACGCACACCATGGTCGCCACAGGTGGCCATTTCAGAAATGGGGCTTGCGACTAATTCACAGAGAGGGGATATTTCAAATGATATTTCGGAATCTGTGCAACTTTTCCTTTGAAGTGACACCTCTGACCACCCCAGCTAAAACCAAAGCCCCTCACCCCACCCCACCCACCTGCTTTCACCATCCACCCCCGCTGTCTTATCCTCCATGGCACTGGCCTGTTCATTCCATTGACCTGTTTACACAACACCTGTTTTATGAATTTGTTGTTCACTCCCCCCTCCACGGGAGTATGAGCTCCAGGAGCCAAGAGGTCTGTCTGTTGTTTGCCGATGGCTCCGTGATGCCTTGCACATAGGAGAAGCTCAGTAGATACTTCTTGAAAGAAAACAAAAGTCAAGAAGGAAAGGGCAAAGTAAAAGTAAGGGATGTTTTTAGAAGCCAGGAGGCCTACAGGAGCCACAAGAACACAAAAGTTCTACCCGAACAGGCGGACGCTCAGCACACGTTCCTCCTTCTAGAAAGCTATGATACATAACAGTCTTTGAACCATGGAGGGAAAAACCATCACCTTCCAAACAACGTAGGCTTTGCTTTGATCTTTGATATAAAGGGAAAGAAAGAGGAGTAAGCTCTACAGAGCCCCACATCGTGGTTTGTGTCTCGCCTCTGGCCTCCTCTTGGCTACAGCCCTTCTGGTGGGGGTGGGAGGGGGTAGGATGCCCGGAGAGTAACAGCAGCCTCATACGTGCCAAGTCAACTTAGGGAAGAAAGCAGTGCTTCAGAATTACCAAACAGGAATTCCCTCTTTAATACCGATATTTCACTTCAGCTACAGGCGTTCTTGGGCTTACACATAGAGTTTTCTTTCCACGTAGCATGGGGACCAGACAGAACATTTTGTTCACAAAGATAACACGCTCCCAGAGCACCACACAGCAGACACCAGGAAGCAGCAACATGCATGAGAAATTCAGCGTGCTTTTTCTCTATTCCCTTTAAAATTCTGGCTTATAACAGACATACTGTTTGCTGAGAATGACACAGAAAAAGTGTCCTCCTGCTGTCTGAGCGTGAAGATGAAGACAGTATTGATCTACTATCAGTAGAGGATGCTATTTTCAGGCCTCTTTTTAAATACTAATCAGTAGAACTCATCTACTCTTACTTCTCTTCTGAAATATAGATTTGTTTCTTTAACCAACAACTTGATGTAATCTATGAACATCTCACGGGTGTAAACCAAACATTTCCAGAAGCACCCGTTGTTCCTCAGCCTCTCCGGCTTGCCGCCTTGGGCTTCCTCTGGTCCTGCCACTTCTGAAATAGCATCTTGGATCTCTTGACTTCCCGCCATCGTCTCTGTCACATCCTACTCTGAGCTGGAGTGCTCCTCCCCGAGATGACTGCAGTGCCAACTCAAACCCACCCACCTGCCTCCTACGGCGTCTAAAATGGAATTCAAACTCCGGCCCCGCCTCCAGCCCCTTGCGGCCCCTTGTGGCCTCTCTCGCGTTCATGGCGCTCCAGGACCCTCAGCTTCCTTTCCATTTCTTGTTAGAGTCGAGCTCTTTTCTTCCTCAAGACTTCTCCCATGCGGTTTGCTCTCCTTTGAATGCTGTTTCTCTTCCTCGTGTTCTTCATCTGATTAACTGTGAACCACCTGTTAGTTCTCAGCCGAAATAGCCTTTCCACACAAAGGCCTTACCTGCCCTCGCACTGAAATTAGGGGACTCTGACACTCTTTCATAGTCGTCTGTCAATTCCCTTTGTAGCAGTTACACAATCTGTTATTACGCTATTGTTTCTGTGACTTAAATTTTCCCCCCTTGCTTCACTGTGGTCCATGCCCCATAGGGGTGGGCACAGAGTTTTTGCCGAATTATCAGCTTGGAGAACCGTGTCCAGCATGTTGTAGGAGCCCTAAACATACTGAATGGACAAATCTCTGCTTTTTCCATCAAACCACATGGGATGAACAACACACATATGCATATGCATCTGAGATTGTTCAAACTAAGGTAACTGCTTAACATGGGTATCAAACTATTTATTAAAATGAAATTCTAATCAAGGGAACTCACTAGCTATTGAAAAAATTAGAAAAATATTTACGTCTGTAATACATATTTGTTTACAAGTAGTCATGTATTGTTTTTGAGGACTTACGATGTGGTATGGAGAGTGGGAAATCTGGCGTTTAAAATTAATTTGGTTCTTATGAAAATAAAATCAGACACACAATAATAGGGAAAAGGCAATTTTCTTGAATACTTAAAAGGCAGAGGAAGCAACTGTGGCCTTCTGCTCTAGGGTAGGCCTGTATCCGAGACACGGAGCTGGATGCTCTCCGCCCTGGGCCCAGCCTTGGTAGCAAGACTCACCTGGTCCACAGGTGACTGGAGCTTGTGAGGCAGCTGTGCATGGGTAACCATGTACACCTGTGCAGGAAGTGGGAGCCAGGAGGGAGCTCTGAGCCTACGACAGATGCCCAATGTTCCCCATCCCAGGCCACTGCTTTTTTGAAGGGGCAAGAGGAATAGAAGAGAAAGGACGAGGCCAAGACAGCTGCTGGCCATGGTTGGAGTTATGGAGAGGAAAAAATTGCTTTGGTACAACTGCTCTTAAATGCCTACCACGTTCACCATCGGACTACACATTGCCTGGCACACACTTCAAAAGCACAGAGTAAAAGCAAATGATCAGAATTTCTTATAAAATTTAACATTTAAGCAATGTTTAATAATATCATATGCTAGACCCTATTATCTCCCAATCACATATGTAATTACTGAATGTATTGGAATAAAAATTGATAATGAGGAATGGCAATTATTAGGCTAAATTCATTCATTTTTAGTAACATATATTACTGAATCCAGCCAATAAGTTACCTGCTATTTTTTAAAAACTTTTTATATTGAAGTAACTATAGATTCACATTGCAGCTGTCAGAAATAACACAGAGATTCTTTATACTTTGCCCCAAGTTTCCCCAGCAATAACTCTTGCATAACTATGGTGAAATATCAAAACTAGGAAACTGAGATTGATACTATCCACCGACCTTAATAAAATTTCACATGCACCCTCCGTTGTATATTTACGCTAATTTTAACATTGAAAGTGCACCTTCACAATGCAGAGAAAGAGAAATGGCAACTGCCACATTCACCAATTGATCAATCTTTGCATCAGTCGCTGTGGCAAACTGATATTATATGTCCCCTAAGAGGATGCAACACAGAACAGCTAGGCATCTGGGGTCACAGACCATCCACGAGGCTCCGACACGTAGAAAGCAAACACGTTTAAAGTACAATGTGACTGAGCCTTTAGACTTCTTTCAGTTTTTAGGAAGAAAGGAAGAAGTTAAATGACACTTAATTAAAGACACCCTAGAAGGTGGGATGATCTATAAGACAACTGGCCTGGACTAAGCAAGAAAAAAAAACAGTCATAGGGAAAAAAAGCTAGGAAGAACAGTCAGTTAAAAGATCTAAGCAGACAGAACAGCCGAATGCAACGCTTCCACAGCCACTGGATCCTGTAATTGGAGGGGTTTCCTGACATCCGCAACTTTCTTCCAAATGTGTCACTGAACACTTGGGCAGGTATGTTGCATTTGTACACACACACGTCTAAAGAAAATATAGGCGAATGCTAACAGCTGTTAAATCTAGATGTTACATGTGCATGTGTTCATTCTCGAGTTTCTCTATTTTTAAAATTTTTCATTAAAAAAACTTTAAAACACATAGTCATTAAAAACACTGGAAAATACATAGCAACCCCTTATGACAAAATATTATTATATTATCTTTGTAGAGATTTGTGATGGCTAAATACTTTTCTGGCTAGCAGATGTAAGATTATTAAGCCTCTATTTTAGCCATTTAAATATTACTATATTTACTTAAATAATTACTATAAATAATGCTGCAACTAATATCTTTGTGCTTTAAAAAGCAAACAAAACTATATTCCGTACCATTTAACTAAGTGTAATATACGCTCCATTCAACAGTAACATATGATTGGAAATATAAAACCAAACATTGTAAACCATAAAATGTATTATAAATTCATTAATTTGATTTCACACTAAACTATTGTTTTCAGATTTACTGTCTATACAGAGAATTGTAAAAGGTATTTTAGTATTTAAAGAAAGAGAGTAGCAACATCTATATTTAATTAGCTACATTTCTTTTTCAACATTGGAAAAGAAAAAGTAAAATTATAACTTGGAGAAAAAACTACCAAGGGATCCTTAATAGATGTATCTGGCAAAGATAATGCCATTCTGGGAAGCTTTAATTATCTTATCACAAGAGCTGACACAGACTGGCTTTTGGTATATAAACCTTAGAAGAAAACCTTTTCAAAGCGTCTATTAAAACATACTTTCTCACCGAGACAGTCACGAACGTCTGCAATGATTGTGCAGATGCGATACAGGGCTCATCAACCAAAGATTAACCAGATGTGATTCTGGGAGAAATAAGGCAGCAATGCATGTCAATAGGTCAATCACTTTCGATAGTGTCTGCATTTTTGAAAAATGCTCAAAACACAGACTTACTATAATAGGGGAAGAAAGTGTCATAGTAACAAATGATTCCAGAATCTCCCTTAACGTCTTCAACTATTTTCAAGGAAGAATCTGTCAGAATTAATATTTGGATTTAGAAATGTAAATTATCTTAATAAATAAAATGTATCTTTATGTTTCAAAGGAAAGGAGAATTGGCATTTTCAGAATATTTTGTTTACTATTTGGAGTAAATTTAAGTGAAAACTTTTATAGTTTCCGAACGCTAAAAAAAATCCTTTGTTTTTAGAGTAACTTATATTGAAAAATCTGGACACCAAAGGGTTACATGATATGCCAGATATGGATCACTTTCTGGTTAATTAGTATTTATTAACTCCTGACATAAAGAATACTAATTTTTAAACTTAAAAATTCATAATTATTCATGCATAACATAGAACATAAGTATTTGTGTTTTCATTCCATTCATACACATGACTAATAAATGGTAAACAAATGTGGCTACACCAAGAGTGTGGTTAAGCCCCAGAACAGAATGATCTGGGGAGCAAGTCAAAGATGGATGTGTGTGTGTTGACATTGTTTTCTTTCCAGGTCCTTATATCTTTTTTCCTGTTCTTCTTGCATCTACTCTTGCTCAGGAACACTTTGTGATAGTTGCAATGCAGAAAAGAACAATTTACTAAATAATGCTTCATTGACACATTGCCTTTACGGAAAAGAGCCTCAGCTCTAGATAGATGGCGCCACACAGCACCTGGACGGTTTGCTTTCTTTCCCCTCATTTGGGATCTGAAGATCATGAATACTGGCAGGGTGATTTAAATTCCAATTCACACATCAGATAATTAAGTGTTGAAAAAGTATAAAAGGTTTCATCTCTCCCACTGCACTAGCAGTTCCGGATTCCAAAAATATGACCTCTTCAAGGGTGTGCATTCAATCTGGAAGGGAGTGGATGCAAACAACTCGTGCGGAAAGGCTGTGTGCAATGCTATTACTGCTGCCTGTACAGAATGGGAACCACCATTTAGTGACCATAACGAGCTGGAAAACAGCGGTGTCCTCAGCACACCTATCAAGAATTACCATCCCTTTATTTTCGACCTGAACAAAGACGTCTCATTTACAATAAAAACTATGTTCCTGCCGAATAAAGTATAGGGCTATTTTTACTCAGGGTACATAGGGCAGTGTTTTCAATTTAGTTTTTAACTACCCAATCTAAAGTTGTCCCCTCAGTCTTTTTCTATCGACTCATCATGTTTTATTTTCTCCATAATACCTATTGTTCTCTGAAATCCTCCTGTTTATCCGCTCACCTTTCTCTCATCAGAGCTCACACCTCGTCTGCCTTATTCGAACACTGCACCCTCAGCCCTGGAACAATGCCCAGCACTGTGTGTTGAATAAGCGTTAAAGACAGAGAGAAAAATAGAGATGGGGAAAGAAAGACACATCAGCAAATCTCTTCCTTGGCCCGGATGTAGGGGGTCTGGTTGGTCGATATTCAGCTTACGTGCCCCCACAGAAAGTCTTCCGCACGCCCTCTTTCCTGCCCCTACAGCACCCCACATCTACCAAGGAACTTAGACACTGCATGGAAATTGTCCATTTGCTAGCCTGTTTCTACATGCTATTCTCTTTCCCATGAGCACCATTATCATTCTTTGCTTTCTCCTTTTTTTTTTTTTTTAAGACTCAATTCAGGCTTCACCACCTGCAGGGATAGTGACTCGAAACTATGCCTCCTGTTCCCCAGAGTCTTCTTGCCCTTCAGGTGACCCTTGTGTTTATTCCCATTGGGTCCTGCAGTGAAACACTGGCCAACATGCCACATCACGGTCACACTGTGGAGGGTGGGAAAGGCAGCTTTGTCATGACACGACACAGGAAGAAGCAAAGGATGAGCCAGAGCTACGGAGTGTTATTTTTTTGGGCTTCCTCTTCAATCAGTCATGTTCTTTTCCCCCAGACCTCATTGAACCACCCAAGAGAAAACTCACCGGCTGAAAGAATGTGCAGGGCGGGAGGGCAGGGGGGAGGGGATGCCCGGGGGGAATGTGCCACAGGGAAACTTTTTTTTTTCTTTCAAAGGGACACAAAGTTACTTGTCAACAAATTAGGTGTTAAAGGCCTATGCGGAATTAGACATTTGTTCCTAAGAGATAAGGGTAGATGGGGCAGAGATTTCCCAAGAAATTACCAGGCAAAAAAGCCCTGAAAGATTCCTGAGAGACTTTGCTTCAGAGTTCAGCAGCAGGTGTTGCCATAACAGGAGAGACTAACCCTCATTACCATCGCCTAATTGCTCTATGCTAATGCGCGCTTGGAAACATTCCTTCCGTTGCCACCCTGTTGCTGAGGTTTATTTACTTAAACGGGGAGTTCAAAAGGTAAGTGCCCTTCCTTAAACTCAGTCTTCAACAGACAACTTGACGTGCAGTGAAAGAGTGATGAAGTTTGAAGGCAGTCCTGAGGGAAGTCAGACCATCTCCATCATTAGCAAAAGGAACACACACACCTGTGCTACTGGCTCACGTCTATCAAGAGGAAAAATTTGGGTTTCACTATCAAGTGAAACAAATATGAGTAAGCACTATTTGATTACTGTTGAAAAAAAAAAGAGAAACTTCTCCAAAAATAAATATAAAGGTAAGTTTCCTAATCATTCAGCAATAACGGAACCCTGAACAGCTACTGATGTGGTCCAAGAATTTTTGAAAATTATTCTGAGCAACAAGGAGTCTAACGACGGAAGAGGAAATAAAATTGATATATAAGATGTGACACTTTGTGAAAATATAGAAGTTTAAGACAGTAATATTTTTGCATAAAAGAGGTGGTATGTAGCTTTCACTTGGTTGGAAGATTCATAAATTCAGAGGAATTTCAGAGGCTTCTGAGGATGAGGAAGGATGGTGTTCATTGGGCTTTCTTAGAAGAACATTAAGGGTGTTAAAAGGAAGTTAACACACATCATACCAAAGGAAAGTACAAAACAACCCATGCGCCCATCAGGCTTAGAGGGATGGTGGGCAGGAGAGGACACGTCTTCTTGGGACAAGGGGAAATGAGATTTGAAGACGAGGAGAAGTTTAAGAGACACAGGGTGGCGATGGGTGCGCCATGAGGGTGGGGTGGTAGCCATGAGGAAAGAATGGCAGTTCTAGAAGCAACTGCACACAAAAGTGATATGAAATGGACAGATAGCAGTTTGATGGGGCATCCAATGCCTAATCAACAAAACAGAATATATAAGAAAACAAGCAGAGAAATGAAGGGCTAAAATGAGGAGGAAATGAAGTGAAAATAAAGGTAGCATTAGAAGGGTCTGACTGGAGCTGTGGAGCATTGTGCTGTGACTCTGGGGAAGATGGTTGTGTGGGGTTAGAGCAGAAAGCACTAGGGATCTCAGGAGGAAGACAGGGCAGAGCCTCCAGAAAGGGCATCTGAGTGAGGAGGAAAAGGAGAAAATACTAAGTAATGGAAATGCCAAGTGAGCAAATCAATATGGCAGATAACAAAGAATAAGCCAAATGAGGTGTTAAAGAGTGCTAAAAAATACGCATCAGAAAAGAAAAGACGACTATGTAAAACATTTAAATAGGTGGGAAAATTCCTCCTAGCTCAATTGAATGTACTTCAAAAGCTTATTTAAAACTTATATGTTGGGGGATAGAGTTGAAAATTCAAGCATAACTAAGAATATGTAACCCGCCTCGATTTCTTCATGAGGATTCAAATCCTCATGGAAGTGAGGAGAGAAAACCAGCTTATTTAGTCGAGCATTTTAATTTTTCTATATGTCTTCCGCTTATATAGAAAGACAAATAAATTCTCATTTATCTTTTTTTTGCAAGGTTTCAGAACTTTTCAACTTTTCTTGATTTTTATCGTGTGGTTAAAAAAGAATTTGCAATTGTAATTAGTTCTGTAGACATCGTGAATATAGACGAAGCTCACTTTATGCCACACATCTGCTCCTGAAAAGTTGGTTACTGATTATTGTGTGAAGCAATACTATTCAATTGAACTAAAAGGGATTAATATTTAAAGGAATGATGTTACAGAAAATAATCATTTTCCTTTAATTTTATAAGTATTCTTTCTATCCAAAATTAAATAAAAACCTTTTCGTATTGACACAATGTTTCTTAATGTTAGATATTTATAGCTCAGATATTTTGTATCAAGCCACGTTTTAGACTGATATTTTCTAAAAGGAAAACCAAGTTAGTGGGTTACCTTAGGCATAAAGTGAGTAAATTGGTGATGTGTGGTCTAGCTATCCTAACCTCTGGTGTTCAAATTCATTAGCAAAAAATTGTCAATTATTTGACACCTTAAAAGTTACTTGTACATTACTGATTATAACTAAAAATGTCTCTATACCATATATTTTTAAAGAACTTTAAAAATATGCATTACTTCATTCAATTCCAAAGCTAACGTTGAAGACTGAAAAAAACATAAAGATGGCTTGGGTAATATTGAAACTGTTACTAGTTTTAATGGTTTGAAAATGTGTCATGTGATCCAGGTTATATAAAACTAACATCATACTAAATACCATTCTCAAGCACATTTATTTGAGCTCAATCTGCCAAACCAGAATAACAAAAGTAATCTATATTGTTCTCTTTCTGTAAAATCTTGAAAATGCCGAAGTCTTTCTTCCTCTTTCCTATTAACCTTGCAAAACATTTTTCACCTGCAGTAACTTCATTTTGGGGCTCAGTGAACGTTATTATTTTCATAGCTGATTTTTGCAGTTTTTTTTTTTAAGATTAGCAGCAAGCAATCATCCTAATTAAACAAAATATTCATTCGTATGATAAAAAAGTTACCTTTTTAAAGTTAATTAAAAAACTTATTTTCTATTGTTAATGAACAATAAAATCATACAGATCACGTATTGCTTTGCAATATTTTTATGCTGTCATTCATTCTTGTTAAATGGTTTCCTTTTTTTTTGATACAAGACCAATAATACCCACTTTTCCCCCCAGAATGTCCTTACAGATGTTTTTCTTCCTCAATCAGATTTTGTCATTGCTATTTCTTCTTAGTCAGAAACAGCGGAAATTATGACTGTGAACACAAAACACATTAAGGGAACAGAGGCTAATACTCTTCAATTTAATAACTTTTTGTCTATTGTTCTGGTTCAGTTCTTCCCTACGTAGAGTGTTGCACCATTACCTCCAAAGCCACAGAGGGGAGGAAACTCTATTTCAGCCTGTGTCACAGGAAAAACAAATGAGAAGGTGTGGTGGCAGCAACAGGACTAATTCATTAAAAATATACTGTGTTTAAGATATCCTCTTAACCAATGCATTGCAAATTAAGATATAAAAATCCTATTTTTATCTCTTGTTAAAACTCCAAAGGTGTGGCTTCAGAATTTTAAAGAAGTAATTAGTTTGTATGGTTCAAGACATTGATTTAAAGTTAAGTCTCTAGATCTGCTCTGTCAATATGGGAGCCACTAGTCACACGTGGCTCTTTACATTTAAATTAATTAAATATAATTTAAAAAATCAGTTCCTCAGGTGCAGTAGCCACATTTCAGGTGCTCAGTAGCCACAGTGACTCGTGGCTCCCACACTGGACAGCACACATATGCGGAGCATTATCATCGTCACAACAAGTGTTATTAACAGGGCTGCTTTAGTCCTTGCTGGATGTTATGACATTTTTTCCGCATCTTGATTTGTTTTAAGGCTTCTGTATTGCTAATAAAATAAATTCCTCAATGCAGCAGTGGTCCAACACTGTGGGAAAACGTTGACTGAGATAATCCTAAGGCAGTAGTGTTTCTGTAGCCAATCTGTAGCAGAAACACAAATGTTGCTCGGGATCTTGGACTGTTTCTACAACTCTGCTGGTGCATGCAGTTGAGATGCTAATTGTGGTATCATAGGTGGAGGCACTGCGACTTGACTTCAACTTCCAGAAGGAAAAAGGACATTTTTTAGCTATGGGTCTAACTGGAATGTTCTTTCCCTGTATCTTTGCATTGCTGGTTCCTTTTGCTATTTAAACTTCAGCTAAAATGTCACGTCTTCTGAAAGACTCTTGACCATGCAACCTCAAGTAGCTCCCTTCCCACCTGTCTCAGTCACTAACGTCTATCATATAACTCTGTTTCATTTTCACCGTTGCATTTATTGATGCCTTTACGTTTATGCATTTTTATTTTATTTTTGACTGTCCCCTCCTCCACACAAATAAAGCCCCTTGTAGGAGAAGGGTTTTGTGGTGTTCACTGCAATATCCCAGATCCTAGAAGGCTGCCAGGCAAAGGCAGCCACCTTATAAATATTTATCAAATGAATAAATCAATGGATGCATTGGGAAAGAGATGGAGATTAAACTTATTCATGGTAGAAATATGTTTTTGTGAAATAGAAAGGCATTTTTTTCAAATAAAAATACATTTACTTTTCTCTTCCAATTTGATCTTTGTCATTAATATTCTCTAAACCTTATATCTGAAATGTAGTAACTTCAAAGTCGTTACATATTGTACAGATAATTTACCTTTATAAAAGTTAAATAAGAAGTTAGCCTGTAACAGATGAGATTGGCCATCTGTAGACGTGACCCACTCAAGAGAAGGTGGGTGTCTCCTGGGCCTGGAGATGCATGCAAATCTATTGAAGAATGACCAGCATATGTAAGTCTCAGGTCCTAAGTATTCTAAAGAAATCCTGTGTAAGTGGACATTTTGAAAATGGGATTTTAACTGCTCATTGTCTGGAAAAGGGGTATAAATAGGCAGATTTTGGTCTAGGGTCTTCAATACTACCCAGGGGAGTGTATGTCCTGAAAACTTAACATATATAGCCATGTACGGTTTCCACTATGTGCTAGCAGTAACACTGGGAATATCAGGCTATCAAAACATGTTGGCTCCAGGGACACCATTAAGAAGTAGCTTTCTGATTATAATATGGCTTATAATGCAGAATTTTTTGAACATAAATAATTCATATTTTTCTTTGTGATAATTATAATTCTCACTGTAAACTGATGTCATTTTAGCTCATGCATCAGCCAGTCTTTTGTGATGTTGGTTTGTTAACTGAGCTCTTCAGAGCCTGGGGTCCTAGGGCAGCTGCCCCACAAACCGAAGGACCAGACCTCAACACGCGGTGACGTCCGCTGTGCATAACAGCCAGCTTCCCTCCTGGCCATCTTTAGCAAAAGTAGAATGCAGTTCTGGTTTACACTACCTCAATTTTCTTCTGTAGCCAGATTTTGGCTGTTCTTTGCATTTTTTTACAAATGAAATTTAATACAAAAGTTAAAAAAAACAGTTAAGAAAATAAAATAACTGTTGATATTTTAAAACAACCTCCAAATTGCATTTTAATAGCAGAAGAGACATCATTTTAGGCCTACACTGGACAGATTACAGACGCTGAAGTGTCAGTCTTTGTTTCAGGAGTGTGTGGGGGAGGGTTGAACATGAAATACAACCCTTAAATGGTATTTTTTCCCTTTTATTTTCGTGTATCTACCAGCAATTTCAAAGATGCTATAAATGTCTCATGTTTGAAATGCTTAATTAAAGACATTTAAGAAAACAATCTCTACTTGCTATATCAGAGTCTGCCCCAAACCCACACCGAATTCGCACTTTTATATGAAGTACCATAACATTTATTTAGTATAAGGTGGGTCTGTCTTGGGCCTTGACCAAGGTGGAGTATATTACTGGAAATGACAGAAAGAACTCTTTATTTCATGTATAACATAACCACATACTGTGGGTTCTTGAGGCAGCATGACAGTATATTTTTAATGTAGGATAATTATATTCATTTCTTTTCCCTAAACATGCTTTAACTCTAAAATAACTATTCTATGGTAGTTTCCTCTGTGTGACTCAACAGAATCCTCACAAATAACAGATACCTACTAGATAAGCATAGATTCTACTGACAAATAATATTACTACCAAAATAATTTATTAAGATTATTTCTATGCTATTAATCTGTACACTAATTTATAAAGAAATTAATTATAATTATCTGAAATTATTGACAGTAAGTAGAAGAGTAAAAGAGTATTAACTAATAATATTGTTAAGTGATCTTTTAATTAAAATTCCTTTTAATGCTCAATAATATGGATTATTGTTTTATTTTCAAATTATTGACCAAAATTGAAAAAAATGAGGCAACCAAAAGAAACAGTACATTTCTCCCTCTTGCTGTGTTCTAACTATTCTTTAGTTTATGTAGCACAGATCCAAGGTTAAAAAGGTCTCTTTATTTTTATAATTTATAAAAGATTTTACAAAATATTTATGATATTGCAATGCTGAGCTCTCAAGGAAGTGAAAGAGGTCAATATTGACCAGCAACGCCTCCCCAAAGAGGTCACGTCTCTGTTTTCCTCCGTCAACGCTTCAACAACACAGTTTCAAACTGAAACGTCCACAGTAGGAAAGTCTGTCCGTTTTCTTTCCAGGTCTCATGGAAAACGGCCAGGCCCGTGTGCTGCAGCCACAGTTAATAGGTTTTCCTTGGTGTGTTATGCAAAGCCTGTCTGTGCGCCAACATGAAAAAGGCCTTTAAAGGAATGTCAGCAGCTTCAGAAACTGCTTGTCAAAAGGATTCCAGTTTTCTTTCTTTGGCCCTCCTAACCACTTTCAAAGGCTTATTTCATTCCTGGTAGTTTCCATATTATTAATGCATAGGGCTTGCAACTGGAACTCAGGGTGGGCCACATGGTTACAAAATTATAGACAGAGTTGATTAGGTACAAAAATAAAAGAAAGAGCTGCACAGATTTTACCGTACATTAATATTTTACTTCTGGCAATGGTGAGCGGAATGGCGGAAAAGCAGCAATGATTTGTTGAAAGGCATTAAAAAAAGGCTGTGTTAATTTTTCCCTGAAAATTGCCTTAAGTTTTTTGCAAGCTTATTGTAATTATCACCATTACAGATAGACTGGAATGTCCAGAGAACTATTTTAAAATTTCTTTTGCCACTAGAAACATAGTAGGGAGTACAGACTAAGAGCCTTGGGTCCTAGTTTCCATTCCAGCATCTGGCTTTGGTCTTCTGGGCATCAGGGTGAGTCGTTTACCTCTTCGTGACCTCCGTTCCCCACCCGCCCGAGGAGGCAAGGATGCTTGCGTGGTTCTTTCAGTTTAGGCGTGAAGTTGTAGGGAAAACGGGAGGAGCTGACAAGTTTCTAACTCTGATAAAACTGACAAGAAAATTCGCAGGAGTAGCTATCCTATTTACAAATATTTGAAAGATGAACAACGAAAGAAACCCTCTTTATGAATTAGGGAGTACTGTTTGTAGGGTGATTTCCTGCTCTCATAAAATACTCTTCGAAATTGAGTACATTCCTTACACCTGAATCCATGACTGATTATCTGATGATTCCATGAAAATGGAAGCGTGTCCCAAATGTACCTTCTTGAATAACACTGTCAAGTTATTAGCTGAGGATTCAAAACACTTCCCAAATCTCTGACGGTCTAGAATTCATTCATTTAATAACAACTATTTTTTACCTCCAAAAGCTAGGTGCTACATCAGGCATTGGAAATAGAGCGGTGAAGTAGAGAGTGGTATAAAAAAGCCACTGTAACTTGTTGGATTTTAAGCACACAACAACTTTTTATTATTTGTGCCTCACAAGGTTTTGAAACACCAAATAAAGCGATTCTTGAAATATTGCTAAAGGAAAAAAATAGTCAAAATATTGTTTATTTACATTGTTGTACAATATTCATTGTACAGGTGTATAATCTCTTATCCACGATCCTAAAATTCAAATAGCTTGAAAAAAGAAACTTGCTTCTTGAGTTGGGCACAAACTTATTTGGTAGAGAGCCTGATTTGAACTCACAGGACTTTTAGAGACTTTTTACCCTGCTTATTGGGACTATTTATAAATTTCAATGAAGATATATTAATGAGTTTGATTAAGGCTTGCTCCCCTAGAGCCTATGGAGGTATTATGAAGGAAATGTTTAATACATTGAACTATTAATAAAAAAAATTTTAAGAAGTCATACTTGGCCACATCGTGTTAAAATGAAGTCAACACTTCCGCATCCTTATCTCAAATTCCAACACCATTGGCAATGCCATTTTGAACAAAATTGAGAATTTCATTTCCTCCTTTCTTATTTCTTCAGAGGATCATTACAATTTTTGTCTTCTGTCTTCTGGTGTTTTAAAAATAAACAAGAAAAGTATAACTAGTTCAAAAAACACGGAAATTAAGTTACTGGCCTTTTGTCAGAGCCTTTTAGGTCTACACTTTACTGCAGCCTGAGTGTTCTGTCCAGAGACAGCCCCTCTCAGGGAGAGTGGTTGGAGCCTTCCTCACAGGCAATGTGGAGCTGATAGGATTCATGACATGTGCAACCCTCACATGAAGTCATACCCTCTTCCTGCAAGTACCATCTAAATATGGACCTGGGTCAGTGGATATGTTTTCCTTTTTAAAATTTCCCAGCCAGTTGCATTAGAAACATGACAAAACATCCTAACATCATAAATTTTAGCCTTGAAAACACTGGAAGTGATCATTTTTACTATGTTCAGTAGAGCAATCTCACCTCAGTCTCTGACATCTAAGCATACGTCCTCTGCAGAAACAATTTCAGTGTGAGGGAAGACATCACTGAGGCCAACTCTGCCGACCTCACGTCGGTCCTTGTCCCACCTCTGCACTCACGCAAAACAGCCCCTTCACACCATGGTGTTGGAAATATTTGAGGTCACCCCCCACAGCCCTTTTAGCGACCTCTATTGGAAAGTCAGCAATTTTAACTCTTCCTGAGGTGAGTTTTGATATAGTAAACTGGGGAAAATATTTAATGATTTTAGTTTAAGTTTTTACTATTTGAAAGAGAAAAGTAACTTATTTTTAAGTTAAATCAGTATATGATCTATAAGTAAATAAGTTGCCAAGGATTGTTTCTATGTGAGATTCATGCTACCCAAACATTCTAGTCAAACTATGGGAACAGAAAAAGACTGGGACTCGGGACATAGGAACTCCCCATCCTCCCCATCTGAAAATGAGACTTAATTATAAGGAAATCTACAAATCAGACTGTTAAAGAATTACAAGGCTATGCTCAGATTCCAGGAGGCGTCACTAGCAAAAAAGATGACACATTACAATCCAGTTAATTTTTCAAAAAATGAATTTAAACTGAAGAATGTGGAGCTCTCATTGAGCTTAAGAAATTTGGGGAATTTGGGTATTGTCAAATCCTAGAGTTAGTCAAACTGTGACGTTAAGGGCACAGTCTACTCAAGACTTCTGCCCCCACCTGCAAGAGGGGGTCCAAGCACGAAGTCAGAGGGAAGAGTCCATACAATGCCACGCTTACTTCTGACAGCAACTGCAAGTACAGGGAGTTCCCAAAACCACTGCAATATTTGCAGGACTCAAAAAACTGACTGAAAACTATTATATTTATGGTTACAGTTTCTTACAGGGAGAGAATACAGATCAAAATTAGCAGAAGAGATCCATTCAGTAGCATCTGAGAAGCTTCCACTGTCCTCAGATGCATCACCATCCTGGTGTCAATATCCATTATCCACAGGGTACTGCCAACCAGGGAAATGCACCTGAGCTTCGGTGTCCGGAGTTTTTATTGGGGCTTCATTTTGTAGGCATGCTTGATTGACTGACTGCCCACAGGATGGGATTCAGGATCTAGGTCAACTTATAGCACACAACCCAAAGGCTGCCCAACATGGGCCCTGCTAGCAGATGTGGCATAGATTACTCCACAGAGCCCAGGGCAAAGGCCAACCTGCTTTTGGGCTGAGCCAATTCTTTATAAAACAGCAAGTATTCATTTCAAGGGTCAAGGATGTAATTACAATTAAAACAAACAAAAAAACCAAAAACTGAAACCAAACACTTACTTGGAAATACTTAACACTCTGGCTTTTATGAAAAGGAAAGGAAAGTAGAAGACAACTTTAGTGCCCAAAGTCAACAGGAGCCAGCGCTGGTGTCACACACAGGAAAGCAAATCCAAGTATAACACTATGAAAATTAAATTACCATTATAAAAAGGAAGACCAAAATAAGCAAACAAGACCATAAACTTGTAAAAAAACTACAGCTCAACTTGTGAAAATTTTTAGATGTTGATGAAATTATATGACCATTATTTTTATCTCATCTATCAATAATAAACATGTGGATCCTTTATAATGAATTCTCTACCTTGATCAACATAACATAGTAAAATAAATGTCCCTATGTTATAACATCTATTTTTTCTTAGAAATGTTGAAATAAGGGATATAGCCATAATGAATTATTTTCACAAAGTCTAGCTTACAGAGTAGTTCACAATATCCAATCTCTACATACAAATTCTAAAAAAAATGTAAGAACTAATTTCTTCACTATGGGCAAAAACATTCTTTAAATGAAAGCCAAATAGGGTGAGGAAGGTCGGCAGTATTTAATTAAAATTTTACTTCCCAACTTTGATTTAAAATTTTCAGGTCAACTTTTTCAGGTTTCATATCACTTCTGATAATTATTACTTTGGCAACTTTATTCTCCAGAAACTTCTAGTTTTTAAGACACCTGAGCTTCTAATATAACATATTCTGACAATGAAATTTAAAATCGTAAAACTGACATAATGGTATCACACGTTAAAAAAAGTTCATCCTCAAATTTGTGCCAATGATGATAATGTCTCACATTAGTGCAGCTCTTTGAAACATCTAGACGCCTTCCACATATCTTACCTCATTGTGAGATGGGTTACAAAGCTATTATTATTTGCCTTATCTGATATATGTGAAATTTATAGACCCCAAATGGAAATTCTCCTCAAGTTAACAATATCCTGCACTAACAGCCATGGCTCTTGAATTTTAGTCTAGATTTCTTTTCAGCAGAATATGGTTGTATTTCTTACAAAAAACAGGGGGACAGCTCCTTGTGGTTCAGATATCTCTTCCTCAGAGAAGCCTTCCCTGATATTACTGATCAGGTTTTAAAAACGAACAACTATTTACATGTTTTTATTGCACCGGATGCCTTCTTTCCTTCACACTTTCCTCAGGTATAATTTTACTTGTTGTCTTCTGATCCCGTGATTAATGTCTATTTTCCACACTGAACTGTCAGCTCTTTAAGGCAGTGGCACTGAAGGAGCTACAAAGATTCTCATCTTAGAGAAGAAGAAACATAGATTCAGTGGTGGACTCCTACTCATACAAGTGTCCACAGACTGGGCTTTCCCATTTTTACCATAACCTAGTATATTTTCTTAAACACAACCAGGACTCAATACAGATTCACCAAATAACTAAATTAATTAAATATGACTAAGCATCAGTGACCATTTCCTACAATTTCCTATATAAACTATTTCCCACATCACATATTAATGCAAAGAAAAAAAAAAATCTCCCATATATACCCAAGAGGGGGGAAGGGGAATTGTCCCTACATGGATATTTAGTAAACTGTAGGATTTTTTCAACAGTCTTCAGAATTCTAGTCATATAATTTATTTTTCATCTTGCATTTGATCTTTTGTTTATGTGAGCAATAGGGAAACTAGGTTGATATGCACAGTGAAGATATTCTAATAAACTTATAACATTACGTGAAAAAGTTTCAGGAATTAACAAGAAGCTTCAGCATTTCTCTTTCTGATAGTTTCTGCAAGTGCAGTGGACAGCTTGGAAGATGCTGTCTCTATTCCAAGGGACTTGAGGATTATGAATGAGGAGGTTGACGTGTCGGTGGCACACGAACGGCCAGCTCTTACGTCACCTCCTTTGAGCTTCAGCTCATGCATACCAGCAGCCTTTGCTCAATGTTCTGACCAGTAACTGCTACAAACTGTACTTTAGAAGTGAAGTGGTGCAGCCTGATGAATGCAGAGACTCAGCGACTGCTCCGGGTGAGATGCGAAAAGCAGTGGTTTAACAACAGCCACACTGCTTCTCCACTAAAATGCTTCCTGTCCTTACACAAAACAGATTAAGAATATGACGCTTCTTTCTTTTGAATAACGTTTTAGTAAATAAGATTTGTACAGAGAAAGGAAAACATTGCAACTTCTTTTTACAGAAATCTCAATATTCTGGTACTTGAAAGACCATCCAGTTCCAGTTAGGACATCTTGTTGCCCAGACTCTCTGATTCCCTTCACAATTTCAGCTCCCGGTGACCTTCAAGGGCAAGCCCTATTTTTTAAAAAAATTCAGTCCTGGCCCTCTGTGATTTGTCCAGCCACTCATTCCTCGTGTTGCAATCCTTAGAGCTGCTCTTTCATCCTGATCCTCAAATGCCTGTTTTGCTAGTCGTCTTCAATCCCACCTTTTAGGAACGGGGTTCTGTCTTGCTCTTATCAGTTCCTCTCTCAGGAGCCAATATTGGCTCAACATTTCTCATCAGGTCTGTCTCCTGCATTCTGTTCCTACCTAGTCACTCCTAGTCAGTTCCGTCGGCCAGCTCACTAATCTGCAGAACACAGCCTCAGGTTCTCAACACAGCAAAGGAGATCCTTTATGAAGCAGTCCCCCTGGGGTCTCTCCAGCCTCATTTCTATAGCAAACTTCATTAGCTTCCCATAGCACCACACCCTTCTTCCCTCCAAGCTGGGCTAACTTCATTGTTCTTACAGATGAAGATTACATCTCCTCCCCAAGAAGTCCTTCTCAGTCCACAGGGCTCTCCTGTGGGCTCCCAAGGCACTTTGCACGTTTGCCTATTACAGCAAATCACAACGCACTGTGATGATCCAGTTAATGATATCTCCTCTGCTGGACTATTACTTTCCCAGGCAAAGAACAGGGAGCAACCTGGCCATCACTTCATTCCCCATGTCTAGCTATTATTTGGTAGCCAGTCGAAACTTAAATGAATTAAAGAATGAAAAAGAATGAATAAAAGAGTACAGTAGTTAGTTTCTGAAGAGAAAGGAATGTGGTCGTAGACTTCTTTGCAATCTCTTTAAGGTCAACCACAGTGCTTTGCACAATACTAACAGTAGCAGTAACAACAACAACTATTACAACAATAATAGCAGTTTCATGAATTACTGGAGCATTTGCTGTGTACCAGTCTCTGTGCTACGTGCCTTAGGCAGCTTACAATTTATCAGTGTTTGCTGGGCTGACAAACTTTGCTGTATGACAGCCCTCACATCGCATAAATTAACAACACTCTCTGGATTAATTGCCAAATATGCTGTCGCTTTGCATGATTCTAAAGTATTTCTACAGTAAACTGAATAAATTCTCACCACAGTGCCTACAAAATGGCAAAGCTGTAGATAAACGAAATATTTAGTTAGCTTGACTCACTGGAGGCTGTCCCTCCTCGAGATTAATGCCGGGTGGGCACAGATCCTCTCTAATCGGACATCTTTACTATTCAGGTTAAATCATATAATCAAAACTTGTCACTGTAATTTTGAATAAGGCCATTTTTAGTCACAGTCTAAGGGAAAATTCCAACGAATAATTTAATTGCTTCTGCCTACCTATATTTTTTGAAAATGATATGGCTTCACCATCACTTAATATATTACAACCTTCACAGTTACCAAGATTCTTTTATGCCACGATATTTTGAGATATTAAACATACATACAACATTATCACAATAGTACACATTTTAAAAATCCACTCACAATTCCATCATTCTAAGATTTGTCTAGCATTATTTTTCTATAATTTCTATGCCTTGTCAACACACACTTTTCTTATTTCATTTGTGTATACATCCTAATCATGTCTTGTTTCATACATTCTCCATAATTAACCTTTCAAATGATTGCATTATATTCCTTGAGTTGATATACTATTGTTTGCTATACCACCACCATATTACTGGATAATTTCTTTCTTCTTTTTTGAGGAAGATTAGCCCTGAGCTAATTACAGCCAATCCTCTTCCTTTTGCTGAGGAAGCCTGGCCCTGAGCTAACGTCCATGCCCATATTCCTCTACTTTATACGTGGGATGCCTACCACAGCATGGCGTGCCAAGCAGTGCCATGTCCACACCCAGGATCCGAACCGGTGAACCCCGGGCTGAGGAGAAGTGGAACGTGCAAACTTAACCGCTGTGCCACCGGGCCGGCCCCCTGGATAATTTCTATTGCTTGCAAATTTTTTTTCCACTGGCAAGAAAGCTGCAGTGAATACCATTGCTCATTCTAGATTTATTTCATTATTTCAGCATGAATTACCATGCATGGGATTACTAATTTGGGAACTATGCACGTTTTCCTCTTGATTGTAAGACACACTAAAGCTGTAGTTTAAACTTGAAATAACTTTTTCAGTCTTACTCATTTGCTGTTGATACTATCCATAGTTTCTTTAAAATAGTCATGTAAATAAACACAATATCATGCTCTGAAACTTTAAAGTAGCACAAGAAGTCCATACAGAAGAATGAACAAAACTGTCAAGGACTTCAGGGAAGTCAAATGCAGAGAACACAGCATTAGAAGTAAAAACATTGCTCATTTAATAAATATTTATTGAATAATGCCAATGCGCCAGGTATTGCTAGTTAAGTGTAATTCTCTGAGTTGTTTTTTTATATCAAAAAAATTATTTTTCAATTATATAGTCTAAGTGCTTATTAGAAAAGCTGTATTTCAAGTTTTTACTATGATTTCCGATATATTTCTTAACATTGTTAATAGTTTTAATTTTTTTCTGTTGATTTTCGTGGAATCTTTAAGGTAATTGTCACATAATTTGCAAATAATGATAACTCTGGTCTCTACTGTGTTTTAAATATCGATACATGTAAGACTCTCTTGCAAAAGACAAAATAAATAGGTGCTTCTAAGTAATTCTGAAGAGCTGGCTGGACGTTTAAATAACTTCACATAATCTCTAAGGCACAACGATAACCACAGCGCTGCTCACTGGAAGTTTAAAGAGGGAATGGAAAAAACGAAGTCTCATTTTTGCTTTACAGAAATATAAGAGGCCCAAAGTGGCACGGTCACAAATGACAAATATGAACAAAAACACAGAAAAGCGCTATTTTCAAAACTTCTAAAATAAAACAGCCCCTTTTGAAGTGCAGTATAATCTTGGACTAAACTTTGCTTATTAACCTTGCATCGAGGTGAAAGTGCTCGGACCCAGGAATGGTGAATATGAGCGTCTTCTATGTAAAAATCCCAATAAAAAGATATAGATTTAGACATACATGGGACAGGAAAATGTATATTTTTGACACTGGAAAGATTCAGATGATTAATAATTTTAGAATAGAAAGATTAATATTGCTATGGAGTGAAAGGGTTTTTCAAATAAGCTCATAATAATACTTTCAAAGAACATTTTTGCATGACTATATACAATTGCCCTATTCATATTACAAATTTACATCAAAATGAAACGGACATGATAAAATATATACACTGTAAGCATATATTAAATGTTCTGTCTTGTATTATTAATAAAAATAGTTATACTGGATCCAAAAAGAGGATCCAGATAGATGCTTAAAATGTTTAAAGTCACCCAAACATAAAGAGACTAGAGAGGGGATTGGAAACTCAGCTGCCTATAAATCCGTTCTACCGAACACTTAAACTTATTCGCCCCAAAGGCTTAAGCAGTCATGAAATGTCAACAGAATTTAAGGGTTTCAAGGAATAAATCTTAAACTATAATTGAACACAAATATTTTGAAAACCAATTAACATTGATATCAAAGTGCAGTATTAAACATAATTCAGGTTGATTCCTAAAATGTTTGCCTCAAATATTTGGAAGACTGTAATTTTGTATTACAAAGAAATTTTAATTAATTCTCTGTTTCCAGTGTCTCGGTGACTGCTCCCTCTGGTCTTCTGTGAATCCATCTCTCATTACAACATACTATTAATATTATCAGGTAATACTTCCTGGCAGTACAGTATTAAGCCAGGACTCAGAGTAATTTTACAGTACCCTGTGCTGGCTAATTTCTCCAAGGGTTTTCTTGTTTGTTAAACACTTTTTGGATTTTTCTGTCAACAGAATACTTTCGATCGTTTCCTTGAGTAAAGTGATAGGAACAAGAACAATAATAAACCGTTCCATCCCTTTCCCTTACATCATAAGAATTAGTGCCATTTTCTTTGGTTTTTATTCAGTTAAAAGTTACTTTTGAAAATAATTTCAAACAGCATGGGAATCTGAGTTAATGAATATAATAAGTAACTCAAAATGCTGAGTCTGTCTTGCTACATAATAGCGGCCACTTCCTGAGCTTACTATGTACCTATGATGGAATTTATTAGCTAATATATAGATGAGGAAGGTAAGGTCAAAGACATTTAACAAATACGTATTATCTGATGTGTTCAGGGCACTGTGCAGTCCAGCAGTAAATAGAGGAGTAGTTACAGTCCTCGCCTGGAGCCTATGATAAATGGGATCCCACTCCACGTCTATCGCTAATGTCCAAGAACTTGAGAATTATCCTGGGCTGATGTAAACAAGAACACACAACTACGCAATAGGAATGAGTCACATCCTTAGGCTGAGAGCTAGGAGAGAATTCTCCCAACTGTAAAAGACAAACCCATTCTTTGGGGTCACAAAAATGGCACAAAGTCTACATAACCCACAATGAACTTTTGTGAATTTCTACCAATATTGTTTTTCCCTTTCGGATACCCAGCCCCATGCTGCTTTGCAAACAGCAGCAGAAATGTGGAAGACATCGGAATATTTGGTGTGGACGTGGAAAGACATGCAAAGCCAGGAGTGCCTGGCAAGTTCAAACAACAGCAGGGAGACAACTGTGGCTGGAAGTGAGTGAAAATGAGCAGAATAAGAAAGAAGAGCTGAGATCAGAGATGCAGAGCAAAATGGGCTGGTCCTGCAGCCTTGTGGGCAACTGAAAGGACCTTGGCTTTCACTCTGAGTCAGACACTTTAAGAGTTGCAGCAAAGCAGTGGTCTGAGCTGATGCATGCTTTCACAGGGTCATTCTGTAAGAACTGACAATAGGTTGAAGGATGGGGCAAGGGAGGAAGCAGGGAAACCGATCTGGAGTCTATCACAATATGAAGGCGGGATGTGATGGTACCTTCGACCAGAATCGTAGCAGTGGAAGAAGAGAGAACTGGCTAGCTTCTTAATGGATTTTGAAGGCAGGCCAACAGGATTTGGCTCTACTTTTTAGGGTTTATTACCTAAATACATGGGAAAACGGAGGTGCTCTTATTTTGGACAGAGAGAGAGAAGCAGAAGGAATAGGTTTGTGAAGGGAGACCAGTAGGTCAGTTTTGAGCATGCTGAATTGGGCCTCTGGTGGAGTGGTCAAGCGGGAATCTGAATGGCGACTCTCAAGTGCTGCCCATTTCACTCCTCTAAGCCCACACACCTGTGAAAGCAGACCAAAGACATTTGCCCTGGTGATTCTGACGTTTGGGTTTTCTCCTTATCCTATACCACGTGCTTGTTAGGAAGTCACCCCCTGGACCCTATGGTTCCTTCTATTATTTTATGATTCCTGTGCTCAACCCAATAACCCCCAAAGAGCCATTATTATTCTGTTTTGTGGGCATGAACTTAAAGGAACCATTTACATGCTGCCCTTGCTCTGGTAAGATTTAAGTACTTTAAGGTAAAAAGTATATTTTCAACTTCTATTAACTCCAAAAGTTCAGTGTCATACATACTGAAAAGGTTCAATATACACTTGAAAAATTGAATAAATATACTGTGTGCATAATGTGATATAGTTAGACAAGCGATGTGAGCAAGGCACACTTCCAGCTTTCAACACAGTAGAGTTGAAACAGAGGAATATGCAACAAAGGAAGAAAAACTTCAAAATAAAATAAAATGAATGAGAGGAGTAAATTTCGGTCCACGGGGAGACATTTGGCACAGAATAAGAGACAAACCAACACTAAATACCAAGAAATGATAAGCTACTGAATGGAAGAGGCAAAAAGTTCAATTGTGATCAATTATGAAGAGTTTAGTCACAATATAAAGTCACAAATAAATATTATGTAAATATATTGAGGCAAAATCTTATACCTCTAAACTATCCCTTTCAATAAACATCTCTATTCTTCTTTCTCCCTCTGACTCTCTCTCTTTTGTACAAAAATCTCTTCTTTTATGAAGCAAAACTACCATGTTATAAATGAAATTGGGTCATTCCCTCTACTTACCAGGCTTGGCAACTGGGACACTGTACTTCCAACAGAAGTTAAACGAGTGTTAATGAGGGCAGAATCTGGACAAGTCTGTGCAGAAATAACAGGAACTATGATTTTCCAGTAGAATTAAGCAAGTGGGCGTAAGTGAAGACGGTCATGTGTAAGAACAAACAGTTTTGTGATAAACAACGAGACAAGAATTTGGCAAAGAAAAGGAATCAAATCATTTGCGTGTTGGTTAAATTTTTTGGGGGGGGTAAATGGTGAAATGCTTTTCTTACTCAGAGCCATGAGCTTTGCTCTTCTCCGTTCATTGGGAAGCCCCTCTACTGCACTGCCTTGACCGCTGTTGCATGACGGCTTTGCCTCTTCTGTCTCTAGTGCACAGCACTAGCCTCTTCTTGTTCCATTTGATATAAAGACCTGGTCAGTAGTGAAATAGAACCATCCTTTTTTTTGTGCTAAAAGACCTCCAGGTGCTGGATACAGTTTTTCTTCCCAGCCTCAGCTTCAGGAAGAATATAGTTACCACTGCTTCCTCCACTGGTAATGAAATATTGTGCCAAAACATAGCCTGTACAAGTTTGGCTAATTCTGCTCTCTGCTTTCTTTCATACCACAAAATGACTAAATAGTCAACGTTTTTATCTTGGAGTCCAAAGGAACTTTGAGAGTATTCATTGGAACAATCAGATCTTGCTATTGTCGGCTCAGTCACAGCCGCACGATGCGATACATCCAGCCTACATTCTTCAGAGAACGCTCTTAAAGATCACCTTCTCTAAAGGAAGGACAAAGCTTCTTTTGTTCCCACTATTTTGTTTCCCTGTTCCTTCGGATTCTGTTTTGATTTTCATTTCCTTGCTTTAGGTGATTTATATTCCCCAAAGATTATGAAGCTGTATGAAAGGCTTGACTTTCTCATGCATAAAAACAGAATTTTATATATATTTTATACATGGATAATATTTATAATAGATAATATTATGCGTTTAATTTATTTACAGTCCCATATAGAAATGCACATCCAGGTGAACTCACTTTCAGTAAATGAGCATCTGGAAAGCTCACTGACAATCAAACCCGCTAAGAGGAAGCTTGCAACCCACAAGAACTACGCTGAAAGTCCCATTATAAAGAAAAGCTCCTTTCCAATAAGAAAACAGAATTACCTGATGATGTTACCTCTTACTTATTTCTAGGTTTTCTTATTTTTTCACCTAAAAGCCACACATATAGAATTTAAGTAAATAATCCTTATGGAACTCTTTGGGCAAGGCTTACAAACTACCAGATGAAATACTTCCAGTAACGTCACATCAGTTGATCACTGTCGTAGAAACATACCAGCTATAGTTTAATTACACAATTATGACATTGAGATCCTGATCCACTAGCTTGAGCACAATGAAGCCCCATGAACCCATCCTTGCTCTGAAGAAGTTCACAATCTAGTTACAGATTACAAAGAGAAACAGCTCGAGAAGACAGAAATGAAAAACATGCTAATTAGACATACAGAAGAAATATAAAATTCACTAGAAAGAGATTTTGGGTTGAAGAACAGAGAGAGAGATTGGGACACGTGGAAGATGTTGAGGAGACACACAGGAAAAAATGCCCCAGACATTAAAACTAAAGTAAACGAGTGCTGGATGGGGAAGGGTTGAGGAGATAAAGAGGTTTATAATTTGAATAGGCAATTTGTAATGAAGAAAAGTAGGAAATCAAGTTGCATTAGTAAAAGTGAGATCAAATAGTGGGTGATTCTAAAATATACTTGAAAGGATAGTCGATAAGGAGCAAACTGTGAAAACTAATGGTGAGTACATGAAAGGAAAATTAAAAAGGCAGGTGCACATGAGAGAGACTGGCAGCGAGTAACTTCAGACAGGAAGACCAGGTGTGGAAAACGGCGTTAACTTGGAGGGCAAGGTCATCCAGACTATGCATGTATAGAGGAGAAGGGAGGAAAAACAGAATTTGGGGGTTCAGTCCTGTGGACGTTTTCACACGTCCTTCCGTGACACGTGTGGAGCTCTGTGTGAGCACGCTCACCACTGTCCACTTTGAAAACTAGAACGTGAGCCCCAGGAAACTAGAGTCTAGCTTGTTTTGTTTACTGCTACCCTGTCAGTGCCCAAAACAGCATCTCCCAGGAGGAGCGCGATAAACATTTCTTGACTATTTACTATTTTAAAATATCACTAAATCCACCTTTCTTTTGAAACTTTCCCTCTTTCAGGTAGCAAAGCTTAGTGTGAAAAGTCTAGATTTTGGAATCAAGAAGACCTGTGTTCAACTACTGACCACTACTGACAAACCTTGTAACTGGCGCTAATGCTATAACTTCTCTGACTCTCAGTTTTCCCATGTGTATCCGTCTTGCAGAGTTATTATAAGGTTTAGACATTAGGGACTTGAAGTGCCCAGCACGCATCCAAGCACATACTACTCAACCAGTGCACAGTAGCCATTAACCAAGAACAGGCAACACTCCATCATGCTCTATTCACTTTGATCAAATCTTGCCTATTCCTGATTTATATCATTTATCACTTTACACTAGAGTTAACATGTCTATCATCTCTCTCTCAGTGCACCCACTTTTTAGTACACCAAATACCAATTTCCTTAACGTGCCTACAAAATTTCTCAAAATTCAACATCTGCCTTTTTTAGTCAAGTTTTATTGATCTATTCCACCAGACTTCAGTACTGTGTCTTCATGTCAATGCTGTACCTCTCACTCCCGTGTCTTAAAAGTACTGAGGCTCATGTTTGTCTTCACTCCTGCAGTCTGAGCTCCATAAAGAGCAGGGTGTTACCTTCATGTATGTGCCACACATACTCCTTATATGAAAGAGGAAGGGAGTATGAAAATTATGAGATCATGTGGCACAAAGTCCACTAGGTCAATGGACATTAAGAAGAATGGAATGTCTATCAGAAGATATCTTCAGCAAAAATTATTCTTAGAAAGAGAACAGGGACTAGTGAAAAAAGGAAATTAAATTCAGACAGAGTTTAGGAACTCTGTCTTGTAGAGAGTTTTGATTAAGGAATCCAAGGTCACATGAGAGTTTAGAGAAGCAGGCTTTACTTATGTTTTCTATACCCTGTTTTGGTATTAAAAATAGTGGTTCCTGCATTCTACTGGAAAGCTGGTCTCTATACTTTTTATCCATTCCTGATTCCAGGAATCAGTGATCACAGGACCTCATTTTGTCAGTCAAGAGCACTCACTGAGCTCCCACAATGTGCAGAGCAAAAAGGTTGGTGAAAATGATTAAACAAGAAGATACTGGTCTCTCTTGAGATCAGCAACCTAATAAGACAGAAAGGAAGAATGCAAAGAATGTACCCAGAGTCAATTTCACATCATATTCTCAGATAACGGTGACACTTCGGTGATATCACTACGATATCGAAGTATAAAAATGGGATGGTGAAATTCAGCCAAAACAGTGAAAACAAAATTCTGCAATTGTCATTTGATATCTTGTGGAATAAACAAATGATTGCATTTTGTTTTCATTTCACCTAGTTGTTGCAGGCTTAGCCACAACGAGTAATGAGATATATATATATATATATCTCATTATTTATATACATATATAATCTATATATAGAGAGAGAGTAAGCTTTTTTTCCTTACTCCTTGACTATAAATTCATTAATCTACTTAAGTTGAATGGAAGATATCTAATTAAGCATTGCAGGGCATTCATAGAATTCAAAAATCTATTCATGTGTTTGAACAAAAGCATCAGTTTTCTTCTGGAAAGTATGATGCTCTTGTGCATATTATATCAAATCCAAAGCTTATTTTCCAATAAGGAAAATAGAGTACTTTGTCTATTAAAAGTTATTTGAAATCTATATTTTTAAAGCATAGCTTCTGGTAGATAGGAAATTCTGTATAAGTAGGACAATACTTCATTATTTATTGATTCATGTCCACCAAAAAAGAGAGCACATTATTTTATTTTTAAATGAATGCTATTGTTAAAATATGGCTATTTTAATAGTCTACTGCCAACATAAAACATATTTTTCATTAATCTTTAATACTGGTTTACAAATATTGAGAGAGAAAATTATTTTTCAGTATTACACTTTATTTACTTTTCAATATTAGAAAACTTACTCTGATACATTGTTTACTAGGGTTATTGTCTGAGAACCCAATGGCTATCAAAAGCACATTTAGCAAAACGCAAAATTAGTTTTAGATTGTCACCTTTTTCAAAAATAATATAAGTTAGGTAGATACAAATGCCTGCCTAAGAAAACAACAACAACATGTATCTTTAAAACCAAAACGGTGGCCTCACAGAGGAGATTTAACTGAAATGGCTACCAGCAGACTCCCTGGAAATGATCAATAGTCCTCCTAAAAAACAACGCTTTAATGTGGAAGCAAAATTCCAGGGATCTCATAAAGATGTGGGGACCAAAGATAGAATAGCTGCAGAGCGCCTGGAAGCTGCTAAGCTCCCAAGCCAATCACGCCTATTAGTTCCGATTCACGATTTAAATTCTGCCTTTCTATCTGTTCCTAACAAGCAGCGTTTTCTTACCCTTGCATTTCCAGGCATTTTAGCTTCTGCTGACATAAAAGCATTCCCCAAATAGAATGCTACAGCAACCTTCTGCTAGACATTTAAGCCCACTTGTGCATTTATTGTTTAAGATGCTTTTTTTGAACCGTCCAACTCCAAGAGGTCTGGGAAGGTAGTGTCAGAATGAATGAGAACTTGTTTTCTGAAGCGACCCTGTAGACACTTGATCTGCCATGAAAAAAAAAAAAAAAAGCACAGCCTCCTACCTTGAAAACAAACATCTCCCGGCGGAGAATAGCTAGAGTGTTGAAGTTCCCATCGCAGATGTTGGGTCTGGCTCCAGGATAGGAAGGTCTGCCAGTGGGCGGCCGAGGAGGTTTGGGCCTGTCATTCTTCCTGGGGTCGGCCGGAGGAACGGAGCGGTGTGGGGGCACTGTTGGCAGAGGTCTTGTCGGTGGAGGAATCTTGTCAGGTGGACCTTTTGAAAATAGGAAGACAGGACTTGCTCACTTACAACTGGGATAGTGCTGGAAAACATGCTACAGGGACAGTCACTCATCAGCGGAGGGCACAGACTCAGTGAGATAAGAGGTCTCTAGGATCGTATATTTTCTGAGAAAACAAGCATCTTACCCAACAAACCATTGCCAAGTCAATCAGAAACTGTCCTTCTCATGTTAAATTCTGGATCCAAGTAACTAGGTTTTCTTTGTTAATTTTTAATGATATTTTCTATAGCTTCACCACAGTCCTTATTGGAAAAGCTACTTTCAAATCCTTTCTGGAAGTAGGTGGTGTATAAATAATAAATAAATGAAAATAAGTACTGGAAACATGCACGTAAGCTTTCACCAAAGTTAATCCTAGACTTTGATAGACAATGATTCTATGCAAATATTTCTAGAAGATAAACATTAACAAGTCAAAAGTTTATTCTACCCTATGTCTCCAACTGTATTTTATAACCTTTTCCTGACTTTCATGATTTTCTTCTAATGAAATGTTCTGACAAATTGCTAGAAGAGCGTTGCATTTGAACACTGAATCTAAAACACCTATTGATCAAAACACCACTAGTAAAATATTAACGTGAAGAAGTACTTCTAAAAACAGATTTCTAAATCAGGCAGCCAAAGTCTACACAAGTACTTTGGTACAGATGTAAAGCATCATTCCTGAAGGGATTTATGTTTTTAAAAAGAAATACAGAGCTGTTAACACGTAATATTGAGATAGGGGAAGAATATTGTCTTGCAGGCCTTCAGTCTAGACTACTGATTCATGAGGTCGTGAGAAAGACGCCCCTCAGTTAACTACTTGGGAGGAATTCTGATGACAGGCACTGAGGCAAAGGGGAGCTCATTCAACACATGAGCTTTTTAGTTTTGCTTTTGAGACATTTCTCTTTTCTCAGTATCCCAAAAATAAAGAGCAGCACAAAGTTGACCTTTTTTTCAAATCTTATTGTAACCCTGAGAGAACGCTTCCTGCCGAGATGTTGAAATTGAAAAACTAATGAATGCAAAACAAATTAGTGAACTTTAACTACGCTATTTAAAAAGGCAAATGGCATCTTCTGGATACTGGATATTAACATACAGATAACACACATTTGTCTTTGTATTATAAAAATGAAAGTTTTCACTTCACTAATTTAGCAAAGCATATTCTCTATACGTAAATTATAAATGTCAAGTTCTTAACAATTATGTGTGGAATAAATGTCTTTATAAAGGTCAATGGTTCTATTGAGGGAGTCAGGATTATGGCAAATATGTATAATAGTCTTTCTCCCTTTTGTCTTCGTTGCATTCGTTTGCATTCGTTGACTGAACTCCATAAATAAAAACAATTTTATTGTAGTAGAAACTTATTTCGAATTATGTGTTAGTGCTTTTAGCCATTTGTTAACTTTTGCTCATGTGTTTGCTAACTTTCATTCTCAGTCAATAAGTACATGCTTTTGAGGTCATTTTGTTATGCACATCACACAAGATTATTTTTTTCAACTTCAAAAGTGATTTATCTAGGAACTATCTAACATTAAATATCATAAATGGAAAGTCAATTGGTCAGTTTTTACCAAAGTCTCAGTATCTTATATGAAAGTCTTATATTTCTCAGTGTTTTTATTGGGTACATTCATTTATTACATTTTTTGCCTGAATTTTAAATACTAAAGTTTATTAGATCTTTACTATAACTGCAGGTTTCAACTGAACTCAATAAGAAACTTCATCAGTGTACAGACTTTCCCATCATCTGTATATTAAGATATCTGGGACTGTGGCCAACAAAACTTGACTGATAGAAGAGTTTTGCCAAGAGACTAGATTTTTTCCCCTAGAATTTATCTCTTTCATATATTTAGAGCATCTATTTCAAAAAAGAAAACACAGCATGAATTCTGGACTTCGCTGTGGGGTTAACCAAATGGAAGCGGCGGTAACCTACCATATATCTTCTGGATGCCCTGCAGGTCATCATTCGGTAGTTTGAAATTGTCGGTTTCCATGTACTGGTAGAAGGGAGCCATGATGGCCGTGGGGTCATTGGAATGCTCCAGCCCCAGAGCGTGTCCCAGTTCGTGGACTGCTACGAGAAATAAGTCATTTCCTGTGTAAATGAGAAGAAAAGACACGATTGTAACTCATACCCCAGTACAGGATTGAAAAGGAGAACTTGGTGTTATCAAAATTTTAGGAAGAAAAGTCAGAGGAACTCTTTATTTCAGCTATCAGCGTGAGTTTATCATTGGACTTCCTATTGGCCAAATCCAATACGCTATTTTCAAACGAGGGGGAGGGCTGAGGAGGAGGTGATAATAATGAAGACATAGAAATTTAGAAACTGAAAGGGAAGAACAAAGAATAAAAGTTGAAAAGAGAACAGTGCACCAAAAATTGCTACTACTGCTGTTGAAATATCCTTCGGATTAGGAAGCATGGAATAGACAACGTCTCACTTTTATAAGCTTCACATTGAACATGATCCTAACAGTAACTCAGTAAAAAATACAGGGCAGATACAATCCCGACTTGTACACAGATGAGTAAATTAAAGCACAGAGGAGACAAGTCTTGTCAAGGACAGCAAATCTTTGTATTCACAGAGCTGCAAATAGGACTCTGGTTATTATTATCCTAGACTAAGGCTTTTCTTTATTACTGGCCTAGGATATAGGAATACTGTTATGTAAAATGAAAGCCACAGGTTAGCAGTCATAATAACTAGGATTCTAGTTCCAGCTCTCTAAATACAAATTCTAATCAATTCCCAGGTAATCTGAACAAAATATATTTATCTTAGAGTGGCTGCTTCTCACTGAAAATAAAAACACCCCTCCCACCTGTGGCAAACTTGCACAGTACATCTATCTAGTGCAAACTCTCAGAGACACTTGGTCTGACTGGGCAATAAACTCCGGCTGATGACCTCTCCATGTTGTCCGCTCCTGGGTCGCCACGACTGAACCTATGGGGAAAAGAGCCAGGCCTACTTGTATATTTGTTAATTCCAAGAATGTAGTTGACCCATGAGAGCCGCAAACACTTAGGACTGTTATACTTCTAAGGGTTATGTTTCTAAGTAAAGAGTTTAACATGATTGAACGTAAAATGTTAAGCTTTACGTGGATGACTTGCTCCGAATGCAAATGATCTGAAGGAACTTCTGGAGTGTCATGTTTAGAAAACTCCTTTCTAACCATTTTTGTGACGCACTTGATACTTCCTTTCAGGGAGTTATTTTCTTTTTACACAAAAGCCAGACCCATAACCAACATTTTTTCTAATCTGGAGTACTCTGTCACAGAAAAATGAACAAAACTATGGGGCTGATTTCTCCATATGACATCAGCATACCGAAAATGAGCTAAACACATCAGGATCCTACCTCACTCTCAAAGAACAACTGATGAAATACCAGTGTGAAACAAATTAGATGGATTTAAAAAGAAATAGAATCTCAAAGAGCTTATCTTCTTCTCATAAAATTCTTAAAAGTGAAAATTCAGACACAAAAAGAAAAACAAGATGTATTAGCTTTAATAAAAAAGATATTAATTATTTTTATTAAAAGTTTACTAAGTTTGCTCTGGGCATTCTGAACACTTGATCTGCATTTTCTCATTTAGTTCTTACAATTATCCTATGAGTTAGTCACTATTATGTTCATTTTAAAAATAAGAAAACAAGGCTTGGTGACATTGAATGCAATTTGCAAGGTCACATGGTAAGGTAAACGTACAGACGGAATTCAAACTTCTCTTGGTCTGATTTCAGAGACAATCCTTTTAATTACTATAGGAAATCACACATCTACAAAAGGACTAGCATGCACAGGAGATTACATAACATAGCCATGTGAAAACAATTCATTCATTAAATAATCCATCTTTTATCGCACGCCTACTATGAGCCAGGCACTGATCTAGGCTCTGGCAATACAGTAGTGAACAAAACTTACAAAAAAATCCTTGACCTCACAGCATTTGCATTCTAATGGGGGAGACTGGAAAGAAACAAGAAAGAAAAGTAAAATATACAGGATGCAACCCAGTGATAAATGGTAAGGGGAAATAATAAGGCAGAGAAAGGATGAGGCCAGAGAGGAAATGGAACACGTGGGATTTTAGATAACGGGAATGGTTTTAGCTTCCAGTCTGACTGCGGTGGGGATCCCTGAAAGGTCTTGAGCAGTGGAGGGGGGTAATCTGACTTACATTTTAACAGGATCACTCTGGCGCTTGCTCTTGAGAATCAAGTGCAGTGGGCAAGGGAGCAGCAAGATTCAATTTCTGCAGTTAGTGGCATAATTTAGGTAAAGATGCTGTGGCCTGGACCACAGTGGGAGTAATGGAGGCAGGCAGAAGCAGTACAATTCCTGACATATTTTGAAAGGAGAAACACAGAGTTTCTTAAAGGACAAGATAAAGGTGTGAAAAAAGAAAAAGGTCAAAGATAACACCTAGTTTTCTGGCCCCAGAAACTGGAAGAATGAGGTGGCCACTCACTGAGAAGGAGAAAACCATGGGAGGAACTAGTGTTTGGTGTTTTTCTGGTGGGGGTGAGAGGTGGATACTGTTACCAGGAGTTCATTTATTTGAGTGCTAAGTTAGAGATGCCTTTTAAATATTTAATTGGAGATTCAAGTCCAGTCAGATACACACACATGGAATTCACGGGCAGTTGCAGGCTGGAAGCATACGTTCCATACGGGTGAGCAGAGACAGGATAAAGCTGGCTTCTGATAGGAACACGGACAGTTCAATCAGAGTAACAGAAATGAGGGTAGCACACAAAATCACAGATTCTGGCAGTGGGTATAAGCAGTGGTGGAAGATTAAAAAAGATCTCTTGTGAGTGCTATAATTTTCTTAGTGAGATAGGAAGGTTCACCAACTGAGAGAATAGTATCGAGGAAAACGGAGAGAGAAGGAAGTATGAAATATTTGGATAGGGGAGTTGTAAAGAGAATAGACTAGGGAAACAGAGAATAATTGTTCGGCAGCATTCATGACCATGAATTTAAACTGAGATCAGTTTCACTACGTGGTGTGTCTTTCTTCTCCAGCCTTACTCAGTTGTGTGCATGCAGATACCGAGGTGGCAGTTGACTTCACCAGAGTTTTGGTATCACCAGGTGAATATAAAAAGCAGAGAGAAACATAAGGAAACTTTGGGGATGCATATATATATATATATATATATATATATATATATATATATGTAAGGGAGTGATTTTTTAACTTGCCATGGTATTTACGTCATGTAAGGAAGGAAGCAATAGCATTATGGGATGAGGATAAGGTGATAAGATCAATTTAAGATCTACTCTTAAATTCTGATGTGGTCAAAGGATATTAGGAATCATGATACTAGCAGGAATGAGCTGGAAAAATACTCAGTGGTCACATAGTATTCAAAATTGAGATTTGTAAGAGCAATGTCAAGGGTATACCCATGGAAGTGAGTCTCAGAGTTAGGAAGGAATATGAAATTGGAGAAGAGATCCAATAACTGAGAGCCTGGAACATTAGAAATATTATCTGCATGAATACGGAGATGGCCAAGAATTAAACCAAGGGTGGTATCGAAGGGAATGGAACTGAACCAGGAGATAAAATCATCAAAGAAGAGAGAGAATGACCTGAGGATTAGGAGATGGTTACAGCAAGGAGGGACAGTGCCTGGAAAGGTCTGACAAAATCAGTCAAAGCTGGAAGTTTGTATGGAGGAGGGTAGAGGAATGATCTTGAAGTGGCATCAAAAAGAACAAAGGGAGGACATGCACCATGACTCCAGCCCTAGTGGTAGAAGGAATATGGAGGAGAAAACAGCCACCAACTTGAAGGAATGGAGAGGAAAGAGTCTAATCAATGGAGAGACCAATTTTAGTTACAAAAAAGAATGTAAAGGGAATATTCTCAAAATAGGTTGATTATTAAGGGGATTTTTCTGATGACTGACTATGATTGCCTTGGAACTTCTCTGGAGTGAACAGTTTCAGACGACAGGGAAGGGAAGGAAATGGAGACAGAGATGGCAAAGTACAAGTACATGGGAATTGGAGTCCAAGGGGTGAGGGATGTCTTGTCTTGTGCTTCTTGTGGTAACAGAAATGGATGGAAAAGGGGTCCAATCAAATTGGACCTCAGATCCCATGACATTGGGTATAAGAGACTATTACTACTTGAGAGTATATTTAAGGGAATTAAAGAACATGGCTTAAGGAGAAGACAGAGAGTGAAATCATAGAGGGGAAACAGAGGAAAAAGGTACAGTGGTAGAAAGGACATCTTCCCATAACCACCTTTACTTAAATTTTTGTTGCTTTTCCACTGCCTACAAGATAATTCCACATTCTTCAGCAAGATAACTGAGACCCTTTATACAGAAGTCCTTGGCCTTCCTTTGTAACATTATCTCCCATTTCTTTTCCTTGTGTGACCTTTCCAATCACCGAAAAATTTGCTTATTCAGTCCTTAAGGTCTCTGCATTAACCGTCCTCTCTCTGGAACTGCCATTCCCTCCCTGGGGTGTTGGGTGGACGTCAAGCAGACTTGATGTGACTGCTCAAACGTTACTTTCTCTATTAATTCTTTCCCTCAAGGGTGCTGTGAACGTGTGCTCTCTTCTTAGGAGCACACAGCTCTTTGTGCATCCTCCTATCACAGAAATTGCATTTTATTGTCATCATCCTTTGGAAAATCTCCCCAAAATACTTTGAATTCTTTAAAGACTAAACTTGTACATCATTTATCTTAGTGTCTCCAGTTCAAAGGCATTGCCTGGCACACAGTAGACGGTTAATCTTTAAACGAGTTGAATGAACAGATCAGTTTCCAGGGAGTGGAGGACTAATTTGAATTTGGGTAGTAAACAACAGAATGTAATTTCCATGTAAATATGGCTCAGAAGTTTTTTTTTTTCCCCCCTCAGCTTTATTGAGGTTTGGTTGACAAATAAAATTTTAAGATATTTAAAGTATAAATCGTGGTGATTTGATACATGTATACATTTTGAAAGGATTTTCCTCCCATTAAGTTAATTAACACATCCATCATCTCACCTTTTTTTCCTTTTTTCATGAGAACACAAGTTCTACTCTCTTATCAAATTTCAATTGTACAATATGGTGTTATCAACCACAGTCACGATGTTGTTCACTAGATCCTCAGATCTCATCTTACAACTGACAGTTTGTACCATTTCACCAACTTCTCCCTATTTCCCCCTAGCATTTTTTTTATGATTGTCATGCAAAGAACGGGAATGGAAAGAGACTGAGATGAGATGAGAGAAGAGCTAGGAGGCCACTTACGTGGCTTCAGACAGTGGAACTAAAGTGCCCAACATTGACAGTCACTCAATGCTCAATAAATGTCAGCAAACCTTGTGTTCACAGGTAAGGAAAATAGGACACGGTCCAGAGGAAATTGCTGGGGAATGCAGAACAAGTCTATTTTAGTAACTCCGATGGGAGGATGAGGCATTACAATGATTGGAAGGAGTAAGAAGTGAGTGAGATGCTCAGAAGGTCAGGCAGTGGGGAATCAAAAGACACAGGAGTTCAAGTTACTGAACAACAGACTTTTCTTTTTAAAGATGCCACTTTGAGTGAAAAACCAACGAAACATGGCTATTGGGGATCAAGTGACGAGGATGTTCTAGTCACAGGCAGAAATAAAAAACAGAAAGAAAGAGGGAGTTATTTACAAAGACATGTGGGGACTATGAGAGTATTGAGTATGTAAAATAGGCAGAAGACTTCCAGGATTGTGTCTCAGAGGACACTCAGGTGAGAGGAAGGCAGGAAGAGAAGGAGCCTCAGGCATTTTCAGATATCAATCATCTAACACCAGCTCTAGAGAGAATTTTTCTGTGATTTCAAATCAGAGACACCTCTGCTAAGCTACAAATCTGATGTCAATGAGGCTCATTGTAACCACGAATAACATGCAAAATGGTAGAAGGGCAGGTATATGTTGCTTCTGGGCATGCTCACACTCAGAAAATATGCATAAAGTTTGGCTGGAATGTGCTATCAGCGGGCTAGAAGTAAAAGCAATTTTTCACCAAGAGCAGACCTAATCACAAAACAAAGCTCTCTGGAGCAGCCAAAGGACCAACAAAAAACAAGTCAGTGGAACCAAGAGCAGAAGACTCAAGAGTTGGCGCTCGACGTCACCAGGAACAGCTACAGCGGCGGCTGAGATCAGCAAGACAACACCACTGATTCAGAAAAGACCTCTAGACACTGTTGTCTTCTTTTGTCAAAACAGATACAATTTCTGGGTCAGAAAGTCCCAGTGTGGGCTTACAGGTATTGTGTCTTGTTTTATTCTTCAGAAAAAAAAAAATCCAACCTGAATAACCTTCCTCCTTGTGGACCATGTCTCCTTCCCCAGAAAAAAAGTACCCTGGCCTTTTTCCTAGATAAACACGTAGGAACTCATTCTTTCCCTCTTGGTCAGATAAATATGGCTTTTAGTCATCCATCAACCTTTTGGACTTAGTTGAATTATTAAAAGCCCTTCAAATCTCTCACAGGAAAATAGTCTTTTAGTCACAAATTTTTTTCTTTTTGGCTAGTAAGAAGAATACAAAAAAACCAAAAGGTCAAACAACAACAGCAAAAGTCATCTCATTTCATGTATCTCTGCTCTTCAGATCAATCAAGCTTTTCCTCAGCAGCATTTCCAAGGGTGGAGTCACTCCTTGTCTCAGGAATAAGGTAAGGCGTTAGAATAAAATTAACATGATCAGGATATGAACCTATGACCTATTGAATTCGCCACGGCACTTTTAATCAGAAATACTGGCCGAGAGCTCCAACTAATTACCATTTTTCAGATGATTGGCAATAATATAATTAAACCTTACTTGCAGCTTCACAGTAGTTTAAGAGGGTAAGTTGTTGAATAAAGTCCTACCTTGTGATTTGAATCCCACTAGGAACAAAGTCGTTGGCACATGATGAGTTTTAGACAATTAAAATGCACCAGACCTCTCTCCTAATGATGAAAAAAACAACTGCTCCTGTAACTTATCATTAATTCACATCATTCAAGGTTCTCAATTGTCATATGCCTTGATCTTATCACCACGCAGGCAACAAAGGAGAAATCAGCCTCCTGGTTCTCAACAAAGAAACAGTACTTGCTCGTTTTGCAAGATCTTGTGTGTTGAGTTTGTGGCTTTCCACTCTATCTCTAATCTTCTTTCCTTTGTCTACTCCGATACAATTCCAGAATGCTGAACTGTATACTATGAAAGATAATGCATTATTTATAATTTGCTGGTCACAATCATGTCTTTATATTTTACTCCAAGCCTTTTCCCCTCTATGCGTTTTCATATGCTGTTCCCTCTGCTGACAACATATCTTGAATGTTAAAAGAATGACTATATAATATTTCATACATAAAAATTACTATAAATAATTCTAACACTTATAATCCTATAAACCTATTCAACTCTAGAATATCACCAGCGCCACTGAATCTATCTCTGGTTTCTCTCTCATCACACCTTCAGCTGCCCCACTTTCTCCAGATGTACTCACGACCCCGAGTTATGAATTTCTCATTCCCTTGCTTATATTTTGATATTTTTATCAAATTTGTATGTTTAAATAAATTATAACTTTATAAAGATGGTATCATTCTATATGTTTGTTGCCTTCTGAAACTTCCCAAAACTCGGCATTTTTTTCCAATATATATCTTTCCACTTGCCTCTTTGTCAGTCTTCTTATTAATCTTTTAAAACAAAACTCAAAATCACCTCTTCCATGAAGGTTGCTCAGCTCCCCAGGTAACTTTATTTCCTCTGTGTATCCTTGATCTTTTGCACATAATGGATTGTTACACATATCATAATTGCCCTGACAGCTTCTGATACATAGCAGCTATTAATATTTACTTGTAGGTTAAATGGCTGACAGAACAAATTTGAGCAGATTCATAACGTTAAATATTTAAATATGTAAATTTGAAATACCTAAATCCATATCTAGAAACAACATTCAGAAATCACCATCAAATCTTTGATTAGCGAAATTTCTCCAGTGCTTAATAGATAGGATGGGGCTGCTTAAATCTCAGTCCTCGCTGGCTATCCATACAGCTGGCTTTGCCAGTTGAGAAGCTAAAGGGATGTGTGAGAGTCAGCCTCCAAGATGGCCCCAATAACCCCCAGTCCTGGTATTTACACCCATGTTTCCATCAGCTTGCTGTGGCAGAACGTGGTAGAAGTGATGGTATCTGACTTCCACGGTTAGGTTATAAAACACATCATGACTTCCATCTTTGTTCTTTCATACTCTCATTCCCCACCCTGGAGATGTTGGCTGCCATGTTGTGTAAACAGCCCTACGGAGAGGCCCATATGGAGAAGAACTGAGGTTTCCTGCCAACAACCATGTGAATGAGCTTGGAACTTTCTTCTCCAGCCCCTACAGACAACTGCAGGCCCAGTTAATAATTTCACTGCACAGTCACGAGATACCTGGAGCCAGAACCACCCAGCTAAGCTGCTCCTGGATTCCTGACCTTCGGTGCAGTGTGAGCCAATACATGTTTGTTGTTTGACATTGCTAGGTTTTGGGGTGATTTTTACGCAGCAGTAGATCAGTAATATGAGATAGCTCAGCACTCTAAGTCCTCTGCATTTGGTTAGGATTAGGAGATAGGAAGGAAAAAATGAAAAACCTTAGTAGAAAAGGGGTCTACTCTGAATTACTTGTTTGCATAAAAACCCTGAGATGAAACGGGATCTTAAATACGGTCCAGTCCAACTATCTCTACACACCCTGACAGGGATGGCAGTAACCCTATGTCTGAGGAAGAGCCTGTGATGGAAATGTGCAGAGATGGGAACGCCAGCTATTTCCCTGCCTTACGTCTTCTTTCAAATGCCTGGAACCTGGCACCCTGGTTGCTCCTCTGCTGTCACTCTCTGTGCACTTCCCTGAAGAGAGGGCCACTCTCTCGGTGACCAGAAAAACCTGTGGTCCCTGTTAGAGGGCCAGAAAGGTCTATAGACAGGTGTTGAAAAGAACAAGAATGCAATACTGCTTATTGAGCATCTAGTATGAACCAGGATGATTTCATGGAACTTGTCATTGAAACTTGGTGGTCTACGCTTTCTTACTCTCTTCCACTGATAACCCTTGGCTGCCCACACAAGGCAGAGTGGGGATCTGCCCCCGTGTCCTGGCTGCCCAGCTCCAGACAGAAGTCAGAGCTCAGCTGCGCTCTGCACGACAGAAGCCGAGAGAAACTGATCTTGGGCGTTCCCTCACATCCTTTGCTGCCATGTCGATGCTCCCATTGAGCCGCCAGGTCCTCCAGGGCTCGGTGCTCCTCTTGCCTTCCCCCTGCCCAACCTGCCTGTCCTCGACACTACACCTCGGCTTGGCTGCTCCCAAGGGCCTCACGCTTCAGAATAATTCCCTGGCCCCTCGCCCAGATGCTTCCCCTACTTGAGTCAGACATAGTTTGACTATGAAAAAAAAATTTTATTGCATTCATTTATTAGTTGCTTACCATATACGGGCAAATATAATGCAATGAAGTTACGATTATGAATAGCATTTACATGTATGTTGGATAAGTATTGTTTTATTTAATGGAAATCTAATCTACCTTCACATATGCTCAAACCTTTAAAGTGTTTTGTTGTATCCAGCACTATTAATGTTGTCCCAAGACTAGAAGAATTAAAGGAAACAAAAAGTTTTTATAAAGTGCTATAAAAGCAACAGCAAGAAATATCAGTTAATATTCACAGGTACTTTACGTGTATTAACTCGTCCATGTCTCACCATATTAGTTAAGTTTTGTTACTGTCCCCATTTTACATATTAGGAGATGAAGGCTTTGATGGCTTGTGTGATTCAGCCGAAGTTACCCCGTAAGTGGTAGGAACTGATTTAGACTCCCACACAGTCTAGACCCACAACCAAAAGCTTAGTGCACTGAGGAAATGGATTTCTCTACTTTTTTCTTGGCCCTGAACATCTTCTCCAGGCTCCAGACTGTGGATCCCAGAAAACAAGGGCCACCGTGTGAGGCCACCTGTTCAGAGTCGACTGTGGTAAGAGCTCTTTCCAGGAATCCATAACAAGAGTCTACACCTTTTACCCACTGAATTAATGCCTGACTTAATATTTTAAAATGTACTTCCTCAGGATAATTCTGGCTGTTCAAAAAGTTTTAATCATCTTCATTGCTTCTAATTTTTGATTAAGTCTAAAAGCCTTGTAGCAAAGACAATATTTTCAAAAGAAAAGGACAAAACAGTACCGCTACAATTAGGAGAGCGGTACAGGACGCAGACTTTCATTTTTAAAATTACTTTTCCAAGCTTTTCTTCTGCCATCGAGGAGGGTATGCTGGGAATGCTGGCATTGTCTGTTTGGACGTGGTGAGGTATGAACTCCACTGGGGTACCTATTAAGGCACAAACACTGAGCACTTAAAAGATAAGGAAAACAGCCACCTAGGAGCTCTTCCAAAAATCAGTATTTTCAAAGATACTCTACTACCAACATTTATAGTTTTTAATTTAGTAAGCACTTTAATAGAATTAAAACAACTTAGGTCTATGTCAGCCAGGTAAAGTGGACACCCTGAGAAAATATTTGGATAAACAACGCCAAAGTACATGTTATATTCCTTCAGGCTACAGTCTGGATATGAAGCATGCTTTTTAGTGAATTAGAAGGTCTTCACTAAATTCAGAAAAGTCTTGCTAAAAAAATCAAGTTTGCATGTGGCTAATTGCACCACGATATGAACAAGGATTTTTTTCCATCTCCTGTTGAGTCTAGCTGGGGGTCTGAGAGCATCCTCAGCTCTGTTCCATGTCATTTATTCGTGTGTGGTCTATCTGCACTATACTTTTCCTCTGGGTGGCTCGAGTTGATGACCAGGGTGATTTTGGAGGCTTAATTCCCTCTCTGAAACTAGAGTAAAAGAGACCATTTTAGTGACCGCTTAAACAAAAATAATCATATAATAAATTGCAAACTCATTTTTCAGCAACTGATTAGAAGTGTATGCCCTTTGACAGTCTGCCATCTAGAAGCACTATTTATCCAGTCATAATTCTATGTAGGCCTGGTACAGCAATTCTGGTATTGTGTGCTATTATCTTCAGACCAGCAGCAAGTATGTGATACATATTCTTTTAAAAATTACTAATTATCTATTTTGTGCCAGGAACTATTTATAGAATTATTGAACTATTGATAAATAATTTATCTAACATGTAATTGATTCTTTTCTACTGTTTGCCAGACAAAGTTCTAGGGGTCTCTAAAGACAAATTACCCAGGTCATTTGTTTTTAATTGAGGAATCGAGAGTTTAGTTCACCGATTCTGAGCTCTTTGGGACTCACAAGATCCTCAGAAAATCTGAGAAACTATGGAATTCCTCCCAGGAAAAATGAATGCATTAAAACTGTATTACACACGATTGCAAAGTTAGTTTTACTCTGCTTAGGTCCTTTAAGACAAACCAGATTTAAAATCCTAACTGAGCTATTATCTGTATAAAACTTAGTAAACTACTAACCTCTCCATGATTCAGCTTCTTTATTTGTAAAGTGAGTCCAACAGCATCTACTTATAAGGCTGTGGGGGTGGGGGGGTTGTTAAATCATATCATGGCTATAAGACATTTTTCCTAGTACCTAGAACATAGTTCAGTGCTTCAAGAGTGGTGACTAGTAATTACTATGGCATTACTGCTACTGTTACTATTCGTTTTCCTATAATTAATAGACTTTACAAACTTTTGAGTCAGATACTAAATTTCCCCTTTCATATGAGAAGAAACTGAAGTGTAGTTTCTTGGTTCATCCAAGGTCAGAAACCTATGAAGTATTAGAATGGGAATTTACATAACCATTCTGACTTCACCAAAACTAGAGTGCCAACCAGTTAAACATGGTCTCGATGCAAAAGTTTGAGTGACAAGGTTGGGAACTATGTTAAGATCAAGCTTTGGAGGGTCTTGAAAGCTAGGTCTAAGAGTTTGCTCATGACATAGGAGGCAGTAGAGAACTGTGAAAGTTTAATATCAAAATGATGCTGCTGTAGGAAACCTTGGCATCAGTATGCGGCTGTGACTCGGGTGGGGAAGTGGCTGACGGCAGAGAAAGCAGCTGGAAGACCACGTCCGTAGTCACAGTTACCGGGTGATGCGGACCTAAACTAAGGCAGTGGAGGAGGGAACAGAAGACAGGAGTCCCTGAGGCTGGACAGGAAAATAACTGAATGATAGAAATAATTTTTTGAGTTTTGCTATTTCCCATTAAGTTAGAGTTGATGATAACACTTCAACACCAAAATCTATGTAAAAATTGATAGCAATATTGAACCTAGATTTTTATTTTAATTTTTAAAGTACACTAAGTGGTTACGATCTTAAAAATCCATCCATTTAAGACCCTTATAGAAATATTTCAAATTATTTTCACGTGGCATCTGAAATTGGCTTTTTGCCACAATTTTTTTTAGCTTGGCCAGATTAGCAAGAAACGGTAAAAAATATTTGAAAAAGGTTTCATTCACTTGCTTGTGCCAGCATATCTAGATGTAATTCCACATGTACAGGGCGCTATCCTTCAAGCAATTCTTCACTGACGTGAGCTTATCCTATAACCAAGTGCGGGAAGGCTGACTGGAACGCCGCTGGCGTGGTGCTGCTGATACGAGAGCTGGCTCACAACAGTGACACAGGTGGGTCCTGCTGAGCAAGGGCACTGGGCCTACTGGGACGCAAAGAGGCAGAACCAGAAAAGGAACCAGCTCTGTAGACAGCAGACACAGCTGCAGGCTCAGAGGCAGTCTTCATGAGCAGCCGTGGAGGGACGCCTCTGCTGCTATCAGTGTATCCATTAAAACCCTCACAAAGCTGGAACCCGGTACACGCCTGCACAGGAGAACAGTAATCCACAAAGTAACTAATACCTTTAGTTCATAAAATTCCTGCTTTTTCAGCCTAAATATTTGGGCACCAGAAATGTTTTTGATTTTACATTGGAGATCCCCGTCCCTTTACTTACTAAAGCCAATCGCGAGTGTGTATCCCATGGAAAAGTCGGGAGAGTATCTTTTAGGTTGGGAAAGGAAGCAGCCTGAGGAGCTGGGAGGGGCTGGGGCTCATTTGGGCGCCTGGACAGACTCAGGTAGGGACGTGGCTCATTTCCACTTCCCAAAGGAAAACGAAAATTGGGGAACAGTTAGGTTAAAAGGACCAGCTCTTGAGGTCCAGACTACAGTCCCCCACAGAAGGGGTGTACAGACTCCAACATGAGGGATGTAACAGGGGAAACTGACAGGAATGCAAGTGAAAGATGTCACGGAAAGACCTGAAAAGACTCAGTTGTGAATTGAGTCACCAGGGTGGGTGTGCGTGGCTCTCAGAGGAAACTCGCACAGCAAATTTCTTTGCACCTGGATATGTTTACATGCGCAGAAGCGACTGCCTTACCTTCACGTATGACTGCTTGTTTCCTGAGAGGCAGGGGCAGATTAAAGAACCACAGAATTTGAAAGTTGTGAGGAGGATAAAATTTTAGTTGTTTTCCGAATTTTGCTTCTTCTAGTTCATTGCCACCCGATAATTCCTTTTAGTCACGTTATAGACCTGACTGTTTGGGTATGAAGAATTTTCTATTTTCAGAAAAAAATAATCCTCTATACCCAAGTACTTGTATAGAGATTTATTAACAAATTTGTTTTTATAAAACATCAGTATATAAATCAAACAACAGCAAATGTAGTAAAGAAGCCATAATGACTTAAAGCCTCATTCAGAACTCCCAATGTTGTTCCCTAATTGAAGGATTTCCCTAGAAAAACCTGTTCTTTTTCCTCCTCATTTTTCTGAGGAAGACTGGCCCTGAGCTAACATCCATGCCCATCTTCCTCTACTTTATATGAGGGACGCCTGCCACAGCATGGCTTGTCGAGCGGTGCTACGTCCACATCCGGGATCCGAACTGGCGAAACCCAAGTCACCGATGGGGAATGTGTGAACTTAATGTCTGTGCCTCTGGGCTGACCCTGAGAAAAACCTGTTCTTGATCAACAAGGTGGGGTTTTTTAAATATTAATTTTTTAAAGGAGGCTTTTCATTTTTTGTTTTTTTCTAAAGCAATCTTCCTTTCTCACTCTCCCCCACCTGCCTTTTTTCATGAAGATAATCAATAGTAAAACCAGAACAAAACATAAAGACAATTATCAACTTAACAGCTTAACATAATCATCTACTTTTTCAGCAGGCTTCGTATTACATGGTCATGTAACATATATGTGTATGCACACACACACATACAGACATATATACATATATATACATTTATCTATAACTAATATAGCTATTGATGCCAATGATAAAAGTTAAATGCGTTTGAATTTCTGCAATTCTCATTTTAGAATAGTGATCGGAGCTCATATTTGTGTTCTAAGGGTAATCAAAGAAATGTACAATTTTATTCATGCAATAAATTATCCCTTATGTGTGAAAAGAACTAAAACGCAGAATCACAAATTTTGTAATTACTTGTGCAGTCAACAATAGTGAGGGTCAGGTGAACTGATCCATCAAAAATATTTCAGTCAAGCAGTGGACTTAAAAACATACATTTATATAGTGCATACAAACAAAGCCATGAGGTTCATGCTTGACCTGGTGTTCACACAGCAGATTTTGAAACATGTTTCTGGGTCTTGCAAAAGGCTGTGGAGGTCACCTAAGTGTCTTCCTTATCTATCTTTTTTGGTGTGTGTGAGGAAGATTGGCCCTGAGCTAACATCTGTGCCAATCCTCCCCTATTTTGTATGTGCGACGCCTCCACAGAATGGCTTGATAAGTGATGTGTAGGTCCACACCTGGGATCCGAACCTATGAACTCCGGGCCTCCGAAGTGGAGTGCACGAACTTAACCACTTTGCCGCTGGGCCAGGCCCCTTATCTATTTTTTTAAAATTTGCCTTCAGAGTGGTGAAACCAAAACAGAGGATGAAAAGGAAAGCAAAAATAAAAGGCTATTACTTTTTTTAAAACAATAGAAATGCTGTTCATCTCGCTGTGATTTATTCAACATATTGTGTAATTAAAACTCATTTTTAATGATTTCAGCATAGGTGTAGCAAAATACTTGTCTCATTTTTATTTAGTAAACAAATATTTGAAAGGCCGGAGTTTTAGCTTTGGAATTGGCAGAATACTCTGTTGGCAATGGGCTTATGAATTTCAAATGCTCTGAAGAATGTTTTCTTTCTAGGATACAAGAGTTGGAAGGAAACCATAACCTTAAGGTCTTGACAAATTTGTGTATGTGTGTGTTTTTTGTAAGTAAAGCAATGAATAAAGCACCTATGTTTCATGATTTTTACAGACTCTATGAAAATAAATTCATATAATAACTTCAATGTAGTCCTGGAAATTTCTTCCAGCAGACAGGAAAACTTAAAAATGTATTAGAAATGTTGACTTTAAAAAAAAGGAAAGGCATGTAAATTCCTGATTTTGAGATTTCTTTTAGTACTAATTACATTTTTTTATCGAGATTCATAACAGTTTACATCATTGTGAAATTTCAGTTGTACATTATTTCTTGTCTGTTACCACATAAGTGCTCCCCTTCACCCCCTGTGCCCACCCCCACCCCCCTTCCTCTGGTAACCACTGAACTGTTTTCTTTGTCCATGTGTTTGTTTATATTCCACATATGAGTGAAATCATCTGGTGTTTGTCTTTCTCAGACTGGCTTATTTCACTTAAAGTAATTCCCTCCAGGGCCATGGATGTTATTGCAAATGGGATAAATTTGTCTTTTTTATGGCTGAGTAGTATTCCATTGTACATATATACCACATCTTATTTATCCAATCATCAGTTGATGGGCACTTGGATTGTTTCCATGTCTTGGCTATTGTGAACAGTGCTGCAATGAACACAGGGGTGCATATGTTACTTTGGATTGTTGATTCCAAGTTGTTTGGGTAGATACCTAGTAGTGGGATAGCTGGGTCATAAGGTAGTTCTACTTTTAGTTTTTTGAGGAATCTCCATACTGTTTTCCATAGTGGCTGCACCAGTTTGCATTCCCACCAGCAGTGTATGAGGGTTCCCTTCTCTCCATACCCTCTCTAACATTAGCTATTTTTAGTCTTATTGATTATAGCCATTTTAACAGGCATAAGGCAGTATCTTAGTGTAGTTTTGATTTGAATTTCCCTAATGATTAGTGATGTTGAACATCTTTTCATGTGTTTATTGGCCATCTGTATATCTTCTTAGGAAAAGTGTCTGTTCACATCCTCTGCCTAATTTTTGGTCCGGCTGTTTGTTTTTCTGTTGTTCAGTTGTGTGAGTTCCTTATATATTATGGAGATTAACCCTTATCAGATATAAGATTTGCAAAAATTTTCTCCCAATTGGTGGGCTGTCTTTTGGTTTTGATTCTAGTTTCTTTTGCCTTGCAGACGCTCTTAGTCTGATGAAGTCTCACTTGTTTATTTTTTCTTTTGTTTCCCTTGTCTGAGAAGACATGGTATTCGAAAAGATCCTTTTAAGTTCTATGTCAAAGAGTATACTGCCTATATTATCTTCCAGGAGTTTTATGGTTTCAGGACTTATCTTCAAGTCTTTGATCCATTTTGAGTTTATTTTTGTGTATGGCGTGAGATAATGGTCTACTTTCATTCTTTTGCATGTGGCTGTCCAGTTTTCCCAACACCATTTATTGAAGAGACTGTCTTTTCTCCATTGTATGTTCTTGGGACTTTTGTTGAACATTAGATGTCCGTAGATGTGCAGTTTTATTTCTGGGCTTTCAGTTTTGTTCCATGGATCCATGTGCCTGTTTTTGTACCAATACCATGCTGTTTTGATCACTATGGCTTTGTAGAACATTTTGAAATCAGGGATTGTGATGCCTCCAGCTATGTTCTTTTTTCTCAGGATTGCCTTAGCAACTCAGGGTCTTTGGTTACCCCATATGAATTTTAGGATTCTTTGCTCTATTTCTGTGAAGAATGTCATTGGGATTTTGGTTGGGATTACACTGAATCTGTAGATTTCTTTGGGTAGTATGGACATTTTAACTATGTTTATTCTTCCAATCCATGTGCATGGAATCTCTTTCCATCTCTTTATGTCATCATCAATTTCTTTCAGTAATGTCTTATAGTTTTCATTGTATAAGTCCTTTGCCTCCTTAAATTTATTCCTAGGTCATTTATTCTTTTTTTTGCGATTGTAAATGGAATTGTATTCTTGAGTTTTCTTTCTGAAAGTTCATTATCGGGGTACAGAAATGCAACTGATTTTAGTAAGTTGATTTTGTACCCTGCAACTTTACTGTAGTTGTTAATTATTTCTAATAGTTTTGCAATGGATTCTTTGGGGTTTTCTGTATATAAGATCATGTCTGCAAACAGCAAGAGTTTGTCTTCTTCACTCCCTATTTGGATTCCTTTTATTCCTTTCTCTTCCCTAATTGCTCTGGCCAAAATCTCCAGCACTATGTTGAATAAGAGTGATGATAGTGGGCATCCTTGTCTTGTTCCTGTTCTCAGAGGGATGGCGTTCAGCTTTTCCCCATTGAGTCTGATGTTGGCTGTGGGTTTGTCATGTATGGCCTGTATTATGTTGAGGTAATTTCCTTCTATCCCCATTTTGTTAAGAGTTTTTATCATAAATAGCTGTTGGATCTTGTCAAATGCTTTTTCTGCATCTATTGAGATGATCATGTGGTTTTTAGCCTTCATTTTGTTGATGTGGTGTATCACATTGATTGATTTGCAGTTGTTGAACCATCCCTGTGTCCCTGGAATAAATCCCACTTGATCATGATGTATGATCTTTTTGATTTATTGCTGTATTCGGGTTGCCAATATTTTGTTGAGAATTTTCACATCCATCAGTGATATTGGCCTATACTTTTCCTTTTTTGTGCTGTCCTTGTCAGGCTTTGGTATCAGAGTGATGTTGGCCTTGTAGAATATGTTAGGAGGCTTTCCATCTTCCATAGTTTTTTGGAATAGCCTGAGAAGGATAGGTTTTAAATTCTCTCTGAAAATTTGGTAGAATTCCCCAGGAAAGCCATCTGGTCCTGGGCTTTTAGTCTTTGGGATGCTTTTGATTACTGTTTCAATCTCTTTCCTTGTGGTCGGTCTATTCAGATTTGCTATTTCTTATTGATTCAGCTTTGAAGGTTGTAAGAGTCTAAGAATTTATCCAGTTCTTCTAGATTGTCCATTTTGTTGGCATATAGTTTTTCATAGTATTCTCTTATAATCCATTGTATTTCTGTAGTACCCGTTTTTATTTCTCCTTTCATTTCTAATTTTATTTATCTGAGCTTTCTCTCTTTTTTTCTTGGTAAGTCTGCCTAGGAGTTTATCAATTTTATTTATCTTCTCAAAGAGCCAGCTCTGCGTTTCATTGATCCTTTCTACTGCCTTTTTTTGTTTCAACAGCATTTATTTCTGCTCTGATTTTTATTATTTCTCTCTTTCTGCTGACTTTGGGCTTTGTTTGTTCTTCTTTTTCTAATTCAATTAGGTGTAGCTTGAGTTTGCTTATTTGGAATTTTTCTTGTTTGTTAAAGTGAGCCTGTATTGCAATGAATTTCCCTCTTAATACAGATTTGTTGCATCCCATATGAGTTGGTATGGTATGATTTCATTTTCACTTGTCTCCAAATATTTTTTGACTTCTACTTTAATTTCTTGAATGATCCATTGCTTGTTCAATAGCATGTTGTTTAGTCTCCACATCTTTGTCCTTTTCTCAGCCATTTTCCTGTAATTAATTTCTAGCTTTAGAGCATTGTGATCAGAAAAGATGCTTGTTATTATTTCAGTCTTCTTAAATTTATTCAGGCTTGCCTTGTTTCCCAACATATGGTCTATTCTTGAGAATGTTCCACGTGCACTTGAGAAGAATGTGTATTCTGCTGTTTTTGGATGGAGTGTTCTATATATGTCTAGTAAGTCCATCTGGTCTAGCTTTTTGTTTAATTCCACTATTTCCTTGTTGACTTTCTGTCTTGATGATGTATCCATTGATGTGAATGGAGTGTTGAGGTCCCCTACTATTATTGTGTTATGATTAATGTCTTCTTTTAGGTTTGTTAATAGTTGCTTTATGTACTTTGGTGCTCCTGTGTTGGGTGCATAGATATTCATAAGTGTTATTTCTTCTTGGTGGAGTGTCCATTTGATCATTATATACTGTCACTCTTTCTCCCTTCTTACCTGTCTTACCTTGAAGTCTACCTTGTCTGATATAAGTATTGTGAACCTGCTTTCTTTTGTTTGCCATTAGCTTGGAGTATTGTCTTCCATCCTTTCACTCTGAGCCTGTGTTTCTCACTGGAGCTGAGATGTATTTCCTGGAGGTAGCATATTGTTGGGTCTTGTTTTTTAATCCATCTTGCCGCCCTGAATCTTTTTATTGGAGAATTCAATCCATTTACATTTAGGGTAATTATAAATACATGAGGGCTTATCACTGCCCTTTCACCTCTTGTTTTCCAGTTCTCCTGCATTTGCTTTGTTTCTCGTCCTGTGTGTTTTGCTTTACCCATTGATTTGTGTAGTTTTTTAGGATGTGTTTCTTTGTTTTCTCCTTATTTATTATTTGCGTCTCTGTTCTGCTTTCTTGTTTAGTGGTTACCTTGAGGTTTGTATTCAAAATCTCGTGGCTAAGATAGTTCCTTTTCTGATGGTCTCTTATTTCCTTAGACTAAACTGATTCAGTCACTTTCCTCTTCCCCTCCTAAGCTGTTGTTCTCACATCCTATTCCATCTTGTGTTATGAGTTTGTGGTTAAAATGACAAGATTATCTTTGTTTTTGCTGTTTTCCTTCCCTTTGTCTTTAATACTATACTTGAGTATTTCCTATCCTGCTCTGATTCTGTCTACCTATTTACCTCGCTACTCTGTGCTTTGTAATCCCTCTCTCTCCCTTTTTTTTTTCAAATACAAGGGCTACTCGAGAATTTCTTGTGGGGGGGGGGTCTTGTGGCTACAAACTCACTTAGCTTATGTTTGTCTGGGAAAGTTTTTGTTTCTCCATCATATCTGAAGGATATTTTCACTGGAAAGACTATTCTTGGATGAAAGATTTTGTCCTTCAATGATTTGAATAAGTCATTCGAATCTCTCCTAGCCTGTAAGTTTTCTGCAGAGAAGTCTGCTGAAAACCCACTGGGGGTTTCTTTGTAGCTTATTTTCTTCTGCCTTGCTGCCCTTAGTATTCTTTCTTTGTCATTGTCTTTTGCCAGTTTCACTATTGTATGTCTCACAGTAGATCTTTTCACAATGACATATTTAGGAGATCTGGCAGCCTCTTCTACATGGATTTCCCTCCCCAGGTTTTGGAAGTTCTCTGCTATTATTTCTCTGAAGAAGCTTTCTACTCCATTCTCCTTCTCTTCTCCTTCTGAATACCTATAATTCTTATGTTGCATTTCCTAATTGAGTTGGATATTTCTCTGAGACTTTCTTCATTTCTTTTTAGTCTTAGTTGTCTCTCCTCCTTTATCTGGGATCATGCCGATACACTCCTCTATGGTGTCTGCTCGAGGGTTCAAGGAATCCGTATTTTGTTTTATTTCTTCCATTGCATCTTTAATCTCTAACATTTCTGATTGATTCTTCTTTATAGTTTCCATCTCTTTTGTGAAGTAGCTCCTGAACTCATTGAACTATTTCTCTACATTCTCTTTTACTTCATTGAGTTTTTTGATGATAGCTATTTTTAATTCTTTGTCATTTAGATTACATATTTCTGTGTCCTCAGGACTGATTTCTGGGTACTTGTCGTTTTCTCTTTAGTCTAGAGATCTAATATAACGTTTGATCCTGCTAGAGGGAATGGCTCTGTTTTTTCTCATCCTGGCATTATTTAGTCACAGTTACTGCCCATCACCACTTAGTGGGGTCAAAAGCCACGTATTCTGAGCCCTCCGCCTTCAGCCAAGATTCCAGGGGCTGGAGACATGCTGTGCGGGTGGGGGGAGAGGTGCTTTCTTCTGCATGCTCTCGGGGTTTTATCCCTCTGCTCTGTCTAGTCTCCTGGGGTGTTGGCTTGATGAAGTCACCACCTGCGAAAGCTTTCACTCTGGTAGAGGGCTTTCCTCTAGGCTGCAAGGGCCCTCAAGAGTCCTTGATGCTCCCACGAGTGCACATCCTCTCCCCTGTTCCCTCCCTCTCGGAGGCGTCCCTGGGTCCTGGATCACAGTCTTTAAGGGGAGGGAGTGACGATCTCTCTTACCCTGTTCCATCTCCTCCGAGGGGGGCTCCAGCCCCTCTGCCCTCTGTTGCATGGCTTCTTGGGTCTCTCTGACATTTTTTGTCTTGTGTTTGGATGTCCTCTGTTGGAGTATCGATGTTTTTCTCACTGTATGTTGGAGGGGAAAGATTTCTGGGAAACTCACTCCACCATGATGCTGACATCACTCCTCTCTTTTAGTACAAGTTACCTTTTAATTGCAAAAGATCTAATTAACTGGGAGGTATTTTACTCATTTACTAAAGAGGAATGAAAATTAACATCCATGGAGTATGAACTACGGACCGGAAAGTTAATCCGCACAACAACCCCTTGAGGTGGGTATAACCACCCACAAATAACAGCTAAAGAAACAAAGCTTTAGAGTAAATAACTTAGGAGTTGATAATTAGTACAGGCAAGTTTGTACCCAGGTCTGTTTCAACCCAGTCTTTCTCCTGTGCTGAAGGTGACTCTCAATTAATTCATCACTATACTCACACACACAAGCTTGTCTGGATACACTTCATCCCTAAACCCATGTAAAAGACTTAAGGTAACCTTATGACACAAATGAAAAAGAAGAGACACCACACTGACACCAAAAGGAATATCATTTCCTTCACTGTTTGCTCACAAACTATTAGTTTCCATGAGTTTTAATAACATACATTAAGAATTTATTGTCTTCTGCATGTCCAACCAGTAAGAGATGCCATCCATAAAGAGATACAAAGGACTATGAGGAACTTAACTACACTCTACCAGGGAACACCTGCTACCCTATACCACATTAAGTGGTGTCAATAGAACACTACTATAATCACATTATTCCATTACTCAAAATCCTAAAATGGTTTCTTACTAACTACAGTTTGAATGACCCACTATAACTACCCTCCATGATCTGGTTCCCCCTTTCTTAGCCAATCCATCTGCCACTATTTGCCAATACATCGCTTAATTCTTAACAATCACTCCATCGAACTATGTTAACTTTTATCTCTTTCACTGTCTTCATGCTAATACCTTAAACATAAATTCTATAAAGCATTTACTCCTCTTCTTTCATTGTTCAAAGCTTTAGTAACTGCTTAGTTGTGATCAAACAACCTTGGACAGTCAACGTTAAGAAATGAGAATTGAACTATATACGAAAGATTTGATTTATTCCATCACAACACTTCTTGCTGCAAGGGATATATCTCCTGTATAGAAGCTTCCCTTTGAAACTACCTCAACTATTTTCACACGCTCCCTCTGGCCTTGTTCTGCTCTGTTTCGTTAGTTATCCTTATAACAGAGTGGTATTTATCAAAGCTACTTTTAGCTGTGGAGAAACAGAGATTTTTTTATATTCCACTAAATTATTAATACATCCCTAGTAAAAAAGTGCAAAATTAATGATTTTGTATGTACATAAGAGTAAGTTTTAATACTTAAAAAGCACTGGGAAAAAATCTTTAAAGTATGATTTTTCAGTCATTCTTTCTAAATAACGTAGATGATAATGTTGTTTCAGTTATTCATTCCTGTGTAACAAACGACTAGTTTAAAACAAAAGTCACTTATTATCCCACAGTTCCTGTGGGTCAGGAACATGAGGGTGGTTTAACTGGGTTGTTCTGGCTCAAGATCTCTCACGAGTCAGTAGGAAAGCTGCTGGCTGGGCTTTCAAAAGTCTTGCCTAGGGGTGGCTCTGCTCCAAAGTTCAACCAAGCAGTTGTGGGCAGACCACCGGCTCCTGCTGGCTGTTGGAGGAAGACTGGTGCTCATCACGTGGGCTTCTGATAGGTTTCCTAAGTGTCCCCATGACATGCTATCTGGCTTTCTCCACCGTGACTGATGAGCGAGAGATGGAAGGACTGTCTGAGATGGAAGCTGCAGTCATTTATAACCTAATCTTGGAAGTGATTTCGCATCACTTCTGCATATTCTCTTCATTAGATGTGTGTCATGTTGTGCAGCTCACACAGCTGGAGAGGGGGAAGGGGTTACACAAGGGTACGCTCACCAAAAAGTGAATCATTGGCAGACATTTTGGAGGCTGGCTATTCCAGCATCAATAATAATAGTGAATGCTACCATTTTGCAGCATTTCTAGGTTAGAGATATTGTACCAGATATTTGAACTCACTACAATAACTATGCAAGGGAGATTCTCCCATAATCGTTTTCTCTATGAGGAAACTGGATAGCCAGTATTGTTAAATAAATCACAAGGATTATTACTGGTAACTGGCAGAACTGGGATTCAAATTCAGGTCTATTTGTTTTCAAAGTGAGCAATTTTTCTCCTCTTCAACACTTTGCCTACTTTATTTCCTAAACAACAATAATAAATGATCTAAATGATGATGAAGTTTATTTCATATGCTGTTGTGGGAATTCAAGTTGTTTAAGCATAGAAGAAATAAGAATCATATAGAATTATCTTACTGTTAACTGTAATAAAGTGCTTCTAAGAGAAAAATGCAACCTTCAAAATCCGCCACTTTTCACTATGACTCAGATACAGAAAAATTATAGGGCAAATCCAACTTGCTAAATTACGAAATGAAATATTTGTGCTCAGAATTGTTCTCCCAAGAATCCTGCAGAAATACAGGGGCTTCTTCATCTTGATCTGTACATCGGGAGTTCGCATGAGCTCTGCTCGGTCACCATTCTTCCTCACAGGCTGGAGAACCAGGGAGTATGTGATAAAAAAGAGCTACCGGTGGTTAAATAGAACTTTACTAAATGAATTATGATATTTGTAGATTTATGAAGAATATACTATCCATTTAATTCTGACAGGGTGATCCCATCCTCCACATGTTATAACAATGAATAATTTAGAGGCTTTCCACTGTATCTTTGGCAAAAATATTATGCAGATTTATTTTCAGATTAGTGAGTCTTAACGTTCAGTAGCCAAATCTTTGGACACACAAAATTAGAGCTGGAAGTAATGATGCAGAATTAAATGCAACACTTGGAATTTGAATTGACAATGTGAGAAATATCGGTACAAAAGTTACTATAGAAATTTCACTATGTTTTTCTCTAATTATCACAGTTCCTATTAAGATAACTATCATATCATCATCTCACATGTTAATTATATTCCTTTTTTGTCATTTTGTATCCTGCTGACCTTCATTTTGTGATATCATCTTTAAGTCAACTATGTAAAAAGTAAAAGGAAAGAGAGTGGATTGTGATTCGCCATCAGTATGCGGACCATTAAGCACAGCTGTCTGTTGTACAGAAAATGAAGTGCAAAAGCAGAGAAAAGTCAGAGCCTCTTTTGAGGATCAAAAGCTTAAAAAAGCAAGACACTACTGAGTAGAAATGTAAAACACTGGTGGAAAAATGTAGATATAAATATATAACTTAAAATTATTTTATAACATATGCTTCTTACTCTGCTAACTAGAAAACTGCAGCAACACGTTACCAATTCTAAAATACCAACCATATGCAATGGATTTCAAAACCCCAGGGTCCCCTCTGGACCACTAAACTATTACAGACACTCAGCTCTCAGATTCCTAAAAGTGTCTTTCTTCACACTTACATGAGTAAAGAGATTTGTTTTTTATTCCTTTATATTTGAATATTCAATATCCAGGGAAGTTGAATTCATCTTCAAACTTAAGGGTAATCGAATGTCTCAACTAGATCTTCCCAAGAAACACTATTTTTTACCCAGAGAAGTGCCTGTTTTCTACACATCTCATTTTCTGTTTCTAATCAATTTCCTTCTCATGATAAAGTGGATTCACCTACTACCTTAATTTGATAGCAGTCTTCTGTTTCATGGCCTTTGGTATTGACTATTGGCACAGATTTTTGAAAATATAAATAATTTTTATCCACGTGTCTTCTATCTACTTTCTTAAGTACCTTCTCAACACAACCCAAATAATTAGGGGACATTACACTTTCTAGAGACAATTGCTGTTCCCCTAGTAGCGTATTGAATAGAAATGTTCTTTGCATCCACCCTTTATTATTTTAACCTTTATTATTTTCCACCAAATTGTCTGGCTATGTATGTCACCTGCTAATCTATTTTTCTGCCCCACCCCATAAAACACCTGGATCTGACGTCACTGATATACGTAGGCTTATTTTGATGACTTGTCCTAAAATATCATAAGATTGATAGCTATGTGATTTGTTATTTTCCAATCTGTTCATTTCTGGAAAACCATATAAATAGAATTTTCCCTGATAACCTTTTCCATCATAAAAAAAGATGAGAATAATTCTTTCCTTTTTCCATCACAAATTTGCTATTTATCTCACAATCATTCCACTGATTCTTTATGCATTCTCTTCCTTTCAACTATTTTAAAGCTGTGATATTGATCTTTTAGTCCCTTACAAGTCCCCAAAGTTTATTTCAGCCAAACCTAATTCCACTACATGCATTTATTCATTAAGCAAACACTTATTGAGTATCAGATTAGGCACATAGACCTGACTCTCAATTAGCTCAGTCTGATGGGGAGACTGATAAATGAACAGAAAAACACAAACAGCTAAATCACGGAGATATCAATTCACTCAATAACCATATGCTTAGCATCCAAACCGTTGCCAGCAGAGTGGCTTCAGAGACCAAAAATATAGGGATCCACTCACAGTCTAAGATCGCCAAATAGATGTATACACAAGTAAAAGGAAGTCCAATGAGTGCAGCAGGTGCTAAGATAGAAACATGTATAGACTAGTGAAGACTCAATAGGAAAATGAATATTCTATTATGATTTTGTTGTGGGACTGAGTCTTGGGGTTTGAAACTGGAGGTAGGGCGACCAGTTACATTCTAATAAAAATGAATATATGAGAAACAATGAGAATATGAACCAAGGCAGAAGTGGCATGGATGGCAACAGTGGCATAGTCTAACAGAGTTTAAACAGTACAACGGATGTGACCAAGTTCATCTGCAGAGTAGCTGAGACAAAAAGCAGACAAACAAACACAAACACAGGGATCCAGGATGGCACCGGGTTTCTGGTCTAGATGATTAGATGGATGTTGATGCATTAACAAATGCAGAGAATACACACACTGCAGCAGGCTTGGGAACCCAATAAGGCAACTTTTGAACATATCATTTGAGATTCCTATGGGGCAGTGAAATCTGGGTTTGGAGCGCAGAAGAAAAAGTGGCTTAGTATTATCACTTTGACAAGGCTTTCTTACATAAGTAGTTTGAGTCAGGTGAGTAAGCAGGCAGGTAGCAAGAATCCAAAAGACACCAAAATAAAATCCATGGTTCCTATTTCGAGGGTGGAAGAGAAGGAATTACGAACAAGAGGAACCTGGAGTAGTTCAAACAGAACACAGAGCAAGTAGGCTACTAGGAAGCTAAAAAGAGCTGGAAGTTTTAAAAGAGCGGAGGTTAAATAAAAGTAGATGTCAAGAAACAAATGATCTAAAGAAGGTTCAGGGATTTGGCAACTCAGAGGAGATGAGGATTCTGAGAGATGGAAGGGAGATTAAGTTGAAAGAGGAGGAGGGAGAAGTTAAGTAGTGGAGACACTGGCCACAGCGGGAGCTTGGCTGTAAGAGGAGAGCACTGCCATATTTTGTGGGTCCCCATGTCTTCCTCAGTTTGGTCACAAGAAAATTTTAAAATAAACTTTTTCATTAACGTAAAATAAACATATTACAAAATTGCACAAGTCTGAAATGTACAGCTCAATGGATCACAAATTGAAGAACCCATGCAATTAATCCTCAGATTAAGAAGTAGAAGGTCACTAGCAATCCATCTCCTTGTGGCCCCTCCCTGGTCACTATATCCCCAAAGGAATTGTTATCAGATTTCTATCACCAAAGATTAATTTACCTGTTTTTGAACTTTACATTAAAGAAATCAAACTGCATCTTCTATCCTGTGAATAGCTTTTTAAAAGCAAGCATATTGTGTGATTCATCCATTGCTTTGCATATTGCTCATTTTCATTACTGTATAGTATTCCATTGAATAAATAATACCTAGACTACTCATCTTTTATGTTGTTGATATACATTGGAGTTGTTCTAGTTTGGGGATATTAAAAAAAAGTGCTTTTATGAACATTCTACTACATGTCTTTTTCTACACATCATACCACACCACAAAATCACAATGAAATGCATGTTCATCGGGCATGCATATATTCAGCTTAAATAATAAATACTTTTCCAAAAAGGTATGTATCAATTTTTCACCTCTTCCAGCACTGGAGGAGGCTCCAATTGTTTCACATTCTCATGAATAATTATTACAGTCAATCTTTTTCTTTGGTGAGGAAGATTTACCCTCAGCTAACATCCAATGCCAATCTTTTTTTTTTTTTTCTTGAGGAAGATTAGCCCTGTGCTAACATCTGTGCCAATCTTCCTCTATTTTGTATGTGGGACACTGCCACAGTGTGGCTGATGAGTAGAACAAGTCTGCACCAGGGATCTGAACCTGCAAACCTGGGCAGCCAAGGTGGAGTGTGCAGAACTTTAACCACTGGGCCACAGGGCCAGCTCCCAAGTCAATCTTTTTATTAGCTATTCTGTAGGATGAGTGGTATCTCATTGTGGTTTTAATTTATATTTCCAAGATGACTAATGATGTTGAGCAATTTACATATGTGTATTTGCATATCCCTTTTTGTGAAATGCTTCTTCAAGTGTTTTGCCCATTTTTATGCTGGGTTATCTATTTCTTTTTGACTTGTTGGATTTCAAGATGTACAGGAATGCAAGAAATCTGTGAAGAAGAATATGTATTCCAACAACGTATTCTGCACATGGTTCCTTTACATACAGGTATTACAAATGTCTACCTCAAATAAATAATTTATCTTTTCATACTCTTAATGTTGCTTTCATACTCTTAATGGCACATTAGAGAATGGCACATTCTAACGGCATTTTTCTCAATGGCACTTAATGAACAAATATTCTTAATTATCATGCAGTCCAGTTTATAGTCCATGCTTTTTTAGTGTTTCTTGTTTAAAAAATATTTTTTATACATAGTTACAAAATATTTTCCTGTTACATTTCAGAAAAATTAATAGATTTACCTCTCACATTAAAATGTACAGTGTGAGGTTAGGTATTGTCATTTATCTTTTCTATCCATATGGATACCCAGTCGAACTAGCACTGTGCATCAAAAAGTGGTATTTTCTCTACTATATTGTTGTATAATGATTGTTGTTAAACAAAGGACTATTTTTGAGTGGATTATTTCTGGATTCTATCCTGTTTCATTAATAAAGTCCTCTTGCCTATCCTTATGCCAATACATCCCTCTGGTGTTTATGACAGCTTTACTAAAGGGCTTGAAATCTGGTAGTATAAGTCCTTCTCTGGGGCTTTTCCTTCTTCGAAGCTCTTCTTGGATCTTTGCATATCCATCTGCCCGAAATAATTGAAGATTTATTCTAGTGTGGGCCTGTTATCAACAAAGTATCTTGAATTTTCTCTGTCTGGAAATTTATTTTGCATTCATTTTTGAAAGATATTTTTGCTGGGTGGAGTTTTAGGTTGGCTATTAATTCCTTTAAACGCGTGAATATTGAGAAGTCAGATGTCAGTACTATTGTTTTTCTCTTAAGGAAATTTGCTCCTGACCTTTTTCACCCCTTCTAACTGCTTTTAAGATTTTCTCTTTACATTTCAGCAGTTTTAATATAATGCGTCTTTGAGTAATTTTCTTTGTGTTTAATCTTATTGGGTTTCTAACATTTCTTTAACCTGAGGTATGATATTTTTTATTTGTTTTGGAAGCTTTCCTGTCATTTTCTCTTTAAATTATTTGATTTTATTCTTTTTCTCTATTTTCACCCTTTCCAGTATCTGAATTTTTATGTCAGATCTTTTTCATTGTGTCCTATTTGCATAGCTCTGTTCTTTTCTCTATTTATTTATTTATTTTGATTCTTGATTTCTCTGTGCTTCAGCCAGGATATTCTATTGATCTGTCTTCCCATTCACACGTCATCTCTTCCCTGTGCCCACTCTTCTATGAAATACATCTATTGAGGAATTAATTTCAGTTAATGTGTTTTTTTAGTTCAAGTGTTTCCATTTGATCCTTTGTAACAGATTCCATTTAACTGTTGAAATTCCCCCATCTTCTAATCTACTTCTCGGAAATATAAACCACAGTTATTTTAAAGTCTACGAACGATAATTCCAATATCTGGATCATGTATGTGTGTGTGTGTGTCTGTTTGTGTGCAGGCACATGTTCACGTTTTTCTCTAGCTCCAATTCTTTGGGTTGCCTAATAATATTTTAATGAATGCCACTGTATATGAAAAGTCAGGAGATTCTAGCTGGTAGGTACCGAAAATGGGGGCCATCACCTGAATCTAGTCAGCGCCTGAGTGGTCTGATTCACACTCCCTTTAAGACCCTACTCCTCAGGTGTAACTCCTTAGATGCCCCTCTGGACATTTGGTGTTGACCAGAGTCCCTCATCCTTGACAGGTCTTATTCTCTAAGTTTTGTATCCTCATCTTCATGAGCCAACTAAAAACTCTGCTCTGTGCTTCAGTGGCCTTTTGCTTGTCTCTTAGTCTTTTGTCCGGTGCAGTATAGAAATTTGGCAAAAGCCTGAGGGTACAACACACACTTGGGCCTTACTTCTTGGTGTTTCCATACTCTCAGGAATCCTGGCCCCTCAATTCTGACTTCCTTTATGGCCACAAAGTCCAATTTTTTTGTCTATCTCCATAAAATTTCTAAAAGTTCCTGTGGTTTCTCCGAATCACAACAGTGACTCTCTACCTAAAGTCTCAACCAGAATTCGCAAAATGCCTCAGGATTCCCTAGATGTAGGCTCACCTTTCTTTCTTGGGTTCTTTTTTTTACCAAGATCTTCACATTTCAAGTCTTGGATCTCCTGGCAGCTCTCTGATATCTTTAAACACAAACACACACACACACAAACACACACGTTATTTTATCTTTCTTTTTTTTAATTCTCAGTGGGAACTGGTCTGCTATAACCTCTGCCATCATAGCCAAGGAATTTAAGTTTGTAAGGTATTCAACCACTCTTTTGACTTTGCTAGTGAGGAATAAAGACATTTTTAAATGCTTCTGATAATTTAAATTCTAAGCATACTTTTTGGGATGTAATTTTTTTCCCCTAAATTATCTCTAGGCTATTTTGGCACCAAATAATAAGTTCTTCAGTTATAGCTGATTGCTCAGATTCTGACATTTTGTACGTCTCATTTGAATTATTTTTCTGTAGATAAATTCCTACACATTCTCATAATAAGCACATCTTCCAATTTTATGCTCAATCACATCTCTGTGTGTTCCCTTGTAGCTTTTCAGATTTATCTCAGCATTTCATTCCTTGACTGGCTTTAGGGCCCTTAAAAAGTCAGGTGCTCCTCAATGCATTCTGTTCTTCCAGTAATTTATGAAATCACAGGTCACAGGACTTCTTCTCAGAGTAACAGTTATTAAACGCTCTTGTCAGACGTGTGGCTATTTCTATGTAACGTACTTTACTCTAGGGTATTCTATTTAAATTCTCAGCAGTTCAGATATGTGTATCACGTAAACATGGGTTTAAGACTCTAGTAAAAACCTTTTCAAAAAAAGATGCATCTTTGTTTCTTTCAGCATCTATTCTATTCTTTGTCCACATACTTATGGACTTTCTTTTTGGAAAACATGAGAAAAGCAGAGAATACCCTCCTCATATCTTTTTTTTTATTGTTGTGGTTGAGAAAGATTCACTCTGAGCTACCATCTGTTGCCAACCTTCTCTTGTTGCTTGAAGAAGATTGTCGCTGAGCTAACATGTGTGTCAATCTTCCTCTATTTTGTATGTGGGATGCCGCTACAGCATGGCTGGATGAGCGGCGCTAGGTCTGTGCCTGGGATCTGAAAGCAGCAATCCCAGGCCACTGAAGTGGAGCACACAAACTTAACCATTACGCCACCAGGCTGGCCCCATACCCTCCTCAATATTTTTGATGTAAGCAGAGGGATCAAAGTTAATAGCATTCTGTTGCTGTACATGCTCCTCAATTAATGAGTGAAAGTAAAGTTAAGACTACTAGAAAAACTGGCTTTATTTCCATTAGTAATTCGTGTACATTTTCCCCACTTTTCCGGTATTTATTACATATAAAATATTTCTATATTTCTGTCTTGAATTTTCCAGGTAATTTCCTAAGTATCCTTCTTTGTACACAGTTGTGTTAGTTATTTTATGCTGCATCACTGATCTCCCCAAAATGCAGCGTATTTAAACAACAATAATCATTTATTGTCACTCATGGATTTCGTGGGCCACAAATTTGCAAGAAGCTTTGCTGGGGAGCTGTGCCCTGGGGTCTCCCGTGAGGCTGCAGTTACACGAAGGCTGGATCTGTGTTCTCCTGAAGACACAAACGGGTCTGGAGGGTCCACTTTCAAAGTGGCTCCCTCGCATAACTTGCAAATTGGTGCTGGTTACTGTGGAGGCCCATCTCCACCTGGGTCTCTCCACATGGCCTGGGTCTCTCTGAAATGTGGTGGTCAGGCTCTAAAGGCAAATATCTTGAGAGAGAACGAGAGAAGAAAGAAGGAAAGAGAGGAAGAGATCGCTCCCTCCAAAGAAACTATATCTTTTTTATGACCTGGTCTCAGAAGTCACATAGCATCAATTCCACCACATTCTGTTCACTGGAAATGATTCACTAAATGGCCCATATTCACCGGGAGAAGAATGGGATCCCATGTTTCAAAGGGACATGTGTCAAAGAATTTGTGGACATGCCTTAAAAGCACCACAACAGCTAATTTAGTTAAACTCAAACTGTAATTTATTCAATTATGGAAACCAGGAAGATAAAATTAATCTGGTTTCCACTGTTGCTATAAATACAATTCTACTGAATTAATTTTTTGTAAGATGTTGAATATATCACTAAGTTCTTCACAATATTTTTGTACCATTTTCAAGAGTCTTAATAACCTTACTGAGCGTATTTCATAACATTTTGATTAGAAAGCACTGCTGCCTATAAGAACTCAGAAAACCATTATTTCACATCAAAAAATTTTAAAAAAGAAAATGGATAAAATACTGTCTGCTAAACCATACTCTATGCTGGAAGAAATTAAGAAACATATTCTGCATATTGCAATAGTGGAAATTTTTAAACTTTGAAAAGAAAAAAGGATCTACCATTGAAAAGAGTCAAAGTTAAAACACCAAATATTGGGATCAAATATTAACACTAGTCTCTCAACTTATCAATAACATATTTGTGATGGAACAGAAAAAATGTAATACAACCTTGGGGAAATAACCTGTGCTCGTCAACCTGGTACCTGAGTAAAGGAAGGATACTGCCCATGGACCCTCAAATGGGGGCAGCCTCCTCATTCTTCCTCATGAAAGAAGGCAGCTTTGCTCTCTCCCACTTCCTGAAAATGACCAAGTGGGAGAAAGTGAGATAGACAATCAACATCCTTTCTATTTAAAGGCCCCTTACAAATTAATGAAAATAATTGAGTAGAATGGTCCAATAGAAACAAAGGTTAGAAATAGCTCATGAACATTCATAAAACACACAGAAATGAATAATATATATGAAAACCTGTCATTCAGTATTAAAAAATATGTAAATGCATGAAATTAAACTTTTATCTATTCAAATTGGTCAAGGTGAAAAATTAGGTGTTACTACAGTTAAACTCAGGTGGGCAGCTTTGGGTGTTGGCACCTGCACACTGGGCAGCTATCCCACTTGGTAAAGGACCTGGGTCCCCCCACCAACTGTTACCCTGGACACCCTGCTCAACCCTGCGTATTTCACCTTCCTCCTCTGTAATCTTGGGATAATAACAGAATCTACATAGTAAAATTGCACTGAGGATTAAATGAAATTTCATCTGTGGCACCTAACAGTGTTTAATGTCCAGTACATACTATAATTATTTTTTTTAATTATTATTTTTACCATTACTATCATAGTTATTTGTATTTTCGTGGTCAATGGATTGTACATTCTTAATACACTCCTGGTAAGAATGTAAACCGGTTCTGAATTTTTGAAAAATAACCTAATAACATATCAAACTCTTTTTTTAAAAAGTTTACCTTCCTTGGCCAAATAATTACGTGAGTCTATTCTTAGGAAATAATTAGTCAACAAAAATTTATATACAAATATGTTCATTACAGTGTAATGAATAACGAAAATTGGAAATAACCTAAATTTTGACCACTAGTACAATCTCAATAAATTATATTCAATCCTATGGCAGAATATTATGAAACATTAGACCACTTTGGTGAGTTAGGGAAATGAGGGTCAAATAATATGTAGTGAAAAATGTAAATATTCTAAATGATATACAATATAACAACAATTATATCTCTATCTGTCCAGATAAATATCTCTATTTTATCTAGCAACTAATGTATTAGAACAGTAAATCCATCAGACCTTGCAGTGGTTATCTTCGGAAGTACCAAAGATGATTTTAATGATTTTCTTTCTAACTTCTACTTGTATTAAATTTTGCTCAGAGGATTTATATAGCTTACATGATTAAACATATTACAAACTATATTGAAGTTACTAGAAATGAACGGTTCAACATTAAATCAAAATTTGCTAACAACATCGTAGCTATCAGGAAGAAAACTGTTGTTTTGATATTTATTTTGATCCTTACTTTGTGCCAGACATGGAAGAGGCTGCACTGACCTGGCTAATATGTTCAAATGGTGGCTGCACCCTCTTTAACCACCAACCTCCCCCGAGATTAAAAATAGAGAAAAAGGCTTAGTCAGTTTTAGAGACTGCTCAATATGGCAGAATCGATGTCTCAATTGGTCTGTTGTTAACAGACTTGATACAGGCATTGCAAAACCAGCTCCTCTTTATCTGAAGGCAAATAATCATTTATGTTCTTCATCTGTAAGATATGTAGACACACAGATTTGTCAGTGTGAGTACACGCCTATATTGGTACTTTTGAAGAAAAAAGGATTTAATGGGATCTGTTAGGTCAAATCTAAGAAGACCAGAGCAGGAAGCCAACTGCATCATCCTGAAGGGAGCACATCCAGGTAATTCAGTGTCAAGTTTCTAGAAGAATCTGAGCATGAAGTGCGGCAACTCCCCGATTGGTGCCATGGAAATAAAGAGGCTGAAGCCGCTTTAGGAAAATGAAGGAAAGTTCCCTTAATCTTAGATACACTTTTTTTGCACCTTATCATTTAGGATTTACTGAGGTCTAAGTGCATGCACATTTTCTGAGGATAGACTCTTGGGGTCCTGACTAGACATGGACAGAACATTCGACTGGAGGGAGAGGTGTCACGACACTGAACTTCCTCTTGTCGCCCCAACCCCTCTGCCTTGAACTGAAGAGAAAATGTTTAGGAAAGAATGTGCCAGGGTTGAAAATAAATCAGGTGAGGTAGGTTAGCTTGACTTAAATCACATGAGTTGACAATAAACACAGGTAAAGGGAACTTTTTCCCAATCTTCCTCAAAGATTCCCTCATTTCTCCAGGTGCCTTGGGCCAGCTGACCTCAGGCTGAAGTGTGAGGAGTCACCTTGAAGTCCTTCTATACTTGACTACAATGATTATTTTGAATATATTGAGCAAATGAAAAATTTATGATCTATTTGGTCTAGGAATTTATTTTGTAAGATACGTCATCTCTAGTTTGATTTCATTTATTCCATAAAAAGTCATTATGTTCTTCAGATAGTAAAGGAAATATGTTACATATTGTGTGGACCACAAAGTTACTGATAGAAGAGGGCCAAGGTTTATTAGGATGCTGAAATGAGGGCAGGGTCCTGAGGGCTGAGTCATGACGGAGGGCATGAAAGGCAGCCATTTCTTCCCAGAGGCAGGAATTCACAAAGAAACAATGAAAGTCAAAGAAGAGGTAGAAAGGAGAGCTGTGAATATAATTACATAAACTGATTTCAATATTAGTAAATTAAGATGCACGGTTATCTGTTAAAGCTAGGGAATTAGGTTGGAAGTATAAGAAAGTTTAAAGGTTAAAAGTAGAACAATTTTTCAGGGTCACTTTGCTGAGAAACAGCAAGGTACATGCAAAACAGGAACGTACATGCCCCAGGATGTTTCTATTAGGAATTAATAACACTCATCCAGCTAAAATTGTTGTGGATAAAATCACTTCTTCAAAAAGAGCTCTAAGTGAAAAGCTTCATTAGGGAAAAAACTTTTATTTTAAACAGGGGTTATTTGCCAGTGGTTTAATATGTAATCATAAAAATATGTTTAATATATCATAAAAATGTACTTTCTTGTCAGCATTTCCTTCTTTGGCACTGTTCTAGATGAATAAATTGGCTAGAACTAAGTGAGTATCAGTTTTCTTGATGCCAAATTCTATCCAAGAGGCATCATTTAATAATAAAATTAAAAGGATCAGGTGGCTGTAAAAAAGAGTAAATCTTGGCAAGTGAAAGGAAAATTCTAACAAAGAACCAATTTTTCTGAGAAAATAGACTGAATGTATTCTACACACACACACATTATGAAAACTTATACTATGAAATAGAAAAAAAATGATAAAATTGGTTTAAAAAGTTAAGATGAAAAAATCAGAGAAAAGAGAATTTAGGTTGGATAATTTGTATATACTACAGATGAATATAATGTGGAATAATCTTAAAGTTCCTTTTCATATATGTAAAAATAAACTGAAGTAAACAGGAAATAAGTGATTTCCTGAGAATTCTTAAATGATAATATACTACTGGAGACAACTTTTCCAACTCCGAAATTGAATACCTCAGTGTTTAATTAGAAACAAGTATTTACTTTTCTGCATGAGAAAATTTAAAATTAAATATATCCAAGACACAATTAGAGACTCTGATAAGAATTTTTTAAAAACTGTAAATGGTGAGTTTAACAAATTTGAACTAGAATTGCCACAGAGGAGTAATCAAAGGTTCTTACTCTGGGGTAGGGTGTAATCACCAGAATTTTCATAAAAGTCAAATCTTGCAGGTAAAAAAATAAATTGTTTCTTACATACGCTAATATGTTTTATTTTGTACAATAATCTTATTTTTATAAAATCCACAATTGCCTATAGAGTGTATTCAAAAATTTTTCCATTTCTATTACTTTGTAATTTTCTAATATATATTTTGAGTTAAATGATGGTATAGGAAATAATATTGAAGAGAGGCCATATAACTGTTTCAGTAAAGAAATTAGCACTGAACAGATCTGTATTCAATGCTTCATGTTTTCCTTTCTGAGATAGCTTATATCCTGCAACCTGAATAAAATGTCCTAAATCATAGCTGTGTTCATTATTCTCTTGTTCAAAGGAGTTTAGTGGATTCCAATGGGCCATGAGCAAAATCGACCTCATTAGCATGCCACTAAATAATTTTAACAAATTGGATAAAACCAACCTTTCTAGTCTTGCCTATTACCACTATTCACTCTTAATTGTCCCATCTTCTAGACTAGTCGTTCTCAACTGAGGGCGATTTTTCCCCCCAGTGGATAGTTTGCAAAGGCTGGAGACATTTTTGGTTGGGAAACATTTTTGATTGTTCACAATTTGAGGTTGCTACTGGCATCTGTGGACAGAAGCAGGGTTGATGGTACAATGCACGGGGAGGCTCTCCCTGCCCAAAAGAGAATTATCTACCCCAATGTCAATAGTCTTGAGGTTGAGAAATCCTCTTCTAGACAAACATGTCCTAATAACGTCACAATTTATGATTTTTTCATGTATTTTTTTTGCCTTAATATTCCCTTCTTCCCACCTCTGTTAAAATTATACTTTTCCTTCAATATATGCAAAACAATATACCCAGCATATATGTGAATCATGAAGCACAATAATGATATGAATCTGAAAAGCCACCATCTCAACTTGAAAATGAAATGCTGCCAACGCCTTCACATCTACTTACATCTTTTGTCCATGTTCCATTCCTCTGCCTCCTTCAGAGCTAATCACTGTCCATAAAATTGTGACATCTTTCCCTTGCTTTGAAAAGCACATTTATATGCCTGTATCTTTTATTGTGGCTTGTTTTTGAACTTAGAACAAATTGTTTCACATTGTATTCAGTCTTCTGCAATTTGCCCTATTCATGCATTCCTGTTTCTAAGAAACATCCATATTGTTGCTTGTAGCAGTAGTAACTATCTCCCTGCCCCTTCATATGCCATTTTTCTAAATAAATAAATAATTATATATTCATTCTCCTAACAAACAGAGACTTACATGGTTTTCTGTTATAAATGATGCTGGTATGAAAACATGCTTGTCCACATCTACTGGTACGCAGGAGCAAGACTTTGTTTCGGCTATCAATAAATCTAGATATGAAATTGTTGAATTATAGCATACATTCAATTTTACTAGGGTTTTGCCAAACTCTTTTCCAATGGTTTGAATAATTTACACTTGAATCTACCATGTCTAAGTTTTCTGTCTGATTTATAGCCTCACTGATATTTGCTACATTTTGGGTATATATTATAAATTATAGGTAGTGGGATTTTGTTTTTATTTATTTTAGGAACTTTGCTTTTTAAGTGGAAAGTTTAGTCTATTTATATTCATTGTGGTTACTGATATGTTTAGAATTTTTAAATTATTATATTATATTATGATTTTTATACCATTACTTTTCTTTTCTTGCTTTCTAAACATTGTAGGTTTTTCTGTTGCAATTTTTTATTTTTTGTTTTTTTCTACTGTTTCCCCTCTACCACTTATATTATATTCTACTTAGGTTTTTTTTTTTTTTGATTGGTTACCCTTGAACATTTACTGTGCCCACTTAACCAGAATATAAGATCAATGCCTTAACCTCACTCTCCAACAACCTAAGAATCTTAGAGTATTTTAATTTTGATATCTCCTTCCTTTGCTTTCAGGTTATTATTGTTCAATAAGCTTCTATCTTTTTTTAATTGCACAGATTATACATTATTATTATTTTATACATGGAACATTTATTATTTTCTTGGATCAAAACTATTTCTTTCCTCTAAGATTCTTCTTCTAGGATTCTTTTCTTTCATCTTGTACTACATGTCTTATGAATTCTTTCACAGTTATTAAGTGAATGGTCATTTTTCTCGTTTTTTACCCTTTTTAAATTTTCTACTCATTCTAACTCTTGAAAGACAGTTTTGCTGGATAATTGTAGCTTCACAGTTATTTTCTCCTAGCATTTCAAAGCACTACATTGTCTTCTGGATCTCCTTGTACTTTGGGGAGTGTCCCGTCTAGCTGCAGGTGACACGTCTTGTCCACCTGTCGCTTCTGAAATCTTCTTTGTCTTTGGTACCCTGCAGTTACTCTAAAGTAAGTGAGTGTGGTGTAATTTATGCTGCTTAGAACACACTGGGCTTCTTCTATCTGTGAATTTATACTTTCATTTCTAGGTAATTATCAACTAGGATACCTTTGGATACTGATTCTTTTCCATTTTCTCAATTCTCTACTTCTGTGACTCCAATTGTATGTATATCAGATCTTTTTTCTATTTTTATCTTTTAATCTTTTTTTCATATGTCCCACCATTTTTACTCTCCATACTGAAATTTGTGGATTTATTTAGATCTATCTCTTTTGCTATTTCTTTCAGCTAATCTTAGTCTGCTCTTTAGTTCACCCATTATTCTTATGTTTTACTCTTGCTATTACATTTTTAGGTTTTACTTTCAGCTCTTCTTAGTCTTTTTTCATTGTATCTTGTTGCTTGTTCATCTCCCTGATTCCGTCTTTCCTCTTTATAGATATCATACCTTGAAATTACATATACTTTAAATTAATAAGTGCAATATCTTAAATTCCTGGATGATAATCTAATCTTTTGTTTATAGCTGACTCACATTCATTATGCTTGGTTTTCTTTTACGTTTAGTGATTTTTGATTGTAAACTTACATGATACTTACATGATACTCATCCATGAAAAAAGTCTGAGAGCCTAAATCCAGCATGCTTCCCTCTAGAGAGGATGTGTATCTGCTCACACTGGGAGCTGTGTGCGTATGGCAGGGGTCAGGGCATTAGGAATCTGGGATCACTTTGTCCATATTCAAGTGCTAGTATTTTAATCCACGGTCTTCAGATTCTACCTCCTCACTTCCGCCCTGAACTAAGGCTTGGTCTCTACTTTTCACGTGTTCTGATCACTCAGAATTCTAGTTTCAGTTCATGGTTCTCCTGATCTTTTGGAGATATCCTTGGTAAATGTGATGCCAAAGTATTCAATAAAAATTATGCTTTACTGATTATCTAGTTATTTAGTAGTAGGAAGGATCTTTGGAACAGTTAGTTCTCCAGAAGTAGGAATATCAAGAGTGTTCTTTTACAATTTCTCTTATGGCACTTCTCACAGTCAACACTACAAATGCTTGTATTATATCTCTATCCTAGATGGTAAAAAAAAATCTCTTATTTTAAAATATTATGGATCATTTTTTATATTTATGTAATTTTATATAATGCTCAGTCATTCCTTGGGTCCCTACGATATGAAGTATAGGTTTCTGTCATGTTACTGACTTCAGCATGATCAATGAAACATTTGTTGAAAGGAGAGTGTACGAAAATACAGTAATATCAGACCTCTATGCTAATGTTAAATGTTATGTAAATGTTAAATGTTCACCCCCAGTTTTGCTTCTATCTCTATACTATGTTATTACCAAACCACTAGGCAGAATCCCTCAGATGCACATCATTTCTAAAACAAGTATCATTAAGATAGGAATACTTTAAAACCAAAGATATAATTTAATACTAAAAAGAACAAACAGGCCATTAGGATATAAAAGAAGTCTATGTGTATATTATTCCATTGTCTTTCAGGAATTTGCGTAGCAGAGGTAAAAATAAATCAATGATTAGGCTTATTTTTCAGTCCTCTGAGAAGAACTTGTATTATTTTTTCCAGCTTACTGGTTAACAGGATCTTTTTCATTACTTGTGGGATATATATATTCATGGGTCTGATTTTGTTAATTTTGCAATGAATGCAGTGGCTTCTTTTGAACTGCAGACTACTGTCTTGTTTTAGAACAAGACGTTTTTGCTATTAAGTGTTTATTTCTTTTGCTTTAATTTTTCCCCTAATTCTCTCCATTGGGAGAATCTACAGTTCTTAAGCTGGAGCTATTTGCCAGGTCTTCCATATCTATCCGTGAGTTTCACATCATTTTATCTTTTTATGCTTTTCTAGAAATGCTTACCCAGGTTTTCTTCCACATGACAGATTCAGTTTTTATAGTAATAATAGGTTTTCTTTTCCTGTTCCATAGAGAGGCTTTATGGGTGTTCTGAGTTGTTTCCAAAATTGTTTTTCTGGTTCACTTGGTAAAATGTTTTCAATAGACTTTTCTCCTGAGTCTTCAAGTAAATATTCCTCTCCCTGATTCTTTGGTATCTTTTTGATGGCATTGTTTTCTTGTTACTAACCAGATAAAACCTTGGGCAAGTTACCAAACTTCTCTGCCTCAATTTCCTTGCAAAATAGAAGTAGTTACACTTCTACTTTATAAGTTTGTTGTGAGGAATAAATGAGTTAAATGCATAAAATGAATTTAAAGTAGCATCTGGGATATACTAAATGCTCAATTAAATTTGCTTACTGATATTACTTTTTTTTTTTACTCTTTTCTTCTTTATGCAACTTTGCACGACCCTGATGATGACCAGAGAGGGTTTTTAGTTATGTTTTGATCTCCCTACTTTTCTTTTGCTTCCTGGTCAAATAACCATTGCAATTGAAACTTGGAAAGCAGGCTGATATTCCAGGATCTTAGGTCAATACATCTGGTACAGCATTGCCTAACAGGGGTACGACCTTCCTCTAAGCCCCTGCTCTTGTTCTTGGATGCATTAAATTTACTGCAAATTCCACTGTGGATTGCAACGGAGGCTGTTTCTGCTGTTTCCCTGCTATGTAATCAACAGGGGTGGGAGGAGGTGAGTTGTGGCAACATTTGATTTCAGATGAAGAAGTGAGTTATAAGTTAACATGAGAACAATTAGTGGATAGTTTTGTTGTGTTTAAACCATAAAGAAATTACTAAAATGACAGTATGGTAGGTTTTGTAATGGCATATTTGTAACTCTGAAAAAAAGGATTGCACAAAACTAAGGTAGAAATACATTTTTAGTCTTCCTAATTTGGGCAAAAAAAAACCCCTATCCAATTATTAATTTCAACCAATTAGATTTTTTCAGAAAATTAAAGAAGCTAATTTTCTATATTGATAAATGGCTAAATATGAAACTCCCACTTCATTTTGCCTTGTTGACGACCATCCAGAGTTAAGGATAAATAACCTATACGAAGACAAATAGAAAAAACTTCCTACACATACTACACAAGGAGAGGAGCAACAGAAGCTAAATAATGGTCAATAGGTCAAAATCTGCACTAAGGTAAATTATGGTTAAGCAACTTACCCACAGATGCAGAGCGTATCTAATATTAAACTAATATTATTTTTACCTCCCAACATATTGGCGTGGCACACGCTCACGAGTTGCTCATGAAACCCATCCCCTTTCTCCAGCCTTCCCTGTGGTTAAGTGTGGCCACGGGATAGAATCCTAGTTAGTGGAGCTTGAACAGGAACGTTATTTACCACGTGCAGGTCTGGTACATCACACCCTTCTATGAGCAAATCTATCCCAGTTCCCCCAGCTGCTGTCTGGATGTTGATGCCCGAAGCAACTCTGGAAATCACATTTTGACGATGGCTGAGCCTCCATTATCCTGGGTCTCTGACTGAGTGAGTGGAAGTCCCTCTACTCTGTCACATGAGCAGGAAATAAAATTCTACTGTGTTAAGCCATTGAGATTTCTGGTTTTATCTGTCTCACTTATTGAGAGCTCTATATTACGTGTATTTTAATGTTCATGATCCATCTACATACTTCATTAAAACCTACATAATGAAATAATATTTTGAGTGTGATGACACAAATTCATCTGCTATTCTCCGCTTGCACACAAGGATCTAAAAATGAACAACCAAGTAGAGACTGCATGGTAATCATATGAAGAGACAGAACCGAGAGGCTTTGAAAAAGTCAAGACTAGCAACTTTAGGTCACCAGTCTAGTGAAATGAAATAAACTCAGTGAAAAGAAGTTTATTCCAGGAAGGAAGGAAAAAAGTCACATTTTTAAACACAAACAAAAAACGGCCATGACAGTTTTGAAAGCCAAATAACTTTGAGAGAGAAAGCTCCCCAGTTTTGGTAAAACATGATCGGGTAAGAACTCAGTGGTAGAAAGCTAAAATATTTAGAAGCTAAAATCTCAGGAAGTCCTCAGGGTTTTAGGATGGGTTAAGGTCCTTGGCTGCCCCATCAGATCACGTCCTTCCCTTATCTTCAAAAAGCACAGAACAGGTTGATCTGGACAATATTCCCAAAGACTGTAGCACCTGTAGGCCTCGTGATAAATATCCATTCAGCATCTAAGTCTTCCTGTCCTCAAAGATCAGAGGCCAAATCTTGTGGGCCTCTGAGAAATATCATACAGCAGTTACAGCTGCAAAATGAGCAGAAAGGGTGGGAGGTGGCAGACAGCTGGCTCAGGTCTGGGGTTCCTCGGGACAGGTGTTTTCTCACTAGTGCACCAATGACAAGAATCTCTCTTCCAGAAGGTGCCCTCGCCCTGGTCTGCCTAAATCACACCCACTGACTCAAGCATCGCATCCTGAAGACATTTAACTTAAACTAGTTCTGTTCAAAGAATGAGTGGGCTTGGAGGTGGAATTCAACCACTTCACATTTAATGACTGTATTAGTCAGGATTCTTCAGAGAAACAGAACCAATAAAATAAATATAGATTTATGAATAAGAATATATTTATTATAGGAATTGGCTCATGAGGTCATGGAGGTCCTACAATCTGTCATTTGCAAGCTCGAGACCTAGGAAAACCCTTGGCATAACTCAGCGCAAGCCCCGCGGCCTGAGAACCAGGGGCACACGGTGTTAGTCCTGGAGTCCAAAGAACCAGGAGTTCTGACATCCGAGGTCAGGAAAAGAGGGATGTCCCAGCTCAAGAAGAGAGAGAGAACTTGCTGCCTTCGTCTTTTATTCTGGCCCGGCCCTCAACAGATTGGATGACGCCCACCCACATTGGTGAGGGCAGATCTCTTTACTCTGTCTCCTCAATCCAATGGTCATCTCTTCTAGAAGCACCCTCACAGACTCATCCAAAAATAATATTTACCATCTATCTGGGCATCCCTTAGCTCAGTCAAGTTGACCCACAAGATGAACCATCACAACGATGTAATGGAAGTAAGGATTTGACGTCTCAGATGAAATTTTTATCATCATTTCTGTCTCCCTGGCCTTTAGACAGAGTCCCATGCCAGCCCTGACCACCTCCTCATCACCTTCTTCAGGCCGTGGCCTTTCTGACAATAAGTAGAGCCAACGCAACGCAGTACTTTTGTTAACAGAACCGCAGCTACATGGTAAAATATGTCTTCAGAAATTTTCTGTCATAGGTTTACAAAGGTAACCCTTTTGCTGAGAAATTATCAATTTGGAATCCTATTACTGTGCTAGATACATGTCTAATTGGAAAGAACCTTTGTGATAAGTCTGTGTTTACATTGACGGTGCCATTTTTACTGTAGCCAAGGAAACAAGATGACGATGACGCTCAAAAGGAATCTCAACATTTGCTAAATTTTCCAACTCACATTCAGGCAATGTGCAGCTTTCAAACACCCTACGACTGCAACATTTTCTATTTAGAATTACTATGCACATGTTTTACATATCCATTCCATGAAAAAAAAAACCCTCTAAAAAAAGGCATTATTTTTATTAGGGGTACGTGTGAATGTGTGTGTATGTGTGTGTCCACACGTGGTGGTGTGCATTTATTTATTTTAATATAACTATTGTGCAATTTACTTATTGGGCTTTAGGCTAAGTTTTCGAAAAGTATCATGACTATCAGGAAAATGACAGGAAAGTGGATAACAATGAATTAAGGCAGCCTAAGACACTGTTTATCTCTTTTGAGGTAGACAGAATTCAAATTGCCTTCATTAGCTGAGCAATATGCTGTGGAGAATGAGCTAGATACTTATCAAGAGGCTCTTTCATTTGCATTTTTGCTAAATTATCAAGCTGCTCTGTTTTCTTGGTGCTTCAGAGCTGTGAACAGGAGAGAAAGAAAATTTTTCAGGTAGGTAAGCCAGAGGGTATTCAAGGACCAGAATTAAAGAAAAGACAAAGTTTATCAATGACGACGTCAGAATTGCGCCTTGTGCATTTGTGATACAAAAAGACAGTCTCACAGACAGTTAGGACCCAGGATGTACAAATGCATTCATTCTCCCCACATCCACCAGTACCCCAAGCAAAGCCAGCGGCTGTTCTTTTGATAAACGATCAATACTTCAGCTGACACTTCCCTTGCAGCCCTGCTGCTGCTGGTTAAAAGTCTGAATTTCAATTAAGCAGTAAATCTTTACGGTGTTACATCTTGAACAGTCAGTTAATGTCTCCCTAATCCCCTGAAATTCTGAAACACTATTATTTTGCCGAGTCATTTCCTTTAAGATAACTCAAAAGGAAAAATATTCTTAGTTGACTGGTAAAGACAAATTTTCCTCCAAATGAAACACTAAATATTAAATAATTGCTTTGTCTAGGTTTTTAATAATATGCCTATGTGCAAAAGATACTGTCTTTCCACAGCATAAATTGAGATAATCACTATATTAATATATAACTGAGTCAAAAGTCCACTGACTTGATAGTACACCTTTAGCTCATATGTTCCATTTCAGAATTCTTTTCCACATACACATTCCTTGGAAAACTTCTTAAGTCATACAAAACACCTAAGCATCCATAACACCAATCACACTCAAATCAGCATAAACATTCTCATTTCCTATGTCATCAAATGCCCCCACAGATTTGTTCTTAAAACTTTTTATATATTTTCAAAAACTATTAGTTGGCACCTAAAAAACCAGCTAATAGAGAATCTTTGTGCAGCTTTCCTGAGTATTTCAATATTTTAAGAGAAAATATAGGCCATTTGATAGGCACTTCCTTCATATAGGATTTTAAAACAATTTTAAATTTATGAGGCCAGAAAGCCAGATTAACAGAACTTCAAAGCTACAGATTTAAAGTAGCCTTAACATCAGATCCATTATTGAATAAATTCAGAATTTCAGAAGAAAGTCTTTCCCCCGGAAACAAACGCAGCTTTGCCTGTGTCGGCAAAATTATGCCATTATACGTGCTCGTCTTCTCAGTCATTGAGAATGCAAACAGTTCTTTCATTACTTAAAATAATTCTAACAATTGCCTTGAAGAGTATGAACTACTTCATCAGAATGTCTCTGTGATTTTGACAAAAATAAAATAAACACATTTTATTTATGTATCAAACCAGCAAGGGGCAGCTATGACATTCTCCATGTCTTATTATTAGATGGTCAGGTATACAGTAGGCTAATCGTGCGTGAACAGGAGGCACTTCCACTCACGATGCTCCCAGCCCTGCGATGGGAGATGCAGAGTGACAAGGAGCACATGGGCTGTCACAGCCTTCTGAGCTACTGTCAGTCAGCCAGCCAGGAAGTGAATTGAACTCCACGGTTTTTGGCTTTTCACCCCACTACAGTAAAATCTCCCAACATATTTGCCTTTCGTCTCCACATCAGGTCTTTATAATTAAATAATAGTATTATAGCCAACATACCCATTAATAACAACTCAAAAGATCATTTTGTTCAATATTAGATATTTTATTTTCTTTTGGAAAACACCGACAGTTATTTATTATATTTTCTTTCTTTGAAAATTGATGTTATTTTAAGTTTAACTGCGTCTAATTCATTCTATCCATAGTGCGTTTGAACACTGCGTGTTCTGGATTTTTTTTTTTTTTTTGAGGAAGATGAGTCCTGAGCTAACTACTGCCAATCCTCCTCTTTTTGCTGAGGAAGACTGGCCCTGAGCTAACATCTGTGCCCATCTTCCTCTACTTTATATGTGGGACACTTACCACAGCATGGCTTGCCAAGCGGTGCCATGTGTGCACCCAGGATCCTAAATGCCGAACCCCAGGCCACCAAAGCAGAACGTGCGTACTTAACCGCTGCACCACTGGGCCGGCCAAACCCCTCGTGTTCTGAAAATGAGCGGCTGTTAGACTAATCCAGCTAACTAAACCTTCTAATGAACTAACAAAACTTAATTTGATGGCTGGGCTTAACTCATCAGGAGGAATTAAGAGTTTTATTAGCTGATTAGTTGTCATTAAAACGATGCACGTTTGTATTTTGGACAACATTCTACTATGGTGAGAAAGAAAAGTAAGTCTGGATTACAAGAACTGGGGAGATGGCTCAGGAATCCTATAGCTCTAGGATCCTACAACACTGTGAATATTTTTAACCATAAAACTGAAGTGTGGATTATTGTCCAGGAAGACATGCATGCTTTTTACATCAAGTAACTATTCCTTTAGTTATGGAATTTTTTGTTTTTACATTATTTTTGCATATCAGAATAATTATAAGGATTAGACAACTGATAGATGTGTTTGAACATATTTTCAAGAAAGTGGTTTTTGATAAAAAGAAAGTATAGTACAAAAATAATAAATTACGTAGTTGTGTCAGATTGGGAGACCAAAGAAATGGTTAAGAGATGAAAGAGAAGGGACAAAATTTTGCAGACTAGAAAAGTAATAATAGAAAAGAAAAGAACAAAGAAAAGATACAGTAGAAGCCATCCCACAAATCAGGGTTAAGTTTCAAGTGGAAACACTGGAATAAAGTGTAATAAAAACAGCAGAATTTGCTTAATGCATGTCCCATGACTTAAATACTATGGAATCTTTTAAGCAACATATTATAGAAAACAAAATTCACTTTAGCCTATTTGTAGAATACAGCATAAAGTTCTAATCTTTAATCAGAAGACCACATGAAAAACTATTATTATCTAATGACCCACACAAATTCTTGTTCTAAATGTTATAAAAAGACTCACATATTGTTTTATAATTTTAAAAACAGGTTTAAAATTCTGTAAATCAGTAAATCTCTTGGGCATTCCAAAAAGAAAAAGAGAACCATTTACAATGGAAAAAACTATGCACTTACCGTCATGATTAGGATTTCCTAGCGTCCACGGCTCATCTGAGTCAAAATGAGTATCTCCCCCAATTCCCGGTCCAGGGAAATAGGCATGTGCCAAAAACCCTCCCTCTCCATCAAAGGGAGAACTGTCTCCATGAAAACCAGATGCAAAAATGATGGTGATGTCCACATCACGTTTGCCATTTTCTAAGTCACTATAGGGAACTTCTTCGAACGTCAGGGGAGTTACATTCTGCCACACGTCAAAGGCACGGCGAATAGCTTTCCGGGTCTCAGGGTCTCCCACTTTTGGTGTTACGTTCTTTATACTGAAATTCAGAATAAAGAATAATCAGTATGGCTTTGTTATACATGATCCTACTTATTACAGATTGACATTACAGATTTTGATCTATTCAGTTGAGTAAAATATTCGAAAAACAGTCATACTAAATAGGAAAGAAATTAATTCCTTCTGTCTCTATAGCTAGATTTTGCTACGCTGGGGTTATTTAATTCTCAGCAGTGTAGTATTCGTTTACCAAAGCTATACCTTCTCTGCAGAACAGTCAACAGTGGGGTAATTAGATCAATCAGTCACTTCGCCTCCTGAGCAACAACAGAAAGGCAGCTTTGCCAAATGATCAAACAGGTGTAGCGGGTTTGAGCTGAAATAAAACATTCAATTTCTTCCTGGTTACAATTACTTTTAGGGGCACAGCATTGTGTGCACACATGTTATGTCCAGATGATGTCGTCATGCTGTTCTTTATCTAGGAAGACCACTTCAGTAGACACAAAGTTATCTCTTAGTTTTTAAAAAGGTCAACTAATTACAGTTTTTCATGTTCTATTGTTTTCTTATTATATACTTAGTTCTTTGTAGTTAAAATAAGCAATGTGAGTAAATACCTTTTTACTACAAGGATTTCACAATTATATAAATTTAAAGAAGTAACTTGGACATTATTCATTTAATTAGTTTATTTGTCTTGAGGCTAATAATAAATGGATAAAAATTATAAATATTTTTCTCTATTTAGCACTAATCAGATACTTCTCTTTTCTCAGTTCTTTTTCTACTTTTTCTAAATAGAACAAAAATGAAACATATATGTGTATTTTATATTGTAGTAGTGTAAGTTCATAACATCTTTGTGAAGGCAATGAGTAAATTTCATAGGTGTCATAAATAAGTTCCAGATCCCTTCAAACAATAATATATATCTACGAATCCATGAATATACACTCAGGAAATGTCTTAATACATAAAAGAGATTATAATATGTGGGTGAATATTTATTGCAATGCAATAATAAAAAACAATTAGAAGCTGAGCAACTTACAATAATGGAGTAATAGTTAAATTACAGTGTTTCTACTGCATGTCATAATATAAATAGGACTCAACTATTTTCGCCATTTTAAGATTATTTAGCAGCATGGAAAAATATTTAAGATATATTTCCCAGTGAAAAAACAATATGCGGATTATATTTAACACAATTATACATCAACATAATTATAAATATTAGGCAGGAATCATGCTGAATTGATAATTATGGTGTTAACTGAGTATTTACTATGAGCCAGGCAAGTATTTCACAATATTTTATTTAACCCCTTGAGTAACCCAATAAGATGGGTATTATACCTATTTTAGAGGAATTTAGAGAAAAGTTAGAGTGGCAGAGTTGGTTTTTCAACCCAAACATTCTGACTGAATAATCTATTGTCTTAAATTCTAAGCTAGACTACACATCTAAAACACGGTTTTCACCATTTTCTAATGAATATTCTGGACCATATTTACATTGACTATTTGATGGTAAATATCATTTATTACATACAAAGAAAATAAGGATTGAAACCAAGTGGAAAGGGAGTGGGGCAGGAGTGTTTCAGGAAGAAGAAAGGGCAAGCAAGAGGCCCTGAGGTGGAGACGTTGGCAAGTTCAGAGAATGGCAAAGTTGCCGGGTGGTCTGAGCAGAGAGAGCAGGCGGGCGTCAGGCTATGAGGTCAGAAAGACAGCAGAAAATCAAACAAGGTCGGGCCCTGTTGGCTGCTGTGAGGAGTTTGCTTTTTGCTCCAAGTGAGAGAGGAAGAATTGGAAGCTCATGAGCAGAGAAGTGACATCTGACTTATTCTTTAAATAAACGATTGAGCCGTTATGTGGAAGATATATCATAGTGGAGCAAGAGGTGACCCAGGGAGACCCATGGGAACTCTTGCAGAAATTCAGGTGACAGATGACAACGCTGTGGCCCAGGGGAGCACCCATGGAGACACAGGCACACCTCACTTCATTGTGCTTCGCTTTATTGCACTCCACAGTTAAGATGTATTTTTTAAATTGAAGTTTTGTGACAACCCTGCTGTAGACCAAGTCTATTGGGGCCATTTTTTCCAACAGCATTTGCTCAGTTCATGTCTCTGTGTCACATTTTGATAATTCTCACAATATGTCTAACTTTTTCATTATTATTATTATTATATTTGTTATGGTGATCTGTGATCAGTGATGTTTGATGTTACTACTGCAATTGTTCTGAGGTGCCACGAAGTGCGCCCATATGAGATGGTGAACTTAATTGATAGATGCTGTGTGTATTCTGACTGACTGCTCCGCCGACCAGCCGTTCCCCCGCTCTCTCTCCCTCTCCTTGGGCCTCCCTATCTCTGAGACACAGCAATACTGAAATTGGGCCAATTAATAACCCTACAATGGCCTCTAAGTGTTGAAGTGAAAGGAAGAGTCGCGCATCTCTCACTTTAAATCAAAAGCCATAAATGATTAAGGTTAGTGAGGAAGGCATGTCAAAGCTGAGACAGGTCAAAAGCTGGGCCTCTTGTGTCAGTTAGCCAAGTCGTGAATGTAAATGAAAAGTTCTTGAGGGAAATTTAAAGTTCCATTCCAGTTGTAACTTTGAATTTTGTCTAAATTAACTTTCCTAGTTGACTTTTATTTTCTTCCCCCTGTATGGGATCTCAGAAGCCTCTCAGGAAAGGGCAAGTATTTCTATGACACACTATTTGAAAAAATGTACTACATAAAGTGTACTCTTCCAGGTACTAGAGACATAGCTGTACATAAGGCTCTGCTCCTGTAGAACTTAGACATTTTAGTCATAAAAGATAAACAACAAAAAAGAACAAAAAAAGACAGAGATGGCGATAAGTGAGGGGTGGGGGACTGAGGTGAGTAGGTGATAAATGGGATTTCAATGACAAAGGGCCATACAGCCTAGCACTGAGTTTCCAACCAGAGGGAACAGTGAGAAGCCCAAACAAACGTGGCTGGTTCAAAGAATGGGATTGCCTGTGAATTGGTGCAAAATGAACACTGAGGACAGTGGTATGAGATGAAAGAGAACCGGCAGGGGGAGGCCTATATTCTATGAAAGGAAACCATGGGAGAGTTTTAAGTAGAGAAGTATCCTGGTATTATCCCAAAGGTCACTGTTTCTGATGAAAAATGAATAAAGGGACAAGAATGAAAGCAGTAAAACATTTCAGGGGTTTAAGCCAGAGAAGATAGAGATAGGTACTAGAGCGGTAATCATGAAGATATGAAGAATTTGTTTCAGTATATGGTTAATGGGAATTGGTGTCGGATTCAGGGTGTGCCGGAGAAATTATTTTCAAATAAAAGATAATCTTACAACAGAGAAAATAGGTGAAATCATATTAGTATGATATGTGTATAAACACATAATGGTTCTGACAAAAATGAAGCAATAGAATATAATAAAAAATAACAAATGGGCAGTACCATTTGGATGTGAAACACATCACTGTGTTTCTCAAAGTTATGCACTAACTAGCTTCCAAAGTATGCTTAACCATGATATTCGTGATTCATCAATGAATACAAGACACAGGCATATGCCTCTAGGTCAGCACTGGATTCTGAACTAGGTGCAAACAAAAACCAACTTAGAAACTTTTATGCCATTGAGAGATGTATTTTCCATTTACTAACAACTGAAATAATAAAGGGTACAGACAGATCATGTGATCTTAAGAGTAAATTAAGACTGTTATCCTTCATATTCTAATGCAAGGTGCACAAAATTAATATGTACACTTGCCAAGCAAAGACAATACCATAAAATGAATAAAATGAAGGTCATGTTTGAAAAACCTAACAGAGCTAATTTTAAAACGCTTTTACTTTCCCTTTTCTTTTTCTAAACAGAGTAGTAATAGTGAACATACTTTTCATTTCAATAAGATAACTGATTTCATGTTTTGAAGTCTCTGTCATTTTGAGTTTTTTCTTTATGCCATTGCACGGATTCTTTTAAACTTCCATTTTGATAAATTTTGGAAATTTACCTAAACAAATTAATGTGTTATCTTTAATGACATGCCTTACGCAATCCTACATAAAAAAATTGATGAAGTGGCAACTTTTAGACCTCTTTTTACTCGTCAGAACAACTGGTACTGCAGGAAAGATATGCCAATCGACACATGAGGCGAGCATCTCAGTCAGGGCTGTCTAGTTTTAACTTTGTTGAACCCATACCAACTCATTTAGTAACAATTCCACACACTAACAGTGGAGCATTTCCCCTTCAACTTTTTCATAGAGAGATAAACCTTCTTCAAAGTATTATTTTATCTGCAATATGAATGTAAGAAAAAACTGAATATTTTATTATCTGGTATCACGTATTAAAAGTTAAAAGAAGCTTGTATTCTGCTTTATAATTCTCAATAGAAACATACGTTTCTAGGGTAATTTTAAAAAAATGAGAATTTGACGTTTAGAGAAACTAAATTTTAAGGGGAAGAGACCTTTACTAATGAAACTCTACGGAAGCATGCATACTTTCTTAATTGATAGCACTGTAAGAATTATTTTGCTTCATTAGTTCCATAAATGTAAAAATATTAAACATTTGTTCTGAATAGAAGTTAAGGGAAATGAGAAACAAGGTCATTGCAATAGGTTTTATCCCCTTCAAATCAAGAAAATTCTATTTAGTTACTCCAGAGACAAAGTAAGTATTACCCAACAGCTAATACTACTGTGTAAAGTCAGAAATCTCCAGGATTAACATCATTGGATCCAGACCAATTTATTTAACAAAAATTCTACATATTAATAATGATTATTTCCCCTTAAAATTTTGATAGAGTGATAAATCTTTTTCAAAGGTTTATCTCTAATTTTGAAAGTAAGAGAAACTGAATACTTCGGCATCTAGTTAAGATACCAAAGTCGTATAATATACTGATGTCAAAATTAGTTTGGTATGGCACAAGGTTAAATACCCTTTAGTCAATTCAAGAGACAAAAATTAGTTGTTCAGCAAAGCATATTAACCCATTATGAAACATGATTAGCAACTAAATGGAATTTATTGTAATTGGGAAAGTAGACAATTGCTAAGAATATAATAAAGTAAAAAGAATAAATTGCATAGGTAAATTATTAGCAGATCCATATCTAAAATGTATTATTCTATCAGGAGAGAACTAAATAGACTAATTTATTTTTATTCATATTATGTTCATTTAGTTGATGTGGCTTCATTGTTTTTTTAAGTACAAGAAATGGTCATAGAATAGAGATGGAATATGGAGCCCCCCTAGGAAAGCTTACGTTAAATATCTGGCTATTTCCCAGGAGGCCAGCTTTTCAGGTAAGGCAGACTTTGGTACATGTTACTTTGGGTCTTATTTAAAAAGTGTCTGTTTCTCAGCCTGTTGTGTATCCTCTGGACACACTAGTTGAAGTATCTTTCAAGTCAATGGGATCATCAAGTTCCATGAGCTCCCTGGGCTTAGAAAGGATAGTGAGAAATGGTTCTGAGGAGAAACTGATTATTCCTTAGCAACTTCTAGGTTGCTTTTCTTTGCATATATTATGAAAGTAAAATAATAACCACTAGTGTGTGTCCTCAGTAGTCACAGAAGCATTCATTTAAAATCAGGGCTAGCTGGAGGATGAATTTACTGGGAAAACTTATACTAATTAATATAACACAGTATGATCATATTATTTAATATATTATGGATACTTATTAATATAATACAACTTAAAAAACAGACGCATCTGGCAGTTTAAGTACCTATTCCATTGGTCACTTATTACATAACGTATTATTTCGGAGTTTAGATTTTATAGAGAAAAGGAATTAGGCTAAGTCTATTTTATAAAATATTCAGTAAACTTGGGAAAGAAAGATCTATTAAAAACGTTGTTCTTCATTAAGTTGCTATTATTGGTTTGAATAAAGTTTAACCAAAGCCTACTAAGAATTCGTTAATTTATTCAACAACTATTTATTGAGACCCTAATACACAACAGGCAGTCTACTAGGTTCTGGGGCACACAAAATGGGTCTCATCTCTGACATAAAGAAGTTCCTGTATGGTCTGGAAATAACACATAATTTACTATTCGGCAATTATTAACCTACATGCCCGTCCCCCACACTAGACGACCTTCTCCATGAGAACGGGGTCTTGCCCAACACATCTCTCGATTGTCAGCGCTGCCATACAATGCTGTTCAATAATCATTTATGCAACAAACACCACCTAATTACCCAAGAAGCAAAATTTGCCAAAAGACACTTGATGGTAAAGATTCAAGTACGAGATGAATAGCCACCAGTCCTTGTATTAAAATTATCACCAGCATGTAAATTATACATCAGCTGGAGTTATACATATCCCTGAGGATACTTGAATGAATCTTCTGGGACAACCTCAGAAGTCCCCATTTCTAGGAATCAAACACTGAGGTCGTTAAAGTGGAAGGCCCAGGAGCCTCGACATTCCCTTTACACAGACTGATTACAGAAGGTTCCTTCCCACACAACATCTTAAAGATAGGAAGACATCTTAAAGTCACATGACCTAACTTTCCAATTATTTCATGAGCGGTCTCTAATCTCACTGGTAAGTAAATAAATTTCTTGGCTTTTATGCCTCCAATGATGAAGACGACTCATAGGACAGATGACTTAATTTTCCAACAGGTCAAAACATTAGATTTTTCTGAAAGCCTTTAAGTATTTGAGAATAACTGGAAACTTCTCCTGTAAATATCCTTTCCATTATGTTGAGAACCCTTGGCTCTACTCTTGAGCTCTTCCTCACGCAGACTGCTTTCAAGATCTCTTAGCATTCTGACTTCTTTTTTAGGAGTGTACTTAATATGCCAAGAAACAGCTAAAAATGTGTGGCCTGAAGAGAAAAGTACATATCAGATAAGGTTTGGCCAACAAAGCAAAGAAAAGAATCATCATCACCACTCCTTTGACACTTTGCTTTCTCTCGGTCTAATTTGGTCATTTTAGCTTCTTTTGAGCCACATTATACCATTGGCTCATAATGAGTTTGTGATCAAGTAAAACCGAGAGTCGACCACCGCACTCCAGCTCCTGCCTGCAGTCTGTGATGTCACATTTCAGCTATCCTTTTCAGGAATAATTATTTTTTGAGTTTAAATGTCACATTTTATGTTTATTTCTCTAGATACAGTAAGAAAAGTAGTAGCAGATACTTATATAGTACTTACTATACACAAGGCAACTTAACGCCTTACATATATTCATTCTAAAATTTAATATCCATAGCTTTCATTCTCAACTTTGTAAATCTCGTTAGAATACTCTTAACAATTTCTGTGATTTGTCTGGCAAATTAAAAGGAGTTAATACAATAGTTGCTATTTAATAAGCACTAACCATGTTTCAGGCACTAAGCCAAATGTATTTTTCCCCCATTATCTAACTTAGTTTTCTCCCAAGCTTTATGAGATTGGTATTATTACAATATTTGCTTTGCACACATAGAAAATGAGATTTAGAAGATTAAGTAACTTTTCCTGGTTTTACAGGTAGCAAGGATCAGAACCAGGATTCAAACCATCTTTCTTTTTCCAAAATAAGACTCTTAACCATGTGACGTGCTTATCAATAACCTGGAAGTTTAAAGGGACAGACACTAATTATCTGAATATTCAAAACTGGCTGAGACAAGTGTCAGTAGAGGGACACAGCACAAGTGGAATGGCGATTGGTTCTGAACATATCAGCTCTTCACAGCGTCTTTCATTCTTTTTGAAACGAATGGCATGGTCAGCGCCTAAGGCTGCAGAGGCACTCAACAGGGTACCCTGCCAAGAGTTTGCAAATCAGGTCAGAAAAAGGATAGCATTGGAAATGAAAACAATAAATATCGGTGTACAGAGTTGAGTAAATTCGATAGTTCTAAAGTCAATTATACACTTAATTCAATTAGAGTTTATTAATTTTTTATACGGTATGTAGTAAGAATCTAATTTCATTGTTTTCATATGGATAACCAATGATCACAGAGTGACCTAATGAGTAAAATAGCCCATGCTTTCTCCACTGATCTTTAAGGTCCACTCTGGCATAAATCACCTTATCCTATGCATGAGTCTACTTCTGTGCTCTCCTGTCTGCACCGCTGGACTGATTGTCTCTGTGCTAATACCACATATTGCCTTAATTAGTATTGATTTAAAGTAAGTCTTTGTATCTAGCAGGTGGGAACATTTTGATTAATCTTGGGCCTTTCACTATTCCCCAGAGATTTTCAAGTCAGTTGTCAAATTATACAAAATCCCTATTGGGAGTTTTGTTAGAATTGCATTGAATTTGGGGAAAAGTTGAATCTTCATTACACTGAGTATTTCTAGTAAGAGCAAAATATATCTCTGCATTTATTTTTGGTGTTCCTTTATGTCTTTCAATAAAGCTTCCTAATTTTCTTCATAAAGGGCTTACACACATAGGCAGATGGATTTTCTTCTCTCTTATATTTTTGTGTCTATTTTAACGGCACTTTTGTAAAGATTACACTCTTTGTGTGTGTGTGGCTGTATACTTTGTATGTTGATTTTGTATTGAAAAGCTGACTACAGACTTCCCGTTTCTGCTCTGATTTGTAAAGAGCCTGGAAGTCCTCGCTCCCAACTTCATAACAAGAAAAATGCTGAGAAAGCAGAAAGGAACAACTCTTCTTAGCTCCCTCTGAGAACTGCAGTCACAGGCAAACTTCAACCCCCAAAGTGGAGAGAAAGATGAACAGAGAATCACAGCTTATCAGGAGCAAGAGCCCTGATCCCAGGAGGCTGGCAGGGACAATTTAACAGGGGTGCGGACCACTGTAAGAATGGAAAACTCTTGGAGGCCCAGCCTAAGGGGAGGACCGCCACGCACTCATGAGTTTTACCTCCAGGTGCCCCACCAGCTTCTCACGGTAAAGACAGGAGACAAACCCCTCCTGCTTCCAGTACAGGGATGGGAAAAGCAACAATTTAGAAATATGCCCAGAGCATTCTGCTCTCGATAATGCAGACTTGCCTTCCAAGATAACTATTTTATCAGAACCTCATCTGATCTAGGTGAAAGGCAGTTACAAAATTCAGCCCTCTAGCCTTCCTGTCTTATATAATGGAAGAAAAAATAAGGGCTAAGACACTGTTCTGAGGGTAACAGCCCAGGAAGTCAAGCTCACTTAAAACACTGCGAATTAATCATACGATTACAGACTGCTTCCTCTCTATAACACCTCATACCACACCAATAGGACACAGCACAGTAACGGTCAGCTACAAACGAGAGAGCTGCAAGACATAAAGTCTATTTAAGAAGGAGTTTCTAGGGAGACTCCAAGACAACAGGGAAGACAAAAACTAGGACACTGGAGGAAACTGAAGCCTCTCACGCCTTCAGCACAGGAAACATTAAACAGCCAAACTTCCAACCAGATAAACATAGAAGCTTATGCTAAAGGCATTACCTCAGTAACTATTACCCAATATATCATGTCTGGCTTTCAACAAAAAACTAAAAACATGCTAAAAGGCAGAAGAAAACACAGTCTGAAGAGACAAAGGAAACAGAAGAACCAGACTCAGATACGGCAGAGATTTTTGACCCAGACCAGGAATTTAAATTAACTATGATCAATATCCTAAGGGTTCTAATGGAAGAAGTGGACAAGAAGAAGAGAATACATGGGTAATACAAGCAGAGAGATGAAAACTCCAATAAGGGATCAAAAGGAAATGCTAGAAATCAAAAATACTGTAACAGAAATGAAGAATGTCTCTGATGGGCACATCAACACACTGAACATGGCCAAGGGAAGAATCAGTGAGCCTCAAGCTAGGCCAGTAAAAACTTCCCAAATTGAAAAGCAAACAGAGGAAAGGATGAAAAACAGAACAGAGGATCCAAGAACTATGGGACATTTACAAAGATGTAACATAACATAATGCAAATACCAGAAGGAGAAGAGAGATAGGAACAGAAGAAACATTTAAAATATTAATGGCTGAGAATATTCCAAAATTGATGACAGACACCAAACCACAAATCCAGGAATTTCAGAGAACACAAAACAGGATAAATATCAAAAAAGCTACATCCAGGCATAGTATATTCAAACATCAGAAAACCAAAGACAAAGAGAAAACCTTGAAAGAAAACAGACGAAAAAATACCTATCTACAGTGAAACAAAGATACTGATTCCATAGGACTTCTCAAACATAATGCAAGCAAGAAGAAAAAAACTGTAACTTTGTGAGGTGCTTAAGGTTAACTAAACTTACTATGGTAATCGTTTCATCATATACACACATATCAAATCATTATGTCACGCACCTTAAACTAATACAGTTTATATGTCAATTATGTCTCAATAAAATGGTGGGTGTGAGGAGAAGAGAATGGAGTGAAATAGTTAAAGTGCCCAAAGAATAAAACCACCAATCTAGAATTCTGTATCCAGTGAAAATATCATTCATAGGTGAAGGAGAAAAAAGACTTTCTTAGACAAAGAAAAACAGGGAATTTGTTCCCAGTAGAACTGTCTTACGTGAAATTTTAAAAGAAGTTCTTTAGAGAGAAGGAGATTGCTATAAGTCAGACATTCAGATCTATTTAAAGAAAGGAAGAGCATTAGGGAAGAAAGAAAGAATAGTAAAATAAAATTGTTTATTATTTTAATTGATCTCACAGAGAAAGTTTGTTTAAAATAATAATAGCAATAATTTATTGGGTGATTATAACATGGATAAGTGAAAAAAATGACAGCAATGTTATAAGGGACGATAGGGAGAAATTAGGGACATTGTCTTACAAGGTACCTGCAATACCTGTGAAGTCGTGTAGTGTTATTTGAAAGCAGACTTGCGTTATTTGCAAATGTATATTGCAAACTCTGGGGCACCACTGATATAATTTTAAATAAAGTATAATTGATATGCTAATAGAAAATGGAAATACATACAATGCTCAATTAAAACCAGAGAAGGCAGAAAAAGAAAGAAGACAAAACAAAACAACAAACAACAAACAACAACAGCAACGAGCAGCAAAGAGTTACAAATATGGCAGATATCAATTCAACTACATCAATAATGACTTTCGATATGAATAGTTTAAATACACCAAGGAAAAGACAGGGACCATTAGAGTGGATTAAAACAAAGCAAAACAAAATAAGACCTGATTATAAGTTGTCTATAAGAAATCCACCTTAAATATAAAGACACTGATAGAGTAAAAGTAAAGGGATAAACAAAGATATACTATGCTACACTAATCAAAAGAAAACTGTAATAACTGGAATCATTTCAGACAAAGCCTTCTTCAGAGCAAGGGAGACTATCAGGGATAAAGAAAAGCATTACCTAACGATAAAGGTGTCACTTTTCCAAGAAGACACAAGAAACCTTGATATGGATGTGCCTAAGAACAGAGCAACAAAATACATGAAGCAAAAAGTGACAGAACTGCAAGAACTAGACAAAGACACTGTTGTATAGTTGGAGACTTCAACACCCCTCTATCAGCAATTAACAGATCCTGTGGACAGAAAATAGGCAAGGATATATTTGAACTGAACAGCACTATTAATCAACTCAATCTATTTAACATAGGCTCCTTCAGTCAAAAACGCAGAATACTCATTATTCTCAAGCTCACATGGAATATGCACCAAGGACAGCTGGGAAAATCTCAAAGTACTTGGAGATACAACAATATACTTATAATAACACACGTCAAAGAAAAAAAATCTCAAGGAAAATTTAATATTTTTGAACTAAATCAAAATGCAAATACAAGTTAACAAAATTTGTGGGATGCAATAAAAGCAGTACTTAAAGTATAATTTATAGTATTAATTGCGTAATAGGGGAAAAAGAAAGGTGAAAATTAATCTAGGCTTCCAATATAGGAAATTAGAAAAAGAAGAGCAAATGGAAGAAAAATATTGGAGCAGAAATCAATGAAATTGCAAACAGGAAAACAATACAGAAAATTAAAAAATTAAAAGCAACTTTTCCAAAAAGAGTAATATAATTGATAAACCTCTAGCCAGAGTAACCAAGAAAGAAGAAGAGAAGACACAAATTAATAATATCAGTTACGAAGGAGGGCACATCACTATTGACCCCATGGATATTAAAGGTCAATAAAGAATACTATGAACAAGTCTATGGCTGTAAATGCAATGACTTAGATGATGCCATGGACAGAATTGTGCCCCCACCCCCAGTTCATACACTGAAGCCCTAATGCCCAGTGTGACTGTATTTGCAGACAGAGCTTTTAAGAAGATGACTAAGGTTAAATAAAGTCATAAGGATGGGGCTCTAAATTTAGTAGGACTGATGTCCTTATAAGAAGAGAAAGAGATACTAAAAATCTCTCTTTCTCTCCACGCGTGCACAGAGGAAAGGACAGATGAGGACACAGTGAGAAGCTGGCCGTCTACAAGCCAGGAACAGAGGCCTCACCAGAAACCAACCCTGACAGCACCACGATGTCAGACTTCCGGCCTCCAGTCCGTGAGAAACTAAATTTCTGTTGTGTAAGCCAGCCAGGCTGTGGTATTTTGTTATGGCAGCCTAGGCAGTCCAATACAGATTTAACGGACAAACTCCTTTGAATGACATGACCTATAAAAACTTACACAAAAAATGGACCAGGACCAGATAGTGGCACTGGTGAAGTCTACTAAACATTTCAGAAAGAAATTCTATCAATTCTCTACAATCTCTTCCAGAAAACACAAACAGGAGGAACACTTCCTAACCCGTTCTATGAGACAAGCATTACCCTACTATGAAAACCAGATAAAGATATTACAAGAATGGGAAACTACATGTCAACATCACTCATAAACAGAGATACAAAAATCCTCAACCAAAAATTAGCAAATCAAACTCAACAATGTATAAAAAGAATTATTCACCATGCCAAAGTGGGATTTATTCCACTCATGAAAGTCTGGTTCAACATTTGCAAATCAATTAATGTAATCCATCACATTAAAAGGTTAAAGAAGAAAAATCATATATTCATATAGATATATGCAGAAAAAGCATTTAAAAAATCCAACACACATTCATAATAAAAACTTTCAGCAAACAGGAAATAGAGGGAACTTCCTCGACTTGACAAACATCTAGAAAAAAGCCTATAGCTTAACACCATACTTAATGGTGAGGAACTAGATGTTTTTCCCCCAAAGACTGGGAAAAGGCAATGATGTCTGCTCTCAGCACTCCTTTTCAATATTGTACTGAAAGCTGAGCTAATGTAATAAGACAAGAAAAGGAAATAAAATATATACAGATTGGGAAGGGAAAAATACAACCGTCTTTGTTTTCAGGTGACATGATTCTCTATGTAGAAAAAAAGTCAGACACATAGATCAATGAAACAGAATAAAGAGCCCAGAAATTGACCCACACATATAATCGACTGACCTTTGACAAAAGAGTAAAAGCAATGGATAAAGGATGATCTTTTCAACAAGTGGTGCTGGAATAGCTGGACATCCACACGCACAAAAATGAATCTAGACTCTGATTTTACACCTTTCACAAAAACCAACTCGAAATGGATCAAAGACCTAAGTGTAAAAACTATTATACTTTTAGACTATAATATAGGAGAAAATCTAAGTGACCTTAGGTTTGTCAATGATTTTTTTTATACAACGCCAAAAGCATAATAAAGAAAATAATTGATAAGTTGGACTTTATTAAAATTAAGACTTCTGCTTTGCAAAAGACACTGTAAAGAGAATGAAAAGACAAGCCACAGACTGGAAGAATATATCTGAGAACATATCTGATAAAAGACTTGTATCCAAAATATACAAAGAATTCTGAAAATAGCTACTCAATTAAAAGTTGGTCAAAAGATCTAAACAGACAACCCACTAAAGAAGATATACAGATGGCAAATAAACATACAAAAACTTGATTGGCATCGTATGTCATTAGGGAATTTCAAATTAAAACAAGAATAAGACACCACTGCACGTCTATTAGAACGGTTACAACTGACAACACCAAATGCTGGGGAGACTGTAGCGTAATAGGAACTTTCACTCATTGCTGGTGGTCACACAAAATGGTATAGCCACTTTGAAGATAGTTTGGCAGTTTCTTAAAAGCTAACCACAGTCTTACCATATGCTTAGCAATTATACTCCCAGGTATTTATCCAAATGAGTTGAAAATTTATGTCCACACAAAACCTGCCCATGAATGTTTATACCAGCCTTATTTGCAATTGCCAGAAACTGGAAGCAACCAAGAAGTCTTCAAGTAAATGGGTAAAAAAACTGTGGCACATCTATACAATGGAATAGTATTTAATAATAAAAAGAGATGACCTATCAAGTCACGAAGACATGGAGGAACCTTAAATGCATATTGCCAAGTGAAAGCAGGAAGTCTGAAATGGCTGCATAGTGTACAATTCCAACTATACGACGTTCCAGAAAAGGAAAACTATAGAAGCACTAAAACAATCAGTAGTTTCCAGGGGTTTTGTGGGAGGAGAAGGAGGATGAATAGTTGTAACACAAGATATTTAGGGCAGTGAAACTATTCTGTATGAGGCTGTAATGCTACATAACATTACGCGTTCATCAAAACCCGTAAAACTGTAACACAAAGATACAGCGTGTGTTTTACAGTGTAAAGTCCTAGTGTAACCTGGACTTTAGTCAGTAATAACATGTCAATTACTGGCTCAGCAATTGTAACAAATATGTCACACTAATGCAAGATCTTAATAATATGAGAAATTATGTGCGTGTGTACATATGTAGGGGGCAGTATACTGGGATTACCTGTATTATCTGCTCAACTTTTCTGTAAACCTAAAATTTCTCTAAAAAAACTAAAATCTACCAATCTTTTTAAAAAGCTGGCTATATTCTTTTATTATTTCTACAAATTATTCTAAAAGATTATTTATAGTTTATTCTGGGTTTTCTATATAGAAAGTAATATAAACTGTGACTAAGGAAAGTTTTCTTTCTTTACATACCTTTATATCTTTTACTTCCTTGCGACTATAAGCAGTTATGCAATGTTGTCGAATAGAAGGAGAGGCAGCAGATATTTTTTGTTGTCGCTGTTGCTCAAGGATTTTTTTCAATACTTCACATTTATTATATGTGAAATATAAAATAAAGCTGTGGTTTTCATTTTAATAAACGCCATTTTTCTGGATAAGGAAGTGTCCTCCTTTGCTTTCATTCCTAGTTATCATAAAACGATGTCAAAGGTCCTTGTATGTATCAAGGGCTCATACAGAGTTTCTCTTTAACACTCCAGACTACTTTCAAGACAGAAGTTCAGTGTGTCTACACTTGACCTGCAAGCTCACATACTTCCTAAGCTTCCTGCCTTCCCTTAAGTCTTGGGTTTTATAGATTCTTTCCTTTTGTTTCACCTCTAGATATATTTTAATTTCTTTACTTTAATTTATTAATGTCTCTTATCCAGATTTTTCTTCAATCAGGAGAGTGGTTTACAGCATTTACATTGCCATCTGGCCAGAAAAGGAATTTCTTTCCGTCGTTCTTCACCAAAGTCTATGAATACTTTTCAAGGTCTATCCAATTTTTCTGCTCAATAAGCACTATTTGCTAACTAATTCACTTATAAAAAGAGGGCTTCCTGAATACGAGACATGGGTATTCCCAGTTATTGGGAAAATACAAACTGTCTTCCTTATTAATTTATTGACGTCATACTTGCTTAGCTGTATTTTGGAAGTGTGGATTGCAGGGACGGCAAAACAAGCTTGTGAAGTAAAAAAACTTGTGAACAAATTTAAATGACCGTCAATACCAACTCCATAGGCTTGGCCTAAAACTGCTTCCTCTTAGATTTCTCTTATTTACAGAAACAATTGAAATATGTTTCATAAATCAATAATCTAGGAACATGCTATCTGGGAGGATTAGTAACAGAAGACAAAAAAAACAGTGAAAAGTATTCCCCAAACAACCAAGTTCATGTGGCACATTCCAGATATAGAAATAAAAGGTCAATACACTGAGTTCTTAATTTTATCTTTGAGCATATATGAAAGGTTATTCATACAAAGAATAAGAATAATAAATTTCTTTCCTCTATTCATGTATTTCGACAGTGATGGTTCTTTACAACCTGCCCTCTCCCTGAGAGCACCCATCCTCTCCCTGGCCTTTGGTCTAACAAGTTCTTTGTCTTCCTGTGGGTCTTAGCTGAAAGGTCATTTCTTTGGGGAGACCTTCCCAGCTTTTCTAGAGTGGGTTGGATGATCCCAGTGTATATTTCTCTCACATCTTGTTCCTTCCCTTTAGTAACAGGCATCACATTTATATGATTGTTCAACGTCTCCGAATGACTGTAAATTCCATGAGGATAAATGACGCCCTATGTTTTATTTATTGCTATATCCCCAGTGCCTAGCACTGTTTTTTGTTCAAAATGGGACTCCATAAACAGTTGTTCAATGAATTAATGAATAAATATGAACACCTCCACTAGCAGCAATTGTCTCTCCAAGTTGGAAGACACTTGCATCTCTTGGGCATCCTTCATCAAAGACAAAAGAAGAAAGGATGATTCATATGCATTGTTGCCAAAAAGATAGAAAGTAAAATGGTTGGACTGATACTAAAATTTAATTAGTAGGTTTGAAGACATTTTGTCTAAATGACAATTATTTGTAGACTTTATTATTTGATTACTTTTTAGATTATGAACACTTGTTAAAGAATGCAATGTGTTAGAACACTCATCTGACAGTCGCTCAGAATACTGGCATTCCTTCAAGAAGCTGGAAGAATTAGTCAACAAAAGAGACCGGTGTTTCAAGGAATGTCTACAAGGTCCTCAAACGGACAACTTATTCTCTCCTCAATTGCAGTTTTTGGTTCCTTATGTTAACATTCTATCACTATAGGTCACCACCTAGTCAACGTGCAAAAGATATCAAAACAAAATGTCAAAATAAACAGTTGTGAAAAAATGGAAGAAACGGTAATGCGTTATTAGTTCTTATACCTGTAAGTGATGTGTTTGTGCTGCCACTTCTGTCCTGTTAATGCATATCGCTTTCGACGAATATTAAATTTCGAGCTACCTCTTGTCTGGTCAGGTACACCACATCGAGGTTTCTTCATCCAGCTGCAAAAAGCAGTATTTTCCAGTTATTTACCAACAACCCTAATCATTAATTTCAAAAGGAAATCAAGTAAGAAGTTAATCTATGACAGTGATAATACAAATGAGAAAACATAAAGGAGAAAACTGTCGATTTTCTTGCAATTTGAATCTAAGTAGAAAGCATATTATTTCCCTGAATGATCAAGAACCAATAGTTTACAACTCAGATCCTTTAAATAATTTTTCTCTCTCTATTTCTTTTTGAGCTAACTGGAGACTGAGGTATTCTTAAGCGTCTAACTAGAATCTGCTGTTACCAAGACCTTAACATGACCTTGGACAAGTCATTAATCTCTAGTCTAATTCATAAAATGAGACTTTTTAGAATAAACGTTGACTAAGGTCTCTTACAGCTTTAGCATCCAACAATTCCTGAAATCTATGAAGTGACCGTCAATTCCGGGAGTCACAAGGGTACATGCGACTCTTCCGGCTGACACAGACATACAGTGTTTGTTTAAACGCCATTTGCCTTACTCCACTTTTTTCTACTTTTCACTTAGATCATTACCCCAATTTCCAAGTCAAGACCATTTGCTTTGAATCTTTAATAATAACCAAATTCAATGCTTAAGAAATCTATTTCTTTTCTGGATGTGAGGTTTAACATATCTATTGAGAAAATGAAACGCTGCTTTTGACTTATTAACTGTTAACACTTATATAGCCACAGTCAAACTCCTGTTCGGGAGGGTCTCATTTGTCTGTTGTCATGTTTTCTGTGCAGTTCTGCTTCTTGTCGAAGAACAAAGACTTTCATGATTTTGAGTAGTTTTTCTTTAGAGACTCATAAGATAGCTTTACCGTTCATTGGCCCATTTACTTGAACAATTACAAAGCTAATGCAGAATTTTCATGGTCCTGCATGCTTCAGAAAGAGGAAATGAGAAATGAAACAATTTTTGCTGTATTTTAACAGATACGTGACAATTTCTATACTTTTTAAATGGAAAATAATTGACTGTATATATGACTATCTAAAGATGTCCATTTTGTGAAAACGAATAAAATAGTTTACACGTTACATGGATAAATGAGTTAATCAGCTTTTACAAACACAAGAATAACTTCATGCAACAATGAAATCATGACTTTTGCTTTTTAGGAGAGATGACGCTTTTCCAGTGCATCTTATAAATTTCTCCTTTTTTATTCTGCCCCTAGTAATGAGGTAGACCTTATAGCTATCAGACTTAACATAGTCCATCCTGGTTTATAGTGCATTGTAGAGTTACTTCAGAAAATCACTCTTTCCCTTATTAAAATCTCCAAACCAAATGAGATGTCTTGAAATGCTTACTCCTAGGAGCTATTGAGACCTATGGAATTAAAATCTCTGGAGTTGAGACTGGAGCCCTCTTATTTCTAAGTAAGACTCCCATGGCATTCCTAAGCAAGCAAATTTGAGAGATATTTCACTGGACCGTAAAACAGTCAAGGGCAGAGGATCTATCCACACACTCCTACTACGTTGGACAACCCCTGGCATACAAAAGATATTCATTGAATATGAATTTTTAATGAAATGTTTTAATGAAAAGTCATTACTTTTTATTGTATATTATTGGATCTAGATATATTTAGCTAGCAAATATTAAGCATTAATGGAGGACTTATTAGGATTTAAGTGGCTTTTACATATGAGTATTTCATTAATTATATTCTCAACAAAAATTACGATATTCCTAAGGCAGGTACTTACCCTCACCTCCCTGAAATTACTGAGAGAATAAACAATACATAATTATTAAATTATGAATAAATTTACTTACTGTGGGATGTGGTTACACTTACATTTAGCTAAGAAAAATATTTAAGTAAGCACTCTGGGAGGAGAAATAATTTTGAAATGGATAGTGGGATAAAATTTGACAAAACAGAATTAACTATTATTGGGATGAAATGCATTTTCAATCAGGCTATATTCTCTAAAATTACTTTAATAATCCATAAAATTAAAAGATGAAGGATGCAATTGAAAAAAGTTTAAATTCATTAATACAAATTTCCATTTTAAGTCATGCATATGTTGGATCTAGTAAAAGTTTTCTCAGTGAAGCATTGCATCTTCCAAAGGATGGGGTTTTTAGAAATAAATATTAGATTCCTGTGCTGAAAACTATCTGCTGAATTCCTTACGTATTTCATGGGCTTTTGCCACTTTATATAATTTTTTCCTTATGTTCCAACTATATGTTCATTTATTTACTTACTCTATCCTGATCCATTCATCCTACAAACTTTTTGAGCTTTTAGAACATGCTGAGAGATATAAAAAAGAGTGTGGATAAACAGATGAACAAGGCAAGGGATCCTTCTTGAGCTCACAGTCTGCAGGTGAGACAGGCATGATGAACAAAAATCACGACATACTGGGTTAAGTGCCCTCACATGTCCATCTAGATATTCTGTCATCATCTCTAATTTTACACATAATAAAAACAAAATTGTGATTTTCCTTCCCCAAACTTGCACCAGTTCCTCTAATGCCTTAACTTAGCTGGAAATCTGAACAGCTGTCTAAGCCCAAGCCAGGCCCCCAGGTAGCCACCGCGCCTCTCTCCCCGCGTCCAGTCAACCACGATGCAGTTTCTCCTGCTCCAAGTTCCTCCTGTGTCTCTCACTCTCACCAGGGCCTCCTTCTCACTCCTCAAGGTAAATCTTCCCAAAGCACAGACGTTTTCTTTGCATGTTCTGAGCACGAAATGCTTTTAAGGAAAGAATCAGATTCAGGCCTACTTGGTGAGATGTCCCCGGTCCACCTGCTTCCCAAAATCCACGCAGGTTCCTACAGAATCAAAGCTCCTTCTGCCTTTGCAGACAGTGACCTCCGTCTGGATACCTTTTCCTCCTTGTTCACACCGAGAATCCTGGTCACCATCCTCATTCAACTCACATAGGTGAGTCTACCACCCAAGCAGCGTGCATTACACTGCGCGCTCCCGTCCATCTAGGTCTGTCTCTATCTTCCACCGGCCTGCAAGTCAGGCCAGAGAGCCCAGTGCTGGGGTCAGAGCCCGGGGAAGTCGCCAATGAGGAAGAAATGAGGGAAGTCTGCACGTCTGTCTTTGCACACCAATCTACCCCACTATCCTACATGATTCCAGAGACTTGGTAACCTACAGCTTGTGCCTTGAACAAAAGCTCACTGCATGGAGGTTGTGCAGAAACTTTTATAAAGAACTAAATCATAAAGTAGATGCCTTAAGCGTAAGAAATAAACATATAAACAGGCATAATCTATTATCAACTAATAATTTAAGGCAAAGAACCCATAATGAGGGTTGGTCAGATTGAGAGCACTCTAGGTTAACTTCACCAATGTCTGCATCCAGATATTCTGGCTCAGAGGTATTAGCAGGTCATGTTTATCAAAATATGGAAAATCCCAAAATATGATCAAAGCACACCACGAGACTGAATATGACATGTAGTCTCTGAGCTAAACTATGTGACTCCAAACATTTAAATTATTCCATTTCCTAAACAGGTTCTTTCTCTTACAATTTTTGGGTAAACTATATTTATTTTTCAGTGTGTCAACACGCAGCTCACATACATATGCTTCTCTTCATTTGCTAAGCATTTTAAGTTGACATTTGAAAGCAAACATGGGGAATGGGCACTGGGGGAGGGGTGAGCTACAAGAAAGGCATTTTGTAATTTCAAGGTGTAAATGATGGCACCGCCTCAATTGTCATAAATACTGATACACAGCATTGATTTAGCTGTTTAGAACCCAGAGCGTTTTTAAATTAGTCGGGCAGATCATTAACGTCTTCATTTAAATTAACTTAACTTAAAAAGGAAAAATATCTAAACTCAGTACTCTTGGGAGGAGCTATATTGTAAAAATTGGGAGAGGGGTCTAGAGCCAGATTGCCGGGGTTCCCAGCCTCGCTCCACCGGCTCACTAGCCTTGTGACACCTGTCAGGCTACTGTTTCTTTCCATTCCTCAGTTTCCCCATCTATAAAATGAAGCGATAATATTACGGAGTTATTGTGAGGATTAAATTAATCACATGAAACAGAACAGTGCCTGGCAGAGAGTAACTGCTACTGTTATTAACTTATAATGATAACAATTACTGTTATTTCACAGATATCATAAAGTGCTTGTATCAGTGTCAGTGGCAGCAGCAGTGGCAGCAGACACCAGCGTATCAAGGGGTTTCGGTTCACCTTGACCCATATGTTAACATGAAGCACTTTGTTATTCAAAACAGGATGTTCCCGGTATTTTGATTAATAAAGATACCCACAGATACACTATTGTCTGTTTTATGTAAATAAAGTAGCCACAAGCTTCTAAATGAGTTTACTGTAATGCTAAGAGCCACTAAGGAAACAGTATCCATTCGCTTCAGTAAAAAAAAAAATTTTTTAATGAGTTGGGCATTCATGTCAAACATATAGGGCTCCCCACTGCATGACTCCAAGGGGTGCCTTCAAGCTGTAGTACAATGGAAATGCTGCCCTTTGGGTCGGAGCTGTGCCACACAGTGACCCTGTGTACATATACCTACTTTACCAAGAGAATAAAAATGACTCACACAAATATATCTTATGCCTTATGAACTAGAAATCTTAGAAAAATGTTCATCAGCGTAATATATTAGGTTTCTACCCTAAAGACTTTTCCAAGTTCTAATGAAAGATAAGAATAATACCTACTATTTATATTTATTTTTATATTTATATTTATGAACATATAAATATACTTTATATTTATATTTATTATATTTATATTTATTTGTTCCAAGAGTTCTTTCCAAAAAATTTTAAATATGCTTTTTTTGTTGTTGTTGTTGAGGAAGATTTGCTTTGAGCTAACATCTATTGCCAATCTTCCTCCTTTTTTTGCTGAGGAAGATTAGCCCTGAGCTAACATTGGTGCCCAGCTTCCTCTATTTTCTATGTGGGTCACCACCACAGCATGGCTGATGAGCGGTCTAGGTCCAGGCCTGGGATCCAAACCCGTGAACTTTAACCACTCAGCCATGGGGCCAGCCCCTGAACATATATATATTTTGTATTACTTTAAAAATCCTTACATTTTGTTTGTATTTATAAAGCCAACCAACAGTTGTGAAGAAGATCTTTTAAATGTAAATTAACTTAGGGCTCAAAATGTAGACAGGCTGGCAGCTCGCTCTGGTCCAGAGATTCATTTTTTATCAATTCATCAGCTGCCAACATGGACACACATGTTATTCACAAGGCTGAAATTGCAAAGTGAAAGTACTTAAAAACCCAAGCACAGAGAATAAATGTATTAAGCTTCCATGATCTGCAAGGTGAACAAAAGCTCGGTTAGTGTCAGCTCGTGTTCAAGCTTTCAGAGTGGGAATCTGAGGTTCCGCTCTTGTACTATGGACCATCCTAATGCAGCTCCTAGAACGAGGACTGACCCGCCCTGTAAGGTTATAGGGCTTGAGTATCACTGGTATATTCAGCACACATAAAAGATAAACTAAAAAATAATTATATTAACATTATAAAATCATATCAGACTCATTTTCATTATCACCTTGTTATCCTTTCTGTCCTTGCTAAATATGTCTTTTTTATGCATAACGTAGATTCCTCCACTTATTAAGGAATTTAAGTGAGCTTGCTTGCAAAAATTAGCTAAGCAAACCATAATTTAAAATAACCACTGCAACACAGGATAACAAGCTCATTTTAGATGGGGGGGTAAGTATTTATTACTATCTCTCCAATACCAATGCTAATTAATACAAAAGCAATACAATACGCCATTTAACTTAATACCTAAAATTGTTGCTTGAAAATGAGTAGTTTCTTCAACATAATATAGGGATTACCACAATTGGCATCATTACTTGTAATTACCCAAGAATTATAGATTGAACCCACCAAATATCTCTCTGCCAAAGGAGGATACAATTATTTAATTTAAAAACAACTGATTTGGATAAGAGTCTAAAATTGCATAAAAGTTTATAGCATTCGCAGCAAATGAATCCCAAGCTATTATTTTAATACTGAGGAATAATTTTAGGTCTGTGATTGCCATCCATATTTTATGTAATAAGGCTTAGAGAAAAATTCATACCTTATAATTTGACTAAGCAAAATAACAGAGTGCGATTTCAGCCTGGATTGTCACCACACATGCATTTGAGATTGTGGAAGCACAGACAGTTGCTTGAGTAGCATGATTATAGGATTCCACTCACAAGAACACTACAGTATTTGAGCTGCGCACCCTGCGCAACGATACCTCGAGACTGGGGATGAAGCAGTGGATGAAAACAGCTGGGATGCAAATGAAGCCACAGAGTTTCCAGCATGAGTGACAAAGAAAGTGACACAGGGGACAGAGGGAGCGTGGCAGTCCAGGAGGAGAAAATGACGAAGGGTTAGCAAAGCTTTGGTGGGTTCACCTAGAAATAACTACCAGGTATAACACTCCCTTTAAAGGGAAAGATCCAATTCCAAAAAACTGAATTAGAGCAAGCTTTTGTTACAGCAAAACAAAAAACAGGTTGGCTTATATTAAAGACTGCCTATATGTTTTTTTTTTTTTTCTTTCTCTCTGTCGCTATAATTCACGGAAATCCTACTTCAGCTCCGACACATGGACACAATCATTTCTCCTGGTCTGAATCTGAGCCACTGCAGGCCAAAAAAAGACTGAGTCGTCTTCTACACCCTGCATCTTTATGTCGTTCTGCCAGACAACCACCACAAACTCTGCAGACCCCTTTCCACAGGATGGGCTCAAACAATCCTGCATACATTCCTCTTCCATCAGCTCCTGACAGAGACCTTTTCCCACCTATTTTAGGAAATCAGAGCTATTCACCTTGAATCCTTCCAAAAACCAGCAGGAGCCCTCAAAACTGGAGGGACACACAGCTGCCACCTTCGATAGAGCTCTACTTTATTAATTTAATATCTGGTAGCAAGCAGATTTAAAGTAATTTGTTTCTCAAGCTCTCAATTTATTGTATTTTGTAAAACTGTGTCATATTTTCCAAGAAAGTGGTCCAGAAGATAACAGCTCCGCATTAGGGAACAAGAAAGCTGTCCAGAATACTTTGTAAAAACGTTGGGACGAACAGCACAATTTAAATGGAATTCTGTACTATACACAGTGATAAAATACAGGACTTGCTGGAGGTTTTGCTTACTAATTTAAAACTATTTTTATTTAGGACAAGAAGTTTATTATGACTTAAAATGAACATTTGATAGTCGACTATTCAGAGAGAACTGCAATGACTAGAGGGCAGCAAGTCCAAAATATTCAAATTCTCTTCCCAATATTGATAACAAGTTTCTCACTCCTGCAGAATGCATTATGCTACTTCTTGACTCTGTTTTCCCAGATGTTGACCAAAATTAATATTTATACGTCTCTCGAAAATGCTAGAAGAGGTAATGTATTTATTTTCTCAAACTGCTTTGACATCTTCAAGCCTTTATTATATGCTTTCCTGTCTTGATGAAATAGAAACAGTATGACTAATATGCTGTATTAGAAGATAAAATATAATTTTAAAATTATACATTCATTTAAAATGTAAGAATTAATTATATATGTCTGAGCCCAGATATCTCAGATATTTAAGGTTTAAAAAGAAAAATAAACATGTCATTTCTCGAGGTACACAGCAAGCCATGTAGTCTGCCTTTATCCATGGTTTTGCTTTCCAGAGTTTCAGCTACTGGAGGTCAACACAGTTCAAAAATATTAAGTGGAAAATTCCAGAAAGAAACAATTCATAAGTTGAAAAATGCAGGCCATTCAGAGTAGCGTGAAGAAATCTTCAGCCGTCCTGCCCCATCCTGCTCTGTCCTGCCAGGGCTGTGAGTCACCCTTTGTCCAGTGTATCCACACTGATATGCTCCCCTACCCACCGTTAGTCGCTTAGTAGCCAACTCTGTTATGAGGTCGACTGTCAGGGTATCGCAGTGCCTATGTTCAAGTAACGCTTATTTTACTTAATAATGGCCCCAAAGCCAACTTTATTATGAGTTATTGTAGTTAATCTCTTACTGTGTCCAATTTGTAAATTAGACTTTATCATAGGTATAGATGTATAGGAAAAAACACTATGTATAGGGTTGGGTGCTATCCATGGATTCAGGCTTCGCTGGGGGCTTGGAACACATCTCCCGTGGAAAAGGGGGGGACTCTTGTCTAGTAGAAAGTTCCCCGACTAAACATCAAAAGACCTGGATTCCGCAACTACTCTGCACTTCACTCAGCCTTTGACTTTCAGCTTCTTTACTTGAAAAAGTAGAGAGAGAAACGTATCCTTGTCTTCCTACCATGGGGGGTTGACGTGTGATGATCATACGAGATATTGAAGCAGATTTATTTTGTTGAGTATCAAGGACTCAAATACAAATGATTCTCCTTTGCACTGAAGAAATTAATCACTTCTTCATTTGTTGCCCAGAAATAATAACGCTTTTTATTAATGTCATGAAACTTACGGGGTGCCTGTGGTAAAGCGATTTGTAACTTATTTAGCTGCACAGTTAACTTGAAGATTCTGTGAAGAAGAGACTGTCTTCTGAGTCTGTATGTGCCTCTTTGACAGATAAAATGCCCAATAAAGAGATACTGGTTGAATAAATAAATGAACGAATGATTGATGAATCAATCAATAAGATAAATATTACTAAAGAGTACAAATAAGCCCTTTGTTAATAAAAAATCAAAAGCAGAGACTTTTCAGTGAAAACTGCTCTCTGACTTAACGCATTTAGAGAGCTGTCACTAGTGGGAGATCGGTAAACTATTACCTGACTCTCTGATACACTTTCCCTCCAAAAAAGAGCCCTGATTTGTGTTGGTTCCCATTTTCCTTGGTGTCAATATTTCTACTTTGGCCAATTTCAAGCAACTGATCTGATGTCACTGAATAGGGAGGAGATGTGCTCAATATCCTCTCCCCAGCCGTACATGCCAGCTCTGACACGTCACCAACTGTGACCCCTATCCTAGTGGCTTCACCTGTACATTTACTTTGATTCTCGTTGTTTGTATTTTTGTTCCTATTTAGAGAATGTGTTGCTAAAGTCAGGTGAGTAAACTTGACTTTGACAATTCTGGGGGGTCCTATTTGCTTTATCTTTTTATAATATAGTGACTAAAACCTTAACGATAAATTGCAGTCTTTGTCCCCCAATCCAGTCCCATTTCCTTCTCCTTTTCCCGTAAACTTGCTGACTGACTTTGACAAATTTGATATCTCAGAGGAGTGGAGTTAAAATAGGTCAAATTCCAAAGACAAGTTCATGAGACAAATAAGTCCCTTTGTGGCTGCTGGAGTTCATTGAAAGATTTTCCAGACTATGTAGCTTGGCTCAAGGACCAGGAAAGAAAGGCGTGGCGCCGTTACTTACTCGATGGTGTTTCTGTCCACTTTGCCTGTCATGTTGATGCCGTAGAACTGCTGCATGGCGGCCAGGGCGGACTGCATGGTCTCAGCAGAGCGCAGCACCGACATCCTGGGGTCAGTCGGCGGGAGGTAGCCGTACTTTTGTAACCAAACCTGCAACAACAAGCACAGTTGCTTTCAGATCGACTTCACGCTTTAACAATAATTTTACGGCAACTGATTTATGCCTGTATTAGGTCTTTAAACTTTATTTCCTCTACAAGGGCATACGTTATTTAAGTGTTTGATCTCTTTTCGACACATATTCTGCCATTTAGGTTATGGCGATGCAATTTCAGTGGTGGTTCTGGATCCATCTAATATACCTACAAAAGCTAATTGAAAAGAAAAAGAGGAATCATTTGTTGCAAGCTTACAGCTTGTGAGGCACTACAGTAAATACTGGATAAAATCACAAATAAGATCACCCCTGTCCTCTAGAAACTCAACTTCCCAAAATAAAGGATGGGACTTTGTCAACAATCTGACCCCACTGAGACACCTATGCTGGAAGGAAAATTAAGTTGCACACGCCACGTCTGAAAGTCACTCTGCTAACAACTGACTAGCGACCACAGCTGTGAGGAGAGGCACCATCACATGTACATCAGGTTATTCTGTCATGACATTCTGGGTACAAGGTCCATGCAACTGGTCCATCCAATTGTAGCTAGACGTCTTCAAGGGCACAGGACTGGTCTCATGTAAAGAATACTCTTTGTTTTATTTAAGGTGATTCACTTCAATCTAAATAATTAAGTAACCCAACTTTTCACGTAGAGATGAAATGGGGCTATCTTTACTATATTTCACCCTGTCTTTAATAATAATAAAAATATCATGATTTTGATGCTCCTCTTAATCTGGCAGGATAGTGAGAGAACGATGCTGAAGTAGAGCTCACACTTCCAATCGTGATTACAGCAACAATCCAGAGTCAATAACGGTTAGATTTTAAAAGTGACCCCAAACTCAGGGTATTTCAAGGAAAAAAATCTTCACCAGGAAGCAGACGCTTTCTACTTTTATAATTCTATGCATTCATTTTAAATGCACAATCGTATGTTCAGCTCATATCCCTTCCTGCTGTCCCTTACCTCAATCTTCCTTAGGGCTCTGAGATTTCTTGAAGTGTGGTGCACGACCTGTCGAACTGAGAAAGGCCAAGCAATCCTGCCTCTGGCACAGAACAGAAGCTGTGCTATTTAATGGAAAGTATTAACCAATACGTATTCCCCTCCATACTTGGGCCTATTCATCATATAAAAGATGATCCTATGAAGTCGTCCTTTTTCCCCAATACCTGATACACTTCCATCATGACCTTACAACTACTACATCAGAGAGTTATCCTCTCAGTGAAAATAAACAGCAAATACAGAAGTTAGATTTCACCAAAAGAAACCAATATTAAATATATCAAAGTCTTAACAAGTGAAACCCAGAGTGGAATCTTTTGTGGTATTTCTAAGGAATCGCTTCCCACAAAAGTGCAGCGCTATAAGCACAACCCCTTGAACATAAAATAAAACATTTATTCTAAAACTATTCAAGAGATTAGCAATGCATCACTGTCAGGAAGGTTTATTGCTGAGACTCCATCTAGTAAACTCATCCACCACACGGTGGAAGCACGCCAAGACACGCCTCTCATCTAACCTGCAACGAGCAGGCTGCCAGGGAATGCACAGATATTCAGTTACCTAGTCAACAGTGCTGCTGTCTGAAATAGATCCCATTTTTTTCTGAATGAGGGAGACAAGATTTCACTGGCAATATATTATTTACTAGGAAATTCAACACCTGTTGTCATGCAATTTCCCCCAAATTAGAAGATTTCATCTTTATTTTTAACAATATACATGCACGAATATTCTGAAACTGAACTCTCTTTTTCCATAACATTTTGTTTGCATTCATTTCTTACTTGCTCAAGAGCTGACTTGTTGCTAGGTTACTCATGGGTGCTAAGCTACTGGCAATCACATTTATGAGGACAGCAAAGAGAAAAATGTTAATAAACTCCATGATTTATATACAAATAGAAAGACTATAAAATATATAAATTTTAAGTGCATAATGAAAAAAATAGCATGTTCTAAAAAATACGTATTTGATTTATGTCAGTCTTTCAAATAAATGAGTTAGAATAATAAAAAAATGAATTGCTATTTTTCTTCAAGTTCTCTTTTATATTATGTCATTTGTCATGGAGGCCTGTTTTTCCAGATGATTGAAAAGTGAGTGACTCTTTTTAATTGTAAAATATCAAGAAAGCTATGAGATCTACCATTTTATGGTCAAAGTTTCTTTTTTTTTCCTGATAAATCAATGTTATTAAGATTCTGGTTCACCTTGAGTTGACCCTTCTTAATGTCATTGTTATTTATTAATCAATAAATGTTCTCTAGCATCATCAAGAATTGACCAAGAATAATTCTCAACTGAAATTTTAATGTATCTTTCCACAGAATAGTGGAAAATGAAGCCTGACTGTATGGGTGTCATGTTAGAGTCTAAAACCAGCAAGCCCTCAATAACATTTCCCATTGAAGAAAAACTGCTGCAGACAATCTTCCTCCAGGTCAACATAAAAAGCAAGTATTTACACGTACAATGACGTAAAGTATTAATTTGATCCACCATGCTTCTTTACATTCATAATACTCTAAACAGACACTGCAGATGTAAACAAATACTTGCTTTAATCTGTTAGTCACCAAGGGGGTTTCCTCTTGACTTTTTTGTTTCTGTTTTATGGTACTTCCTTTAAGCTGTTGAGACCACAGAATTCTGAGAGTGATCATTTTTGGTATGACAGAGAACAAAATTGGTACCAAATAGCCCTAAATAATGAGATGCCGCTGCTTCTTGGGGGAGACTGAGTTGGTCAATGTGGTGAAGTGAAACCAGCCAAACACAGGCTGGACTGTACGCTCAGCGTCAATGGTAGAAAACCACCATGGCCAAGACCTGTAGTGCTTCCTAGACACTGACTCAAGTCACCAGTGAATGAAGGTCAGCCACAAACAGCAAAGGTCAGACACAAAGGCTGGTCCACAACCATCACAGGAGTATAGGAGACACTGGTACAAGTGGCCTCATCCTATTTCTATAGAACGATTTGATTTATGTTGATGTATTTGATTTATGTTGATTTCATTGTACAAATAGAGCAAGGCAGGTCCCTTAGCACTTTATCATTCTACAGTAGTGACCAAGAGGACATTTGGGAAATTGGGATATGACGGAAGTGACACAGAGGAAAACTTTTCTTTCTCTCTCTCTTTTATTCCTACTAAATTACAAACATAATATCTCATTTGATAAAAAATTAAATTAAATCTACAAAGTAATATTTGAAGGTACACCTTATCCCTCAATGACTACACCATAGACATCCATGATCATATATTGTTATTTGAAATACGTCCCTGATTTCAACATTGTTTTAAAATATTGCTTCTCCTGGCTGATTGGAAATAAATGTGCCTCCTGAGACTGTTTCTCCCTTGATGTTTTTTCATTGTTCTCAAATGCATATAATAGGCAGTTAAGGAGTAACTTCCTCATGTGTGGATTTGGGGGAAATGACATCGAATCTGTAGGGTTGACTTAAGGATTGAGAATATATAAAGCTGCCAACATAATTCTTGCTCAGTAAGTCATATTATTACTTTATGTTTACTAATTGCTTTGAGTTTTTGAAATTGGTCCTGTCCCAGCTAAGATCTGTCCTTGGAATGGGGAAAGACTGAAAACGCAGGTGAAATCTAAGCAGTCAGAGTTGTGAGGAAAAGACAAAATACACAGGGTAAAGAATCATATAGTGCCTGAAAATTCCTCAAATCTCAAAACAAAAAGGGTAAGTATGAAAAACTTGGCAAATTGGCTTTTGTTTGTCTTCTTAGCTTTGCTTTATTTTGCTCACTAGATTGACATATGCATTTGAGAGCACTGAAAAAAATATTAAGAAACAAGTAAGTTTCTTTGAGGCACAACTTGGCTCCTTTTATTGTCTGGGACTTAGCCCATCCCATTATCACTAGAACAACCAACCACAGAACCGCAAATGGAGCAATGAAATCTAACCTTGAGGCACACCCCCTGCATCGCTAACACTTTCAGATACCTTGTAGGCAAAACCGACTTCCTGCATTTAGTGATGATTCAGATGGAGGAACAACGCGAAGAGTCCTGTTCTCTGCAGAGCAAGAAGATGCAAAAGCAATAAAAGGCAGACACTTAAATACTAATAAACCCTGGGCCAATAGATACGGCCTTTCCTAGACTGTAGTACAAATAGGGAGCAGCACCACATACAGTTACAGTAAATCCAGGAAGAAAGAATGTCTTTGCCACTAATGTTTCACGTAACCATATTGTGAAAACCCATATTAATTGACTCATCTAACCACACCCATCCATCAGGGTGGCATCCTGAAAGACGGTTATCAACAACAAGGACAACAAAAAGGAGACATCAGTAGTTCTCATGACTAATCGCAAAGGTAAGCAGAGGACTTTCAGAATATATATTTTTATTGAGTCTCTCAGGCCAGCACCAAAACCCAGAGAAGTAAATTTTTCTCAAGTTGTTGAAGCTAAAGTTTAGCGATGCATTGATAGTAAACGAAACACTACTCATTGACTCAGGTGGATCACAAACGCAAGAACTACATTAAAACTCCCTCACTGCCAGGACCCCAGAGGGAGAGAGCACCGTGAAGTGAGGCTCAGACATCCTTCCCAACAAACAAATAAAGAAGTGACTAATAAATGTATTAAGGTGGGAAGGAATGTACTTTAGAAATTATATAAATTATTGGAAGGGCAGAAAAGGGAGGGAGGGTTTGGAATTTTACTTAACCTGAAAAAAATCACTTTGTCAGACGACTTCCCCTATTTGTGACCGAGCCAATTATTTCACATATGGTTCATTTCCAGCCCATGTATGGTATGGCCACATTCAAGGTCCATATAACCCAAGATCACATGATCCAAACTGTGGTACTGAATATGGAAGGAAAACGGCAAGGGTGATAAATATATTTTTATAGCATTGTTTAGTAACTATAATAGCATTTACTCAGTAACTCCATTTACATAATTATATAATTTTTTATTATTTTGGGACATGATTTTTAAAGATTGTTGACTTCTTGTTAAATTTTAACCTATTTACTAACAAAAATATTTAAATCTATACTAGTTAATACACATTTTGATATAATTAACTGACGTGATAAAATGTAACTGAAAGAAGGCATTTTTAATAGTTAAGTTCTCCATGTCATAAAGTTATTTTCCATTTTTCAATATGAGAGTTCTAAATATATTTGTTAAATTCTGTTTATCAACTAAAATTAACAACTAAAATGTGTTCACCGCCTATTTTGTGGTATTATCAGCAGAGTTAGCAAAAGTGTAAGGACATTCTTCCCTGAAATACCGTATATTCACTGGTTATAAAGAATGGCAGAATTTAGGGCCTAAATTTTCTAGTCTGAAAAGTGGCTATAAACATGAATTATAAGTACCTATTAACCAAAAAAGTTAAACTGATGTGGGAGTAGTCATTCAGAATTGGTCAAACTGAAAATTCACAGGATAAGTTAATGAGGCAGAAATTAGCCTTTCAGGTCATTCAAAGATCTAAGTGGGCTCTAAATCACCATGCCATCCCCACCATGAATGAATCAGTGTATGAAATGGCACGTATAGAATTCAGCTCCTTTAGAATTTTTTTTTTTTTTGGAGGAAGATTATCCCTGAGCTAACTATTGCCAGTCCTCCTCTTTTTTTTGCTGAGGAAGCCTGGCCCTGAGCTAACATCCGTGCCCATGTGCCTCTACTTTATATGTGGGACGCCTACCACAGCATGGTGTGCCAAGCAGTGCCATGTTCGCACCCGGGATCCGAACCAGCGAACCCCAGGCCACTGAGAAGCGGAACATGTGCACTTAACCGCTGCGCCACTGGCCAGTCCCATAAAATCCCTTTAGAATTTTAAGAAGCCATATTTACATGGCTTCTTAAAGGGCCCTGAAACAGTGGGAAGACCGAAAGCTACTCCACTGAGCATCTCAGTGGTCAGGAGACAAACTGCCATTTGGACAAGGAGCAGGAAAACAGCCGGGCCGTTCGTGAAAGCTGTAACAATCATGATGACCACGTATTCACCTTAACACGAAATCCTCTAATTCACGATAGAAACAGAACTTAGGTATAAGAGCTGGGGAGGGGTTTTCCAACCTGCATTAGGGCAAATTCCACTTTGTCCGCATCAGCTATAGGAGCAAAACCCCTCAAACAGTAACGCTGAGCCCCACTGATCAAAAAAACAAAACAAAAACCGGTAGCCCTTAATCAGGATTCCATCAGACGCTCGTCAGTCAACCGTGTTGGAAAGTTACAGAGTACTACCATACACCATCTCCTTATCTGTTTTTATTGGTTTTTGCGAAGTATACTTTAGATCTTTAAAGATGGATATATAGTGTGCATGCACACACATACACACTGACAAAACAAGACCAAAAAAACCCAAAAGACAAAACTCAATGAACAATAAACAACAGCAGGACATACATATGATTCCACAATCCCCATGTTCCTTAGGTGGACAGAAATAATTACAAAAAAGTAAACTTACATTAATCATTAACATGATCCACTTTACATCGCAATCCCCTCGCAAACCTAAATGGAGTAAAATCCTCCTCAAGTCTGAGCCCATTTACACTCGTCGAGTGAAGGCCTGTGAACTTTCTAAAATGCTTGTACTTGAGCCTGAGTCATGAGGATGATTGACGCAACTTGCCTTTACTTTCTGGGGGCAGACTCAGTCTCACCAACACCAAAAAAGGATGAGGAGGGTAATCTCAATTAGGGTCTTCAGAGTAGGAATGTAAATGTCCCACTGAGGCGTAGGCACAGGCACCAGAGCGTTTTAGATAATGTGCACATCCACAGATTCTTGCTCCGACACTCCCATCTACAAAATGAGAAGAAACAGACTCCATCCTTATTTAATGTGCAGATTGATACTGGGGCCCTCACCTGACAGACCTCACACATCCGTCACCATGTTCCTCCGGGAGTCCCCAGGGGGGAGGTGGACTTCCAGGGTATGGAGGGTTGACAGAGTCACTTTCAACCATTAGCTGGATTCTAGCACTTGACCACATGCTACTACTTTTCCCTCAGGGATTAAATGGATTTATGGATTATATCTTCTTAAAAGTAGATATTTTATAATACTTTGTGATATGATGGGGCGCGACCACGAAAATATTCTGTACCATATAGATGTTGCCTGATTACCTCGCGACAAAGTCTTTAAAAGATTTGCCAAACTTAAGTAAGTTACGCATTTCTTTTACAAAAAGACACAAGCCCTGTCCTTTCCTGCAAAGACAAGTAGCTGCAAAGAGCAGGCTACTCAATAGCTATTTTGAGAGAATGAAAAAAAGAACATTTAATTTGTCCCATCAGGGCAAAAGTGATGTTGTAGCAACGCCAGAGAAAGAAACTGCTTTTGAAAGAAAGGAGCGCCATGTTGAGAGCAATTTAAAGATGCGTCTTTGGAAACGTTTCCATTGTCACACAGGTTTGTCCTCAAGCAGATACAAATACGTCACCTGCTAAAGCTCTCTCATAATTTCCTACTTTAAAATTCCAGCAACAGAATTTTCCACCTGTAAATGAATAATTTCAGTGGGTTTTAAGTCCATTTGTTAAAAATCTGAAGATGCAACATCTTCTGATTAGTTTTCAGGAACAACTGACAGACATCAGGGAGATGGAAATTTACTGTCTGAATTTTACCAAAAACCTTTGCATAACTGATGGACAGAATTAGAAAACGAGGCTCACGACTTGTAATCAGGTAATGATGTAACTCTTTCAGCTGCATTTATGTATCCTGTGAGGTGTCTTTTTTGGCTATGGTAATATTTAAGAAGATTAGAAATAAATGGGTCTCGATGTGCTGCATTTCATAGGGTTAAATCAAGATTTTCAAAATAATGAAGCATAGTCAGTCACAGAACTCTCCAAGAAAGGATAATGATTAGTGACAGTTCTAATAAAAGCAAAACAATACAAATACAATTAATACATAAAACACAAAAAATATTTTTAAATTTAATGTCACGCTAAACTCATGTTAATATCCCATTTTGAGTTACGTTTTATAACCTAAATAATGTTTAGTGCATCTGTTCATGAATATAACTATCAAGAAGAGAGGGTTCCTGTTAAAACATTGATTGATGAAGATATGCTATCAAAAGTGGGGACATCACTGATCCAATACAAACTACTCTATTTTTAAGGGTGAGGCTACTTCCTGAAATTCTCTCCGATGTGAGAGACTTGCTGTCCCTAAGGGATGAGAAGACAGTTTATCAATATCTATGGATTGTATTCTGGCTGTGACAGTTCCCAAGCTCTTTCTTTCTGTCACGCATTATTGAAGCTACTCAAATCCTGTAGAATGAATTCCTCAGGAAGACTTCCAAGCCATTCAGGATTTGGTCTCAAAGTATGCCCTTGTTACTTTGCTGCATGGAATCTATCCTTTGATCACACTGAAACAGTCCCACCCCAACAGACCTTGATAAGAATAGCAACTGCTACCATTCCTTCAATCCCCTCTAAGTAGTAGGCAACTTATATGCACTATTTCTAATCCTTATAACAAGTCCATGAGTTAAGCACTATTATCTCTGTTTATAAATGACAGAATAAAACCCAGAATGATTACATACTTTGCCCAAGGAGACACCAGTGTCAGAGGAGAAATCAGAATTCAGAGATCTGACTGACCCCCAGGCTTGACTCTGTCTGTTATTCTGGGCAGCCTCTTAGACACAGAAGAGACCCAGCTGCCTGTCTGCACCCTGGGAAATCCTGGAGACCCATTCACATTCCAAAATGAGAAGGCAGACCATCTGAAAACACATCTACCAGAACCAAGAGTGCTCAGTTTTTATGCGAACAAAACATCCCATTTTACGACGTCATGAAAGGACACAGAGCTGTGGGTGCCTGTGTTCTGGGTGTAACACTGTTATTACTTCCAGTGGCTTCTCTAAGTGCCGACGCAAAACAGCCTTGCATAGTCCGATTTGCCCAGCCCAATTAGTAGTCTTATAGTCACGTCAGAATGTTTCATTTATGGCCATTTCAGTTTTACAATTAAAAAAAAAAAACACTGAAACCCTCTTTGCCAGAGACTTCTTACCCTTTCTCCCCACTTCATTAATTCTTTCACAGCACTTTCTTACCATAGCCTTGATGTTGTAGGTCACCACATCTAGACTTTCTGTGGTTATCTCTTCTAAAATTAATCCCTCAAATACCATCTTTGTGCTGGTAACACACCAATTTAACCCTGACCCTGACCTTGCCCTAATGCCCAGACTCTGCTACCACATTGCTGTTTAAACCAAAAATATAGGAGACATCCTTAATTCTTCTTTTTCTTCATCATTGATATCCAACTCCTCCTCATGCCTTAGCTCCAATTTTACCTTGAATGGAAACTCTTATTTCTGCTTCCACCCCTTTGTCTAGGGCACCATCATTTCCCACTAGAAATTACAAGATTCGCCAACTGGCCTCTGGATTCTCATATTGCTACCACTCTCCCTCCCCAAAGCTAGTGTGAGTTGTATATATATAATTTTTTTGATAAAAATACATAACCTAAAAGTTAACATTTTAACCATTTTCAAGTGTACAATTCAGTGGCATTAAGTTCATTCACATTGTTTTGCATCCATCACCACCACCCATCTCTAGAACTTTTTCATCATTCCGAGTGGAAATTGTACACCCATTAAACACTACCTCCCCATTACCTTTCTCTCTCAGCCGTCGGTAACCACCCTTCTACTTTCTGTCTATGAATTGCACTACTCTATGACCTCGTACGATGGAATCATACAGCATTTGTCCTTTTGCATCTGGTTTATGTCATTTAGGATGTTTTCAATGTTCATCGTTACACCACGGAGCATGTAACATTTTTAAAGCTGAATAATATTCCATTGTATGTAATACCACGTTTTGTTTATCCACTGATTCATCGATGAACATTTGGGTTGTTTCCACCTTTTGATATTGTGAATAATGCTGTTACAAACATTGGTCTACAAATATCTGTTCAAACCCCTGCTTTCAATTCTTTGGGGTATATATCTGGAAGTGGAAATGCTGGATTTTATGGTAATTCTATGTATAGTTCTTTGAGGAACTGTCTTACTGTTTGCCAGAGGCTTCACCATTTTACATTCCCTCCAGGAAGGAACAAGGGGTCCGACTCCTCCACATCCTCACCAACACTTGTTATTTTCTATTTGTTTTTTATAATAATGATCCTAATGGGTGTAAAGCCATTGTATGAGTTGTCTTTTTAATTGTAGATCAAGGAACATCATTCATTTGTTTGTAGCCCTTCAGCAGTCTCCTAGTGACTTAATGTAAAATTCAAATTTCTCACTGTGACCTTGGAGTCTGTGTGTAGTCACTGTTGAATTTTTAACCTCTCTTCTCTCTTGATAGTCCAGGCACATGACGGTCTTTTCCTCTGTTCCTGGAACAAGCTAAATTCTTTCCTGCCAAGAAGCTCTGCATTTACTTTTCCTATGTATGAAACACAAAAATACATTTCTCCTCATCCTTTAAAACTTAGTTTAAATGAGACTTCTTCAAAGAAGGCTTCCCTGACTCCACTTTGCCACCACCACTAACACCAGGGAGCGCCCGGCTTGAGTCCTTCGCAGTGTTAACCATGATCACCACACGGGAGCTTTGCCTATTTAGGTATTTGTTCTTTATCTTGATATATCTCATTCTGCATGAAGGCATAACACCTAGAACAGTTCCTGGTCCATTTTCTGAGCTTGAGTAATAGAAATATGAAGACTAGCTGAGTGGGGAACCCATGTATTAACGCCTAATTGATATCACAATTGAAACCATACCAACGATACTTCACTGTTTTCTGCACACTGGGTTCACCACCCTGTTATTCACCCCACACAGACAAGTAGGCCCCAAACAAGGAGTCTAGTACCCCAAATGTGAATAACAAATCTCAATTTATCACGTACATAGCAAAGGTTAGCATCTTCCAGACCCCTCTGGATAAGCTCTAGGAAATGCGGAATAAAGTAAGATACGAGTGACAATTTGGGTCACTGTTGGGAAACAGTGGTTTTTATTTTTGTCTTTTCAGATTCTGCCTACCACCCACACACCTGGAGATAAAAATCAATGTGGAATTGTTTTTACTGCTTGAAAATTGCTTTCAGGAAACTACTGATATTCAGTATAAACAACACACCAAGAGCTAATATTTATTCAGCCAAGCACTGTGTCAATCTTCTTAATACATTAGCTCATATAATTATCCCAACAAGCCTGTAAGGTTGGTATTATTATCCTCATTTACAGATGAGGAAACAGGTTGAGAAGGGTTAACCAACTGGCTCAGGGCCACAGAGCCAGCCAGTGACACCCAGGGATGCACGTCTCGGCGTGAATCAGAAGGGGGTCTTGCTCTAAACAACCGCCAGGCAGTCAAGAAGAGCGAGTCCCTGACAAACCCAGCGTCCATTATATAAGATTAAGGATGATCTACACAGGCCATTCTAGGTCAGAAATCAGCTGTCTTGTTTCACACGGCTGAATCTCATCCGGGAGCAGATGGGCCATTTTGCAGAAAAAAAAAATAAAACACAAACAAAAAAACACAAGATAAGCACATGATAAGCGTTACCTGTTTGCCCAATGGAACCCATTGCTATCAATTATCAAAGAAAAGAGAGGAGCAAGCAGCTCTCAAAAGGGTGAAAATCATTATAATTCTCTAAAAGTAAAACTTCTATTTCCTTCAAAACAGCACAGTCCTCTGAAGTTGGAGGAGAGCTGATCTCCCACCGTTTCTGATTTCCACCAAATGCTAAGAAAAGAGGTTTGATTTTACCAATCCATTAGTTACTGAGATCTTTGAAGCACTAAACTTTAAGGTTAGTTTTGAAGTGGGGAGGAGAGCTAATGGGGGTGGACTCTCCTGCCGTGACTCTGGAAGATGGGGTGAATAGTGGAAGGATACTTAAAAACAACAACAAAACACACGGACTCAACTTTCAGCGCTGGTGCACTCAGAAATCCGCTCTTTCTCTCCAGGGACAATCTTGTGCTTCAAGATCTTGAAAGCATCCTTTGCCCCAGAGAGTGTATATTTCTTGGAAATGTGAAATGTGCTTTTTTTGGAGGAAACAGCACAGTATGAAGGTTGAAAGAGTTTAACATTATAATTATGGTAATTAAAAGATCAAGTGCTTTGCGACAATAAGAATTTTTTTCAAAATAAGACTACCTGTGTTTTAAAAATATATATGCTTTAGGGTTAATGAGTAAAAATTAATTAAAATTTCTCAAAAGTAAGAAGAAATATTCCAGATTCGTCTAAAGAAGAGACAAAAAACAAACCAGAAAACCTCTCTCGTGATGCACTAACTCAACAAATATTTACTGACCACCTATTAAGTACAGGCTGTTGGCTAGACTTTGGGGTCCCAACAGTGGAGGATACAGAGGTCGTCTTTGGTCTCATGGAGTTTACAGACTGATGGCTGGGAAGACAAACATTAAATAATCCATCTCCAAATAACTATGTCATTTCAGATTATAACCAGTGCTTTACAGAGAGCATAGAGTGTTGAGAAAGTCTAACGAAAGGGCCTAATGTGGATTTAGAGGATATGCAGACACACGAACTGATGGTTAAACTGAAACTTGAAATATAAGGAAAAGTTAGAAAAGGAAAGAGAGAAGCTCACGCTCAGGAGATGGACAGGCACAAATGCCCAGTGGCATAGGTGGTGGTTTGAAAACATGTGTACAAATTCCTTGACACTTGTCCCATTGAAAGGAGGAGACTAATTTCTCCTCCCCTTGGTTATGAGCTGGTCTCAGTACGTGCTTTTGCTTAACAGAGTATGATGGAAGTGCCGTTACCCAACTTTGAACGCTGTTGGACAAGGGCATACAGCTTCAGCCTGGCTCTCTCTCTTCTGGGAGACTCTTCCTGAGAACACAGCCTCCAAGGTAAGGAAGCCCAGGCCACACACAGAGACCACCCGTAGGTGTTCCCACTGACGGTCTCATCCGAAATCTGTAGTCCCAGCCAATTAGCCAGCATCAGCTGCCGGACAAGCGAGTTACACGCTTTCAGTACTCTGTGAATACTCACAGAGACAACCTGCCCTTGCTGAGCCTTGCCCAAATTACAGATTTGTGAACAAAGTAATTACTGTTGTTGTAAACCCACGAAGCCTTGGGACAGATTATTTCATAGCGATAGCTGGAACAGCATGAAAGAGCTCTGAGTTTTCAAGGAACTGAAAGAAAGCCACTCTGGTTAAGAGGGAGTGAGTCTAGGAAAGAGTTATATCATCAGATCATGCAACAACTTGTAGGATTTTATATGTGTGAGTGTAATATGGAAAGTAGAGAAGGGTTTTATGCCTTTAAGCGGTATGATCAGATTTTTGTTAGAAAAATATCAGTCTGGGAGCTCTTTGGCTAACGAATCGGGGGAACGTGAACACAAATGGCACAGTTAGGAACTGGGTGCAGTTCCCGTGGTAGCTGGGGAGACGGATAAGCACACGAATTCATAGTACATTTGAGAGGTCGACACAACTCTGTAAATTATAAAGTACGCTAAGTTGTTATTATTATTATTATTACTATTGCTAGACTATTTAAGCTTCGTGCATACTGTTTTGTGGGCAGAGTGCTAGGCACTAGGACACAAGGCAACACCGAAGCGTTTGCCATCAGGAGTTCATAGTCAAGCTATCAGAGAAAAAGGCAGCTATTCTGATGGAAACTTGAACGGGCACTGCAGGTGCACCCGGACGAGGCACCAAACCTCATGGGACAGAGCTTCGGGGTGACGGGAGGAGAACTTCAACAGAACCCCAAACGTATTTCAAGACAGTTAAATCCCGAGTTTATACAAAGGGTCCTCTGTCCCCTTTCCATCTTCAAGGTCACCTCCCTAGACCAGGTGCTCTTTTATTTGTACTTGAACATTGCAACGCTTTCCTGATTGCCTAAGTCATTTCCCAGATCCATATTCTTTCCATTTTGATCTACCCTACTTAGTACTGAAACATTAATTATCCCAAAATATCACTTCCTTTTTTAAACTTTCCTGCTCAAGACACTATGATTGCTATCATTTACTTCCTGCACTGGTTTGAAATTCTTTATCCTTGCATTTAATCAACTCCAAAAGTCCATACATATCTACTTCTGCAAACTCAACTCTGTCTAAAAGTCTATATACTCCCTGGACATTATCCAAACTGGTCTATATACGGGCCACAGAATGTTTCCCAGGCTTCACCCCTGTTCACACTAGCCCCATAGCACTATTGTCCTGCATATACCAAGGTGCCCTGTCTGATCAAGTCCCCATCTTCCTTGAAGACTTTCTATTTCCTTATCTCCTCCTCCAGCCTCCCATTACATTCAGCGTGCAGGCAGCTCACTGGGCACTTCACAAGTCATCACGTGAGGTCACGATACGTGGTGGGTGTGGGGACAGCCTTTGATTCGGGAGGACTCAGGTTCAAGGCTGCATCAGACACCTACGAGTTACCATCTTGAGCAAGGTGCACGGCCTTTGGAAGTCTCAGTTTGTACATCTGTGAAATGGAGGTAACACCATCACTACCTCACAGGATTGTGGTAAGGATTCAATAAAAAACCATCCCTACGAGATTGCTTACCACAGAGCACAGCACAAAACAGTTCAACAACAGAGAAAAAACAGACGTACATGTTACAATTACTTATATAACATAATTATATTTCCAATATATCTGAAGAAGACCGACAATTTCAGGTAATAGATTGGTTACATTTCTTGACAAAAATAGCTATGATCTGTACACTCACCAAGAAGAAACCACAAAACAAACAAAAGCTGTTTCTCCATTACACATGCCATAGTGAGGAGCAGCTCACAAGCCTCTCTGGGAGCTCATCCTCATAGGTCCACGTCCTTCGAGCTGCATCCACTCCCTCCTATAAACTCTGGTTCTGACTTGCTGGATTCCTCTCAGCCTCCTGTCTCAGGTCTTGTAATTTATGTCAACAAGATAATACTTTTAGGAGACTAGCTCAAAGTCCGGCACAGGCATCAACGTCAGTTTTTCATCTTTCCTTCTGAGAACATGTCCCTAAGGCATTTATTTTATTTATGTAAATTGACACCTTTCCTTCATTCTACAAATCCATGGATTAGTTCTCCTAATGGATTAAGTGCTACTTACACACATCAACTGAGTCTGCATGCCCTCACCCTTAATTGCCTTCTGTATGGTTACAGGGCAGGTAACCTACATCTTTGTCAGAGTACACTTCCTGGCAATACGAACATCGATATATCAAGATTAACAAAATTATAAGAGCTGTGTTATTTGAGGGCAATAGTGGGACAGAGAGAGGGAGATTAGGAATAAGACAGAGAGAGCAAGAGAGAGAACACAAAAGAGAAGAATGAAACAGCAATGCTGAAGGGACACGGAAGGAAAGAAGCCAATGAAAGAGGCAACGGAGACCCCAGAGAGGCAGCGGGCAGTCAGAGGTGCCATGGAGGCAGAGAGGGGGTCATTCTAGGTCACACCCAACAAGGCTTATAGAACTTAGAAGAGAAACCAAAAACCGGGATTACAAAGTACTGGGTGAGCTGGAGAGCAACAGGCTGATGGGAATGTAAATTTACACAATATGTTGGGAAACAATTTGGAATACATAAAGTCGACGTAAACATCCTTCAACCCTGAAAATCTATTTGTGGGTCTATTCCTCAGAGAAATTCTGCACACATGCACAGGAGACATCCGTACAAATGTTTATAACAGTATTTTTCTAACAGCAAAAAACAAAAAATACAAAAACTAAAAGGAAACCTTCTAACTAGAGAGCAGAATGGATAAATTAACAGTGGCATAATACTTCGGCGGGACACCATATAACGATGGAGAGAAGAGTCTGGCTTTTCTTGATGTCTGGTTGCTTCCTTCCAATATTCTAGGTCTCAGCTCAAACGGTACCTCCTCAGAAAGAAGCCTTATCCAAATCATCCTAAAATAAATAGGTCTGTCCCATTACTTGATATTTGCATAGCCTATTTGATTTCTCTAAAGAATTTCCAAAACAGATATTTCTTTTCCTTAACTTGTCACCTTCTGGACTCTAGCTCCATGAGGGCAGGGACCATGTAGGCCACATGGAGAGCCATTCCTGGCCTGGGGTCGGCACTCAATAAATAATGAATGAACACATGATTACAACAGAGTATTACATACTCATAAGGAAGAGCTGGGTGTGAACAAATGGGAAGGGGTAAAACTAAACGATCAGTAAGTGCAAACACATGCAGGCCCACACTTATGTGCTGTGCTTACATGTGCAAAGAGACGACGTCTACACAAGAAACCATGAAAAATGTTTAACTCTTATGAGCGGAATTTGTGGGCAAAGGGTTGATCAGAAGACTCCATCTCTGTACTATTTAACTTTGCTAAGCCTTTTTAGATCATAATCTTAGAAAATATAGGAAAATTCAGAGGCAAAATCTGGTGAAAAGCAATTCTTTTTGTGTATAGCATATGATATCCCATATAATTTTCAAAGATTGCTTAAAACAATGCTCTTTAAGTGGATTTCAGGGACTGTGTTTGCATTGATTAAACATAATGAGTTCTGTGTTTCTGCAGCAATTTCATCAGACTTCTAATCCAGTAAACATTATGTTACGATCTTCCACAGACTTTTATATTACTCGTTTGTGTTTAATTTAACGTGTTATTTTGACTTGATAAATACCGCAAATTAAAACTTGAAATGGGTCAACCTTGCAAATCCTAGCTGTTTGAGAATGAGGAAAACTGCTCTGTGAAACAGAATGACATGATTACATTTGTATTCATTTAAAAATATTCCACCTCATTCCATATTTAAGATTGCTCATAGAAATTTATTCAACAGGAATAAAATAGAAAACATCAACATTTAGGGGGAAAAGAGTAGACGATAACACAATGCCAGTGTCAAAGTGGATATAGATTACATACACTTAATATCCTGTATAGATGCTGTACACCTGACTCATCTGAATTCCATAAAATTCAGAGCAAAGGAAGAAATATGATCAATTATAAGAACAGTTATAGCAGTCACAGGATTGCTTTAGAAGGAGCACATTTTTTTTCTAGTCCTAATCCTAAATGCTATTTTTCTCACGAGCTTTGTGACCCTATGTCCCTGAGGCTATGTACCAGCCTTGTAATTACAGAGCAAAGAAAAGCAGTCTAGAAAAAGAAGTAATCACTTAGAATAATCAACATCAACAATGTACATCCAATGGGCTTCTTCCTTCCCAGTCCTTGACCCCCTCCAAAATGATATTCCTAAAGTTTGAAAATAACCTGCCAGTTTCAATCTCCCTACACTTAGAGAATTCATCTTCTCACGAGGAAAGAAGCTACTGAACCTCTCGGATTCTAAGAAGTGCCTGGCATATTGAGGTTTTTCAATATATGAAGGCTAACAACAACAACAACAACAGTAATAATAATGTCTTCAACTAGCACCTTAGAGAGGATGACTCCTCTATCTGTAACTCCAGATGAGCCCGCTTTCCAGAACTCCAGAAGTGCAGATCACATTTCCTACCAAACATCTACATCTAGATGACTCCATGGCACCTCACGGTCACCATGTTTAAAACCCAACTTTCATTGCTGCTCATCTGGCTCCCAGTGCAGGCAAAACGTAGCCCTGCCTTATATTATTTATATAGGTAAATAAACCTGGTCAACCAAATTCCAAGTCTGGAAGTTATCTTCCATATATTATTTTTTTCTTGTCTCTCTCAACCAATCAACCAGTCCACAGTTCTGATGGATGGTGCCTAATAAATACATCTCAGACCCGTCTTCATCTCTCCATCCTTAGTCTTAGATTAGCACTTCAAAACTGTAAAACTAAAAAATGGTAACAACCTTCTAACATATCTCCTTCCCTCTACTCTTGATTCACCCCCCTATCTAATGTGATCATCTTTAGCCGGAATCTTTCGAACACTTGAAAAAGGGAGGGTAGATTGGGCAGAATTCATTTGCACTCATTCAACGAAGAACCTACCATTCTAATCCTTAAATCTGAAAAGAAACACACAGATAACATATTAGAGACGAGTTCCACGACCGAACAGATGGGAAACTTTAAAGTAAGCAACAGAAACTGAATCTAAGAACATTTCTGAGAAAGGCTAGGTGGTTTAGTTCCATTTTGCCTTTCAACAATGGGTTTTCTATCCCCCTCTGCTTTGTACCCTGGGAGGCTGGCCTCTACCGACTACATCACTGAGGCCCCCTGGCCATTGGACTTCCCAGTTGTGTTGAGCAAACGGGGAACTCTAACAGCAGGGAACAGAGGAGAGGAGGAAGGAGAGGTTGAGACAGGCACGCCCCTTGCACCACCACCCTCACTGCATTCCTCTACAGCTGCACATCTGTTGGGCAGTTATTTTTCCACGACTCCAGATCTTGTCAGACTCTGAAAACTGAATCTCCCCACTTCGCTGTCCAAGTCCTAGGGATAGTAACTATTCCTGCTGATGCTAATCTCAGGGCACGTCGCCATCTCCTGTTGGTTTGCTTATTTGTTGTTAGAGCTATCGAGGAAATTCTGACTCCCAGCCACCCCGTGTGCAGCACAGCAGACCCTGCCCTGTCTTTCTGTGCCATCCTCTCACCTTCCTGTATCACATGATGTTCCACTGCTATTCACAGGGTTTTCATGGCCAATGTTTTCTTTCTAGTCTGTCTCACCTGGAAGCTCTGCTGAAACCCACCCACCAGGGGTGACCCTGCTGGTATCTGAAATACCCGTGGCAGAGCTGTCAGCATCACAGCCACAGCAGCCACCACAGTATGACAACCAACACTTGGGTGGAGTGGTTCCCTGACTGGGAAATGAACCCAGCCGCGGTGGTGAGAGCGCCAAATCTTAACCACTAGACCAGCAGGGCTGGCTGTGGGTTCCCCTCACTCTCCGTAAGACTCAGGAAACAGTCCCCTAACAAAATTCCTTTTGGCTAAACACTTTAGAGTGTGTCGCCGTTTTCCTGCCAGGATCCCAACTAACACATGCGACTAACACATATACCGAGTCGGGCTTATTCCACGAATAGGAAAAAGCAGCGATAGAAAATCATCTATATCCTCCATCTTGATTGCCTCTAAGAAAACCATTCTATAATCCCACACATGTTCACAAGTATTTGTTATGATCTTGCACGCATTTGTGCTACCTGAAAACCATTCCCACAGAATAATGAGTACACACTTTATCACAAAAGATAACATGTAACCTAGAGAGATGCTCTTCCAAGCGTGGTGCACAGATGGGTGCAAAGCCGAAGCCATGACTGTTGCTGACTGATCTGAGACAAGATAAAGTACAGAAAATAAGAGCCAGCTTTTAAAAACTCTTGGAGCACTGTTACATTATGTAATACTTCTGCATTTTAACAAACCTTCGATACTCTATGGATTAAAAATCAAAAACCTGGTTCATCACCACAGATAGTAGTTTTTAAAATTCTGAAATAATCACAAACTTGTAAAAAAAAGGGAGAGACAATACAGAAATTTTAATGTTTCTAAACCACTGAGAATAAGTTACTGTTCCCATTACCCTGAATACGGTATGTCTTGTAAATACGAACATTTTCCTACATAGCTAAATATAACCACCAATATCAGGAAATCAACATTGATATGTTATTATCATTTAATTATCGGACCCCATTCAAAGTTATCCAGTTGCTTCAATAAGATTTCTAATAGAAAAGGACCCAGTTCTAAGGCACAAGTCACCTGCTGCTGTCCCCGTAGTTTCCAGGCTGGAATATCTCCTCGCTCTTTTTTCACTCTTCTGGTCTTGACGCTGTGGGAGATTACCAGCCAGACATTTTGGAGAATGTCCATTAACTTTGGATTCCCTATTACTGTCTCAAACATAGATGTGGCTCTGTGTCTTCGTCAGGAATATCTCAAAGTGACACTGAGTGCATCCATCAGGTGCGGCATTATTTCAGTCTGTCCAGGAAAATTATGTTTGCTTTGATCACTTGATTAACCGGTGTCTGTCAGGATTCTCCAGCATAAAGTTATGGGAAATTCTAAAACTATATAACTATCCAGTTCCTCATAAAATTTCAGTTATTTACTTATGAATTTATGTCTGAATAGACTCTTGTCTGGCTATTTTATTCAGTGGATTATAATCTGTTACTATCACTAATTAATTTGATGTTCGAATAGTAGGAGGGCCTTCTAGCTATCATCTATGTCCTTGTGAAGTGTTCCCATAATTCTTTAAGTGTTTTTTTGTATTCCAGCAAAATAAGATGTTCTAGGATCATCTTACACTTTCCCAGCCTCAGCCCTGGAATCAGTCATTTCTCTAAGAAGTGGCAGTTTCTTCTAGTAGAGGATGGTATTTGGAAGGTAACATCTGGGGCAAAGACTGTTATTGGATTGGCACTGATCTGGCTGTCTCAGTGTATAAAGCCAGGGAACACACGTATGTATATTCACATAGGTTTGTGTGCATACACACATATATTTACATTCCTATTTATTGCTACATTGCTCTCTCACATATATTTAAGTCTATTTAAATTTCTTTCTATATCTGTCTATATACATACTTAAACCATGTTTTAACACAATTATCACTGATATTAATCCACCACAGAGTTCAAACAATTTTTTCTCTTTCTGCATTTGTAACACCCTTCTTTGCCAATATGAAAACTAGATTCCATTATCCTTGACATATTCAGTTACATGACCAATCTCTCGGTAACCAATCTCCTGTCTACACTAGCACCAAGCTGGCTCCCCACCTCCATGCCTCAGATGGTTTGACAAGTTCTAATCTAGAAGCATTCACTTTAAAATCAGAAAAAAATATGGATCCTTACTATCATGTTTCATTTAATTCACATAAAGCAAAAAATAATAGATATGAAAGTATGAGTAAGAAAAAAGTAACATATTTTACAGATAACTTAATTGTTTATGGGAAAATTCAAAGAAATCGTCTGGCTGAGCCAGTTAGATGCTTCGAGAGACATCTTTCACATCACAGGAAATGTACACATCTGTATGAACTGGTCTCTGCATCTCCACCTTCCACCCCACACCCTGACCCTGACCCTGGTTCTTGAATACACATGACAAAGCACTGAGAGAAGTTAGGAGACGGGCTATACCATTTATTTTTACTGTTTTGTTTTATTCACATTTTCTATGGCCCACACTATCAAACAAAAGATCTTATGATCTTCTACTCTTATTAACTGCCTATTTTTAGTAACAAAACAACCTCTAAGGAAAAAATTGATTGGGGTATTATGTATATATCTCCTTTAGGAGTAGTGGCATGAAATATTAATATTTAAGACACAGTACATTCTTATCCATTAGTTTAATATTGGGTAAATATGGACCAAAAACGCTGTTGATACAAACAGGCATCAGTCTATGACGTACAGGAAGCCATGGGAATCCCAACAAGCTAAATTAGGACAATTTAAATCTAAAGCAAGAACACCATCAATTGAAAATGTTCACCAAATCTAGAAAACACTGATGGTGCCCTGACGTCAGACGTTCTCCCAGAAACTGGAAAGAATGTCCTCGTGCCTGCACAGACGCCCAGGAGGGGCACTGAACATCAGTCAGACTGCATAACGTGATACTGAACTGACATCCTGAGTAAACTGCAGAGAAGGAACAATGAGTTCATGGTCGCTACATTGTAGGAAGTCTTAAAAATTATCAAAGTTACATTCTAGTATGGAGCCTTCAGTTGCCAAATCATGCATTAAATCAAACCCTAAGTATTCAGGGAGCACCAAGCCTATGTGCAAAGCACTCTGGCATTAGAGCAGATCATAAAAGAGACGAAAATCACGGCCCTCAGGCAGCTCTCATTTTGGCGAGGTGAGAAAGGTAATAATAAATAAATATGATGGTAAAAAGGTAAATATATAGCATATCATACAGAGATAAGAACCACAGGAAAAAGTACAAAGCAAGAAAGGAGGATTGGGAAAGGGGAGTTAGTGACAGGATAGGCAAGCACAGCCTCGCTGAGAAGACGGCATTTTGAGTAAACTGGAGGAAGGCGAGAGAAGGAGGGGGGCAGATCCAGGCAGGGGCAACAGCAACTGTCAAGGACACAGGTGAGAGGATGAGTAAAGAAGGGATAGCAATAGAAGACGAAGTCAGAAACGTTCCAGAGAACCAAGAGACATCAGACCATGCCGGCTGTTTTAAGGACTGTGGCTTTTCCTCGGCATGAGATCATGGACCACTAGAGAGTGATGAGCACAGAAGTGAGAAAACACATAAAAAGCAAAGCGTATGTGGGGCTGGCCTAGTGGCATAGCGGTTAAGTGTACACATTCTGCTTCGGTGGCCAGGGGTTCGGGAGTTCGGATCCCGGGTGTGGACATGGCACCGCTTGGCAAGCCATGCTGTGGTAGGCGTCCCACATATAAAGTAGAGGAAGATGGGCACGGATGTTAGCTCAGGACCAGTCTTCCTCAGCAAAAAGAGGAGGATTGGCAGCAGATGTTAGCTCAGGGCTAATCTTCCTCAAAAAAAATAATTAATTTAAAAAACAAAAGGAAAGTCTATGCTTTATTCATCCATAACAATTTTTTTAAAGTAGTCTTTTGAGATGGAATCTTATTTATTTTATGGATTTGTAGAGCCCTCTGGTACACAGAAAAACATAGTTAGAGACACTGGGCTATGGGACAAATAGCCACTTAGTGGAATATTTTATACAGTGACAACGTTTTCTGAATTAAACTAAAACCGAACTTCCAAACGTTCTAGGGTGATTTATGAATATCTCAGTGTCTGGCTCTGATCAGCAGACAGTGTCACTTCAAATGCAGAGCTCTGCACTACAAATCGTAGGCTAGCATCCTTAGTGCCATTTTCCTGTTTGAATTAGAAGAGCTCTGAATTCTGAGTTGAATTTTTCAGAAGCAGATACACTCATTTTTGAAAGGAGTCAAAACAGTCTTTCAAAATTGATTGATTGATTGATTGATTGATTATTTCTGAGGAAGATTGTCCCTGAGCTAACACGTGTGCCAGTCTTTCTCCACTTTGTCCGTGGGATGCCACCACAGCACGGCTGACGAGTGGTGTAGGTCCACGCCTGGGATCCAAACCCACGAACCTGGGCCTCCGAAGTGGAACGTGTGAACTTAACCACTATGCCACGGAGCCAGACCCCCAATTTTTTTTTTTACTTATTATGCAAATTCTCAAGCAGACACAAAAGTAGAGAGAATGGGAAATGAACCTAATGTAGCCACATCACCTTCAACAATTATCAACACATTCCCAATCTTGGATCATCTGTGCTCCAACCCACTACCCCACCCAGATCATTATCAAGCACATCCAAGACGTCACAAGACACCACTTCACTGATAATTTACTTCAGCACCAACTTTTAACATATATGAATTCCTAAAAATTACAATACCTTTATCACACCTCATAATTTCTTAATATCTTCAAATATCCAGTCAGTTTCCATGTTTCCCCAGTTATTTTGTAATTTATTTTTATAGTTTGCTTTCACCAGAATCCAAATAAGCTCTGTGCATCGTGATTAATATGTCATATGTCTTTTAGTTTATAAATTCTCCAAGTTTATCTTTCTTTTTATTTTATTCTAATCTTTCATTGAAGGAACCAGGTTGTTCTATAGAGACTCTCTCAATCTATTTGTCTTGATTCCGCTGATTTCATGTTCACGGTGTCGTTTACTCCCAGTCCCTGTGTATCCTGTGAGTTGGCAGTTGGATCCAGAGAACTGTTCACATTCAGATCGTGTGGGTGTGTATTTTTCAGCCAGAATACATCACAGGTTGTTGTGTACCACCCGTATGTATCTAACCAGCCGTTAATAACTATTGCCCAGGTACATTTATTCATTAGGAGTCACAGGACCGTTACTTCTTAGAGGCATAATTATCCCCACACTGTGAGGATCAAGGAAACGTGATACCAGCAGAAGGAAGAAGAGTCACTGTGGTGAGGTCAATGTGAGGAGGATGCTATGGACAAATCTGCTTTCAGCGCTTTGTCATATCAAAATGATGTCCAATAACTTACGATACTATCTTTTGGCATAAGTACAAAAGAGATACTTAAGATTTCTAGATCAACTTGGCAGACTGAGTTACATGTATATTATGTTGCACCCTTATGAAACGCGACTAAATTAGAAAATAAATAACCCCATAGCAGATTGTCTAAAAGTTGGATGAGAATCAGTCAGGTTCTCAGGACTCCAGTCTGGGTCAGCGGCACCCAGATACCTGTCCTGGGACCAGGTGAGGATTAGTGTCTGGGGAAATTTAAGCAAACAGCCTCAGCACTGAGGGACAGGAGGTATGGGAGAGACTGGGGCTGAAGCACAGAGACCCGGGCCAGGACTGACTATTGGTGGGGTTAGTTGAGTGACAGTCTGCGCACCAAAGGCAGAGATGCCTGTGCCCTTCCCGACCTCAGCCCAGGTGGGAAGCTAAGAGTATTTTCCTCAGGCTAGAAGACCTCGCAAGAGAAATCAAGTGCCTAAGGAAAGCTCTCTACAAACGGTGAAGGCTGAGGCCAGATTGCTACGTGACTGTGGGCCGTGAAGCCCTCTAGCTGGCAAGCCCGACCTTGAGGTTCCACAAGCTTTTAGTGCCTCAGTCCCACACAGGCACAGACAGCCAAGGGTCGCCAGATACTTGAAGAAAACCTCCGAACTGAGAATTGAAAACAACCAAAAAACATAACGTTAAAAAAAGCAGCACAGAGAAACCAGACACAAAGAAAATAAAATGAAGCAAAACCAAAATGAAACAAAATCCTTATAATTGATATCCTCAGACAGAAGCTGAAAAATAAACAGTAAGAGAAAAATAAAATCCCTTGGAAATAAAATATCATGGCCAAACTACAATAAAATATAATCAGTAGACAGGATGAACTGAAATAATCTCCCCCAAAAAAGAAGAGTGCAATTGAATGCAAAATAATGGACAATATTAAACGTTGGAGGATAAATTAAAAACTGCTAACACTGATTAATAAAACCCAGAAAGAAGTGAATAAAACAGTAGTTTTACTTATTTTCCACACTCCCATCCAATGTGTCTCTGAGACTCACAGGAAGTTAAAGGACTATGGACAAACAATGACTTTAAACAGACACAAATCAGATTATGGATTCTCTTCCATCAAGGCTTTAGGAAGCTTTTCTCTTGTTGTCTTATAAAACGTCCATCTTTTTACATACTTGCTCATTTTTCTTTAGAAGAAAATCATGCTCGTGCTTCATGGTTTTTTTAGTATGTTAACTTGATGAAATAGTTGATAAATCTACTCATGTCAAAATACCATTTTATTACTAGGATGGAGCAATTACAAAATGCACACAGGTGTCTTCTTCCTGCCTCAACCGATCTTTCCAGATGTGCCTGTTCCAGGCAACACCAGGCATTGTAGGGTAAACACATGTGTAAATGACAAAGAACTTCCTTTCACACAGTTTACAATCAAGCAGAGTTCAAAGACTTTTATTATTATTATTAATAATCTGCATAAGAAAGAGATTGTTTAATTCTGAGACAATCAGAAAGTGTCTTACTGAACAGAAAACATTTGGTACGGTCTTGAAACATGAGAGATTTTGAAAGTCAGAGAAAGTGGAGATGAGCCCTGGGAACACGACAAAGGACCAAGGTCCAGGGTTGCACAGGTTTTGGAAGGAAATGTCGGGAAAGAAATTCATCCAAGTGGCTGTGGAGCAGAAGGATCAGGGTGAATGAGCCCACGCTGTGGGGCCTTGGGAGGATGGTGAAGAAGGTACTATTATGATCCGAATGTTAAAACGGCTTCAAAACTTTAAAAGACCAGTATTCGCCCTGCGTTTCTAATGGTGGTTTTTACTCATAAGGAAATCGGTCTGTTCTCATTCTGCGCATCAACATCAGGCTATAAACAAACTGAGGTCTGCTTTTATCTTTAGTTGCTCTTCAAGACTTTAACATGGGGTTCTGGACATCATCTCGTATGAATCCTACGTCTCACTAGGATTACATAATCATCTAGGACAGACTCAAAATATGGCAATAAAAATAGCCACATATACTACAAATGGATTTTTTTTTTTTGGTTAATTTTTCTCCATCAATAGTTACCTTTTCCTAATAGGCATATGTTTATTGCTGGCAAAAAGGTTTTTATTTAGGCAGTTTATATAAATGATCAATTACTCCATTTCTACATCAAGTTCTTAGAAATAAATTTTGATGATTTCATCCCAAACTACCATTTACTATCTTATTTTGTTCTTCTTTTTAGGATGATCTAAATGAATGGGCCATGCAAGACTGCTGGAAACAACTATTTTGACCTGAAAATAAATCTCTTACTAGGCTTGAACTGAAGAATTTAGCACATAATTTCTCAAATTCTAGAACTCTACTTTCTGACGTTAGGCAATTCGTGAAAAGACAACAACAAAAATGAATTCCAAAGTCAAACCTACGTGGTAAATGCTGAATTAAACAAAGCTAAATAGGTTTCTTTTTGAGGGACCTCAGATAGCTAAGAGGAACAGAAAATCAACAAGAGGATTAGACTAGACAGCATTTCCAACCTTTTTGGACCACACTGCCTTTAATTTATGTATTTTTTTCCCGAATACCCATTAACATCTCTGAACACAACGTGAGAGAGTCTCCGGCCTCAAGGATTAGATTAACCTCTGATCTTTTCTGTGATGCTTCCTGAGTGAGGAGTTAAATAAATCCTGACTAACACTTCAAATCATTCATGAGCAAGCACCACCTGTTCAAATATTTGAAACACTAACTTTCATTTTACACTGAGGTATAAAGGATCTCTTTCAAATAAAAAAATACATTCTGGAACCACGTAATTTGCAATTTAACTAAAACATCCATAAGATATTTTATGTATTTAAAATGGATAAAAATGTACTGAGAGAGAAAACAGAATACTCACACTAACATTATTTAGTTCAAATCAGAACTCCACATCCCACATGAAATGTTTCCACAGAACAGTAAAAACATATATAAATGGTTGCTTGTCCATCAACCGTTCTTAAAATTCACCCAGTTTATCATTTTATCCAAGTTAAGTAGAATTTATTATCATATTTATTGGAATTTGGGGGTTATGTATAATCCTTAGAGATACACCTTTACAATTACTGAAAATATTTTTGGTTTAATTGTAATGATCTTTCTGCAAGTATAATGAAATACATGAATACACAAAATTATATAAAAATATGTTAATTGGAGAGAAAATATAATTAAAAAAATTAATCCTACCTATTAAACTATAGCTATGATGATCATTTCAATGTATTGGCTTTGAATTTTTCCATCTTTGAATATTTGTTGACACACGCATACACCCATGAACACAGAAACATATCCAGAAACCCATACACGCACCTCCCAAAATACACACAAATCTCCACATTTCCACAATCATCCAAACCCATAAACATACCCTCCCCACAACATACATACTAACCCTCATGCTCTCCACCATACACAGCCACACTCCAAACACACACACACAAACATGCACACAAAATTATGATTTGGGCTCATGCTGCATATAGAGTTGTATTCATCTTTCTGATTTAATGTTACATCATAAATATTTTTCTATACCATTAATCCTTTAAAACATGAAGTGTAGTGGTTTCACAAGACTAGTATGTATAAGTTTACCATCAATTGAACTACCCCAATAGCTGACAATTTAGGCTGTTTCAAATTGGTCATTATCATAAACAAAACTTTAAAAGAAGCTTTATGTGTAGTTCTGATTTTTCTCATGTGAAAATTCCTAGAAATTCTAAGGCAGTATCAGTGCGTGTAAGTATTTTAAGTAATTTGCCATATTGCCTCCCAGAAAAGCTGTGCTCTTTTTCACTTCTCTCATAACCCATGTTTGAGATCCTCCTGTCCACTCTGGATTACAATGGTTTCCATCAATTTCATAGGGAAAATGGCATCCTATTCTTTCCATTTATATTTATTAGATTACTAGGAAGATTGGACTCTGTGTGTGTGTGTATGAATGCAGGAATTGCAGATTCATAGCCTTTGTCCATTTTTCTATTGGTGTGTCCCACATTTTTCTTATGCAAATTTTTTACATTAAAGTTTTGAAAACTTTTTCATGTAAGTTAAATATATTTTCCTCATTAGATATCTGTCTTTCAATTGTGTTCATGGCAAATATATATAATAACATATATATATTTAAAGCTCCTATTTGATTTCAATCCAAACCTTCTAATTGTAGAGGGATCATTCTCAAGTTCTATGGTATTTAATATGTTGCTCCATCAGAAAGCATGCTTTGTTTTTCTGTATTAATAGCATGTGTCAAGTCCAGTTGTTCTCCCATAGGTCGAGTTTCTCACTCCTAACTCTTTCTACACGGAGTGTCCTGCTCTCACAGATCACAGGCTCCTCGGGCTCCTCTCTCTGCCCAGAGGCCAGCTCTGTGCCTCCCTCTCTTGGGGAGGCACCTCTGGGCGCTTCGGCCAGGGTCTCCCCTACTGATTTCCGTCGTGGAGGGCTTCAGTTCTGCGGAGCTCTACCTCCACCCCGCACCTGTACAAAACATTCGGGAGAAATGCGTTTCCTGAAACACAGAAAAGCAGGAGGCACTCCAAGGGCCTACTATTACTTTTTTCTTATCTTCTTAGAAATAAACAGGTAAGATGAAAATATTTAAGAACAGTAAAATGATAATTAGAAACTCAATATCCAATTTGCTCTTTTCCCTCTTGCTTCTACCAGCAAACACATAAGAGTCATCTAGAGAGAATAAACAAATCACTCAACTACATTTCATAAGGAAAGTAGACGGACAGGGAAATTAAAATGAATGATGATCAGGTGGAGCCTGTCACATCACAGTTTGCCTGTCAGAGGCAGTTAAATGCCTCGCTTCAGACAATTGATTAACTCTTGAGAGAAAAGGAAAACAATTTAAATTGGTACAATACACACACAGCATAATCAACTCCAAGAGATTAAAAGGCTCACATATAAAACATCAGGCTATGTTTTGTAAAGTCATGGTGAATTCTTACTAATATCTCACCAGGGAGGGAATCTGTATGCTTAAAAGGGATGGAACATTATCACAGAAAGAGAGATATTTACAACATCAAATTTAAAACTCCCACGAAGAGGTATAGAAAATTATAAATATCAAAACCTGATTCTCTGCACTCTCCCTACCTTGGTTTGTGAGGGTACCCCACCCACGGAGCAGGTCCACTTCCGAGCTGCCAGCTCCTGCATCAGTCTTGCCCCGACCTGAGGAGACTTCCCCAGACTCTGCGTTTGTTCTTTCTAACATCTAAAGCTGGCTGTCTTTTCTACTCCTGCTCAAAGAAATTAAAAGACTCTGCAGTCTCTATGGAATAAAATTTAATTTCTGCTCCATGGCCTACCATAGCTTCATAAGTGGACCCTTCATATCTGAAGTACAACCATCACTCTGCTTAACTGAACTTTGAAGAGGAGACTCTCTAAAATATGTAGAAACTTAAAAATAATTGTCTATATTACTTTTAAAATTAACTTTAATAGACAAAGGGTTAATATGTTTAACAGTAAACAGAAAAGCATACAACCACAATTTAGAAATTGGCAATGACTTCGCACACAGAATTCCTAGAAGAAATACAAATGAATAATGAACATGAAAATATTCAAACATGACTAATCAAAGAAATGCAAATTAAAACAAAGTACTGTTTTCCCCTACAAACTTAGCAATGATTAAAACATTATAATCATCAATGCTAAAAAGGGAGCACGGAATCAAGCAACCCCATACCCTAATAATGGTATAAATTGGCAGACCATTCTGGAAACAATTTTGGCAAGATGTTTCAAGAGCTTTAATTTATGATCATACTCTTTGATGCACTTAGAACCAGAAAGATATGTTTACATAAAAATTTTCCTGAAGAATTATTTTAATAGATATATCAAAATAACTAAAGATAAGCACTTAAAATGATTAAATACTGCTACCTTTTAAATGAGATATTACACAGCCATTGAAATGATTTTTATAAACTCTAATGACAAAGCAAAGCGCTTATGTTAAATGTTAATAGAAAAAATGTAAAGAAAAATATGCATGGTACCAAATACATACAAAAAAAATGATTGCCAAAGAAAGGACTAGAAGTACATTTAATAAAATATTATGCGTAGTTCCTTTTCAGTGACTTTATAGGTGATATTTACTTACATATTTATAACATTAAATGGAATAACTTCACTTCGGAGAATCTATCTTAACACCAAAACTATGGGTACCTTGTAGATATACAAAGATGTTCCTTAGGCCCATATTTATAATATCCATCCTTCCCCCATGAGAATGGCCTGAAACAGCCTGCATGTCCAATCAGGAGGCAACTATTAGACTATGGAACATTCCTACTAGGCTACTGTGGAATAAATGAAATTATATTGAAAAGCAAAATTTTATAGCATAGAATTTTTTTATGGAAAACACTATGTAAAATTGAACACTTCAAGAGAATACGAAGACAAGCCACAGACTGGGAGAACATCTGATAAAGGACTGTTATCCAAAATATATAAAGAACTCTTAAAGCAAACAAACAAAAATAATAAATCCAGATGAAGATGTGGGCCAAAGACCTTAACAGATATCTTACCAAAGAAGATATACAGATGGCAAATGAGCATACGAAAAGACGCTCAGCACCATAAGTCATCAGAGAAATGCAAATTAAAACAAGATACCACGACACATCTATTAGAACGGTCAAAATCCAGAACACAGACACCAACAAATGTAGGTGAGGATGTGGTACAAGAGGAATTCTTATTCAGTGAAGATGGGAATGCAAAATGGTACAGCCGCTTTGGAAGAAAGTTTGGCGATTTCTTATACACTCGACGTACTCTTACCACATGATCCAGCAATCACGTTCTTTGGCATTTACCCAAAGGAGTTGAAAACTACGTCCACACAAAAACCTGCATATGGATGTTGACAAAAACTTCATTCCCATTTGCCAAAACTTGGAAGCCACCAACGCGCCCTTCAGTAAGTGAATACACAAATAAACTGGTATATTCAGACAATGGGATATTATTCAGCACTAAAAAGAAATGAGCTATCAAGTCATGAAAACACATGGAAGAATCTTAAACACATATTGCTAAGTGAAAGAAGCAATTTGAAAAGGCTACATACTGTATGATTCCAACTCTATGACATTCTGGAAAGAACAAATCTAAGGAGACAGTAGAAAGGTCAGTGGTAGCCAGAGGTTGGGAGAGGGAGGGATGAAGAGGCAGAAAACAGAAGGTTTTTAGGGCAGTGAAAATACTCTGTGTGAGCCTATAGTGATGGATAGATAGCGTATCAAACTTTTGTCCAAACGCACAGGTGGTACAACAAGAAGAGCAAACCTAATGGAAGCTATGGACATTGGGTGACAATGATGTGTCAATGTAGGTTTATCAATTGCAATGAATCTGCCACTCTGGTGGGGGATGTTAACATGAGGAAGCTATGCATGTGAGGGAGCAGATGCTATATGGGAAATCTCTGTTATCTTCCCCTCAGTTTTGCTGTGAACCTAAAATTGCTCTAAAAACATTGTCTTAAAGAAAAACTGAATATACAATATGGTTACAACTATGGGAAAACCCAAAGGAAGAAGATAAATAATAAAATCATTAATATAGAAACAATAAGTTCAAAGTGATGTCAAGATTCTATTGCTACTTTCTTCTATTTTGTATATATTGTGAGTTTTCCAGAGTATATATGTATAACTTTTCATATTTAAAAAAAGAGAGATGGTTAAAAGGTATAAACTTTCAGTTATAAGAAAGTTCTGAAAATCTAATATACAGCATGATGACCATAGTTAATAATATTCATTGTATACTTGAAATTTGCTCAAAGAGAAGATCTCAAGTGTTCTCACACACACACAAAATATGGTAACTATGTGAGGTGACGGATGTGTTAATAAGCTTGATTATGGCAATGTTTTCACAGTATATACATGTATCAAATCATCATGTTCCACATCTTAACTATCTACAATTTTTATTTGTCAATTATATCTCAATAAACCTGAAAAACGTGAATTTAGTTTAACAGCTCTTTAGATGGCCACATTCTGTGAGAACACATATTCTAGAGTAAACTAAAGCACGAGCAAACAACATTGAAACGGAAAAAAACAAAACACAGCAAAGCAAAATAGAGCATGCTCTCAAGTCTCAATCGGGCCAGAAAACATAAAAGAAAAGGACGGTGGTAGGGCAGAAAAGACAAGTCATAACTAGATTACAGAGAAGTCTTAGCCAGGATAAGACATTTGGCTTCTCTTAGGTAAGCAACTGTTCATTTTGTTTAGTTTGGTTTTATTTGCAGAAGAATGACAGGGTCATAGCAATATTTTAGTGACTTTTATCTGTACCAAACACATTAGACTAAAGAATCTTGAAGGCAGTTGGTCAGTTAAGGGGCCAGAGCAATGACCTAATGACCTGGCCATTGTGGGAAAAAAATAGAAGAGTGGGCTTGAGTAAGCTGTAGAGACCGGACTGCTAAATTTAAAGACCAGCTGATGTAGGTAACAAGGGAGATGAAAGTAAGTCTTATGGATGTATCTGTCCAAGTCGGAATGATTTGGAGAATAAATAATGCTGTATTTAAAGAACGTAGGGAAATGAAGTGGAGCAAATGGTAAATTTAGAGAGTAGTTAGGATAGCCACCATATTTCAATTGTTTCTTTGTCTTATTTCTCCCGCTTTGAGACAGTAGTTGTGTCTTTTTATCCTTGTATGAAAGTATCCTGGCAAGATACATACCCTTGTCTCAACAGAAGTAAATACATATTTACAAACAAATGTAATCAACAAGCTAACATTACGTGGAAGCTAAGTGTCACATATCACAGGTATGCCAATTGGCAATCTTTGTCACCGTTTTGGCGGATCCATAGGACAAGGGTTCGCAAACTCCAGAGTGCCTTAGAATCTCCCAGAGGGCTTCCTAAGCACAGACTGCTGAGCCCCACCCCTGCTTCTGATCAGGAGGTTGGGGTGGGGCCAGGAATGTGCTCTCTAACAAGGTCCCAGGTGGTGCTGATGCTGCTGGTCTGGGGACGAGCCTTGGAGAGACACTGCCCCAGAACCACGTTACCCTAGGAACAGTGAAGACAAACTATTTAAGAAATTGAGAGTAAATGAATTACAGTCAAGGGCTAACATCTCAAAAGCCAACTCTGGATCAGGCTACACATGAGACTTTCAATGAGAAGGAAAAACGGCAATTTGAACATGCGACATTTCATTGTTTAGCTGTCAGACACTGAGGGGCAGAGAACCAAGACTCCCGGGCTAAAGTGAACCTAATGCCACCAGACAGCTACTGGAACAAATCACTTTAGTGAGGGATAGAAATGAAAGCAATAGAAAAATAGTTAAAACTAAACTTTCCCTTTACTATATTGATTCCCAGTACATAATAAGTCAATTTATGGGGTGAAAAGTAGAAAGTCAGACTATATATCAGCTACCTAAAGTTTGTGTTTTTTAATAATATTATCAATAATAAAAAAACATTAATATTTTCTAAAAAACTGTGATCATGTTTTATAAAATTACTACTCAGTTTTATAAATGCTGGATAAATAAACTGCACAGTTTTTCTCAGTCACAAATTTGCCACCTGCCTACCTACTATTCATGATGACTCTGGGAGTCACGTGAAGTTGCATATATTACAAAACCCTACAACTTAGAAATCAAGTCACTCCAAGACATCTAGTCAAAGAACTCAAGCGTTCACTACCTGGCAGATGTAGGAAGTCACATAACATTGCCAGGTCTCAGTACTCTTATTGGTAAATTGGGAATAAAAACTTCCATATTCAAAATATTGCTCAATTGAATTAGGCAATCTGTTTGTCGGTGCCCAACATAAAGAAGGACTTCAATAAACATTATTGACCTATTTTGCCTGAAATATCTATAATGCCATCTCAAAACCAGTTATAAAATTCCCTTTTTGTTCCTTCTTTGTACCCATGATGGGTTTGAGGAAACAAAGTGGAATCAGACCAGAAAGACTGAGTAGATTCTGTAATGATTCACTGAAAGAACAGGGGTTCATCCAACTCAGAACTGAGCCATTACTTAACCCAACTAGGTATAAAATTATTAATTCTCTCATCAACATGAGATTTCGAGAGTGTGCTACAGTTTTTTTGATTAGCTTTACATATATCTTCCCCGGAATCAACCAAAAGTAGAATCTAAATTTGTCCAGCTTTCCTTTACCTAAGACTCTTAGGTAGAAGCTCAGCGTCAGCACAGGAAAGTTGTAAAGAGCACGCTTTCCGCCCAGTCCAGACGTGAAAGTGCAGTGGCAGCAGAAAGAAAACAGTTATTACGTATGTCACATCTAAACCAAGCAGCTCTTTTCTCATGAGAGCCATAGAAGGTCACTGGGAGGCCACCCAAGTGACCAGCTTGAAAATACTGAAGGTTCCAAGGTCTTATACAGCTTAAATAACACCTGTGAAAATAGCTGGCTGGTGCCCTTTCTTCCATAACTAAAAATATCAACTTCACCAAAATTATCCTCACTTCATTTAAAAACATGTTAAAGTTGAAACATGTTCTGTGTTAGGATGTGGCCATTTAAAAAACTTTTTTCTCCAACATATTTTTAAGATGATTAACATACATACGTAGTTTTAGATTATAACCTTGAAAGTGTCATATTCTGATTCATCATCTTATCTAAAATATATTAAAGCATTCAAGATTCTAACATGAAATAGTGCTAATGATACCTCCTGAGTTAAGATATTTTAAAATCTTGCATTTATTTTGCTGCACAGACATCAAACCATAAAAAGAAGGAATGGGGTGGGGTGGAATCCTCTAGGTTATCATTCATTTACTTCTTGAGCCCTTCTCTATGAGGATCAAAGTTCATATATGGGTGAGTGAAGAAGTGGTCCCCACAGTCAATTTAAACCTTGATGGATATTTAATGGCAATTTGAACTTCTGAAATAGCTTTCATCTCAGATTTCAAAGTGATTTTGTAAGGGACTACGTTCTACTTCTCTAATTGCGTTGAGTAACCATATACTGCAAAGAAAACCATTCCACAGATGGGAAAACTGAAGAAACTTCCAGTTAATCAGGGACCCAGAAACTAGCCAAACAGTTCCCAAGTTCACAGAACCACATTTACTGCATATTAAACAGACTACGCATTTTTGAGTTCTCTTTATTACATGTCAGGTCATTTCTCGGGATCTTTCTCTACAGAAATGCCACAGGGCCACTTGAAGAACAGGACCACAGATTGAGTGATCCACACGTGGTTCTGTATTCCGAGACTTGTGTCAGACATGCACAGTCACAGGATATTTTGAAGTGCTCTAAATATTTCTAGTCTTAAGAGAAAGCACCCAAGTCCCCTACACATCGAATCTTGAATATATGATTACTTTCCCTGGCAACAGAGCCAACGCAGGGCAGCAAAACCTATCGCGCTCAGTGAAATGAATCAAATACTGTTAATGGAAATAGCAAATGCATGTTCAATATAGGCTGACAGTTTCTTTCTGAGCAAGAACTATTTTTAGCATCCAGTAAAGGCAGGGTGGAACAGGCTTGATCATAAGAGAGGCAATTCTTGCTTTCGGTGAATTTAGAATCTAGCCAGAAAAACGAAGCATTCACATACACAAAACAGCTTGAGAAAAGGCAGTGATGAGTACAAGCCCACGATATACAACACATGTCCATCCTCTAGATCATCTGGATTAGAGGCATTTGAGAAGGTCCTCCTTCGGGAAGCAATGATGCCTGGGTCAAATTCCCTGCTTCAATCTCTGCATATGTGCCAACACGCATTCTACGCATTCCTGATAACAGTACCTTATTTTCAGGTTTCATTGCCTTTTTAAAATCCCTAGTTTCTTCTCGCAATGACCTAAACTATACAGTTTCTCTGCCCGCCCCTTCCTAAGGCCTAAGTCAGATCATGGTATAACGAATAAGAGAGATCCAGAGTCCAGGGGATGGAGGTCTGAATGCTTGTTCTGCCATTTATTACATGACTGTAGTGCCTTGCAGCAATTTACCTAATATCTCTAAGACACAGATTAGTCATCTGTTAAACAGAGAGAATAATGTGCCCACTTTTACATTTTCCATGAGGATTAAATAAAATATGAAAATTCTTAGAATGCTCAGCACATAGTAAATGTTCAATGAATGTGAGATACTGTTTTAATTATACCCCGTCCTCCACAAGTAAAGGCCTTGAAAGTTGCTTATCAGATACATTACGAGCTCCTAAGCCAGAAATTCAAGCCCCTTCACTTTACGGCGCAGCCCGCTTCCAGATCCCCATAACATTCCCCAGTTGGCGATCCACGTTGCAGCCAAATCAGATGGTGGGCCCTTCTGTACCTTCTCCATGATGTCCCATCCCTCTGCCTTTGGGTAGTTCCTTTGATCAGCCTCAAACGCCCTTCTCATCCCACAATCCCCTTAAGGAGTTCAGTTCCCTGACGGTCAAATCCAAGAGCGGCCTCTTGTAGGTTGTGACTCTGATCCCCCGGCCAGACACGGAGGCCCCTTCCTTTAATTCCAACAGCACCTTCTGTCTGGACAGATGAGCACCTTAAACCACCGAGGCTCATTCAGTGCCAGGGGCTGGACTGTTCCCTCCTTTCAATGACCAAAGCTACAGCATATTGTCCGCACACAGCAAGATGGACATAAACGCTGAATGAATGACAAACAGACTCGACAAAAGAACTGTCAGGACACGACTTCTCCCTAACATGGGAACTTCTCATCTAGCAAAGCTTATTCACATTTCAACAGTTAATGCACAGCATACAAAAGCACTGGGCTTTCCAATACTATTCAATCACTTTACTTGAAAAGTCCCCAAAGCGAGTCTCAAATCTAGTTATTTCATAGCGATGACTCTATTTTATGGCCAAATGTGCAAACTGACATATATTATGTTCAACTTCAAGGAACTAAGTCTAGCCTCTTGAGAATAATATTATTCAGTTAAAGATACCCAACAACAAATGATGAAATCAGTGTTTCATTGAGTGCATGCTATAATAAATCTTTCAGAAACACAGATTTATGCTCATTTTTTAAAGCTGGAAAAAAATCTTAACTCACTTATCCTTAATAGAACAACATAAAGTGGAGTTGCGCTTTTATTACCAAACAGCAGATAGATAACCTAGAAACTCATTTAATTAACCAAATATGTTTATTCATATGAGTCTGTCATCTTGCAGCCCTAACTTCATCTAAAATATAAACTAGAATCTGGAGGATGCCACAGACCTAAAGTGTGATATTCACGTTTTCCTGCGAGTTTAATAAAAGTTAAAGTATTTTGGCAAAAGTGTCATATACTCCGAATCGAGTGAACACAATTACCTTCCTTACCCATCCATCCCAGGAGCTGATTTGGCCTCAGGATGGACTTATCTAAGCTATTCTCGCTTTAATGGCTCAGGGTTCCCAGGGTCTCTCCAGCAATTATTTTAAAATTAATGACTGCTTTCCGGTTTACTCATTTAACGAACTTTTCTTCCTTGACCCTTGTTTTAACTGCAGCAGGTCCTTTGTCTCCTTCAAGAGACGTGAGGACAAATACAGCAAACTCAGGGTTAGGTCCCGACCTTTCCTTGCAGACACGATTAGAGCAGAGCCCTTTCAACTCCGATGACTCGGTGAGGCAGACCTGCTGTACATGAGGGCAGCAGAGAAAGGTCAGTGACTAATGGCGGAGAGGTGTCAGGTGGCCTTTGAAAACCCCAAAGTATATACTGCCCTTTATTCCATTTACTTACGCATTGTCTAACTGCCTTTCAGAAAGTAATATCCTAAGTTTACAGCACTACTCAGGTTACCGTGTGTGCATAAATAAAGCTGGAACCATGGATCAGGTGTTCTTAACCTGTGGCCTCGGGAGAGCCTTCAGGCAGTCCGGCTTCCTTGAAGGGTATGAAATTCGTGTCTTTATGTACATTTCTGCCTTTCTTTGGGCACAGAGATTTCACAGCCTCATCAACTTCTCGAAGGATTCTGTGTCACCAAAATGTCAAGAATGACTGACACAGAAAAATAAGTTATGTGTTAAAATACAGATTAAATGATGTCCAAATGACTTTTTTAAAAAGTTTTATATATGCTATTTTCAAAACACATAACATCCAAGTCAGGCACCCAGAATACAACTGCCAGCAGATGGGCAGAGGTGTCTTCCAATAACTAGATTTCTGAGCAGGAAGGCAAAGCTGTAACCTAAACCACCAACTTTTACCTTGAAACATGATTTATTGGAAACATAGGAGTTTCATGAAGTGGAAAATCTGTGCATGGAGATGGAAACTGGAGGTGGAAGGCATGCAAAGAGCATGGAAAGCAGAGGAAACAGAACAGGTCAATCAGGGACAGTGGAATGGTGGAGACCACACATTCTGGAGCCTGACAATCTAAAATGGAACCTAAATCTTCCATTTTCTAGTTGGTGGTGTGGCCTCGAAGTATGCACCCCTTTGAGTTTTTATGAGGATTAAATGCAACGTGCTTAGAATGGTGCCCAGAACACAATAACTACTCCTTAATTGTTAACTGCTGGCCACACTAGCTGTGGTGGCAACAATCATGACGGAAGAAGGTCCCACCTAAAAGGTCCCACAAATAGTTAAAACCCACCCAGGACTGAGGCTGTTCACTTGCTCCATCCTTGCTCTAACACACTCTTCAGATCTGGCCACCACGGTTCTCACCTGCTCTAACACTCACTCTCCAGCTATCCCTCTCAAGATCTCTCACACAATATAATACTTAAGGCAGAATTAGTATCAGTAGTAATAAAAATAAAATCAAACACTGATATTATAGTTCACAGCTCCTGTGATGTAGGCAAGTCAGGCCAGGTTATAAATATCCCCATTTTTACAGATGAAAAATTTATCTCAAGGACTGCTCAAAGTCTTATAAAAATTAATTTTAAATGGGCTTATAAGCATCAGACTACTTGGTAAGTAATAATCTTCCTAAATTTCGGTGTCTCCATTTTACTGACAAGTCCACCTTCCATAACAATTTTTCACAATAATTCTGACAATAGGTGGAGGGACCTTAAACTCTTTTAGCCCAACAATCTTATCGTCTAGACCAAGAAACAAAGCATGGACATCATGTGTGTCACTCAAAGGCATACATCCAGCCAGTAACAGGGCAGACTCACATTTACACTTCTGGGTTCAGCTTTGCTTAATCGTATCTGGGCTGCTGCATGTACACAGGACAAAGTGTTTGGTGAAGAGGCTGAAGTTATTATTGATGACCTCTGTGTGCATGTTTGCTCTGAAAGACTGAAAATAGATGCACTGGTACCGTAGGCATATCATTCTATTATTATGACCATTTCATGTCTTAGAAACGATTCGTATACCTACTGTACATATTCGTAACTATAAGTAACATAGGACACGAAAGAGGATGCGACTCACTCTCTCAAAGAAAACCGAGGAAAAGTCAAGGTAAGTTGGCAGAAAGAACATCAGAGCAACGTGTACTACCTCCAGCCTCAGAGACAGAAATTAATCCCAGTGCAACGAATTGTTTCAGAGATGGAACATGCTGGACCCATCGCAGGACGGCCATCCCGCCTGTGTCCCTGGATCCCGGATGGGACAACAATCTAGACCATCAGTGTCACCCACAGAGGGAAACCACATGTCAAAGGAGATCATGTGGGACACTTTATTTTTTTGTCTTCCCTCCATCATTTCTCATACCACATGCATGTATTACTTCTGTAATAATTCTGAGGCATGTTTAAAAGTTTATGACATTTCTTTAGCCAGTGAGAAAATACCGTGATAGAAGAAATGAAAATGTCAAAAAAGATTAACATGCTTCTTTTTCTCTTTGTTGGCTTTATTTAATTTTTTAATACAGTCGGCATAAAACAGCTTCAGGTTTTAATTTAGATCATTGTTATTTTTCTAGTAAAATGAACAGTATTTATGATTACCTCACCTCCTTTAACTATTTGAGGTACACTGCCAAAAAGGCAAACTATCGCCTCAGCATTTAGCACATGTTCTCTGAAAACAGTGGAACTTTAAGAGGAAAAAAGAAAGAAAGAGAAAGAAAAAGTACATAGAGCACTAAAGACAAAAATCCCATGGCTTCCACAGATATAAACAAAACCTTTACAGGATGACTAAACACGAAGAATTTCCTCCAAAGCGTCTACCATTTTTCAAACATCGTCCTTTTGATGAAGAGGACAAATCAGATGATGATCTAGCATGAATCCCTAATAGAAATTATTTTAACGGTAAAAACTTCCACCACCGTTGCATACCCTTTTGTCTGCACGTTTTTTCATTCAGTCGGAGCAAAGTAAAAAATTAACACTGGGCAGAAGAGATTCTAATTTTTTCCCCAAAAATCAAATATGGAAATTATACACTGAATAATATAATAAAAAAACCTAGTCTGCTCTACTTTCATGCATTTTTTTAAAGTATGAGTAAAAGAAAAATGTGGGGGGATTTATTAAGAAATTCCTTCTTTTGCAGAGTTACGATAGGTGGTCTGCATCAAAATCCCCACTTTCAGAACTGCCTGCCTAGAGACTCTGTGTGCACAAGGCTGCGTCAGGCCCATCATGCCGGGAGCTCAGGGTCTCCCTCACCTGTTGACAGGTGTCCGTTATGCACCATTGAATGAGGAGCACAGGAAATAGAAGTGACCCCCAACCTGTATCCTGGGGACCTACAGGTCAACTTATCACTAGCCAGCTGTGATGGTTAATATCGTGTGTCAACCTGGCTAGGCCACAGTACTCAGTTATTTGGTCAAACACTAGCCTGGATGTTGCTGAGAAGGTATTTTTTAGACAAGCTAAACATTTAGATCAGCAGACTTTAAATAAAGAAGATCACCCTCATAACACAGGCAAATCTCATCCAATCAGCTGAAGGCCGTAAGAGAAAACAGACAGTTCTCTCTTGTGAAAGAGAGCAGTCGGCTTCTGGACTGCCTTCTGACCCCAGCTGCAACATGGACTCCTCCCCAGGGGTCCTGCCTACCCTGCAGATTGTGGAGTTGCCCGCCTCCACAGCCACTTGAAGCAATTTCTCAGGATCCTTCTCTCTCGCTCACTCCCCATCTCTGTGAGTGTTCAGTTTGCTGCTCTGCATAATGGAGTAACGATACACACAGGCATACCTCATTTTATTGTGCTGTGCTTTACTGGGCTTTGTAGATACGCATTTTCCACAAATTAAATTTTGTGGCGACCCTATGTCCTGCAAATCTATTGGTGCCATTTTTTCCAACAGTATTTGCTCACTTCGTGTCTCTGGGTCACATTTTGGTGATTCTCACGATATTCCAACTTTTTCATTATTATTAGATTTGTTCGGTGATCTGAGAACAGTGATCTTTGATGTTGCTACTGTGATCGTTTTGGGGCTTGATGAACTGTGCCCATATAAGATGGCAAACTTAATCGACAAATTTGCTATGTGTTCTGACTGCTCTACCAACTGGATGTTCCCCTGTCTGTCTCTCCCTCTCCTGGGGCCTCCCTATTCCCTGAGACACAACAGTATTGAAATTGGGCCAATTAATAACCCTACAGTGACCTCTAAGTGTTCAAGTGAAAAGAAGAGTCGCATGATTCTCACTTTAAATCAAAAGCTAGAAACGATTAAGCTCAGCGAAGAAGGCATGTTGAAAGCTGAGATAGACTACAAGCTTGGCCTATTGTACCAAAAAGATAGGCAAATTGTGAATGCAAAGGAAAAGTTCTTGAAGGAAATTAAAAGAGCTACTCCAGTGAACACACAGATGATAAGAAAGCAAAGCAGCCTTATTGCTGATACGGAGAAGATTTTAGGGTCCGAATATAAGATCAAACCAGCATAACATTCCCTTAAGCCAAAACCTAATCCAGAGCAAGGCCCCAACTCTCTTCAATTCTGTGAAGGCTGAGAGATGCAAGGAAGCTGTGGAAGAAAAGTCTGAAGCTGGCAGTGGTTGGTTCATGAGATCTAAGGAAGAAACCATCTGCATAACATAAAAGTGCAAGGGGAAGCAGCAAGTGCCTATGTAGAAGCTGCAGCGAGTTATCCAGAAGATTCAGCTAAGATCATTAATGAAGTTGGCTGCACTAAACAGCATACCTTCAGTGTCGACAAGTCAGCCTTATAGTGGAAGACGATGCCTCTAGGACTTTCATAGCTAGAGAGGAGAAGTCAATGCCTGGCTTCAAAGCTTCAAAGGACAGGCTGACTCTCTCGTTGGAGGTTAATGCAACCGCTGACTTTCTATTGAAGCCAAGGCTCATTTACCATCCTGAAAATCCTAAGACCCGTAAGAACTATGCCAAATCTACTCTGCCTGTGCTCTATAAATGGAACAGCAAAGCCTGGATGACAGCACATCTGTTTACAACATGGTTTACTGGATATTTTAAGCCCATTGTTGAGACCTACTGCTCAGAAAAAAAAGATTCCTTTCAAAATATTACTGCTCATTGACATTGTACCTGGTCACCCAAGAGCTCTGATGGAGATCTACAATGAGATTAATATTGTTTCATACCTGCTAACACAACATCCATTCTGTAGCCCATGGATGAAGGAGTAATTTTGACTTGCAAGACTTATTTAAGAAATACATGTCATAAGGCTCTAGCTGCCATAGAGAGTGATTCCTCTGATGGATCTGGGCAAAGTCAATTGAAAACCTTCTAGAAAGGATTCCCCATTCTAGATGCCATTAAGAACATTTGTGATTCATGGGAAGAGGTCAAAATATCAACATTAACAGGAGTTTGGTAGAAGCTAATCTCAACCCTCATGGATGACTTTGAGGGGTTCAAGACTTCAGTGGAGGAAGTCACTGCAGATGCGGTGGAAACAGCAAGAGAACTAGAATTAGAAGTGGAGCCTGAAGATGTGACTGAGATGCTGCAATCTCATGGTCAAACTTTAACGGATGAGGAGTTGCTCCTTATCTGAGCAAAGAAAGTGGTTTCTTGCGATGGAATCTGCTCCTGGTGAAGATGCTGAGAAGATTGCTGAAATGACAATGAAGGATTTAGAATATTACACAATATTAGTCAATAAAGCGGCAGCAGGGTTTGAGAGGACTGACTTCAATCTTGAAAGAAGCTCTACTCTGGGTAAAATGCTATCAAACAGCTTCATACGCTGCAGAGAAACTGCCCATGAAAGAGTCAATGCAATGCAGCCAACTTCATCGTTGTCTTAAGACATTCTATGTCTTAAGAAATTGCCACAGCCACCCCAGCCTTCAGCAGTCACCACCCTGATCAGCGAGCACCATCAACATCGAGGGAAGACAGTTCACCAGCAAAAAGATGAGTCACTGAAGCCTCAGATGATGCTTAGCATTTTTTTTAGCAATAAAGTATTTTTTAATTCAGGTATGAACATTGCTTTTTAGAAATAATGCTATTGCACGCTTAACAGACTACAGTATACTGTAAACACAACTTTTATATGCACTGGGAAACACGAAAATTTGTGTGGCTTGTTTTATTGCAATATTCACTTCATTGCAGTGGTCCAGAACCAAACTCACGATATCTCTGAGACATGCCTGTACGTCACAAATTTTTACAGGATTAAAAGAGATAATGTACATATAGTGCTCTGTAAACTATATAAACACTAATTATTAAGAAAGCCTCATTGAAAGGATGTTCTCCTTTTTCTTTATCCTCACCTTATCTTTAATACAGAGACAGTGTCTAGGAAAGAATGACTAACAAGGTAAAAGGCACTGTAGAGAATTTCAAAATTTATGCATATGGGTCCCACCATTAATCTTCACTAACTGAGCACATAGTAGGCACTGGGCATTATAGATCAGACATTAATGTGTGTTTCTCATTTAATATCCAAAAAATCATAGAAATTGTGATAAATTAAAATTCTCATTTTTATATGTGGTCACTGAGTCTTGAAGATGTTAAATAACTCAACCTGTTGAAAGGACTGATTTTAAGGAAATACATTAAAAATTCTATGGCCCTTCAGAAAGTGGAAATGCAATCAAAGCTCACCACTGAAAGCACAGAGAATCACAGACTCTCTGCCAGGCTGATGACCAACTGCGGGGCGAAGTAAGACTTCTGTGTGGCACACAGAAAACACCCTTTTTCAATGACATTGCAAGGCACTGACATTTCCTTCAAAACATCAACCTCAATTAAAACATAAAACTTGGGGAAAATGCTTTGCATTTCATAAATATATAATGTCAGAAAAATTATAAACCATAAGCAAAATGTGGTGCATAATATCACCCTAGATGTACAACAGTCAACTCATTTTCAGAAAAAAAATTCTTACCATAAATTAAGAACAGGCATGATTATCCTTACTTTTAAGTTATATTGTAACTCGAGATAATTTTAAATGCACAGAAAAAATTTCATTACTAAGTCCTCTTTTTTGGCAAGATGGATATGCAAAGACACCAAGGGCAATATAATTTACATATTACAGATAAGACTCTCAAAAAGATACATTGGAATCCCTGTTTTTGCTGTGGCCTTAAACATAAAAATTGAAGCATTAATCCAAATTTTACCTGAACAACTAGAAGTATATACACTTTTCAGTTTAAATGAAGTATTAAAGGGCAGGACCAAGAGAGCGACATTGGAGCCTCCTAAATTTCCCTCCTTCCACATTTTCACTGAACACACACAGTTACACAGGGAGTAACAGCCTCGGAGAGAAGTCCAGAAACCAGCGGAATGACTCCTATACATCGGGCAAGCGAGAAAATACACACACCAAAACGGGAAGGAAAGACTGAGACACACTCCTGCCTAAACCCCACCCTGGGCACAGTGCCCTACATCAGGAGGGAACCCCCAACTCCCAGCGTCTTTCTGAGGAGGGAAGGGTTTGGACCACTCATAAGTGCCCCAACTTTGAAAGCTCTTACCTGAGGGATGGGCCCCCAAAACACGCAGCTCTGAAAGTCCACAGGGCTTGCCTTCCCGAGTCCCACGGTATTACAGCAAACAGAGGCAGTTCCCACCAGGAGCACAAGCATTGGCAGCTTGCCTCGAGGCTCAGCACACAGGGAGCACGCAAAAAGTAGTACCATCACCAAGTCTTTCCCTGGAAGAGCTTTGACTGTAACTTTACAACCTACTGCCTACGGGTCCGGCTTTTAACGAGCATGCATCCACATCTATCTCGTGCTGGCATCATCCTCCTCAGAGTCCACAGGAGCTGGTGGGCGCTTCACTGTCTTCTCCCTCAGGCTTGTTCCAACAATAAACCAAGTTGCCAGTATCTCCCTGGAAGGAAACTGCATCTAGTACCCCAACTTTTACAGCTGCCATTCTAGGGATGGGTCCCCAGACCATTGAGCCATGATAGCGAGTGATGCTTGCAGTCATGAGTCACACAGAACTATAACAAATGAAGAAGCAGCTGTTAATGGGCTCACGAGCTCTCGTCACAGCTATACCACCAGGACTCAGTGTAGAGGGAGCAGGCAAAAATGCCCATCTCCCATTTGCTTCCTGGAAGGGGCATGAAGTCAACTGCATATGTGACCAGCTGCTGCCTGAGGGTCTGGCTTCTACTCAGCCTGCATTTAGGTGCTGACTGCAACCCTCCCCTTTAGGACACATGGGTCTTAGCAGACCCTCAACTCTTGGCAGCCACTGAGAATAAAGATACTGGCTAGGATACTTAGAAAGATTTGAGAAGCAACTAGGAGCCCAGGCTGGGTTTTTTGAGAAGGTTCATCCCCTATATGAGACCAGTCTGTAAAGACTGGAAGAAGTGGTTGTTATAGCCAACACGCAGAAACTAACACAGAGAGTCAAGGAAAATCAAGAAACAAGGGACTATGTTTAAAACAAAAGGACAAGATAAATCTCCAGAAACTGATCTTAATAAAATGGAGATAAGTGATTTACTGAATAGAAAGTTCAAAATAACAGCAATAAAGATGCTCACCAAGGGGAAGAATGCAATACATGAACAAGAGAGAATTTCAATAAAGAGATATAAAGCATAAAAGGGTATAAACAAATCATAGAGCTAAAGAATACAATAACTGGACTCAAATGTTCAACAGAGGGGTTCAACAACAGACTACATCAAGCGGAAGAAAAGATTAACAAACTCCACGACAGGGCAGTGGAATTCCTCCAATCAGAGGATAAAAAAGAGAAAAGAATAAAAAGAATAAACATAACTTAAGCGACTTATGGGACACCACCAAGCCAAACATATATGCATTACAGGGGTCTCATAAGGAAAAGAGAGACAGAAAAGGGCAGAAAGCTTATCTAAAGAAATAATGGCTAATAAATTCCCTAACCTGGGGAGAGAAACAGACATCTAGTTTCAGAAAGCCTAAATAACGGCAAATAAGATGAATCTAAAGAGACTCACACCATCATAATTAAATTGTCAAAAGTTAAAGTCAAAGAGAGAATTTTAAAAGCAGCAAGAGAAAAAAAACTTGTTATATACGCAGAAACACCCTTGAGACTATGAGGAGATTTTTCAGCAGAAACCTTGCAGGCCAGAAGGCAGTGGGATGATATATTCAAAGTGCTGGAAAAAGAAAAAAAGGACCTGTCAACCAAGAATACTCTTTCTGGGAACACTGTCCTTCAGAATTGAAGGAAAAAGAAAGAATTTCCCAGACAAACAAAAGCTGAAGAAGATTATCACCACTAAACTGACCTTACAGAAAACGTTAAAGGCAGTTCTTCAAGCCGAAACGTAAGAAGGCTAATTAGTAACATGAAAACATACGAAAGTATAAAACTCACAAGTAAAGGTAAATATACAGTTTAATTCAGAATACTCTAATATTGTAATGGTGGTGGGTAAATAACTGAATAATGTTGTAAAGGTTAAAAGACAAAAGTATTCAAAATAACTATAATAAAAATAACTTGTTAATGATATACACAATAAACATAAATTGTGACATCAAAAACAAAATTTGGGAGGAGAGTATAAAAATGTAAAGCTTTTTAACGCATTTCAAGTTAAGCTGTTATCAACTAGAAGTAGACTGTTATAATTCCAAGACGTTTTTATGGAAGCTTCATGGAAACCACAGAGAAAAAGCCTACACTAGATACACAGAAAATACAAGGAAAACAAAGCATATCACTACCAAAAAAAATCATCAAATCGCAAAGGAAGAGAGAAAGAGAAGAAGAAAATAAACAAATGAACTGGAACACAGCCCCCCAAAAATTAACAAGATGACAACAGGAAGGCCAGAACTACTTTAAATGTAAATGGACTAAATTCTCCAATAAAAAGACATGGAGGAGTTGAATGGATTAAAAAACAACACCCAACTACAGGCTACATAACAAAAGACTCACTTCAGCTTTAAGGACACACAGACCCAAGTGAAGGGAGGGAAAAAGACAGTCCATGCAAAGGGAAACCAAACAAGGCAGGGATAGCTATATTTATATCAGATAAAATAGAATTTAAGACAAAAACTATAGTAAGAGACAAATCCCATTTACAATAGCATCAAAAAGATTAAAGTACTTAGCAATAAATTGAACCAAGGAGGTGGAGGACCTGTACACCGAAAACTATGAAACAGTGATGAAGGAAATTGAAGTAGACACAACTGAATAGAAAGATCACCTGTGTTCATGGATCAGAAGCATTAATATTGTCAAAATGTCCATACTACTCAAAGCCATTTGCAGATTCAATGCAATGCCTATTGAAATTCAAACAGCATTTTCCACAGAAATTAAAAATAAAAATCCTAAAACTCATATAGAACCACAAAGACCCCAAATAGTCAAAGCAATGTTGAAAAAGAACAAAACTGGAGGAACCATGCTTCCTAATTTCAAATGATATTACAAAACTATAGTAATCAAATCAGTATAGTATTGGCATAAAAACAGACGCATAAACCAAGGGAATAGAATAGAAAGCCCAGAAATAAACCCACGTATATAGGGTCAATTACTCTTCTACAAAGGAAATAAGAATATACAAAGGTGCCAATAAATGGGGAAAGTGCAGTCTCTTCAAGAAGTGGTGCTGGGAAAACTAGATATCCACATGCAAAAGAATGAGACTGGATGCCTATCTTACACCATATACAAAAAATAAACTCAAAATGGATTAAAGACTTAAACATAAGACTTGAAATCATAAACTCGTAGACGAAAGCATACGTGGTAAGTTCCTTGACATTGCTCTTGTTCATGATTTTGTGGATGTGACACCAAAGCAAAGGCAACAAAAGCAAAAACAATGGCCACTACATCAAACTAAAAATCTTTCGCACAGCAAAGGAAATCATCAGCAAAACGAAAGGGCAACCTATGGAATGGGAGAAAATATTTATGAAACATACATCCGATGAGTTTAATACCCAAAATATACAAAGAACTCACACAACTCAATAGCAAAAACACCCCAAATAATCCAATTAAAAATGGGTAAAGGACCTAAATAGACTTTTTTCCCCAAGGAAGCCATACAAATGGGCAACAGGTACATAAAAAGGTGCTTAGCATCGATAGTCATTAGGGAAATGCAAATCAAAACCACAATGAGATATCATCGCACACTTTCAGATCTCTACTATCAAAAAGACTAGATACAACAATGCCAGCGAGGTTGTGGAGAGAAGGAAGCCCTTGGGCACCACTGGGGGGAATGTGCTGCCACTCTGACAAACAGTATGGAGGTTCCTCATGAAATTAAAAATAGAACTACCAGATGATCCAGCAATCCCACTTGCGGGATTTTATCCAAAAGAAATGAAATCATTATCTTGAAAAGACGTCTGTACTCCCATGTTCACTGCAGCATTATTCACAATAGCCAAGGTATAGAAGCACCCGAAGTGTCTGATAGATGAACAGATAAAGTGTGGTGTGTATATACACAATGGAATATTATTCAGCCTTAAAAAAGAAGGGAATTCTGCCACTTGTGACAACATGAACAGAACTGGAGGGTGTTATGCTAAGTGAAATAAACTGTAGAGAGAAAGACAAATACTGTGTGATACCACTACTATGCAGAACCATAAAAAAGAGTCAAACTCATAGAAACAGAGAGTAGAAAAGCAGTTGCCAGGTGTGGGAGGTGGGGGAAAAAGAGGACAAACTTTCAGTTATAAGATGAATAAGATCTTTGATCCCAACATACAACACGGTGACTATGGTGATAATACTGTATTGTTTAAGTGAAATTTGCTAAGAGAGTAGAACTGAAGTGTTCTCACAAAAAAAAGAAAAAGGTAAATATGTCACTTGATGGATGTGTTAATTACTTCAATTGTGGGAATATTTTCATACTAAATATATGTATATATGATATATGTATATCAAACCATCACATTGTACATTTTAAATACATTATAATTTTGTTTGTCAATCATACCTCCATGAAGCTGAAAAAAATAAATGAGGTATTAGGAAATACACAATATTTATTTAAGCCACAGTGTACTATATATAATATTTTAGATTTGGATAGAAATACAAAAGAAAGATAGAGAACCACCTCATGTTAAGACCTTCAAATGAGATAATAAAACAGATATATACTCCCCCTAATTGTGACAGGACTAGAACACACAGTCATAGGTAGTAGTATTTAAACATGAAAAAACTAGATTTATCGTTTTGTTCCTTCTCATTCTTGTTTCCTAACATGTGTGTCTTAAATTTGGTAGGAAAAACTCTACGCAGAATTCCTTGCTGAGCTGTCAAACGGTCAGACATTCATCCTGCCTTATCAACAATACCCTTTCTGGATACTTCCAGACAAAGATTAGAGTGGAAGAGGAGATATTTTAAGCTAAATAATACTTTGCAATAAAGTTAAGTATATTTTCCTCATGTGGACACAGCAACAAAAAGAATTATGCCCCAAAAGAAGACTCGAAACCAAGCTCTCATAAATTGCAGAGGGCACGGGACCACAAAAATGCACTGCCGTTGAGCTGTCCACGTAACTTCCACTCAGGCTGGGGGAACGCCCAGTCTGAACGCCACAGGCACTGACACAACCGAGGGTTTGAGTCCATTCTAAAGCAAAAACAGTACTCTGAAATTTCAATACAGAGCTTTCTCATGAGCAACACAAGTCACAATAACACAGGCTTTGGATAGTCACGGTTTAAATACTGGGACCATAAGTTTTTGACCTTTTGCCTTCTCCAGGGTAGCTGGTAGACGGCAGTTACTCCTCACATCTCTACATCAGTGAAAAAAATGAGTTGGAGAAGAATATTATCTGTTAACACTTATTACCTAACTATTCTTTTTTTAAAAATGGGCTTATATTGACTAGATAGTCATTTGGTTGGACAGTGATGGCAAACCTTCATGTCTGAATGGCCTATAGCCTCAGAATCCAAAGGTAAATACACTCGCAAGCTTGTTTTCCTGGATCCTGCCGTCTCAAGAATGTGAGTTCTCAGTCCTTGCAATCAGCCCTCATCCTCCTCCCAGCCTCAACTTCAGGCTTAAAGAACGGTGCCCCAAAAGGAAAGTTACAGTTCTCACGTTTGAACAGAAAGAGAAAAAATATTCCCAAGGTCACACACGTTTGTTGAGGGTTGGTTTTTGGATTCAGTGCCATTAGGAATCATTCTGTTCGGCAAGATTTAGGAAGGCAGCAGATGTACTCTGCTCATACTTCCACCCACATGCGCCCCAGGAAACCTGGATGGAGAGAGTCATCGGAGCCTTGACGCGCCAGGCAGAGTCCACACCTCGTTCTCCCATCACAGCGTCCAAGGATCCATCTGTAAGTACAGGTGACAGCAGCCCTGGCCACTCCTGAGACTCAAGACATTTAATTCCTGTCACATATGTCTTCCTAATTTTATTTCTAGCCAGCATGACTTCACTGGGGAAATGTGGCAGCAGAATTTGGAGGAAGATAGAATAAGAGAGTAAAAGCTTCAAAAGCTGTATTTAGGGCGAGAGTCTTCAAATTTATTATAGAGTTGCATTAAATACTTCCTTTCTGCTGAGGCAGGTAAGTTTTGTTGTTAACAGTTGGAAGATGGCCCAAGCCTTTCCCGAGCTCAGAGCTGTCCAGTAAGCAGGATCTGAGCTACACGTTCCTATAACATACGGCACCATTGCTGCATCTGGGCAGCTGCTCAAAGAGATGGGTAAGGAATTGCTCTCTGGGTAACAGCCCCGGGGTTGCCTGTTGAAGATAATGTAAAGCTCAGGTTGCTGGAATTTACAGCGAAAGCCATGCCTCTGAGCCAAAGTGTTAACCAAGAAGGGAGAACGAGAGCAAGAGACGGCTGCAATCTAGTATCTTACAAAAGTAAACTCGTTGCCAGAATTGCTTTTTATACAAAGTAAAAGTAATGAAAGTTCTTTTTTTAGTTTCCCCAGCGAAAAAGCCTAATAAAGAACCTTTACAGTTAAGTTGATGAGATTTCCTTTGCTCAAGGCAGCAGTCGGCTACCACCCCCATCGCAGATGCCTGAAGCCGGCACCGCATTCTATCATGCCAGCTTCTCAAAAGCGAACCTCTGAGCAGACTCTCGCTTCTCGTCGGCACAGTATACCTGCCTCGTCTACGTCAAAAACTGTCATAAACTGGGAAACGTGAAAGTGTAAGATATTGCCATCGTTTCGTGAATTTACAAAAATGTATTGTATTATTTACAGATCTTAAATGTGACTGAAAAGCATTTACAGACCTGAATATAAAACCTCATCAAGCTCAAGGGGTGAGGTTCTCGATGTACTTGGGGATGAGTAAGGCCAAAGGGTAAAAACAGGTCCAATTCCCCCTCTATCATTCTCTTCTTTTCCTTTAGACTATCAGAACATTATATCATAGTTACTCTAACAATGACTTTCTTTCTTTCTTTCTTTCTTTTTTTTTTGCTGAGGAAGACTGGCCCTGAGCTAACATCTGAGCTCAGCTCCCTCTATTTTGTATGTGGGACGCCTGCCACAGCATGGCTTGCCAAGCAGTGCCATGTCTGCACTTGGGATCTGAACCAGTGAACCTGGGCCACCAAAGCAGAATGTTCGAATTTAAATGCTATGCCACCAGGCCGGCCCCAATAATGATTTTTTTAGTAACATATATTGAGCATTTTTGATGTACCAGACATAGCTGTAAGTAGTTTATGTTCATTAATTTAACTGATCCTAACCACAGCCCTAGGCTATACATTCCAATAAGAAAAAAACCAAAACACAGAGAGGTTAAATAACGTGCCAAATGTCACACAGCTGGTAAAAGGCAGACCCAGAGTCTGAACACAAGTAGTGGGACTCAGAGTCTTGGCTCTCGGCTGCTGTGTTACAACATCTCTTTTCATTTCATAACTTTCCTAGACATGCACAAAATTATTTTGGAAGATTTTGAAAATATTTGTGCTATTAGTCAATTATTATCCCTCTACGTCTCAGTAGATATTACTCAGAGTCTCCTCGGGACCCAGGGATTTATGCTCCAAGGGCTGTCAATAACCTCAGGCCACACACGCGTCCTCAGCTCCAGTGACCGTACGTCCTCGCTCCCCTCCCTCCGCCCCAACACACAGGAATACGGAGTGTAAGGCCCAGACACATGTGATTTCACTTTGTTTTTCTTCCCTGAGTTCTTAATGCAAACTCTTTATTCTTTGTTTGCCATATGTTTTATGTGACCTTTCTCCCTTCAACCCTGCAGTTTCCTCTTTTGGCAATTATGCCGAACAGACGTGAGTCTCAATACACAACTGTTAGGAGAGTATTAAAATTCTCCTGGTTAAATATATGTATACACATATATACACATGTTCCCATGGCCCAGTTTTTATCACGCAAAGCCCTTCCGTCCGCACACGGGAACCAACAACCACACAAGCTCCTCCTCCCCACTATCAAGAATCTATTAGGAGTCACTATTAAGATGGCCTTCGAGGTTCCGAAACTTCAGACAGGCCGGATGTGGCAGCCGCAGGGATGCGCCCTCTGGAGGCAGAGACATCAACAGGCCCAGGACCGAGACAGGGGAGTCAGTCTCTCTCAGGCAGACCCCAGGGAAGGGCAGGAGAAACGCGTCCCCACAGGAACCGCCTCAAAGGAAGAAGGACAGCGGGAACACGATGAGACTTCCTGGACAGACCACAGGAGACACGGCGGCATGAGACAGAGAAAGAGCTGCAAGACACTCAGCAGAGTCCACCAAAACAATGAGGGCACGGCCCCAACAAGCCGGGGAAGCACGCTTTTATCAGATAAGCAACTGGAGAGTTCTGATTTGAAACTCTCATAAGAGGGCATCACTTACGGCTTTTATTTATTTAGTGGGGGGCCCCTCTTTAGGTGGGAGAAACTCAATCAATTTTGGTCAAAAATAGACTGATTACATTCAGGTTTTAATGAAACATTCTAGATCTAACAGGAGAGACAAAATTCAATCCACCTTTTCTAAGCAGAAAAAGTCCACAGTGACAATACCGTCACCTAAAATTACATATTTTGTAGGCAGTTAATTAGCCAACATAAGAGCATCCAGCAATTTGATAAAATAATACCAGTTAAACCTTATTTAAAAGATGGCCTCTCTTGAGTATTTAAACCTCCTAGACAATAATGAAGCCAAAATTTTCAAGTCAGTATGATAACCAATGTCTGCACAGTCTAGGAAAAAAAGATGCAAAGATCCTGTGGCATGAATTACCTCATGCCGCTGCCCTCAGTCTCTCTGTTCTACCAGATTTCTGCCTCGAATGATACACAGTAAGTAAACGACTTCAGAGTCAGACTACATTTTTAGGGATCTTTTTGAAAGCACATGTAAAAAGCAATCTATTCTCATTCTGACTAAAATAGTGCTTTTATTTGCTTTGCCAAAATCAGAGGGTAAGCTGGCTATTTTCAGTGAGAATATATTTTATGTGTAATGGTGTGTCTCATTTTCCTCATGGGCATTATCCTCTTGGAAGGCATGATTGCAAAGCATCATGTGCTATAACATGAATACATTTTCCAGTGCAAGCCACGCACTTCAGAAAACATCACAGCGTTGCATGACCTATTTTACTCCAGGACCTAGGTGAAGTCTTCTTGCTTTATCTCACTGTGTCAGTGCATTGGTGAGGAAAAAAAGTGAGGAAATTATAAAGAGATCTAGATTTTAAATTGCAGATCATATTTATAAGAATATATTTTGATATTCTAATGTAATATTTTTTGTTCAGTAGACTCATCAAGTTGTACATCAAATGTTTTTATAATTTTATAATTGTTGTAGTCTAAAAGATGAAATCCATCACGTAACTGGGTCATTTGCACTTCAGTAACGTGCGCCTATATACATCTTCTGTAGCAAAACTAAGGAAAAGAGTGTAGGAATGCCTCTGTGCAACAGGCAAAATGAGGAGCAGAGGGGCCAATGTCGTCACTTCTGAGACCAATTGGGCAGCAATCGCATGTCAACTATTAAGATGGTGGAAAAGAAATTTTCAGCTTAGCGGCATATCCTCTGTGTATAAAGTCAATTCCTATAAAAATCTCCCGATTGATAAACACCACACAGCCCAGCTTCCACCTCTAAAGAGAACAGATGCTTATGGGAATGTCTGACACAACCAGAATAGTATTTGTTAAGGAATTGGTAACGGGCTCCAGATTTAAACAACGACAACAAAAAGTATGCTTCCATGCTAGTGTTTAAGGGGAAGCATTTAAGCCTATTATTGTTTAAGGAAAATATATCAGGAAACACATGATTCTATTTAATTAGAGTAATCCTCTATCTCATCCAGTGGTTATTTAAATCCAGCAAATTCAACTATCTGAGGATAATTCCCAAATGAGAGATATGTCAAACATTGTTTCCCAGAAGTCAAAACCAAATTTCAAAAATTTTTGCATTGAATTTCGTTCATCAAATTAAGTCTCGCTCTAAGTGTATTACTCTTTTTGCATGACTCTAAATAGAATGAAATCCCTTTATTTAAACTATTACAGGGTAAAATGGAGAGTCAGAGACAGCAGTTCTTCTGATGGCTACAGGAAATAATAATAATAATAACCAGCTAATGAATAATAAAACTATTAAACAGTTCCAAGAATTGCAAAGGCATAATGGGGCACGGCCAATAATATTCACTATGGTTATTTAAAGTCCTCACAAAATGTTTAAAATTCACCCAGGAGACACTGTTTGATGCAGTAGGAAAATTTTTTTACACAATTTTTAGAAGACTTTCAACAAAATTATATTGGAACATTTCAAGTATAAATATTCCACAAGAATATTTCCTACTATAAAGCACTTTTTTTTTTTTTGCAGGGGAAGATTCACCCTAAGCTAACATCTGTTGCCAATCTTCCTTCCTTTATTTTCTTCATTTGTGCCCCCTCAAAACCCCAGGACACAGTTGTGTATAGTTGTAAGTTCTTCTGGTTCTTCCACATGAGGTGCTGCCACAGCACGGCTACTGACAGATGGGCAGCGTGGTTTCACACCCGGGAACCAAACTCTGGCCACCAAGGCAGAGCGCACCAAACTTTAACCGCTGGGCCATCAGCACTGACTCTATAAAGCACTTTTAATCTCATCATTTGGAGAATTTTATAAGTCTTTAATTACTGTAAATTGCTATCATTATATTAGTTTTCAGAAACAGACGACAAGGTGCCCGGGGGTACAAAGGGTGACAGCATCAGGGAAGCACATGACCCTTGAGTCTGCCCTTGGTAGCACTGGTCATGCCTGTGCGTCCTCCCATCGTTCATGGGGAAAGGCTGACAGGTTGGAGAACTCTCCACTGTGCTTCTGAACGAGAAGATCTTCCTGCCAACCCAGGAGAGGGTGCACAAAGAAGAGGGAGGTTCATGAGAAGAGGTGGGAATCCCTGGGGCGACTTGAGGAGAGCAGTCCAAAGAGGGGGCCAGTGCTGGGTCAGGGCTGTGGGATGGGCTCCAGGAGACTGGTTGCTCCTTCTCCCCACACTGCCCTGGGGAGGTCACTAGTCAATTCATGGTCAATCCCAGCCGCAGTAATAAAGTCACGGGAGCACAGCACAGAGCAGGAGGACCCAGCTGTCCCCAGGCTGCTCCCACTGCCCTCTCCCACCACCAGGGCCAGGCCTCTGGGTTCTCAAACATGGCAGCACATTGACTTCACCAAGGGAGCTTTGACAAAACCGAAGTTTGGGCCCCATGCCAGACCTACTGAATTAGAACTGGAGAGGGAGGGGAGAGAGGCACCAAGGCATGGACATTATTAACATCTCCCCACCCCCCTCCTACACAAACATGCACACACAACTCCCTGAGGCTGGGAGACACGCGCCGAGGCTGGGTCCTCTGACATCCTCTGGAGATGCCACCCACTTGTAGCACAGCCTTTGTAAAGGAGAGACAATGTACAAACCATCTACACCACACGATGCAGAATTAATGCACCCAGGCAGGACAAATATTTAAAAGAAGTACGTTAAATATCAAAGAGACAAGACAGAATTTTGAATATTTGAGCAAGCATAAGAAAATGTAACAAAAAAACAACTGGAGATGTTGGGTGTGCAAAATGTATCTGTGGACATAAACTCAACATATTGGTTGAAGAGTGGAATGTTTCAGGGTGAAGAAGGAATTAGTGAGCGGGGAATATAGATTAAGGAGTGTTCCCAGAAAGCATCAGGAAGGAATAAACGGATAGAAAATGTAAAGGAAAGTTTCAGAGATGTAGAAGATGGGCAGAAGTGAAAAAAGCTAAGGTCTCCATCAATGGCACCGACTCCCACAGATGCCCCTTCTCCCTCCTTACGGGAGAACCTCCATCCCCCAGCCTCCAGGTTTGAGCGCCACGGTGTCCAGTGCTCCCAGCATTTCCACTCTGGGTTTCTGGGGACAGCAACCTCTCACACATCCGCTCATCACAACATACACAGAAGGACTTGACTAGCGTGGGGACAGGAAAAAGGAGCTCTCCTCTAGGCAGAAGTTGGTAAAAGAGTCTCATTGCTGGAGGTGTGCTGCATGTAGTTAAAAATAAACGTTTAGTGTGTTTCCCAATCTCAGTATAGTTAACATTACTATGGCCAATATCCAGGACTTAAAAGAGTATCTTCATCAAATTTAATTTGAAATCCTACTTATCATGATTTTGGGGAAAATCTAGTATTTGATTGCCTGTTTAAAAAAAAAATTGCCTAACACCAACACAACTCGTTAAATTATCTGGGGTGGATCAGAGTTCAGATCTCCTCAGCAATCCCCAGAGCCAGCAACCCTCCTCCTAGAGACAATAGTGGACACCAAACTGTAAAAGCAGATAGAATCACAAGACACACAGAAGAGTCTAGGTTCAAAAGGTCTTTTGAAATGTGTGGGGTGGAGGGAGACAGTAGACAGAAAAGAGTCATATCTGATGGGGACAGAGGTTGATTTAAGGAAAAAGGCAACTTTGGAAGCCAGAGAGGCAAGGATGAGCACCATCAATCCTGCTCAGAAGGAGGCATTCCAGCCGAGTGCTGAGTAACTGCCTTGGACATGAACTGTTCCCAACTTGCCTGTGGGGCCAGCAGAGGGCTGATGAATGGGTGAACATTAGCAGGGTAGAGACACAAGAAAAAGGCAGCGAAGACCACTCGGATATCTCAGGGACACTCACATCACATCCCCAGCCTAAAGAAGAGAGACATCTCCCAATCTTGAACGAGAACACCTACCCTTTCTGAATCCTGGGGTATCCTCCCCACTTCAACATCCTTATGTCAAGAGGGACCTTGACTTGGACTGATTTAGGAACAGAAGCCACACTCTATTGACTGACACCTGAGAACAACTTTCCCCCTGGCCAGACCAATACATCTCCGGAGTGTCATTCTCCCTTCTTCAGCCAACACCTCCTCCACACAGTGGCTTTAAGGAGAAGCAACAAGGCTTGCTTGCAGTTGTACAACCCGACACCTCTGAGTCAGGGCTGCGAGGGTAGAGAAAAGAAGTATCTATGAGAAAAGGGAGAGAGAGGGTCGACATAAACATGGAACTGTGTCTCTGTCCACCAAGGTGTGTTTCTAATATTCCAAAGCAACAAAGCTCATGAGGGAGTAGATATTAAGATTTTGTCTGCTTTTCAACATGCACTCAAGTGCTTAAATAAATTAAATATAACGTTCCTCAAGTATTTTACTTCTTTTATCTTGGCACTATTTGTACACATTGACAGTCTAGTAAACATCCATCTTTGTAACCATAGTACCCTCCTTTCTATCGGCTGCTTCCACTATTGTTGCACCATCCAGAAGATGCTCTAGCTTCGACAACACCTATCCCACTCCTAAGTTATTCCATGTCTTAATATCTTGCCCCCAAATGCTCCATTTCTGCCTCCCAAATTTCTCTTGCATTTTCATGACAACTTCAGAAGTCTTCAAAACTGAATAGCTCCCAAACCAGAAAATTTGCAAAGCTCTGTATAAAGTTCTACTATAGAGAACATATTGCACAAGATTATAATCTTTTTTTTTTTTTTTTATTTAGGACTGGGCATAGCTATCACGTCTTTCTTAGTTTTCAATTCCAAGCCCCTGATACAATGCCAGTATATACAGGACACCAAGGAACTCTTCTACTGAAGTGCTAACATTAAGAAAATAAAAATTTCCAAACATTTCATGAGCTTAAATAAAAAATGATAAAAGCTTAAATGTGATACTACCATTGATTTCATTTTGAAACTGCTTAATCAATTGTGAGCAATTTTATTTTTGTTTGGCATCAACTTATTTTTCCTTGGGAAAGCCTAAAGGAAGTTCAACTATTAAATCAGATTGTTTTGTAGAGTAATGAGCAGATGATCAACAATAACCAACTTAATATAAAATATGCAAAAGGTCAGTTGGTAAATAATAAAAATATTTCACCTCTTAAAATTCACATTGAACATATAAGATTGTCATGAAGAGGCCCCTGAAACTTACTGAAGCAGCCCCAGTGTCTGCAATTCTCTGGTGCAGTTTTATACTCCTCCAGCTTTTACGACCCTCTGCGAGTTTCTGGCTTTTCCTCTCGTGCATTGGAACAGCCCCTCTCCCACACAGGCTGTTTCTGGCTCACCATGCTTATTATCTTAATGGACAATTACAGCTCTCCAGCTGATTTCTCAATCACTACAGTTAATAGAAAGATTTTCATTATTGCCTACACTTTCAGCTTTTGAATAGCAAACGCATTTTACTTATTTCCCCTTTGAACTATGTTCCCAGCTTTATAAAAACAAACCAAGACTCGATCTGTCAAACACTAAAAAGAAATAAATAAAGCTCCAAAATGTAATAGCAAGATCTGAGTAAAAATGATGTTGAATAGCATTTTTAATAAGAAAACTTCAGAAACCAGTGTTTTTCTGCTTCCCAACATAGAAAAGGATGACACATAACAAAATTTAACAGAATTGCAGGAATTTAAATTATATTTGATATCGTTTTCCAGAATTTTTCATTACACTCTGAAAACATTTTTAAGTGTATAACAAAAATTAAACGCACTTAAAACTCTCCTCAGCATACCCAGACAAAGCAATATAACCGATTGCTCAGTTGTAACATTAATTTCCATGAGCGGTATGTACTCCTAGCTTGAGAAATTTAAAGATTTTCAATACTTATTTTCTAAAAATAGGAACCAAGCATTAAATTTTTTTCAAAAGAAGATATATGAAGTAGGAATCACCCCTCAGAGGTCAGTATCAGACATAACTTGCAAGAAGAGCTTCTCTTCATCGAGAATCTACCACGAACAGTTGTCCCCCCTTATCCACGGTTTCACTTTCCGAGGTTTCAGTGACCCTCAGTCAACCCAGGTCTGAAAACATTAAAGGGAAGTTTCCAGAAATAAACAATGCATAAGCTTTAAATTGCGTGCCGTTCCCAGTAGCGTGATGAAATCTCGCACCGTCCTGCTCCGTCCTGCCTGGATGTGACTCATCCTTCTGTTGGCTCCCCAACCATCACGTCGTCAGCTCCTGACGTCCAACCACTGACACCGTCATGGCTCGAGGATCCTCCTTTGGACCCACTGTCAGAAGGTCAACAGCAGCCAAAGGCCACCTAACAATGCCTACGTCATTGCCCTCATTTCATCTTGTCTCGCAGGCACGGCATCTCCTCACATCATCACAAGGAGAAGAGTGAATATAGTTCAGCAAGGTATTTGGAGAGAGAGAGACCACATTGCCATAACTTTTATTACACTATATTGTTATAACTGTTCTGTTCTATTATTAACTATTGTTGCTAATCTCTTACGTGCCTAATTTGTAAATCAAACTTTATCATAGGTATGTATGTACAGGAAAAACACAGTCCATATAGGGATTGGTACTGTTTGTGGTTTCAGGCATTCACTAGGGGTCTCTGAGTGCAACCCCCATGGATAAGGGAGCACTACGGTACTGGTCAGGTCATGAACATCATCTTTAGGCCTCTAAACATCCAAAACAGGCACAGAGCAGCTAAGTGACGCACTGAGTGTCACACAGCTAATGAATTAACGAGCTGGGATTCAAACCCAAATCTGTCTTCACACCACCTCTTGCTTCCTCTCCTTGGGAATGACTGCACAGAGATTAACTAATACCTTGATTCTGGACGTGAAGGAATTCTCCACTACTCTCAATACAACTAGACTTGAATTTCAAAACCAATCATGGCTCTATTGCAAACTTCTAATTCCCAGGCGCTAAGTCAGTTACTGAAACTCTCTGAATAAAAGTAGTTGAAAATGATACGCACCATTGATTTTTACTGGTGATGTAACACATCTATTTCCATGAAAATAATACATGACTAAAAATGCAGGCTTTGTTTTCAACATCTCAAGCTAATATCTATAAACTTAGTAGCTGGTTCAGCTAGCTTCTATTTCCAGGTATTGACAACTTAGAGTTTTGACTTTTACTGTGTTTTCCATTCACCACATTTTTTTTTTCCCTAAAGGATACTACAGATTCTTTTCTGGCAACTTTATCTCTCCTGTCATCTTAAATTAATAATGAATCGCACACACGATTGTTTTCTTATAATACTTTTTGTGTTTTTTTGAATGAATATTGAATATGCTTATACACCAAAAAGCAATTTTCTACAGATATATACCTAAGAGTGGTGTTTCAGGATACATATGTATAAGATCTTGCAGATGCCTACAGTCACTTGTTCTTGCCATATAAGGGTGGTTTTTAATTCCTGTTCTTTTTTCAGACCGAATGGGCACATCTAAAAAATACGCCATAATCAGGGGGCAATCTCTCCATTTCTGTATCACTCCAGTTCACAATGAAAAACTGACTAACGGCAAAGGGCGAGTCTGTTAAAATTTGGTACATAAAAGGAAAATGCAAATTAGATAACTTGATTTATCTGGTTCAAGCCAAATAGATTGGAAAAAGGCATTTGCTAACTGAGTAGTCGGTTTGAAAAATAAATGAGCACATCTCTGTGAACTAGCTCAGAACACTTGGTAAACAGCAGAAATGAAAATAGCACAGTTCTTTAGGAATACTGTTGCTTCTTGATTAAAACTCTACTTTCTTTCTCTCCATCTACTCCCTCAATTTTAAAATATAGATAGACGTCAGTAATTTGCAGAGAGGCTGGTTAAACAGCATCCCCAGCATGCATCTGACACTCATTATTATGATCATCATTAATAACATTTATTTAAATAATACTAAGTATTTTTCCAAGCCTTTTATATACATTATCTTATTGAGTTCTCACAACATCCTTCATAAAACGTATATGGCCCAAGAGACAGAACGTAACTCCCGACTCCTTAAGTGTTGGTCGTGCATATCGACTTTCCAAAGACCACAAATACGGGGAGGGGAGAAAAAAGAGTAACCTCACAGTGCAGAACCCTAAAAGCACGACCTCAGCCAGATGAGCAAGACGGACGTCCACTGTGCTAAGTCTTGTTGACAGAATATACTCTTCACGTAATGTGATGAAAACGGGACTTTTCCTCTGTGGTCTTCCTCTCAAAACCCATAACCCCAATCTAATCGCGAGCAAAACACACAAATACCAGTTGAAGGACAGTCTACGAAAACATCTGACCAGTACTCCTCAAAACTGTCAAGATCATCAAAAACAAGAAAAATATGAGAAACTGTCATCACAGCAAAGAGGAATCTAAGAAATCTGACAACCAAGCGTAATGTGGTATCCTAGACGGGAACGTGGAACGGAAAAAGGACTCAATAAAACCAAAATAAATCTGAATAAAGTGTGGACTTCAGTTAATAACGGTGTATCGATGTTGGGTCATTAACTGTGACAAATGTACCATCCCAATGTAAGACGTTAATACTAGGGGAAGCTTGTTCTGGGGAATATGAGAACTGTCTGTATTTTCATCACAACTTTTCTATAAATCTAAATCTATTCTAAAATAAAAAATTTAAAAGGGAAAGAATTCACACACACATATACACACATAGCCCAAGTTATAGTGATAAAACAGAGCTTCTTTGAGACCCAGGGATCTATCTAGATCACTGATAGAAGCTGAATTTTAACCAAGAAAGGATTTTTAAACCTAAAAGCAAAGCTTTCCTCCAACATAACAGAGTTGCCTCTTGAACAGCATTCCTTGTAAATAAAGACTTGACACATCCATTTGAGTTACAAATAATAGACCCTTATTTGCCAAAAGAAGGGCAAGAAGAGAATGGTTAAAGTTTAGAAATTTTATACACATGCATAAAACACAGAAGACTCCCACACTCATAAACACCGACGGATAGTTGGGCAAGAGTCTAACTTTTCCAATAGTAAAGCGCAGTCCTCTTTTGAAAATGGTGGAAACCAATCATTTAGATTCCAATTTCTGCAGTCACGGCCTTAGGGAAACTTTCTGCAGATGCTGCTTTCATTTCCTCCTCCTTCATCTTTTCATTTATCCAGAGGTCATTCTTATCTCTCCTCTTGGTTGAACCTCAAGGTCGTCCCAGCTTATCTTCCTAATGTCTCTGCACCTGCTGTCCCCGGTCTTATTAAAACAACTCATCTCCTGTTTTCAGCTTGTGACTTTTCTAGGCAGTATTTTTAACCCATTTATTCTCTCTTCACCAATTCCATCTTGTATAGCCGAATATTTTCTAAGCCAAGCTTATAATCAGTAATGTTCTAAATACTTAAAAAATAAGGTAAAAAACGCTTCTATCATTTTATTCCTCAAAGACAGGCCCTAACAAAGTTACTAAATTTATATTTGTAAAAACAACCTTATTAATTTACAATTAGCCTATGTCTAAGAAGGATCGATCTTTTCAGTAAAATAGACAAATGAGCTAACAGTCTTTCTTTCCAAAATCAAAAGTTGAAGGGTCAAATGGATTTTCCATAACAGCCTCCACTCACTTCTGAGTGATCTCAATATGGGGTCATGTGGACTAATGTTTTCTTTTCTCTCTTAAACAAAGCCTTGTCTGGGGCAGGATTCTGACCTCTTTCCCAACCTAGGAAGGGACGTCCCAAGACGTTTAGCATATAATCAACTTGTTACTGAATCTACTCCCAACTTTCACATAGCCACACTCACAAACCTAAACATTGGCCACTAAACCAGGACAGCCACACACAACAGGAGCAGCCATGAGTCACTGGGGTGGTTACTACTGTAGATCCTCAGGGGCCGGCAGCAATCTGTACCCTCTTGAGTCTTCTCGGACAGCCCAGCGACCCACATCACTGACCCTGCTGCCCATGTCCTTCCAATAGCAACCACTCCACAGACCAGAGAAGAACATCTGGAGAAGCAGTTTCAGGAGCCCCAGGGTGGTGATATGGGAGCAGAGCACAGCAGCAGGGCCCTGGGCATCAGTGTGCCAACATCTTGATGGAAAGGAAAAGCTCCTGTGGGGACGGCCAGTGCCTCCTGGTGAGGTGGGAAGTCAGGGGACACTTGCAGGTACATCAAGCCAGACAGTGACCCAAAAGAATCTATTTCCTTGGTTTCTGAGTTTTGTATTCCCAGCCCCGCCTTTATGCTCACACTTATATCAAAGAAAAAACAGAGCTGGACAGTATTTAAAGGAGTAAAAGCAGATTTTCTTCAGGACTATTGCAACAGCAAAAAGGAAACCTCAGCACAGAACATGACTCAATTCCGAATGCGGCCTGCACAAGTGGGAATTTGCAGCCAAGGACCAGGGTGGGGGTCAGCGGATGGAAAATTACTAAGAGGAAAGGTCAGGGGCAAAGGGAGTTCTGGATAAATGGACCTAATAGGATTCTTGCTGAAGACAGGCCAGGGTGATCAGATATTACCTGGCGGATGGCAGAGGGTGAAGAATCTGATCAGATACTGAGAGTGATCATAAACCCAGGGTGGGGGGATTCTGGTTAAACTGACCTAGAAGGGTTCTTGCTAAAGCTAGTTTCTTACAAAGAAATGCAGATGGACCTATGAGAATAAGGGTCAAGAGCCTGCCTAAAATTTGGTCAAGAAAAGCATCTTTGTCAGTGTCCCTCTTAATTCACGGTCAGAAGAGACTTTGTTCTTTCCTTTGAACAATATAAGTCCATATCTCACGCGGCTGTCTTTTGTTCCTGAAGGACCAGTCAAATCATCCTTGGGACTTGGTAGCAGAGGGTACAGTCGTCCCTCGGTAACCATGAGGGATTTGTTCCAGGAACCCCCCATGGATACCAAAATCTGGGGATGCTCAAGTGCCTTGTACAAACTGGCACAGTACAAAGAATACAGTTGGCCCTCCAAATCCACAGCCACCGCCTCTGTAGATTCAACAAATTCACTCGTAGTTGGTTGACTCTGCGGATGTGAATCATGGATACAGAGGGCTGACTGTCTTTGCTGGATGGTGCTAGCTAGCAGTCAGGCATTTACTGAGGGCAGTTTCTATGAAAATAAAAGAAAAACAATGATTAATAGTTAAAAATCCAGTTTCTGAATCCAGCAGGCAGCCAGTCGAGATGATTTCTAGATATTGGGCTTGAAGTATTATCAGATGGTGGAGTGAGGACAGCACTGGCAATCCACTGGCTTTCCAGTTGGCAGTTTGAATGTCTCTGGTGATGGCACAGGGCGTTCCAATGAATTTTCTGAGTGGCCCACACAACAGCACGCATGAAGTTGGCCCATACGTGATCTGTTCTGGTGATCTCCTTGAAGTTTATATCAACTCATCAAGCTTCAGCTGGCAGAGATTTTGGGAAAGACAGTTTTAGTTCTCAATAACTCCAAGTCAGAAGGGAGAAATACTGGAAACATTCATTTATTTAGAAAGTTGTAGGCCAGACATTAGAGGAAATGAGAAGAATTCAGGATCCAGTCCAGCTTATAGGTAGATAACAAAACCTTAAGACAATGAACAGGACTAGAGTTTAATACCCACAAGGGTATGCTATACTTTTCCATTGAAACATAACTTTTCTCTTTACAATCACTCCCATTTCTATCAAAGAGAATCAAAGAAGATCAATTTGCTTCCAAAACACGTCTACTCTCACTGAAGTTGGCCTGATTAAGCACATAAGAGCAGCAGGAATAGTGACTGACCACATCAGTCTTTTGAATTTGCTCGGCTGGAACTTTTGATAAGCAATGTCAGAGTAGACTTTTAAAAGCCTCTCGAGATTAGGAAGCCAAGCCAGCGATAGACTCTCAGACTTCATCTGCAATATCTATACATTTGAGTGAAGTCCTCTCCTCTTGAGGTCCCCAAAACATCCTGAGGTTCCTGAGCCTGCCCAGAAGTGACCTTCCTTATTAACCTATAAAGCCAGGGACCCTACGAGCAAGATATGGGGTGGTTTTTCAAAGGGGGGCTTCCTTGACTAAATAAAGTCAACTGAAGCTCCTTAAAGCTGTCAGGTTGTATTTGATTACACACATCTTTCTCAAATGGGTCATTCCAGCTAAAGTCTTGGTGATATAACCAACGTTTCCAATTATGTCCTGTTACAAGGAGAACAGACTCTTATGGAATGTATGCAAATAACTATATTGCCATGAAAATAAGGACATTCAAATTTTCCAAATTCTGGAGGGATCAGAAAAGGAGAAAACTATAAACTATGTCTGTTAACAAAGGTATAATTTACCAAATTGCTATAAATTATAGATAGCTTAAGAGAAGAGGGGGAAAAAAAAGTTTCCTTAAATCTGGAAAAGAAAACATTAAAGAACCAGCAAGGAGGTTTTAAACAAAAAGTCATAAAAATTATAATCATCCTCATCGGTTTATTTAGTTCCATGTAATTAATTCTTGGTTTGCTTGATGTTGGGATAGCAGTTTTATGAATCCAGCTTTTCCATTAGAGTTCTGGAAATTCTTACTCAGTTCAGTCATATGATTTTAAGGTTATTAGAAACCTGTACTTGTCGGAGTCCTCTGCATGAATTTCTTCATAGATGGAGCACTTTTGCCGAAGCTTCAGAGTAAAAGAACAACTCTGACACAGCTTCTGTTCCTTACAGATGCTAGCCTCTCACAAACAGCGACGCCTAAGACGCTATCCCAGGCTCTGTTGGTCTGGGATGCTAACCCAGCTTTTAGAACACACTTGGAATCTTAAGAATCAAAATCCGTCCTGACCAGCTTCAAGGAATGTTTGTCCAGAACAATGGTGTAGGGGTCAGACTCACCAGTGGATCCCCAATAAACCAGTCAGCAGCGAAAATTAAGACTTGAAAGGGGTGCCTTTAGGGCCCCAGGTGAGTGGTCCTGGGGTCCAATGATGAATCTGATCCTATCTGAGTCACCGCACCATAACTGTCAAAGAAAAACCAGAGCTGGAGAGTAGTTAAAGCAATAAAACAGATTTATTCAGGACTATTGGAATAAGGGAAAGGAGATCTCAGGAAAGAACCTGGCTTGATGATGAATACAGCACGGCAAGTGGGAATTTATGGCCAAGAAGCGGGGTAGGGGTGAGCGGATGGAAAATTACTAACAGAAACCATCAAGGGTTGGGGGGGTTCTGCCTAAACTAATCTAACAGGATTCTTACCAAGGACAAGCCAGAGTGATCAGAAGTCACTTGAAAGATACTGAAGGACGAGGGACCCAATCAGATATGAAGGTGGGTGGTTCTGGGTAAACTGACTTAGCAACATTCTTGCTAAACCCTTAATTTACAAGGAAGTCACAGATGGGCCTAGGAGAAGGTTCAGGAGTCTGACTAAAGTTTGGTCAAGCAAAGAATCCTTGTCACTTACCCCATCATTTTTTTTTTCCACATTTTTTTCTTTTAAGATTTTATTTTTTTCCTTTTTCTCCCCAAAGCCCCCCAGTACATAGCTGTATATTCTTGGTTGTGGGTCCTTCTAGTTGTGGCATGTGGGACGCTGCCTCAGCGTGGTTTGATGAGCAGTGCCATGTCCGCGCCCAGGATTCGAACCAACGAAACACTGGGCCGCCTGCAGTGGAGTGTGCGAACTTAACCACTCGGCCACAGGGCCAGCTCAGGGCCAGCTCCTACCGCATCATTTTTAAATAATCTTTTTTTGTGAAAAACTCCCTAGGTACTCAGATAGTCCCCCAGGGTTGGTGTGTGGATTAAGCACCTTTTAATCCCCAGGGCATAATAAAGCTTGGGCCAGTGGTAGAACTTTCATAAATGTTGGTCGAATTGTTGAACTCTTTCACGATAGGAACGAAAACGGAAACGTGAAGACCACCCCAGAAGGTGAGTCTATAGAAGAATTACATTTTGGTTCAGTTTCAATTTGTTTGATTGCTGCTAACAACTTGAAAATGACCTGTGGGACTCAAGAACAGAGTAAAACTTACAGAAGATAGTGATATGAACCTGGCAGATTTCTAAAGATGCTTTTGTTTTTTCCTTGAATAACGTTAGGCTGTTAAAAGATCACGAAAGACTGGAGTTATTGAAAATAGCTATGTCTAAAGTTAAAAATTAAAGAACATTCAATTCGACCATAAAAAGGGCCTTTGAGAGGAAGCCGACAATCCTTGGGGACAGCTGTATTTAACCATCATCATTTTGGTTCACTGTTAGAGTATTGTTTAAATCAGACACAAAAACAGAGCCTTTATTTATGTTGTTGACAAATCTCCAACAGCATCCTTCCTGACATCAAGCCTGTCTCTAAGTGACAGAGACGCTCGTTTCCCTTCAAAGAAGGCCGTTTTCATGAATGAAGGCAAGAGGCGAGATGGGAACAACCTGTCTAGTGGAATGGCCTCTTCACGTTTTCTGACTGGATTCAGGCTGTCCTCTGCCCCCACAGTGCTGCTTCCCTGAGGCCCCTCTAACGACACGGCAGCTCAAAGGTTGACTGTGGCTGAGCAGCAGCTCAGCTCACGCTGGGTCCTTGAAGGTCGGCCAGGAGCTGCCAGAGTCCAATCCATCATTCAGTGATTCCCAGCAATTCTGACCCGGCACAAAGAACCTGGAAAACTCCACTCTCTCGTGAACCAGCTCGGGAGTTCCAGGGGCAGAAATTGGGACAGTTGCTTCTATTTGGCCTCAATCTTAAGTTTTATTTTCAGAGAAATCCCTTGCAAAAATTTCTGCCAAGGATATTTAATATTCATTGAATATTCTCAAAGGACTCGTTTATGGTTACTCTAACAGAACTGGTATTTTGGAGCTGAAAAGACCTAGGTGTCAACTATTCTGACTTAAAAAAATCTCATTTCAGAGATGAGGAAACTGAGTTGTACAGATTTAGACGACCTGGCCAAGGTTGCACAGCTAAAGCACCTAAGACAGGAACCAGGCATCCCGATGGTGAGACAAGTGCTGTTTTTACCACGTTCTTCTTTTGTCCAGTAAACATTTCTGTGCAGAATAATAAAAAAAAAAAAATTAAAAGAAGGAAAGGACTTGAAATACAATTTGTTTTCCTCCCTAACTGAAGGGGTCTTAAAGTATTTATGATTAACGAGGATCAACCTTACTTTTAAAATAGATCCAGGGGGCCGGCCCGGTGGTGTAGCGGTTAAGTGCTCACCTTCCAATTTGGTGGCTCGGGGTTCGCAGGTTCAGATCCCGGGTGTGGACATGGCACCGCTTGACAAAAAGCCATGCTGTGGTAGGCGTCCCGTGTATAAAGTAAAAGAAGATGGGCATGGATGTTAGCTCAGGGCCAGTCTTCCTCAGCAAAAAGAGGAGGATTGGCGGCAGTTAGCTCAGGGCTAATCTTCCTCAAAATAAAATAAAATAAAATACTTCCAAAGAACTTGGCGAGTGTTTTCCAAAATTAACAGTGATTGATCCATGGAAAACTTCCCTCCTAGCACGTGAATTCCTTTCTGTGGAAACATGTTTAATCAACCCATCGTGAATGCCTTCCCTTCGCAGGAAAATGTCCTAGATGCCAAGTGTAACATGATAGACTTTGGAAGAAATTACATTTTGAACATGCACTTTCTAGCATACACATGAAAACAACTACATATGGCCAATTAAAGAAAATCATTACTTTTTAACTTTAGAAAAATAAACATATGAGATAAGATTTAGATAAATACAAATGGTTTGAACATCCACTACCATCAAAAACTGCTCTGAGCTTCTGCTTCTTTTCTCTTCTTGGAAATCACTAGCATTCTAGAGCTTCACCTTTTCTCGGCTTCTCCCATATCATCCGAGAAATTAGAGCCACTGAGACCAGAGCCAGGGGTCAGCCTGCACAAGGTCATGCCACACGCTCGCCTTGGCCCCCCTTCTCCTCTGCCCTCTCTGCACATCTGAGTTCCTGGTTTCCTGTCTGGAACTAAGCACCAACTTACACTCAGAGAATGAGCAGGCAATTTCTTTTACAGCCAGTTCTTATGGCTTTTTCTGAGAAGAAAGGCAAACCACTAAAGTAAGCACGTGTATCTCACTTTCTCAACATCTTGCTTTCTTCCCTTCTCCCTTGCCACTCTGTTCTCCCATAATCACCCCGTAACACACACACACACCATCTCTTCACCCTCAGAAGAGCAGCAACACACACTCCCAACTCAGGGTCACTGGTACACAACTTCCCCATCACAAACACAAATGTCCACTCTTCACAACTTGCTTTTCTTGCTGGAAGCTTCTGTTAGGTCATCATAGCCATATGTTGCCTTTTTCTTCCTTTCTTTCTATTCAAACTATTCTGAACATAATAATATGAAAGGTTTCAAAATAAGAACAATAGATTCATTACAATTCTGCTGAATTTCTGTTGTTCTACCCTCAACAAGAAGGACCACTGCTTTCTGTACACCATCTTTTCTCACCTACTTTTATTTCCAATCCAATAATTTAATGTTCTTAAATTTTATAACAAGTTGTCACTTTGCATCCTTTTAATAGCTCTTCTTCAAACACTTAATAAGGCTGAATTCGATTTTATTTCACTTGATCCAGTTAATCTACTTATAGAAAAGTTGGTTACGTTTAAATTTAAGGACCTACATTCACTCAACAAACACATAAGATAGTGCCTGCTCTTAAAGGGCCCAGAATGTCTTAGGAAGACCGACATGTACACATAATAATAAATACCTGTGGACAATGCTCTCTAGAAACCTATATGAGGAAAAGAACCAGGAAAGGAGTCACTCCCAACAGTCCAGATTTACTAGAGGTCACATCTATGCCGAATTTTGAAGTATGTGCAAAAAGTGTAGCTAATAGGGAAACAAAAATACAATCAAAGGAAAAGTTAAATATAGTTTATAATTCCTGTTGACTGCCATTGGCATATTTCATACCCCTAGGAAATACTGAATCTTTCTAGATAGACGAATGCTTCTAAGAGATCTACCATTTACGGGGCTTAACATCTCCAACAGCAGAGCTTGCTCCAATTTTGTTCATAATTCATCACCATGATTTCCCCTGGAACATAAGCTCCATGAGGACAGGGGCTGTTTGCTGTTTCTGTTCCCCAACACACGGGAAGCATCGAGACCCACGCATGGCTCATCATATGCACTGAACAAATATTCGCTAACTGACTCAGTGAACGGACACTCTGGCATTTCCTTTTCAGAAACATCAGTGAGCGCACTCCCTATGGGACACTGGGTCTTGCTCTCCTGCTGGAGGTGAGACAAAGAGAAATATCACCTGAACCTTGTTTAACAAGTTTACAACGAAGCAGAAGACAATATCAGGGTCAGTGAAGGTAGTTCTCAACTTTCCAAAAGAAACATGTTTTCCAGGACTAGCAGGACCGGCTGGCAGTGAGGACGGGCACCTCCCCCAGCTGCCTGGGGCCAGACGGTGGCAGTTCAGTGACGTGTCTCTCGCCCGACCTGGTCCCCAGCTCCTGCTTCCCCATCACTTTGTCCAGGCTGCCTGTGTTAACACCTCTGCTGGGTTCACATCACTTCCTTTCTTGCCTCCCTTCAAGAGGAAAGATGATTAAAATGCACCAAGTTCTGCGGTCAGAAGCCTATTCTTAAGACCAGTAGCTAAGACAGGTTTTCAATTTCAAGAACTCTGACTAGCTTCCGAAGTGAGTTTCCAGTGAGTCGGCCATGAAGCCTAACAGCTCCTGTCTAACACACACCAGGTCTCTCCCCGACTTGAAAAATCACGCTGCAGAAGCCCTCATTCTCCTTTTCTAAATCGCCCCTTAAGGGTTCCCTCAGTAGACCCTTGTTCTAAAACAAAGGCGATCACTGAAAAAAGCAAGACTAAATAAAACCTTAGATGTAAAAACTATGCCTTCTGAGCAAAACTTTATCCTGTGATTTCTACACCACTTGGTGCACAGTGTTCAATAGCTGTTTACAATAAGACAGAAAAGAAAAGGCTTAAACCCCCAAAATATTTTCATTTCTGACCTGGGCAAAGCGAGTCATGTTACCATTCTTCTCCTACCTCAACAACTTAGAAAGTTTGGCATATCTTTTTATAGAGAGGGGGCATAGTATAAAAGTTGGGATACTGCAGAGAAAAGAAAAAAATGGAGAAGTATCACCGATAGAAAGTAATTTAAAATCAAAATCTTGATTGATTTGATTAAATCAATATTTAATTCCCATTGCCATAACGTGGGTGGGCATCTCATCTCTCACTTAGAACAACAGGATACTTTTGGAACCATCATAAAAGTCCAAAGAATTTCATGCCGTGGCTGCGTGAGGACACGCACCTCCCACCTTCCTTTCTTCCTCTCCTCCTTTCACCATCCATCATCTCTGTGTTGCAGACGAAGAAAATGAAGACTCTGAGCACAAAGAGGGTAAGTGCCTTGTCTGGCAGCTATGTTGCCATCGCCCGTGTCTAAGTCCAGAGCCAGAATCTTTAGGGAATCACAGACGGATGCTCTCTACACATGGTGTCTATCTAACTAACTGGACACTTTCTACCAAGCCAACGTTACCGCTTTAGGAAGAAATAGGTCAAGCTGAGAAACTGGATGAGTTCTCAACGGAAATGTCTCAAAGAGAATACAGCATAACGATTAGACCGAAAGCTCATGAGAGTATTAAACAAGAAAAACAAAAATGAAAATGATAATGTTCATAAACTGGTAAGGATGCAATTTGTATACAACTGAAGGCCTTTTATATCGCTGCCCCCCTCCCTATATTGGCCACCCCTACTGAGGGTAACATCTATCACAATCCAAAATAATAATAGTACTTTGGAGAATGACTCCTCCAAACCCTAAACAAATAATTAAAAATTGCAGAAAAAAATGCAATGTACAGAGAGATCCACCTTATCATTATTTATAATAGAAAAAAAAAGAAATTCCAACAATTAGGATTATAGCTATGTTAACAACGGAATGTTGATTCATTAAGTACTATGCAGACATGAAAAATACTGATTATTATAAGGTTTATTTTAGGGGGAGACAGAAGTACTCATTACATGTTGGTTCCCGCCCTCAGCTCCAGCCACCACCCAGAGCCCCACCTCACCCATCGATGTCTGTCAGTGAGAACAGAAACAGTCGGACTCGAAGCTGGAGTCCTTCAGAGTCCGGTCATTCTGGGAAACTGATGTAACAAGTCTTAATCTAGTCAGTAGCTAAATTGTTGGTTCCTTGTTCTGTGTCCAAAAAATTTACTTACTGTGACTCCTAAAGGCATAAATTGTTGGTTTAACTTAGTTGACCAAGTGAAGTGAAAAGTTATGTACCAAAAAAATGTACCACAAGGGAGCAGAAAAAGCAGGCCCACATGATATCACTGAAAAGAACAGACCACTATGAATGCTGGAAGTGATCAAAATTATGTTTCATTTTTTTCACCTTTGCTCTACTTTTCTATATTTCTATAATACTGTTATATTACTTTGCAAAGAAAAATCAAAGAGTATCATTTCTTATCTGTATGGTCATTCATATGAAATATTTCTCTCACAAAACACTCATACTTAATGACTGCATGTTTGTTTTTCCAAAATCAAAGTAAGAAGTTAAAACATAATGAAGGTAAAAGATGTATTTTCCTTGCCACTTAAGACATCATCAATTCATCTTACTTTTTCAACAAAAGTTTAATTTTTTTTCTGATTTCTAGAGTCGATTATTGAAAGTCTCTGACTAGGTTGCTAAGATAAGTACATACTGATATTTTTTCTATTTTGTACAGCCCTAACTAACCGAACATTCATGTTACCAATAAAAACAGGATATCACCTCTCCATAGTCTAACATCTTAAATGACTTCCTCAGTTTACAAATAAATCCAAAAGACAGATTTCTACTTCTGCCAAGAAAGAAAGCCAATTAGTCAAGACCAAAACTATTAGGGGGGGCAAAAAAATCAATATTTCAACCAATGACAATCATATGAGATTTAGGGAATATAGTATAGATTAAAAATTAGGAAAAAGAGTATGTAAATGAAATATAAATATAGCTACAGGATTGAAATATCCTCACGTTTCACTGATGAATTCTGTGATGCTCCTCAGCTAACAGACACTTTAACAATTGGCTATCAGACTGCAATACATAAGTGCCCTAAATTATTCCCACTTGAACAGCCCTACTGTTTTAAGTCATATACAGCTTCCAGTACAGTAATTTTTATGTCAGCGATCTCAGATAACTAATCCACTCAAGCACCATAACGGCTCATTTCAGTCCAGCCTGTCCCAGGCAAGGGAATACACTGCATTTTCAAATGTTGAAAGTATTTAACACTTTTTGTTGAAATATGCCTCAAAAATAGTATAAATCTCTGTGCTTTTTTAAGGACAACACAGTGATTCTGATTTCATCATTTCCCTAGACCTCAAGGGCATCACTATAAACAATCATTTTACCATGATCTAGTGAAGTCCTTACACACAATGGGTTGGATCTGTGCTGACTTTGGTTATTTAGTTTATTAAACTTAGAAAACATTTAGGAGACAAATATGCCATCTTTAATTAAAATATTATTTCATACAATCTTCACAGTCATATTATCCATCCCAGAAAAACACATTACTGTACAATCAGCACGCCAGATTTATGAGGAAAAACACCTCAACAATTTATAACAGCATTCTACCTCTAACGACATTCCCCTGAACTCCTGCCCTGTTGCTCATTTTTTACGACCATACTTGATAATATAATCAAATACTTCTCTCTCTCCCTCACTACTGAGGATGTGTTCTCCCCTCAGCCACTCAGTTAAAATTCCCTCTCCAACTCAGACTCTACAAACCACCAGGCAAAAGATATCAGGCAACGGAGACCATGAATCATCATCCATAACTAACACCAGAGAAGCACCTCAAAGCTCTCCCCGTTAGCTATGTTTCATATATTCCATTTACATCCCATCTATACCCCATATGTCATCGAACCGTCCACAGATGGAAGAACAAGATAGTGAATATTGACTGAGTGTATCCTACACTCTGAGCCCTACACCTAGCACAACACACACATTATATTATTTCATCCTCAAAGCAAATCTGTGAGGTTATAAATAACTTAATATTCAGAAAGAAACCCCTGTCAAGATTACCTAGGCAGTACGCAGTGAGCTCTGAAGGCCATGAGCTCCTAAGACAAAGACCACGTCTCCCTGTTGGTGCATTCGAGCCCAGCACAGAGCCGAAGCAACAGTGTTCCACACCTGGAAACAAGTGACACTGAACTCTGGCCAGCCCAAGACAAAGCTCCACCCTCACCAAAACCAACGACAAACCAATGAAATGACAAAACACGCACTCAGGACTATTAGCGGCAGTGACAGAAACAAGGCGAGCACAACAAACATAAAGCTGTAAATTTCTTAATAAATAACAACATTTACTTGAATTTAGCTCTACAGAAGACTGCTGTGTGTTCCTCAGGATGGAGCCACACGACAGGCTTAACTGAAGAAACAAAACCATGTTCACATTTATTAAAATAAGAAAAAATAAGAACTTTTTCAAATACTTCCGTTTTGCAGATCATGTCTGGACATTCTTTGAGGCTCAAGGCTTTCCACGAGCTGGGCAAGTCACAGACACCGTCGACCAATGTTCCGCTTCATCAAACTCTAAAGCATTTTTCTACAACTGCAGCAGAGACAGGCTAAACCACCCACTTCTGTTTCGCTGCTTCTGCCTCGATTAGGCAACACTACACACCTTGAGGCTCCTTCTGGAAGGACTGCTCCCCCCCGCAGCAGAATCTGCATCTCAGGTTTGTGGACGTCCGTCAATACAGCGCCAGTTAAACAGGCTGTTGGCTCTCTCCCTTTCAGATTTCTGAGTTTCTTTGGGCTTTGCAAGTATTTTAAACTCTTTGTTTCCAAAACCTTCTTATCAGGTAATTGGCAATTTCGGAGCAAGTTAAAAGTTTTTGAATTCAAGAGGAGGGCTTCTACATCACTATCTTTGCCACCACACTTCTAGATAAATTACAAATATAGAAAATCAATTCTGAGAATCAGGACTCTCTGCCCCACGCATTATAATAATGTCATTTTCCATTGTCCCAACAAATAAGTTCAAAAACAAATATAACACAAGGAAAGAGGCAATTTCCAAAAAAAAAAAACAAAAAGGCAATTCCATTGTTCTTTTCATTTTAGACATCTAGCTAAACTGACTTCAATTTTCCACAGATATTTATCCTCTCAAACGTATCACCGCATATATAAACTGTTCTGGCTTATTACTTAAAGCAGGAGTTAAATTACAAGAGACCCAGGGCACAGAGGGCTCTGTGAGGACAAATTTCCCACCCACCCGCGTACCAGTGCGCCAGGGCTGCAGGAAAGAGCACCACAAACAGGGCAGTCGAAACAACAGAAGTGGGTGTCGCATAGTTCTGGAAGCTGGAAGTCCAAAATCAAGGCACCGGCAGGGCCAGCCTGTTCCAGGCCTGCTCCTCAGCCTGCACATGGCTGGCTTCTCCCAGTGCCTCTCCCTATCATTTTCCCTCTACGCACATCTCCGGGTCCACATTTCCCATTTTTATAAGGACACCCGTCGTCTTGGATTAGGGCCCACACTCATGATTTCACTTTAACTTGATCACCTCTGTAAAGATTTTATCTCCACGTAGGTCTCATTCTGAGGTACCTGGGGTTAGGATGTCACCATGGAAATTTTGTTCAACCCGTAACACTCCCCAATCAGGAGCTGGTGCTTACAGATCCTCTACAGAATGTGTAATGTGCATGACTGAAATACCTTTCTGCCACACCCTCCTGACCAAAATTATATATATATTTATGTAATTAAATATCTTTGTCATATATGTGTTTGTACATATATGGATATATCACTTTAGGGCAGACAGAGGGAAGGCAGGCAATAACTATTTAGCAGAAATGATAGTTCATATTTTTGGTTATTTACAAACATTTTGCATGCTTTAGATATTAGAAATATAGATGAGTACACACTAGGAAGGATCACTGTGAACTGAGCACCTCGGTGTCAGGCACATGGAGGTACTTATCTCAATTCTCAGAACAACCCTGTGGGATGGGATTCAGGCCATGGCCAGGCCTGCTGTGCTCAGACCATCCTGGGCCGTGGACACAGCACATACATAACTGCCAGACCGCTGACTAGTCACCATGGTGTACTGCTCTGTGTGATGGCTCAGCATTATTATATAACATGAGCTGATATGATAGGGTATGTTGCAAAACTGGTGCCACAAACGCAGATCTTAGATAGTTTATACAAACATATAAAGAAAATCATGCTACAGTTTCAGATACTAGGGCAAGAAAGTCCTGAGGGCTTTCAGTGACTTGGAAGGACATGATCCTGTAGTGGCTTACCATTCCTCCTCCCCAAGTGTGTCTACCATGATGGAATCCAGGAGCTGCCAAACTGAGCTGATCCTATATTCCCATTTGCTTCTACCGAAGTCACTTGCCATAAGCAGTACCTTTTAAGTTTACTACAGAAAAGTTTAATTTGAATATAAGCAATGTACCTGAGCATTCATTCTTACCAGTCCTCAAACTCAGTCCCCAGGTGGACAAAGTCAAGGTAGAAATTATCATTTCCATTTTTCAGATAAAGAGACTGAGTCAAGGAGGGGTGAAATGGCTATACAAGTTCACAAGATCATTAAGTGACCTGGAACATGGTCTCCATTAAGGTCTTTTGTCTCCAAATCCATTCTGGATTTTCCGTATAAGATTTCAAGCATCGAAGATATTATCAAAGCCAGAAACTGCACAAGAGACTAAGAATTCAATTTAATGGTGAATAAGGCAGAATCATCTCATCTTTCTTCTTTGAGAAGAGAATATTTGGCTAATTCATGACTGTAGGAAGATTTATACTTTGGAAGCAAGTAATATAATCAGAACAAAAAGCTGACAAATGATGTGACATTTTAGACAATTTTTGCATAATCCAAAAGAGTTTGGTGGTGGAGTTTTCCAAAGCAGGTAAAAGCAAATCCACACTGACAACTGGGGTTTTAGGAAGACAAAGAGATGGGGTTGGATGAATCAGAGTCAGAGGGAGTCAGAGGAGTCAGAGAAATCCTGGGTCTGTCACAAACTTGCTCAGCATTCAGGACCACCGTCCTTTACTTTGTAGAATTGCCTTGTTATCTGTAAAATGAGAGCTTGTTCCATTGGTATTTCTGTAAAGGACAATTCTTCATCATGTAGGACAATTCCAAATATCATAAGGCCTTCAGCATCCCTGTCCCCCCAAATTCTAGAGGGGTCCCCATTACCGTGACAAGCAAAAACACTCCTACCCACTTCCAAATTCCCTCCCCAGCCCTCAGTTTGGGAACCAGTAGACTCCTAAATTCTTAATTTCCCTCCATGTCTCTGATTCTGTCATCGATCACTGTGTTGACATCCACCAGACTAATAGCGCCCAGTTATCAGTGAATATACTATTCTTTGAGTTACTTTCTTCAGTTGAAGAAAAGATGACCATCATACTGGGATTCAATAACTTTATGAAATCACAAAGTTGTCACAGTTTCGGAGATGACCTCGTATAAATTTACCAGTGTATACAGCAGATGACACGGTGAAGCCGTCACACAGCTACATGAGAAATGGGTCTCCTGCTGCCTTATCCGGGGCTCTTTTTTCCACCCATCGGACACTCCATTTTCCCAAGTTCCCTCCTACGATGGTAAAATCAGCATTTCACAACTTTGAGGACATTTTCTCATAGCAGTACAGTTCCAACTAAATGCTCTCTAAGAGATCACCTACTAAGAGGCTTTTAGAAACATAAAAAGAAAAAAATGTGCCTACCTAAGGTGAGCAACTGTTCGGTTTTCAGTGGGAGGCCGTGGAGCATGAAAAAGGGAGCATTTTGCAAACTTTTTCTAACCAATTTTATCATTAGGATTTCAATAATGTTGAATCAGTGGCAGTTACTTTCAAACAGCCATTTCATGACTCCTAAAAACCTTTGCTTTATACAATTCCTCATATAAACTAGTCACGTTAGTTGAGAATCTAATAACCATTCTAAAATAGTCCCCAAAGTGGGAAGAATACAGGAAACGAATATGCACACAAAAGGAAGATGCGTGATGAGTGCCAATTTATATGGCACCTGTGGGAAACCAAGACTTCATTCTTATTCACTCCACATTTTGCCACCTGATATCTGCCTATAAATATTAAGAACTTCCATTTGCTTTTACATTGGAGGACCCAGAGAGGAACAGCCAATATGTATATAGAACTGAATGTACCAGAACACACTTTAGAAAGCATGACCATTTGATTCTTCTAAGATTTGGGGCAATCCATCGCCGTTTTACAGCTGAGAAAACTGAGAGGAGTCCAAAAGGTTAAGTCACTTGCCCAAGACACTACTGTGAGTAGTGGCCATGTCTTAGATCTAAATCTTTTCACTTCAGATTTCAAGCACTTTCCTTTAACCAAGACTCTCTCCCATATACTGAGCTTTCTCTGTGCCCTGACAATACCCAGAAGACCGGATGACAGAACACCCTTGCACTCATTGACGCGCCTGCCTCCTCACGCCAGACCGTGAGCTTCTGCAGGCTAAGAACCACACCTGCCTTACCTTTACACAGCCAACACAATGCCTGGCACACAACGTGCACTTGATAAATACCCACCAAACGCACAAAGCGAATGTCACCTTAGAGTTAGCTGCGAATTTTCCTCTCTGTGTTAAAAATTAAGGATTTGTTGAATCATCAGATACAGCACAAGGTGAAATGATGCTATTCCTTAACACTGAAAGGAAAATTCATGAGAAAGTTCATGTTATATCATATTCGGTATAGTCAAATTTGTGTCAAAGCTCATCACAGTTTATTAACAAATAAATAAAACGCTGAAAATATAGAAATTAAGGGGAAAATATTTGGGAAAATTCCATAACTGGTTCTAAAATTCATGCCACTTTCCTATTCAATGACATAACTGCATTATCATCATATACTAGTGTGAATGAAGAAGCCAAAGTAAAAAAACTGCAGCTTTTAATATAGTGCATATAGAAAAAAGATAGATTTAAAGAAGGCTGCCTGGGGACCGGCCCAGTGGCACAGTAGTTACGTTTGCACGCTCTGCTTCAGCAGCCCGGGGTTCGCCAGTTTGGATCCCTGGTGTGGACCTACGCACTGCTTATCAAGTCATGCTGTGGTAGGCGTCCCACATATAAAGTAGAGGAAGATGGGCATGGACGTTAGCTCAGGGCCAGTCTTCCTTAGCAAAAAAAAAAAAAGAGGAGGATTGGCAGCAGATGTTAGCTCAGGGCTAATCTTCCTCAAAAAAAAAATCAATAAACGAGGCTTCCTCTTATGAAACAGAAAGATCCTGCAAATATACTATGATCTCCAACAAATAACAGGTTTTCCACCAAAAATTAATTAATTCATCTATTCAACAAAGATGCCCATGAACACAAGGAAGAACTTTAAAGAGAGTGTAGTCTAGTTCTGTAAGTTGTGTACCTTTGTTTCCATATGATTCTTTCCTTCCCCTCAAACAAACCTCAGTAGGAACTCTAGCGCATAAAAGAGAGAAAACAGAGACTGCTCTGGTTTAAAGGGGCTGAGGTGGGAGCCAGAACCACAACAGCTCAGCTTCCTTTCTTCATTGGAAGCCAGCTTCTCCTCAGAAGTCAGAAAATCATGGTCTAGTCTTTCAAGCATCTGGATTTTAAGCAAATGTTTTGCTTTTCCTTCCTGTCCACATGATGGACATCGACATAAATGCATTGTGTTCATTCTCATGTCTTCCCAAAGTCCCCACTCCTTCATTGCTCAATGTTTCTTAACAGTCCCACTTACTACTCTTTCATCTTCTCTGTTCCCAGTGTGACACTCCAACACAGAAAACACTGAGCATCTGCCACGGGTCTCAGCTGCACGCCCTGCACAAAGGCAGGCTGTTCCTCACGGGACTCTGGGGTGGAGAATCTATGCAGAGTTCCCAAGGGTAAAGACGTAAAGCACTTGGTTGTATGTAACAGGCAACCAGCAACCACCTGTAGACAAGGAAGGGCTCCTTACAGAGTCGGCAGAGCAGACCAAAGAGGAGCAGGCTCGCTGGTGTGAGCCAAGGCATTTTCACATTAGCATGTCAGTGCCTTCATAATTTTTAAACTTCTTTTTCATGGAAAATAGTACTTATCAGTTACCAGTGCACTGTGATAAAATTTACAATTACTCAGGTGTTTCTGTTGGGGCACTGAGAAGATGTGACCAATATTTGATGTGATGGCAACTCACTGACAGAGTGGTCACTGGGCTTGACCTACAGCAGCTAAGCCCAAGCGGCAGCAGCCCAGTCACAGACACCACAGTGGTCCTGTCACAAAATGCCCTAAGTATCAAACAGTAAAACAGCAAGTGCTCTTCCTGTAGGGAAACACTATCACAGAGCAACCAGGGCGAGCCGCGGCAAAAGTGGACAAGCACCTCGAACCCGTCTCAGGAATGAACTAGGGAGACACAGAGATAAGGAACTACACATTTACTCAGAAACACAAAAATATGATCAAGAAAAACAGTCTGACACTGAGCTCAGGCTGCTGGTCAGCTAGAACGCTCCAGTGAGCCTGACTGACTGATACAACACAAAACATCTTCCATCCAGCTTCATTTACAGCCACTGTCCCAATCAACGCCTTCAAATAATCAATGCTCTGGCAACTAAAGTGTTAACTACATGGAGTCCTGGATCCTGACCCAGCTCTGGGAATGGCATCCACACCACTGGTCACTGCTGTGCTCTAAGATCTGTTAAAATATCTTAGTATTACTCCCGCTGCAGATCCATTGGAAGCAGAACAGTTTTTAGGTTAAATTCAAAGAAAAATTTGACACAATATGAAGAGTTCATTTCACAAGCCATTCTTCTAAAATGCACATCTGTTTCACACGTTCACTGATTCTAGAGTACCTCACATTAGACTCAGGCATAAAAAGTCTTTACCTCCTGTTTCCTTTATCTAGTTAGAATCAAGCACATAGCACCTCTTAACACTGTCGTTACGCGATTAAACTGATGGGCTCATGTTCACATTAGAGTATTCCAACCTTCTGGAATGGCCTACGTTCTTCCCCAGTTTCTTAAGACGAAGGGCAGTATCTTATCACCAGTATCCAGCATGGTGACTCACAGAGGACCTCAATAAGCCATTGTCGAACAAATGCATTACAGTACGATTAAAATGTCATAACTCAAGGGGGAAACTGAAGACCAGACCCACGCAGTCAATAAGACACTTTCAACAAATTTAGGACATCTAATGTTACAATCCCACTTCTAAATTTTCTCCAAAATTTATCAGATCACTTCTGTAAATACCAGGAAGAAAAAGAAGGATGAATGAATAAGCTGTGCAGGAACCAGAGAACAGGGTCTGCAATTAGTGTATTCCCACTGCAACCCATACAATATCTTACATACAGTTAGAAGCATAATAAGAGAAATGATTTGAAAGTCAATGTATAGTTTACAAAAACATTTATAGATATCACACTGAATATTTGCAACAACCTCTTCTGCACATTTTGTAGATAAAGACACTGAGGATCAGAGAAGCTCCTTGCAGAAAGAAAAAGAGATAGGGATTACGTGGTTATTAAGTTAATAAATGCCTGGCGAAAGCCTATAAAAAGTCTTTGGCACAAAATAAACATCCAAAGTGAACTCCCATTCATTTCACTGGGTGTCAGACCAACTGTCATTTCCTTCGAGATGTTTCCTTAAGACTCTAGAGAAGCTAAAGCTCTTCATTCTGTGCCTGCACAGTCAGCTAGTATCTCCTTTAACATTCATCGAACTTGATTATATTTACATAATTAATTGTCTTCCCACCAGAGCTCCTAGAAAGAGTTGGCTTGCTTGAATTAGAAACCAAACAACTTCCAGCCATTTTAGTGACCATCTGAAAGACAAACGAGTAAGTGCATCTCCCGTTTTCCCTCTATACACACCCAGGACCTGGGACAGAACCTGGCGTTTGCTAGATGTATGAATACAAAATGAATGAGAAGAAAGCAAAGGAGGCACACTTGATTTGGACTTAGGCTATAGTTCAAATACAAAGAGAGCTGAATATAAAAAGAATGAGGAAAAACACCATACTCTATGGGAGAGTATACCAAGACTATCAAACCAAATGGAGGAAAGACGTGAACATTTATATATCACAAAACTGACAGAAAAGAAACAGTGCTTATGGGAAACTTCAACTGCTCGTGACCCACTAGGATTCCAATTTACTATGGAAGAAACTGATGGACTCGACTCCTTTGCGCCATTCTTCCATAACTCGGATTATGGGAGCAAATGTAGGAGCTTCTCTCCATCTGACTCTAAGTAAAATAAAAAATGCCTTGGTGAAGTACATACAAGAGGAATCTTGATAGAAAGTTACGAATACATGAGCTAATGAGTGGCACATCAGATGTTGTCAGCCATCAATTCAGATTTTAGAAAGTCAATTCTCAGGGCCAGCCTCATGGCCAAGTGGTTAAGTTCACGCACTCTGCTTCGGCAGCCCAGGGTTTTGCTGGTTCAGATCCTGGTCACAGGCACAGCACTGCCTGTCATGCCATGTTGAGGTGGCATCCCGCAAAGCACAGCCAGAAGGACCTACAACTAAAATACACAACTATGTACTGCAGGGCTTTGGAGAGAAGAAGAAGAAAAAAAAAGAAAGTCGATTCTCAAAGTTTCAGATAAAAATTTTAGTAAGACCCCATAGACATAAAAACCAAAACGGAAAAGATCTCAAAATTGAGAGTCCCAGAAAAAAAATGTTGGCCTAAAGTGAGTGGTAAGAGTGGTAGCCACAAAACAAATACAAGGGACCTTGCTAAATAATAGAAAAGTTCATTTAAATACACAGAATTTGTACCTGCGTACTGCATTATGATTATATAAATGGGCGTTGGGTCTAGAGAATGCTGCATCTGGACCAGCTCAGCAACCTAAGAGGTACTTAAGTTCTCATTTTGTTCATGTATAAAATGGAGACAACACCCACCTCATAAAGCTTTTATGGAGACCAAACGAGAGCGCACAGAAAAAGCACTGAGCGCAGTTCATGGTGCGTATTAAGCACTCAGTTAACTGTGTGTGCGCTTGCACATACGCATGTGCACGTGTGCGTACAAGTGTGGCGGCTGGCCTCAGATTAGCGGCAGTGTTATCATTGTTATCTTCATCAGGGCCGTCAGATCAGGAGTAGCATCATCACTATTATTAGCATCACATCACATCACATCACCGAGATCATCACCACTATCCTGAACAACCTTCTGAACCTTCGACAAGGAGAATGTGCTTTTAAGTCACGCCAGAGCAAGAAAAACAACAAAGAAGACACAAAGCTCAGTGCTTGAAATCTACATGCCAAGAGCAGAATGACCTGAATTCTACTTTGTTTCTACTTCTCTATCAACAGACCTAACTCAGGGTGCACTAAAGTGCTGAGACACAAAAGCTGAGCCTAGAACCCACCACAGCTATCTTCAAACCCAGACACGTTATACTCTGGGAAATATAATTATAATCTATGTCATATATTACATACCTATATGTATAACATAATAATGTAACTATATATAATAAATTGTTCCGTATGTATACATGTACACACATATACAAGGAACAGGAAAGCAGCTGAAACCTAGAGGCGTGCAATTGTGAAACCTGCGTAGAAAAGGTTGGCAGGAGATGAACTTTCAAAACTGCAGACCGTGAGCACTGATCACGAGTGAAATTCTAGCAGAGATGTTTTGGAAGCACGCAGTGAAGGGAGCAGAGGTCAGCACAAGGGAATACATCAGGGATAGTGAATGGGAGCGTAGGTTATCTGATCTCCAGATTTCTTCCCCAGAGACTACAAGAATCAAAATCCTAAGATTCCATAATTTCTGACAAATCAAATCAAACAGAACTCCAGTGGAACTCAGAGCTCATTCTCTGCTACCAGACTGGCGTCAATAAATCATTCCAGAAAAAAAGGTGTCTCTCTTGCTTTGAACAGCTAAACAGTAAAGAACCTGGGCTTGGAGAGAGATTGGTCCTGAATGCTCTGAGCTGACCCATCTGAGGAACATGCTGTTTTGCTCTGGGCTAGTCTTGCACAGAGTGATATGTAATCCATAAATTGTGACACAGAATGGCACTAATCTACACTCTAGCTACTAACAAATTGAAGAAATTAAATAAGACAAGTACTCGTATACCAACATGTTAGTTTCCTAATTATAATGGTTGAAATCAATTGTAAGTTTTTTCAACATTTTACAGATTTGCAGAGGTTTTCCCTGTGAAATACTCTTTCTTATTCTATATAATATTTAAATATTCCAATAACATTTAAAATTCCATATAAAATTGTTGCTGAGTGCTTACAAATACTAGAAACTTTTAACAGGCATCTTCAATTCTTCCCCTTAATAATTTAACAGCAAGAAAAAAACTCTATAACAAACATTGTTATCTTATTCCTGGAAAGAACTCAAAGTGTAAAGAGGAGAAGTCATCAAAAAAGACCAGGAAAGAGAGGAAGGTGCATTCAAGAGTAGGAGGAAAGCTAGAAGAGCGTTGGGCCACCGAAAGCAGAAGAAGAAAGTACTTCCAAAGAAACGGAGAAGTTGAGCAAGAAAAAAAAACAGCAAAGAGGTGGCCAGTTGGATTTGGCAACATGGAGATTATTGGAATTCTTCACAAAAATGCGCTTCTGTGAAATGGTAGGAGGAGACACATGACTGGCTGTCAGAGTGCTGGAGAACGTGGGTTGAGGGAGAGGTGAGAACCCATAGAGACTGTACAGACAGAAAGGAGACACTGATGCTACAAGAGCAGAGGGAATAACAGCAGACAAAAGCCCTTCATAATGTGACAGGACGGGACACAAAGCATCACCGTCATCAAAATCCTCGTGTCATCACCCTTACCTTCATCGTCATCATCATCATCAACATCACTAACCTTGATTAACCCCTTTCTGTGTGCTAGATACTGTTCTAAGGCATTACATGTAAAAACCGTGGATGAACTGATCTGTGAGAGAAGTAGCTTTATGGAAAAAGAATAAGGTGTAAAATAATCACTTTGGATAGTGGGAAAGCAAGCATAGCACGGAAGGGCAGTAGAATATTCAGCAGGGTTAAGTGTCTGTTGAGATTCGTGACCATAAATCTAAAGTGACACCAATCACTGAATCAGTGTTTTTCTTCAGCAGCGTTGGAGGGCTTCCGTGCAACAAGGAGTCTATGGATAGCTGAGTTCACTCAGTGTCTGACGAGCACAAGGAATGAAGAAACAGAGGAGGAACTTAAGTATTTGTTAGGGCGGGATTATAGTCTTGATTGTTATCCAAACCTGTAGGAGTATGTTCTAACACTCTTCATGGTTGGTTTCTGATGACTTTTCCAATCCTATGTTTTATTTCTCAGCCCCCTCCAATCCTTAAGTCTAAGACACGACCAGCTCCTCCTCTGCCCCTAAAGAAGTCAGCTGTCCTGTCATCCTTAGGCCTCTGCAATACTGCCCCCTTTCTTGCCTGCCTCCATCCTCCTTCCTCTCTTCATTTGGTGGACACGTACTTGGTCTTTCAGCCCTCAGTTCTGCACGGAGCTCCCTCATAGCTCCTCCAGCCAAGGGCCGGTCTCTGTGCCCATCACCAAACTGAGTGTGACCTCCACCTGCTTTACCACAGAAGGCGTCACTCCTCGAGGACAGAGGCTCTGCCTCATTTAGATTTACATCTCCAGTACCCAGTGCTGTTCTCGGCAGAAAGGAGATGCTGGAAAGAAACGTGTTGAATAAATGTATGAAAAACAACCGCTTGAGCGAAACCGTGGACCACGTGTGAGCTCATAGGCTCCAGCAGACACTCTGCCCAGACAGAAGAGAGAACCTGTGAGCATTCAACTCAACTCTGCGAGAGGACCAACTCCTCCATCTGCAGTCTTCAAGAACAGAAAGAAGTTCACATCTGCTGTATCTCCACGTGCCATGTGACAGAAGAATCACACCAAACAAGAGATACTTCAGGCTAGCCTGGACTGAAAGTACACAGCAGAGCCACCAGCATCTCTACCAAGGACATTCCCAAACAAAGCTGAAAAGGCAGATTGAAACATCGTGTCACTAACAAGCATCCTGAACAGGCACACAAAGGCATACTTACTCATCATTTCCCAATTGTCTGATCTACCCTTACAAAGACTACTGCCTTCTAGACAGAGTCACAAAAAGGAGTAAATGACAACAAACATCACTACAGTTAAAGCAACAAGTAGCCAGACAAGATACTGGAGGGGAATTCAAACATCAAAAATTGACAGGAATATGGAAAATTTAGCCCTTTGGTACTATTTCTGTAAAGGAACTATGAGAATCAAAATTGTAGGCTAATCTTCCAATTTTTTTGTGTGAGCCTAGATAAGGGTCAAAAGGAACAATAGCTAATAATTAAAGATAGTAAGTAAATAGGTATGATAGATATACAAAATAAATAGATATTATTTAGAATAAAAATATTATTTATTAATTGATCAAGAATTATAGAATAAGGCTAAGTAGTTATGGAATGTTCTTCCTTAATATCTTTTAAGATAAAGATAGATTACCCCTGGTTATTGGAAACGGTTTTGAATAATTATTTTAGTTCCAATATAGATTAGCCATGTTTTTCAGATTCCCTTTCATCCTCTTCAGTGCTTGCCATATATTACTTAACATCAAAATATCAGGATTGGGTCTAATAAACTGCATCATGAGGGCCTGTTATTAATACTCATCTTTACAGTAACAATCTCAGAGAATGCTGCTCTGCAACCTCATAAATAATGCCCCTGTGAACATCTAAAAACTACACAGCAGTGTTTATGTTCTTCTCAGGCAAGATCAGAATCTACCCTCACAGTCCTGTGAGCTATGATCTGATGTCCTCATGCCCGACCTTCACAGGGTCAACCAGTAGCAGTATTAGTCTTTTTGCAAATAATAGCATTGTAAAGGTGTCACAGATATTCCCATTTTCTAGTTGTCACTGTCAAATCGTATTTTTAAGATCCAGTGCACACAATTTTTTTTAAGGCTAGTATAACTCAGGTCTTTTAACATTTCAAATTAAGCAGTTCATAAAATTAAAATTACAAGCAAATAAATTTTAAAATTTGCAGAAATGGATAGAGAATTAAACCATCAAGATGATTTTAAGAAACAATGACAGGAGTGTGGTACCCACACTTGACACACACTACAGAAGTATAGCCTACAGTGCAGGAGGTTATGTAGCTTCTAATATTCCTAAAAGTGTAAATGTGTGTGTCCGTATGTGTATAATTGTGTACGTGCGTGCATATGTGTGCTTAAAGGTGTGTGTGCGCGCATGGGCATGGATGTGTTTTAATATTCTGCCAATATTCTGTGGTCTGCTGCATCTTTGGTCTCGAGTGTTACTCATTTCCCTTGGGGATAATTCTGCTGTCTCTACAGAAGCTTAAATAAGATATGAACGTAATTCTCTGTTTCCTGTCTTCAAATGCATTGCTTTGTATTTATGCAAATATTCAGCTCAATCTCTTGGAAAATTCCAGAGAAGAACTACTAAATAGCTGTGAAGACAAAAATTAGTTACCTTTGATTTAAAAAAATATATATTCTTTAAATTTCCTTTAAATATGTAGGGATTACAATGCTAAAATCTCTTGCTTCATCAGCCATGTCTTATATCATGAAAGGAAGTGTATAAAATAGTCATTCTGATTCATATGTTTTTACCCAATACTACTTAAGGGTTGGTAATTACCTGTCACTGAAAAGACGTTAACCTTCCCCATCTCTACATTATAAATACGACAACCCCTGTAAGATTCATTAATCACTCTACATTGGTTAAGATAATTAAGTGTTAATTAGGTCAACTTTCATTCTTTCTGCTTCCACGTTTAAAAAGAAGAATATTAAATAATGATTCAGTTAAAGGTACAAATCACAGATATTCAACAGTGATACACTAAACTAAAACAAATATCTTTATTGTTGGCCAAACATTTTTTCACTTTACAAGATTTTCACCATAAAAGATTTTCTTGTTCTGTGTATTGAATATTAGTAAAGTTGGAACATCTTAATTACACTACACAATTTAAAAGAGGAGTGAAATAAATATGCTTTAGGCAAAAGAACATATGTAACACATATTAACTAACTAGTCTTCAGCCACCAAAGTAAAACTAAAGATGTTCAACTTTTACATTTTAAGTTTTTATTCCCATTTCAAAACATTTGGCATCTTGACTATTAGCAAAAGCAGTGAAAAGCTCAGCAGCTCAATACTAACTACTTTGGATGTATCTCTCCTATACATTTAATTTGTCACTATGATTAGGGGTAATTTCCTTAAATCCCTTTAATTATGAATATTCTATTTGGGCTATTCAGATGAAGTCCCAAAGCCTCCAGATTTACGTCTACACCCACCCACGTGTGCTGTTAGGATGAAATACATCTAAGCTTTAGGAAGATTCTAATCAAGAGATTCAGGGATGCCTTCCAGCCACAGCAGACTGGAAACAAACAGGTGCCCTCCTCTCGCCCCTGATCTACCAGAGCTGAAATTGTGCTCCAAGCAGATGCCCTGGCTATTGTGAAAATTAATGCTCATCCAGACTTGAAATATAACACATCAGCACCTTTGCGAACCATGGGGTAGTGACGTTTACTTAACTATCACTAAGGAATATGTTATAAAGTAGGCTGCTCTTCAGAGAACAGATTTGACATGGAATGAATTTATGGTCGGCTACCCAGCCTGCACCGTGTGTGAGACCAGTGAGGCATAGAACAATCTTCAACCGTAAGAACATATTGATATCATCACCATCAGGTCTGAAGCATTCTCAGAATGATGCTTTCATTTTTGTTTCGAAAAACTAAACAAGACAGGTCTGTCCTCCTCACCGGTAGGCAGTCACTCGTGCAGTGTATTCAATGCGGTGGTCTCTGAAGGGTATTTATAAGATCTTCTCCAGCACTATTGATTGCACTGAACTCCCAAAAATGGATTGAGCAACTTCAATGAGCAAGTTGCAAGTGCTGGTTACACGTGCCTGAAATTCTACATATGGCAGGCAAAACGACTAAAAATACTTCCAAAAAAAAAAAAGAGAAAGAAAGAAAGACCAGAAAGGGAAAACACAAATTATCATGAGTGATCCCTTAAATCTGTTCCTCCTCCTGGTCTCATATTTTTTAAACCATCACCACTCCAACACAACGCTGAAGCCTATAATTTTGGCTGTTCTGATATCCTCATTTACTCTGATCCCCCAGGTAACACAGTCGCACAACGTGGGTCTAAAATATGAGATTTGTAATGGATCACGAGAACAGATCCACCACGTGGGAACCGCCACTGTACAGTGGTTGGGTCATAAGCCGTGCAGTGGCCACATTGGGTCCTGAGATACGGGTATTTGGTGCTACAACATCTCCATGTAGGTTGCTAATTCCCTAGGACTCAGACAGGATGGGAAGCCTAAGAGACATAAGACTGGGGGAATCCAACTTAGAAGCCTGAAGGAAGTGACACTACTACTGTGGAACATATGCCAAGCTTCCACCTGAAGACATGACTCAGGCTCCAAAAGGTGCCTCAGTGAAACTCTTCTAGATGGCTCAGAATAAAAAAAGAAGGGAGCATGAAGAGACGTGAGCACGGAATTTTGAAATTCCACTGTTCTGACCTAAAATGGGAGCTTAGTGGGAGAACCATTTTTGCTATTCAGTGGAAACAAAGGATTGTCTTGGAATGGGGAGGTTTTCACACTGTAGAAGGCAATATAAGAAGATTTTACCATGTTCTGCTTGGAATATGATGACTTTACTCTCTGGAGAATATCATATAATCCTAACTGGTGCATTTGCATGGATAACGTAGCCATGAAGGGAAATCCATACAGGGTGAATTAGCGGTCCATTGCCACACTGTCCCTTACAGCCACCACAAGACACACGTGGCTATTGAACATTTGAAGTGCGTCTAGTGCCACGTTTTAAAATTTAAGAACTGAAGCAATGGACAAAAAATGTAAACTATCTCATTACTAATTTTATTGATTATATGTTGAAATAATATTTTGGATATAATTGCATTAAAGAAGATACATTGAAATCCATATAATCTGTTTATTTTTACACTGTTTAACCTGGCTACGAGAATGATTAAAATCACCTGCATGGCTCACGTTGTATTTCTACAGGGCAGAGCTGATCCAGTACGCGGCATGGCCAAGGCAGTATTTAAGAGGCTTTTAGAACAACAGCAAAGGACACGTTATGGGAGTTCTGAGAGGATGAACTGCCCCCTGCACTGGTTGTCATGCAGGAGCGAGGAAGGACCAGCAAGGTTTGTAAAAACCACCTCACACAGTTGCAAGCAGGACTTTTCCAGAACTTCACTAATTTCTGCCCCAGGAGAGGCCACCCCTTTTTCTCCATAAAAGGGACCACTGCATTTGGTAATCAGGAGGGAAAAACAAAATACAGAGGAGTGGTGGCCACACACACTTACTATTAGAGGACAAGATGCTTCTCCATATTTCTCCCCAGGGTACCATCAGAAAGGGACTCTAATACGCAACAGAGTCCTCAGTGAGACACAAGGAGGACTCAAGGAGCCATGGAACCTGCAGTAAGAATCATAAAGCCAAGCCAGGACTGAAGGGTTAAAAAAGAGAATGCCCTGTGGCCAGGATGTCAGTGGCAGCAGCGTTAACAGAAGGTCCCCAAGGGCCAGATGAACCTCAGCAGCTCAGAACCCAGAGGTCTCCCCAGAATTCCCCACTCCTCACCAGCACCTCTCACTTCCATGGATCACCTTCAACAACCTGCCCGCAGCTTCGCAGAACCGTGGGAGCCAACAAAAAGCCAGGCTGCATCTGTTTTAAGTGGCATAATCCGTACACATATGGTTTGCTCTGCTTTTTCTTTGTACTTGTCACGTAATTTAACAAAGACATCCCGAAGTTAGTACTACAATATGGTTGTGTTCGCTTACTTCACGCACTTTTTTTTGTCCATATAGGGAATAGACGGTTTCTGAGAAGCATCCTAAAACTGCAACTACATCAGGAAAATTATTTTTTTGTGTATTTACATGAAAAAAAGGAACAGTACACCTCTGTAGAATAAAGAGAACTCTACCCACGCTGTATCAATCAAGTAAAATAAAATGGCAGAAGATTAAAAACACCAAGATACCATCTCTATATGTTTTTAAAAGGAAAGATTCAGGTCTATCTCTTAAAATGTGAGTTCAGTAGACATTGGAATATTTCATTTAGTTACATATATAGAAAGACGACAGACAGATTAATATAAAATACTTTTGAGAAAAAAATCTACTGAAATTCAGACTTAAAATGAAATTTGGGGATTTGATGTAATAGAATATTGCTCTATAATAAAACTTTATTCTTCTAAGGAAATGTGGAAGATAATCTCTACTGGGGAGATGGAATAAAATATTAGAACTTCTTTCTATATTGATATTTTCCTATGTCATTCTTTTTTACTTCTATTTTGGGTACGCGTTAGTCCACGTATATAATTTATTAATCACCAAGTAAAATATATTGAGGTGTGCTCAAAAGTTTTAATCTTTGAAGTACATAGTCAAAAATTTTGGAAGTCACTATAATAATTAACTGGACGATTAACATAAATAGATGATTTAGGGGCTGGCCCCATGGCCAAGTGGTTAAGTGCGCACGCTCCGCTTCGGTGGGCCAGGGTTTCACCAGTTTGGATCCTGGGCACGGACATGGCACTGCTCATCAAGCCATGCTGAGGTGGCATCCCACATAGCAGAACCAGAAGGACCCACAACTAAAATATACAACTAAGTACTGGGGGCTTTGGGGAGAAAAAGAAGGGGAAAAACAAAAGAAGAAGATTGGCAACAGGTGTCAGCTCAGGTGCCAATCTTTAAAAAAAATACACGATTTAATAATAAACAGACTAATTTCAAACTGCAGTAAACCAATGTGTTTAATTTATTGAAATATGTACACTAACAAAAATTGGCATTTTAAATTACAAAGATCTTTATATTTTATTAAAATTCACTTTCTGCGTTTCTAACTCTCTGTAGTCCTACGATATCTTACCCGATATTTTAACATAGCACATCACTGTTCTCTTTAAATACTTTCACGTAGTACATACAAAATCAGAAGAAGACAAAGCAATAAAGATGAAATTTCACTCCAAAGCAGGAGTTGAAAGTCATAAACACAGAAAAGCCGAAAGAATTCAAGCCCTTAATCAAAAGACAAGTGTTTGGAATTCCAGAATTTAACTTACTTCCTCTGCTTATCCATTCATATAGAATTATGAACCATTCTCCTTTCAATTTCCTTTAAGAACATTAGAAAGGAAAAGAAAAACAAATTATACAGATGAGGCTGTTTTCACTAAGAATTCATTGATGCTATGTTAGGATCCATCTTAAATTCATTTAAAGAGTCAAAAGGGAATATAAAAATACTTTATTGGCTCATAGGAAAGAGTAGATGATCAGCACAAGATTTAAGAGAGAGCTCCCAAGGGTAAGAGAGCATCCCCATCTGCTTCCTGGTCCAGACATCAATGGAAGGGTCAGAGGAAGGTGAAAATCATTTTCAAAATGATTCTAATGCAAACTTGATGTAATAAAGGAATAACAATGGCTTTGACCGCCTTGAGAAGGGTACTGAGGCTGTTGAGGCTGCTAATACTGGAAGCCAATTAGAATTCCAGCCTAAGACCCAGGCTGGTGAACCTTCTAGTCAATAGTCCTAACCAGGCAGCCCATGGCAGTCACCTGTGGGCCTTCAACTGGGGCACCTTCCAGGCACCAGAGCCCAGAGATCTGATTCTATACAACCACAGGGAGCCTGACCCGCACCTTGTTGGAAGCATTCCACAAGGATGCCCCAGTCACAGAGTGGAAGCCAGCGCTCTCCCAGACCCACCATGTTTTCTCAAGTCTTTCTATGCTACACCGTCAGCCTAGGAAACCCTCCTGGCCTCAAAATGTCTTACTCATTTTTCTGAAAGCATCTCCTGATCATTCCACTGTCCTGATCGCCCCACATCCACAAACTGGTTTATATCCCACAGCAGTGTTTTTAAGTTTTGCACAAATCGCTCCTGCCTGTTTTTCGGTAACTAAAATTCTATACATTTTGTTTTAAAGAAATATTAACAGACTTTTGTAAGGAATTAAAATTAATATGAAAACTTCCAGAGTCTTTCTACATGTACACAATGAGTTAAAAAATATAATCAATAGAAAACTACAAATATTTCTTCAATGGACTCTATTGGGTTTCTCAGAGAAATAGTCATACTACAGACAATTAATATTGCATATGCCATCTTTTTTCCTATGTGTGTGTGTATATATATATATATATATATATATATATGCCTTTTTCTTCCTCTTTCTAATTACACAGACTGGAGCTTCCAGAACAATATTAACAATAGTGAGCATGATCTCTTTTAGGTTATTTTCCCCTGAATTAACTAAAAAATGCTTCTATTGAATCATTACGATTCTTGATGCTGGTAGACAAATAGGTTATTAAAGAGGGAGCCAGGTAATTGAATTCTACTAAGGCGCTTTGTTTTGATTGTTTTTTAAAAATAAATAGCTGTGGAAGTTAGTTTGTCAAAGCTTTTTGGCATTCTTTGAAAGGTCCATATGATGTTTCTCCGTAATCTATGAATGCAGTGAATGATATTAATAAACTCCTTATTTTAAAACAACCTTTACATGCCTGGGTTGACTTTCACTTGGTTCCATATATCATTTTTCTTTTTTGAGGAAGATTCGCCCTGAGCTAATATCTGCCGCTAATCCTCCTCTTTTTGCTGAGAAAGATTAGCCCTGAGCTCACATCTGAGCCCACCTTCCTCCACTTTATATGTGGCACACCTGCCACAGCATGGCTTGATAAGTGGTGCGTAGGCCACTGTCTGGGATCCAAACTGGTGAACCCCAGGCCGCCCAAGCGGAGCACATGAACTTAACCGCCATGCCACTGGGCCGGCCCCTATCATTCTTTTAATATATTGTTTAATTCAAGATTATTCAAGATCCTTACACTGAAATTTGTGTTGGTAATACTCTATGGCTTTCTTTTTTTCCTACATGAAACGTTTTAAGTTAAGTGGTATCTATATGGAATTCGGTTATAAAAGCATTTATTGATCACCTTTAATTACTAAGCATCTCTTATGCATAGTACTCTGGCCCTGGCTCAGCTAGCAATAGATTGTGGGTGAGCTGATGTAGATCATTTATGAGACACTATAAATCCTCCTCTTCAACAGGGTTCCACTGGTTCCATTTAACTGTGGGACTTGAAAGATAGCAGGGGTCAAGATGAGATGGAATTTGATTAAAATTGCGACCAAATTATTGTACAAAAAACCACTGTAGTCATCTTGCTCCTTTGCTTATTTTCTTTCCTTCTAAAAAATTACTAAAGCAGAGTGTTACAATATTTTTCAAAGCATGAAATGGTACTAATGATTCTGTATTTGATCCTTGAATAAATGTTGAAACAATCAGTGATAACTGTCAACAGTGAACGCACAGATTTTCACAAATCATGTCCCAAAGCATCACCCCTGTTCCCCACAAACAGTATTTTTTCAGAAAACCTACTTGATGACATCATTAAAATAATACTTTCTTCAACTGTTTTAGTGAAAATAACTTGAAACGGCAACAGGCACTGGCGCTGTGTTATCCAGGGCAGCCCAGTACTGTTAACCCTCAAAATACACCACGCAACATATTATCACACCAATCTAACAGGTTTACAAATGATGCTGCCTATGGACCACAGACACACAGTCATGGGGAGGCAGCTCCTGATAGCTTCTGTCAGCACTGGGCTTTCCCTATCCACATGCTGCACGTTGACTATGTGCATATCTAGCCTATGGGAGCAATAGTTATAGCAAAGACCTGTTTAGATGGAAGGATCTGAAAGATCACGCAACTTAATCCTTTCCATTTCCAGCGATGAGACGGACTTTAAGAGAGGAGTTAAACAAATTACCCAATGCCTTGTAAGCCCTGAGCGGTGGAGTCAGTGCTATACGTAGGTCTGCTGACTTCCTAACTCAGGGCTCGCTTCGACTCAACCTGCTGTCTCCTTAGAGGCAACGTGAACACCAGCACTGTGGGAAGTGCTTCTGAGAAGGAGGTGACAGACACGGAGAGGGCCAGGGACGGCTCTGAGGGCCAGTACTCACCGTGTGCACATCCAGCCTCTCTCTATGGCTCAAGCGTTTGCACCAACGCTTCCTAAAATAATTTCACTCCAGCCAACTACAAACTGCTGTAACGCCTTCCTCAAATGCTTCAACCTCCCTCTTCCTAAGACTACTTCCTTTTCTTCTATGCTTTTTTTTCTCTGCCAGAAACACTCTTCCTCCTCCTTGTTTCCCCCTAACTAATTCCTACGCAGCCGTGAGGCTACAACTGACATGCTATTTCCTCAAGGCAAACTTCACCGATTCTTGCCAGTATCTACTACGTGGCCCTGTTAACAGGCTCCCATAAGGGCTTTATTTTCCCAACAACAGGATTTAGCACAGGTTATCGTTGTTTCTTATTTGTCTGTCTTCCTGATAGACTAAGGTTCCCAGAAGCATGAGGACTGATTTTTTATCTTTCTCACCATTTTACTTTATCTTCAAAGCCTTTTAGACAATAAAATCCAAAGAAGTTACCCCTTGAAAAGTCCTCCATTTTCTCACGTATGAAAGATGAGCTATTTCTTCTTCCCAAAACAAATCCCTCTAACCATGTCAGCTCCCACCCCTCTCTTGCCTTACTGGGAGATAAAAAATTTCATTATCTCTTCTCTTTATTGTATATGTCATCTCCTCCCTCTCAATTAGTTCCTTCCGGTGGATTTTTAAAAATTTCCTTTTTGTGGTAAAACATACATAACATGCAATTTACCATTTTAACCATTTTTAAGTGCACATTTCAGTGGCATTTACATTGTCACCAATCGTCACCACTATCCATCTCCAGAACTTTTTCCAGTGACTTTTAAACATACTCAAGCATCTGCCACTTAAAAACAAAATGTAGTACCATCTGGCGTCTCGTCCTCCTCCAGTGACACCCTTTCTCCTTCTCTGCAAAGCCGACTTTCTCTTCCCATGGCATCTATTTTCTCACCAAGTGCTCACTCCTGACTCGCTTCAATCAGGATGAGAGTGCCACCAATCTTCCAAGAAGGTCTCCATCAGTGAGCAACAGTGGTCCACACCGATGAACTCCAGGAGCTCTTCTCACTTCTCAAAAGCACGCCCAAGTGTAACCCATTCTTCCTCCTCAACACATTCCTCCTCTCACTTCCCCAGCCCAGCAGACTCCTGGTTTTCCTCTTGTCCCTCCAGCTGCTGCTTTTCTCCATCTTTTGTATATTCTTTTGCCTACACAAAGCCATTCAACATAAGAGCCCCTGAGAGGTCCTTTCCTGTCTTCATAACATAATTTCCCCTTCTGGTGACTTTGGTCACTACCTACGCATTTCAGACCCACATATTTATACGTGACCGTCAAGGCATAACTTTTTCTTGAGCTTAAATAAGTACTAAAAATTGCTTTCTTATCATTGCCCACAAGTGTCTCAAACTGCATGTTCCCAATGAAACTCCTAATTCTCCTCTCTGAGCTTGCTCCCTTCCACTGCTCTCCACCTCGGTGAATGTCACTCTCGTTCAATCTGTCACATGAAGCAGACACCTGGAACTCAACGTTGATATATCATACTCCTCCAGTCTCCATGCTTTTGATCACCAGTGCTATCTATTAAGCAAAAAAATGGATACATGAATGCATGAATGAATTGTATGACTCTAAGATATTTGTCGAAAAAGCATATTCTTTAATAAATAGTTACTGATTTTATTTCCTAAATTTACCTTTGGAGTCATCGTCTTCTTTCCAGCTTCACTGCCATCACCTTAGATCCAGCATCATCTCCCCACTTAGAATCTTGCAACAGCCACCTAACCGGTTTATCTACATCTACTCTGGCTCCGATTTCAATATCCTCTCCACACTGTAATGTAAACTCCAAATTCCCTGCCCACTGAAGACCATGCGAGGGCTTTTCTTGGTCCCAGAACAAAAAGAAAGCCACCTAACAAGCTCGGTGTGGTCTGATCCCCGACCTACATTTCAGCCCTAACTGACTCCAGTTATCAATCTCTGCCTTCCAACCCTTTGCCTTCCAACCCTTTGCTTTCAGCACTATCCTTTCCTTGTGTATGCCATTCTACATGCCTGGGAAGCTCCCCTACCCTTCTCATATTTTAGATAATGCCTGCCCGTTCTTTAGAAAACAGATCAAATGTAACTTGTTAGGAGAAGCCCGTCACAGTTAGATCAAAGCCCACTATTAGTTTTCATACCATCAAGTACCTCTTCTTCATAGCTGCCACCATATTATTATGTTTCTTTTCACTTAATTTATATGTATCCCCTGCTTCAAGCCCTAGACTTGATACAGAGACCATGCCTCCTTTTGCTCACCATTATAGCCCCTTGACCTAAATGAGTACCTGGAATATAATAGGTACTCAATAAATAAATAATGGATAATGGATACATGAATGGATAAATAAATTGTGGGGTCCTAAAATATTTGTTGAAAAAGCACATTCTTTCAACAAATAATTTACTGAGTGCCTATTACATGCTAGGCACTGTCCAAGGCATTAGGCAATAGCTAACATCTATTGATCACTTCCTATTTGTCAGATAAGGTCCCCAAAGCTTTGATTGATCGGGCATTTTTCCGTGTTATCATCACAAAAAGACTGAGAGACAGGTACCAGTATTAGTCTTATCTTACAGATAGAGAAACCGTGGTTCAAAGAAGTTCCATGATTTCCTTAAGGTCATTTAAACAACAAGTGAAAGAGTCAGAATAATACCCAGGATGGTCAGATTCCAGAGTCTGACTGAGGCCCTTAAATGAGTGATGGTATGCATACACTTCAAACATAACAATTTAAACAAATGCAGCTGTCGATTTCATGAATGAATCACAGTCCTGAGCTGCCTAAAAGAGAATGTTAGGCACACCACTTTGTCAACACAAACCTAAAGCCTCATTTGGATTTGAGTCACAAATCTGTTGAGTATAAAACAGGGTGATAACGTACCTATTATCTATAAAACACGATATATTTCAGTGGTTAAAACAACTAATGTAACCATTCCAATAGTATCAATGATTCCCTTTAAGTTTGAGCAATTGCACCGTGAACAAATCTCTGAAATTTCACGAAACACCATTCTTCCAAGTGCAATTAGATAATAGCAGAAATTAAGAGACACCTTGCAGGACAACACATTTTCTGTTGAAAGGCAATAGTACCAGGTGCTCTATCAGATGACAGCAGGTTGCTGGCATCAAGTATTTGAAACAATTCTGGGCATCCTGAGACCTACTAAACCTCACACAGAAGGTTAAGATACCACTGACGTGTACAGTCCATCATTCCATAATTGATGGACATCCACTGACTAGCCCTCTGCATCTTTAGAGGGCAATGGTGTTGCAACTTAAAATGGCAAACAGTCCGTTTTGTTCCTACCCAAAAAGAGGCAAATTTTTTTTTAATATAGAAATTGATGTTGATGAGGATGCAGTAAGACGGAAATTCTCATCTACTCCTGTTGGGAGTATAACTTGGTACAACCTTTCAGGAAAGCAATGTTCATTTACCAAGAACTTTAAAACGCCTATAGATTGCGACTTAATAGTTCCATATTCTAGGTCTTTAGCTCAAGGAAATAATCAGAGATGTGGACTAAGACGCATGTATTGATTCATTATTCTCTAATGGATTGAGTCATACTCATTTATCCTTTCATTCGACAAATAGTTATTGGACACCTTCTGGAAAAAAAACGAAGGCCAAAAAGTCCTGCCCTCAGAGTTAGGAGGATTACATAAGAAACCAGACAATTTCTACTGGTAGGTAAAGAAGAGACAGGGTCCTTCTGGAAGACAGTGTGGGGCTGGGACAGAGAGGTTCAAGCTGATGCCTGACAACAAGCACGGGCTAGTCAGACAACTGGGAGACAGGCACACGGAGAAACTCTGGTCAGACGCACAGCTCGGGGAGAGAGAGAAGCACCCTGGGGCTGGATCAGAATGGGAAGGAACCACAGAGAAAAGACCAAAAGGAGAATATCATGGGTCATGGGAACATCAGTTACTTTTGTTTTCTTCTTTATCTGTTGCATAGTTCTAAAATTTCTAGGTTGTTCATCAGGAGGAAAAAAAAAAACATTTTCAAAGCTATTATAAAAGCTAGCAGAATAGAAAATAGTTGTAATAGCATGTGTAGTTGACCCATAAAGCACATCATCAAACAATTCCCGTATCAGAGGACTGTTTTCAGGAAGAAAATAACGGCAATAGATTTCAAAAGCTTGAACAAAATACATGTACATCACACACACACACAGACTCACACAGGAAGTATTTTTGTAATAGTGCTAGTCATTTCATACTAAACAGGGTTTTTTTAGGTCTTAAAAACAGTCATTTTTCATCATTTGCAATAGTTTGCATTCTGTAAAGTCGCCACAAACACTAATTAGCAAATACTGAATCATGGCTCCAAGAGGAAACAGACACACACACACACACACTCCCCTCATGTAGATTATAAGCTTAAATCCTAAAAACAACTCAGATTGGTAAATTCTACTTTCTTTATTTACAAAAGAGAAAACAAGGTTCAGAATAAGTGACTTGCCTGAGACCACCCCACTCACAGGCGCCCGAGCTGGGAGGCAAACCCTGCCCACCCGAGCCGAGGCTCCCACACTGTGCTGCGCAGCCCCCACCACCTCCACCCTCTGGTCTGCTCTGCAGGGGAGCGAAACACAGAGTCAGAGCACTGCCTTGCTCAGCCTCGGGTGGGAGTGTGCGTGTCGGCGACACATGCCTTCCACATGTCTGTGAATGGTCGGGAAAATGCCATTGATTGATTTTGAGGTTACACATAAATTATAGCAAGAAGGTAAATTCACAAATACGGAGTCCACGAATAATGAAAATCGACTCTACAGTGGAAAGACCCACATTATGGATCAGTTCATGTCATCCTACGATATATATTAGAGAGAAAAGAGCTGTGGTGAGTGTGGTACGGCAGAAAGAGCCCTGTCAGCCTGGGGATCTCCATTTAACAGCCACACTATCGAGAAAATCTATAACCTTTGTGAACTGAAACTTCCTCCTCTGTATAATGAAAAGAAGAAAAGGATTATATAATCTCAGAATTTTCTTCTACCTCAAGTCTATGGATCTCCAAAGTTTTCCCATCTTAAATATTTTCTATGTCAAGGGTTTTATCACCTTACAGACGTGTATTGAATTTAGTCATCCAACGACAGTTCAGTAAGCTCTACCTCACTTGCGAGGGACAATTTTCTCAACAGGCATTGGAACCCACAGCTCTCCAAGACAGAAGGCAGACAGGGCGGGCTCAGGATTCCTGACTCATTTCACACGGAATCTAAACACCAATCCCAAACCCATCAAGAACGGTGTTGACCAAATCACGACACCTGACTTGCGCACAACCTTCTGGAACACAAAAGCAGGCACACAAGAAACCACAACCTAAGCCGGATACACTTTTTACTCATGTTTTCTTTGCGAACGCACAAGAGGGAAAACTGAAGAGATTACCCACTTCCAATGAGTAAAAACTTGTTTAATCCGACACTTATAAGTAAGGTCAATTTTTAAGGGAAATAGGGACTTATGAATACGTTCTACTACGGATGTGGCTAAGACGTTTTAAAGCCCTCCTTCACCCAGAGGTATTGCTGTATGCCAAAACCAGTAGCGTCTACTAGAAGCTACAAGGAGCCATAGGTCAACGAGAAAGGTCCTTCCTCCAGTGGAAGACTTTATGCCCTGGACACGGCCCTCAGGGCTGTGGTCTGAGCGCCTCTGTCCACTCCTGCTCTCGCTAGGAGTCAAAGTGAACTCAGCCTGTCAGAGGGAGGAGGCGGAGAGGCACCAACAGTTTCCAGGCTGGGGTGGAGCCTGACTAAAGCTCTCTCTCTAAGTAAGCAGAAAAATACACCTGGAGTGAACAAACCAACAAAAGCTGAAGGCGAGAATCCAAAGTCCAAGGGAAGGAAAGGGCTAGATGCTCCCAGAATAGTCATTAGTAACATTTTTTATTTCAAATTAATATTTAGAGTAAATTGATTAAAAATGGAAATATGAGGGAAAATTAACAACACACCCAAATCTATTTTCAATAGTCAGTATTTTTTAATGTGAATAACAGTTAACATTTCTTGAGAACTTGGTGTTTACTGGATAATCTTTAATCCCCATACTAGCAGTAGGGGTAAGCATCACTGTCTTGCATGCATGAAGACAGTGAGGCTCAGAAATGCTAAATAACTTCCCTAAAGTTACACACAGCCAGTATTTTGAGGAGCTGTTATTTTTAACTTAGATCTGCCTCCAAACAAAGTCAGTTGTGCAATGGACGCTGCCTCCTGAAAACAGTATCTTGAAGGTCAAAATCAATAGTTATTAAATAAGAATTTTTCTAAAAGAATTATGTGCCTTGTTGAAAAGATTAACATTTAATAAGAAATTATATCTGTAAACTAGATAGATACAGATAGATAGATCTGTAAATTAGATCTGTAAACTAGAAGTTAGCAAATCCTTTGAACGTCTTTTAGTTTAATTGTTACTCTTTTTTTTTTTTCAATATTAGTTTACAGCATCAGTAGTTTTAACTCTTAGTTAATGGCGGGATCATGGAGCCCCTTGAGAAGATGAAGAAAAGACCCTGAGAAAATATCCACATATGACTACTGCATTTGACTTCAGAGCGTTCACAGCACCCTGATGTCCATACACCTAACTCCCCAGGGTTCTGTGAACACCAGGGGAGGAACCCTCAGCCTCGGGGGCAAGTACTCTCCTATCTCAAGCAGTCCGGAAATAATATGGGTGGTTATGTACCCAAAATCCCAGTTAGGAAAAAGGTTTTAAAAAAATTAATATATGTTAGAAAGTTAAATATGTAACAGTAATCAGATGACTGGAAAAAGTAAATCCATAAATCATAAAAGATCATTGTCTGAGGTCTTAACGAAATAGGTTGTATTTATCACTTGGATAACTAAACAGTTTTCCCTTCACTGGTATTCATAAAGCCTAAATATGGAAATCCATAAACATTATTTAATTTAATCACCATCAAATATCTATAGAAACACTTTGTTGCAAAGATTAACATTTAATAAGAAATTATATTTGCACATTAAAATTAACAAAAACCTATAAACCCCTTTTAGTTTAATTCAAATATTACTCTATTTTCTTTTTTAATCAACACATAGTGACAGCAGTTTTAACTCCTAGTTGATGGCAGGTTTTGAACTTCGTTGAGAATGTGAAGAAACACCTTCTGGAAAATACATGTATGTAACTGCTACATACGACCTCAGGGAGCTCACCATGCCCTGATGTCCATCTACTGACTCTGGAGCTCCACAGACACCCAGCTCTGAAAACTACAAATAACAGACTTTAAAAGTAAATGAAATACCACAGTTGTAGTTTTGGTTATATCATTATCAACACTGAGCACACGATAGATGATTTAAGTAGATAAAAAGAGAATTAGTTAAAACGACCAGCACTAAATAGCTTTCCAGGTTCTGAGAATTCCCCTTCAAGTCCCACTACCTTCTCTCTCTTCACATTTCCCTCACTACCTATCGAGCTGATAGTGATCTACGCTATTCCCCTCCCAAAACTACCCGCTTGTTTTAAAAGCCAGTTCTAAAAGCCGCCGATTGGTGAACGTTTACAGCAGCTTTAAACTGGAAGCGAGCCCCTATCTGATCAAACCCATCATCAGTTAGAACTATGTTCAAGTAACAAAACCCAGTTCAGTCAGCTATTGCTCCTTTTTCAAATCACGTTATAATCTAAATGATGAGAATAAATACTTTTTAAAAATTTTAATCCATTGCTTTGAAAAGCAATCATCAGCCACTTTCTTTGAATTTGAAGAACATATAACAAAGATACACTGGAAATATTTTTAAGAGTATACTCTGTCTTTTTTTTTTCACTCTCATTTAATCCTCAAAACTTTATGAGATAGGCACAATTATCCTATTATCTATAAAACAGGTACCTTTTTTAAATAAAAGCAAAATAAACTTCGGAGTGTTTAAGCTATTTGTCTATGACCACACAGTGTGAGTGAAGCTGGGGTTCAACTTCCGGGCAGTGAATGACCCTCTCCACCTACTGTCTTACACAAAGCATTCCTCGTCGTTCCAAATCCTATTAGCCAATGTTTGATGAGCAACTACTATGTGTCAGAGACTCTTCTAGGCACTTTATAATTTGATAACAAAGAAAGGAAGGGAAAAATAAAGAGCAGTCTGAAGACCATGCTAAAACACTTCAAAATGAGACCAAACATCAGTCCAATTGCTATTTATAGTCATTCAAGGCAGCATAAATGGAAAGTTACTGAAACTGGATATATGCAGATACTTGTGTGCTTTTAATTGATTTTATGTAAAGACGTTTTATAAATCCCAACATTCCATTGACTAAGGAAACCTTATAGCCACATCTATATGTGCACATGTGTGTGCACACACAATAAGCTTTCTTGACAATTCATCTGGGCTCCAGTTACAGGTCCCTATGTCAACATCTGGAATCAAAATCCATCCCAACCATGAGGCTGGATAAATTGATGAGCAAGCTATGCATGTGGGTGTGTTTTGGTTTGTGCTTCTTTTTGTTGGACCTACCAGTTTCACTGTCAGCAATGAAATCCAGGAGGGAAGCAGACACTTGGGTCTTAATTCCTATTTTCAAGGGATTAGTGTGCAAGTACCCCCTTCATCTTACAAAATTTCACGACATGGGAAATTTTACAAAATTTGAGATGTGACATGAAGGATGCAGGAATGAAACCTCCTCCTAACACACAGATGAGATTGGTAAGTAACAAGGGCACACACTGCTTCCATATTTCCTCCTGGATTTAAAATTCATCTCCTCTTATTTGGAAGCCACGCTCCACATGGACTTCCAATTTTCCTTCAATAACCAGATACTTGATTTCCTATTCCTGGAATCCAGAATGTAGATTCTCCTAAGACTCAGGAAGGAAAATAGCAGCTGAGCAAAACCCAACACTTTCTACTGGAAATTTCCAGGTAGGAGTAACCCACAAACTAAGAAGCTCAATAAGTTAAAATGGAATGAAATGGAAAGGAGATAGATACCTATATTTGAACAGAGACCAATACACTCTGTTTTCATACGCTCTTTCAGAGAAAACTTTATACTATAGAGAACATACAGCTTCAAAGAGCAATCGGAACTAAGTATTTTTTGAGTGATGATCTCAATTTTCCAAAGGGGCTGAGTCTATCAAAGAAAGATATTTTCAAATGCTTTTTTTTATTGCCACTCAAATCTTCAAATCTAATAAACATGGTGGTTTCTGGAAAGAATTCAGAAGTGTTCTCCAACCCTTAATCTGTTTTCATGAAACACATGTTGGTTAAAGAAGGTAATTCTGGAAATTGTATAGTAATTTCTTTGGAAATTATGAGTGAAGCACAGATGGTAAGACATTGCTTTTACAGGCTATATTTTTATATGCAGATGATAGTATTGTGAACCCTGCACCATACCACTTTTCTCTAACAAGACATGAAACAGCACCATGATAGGTGCATGAGAGGAAAAAACCCAGAAAAATCAAATAAAACTTTAGGCATAATATTTTGCTTGACTGCATTAAAAAGTTTCATAATGGAAATATGTATTATATATATATATATATATACACACACACACATATTTTACATTATTCCTAATTACTGCTTACGCTTTGACATTAGTCTGGATAAAATACTGAGAAGATGTTTATAATCTAATATCTTTCCCACCTCAAAATTCTGTAGTCTCCATAATTCCACAATCATTTATTTAGCTTCTGCTAATTGACAGGCACTACGATCTCAGGTAGGTGAATAAGAAAATGACCGTACCTTCAAGAATTCTAAAAGGTTTCTGAAATGAAGCAAATAATGATTTAAAGTAGTGGCTTCAACCACATTTACTCCTAACAATACGGGTGGTATCATTTTTCTTTAAAAATGGAGTAAGTTCAAAATAAGTTACTGTCTGTGACTAGGAACAGTAAAATTATTTTAAAATTAAAAATAAATTTCCAGTATGCTTACTGTGAAGAAATAGTATATCATGTTCATCAGACTTGGAATTTCAATAGTTTTAATGTTTCGTAGTTATATTTTTACCAGATTGGCTAAGATAGGACTTTGTCCATAGGACTGGCTCCCACAGAGCTAGACAGATGTCGTGACACTCTACAAGCACACTCGGGGCTCAAAAGTGACCCCCAAGGGTAACCAGGCAGGGAGGTCTGCTAACGGCAGTAGAGCGGGCAGGAATACCCTCATCACCAGTGGCTGCTATTAATAGAAGAAAGATTGTAGAGCACTCGAAGGAAGAAGTGTGAATATCTGGACAAGAAGCCCTGTAGAAGTGCTTCTCCCAACCTCAGACAGCTTCTCTGGAAGAACCAAGAAGGTCTCTGGGACCTGAGAACAGCTCCTGGGGGCACCAGAGAGAAGAAAGCTGCATGAGTCATTCTGACTAAGCGTGGAGACGACCTCTCTGAGCACAGCCCACTCCAGAGCTACAATGTGTCACCAAAGGTTTGAGGACTTGCCTGTTAGAGAAAAGAAATGATGGGTCGTCTTCCTTAAAGACTCAGTGGTGCTCTGCCAGCAAGGCAAGGGCCTTGGTGTGGTCAGGACAGCGAGCCCACCCCAGCGTGGATATTCTAAGTGCTGGGCAGCGGTTGCCCGAGTGCGCTCTGGTGTCAGACTGTCTGAAACTGGTTCCCAGCGTTCACAATTCTTAGCTGCAAGACTTTAGTCATGAAAGGTTCTCAACTTCTCTGCAACCTCAGTTATCTTATCTGTAAAATGAGCATGGTAATAATATTTTACACACCTCAGAGGGTTCGAAATGGATAAGGTGATATACATAACACAATACACACTCAGCACAGTGTCTGGCATATACGCAAAGTGCTCAATAAATACTGGCTACTTTTCAAGGCAATGAAGCCAAATCTACGAAGATGACAATTGGAGAAAAGATACCCAATGCAACCAAAATTGAAATCCTACCATAGGCAAGCGAATTCAGTAAGTTCAGCTAGACACAAAGCAAAGATCTAAGCCTGTCCTAAAGGGTAGAGAAAAAAGAAAATGACGAGTAAATAAAGTAAAAATCGTAGCTAAATTATACCCATGCCCCTTCAAAACGATTAGAAGATGAAGAGGGGAGGAGAGGAAGCCGACAAAAGGTCACCATTGGGAAAACAGAGGAAAAAATATGGCAGGAACATTTCGAAAATATTCAGTTAAAACTCGTAACAGCCTTAAAACATCTCTCCCTCCTCTTCCCCGAACACGCCACGTTAGCAAGAGCGTAAGAAAGCGGATCCATCTAAGCTCAGACTGGGGGGTAGAAAATGTTCTGCTTGTAATTGCCAAATTTACGTGTGGAACAAGAGATGAACCAGAGAATTACAGGCCAATAAACCTGAATTCAATTTAGAGGAAGAAATGGAAAACATGTGGAATCGCTCAGATAACAACCCTTGAGGAAACTCTACAACCGCGCTTCCCAAAGCCAGATCAATGGTTCGGCAGCATCAACATGAGCTGGGGAGAGGGGAGACACTTTCCAAAACGTAGACTCTGAAGTTCTACCTCAGACCTCCAGAAACACACCTTCTGCAGAAGGAGCCAAGGAGGCATCTCCAGACGACTCTGCACACTGAAGTCTGAGACCCACGGCTCCACAGCCCACAGAGAAGGGGCAGCAAGAGGTGGCCAACAAGAGAACAAACACTGACGAGGACTTTCGAATCCAGCACCGCTCAGTCTACGACCACCTCCATAACGAGCGTTATCTATACAGCTTTGTAAGTGACATCTTACTTCGAATACACATATTACATGAGCACACAGTTTGAAAAATCGACTTGAATTTCAACGCATGATTAGAATTAACTGTACATGGATCTGCTGGCTTTTGGAAACACGGACAACCTATAGGTAAAATTGTCTTAGCTCATTTCTAACACTCTATTTATAGGTTGTAACTTGCTTAGGACAAATCCAAAATTTTTCTTTTTAAGCTTAACCTTTTAAAATCACACACTATGGGGGAAGTGGGGTGGAGACAACCTTCCGTGGGAGAAAAGGTACAATGGACAGAGGAATAAAGTTGAGCGTCTTTGGTGAAAAGCTCAGTCCTGTCTTTCTGAACGCCACAGCACACACACACATCTGTTCCCAATTTGAAGGGAGTATACTGCAAACAGATTAGTTCATTGTTTTCAGGGCTGACCTCTTCTGTTCAGAAAGTGGATGGATAAACTCCTGCTTCACGCTTTTGTTTACCCATTTGTATCAATAGGAGTTTAAAGAAAAAGGAAAACAACAAACGTCCTTCAAACTCAAATTCTTCACTTAATGCTAACACCACGCCTCTTGGTCCTATCTCTGGATCCTACCTGGATGCAGGAAGCCGACAAGGGAAGGGTCCTGTAGTCGACGTCCCATTTTCCATCACCCACTTCCTCCTCACCCTCAAAGAAAACTCTATCAAAAGCCCCACCATAGACATTCATTCCTATAACACAACATAAAGTGAGACATTTTGCCGCCCAATTTTGAAGCTTTCCAGATATTTACCAAAACCTCTTGCCACCTAAGAACCGAATTGTCATTATTTCATCAAATGAGTCAGTTTGAGATGATTTATAACGATATTATTAGACTGTTTGTAATGTATCCTGCCATGATAACTTGGGGGACAAAAACACATTTAGTCAACTGTATCTCAGAAAACAGGTAAGAACCCTTCTGAGACACAGTCATTCCTCTCTAACTTCCTATAAATGAGTCCATGAAGGAGTCTATGAATGACCGCTTATCTCACAAACATCAGAACTTGGAAGTGCACTGCCTGATTTTCTATCCTAGTTTCATGGCTGCGTCCGTCGTCTCTCCAGACTATACACACAGCAAAGGCCCTAACATCCCTTTTGTGTGTCCCAGATCCTAGGCACAAACCAGAAGGCATACTTATAGACCTAGGCTTATATTTCTTTCCTATTAAAGTGAATATAAATGTCTGCCACGTAGGGAGATGCCAAAAACACTCACATTAAAAACATGAAAGCAATGCACACCACATGCAAGTGGTGTCTCTGGAAAATAGTGGCCAATAGCCTCACAGTATCAACCACCACACTTTTATACAGAAAAAAAATTACGTCCTATTGGGGAAAACTGTGATAGAATTCTATTGTACACTACTCTTCTCTCTCTTAATCATAAAATTCAAACTTTCTATATTGAAATATCATCCAATTATTAGACTTAAATGTAAATTCACTCCCTCAAGCTCCCACTTGAGAGAGAGAAAGAGAAAAGGGGTTGGAGGGGGGCGGAATAGAGGAGGCTTAGGATCCTCTGAGACTGAGGAAAGGCCATGAAGGGCTTGTCCTTTCAAGAGCCTGACACTGGAGTAAATCTACCAGCTGGTGAAATGCCATCAGACATGAGCACAAAAATCACCTCCAAACAACGGTAGATGAAAGAACAAGAAGAATCACAATGCTCACTATTTTCTACGCTTGTGTTTTAAGGTGGAGGAAGTTGAAAGATTAATGTAAGAGGGCGTATCACTTAAATCTCTATTTTCTCATATGAATGCGTTAAAATTTAATAAATCATTTACTCTACCTTGCCGTGAAACCAATAGCACCCTTTATTTTAAACCTAGTCCAACAAAAGACTAGGCAACCTCATAGGTCTCTATCCAATAATTCTAGAACAAAGGACATATATTCTTTCCAGCATCTAATTCTTCCAGGGATAATGTGCAGTGGGGGAAAAGCCCTTTCTCAGCCCACTCCTGCCCCTCAATATCCCTCCTTCTCATCTCCTTTGCGGCCTCACTCCAATTTATAAATGCAATAAGTCTCACACCTAAGACCTAAAAAAGGAGAACTCCTACAGCTTGTGTCTGATCCTCTTCTTTACATTTTCCTGGAAGCAGGAAAACAGTGATCTCCTTTGAATATCACTCTGACTTATTTGCAGCAAAGTTTAAAAATAAGACAAAAATCCAAGATACATATAAAAAGCTAATTTATTTCCCAAATCACTCAGAAAGCTCCTTCAATATATGCAAGCATACACATGCTGTCTTCTATATCTTTCCTCTACAAACACACATATATATGCGTGGATATGACAATACGTGTATACAGTTAGAAATGTGTTTAATTGTCATGCTACAAATAAACAAACAAGGATGAAACAATGATGCCCTTATTTAGTATAAGTGCCTAGAAAAGTGTGACAGAGTCATAGCTACAACATAAACATCTTCGCTAACGAGGAAGAAAGCATATCTCCAATACAATTATTTGAGACAAAATGAATTTGCCAAAGTCTGAATGTAGAAGGCATTTGGTGATGTCCTAACATTTTCTCTCTAATCTTTTGCCCTATTAAACATGTTTTTTAGGAAATACATAAATAATAAATTCATACATCAATATTCAAATGGCTAAAACTTTTTATTGTCACACAAGGTATTTTTGTCAACAGTGGGTAAGAATCCAAATGATAATAAAACAACATTTATCAATGACATACCACAATGGTAATTTCTCTAATTTGACCACGGACAACATGGCAGAAGGCCTGTGACTGTTTATCGACACACTGGAGTCTGAAGCCTTCTTTTTGACTCTAGTTTCTAGATTGTGGTTAAGGTCCTCACACGGAAAAAGAGGAATTGGGGGCAGGGGGCAAACAGCAACAGTCTCAGCACTTTGCTGTCACATCTCAAATAAAACCAGTTGAAGACGTTTCTGGAAAACAAGTTATTTCTTTCTGACCTCTTGAATACAAATATTGAGTAAAGTCCAAAAATGACTGCTTAAACCCAACCTCAAGCCTCTTGGCTTTCTGTTTTTCTCAGTCACACTGGCTCCAAACTCTGCCTCATTTTTCCTAGTTTCTGTCCTTTGTTATACAGAGTAATCTGTGCCTGATGGCCATTCTCACTCCTCCTCCACCAAAACTTCACTCATGACAATTGACCCCAAATAGGGTACAACTCCACAGTGGAAAACACATCTTAATCCTAACGTGTCCAGAGGAATGGAGGGAAAACGACAGAGAAGAGCAAGGGGAGGAGAAAGAGTCAGGAAGGTAATTGAGCACACATGTGTGGGGCGCAGTCAGAAATGCAGAAGGGGAGGGGAAAATGGAGAAAAGAGATAAAATAGAAGGGGAGGGTAAAGGGAAGAGCAGAAAGGAAAAAAAGAATAAGTCACTTCTGGGGCCAGCCCTGTGGCACAGTGGTTAAGTTTGCGCACTCTACTTTGGTGGCCTGAGGTTCGTGGGTTCAGATCCCAGGCACAGACCTACACACTGCTCATCAAGCCATGCTGTGGTGGCATCCCACACACAAAACAGAGGAAGATGGGCACAGATGCTACCTCAGGGACAATTTTCCTCACCAAAAAACAAAAAGAAGAATTCAGTTCACCTGTTGTAGACCTCTGTTGTTGAAGTTCTCTCCCACACGTCTTCTCAGTTTTCTGAGGAAACTGCTTCTCCCCTACTCCAACCGTCCAATCGGACTTGGAGCTGCCAGTCATGGTTCCCACAAACCACGTCCAGCCACAGGAATATGCAAGTGACCCACATGGGGCTAATCAAACTTTCTTTAGGGTTTTTCACAGAAGAACTGGAAGGATAGGCATACTTCTTTTCTCCAAGAAAGGAGATAAAGAAAAACGATTGCCAGCAGATAGGAAACCCACACCACATGGAGAAAGACAGCCTGCAGCAAGAGAGAACAAAACCAACCAGCCAAGAGAAGGAGAGACGGGGGAAGAGAGCAGCTGCGAAGCCCTCAGCTTTAGGGCTCAGCACCACGCAGGCCAGACTGGCCAGCCCTCCCCACAGCCTGCGAGCTGCTCCGGCATTCCCCAGTTAGCCTCCCGAGTCGCTCAGTGTAGCTCAAGCTGGCTTCTGCTGCTAAACCAAGTCTTAAGTAAAACGCCCAAATTCCATCACAAAGTCTATTAACCAACGGATTTTTCATTTTATTCAGGAAACAATTTTTGCCCACATGATACTCATGGAAATACAGTGACAAATAAGTCAGAGATCCAAACTTTAAGGAAACGCCAAGGAAATATTAAAAGAAAAAACATTAAAATCAAGGAAAAAATAGAGAATGTTGATAACACCAAGTTTTAATTTCTGGTCATGTTGTGTCCTCACCATCAATCTTAACTTAACGGTAATACACAAAATTCTAGAATTAATTATCCTGGGTAGAGTGACTAGGATTTTAAATATTCTTAAGGTTAATGATTGATAATGGAAAACAAATGGGTCTTTACTTCCCCTACAGTCAGAATAAAAACAATGTGCCTAGTATTACAATAATTACTTAACATTGCTCTCGAAGAACCAGTCTGTGCAATATCCAAAACAATGAATTAGAGAAAAAAACAGACATAAAATTATCATTACTTATAAATGATGTGATCATGTACCTAGACTATTCACAGAATCTACAGAAGGCTTATATGATACAATAGGATGATTTGATAAGGTGGTCATTTGAAAATTAATGTATAAAAATCAATAGCTCTTTTCTTTAAATAAAAATTACTTGGTAAATATAGTGAAAGTTCCCATGCTAAATTGTAACAAAAAAGGAAGACACTGACTCCATATCTACAGAAAGCTGCAAAACAGGACTAAAGGGAACGAGCAAGATAGCTTGGTATTCTCCCAGGAAGATTTACATAAATCAGTGGACAAAACTGTATTCAGAAACAGGCTGAAATGTACGTGAAAATTAGTATACAACAAAGACGTCACAGATTGAATTATGGTTCCGATTCTTAGCTCCTACATCCACGCCTGCCCTGGCCTCATCAGAGACAACCTGTGCATCTGAGCTCCCTAACCTTGGGCCTTTCCATGGAACCAACTCGCCTGAGACAAAAGAATGTGGTCAGAACAGTCAGCAACGTGCCTTTGATGAGGTGACGACTTCAGAGGCATCACAGGTGGCTTCTCGTTCTCTCAGGCTTTTGCCATCACAAGGGAACAGGCTCTAGTATCCTCTGGTTCCAAGAGCACGTGAGATACGCACAGCAGAGCCACCCTTACCAGGCCGCGTGAGCAGAGGCGCCGGGACCACCCGCAGACCCACCAGACCCAGCAGGACTTGTCTGAAGCCATCCCATTCTATAGCAATTACTTCTCCACAGAGGAAAAGAGGTAAGTATTACTCAGGATGTGGTGCTGAAGCCCCTGTTAACCAATTTTAGGGAAAATGAGTGAGATTCCAATATCAGTGCCTGCACCAGATATTTTACATAAATCAAAGATTTAAGTAGAAAGAAAAAAGAAGAAAGAAACAAGCATTTTTAAAAAGTTTTGAAATGCTAGAGACTTTTTGAAGCGTGATACAAAACTAAAAGCCATAATGTAAATGACGGATCAGAAAAAATAAACTAGCAAAACCAAAATATATCAACAAATTCATTTTATCATGCATGACAGAGAATAGGTTAATTTTCCTAATATCTAGAGAGCTATTATAAATCAGTAACAAGGATAAAATGAAAAATGGCTGGAAAAGGAAATCCTTGGAATAAAAAAGTATAAATGCATTAAAATATTTTCAAAATGCCAAATACTGCTATTAATTTAAATTTTCATCCATCGGATAAGGAAAAAATTAAAAATACTGGCAGGTACGTGTGGACTCAACCATGCCAAAGCATTGTTGATAAATATTAAATTGATGTATTTTGGGGGTAGCAATTTGGCAGAATCCACCAAAATTGTAAATAAATACAGCCATTAATGCAGCAATTCAATTTCCAAAAATTGTATTTGTTAGATAAATTCACACATACTTAAGATACTGCATTATTGTTTATAACAGAAACAACCTTGAAAATAACCATTCGTCCAGCAATAAGGCTATAGTTAAATAAATTACCATATAAATTCTAAGTTACCATACAAGTAGGAGGTTGTTCTAAATGTACTGATAAGAAAAATTTTCCAAACTGCATTGTTATGTTAAAAAATGTATAGAACATCTTAAATAATATATTTCCATAAGAAAGAAGGAAGGAAGTGTGTTGTGTGTGTGTGTCTAGATAATTTTTGGAAGTTACTCAGGTAACAAGAAGAAAAGAAAACCAGGTTTAAAAAAAAAATGAACAGCACCTGCAACCTTTGGGTAGATGGCTGTCCTCAACTAACGGACTCAGGAAGTTCTGCGTTCCTCATATGATGCTGCAACAGAATGCTCATGTTCCTGAGAAATGCAAAAGTGAATTAACGGACTGTTTAATATGCAGAGGGCTACACTCCCCTTTAAGGAAGATATACTCCAGATAGACAGCACACGTAACAATGAAAGACTGAAGAAAGTCTTGTGTTTTCCCTGCTCTCATCCTGCCAATCACCAATATGCAGGTGTTCAGCAAGAGAAAATCCACCAAACCTTAACATCTCGAGTCAATTCTTCATGCGTCTTCAATATTGTACTTGTTAGAACACTAGACATGATCTAATTTCAATGTAAGTTACTTAAAAGAAACTCAAATTATTATGTGATTATTCACTCCTAGGGTTTGACATGATAATGGATGCAAAAGTTGACAGCATATCAACTTTCTTCTCATCCATGTAGCTAAAGACGAATTGTAATAATTTATGACGTCCAGTGAAATACAAGTAAAACTGTTTTTGCTCTTTCCTGAAAACTGTCTTGGGGAAGTTGCCATTTATTAATAGTAATGACTACAACTGAAGTCACTGAACTAGAACGAGGTTATTTCCCTTTTATATTTTCCCTAGGTATTCTGACGCACACCTCTGAAAAAAGTGACCAATTTTACAATTTTTTAATGCCAAGCCAATGGGTATTCAAACATTTTATCCGTGAAATAAGACAGAAAACACTTATTTATACCAGAAATACTGATGTAACATGATGAAGATAACTAGAAAAAAAATCCAGAAGTCCAAGCTGCTCCCTATGTAACCATTAACCACTAAGATAAATGTGACCTTTGGTTATTAGAATTTTTTTTTTCCTGGCTGGTGAGTGGAGTAGGTCTGTACCCGGGATCCAAACCCACGAACATGGGCTGCCAAAGTGGAGCGTGTGGAACTTTAACTACTCGGCCATGGGGCCGGGGCCAGAAATTACATATTTTTAATAAAGTAACTAAATAGATGTAAGATATAGACACCATATTTTCACCCAGTATGGGATAAATGAGTTAAGTGAGAAGACAACTATTGAAATAAATCAGAAAACATCAGTTGAAGTAGAAACTAACACCCATGGATAGGGACAATGTAATCCGCTCACGCTCAGTGCGTATCTACGGAGCTCTCTGCTTTTTGCGCGACAGTGTTAGGCTCATGGAATAAGGTGGTGACCACGGCAAATAGACTCTGTCGCCTCATAAAATAATAATTTACCCTGAGAGACACACATGAATCTACACATAAACCTTGTACAACTGATTATTTGCACATGCATTTAATTTACTCTAATATACCCAATTTAATCATATGCTCCAGGCAAAAAGAGAGGAAAATGATTTAATTCACATCCTTTTCATTTTCTCCCCCAGCACATATGAGTTTGGCCTGCATGGTTCCTGACACAGGAAGACCAAAACTCAAAGGCACAGAGACACAAAAGAAGTTGATACTTGGCTTCTGAGGGTCCATGGGCCAAGCCTCAGCAATTAATAAGCCATTTAACGGATTTTCAGCAGTAATTTTGAGTTAGCTTTTTGTCTTACAGATACACGTCAGTACCTAACTGTGAGGAGAGATAAGACACTCTGTGATTATAATTATAAAAGATACTTAAGAATGAGCAGAGAAGGTTATTATAAATGCATAATGGACTCATTTTCTGGTGGGGAGAAGAGGAGAATTAGAAAAGGCCAGATGATGTTTGCTGGGCCCTAAGGCATGTGCAGAAGGGTGGGAGGAAGGAAGGGGCCAAGCATTGTGACAAAGACCCTACAGTACGTAGATCCCCGTAGATCCAGGAAGAAAAGAGAAAATGGTACAGCTGCTAGGACAGGAGATCTCAAAGTTTGGTCCAGGAACCTGCAGGGGTCCTAAAACTCTTATAGGAGTGAGCGAGGTCAAAACCATTTTTAAATGATGCTAGTTGCCTCTCACTTGCATTTGCTCGCAAGTGACAGTGGCATTTTCCAGAGGCCGTATGATGTATAACATTGCAAGTGGGAATGCAGAAACAAATATGAGAATCCAGCTATGCTTTGTTAAGCCAGATATTAAAGGTATTTGGGAAAATGTAAAACAATGTCCTTTATTTTTTATTATTTTTTTGTAAAATTTATTTGTCATAAAAATATGTTATCTATGCTAAAATAACTTTATTATTGTTATTTTTAAATAAATTTCTAAATAAAACTTTCTCAGGTTTAATTATCTAGAACTGTAAATATAGATGGGTATAAACTACATAATAAAAACTCTTTGAGATTTTCAATAGTTTTTAGACCAGTATAGTGATGTTTAGTTTGAGGACTGCCATATCATAACCTAGGGAACAGGAGATAAACTTTAGCTATGAGGCTAGGGAGAGGGGCGGGGTCTCATACCGGGGCCTTGCAGCCACAGGATACCACAGTATGTCCAGACCAGAGGCACAGAGGCCCACATCAGCACTGTACCCAAGCAGACATGAGTAAGGTTTCAAGATATACGTTACAGGAGAAGAGGCAACTGATTAGAAGCGGTGAGGGAGGGGGGATGTTGGGGGACTGGTGCGCACTCTTGTGACATGAATACCACATGGGAGATGGGGCCAGCACACTCATGGAAAACACGGGGGAGGACAGAGGAAACGTCTGACGTTGGACACACGAAGACTGACGTGCCAGTGAGGGCAAACAGACAGATGAGAATACAGGCTGGAGCTGAGAAAAGGGATGTAAACTAGAGATGAAAACTGGCAGCTGCCTTCACATTGGTATTGTAAGTCATAGGAATTGATAGCAGGGCCCAAATTAACATTATAGAGTAAGACATGACCCAGCACCAAGCCCAGAAGTACCTAATATTTAATAGTCAGGAATTTTAATCCCACAGGATGGCATTATAAAGAGGATTGCAACTTCCTTTCCATCTCAATTAGGCTACCACATGCATGTAATTATTAGCTGTTTTTACTTATTAGGGTGGTTACTATGGCCTAAAAATTGGATTATATACTCAATATACTATTTTTTAACAGCTGATATGACTGATGAACAGTCATACGCTGCATAAGGACATTTCAGTCAATGACGGATCCCCCATATACAACCGTGGTCCCATAAGATTAGCACCATAGAGCCTAGGTGTGTGGTGGGCTGTACCATCTAGGTCTGTGTAAGTCACTCTATGACGTTCACACAAGGACGAAATCACTTAAGGACACATGTCTTAGAACGTATCCCCATTGCTAAGCGACACATCACTGTACAATAAATTGTACATATTTAACGTACAATTTGATAAGTTTTGACATATACCATGAAACCATCACCACAACCAGGGAAATCAACATACCCAGTGGACATCAAAAGTCTCCCCTGACCTCTTCATAATCCCTCCGTCCCAATTCTCCTACGCTCCTCCCTAGTCTCCAGGCAACACTGATCTGTCTTCTCTTGCTATAGATTAGCTCCCGTTTTCTATAACTTTATGTAAACGGAACATCGCAGTATGTGCTGTTTTTTGTCTGGCTTCATTCACTCATAATTCTTTTAAGACTCATTCATGTTGTAACATGCATCAGTCGTTCATCCCTTTTTATTAGTAAGCAGCCTTCCATTGCGTGGGCATCTGTTCACGTAGATGTGGACAGACATTTGGGCCGCCTCCTGTTTTTGGACCTCCTTTAACATTTCATGCAGGGCTGGTGTACTGGGGAGGAAATCTTTCAGCTTCTATATGCCTGAAAAAAATCTTTACTTTCGCCTTCATTTTTGAAAGATATTTTTACTGTGTATAAAATTCCAAGTTGACGGTCTTATTCTTTTTCTCTTGGCATTTTCAAGATCTTTCTCCAATGTCTTCTTGTTTGCAATATTTCTGACAAGAAATCTGTCATCCTTTCTTTGTTCCTTTATATATAAGGTGTTTTTTCTTCTCTGTCTGCTTTTAAGATTTTCTCTTTATCACTCATTTGAGCAATTTGATTATGGCATGCCTTGGTGTAGTTTTTCCCCATGCTTCTTGGGCTTGGGATTCACTGAGCTTCTTACATCTATGAGTTTACAAATTTTCCACTAAATTAGGAAAAGCTTTAATTGTGACATCTTCAAACACTCTTTCTGCCCCCTCCCCCTTCAGGGACTCAAATTACACATCCCTTAGGCCACATGACGTTGTCCCATATATCACCGATGTTCTGTGCATTTTTAAATATTCTTTTCTCTGTGTTTAACTCTGGATAACTTCTGTTGCTGACTTCAATTTATTCTTTTTCTTCAGTACTGTTAAATCTGCTATAAATTTCAACTGTATCTTTAATCTCACATATTGTAGTTGTGATCTCCAGAAGTTCAATTTGAGTCTTTTGTCAATATCCTCCACGTTTCAATTTTTTGGACAAAGAACACAGTCATAATAACCGTTTTAGTATTCTTGTCTGCTAATTCTAACATCCACGTCACTTCTGGATCAGTTTAGATGGACTGAGGTTTCTCCTCATTGCACGGTGTGTGATGTGTTTTCCTGCTTCTTCGAGTCCAGGGTAACTTTCTCACTAGATGCCAGACAGTGTGAATTTTAACTTGTTGGATGCTAGATATTTTTCTATTCCTATGTATCTGATTGAGCTTTGTCGTGTGAAGCAATTAAGTCACTCAGAAAGTGTGACCTTTCCAGGTCTTGCCTTTGGGACTTTTTAGGCAGAAGTGGAGCAGCTTTCAGTCCCGGGCTTCCTTCCCACTACTGGAGAAGATGCTTGAGCACTGTCCACAGAGCCTGTAAATGACGAGGCGTCCAGGCTGGCGGATGCGGACAGGCACTATTCCCAGCCCTGTGTGAGCACCAAGGCGGGTCCCAAGGCTCTCAGCTGAACACCCAAGGGGAGCTCTCTGAAGATTCCAGGCGTCTTTGCTCGGTGCTGCTCTCTCCTCCCTGGTATCCTGACCTGTGAATTCCAGCCACCCTGGTCTTCCCATATTCCCAGCTCCATCTCCCTAACTCAAGGAGTCTGCCCGGCTCAGCTCAGGTTTTGCTTTTCCTCTACTATTTCCTGGACACTCGCTCAAGGTGGTAAATTGAGACAACGGGAGGGCTCGCCTCATTCGTTTCCCATCTCTCCTCAGGAAGGGCTGCCCTTCATCACCTGATGTTCAGTGACTTGAAAACCACTGTTTCACACGTTGTCCATTTTTTTGGTTATTCCAGGGGGGAGGGTAAATCACGGGCCTGTTACTCATTTTGACACACTATCCTTCAGTTCTTTAATCTTACAACAACCCGAGTTGGGCATTAGTATCTCTGTCTTACACCTGAGGAGACTGGGGCATATGTCACTAACTCAGCTCGCTGAGCTTGTGGTGATACAGCGAAGAGTCCTAAGCATTTCTTCCAAAGTTCCTGCACGCAGCCATCACGGTATATTGCTTCTGGAGGGAGCAAGAGATAGCTGAATGGGTATTTAACCCTGAGAAATCTTATAAAATCAACTAGACTCTCACCTTTGTAAACTGGTTTAAAAACAGTGCTCCCTCGAAAGGCTACTGAACGAACGGAGCCCTGAAATCTGTACTCAGCAAGGATCTTAAGGATGGAAGACGTTTTGTACATCCTTTGGTCAACCACCAAGTTGAAGCTTCCATTCCCGCCCAACAAAGACAACACCCAGGCACGAGACTTATTCTCACAGTGAGAAGACACTAACTTCTGCGGCCCCTGACCCATCTCAGATGGATCTATCTCAGAGAAAGTCTCCTTTATATTATAATTAAAGAAATATATGCTAAATAACAAAATATGTTTCCTTGTAGCTTCTACCCCACCAATGCAATATATAAAAATAACCAACTCCAGAAGTCACGGAACATGCCGGTCAGCAGCCATGTACAGACACGCTTCCCCAGTGGGGCCCTGGAACACGGATCTGACACGGGTTTTCCTTTATATTTTCTACAATGTTCTGCTCTTTTCATCTTGGAATGTAATCAGATCTTCCTAAAACCTTCAAAAATCACAATTAATGGTAAACCGCAACATGACAAATAGTTGAGGAATGAGATACTACGATTAATTTAATAGTATATGTAATTTAACATAAGTTGCCGATTTCCTAATGAGTAAAAAATTATTATAAAGGGTGTTCCACAGGAAAACTACCTTGAGTACCACTTCACCAAACTCAAGTCAACAAATCAAATCGACAGACGCCTGTTCAGTTTTCGCTCCAGGTGAGACACAAAACCAGGACAGACCCAGCATTTTCATTAGGCATATTAATTCTCCCTTTTCAGTTTGGAATACAAAAAATGTGCGCAGTGGATCACACCGTCCTTACTGGGGGCCTGGAAGTTAATTCTTGCTTGTATTTACTTGGTCCGGAGCCTGGGCTCCACGGTCAGCCTGCCTGCTTTGATTTGGGGCCAATCGCTTCAGGAGAATCAGGGCTATGTGGCTTTGGCAAGTTCCTCAGCTTCCTCGTTTGTAAGAGAGAAAGACAAGGTCTAACTCACAAGGATATGATGCAACACACATGAGTTTGTATATATGAAGACACAGAACACCATCGGGCACACAGCAAATGCTCAACCAGTGTCAATTAACACCGGTTTTACTATCATCAAATATAGCGTTCAATAAAATCCATTCCAGGCATTTCCATTTTACTGGTTATTTGGACCTTGTGTCATTAGAATATAACACCAGCAGAGAATTGTGTCTACACTCCAGGCCATTGGCGAGAAAGACAGACCCTCTTCTTTCTTAAGAAGGAGATTGCGTGGCATTGTTGCAATGCTGTCATTACAAAATCTGTGCCACAGACAAACGATAAAGATCACAAATCCACTTTATGAATGGTCAAAATAGGGCAATGACTGCTTAAGTAACTTGTTCGAGTCACTCATGGGACAAACAGTTTAGCTCGATCCACACGCAGGAGCATGTTACACGAATAGAAAGTAACTAGAGAATAAATCAGCAAGTTATACAAAGAGAGCTGCAGCATACTAAAACATTCAGACCTCCAAAGAAGTCTTATCTGTAACAGGGAGTCAGTTTTTGTAAGCGTGTTCTCAATTTCATACATACCATCCAGCAGACATTTGCTTCTGGGAGTTATTTCAATCTATTCTACCTTGAAATGAAAGAGGCTAAGGAGTGGACAGGTGGATTCTCATAAAAGTTTACCCAATTTCCAAGCCTGGGGTCCTGCGATATAACTCAAATACGAAGTCCCTTAAGACCCCAACCGAAAGAAGCAAAGACGATCATGAGAAGGAGCCGCCCACCAACTGTACAAAGAGGGAACAATGCAGAGACATCAGGAACCGAAAACAAGTTCAAGAATCTGATCTCTGTGCACAGTGAGCACTACTAACACAGGGCGTGAGTTGCTCTGTGAAAGAACTCCTCCACGGACCTCAGCCCGGTCTGCACCAGCTGCAAGCAGAGGCACAGCCACGTGCCACGGGCATCACCTCAGGTGTACACAATCTGGGGACACGAAATAAAGTTCGTACAAGTGTCCACTTCCCTTAAAAAGGGGCAGTTTATTCCCCCTTAACTTAAGCATGAATGAATGAATGAAACAAATACTGTAACATTCCATTGCAGTGAGCAGTTTCTCTGGTCGTTTGAACACCTCACTCGAAGGACTCTCTCCTGGGACCAGCTATCTGTGGGGCCATGGCTTCCTTCATTTATCCATATTTCACTTAACTGATTAGATTAAAAAACTTTGAAAACATCGGAGCGATGTTTGTGAGTGCCTTATAATATCTGAACTAAATGTGGGCCCACCCCACGCTTTAGTGGCCTCTCTCCACGAGAGGTCATATCATAACCTGCTCAATGGAAAACACATCCGAGGTTCCTATTTAAAGAAAAAACACTGTTTCACACTTTTGTGGCTCATCTCTTATATGTTTTTAAAAAGAGGAACAGGTGAAGCCTGTTAAAGTCGTCTTTCACTGAAAAATATTTACTCAACAAGGTCATATAACAAACAGTAAAAAATAAAATCACTTTAGTCTCAAAAGCTTTAAAAATTGGATTTTTTGCTATGCATAATCTAAAGGGATGATCACATTAAATTTATCCCACCTGTAATCTGTAAAGCTACAATTATTTCATTAGTTACTTCAGTTAAAATGAGAGTACCAAAAGCTCCTCAGAAACTGCGATGTATAATTCCTGACTTATTCCACACCTAAAAGCCAGGGACATATAAAGCAGTCTTGCACTATAACATTCTTTGTCCTAACAACACCCCCAAAATTCCTCTCTCCCCAAAAAGTGCTAATTTCCTCCTTGGTTCATCAAATATGGTACCAAGTGGCTCTCAGGAAACCCAGCTCACATCTTAAATCATGAACTGTGTCTTCACTGATTTCTTTACTCTCTCTCTCATTGGCCATGATTCATTTTAAGACATCTGATTGCACCGGGCGTCCTGGCTCTCAGATCAAGTTCTTCTTCTCCATTGGAGTCCTTAAATAGCTCAATGGCTCCCTCTAGCCTCCTTTCCTATGCTACACCCGCAGGCCACACGGTGGAAGGTTAGGGGCTGCAGTGGGTCCTTCACTCTGTTGGCTAAGCTTCTACACGTGGCTCATCGAGCAATCCACCCACCCACCCCAAGGATACACGACGCCAAGTGTCTGCGGTGTAGCCCCAAGACAAGAGCGTCCATTCAGAGTGCTAAAGGACAGGAAGCAACAGTCAAATACGGTTTCACGAATAACCTCAAAATCTATAAATAATCCTCCCAAGAAAAAGAAAAAGAGGGCAAAAGAAAAGCGGAGCGTCACACATATTATTACTTAGTATTTTATCCTTTAGCATGGATTATTTTTGCTGTTCACATAAGCTGCATATGTTATAAAAGAAATGCAATCGGATTTTTCACATTCAAAATCAAATGTGTTATGAAGGACAAAAATAACCCTCAAAGAACCATGTGCCAAAATTACTCCCACAATGGACAAAAGGGACATATAGTATAAGCACTTCATGTCACTGTAAAATATGTGGATTTTTTTATAGATAGATTTGAATTTTGAGACCCTTCCTCAAAAAAGTCATGTTTTGATCCTATTCCAACTTGCCTTTTTATGATTGAAGTACCACTTGTAGATGATATATATTTTTCAAAATAACATGAAGCCATGTTTTTAACATTGAATTTTTAGTTTGCTACCTTGGCCAAAAATTGATTATAAAATTACATATAATTTGCTGCCAGTGTTTTCACTAGTCAGCAGAAGGCTAGGATTATTTCCAGACTGGAACAACCTGTGTCACCACAGATGATACCAAATGTTAGATTTAAGTTGCACATTCTGCATTTCTTCATGATATGCATTTCAGAAAAAAAAAAAAATCCAAACACTCTACCTTTGTGATCTAGTTGCCCCAAAATTTACAGGGTAAATATGTGCGTTTTTCCCCTCTTTGGCTCTATGAATTAAAGCTTGGAGGCTAAATACAATAGAATTTCAAATTTGGAAATGACCTTAGTGACAGGTTAGTTCAATCCTCATCTTTACAGAAGAAGCCACTCGTCCAAGAGCAAAGCCGCGTCAGCTCAAGAACCAAAGGAAAGCTCGCACACCCTGACCTCCGTCCTGGGCTCCATCGCGCTGTCTGCTCACCATCTTCTATTCCCAGTGTTACAGGGACAAGATTGCTATTTTTCAAAACAACTATTTCTCATTGTAGAAAACACTTTAATATCTTTTTTGGCCCATCCTCTTCCATCTCTTCTTAATTAAATATCTATATAGATAAAGATATAGATATAGATATGTTCTGGATTTGGGGTACAACCAAGAGCCGGCTGGCCTAAGTCATATATCCAACCACACTCCTCCTGTGGCTAGGAAGCGCTTGGGCCTTGTGCCAATTAAAATGAACAGGCTCACTGAATCACACGGGCCTGTTTATCTTCCACGGTATTAGAGAAGATGAACAGATTTCAGCAAACTCCGCCTCGGAAAAGAAGGTGTGAGCTGCACTTGACATTCCATGATAGTAACAGATGACAAGACAAAATGTGAAAACCACATTTTGAACTAAACTGTCTAAGAAAAACCCACGGGAAGAAAATGTACTGATGTTAGCTGGGCTGATTTTCAGTACATTACACTTTTCAAAAATGGAAAAGGTATTAAAATAAAATCTTTTTAGACCAGCTGGTATGCCCTAACCTGATAGACTTTTACGTAATTAGATGCTATCAAGCCAACTACCTTTGAATAAGCATTTATTTTTTACTAATAACAATGACATCTAAACAGTATTCAATGTTTAACCATGTGAAGGCATGTTCCTATCATCTATCTGTCTATTTTTCTAATATGATGTAAGTATATTCATTTAATCCCCAAAACAAACCTATGAGGCACGTGCTATTAGCCTCCCTTTTGTACAGATACGTACAGAGGCCCACAGAGATTAATTAACTCGTCCATCATTAACAATAATTAACTTACAAGTAAAAGGCCTGGGACCAGAACCAGCAATCTGGCACCAGAATACATGCTCTTAATCACTACACTACCGCACAAGATAAAACAATTTGATGGATACAATTACATTCACAGATATTTAAATTGTGATGGAAACTAACATGAAAAATGACTTTCTCAATCTGAAATATACATGCTGAAGGGTCAGAAAGTTCCTGAAGGAGCATTAAGAAATAAATCTTTCTCTTTTGACACTGCATAAATTCAACTAATTGATTCAAATCCTCAATAGATTTTTTTTTTTGGTCCCAAAATAATTATAATTGCTCATTTACCAAATATCCTGAACAGGTACATTTTGAATAGCTGGGGTAGGTCAGGCAATGAAATAAATTTACATAAAATAATTGATTAATCCAACCTCAGAGAAAAGAATTATACTGCTGAAGTGCATTAAAATTTTCTTATGTTAATAACCTGAAATAGCATAAATAATAAAAAGAAGAAACTTTAGATCTGTCATTTTTAACCTGACTCCAGAGATTAAAAAGCTGTTACTGAACCCAACTGCATCTCTACTTGTTAGGGAAGAAGAGACTGAAAGAGAAAACCCAGGTGTCTAGAGAGGGGTGGACCTGGATGGTGTTCTCTGTGGATTTCTCGTGGGGGCAGTAGGAGACAGCCCACCTGGCTGGTGTGTGTGCACCTGTAAAGGTTTCATGAGTAACCCTGGATCTGGGCAGCCTGACTAGGCAACTCTGAACAGAGAGAGGCAGTGAAGATGAAACACACAGGAGAAGCTGGAGAACCTGAGGACTAATGAGTCTTCTGATCTCCTGGTCATAGTTTTTGGCCCTGATGAGCATTCTGAATGGCCAACATACTTGGGATGTTTCGTAAAGCCTGGAATCTTACAGCAGATAAAAACCTTTATGAATGAGTCACACTGGCCCTGTCATTGACTAGTATAAATTGCCAGAATGGAGAATTATGGGACGTGTTCAGAAGAGTCCCCTACTCGAGGAGGCTAACCAGATTGTGGTGTCACCATCCTTCCATGAGCAAACAAATAATGCATGTTGATTATTTAAGTAAGTACAACACAAGAGATATGAGAAAAGTGGCCCTTACCAATGACATCTCACAATCTGTAAAATGTGATTGTTTATCTCTGAAATGTGTCACCACCAATTACTGCCAAGTTTATGTGCAGTACAGAGTTACTCCAAGCAAACTCTGACCTTTTAGGTAGATTCAGATAAACCTGACAAATGTGAATAAACACTAAACCAGTTAAAGAAACATATTGCAAGAAAAATGTAGGAAATGGTTACACTCACGATTCACAGTATTTGTCAAAAAATGGCCTTTTGAAATCCAGAATCTCTCTTCTTTCTTTAACCAGGAACAACAAAATCAACTTTGGCTTTATCTAGATTTTTTTTGTCACAAAAAGTAATCCTCTTCTTATGCTCTGATATGTGCATTACTCAGAGTATTACATATTTTTATTTTACCATTAAATTGGCTTAAAATAATTTTCCTCATTAGAAATGTGTGCTATTGTTTAAAAAACAGTAAAGAATATATTGTTTATATATTTAACACTTGACAAACTATCAACGTTGATGATGAAAGTTTTTACTATCGTGAACTATTCTCAGATTTCATGACAAAAATGCTTGCACTGTGCCAAAAAAAAAGACACCCAGGATTATGAAAATCCCTACTACAACAATAAAATTATCTTAGAGACAAAATGATTTTCTAGTTTGGAGAGATTAAATCATGACTCTTTGTCAACAATTTGACTTCTTTTGACCAATGAGCACCTCTGACTCACACTGCTGTCCAATGGCAGCCGTCTCTGACTTGCAGTTAATACCAGCAATGTGCCTCCTTTGCACCATGCTGGTTAAATACTGAAAGGCCCACTCCCCCAAAATGAATCCAGCAATGTCCAAAAATCTTTAAACGAATGTATACTGAAAATCTGGCATTAAAAAGTGTTCTACCTGAACTATTTAAGGAGAGGAATGTACTGAATCTCTTCCATAGCACTACTCCTGGCAGTGTCTGATCCTTTCTCAGCTCTGAGATGATCCTTTTTGCTTCTTAAAAACAAAAACAACCAAAACGCACTCCTTTTCTGTAACAGGCTTCCATCAGCATATTAAAAAATATCTCCAGTTCTGATAACTGAAAATTCCAGATGTTGATACTCTTAAAACTCAGACAGGAAAGAGTTAACATGAATATTTCTACCCACCCCCTACTTCCAGGGAAAAAGATATAGGCTTTTAAGCAGTAAATTTGAAGGATCAAAAGTATGAGGGTTCCACCAATTGTGACGTTTGGTGAAGAATAAAGCATTGCAATCTCAGTTGTCAGCATAAAAAGCATCTCTCAGAAGCTTCGTCCCAACTATAATAACTTGGTGTGCTTGCTAGGAAAAAATTTATGATCATATGAGCTTCATGCATGATTGATACCATTACAGTTTAAGACTGTCCTTGAGAATCAATCAAATAAAGCATTCCCAGTGTATGTTTTGTAAGCAAGAAGGGGAACACAATATAAGTGCCTTTTCTGGAAAAGATATGATGGACTTTTCTTCCCCTTAGTGTTTGCTACCAAAAAGAAACATCCAATAAAAGTGAATCAGGAAGAAATTCATGTCAGAAAATATCCTGTCATCCCATGATCTTTACAATATATTGAATTAACTAGCAGCCACTCTTATGATTAAAAAAAAAAAGATGTTATCATTACACAATTACACATAAAGAAGTATATAAACCCAACTAAGGATATGCTCAATTGCTTAAATAATACTATTAGGGAATAATACAAACCATGAAACATAATCTACTCTACATCATTAGAAAATCTCCTTTGTATCAAATAAGGTCTCAGATGGCACATGCCTCTTATCTTTCATAATCAAATATTTGCACTGTGTAATAAATAGGGATGGAATAACTTAAATACTCTAAAAATGAGAAAATAACTCTTTTTTCCATGAACCATTTTTTCACATATATCTTGAAGAAGAGATAAGGGAAATTCAAAATGAAATCTCTTTTTTAGTAAAATCCTAACTTTTTATTGCATAATAATATCTGATTGAACTGACTGAAGGATTCAGACTATGAAGAAATACAATCAAATTCATATTTAGCCTCAAAAAGGAAACCTGGTAATCATCAAAATACTGGTGGTAACCCAATAATCTTGGAAAGCAAATCTAAGACCTTCCCAGGCAGGCAGCCATCAACCAAGTCTCTCTCTTTCTCTTTAGAGTGAGCAAGATGAAACCTAGCACTGACTTTTAACCACCTCCCCGCACCCCACCTCATCACCATCACCACCACCGCCATCTGAAGCCATGGGCCCTTCTGTTTATAGCATCAAAGACAACAGCCTGCCACTTTCATGCCTTCAGTCTATCAGCCAGTTACTTCATTTCAGCAGTAAATTATCTCTTGACTTAAATGTTAGATACAAAATCCATCTGTGGGATGTAATTCTAAAAGTCCAAATCTGTGATCAAGAGAAATCTGGACTTTCAGCCCCTTCCCGTCTCTCTTTTTATTCAGAAAAACAAAGCTGTATTTTTCAAAGGGTTAAACAGTTCTGGTTTTCAAATTGGGTTTTTCGGGTGTGTAACGTAATCATACTCAACATCTGTAAACTTCCTTAACTCTTTTGATAATGGTTTTACTTTTTCAAATACTTTGTTTCTCTACCAACCATCACTTATCACATGGAGTCCTGAACAGTTTATATAAACACAGTTACATTCAGAATATGCCCTCACACATGGCATTTATTATGCACACTTTGCATATAAATCTGTTACATGAAACATGTTCAAACACTGCAACAGGTCGTGCTATTGTGTAAACACACACTGCCAACAAAATGACAGTAAGCTTTGAAGGATCAACAATATAAGACAAAAATCACATTATTCTTCAGAGACTTAATCATAATCCTATTAAGATGTCAGAAAACATAACATCTAATCGAAAGTAAGAGTATTTTACTAAAACCCTCCAACTCTCTTTGTATTCCACCGTGTACATGGTAAACTGTGTTGGAGCCCGGGTGCTTCTACGCCTGCACTGATTTATTGCTCACTGCTGGCTTTAGTGCTGAGGTGATGACAGGAAAAGAACTTTGGCAGAGGTCTGACAAGTCCTTATCCTTAAGTTCCCTCTTGCTGTGTGTCTGTCTGTTCCCAAAGCTATCAAAGTAAAGCAAATGACAGTCTAAAACCTCTCACTTTTGCCATGAGAGTGTGAAATCAAATTAAAAACACACCTCAGAACCATCACATTGGGCCGCGTTTATTTTCAACTGGCTCGGGGGCAGGAGGGAGAAGACACTTGAAAAGAGATGGATTTCATGTCCCCGGTGTAGCCAGATCTAGCTACAGTGTATTAAGTTATGTCTAAATGAGAAAAAGACTGTGCAGTCAAGTGTTTTATCACAAAGTAATGTTACTAAACATATCATGTATTCCCACGCTCGCCTCTAGATTCTTCTGATTTTAACCTCCTTTGTTAGGCACAAAACACGGAGAGAAAGATTTCAGAAACAATACCAAGGCGGCACACGATGCCAAGCAATGAATTCCGTATTTCCTGAGCAGTTTATTCATCATAAACTCAAGCTGATTTATGAAGCCGCACGTCTGCTATATGAAAGCCTCGTCTCTCCCCCGGGGGAAAGGCACGGACCGGCTACGATTGCGCCTTTGAGCGCGCAGCATCGTGCTTTGTGCTGCCGGGATAACGGATTCTCGGGCTCACGCGCATCCATCACCTAAGCCACAGGGAAACTCAACATGGGTCTCGTCTCGGCGGCTGGAAGGAAACAATGTGCTGAGAGCCGGCTGCTCCGAGCCACCAGGACGCGAGGAGTGAAGGAAACGTCTCAGGGAGCAGCCCAGGCAAGGGGGGAAGGAAGAAAGCCCTCGTCCTCTTACCTCCACATTGAAATACTGCTCCGTTCCGCAGACGGTAGCACATAAAATCCAAAGCAAGGTTTGCAAGAAAAATATCCCCGAATGATGCACGAGATCCAACCGTCTTCCAGTGCTGAATGTGAGTAAGATCATAGTGAACTGCGCTTCAGTGGACGGACGGGCTCCCCTGCGCGCTCTCCCTCTCCCTCCCTCCCTGGTTGCCTTTCCAAAAAAGTCCTCCGGGTGGGCGAGCAGCCTGCAGGTTCACCCACAGCTGGCGAGGGGGCGGCAGGCCCGCGGGAAGCAGCGGCGGGGGCAGGCTCAGCAGCAGCCCGCGGCCAGCATCCTCGGGGCCGGTGCCCGCGAACGTGGCGCCCAAGTGCCCCGGCGGTTCCGGCTCGGAGCGCCCACCGCGGCCGCCGCCAGCCCGCGCGCCCGCCTCCGCCTCCGCCTCCTGCGCCTCCCGCGCCGCCTCCGCCGCCGCCGCCTCCTGCGCCTCCTCCGCCGCCTGCTCCTGCGGGAAGGGCCTCCGCCGCGGCGCGCCTCTCGCCTCTGCTTCTCCTTCCCTCCTCTCCGCGCTCCCCTCCAGAATGTTCATCCGTAATCTACATAACTCCTCCTTCCCGGGGTCTGCCCGACTCCCGGGTGCTCGGCGCGCGCGCGGACACGCGCACACACATATGCACGCGCACACACATATGCACACACACACACACACACACACACGTCTGCAAACGAGCACACACACAACCCGACCTGCGCGCGCTTCTTAAAGGAGACGGCTCGTAAAGGGGAATCGCGCTCTGGAAGCAGCCAGCGCGCGCGAGGGGCCCTGGATGAGGACCGCGTCTGTGACACACCGCCCACCCTCATCCCCGAGGCGGGCACCCGGGAACCTGGGCGGCTCCATCCTTTCGTCTCGCCCTCCCCGCGCCGTGTACCTAGAAACAAGTGCGCCCCTCCCCTGCCCGGCACTGGGTGGGGCGCAGGCTGCGGACCCCCGTGTGGGCCGGGCCTGGTCCTGGAGACCGACCGGCGTCCTCAGTCGAGCCGCCCTGCAAGGCCAGGGGGCTCTGGGAATCGGGGGGAGCGCCGGGGTCATTGTGCTCTGCTTGGGGACTCCGGTCGGTCGGCCGGCTGGCCAAGTTTGGGAAGCCTGAGATGGCAAGTCCCAAGCGTCCGAAACTTTGTTGGGGTCCACCAGCCGAGCCCGCGGCCTCCTGTCTCCCTGAACCCCGCCTCCGCCTTCCGGGCTCCGGCAGTAGGCACAGGGTTTGGCGGGGTCGGTTCTAGTCCAATAAGGAAGATGCTCTGTCCCGGGGACGCACGTACCTATTGGGACCCAGGAGACGTGGTCCTGGTGTGAACAAAACATCAGGCCAGAGTGGGTCGGGGCGCTGGAAGGAACCCGCTGCGGGAGGGGGGAGGGCTGGGGAGAAAGGCAGGGGAGCAGCCTGAGGAGGGCGGGGGAGCAGCTGCGAGGGCGGGCGCGGGGGCCGCCGCCTGGAGCACCGGGGCGCGGGCGGGGGGCCTCGGGAGGACTCGAGTCAGCGCGTGAGGCCGCGGACGAGGGGGCGGCAGCCACCGGGCCTTGGCAGGTGACGGTTTGGCTGAAAGAGAAAGGGGGAAGGGAGGCAGACAGGCTTGTGCTGGGGGCCTGGCCAACAATGTGCTTCTCCTTGGCAGCCAGCAGAGGGGAAGAGGAGCCCGCGGGAAGAACCGCAGGCGAGACGGAGAATGAGGGCCATTCAGGGTGTGACAGCCGCCTCGGCGAGGCTTAGAGGGACTCACCAGGGAGATGCGCAGGTCAGCTGGTCGAGCAAAAGTAGGCCTGCAAGACGTCGTGATGGTAAGCACACGGAAAATGTTGAAAGACACTTTGCCCAAAATTGCGTTGGACTGTAATAATTTGTATCCTAAAGAGAAACACAAAAAAGCTGAGGAATGGGACTTTACAGCTAATGCTTTAAAAACTGTAGGAAATAGGAACCGCCCCCCCCCCCCCCCCCCCCGCGCCCGCAAGTCTGATCCAGGACTCTCTGGGGAGCATGTCCTGTGCACCGCATGTCCTATCCACAAGAGAATTTTGATGACATAAGAAGAAATGCCTTTTATTGTATGACATATTAAAATCTGCAGAATGTTTCCACGCATAGTATCTCATTTAATTCGCACAACATCCCTGAGGGTTTTGTTTTCATTTCATAGATGGAGAAAATGATGGTGACAAAAGATAACTTTCCAGTGAATGGTTATTCGAGAGGGAGAATTCAGACGTGGATTTTCTGACTCCCGGTTCAGTGCATTTCCTGCCACCCTCCAGTGACTTTCCATATAGAAATCCATTTCTGCTTGTAACAGTTTCATAACCCGAAGTTGGAGATGACTTACATCAAAGACACAATTAGAAGGCAATGTGAAAGCAGGGTCATTATGTAGAACTGATATGGTGCTGTGTGGCCATATAAAGTAACAAAATGTGGTGGGGAGTAATTGTCAATAAATCAAGAATCGTTTTTATGTATAGAGTAATCCCTCCTTATCCACATGGAATACATTCTAAGACCACCCGACCCCCCAGGATGCCTGGAACCCAGGATCATACTGAACCCTGTATATACTATGGTTTTTTTCTATACATACATACGTATGATAAAGTTTAATTTATAAATTAGGCACAGTAAGAGATTGACTACAATAACTAATAAAAAAGAACGATTATAACAATATACCGTAATAAAAGTTACGTGAACGTGGTCCATGTGTTTCTCTCAAAATGCCTTATTGTGCTCTGCTCACCCTTCTAGTGATGGCAGGGGACGACGCAATGCCTGCGTGAGGAGATGCAGTGAGGTGAGTGAGGTAGGCACGGTGAGGTGGCCCTAGGCTACTGTTGACCTTCTAATCATGTGTCAGAAGGAGGATCATGATGGGGCCATGTCAGTGTCAATGGTTAGATGTCATTCTTCGGGATCCAGCAGAGGGATGACTCGTGTCCTGGACCAGAAGGAACCAGACGGTGCAAGGCCTCATCCTGCTACTCGGAAGGGCGTGCAATTTAAAATTTATGGATGTCTATTTCTGGAATTTTTAATTTAATGTTTTCAGACCACAGTTAGCCAAGAGTAACTGAAACCATGGAAAGCAAAACCGTGGATAAGGGGGGACCACCGTACATTGTATCTAGCAAAGTGCAAAATTACAGATGGAAGAGATACAAGAGAAAACAGCGTCGTTGCATTTCCTGATCCTTGATAGGTGTTGAAGGCAGGGAGGTAAACAATTTTACACAAGATGTACGTGAGAAAACAGTTCTAAATGGTGAAGTCCTTGCTAAATGAGCCGCTCCAGGGAAGTAGAATGCAAGTTAGGTGTGGCTGGGCTGTCATCAAGGAGGGGTCTCTCACTGCCAACAACGCCTTTGTCAAAGAAAACACACCTGGGCTCCAGAAAGAGTTGCATTAAAGGAGTGTTTGTGAAGGATATGAGATGGGGAGGGGCTTACAATGAAACATGGAGCTAACTTTTGATCAAGTAGGAAAACAAAGATTGCTAACCCATTTTAGATAGGAATAGGTATCTAGGGAAGATGATCTTCAGAATTATGCGTAGGATTGTCCGTGGGGAGAGACTGGGTGCAAAAAGATAGTTAAAACAAGGTTGACGTGCAGCTGTGAGACTTCAAGGGCCTGTTCTAGTGAACTGTACTTGGAGACCTATGTTTTCAAGGAGCCATTCTAAGGGAAAGAAAAGTAGGAAATCCTAAATTCAAAAGATAGTCTCAAATTAGTGATTAGTAATAATGATAATTTTTTACAAACATTTATTAAACTCCTTAGGGAGCGTTCAATGAGCAATGAATGAGTGTTCACGGTTCTAGAGATGCTGACAGAAATAAAATACTGAGACACAGAACAATCACAGCAATGCTGTAAGGACTCAGGTGATTACACATCCAAGGCACTATAGAGCAGGGTGGAAGAAGTAGTTGATTTTCCCTGAGGTCCTTGGAAAAGTCAGCACAGAAGTAGTGGTTCTCATGGGGTATCTTGAAGAAAGAGGAGACATTTTTGAGGCAGATAAGAAAAGGAAGGATATTGCAGACCTGTGTGCATGGAGGAACAAGCACACGAGATTTGCCTGGAGAACTGCAAATGGTCCATCAGGGCTGGAGGTCAAGGTCAGAGGTTGCGTGGGAGTGCAGAGGTCAGGTCAGGAGGAGTCTTATGTGCCATTTCAGACTTTAGACTCTATCCTAAAGGAATTCTTAGGAGGAGATAATTGAATTTTCCCTATCTTTGTTGTATGTTTGCTAACTCTGTGGAAATAACCACCTTCTAGAAGTTCTCATATTTTTTATTTCATATGTCCTTTTAAGCATTTAATATCTATCTCTGTAGACCTAATGTCTGTGCTAATCCAATAATCCTGATGCAACAGTTCCCCATATGGACTCAGCTGGGCACCTGCAGAAATGTAATCATTTTCTTTGTCAGGTGTGTTTGTTTTTGCATCTCTCATCTGTCGCACAGGCTTATCTTTTAAGGGGCAGGATTATGAAGAAGTTCTTATTCTCATATCTTAGAAATGTTAGCTTCTAAGTTGGTGGTCTTCATAGAGAAAGACTTGTTTTCCTATCCACAGTAAGTTAAAATAGAGAATATCATCCTTCCCTTTAGAGTGTTGATGGAATCTTTCCTCACAACTCTTGTCTCTTGCTCTGCCTGTGCTTTCAGATACTTACTTTCTTCTCACAATTTCACAAAACTCATGAGCAATCTCAGAATTACATATGAATGGAGAGTGGAGAATCTGAAAGAGATTAAAAGAGAATGAGAGAATGAGTAACAAAGCAAAGCGAAAGGAATAGTTGCCCTTGGTAGAGGTTAATAGCAATTCAGTAAAAGATGTAAGAGGAGAGATCTGAGGAAGTACATGATATGTGTAACTCTCAAAAGGCAAATGGCAGATACATAAAAGTGAGCAGTTGAGTGGCATGCTGGGATGTGTGAATGATTATAATTGCTTGAACTAGCATTAAAGGTAAATAATATATTACAGCTGTCATTGAGCCAGATTTCTTAATAAACTAGAGCCTTAGAAGTGATTTCTACAGTTTGGAAAGTTACATAAACCTGTTCATCCCTGTATCAGGTCAATTTCACTGCTCTCCTTCCTACTTGCATCAGTTGAACGTGCAGTGTTCTTCTAAGTTCTGAGAGTTTGAATTAGTGCTGAGGGATGGCTCTGGGCATCTGCTAGTAGCAGGGGCATGCATAGGTAGAACAGTGGTCTGAAGCCCTGTTATTTCAGGGGTGCTCCCAGGTGGAACCTTAAGCTCTGAGAGCATATCAGAAAGGCTGACGCTGGCTGCACCACGATCCCTCAGTGATTCACACACAGGGTAAAACTGAGAAGTTGCTAGCTGTTATCACTGCCCAGGAAGAGAGTATGATTTTTTGGCTTCCTTCATTGACGTATGCTCTTTTCACTTCCTTCACTAGGAGTCTTTCTCAGGTATTTAGTTTTCTGCTCATTTACTTGTTCATTCACTCTTCCGCTGAACATTCATTAACCATGTAAGATGCCAAGCCATTGAGGACATAAAAAGATAAACATGAAGTGAGTTAAGAAAGACCACATCAGTTTGGTTAGACCATCTGCCTTAGGACAGATAACAATGAAGTCTTGGACTTTAAGATTGTTTTCACTTGGGTTTACTATCAACATAAACAAAAAACTAGCACTGCAAAACTTAGAGACAAGATTGTGGCGGGTGAGTGGAAATGGCCTCCAGTGACTCTTGGTTTCTTCATCATGGAGTACCTGAAGTTTGGAGGTCCAAGATGGCTGGGAAGTCTGAGGAACCCACCAGATGAGAGAAGAAAAGGAACAGTGGGTGTACAGCCCTTCATACTGTTTACCTAGGGAGGAGCCTTGTCTGTGCCCATCACCCTAAGAGGCCATTCCCCAACACTGTGATTATGTTCTTCCCAGGGACCTCAGGGTGCTGTGTCACACACCAGGATGTGCAGGAGCTCAGAGTCTGAGTCTGCTCTTCTCTCACTCTGCCATCACCCTCAGAGAGATTCTTCACTTCTAAGTTTTCTCTATGACTTTTCCCCTGGTGATCTTCAGATCTCCAGTCTTAAGCTCAGTCCCATGGTCTAGAATTCATGTCATCACTTTCACCTAAAACTCGGCATGTCTCCAACCATTTCATCACCTTTTCCTTAGGTGGTGTATCCCTTAGTTCCCACCTTTCAATCTGGACCACTTTTCCATTAAACCTTGGACACACCTTTGACTCTAACACTAGTTTATGTTCTTTGTTGAATCCATCACCAGTAGCTGTCACGTCTGTCTGCCCAATACCACTCTGATTCATGCCTTCACCTGAACTTGCAGTTTACCCCTGTCCCTTATAAATTCATTCTCTTGTCGTTTCATGACTAACCGGGTGGTAGCCTCTAACAGGCGGTGCATGAGTATGTTGTTTTTGTGGCCAGTTATTCCTCATGCTGGTCCATTGAAACCTTCTCCCTTACTATTCTTACATGTCACTTTCAACATACGAACATTTCTAAGTTGGAAGGAAGTTTTTAAAGTTCTCGTCTTCAAATTCCTCACTATTCAGAAGAGGAGCCTGAGGCTCAATGAATGAGGTTAAATAAGTCATGTGACTAGTCGACCAAGGTAAAAAATACGTATGTTCCAATTTACAGTTGATTGCTTTTTTTAAAGAAAAAGATTAATTATAAACTACTTTAGACATGAAAGAAAACACAGTGAATAAACAATCCAGTTTAAGAAAGAGTATCATTGCTGTTTCACCCATACCATATAAATAATTATGATAGGCTCAAATTGGATAGTACTCTGTGGATTCAGACATCATGGTTTAATATGTGGTGACAGATGTCATGAGAAAGGACACATTATTCTGTAGGTGGCTGGTAAAATGGAGAAGAGGAATTGAGAAGTCTTTCAGACACCGCATAGCTTTAAGAAAATCATTATACTTCTGAATTTAATTTTCTTCATCTATAAAATGAGATTTCATACTCTCTGGGTAGTTGTGAAGATTAAATGTGATATTATGTGTGGAAGCTTTCTGTAGATTTTTAAATACTAAACAACTTAGTGGATTATTATAGCATTTGACTCTTGCACCTATACATACAGCAAACGAGCAACAAAGACTTATTGGGACTCTGGTTAACAAGAATTTAAAAAAAATTAAAAGAAAACAGAAGTAGAAATTTTCAGAGTGAAGATACTATGAGAACATTCCTAATAGATTTTATTGGAGAATAACAAGCACTGTGTGTTTAACTGGCATTAATAGAAATGATAAAGCTTTTCATTTCTTAGCAAAAGAAAAAGGAGCTACAGAATGGCAGTCTTTAACATTGTTATCAAAATATAATTAGTCCCTTTTGAACTATTATATAGTGTATTAAATGCACTTTTTATTAGTTCATGGCAAAGAAAAGGAAATGGAAAACAGAATGGAAATTAGATTGGCATTCATAAAAGCCGTAAGATCACAATAAAAATGTATGATGTGAAAGTGAATATTTTATATTAAATTAGAAGTGTCAAATTGGAATCTAAACGTATGCATTTCAGAGAACCTATTATGAGCTGATTTCCAACAGTAATGAGAAACTAAACATCTAAGTTGAAATATCCTTTTTGTACGTATGAGAACAAAACTACAAGTGAATTAACCTGCATCAACATAATTATAATTCGAGAAAAGACTAATAGAAAGATGAGAAAAAGATGTTGGATACTCTTAGTCCTAGTACATCTAGTGGTTCCATTACATTCTTCATAATTTTGAAATGATTTAACCTCACTCGTCTTTAATTCTCTAAGCGCTGGAATAGTCAGAATCATTCATATGTTGCTTTTTTTTAATTTTTAAGAAACTTAATATGATAATGAACTTGACTGTCTACTACATCTTTCACTATCTGACTCACTTTTTCCCCCTTTGTTGAAGAGTAGGGCATTCTGATGGTCTGATAGTCACACGTTTATAAAATCCCCTCAAAAATCCACTTTCCATATTATATATGTTAGAGGTTGTCATTGTTTTATTAATATCTTGGGGATATCTGATTCTGTTTACATTGGGATAGTTGTGTTCCTTGTCATTCACAAGGCCAAAAGTAAATGACTCATTTGTTGTAGATTAGTAAGTAATCAATGTCTGGAAATCTGGAGACATAAGAATTTACAGGTTTCCTCCGCTATCCGAAAGTGGAGCATTCCTGTGAAACCTTTCCTGAGCTGAAATGGCATAAAGCGAAGAAGGAACTACCACTAATTTATATGGGGAAACTTTTTGAGCATTCTCAGACCCAAAATATAACCTATCAAAACAGATCAAGGTGAAGCACAGAGGCTCGCAGACGCGGTCCACAGCGAGGGCAGCCTGATGCTGAGATGCTGAGGCTGGTTCCCAGGGGAGGACCGTGGGGGCCACTTCCTCGGATCAGGTGCCCGCTGCCTGACAGCTGACTGCCAAGCACACACTGAACACTCTTGTAGCTTTTTGCCTTCTTTTCGTAAAAGTGAAAAATCCTCTTTGAATTTCTTTCGGTTAGCAAAAATAGGTATGTACTAATGTATTTCTTTCATAAAAGCCAGGTGATGGAAGGCACTTTTGGAGGGCGGGGGAACTCCTATTTCTTCTTTGAAAACGTGGCTATAGTCTTTTCAAAGGAGCTAACACGTACAGAATGTCTGTTTATGAAATCAAGACGTAAGTGTGTGAGTTTAATATAAGAGCATAAATCAGCGTCAGTAAACTCTAACTTGACACTACAGTTAGCACTTAGTTAATTTTTTCGTAAAATACATGACTATTCTCTCTAAGATTAGAAGTTACTCATCCAAAGTCTCAAAAATGAATTAGAAAAAATTATCTAAATTTTTTTACACCAAAGATTTTCTTCAGCATCAGGTATCATCATATATTTCTAAGTAAAATCATTACCATATTAGCTCAAGGAGTCAGAAAAATATTTTATGCTTTGACATCTACTCTTATAGATATTTTCCATAGGACAACCAAATATGCTATCTACAGATGCAATTTGTCTTACATAAAATAATTCAGGAACAGGAATATGCATGTGATGATGCTTTTGGAATTTTAATTTACCCACATCAAAGGTGCATCTGCATTTATTCATTTTTAATTACGTTTAGTTTCTAAAAATTCTCAGTGCAGTCATTTTAAAGATAACTTTTATTTTCTACCTTTGAAGAATCTCACTCAGACGTTTGTTTTCCCTCGGAAAATAAGATGATGAAGTTAGCTGGACATTGTTTGCATAAAATTTTGCTTAATTTTAAATTTTCATTTAAATTAGATTGAGATCAAACTTCATCGACTGTGAGGCTCAAATGTTAATTAAAAAATCACAGAAACACTTCACTGAGTGGGAAGGAGGGGCATGCCTGCTCTGTGCTCTCACCCAATGAAAAAAATTCATTCCAGCTATTCCTAATAGGTAGACATTCAGCGTCATCTTGAGGACATCCAGGGGGGCGTTTGACTACTTTACAAAGCAAAACATCCAGTGGAAAGTCCAAGTGCATAAGGCCTTTGGAATTTTGATCCACTTGTCCATAATTTGTCCATACCAAAATTATAGTTTTTCATGGCTAAAATCGTTTTTTGAATTACTTTTAAATGTGTATAACGTGCTATCAGCAGAGCCATTCAAGTATCTCCCTTTAAATCTGAAATTTAAAACAAGAACACTCATGATCTGGGGTACTGACCAGGGGCAGCAAGATATATTTGAAATCTGCTTATGAACCTACAGTTGGTTTAAACAAAATAATCCATCAATAGAGTTCCCGTAAAATGTTAAATCTCAAGATTTCTGGGGACTTCGTAGAGATTCGCTGTTCATTTTCCTCTCCAGGATTTGAATCCTCTCAACAATGTCCCGAAGTTTTTTTTAATCTAAAAAATTCTGTTATTGGGGCCGGCCCAGTCGCGCAGCAGTTAAGTGCACACGTTCCGCTTTGGCGGCCCGGAGTTCCCCGGTTCGGATCCCGGGTGCGGACATGGTACCACTTGTCAAGCCATGCTGTGGTAGGTGTCCCACATATAAAGTAGGGGAAGATGAGCAAGGATGTTAGCCCAGGGCCAGTCTTCCTCAGCAAAAAGAGGAGGATTGGCAGCAGATGTTAGCTCAGGGCTAATCTTCCTCAAAAAAAAAAAACATTCTGTCATCATGTCATAATTATTTAATTATTTATGAACTCTTACTAAACTTCCCTACTAAAATTGAATGTAAAATGTTCTCTATGCAAAGGAAATCTATATTTTCAGAGTATTATATAGTCGTATTTCTTGATCCTCTGTTATTATAATGTAATGGCTTAAGGTTATTAAATTCAATATTTAAACTTTTCTTAGTTTTATTTGTCACTGATATATGTACTTAGATGTACCTTAGCATTAATCAAAATGTAGGACCTTTCTTCCCTCTTAGGATATGAGTATGTTCTGTAGAGAATAATATTAATACTTTTCTTTAGGAAATATATTATAGACTTTCCTTAATGAGTATTTGGTCCCTATATAGAACGACAAATTTTTTCTCTTTTTTCCTCTTATGGTAAACACTGTGACCTTTTAGTAAGCAGGCACTAGCGGATATTGGAAACTGCACTGAGGTGAGCGTCTAGAGACCGTTTCTCAGTTCTAGCACTGTCAGTGCATAGCTGATTAAATTTAAGAAGCCTGTCACCATTCTTTGCTCTATATATTCTGTTTGTGAAATGAAGAATTTGAATCGGATAATTTCTGAAGTATCTTAAATTTCTCAAACTCTGTGAATGAATCAATTGATGTTAACTCAAAAGTTAGAATCTGTACCTGTCTTGCTAGAAGTCAGATTTTAAAATATTGGACTGGATATGAATATAATTTAACCTAAAATTTTCTCTGATGGTTTAGTAAGTTTCATGTGCTGACTGTACTGAGTAAATGAAAGTATTTTTTAGATCACCCTGAATTGAATTCAGAGGACACATGGATTGATGTAAGAGTGAGGTGAGGTTTTATGCCCACGTGAGGCTTCTTGATTAAAGCTACTCTGTGCATGTGTCTGGGGTGTCTGGCTGTGCCTGTGTCCGCGTGGCACGTTTGCTGTCTCTACCACTAGGGGTCATCACAACGTGTGCGTCTGCAAGCAGGAAAGCTTTTAAGTCTAACAATGGTTTTTTTTTGAGTAGATGCAGCAACGTACAATAATCACTTTTCTTTACAAATTATATAATAAAAGAATTTCTATGAAAAAATAGCTTTTTGTGTTCATATATATGTGAAATTGTTCTACCATAAGAACTACTTTTATGGAAAGAGAAAAAAATGTTTTGTTTCCCATCTCCCATTTAGTTGCTTTGGGTTCAGCATCTGCTTCTCATTGCAAACTTCTCATATTTAGTTTTCCTTCTGTATTATCAGTTGCTCAAGGAAATCAATAAAATTTCCAAGTGTTTTAGAATAAATCAGTATATTGATTGAGTATAAGTGGCTGTTTACCTATTTGTAAATATATATCCATTTTTAATTCCAATAATACCATTTAATACCAAGTTGGTTGGTAAGAAGGTAGATATACATTGTAATAAGTAGTAGTATCTAATATTCAATTATTACAAAAGTGAAAATGGGTAGTTTTATGATGACAAGTATAATATATGTAAATAAAGAATTTTCTCAAGTTGAATTTGGCAATTTCCAATTTTCTTGATATAAGTGTTGCTTACACCTCCTTGATGGAAGACTGACATAGTTTTAACGTTCAAAATTATCAAATGATTTTTAACACTGCTTCATTGAAAAACACGTTTATCAGACCTGTAAAAAATACTTAGGTTGAGTTTGCCAAATTCAGCAAATAAAAATACAGGACTCAGAGTTAAATTTGAATTTCAGATAAACAACAAATAATTTTTACTATATCTTGTGCAATATTTTGGAAATAAACTAAAGAATTATCTGTTGCTTATCTGAAACTCAAATTTGAGTATCTTGTATTTTATATGGCAGCTCTTCTTAGAGTATGAGTAGGTATAATCAATTAAAGCTATTTCTGAACTATATTTACAGATAAACATATATGTGTGTGTATATATGATATATATGAGATAGAGTTTCAGCTCAGTTATCTGTAAGTCAAACTTCAGACTTCCTGAGGGCTAAGAAAGAAGTGCAGTCAGAATTGCAGGAGAACAGGCAGGGGGGGAAGGAAGACTGGCGAAGGAAGGGAGGGAGAGAGGAAGGGAGAGAAAGTAACAAGGAAGGAAGAAGAAACGACAAGTGTCTCTCGCTTTAATGCTCAGAAATGGATGTACTTCCTACCACGTGAAAAGCAACACTCATGTTAGCAAACAATTGCACAAAACTGAGAATTACATGGGAAAGACTGGGAGAGCAAAAAGAGAAAAAGAGAAGTGATGGAGAGGATAAAAGGAAGTTATGAAGAGGCTAGGTAAGGACAACGGGAGTGGGTGTCTACACCAAAATGGAGGTCCAGTGACTTGATTCCGCTGTGGTCTCTGTGAAGGTGGAATGGGGCAGCTCAGGCTCACCCTCAGGAACTGTCACCAGCATCTGTGTGCCCCACTGAAGCCGTGTGATCATCTGGCCGACTCTGTAGAGTACAAATTAGGAAAGTGATGGCAGAACCATTTTTAGTTCAGGTAATCACCAAGAATACAAATCTGTCTTGCCGCAAATGTGCGAATTTCCAGGGTATGACAGAAGACAATGTAATTTGCCTAAAGTCACACAGCAAGTAGCGGAGTAGAGTCAGGGTTCAACCCTATGTTTTACAACAAAAGAGCTACATTTATTTCACTTAGCAAAATTGTCATACCAACCAACAAATTTATTTGGTGAGGAGGGAGAGTCACTCTGGTAGAGATGAGTTAAAACAAACTCGGTGGACATGTGACTTGCATGTTAGTTTGTTTATGGAGAACAAGCCCGAGTTAACAATGCTTTAGAATCCAACTGGTGAAAAGGTTAGGGGATATCCTTATTGTGATCTCTTTCTAATGGCAAAAAAAGAAATGTTTTAGTGAAAATACTTAGGAGTGAGTCATGTACAAGGAGATACAAGGAAGCTCTGGGAGGTATTGGGTGTGTCTGTTACCTTGATAGTGGTGATGGTACATGGTGTCTGCATATATCCAAACTCACCAAATTGTGCATATTAAATATGTGCACTTCTTTGTGTATCAATTATACCTCAATAAATCTGTTAAAAAATGAATGCACATTTGAAATGTTTCCATTTAAAGAAGTACAACAAAATTAGTTACCAATTTTTCTTTTTCTTTCTTTTCTTCTTCTTTTCTTTTTTCTTTTTTTTTTTTTTTGCTGAGGAAGATTATCACTGAGCTAACATCTGTGCCAATCTTCCTCTATTTTGTATATGGGATGCTGCCACAGCATGACCTGATGAGCAATGTATAGGTCTGTGCCCAGAATCTGAACCCGCAAACCCCAGGCCACAGGAGCATAGTGTGTGAACTTAACCACTACACCACCGGGCCAGCCCCATCAATTTTTAACCAAAAAAGAAAAAGGAAAATGAGCTTTAAGTGGTGAAAAACAGCCACCAACCCATGAAATTGTAGAATTATGGGCAGTTTATCCCCAGAAGAGTTTGGGAGGAATTGAATGTAGAATGTACAAAATGTCGATGAATTATTGACCATTTGCACATGTACTAATGCTGCAATTAATATGTACCAGCGTACGGTCACCTACTTAGAGGATCCTTTTCTAAGCATTTGTCTGAAAGACCTCTCAACCCCATTCTCCTTGCCAGTCACTATCGTAAATAATTGTTTTATCTCCATACCTACCCCCAATTTCCAGCCAAAAAAAGAGATCTAAATTCTATGGGAGCAGGGACGTCCTCTAAATTATTTGCTGCTGCATCACCAGCACCTGGCATAATGGCTGCTTCAGCAAAGAAGAATGCTAAATGTTTGATGAAGGAATAAATTAATGATATTTATATATACCTATCCAACTCTTGTAAGAAATACAATTTTTGTTTTATGCTCTGAATTTTACCATGGAGTTGTTGTTTCAAGATGGACTCATGGGTTCTCTATTCCCTGATTTCTTTTTGTTAAAAAAATCTACCTCCTGCTTTTGAACTTGAATAGCAAGTTGAGTTAGTATAAAATTAGTAGATCACTCTTTCTATCAAGTAATGAAACTCATTGGACGTTTCTGGGGCTGGTCATGTGCTTATGTATTTTATTTTATTTGCTTTTGATTTTGGAAGCCTGGTGATTATGTTTTGTCCATTTCCCTAGAATGTGTTGTACCTGCTTAATCTGGTAAATTTCAAGGGCGGCACTTTTCAGTAAATTTTGTTCTGTCATATCTTATTTTTGTTTCATTTGTTTTCTTCTCTATTCAGAAATATGTGCATAATGGATCTCCTTTATCTTCCATCTATAATACTTTTCCTTTAATCATTCTAAACCATTTGTTGCTTTCCATTTTATTTTCCGTGCTTTTTTTTCAATTTTTCAATTCTGTCATTCATACCATTATGATATCCTTTCTCTTCTTTAAATATTCTTCATACAACATTTATTGAGTCATTTTTAATTTTAAACAGATAAGTGCGAATAATTTAAACTATTAATTCCTAAAAAATCTATGAAACATATTGATGCTGGTCCTTAGAATTTCATCCAAGTTTTCTATCTTTTAAAACTATTTTTCACACTATTACAAGTTAAAATGTCTCAATGTCCTGGATTGTAACATCAAGTAGAATACTGATGAGCGGTACAAATTTTCATCTAAATGAAAATTTTTTACATTGAAGAGAAAAATACTATTATGTTCCATAAACTTTCCATATAGTATCTTAGTTCCATGCAACAGTTATTTAAAAAGAACTTAGCGTGTGCAGATTTTGTGCTTGGCTCAGGGTATCATGAATAAGACTTGATCTTTATCTTCAAGGAGCATGAAGCCCATTTAAAGAGAGAAGAGACATCCAAGGAGAGCAATGAGATTTCATTTAACTGTTTATTTAGTAGTAGTGTGACTTAGTGCATAGAAAATAAGATCTTATATCAGATAAATGGCAAAGGCACCTGTCTCCTCCTGCATTCACTTGCTGATGTATGTCAGGATCTCTATCTGTGGTACTGATCCAATAAGAGCTAGCTCAGAGTATTTGTACTGGTATAGTCCTGGTAAGAACTAGACAGTTGATTAATGTCTGTCACTTCTTTCCTTACATGGGAAGTTGTGAGATCCAGTTGGCCAATTGGATCATTAATTGTCGCCATGCCCTGTGGCCCATGTCTCAAGAGCATTCACATTAGGAGGTGACATGCTCTTTTCCAATATCTCTCAAGTCAAAACCCAAGATGTCTTGGGTGATGCAGAAGATGTCTTGAGTAATATCTTTGGTCTTGACTCTGGCCTCATTATTATCATACCCCCTAATAATTGCAATATTATTTATAGACAAGAAGCACAGTTGGTTGGTAAGAAGGTAGATATATCTGTCAATCTAACTTTCCCACACATTTCTTAATCCCAAACAAATCTTAGGAAGAGAACTATATTTCTAATCATCTCCTTTTATAGCCGAGACAATTAATTCCAGATAGTTTAAGTGAGTTGCTCCAGGTTAGACCAGCCACTGTCTTGACTCTTCCTTGATTACTTTTTCCATTAAATCATTTCTATGTCACATTTAGAAACTAGATCCAAAGATTTGGGAAAAATACATGAACATATGTAGAGAGATTATTCTTGCCAATTCTTCAACCATCATGGATTTCTTTTCTCTCTTGCTTTTTCTAGATTGAAATAGTTCTTCAAGTTCGAGAAGACAGAAGCAAAATGAAATTTGAGTAACAAACATTGTCTCTGTTGATAGCTGACATAAATGAATATTCCCCCTGAACAGTATGACTATTTCTACCCATCCTTGTATTTCTCTTTCTCTGAACATAGCTTTAAAAATCCCAAATCTTTTTTCACTACTGTTTTAGAGTATTTAGTAAACATAGCCATATCGTGAGCTTTGTTATCCAGACACCATTATTTCTTTTCGTGTTATATTTTTAAAATACTTTCTTGATTATGTGCTTATATGCTGAGCACAACTGTAAAAATAATTAGAAATTTATAAAATGTTTGTGTTGCTAATTAAATCACTACAATAAATCAGAATTTGCTCTCCAAATTGTGCAAAATCTTGTAACAAGAAGTAAATTATTATAAAGTGCCACCTTTGAGGGGCAAAAGCACTGCTCTGTCCATCCAAAATAGTGTTTCGATGTGTCGTTTTTATGAAGCAACTCTCCTCACTCCATATGGACTCTATTAAATCCACACTACAATTAAATATAAGCAGATGTTACCAAATACAGTCCTTGTTAGCTCTCTTCTCTAAAGCATGCTATTACATGGTAAACAGGCATTAATCTATTTCAGACTAGGATTTAAGGCCCTCTGAGTATCAGTAACTGCCTCCTTCTTTCAATGTCACCAGGATATATCAAGCAGGAGCTTGCCAGCTTCTCTTGGCGATGTCCAGCTCACATATAATCCTCCATGATTTGTTTCTGTCCTTTGTTGTTCAACCAGCATTTTAGCACTGCTTCTGAGAACAGACAATGGCTGTGCAACCGTGATATTACTAGCTAACCTGGGGAATGAAAACAAGTATTTGAACTTCAATAAAATATACACACATTGAGGGTTGATTGTGTGATATTAATACATAAATTACAAGAGACAGTCACCCATTCACTTAAATTCTGTAGATAATCACACCAAACTGATATGGGAAGCATTTGTTCATCAGGAAATATATTCTTTTTTCCTGTGTGAGGAAGATTGGCCCTGAGCTAACATCTTTTGCCAATCTTCCTCTTTTTGCTGAGGAAGATTGTCACTGAACTAACATCTGGCCAATCTTTCTCTTTTTCGTATGTGGGATGCTGCCACAGCATAGCTTGATGAGTGGAGTAAGTCCACACCGGGGATCTGAACCCATGAATCCTGGGCCACTGAAGTGGAGCATGAGAACTTAACCACTATGCTACCAGGCTGGTCCTGGGAAAGATATTCTTAATTTCAACTCCGAAAAGAGTCTGTGACAATTTTTATGGAAATTATGAGTTATGTTTAGTGATGATGTCATGTTACTCTTGCCGTTAGGAGACGATTTTGGTGGGTCTCCCATACGTCTCATGATGAGGCACTGGCCGCCCTTTGTTCTCGGCTCTCTTTTCACAGGGGTTTGCATAGCAATCAGACTTGGAAGGCATGGTGTCTCCTTCTGAAGCAGAGTGGGCTTGCTTGCTGCTCAGGGTAAGACAGTGATTCCTACAGGAGCAAAGGGCAGACATGCTTGCTCCCTGTTGTAGAAGATTCAAGTTCCCTAAGCTAAGGGTTCTTCTCCTGAAGCCCACTACGTTTGCAGGGGTCATCTGGCCCTCTTCATGTCTCCCTGGGAGAAGTGGGATTCACGTAATGTAGGCAAAAATTTGGATATTCTGGCTACTGTTACTGTCGTGAGAGGTAAAGTCCTTTGTCTCTGATTCAGAAGACTTAAGTCACCTTCATGCATGCACAAAACTTTGTCTGTGTTTCATGGTGGGCTAACTTATCACCTTGCAAGCTAGGTAAAAATCTCAGACCCTTCCCCGTTCTTGAAAGATGTTTTGGCAATGAAGATGAGATGCCGACAGAGACGAGGAGTTTGGAAGGAGAATGAGAGCCATGCAGGCTGATGGAATTTAAGAGAAAGCCATGGGAATTGGTAATGAACACACTGATCAAATTGTACGGTCAACCAGGAAATAAGTGGTTCTCGACTTTATCGCCTGTTAATGAGAAGAGATTGGGGAGTGGTTGCTTGATGACCACTAGAAGTAGGTTCAGAGACAGCTGTCTGAACAGTGTGCTGTAGTTGCTGATTCTCCTCTAGCTGGGAATGGGTCGGGAGGAGGGAGAATGAAGGGGGCAGTTTCTCACAATTTGTCCACCCACTGTAACAACGAGTGCTGAGATGAGTCCTGGAAGGGCAAAAGGAGTTCTACTTTCCTTCACACAACAGTCACAGAGATGAGCACCTACACTAACATGGAAAGAGGAGAATTCACAAGAGATAGGGGCAGAAACCAGATGAATCTTTACAAATTTGGCTACTTCATTTCAGAGAAGACGAGAAGGGCATGCCATGCTCTTTAAGGAAGAGTGGAAATAACTGAGCTTTCTTCCAGCTCAGCTCCTCTTGGAGTCTGTTATGCAAATTTTAGATCCGTTCGAAGATGACAATAAAAGATCTGAGGGTTTTTTTGTTAATGGGTCCTGGATGCTATAAGGCAGCTTTGATCATCTGGGGAGAATTCCCTGAGAGAAATACTCTTATGGGAAACCATAGATTAGGCTCTGACTAGAATTGAGTCTCTTGCTGCTCCAGATCATTTACAATGCTGACCAAGGTGATCCACTGGAGAGGGAGAAACTGACCCCCACAATTTAGATGAATTCTTGTGATCAAGTGCAGCATCTCCTGAAGCCAGAAGAAAATGCACCTTCTTGTTGGTGTGCAGCCCCTCTCTCCCTCTGTCCCCACAGATTGCTGGCCTCCCTCCGTGCCAACCTCAGCTGCTTTAAAGAGAAAGCTTACGAAGGATGGCATGTAGTCCTTCTTGTCTCCAAGAAGAACCAAAAGCCACGCATCCAAGGATGTTGGGCAACTTTGGGGAGGGGAGAATCACATAATTTATGGCTCTCCTGGATAGACTGACCCTAGTCACCATCATATCAGGTCCCATAAGAGGAGAGGGTACCCAAGTTCCGCCTGTAAGTTTTAGGCAGCGTTCATAGCGGAGAAGGAAAACTAACTCATCATGTGGGTGGGATCCATTGAGCGAACTCAAAGTACTGTTGTTGTGGCTTCTATTGCTGACTGTACAATCAATTGTATTAATGTTTTACATGCTGGCAGTGTGAATGCTCATAGGTACCAAATTCCCCTAATTAAGAAAAGCCTCTTATACCAATAAGCAATGCTAATACTTTCGAGCCACACTGCCCTAATACCCCATGTGAGCTGTAAGTGCCAGTGCTGTTGATTTTGCCATTGGAGCCTCTGACCATGAAAAGCAGCCTCCACAGCACGGCATCTCTTGGGGTTTTGCAGTCATGTCGTCCCTGAGGTGGTGACCAGGTAAACCCCTTTTGTAAAGCTGCTACGGGCTTGCCACTGGAGCTCTTATTGAAACCAAATCCCTGAACCATGGAGATGTGTGACTCTCCACGCTGACATTACCGTTTTGAGGTGGGTCAGCTCAAACTCAACAAACCAGGTGGGGAGGGCCACCAAGCCTCCCTTGTTAGGCGGAAACTGTGTATCCAATAACGTGACAGGCAGGGCCCCAGCAGCATTGCAGCCTTATAGGAAAAAATGGCAGGTATAATTTGGGGGGAAACATTATCCCACATCTATCTCTGAAAGCAAAAGTGGCTTGATAGAGTCCTTGATTCACAGAGATTCCCCTCAATTCCTGAGCCTGGGTCACTGATGTTTTGACTGAGCTATAATTCGATGGTGTTCTGGACTGAACTATTAGGTAAAACTGATGGTGTCCACTGACATTCAGCAGCAGCTGTGCGGAAGTGGAAATAGACCAATGGTCTTCTCTCAACGGGCAAAACTCAGGGATGTTTCCATCGCTCGGGCCAGTACTCTGCTTGATGAGTCCTGTCACCATTTTACTGCCTCTTGGGCTTTTGTCAATGGCCTAGAGGTTCAGTCTGCTACATAAATCGCAGCTGCTGATCAAATTGCCTGGATCACACTCACAGGTGAGGAAGGTGAGGACCACGATGAGTCCAACTAAACTCCGGCAGTTGCGTGAGACTTCGTTGCGCAGATCGCCAACCTCGCTGCCTAGATCCATCATTCTGCTGGACACAGCAATGTGTCCTCCATCATAGAGTGGGTACAACTTGGAGGACTCTGTGTCTCTAAAGTTGGGCACTTATGTCAATGAATGAAAGAGACCACCATCATGCATTCTGAGCAATAGGGAAGAATTTCTATTTAAAATTTAGAGAGAAAAATGTTTTTCCTGCCCAACGCACGGAAGTCCATAAGCTCCTGGTCTTGCACCTGTGAGACTCATTTTGCAGAGATTTGCAGAGTTTGGAAGATGCAGCTAGACTCCTTGCTCTGCCATTTATGGGCTATAGTCCCTTAAGCAAATAATAAGCTCCTAGAGAGTCAGTGTTCTTTTTAAAAAGGGAGGAAATGGGGTAGTTTTGAATATCAAAGAAACACCACCTGTGAAAGTGCTTTCTAACTGCAAAGCACTCTACAAATATTAGTTATTTTTCTAATATTTCTGTACTTTTATGCTGTAGGAATAGAGACCAAGCAACATAAATACAGCTCACTGTCTATACATTAAAGAGAAACAAAAATTACAGAAAACAGACTGTGATTTTAAAGCATTTGTCACATTAGCTGTAATACAATACCCAATGCACTTGGGCTGAGCAGGAGATGGGAACTTGGGTGGAGTACACAACAGCCTGGAAGGAAGGAAGATTCAAGAAGAAGAGAATGGAAACCAGGACAAAGAATTGCACGTTACACCAAGACTACACAATAGCTAACTATACATTACAGTATTTGTAGTTTGGGTTATTTATTTTTATACTAGCTCTTAACATTTAATAAAGTATATACTGTTTATCAAATAATATGGATCCAAACACTTCAACTAATCATCAAATATACTGCTATATCAAAAGAATCCTTTAAATATTGTTTAAGAAAATAACCTGAACTTTTTCAGTGTAACAGAGGTTAGTAACATTCACCCAGGTTCCGCACTGGGAAGACCAGGTGAGAAGTATCTGCATATTTCATTGCAGTTTACTTAGCCTGGCATCTCTCTTTCTTTTGAAACCACAGCAATGACATATTTAACTTGTAATTCGCAGTGCCTTCAACTTTTTCTTAGGTCTTTGCACAAACCTAGGTGCAGCTTATTTATATTTATGCAAAATGTTCTATCTTCTTAACCTGATTACCTTCTATTTATCTTTACGGAATTTCATCTTGATTTTATAAACTTTATGCCAACTTATTTAGGAAATCATATTTGAGCTTCTATTGTTTATATTTTCAACTTTAATCAATGAACTTAAAAAATAATAACCCTGGACTTTGATTTAAAATGTCTAACCTTTAAAATTCCAATTCATCCTCAAAATCCATAAGTTAAAATGCCACCCATTTCCCAGTAGACACAATATAAATCTTTTCAGTGAATATCATTGTGCTACAACGCAAGGCAAAGTGCTTTTTTGTAAAGAATCATGAGTTAATATAAAACATGTAAAGGTTAATTCCAAAAAATGTACAAACAAAACAAAGGAGAACATAGGACATGTCACAAAAAATGCAAAATGGACTATAAGGATTTGGGTAAGAAAATAAAAGAGCTAAAAGAATTATCCAAATTAAAATGAAAATATAATAATAATGATAAGAATTAGCATAATAGAAGAAGAACAAAATAAAGAAGGAGGAAGCGGAGGAGAAGAGCCAAGATTTATAGAACGCTTATGCTCCAAAATCAAGTACTCTGTAATTTGATTAGTATTACAATATCCATTTTGTAAATGACACTACTTCTGATCAAGAGAATGGCATGGTGAGAACTACCTCTCACAAAAATTGCTCCAACAACATAGAATCCAAATAAAAAATGAGGAAACGCTGAAAGTATAAATGTCAGTAGGAGCATAACAGTAAGCCGGGTGCTACCTGCTGCCCGACATGGGGAAGCTGTTTTCTCACATACTTTTTTCAGTTTATTGGCATAGCAGACTAGTTCCTGTGGCAGTTCGGTGCGCGGATGGCTGTGGAAGACCAACAGAATAGTTCTAAGCCCGTCTCTTCCACACCCCGTGTCCACCTCTACACCCCCACTGTCATTTTCCTGATTTAGGCCTTCAGTACTAACCCCTTAAATTCCACAGGCTCTTCTAGCAGACTCTTCTGATAGCCCTGCCAGCCTCATCCTTGTATTAATCATTCCCACACAGACACCAGAATTATCTTTTCAGGATGAAAATCCCATGGTTTACTTGTCTTTTCCACCTACTTGTCAACAAGCTCTTTGAGGGCAAAAATAATATCTGGCATTTAGTAACTTGTGTGCTGGTAAATCAGCACTCCTGGAAAAAAAAAAAAATCCCAGCCATATAACATTTGCCCGCTACGGTGTTGTAAATACTCCCACCCCAGCCATGTTCAAAATGCCAATGACACAGACACATGTGGAGAGCTGCACCCCACCAGCTTTATGAGGCGCATAGCGCAGTTTCAGGTCCTCAGTAGGCACTTGATGAATGTTTCTTGAACGCAATACTGTTTAATTATTTGTGTTAATGTATGCAAGCATAAGGAAAACTAGGGACGACTAACTAAATAGTTAATGCAGCCTCCCAAAAATATCGTGAACAAGATGCATTTATCTAGTTAATTAGGGGAAAAAAAGGGATCTTAGATGGGGATATGCATGTATTAATAATTTGGTGTTTAAATACTGCTCTTAGGATGGAAATTAAGTAGAACCTTGCTGAGAAGTCTAAAAAATAAAAGTTAATTGAATTACTTTATGATAATTACTCTGCACAGTGAGAATTGTGGGGCAGTAGGTAAGCTTTGTAAAATAAATTGGATGAGATTGAGCATGTACAAAATTGTCCTTTCCTGGACACAGCAATTTTGGTAGCTAAAAGGTATTCAAAGCACACAGCATTAGATCTGAGAACAGTAAACTCTTACCAGTAAACACATCATACAACACATAATAAAGAAGAAATGTTTGAAGATCATCTGCATTAAGAATTTAAGGTAGCAAAGCTAGAAAGCTGTGTTGGAAAGCTGTAATTGCAAGATAATCAGGATGGATATGCATTGGCAAATTATCCCCACCCACAAATCTTTCGAAGTCTGATTCTTCATCCATATGGTCCCGCCCCACCTCACTCATTCAATGCCAAAGTGTGCTAATCAGAAGTATGTGTCTCTCTAGTTGTGTTGGGATGGAGAATCACTGAGAAGTATACATATTTTATGACACTATATTGTGTTGCTGTCTCTGGTATGCAGCTATGCAGAAATTGTTCTCATGTGGGTCAATAGATGCTACTCAAACTCCCAACAGAAGGTAGACAGGAAGTGGTTGTGAGTGGGAGCTGGAGGGACTGGGGGCAGGAGAGGGCATTGTGCCAGGTGCAGGAGGAGACCACAGTGAGGGACCTCATCCAAGGTCCAGGTGGGCTGACCTTGCCCATGGGACCTACAAGAGCAAACGCAACCAGCAAAAGTTTGAGTACAGTCCTAAAAACTTGGTTTGCCTCTTCTAAGCACTTCCTTTTAGCTTGCTTTTGATGGAAACTGTGTTCACAAAAATAGGTATATACTTACATTTACTTTTCATAATAGCAAAGAAATGCGTAAATCTTAGGAGAAAATAAATAATTTCTGACACATAGCATTAATCATTATTAATATCATTTTAAAATATGAGCATTCTATCCTTTAACCCAAGCCTCAGAAGGCAGCTTTAAGAGTTACACTGGGTATGATGCCAACAGCAGTTACAAAGACATGAGCATCACAGCACCGAGTGGTTCCTGAGGATGACACAGTAACCTGTCCTAGACCTTTACATATGATTTAAGGTGACGTAATTACTTATCATACAATTGTTTTTGGAAAATAACTCACGACTTGCCTTTGATCGTTACAGCGTCTTGGAGAACGCTATTTCAAATGCGTTTCATGTTCATGCAGGAGGGAGCAGTGTAGACCTGGCCTCTTAAAGCAGAGGTCATGAGCACTCTCCATAAGAATGTTAGATGTTGGAATGGCCTTGCCATAAAGAGCTGTTTAGAAAAACTTTCCTATTTCTACTCATGATTATTTTCTTTTATTCTTGTGAAGAGGGACCAGTCAGTCAATAGCACATATTACCTGACACCACATTATCAACTCATTTATCAGTTAGCTCTTCCAATTGACTCTGCCTCACCTAAGAGAAATAAAAGAAATATATTGCATATGTTACTTTATTTGAAGCATTATAGAAAAACTACCTACATTCTAAACAGGAAATTGAGGAAGAATTTGGTGAAAGGATGTTTAACAGTTTTCTTAAGATTAAACAGAATGAAAATCCTGGAATATCAGCAACATATGACCAGATGAAAGTGTAAATTATGTCTGGTGAAGAAGCAAAGTGGGATCATTTCATTTATAGGTAATTAACTTATTAAATTACCTTGACTTTAATAGATTTTATTTTAGAAGAACAGAATGGTTGAGGCACAGCTCCGCTTTGGTGCAAGATAGACACAGTCAGCAGAGTTTGAAAATGCAGTGATATGGGAGGCCTACAGGGCTGGTTATGTGCCTCTTTCTATATATTCTCCTTGTTTAATAAACATACACAGATCCTCCATCCAATTCTTATAGTCTCCCACAATTAAAGTTTTCACTCTTCTAATTTTCTCATAGGTTTTACTCCATCTTAACGTTTCTCAAAACTTGATCCTCCTACTTAAATCAAAATGCAAACTCAACTCCCCACCAGAGAGCACCCACATCAGATTGCTGGGGGTGGTCCAGATATTGGCACTTCTAACAAGCACCTGCTGTGATGCTTATGTAAATCTGAGTTTTAGAGTCACTGCTACTCGTCTTTGGATGAGGCGGCAGGGCCATTAGCACGGATGGCAATGCCCTCCACTTTGTGAGTTAGCATTGACCTGAGAATAAGCCACAATAACAAGAAAGGAGGCCAAAATAGAAAGAGTATGAGTTGGACTCAGCTCAAAGTGAACGACTGTAGAGTCTGGCAGGATCGAGACAGCCTGGGAGACCCCTGGGTTCCCAAATGTTAAAGATCGCCCCTCGTCTTCTTTGACTCTGAATAAAGGATGAAGCAAGAAAAACAGGTGAAGACACACTTTTTTTCTTAAACGTGATCAAGACATTTTATAAATTTAACAGAAATTGTGTTTAGTATAAATGCTACAAATTGTGTGAAATTTCCCAAAGTTCACTGAATTTTTTTTGCTTTTATAAATGATAATTGGAACAGATTGGAAAGCAGTTCGTGCCCTTTGAGTTACAGTAACTACCTGAGAGGAGAGACCTATAGAAAGGGAAGAAGGCAACAGAGGAGGAAGATAGAAAAGAAGGAAGGAAGAGAAGAGAAAAGGAAATGGGAAAACTTCATCTTCATGAAGCAAAACATCTTTTTTTCAGATGTTATCTCATTAGTTTTTCCTTATATTACACGGACCTTCCTTTCACCAAATTTCATTGCTTTAATCTCAAAAGGCCTTCTTGGTCAAGTCCCTTTCTTTAAGCTTTCAGATGACAAAGAGTCATCATATACATTAATTCATGTGCTGTGGTTCTTTATTAGATGTTGACTTACATTAACTCAAACTATTTCATCTAAATCTTATGGGCATAGGCTAATTGCTTAATTCTAAGGCTGATCTAACTGTCGTATTTAATTATAGATTGTTTCGAGCTATGTCAAAGTTCTGTTGAGTATCTAAATTGCCTTTTTGTTTGTTGATTTAAGCAGAAATTGTCTCTTTAAAGAAGATTTTAGTTTATAATTTTTGGTTAAAAATAACATTTGGCAAGCAGCCCCCCTAATACAGCCTCTCCTGATTTCTCATGAAAATTCCCAGGAAGACACTGCAAAAGACCCATAAAATCTCACACATCCAGCTGAGGAAGGGGAAAGAGAATCTATCCACTGACAGAATCTGGTAGGAATTGGAGAAAAAGTGTTCTTACTGTGTGTCCTTTTGGTGAAACACAACAGCTGAGAGAATATTAAAAGTCACTTGACCCTTGACCAGGGCTGGCCCTGTGGCAGAGCGGTTAAGTACACATGTTTCACTTCGGTGGCCTGGGGTTCACAGTTTCGGATCCCCAGCGCGGACCTAGCACCACCCACCAAGCCATGCTGAGGTGGCGTCCCACACGAAAAAGAGGGAGATGGGCATGAATGTTAGGTCAGTGACAATCTCCCTCACACACACACACACACACAAAAGTCACTTGACCCTGCCCCCACTAACTGTCTCCTGGCCCCAAAACCCAGTTTGTAAAGAAAGATTTGGTAGGCTTCCCTCCTGGGGAAGGGCTGCTTTCTGAGATAGCAGGAACATCGTGTCCTTTCTCTACTTCATTGGCTCACACAGTCTGCTCAGAAAGTCCCTGAGAAGGAGATAAGGGTCATGGCTGGCAGCACTTTGCCTTCCAGAGCGTGTGGCCCACAAGTGAAGGACTATGGAAGCCCCACAGAGGGGCGGGAATTCAGTAGTAGTGGGTAAGCACCTAAATCAATCAGACAACAACAATGCAACTTGGGATGGAAGTCGCGCATGAGGAAGCTTTTAGCAAGCCATTCATTTCCCAGCATCTGGCATGTATTTAAGTTCGGTTCTGCTGAGCTCAAGCAGAACCATCCCTTACCCACGATGATGGGTCTCTGACATGTTGTACAGATGAAGTTAATGATAAATCTACACCTCCTGCGAAGACACAGAACATTAGGGTGACAATGTGGAACTTCACCTCAGTGGATGCTGTGATCCCGGAAAACAGAGGTGGTCAAAGAAGTCCGCCCTCACCCCTCTTTTTTTGTGTTTCAGAAACATCTCATGGCGAGGAAGCTCCTCCCCATGTGGCTTAGCCGGGACTCAAAGATGCCCCCTTCTTCACCCGCGACAAGGCCAGACACAGACTCTAAATTCCCTTCTTTGCTCACAAACGATTTTCTGAACTGCTTGCCACATGATCAGTGGGAACAAAATGCTTGTTAACCAGACTTTGGTTAAACTTCTTCCTTTCTCTGAAGACCCTGAGCTCTGACTCACCCTCAGCCTGAGCTCATGTTGCAGCCTCTCCTTGAGAGCCGAGGAGAGGCGGGCATCGGGGTAAAACATTGTCTGAGCTACATCCAGTCATGCCACCCTTTCATCCCACTCCCCACACCTGGCTCCTTCCAGCCTTGTTCACTCCTCCCTATGAAAGAGAAGCCCTTTGCCTCTCCCTGGAGGACCCTGAAGAGCTCCCAGTAGCAATGTTCTCTCTATTTCAACAGTTATCTTCTCCCTTTTGCCATAGTCCCATTCTTGTCCTGTTGGAATAAACCCTTCAAAGTCTCTCCTATAAAGAAAAATAAATAAACACATAAAAGTAAAGTCTGGGTTTGTTGTATATTTGACAAAGGATCCTCCTAAACTCCATTCATGTGTGTCCCTGGAATTTTCTTTGGGGGCCTGTCATGTTTCAAAACTGCACATATGCTCTTCTTTCTAAGGTGATGGAGTCCCCTCACTCCGTCTAGCATTAATGATCCTTCACACATCCTTTTAGAAGTCACTTCCTCCAGGAACACGTCCCTGACCTCTTCAGCCCTGTGCTCCCATGACCACCGTGTTCAAAATTCTGTTCAACTGCTGTACTTTCACACCAAACTATAGGTTCTTTGAGGAACAGATGACTTCTTCTCCCAACACCTAATATAGGGAGAAACATGTAGTAGATGTTCAATAGATGTTTGTTGAATTAATAATTTTTACAAAATCAGAAGGAAATTTGCCATGGCTATCCTTTCTTTACACCCTAATAATTTTACAAAATGAGGAGTAGTCTAAAAATGGCATTGATACTTCCCAGGGTGTGTCCTGATTGGTTAAGAAAATGCCTTCCTGCCCCAAGAGGCAGACGGGGAGAAACTAAGGGCCCCCCATCTTCCGTTGGGCTGGTGGTTTTGCTTTTTTCTGGGCACCTAATACTCATGGGAGACTCAAATTAATTTTTCAATTCCATTCCATCTGCCTTCCTAGTGGTGAAAACTTCTCCGACTGGTGATAGTGTGCAAATCATCCCTGAATTGTTGGTGTTGTTGAGAATTTCCATCATTATTCTGTGCTTTCTATGCATATTTCAGCAGAAAGTTAGCAGAGGTTGTATAGACACCACTGGCTGGAGGATACTTTAAACCACGAACCTAATTAGAGGAAATTGAGAGACGACTTACTTGCAAGACTTGGAGGTTAGTTCTCGGAGTAAGGGTTCTTTTCCTCCCTCTCTCCACTCTGCTTTGATTCCCTTGCCAGCCTCCTCTATCCTCATCACAAATAGTTCTAATAAGGAGGTTTACCAGGAAAGGGGGGAGATGGGAGCCCAGTTGCACCTGGCAAGGGCCTAATGCGAGTGAAATGATGTCAGGCTATGTTATCATATACCAACTCCGAGAAATCAGTACTAGTATCTGGACCAGTGAGGGTCCCAGCAGAAAACATATTGCACAAATTAGGGTAATTGGGTCAACCATTTATAAGGTCACAGCGTAGAAAGCCATAAGGGCAGTGCCTAATGCAGGGCTAGTAATGCTGGAGTCCCCGAATACGCCTAGGCATGAAGGAAGAAACGAAAGGAGCAGTTACCGGAACCCAGAAACAGAGAGCCGTGTATAGAAGGTTACCTGACAGGAATTAAAAACGTCGGTAGAGGAATGTAGTGTTAAAACCTCCAGCTGAGGCACACAACGAGCCTGCAACAGCCCCACAGAGAGGGTTCAGCAAAAGGGAATAAATACCCCAGACTCACTCTTCTCTGTTCCACCAGTCCTCTGCCGACGTTCCCCACTGACACCCCACACAGAACAGTGGGCAGGGAGCCCGTTGTTGTAGTCCGAATTGATCAAGGGATCGGCAGACAATGGCCTATGGGACAAAGCCAGCTTGCTACCTGTTTTTGTCTGGCCTGCAAGCTAAGAATGAGTTTCACATTTTTCAAGAGTTGAAGAAAAGTCAAAAGAAAAATATTTGGTGACATAAAAATCATATGATCTTCAAATTTCAGTGTCCACAGGTAGCGTTTTATTAGAACGCAGCCATGCTCATTTGTTCACATACTGTGTGTGACTGCATCTGTGCTAAAAGGACAGCATTGAATCATCGCAGCTGAGGCCATATGTGATGCTCTTGTAACTTTTCATGGCTGCTCAGAGCATCGCTGTCACAGGACACAGTCAAACTCGACAGGAATGTGAACGCCACATGTATATTGTACTGTGCTATTTTATTATTTATTTACTATCTGTGCATACTCATGCCAAACAAGAAAAAAAGAGGAAAGTGGACTTTAAATGCCATGCTTTTTATTCATTTATTTTTTTGGTGAGGAAGATTGGCCCTGAGCTAACATCTGTTGCCAATCCTCCTCCTTTTGCTGAAGAAGATTGGCCCTGAGCTAACATCCATGCCCATTTCCCCTACTTTATGTGGGATGCCACCACAGCGTGGCTTGATGAGCCATGTGTAGGTCTGTGCCTGGGATATGAACCTGCAAACCCCAGGCCGCCAAAGTGGCGCACACAAACTTAACCACTTGGCCACGGGGCTGGCCCTTAAATGTCATGTTTTTAGGCAGAGCGAGGAGTAAGTTATCTTGCTAGAGAATCAGATGACAAAGATTGTGTTTATTATTCATTGATGTTATAACTGAGCTAAAGGAGACAATATCCATTGATGTCAACGTAAGCATTCATGACAAAATTCCCAACTCACAAGAAAGAGACAGCAAAATTAGAAAAACTTAGATGGGATATTTAATAATGGCAAAATTTCTTCATAAAAACAAAAACTGAAAATGAAGCTGGAACCAAATTAAGTTTCTGAGTGGCTTATTTGTAAATCAAGCAAGGAAAACCATTTACTGGTGGTGAATTAATTAAATTATGTTTGATTGCAATGGACAAAAGTATCCAGAAAAAATAAACTTGTTTAAGACGACTAGATTTTTGGTGAGAACAATTCTTCAAAGATTTGAGACCTTGGGTAACACAGCAGTAGTCAATTAAGAAAACATAGTGATTGATTTCAAGTGATTTACTGTAGCTCTTGATGAGTCAACAGATGATATCGATACTGCTCAGATCCTACATCTGAATATATGCCAAGCTTGCAGTGATTAAAGAATCAACCCATATGAATATTCTCTGTGGATAGGCAAGAAGACTTTCAAAGAAGTTAAGAAAACATGAATTCAGCACACCCCGAAGTGGAATTTGTTTAGATATATTACAATGAATGCTGATAAAAATGTATGTGTAGTAGAAAAAGGAAAAGTTGGGTAAAGTTACAAAACTTGTGGGAATGTAATGTGACTAAGGACTATGGATATTCATTGTGATATTCACGCAGGTACTTCCTGGAAAACGTTGATCTCTATTGCTTGTAACGGTTGTGAATATGACCTTCATTTCCTCTTATTGACTTAACTATTGTCAGTTGTGTCAAGCTGCTTCACTTTCCAAGACGTCAAAAGTTAGAATAAGAAGTGAGATCTTCATTCCCATACAAATTTGTAGTGAATATATTTCCTGGGCTCAAACTACAGGTCTGACTGTTTTTTGGGTCTTAATGCAAGTGTAAAGGAAATTTTCAGTTATCAAAATCCATTTTTACTGTATAATTGAGGAGCTTCCATGTAATCTTCAAGTTGAAGGGATTAATCTGCAGTATAACACATAAAAAGGTGGATATCAAGAGGAGAATCTAATAGAATTCTATAAATGACCTTCCATGATGAATACATTCAATTAAAATTATAAGCTTGTGGATTGATTCAATATTTAACAGTACTTATTTGTGTGGAAAGAGATTTTCTAAGATGAAATATGTAGAATCTTATTACATAGTAGCACTAAACACTAAATTCCGACCTCCGTTCAGCAAACTGTTATCCAGAAAAAGTGGTGAGATCAAAGTTTATTTCTCATTCGGACTGTGATTTCAACTTTTGCATGGATTTTCTGATTGTTCTCTCTCCTTTTGAATTCTGCACCTTTATCCTTTTCTTTGGGTTTTCCAAGTTTCTGTTTTGACATCAGTTCTGTCATAACTCCTAATTTTTCCTAAAGTCTTCTCCCATGGCTGCCAACCATTTTCTCCTCTTTATCCAGCTGGAGTTTTTGCCCCTAGTCTTGCAGCCCTGCTGTAGAGGACTGACTCCAAGAGAAGTCGGGTCTCTCAGCCTTTTCCCCACCCCATGCTCTACATCCACAAACCTTGTTTTTCTGGACTATTCACTCAGTGTATTCCTAAGACAGGGTTCATGGCAGATAACACTTATGGGTCTGAAAAGATCTGTTTTGTCTTCACACTTGGTGACACTTTTGGCTTGGTATAGAAATACAAACTGAAAAGTTTCTTTTCATTACTCTGATGGTTTTTCTCCACAATCTTTTAACTTTTAGTTTAACAAGTCTGTTATCATTCAAATCCTCATTTACCAATGGATATCTTGTATAATTTCTTTTCTTTTTTTTTTTTAGTGCTGTTCTCTTTGGCCCAAGAATTATTTATTTATTTATTTTTATTGAGGTAAGATTGGTTTATAACATTATATAAATTTCAGGTGTACATTATTATATTTCAATCTCTGTGCAGACTCCATCATGTTCACCACTCAAAGACTAGTTACCATCTGTCACTATACACATGTGCCCTTTTAATCCTTTCGTCTTTCTCCTCTTCCCCTCGTAACCACCAATCCAATCCCTCTTTCTACATGTTTTTTTTTTGTTGTTGTTGTTTTTATCAACATATTACGAGTGAAATCATATACTACTCGACTTTCTCTGACTTATTTTGCTTAGCATAATACCCTCAAGTCCATTCATATTGTTGTATACGCCATACACAAAAATTAACTCAAAATGGATTAACGACTTGAATGTAAGACCTGAAAACACAAAACATCTAGAAGAAAACATAAGCAGTACACTCTTTTACATCGATCTTAGTGGTATCTTTTTGAATGCCATGTCTGACCAGGCAAGGGAAACAAAAGAAAAAATAAACAAAGGGGACTACATCAAACTAGAAAGCTTCTGCACAGGAAAGGAAGCCATCAACAAAATGAAAAGACAACCTAACAATTGGGAGAAGATGTTTGCAAATCATAGCTCTGATAAGGGGATAATATGCAAAATGTATAGAGAACACATACAACCTAACAACATAAAGACAAACAACTGAATTAAAAAGTGGGCAAAGAATCTAAACAAACATTTTTCCAAAGAACACATACAAATGGCCAACAACCACACAAAAAGATGTTCAACATCACTCATCATTAGGGAAATGATTTATTTTTCAATCTAGAATTTTTCACAACTTTTAAATTCTTCGAATGCTGATATTTTATAGCCATAGATCTAGGTATGAGTCTCTTCTTTCATTCTATTTAGGACCCTCTAGATCCTTTCAGTGATGAAATTCTGGCTTCCTTGTCTCCACTAATTTCCCTTCTCTTAAATAGTCAAATATGTTGATACTTTATATCTTTTTTTCTTTTTTAATAATTATATTTACCAGCTATTTGTATTTTTGTTCCATGATTTTGGAGAGTCCTTCAAAATTATCTTCCTTTTGTTGTAGCTTTATTTTTAAATTTGCAATTATATGTTTACTTTCTTAGAACTTTTTCTTGTCTCTAATAACTCCAATCAAATCTCTCTAAGAATACAACTGCAAGTGATGCTTAATTGTTAATATTTTTGGATTTCTCTGGGACGTTCTTTTATATTTGCCATGGCTTTTCTTCTTTATGTTAATTGTTGAGTGTTGGACTCAACAATTGTTGAATCCAATTGTTGGACCCAATTGTTGAGCGTTGGATTTTCTATTCATATCCTAAACTAAAGCAGTAAAGAAGACCTCTATGTACTAAGGTAAACACATCCAACTGGCTTTTGTTTTAAGGTATTAGGATGAGGTCCCACCCATTACCCTGGAAAACTCTTAAATGCCAAAAAAGAATGAAATTTTATTCCGGTATGATAAAACTCACAGTGTCAGCTTTAACTTTACAGATAATTTGTATAATTTCCATAGACAATAAAGCTCTGATATCTTTGCCTAGGCTTGAGTGGCTGGCTGAAACCCTTTCTGTATCTACATACGATATAGAGGAGAGGAATGAGTGAATTAACTGTTCCATATATACACCTTCAATTAACACCTTTGCTTTCAGCTGCGTATGTCTGACTCTCCCTTTGCTGAACTCCTGCTTGGCATAGCTCTCTCTCTGAACGCAGCCACGTTGGTGTATATTCTAGACTGTGACTTCCTCTGTTCTTTCTAATCAATCCACAACGGCGATTTCCTTTTGGTTTCTCAGACACTTGTCAAAAAATGTGTTCAGTGGTGGCATATCCACATGTTCTCTTTGTTTTAATTCCTTCTACATATTTTTAATGGAGTATTGAGAATGAAGAAAGAAAATGAGACTTGTGTCTCAGTCTGCCATTTTGAAATGGAAACACATTCAGCAAACATTTATTGAGCACCTATTGCGTGACAGCACTTTGCCATATTTTTATGTATAGAACAAAAATGGTCTTTAAACATAAAAGTTTTACCTTCTAGTGGCAATGACAATCAATAAATAGTTACAATATAATTAAAAATTATGATGAGTAACATGAAGAGAAAGCACAGTATCCTGATCAACTCTATTTGAGATTTGATGGTCAGGAAAAAGAACCCCACTGAGTAGAAAGCAATTAATCCCAGCCTTAAAAGATAAGAAGTAGTTGTGTGTGGAGAAAGAGGGTAGAATATTACAGGCAAAAAGATCTCTATTTGAAAAGGCCTTTGTATAGTAGAAGTGAGTGACTGAAAGAAAGCCAAAGAGCCTGTGAATGAGCAGGTAGCAAACCAAGAAGAGTTTAGAGACAAAAGCAGAGGCCAAATTATTTAGGGCATTGTAGACCTGGAAGACTGTAGAATTTATATTCTTTGACATATTTTATTCAAGTATATGAAACAATTTATGTTTTAAGAAGATCATTTTGTTTTTCTGAGAATAGTTTGGAAAGAAAAGGTGGGACATAAGGATAAATGTCAGGAGCTCATCTCAGGAGTTCAGACAGGAGATGTTGGTGACCTGAGCTAAGATGATGGCAGAAGAGAAAAGAAAGAGATTTAATCACTGAGACTTAACAAAGATTTGGTTGTAAGGGTAAGAAAAGAGAAGAATCCAGACGACTCTTGAATTATTTACTACAAAACTGATTGTCTTGTGTAATTTTTATTGAGATGGGGGTGACTGGGGAAGAAAAGAATGAAGAATTTAATTTTGGACTCATTACGTTTAAGACACCAGTAAAACATTCAAATGCAAATGCTAAGACAGGAATGTGAGACTGAGAATTTACATTTTGTTCTATTAGTACATATGTGAGGATGAAAACCATGTGACTGGATGAGGACAAAGAAGAAAGGGGCGAGAAGAAGAAACAGAACCTGGTTCTCAGGTCGGCTAGAGGCAGAGGAGGCAGCAAGGAAGACAGAGAAATAATATAATCAAGAAGGCACAGAAAAAAAGCCAGGAAATTCTGAAATCAATCATGAAAGTGAAGAAAAAATAGTGTTTAAAGAAGGAAGCTTTCAATGAAAGGCAGAGCAGCATGCATTAGATATGTTGATTTTGACAATGGCAATTTCAGAAAAGCCAAGTTGATTGGAGTATTTTGAAGAGTAAATGAGAGACAAGAAAGTGGTTGGAAAAAAGCATATATAGAAAATTATTGTAAGAATTTTAGATAAAAAGGAGACCAGAAAGCAACTGAATGGACATATGAGGTAAAGGAGGGTTTTATTTATTTGGTTATTTGTTTGATGATAAGATGAAAGACGTTACATCTTATTATGCAAAGCTTCCCATCTAAGTGCTCAGGCCTACGGTTGCACCATAATGTTCCAGATGGCCTGAGAGAGGGGGAGTCATTGCCTCAGTACATGAACAGTCTCACCAGTTTTATCCAGTGTGACTTAAAATTATCATAAATTTATATGTGTGACACGACATGAAACATTGTTAAGTAGCGACTTTTGGCATACGGAAATCATCCAGTAGAGAGAGAGAGATGGAGATGGAGGGAGAGAGAGAGAGAAAGAGAGAGAAAGCTTAATGATGCAGCAAGAGAGAAAATAACCAAAGAGGCAAAGTCATTTAGAAGGCATTATAGATAGAATGATTCATTGTTGCCAAGAGAAAGAAAATTTCGCCATTTTTTCAGTAAAAAAGGAAATGAGTTCCTGGCAAATGCAGGTAGGTTTGTAGATTTGATCATAAGAAGATGATGGGCATCTTTTGGAATGATTTCCATTGTCTATGTAAAATCTAAGGCAAGATTATAATATAACAGTGGGGAAGAAAAATATAGGGCATTGGAAAGGCAAGGAAGAGATGTGGGACAGCTGCTGCGAAGAGAAAGAACCACATTACTCGGTAAGACAGGTGTATGCCTATTTGTGATGATACTTTTTGCTGAACTATTCTGATCAAAGAAGAGGCACTATCCTTACATATAGTTATATAGCTATTTGTATATATTGCTTAAACCTGGAATATAAACTCCTGGAGCCCAGCACTGCTTGTCTCCCTTAGGGCTTCATCACTGATACTATGTGCAAAGCAAGCACACAACACGTATTTCCTGAATAAATGAATGAACAACAATCTGACTCCTACCAAAGGATTTCAGGGGACCAGGAGATTGTTCAATGAACTGCAACCTTGCTTCAGAAGGAAAAGTAATCCTTTGTCCGATTACTTATCATCTCCTCCATCTTTTCTGTCTCTATTTTTTTACTCTCATCTAAATAAAATAAAACCCTGGAGCCATCATTTCCAGCCAAACCCTTTTAAAAAATATTGCTCCCTAATGTAAAGGTTGACTTTCAGCCAGAATGCCTATAACTGATTTAATTGGACAAATATTAGAATGAATTAAAATTTTAATCATAAATCGTCCAAGTAGGAATTATCTTCCTAGCATAATACTTCAATCCCGGATGGTCGTTTCACGCAGAATGCCAAAGTCAGCTCTTTTCCATGAATCCTCTACTATCAGAGGTAAGCTAGGGCTTTTGCTTGATTGACTCCACTTTCTTTTCTGCTTCAAGGAAACCTGTTGTGCCTGTTGGCATATTTACTGCTGCCCTTGCAGATATATGAACTGTCCCAAGCATAACGTGACCACAGATGGTAGAAAGCTCGCTTCAATCAATCTCTTGCTGTGTTCCTGGAACTGCCACCGGCAGCCCTGCTTCAGGGCTGGTCATCAGTGCCCAGCCGGCTCACGCTGGTGCTACAGGGCACTCATCGATTTAATTTTAACAGAGAATAATGGAGCATCTTCATCTTGCAGTTTTTAAGAGAGTAAATATTTGTCTCGCACTGCTCTCCAGCTGTTTCAAGGATGACTGTGCCGCCTGAGCTAAGGGATTTCACTGTATGGGAACTTTCTGTTTAAAACAAGGAGGCAGATGATGTGAAATGCTTTGATCTTCCCCAAGTGACTATCGAGTCATTTCGCACAGTCGTCTGCTTTCTTAGACTAACAGAAAAGGAGCAGGGCTTGTTATCCTAACCAAATGCATATCATCCTCATTCGCTCCTGGGGAACCGACAGAGGGTTTGTTTTCCAGTCTCATATGGAAAGTGCTGTCCCATCACCCGGTTCAGGTTTTAACGCAGAGCGCTGCCTTTTATCTCCACAATCTAACACCTGTTTGTGAAACAGAACTACAGTCTGGGGAGAGACTGCATCCTCTGCAAGCTGCGGGGTAAAGGCAGCATGTCCAGCTGGTCTTGGGGCCTTGGGGAGAACGTCAGGGAAGGAGGAGAGAAAATACACTGTAACACATGGCAAAGGAGCCATCTGATCAGGTCAGATCCGCCTCTGTATCTTGATAGATCATAGAGGCAGGGTGAAAAGCGGCCTTGCATTGTTGCCCAACTCTAAAACAATGAACTGTATGAACCCTTTTTGCAAATATGGAAAATTAGATCTGCTCTTATACAAACGTAACAAGTGTACACATTCTTCTCTTCTGTCAAATTAATAAAAATATTCTGAAATATGACCTTCAAATATTACATTAACTGACAAAATTACCTATAAGAGATTCTTCCTGCTCATCAGAAATCTGTTCATGGGCCAGCCCTGGTGGTTTCCGGTGTGGACCTACACTACTCGTTGGCAGCCATGCTCTGGTGGTGGGTCACATACAAAATAGAGGAAGATTGGCAAGGATGTTAGCTGAGGGCAAATCTTTCTCAGCAAAAACAAAACAAAACAAAAAACAGTTTGTATTATAAAATTTCCAGAAATAGACTCAGCAATTCCCAAATGTTGCCTCAATTTATTCTTCATTCTAATTTAATTTCACAACTTTTACTATTTTTTATGACTTTTGCCAATCGATGGAATCAAAATAATGTATGAAAAAATCCAAACAACTTAACAAACACAAGATTTCCTTCATGTGGGCCTTCAGATACCATCTAACATTAAGAGAATATACTGAAAGTTGGGTCAAAATCTCAACAGATGAAAGTATCTTTGCTCCCATCAGGGACTATACTTTACAGCCTCATAGGCGGTTATAGCTTCACCATGTGTCCAAAAGTACAATAAAAATCCCTCGACACGCTCCAGTCATATTAACACCAATGGTCGATCAATTGAACGATTATGTGTTGTAGCTAGATTTATGCAGAAAGCTGGATTATATTTGATATTAACTAATTAATAAATGTATCAATATCCCTGTTGAGAAATAAAGGAAAAATCATTCAAATAACTAAAAAACAATATAAAATTATGCTGATTATATAATTCATGTATAGTATATATATGATTATACATATGATATATAATTTGTATTGCTCTGTACTTATTAATTCTAATTTTAGAGTATTTCAGATGCCACTGACAAATGCATCTTTTGTAGAATTTTCAGATACTGCTGTCAAGTTCGTTTTTTGTTTTTTTTTACAGTATGAAGTTATGTGCTAATTCATAACTTGTATGAAAAGAATTAGCCAGTATCTTCTTATTATACTTGAGTCAGGACCTGAAACAAAATCTGTTTGACCCAAAAGTCTGCAAAGTTATTTTGTCTCAACACTATTCAATTATCAGTGTATTAGCACCTTTGGAGGAAATTCAGAAGAAGAGTTTATGTGAATATTTTTTGATTGTGGAAAGTATAAAGGATAATTTCAGGAGGACCTCAATCATTTCTGCCTGGAAGATAAAAGAGCATTTTACTAATTCTGCTTGATATTGAAATGCAATTCTGTGTCTCAGCACCACACAACACTTTCTATCACATGATGCCAAGGGGCCACATCTATTTGGAGTGCTTCAAGCTAAAGTACTTATGTAAGCCATATTACCGACACAGTTGGAGTGCCTTAGGCACAGGAAAAATGCTCAGAAGAGAATCGAGATTGCTCTCTTGTTGAAAAATCTGGACTCTTGCAATTGCTATGATGAGAAGAGAATAGAGAGAAACACATAATCTAATAAAAATGTCATATAAAAAGCATGAGCTGTCCACAAGAATGAATGAGGTACCATGGAAATGAGACCCTTGTAGGTCGTTGAAGTCACTGTTTCACAGAGGAAGATTAAGGAATTTTCTCTGGAAGATAAAATCTATCCTTTATATTTTATCCTTCATATGATTAAATAAGGTTTTTTTTTTTCTTTCTTTTTTTTTTGAGGAAGATTAGCCCTGAGCTAACTACTGCCAGTCCTCCTCTTTTTGCTGAGGAAGCCTGGCTCTGAGCTAACATCCGTGCCCATCTTCCTCTACTTTATATGTGGGACGCCTACCACAGCATGGCTGCCAAGCAGTGCCATGTCCGCACCCGGGATCCGAACCAGCGAACTCCGGGCCGCCAAGAAGCGGAACGTGCGAACTTAACCGCTGCGCCACCGGGCCGGCCCCTGATTAAATAACGTTTGGAATAATTTCTGTTGGAATTGGGATGGTGACGTCTACCATTGCTTCCTGTGGAAGATTGAGTGTTCCCAGGAGATAGAAACATTCTTCCTTCCCCCGTGAAATGGGAAAAACCCAGTCAGTACAAAGCAATAACCAAGATCCTCATTGCTACAATCATCTTTAGTGAGAATGTGTAAGGAACAAATCTACCGAAAATATTTCACTTTCACTGGACAAAGGTCGAGGAGTATCTCTGACTTGTGAGTGGAAGTGGTGGGATCCAGCTGAGTGTAGAGGCTGGGACCTTGAGCCTTGGGGCCAGACTGTCAGGGTTTAAATTCTACTCTGCCTCTTAATAGCTGGGTAATCTTCGTAAAATCACTGTATTTCTTTGTGTATCATTTTGGTTTTACAAAATATTAACTATATACTCTTGTTTGATTGGAAGGAATTTATATATTAAAAAGTTTAAACTATGGCATGGTAGGTAACAAGCACTCAAATATTTTCTGGCAGTAGTAGTGACATTATTAACCACAGGAATAAAAATGAATTTGTTTCCATATAGTATGCCAGGCACTGAATGCATTTGGTGTTTTACATATTGTTTAATCACCAAATATCACTTTAATGAAAGGTATTATCTTCATTTTCAGACTAAAAGGTTAAGAAACAGTGATTAAGAAAATGTTCTCAAGTTCAGGTAGTCTGGGAATTCTGGGATCCAAATTCGGATCTGCCTAGTGTTAAGACTAGAATGTTCACCACTAGTCCAGAGTGTTTTCTTTGATGTGATCCTATGTGAGCTAGAAAAGACCACTGAGTCTCATATCAGGAGACACGACTCATTTATTCACACATGCATGTTCTACATCCTCTGAAGATAATATATTCCTTAAAATAGAACTTGCTCATTGAGGAAGTGAATTAATGACAGTATCATTTTTAGGAAACTATTAAACTATTGCTATGATTTAAGTGGTGTCAGAAAGAATGACAGGCAGTATCTGTCTATCCCATATCTGTCTTGCGAACATCTGACTACAAGGATGAGGAAGTGCCATGAGGTGAGCATACCCATATCTACACCTCTGCACCATCAAAGGGCAGGGACCAAAAATAACGGCTTGCCGGATAATAAAAGCAAGAATAATTGCCAAAATTTGTACGTAAAATATCATTGACAAGGATAGTGTGCAATAAAAAAATAAAAACATGATTATAGGTACTTATTTGACTGTGAGCTCCTTAAGGGCAGGGATTTTTTCTGGTCCATTCTCCTCAACACTACCTCACTGACGTGCCCTTGCACTGCACCTCTGGACAGTTCCATCAACCTACTGCTTCTAGCCTGCGTAATTCCTGTTACAACAGAAGACCAGTTCCCGGTCCCATTTAAGGTCAGTCCCTCCATCTGTGTCCTGAATTCCATTCCCATCAATTCTTCTCAAGGAAATTGCTTCCGCAATTATGCTTTTTCTCTCCTGCATCAGCAAGTTCTTTTTCTTTCTCTGCTGGATCATTTCAATTGGCAGGCAGCATAACTTAATATGATCCTTCTTTAAAAAAATTCCTCAGATAGCCTCACATTCCTTCTGGTCATTGCCCCATGTTGCTATTCCTCTTTCATGCAGAACTCTCATAAAAGAGTTGTCTATTTTCATTATTCTTTCCCTTTCCTAACTTCCCATTCTCTCCTCAAGCCACTCCAGTGAGCCTTTTCTCTTTGCAAGTCTGATGAAAAAGCTCTTTTCAAGGTTACGAATGATCACATCTGGCGGTGAATTCATAGCTCTATTTTACTTGACTTTTAGCAGCATTTGACATAAGTGTTCTTTCTTGAAACACACACTTTCCCTGCCTTCAAGGATCCCTGAGATGCCTGATTTCCTTCCTACTTCCTTAATCTTTTCTCAAAGTCTCCTTTTGGGGCTCATCTTCTACTAGACATGTAAACATCATGGTGCACCATACATTCTCCTCTCCTACGTGCTCTCTCTAATGAGACTATCTCATCAAGTCTCATGGCTTTATTTACAACCTATGCATAGATGACACTCAAATTGACTTTTTTCCTGGAACTCACTGCCGAGTTCCAAAATTTTCACATTTAAAATGGTATAAACTACTTTTCCAAGTCTTCTTCATATTAATAAATGCATCATTCTATTGAACCATTTGTTTATTCCTAAAATCTACGTCATTGTTGATTCCTTACCTCCCCTCGCATGACACGCTCAATCCATCAGTAAATCTCCTTGGCTCTACCTCCAAAATGTTTCTGCAATCCAACCACTTCTCCGTTAAACCCAAACCCACAACAGCATCGTCCTTCATCTAGACTATTGCAATAGTATCCTAGCAGTCTTTTCACCTCCATTCTTGCCTCGTTATATTTCACCAACCACACAGCAGTCAGACTCTTCTTCCAAAAGCACAAGTCAGATGATATTATTCTACTGCTCCAACTCTCCGATGGCTCTGCCTTATCCTTGGAGAAAAGTGGAAAGCTCTTTATTGTGTGTCCTTTACTGTGTGACCTTCAAGGCCACACATGGCCAGGTGCCTGGGTCCCTCCTAACCAGTCTTGGGACCATTTGCTCACTCTGCCTTTCTTCTCAAATACAAGCTTGTTTCCACTTTAGCATTTATTTTATGCCTGAAATTCCCTTTTCCATTCCTTTAAATGACTAACTTCTTCAAGTAGGTCATTCTTCTGAGCATTCTTCTGAGCAGAACCTCTTCCTGATGCTCTGTTCTAAGCTCACCCTGTCACTTTCAATGGTATCACCTCGTCTCATTTTGTTCTGAGCATTTATCACTGTCTGAAATTTGTCTCTTTGGTTGCTCATCCATGTATTTATGTGTGTCTTTACCTATCATCTGTATCATCCTGATCCCCAGCCACTGGAATACGAGACTTGTGATAGTGAAGATCTTGTTTCATTTATTCATCACTGTATTCAGTGGACAACTCTTGATTCTTTGCAAACTTTGGGGTAGAAAGATAATAAAGGGGAAATTATGAAGAGTAAAATAAAGATAGACCATCATTTCTACTGAGGAAAATAATAGCCACGTAATTATGTTAAACTGAAAACTCTCAGGATGTGTGCACATTTTTTTTTTTTGCAAACGGATGAATGCATGATCCAAATCTATCAATGCTGGGTCACTGTGATGAGATCCAGGAGCTTTAAATACAAAAAAAAACCAAGTTAATGGGAAAAAGAGATTGCCAGAAGCACACAAAGTATAAAGCATAGACGAGATAGATGGAGCCTAGAAATATTCTTCTCTTTGCCTCTGTCTTTCTCTTTTAGAAAATAGTCTTCTGACATCATTTGATCCTACTTTAGTTATTTTTTTTCTTTAGCTTTTAGGTCTCAGTTATTGTCATCATCATCATCATCCACAGAAGAGATAATATTTGTCGAATTCTTACTAAATTTTAAAATTCCACCAGATTTAAAATCCAGATAAAAAGACATTAGTATATTTAGTTTACCATTATGTGCTTGCTAATTAACCCAGATCTTAGGACCTAATACATCTCAAAATACTCCAGGGACCCTGTCCGGCACTTCGTTGTGCTGCGTCCTAAACCTCATACAAACAATGTACCTTTAGCTTCTATTGTTTTTTCTTTTACTGAGGTTAAGTATGCCAAGGAAACAGAAGCATAAAGAAGTTAATTTTCTCAACAAAAATGACATGCTTATAAATAAAACGGTTGGGACTCCAATCGAGTTTGTGTGATTCCAATGACTCATGCTTTTAATCACTAACACAATAATTCTCAAATTTCAGGGTACAAAAGGATTACCTGGATTACTTCTTATAAAAGCAAATTCTCATTGCTCAGCTCAGATATTCCATTCAGAAATTCTCGGGTGAGGTCCATGAATCTGTACGTTGGACAACTTTACGGTGATCCCACTACAGGAGGCAAGAGGACCACTCTTTTGTAATAACAGTGTAATAACTTACACTATCTCATGGACTTAGATATATTGTAGGCATTTAATAATACTCACTAAATAGGAAATAATTAATTTGAAAGAGTGGAATATTCTGACATAAAGTCATTTTTATAAATTCAAAAATCTATCAAGCATTCTCTCAAATATCCTCATATTACATATGAAATCCCCAAATATTATATGTACTATAGCAGGAACATTACAATCAATCCTTCAAGAACATTACTTTTCTCATAAAAATCACATACTTCCTTTTTAAACAATTACAATAAAGTCTTATGAACCACACAACCTCAGAAATTGACTGCTAGCCTCAGTAACAGCGCACTGATTAAGTCTTCCCACGTAATCTTAAAAGGGAGCTTACATTCCTGTTTTGGTGCCCTTTAAATCAAATAATGGAGATGATTCAGGTTTCCTATGCAGCCAGCATGATTTTTATTCATGAAAGTATCCAAAACCCTCGGTTATGTTCACGTTTTCTGGCATTGCCTTTATTTGACCTAGTGGAAGACCTCATCGCTGATCTGTAAAAATTTTCATTCTTGGAAACGTATAACCATAAATAATAAATAAGGATATGGCACATGTGAATATAATTTAGATTGAGATTGGTATTTTAGGCATTTGCCCACTGAAAAAGAAAGCTAGTTATCAATGTTTAATTTTTTCCACATAAAGTCAGAGATCATGATCAAAGTTTAAAATCTTTTATGATTATGTTGACAGATGATGGAAAATCTACATATTATCTATTTAGGATCTGTGTAAGATAGAAGTAGACTCATTCATTAAAATAATGGTCAAAGTAAGAAAAAAAAAAACCCAAAATAGAAGTTAACTCAGAGAGCAAAGGTATAAAAGAGGCTTCCAAAAATAGACAAAAGAAATAAATATAAGAAGACAAGAATGCAATCATGATGTTTATAAATATCTTTATGTTAACAAGCACACAGGGATCAAACATAAGGAAATGGCCTTGCATTGCTCAAGGAGAGAATTCATATTCGTATTCATAGTATGTTAATTGAAAAGATATCTTATTACATATAAGCAAACTTCCCTTCTCCTTGCTGTTTTTGTATTTGTTATAAAGATAAACATATTATAAACACAGCAGGAAAAAAATGTCCTCTAATTTTCCATTCCTGAGGAGAAGCCATCTGTAATTTTTTAAAATACAGATCCGCTAATAAACAAATATTAGCTAAGAATCAAACGTGCTGTGTTCATCATATTAAAAACAAAGACGCAATATAAACATATTTCCTATTGTCCAATAGGTTAAAGATTAGTTGAAGCACTTTGATTTGTAGATTTTATGTTCTAATAAACTAAGGGTAAAATGGGAAATAAAGGCAATTACATTCTAGGAAGAAAGGATATATGTGTCAGTTAGATTAGGAATGACTTCATGGAGAAGATGACACAAATTGAATCTTGAAAGATGGATTACTTTGAAAGATGAGGGACAGGAAACTCTAAGTGAAGCAGAAACATGAGTGAAGTCACAGAAGAAGAATGTACAGTGGATATGCAGGCAAGGAGGATGAGCTACACTCGTAAAAGTTGAGAGTTTAGGAAAATACAAGTAAGCTTCAAAGACGGAGAGGGCCACATTCTAGAGGGTTCTGATTGTCAGTCTAAGGATGTAGGAGGGTCATAGATACTACGGGATTTTGAGGCTAGAAGTGACGTTTTGAAAGTACGACGTGAAAACGTTAGTGTGGTAACACCATGGAAGAGGAGAGCAGCCAGAACACTTGGAGAAGTCAAAATTCCAGATGCAGTAGCGATCAGAGTGGAAAGAAAGGAGAAACATGATCTTTTGATGTTACTGAAGATATTTTGGAACATACCCTAAGGTGGCCTGAAACCTTGGACACTGGCCACATAAAGACTCTTTTAGATTTCATAGGAATAGAGGATACTTATAGATGATAATTGTTCTTAAGAAAGTAACCAACATCTCTGAAGCCTTCTCCTGGGAGACACACTGCAAGTCTTTAACCAAGATTAATGAGAAACAGACACTAATTCTTTCATTTAGGTATCTTGCCTTCTTTATCTTCAGATATGTAAATTCTCAAAAGTAGTTAGGAAAAAATATATACATTTTTCATCTCTACAGTCAAAAAAAATAGTTGAAATAAACGTCACAGTAATTCAAGATTTTCTACTCCAAGCAGATAATAACAAGAGATTGAACATCCTCTTCTTGGCTGAAGATCATCTATAAATCCTAGGTCACTTCCCTTTGATCTACTGCAATCGCAGAGAAGGCAGTTCTACTTCTGTGGCCTGGGGCCTTTGACGATGAAACGTTCTCCCGAGGCAGAGATGAGAAGAGTGGGAGTAACATTGAGACCTTGATGGACATTGCACTGACTGGGATTAAAAGCATGTGAACCCTTGAGAGGTCTGCCACTTGGTGTACTGAATTTTTATCTCATTAAGAAAACGTGATCTGGGCTGGCCAAGTGGCATAGTGGTTAAGTTAGTGCCCTCCGCTACAGCAACCCGGGGTTCACCAGTTTGGATCCTGGGAGTGGACCTACACTTTGCTCATCAAGCCATGCTGTGGTGGGATCCCACAAAGAAGAACTAGAATTATTTACAACTAGGAAATACAACTATGTGCTGGGGCTTTGGGGAGAGAAAGACAGAAAAAAAGAAAAGAGGAAGATTGGTAACAGATGTTAGCTCAGAGCCAATTTTAAAAAAAAAAGGAAAAAAAGGAAATGTGATCATAGTCTGGCCCAGACTGGGGAGGCATGCACAAGTTTGGCGGACCCCAAAACACCTTGTAAATGAAAGTTTTAAAAAAGAATTAGTTACAAAATTAGAATACTAAAAAGACGTGATATTTCAGGTCTGAGCAGCTGGGGGGAAAGTAGAGACATCAGGAGAAAGAATAGATTTTGAATTGATACAAATAAGTTCATTCTGGAAATTTTGAATGAGAGATAAAGGGGAATATCAACATATTAAGGTGTAGGAAGAATTTAAGAGGTATGAGCTGGATGTCAACAGAGAGACACTGAGATGAAAATACTGAAGTTATCTGCATAGAGGTTAAAATCATACGGCTGGATTAAGAGAGAATTTGGAGAAAGAATAGCAAAGACCCAAAGACTAAGCCTTGATGATTTTCCACATTTGGAAGTTTGAAAAAAGCTATTGTTAACAGAAAAGGGTAGGCAAACCTGGAAGGCAAGAGGAGAATGAGAAACAAATTTACTAAAGTCCGATAGGTAAATATTTATCATTTATTGATCAAATTATAATCAACATTCTCTTTACAATCTTCCAAAACTTTTAGTAAGCAATACTGATACTTAATAGTAACACAAAGACATAGTAGTTATACATAATTATATTACAGAGTGATGTGTGTATGAACATGTAGTGAAAATGAATTTGTAAAGCAAGTATCACTATTCCTTTTATAATCTTTAAATGCTCAAAATGTGCTTCTAGGGGTACAGGACTCTCATCAGTCTGTGAAGTAATTTGTCCCAGTCTGTTTCTTTTCTTTTTTTTTTAAAGATTGACACCTGAGCTAACAACTGTTGCCAATCTTTTTTTTTCCTGCTTTTGTCTCCCCAAATTCCCCCAATTCATAGCTGTATATTTCAGTTGTGGGTCCTTCTAGTTGTGGCATGTGGGACGTTGCCTCACTGTGGCCTGATGAGCGGTGCCATGTCTGCGCCCAGGATCCGAACCAGCAAAACCCTGGGCTGCCGAAGTGGAGCGCGGGAACTTAACCACTTGGCCACAGGGCCAGCCCTCCCAGTCTGTTTCTTGCACATCACTGTCAATAGTGGAAATCACAGGTATGATTCATTTTTGTCATGGTCTCAAGCTTACCAGGAAGATATGGTACAAAATTCTATCGCATCCCCACAATGTTAAGTTCCATGGCGTGATGTCTGGACATCTGGTTGGTCTCTGTTTCCACAGAAGGCAGAATTTTAAACAGAATGCCCAATCTCGCACCCTAGAAGGTTCATTAAAAACCTCCGAATTGTGAGGAAGTGAGGCAGAGCCCCAATATCCTGGAAAATGAAGTTGTCTGTGACATTCTGTAGGATGAGAAAAATTATATTTATTCAATCTAGATACATGCTTCTGGTCACTGTGTTTTCAGCAAAATGTATAATCCTAAGACTCTTGAGTTTCATAAGGCACAAAAGAAGATACTACGTTTTGGAGAATCTGTAATTTATTCAAACACAGACTGGCTTTCTGTTCCTCATAAAGTGACACGATGTAATTGACTTCTGCAAAAAGGAAATTTAACCCTGCAATTGAATAGGATGTGACCTTAAAAGTATTTTGATTGTCTATACGATTCTGAAAATTCCAGTAGAAATAGCCTTTGGTCTTTTCTATCTCTGTCAAGGCCTGACATAGGTGTTGTCCACAAGGCATCAACTTCAGCCACTCAGGAAACTGCACCAGACAGTGAGCTGAAGGATGTCCAGCTCACAGTATGCATTCCTTGTAGATTGTTGTGGGACCTCTTTGAATGCTGACACAAATTTGACTCACAGTTCCCTCAGAGACACCAGAGCATCCTCCGATGGGACTTCGTCATCTCTTTCATCTCTTTGTGCCAATGGCAAATGATGTTTCGTTCTGGAGAAAATTTTTAATTTTTTTTCCATTTTGTTGTACGTAAAATGATCCTTAAAAGAAAAAAGATCCTTGCACTAAGTTGTAAAACTAACTCCAGCAATTCCAACAAACAAAACTAAGAAAATATATTGATAGCTTGGTAATTTGGTGTGTACTAACGTTCACATTTATTTGCATATGTAATAAGTTTTCAAAATGTTCATTATTTTAGAATGACCCACATTTGACTCTCCTAGCACCATATAAAGTAAATTCTTCAGAAGTAGCCCAGAAGAGACAAGTCTAAATTTGAGTGACGTATTATAGATATATGTGAAATTTAATGAATCTTAGATGTATTTCACAAAAAATATATTCATATCATGTTTAGTTATAGAAATCTCTTAGTGGATATGGGTTACATTTTAATGTATGCTTTTAGTCAAAGTAAGGTTATTTTTCATAATACTCTAAATTTCTTGATTCAATAATCCTCAGCAAACTAGGAGTCATCTAAAGTCACACAAAGAGAAATCTCATAATTTGCCAGCTCATCCTCACAGATGAGATGAGTACACCGTGCAAAGAAGAGTTCCTCATCTCCACCTCTTCTGTGCCTGCCTAGCCGAATGCTTTCTAAAACTGCCAACTGGAAGAAGGAGAAGAAGTTCCTGCTTGATTAATATGCCCATGTCTACTATCTACCTTTTAGAGGCTAGTAAGAGAGTCAGTACAAAAAGGACAATTTCATTATTCCATTTCACAGAAATATAAAAGTGGTCCTTTGATGTTAAATAACTTTACAGGATCTGCTGTGGTCTGAATGTTAGTGTCCTTCCACCAAATTCATAAGCTGAAATCATAACCCCAAAAGGTGATGGCGTTAGTAGGTGGGACCTTTGCGGGTGATTAGATGTGGAGGATGGAGCCCATGTGAATGGGATTAGTGTCATTTTTAAAAGAGACCCCACAGATCTCCCCCGTCCCTTCCACCATGGCCCTTCCACCATTGGCGGATACAATGAGAAGTCTGTGACCTGGACGAGAGCACTCACCCTGATCTTAAACTTCTGGCCTCCTGGAACTTCAAGAAATAAATAGCTGTTATTTATAAGCCACCCAATCTGTGGTATGTTACAATAGGAGCCTGAATAGACTAAGACAGTCACACAGCAAATTTAATTTTGTCGATATCAGAGGCCGACTATGAGTGAAAGCCTGGGTCAGTGTAACCTGAGGATACTCACAGACAAAGACCTAGACAATATTAGTTTCAAATTTGACGCTCGTATGCCCAAAGTTAGAGTCTAAGAATAGGTTTTCAAAAAATATTACAGAGCAATGACGATAAATACCTTATACATAAAACAAGACCACAAAATAAGGAGAAAAAAAATCCTTAAAAATTTTCTGCCCTTTCATTTTCCAAAGTGATCACAGCTGTGAGTCTGTGAGTACAAAGGAGTCAGCAATTGCTGTCTCAATTTTTGTTTATTTGTTTTCTAAAAGGCAAAAAAGTATTTGCTAGAATCATAATGGCAGGTATTGACATCCTCTGAATTAATCATTTTATTCCCACACAGCCAGAAGTAAAATTATGGTCTTTTATTGCCATATGTCTACTCATCAACCATAAAATAAGATTTTTCTTTCCAAAACACTTCAATACAGCACTCTCCTGATACAAATGATAATTTCTATAATGAAACCTAGGCATTCTTGAAAAAAACTTTACTTTTTGACAAATCAGACGCTAAAAATATCAGGGATTATGGGAAAAATAGGCACATGCAGATCATTCAAAACGTACCCAACTTTGTAACCAGAGCCCAAATGAAATAATTTAAATACTAACTTAAAATATTAACACCGTTCCACAGACATGAGGATTCCTAATAAATAAAGCAGTGGTCCAGTGGCGTCAGCATCACCTGCAAAGTTCTTAGAAATTCGCATCCTCAGGTCCACTGGATCCCTGGCCTACGAATCAGAAACTGCGGGGCCGGCGGAGGCATCTGTGTTTATCGAATTGACGGTAGAGCGATTTAAGGTCAGCGAATCTGTCACACACTATGAAAACATTTCTTCTTTCAGAGTGAGACAGAGGTAAAGTTGCTAGCTGGCAATAAAATAAGAAAGTGATGCAGGTTGTTAAAAAGGACCACATGTGCTGAATGGCTCCGTACGACCGGCTTCCTGAGACCAGCGCCCCGTGAGGGTGGGCCAGGCCGAGCGACCCGCTTCTGATGGAGAGAGGGCAGAGGAGTGTCGGGACATCAGTGTGAGGTCAGCTCTGTCCCGCTTCTCCCTCGTTCTTTCATCTCCTCTCTGCTGAGCTGCCTGCACAGGGGTCAGCAACCAGGGAGGAACCGGGCCCTCGGCCCAGAGCTCGGGAGGACATGAAACCTGCCAGCAGCCGCGAGAGTGAGCTTAGAAATGAGCCATGCCCTGGCTGAGCCTTGAGGTGACCACAGCCTTGTGAGACACCCTCCGCCCCAGGACCCGGCTAAGGGGTACCGTATTCCTGGCCCAAGGAAGCTGTTACAAATTTAAAAAAAGGTTACTGTTTTAAGAGACTGACTTGTTGGGAGTAATTTCTGATATAATCCGAGGGGAAGACCTGTGGTTAGTGAGCCTGCTGTGCCGAGCATGCTTCTCTGTAGCTTACATTAGCGTGCTTCGTCTTCAGTGCTCTTATCTGGCAAATAAAACACTAAAAGCACAGGGGGCAAAGATCACAAATGATCTTACACAACCTCACATCTTGTTGACATCGCACCACATGTGCAGATTTGTGGGAACTCACTGACTTCACAGCAATGTCATTTTAGACTGAGTCTGCTTTACCAGAAGTAGCAATGTCCTTCTTAAGAACAACCATAAGTAGGGGCCAGCCCATGGTGCACTGGTTAAGTGAGAGAGTTCTGCTTCCACAGCCCGGGGTTTTCGCTGGCCCGGATCCTGGGTGCGGACATGGCACCTCTTGGCACGGCATGCTGTGGTAGGTGTCCCAAATATAAAGTAGAGGAAGATGGGCACGGATGTTAGCTCAGGGCCAGTCTTCCTCAGCAAAAAGAGGAGGATTGGCAGCAGATGTTAGCTCAGAGCTAATCTTCCTTGGAAAAAAACCACCATAAGCTCAATGAGCACTTTTCAGATTTCTGAGGTTTAATCCACTCCTTATGATTCCTTTAAGGATTACAGAATGGGTGTGACAGGATAGAGGCAAATTCTTCTTTGGACCCGTATTCTCTCCTTTTCTGCCCTAGTGGAAAGAAATTCTTTAGCAGAACATTAGGAAAAGCTTTTAGCACAGCAATACATTGAAAAAGAATGACTGCTCACAGCAGGAGCTGCGGGAGCTGCTTTCCTCGGCGAGAGGACGTCGACTTTTCAAGCTGCTTCTCTTGCTCAGCCGAATCTATTTGTTTCTTTCCAGAAGGGAGAAGAGATGATATCCAGGTCTGAGTCAGGGTGGGGAAAATGTAGGCGGAGAGGAGAGACCTGGGTAAGGTGGCAGTAGTGAAACGGGGGTGGGAGAATAAAAGAGATTCCTAGATACGTTTCAAGAAGGATTCTACCAACAGAGATGGGATTTGACGGGAAGAGCAGGGAATATTTTGTATCGCATCTTGGATGCTGTGTGTGTTCATCATCAGTGGTTAAATGACATATTGTTTTATTTCCTATAATGACTCAATATCTTCACAGCTTTCCAGGCACAGTGAACACACCAAAGAGTGATAGATATATCATGTATTTGCATTATTTCTCATTCACTCTTTCCCATGTCAAGTTGTAAATGCATTTATATGTCCCGTTTAAATGAGACGGTGTACGTAAAGTATTCTGAGAGTGCTCAAATACTGAGTGCTCCACAAGCATGAATGAATAATTCTGCCATTTAATTTTAGGATTTAAAGATATGACTACAGCAATTCAATAAATTTCAATTAATCAGCATCCGTCTGAATAAACCAGACTTTGTTTTTAATCTACAAGTCACTCTGACTGAAATAAGCCAAGGACAGGAAATTACTTTATATTTTCTCCTAGGGGAATCTGAAACTAAGGGAGTCCCTGCCCTGGACATGATTCTTCAGGAATACAGACATGTGGTAACAGCTCCAACGCCCAGTCGGGCAGCAAGGAGAACCCTTGGACTCAGTTGGTCTCTCTTTAGCTCAATCACATTTATTAAGTACCTTCTATAAGCTGAGCATCATGACAGAAACCAAGAAAGAGAGGAAGGCAAAAACGACAGAAGTAGCCTCTGACGCCTTGAAGCTAAGTCTGGAGAAGTCTTAGACCATAACAAACGAGCACAGGTCCTTCAAAAATAGGAGGGACTCACAAAACACAAGACGTGGGTGAGTAAGTCGCTCAACAGATGGCTGCAAGTCAAGGTATCTCAAAAACACACCCATGACAGTGTGTCAAAATGAGCAATCTTCAGGGCCAGCCTGACGTCACAGTGGTTAAGTTCGTGCACTCTACTTCAGCTGCCTGGGGTTCTTGGGCCTGGATCTCAGGTGTGGTCCTACACACTGCTCATCAAGCCATGCTGCAGTGGCGTCCCACGCACAAAAAATAGAGGAAGATTGGCACAGATGTTAGCTTGGGGCCAATCTTCCTCACCAGAAAAAAACACAAAAATAAGCAATCTTCCCAAATCATTGAATAGGCATCTGCTGCCCTAACTGTGATGGAATCTCAGACAATGAGGAAGCACTTTCACTCGTCTTTTTGGAAAGAATCAAATGGAGGTACCCAAGGGATCAAATGGGAAGGCTTCTCCAGAGCAACTGGAGCAGAGCTGACCGTCTTTTCTATTACTCTGGGAAGTCTCAGTTTTGTCCCCGGCTTTTGCTTAACAACCTCTGGTTGCCTTTGGCCTCCTTCTTATTCTGTTGGTGCATCCTTGGGCAACCAAAGGCTCACATCTCATCACCTTTCTGAATCTCCAAGTCGGAATCTCACTACGACCATCACCTGCCTCCACCTCCTACCACACGACCACGCAGGTCTCTAGGGAATTGACGAGACCGTGGCTAAGGGCTCAGCTTCAAATAGGACAGTTTGTCTCCACTGCTAATAAACTATTTTTAGAGCAGATTCTGCGTGTCAATATGCATTCAGTTTAATTATCCTATCTTCCACTAGCATTATTCCATAGCAGGATCAATGATATCTAGGGAGGAAAAAAGCATCCCAGGCACTCAAAAATGGAGAAATAGATTATTTTCAGTTCATTTAAACTATTGCCTATGGCCAGGAACTAGACTATACTGAATAATAATTTTAATAACAGATTAAAATCAAAGTGTTTTTCTGGCTTATCTACTATTCTCTCAGTCCCCTCAGCTATTCAGCTAATCAAAGTTAATGGACTAATATGAAATTAATGTGGGGATCATGTTTTAAGTCGTGAATCGGTTCCAATAGATTGTAATGTAATAACTTAATCAGTTTTATTAGACTAATTTTTTTAGAAAAGATTGGAAAGCCATGTAATATCTTGCAGTATAAGCAGAGTCGGCATTAATTTAGATGTGCACTGTGAAGCTTATGTTGAGGATAGATAATAGATATTAATAAATTCAGAAAACACGGTGACTAACACTAGTTCTCTCTCAGTGAGGTACTTGTCACTTTATTGACTACAACCAATATTCAAAGTATGAAGTTTGAGGTTTTCTTTAAGAAATAAAAATCAAAAATGTCCCTATATAGTACTTATCTTTTTAAATAAAAAGTTTAAATAAAAACTAGAAAATTTAAATTAAAAATAAAGCACTTTTTTCCCGGAACGTTAACCCTAAGCAATCACCACTCATAATAGCCCTTATTTAAAATAACTAAATAACTCTTGGCTTATATGCTAAATTAAAGGCAAAAGATTTTCCACCATTTTTAGCAGAAATACATTGTAAGATCAACAATAAGTTCAACAAACACTTGTTAAAACCCCACTGTCTCTTTCAAACGTTGGGATAGACGCGTAATGTCTACTTGGCTCATGAAACCAGCTCCTTATTTTAGAATATAAATCCTGCATGTGAGGAAGCAACGTAAAGTCTTAGCTTTTAAAAAGTGACTTAGGGGCCGGCCTAGTGGTGTAGCGGTCAAGTTCACATGTTTTGCTTCAGTGGCTCAGGGTCCACAGGTTTGGGCCAGGGAGTGGGTGTAAGGCTGCTCGTCAAGCCCCGCTGTGGTGGCGTCTCACATAAAATAGAGGAAGATTGGTAACAGGTGTTAGCTCAGGGCCAATCATCTCCACAAAAAAAGAAAAAAAAAAGTGACTTAGGAAATTAATTAAGTTCTGTTTTTTAATTTATGTCAATCTACCTGATCTAAATGTTAACACTTCAATTATAAACAGAGCTCTCCATTTGCCAGGAAGAGTGATGAGAAAATGGGATAAATGTTATTGTGATTCTTATAATAAAGATGTTATTCACAGCCCTTTAAAACACAGGTTATATCTTGTAGTAGCAAAACAAACTTAAAAACAGACATTCAGACAGTTTTGACTGTCAAAACCCTACAGGATGCTTGTGAACTACGCTTTTAAAATTGGCCAAGACCACAGAGCGGACACTTTCATTGACTGCCTCACTTGTGATAACTTGCTCCATTGCTTGACCCCTTATTACTCCTTTTATGCTTCCCAGGACTCCAGGATTGTCCCCCTAATGACTTTACATCTTCTAAAGCTGTGAGTAAAGAGCACTTATCATTCCTCGTGAAGATACCCCCAAGCAGCCTTCTTATTTGTAGATTTAATAGTTGAATTAATCTCTAAACTCGGCTGTGTTTGTTCTGTATTCCTTATGTTTGCAGTATCAGAGAGAGTATCTCTTGTCACTTTTAAGGGAGAATGTAGTTTTAAAAGGAAAAAAGATAAAGAAAAAAGGACCTTTGACATAGTCACTGCCAGAGTCAAACTCGTGCACGGGCTGCCTCTGACACTCACAGAAGTTGAAGAAGAAATCGGCCTTTCCCATCCAAACCGTCTGTTTCCTGTTAAGTTTCGGCCTCTTCGTCTCCTTTTTGTTTATGCCCCTGAAGTTTCCGCTTGGAAGCTATTGATGTGTTGGTGAGAGTAAAAACTTGCTTTAAGCACTCATCATACAAATTAAATTTTAAGTAAAAGCAATTGGTATTGCTGCTGAGTAAGTGCTTCCTGTGGATTGCTCAGACACTCTGCAAAATTGCCTCCTGACCTCCTCCCTGGGCCAGAGATGCAGGGCCTGACAGCCAACAGCATCCATCACAGGCGACATTTATAGTGGAGAGTGCTGTGCAGCCGTGCCAGAAGCACACAGCAACTGAAACAGGCTATTTGGGATGAGATGATACATTAAATTACACGCTGCACTTTCTACTGAAAAACGAGCATCCTAGAGAAATAAAACACTCTTGAAAACCAAACTGGAAAAAAAATTTGAAAGTAGCAAAGTACTTTTATGTTGATAACGGAGTATGTAAAAACGCATAAAGGTGGCAAACACACATTTACGAAACATAAAACGCACCCCTTCTTTTAATTCTCAGTTTGGTGCTGTGATATATGTAGTGTCATCTCCACTTCATAGATGAGGAAATTGGAGCTTAGAAAGATTAAGCGATTTGTCTGAATTCAAGCAGCTCTTAAAAAGGATTCACATGTATATAACATGCACATATTCAGCCCATAACTTGTCTCTTTATTATCATGTTTTACTTGACAAAGAGTATTGCTTAGTTCCAAAGAATCTTGGTTATGAGTTATTTCCGGGCAGAGAAAGTGGCTGAACCAATGGTGCAATTTCAAGGCTGTCGGGAAAGATCCTCATTCTCCAAAGCACCCGTTATTTGCGGATCTGTATCTAGAGATTCAATGCGAATAACGCAGGATAGATATAGAGTAACATAGTTCTTGGACTTGATTGTGAAACTTTGAACCTGAAGCTGACCTGATGATTAAATGAGTTCTACTCTATCAGCCTACCCACCATGGGTCTAGGGCCGAGAGAGATAGTATCTTGCAAAAGCTCACTTATAATTCTAATCTCTGACTTAGGTAGAGATAGTCTTTTAAATTTCAAGTTCTTGTCTTCATTTTATACCGTTTTGCCTTTCTTATCAATAATTTATAAAATTGTGGTGTCAGGTGTTAATAGCTTGAGACTTTGGTAAATTCATTAATACTAAGATCTTTTTAGTCCTGACCTGGGAGTCTAGTAACAGTCATTACGAGAGACACAATGAAGTAAAGTTATTGATATATGAACAAGTAAAAACAGGTTGGCTAGAATAATTCTTTAATCTAAACTACTCGTTCTCAGAACTGCGTCACAGGGAAAAGTTATGACGTGAATTTTAGAGCCGCACTTACACCTGTATTTGAGCTTTCAGTAATGGAAAACGAAAATATTCAGAGATTGGGACATTATTACATATAATCCATTTCCTTTGGATCTTTACTCAAAATAATTTTAGAGTTGATTTTTGTTTATTTTTACTCCCCAAAGAGGATTCAGATTAAGTTATCCAACTTTTTTTATGCCGCTAGCTAGGTTTCTGATGTTTAGAGATGCCTATTAAAGATGTGACAATGGAAAATATAATTGTCCAAATTCAGCTCTTTGGAAATCAAATGTGTGGCTTAGAAGAAGTGTTCTGTGAGTGTGGCCGTGTAATCATGGCTGAGCCTCTCTTCCAACATCCCCTCTACCTAAGAGCACTGGTGGAGTTTGCAGCGGAGACTCACATTTACATCTGAGAACTCTAGGATTTGGGGGGGGGAATGCCATTCCCTGTATCTCTAGGCATGAGCCAAGGAAAGTGTAGAGAAAAGGACACACGCGTTTGCTCACTGTGTGTAGCATCTTCCCCCTACAGCACCCCAGAGAAGGTGGGCCTGGCAGAAGGTAGGCCTATGGGTTCACTGTTCCTGGGGAGAACGGCTTCTGAGTCGTGCAGCTGCAAAGAGTTAACCAGAGGTAATCATAGAGCAGATCCCTCCTCCGTAGCCCTCAAAAACAGAATGACAATTACCTAGCTCATTTGCTACAGACCAAAGTGGTTAAAATCTGCCACGTCATCCTGAATGGTTATGACTCAGCTCTGTCAAGAAGACTTGAGTTTTTTTCAGGTGAGGGAGACTGGGCCTGAGCTAACATCTGTTGCCAATCTTCCCCTTTTTGCTCGAGGAAGAGTGTTGCTGAGCTGACACCTGTGCCAATCTTCCTCTGTTTTGTATATGGATCACCACGACAGCATGGCTTGATGAGCAGTGTGTAGGTGCACACCTGGGATGGAACCACAAACCTCAGGCTGCCGAAGTGGAGCATGTAAACCTAACCACTATGTCACTGGCTGGTCCCAATGAGATCTGGTTTTTAATGATGCTATAGAATTACCAAATCATGGATGGCTAACAATGAATTGATTATAGCGTACTTCAGGAAACTCAGTAAACTGAGGGGGAAAGGTCAATATGAATACTTAGAATTAGTCACTCCTGGCGTGGTAAAACCAACGAAAGAATCAAAAGATAATTTAAGTAATGAGAATCTCAAAGGAATTGGAAAAAAAAACCTCTCTGAATTGAAAAGTATGATTTCCAAATTTTAAAATTTAGAAGAATTCCAGTTCCAGTGATTCAGTGGGATAGGTATGAAGGGCTTGAAAACCCCGCCACCACATGCCCTAGAAACGCTGGAGACAATGTTAACGCATAACTAAACCTGCAAAGAAAAAACAAGGTGTTAAATCTTCGGACTCTCACACTCTGTGATCCAGCAAGATGCATGTTAGGCATATATTAATTCAGGAAAGGACTGTCAATCGGTGTTAAAGCCTTTGTGATTACTTTTTCTTTTTCTTTTTTTAAAATCATTTTATACCAGTATAGCTGTTAAATTCCTACTTCGTTCTCTTGCTTATGCAGTGCTCGACTAATTGGCTGACATGGTCTCTGAACTTTCTCTTTGTTTATGGTCTTTTTAAATACCACAAAACATGTTCCTGTAAAATACTTTTGAAGACAAAACTTGCTTCTATTCCAAATTTGAGTAAGAAATCTCTGAAAATGCTCTCACGAAGAAGATAGAATGCATTTAAAGCCAATATATAATAATGCACAAAATAATGTTAATTTTCATATTATTTTGGCAATTTTAGCTGACAGGATTTAATCTTTTTAATAGCAGACTATTTATTTAAATTATGCTGTTCAGATATCATTGGTGTTTGAATATTTCCAGTATGTAAGGTTAAATAAGTATTAACCCAGGACAAGAATTTCCTTAATGTTTTTGATCTCCAAATTCAAATTAGAAGCTTCAATCTTATAAAATTTATGTCTTCACTGGCTCCCTGGCCAAAGTTCCATTTTAGAATGGTTGAAAACCAAGACAGAAAACTCAGAATCTCTAGGATGACAGGTCTTTAAACTTGTTTGCGAGCAGTGGCCTTGGCCTGAGGGAGGAGAAAAGTAGAGGATAAAGCAGAAGAAACATTTCAAACTTCTAGTCATGCTTTCCCCCCAGGCATAGCCTTGAGACAACAAGAGCTACTCAAAGCTCTTGCTCAAATGTCCTCAGGAACAAAATTAGGACAGTGCAGAAACTCTGTGCTTGAGAGGACTTGAGGGAAACAGCGACTACCTTGTCTTGGGCGGCTGTGTCCCTCTTCTTGCCCTCTACACACTCGGGGCTGGTGAGTTAACATGTAGGATTGTTTCCTAACACCTGGGGTGAGGGGGTGTACAAATATCCCATTACAAAGGGGATGTTAGAAAGCACGGAGCCCTGCCCCGAGGACTTTTTGGCAGGGTAACAGAGAGGGACTGTGACTTGCTGGAGCCAATGTCACGTGAACATACAACCCATCCATTGACCAACCCCTGAACTGTTTGGGGCTAACTTTTTTTCTTTTGAGGAAGATTAGCCCTGAGCTAACATCTGCCACCAGTCCTCCTCTTTTTGCTGAGGAAGACTGGCCCTGAGCTAACATCCATGTCCATGTTCCTCTACTTTCTATGTGGGACGCCTACCACAGCATGGCTTGCCAAGTGGTGCCATGTCCACACCTGGGATCCAAACTGGCGAACCCCGGGCCACCAAACCGGAACGTGCACACTTAACTGCTTCACCACGGGGCCAGCCCCATGGGGGCTCACTTGGAGCAGCCCTCACCTTCCACAGTCCTGTCAGAGTAGCTGATACTCCCAGGAGAAAATGAGCTTGTAGGCCAACCAAACAAGACAGTTGAAGAGCAAATTTTATCAAAAGGATACACACACAAAGATTTCCAGATTCTATCAGCAGTATAAATATTATAGCATAAATTTAAAACTGGAAAATTTTAAATTAGCTTTAAAAACTACTAAAAGACATGACAGAAGATATTACCAGTGTAAAATATGAGGGAGAAACCATAAATAAAACTGAAATATGAGATATGAAACATATATATATATAGTAGTTGAAATACTGTTGGTGTGAAACCTCAGGGGCTTGCTGGGTGAAATCTGAAACTAGACCCTGTACTTGGAGGGCGGGGAGAGACCAAAGAAAGAGGCAGCTGCTCCAGACTGGTAGGTGGCAGGCTTAAGGGGCAAGGGAATTTAGCCAGCAGGCTTGTCTTGAGCAGCCACAAGACGAGTGTCTCTCAGACCTGCCCAGAAGAATCTTAAAAGTTTCTACGGTGGTCTTAACTGGGTTCAGTTATGTATCCTGTGTAGACGGTCTCAACAATGCATCGCTCTCTCCAGGCTGAGTCCTTGAAAATGGCTCCAACTGTGGGAACAATGGCAGAACGAACATTTCAAGGACAGGGAGGAGTGAGACACCCCTGATCCCCGGGTCCACTCGCAAGGTAAGCTGGCGGGCAGTGACCTCCTCCAATAAACACACAATTCATGCCGAGAAGAAATAGAAAAGATTAGTAGACCTCTACCTGTTTAAAAAATTGAATCCGTAATTAAAAATTTTTCCATAAAGAAATATCCAGACTCAGATGACTTTACTAGTAGCTCTATCAAACATTTAAGAAACTGCACTAATCTTAAACTTTCAGAAAACAGAGAAAAAAGAAGACTTTCTAATTCATTTTATGAGGAAAGGACAGCTGTGACACCAAAATCTGACTTTGATATTATACTTAGTGATGAAATTTGAATGGTTTCCCCCCAAGATTAGAAAGAAGGCAAGAAATGTCTGCATACACCATTTCTATTCTGCTTTGTCCCACAGGTTCTCGCTGAAGCAAAAAGGGGAGAGAGAGACAAAATAGGTGTAAAGTTTGTAAAGAAAAAAGCAAAATTGAATGTTTACAAATGATACGATTGCCTAAACAGAAAATCCCATGGAATTTACCCCAAAAAAATCACTAGAACTAAAGAGTCAATGTATCGTGGTCTCAGTACACAAGATCCATACACAAAAATCAGTACATTTCTTTATATTAGCAACAAACAATTAGAAAAGAAGTTTCAAAAATTTCTGTTTACGGTAACATTTAAAACACAAAATATTTAGGATTAAATGAACAAAATTTGTGCAAGATCTTACCCTGAGAGATATATCACATTCATGGATTAGATGACAATATTTTTAAGATGTCCGTTTTCTTGATAGTGATCATTTCAATGTAATCACCATCAAAATCTTTGTGAGCTTACCTGTAGAAATTGACCCACTGATTCTCGAGTGTTGACACCCTTTTGATAGTCTCTCTTAAAGTCTAACTCTGTGGCCCTCAATTCTTCTCTTGGGCATTTATCCAGGAGAAGTGAAAACATACGTCCACAAACAGCTTTATGACACGTTCATTGCATCTTTGTCCCCAAATACCCAAAGTTTCAAATGTCGGTTATCTATTTATTGCCTCTTGGCTCCAAATTCATCCTTTTAGACTAATCTGTGTAAAAACATCCGAGCCCTTTAAATATTTTTGCTTGTTCCAGCTGACGCTGAAGTCCATCCAGTAGAAAGCACTGGGGAGGCACTGCAGGAGAAAAGACAGTTTTAATCCCTAATTCCAGCGGGTTTGCTCACGGGCTGCCTGAGGGTCTCCAGCACAGGGTTCCTGTGGCGTTCATCCGCGGGCAGCCTTCAGCTTCCCCCAACACTCACCCTAGGTGGCTTTGGAGCAGACTGCCTCTGTGACATCCCTCCCTGGGAACAGCTTTCCCCATCACCCTAGAGGTCAGGTGTCCAGCAAATTTTGAAGGGTATATTCTAGCACGTCCAGGTGGCATGACACCATGACGACTTCCCTGCCATTTGGTAAGCCTTGGCCATGCCTTTCTCAACAAGGTCTGGTTATCTGCCCAAGGAGGTGTCCTCCCTGGACGCTCGATCACAGGTCTAGGGGACCAGGTGCTCCTTATGACGGCTGCTTCCATATTCTTTAGAGCTCTCTGTATTTCTTACCAGCCAGCTCTTTGCTAGACTAATATCCTTTAGAGTTAATCATTCTTTTTCAGGTTACGTTTTTAAAAATTTTATTGAGATATAATTGACACACAGCACTGTGTAAATTTAAGGTGTACAGCATAATGAATTGACTTACATATGTTGTGAAACGACGAGCACAGTAAGTTAATATCCATCATGAAGAGTTAGAAATTCTTAATATTAAATATTCTCTGTTCCAATCACTACGTGGCTTCTCTCTTTTTATTGGACCTAGTCTGTTTCAGTCCGCCCATAGGAGGATGGATAAACAAATGGCAGTATATTGATACGAGGGACTGCTGCTCGGTAGTAAAGCGACAACCTGCTGATACACACAACTGCAAAGACAAATACAAAAACGTTATGTTGAGAAAAATAAGCCAGATACAGAAGAACACATGCCGCGTGATTCCATTTCCCTGACGTTCTGTACACGCAAAACTTGTTTCCTGCTGTAGAAATCAAAATTCTGCTGGTACTTGTGTCCACTGGGTTGGCTGTGCAGAGGCACAAAGGAACTCCTTCAGTGGATGAGAACATGTTTTCTTTATTGTGATGATGTTTTATATGGAAATGTATATTTGCCCAAACTCATCAAACTGAACTCTCAAAATGTGTGCATTTTACTCAAGAAAAAAAGTACTGGGAAGAAAATCTATAGATGACTTTTAGTAATAACATGACAGTCTGCAATTGTGACTGGATATGACTAATATTCAAAAGTCAGTTATGACTAAACATTAGGAAGTAAATAACATAAAATACAATTACCATAGCATCTCAACTAGGGAAAAGAACCTAAGAAAGAGGTATAGCATCTCCACAGGGAAATGCATAAACTTCATTAAGAACTATTTTTAACAAAAACTAAATAAATGAGGTAAAATCTGTTTATACATAGGAACACAATATTTTAACAATGTTAAATTTTCCCAAATTGTTACTCGGATCTGTAGAAAATCCAAATAAAATCTAGAAAGTTTTGCATGAAATTTTATGTGGAAGGTTATATTTTCCAAGAATGGCATCGCAATGTTTCTGATCCCATATGCTTTTCAGACTCTTCCACACTTTCATTAAGTTATGAAGTTTATTTCCTCTCCCTTTAAAAACTAATAGCCCTCTCTGATTGTCTCAATAAATGGAATGCAGCTGAGTGGTGGTGCGTGTTTTCTGAGACTACGTGATAAAGCACAAAGGCTCCCGCCTGCTCCTCTCTCTCTCTTTCAGGATCCTATCCACTCTGTTGTGAGGAAGCCCAGCCACATGCACAGGCCGTGTGCAGGTGATCTCGCTGAGAGCCCCCACCGCAGCCCCAGCCAACAGTACCAACCTGCAAGACACGTGAGTGAACAGCCCAGATGATTCCAGGTTCCCTTTTCACGCTGCATCAGGTGACACTGATGAGCTGAGAAAAGCTGTCACTTCACCAGCCACCAATTCGTAAATTCAGGAACAGAATTAATGTTTTTTTGTTTTAAACTTCTAATTTTTGGAGTGTTTGTTATGCAGCAAATTATGAGAACATGTGATAAGAACAAAGTTCCAAGAAAACCGGGGAACTTAAGCAGAGAAGGGGATTTGCCCTATTGGGTGTTGGGGCTCCTAATGAACCTGTAACGACTAAGAGCGTGGTGTTTGTGTGGCACTAGCAAAAGTGCCCAGTGGAATGTGGTAGAGAGCCCAGAAACAGACCAATGAGCTTTAATATAAAACAGAGTAGCTTGTCGAGTTAGGGGAAAAAGAGGAACTGTTTAATAAATGGAGCTGGAATAATACAGTCACACAAATGCAAAAGGATGAATTTGGATTCCTCTCTCACACAAACTCACCTTCAGATGGATTAAAGATTTAAACACTAAAAAATAAATAAAGAAAGAAAAACCCTCAAAATTCTTAGTAGATAATAAAGGTGAAAAAATTTTTAAATCTTGGATTAGGGAAAGTTTTCATAAAGAAAATGTAAAATGTATTGACTAAAAAGATTAATTTTTCCATAGTGAAACTAATAGCTTTTGTTCATCAAAACACTCTCACAAATGATAAGAAAATTTGCAAACTGAGGGATTGAGAGAAAATATTTGCAATACTATATCAACACTACCAATACTGTATCATTCCTTTCACCGGTAAAGTTAAAAAGTCGGACAATACCTAGGTTGAATGATGTGGATCTGATTCTTATTCCTGAAGGGAGTGTAAATTGGTGCAACTTTTCAGAACATAGTTGAATGATTACATGCTCTGATCACGCTGTTGCACTTTAATACAAACGTGAGAAATTCTAGCTCAGGTCCAACCAGAGGAGGGAGAAGACGTGGACAAGAACGTCAACGGCAGCGACACTCACAAATGCCGAATGTCCATGTCCACCAAACTGTCCATGAGTGTAACAAATCAATAAATGGGTATTTCCATAGAATGTAATGCACAGGAGTTAAAATGCATAAATTACTGCAAACTCAACATTACAGATGAATCAGTGATATTGGATTTTTAGAAGTCCCCAGAAGACCATATAAAACATACCTGTTTTATAAATTTAAAAACAACCAAGCAATTTATAAATTTAAATTTCTATATTTAAAAGTGATCCAAATAACACACGTACTAGTTGTTTTAAAATTTTTATAATGCACTTATACTTTCCAGGAATGCATATAGACATAAGGAAGAACACAGACTCCAAAATAACCCTTACCATAGGTGGGAGAAGGCAGAGCGATGAAAGGATCAAATAACAACATGGAGGTTGTTGCCACGTTCCCAGTTTTGTGCATCAGATGGTTTTCAAAACCAACCAGCAAATAAACAAGCAAGCAAACTGTGCATGGATCAATCGTGAGAGTGTGTCATAAATCTGAAATTGTGTTCAATTCTGTGCATCTGAGATTCATTGAAGAAAACTAAATGTATAAAACATATTTCTTCATTCAGAATCTTTATTCTAGTGAATAGTTGTTAAAATGAAAATTTAAGTAATGATTTTGAGTAACTCAGGCCATCTCAGTTCTGTTTTTAAGGAGTTCTTTTGTATGGCTCTTCTCTATCCTGGTGTGCCCCAGGGTTTGATCTTTGCAGTCATACATTCTCTCTGATTATTCTCATCTACACAAAAATACCTCCTAATTTGCTACTTCCAACCTAAACCTGTTTTCCATGTTCCAGAGTCTAGCCTTCTTTTTTTTTTTTTTTTTTAAGAAAGATTAGCCCTGAGCTAACTGCTGCCAATCCTTCTCTTTTTGGTGAGGAAGACTGGCCCTGAGCTAACATCTGTGCCCATCTTCCTCTACTTTGCATGTGGGACGCCTACCACAGCATGGCTTTGCCAAGAGGTGCCATGGCTGCACCCGGGATCCGAACCAGCGAACCCCAGGCTGCGAAAGTGGAATGTGTGCACTTAACCGCTGCCCCACCGGGCTGGCCCCTAGCCTTCTTTATACAACTGTATGATAGACGTCCACATTGAGATAGCTCATGTTCTTTCTCAGAGGGCATAGACTTGTAGTTGATATTTTTCACTGAGATGTCCCCAAGCTCTGCCACAGTGCCTGACAGACAGCAGGAGTTGAATAAATATTTGCTGAATGAATGGATATCTCAAACTCAGCAATCAAAGTCATCTCATTATATTCCTTACACACTCATTTTTCTCTTCCTCCTTTACTCTTCATATCCTTTATTCTATGAATGGAACCACATCCACCAGAAATCCAGACATCCCTTTGCCAACTCCTCCCATTTATTTCAATTTCTAGCTATCTTTCACACACATCCTCTCCTCTCCAAATTCACTGCTATTGCCTTCATTCAGGTTCTTGTCACTTCTCATGTGGATGATGCCAAGACTTCCAATTGGTTTTACAGCCTCAACTCACCTACTTCAACTTGCATCCCATTCTCTTCCCCAAATCATTAATACATTTGAGGTCTCCAATGGTAAATGAGAATGAGACAGATGCTAAAATATTGCACGTTTCCTATATAATAGGGGAAGACATTGCCCTTGGGGGTGCCTAAGACATTTCAAAAAGCTTTAAAAATATATTTTAAAACTGTAAGTCTGAAGCTGGGTACCTGAGAATTATTGTAAATACTCAATAAGAACATGATTACCCTTTGACCTTGTTCCCAACACAGACACAGATGAAAATTAATCTTGTCAATTTTCTGTTTACTTGTTTAACCTGAGAGGTGACTCAAGGGTCACAGGGATTTATGAGTTTTTTGCAGAAGAAAAGGATGGCTTCAAGGAAGTTACTATCACCAGATAACCAGCCCCTAGCTGCCATTGATGCCCAGAAGTCTGGTTGTCCAATGGCTTATCTGGAGTGAAAGAAACATGGATTCCCCTTTATTTCTCTGAAACTCCTCTTACCAAGCCCCTTACCTCTATAAAACCCCCTGCTTTCTTCTTTTGTGAAGATCGATTTGAGAGAAACTATTCTCCTGTCTTCTCATTTTGAACAATGCAAACAAGCCTTTCTCCATCTCCAAGCACCGACATCTTGGTGACTGGCTTATTATGCATCAGGCACACAAACTTGAGATTAAGTGGTTTGGGATCAAGTTCACAATGTCTCCCAATTCAATGTCTCTTCCAAAAAATATGTTGAGTGGGGAAGTGGATGGGCAAAGCAAGAGGGGAGGGATCTTGTTCCTTTGAAATTCAAATTGAGACATGTCTAGGTTTCGTGTTTTCTTATGCAAAACATCAGAAATCCTAAATGAAAGATTTTATTTACCAGATGAAGAAAATATATATTATTCACTATTCCGATTTGACTATACTCACAAGTGACTGACACCAACTTAAGCAAAAGTGCACATAGTGGGGACAACAAAAGAAAGAAGAAATAGTACATCTTTAAAAAGCCGTGAAGTCTATCGCACCATATAAAAATTCCTCCAAACCTTACTAATAATTGTGAAAATTGTAAGTTTGGAAAATTATCTTCTGGCAAACTGGTTTAACAGAATTGAACTAGAGCCAAATTAACCACAATGGGGTCAACTTACCTCAAGGATTCTCTTATCAGAGATAATACGTTTTTCTTGATGGATAAGACAGACAGAGTAGGTCTTGTTAGTTGCGGTCAAATGCAACCCCATAAATATGGTGTTTCACTGCAATTAGTTGTGAAAGCAAGACTGACCATTCACCACTGGTCCTCTTTAAGATTATGCTGGAAAATTAAAATAGAGACCTACTTAAAAGTCGTATGCCTGTTTGAGGAATTAAATATACCTATAATAAATATCTGTTGTCTGTATGGTTATTGATATCATTACTCATTAATTTTTTTCCTTAACATTCTTTAATGATCCCTTTTAACTTCAGTATTATAACTAGATTCCTTCCAAAGATTTGCAAGACCTGAGAGATTTGACCTCTATTCATATGTGCAGTGTTCATTTTCGTTATTCCCTCTTATACGTTAACTTTCACTTATGCTGAATTATTTGAGGGTTTCTGTGCTGGTCATGCTTCGATGATTTTTTTGATGTGTGTCCTGAGTCTGCAATAATTCTTCCGCTCCTTCTATCCACTTTTCCTCAAGGCTCAGTTCAGACATCCACATCTTCATGATGAACCCCTGCAGCAGAGCATTAGTGCTCCATCCACATTTCTGGTTCTTTGCATGAATCTTACAGCTTTTGTGTACTCTGCTTCTAACTCCACTTGTGATTTTCTTTAAAACTCTGGTCTTAGGCAATAGGGAGCAGGAGATCCTGGGGCTTACATCATTCATAGCCAATGACTGCCTGCTGTGAAAAGCCACCCCCCTTGCCTCCAGTTGGGACAAACTGAGGAGGAATTTATGCTCTAGTGATGCACTGTTCAACATGGTGGCATCCAGACCTGTGATGGGTGAGCCTTGACACATGGCTAATTTGAACTGTGATGTGCTTTAAGTGTAAAATACACATCAGATTTCAAAATATACAAAATGCAAAACATCATAATAGTTTTTCTTGATCATGTGTTGAAATATTATTTTACAAATATTTTATTAAAATTTAATATCACAATTATTTCTCATGTTCCTGTTTACTTTTCTATTGTGCATACTAAAAATTTTAAATTATGTACGTGGTTTACATTGCGTTTCTACTGGACAATGTTTCTCTAGAGCCTCTCCCAGCCACAGTCGGGTCCAGTGTGGGATTTTGCCTGAATCACATGCTTTCTTGGATCTTTCCCCTGTTGACGCAAAATAACCAAGAACCATTCTATAGACAAGAGAGATAAGGCGAGTTTCACTTGAGCCAGGGTGAGACTTATAATCCAGGAAGACAGTTTCCACAAAGGAAGAAAGAGTTCTGGAGAAGCATGGTTTTCAGTACATCTTATACCTTTTTAGAAGAAAGAACATACATTAAACACCCAAGATACACATTCTTCACAGTTGCAAAGAGGTATTCAGTTGCAAATTAGGTCAATGTGACCCTGATGTTGGGGAAGGGACTAATATGGGCATTACCAATAGGGCGTAGGAGGGGAAGTATGTATCCTTATCTTAAGAGAGTGCATTCTTTACTTTAATGGTAATGTATGTTTGCTAGGCCATAAATCAGGCTTCTTCAGTTCAAGCTGAATCAGTTTTGAACCCAAATAGTTACCCCATATACCTCAACATGTGAAAATCTTTTAGCCCTTCCCTCTTTCTTCCCTCGCTCCATTTCTACTTTCTCCTGGGAACATGACCTTAGCAAATCACTCTTACCTGAATACCATCTCAGTCTCAGTTGCCTCTGGGGAGCCAGACCTGTGTCGTAAGGAATTTGGCCTTGCCCAAGGAGAGACCTGGACTTTGTTCCAGTTCTTCGGAGGTAACCTCTAAATTTTCCTAGATTAGGGGTGTCTTTGTAATTCATGGTGGGTCCCTGAGACCACACCTGAGAGTTTATGCTAATAAGGTGACTCAGGGTTGAGCCCACTATACCGAGTAGTCTTGGGGTAGGAGCTTTTCATACCACAAAGGTCCACTGTGTAATTTAGATTAGGACTTTGAGTCAGAAGATATCAGCTGACTTATAGACTTAGTTTACCCAGTGGTTCATGCCTGTGTAATAAAGTCCCGACAACAGCTCTGGATGCCAAAGATTTGATGAACTTCCTGGGCTGGCGATATGCTATGTGCATTGTTACACACAATGCTGGTGTGTAATGTGTCCTGAGGCCAACAGAAGCTTCACACTGAAATATTCCAGGCTCTGCCCTATGCATCTTTTTTCTTGGCTGATTTTAATGTATTCTTTTTCCATAATAAGTGTAACCATGAGTACAATAAGTTTTCATGAATTCTGTGAGTTTGTTTAGTGAATTATCAAGGGAGGTTTTAGGAAACCCCAAAACTTGCAGTTGGTGTTGTTACCACCCAGGAGGGTCATCTGTCCACTGAAAAGCATGCCAGTAGTCAAGAGGCAAGGTGGTAGGAGAGAAAGAGTTTTATTACAGCTTGCTAGCAAGGGGGAAGATGGCTGACTAATGTCTGAAAGAACCGTCTTACAGAACAAAGACCACAGGCCAGTCATATATGGGGCTCATCTCCAGGGGGAGTAGACGTCTGGTAATCCTGATAATCTTTCATTTTACTGGGTATCCATCAGAGATGGGAGCAGTGCCATATACCCTGATCTTTCAGTTGTCATTGATGATGGCTATCAGCATAGACTCTCTGCCCAGGGTCATCACATTCCTAAGGGACTCAAAAGAACAAAGTTATCCACTTATCACAGCTGGGAGGGGCCATAGAATCTGCAGAGCATGTACATGTCCTGGGGGGTGCATATCCAGCTGGGTTAGTTAATCAGAGGTCATTCAAAGTTAAGATATGGTTTCTTTTCTACAGTATGGCTTCCCTTGTGTCAACCTTGGGCTGAGTGGGTATCAGTGTCAGAAATCAGAGTGGTTTTGTGTGGGCTCTTCCCTCCAACTTTGTAGTTGGACTCTAATTCCTTGCAGTTGGGAACAGAAGTCTTGGGCAGACTTTGCAGGCTGGGGGATGTAACCTCACACTTTGGCCAACTCCACATAAGACCTAAATCAACACCTCTCCTCCTCATTGGTTAGGAAAGCCTCTTCTGTGCTGGCAATGTACTTGGTGCACATTTTTATGACAGTACTTAATCATTAGTGTTACCATTAATTCTATTAGTACCTGGGTATTAAATTTAGATGTGGGATAGCTAAGGGCGGCAACCCTGTCTAAAACTTCTCTGTATAACCACTGCCTAGTGTGGCCATGGTAGCCCCTCAAAAAAGTTTGTTGGACAAGTTATTGCTTATCAATCTTTTTATATCCTTTTCAACTCCTTTGCCCCCTTGCCCTTCTATAATATTCATTTGGCAGAATTCCATTTAAGCTTGGAACTTACTCTCTGCCTTTGTTCTCTTACAACCAGACTACAAAGGGCTACTGGGAAAATCATGCGGCCAGGAGGATTGTACTAAAATTCTTATGACTGACTTCAGTTGAGCCATCATCACAATTTTCATTCCTGATAGATTTCTCTAGACGGATCATTTTTACTCTCCTCAGTCTATGTCTAGGTTCAGTCTTCCTTCTGACTTCTGACTGTCTTTAGTCCCTGGCCTCTTCAGCATGACTGTGTTCCTACTTAGGAAATAGAAACCATCAGGCAAATAGTCCTTCAGTTTCCCGTTATCAAATTTCCAAATCTCTTGCCTCTGGAGTTTTCCTTATCTTGCCTCTTATTGAAACCTAGAACTACTTTGCTCATCTTAGATCAGTTTTGCTCTAGATGCAACCTCCTAAATGCTCAGAAATATGTACTCTTGATTAATTGCTTCTCCTAGATTTTACAAGTCATTAGGCATATTCAAGTCTCTGCACCTTAAAACAGAAATTCTGTCTCGATCCTTTTTTATCTTTCTAACCAAATTCATGGGGGTAAAAAAATCTTAATTCATGGGCTCCAATTTCTCACCCCTCTCAGTCATTAACCCTAAGCTAGATTCGATCCCATTATTTCATCAATTCTATTTTCATTAGGGTCACTAAGGACCCCCAGTGGACTTTCTTTTAGCAATCTGATATGTTACCTCTCAGCTACACTGAACACAGTTGATCACTTTCTCCTTGAAACAAGTTATTTCCTTCAATTCCATCACCCCACATTCACTTGGTTTATAGCCATAACTTCTCTGGCTGCTGCTATCTCTTCCTCTACACAAACATTAAGTATTGAAGTTTGTGAGGACTTGGTTATAAATTTTTTTATTTCTCAATTATTATTTCCCTGGGTAAATATATCTACTCCCTTATTAGCTATTACCAATTCATCTGCCAAATTATATTCCAACTCAGTTTACATTTGCATGACATTCTCTTTTTAATTCCTGATCCAAATATCCAACTACTTACATAGTCACTTAAAATTCAGTGCTCCTGGTCTTTGATACTTGCTAGATAATGAACCAAAGAAAAAGATAACATCTGTCTTTGTTAGATATTTTATTGATGTCATATTGGTTTCAGATGTATGTTATTATATATCAGTTTCTGTATAGATTTTATCATGCTCACCACCAGTAGTCTAGTTTTTATTAGTCACCATACATATGGACCCCTTTACCCCTTTCACCCACCCCTCACCAACCCCTTTTCCTCAGGTAACCACTAATCTATTCTCATGATCCATGGACTTGTTGATCTTCCATGTATGAGTCAAATCAGATGGTTTGTCTCTGTATGGCTTGTTATGCTTAACACAATACCCTCGAGGTCCATCCATGTTGTTGCAAATGGGACTATTTTATCTTTTTATGGCTGAGTAGTATTCCATTGTATAGATATACACATCTTCTTTATCCATTCATCAATCAATGGGCACTAAGGTTGCTTCTATGTCTTGGCTATTGTGAATAATGCTGCAATGAAATAGGAGTGCATAAACTGTTTGTATTGTTGATTTCAAGATCTTTGGACAGATACTCAGTAGTGGGATAGCTAGATCATATGGTATTTATATTTTTAATTTTTGGAGGAATCTCCATACCATTTTCCACAGGGGCTGCACCAGTTTGCATTCCCACCAGCAGTGTATGAGGGTTCCCTTGTCTCCACATCCTCTCCAACATTTGTTTTTTGTCTTGGTGATTATAGACATTCTAACAGGTGTGAGGTGATTATCTAATTATAGTTTTGATTTGCATTTCCCTAATAATTAAGGACACATCTTTTCATGTGCTTGTTGGCCGTCTGTGTATCTTCTTTGGAAAAACGTCTGTTCATATCTTCTGCCCATTTTTTGATCAGGTTTTTGTGTTGTTGTTGAGTTGTATGAGTTCTTTATATTTTGGAGATTAACCCCTTGTTGGATATATGATTTGCAAATATTTTCTCTCAATTGGTGGGCTGTCTTTTTGCTTTGACCATGCTTTCCTTTGCCTTGCAGAAGCTTTTTAGTCTGATATAGCCCTATTTGTTTATTTTCTCTTTTGTTCCCCTTGCCCAAGTAGATATGGTATTCAAAAAGATGCTGCTAAAACTGATGTCAGAGTGTACTGACCATACTTTCTTCTAGAAGTTTTATGGTTTCATATCTTACCTTCAAGTCTTTAATCAATTTTGAGTTAATTTTTGTGTGTGGTGTAAGATAATGGTCTACTTTCATTCTTTTGCATGTGGCTGTCCATTTTCCCAGCACCATTTATCGAAGAGACTTTCCTTTCTCCATTGTATGTTCTTGGCCCCCTTGTTGAAGATTAGCTGCCCATAGATGTGTGGGTTAATTTCTGGGCTCTTGATTCTGTTCCATTTATCTGTGTGTCTGTTTTTTTGCCAGTATCATGCTGTTTCAGTTACTATAGCTTTGTAGTATATTTTGAAGTCAGGGATTGTGATGCCTCCAGTTTTGTTCTTTTTTATCAGGATTGCTTTGGCTATTCAGAGTCTTTTGTTGTTCCACATAAATTTTAGGATTTGTTGTTCTATTTCCTTGAAGAATGTCATTGGGGTTCTGCTTGGAACTGCATTGAATCTGTAGATTGCTTTAGTTAATATGGACATTTTAACTATGTTTATTCTTCCCATCCATGAGTGTGGAATGTCTTTCCATTTCTTTAGGTCTTCTTCAATTTTTTTCAATAATGTCTTTTAGTTTTCATTGTATAGGTCTTCCCCTCCTTGGGTAAGTTTATTCCTAGATATTTTATTCATTTTGTTGTGATTGTAAATGGGATTGTATCCTTGAGTTGTCTTTCTGCTAGTTCATTATTAGTGTGGAAATGCTGCTGAATTTTGTAAGTTAATTTTGTACCCTGCAACTTTGCTGTAGTTGTTGGTTATTTCTTACAGTTTTCTGGTGGATTCTTCAGGGTTTTCTCTATATAGGATCACTTCATCCACGAAGAGTGAGAGTTTCAATTCTTCCTTTCCAATCTGAATGCCTTTTATTTCTTTTATTTGCCTAATTGTTCTGGCCAAAACCTCCAGCACTATGTTGAATAGGAGAGGTGAGAGTGGGCACTCTTGTCTTGTTCCTGTTCTCAGAGGCACAGCTTTCAGTTTTGCACATTAAGTATGATGTTGGCTGTGGGTTTGTCATTTATAGCATTTATTACATTGAGGTACTTTTCTTCTATACTCATTTTATGCAGAGTTTTTATCATAAATGCATGTTGGATCTTGTCAAATGCTTTCTCTGCATCTATTGAGATGATTGTGTGATTTTTATTCCTCATTTTGTTAATTTGGTGTATCACGTTGATTGATTTGTGGATGCTGGACCATCCCTGCATCCCCAGGATAAATCTCACTTAATCACGGTGTATGATCCTTTGAAGGTATTTCTGTTTTTGGCTTGCCAATATTTTGCTGAGAATTTTTGCATCTATGTTCATCAGCAACATTGGCCTGTAATTTTCCTTCTTTGTGCTGTCCTTGTCTGGTTTTGGTCTCATGGTGATGTTGGCCTCATAGAATGAGTTATAAAGCATTTCATCTTCTTCAATTTTTTGGAATAATTTGAGGAGGATAGGCATTAAATCTTCTTTGAATGTTTGGTAGAATTCTCCAGAGAAGCCATCTGGTCCTGGACTTTTGTTTTTTGGGAGGTTTTTTATTACTGTTTTAATCTCTTTACTTGTGATTGGTCTGTTCAGATTCTCTATTTCTTCTTGATTCACTTTTGGGAGGTTGTATGAGTCTAAGAATTTATCCATTTCTTCTATATTATCCAATTTGTTGGCATATAGCTTTTCATAGTATTGTCTTATAATCCTTTGTATTTCTGTAGTAGCTGTTGTAATTTCTACTGTTCCATTTTTAATTTTATTTATTTGAGCCTTCTCTCTTTCATTCATAGTAAGTCTGGCTAAGAGTTTGTCAATTTTGTTTATCTTCTCAAAGAACCACCTCTTAGTTTCACTGATTCTTTCTATTTTTTTTTTTTTTAGTCTCTATTTCCTTTATTTCTTCTCTAATTTTTATTATTTCTCTCCTGCTGACTTTTAGGTTTGTTTGTTCTTCTGCTTCTAGTTCTGTTAGGTGTAGTTTAAGATTACTGATTTAAGATTTTTATTATTTGTTGAGGTGGGCCTGTATTGCTATAAATTTCCCTCTTAGAACTGCTTTTGCTGCATCTCATAAGAGTTGGTATGTTGTGTTTTCATTTGCATTTGTCTCCCGGTATTTTCTTATTTCTCTTTTGATTTCTTCATTGATCCAATGGTTATTCAGTAACATGTTGTTTAATCTCCACATATTTGTGACTTTCCCAGTCTTTTTCTTGTAGCTGATTCTAGTTTCATAGCATTGTGGTTGGAAAAGATGCTTGATATGGTTTCAATCTTCTTAAATTTATTGAGGCTTGCCTTCTTTCCCAACATATGGTCTATCTTTGAGAGTGTTCCATGTGCACTGGAGAAGAAGGTGTATTTTGCTGTTTTTAGATGGAATGTTCTATATATATCTATTAAGTCCATCTGGTCTATTATTTCATTTAATTCTAGTATTTCCTTGTTGACTTTCTGTCTGGATGATCTATCCATTGATGTAAGCGGGGTGTTGAGGACCCTACTATTATTGTGTTGGTGTCAATTTCTCCCTTTAGGTCTGTTAATAGTACCTTCATATACTTTGGTGCTCCTGTGATAGATGCATATATATTCATAAGTGTTATGTCCTTTTGGTGGAATGTCCCTTTTATCATTATATACTGCCCCTATTTGTCTCTCTTTATCTTTTTTATCTTGATGTTTACTTTGTCTGACATAAGTGTGACAACACCTGCTTTCTTTTGCTTGCCTTTAGCTTGGAGTATCACCTTCCATCCCTTCAATCTGAACCTCTGTTTATCATTGGAGCTGAGATGTGTTTCCTAGAGGCAGCATATTGTTGGGCCTTGTTTTTTAATCCATGCTGCCACTCTGTGACTTTTGGCTAGAGAATTCAATCCATTTATATTTAAAGTGTTTGTTGATATATAAGGACTGCATACTGCCATTCTTATCTCTTGTTTTCTGGTTATTCTATAGTTCCGTTGTTTCTTTTCCCTCATATTTCTGACAGCCATTTCAGTTTGGTGGTTTTCTGTGAGAGTTTCCTCTTTATATATGATTCATGACTCTGCTCTGATTTTTTGTTTGGCAGTTACTATGAGGTTCTTACAGAAGATCTCATAGGTGAGATGGTCCATTTTCTGCCAATCTCTTATTTCCATTAGCTTAAGCTGGTTCCATTCTTTTCTTCTTCCCCTTCTAAGTTATTGTTAGAAATTATTCTGTTTTGTGTTGTCAGTTTGTGACTAAATTGAATTGTTTATAGTTAATTTTGATGTTTTCCTTTCCTTTATCTTTTATGTTATATTATATGTTTACTAACCTATTCTGATATAGAGCTGAAATTTCCTGATTCTGTCTATTTAGCTCCTTGCCCAAGGTTTTGTAAACCCATCCTTTTTATTTTCAGATGGGAGGGCTCCTTTCAACATCTCTTGTAAGGCAGGCCTAGTGGTGATGTGCTCCCTCAGCTTTTGTTTATCGGGAAAGCTTTTATTTCTCCATCATATCTGAAGGATAGTTTCACTGGATGGACTATTCTTGGCTGAAAGTTTTTGTATTTTCAATATATCATTCCATTCTGTCCTACCCTGTAAGGTTTCTGCTGAGAAATCTACTGGAAGCCTGATAGGAGTTCCTTTGTAGGTTATTTTCTTCTGCCTTTCTGCCCTTTAATGTTTTTTCTTTGTTATTGACTTTTGCCAGTTTTACTATTATATGCCTTGGAGTAGGTCTTTTAGCCTTGATGTAATTAGGAATTCTATTGAATTCATGTACTTGTAAATCCAGTTCTTTGCCCAAGTTTGGAAAGTTCTCAGCTATTATTTCTTTGAACAAGCTCTCTGCTCCTTTCTCCCTCTCCTCTTGCTCTGGAATACCTATAATCCTTATGTTACTTTTCCTAATTGAGTCAGATATTACTCAAAGAATTTCTTCATTTTATTTACATCTTAGTTCTCTCTCCTCCTCCACCTGAAGTGTTTCTAAATTTCTATCCACTAAATCGGTAATTCTATCCTCCAGAAATTGGCTGTGTTTTTTATGGTTTCTAGATTATTTTTTTATCTCATTAATTGTACTCTTCATCTCCAGAATTTCTTTTTCTTTTTCTTTTCCTTAGTTTCAGTCTCCTTGGTGAAGTATTCCTTCTGCTCATTAATTTTAATCCTGTTCTCATTGAACTGTCTTTCTGAGTTTTCTTGTATCTCACTGAGTTTCTTTATGACAGCTATTTTGAATTCTCTGTCATTTAGATTGTAAATTTCTGTGATTTCAGGATTGGCTTCTGGAGACTTGTCATTTTCCTTCTGCTCTGAAGTGTTACTATAGTTCTTCATGGTGTTTGATGACGTGATCCTTTGCCATCACATTTGTGGTAGTATCAGTTTCCATCTGCCACTGCTGGGGTGGGGACAGGAGCTGTGTTTTCTGACCCTGCTCCATCTGCTGGAAGTTATGCCAGTATGGCTGCTTTGCTTTTGCACAGCCTGGTCACAGCTGTTTGGCTGGTCACAAATGCATGTGCAAGTGCGGCCTCTGTGCTCCATGGCAGGTTGCTCTCGAGTGGGTGGGACCACTACACTCAGCAGGGGACTGGCTGAGCTGATGCCCTAGGTGGGAGGGGAGGGGTGGTTTCCTTCACATGCAGTCTGGCTCTGCACTTGCCTGCAGCTCTGCTGCACTTTATGGGTGGGGCTCGCTCACGGGGGCTGAGCCACTGACACTCAGTGAGAAGCGTTCCCACAGGTGGGGCCACTGCAGCATGGTGGGTGCTCCTTCGGGCCAGGCCACCACTCGAGAAGTGTTTGCATGCAGGCTGGGCCACCTCTGCCCCCTCTTACAGTCACGCCAGCCACCATGAGGACCCGTGACCTGGATCACGGTCACTGGGGAGGGGGACACAGTTCTACTGCTGCCCAGGGATCCAGTCCACCCACCTTCAGAAGTGTGGCCATGTGGGTCTCTCAGGAGTCCTGTTGTGCCATGGAGGGAACCCTCTCTTGGTTAATGAATCTCTATTTAGTTGTAACTTAGACAAGAGAGACAAAGGGAACAACTCACTCTGCCACGATGCTGATGTCAGTCCACAACATCTCTCTTTTTAAACTTTGAATACTGGCACAGAATACGGTTTCTGAAATAATGGAAGATACATGGTAGACAAATAATAATTGACCTAATTAAAAGAATGAGTCAATGTTAATAAAGAATTAATAAACTTTCAAAAATAAATAAGTGTTTTTATTTAATTTTTTGGTTAAAAAACACTTGTTCAACATTCACTAATGCAACTAAAAATCCATTTATTAGAGGACTATTTTCTTAACTTCTAAATATGTAAATCAGGTGGGGAATATTAACAGTGTTTGATGACATTTTCAATTTCTTTGTATTTTTTGGAAAGACTGGTCCTTGGACTGGTTCGTATAATACATCTATGCCCAGAAGGAAATGATGACTTTGCTAAAGGATCCTAATGAGGATATTAGCTAAGGTCTATGTGCCATCACCATTCTAAGCACATTATGAAATTTGTCATATTTAACTCTCACAGGAATTCTATGAGGAAGATATTATTATTGTGATGTTGCTATTTTCAGCCATTCCTCTATCTCCATGTGAGAGCTCCTCCAGTGGAGACTTCTGTAAACACATTTTGGCTGTTTGTCAGATTTCACACAAATTTGAAATGTTCCTGGCTGAAAAGATTTGATCCTCATCATAAAGCCCCATTTGCAATGTGCAGAAATGGTTAGTGTTTGTACTCCTTGAATCCTAAGTATGAGTAAAATGCAGAATTCACTTTGAAATGAAAAAATTGCAAAGTCTGGCAACTCATGAATAAAATTAAGGTGAAATGGAAATAAAAAACAAGAACTAGGGCTCAGCCAAATGCCTTGTTTTCTGTTTGCTTTTGAAAAAGATGAATAGAAAAGTACCGCTTCCACCCCTTGCACAGGAACCTGCATATGTTGCTTTGCACGTACAAAAGTAAGACTGTGGCACAGGGAACTTTTAAAAGCACGAGAATAAAAACAAATTCCAAGAGAAGAGAAATAATGTCATAAATGCTCAACTATACTAAGTGACCTTTACAAAGTACCCTGTGTATAATTCTTCTCCAGAGGAAATGACATTAAAATTTTGAGTATGTTCCTTGAATTACATGTTCAATGTCATTTAAAGAGTTCAAGGTGTTTTGCATAGGACTTAATTTTCTAAATAACCACAGATAAAAATGAATCTAACTGGTTGATAATAAAGGTCATAAACACTATGAAATTGGGCAGAATATTTTAGGATAGTTTTAGATTTACAGAAACCTTGCAAAAATCATAGAGTTCCAATATACCCACTCCAGTTTCTCTACTGTTAACGTCTTACATAGTATATTTGTCACAACTAATAAACCAATATTGATGCATAATTATTAACTATAGACCATACTTTATTCGTATTTCTTCAGTTCTTTCATAACGTCCTTTCTTTTTCTGTTCCAGCATCCCATGCAGGATACCCAATTATATATAGCCATCACGTCTTGTTAGGCTTCTGTAGACTGTGGCAGTTTCTCAGGTTATCCTTCTTTTCAATGACCTGAAACTTCTGAGGTGTGCTCCTGGGTATTTTATAATCTTTCAGCTCAGGTTTGTGTGATGTTGTTCTCATGGTTCCACAGGTTTTATAAGTTTTGAGGAAGAAGACTACAGAGGGAATGTGCCATTTCCCTCACCTCATATCAAGGGTACACAGTATCAACACGACTTGTCACTCTTGATGTTAATCTCAATAGCCTGGCTGAAGTAGTATTTTTTAGCTTCCTCTACTCTAACGTTACTCTTTTTCCCCATTTTCATGCTGTACTTTTTGGAAAGAAATAGCTATGTGAAGCCCTCTCTTAAGGGGAATAGAGTTAAGTGCATTGTTTTGAAGGTGGAAGTATCTACACAAGTTATTTGGAATTCCTCCATATGGGAGATTTGTCCATTCTCTGCCATTTAGTATTTATTTAATCATTTATTTATTTGTGTATGTATTCATTAATAATATACATCTTGGGTTATAATTTAACACTACATTATTTATTTTGTTGCTCAAACTGTTCCAGCTTTGGCAAAAGGGAGTTTTTTCTCAGCGTGTCACTTTGACTCACCCCCATTTGTGTGAGTGTGTATGTGCGGTTTAGCATGTCCTCACTTTCTGATACTATGAGATACTCCAGCCTCATCTAGGATATTCTACGCTCTGGCCATAGAATCAGCAGTTTCTCCAAGGAAATCTGATTGTTTTTGCCAAAGAAATGGTATCTGAAACCAAGATCTGGGTACTGGCTGTGCTTGTTGTTACTGGGGCACTAATCTGTCTTTATGGTCTGGTTAAAGGTATTGGTACTATTAAGCAGAAAATCATACCACCAATTTTCTAAAAAAATCAACAAACCACATATGGCATGAATTTTTTGTCTCATAAAATTACAAGGACTGCAAATGGTGTTATTAAAGTAATATAGGCAAGAAGAACAGAGAACAATACTGTAAAACATAGTTTTATATTTCACTGTTTCTTTTCAGAAAATTTTTTAGAATTCATGGATCTTTATGAAAAGAACTAATATACACTTCTACAATGATTGTTAGGTGCCCCCAGAGAATATAGCCCAGGAAACAAATCTGTCCATAAATTGCTAAGTATTGGAGTACATATGACCTACAAGAGCTTTTTATTAAGAAGATGTAAGATGCTGTTGTATAGCCAATGATGAATTATATTTGAAGAAACAAGACATACACAATAGCGATAAAAAATAAACAATGCATCAGATATTGTCAAATGATTAGTATCTCTCTAGATGGTGGGTCAACTTGAAACTATTTTGTAGTTACAAATTTAAATAAAGAATGTGTACACTAAGGATGGGATGTCTGTTTGGATAAAACTTAAGAAAATCTGGTTCTCCCATGAAGCTACTTCAGAAGAACCCTTGTGACTTAGCCTTGTGGTTCTTAAAGTACGGTCTGGGAACTCTTGTTTGTTCTGGAGACCTTTTCAAGAGATCCACGATATCAAAACCATTTTCATAATAATACTAAGATGCTTCTTGTCTTTTTCACTTTTATCCTCTCGAGAGTTGCTGTGGAGTTCTCTGGAGGCCACTTTACCTTATGATGACACAGCTGCTCGGATATCTGATGGTATGTGGCCTTGTATATTTTTGCACTTTAATAATTCCTCAGTTTTAGCTACTATGGTGTCAATTAAAATAAATAAAACTTGGGGGAGGGTTCTCAATATTTTTAAGGAAACTGCTGGATGAGACTAATCTCTAGAAATTAAAGTATAGATTTAAGAATGGAAGATGAGTGGCAGTGCAGAGAGATGAGACACAATTAAATACTTAGGATTCTGGAAAATAGGCCAAAACTTTATAAAAGATGACTTTTTTTAAATAGGGTATTCCAAACTGAGGAGAATTGGAGATAGAGAAAGAGAGAGAGCACCAGTAATTACTAACATTTGAAATGACTGAGCAACTGTCACCTCAGATCCTTTAAACATCAAAGTAGTAGATAATATTTAGACATAATGGCAATAAATCCAATAACTTGGGTTAAATGGACAAATTTCTTAAAATACACAACATATCCCAATGGGCACACACACAATAAAAAATTCCAAATAGCCCTATATCTATCAAAGTGATTGAATTTGTTAAGAAAAATCTCTGAATAAAGACACTTCCAGGTCCAGATGGTTTCACAGGTGAATTCTGTTAGCAAACACTTAGGAAGACATAATGCCAAACTGACACAAACTCTTTCAAAAAATAGAGGAGGAACGACAGTTTCCCAGCATGTTTCAGGAAGTCAACATAAGTCTGATACCAAATCTGACAAAAACATTATCGAAAAAAAATGCTAGGCTAATATCAAGACACAAAAATCCTTAAAACAACTGGCAAACCAAGTGCAGCAATACATAAGAAGGGGGGTCATCAAGAGTAGAGAGGCGCTTCCCTTTGGGAATAGTCACCTGGCCACAGGCGATGTCCGGGTGGCTGAGCCTGTAGCTGAGAGCCTGTGCCACGTTTGTAAATCCGTGTGTGTCGAACTCGAGGATGTCTAGTCTTGATATCCTCCTGACCTAGCAGTTGACACTTATTTTATCCATAGACATAGATTTCAGAAGAAGCACATTTGAATATCGGCTGTATCCACAATGCACAATGAGATGATTAAGAACGTACAATTGTTTTGATTGAAAAGATTTTCCTCTTCACTTATAAGACTTGGAGTAAAATCAAATTTTCTTGGTTATATGCCTTTGGAAATGTGGTTAAGAATTTATAAATTGATAGCCACATCTTTGATTTTTACATTTATAGCAATGTGAGTTTAAGGAACGAGTAATATTTTGGCCCACTTGTGTTAAAGCAACTCTCCTGCTTTATGAGTTGGGCGTTGGGAGGGTGGCAGCCTCTGACCTTTCTGACTTTCCTTTCCCAGTGTTGAACTTCTGACCTGTGACCGAGCTGATGGAGGGTGTTTGGAGTCAGTATTCTTGATCTGAGGTGCCTGGGATAGAATTTTCACCCTACAAGTTGGGCTGGGTGGTGGAAGGGACTCCTCAACCATGCAAAACTTAACTTGTGCATCGTGGAGCTTGGCTGGTGAGAAATATTAGCAGATTTTCCCTCCTGGAGAGATAATGAGCCCTTGACTGGGAGCTGGGGCACAAGGGAGCCCCATCTTCTTGTCCACATCCACCAGGAGTGGTTTCTATCATGCTGAGCTGGGGGTGGGGAGGGGGAAGTGAGTCATTGCTCAGATGCCTTAGACTCTTACTGTTCTTACTGAGATTTAGTAGATTTTCTTGAGTGTTTCTTCATTAACTGTCTTCCCTTAGGAAAATTTCCAAAGGATTTTTTACTTTTTTAAATAATTTTCACAGTTTTGCTGGGGGCTGGGTCTATGGAGGCCCTCACACTACCAGTCCTGTCTCATAATCTCCTATACTCTTGAATGATTTCTCGATTTAAGCTTTCTTTCTCCCAAAATTTAACATTGGTCTCTTGTTTCTAATCCTGAAAGTTGCAATGAGTTAAGAAACCAATTTGGGACTGCTACTTTCTCTTTGGTATGTGAACTTTTCTGTTATCTGGATGCTTATAAATTCCTTTCTTTTCCTTGAAATGTATTAACTTTGCCGAATGTAAGGGCGATCATTGCACAGTATATATATTGAACAAGATGTGTCACTTTCTTTCTTTCAAAAATTGCATGTTCCTATTGATTTATATTTCAATATGGAGAATTATTATTTTATTTCAGTCATCCTTTTATTGAATAACTGCCATATGCTTGGCATTGTGTAGGTAATTTCTCCGAGTGATAGTGCTATGAGAAAAGGATATTAGAGTGGGGTAAAAATGCTACTCTAGAGAGGGAAAATACGAGACAATGTTAGGAGGTGATGGTATTCTTGTGGAGGGATAAAGGATAAGTAACAAGCCATTCACACCACAAGGCAAGTCATATTCTAAGTCAAGAGAATAACGAATGCACAGGGTCTGGGTCAAGAAAAGATTGGAGTATATTAAAGCAGAGGGAAGGCTGGTATGGCTGGGCACACTGATCTAGGGGAAAAGAGGCATAAAGAGATGTAGAAGGGTAGTCTGGGGTAATTGTTTAGGATGTGTTGGCAAACTACAGCCCACAGGCCAAATCTGGCCTGATTTGTATGTCTGTGAGTTAAGAATGTTTTTTTTATATTTTCAAATTGTTGGGGAAGAATAAAAAGAATAATATGATATGAAAATTACATGAATTTCAAATTTCAGTGTCATCAACGAAATTTTACTGGAACACAGCCATGCTCATCTGTTTACACATTGCCTGTGGCTGCTCTTGGGCTACAATGGCACGGCCATAGAGACTGCAAAGCTTAAATTTTTCCTCTTTGGCTCTTTACAGAAAATGATTTGCTGCCCCTTCATTTAGGGCACTCTCAGGTCCATAGGGAGAGTGGATTTAATGTTAAATTTGATGGGAAATTTTTGAGGCTTTTAAGCAGGGAAACAGCAATCTGATTTGCTCATGTGCAAAATGGATTACAGTTGGGCAAATTGGAGAAAGGAGGTGCAGGGAGACTAATTAGGGACTAATGCAGTAAGGCAGTCATCCAAGTGAGGGATGATAGTGACTTATGCAAAGGATGTGGAAGGGGAGCCGCATGGAAGCAGACAGAGAGATCTCAGATGTGCAGGAGATAGAACCCTTGAGACTGAAGATAGACTCAGTGTAGGAAGAGGAGAGAATGGGAGGAATCACAAATGAACCTTGATTTGGGTTAGAGTAACCAAGGGAATAGTGGCACCATTTATTTAGGTGAGGAACGTTGGCCCTGAGCTAACATCTGTTGCCAATCTACCTCTTTCTTTTTTTTTCCTCCCCAAAGCTCCAGCACATAGTTGCATATCCCAATTAATTGTACATCCTTCTATTTCTTCCACATGGGGTGCCGCCACAGCATGACTTGATAATTGGTCTGTAGGTCAGTGCCCACGAGCTGAACCCATGAACTCTGGGCTGATGAAATGGAGCACGGGAACTTAACCACTATACGCCCAGGCAGGTCCCAACACCATCTATTTATTAACAGGAGACAGCTGGGAGAGGGTCTGGTTTGTTCCGAGGAGTAAAGAGAAACCAAGAGTTTTGATCCGGACATATGTGCATAAGGCCTTGAGGCGGAAATATGAGGTAGGCAGTTGTGTTATGTTAGCTTGTAAGGGAATCATTTGGGCTTGAGACATGAATATTTGAGCTAGAAATTATATTTAAATCCTCAGAATAGATGAGCTCATCTACGAAGAGAGGGGAAACAGAAGACAAGGCTCAGGATCAGCTCTTGAAGTAAGTCAAACTGGGGAGCAGGCCAATCCTCAAGGCACTATCTCCAATGGCCAGTTTACCAAATTCATTCGTTCCTTCTAGTTATTCAAGTTTAGTTGACTGATTTTGGTTTGCCTTGCATTCATCACTGCATTTTAAGGAATGTTTGCTTTTTCCTGCCCCATCTTCCGGCTGCTCTAATCAGAATCTAAGGGGCAGGGTGAGGGGAGACAGAAAGCGCCTCACAAGCCCGGGCAGTGAGAGATAAATAGACTCCCCTCCAGAAGGGAAAGGGTGCCCTTGGGGTAAATCCATTTCAGCCTAGATGCAAGGATGGGAAGAGTTCAAATAAAAGTTGTGGATCTAAAGGAGTTTGCTGGCTCAGACACACAGTACCTGAGGGCTGCAGGGAAAGACAGGGAAGGTTAGGGGAATATGTCAGATTAAAGAATGGACAGACTGATTGATAACGGAAGTCCTGGTGAGAGTGGATATCGAGGGGACCTGAGGCTTCTGACCCTTCCAGAAGTAAACATGGATGCCAGCTGACCTTACCAGAAGTAAACATGGACACCAGCATCCATCCTGACTAGTCAGGTAAGGGTGTGGCTTATTCAACCTATGTTAATAAGTAGCTTGGTTAAAAGGGTCTCCTTATAATTGGCTATCTGGAAGGGACTGCTCTGTCCTTTGGGTCTCAAGAGCGTGGCCATTTGGGAGTAGTAATGCTATTTAAAAAGCATAAAAAATGGAGTGTTCTCCCTGTTTCTCACAACGCTTTGGTAGAGTTGGTCTTGGTGGTGGGGGTCATTTTTTGCTTGTTGTATCCTTTTCCTGATTTTAAAAACTATGTCTTGGCATAGGCCTCATGCTTTTTCCTTTCTGTTTATTACCCATTTCTGAAATGGGATGTGGAACTAAGCCAGGGCAATCAGCAATTCCAATTTGTAAATCTAGAGTAAAATTATTTCTAAACAATCTCCCATAATTATTGGCATTTCCTCCTTCAGAAAAAAATCAGTGAGTGAATACCCATGGGCCAGACTCTCCTTGTAGTTGCTTCTGCTCACCTGATTCTAGCCAGCAGCTGCCTGGGCAATGGCTCCTCCTTTGGCCCCTTTTCCCAGCTTTTTCCTTTAGTTCTTGACAAATAAATGGAAAGCAATGGGATATTGGAGTATATGAGGAAGCCATTTGGTGTAAACCTAATTTGCGAAAGGGCCTGACATGGCCATTGAGCATGCATTATATATATGCTTTAAGCATTTGCTATGGTAAGAACAAATGCCCTTAAAATAAAGATGTAGCTTCCCCCCACATTGGCATTTCCTTAAGGATAAGCATCTTTCCCTAGACTAGGAGCTGATTGCTGTGCTCACCTGTGACCACTCAGCTCACCTGTGACCACCCAGCTTGAGACAACAGACCTGCCACCCTGCTGTGTTCACTGAGACAGCAAACCTACTACCTGCCATGTCCACCAATCGCTCTTCCAACAAAACAGTCTCTTGACTATTGTAAAAGAGACATTTCAATCATACGTGAAACATGCTCTTTGAGGGTATATAACCACTCTGTACACCCCACTTCTTTGGTGCCCTTCCCTCCTTGGGGAAGGAAGGCCCTTGACTAAGCTAGCCCTCAGATCTAGCCTAGAATAAACTCACCCCAATTTTGGTTTCTAGACTGGTTATGGATTATTTGCATCGACACTTCTCCAGGTCAGGAGGATGGACTGTAGGAAATGGAGAGAGCATATATGACATTTCTCCTTTAGCCTTGTGCCTCTGCGGCTGGATTTGGGTCTTTTCAAGGATGTCCTTGGCTTCTCCTGCAATGTAACCATTCCCTCAGAATCATTATTCCAAGTAGGGAGCATTCCTTGCACTTTTCTCTTACTCTTGATGAAATCTGTCCCTTAAATGAGGTCCAGGGAGGTATTTGTTAGAGGCAAGACTGCCAGTGCCTCCTGTACTCTGTATCTACAGCATCTGATATTTTTCCCAACATTCTCCTAATCTGGTCCAAGGTTGGCAGAGTTTAAAAGACTTTTTTCATAGTTTTTGATTTGGTGACAAGAATCCTTCCTCATTCTTATCTTTTTGGATACTTTTATTGTATTTGGTGGGTTGAATTAGTGTGTAGACTGAAAATACCCTAACATGCCATCTGGTACCAGGGATTCTAACAGTAGAAGGCAGTATAAGCTAACAGCCAAGAAGGAAAATTCTGGAGACAGACTGGCGGAGTGTGAATCATGGCTTCAACTCATTAACTGTGCAGCCTCAGAAATCAACTTACATAATCTTTCTTTGCCTCAGTTTCTTTTTATCTGTACAACAGGGATAAAAAGAATATCTGCATTATAATATTGTTGCTGATTGAATAAGTATACATAAAGCATTTAGAACAGCACGGCATATGAGAAGCGCCATATCATTGTAAAGTATTATACTATTATTGCTATTGTAATAATTACTAGACTTCAAAATTAATTCTATAGTGAGACCTCCTGTCTTTAGTTGCATACTTTGGGTGGTTGTTTCGGTTTGTCTAAATGGACTATGGCCTCTTCAAGGGCGAGTGACCGTATCTTATTCCCCTTTCTACTTCCCATAGCACTTGCTATAATGTGTTTCATATGGTTGGCAATCCGCAAATATTTGTTGTTTTAAAATGAATTGAGAGTCTATGACAGCTTAAGTTTGTTGAAAATCTGATCATACATTTTTTAAGAGGTCCGAGCCTCCTTAATCTACAGAGCTGGTCACTCTGCTCACTTAGCCTTTTGAAACTAAAGACATAGGAAGAAATATACAGGTACAATGAAATTGAAAATCAGTAGCCCTGCGTGTTCTCTTTGATGTTGACTGAGTATAAAATATGCATCACAGCTGTAAACTTTAAAGCCTAACCATAATTGTTTGCCAACATTTTTTTATAAAAGAAAAAGGGTTTTTCTCTCTCTTTTTTTTACTTCTTGTTAGAAGTGGTTTCACAGAGATTTGTCAGTTAGGAAATCATCAGATAAAGTAAAAATGAGTTAATTATATCATTTTTGTTCTAAAAGAATTAGCTTTCAGCCAATTTCAGATTGGCTTTCCTTGTGCCCTAAAAAAAAATCAAATAACCCGTCTAGTAAACATATATTCCATCAATTCTCAGGCACATTTCAAGGTCAAATGTTTCTTAATAGATAAGGCATTGGATTTGAAACCTTGAAAATCTTATAAAAGCAGCTTTTGAAATCATTCTTGCTGCTTATCTACAAGTCATGACTGTTTTCCTCTGAAATGGAACTTTGTTAGAGCCAAACAAAGGGGCTTCATTTTGCTGACCACTTCAGAACAATTTGATTTATGCACGAATAATATGAGAGTTACAGATATCATTCTGAAGTCTGAGTGTGAGAATGTGTTAACTTTTTGCTTGTAGAAAGACATTTATATGTTGTTGTGGTTGAACTGTGTCCACTGAAGTCTTATATATTGAAGTCCTAGCCCCCTGGTACCTCAGAATGTGACCTTCTTTGGAAGTGGGGTCATTACAGATGCAATTGCTTAAGATGAGGTCACACTGGAGTCTGGTACACTCATTAAAAAGGGAAATTTGGACAAAGACACTCACAGACAAGAACACTATGTGAAGACTGAAGTCATGCTGCCACAAACCGGGGAACTACCAACAGCCAGGAGAGTGGCCTGGGACAGACACTTCCCCAGGTCCTTCAGGGGGAGGATGGCCTTGCCACACCTTGATCTGGAACCTCAAGACTCCAGAATTGCGAAACTATAAATTTCTGCTGTTTTGAGCCAGTTGGTTTGTGGTATTTTGTTATGACAACCTTAGTAAACCAATACACGTGGGACATGTAACTACACAGTTAACTTTGTGTAATACGCATTACATGTTATATAGGCAAAAACCACTGCTGATGGGATCCTGAAACACTAGCAGTTTGTTATCAAGTGCACTCAACTCTGAGTGGCAGGTCAGCAGTCCAAGTCTTGCCACCCCTCTGCCAAAGCCCCACTTGACCTTCGGGACAGGATGTACTCTTGCTACCCCTATGGCTGCTTGAGAACGTAAGCTCTCTCTAGTAGCTTCCCCTTAGAGCATTTTGCTGTGTGTTGTGTTTCTTTAAGTTTGTGCTAGATTGCTTTTCTTCTTTGGGAAATATAGCATGAGAATGTTTTTAAGGAATAAAAGCAACAATTCTCCCATTGTGTTTCATATTTAAGAGGCCCTCAAATCTATTCTCACAATCTGAGACTGTGTCCAGAAAAAGATGTATGTACCTCAAATCTGCGTAATCTAATTATTTTCCTTTTGTTTTCCCATCATAGAAAGTGAACATATATATATATTCATCAATAATTATCATGTACATGGTAACTCTATTTCTTTTTTGTATAGTTATCATAAAACCTTGGGAAGTATTAGTTTTAATAAAAAGTCCCAGCAATGTTTCTATATCATAGAGTGGTTGTTGAATACAATAGGCCTATTTGAATGGGTTTCCACATTTGAAAGGTATGTTTCACTTTGCCTCTTTAACCACTATAGTTCACAGGATCATTCATTTTGAGCTATATTTACATACATCTGGTGTCTTGTTATTTCACATTTTTTTGTTTTTATTTTTTTTCACTTGAGCAAGATTGTCACTGAGCTAACATCTGTGCCCATATCTTCCTCTATTTTGCATGTGGGACACTGCCACAGCATGGCTTGATGAGTGGTGTGCAGGTCTGCACCTGGGATCCGAACCCGCAAACCCTTGGCCACAGAGCGGCATGTGTGAACTTAACCATTACACCACTGGGCCGGCAGCTTGTTATTTCATGTTTTGAATGCTCAAGAGACAAAGTGTAAAATTGAGAAGTAAAGTAAAAAAGAAAATCTTTTTCTTGTAGTGGGACCAACCATCACTGAGTTCTGGGAGAATTCTGCCCAGTGGGTGGCCACTCAGTGAACATTTTGCTGACTAATTGCAGTGACAGGCATGCTCTGGAATTTGTTAAGAGGAGGAACTGTGCTGACATACTTCGTGGGGGACTGTGGAGAAGACTAGAAGGGGTCATGGGGTTAGAAAAGTTGGGTTATTCAAAAATGCATGGGGGTAGGTATGCAGGGTGAGGTGTGGAATGATCGTGAAAAGGACCAGGACGTTTAACAGTCATGACAGAACTGATCAATGTTTTTTTCATTTTGGTTCTCATCTAGACTGATGGATATTACAAAACGTGATTCTGGAAATGCAATAAATGGTTTTGTTACTGGCACACGGGTGCTTGTTGTTCCCCTGGATGGAAATCGAGAGAGACAACAGACAGGAGTAGAAGATAAAAGTTTATTAGCTTGCGTAATAGGGAGGCACAAGGCAGCCGGTGCAGAAAGGAAAGAGGCAGGTGGCTGGCTCGTTAGGGAGTGGGATTGTGGGGCTTTTATTACCAAAGGCTGGGGAGGAGGGCCTGTTATGGCATGTGGGGGGGGGTTATGCTTGCACCTGGGCTGTCACGTAGCATGCTACTACATGCGACACTTGTGGGGTTAGCATGCTAGCTCTCCACCCCTGTCTGTGATCTTTGCTAAGCTACTGGGACCAGGGTCACCTTCAGTGGACTCCTGGGTGCCAGGGTGCATGCGTAAACCCAGGAATGTCCTGAAACTGGGGAACACGGATCTCGGTGTCCTCTATCTGATTCTCCCAGCCTGGCAATTGGGCCTTGCCGATGGCCCTGTCTCATTAGGCTGGTTCCCGTCTCAGTTTCAGATATTATGAACATTATCTGTTCCACACATATTATGGATGCAATGGTGCTACGTGGAGAAGACTAGAACAGGTCTGGGAGTTAGAAAAGTTAGGTTATTCAAAAATTCAAATGAAGTTTTATTCTGATCAGGTATATAAGTAAAATAACACGCATGTTGATCACGGCTATTGTGACCACTTTAACTACAAATTATCTCTAGCTATGGAGTAAAAAGGCAGTACCCATTCTAAAATTCCAGAAAAACTTAAGAAAGTGCAATTTTAATTTATAATCTTCCTCCATCTTCTGAGCCATTTTGTCCAGAGCTGCTAAGCAAAATAGAATTGACTAATTTGAGGTTCTGTTCTAGATTTCCCCCACTTGGTAAACATTCTGAGACACTCCACAATGACTAACATTATTGATAGCAAAACTGTAACAATTCAGGTCTAGGCATTTATAGCTTAATTGATTAATTGAGCTAATTCTTGGCAAAGATGTTTCTAACTAGATTTGGCAAAGTTTCTATAAAATATCTAATTTACTCTTCTCATCATTTTGTTAATTGATATGAAAAACAGGGATTTATCTGTTTTTCTACTGGTTTATCTACGAAATGCATAATTATCTGTGGGATAACTGAGAATTGGATATTGTATAATAAAATACTTATTATTGAATCATTTACATTTCAAAAGTGTTTGTCTGAAACAAATAGTTCTTCATAAGCCTGAATTCTTCTTTTTTCTGTTCTGCCATTTGTTTTTCCTTTCTGTGTTGTCTCTTCCTTATCTTTCACTTCCTTCCCCTCCTCTGGTTTACCATGTTTATTTTCCTATTGTGTGGTAAGTGTTATGTAAATAGCCATAGAATGAAGCTGGTTTCTTCTGATGCCAGTTCACAGTCTTGAAAGTCTTGGAAAGTGTTCTCTCTCAAAGGAAATGATTTTCTTTTAAAAGTAGTGACAATTCTGAGACAGAGATTTCCCCGAGGAGACTGGAACATTTAAACATTTCCTTTAGCTTATAATTGTCCATCCATGCACAAGAATTGCTGTGCTCTTCCTTGACCCCCTTTCACATTGAATTTTGGAAGTAGTTGAACAGTCTAGCATTTAATTCTTACAAATTTGCGAAAGTGCAAGCTGTGCACAGCCTGCATGCAACGATTACTTTTTAGCTGCTTAACACGGCCTCATTTTGAAGATTTTTTTTTCTTAAATAATGGTAATGAATCATTTCCTAAATTAAACTTAGGTATTTCAAAATGATTCCACAAAAAAATTGCTTAAGGTCATCATTCTGATGGTGCTTCCATTACTAAGATGTAAGCTTTAGAGATTTTTCTATCAGTTTGATCTCATTTCTTTTCACACATGCTTTCACAACACTTCACAATACGATTCCTAGCGGAAGAAACAAAGACACTTATATTAAGTTTTTCCATGTGTCCTTTTCAGTGTTCAAAATTCATATTTCATTTCATTTCATAGCAATCTTCTAAAATTAAAAATATACTGATCTGCTTCAAGATATTATAAGGCATCTTTTATGTTGTATGATACTTTTTACAAATTGAAAAGGATTATTTTCCTTTCACATATGTGAATATTTAATATGACCAAGTTGATAAATTAAAAGTCAGCCTCAGTGAAAGATTTTCTATTCACAATTTAGAGCAATTGAAATTTATCAATCTTTTACAATATATGTTTTATTTTTAGTAGCACATTTTTAAGATAAGCTATTATTCATTGTAATGAGCCAGTAAGTCATTTTCTTCAACGTGGTGTTCACAAAGAGTTTTGCAATTTAATTGGCTGGACACAAATACAGTGTTTATGTTAGAGGGCCGTGGAATTGCTTTTGAACTCCTGGCCATTACGAATTCTATTCAAGAGTCACAGATCACACAATCTTACAGCAAGGAAACAAAAACAAAAACAAATTTTGAGAGCAATATATTAAATCTCACTTTATAGAGGGCCTAAAATTAATGGGCTTTAATGATGAACAATTAATTTTTGTTACCTTCAAGCTGAGAACCCAGTTTTCTGATCTCCCTTGCCTCATTCCACCTTTTCCTCCTAGGATTGTGCATGTTCAAATACAAAACCAAAAGGCACAATCTCTCAAATAACAAAATTCGCTTTTAGATCTTGCTCCACTGAAATCCCTATTTTAATAACAGATTTCTTTCTACTTTTTTCCCTTTTGTACCCTCATTTAGTCCTCCCAAAATGATGGCAATTGTTATCCTATTGTCTTATGAAATTATATCATAAAATAGTGATCACTTAATGTAATTTTGATAAAATGAAGCTTTCTGAAAAAAACAATTTCTGTGAACCAGGACTGTGTAAAGGACAAGACATGGTATATGAAGGATCCAGTTTGATTTTTTATCACATTTATATAGGTATAATTAGTATACAATAAGCCAGATATTTGCAGTGTACAATTCAATAACTTGTGACATATGCATTAACCCAGGAAACCATCACCACAATCAAGATAATGAACACACTTGTCTCTTCCATAACATTGTTTGTGCTTCTTGACAGTCCTGTCCCTCTGCATCCTTATTTTTCTTGAAACAACTGATCTGCTTTCTGTCACAATAGATGAGTTTGCATTTCTACAATTTTCTATAACCAGAATCGTACAATATGTACTCTTTTTTTCGTTTGTCTTCTTTTACTCTACAAAATTCTTTTTAGATTCATCCGTGTTATCGCATTTATCTATAGTTCATTCTTTGTATTGTTGAATAGTATTCCATGGTATGGAAATACTATATTTATCCATTTTCCAGTTGATGGACATCCCTCCAAATGTCCCGGTTTTGGGCTATTAAAAATAAAGCTGCTAAAATATCCATGTACAAGTCTTTGTATGAATATATGCTCTCATTTCTCTTGGATAAATACCAATGAGTAGAATAGGGTTACATGCAAGCTGTATGATTAACTTTTAAAAATATTCTTTGTTTTCCAAATTGGTTGTGCCATTTTACATTCCCACCAGCAGTGTATAAGAGGACTCGTTTCCCCATATCATTGGCAAATTGTTATAGTCAAGCTTTTAAAATTCATTCATTCTAATAGATGTGTAGTAGGGTCATTGTAATTTTAATTTGCATTTCCCTAATGACTAATGATGTTGAGCATCTTTCCCATGATTATTTAGCATCTGTATATCCTCTTCGGTGAGGTGTCTATTAAAATTTCGGGCCATTTTTAAAATTAGATTGCTGTTTTGTTATGATTAAGTTTTGAGAATTCTTTATATATTCTGCATAAAAGTTCTTTACCAGATATGTGATTTGCAAATATTTCCTTCCAGTTTATTTCCTTTTTAATTGTCTTAACAGTTATTTTGAAGAGCAGTAGTTTTTTGTTTTGATGAAGTCCAACTTACCAATTTTTTTTTAATGGACCATGCATTTGGTGTCTCACCTAAGAAATTTTTACTTAAACTAATGTCACAAAGATTTTCTTCAATATTTTCTTCTAAAATGTTTATAATTTCATGTTTATATTTAGACCTATATTCCATTTTGAGTGGGTTTTTGTTTATGGTGCATGGCATGGTTCAAAGTTCTATTTTTTTTTTTAATGTTGATATATAATTGTTCCAACTCCATTTGTTGATAAGATTATCCTTTCTCTGTGGAATTTCTGTTGCAACTTTGTTGAAAATTAGTTGTCCTTATATACATGGATGTATTTCTGGATTCTCTATTCTGTTCCATCAATCTATTTCTCTATCTATTTTGCCAATTTTATACTCTCTTGGTCGTTGTAGCTTTGTAATATACATTTAAATTAGGTAGTGTTAATCCCCTGAATTTGTTCTAATTTTCCAAGGTAATTTTATAATATTCTAGGTTATGTGCAATTTCAAGTGAATTTTAGAATTAGCTAGTATTTCCTACAAAAAAAACCCCCAGAAAAACTAGAAACCATCAGAATTTCTGCATAGGTGATCATGTCATCTGTGATTAAAGACACTTTTACTTTACTATTTCCAACTTGGATGTCTTTTATGTATTTATTTTTTTTATTGCACCATTGAACTGCCTAGAGCCTTTAGTAAAACGTTGAATAGAATTTATGAGAGCAGAATTTTGGATGCTATTTACCAAGTTGAAAAAATTCCTTTCTATTCCTCATTTAATGAGATTTTTTTTTTTAAATAGGAATGGAGTTGAATTTTATCAAATACTTTATATATAGCTAGATTATCATATGATATTCTCTGTTACCATGATGAATTATATTAATTGATTTTTACATGTTAAACCAACCATGCATAAACCCCACTCACTTGTGAGTTTCTCCCTCTGGGTATTAGGACAAGGTGCTATTCTCTGCTCCTGCATGCTCCACACATTGCTGCTTCTCATCTCTCTGGCTGTTCTTTCCTTGGTCTTGCGGCATGTTCCTTGCCACATGCACTAATCAGTATTCAGCTGAGTCCTTGCGGTAGAGCCTCTGGACAGTCCTGGGCTGCTTCTCTGCACATCTTCCCTTTTCAGCACCCTGGCCTGGGAAGTCTTCTCATCTTGTCTCTCTGGACTTGGAGTTCCATCTCTCAACTCAGAAACACTGCCCGGGTTCCTTCTCCCAGCGTCATGACTTGGAAACTTCCTCTAGGCCATAAGTTGGAGCAATCACAGGAATCTCCTCATCTGTCTGTTGTAATCCAAGGATCGCTAACTCCATTGCCTGAGGTACAATGCCTTGAGTACGACTGTTTCATTTGCTGGTCCATCTTTCAATTGTGCTAGCTGCAGGGTGCATCTTGTCCTTGTTACTCCATCTCGACAGGAAGCTGAACAAGGATTCCTCTTCTCTCTTTTTCTTGAGAGCAAAACTACTGTTGTCTAAAGAACCAAATTTGAAACAAATAAATTTAAAAAGTCCTAATAATTTGCTTTTCTTGGCAGTTTTTAAAGCTTTAAACCCCTGTTTCCCTTGGTTTTTAGTCAGTGTATAATGAAACAACTTTCTTTGTCTATACTCAATTCTTTTTCCCAATGCTTGACTTGGGACATACAGACTCAGCTGCTCTTCTCCCGGACACTTTTTTCTCTCTTTGTGCAACATTTTATAACCTTTTGAGTGGTACTGTCAAAAGGTTATGTATGGGCAGAAATTTAGTACATGACAAAGGCAACATTTCAAAATGGGAGGGGGAAGAATTTTTCAGTAGGGAGTATGTGGCAAGTTATCCATCAAATTTTTGAACTCCAAACTTTCACCAAACGTGTATGAGATTTTATATTTTTCTGCATCCTTTTCAGTATTGGATATTATTATTTTAATGTTTTTAAAACTAAATAGTGAAAATAATATGCCTCTTTAATTATACTTGGAATTTTTCTGAATAAAACTGTAACAACTTTTGATATGTGTTAAAATGTGTTCTTAGTGAAAAAACAAAAGAAACTGAAAGAAAGATTTTGATTTTTTATAACCAAAGTGACATAGATTAGAGAAGAAAAAAGTATGAACCAGAGTAACTTTTCCCCAAGACCAAACATATGTACTTTTACTTGGGAGTGTGGGGAGCCTGGGGACAGTCACAGGGGAAGATCTCAGTGGAACTAAACCAGGTCAACCCACTGCAAGAATGATGAACATCCCGAGATGCCCAGCTGTCACTGGAGGCTGCATCATGCATCGTCTGTGTTGAGCATCTGGTCTGATCATCTCAGTAGGGTCCAGGAAAACTTTCTGTTAATGGTATAGGAGCATCAACTGTCGACTAGTGTGTCTTCTGAAATTTTGTTTGGTGCTCATACAGCTTAGCCTAAGGGAAATCTTCCTTGTAATGTCTCAGGGCACTAACAAGCCTCTTTAGAGACACAGCGGGTCCTTGAACCTCTGTGGGGTGATAGTTGTGTGGAAAAAATGTCCTCCACATCCACACCCAGGTAACACTAAAGGCAATTAGCTGTTGATCACTCTCAGTTGGAGCAATGATACAACACACACTCCCTAACAGAAAAATTCTTCCCCCTCCCAATTTGAAATGCTGCCTATACTAAATCATGTACTAAATTTCTGCTCAGATGTAATTATTTTCCCTTAATTTTCTGTTACTATACAATAAATACAATTTCAGTTACTATAGTAGATTGTGTTTAATATCTTATAGAACAATAAACTATTATACTTATTAATTTTCTTATGAATTTTTCTAGGTTATTAATGTTAATTTATCAAGATATCAAGACCCCTTTAAAATAGTTAACATTTTGGTTGAGAATACATTAAATATGTCAATAATATTTCTTTTATATGCCTCAAGAAAGTTTTATGATTTGATTCACAAACATTAATATTTTTATAAAGTTTAAGCTTGTAATTTCATAGTTCTTCTGCAAACTATTTCTATTAATAGTGAAATCCCAATTTTTCTCCATTTAATTTTCTCATATCTTGTAGAATTTAGCTGACATATATTTTTAAAAATCTAGTATCTTTTCACCTTTTATATACTCGCATTGGTTGTGTAATTTTTATTTGACTTCAGTTTTCTAGGTATTCGTTCATATTATTTGTAAGTAATCATGATTTGACTGTTCCTTTCTGGCATTTGTTTCCCTTATCCCATTTTTTTCTTAATTATGTTGACCGGAACGTCCAGAATGATACAAAGTAAGAGCAATAACAATAAGTATCCTTTCCTTCTTTTCTCTAAAATAGGAATGATTCAGCATTTTATGCAATATTTGTTGGTGGTTTCTAACAAATATTCTCTGCCAATCTAGGGCAGTTTTGTAACATTAATTTCTATTACTTTTTATGTTAAATGAGTCTTCTTTTTAGCAGATGATAGTCACTTCATGTTAGCAAAGTTATTTGGATTACTTGATGCCTGTCTTAGTATTTTTGTTTCTATTTTCTGTTTAGTGTCTCTGATGCATTCTTTCCACTCCATATGCTTGTTATATTCTTATCTAGTAAGATAATTGTTTTACAAATTTCTTTGTATCAGTCTTTTCTCTCTCACCTTCTTGAAAAAAAATTCTACACAGAGTGTTTTCTTTAAAATTTCTTTTATGAGCTTTTATTCATCATTCCTTCTAGAACTTCATTAGTTCCTTCGGCAGATTGATGTTAAGTAGCTGCCGTGACAGCCACGGAGGGGTGCTGCTCAGATCTTATTTAGGGAAGAACATGGACTGTGCTTGAGTGACAGCCTGTGGCGGATCGGAATCAGCTGGGAGCTGAGGCAGCACGCTCCCTAGGCAGCCCCCTACTGAAACTGAGCATCATGGGGATGCTAGGACCCGGCTACTTACACCAATGTGGGCCTCCTATTTTAGGAAATCTTCCCTCTGAAGCTCCTGGTCAATGAGCTCAAAATATTCTCAGATATGCCTTGCAGTCTGAGGCTTTCCCTGCTCAAACATGCTTCTCTCTTCCCTTTCCTTGCCCAGGCATCAGGTCTGCATCACCTTCTGAAGGATTTCTCTGCCCAATTCTGCTTCCTCTCCATTACACCTTTCACTGGCTTAATGCCTAAACAATCAGTTGCACTTCTAACTCCATCTCAACTGACACACACACTCTGTGCTAGATGCTAGGCTTAGAGTAATATCTCTTACTCTCATGTTTCTTACAGTTTAGTGGAGCAGATACTCACAAGCTAGTAATTACAAGACAATGATAAGACTGCAGTCATAGCCTACCAGAAGTAACAAAGGCTTTAGACGTGGATGGCCTGCCAGATCTAGCAGTGTAAACTTGGGCACTTTTCTTGGCCTCATTCAACCACTATGTCTTCATTTATAAAATGGGAATAGTAGTTTATTCGTAAGGTTATTGTGAAGTTTGCATCACATCACATATGTTAGTGTCTAGCATATAGTAACTACTTAGCTCAGGCATTGACTATTGTAACTAGGCTCCTAAGAGGCCACCTCCCTAACTCCCCATCACTGAACTGTGATAGGTACCATGTGCATATCTTTATATTTGCCCTTTTAATTGTTCTTATAATGGGAGTCTGTTTCCCTCGTTGGTCTGGCCATCAATGTATCCGTAATAAATATGAGTGGTCATCTCTCAGTAAATATTTACCTACTGAATGGACAAATCATCATTCAAAATGTTCAAAAATGAACATATTTGTTTTCTTCCCTAACTTTCTTGGGCCCCATATCACTATGCATCTGCCTAGAGGAAACGCCCTCTGAACATATCAATATGCATTACCATGAAAACTACACAGAAAATATTTGCAAACTTATCGCTAAGCTCACGTCTTATTGCACTGCAGTGACTGTTATTCAGGCCACTCAGATTCCTTTTTAATTACAGATTCTGAGCCCATACATTACCAATTTTCACTTTTACGTATTTATTACTGTACTCTTGATGCTAACTACATAAAAGAAATTTGTGGCAAATGGGAACTAAGATGAACTTACAAACGTATTATCAATGTGTCAAAGTCATGGGTAAAAAATGAATTTCATTGTAGCTGCCATTTGATATTTAAAAAAAATCAAACAGTTCTGTGTAAAATTAACACTTATCAAGTCAATGTGCTTGCAATTTATTAGTCAACAGAAAGTAAAATGGTAAGTTTGGAGAATCTTGAGAAAGTAGTAATGTCCAATGACTTAGACACAATTGCTTCCAGTAACATTTTCTCCAAAATTGAGTGAAGTTTGAAGGTACTCACCTATTTTTTAAAATCCTAGAAAAAATATCTCAATAGAAAATAGTTTCTAAAAGAATGTAGGGGTGAAGCAATTTATATTTCTATCCTTGAATAGACCTTTATTGGGTTTAATACCGTTTAGTGTGTGCCATATAAATTTTAGTTTGTCATTCTGCTTTGATACTGTTTGCTGTGAGGGAACTTTTTACATTTCACAGAAATGTGAGCTTTTGGCAGAATGTGGCAGTACTTCACCAAAAGGTCATTGAATATATTTTTTCAATGGAATTCCTATTTTCCCAAGAGAAATTGCAACTCAAATTAACCTCCTTGCTTGGTACAAGGAGATTAAAAAACTACTTGTTCATCGAATTAAATTTATGTTTTACTTGATCTCTATGGGAGGAAGTTAAATCTAACACACACAAAAAGGGATTTAGGAAACTCAGATTGTCTTGGGTGTAATCATTATATTGGATAAAATGTAATAGACTAAATTTTGTTTACAAAAATATTTGTTTAAATTAACTAGTAAGAAAATGAGTCAGATATCATTTTGTGGATGAGAAAGATGAAAAGATGCTTTCGGCTTCTGAAATAGGTTATGTATTTTACATTTCTTACCACTTAATGTTGGTTTCACCATTATTAAGGAAATAAATAAATTTCCTCCAAAATTTTTTATGTGACGACAAGCATACACTGTGTAATGATGTCCCATTCGTTATTGATGCCTTAGATCACCATTTGCCTCATAAATTATTTCCTTAAAAATGTAGATATAACAGAACAGAGGTATGGGTGATTTTTTTTCTCCCTACTTTTTCTCTGACGTGTCTCGGTCTATACGCGAGCTTAGCGCACCACGTGCTGCCTATACTCGGCCTACGTGCAGGATTGCCACGGTGCGCACATCTCAGTTATCCAGTGCTCTATCGCACTGATTTGTTGAGTGTAATTTGAGACTTAAATATTTTACCCTTATTTGGCATACGGTGGCCATTCTCTCCATATTTTTCTGGTTACATTTCTCTCGTTTCTTTCTGGGATTGTAATTCCATGTATATTCTCTTTTTATTATGTCCCACATGTCTCTCATGTATATATTTTTCCAGCTCTGTGCTTTGGATAATTTTGTTGACCTGTATTTCAATTTAATGTTCTTCTATTTTGCTTTGTCTAATAGGCTATTAGAGTTCTTAATTTTATTTTTTCTATAATTCATTCCAAAATTTTTCATTGGATTCCCATTCTCTAATTCTATGAGAAGTTCACTTCACTATCCATATTTTTCTTTTGTCTTGAACCTATAAATTATATCTTTTTGATTTCTTCCATACTAACTCCAATATTTTGAATGCTTGTGCGTCTTTCCCCTAATCTGTTTGTTTTGCTTCATGTTTATCAGATATATTGTCTAGGCTATTTGGATAGCTGGGGCTGAATGTGAAACACGGTGTATAAAAGATGCTATTGTTTTCTGCCACTTTAGAGGTTTTGAGTTGCCTCAACTAGACATAAAGGCTGGGAAATAGTCATCTTAATTACACTAAGATCTACTTTGGGATGAGCCTGGATGGCGATGTGTTAAGATTTGGTTTGCTCTTTCCCTACGTTTTGGGTGTACAGTTAACGTCATAGCCTAGGTGAAGAGTAAATGTTTCTCCTTTATGACGGGGTTTCTCAACTTGAGCACTGCTGGTGTTCTGAGTCAGATAATTCTTCGTGTGTTGGGCTGTCCTGTGTCTGTAGGATGTTCAGTAGGCTCTCGGCCTCTGTCCCCTAGATGCCAGTTGTGCCCCCATTTCCCTAATTTGTATCAACCAAAACAGCCTCTGGAGTTTTCAAATATCCCCTGGGATTTGTAGCAGAATGAACCCTGGTTGATAATCGCTGCTCAGTACTCCTTTTTAATTGTACCAAAAGTTCTAACTAGTGCAATAAGCTCAATAAGGCAAGAGAGAGAGGCATGTAGTTTGGAAAGTGACAGAAACAGATATAGATACTGTATACTGACGGGGGCCTGGAAACCAGGACCCCTCAGTATCCAGGAGAACACTCAGTGCCAAGACCTTGGTTTCTAAATCTCATTCTCCAGTAAAAGGAATCAATGCTCCTTGGAGAAATGACTATTTCACTGTTGGGGAAGAGAAAGACCAAGATGAAACTGAACCATCTTATGGTGCCAGAAGGAATGGAAGAGCTGAAAAATTAAATGATAGAGACATGTCAGAAGGATACAGGACTCAATTAGAAGGAGCTCCCAATGGCCGCATCTGAGATAGTAATAGATTAAAATACACAGAATAAAGTACATATCTATGAGTACATGTCAATGTATATGTAACTAAAAAATGAACAGTTCGAGAGAAAGAAAAGTTCCTCTTTATAATAAAAGTCCAATTAATAACTGTGGGAAAATAATGGAAAAAGAAAATCACCATTTGGCTGACAATTCACTAATATCTATTGCAAGCAAGAATCATTAAGAGGTACTAAAATTAATGAAGTATGGGGAGACGCAAGATATTTAAGTAGTCTCAAAATATATTCCTGCAACATACTTATTAACTGCATGGGAAAAAATAGTAATTTTACAATGGAGATGAGGGAAACAATAGGACATGAGAAATAATTGAAGAAATAACGGTCAAAAACTTCCCATATTTTGTCAAAGACATAAATATACAAATTGAAGAAGTTCAGCAAACCCAGGAAAGGATATAATTAAAATAAAACCACATATGGATACAGCATAATTGAGCCGCTGAAAACCAGAGATAAAGAAAAAATCTTTGAAGCAAAGAAAAATGGCGCATTACATAATACAGAAATGATTATTGAAAGTCTACATATTTCTCATCAGAAACCTCAAAAAAGATGATGGCAGATTTTTAGAAAGCTTGGAAAAATAAAACTCTGCCAATATATACAGCAAATATATGTTTAAGGAATAAAGTAAAAGTTAAAAAAATATATTTAGGTAATAAAAATGAAGAAAATTTGTTACCATATGACCTCCTCTATAATAAATTGTAAAAGAATTTCTTCAGAATGAAAGGTCAATTACAGGCAAGGATGCTTCCTTTCAAACATCCTTTGAACATTGAACTGAAGATCTTTGCCATTATGGCAAGGCAAACAGACAAAATGTGTACAGATTGGAAAAGGAGAAGTAAAACTGTAATTTGATTTCAGATAATATTTTTTACTTAGCAAATCAAAAAAATCCACAAAAAATGACTGTAACTAATATGTCAATTTATGGAAGTTGAGGATGTAAGGTCAGTATGCAAAAATCAATTGCACTCTTATTTACTAATAATAAAAAATGAGGGGCCGGCCTGGTGGCGCGGTGGTTAAGTTCGCACGTTCCTCTTCTGGGTGGCCTGGGGTTCGCTGGTTCGGATCTCGGGTGCAGACATGGCACTGTTTGGGAAAAGCCATGCTGTGGCAGGCATCCCATGTATAAAGTAGAGGAAGATGGGCATGGGTGTTAGCTCAGGGCCAGTCTTCATCAGCAAAAAGAGGAGGATTGGCAGTAGTTAGCTCAGGGCTAATCTTCCGCAAAAAAAAAAAAAGAAAAAGAAAAAGAAAATTATAAAACCAATTTCATCTACAATGTCACCCCAAATCATATAATACTAATAAGAAATTTAATAAAAGGTATCTAAGACCTCTACACTGAAAATTGCAAATCACTGCTCACAGAAATTAAAAATCTAGAGAAATGGAGCAATTAGCTATGTTCATGGATTAGAAGATCCAATTATCTTCAAATTAATCTATAGATATTAATAACATTCTAGCAGTCTTTTTAGTAGAAATCAACATGGTGATTCTTAAATTTTTATGAAATTCCAGAGACTTTGAGTAAGGAGAACAATTTTTTAAAATGTAGAATAATCAAGATCATTTGGAATTGACAAAAAGATAGACATCTGAAACAGATCAGGGAACAGAATAAGGAGTCCAGAAATAGTCCCATATACATTTAGCCACTTGATTTTTCACAAAAGTGCCAATCTCATTCAATTGGAAAAAAAAGTCTTTGCAACAAATGATGCTGAAACAAGTTGATATCTGTATGGATCTGCACGTTGGAACTTACCTCAGACCAAAGCTACCCAAAATGGATAATAGTCTTGAATGGAAAACCCCAAACTGTGAAACTTCTAGGAGGAAACAGAAAAACAATCTCCATCACATTGAGGTATGGAAACATTTCTTAAATTGCATGCAGAAAGCACAAACCATATGATATTGGTAAATTGGGCTTTATCAGAATCAAAAACATTTGCCCTAAGAACAATACTGTTGCAAAAAAGAAAAGGCACCAGTGGGGAGAAAATTTTTGTAACATATGTAACATACATGGAACTTGTGTCTAGAATTTATAAAGAATTCCTGTAACTTAATAAGAAGATGACAAACAAATTTTCAAAATAGAAAATTCACAAAAGAAAGTGATACATATGTCAATGCACACACGAAAAATTGCTTAAAATCTGTCACTAGAGAAATACAAATGGAGACCATAATTAAATACCACTATACATCCATTAGAAAGGCTAAAGCTCTTAAAAAAAATGGCTGACATTACCAAGTGTAGACAAGGATGTGCCAGCATGATACTTTAGTTGCTTAAAATACTTAAATATCTTCCCATCACTTTTAGGATAAAATTCAAATATGGTAGGCAAATCAGTTTGCCTTTGGCTCTGGCCAGCTATTACTCTGCATACACAGTCACCTTCAGTTGAAGTACTCTTTCTTGTCTCCATACCTGGGCAATCTTCTCTCTGCTACTGTCTCCACTCCTATTTTTATCTACCTAAAGTAATCCTCAAGGCTTAGTTTAAGTATGAGCTCCTCTGGAAATCCTCCTCCATGGAGAGTTAAAAAGTCTCCTCTCTGGGCTACTCTAGCCCTGTTACAATCTCTCTCACTTTTTCAGTAGTTGCATTATCACGTTTCTACATATTGGACTAAGAACAAAGATCGAGGCTTGGACAATCACGAAGGTTCGAGAGGCAATCAGGAGCTTGGGCTAGGCTTGTTGACAAGGTTCATCTCCTCCACGAGGCCAGTCTGTTACCACTGGGAGAGGTGGCTGTTTTGCCCAGTGCTCAGAAACCACAGAGAGTCAAGGAAATTAAGAAACAAAGGCATATGTCCCAAACAAAAGGACAAGATAAGTCTCTAGAAACAAGCCTTAATGAAACAGAGATAAGTAAGTTACCTGCTAGAGAGTTCAAAATAATGGTTATAAAGATGCTCACTGAGGTCAGGAGAACAATGCATGAACAAAACATTTCACCAAAGAGACAGAAAATATAAAAAAAAGTGCCAAACAGAAATTATAGAGCTGAAGAATACAGTAATTGAACTGAAAAATTCGATTGAGGGCTTTAACAGCAGACTAGATGAAGCGGAAGAAAAGATCAGCAAGCTCAGACAGGGCAGTGGAAGTCTTCCACTAAGGAGCAAAAAGGAAAAAGTATAAAGAGTGAAGATAGCTTATGGGACTAAAGGGACACCATCAAGTGGACCAGTATACACATTATAGGGGCTCCAGAAGGAGAAGAGAGAAAGGGGCAGAAAGCTTATGTGAAGAAATAATGGCTGAAAACTTCCCTAACCTGGGGACAGAAACAGACATCCAGATCCAGTAAGCCCAAAAAGCACCAAATAGGAAGGATCTAAAAAGTCCCACACCAAGATACATTATAATTACATTGTCAAAAGTTACAGACAAAGAGAGACGTCAGAAGCAGCAAGAGAAAAGAAACTTGCTACATACAAGGGAGCTCCCTTAAGACGTCAGCCAATTTTTCAGCAGAAACCTTGCAAACCAGAAGGGAGAGGCATGATATATTCAAAGTGCCAAAAGGAAGAAAACTTCCAAACAAGAATGTTCTACCTGGCAAAGTTGTTCTTCAGCACTGAAGGAGAGATGAAGAGTTTCCCTGACAAGCAAGAACTGGAGTCCATCACCACTGGACAGGCCTCACAAGAAATCTTCAAGGGAGTTATTTAAGCTGAAATGAAAGGACGCTAATTAGTAACATGGAAACATATGGAAGTATGAACCTCATGGGTAAAGCTGAAGAACTCTGATGAATATATTCCATTTTCACCTTTACAGACCACCTTTGCATTAAAGATTTAAAAATTATCCCTTGTTTCATTGAGGTCTCTGTTCATACGTCACTTTATCAAAGAGAATTTTGTGACCATTAATTGAAAATAGTGCTCTTTCTCACCCTGTGACCCATTGTTTTATACTCTTTTCTTAACCCATTTTATATTACATATTTATTGGCTCATTTCTTATTGCTTGTTACTCAACAAAATATATGTTTCCTGAAAGTGGGCACATTGTTCACTGCAGGATTCCTAGTACCATAAATAGTGGCTGATCTGAAAAAGATGTGCAACAAATTTTACTGAATGAAAGAATGACATGAGATATTTTGCCCTGAAAGAATTGAAGGTGAGAAGTTCAGACCTCACTGCCTAACTACATAGAGGAAAAGGGATTTTGGGCAGGGTAAAATTATCCATGCTCATTAGATTTATGTAGAGTAAAGAAAAATTCCTTAATTTTACTCTAGGGCTTACATTCACTCAACTTCAATTTCTCCATCTGTAATAAAGCAATAAGAATACGTACTAGAGATATTCTAAAGCCCATCCTTGACCCTTGAATTTTGCCCAAATCTTCTTTGGTGTTAGCTACAGATGTGACCTTTAGAAGGATGAGTAATTGTATGTCTGTTTAAGTACATCTCTGCTGCTTCAGAACTTAGGGTAATGCTTATCGATGAGTGTGTGGCCATTTTATCAATCACCATTACAATGTTAGTGTTATAGATATTGTGTGATATTTGGGTTTATTGCTAATATCTGGATATTCACTATCAAAAACAAGTATTTTAGTTGTAACTCCAAGTGAAAAAGAACCTTACCTTGTTAGGTGTTTTATATGTTGAAATTTATTAATCTAATTTGGTTTTACAAGAAAAAAATGTTAAAATAATTCTTAACAATTGTGAAGAAGCTTAAAATAATTAACTAAATAGGAAAATAGATTGAGAGTTAATACAAACATTAAGAACATGTGTTAGAGCTTTAGAAAAATACATCTTTTAAAATATACAAATGCTTAGAAAAATTTTAATGAGAGAATAATATTAGGTTATATCATAGTTTAATAATTGTAGAATTACGTAGTGTCGGCTAATTGTAATGTTAAATAAAATAAACTTTAAGAATTCTATTTTATTTTTAGTTGTGTAATTCCATTTAGGCCACTAGAATTTAAAAAAAAATAAATTTGTAATTTTAAATTCCTTTCTTCCAGTGTAGTTAAATTAAAAGTACAATATCAATTTCTTGAAAATGGAAAACTTCAAAACCATGTTAAATGATTTCCACGATAAATCATCTTTGATCCAGCATGTGAATCCATCTTTGATTCATTACATCCTAATGAAAATGTAAAGATTTATGGAGAGTGGCAAAGAGAGTTAAAGAAAAATTAAGTACCCAGAAAATAAATTGTTCCTGGACCAATCATAGCTGAAAATGTATTTTTATTATGTACATGTGTTGTGTCCTATTGTAAATTCAGGAACAAACTAGCAGCTGACAGTGCAAAGAAACTGTTGTATCTACAATATAAGTTCATACCTCTAAAACTTGGCCATTAAAATATTTTAGTTAATAAATTATAATAATTATTGTCTGCAGAAGATTTCAGGTTTATTCTTATGTTAGATTTATTCCATAAGTAGAATTTAGTCTTTCCTTCCATCAAGTGTTATTGATTTTCATACCCAGCTATTCAGTATTTGGCTAAAATTACTACTTATGCTAGGTTTAAAGATTACTTTGTTGGTTGCCTGGCAAGTACACAGGTAAGATAACTAAGTTTGATGTTCCAATTTGGGAAACATGGAAGTTTTTAAGATTCAAATAAAGTCATTTCTTTTACCTTCATTGTCTGTTCTAAAGTAACAATGAAGAATCTATTTCCTAATTCTTGCTACTTATGTTTGCATATATGGTAATCTTTCATGTTTCCAAAAAGAATAATTAAAAAGACACATTCTTTTCAATGAACTTTAGTTCAAAGAGTCGTTAAAATTTCTCTTAGAAAAATGAACTCTGAATCTTTGCTTTAAATTGGCATGTGTACAGTACAAGTTTGCAAAATATGCCTTTCATGAAAATAATTTCATTCATAAACTGAAGAATCTAAAATTCCATTAGTTTTATCAATTCATGTTGGAGTAGACTATATATGTGATATATAACCTATATTTTTTCATTTTAGCAAAAAAGGACTTATTTAAGAAAAAGAGAGTACTAGTAAAAACAAGTAGGGAATAAATATTCTCAGAAAAGTTATATTTTTGTTAGTTTTGTACTTAAAATCATGGAAGAATGATATCAATGCATATTTTTGAATTTTCTAAATCTTTTTCAAGAAGTATTCATTATTATATTTAAAAATAAAAACAATTTAAAAAGAATATTATCAGTATATGAAAAAGAAATGATGTCTATACTATGTCAATCTTTGTACTTTCTTAATAAGACAAAGCTAAGGGTGTATTCAGAATGTTAAAGCGTTTCATATGGTATCCAAAAGAATGAAAGAATGTGCTCACCGGGCATTTTCAGCAGTTCTCCAATGCTCTTCCTTAAAAAGAAAGCTCTACTCTTGCTTAACTTTTTCATACAATATAACATCCTGTTAACATAATGTGTTGAAATGTTAAAATCTTGTGTGTACATTATATTTTAAGTAAATAATTTGCAGTTTTCAGGTATACCATCTGGAAAAGGACGTCTGCAAGCTTTAGGGTGATTGTTGTGGGTTTTTGCCAAAAATTCCTTTTATGGACAGTGGCTCCTTGACATGCCACAGAACATTCTGTGTTCTATGAAATTACCCTTCTGTATCATTACTTAAAGAAATGAGGAAATTGAACAAGATTCTGCTTTATCACCCATGTTTGGAACAAATGAAAATGAGTGATACAATAAAATGCATTTTCTCTCAGTGGGAAGGCAGTGATCCCCTGTTACTGGGTCCTTCAAAAGAATAATGCTGTTGGTTGGAGATGTATCTCAAATTTATTCTCTCCTGCCCAAGATTTATGTTTACTGACCATCAGAAAAAGCCAGCCACATAAGTAGGTAAAACTATTGCCTTGTCTTTACAGATTTTAATTGGATAAATTTGCTGTAGCAACATAGTCTACCAATTGATAAAGAGAACTACAGTGTCAACACTGGTGAGAATTTTAAGTGGTTTAATACAAATAACGTTCCTTTTTCTGGTAGAACAAAATCCTGAGCATTTGCTATGAATTCAGTCTATTGCTCTGAAATGAATTATTATATTGTTCTATATAGTACCGTAGGTGGAATTGTGTTCAATAAATGTTTTATTATAATGAGAGTTATGAAGCTTACACCAGTATAAAATAACACACAGAGGGATAAACTTCTGCATGGCATATTGTGGCAAATGTTAATCCTTCTAATCATAGAGCTTATTGGTAAGGACTCAATTCAGACACAATTTTTGCAGGTACTAGTGTAATCTCAGAATGAATGGGTACATAAAATTGCAAATCCTGGGAGCATATTCTGTCGTTTCTGGTTTGCTCTGCAACAGTCTTCCCCAGATTGTCATGCTGTAGGTAGTTTGCCCATTAGTTCCCTTAGGAAAAAGGAAGGAGTTCTGAATTTGCCACGCCTTCATCCATGTCGTAGTTCAAGGCTTTTCGCGTCAAGAGCACAAAATGTGGTATACTTCCTCAGAACGTCTAATAACTTTATTATAAAAATGCCTAAAGTGTCAGGTCTAAAGGACAATATTAGTCAGTAAATATTTCTCTACTTTGGTGGAATATTAAGTGAAGTTTCAAAAGGACTGGTGAGAAGTCAGTTCTACATCTTTACAAATAAATATATTTTAAGCTTCTTGGAGCAGACATGAAAGTCAAAGAATAAGATAACTTTAGTATAAAAATGTGGTGATAAGACAGAACTCAGGTCAATTCTGTAATTTTGATTCAGTCTCTCATACGTAGATGAGGTGTACATATTCTGAATGAGATATTCTGAATGATAATACTTAGAGAAGGAGAAAAAGCAACTCCAATTTAGAGTTGGAAAAATTGCACACATACTCATAACCCTAAATTAAGATTCATGCTGTCCTGTTAGAGCTCATGAATATAGGTAGAAATCTTTGCCTGCAAAACTAGTTTTGTCTGAGTCATATTTTTTGCTATATTTATGTTAGGCTAGTACATACCTGGTGAAGAGCTTTCCATCTAGAGTACTTCATCACACGAGCTACCATACTTGTCTGTACTCTGTTTGACTCTGTCAGTCCGTTAAAACTTATTTGATCACAATTATAAAATTGGTGGTATGGGGACACGTTAGGTATCTCTGTTCTTCCCCAGCCCCACACAATAATAAGGATGTAATTACGGTTTGTGATAACCTCATAGTGGTTTAATTATTGGGTGATCCAAGAACTCTGCTCTCACAAAGGGTTGTTCTCTCTGTCATATAATTTTTGGAAGAAATGCTTCCTTATAATATTTAACTATGAATCATGAAGAGACAAAAGAATTTAATAAAATCACTATGGTCCAAATATGTTCTTGGATACGCTTGCATGAAATAGACAGGACTTAAAGATAGTGAGGTGTATAAATCCTTCCAGTAGCTTGTTTTCCTTATTTTGATAGATTTCCTATCATTTAAATGTGTTTTTATTTAGCTTAAGAGTGTCAGTGATTTTAAACGTATTATATCATTTAAAAATTTGGATAAGTTTTAATCGCTCTTGTTAGAAAACACTATACATTCTTTTATTTAATAAGAAAAATGCCCAATAGAAGAATTTGAGAACTTAGTTTCCATCTTTGATGTAACAACTTGTTACGATTTTTATAGCTATTTCTAAAGGAGAGATAATTGGCTCTGCCATGGAACAAAACAACAATGAGGTGAAAAAGAAAGGTCTGAAAAAAGTGACACACACAATTAAATTCAAGACATAAATGTAGTGATGGTGAAGAAATTGAACAAAATCAGATGCAGGCAGGTAGCTGAGCTCATCTATCAGCAAACCAAATTTCTTTTATTTAAGATGAAGAAAATGAAAATGCAGCCTTACTGAATGAGATAATTATGCTGCTAGATTATTATCAGATTTTTTGACAATTCCATTATAACTGCTAAAAACATCAAAATAATTGTAAAGTTAAGTTTCTTGATTTTTGACATATGAGATCTTATGAGATCAACTTTTCAATTATACACCAGACACACATGTCATAAGACAGTAATCAGGACGATATTATGATGCTTAAAAAGCACCCCTGAAAGAGTAGCCAGGGTATGACCACAAATAATTTAAAAACTAATAAATTCCCCTCACAGTAGGAACTTTACTAAACACAAAAGCACTCTGTTTTAGAAAGATAATTTTATACCATTAATGAGTTCAGAAAGTATACTCATGAGAATTCTAAAGCCAACTTTATGTAGTTTGAAATAGTATTTCAGTTTTCTAGATTGTGAATTCCATTTACACCTTACTAGAAAACTAGTTTATTTGTGGAATACAACATAATGGGCAATAGATATGGTCATATAATGATGTACACCTGAAATAAATATAATGCTATAAACCAATGTTACCTCAATTAAAAAAACTCATTAAAGATGTTCACTTAGGAAAAAAAGGATTTGTTATTTAAGTGAAGGATTCAAACAATAAAGTTGAGTAAGTACTTTTAGAGCATTTTCTGCTGTTTCGGCTGTATTGTGATGATGTGGTAAGAGAAGACAATTATTTTATTGCTGCATTAAAATGATGTTCTCCCTTTTTCATTATTAGAGCACATTTAGTCTCTGTATAAAATAAATTAAATTTTATTTCCCATCCTAATTTAATTAGGTGAAATAGAAAATAGCTCTCAAGAAGTGAGTCTTGCTGAATACAAGTTGTAAAACTTCTAGATTTTTAACAGTTACCAGAAATTAGTGCTGTACTTGCATTTCACCAACACCTAATTTGCAGAAAATTAAAGGCAATACTTTGAGCACAACAAGAACTTCTCTCTGTTAAAGAAGCATGAAATATGCTTCTCTCTGAAGTTAAATATCAAGTTGTCAAATGCCCAATACTGAAACACGTTTTTGGAAGGTGAAACCCATGACTTAATCATTACAGTTAAGAGTTAAATTTTACCTGCATTCCCCTCCTTTAACACTGATAGTGTCTGTTTTGATGAGGATTGTTGGTTGGGGTAAATGTCAATCAAGGCAAGGTGGAGCAGTGACGTTATTCATTTTCCTCTCAGGAAATAAAAATAATAAAATTCTTAGAATAGAAACTTTGTGTTTATTACCATGATATTTTGCAAATTATCTGGTTAATTACTAAATTTTAAATTCATTATTGTGACAAAGTTTCATAATTGTTTTCTTTATGATAACTGAGTTCAAATAATTGAAAATTTTCATGTTCATAAGAAGTTCACATGTACTTTCCCAGAAAATACCATTCTGTTTCTATGTTAAATTGTTCAAAGAATGACCACACATATTTCTTTCCTCTTCAGAAATTTCTCCTTACTTCACATAGCAAATCAAATCCTCAGATTAGTTGATCATGTATTACATGATATCAAATGAAGAATATATAATAGAAATGATATTCCTGCCTTTACTGTGAATGCTGACAAACATTGAATCTTGATGACTGAAGACAAGATAATGAGTATATATCTTTAAAGCCAAGGGACAATAATTCTAGAGCAGGATGCTCATAGTTTTGCCCCAAGGCACTGAAATTTAAAAGCAAAAACAACTTTAAATAGTTATTTTGAAAAATTTAATCTAATTAGAAAAAAAACAGTGAGCAAGTATAGGAAACGAAGATCTCTTCCTTTTGGTATTGTATTTTGCTTAACACATTTTTCTGCTGTATTCATGTGCTTTTGTGGTGCCACCTCTATTATTTGCATTGATGGGGACTATATAAATATAATGCTCAATTTTTAGATAGATAATATAAGCATTGGATTGGATAGACTACATATATTTGTGTAAGTATATATATTTGTAGATAATATATTAACAAAACTGGTACATCTTCTTGAGATATAATGATAGTAATAATAACAATAATAATGCTAGAAATAATGTTTGTAGCAAATAATATGTTTAATGTTCCCCATGACTCCATGAGGCAGGTGATATTTTAATTCCCATTTTATAAATGAGGCAACTGAGGCAGAAAAAGCCTAAGAAATATGTCAAGGTCACATAGCTGGGAAGTGGTAGAGAGAGAGGTTATGTAAATAGTGTAACAGATAAGGAATGGTTTAAAATGATGACATTGGCTGACATGAAAGAAGAATCAAACAGAGAGAATAGGTTCTCTCAATGGTAAGTGTCTGTCAAAGATGCAAGCTACTTCATAAGAAGGATGATGGTACAGGTTCTCAGCCTAATCGTATTTCTTAAATTCATGCTCTGTGAATTTTATGCTTTTACATGAACACTGCATCTTATTCAATAAATAAAAGTGATATCAAGCAAGGCTTTGTAGTAATGTCCATTGTAGAAAATTTAGAAAACTTCTGAAAGCTTAAGGAAGTAAATTTAAAAACTGCTGTGCAACCTCGTAGACACCCATTGTTAAATTGCAGCATGTTTTATTTTTAATTTTCACTCCTCATATATATTTTTAAATCTTTTTAGAAATTTATATGTAACTACTAATTTCTTAAATATATATTTTTGTAACAATCTAAGCTAATACTGAAAGTTGCCTTTTTTCTTTGCTGTAAGTATTGCAAAGCAGTTGGATGTCGGTTTCTGGAGATAAAGAGAGGGCAGGTTTAGGTTTTGAAGTTTTTGGCAGGCAGTTGGCATTTGAAACCATAACAGTAGATTGAGATTTCTTAGGGAAAATATACAGAGAGATAAAAGAAGAAAGCAAAAGAAAGAATTCTAGAGAGACACTAGCATAGAAGAAGCTATGACAGTGGAAAAGTTTTCATGATGACTGAGATAAAGAGACTTTGAACATGAGAAAAATCAAGAGAGGGTCACCAAGTCAGGGAGAGGTAAGTAATTTAATGACAAAGGATCAAAAGTATCAAAGGCTGCAGAGAAGACTAACTAACAAAGGGACCACAAAGTATCCATTGAACTTACCAACCTATCAAGAAAAATTTCAATATAGTGGGACTTAGGGAATGGGGATAAAGGTGGAAACTGTAGGAGGCTGGGAGATGAGAAAGTAGATAAAGCAAATGAACCTCATGTGAAACAGAGTGGACATAGAGACAGCAGGAAGATATTTGTAATGGGTGACACGGCCATTGGTTTATCAATCCATGGATATTTTTAACTAGTCTATTATGAACTCCAGGAAATTCTGTATACATAATCATTATCCCAATTAAACTAACAAAAGATCAAAGACAAGAATAGAAATAATTGTTATCGAAACAATTTTATTTTTCCATATATCTACTACACATTTAAATTTCAGCTAACATATTTGAAGTCTCTGAATATTTTCTGGTTAGGAAATTTCCGTCAATAATTATTAGGTTGAATGATACATGATATTTCATTTAAAATCATAACTAGTAAAACACATATTTATTTCCCTATCTTTAATGGAGTCTAACTTGAATGGAGGAAAACATACTTTATCCTGTTAGAATTGCTCTGTAATTCTGTGCTCTAGCTTTTGGCAAAAACAAAGAGAAGCTGGTTGAAAGCCTATGATTATAGGAGTTTTATAAGGACAAATCATAATTTGAGGCTATTAGGCCCTTTCATCTTGATAATTAGCGGATATTTAATGCTTTGTGAACATTTCCAAATTAATCATTAATTAGTCCATTTTTGTAAGTCAGGTCAATCTTATTATGTATTTTGTCGTAAGGAAAAAAATGTGCAAAGGCGAGATGAGAAGCCTTTCTTAGACCCCATAAGTAGCGACAACTTGTTGGGAGTATTCAATATGGAAGAATAGAATAGTAGTGAAGGCTGTGAAAGAAATTTAAATGTGCTTCCTCCTTGTTGCAGTTTGGGATGATTTTGAAGAGTTTGAGGTTTCTTAATCAGCTTAGAATATTGTGAGTGAAAGGTTATCTCTCTTCATAAGAACTATAAACCACATATTGGGAGCATTTTTGTGCAGGGCTGTAATAGCCAACAGTGGGCTGTAGAAACAGACTTTCGAGAGTTGAAGGAGAATTCATTTGATTATTACAGAGACAAGGCCAGGGAAAGAATATAGTGCGAAGTGCAGAAAGAAGAGAGGAAATGCTTCAGCGCGGCTGGGGGGTTGTTGACAGACAGCTGAAATCCATGCCGTGTGGGAGACTGACTCAGCACAGAGCGTGCTACTTGAGTCACTGTTTAAAAAAGAAAACGAAAACAAACTGAAAGTGATTGTAAGATATATAGTTATTTCATTTATTTCTTTTCGCATCCCTGCACTCAGTCAGGGATAACACCCAGGCCCTCAGGAATCCAGATCAATAAACCCCCTTCTCAGGCGCAGAAAATATCAGCCCATGTGTTAATTGCTCTGGTTTTAAGTAACCTCCTTAATTTTGGAGCACAAATCTTTCTTCTTATGAACTTGATTCCGTCCTTAAAATATTTGAAAAGACGTGTATTTCATCCAGACTTTCTAGGTGCCACTAGGAGGAGGTCTTCAGGTTTTGTCAGCCTTCCATACAGATTCCTGCAACCAGAAGTGAGTGAATAATTTCCAAAGACAATAGATATATTTTTATAATTACATAAGTATCTGAGCTCTATTCTATTTATACTATCTAGCTGTTTCAATTCCTTATTTTTGAAAATTCAGAATGTTTCCAATTTTTAACTATTATGAAAAAAGCTATGGTGAACACCTGGATATTGCAAACTACTAAGAACTTTTCCTTTGAGGGATCTGAGGCCACCTGGTAAGCGACCTGGAAACATATTTTTCTTGTCCCAGTAAAACAAGAAATTGGCAGAGCGTTACCGTTGTTCTTCTAGAAAGGCATGCCAAGATCTGGGTGCTATTTTCAAGCAATAGGCCACATAATTGCAGAGAGGCAGGAGAATTTATATGACTCTGTGTTGCTTATAAACCATCTCTGCTTGATTTCTTGATGTGTTCAACTATTCTATTTATAGAAAAACTAGGGGAATTTTTACTTATCATTTTCCAAAATAAGTATTTTCTTTTCAAGTTTAGATCAAAAGTCATCAGTTTTTGTTTATCCTCTGAGTTATTTTCAAGTTAAACCCTATAGCACGTTTCTCAATTCCAGTTCCTATTCATATGTTCACCTACATTGCTTCTGTGAGCGTTTCTTCAATTTTATCTATCAGTTTTGATTACTTGATTCATTCAGTGTTTTTACTATAGGAAAAATGTATCAAGATGGAAGTGTTTTATACCTGCAATATCAAAGTCTGAAATTGTTTACTTTTTGGCTTAAATTACATGATAGGACATCATTCTCTGAACAGCGGTCGTTAACATAAATTCAGTCATACTAATTCAGTTTCAATATTAAGTTTAATGGATTTATGCTTTGTATTCTGACTTATTTTAATGACAGTCTATGCCACAATACCATTGCTCTCTATGCTCAGATCGCAAAAGTACTAAATTCTTACTGAATGCTATTTGCTTGATTTCCAACTATATATAGACAGACGTCATGTACACATTTACACATATTCACTCCTCCAGTGACCCTCTGAGTCATTTATTCTCTTCCCTTTTCTTAGGGTTCTGCCTGATTTCATCTCTTCTTCTTTAATAACCAGTAGAAGAGAGCCACCTCATAATAAACTTCTCTTGAACCAAGTGAGAAAGTCCCATTTCAGTATAGTGATTTAGATTTTGGTCTAGATCTGCAGGTGAGACCAAGGTAGCTGTTTTTTTTTCAAAAGGTCCAGCTGGATCAGAATCACTTGAAATTGTAGACTTTGTGGGCCCAGGAATCTTCATTTTCAATAAGAAACACAAACGATTCTTTACACACTAAGATTTGAGCACCAGCATGATGGGTGTTTTCATCTCAGGCTTATGATCCTGTCATGTTACCCACCTATATGGACTAGATGTCATTTAATGATTTTTTAGCTACATGCCTGTTGTGAGTTTGGTACCATTATGGGATGATTCTGTATAATATTTGTTCATATCTTGCTGCAGAAGTGTAGACATAGTTCCAGAATTTATTTTGAACGAGGCTGCAAATCAGCAATTTCTGACTTAGTTCTCCAGAGCCTGGGGGGGGTCTGTGGAGGTGCCCATGGGTGGGCGCTGGGGAGAGGGAGCTGAGGACGGCAGGGGACCATCACAGCTGGTACTTCACGTCCTCTAGCCCTCATCCAGAGAAAGCAGTTCTGTTTTGATCTATTTTATAAGTTTAAATACTTCTATGTTTTATACTCCATATAAGAATTCTTTTGGAAACAGTGTTGTGCTGTTAAAGAGAAAAAAGTTTGAAACCCATGGAAAGCCACCCTACTTCACTTTTACATCTATAAATGCTGTCTTTTTGGAAGACACAAAATGTGTTGATTGAATAATTGGTACCAGCAAACGCCACCTGAGCAGAGCTTGCCACTGCATTTACTATTTCTGGGCATGTTTAGTTCCATCCCTGTTTTCATTTTGCTAATCAGAACAAGGGCGTTGAAATCACCATGGCAAGCACAAGTTCCCAGCCATGAATATGACTATTGGGAGTGTGTTAAGATCTTTAGAGACGCTTTCTCATGTGTTATTAAAGGTTGCGCTGCAGATTCTCTCTCTGTAGAATTTCTGTTTTTAATTTTTTAAATTAGAGTAGTGTATTTTTCTTTTGCAAGGTGATATTTATTCTTTGTTAAAATTTTAGCAAACTGCTGATAGGCTAATCTTACAACACGGAGACAAGGGTTAAATCCTTCATATCAATCCTTCCATATTTTTTGATACTTACACAAATATACAATTTTTTTATTATGTGTGTGCTTCATAAAAAATATTTCATATATTTCCTATTTTTTTCCTGAAAACAATGAATATATTTTCTAAACCCACGTTTTATAGAAGATATTTTTGTTTATTTTTTTTTTTGAGGAAGACTGGCCCTGAGCTAACATCCATGCCTATCTTCTTCTACTTTATACGTGGGACGCCTACCACAGCATGGCTTTTGCCAAGCAGTGCCATGTCCGCACCAGGGATCCGAACCAGCGAACCCCGGGCACCTGAGAATCAGAATGTGAGAACTTAACCAATGCACCACCGGGCCGGCGCATGAAGGAAGGAAGGAAGGAAGGAAAATGAAAATGATTTTACTTAAATACCAAAAAACACATTGATATTTCTTTCTAAAAGGTCACCTTACATTTATCAGGGTAGGTTGTACCAAATAACCTTTATATAAAATACCATAAATCATTTACCCTTAAAATTTTAACCACGTTTAAGTTATCATTTTTTTATTGGGAATCCAGGCCTACCTTAATAATATTCATTGCTAGAGAGAGTGCAGACATACAAACATTCTAGGGTGAAATTGAGGAGGTATACCAAAAGTCATAAAACCCTTGCATACCTTTTAACCTGATAATTCCACTTTAAGAAAAATATTTTAAGATAATATTTGTAAATCTATACTAAATGGATGTATATCAAAGAAATATTTATAATAGTGAAGCAATGGGAACAATCTGAGTTTCAAATAAAATATAAATATCTAAATAAATCAAGACACATCCATGCAATGGGAGTTAATGGAGCCACTAAAAATTATGTGCTAAATGAAAATTGATTGACATAGAAAGATACTCATGCTAAATAGCAAAGTATGTCTTAAAGAGACACGATGATATTTTTATTTAGTGATGGCGGTATTTTTATTTAAAATATATATAAAAATAAACGTATGCAAGGGTTTTATGACTTTTGGTATACCTCCTCAATTTCACCCTAGAATGTTTGTATGTCTGCACTCTCTCTAGCAATGAATATTATTAAGGTAGGCCTGGATTCCCAATAAAAAAATGATAACTTAAACGTGGTTAAAATTTTAAGGGTAAATGATTTATGGTATTTTATATAAAGGTTATTTGGTACAACCTACCCTGATAAATGTAAGGTGACCTTTTAGAAAGAAATATCAATGTATTTTTTGGTATTTAAGTAAAATCATTTTCATTTTCCTTCCTTCCTTCCTTCCTTCCTTCCTTCCTCCCTCCTTCCTTCCTTCCTTCCTTTTCTCCCTCCCTCCCTCCCTCCCTCCCTCCCTCCCTCCCTCCCTTCCTTCCTTCCTGTGCTTTGTTACCTGCAATGCAGAGCAGAGTTGTTTTTAATTAGATTTCAACGTTATTTCTAATTGACAAATATAAATAATTGGAAAAAGCATTGTGGTATATGTATGGCAGAAAAATATACCATTCCAAAAAGCATTTCCTTTCTACCACTTAATTACCTTTCTCTCTTTCTAAATAGTCCTAGGTGTGAAAATACTTCTTATAAACTTGGAGTTGTGCCCCTTAAAATTCAAGTTGGTAAACTATCTTGCTGTGATAAGAATCCTTGAGCTATCTTGTTATTAATTGGACAAGGTACAAGGAAATTCTCTGATGGGAACAAAGGTATTTGTATAGGTTTTGACCTAAATATGTGGAAACTATCGTAGAGAGGCTATCCTTAGAATTGTAATTCTGAGTAAGTTTCTTACCTGGTTGTCACTGTGCCAGAAGTTTCATCAGTAAAGAATAGTCGCTTTCTAGTGCTTAACTTGACATTCTTTAAGCAGGTAACATTAAACCAGCAATACTGTTGTAGTTGATTTTGTTTTTGTCTAGTGTTTATTGTCTTTAGGTCATAGTGGATACAAAAAGGACATTTTATATAGTACATATGATATGTTAACCATCCATCAGACACAAGCAATCTTTATTACACATAAAAAGCCTTTTTACATCAGTTTTAATGGTTTTAAGTATGAAATATTTCAAATATAAAGAAAATACTATCTTATCGTCAATACTTACAAGGCTATTCCTCTGTTCTTTTATCAGGGGTGTGATCTAGAATAAAATTGCCCTATTGATTTAGGAAAGAGAGCTAATACAGGAATCAGGAAAAATGAAATGTTCGCATTGCACTAATAGGCTGTGATTGACAAATTTTGAAAAACAGGAGGAGAGCTTTCCATTGTGAGAAAATGTATTTAACCGCATTTTTTACCTCATCACAAATAGTGACAAGAATATATAAGTATGTGTATGCGTGCTTAGTTATGTATGTATAACTAAGAAGAATAATTTGGAATCACTTATATCAAGATTCCTGTCTTGGTAGAGATTAAATAGAAATCTCCCTTTTGACTAAGTCTGGAGACCCCCAAGTGTGCAAATCAATGGCAAACTGGAATAGACCTACTTGTTTAGAGTGGTCACTTGAATGGTCTCTCTTAATTATGCAAAAGTAAGTTGAAAAACACTCATTTTCTCAGGGTAGGAGTACAATAACATATACATGTGTATGTGTGTATGTGCACACGTGTATTTTTTAGTCGCTCGGCACAAGCTTCCTCACCCCGTCTTGTGATCACAGGTGAGGCTGCGCACACATCTGAGAGGGACCAATCCTCTTCCCTCTTCTGTATGAGAGGTCCTTTGAGGTCGATCAGAGTGGAATCGAATGACAGTGATTCCCTGGAAATAAAATAAGACTCAGAGATCCAGGAAGGAGTCTAAGAACCTGTGAGTGGGGGAGGGGGTCGAGGGAGATGGTGTGGTGGTCGTGAGCTTCTTTCCTCACTCCAAGTGGCTGTTCCACTTTGGTACAGAGTAGGTTCTTTGGGGAAAAGTGATTGACTTGACTGAGGAAGAGCTGAAAGAGTGATAAATCAGAGCACAAGTGTGAGACATGTCAGACTTGTGAGGATGAGTCTTCAGGAGCAATTCTGTGTGGCAGAGGGAAGAGCATCTATATTTGACTGAATAGTTTATGGTGCAGCCACGTGAGAACTAAGCCCCTCGGGTTGGGGCTCCTGGATATTAAAAGTGGTGGAAAAACCTCAAGAGTGAGATAACGGACTTCCTGATAAAACATGTGGATGCTCATGACTGTATTTGAGGAGTTGATCACACACTGGTTATGAAGGAAGAATATTATAATTAGTGGGTGATGGATTAATAACAACTGCTAAATAAAGGTTACCATATGAATAACATTACTTGGGAAATAATGAGAGATCTGGCATTTAGAATCTATCAGCACATCTGACAAGTCTCTTGTCATCAATGTCCTTGACACATACAGTCAGTCTCCACAAAGTCAATGTGTTTCAATGTTAAGTTCATTTATTGAAGCAGCATTTCTTATGAGAATAGGCATATTCACCATTGCTTGTGAGTCTCATGTCACTGAGATATTCAACAAGGTCATTCAAAAGAACCCACTTTCTTTTTGGTTTTGTTGGCATTCTTAGAGCTCACTGCTCATCCTTTTTTCTCATTAATTGTGGAAAAACAGAAGATACACTTGAGTCTTGAGGTATTATATGGTGAATAAGCTCCCTTCAGCCCCCCCCCAAAAAAAAAAAAAAAAGCTGTATATCCTAAATTGTCCTTATAATTCTAGGTTTAATTTGAAAATTCAGAGGCAGTTCTCTAAGTTTAAAGGCAAATGGTGTAGGTTTTCATTAAAACAAAAGAAAAAGACAGAGAAAATGCATAAATTCAAAGCAATTCTTTAAAACTGGTTTGGAGTTTCATAGAAAATCTGACTGAAAGATAAAGGCTATGTTTCACAGATTCCTCATGTTAATGTAAACTAGAAGAATATATAGGATCAGATAAGGCATAAAATACAGGGATTAAGTAGGATCCTGCATGCAAGGAAGGCTTAATATCAAGAGAGACATCAGCATATTTCATCACATCAATAAATTCAGAGTGAAATCAAGGTTATATCAATAGATGCCAAGAAGACATTTGATAAGTACAATATTGCTTCTAAATTAAAACCAAAAATCTAAGTGAAATAGTAAAAAAGTCGCTTCCTTAGTATAGTTAGAGAGATTCATTTCAAAACAATAGCTAGTAAGGTGACCAGAATATGCCACCCCAAAATGTGCCTCTTTGGTTTATGGATTATTTTGAACAAAAGGCCATTGAAAACCAGCAGGAAAAGCTCTCAAAGGAGGGCACAAGTTTCCCTTTTGTAAAGAAAATTTATAGGGAAATTTACATTTGTGGAAGGTCTCTCCCTCTTCAGTACCAGGAAAAGAGGACTCAACATCTCTTACCAATGGAGAGGGCACAGACCAAAGTCTGCACAGCAGACCTTAATACGCAACTCTTATTTATCACACTGTTCCTGTCTCCAGTCATCTTCCCACAACTTGCTTGCCCCCCAGGAGCCCCCACACACTTTTCCTTTGTTTTAGCCTGGGATTATATAGAAACCCAAGTTTCAAGCATCCCTTTGAGTTCCTCATCTCTGGGTACTTCTGTGTATAACAGTGATGCACATGCTCATGACTTGCTGTTTTGCTCTTGTTATCTGTCTTTCCCCTGTCTAGTTCACAGGGTCCTTGGAGAACTACGATGGGTTGAGGAAGCGATCTTTTCTTTCCCCACATTAATACCTTAATTACTAGTGAAACACTAGGCGTACCACCATTACGACTGAGAATACACAAGGACATTTACATTCTGCACAGTGATTGACTTTGCTCTGGAAACATTCTCTAATGTAACACACACACAAGGAAGAGGGGCAAATATCGTAAACAAAAATTAAAATGATTTCGAACTCCATGTGTTTAAAAGTAGAGAATCTTTGGAAAATACTAGGACTACTAAAAGTACTGGGTAAAATGAACGATATAAAGAATTCAATAGCTTCCCCTAATACCACCCAGAACAATTTAGAAAATACGATGGACAAACACGATTGCGTATAATATCTTAAAAAGAACTGTTCAGTGTCTATGTAGATCTAAAAATTGAAATGACTGGCATAAATGAGGACTTGGCATCTTTCTGCCTTTATATTTCTCGAAGGGAAGATTCAATAATTCTAAGAAGTCAACTCCTATCTGGTTTTTATTTTTAATGCAATTGCAATCAAAGTAAAACCACATTTTACTCAGCAAGTGATTCAAAAATGTTCTTTTAGAATGAAATAGAAATGAGAATAGCTAAGTCATAAACATTTTCCTCCAAATATCAAAACTAATATAAAACTAAAAGAATAAAACACTGCGGTACTGGCACAGAAATAGGTGCTTGGAACAGAGTGAGGAGTCTAGCAAACAACTGCAAGACATATAAAAACTTTAGTTTATCTGAAAACATCATTTCAAATCGGTGCAAGAAATGATGTGCTAATCTGTTAGTGTTATGACAAGTACTTGGAAATAGAGTTTAGAACAGCATCTCACACCATAGACCAACATAATTTCTAGATTTAGAAATACTTGTAACAAATTACATCTTAAAAACAACAGCAATAGGGGCCTGCCTGGTGGTGCAGTGGTGAAGTTCACATGCTCTGCTGCCATGGCCTGGGGTTCATAGGTTCAGATCCTGGGCGCAGACCCAGCACCGCTCATCAAGCCACACTATGGCAGCATCCCACATAAAATGGAGGAAGATGGGCACAAATGTTAGCTCAGGGACGATCTTCCTCACACACACACAAAATAAAATAAATTTTAAAAACCAACAGAAATATATAAAAATAAATATCTAATCTCATAGTAGACGAAGCCTTTTAAATTGTACAATAAAAAATTTTAAAAACAGAAAACATTACAGGGAAACCTAGATGCTACTATCATTTATCAAATAGCATAAATGAAAGAAAGTAGGAAAATAAATACCAATGAAAACAACTGGAATATACATGAGAGATAAAAGGTCAACTATGCTGAACACTGAACACAGAAAAATGGTCAAAGGACGCAAATGGGCAATTGATTTTCATTTTAAATAAAATATAATTTTCCATGAAATATTTGGACAATAATGTTTAACCTCCTTAGAAATGAAAGAAATTCACGTAATATAGCAATGCTGTGGCCTTGCTCACTTGATTGTTCTCCTTCTTTTCTTTCATAATGGGATTCCAATGTGAACTCAAGATGCTTTCCCCTTAAGCATGTACAGCTCTCTCCCCTCTGAATGACATTGCAAAAATAACGTACTAAATGGTTGAGAGCTTATCTTCAAGGATGACAATGCCTTCACCAATCCCTGAATTATGTTCCTTTCAATGAGTATGTGAAACCCCTAAAGCATTCTACTGTAATATGGCTTATATTTTACAGTTTTACCAGGAAGTGATATTTTTAAATGAATGTCTTGCCAAAATTGTTTGCCAAAATAAAAATTAGGCAGAATACTATTCTTGTTAACTTAAAAAAAAACCAACATTTCTGCATCCTAGTTAAAATGGAAGCTTTTTGTTGCCATATATGCAGAGATTTCAGTACCTTGCTGATTTTGGCTCTTTCTGGTTGTACTCAGCAATGCTAACTGTGCCCTCTGGTGTTGTAGACAGTAATTCAGAGCGTGTTATGCAGAAAGCTGGGAGTGGCTAGGAGGATATCCAGACCTGTCTGCAGGGTCAGACATGGTGGCAGCACTCTCTCTACTGCCATTCCCAGACCAGTGCTCCTCCACTCTTCTACTAAAAACCCACTTACATTGATGCCCACATCATTCAGCTACAGTCCGCTCTCCATCCTCAACATCATAGCAATCCTGGTTTCTTACCTACACTCGTTGGGAACTTTGGCACCAGACTCTCTACCTCATCCTCCTTTTGACTCAATATGTGCACCATTTGTTTAACTTACTGGACTCTCAGATCTTAGTGTTCACGTTTTCAGAGACCTCCCTTTTGCTTTCTTGGAGTGTCTTTCCTGACAACATTCTGAGCCTTGTCATCATCAGCATTACTTTGTCTCTGAAGTCAGATGATTTCTTATCTCAGGAAAACATCCCATCTTGCCTAATCCCTCTTTAAATTTTTCCACTTCATCTGTCTAGATACCTCTCCTTTCTCTCTCCTCATCTCCTTCTATCTATGTTCATCATCATTTTAGTGTGCCTAACCCTGCATTAACCCAAGATCAAGGTAGCTTTCTCCATTCCTAGGCTTGAGTTGTTGAGCAGAACTGAGGAAAATTATGAAATGTGCATTGGTGTTCATGTCAGTTGGGTTCCTAGTTGAAAATACCGGAACCCAGCTCTGAGTGATTGAAACAGTACAGGAATACACTAAAGGATATTGAGTGGATCACTTAATCTCCAGGAAGACCTGAATTCTTGGCCGTAAAAAATGTTCAAAGTCATGCTGTAGACCCAGTCCTGTGAAGACAAATGTTACTTCAGCTGGCTCAGATAAAACCACAGGCACCACTAACACCATGGATGCTGAACAATTAACCATGCTGTTAAAACCCTTGTCACTACTGTCTTTGTAAACTAGGTATAGCAATGGATTTCTAGAAGAACATTGAGCTACAAATTCTGAATCATTCAGAAGATGTGGATTAAATCATAATAAGCATATTTTTTAATTTTTTAATTTTGTTTAATTTTATTTTTTTTGAGAAAGATTAGCCCTGAGCTAACATCCATGCCCATATTCCTCTATTGTATATGTGGGACACCCGCCACAGCATAGCTTGACAAGTGGTGCCATGTCAGCACCCGGGATCTGAACCAGCGAACCCCAAGCGACCAAAGGGGAATGTGCGAACTTAACTGCTGCACCACCAGGCTGGCCTCATAATAAGCATATTTTTAAAAACTTCTGAGAATTCAAGAAAGAAAGCATTACCCTCAAGATCCACCCATCCCCTCAAATCAAACAAAAACAAAGATTCATCTGAAACCATTGAAACAAGCCCATGAGGAGAAGATGGTACTGCCTTTGAGGCAAATTCAGATTAATCTAGAGCTTTAGGATGAAAGGTGGTCTCCCTGGGGACCACAATGGGGGCCTGAGCCTCAGCGCCACACATACTGTATTATATGATGTAACATAATAAAATAAAACATTGTAGGATACGTTTAGAAGCCATTAGGAGTAATAAATGATTGCTCATTTTCCCTCCATCCACTTTAAGAAATGTAACATCACCAAAAATTTTGAAGCCCCTTGTATGACCCTCCACAATCCCACCCTCTCTCTCCCCTCACTTTCTTGCTGAGCTTCGAGCCTGTTGATTTCGGCTTCCAAATGTCCCACAGTCTAACCACTTCTTCATCCCCACTGCTACTTCTCACTCCAGGTTTCAATCATCTGTATCAATCCACTGTATCAGGAGCCTAAAACCTGGTCTTTCCATGTCCACCAGGGCCCCACTCCAGTCCATTCTTAACGCTGCTGAGTGACCTTTTCCAAAAACTGAAATGTATCTATATTGTTTTCCTTTTAAAAGTCTTCAGTGGCTCCCTATTGCCTTTTTAATGAAGTTAAAACTCCTCATTGTGGCTTACAGGTTTACAAAGCCCTTCCTTTATTCCCTGGCTCCATCTCATGTCCAGTATCATCTCTGTAGGGTTCCAGCTTAGATAGTATTCCCCTTGGGAGCCTGTTCTGGGTGTTTATTGTTTATCGGCTTCTCAGCATCCATTTTACCATCCTTGACAGGACTGAAATATTCCTCCCTCTCAGTTCATGTGCTATTTTTGGGGTGAGGCCCATGACTCAGCCCTGGGTCATCCAGAATATCTCACTACCCTGGCCCTCATGATTGTTTATGATGAACAGAGGACCCAAGCCAGTCCAATCAGAGCATATGGCACGCTCTGCTGGAGCTGTCTGACTTCAGCTGGGCTCCATGTGATGCAGCAAGCCTGAAGACCTGGGATGGTCATGTGCAGCTAAGCCCAGAGTCGACTATAAATGATTCATGCCTCTTCTGTAGATATTCCATGTACATGAGCTAACGTATTTCTTTTTGCTTTAATATGTTGGAATTGGGTTCTCTGTCACTGGAATAGAAAGATTAATGACAGAGTCCTGCCCCAGTTTTGCTGGAGTGTATCATCCAGGGCTGTTCTCTGTTCCGAAGACCCTCCACTCTGCCCGTGTCAAAGCAGTTGTCACACTTGCTGACTTCTCTGCTGGCTCCTCTTCTTGCTCACTCTTTTCCAACCACACTGGCCCCCTTGCTGTTCCTCCAACAGGGGAGGCTGCAGCACTTCTGGCCCTTTGTAATTCTTTTCCTTTTCCCGGAGAAACAAATATACTTTTGCCAAATAACCACATCATTTATTCTCTCCATCCTACAGGCTGTTTCTCAATGTGACATTCTCACAGAGGCCTTTTGTGACCATTCTATTAAAAATCACAAATATTTCTGAACTCTTATAAGCTTTATTTTTTGTCTCCTTAACACTTGCAACCATTTAACATACTATAAATATTTACTTATTTGTCAAATTATTACTCATCTTTTTCCCAACACACATTTAATGATGACGGTGGTTTTGCCCATTTGGTTTGTTGGTGTGATGTTGCCTCAAAGAGTGTCTCACGCATTATAGACACTCAATACATATTTTTGAAGAAATGAGTATAATGTTTGAGCATCAATGATGTGTCAGGTGCTGTTTTAGATTCTAGGTATGTGTAAATAAATGTTATTGGCATTGCTCTTTTATAGACAATTTATAGCTTAAAAGGAGAAATAGTAGAAAAAAAAATTACTAATTTTATTTTAAGCTCTCTAAGGTCAAGAGGACTGTCTTTTTCATCATTTATCAGCTGCACCTAGAAGACAACTGGGAATTAGACACAGATTTTTTTAAATGGTTGAATGAATGAATATTCTTCTTGTCAAATCTTGATCTATCTCATCTGGATGACCAGATACTTGGGTAACCTGGACAAGCTAGGATAATTGAATTCTCATTTCCAAAACTGCAACCATGCAAATGCCTTCCTCATTAGAGAAATGTCAGGCCAAGACAATGAGACCAGGCATATGCAAAATCTTAGATAGTCATAAAATAGTATACAAACAAAATATCATTCCTGTTGTTACTCCTGCTTGTTAAATAAGATTCTGTTAGAGCTTACTGTAACTATTTGAGGTAATACAAGCTTTCAGTTGAGAAAACAACCTTATTATATTAAAACAGACATTGGGATACTATTTATTAAAACGAGATTTTCATGTAACTTGTATTTTTTTGTTAATTATCCTGATCACAATTCTTAGTATTTAATACCTTCCAAAAGCATTACTCAGCTATAAAGAAAATTTAACTCCTTTTAGCTCCTTTAAACTTTTGAACAAAATTCAGACTTGAAACACGTGCAGTTAACCGCCTATCAGTATTTACCAAAAACTCTGTTGATAATGTCTTGTTGGCTTCATGTTTTCTTAACCTGTAAACTAAATTACATTTATCTCATTTAAACTAGCTAAGAAAAAGCTAGTTTGTAATTTAAAAACAAGATATTTTTCATCTCATATAGAAAGGATATTTTACCCTAGATATTATAAATATCCTCAACAAGAATATTATAAAAATCATTCTTTATCACATTATCATAGTGAGTATACATTTTATTATTATCTCTTTCATGAGAAAATAGTAACTGAATCATAATATGCTATTATTTGATTACCTTACCTTCATCCTATTTCCTCTTAAGTTGACTTGATAAACTGAATTACTGATTGTTTTAATCTAAAAAAAAAAATCTATTCTCATTTATAATTCTGCTTGGCCTCTCCTCACACTTGACACTATTTATAACTCTCTTTTTTGTGTGAAAGAAGAGTGCTTTATGCCCCAAATGCAACCTTTGCACTGCTTTAAATTTTATAAATTTTGAATTGCTTTATGTTAACGGATATACCTGGGAGGGGCTGGCAATGAGAGCGAACTACTTGCCGATGGATTCGTCTAATCAGATTGGTTTGCTAGCTAAGAAACACCACATATGGAATAAGAGTTTGGTTCACATTAAAGAGGAAGTAATGGACAATGGGCTGGACGAAGGGAATACTTGGGTGCTTAACATAGTCAGAAGGATGCAAGTGAGAAAAGCACTTGCATATTCTACTGTGGATTTAGTTGCGTTAAATTGTGTTTGTTGGCTCACTTACTAGTCTGTGAGTTTTAGATGACTGGGTCTGGCATAGTGCCTAATGCACAGTAGATGCTGACTAAAATTTTGTTGAATAAAATTAATCATCTCTGCTCTAATAGTTTAGTATTCTAGTCTTTACTGCCACAGTCGCAGGACTGACAATATTCAAGTGTGTTGTGAAGATATTTTATATACATGAACAGTGTAGCAGAAACTGTATTTTTAGGCTATTTGCCATTAGGTGACTTGTACCCACTGAGAAATAAACTAGGCAACAATTTTGGAGGCCAAATGAGATGCATTAGGCTCTTAACAACAGGAAGAAACCTCACATGGGTAAACTTTCTGATGAACTTAAAATAAGTACAAGATAATTTGCTGTGGGAACTTGGAAACTTGCAACATCAGGAGAGGAGTTTCTAGGTTCTCATCTGGCCAAACACAGGCACCTCAGTCACTGGGAACATTGCTCCAGTGGACAAGGAGTTCTGCAATCAAGGTACCAGCCCAGGAAACTCAAAGGAACTGGGTACACCTGCTAAAGGTTCAAATGTGACGATAGTGGAGCAACCAATTCAGCAGCTGTTCCTGTATGATCTGAGCCTGGGAGCTTCAGTGTCTTTACTTTAAAAAAAAAATAATACTAAGTCTTAAAAGAATTTTAACAGTATCAAATAAGGTACATGGGGAATAACCTTATAAACTGTAGAGGGTTTTTGTTTTCGTTTTTGGTGTTGTTAGGAAAGGCAATCCAACAGGAATTGTCAATGACTTTGGAACTATTATGAGGTATTGTTAAAATTTTTTCTGTTGCTTACTTTACAGAATGTATGCATATATTTTCCAATTTGTTCAAATGCTTGGCTGAAACCTGAGCCTCCAAAATATTCCTTTTGCACGTTGAAATACCTAGTAATATGTCTTGTGACACAGAACTCCAACATCTTCAGTCCTTCTCAGACACTGTTGTGACTCATGCATATATAGGCTGCTGACATAGTTCCAACCTTAAAGCTGTGTTGGTCAGTCAGTGCCAGCCACTGGTGAGTCTTCATTTTCCAATATCCTTGTCAGTAGCTCCTGAGTCATCTTCTTAGTCATCTTGAATGGAAGCTCTTGTCCTGAGATTACCTAGACAGGTCTTTAAATTCTTACCAAATCTGGTTAGGTTTAGGTCATTAGGACCTAGGTTTTATCCACTACAGAACACAAAGAATCAATCATTTTTCTTTTCATGTTTATATTTGGATCTTTCTCTTAATATCACAAACTCTGCTATTTATGTGGATGTTTAACACTAATTTCAATGGTCATTATGATATATTTTTAAGAGCAGAATAAAATAAATCCTTTAGTATTAAATTATTTTCCATTGTTTCACAGAATTCTCATAAAAGTCTTGTAATGTTATATGCTATTTCCTTGAAAATACATCTGCCATTTTGAAGATAAAATTGAGTATTATTGCAGGGTTTTTAATCACATTTCATACTATGGATTTCAATTGAAATTTGCTTTCCTGGACAGCTGCCTGCTTTCTTTAAACATCCTGGATGTTAAGATTCACTCCAGCATTTGGTTAAATATTAGCTCCAACATTTGCTAGCTGTGTGAACTTATGGGTAGTTACTTGAAATCTCTGTGCCTCAGTTTTCTTTTCTTTTTTTTTTTTTGGTGAGGAAGATTAGCCCTGAGCTAACATCTGCCACCAATCCTCCTCTTTTTGCTGAGGAAGACTGGCCCTGAGCTAACATCCATGCCCATCTTCCTCTACTTTATATGTGGGACACCTACCATGGCATGGCTTGACAAGCTGTGCCATGTCTGCACCTGGGATCCAAACTGGTGAACCCCAGGCCACTGAGTCAGAACATGAGAACTTAACCACTATACCACTGGTCTGGCCCCTGTGCCTCAGTTTTCTTTACAAGAGAATAAGGCTAATAATAATACCTACTGTCTTAGTCCTTTTGAGCTGCTATAACAAAATACCAAAGACTAGGTGGCTTGTAAACACAGACACTTATTTCTCAGTTCTGGAGGTTGGGAGCCCAGGATCAAGGCCACGGCACAGTCGTATTCTGGTGAGGACCCTCTTGCGTGTTCACAGACACCATCTTTTCTCTGGATCCTTATGTGGTGGAAGGAGAGAGGGATCTCTGTGGGGTCTCTTTTATAGGAATGCTAATTCTGCTCATGAGAGCTCCAACCTCATGACTAAGCACCTCCCAAGGCCCCACCTCCTATCTCCATCACCTTGGGCATAAGGATTTTAACATGTGAATTTCAGGAGGACAGAAGCACTCAGACTGTAGTGCCTACTTCATAGGGCTTATTCATGAATGAGCATCAAAGTGCTAATAAAATAAATTAACTAATGTATTATTATTATTATTGCCACCATCACTATCATTATTGTCCATTCTTACTTTGATGATAGTTCAAGGCATGCTGTGGAATTTATTCTTATCAGTAATTTCTGAAAAAATAAAAATGACTCAGAACTTTTAAGCTCTTTTTCTGGGATTATGGCTTTTACTTGAGTCATGATTTCTGGTCTCAAAACCCTTATAAATCAAGCAGATTAATGATAATCAAAGACTTCTCAACAGCGAGTACCCACCACTTACTGAAAATTGAGTTAATGTTCAGTTTCATGAATATCAAGATTCTTTTTTGGACAAAACAGATAAGAGAGAAATAAGGGGGATTTTAATGTCCTCCTCAGACCCATTAACACCAGAAGAAGTCTCATTCAACACTGTCCTGCCTGGTACACTACACTGGCAGGTGAGCATGGAAGGAAGCTGCAGATCAGGCTGCCCCCTGCATCGTCCTGAGGCATCTCCTGCTCAGGGAAATGATAGATAGTAATGAGAACAGCAAACAGATAATGGTCTCAAGAATGGAAAAGGTAATTGACAGAAGAGATAGCTCTGGAAAGGGAGATTGGCAATCCACTGACAATGTGGGAAGAGAAACCTAATTATAGGAGAAACACGAGAGCTTGAATTTGGAGTATTTCAGACCTGTGGCTCATTTTGCACAGAAGGGCACTGTGGGAAATATACAGATAACAAGGTATTGATCACCAGTTTGGCCTCTCAACATACACTTCCAGCTCACGGGACAGGTGCTCCTCAGCAGCTTCAGTTTTGAAACAGTATTAAATCCCTTCGTTTCCCCATGTGCGGGGTACAGAGAGATGTGTGTAGACAGCTGGAACACTGCTAGACATGAGGCAAAAACTTTGGCAAAACCTAGCCTGATTCATGGCTTCTCTGAATTCCTGAATTTTCCCTCCTAACCCCTTCAAGAAGATGTGGCATCTCCAGAGAGAAGGACTATATCACACACATGATGGGGGCACAGATAAAGGACTTCTGAAATAGTAGTGTCAAGATTGGTGGGCATTTTAAAAAAACTTTTAAATAAGGTATAACAATATTAATCAGAAAAGTTTAAAATCTATTAGGGTACTGCTTGATGAATGTCATGAAGTTAAGGTGCTTGCTTATCTTGAACCCAAATCAAGAAGTTGAACATTATCCAGAAATGCCCTCCAGGGTCCTTTTAGTCATTTCACTTCCAAAGTGAACCATTATCCTGACTTCTAACAGCATATGCTGGCTTTGCCTGTTTCTGAACTTTAGATGCATGAGTTCGTATAGAATGTACTTAGTGTCTGGCTTTTTCACCTCAAGTTATATTTGTGAAATTCCTCAGTGTTGTTACATGTCTTAGGATTTGTTTATTCTTATTGCTTTGTAGTATTCTACTCATGGGCATTTGAGTTGTTCCCAATTTACGGCTAATATTACACATAGTTCTATTATGAACGCTATTGTACATGTCTTTAGTGAGAATATTTATACATTTCTGTTGGGTATAGAATATAGTATTGGAGTTACTGAGCATGCATATGATCATCTTTTGTAAATACCGCCAGTTTTCCGAAGTGTTTGTCTCAATTTACATTCCAAATAGCACTGTATTATGGTTCCTGTTCCATGTTCTTGAAAAAATGTATTATTGCTTATCTTTTTCATGTTGGTTTTTCTAGTGAGTTATGTACTGGTATCACATTGTAGTTTTATTTTTACAATTTTGATAACTTTTAAAGATGAACATATTTTCATAACTCTACTGGCATTTGAAAATATTTTTTGTGACGTGCCTTTGCAAATTCAGTTTTATCCGCTGGGGCTCTCTTTCTTTGTTATTGATTTGTATGCACTCATATATTCTGGATACAGTCATTTGTTGGAAATAAGAATTGCAAATAACTTTGATAAGTCCATAGCTTGCCTTTGAACTCCATTAACAATGTCTTTTTAAGGAAGATTTAATGAATATTAAAAGTTCTTAACTGTAGTCTTCTTTATCAAATTTTCCCTTTATGGCATAGCGCATTTTAAGAAATCTTTGCCTGTCTGAAGTTTAAGGAGATAGTTTCCTGTATTTTCTTCCAAAAGCTTTATTGTTATAGCTTTTTCATTTAGATCTGCAGCTCATCTGGAATTGATATTTGTGTATAGTGTGAGTTAGGAGTCAAGACTCATTTTTTGAAAATCTGACTGGATATCTGATGTACTAGATGTGATTTGTTGGAAAGGCCACCATTTACTCCCCGCGTTGGACATAGCCGACATCTCTCTTACACTCTGATGCCATCACACTTTCAACCATTGTTTACATAATCAATGCTCATGTTTTTTAACTCATTCAAAAACTAATTATCAAGTGCCATCTATGTTCCAGTCTAGTCACTCTTCTGGGTGCTGGAAATAAAATATTGAACAACTGATAACAATCTTTGCTCTCGTGGAACTTACATTTTCGCAAATATAGACAGAAATAGTAAAATTATCATGTTACCTGGTAGTAAGTGGTAGTAAGTGATACACAGAAAAAATAACCAAGAGGGAGGCTCTCGTGCATCAGCAATTGGGGGAGAATATTGCAATTCTAAACAAGATGTTACAGGACGTTTTTCCCAGGGAAGGGGAAATGAGAGCAAAGACTTGCACAAGGAGAGGGAACAAAGTGCTTCAGGCAGAGGAAGCGGAGAGCAATGTTCTCCGTGAGGTGAAAGCACGTGTGATGGGGAGGTGGGGGGTGACTGGTGGCCCCAGAAAAAATCTGTCCACGTCCTAATCCCCAGGACCTATGACTCGGACCTTATTTGGAAAAAGCTTCTTCGTAGCTGTGATTCAGTTAAGGAACTTGAGCTGAGATAGTATTGAATTATCCAGTGGAGCTTAAATCCAATGAAACAAAGACAGAGGGGAAGGTCATGTGGAGGGGGAGGCAGAGGTTGGACCTTGCAGCCACAAACCCCGTAAACTTGGAGACACCTGGAGTTGGAAGGGTAAGAAAGGGGTCTGTCCTGAGCCTTTGGAGGGGCACCTGCTGCCCACACTGTGGTCTCAGGCTTCCCGTCTCCAGAGCTCTGAAAGAATGGAGTTTTGTGTTTTAAGCCACCAAGTTTCTGGCAATTAGTTACAGCAGCCCTGGTAGATGAGCACGTATGGGAGGTTGGCGTAAGATCACAGAGGCTGTGCGCCTGCGTCGCGGAGACCTGGCTGGGTAGAGAGGTGGTCAGAAAGATGATGAGGAGCCAGACAGGCAGAGGCTAACAAGCTGGTATGGACTTTGGATTTTATTGCAAGTGAGTTGGAAAGTCGGTTGGTATGCATTTCTTTTAACACCAACATTGAGGTACAATCAACACACAAAGAAATGCACATGTTTAACCTGTGCAGTTTGATTATTTTAGACAAATGCACGCACCCATGACACCATCACCACAATCAAGGCAACAGGCAAAACCAACACTCCCAAAGTTTCCTTGTGTTCCTTTGTTTTTGTTTTTTTGTGGTAAGAACACTTAACTTGAGGGACCAGCCCCCTGGCGTAGTGGTTAAGTCCAGTGTGTTCTGCTTTGTTGGCCCGGGGTCCATGGATTTGGATCCCAGGCACAGACCTACGCCACTCGTCAGCCACACTGTGGTGGTGACCCACATTTGAAATAGAGGAAGGTTGGAACAGATGTTAGCTCAGGGACAATCTTCCTCAAGCAAAGAAAGAGGAAGATTAGCAACAGATATTAGCTCAGAGCCAATCTTCCTCTCCAGAAAAAAAAAAAAAGAATACTTAACCTGACATCTACCCTCTTAACAAATTTCGAAGTGCACAATGCTGTATGTTAACTATAAGGCCCATGTTGTACAGCAGATCTCTAGAATTTACTCACTCAGCATAACAGAAACTTTATACCCATTGAAAAACAATGCCGTGTTTCCCCAAACCAGGCCCCTGGCCACCACCATTGTATTCTCTGCTTCCATGAGTTTGACTACTTTAGATACCTCATATAAGTGGAATTGTGCAGCAATTGTCCTTCTGTGACTGGCTTATTTCACTCAGCATAATGTCCTCCCGGTGCATCCACGTTGGCACAAAAGGTGGAATTTCCTTTTTCTTTAAAGATGAATAAGATTCCATTTTATATATATATATCTATATATATATAGATAGATAGATAGATAGATATATGTATGTGTATACACACTACCTTTTCTCTATCCATCAACTGTCTATGAAGACTTGGGTTGTTCTCTTATCTTGACTATTGTGAACAATGCTGCAATGAACATGGGAGTACAGCTATCTCTTCGAGATCTGAATTGAAATTATTTTGTATATATACCAAAAGTGGGATTGCTGGGTCATAGGGTAGTTCTATTTTTAATTTTTTGTGGGACCTTCGTTCTGTTTTCCACAGTGGCTACATCATTTTATATTCCCATCAACAGTATATAAAAGTTCCAATTTCTCTAAATCCTTTCTAATACTTGTTATCTTTTTTTGGGGGGGGTGGGTGCGAAGCTATCCTAACAACAGGAGGCGATGTCTCATTGTGGTTTTGATTTGCATTTCCCTGATAACTAGTGATGTTGAACATCTTTTAATATACCTGTTGGTCATTTGAATGTCTTTGGAGAAAATGTCTGTTCAACTTCTTTGTCTATTTTTTTAATCAGGTTATTTTGTTTCTTGCCATTGAGTTGTAGGAGCTCCTTATATATTTTGGAAAATAAATCCTTATCAGATATACACTTTGCAAATATTTTCTCTTTTTTTCATAGGTTGCCTTCTCACTCTGTTAATTGTTTCCTTTGCTGTGCAGCTTTTTAGTTTGATGCAATCCCACTTGTCTATTTTTGCTTTTGTTGCCTATGCTTTTAGGTTTTCATCCAAGAAATCATTGCCAAGGCTAATATAAAGAAGATTTTCCCCAATGTTTTCTTTGAGGATTTTTCCAGTTCCAGGTCTCATGTTTAAGTCTTTAATCCATTTTGAGTTGGTTATTGTGTATGGAGTGAGATAGAGGTCCAATTTCATTCTTTGGCACGTGGTCACCCAGTTTACACAGCACCATTTGTTGAAGAGATTATCTTTCCCTATTGTATATTCTTGGAACCCTTGTCAAAAAAATGTGTATGTGTGGATTTACTTTTTGGCTCACTATTCTGTGCCATTTGTCTATATATCTGTCTTTACGCTAGTACATAGTACCATACTGTTTTAATGACTGTAGCTGTATAATATGTTTTTAAACCAGAAAACGTGATGCCTCCAGTTTTCTTCTTGTTTCTAAAAATCACTTTGGTTACACTAGATCTTTTGTGGCTCCATACACATTTAAGGATGTTTTATCAACCTTTGTAAAAAATGCCATGAAGATTTTGATGGGGAAGGCATCGGATCTGTAGATCACTTTGTGTAGTATGGACATTTTAACAATACTAAATCTTCTGATCTATTAACACAAAATGCCTCTCTATTTATTTGTCTCCTTTAGTTTCTTTCATCAACGTTTTGGAGTTTTCAGAGTACAGCAAAATACAACATAATTATGTTTTGGTCAATGACAGACTGCATATACGATGGTGGGACCATAAGATTATAATGGAGTTGAAAAATTCCTATCGCCTAGTGACTCCATAGCCACTGTAACGTCATAGTGCGATGCATTACTCACGTGTTTGTGTGATGCTGGTGTAAATAAACCTACTGTGTGGCCAGTTGTATAAAAGTATAGCACGGGGTCTGGCAAGGTGGCACAGCAGTTAAGTTCATGTGTTTCACTTTGGCAGCCTGAAGTTCACAGGTTCGGATCCTTGGTGGGGACCCATCCACTGCTTATCAAGCCAAGCTGTGGCAGGCATCCCACATATAAAGTGGAGGAAGATGGGCACAGATGTTAGCTCATGGCAAGTCTTCCTCAACAAAAAGAGGATGATTGGCAGCAGATGTTAGTTCAGGGCTAATCTTCCTCAAGAAAAAAAACAAGTATAGCACATAAAATTATGTACATAGTACTTGGTAATGAAAGTAAATGACTATGTTACTGGCTTATGTATTCACTATGTGATACTTTTTATTGTTATTTTAGGGTGTACTCTTTACACTTATATAGAAAAAGTTTACCGTAAAGCAGTGTGCCATGTTACACTGACAGCAGCCTCACACACCTTGTGTTTACCGTCTCTTGATTGCATCATTCTCTCTTGTGCTTGATTTAATCTTGTGTTATTTTGTTTATTATGGCCCCTAAGCATCCAAAATCCACTGCTAATGTTGCCAGTGAGAGTCACATCAAGTGATTGACCTGGAAACAAAACAAAAAGTGATTAAAGACTGTGAAGGTGGAAAATCAGTGACGGTTATTGCTCGCCAGTCAGGCATGTCCCATTCCACCACACATATGCTCTTGAAAAACAACCACAAAGTGATGGAAGCTGTTAAAGCATCTGCTTCATCGTAGGCAGTGAGACTAACAAAAATTCAAGAAGAGCCTATGTCAGACATGCAGAAACTTCTAGTGACCTGGACTGAAGACAAGAAACAGAAGCACATCCGTCTCAGCACCATGATGATCAAGGCCAAAGCAAGACTTTGTTTGTGATGATGACGGAAAAGGCTGAACCCAACTCCGACGTTGAATTTACTGCTCGCTCTGGGTGGTTTAAAAGATTCAAGAATCTTTATTCATTACATAATGTGAAAGTGAGGGGTGAGGCTGTGGGTGTTGATGTGAAGGCAGCTTAAGAATTTTTGGAAACTCTAGATAAGCTGATTGTGGAGGAAAATTACTTGCCAGAACAAATATTCAATATGAATGAAACCTCCCTATTCTGGAAACAGATGCCTGAAAGGACTTTCATCCATAAGGAGGCCACATCAATGCCAGGTTTCAAGGCTTTTAAGGATAGGATAACAGTCTCGTTTGGGGACAATGCTGTAGACACAAACAAAATGGAAGCCCTTTGTGATTTGCTACAGTGAGAACTCCAGGACCTTCAAGCATATCGATGAGCACACACTGCCAGTGCACTACAGGAGCAATAAGTTGCATCATGGATGACTCAGCTCCTCTTCCAGGATGCCCACCCGAATTGCCACGCCAGCAAAATGGAGAAGTACTCTTTGGAGAATAAGACCTTTTGAGATTTTGCTTATTGTTGATAATGCTCCTAGACATTCTTCATTATTGGTGATCTTCATCCCAATAGCAAAGTGGTGTTTCTCCCTGCAAACATCACCTGTTTGATCCAACCAATGGTCGAAGGAGTTATAGCAGCTTTTAAGGCCTACGACCTGAGTCTTTCCCACGCTATTGCTGCAACCGAGAAGACACTGATGTAATTCTGGAAGGATTACAGCATCTGTGACTGCATCACAACCTTGCTTGGGTTTGGGGTGATGTCACCAAGGAGCATATGAATCGCATCTGGAAGAAGACACTCAAGAGGTTTGTCCATGACTCTAAAGGATTTGCCAAGGTTGAGGAGGCTGCAAAAATAAACAAGGCTGTGGCTGAGATAGCAAACAACTTTCACCTGGGTGTGGATAAGGATGCCAGTGAGGAGCTCCTGCAGGTGGTTCCTGAGGAGTTGACTGATGAGGAGTGGTTGGAACCAAAGCAGGAACACATGGCTGAAGAAGAGGCAAGAGAGAAGGAAACGGCAGGAAAAGAAAAAGAAGAACCCCAAGAAAATTCACAGTGAAGCTTTAGAAGAATCTTTTGCAGGCCCCAACAAGCTCCTTAAAAAGTTTGAAAACATGGACCCCAACACCAAAAGGTTTTCCTTAATAGAGAGGAATGTTCATGGTGCATTGTGTGCTTACAAGCAAATCCATGATGGAAAAAAGAAACAAACCAAGCAAACCACCATGGACGTATTTCTGAAAAGGGTGACCCCTCCTCAAGAAGAGCCTCAGGCAGGTCCCTCAGGACGTGTTCCAGAATAAGGCATTGTTATCATAGGCGATGATGGCTCCATGCAGCTTATTTCCTCTGAAGACCTCCCAGTGGGACAGATGTGGAGGTGGAAGACAGTGGTATTGATGATCCTGACTCCGTGTAGGTCCAGGTTAATGTGTGTTTGTGGCTTAGTTTTTAACAAAAAAAATGTAAGAAGTAAAAATAAAAATAAATAAAATTTTAAAATAGAGAAAGCTTATAGAATAAGGATATAGAGAAAGAAAATATTTTTGTACAGCTGTACAATGTGTTGTTTTTCTTTTTCTTTGTTTTAAAGCAGAGCTGTAGTTTTTTTTTTTTTTTTAAAGATTGGCACCTGGGCTAACATCTGTTGCCAATCATCTTCTTCTCTTTTTTCTTTTCTTCTTCTTGTCCTCAAAGCCCTCCGGTACATAGTTGTATATTCTAGTTCTGAGTGCTTCTGGTTGTGCTATGTGGGACACTGCCTCAGCATGACCTCACGTGCAGTGCCATGTCTGCGCCCAGGATCTGAACCAGAGTAACCTGCAGCACCGAAGCAGAGCGCACAAACTTAACCACGTGGCCATGGGGCTGGCCCCATGTGTTTGTATTTTAAGCTAGGTGGCATTGTTACAAAAGGGTCAAAAAGTTTAAAAAAATTAAAAACTTCATAAAGTAAAAAAGTTATCGTAAGCTAGGGTTAATTTATTATTGAAGAAAGGAAAATATTTTTAAAGTAAATTTAGTGTAGCCTAAGTGTACAGTGTTTATAAAGTCGACAGTTAGATACAGTGATGTCCTAGGCCTTCAGGTTCACTCACCACTCACTCACTGACTCACCCAGAGCAACTTCCAGTCCTTTAGGCTCCATTCATGGTAAGTGCCCTATACAAGTGTACTATTTTTTATCTTTTATACCATGTTTTTACTGTACCTTTTCTATGTTTAGATATGTTTAGATACGTCAATACAATTGCCTACAGTATTCAGACAGTAACATACTGTACAGGTTTGTAGCCCAGGAGCAAGAGGCTATATCACACAGCCTGGGTGTGCAGCAGGCTATACCATCTAGGTTTGTGCAAGTCACTCTATGACGTTCACACGAGGAACAATCGCCTAACGACACGTTTCTCAGAATATATCCCCATCGTTAAGCAATGCGTGTCTGTAAAAGGCTTTCACCTCATTGAGTAAGTTTATTCCTAAGTATTTCATTAATTTTGATGCTATTGTAAGTTGGACTGCTTTCTTAATTTCCTTTACAGTTGTATTTTTGTTTGCATATAGAAATACAACTGAATTTTGTATGTTGATTTTGTGTTCTGCAACTTCGCTAAATCATTTATTAGTTTTAACAGGTTTTTTGTGGACTGTTTAGGATTTCTACAAAGAAGATCCTATCATTTGCAAACAGATAATTTTACTGCATCCTTTCTGATTTTGATGTCTTTTCTTATTCTTATGTAATTTACTTGGCTAAGACTTCCAGCACTATGTACAATAGATGTGATAAGACTTGGCATCCTTGTCTTGTTCCTTATCTTAGAGGAAAGCTTTCAATTTTTCACTGTTGAGTATGATGTTAGCTGTGGGTTTTCATATACCGCATTTATTATTTTGAGTTTCATTCCTTCTGTAACTAGTTTTTTGAGTGTTTTTATCAGGAAAGTGTGTTGAATATTGCCAAATGCTCTTTCTGAATACATTGAGATGGTCATATGACTTTTGTCCTTCATCCTGTTAGTGTGGTATATCACGTTTACTGACTTGCTTATGTTGAACGATTGTTGCCTCTCAGGGCTAGATCCCACTGTGTAATAGTGTATGATTCTTTTAATGTGCTGTTGAATTTGGTTTACTAGTATTTTTTTTTTTTGAGGATTTTTGCATCTATGTACATCAAAGATATTGGCTTGTAATTTTCTTTTCTTGTAGTGTCCTTGTCTTCCTTTAATATCAGAATAACATTGACCTCATAAAATAAGTTTGGGGATGTTCCCTCCTCTTCAGTCTTTTGGAAGAATTTGAAAAGAATTGGCATTAATTCTGCTTTGTTTGGTGGAATTCACCAGCACAACCAACTTGCCCTGGGTGTTTATTTGTTGAGATGTTTTTCATTACTGATTCAATCTCTAGTCTGTTCAAATTTTCTATTTCTTCCTGATTCAGTCTTTGTAGATTATATGTTTTAGGAACTTATCAATTTCTTCCAGGCTTTTCAATTTTTTTGGTGTATAATTGCTCGTAAAAGTCTCATACGATACTTTTCATTTTTGTGGCATCAGTTCTAATGTCTAGTTTTTCATTTCTGATTTTATTGAGTTTTCTCTTTTTTTTCTTAGTCTAGGTAGACATTTATCAGTTTGTTGATATTTTCAAAATAACCAACTCTCGGTTTTGTTGATTTTTTTCTGTTTGTTTTCCTAGTCTCTATTTTATTTATCCCTGCTCTAATCTTTATTATTTCCTTCTTTCTGATAATTTTGAGCTTATCTTGTCCTTATTTTGCTAGTTCTTAGATGTATAAAATTGCATTGCTTTTTCTAGATCTTTCTTCCTTTTATTTTAGGGGTTTATTGCTACAAACCTCCCTCTTAGTACTGCTTTTGTTGCATCCCCAAATTTTTCTATGGTCCATATTCATTTTCAATTGACACATTTGTTATTTAGGAGTGTATTATTTAATTTCCACATATTTTTAAATTTTCCTAGTTTTATTCTTATTGATTTCTAGTTTCATAACATTGTGGTAGGAAGAGATACTTTGTATGATTTCAATGTTCTTAAATTTGTTAAGACCTGTTTTGTGACCTGATATGATCTATCCTGGAGAATATTCTGTGTGCTCGAGAAAAATGTACATTTTGTTATTGGGTGAAATGATTTGTATGTTTGTTACATCCGTTTTGTCTATTGTGTTGTTTATGTCCTGCTTCCTCATTGATTTTCAATCTAGGTGTTCCATCCACTGTTGAAAGTGGATTATGAAGCCTCCTACCAATCTCATACTGCTATTTCTGTCTTCAGTTCTGTTAATAATGATTTTGTGTATTTAACCACTCTTAAGTTGGATACATATATGTTTATAATTGTTATTTTTTCCTTATGAACAGATCCTTTAATTGTTACCTAATTTTCTTCATTGTCCCATGTGATAAGTTTTTACCTAAATTCTATTTTTTCTGATATAAGTATAGCTACCCTGCTCTCTTTTGTTTACCCTTTGCATGGAATATCTTCTTTTATCCTTCACTTTCAACCCATGTGTGTGACTAAACTAAAGTGGCCTCCTATGGGCAGCATGTAGTTGGGTCTCCATCCACTATCCATTCATTTACTCCATGTCTTTTGATTGGCGTTCTTTAATTCATTTACATTTAAAATAATTATTCATAGGGAAACACTATTGTCATTTTGTTCATTGGTTTTTGTCTGGTTTTTAGTTCTTTTGTTCAAATTTTCCTCCCTAGCTGTTTACTTTTGTCTTTTGTTGATTTTTTTGTTGTGATAATCTTTGATTCCTTTCTCTTTTTCTTTTGAGGACCTTCTGTATGTATTGTTTTGTGGTTACCATGAAGCTTCCATAAGTATCATATTTTTTACCATCCATTTTAAACTGATAACCTACAAAAACTCCGCACTTATACTTCTAGTCCCTCATACTTGTTATTTTTGTCACAATTTGTATCATTGCCTTTTGGAAACTTATTAGTGAGTTTTTTAGTTATAGTTAGTTTCAATATTTTTGTCTTTTAATTTTTATACTAAAATTAAAAGTGATTTACACCCCACCATTACAGTATTCTGTACTTATTTGTATATTTACCTTTACCAGTGAGTTTTATGATTTCACGTCCTTTCGTCTTGCTGGTTTGTGTCCTTTCGTTTCAACTTGAAGGCCTCCCTTTGGCATTTCTTGTAATGCAGGTCCTGTGGTAACAAACTCCTTCTGCTTTTGTTTGTCTGGAGAAGAATTTACCTCTACTTCATTTACGAGGAATGGTTTTGCAGGAGATAGCATTCCTGGTTGGTAGTTTTTTTCTTTCAGCACTTTGAAGATACCATTCCATTCCCTTCTGACATGTAAGTGTTTGTCTAGAAAACCCACTGACGGTTACAAAGCCTCTTTGGATGTGATGAGTCACCTTTTTCTTGTTGCTTTCAAAATTCTCTCTTTGTCTTTCAATTTTGACAATTTAATCATACTGTGCCTTGGTGTAGACTTCTTTGGATCCATCATATTAGGTTTCTTTTGGCTTTATAAATATGGATGTCCATTTCCCTTCCCAGATTTGAGATATTTTCAGCCGTTATTTCTTTAAATAATTTTTCTGCCTCTTTCTCTCTTTTCTGCTTCTGGGAGTCCCAAGAGGCATATATTAGTTCATTTATTTATATTCCATAAGCCTGCAGGCTCTCTTCACTTCTTTCATTTTGCTGGAGTTCTCTGATTCTCTCTTCTTCTTTACCAAATCTATTGTTCAAGCTCTCTGTTGAATATTTTAGTTCAGTTATTGTACTCTTCCGCTCCAGAATTTCTGTTTGTTTCTTTTTCACAGTTTCTCTCTCTCTCTGTTGATATTCCCATTTTCCACATGTATCATTTCTTGATTTTGTTGAGTTGTCTATGTGTGCTCTCTTGTAGCTTACTGAGCTTCTTTTAGATGATTATTTTGAATTCTTTGTCAGTGAATTTATTTAGGGTTGTTTGCTGAAGATTTATTTTGTCCCTTTTGTAGTATCATATTTCCCAGATTCTTCATGTCCCTTGTGGTTTTGCATTGGTCTGCACATTTGAAGAAGCAGCCACTTCTTCAAGTCTTTTTGGACTGGTTTTGATTGGGAAAGACTTTCACCAATCAGCCCAGCTAGAGATTCTGGGAACCTCTCACACATTTTCTGTGGGTGTGCACAATCCATCTCCTTGCTGCAGGAGAAGTTTCAAGGTCGTGTGCACTTTCCCAATCCCACAGAGCCATGGAGGCTGCCTTAAACCTCCCACCCCTTTTCTCTAGAGCAGCGGACATAAATGTGGGACATTGAGGGCAAGTTACATTTCTCTCCTTTCCTCTTGAAGGAGAAGGTACTGTGTTTTATGCCTTCTGCCTATTCCACAGATCTGTGCCAGCTTCTGAGAGCCGCCTGCCCCTTTTCCCTAGGACAGTACACTGAAATCCCAGGACACTGGGTACAAGCTCCACTTCTCCCCCTCCCCACTGAAGGAGGAGCCTCAGCATTGTGTGGCTCCTCTCAGTCCCACAGTGTCAGCATGGCTGCTGAGGGCTGCTTACCCCTTTTCCTTGGTGGAGGGCACTGGAGTTCTGGCAACCTGGGTGCAGGCTCCACTTCTCTCCTTTCCTCCTTCAGGAGGAGTCTCAGGATTGTGCAACTGTTTTGCCCTTTGTAATACCCTTGTGTCTTGATGCTTAAAGCATCCTAGCCTACTTCTTTTTAAGAATAAAACCTGCTATACATTTTTTGCTGCTTATTCATTGACCATTTCCAGACCTTAAGAATCTACAAAATCCTGTTGATGACTTGTCCCCCACTTCTTCATGCTCTATTTTTCTTATCTTACCTCTGAAATTTTTCTGCTTAGGTTGTCATATCTATGGCTTAAACTTCTGAGCCCTACCCTTCCTTGTCCTTGTTGGAGTTTGAATTACTCTCTAACTCCATGAAGATCTTAAAGTATCCACTTCAGCCTCAGAAGTTTTCTGAGACATCTCATAAATTTTCATTTTGTAATATCGTAAGCGAACTAAATTGCAGTAGCATCTCTGAACTTTAGTGCTATTTCACAGTCTATAATAAGATCAACCTATTCTAATTTGAAATATAACACCAGATCCATGGTTTTCTAACAGCAAGATGGTACCATCTGGCACACTATTAGTGCAAGACACTGAGGTTTTATGTGACATGCATATCATTGGGATATATACAAGTTTTCATCCAAAAACTGACATTTGCTATGATTAGTTTGTCAACTTACTATAACTCATTATAATAATAGAAAAATATTATGGCATTTCAAAAATGCAAATAATATGACGAGTGTCATTTTCTTAATGAGAATTAGTTACACCACATCTAGAAGTCATTGATATTCCCAGGGGATCCATGAAAAGATCAAGAGCAATGAGAAAACTATTGTCTGCAAAATTAACATCATAGTCATATTGTCTAGCAGTAAGATAAAAAAAAAGTACATTTTCTGTCATTTTTTTGAAAGTTTTAAGAACTGCCTTCAAAACCAGTGAATGAGTGTGACATTATCTTCAATTCGAAGTCATAATATGTTCATCAACTTTTTCTTTCCAATTTCCTCATGTTTCTTGTGCTTCACTTTTTCAGAGTCTGAGCTGTGCCTGTTTGATAGTTGTTTGCCTCAAACATTAGATCTTCAGTGTTTGATTTTTCCTTAGAGTCCTGAAATAGTTGTGACTTACTGAAGTTCCCCATTTCATCTTGATTTATTTGGTTTCAAATATGATCTTTGGAAAATGCTAAAGATCAAGAGAAAGTATGTCAGAAGGAGAAAAGCCTAAAATAAAAAAATTCTAGCAAGTGGTTTTATAAAGATATAATATTTTTGAATTTTTTGGAAGAAAGCATTATTTTTCTGTGCATAAATTATTTCAAAAATATGGTACTGAAATAACCCACAGTCTGTTTTTTTCCGGAATGCTAAGAAAATAACCAGAAGTGAAAGTTGATATTTTCACTTTTCTGTGTAAGCTATTTTTTTCCACGTAACTCTGATCCATACAGATAGTATATCAGGAAAATATTGGGAATTTTGTTAGAGTAGCAGATAAACTCAGCTTATAAATCCATAGTCTTTTTTTCTGCCTATATTCATATGTAAAAGTAAAAAGAATTAGAATGTAAAAAAGAAAAAAAGAAATGACTGTTGTAATATTTTAGTTTGGTGCTCATTTCTAGAAAATGATAGATGTTATTAAGCTTTGTGTATTTAAAGTTTCTAGTCAGCTATCTGGATGACACAGTAGAAAAAGTTATTAGATTCATTTTGGAGACTGTGTCATCTACTGACCTCATGTTTTCCTGAGCTCTTGTGAGTTTATGTATTGGTCATTTCCTTGCCCCTAAGGATTTGTTGTAAGAAGCAGGTTTAGAGAACAAAATTTTATAGAAAGAGAGCTAAATGCTTATATGGACAGCTCAAAGCTAAAATATATCCTTGTCTCTTTATATACCAGCATGTCTTGAACCTTCAGGTTTGACATTCTTTTCCTGCTACGTAAGATTAACATATTGGCCCAAATTTTTATCAAGGAAAAGCAAAAGTATTACATATTAAATATTTCTGAGGTTATCTGTCTTCTTTCTTTATTAACTTTTTTTCTGTGTAGGAAAAGAGAATAATCAAAACAGAAAATTAGTAAGCGTTGATGTGTAATATCACAGAATTGAGACGATAATGGAATGGTAATTAACATTTCTCTTTCTACATGAATACTATGTATACACTATAAAACATACTTTTAGAGTTATAAGAGAAGGCTTAGCAAAATGCCGATTATTTTTTATTTCAATACTAACTATAGAATGAAAAATATTATGAGTATTTTCAATGTAACATGGCTAATGACAAAAACCCTAGGTAAAAGAAAGAAAGAACCAGCATAGATGTAACATGGATCATCCCCAGGAGAGAAGATGGAACAATTTCCTTTTGCTTTTTCTCTTAAAACACCGTGATTTTACCCAAGAAATTTTGTTAGCAGCCCTTTCTGTTGCAACTGGTGTGATGGAACATACTTTTTTCCCAAGTTCACAGCTCTGCAATATCTCTCATTTGTATTAAACTTTAAAGTCCTTGAGAAAATTACAATCCGTGTGTCTCCTTTCATTGTCTCTAATTTAGCAAATAACATTTCTAGAGTTGAACAGAGTTAAATACTTTCCTGCTCAACTTGCTGCCCACGGGATGACTTACTCCAACCTCTGTGAGACCCTTCTAATCATAAGATCAAAATGAGTTTGTAAACTTTGGGGGGTACGTATTTTGTCTTCCTAACAAGTGCACGTCAAAGTGACTGACATACAGTGATCATTGAATAAGTACTCACTAAGTAGACAGGTTTCTGGATTAGCCATCAGGCAGCTGCAATTGTTAGAAATATCCAGTGTGTTCGCTGTGTTCAGGATCACATATTGGATCAGCACTTGTCATAATTAATATCATCTAAGTCAGTTTCTTTTAAGTTATATCTCTCCTCATCTCATTTCTTTTTAAAGGATTTCCACATGATATGCTTTCAATCCTGTCCCTCAGCAGAATGTCTGTAGGTAGGTCTCATCCGGAAGCCCAATGACTCTGAACAGTTTCTACATATTTGTTGCCGTCTTTTAGTAGTCCTCAAGCTCTTCTCCATCCTCTGTGGGACCCTATCAAGGCATCTCTTGCTTGCAATATCTTCTTCCACTTCTTCTCTAGGAAAGTCCTTCTATCTTATCATATTCTGTGAGAGGGAATATACTATCTCCTGCTAACTAGAATGACAACATAATCATATGAACTAAATTATCCTGATGTGATACATAATAGACCACTGTAACCAAAGTAGACCTCACATGTCTGCACCTAGTCCTTAGGAGTAAGCCCAATGACGCAATTTCAGGGGCTACGGTAGGTGATGGAGGAAATAAGTTTAGTCAGAGATTATTTCAAGGCACAGCTGCTACCTTAAGCAATTGAGAAATTTCATTGCCTCCATTATGCAAACAAGACATATTATCTATAACTCAAGTAGAGAGTTAATGAAAATGTCCCCAACCCCATCACTCTTAGACTCACAGCATCCTTTCTTTCCTCCCAACATCCCACTTTCCATTTTGAAAGACCAGCACTGTTCCTGCTATCATCCCTCACTTGGCAATAAGACACCTCATTTAATGTTTGACAAAACCCTAGCACTGTACTACTGACAGTACATCAGCAACAATAATTATAGGTAAAATTTATTAAGCACTTAGTATGTGCTTGGCACTGCTCTAAATTCTAGTATACGTATTTCATCAATCTTCACAAAAATCCTATTTGTGAAGTATGCATTATTATTTACATATTTTATAGCTATCTTACACAGGAAACTGAAACATAGATTAATTATGCTACTTGTCACATCTGCTCATTATATAAGCATATTTTATATGCTTATATAATGAGCAACCTATGTATTTAATGATTACACAAATAGAACTGGGTTCCAGGAAATAATGCTTTAAAACCCCTGCTGTACCCTATACAATTCTGCTAATTTAGAGCACCAGATCACTGAGACTACAAAATTTAGAAGCAGGAGTTAAATCAGATGGGTTATTGACACGATTCCTTTGATAGTCCGTGTATTCTTAGGAATTACATGTTTTATAATAACAATGACAATTTTCCAAATGTAGTCTTTGACCCTTCACTTTTTTTCAAGCTGTATTAGCTTTCTGCTGGCTTCCCTGTCTTTATTAAATGTTCTGGATCTTATGGTTTTAGCTTCACTTTCACTCTCATTAGCACAATCAAATCATTGCTTGATTCTTGGGTCTTTAAAGTCTTCCTGGTCAGCGCCTCTCTCATTCCTTGTAGAAGGCATTATAGCCCTATTCTCAATTTGCTCAATAGTCCTCACTCTGTCCTCATGCTCCTCCCAGTAGACAAACATGTGTCATTATACAGATATTGCAGAAGCTCTCAGGTACAGATGACCTTGACTTCTCTTCCACTCTGCTCCCCAATAAACTCCACTGCATCATTGCTCATTTTTACCTCTGATCTCATAGGAAATGGTAAGGCTCTTCCTCAATCAAGATTATGTCTTCAGCCTGTCCCTTGAACTCATTCCCTTCCTCATGATCGTATTTTTTTCAATTTCCCTCCTTCTTCAGTCATATTCAAAAATCTCCCTCCCTGCCGTGTTTTTCTTTTCTGCCATATTAAATTGCATAGAAAACAACTCTCGTTCCATCCCACATCACCATTGACTCTTCCCTTCTTGCCTTCTTAGCTAAGCATCTTGAAATTGTAGATCACTTTATTCTTTCCACTTCCTTGCCTCCCATAAGCCTTTTACTGTGTGGAGAGTTTGGCTTCTAACTTTACCACTTAATGGGAACTGCTGTTTCTAAGGTTGCTATTATCTTCTAGTTGCTGAAGCCACTGGTTACTTTTCAGTTTTTGTCTACTTGACATCTCTGCTGCATTTGACTGTTGAGAAATCTGTTCTTGAAATTCCTCTTTTACTTTCTTGGTCAACATAAGCGTAATGCTCATATTTTTGAAATGTCTCATTAGATTACATCACCAGCTTCTCTTCCTCAGTCAACGCTTAAGACACAATATTTCCTTGTTACCATCCTTAACTCTCTTCTCTTCTCACTTAGTGTCCTTGGATACATTTATTTGTATCCATGATATCATCTAAATATATATGTGATTATTCTCAAATATTTTTTGTGATAAAAATTCATTTATCCAACCTACTTTAGGTATCTGAAGCTGGATATACCTATGCACTTCAAATGTTTATAATACCTTTATATATTTCTTTCTTAAGTATTATACTATTCCACCTTCCACATGAAAAGAGAAAACTCTACTTAGCACTGTGCTTGATGCACTATAAGAAATTATTACCTGGAAGTTGTTTTACTTATTACGCCCATAGCAGCATCTGTCTCCCGTGTTTCTGTCTGATGACACCTACAGTTCCACATGGGAAACCATGCCATTTAAGCATCTTTATCTTGCTCTTTCACGGCAGACTTTTACTCATTTCCTTTAAGACTTTGCTTAACTTTCACCTGTTTCATGGCACCTGTATTAAGATTCTATAACTACCATAACAAATTACTACAAAGTTAGTGGCTTAAATAACAAGAATTTACCATCTAACAGTTCTGTCGGTCAGAAATCTGACACTGGTCTCCCCGGGCTAACGTCAAGGCATTGGTGGCTGCATTTCTTTCTGGAGGCTCTGGGAAAGACCTGTTTTCTTGCTCATTTGAGTTGTTGGTAGAATTTATTCCCATGCAGTCATGGAAGTGAGCTCTCAATTTCCTTTTTGGCTGTCATCTGAGGTCTACTTGTAGCTCCCAGAGACCTCTGTCTAGTCCATGTTTGTAGCCCCTACATCTTAGAAACAGCAATGAGGCATCAAATCTATCTCATCCTATCATCTCTCTGACTCAGCCCAGACAGGTTCTTCACTCCCAACGACTCATTAGAGTGATCAGATTGGGCTCACCCTGACAAGCAAGGAAAATCTCCTGATCCCTGAGGTTCTACCCTTAGTCACCTTTGGAAGTTCTCTTTTCCCATGTGAAGGAACGTAGTCACAGATGCCAGGAGTTAGGGCAAGGACATCTTTGGGGGGGTCCATTATTCTGCCTACCGTAGTCTGCCCTCTAGTTCCCAAAGCTTTGTACCCACCTCAAATATATTTACCTCATCCTGAAGTCACCTAAGGTCTTAACCCATGATATCACCAACTCAAGGTCCAAAATCTCCTCTAAGTTATATTAGCTCAAAAATTCCAAACCTCATCGTGTATATCATACAAATTTAGTTTGGTGAAGCTCTGGTTCTAATTGGAGCACAATTAATCTTCATCTGTGGCCCTGTGAAACTAAAGAAACCAGGTATTCACTCCCCAGTGATGAGACAGGCATAGGATAACATTTATGGACATCCCGGTTCAAAAAGGGAGAAAATGGAAAGAAGAAAGGAGTTATAGTCCCAAGCAATTCCAAAATACATTCAAGCAAACTCCACTGGGTAACAAGCGGTGGGGATAATTTTCTATGGTTTCTGGGTCTGCCCTTTGGGCTCACAGATCCACCTTCTGAGCTATCCTTCCTTTATCATGACAGGTACCATGTATTTTCAGTGAGTTAGTTATCAGCCTGTCTCCTGTTTGTAGAATTCTGGGATTCTGACACTCTTTTTTCTTTAAATTCTCTCTGTCTCAGTCCACTCCAGGTGCACTTCTGCTGATGTAACAGTCTCAAGAACTTAGTGGATTTCCTGTGTATATCCCATGTATTCACTCCACTGGCCAAGAGGTTCGTCCACAGATCTTTCCCAGATAATCCCCTTCCTATTTTTGGCTTTCTCTGAGATCTCTGAGAGACAAATTTTAAGCTTCTAAGACACTCTCTTATTTGATTGAAGAGATCTGAGTCACACCTTCAGTCTCTTCAAAGAAACTTTTCTATTGCTGAATACTCTGATCTTTCGAGGCACTAGTGAAAGGTTGTATAGCCACACTCTCAAGTTTTTCTCTAAGGTACGCTTTCCAGATAGTGAATCTCTTAATTTTAGTCTTTGGCCTTCTGGATAGGCTGAAAACTTCCTAAGTTTTCATCTTGTTTTCTTTTTGTTTGATAATTATTCCCTCATCTTATCTTTCTCCTTTCACATTTTGTTTTAAGCAGTAAGAAAAAACCAGGCTGCACCTTCAACACTTTTCTTGGAAATTTCCTCACCTCTAGCACTCACTATGTTTCTACGTTTACATCTCCCATTAGACTGTGAGCTCCCTGTGAACAGACGAGTCCCAGAAATCTTTGTGTTTCCAGCACATATCATTGCTTAATAAACACTTTTAATAGAACCCTCTTTAATAAACACTTGTTAATTAAACGAATGCAAATAATTTATTCAACAACCTCTTCTCCACTTCCATTCTCTCATTGGCTATAATAATAGGCAAATGTTTCAATTGTGGGTAGTTTACAGCATGATCTCTCTAATTGGAGAGGTAATTATAAATATGATGAACTTGAAGTTACAATCAAAACAGTCTATATAATTGTTTTATTCAACTGATATAAATGTGTGTGAAAATTGAAATTCCTTTCCTTGAAAATGCTACATATTCACTTTAAACAAACCTTTAGATCTATACAACCATATTGTGCTGCCTCCACATTAAATGATGGATTTCTAAATAGGGTTATTCTTTTTTTAACATCATTTTAAAAAGAATTTCAATATTGAAAACAGAATAGGAAAAGTAGACAATGAAGCAGCTTTGGTGAGTTGAATTATCCTTTTTTTCACTATAAAATAAAACTTTCTGTGTAACAATTCTCTGAGACTCTTTTATCCCTCAGATGATGATTTCTATATAACATGTAGAACGAAGTCATCTTGTTAAAGGTAATTGTGCCATTTTTAACGATATAACTTCTAAAACACTAGCACTAAATTTTTGCATGTAATATGTGTTTTATATGTAAAAGTCATAACTGTTCAGAAAGACTAATGTTGATATTTATTAACTGGAGTGCTAAGGAAAAAAATCATATAAACATAAATCTCTTCCAAAATTCTTTAAGCCACTGAACTGCTGACTATCTGGACAGAGGAGCCACATGACTCAACAAAATTAATAGCTTATCAGACGTGTAAGATAATTTAGCACATACCTACCTAACAGCAAATAATGCAATCAGATTTTTGTTGCATTTAAAAATTTTCCTTCCTATCAACTCATTTGATATGTACAACTGTTAGAGATGGAGTTTTAAATACAGTCTTCATTTAAAATAAATTTTCTTTACCTCAAAGTAGAAAGACAAAATTATTAAAATGAACTATCATAAAGCTTTCATTTTCAGTAATACAATATCTTTGCAATACATTAACGCTAATTTTATGCACAATCCTGGATTATAATTTTATATTTACTATTAAGACTTTATTTATTTGAAAATGTTATACATGTGTTCACGTAAAAGAATAGTATTTTAGATATTTCAGATATACAAAATAAATACATTTTAAATAAAAGTAGTTTTCAGGTTATTTATGACAGTATCAGAATATAGAGTCATTTGCTTGGTTTGTTCAATGTAAAATATATTGTATGTTCTATGGACAATCTTTCTGTTAATCAACTAAGCTAATGATGTTTTATGTTTGTACAGCGTTAAGGCATGAATAACGGTGATTATTAAGTGGTTATAATATGAGTTGAATCCAACAGAATGAAATAAATAAAACTAATAGAAAAACTTATGGGGGACAAAAGGATTTAACCTTTCCTTAGAAACAGTTGAATGTAGAGAATTAAAAAAGAATATCTACATTAAAAAGGACGTCTTTTCTGCTGCTGAATGTGCTTCTTGGTTCAGAGGGGGTGGCATTACATCCTACATCCCAGCACTGGCGCAATCTGTTCCTGACAGGACCATCCATCTGTTTAGCCCGAACAACCCTGCGGTTGCTTGTGTGCTTATGCACAGATGTAAGTAGGAGGTTGACTACAGGTTTTCTGACTTACACTTGAATCCAAGCTAATGTGACACATTTGCAAGCAGAGCTGCACATGTTCTGGTCTAATTGGGAAATCTCTCCTTTGACTTTCAGGGTAGCACAGAGGCAGAGACTCTGCGTCTAAACAGACCCAGATTCTGAACAGACCTGACGCTGCTGGGAGGAGGCTGGAGATGAGGTAAGGGACCAGAGGCTGGCAGGAAGCAGCTGGCCTCCTTTGCACATTCTCCCTTCAGCACTGATGGGAGGTGGAGGCCTTGGGAAGGGTCTGTGGACTCTAAATGATCCAAGACGTCCTAAAGGTACAAAGTAATTAGGGCCCACTTTGTTCCCATAGCTGCGATAGACACGCTCCTAACATTCCTGCGATGTTCTAGCTGTTTTCACTTGATATTTTTGGATCCTAGAATTATTTGCACAGTAGGAATGGTATTTTTTGGTTGGAAAATTGAAATATCTGGGGAACAAATCAGACACTGGACTTCATTCACACTCCTCCTCTAGATCTTAGCCAAGACACCCTATAAGCTATGTTGGATATCGCACAATGTTTATAAGTGCAAAGTGTACCAAACATGTGTTAAGCACTTAAAAACTCTGCGAGTGTGGAGTGGCACTCCAGCCTGCTTTATACTAGAGCATTCTGCCTCCCAAAATGTTTGGATTGCTGGTGGTAACTGCGTTACAAGTGAAAACTGGGCTCCTCAGTTCTCAGAATACTTGCTGTGATCCAAGCATATCCCATCTCCACATCTTTGCCCGTGCTCCTTTCTCTGTACCTTATACCTTCTTAGGCTGTTTAAATAGTGTTAAGTTTCAGCTCAAATGTCCTCTACTCCAGGAAGCCTTCCAGGATCCTCTCAGTTGATATTAATCATTTACCACAGCACTTTGTTTTTATTTGTTAATGTCGGGCATCCAAGCTGAATCCTGCCATTCCTGTATATTTGTATTTTCCAGTAGACTCTGATATCATATTTCTGTTTGTGTGACTCTATTTCTTAGTAAAGGATCTTCAATACAGTATGATCTCTATAAATGCTGACGGGGTTGAATTTTAGATATTCAAGAAATGCAAGTTCCAGTAAAGCTTTTGTGTAACTGTATTCAGGGAGTTCAGTTTCAAAAACAAGTAGAGCTCTTACAATTCTTATGAAACTTACATTTGATTACCCTTGATAGTTTAAAAATACTTCTATAAGAAATATGTATGTGCAAATGCAAGAGTCCACTAAAAACCAAAAAAAGAGCTGCGAACACTAGGGTGAGTGATGTGCGATGTGAGCGGGGAAGGAAACAGCAAGTAGAAATCATCTAAGAAAGGGAGGAATATTGTTTTTCAGGGAGTACTCAGAATATAGGTTGCTCTCTTCCTGACGAATATCTGGAAAATCTCAGGGAGAGAAGGAGAGAGATCTTACAATAGCAAAGAGGAGACAGTGTTCCCGTTTCCATCGACCTTAACAAGCTTTCCTGAGGGTACGTTAGAGGAGAACTGCACTTCAGAGGTCTCTGCATTGTAACGGTGGTGTGAAGTAACAAGGAACAACAAAATGGAGCACTTATTTCCAAATCATCTTCTGCAAAGTAAGCTCGAAGGGTTCATGAGATATGCTTCAGCATTTCCCCAGGGAAAGGGAGACAAAAGGGTATATTTCCAGGTCTCTCTCTCTCTCTCACACACACACACACACACCTCTCTACTTCAAACTTGGCAGATCTAAGTATGTTGGTTTCCTCCTTAAAATATATTTGAAGAAATAATTCCTAGACTAAAATGCACAATTTTGAAAGCCATGGACCTAAGGGCAATAGAAATAAAATTAACAAATTCTTAAGTAATTCAAAGAATTGTTGTAGCTTTCTAGAAAGCAAAGCTCAGGCAAAGATGAACACTCTGAAGCTTTATTAGGGAGAATGTTGAGGGAAATAAAAGGAAAGGGAAACTAGGAAAGATGCAAAAGAACGAGAAGAGAATTGTGACTCTTGCTTCACAAGGAGCCACAAAGAGACACAGCAGGTCCCTGAGGGGGTTACCATTTGTTTGCTTTGATCCTGGAAGATATGCGGAAGAGAAAAAGGTGTGAGAATTCACCTGCTCTCTCTCTCCCTTCACATGTATTTTATTTATTAACTTTCATCCCACAGGGAGCTTACTCACTGTACCACCAGGTTGCACCATGTGGTCCCTTGGTGACCACTCAGAAACGTGGTACCCATGCCCACAGTGGGCATTTTTTAATTGAACGATGATTGACGTAATATTACATTAGTTTCAGGTGTACAACATAATGACTGGAAAGTTATATACAGTTGACCCTCTGTGTTCTTGGGTTCTGCATTTGTGGATTCAACAATCACAGATCAACAGGTGTCTGTACTGAACATGTACAGGCATTTTTTCCCTGCCATTATTCCCTAAATATTATAGTATAACAACTATTTACATAGCATTTACATTGTATTAGGTGTTATAGGTTACCTATAGGTGATTTAAAGTGTATTAGAGGATGTGGGTAGGTTATATGCAAATACTACACCATTTTATATAAGGGATTCAAGCATCTGCAGGTTTTGGTATCTGTGGGGGTCCGGGAACCAATCCCCTGTGGATATTGAGGGATGACTATATATTGCAAAATGATCACCACAATTAGTCCAGTTATTTTCCATCATCCTACATAATTACGAATTTTTTTCTCATGATAAGAACTTTAAATATCCACTCTTCTATGCAATATGCAATACAGTATCATTAACTATAGTCACTATGCTGTACATTACATCCCCACGACTTATTCATTTTATAGCTGGACATTTACACCTTTGGCCCCCTTTACCCATTTCATCCACCCCCACCTCAGGCAACCACCAATCTGTTCTCTATATCTGTGAGCTCATTTTGTTTTGTTTTTGTTTTTAGAATGAGTTCATATGGTATTTATCTTTTCCTGTCTGACTTATTCACTTAGGATAATGCCCACAACGTCCATTCGTCTTGTCACAAAGGGCAAGATTTCCTTCTTTATATGGCTGAATAATATTCCCTTGTAAATCTATGTGACATTTCTTTATTCATTCACTCATTGATGGCATTTGGGTTGTTTCCATGTCTTGGCTATTGTGAATAGTGCTGCAATGAATGAACATGAGGGTGCGTATATCTTTTTGAATTAGTGTTTTCATTTTCTTTGGGTAAATACACAGAAATGAAATTGCTGGATCATATGGTAGTTCAATTCTTAATTTGTTGATGAACTTCGATAATGTGTCCCATAGTGGCTGCACCAATTTACATTCCCACCAACAGTGCACAAGGGTTCCGTTTTCACCATATCCTCACCAACAATTATTTCTTGTCTTTTTGATAATTGCCAGTCTAACAGATGTGAGGTGATATCTCATTGTGGTTTTGATTTGTATTTCTCTGATGATTAGTGAAGTTGATGTTGGGCACCTCTCCATGTACTGTTGGCCAAATGTGTGTCGTCTTTGGGAAAAATGTCTCTTAAGATCCTCTGCCCATTTTTCAATTGAATTATTATTATATTATTTGCTATTGAGTATGAGTTCTTTATATATTTTGGATATTAACGCTTTATCAGATATATGATTTGCAAATATTTTCTCCCATTCAGTAGGTTGCCTTTTCATTTTGTTGACGGTTTCCTTTGCTATGCAGAAGCTTCTTAGTTTGATGGGGGTCCCACTTGTTTATTTTGTTTTTGTTGACTTTGCTTTGGTGTCAGATCCAAAAAAGTCATCACCAAGATTGATGTCAAGGAATTTACCACCTATGTTTTATTCTAGGAGTTTTACGATTTCAGGTCATACGTTCAAGTTTTTAATCCATTTTGAGTTCATTTTTGTGTATTCATTTTCTTGTAAGATAGTGGTCTACTTTCATTCTTTTGCATGTGGCTGTCCAGTTTTCCCAAAACCTTTTATTCAAGAGACTGTCCTTTCCCCATTGTGTATTCTTGGCTCCTATGTGATAAATTAATTGACCATTTATGTGTGGGTTTATTTGTGTGGTCTCTTTTCTGTTCCATTGATCTATGTGAAGTTTTTATGCCAATACCATACTGTTTTGATTACTATTGCTTTGTAATATAGTTTTAAATGAAAGAGTGTGATGCCTTCAGCTTTATTCTTCTTTCTCAACATTGTTTTCGCTATTTGGGGTCTTTTGTGGTTCCATATAAACTTTAGGATTGTTTGTTCTACATCTGTGGAAAATGCCACTGGAATTTTGAAAAGGATTACATTGAATCTATAGATTGCCTTAGGTAGTATGGACATTTTAGCAGTATTAATTGTTACAATCCATGAGCACAGGGTATTTTTCCTGGCATTTCTTCCAAGCCTAGAAGTGATGAGGCAATGCAGCAAAAGTGGAGCTTCAACCAAGAGATATAGAGAAGAAGGCAGTTAAGGGAATTTGAGAAGGAGCACAAAGATCTGTTCCAGTGCAAGTATCATTTTTAAGAATCCTTGAATTCTGGATGAATAGTTTTATTTGAATAAACGTCAATCAGCACAAAACTTATACTGGCATTATATGGATAGATGTTGTAGAAGGAGTACAGATAAAGAAAAAAGCACAATAAAAAACATGGTAGTACAAGAATAATACATTAAATGGGAGTGGGAAAAATTTAGCTCTTCTGAAGTACAGAAAGCATTATTCTTAGTTATATGCTCATTTTATTGAATAGTATCTAGGAAAAAGATAAGCATTTAAACTGTTTTATGAATTGCTAAGGTTCGTATAAGGCTAGCACAAAGGCATTGCTTTAGCCATTTCTGTCTGGGGATTACCTAATAAAGATCTTCTTGAAGAGAGAGTAATCTTTGATACTGAAACAAGATTTAGCAATGTACCAAGCTGTGAGCCAAGTGATTCAGGTACGAATAGCTCATAACTCTTACCACTAGTTTTGAAGCTCTATATGATTATGATAGTTTATGCAGAAATACGCCTATCTACTCATCTCACTCCCATGTATTTGGTCTAACACATGGTAGCTATTAATGGTGTAAAGACAAGTTAGCATGAATCCAACTCCCAATTCTTTCATTTTGAGTGTGCTACTTAGCTTTTCTGAACTACAGGGTTTCCTGTTTTGTTTTGTTCTGCATCAGTAAAATGGTGGTTGGAATACCTCAAGCACAGCGTTGTAGAAAATAGCTTCATAAAGAATCTATACTAGTGTTCTATCACAGTGTTTAATGGACAATAAGTATTTCACTTTAAAATTAGTAAGTGCCCTTGTCATCCTCATTTTTATAACTATTTTTATACTCAGGCTACATATTTACTATTCTGTATATAGTTAATTCCAAGTGGAAGTTATATTCTTCTCAACTAATAAGTTATATTGTCCTTGTAAAATGATGGGAAATAAAAAGCAAATTACCAGCTACTGTTTAGGAGGAATTTCTGAACTGGATGGATCCAAATAATATTTATAATCACAATCATTGTGCTCCTGGTGCCTGCTGCTCAGTTACTAATGTTTGACATTGACTAGAGACTGAACAAAGTCTCTTGGGTCATGCACGCTTCATTTTCACATAAGTCATGTATCGTAATTCTTACAAGGTTATAGGAAGCGGGTGGGCCAGTGACTGTAACTTCCTTTTAACAGAGAACTGGGACTCAGAGAGACTATGATGTGAATTATGTCTTTAAGCTACTTCTTGGCAAACTCAGATTTCAAAATCAGTGTTTGGAGCTCACAGTATAGTTCACTTAATCACAAGACTCAAGTGCAGAATGTAATAGATTTAAATGTGAAATATAACTAGCCAGCATTTTTGGAATTATTGGGCAGTTGTTATTCTTGACACAGAAAATAAAGGAGCACTCCTTTGCAACACTGGGGTTGGAGAACCAGAATTCTACACTGTTAAGTATTAAATGATGGGCCTATTTTGACCTGCTGTTTTATGGACTAGTATAGAGAGGTAATCAAAAGTAAAATTTTACTGTAGGTAAACTCTTCAGCGATCCAAAGAAACATCTTATAAACTAGTTCTTCAAAGTCAGTAAATTAAATTCCAGTATAACGATGAATCTGATTCCTCATTCAGACTCCATCAAATTAAGCCCTAAATGAAGGCAGACAGATTTGGCCCTGGCTATGGATTCAATATCATTTCTTACAAAAGGAGTGAAAAACAAAACAACCTAGCAAATTCAGCAATATAACAATTTAGCATAACTATATCTTTATTCCTGGTTTGGCTCTGACCTTAAACTCCAGTTAAGTTAGTTTCCCTATTTTTACTAAATCATTTCAATCAATATTTGTAGTGAATCTATCCTCTGGCAAATTTTCTGCTGGGTTCTGATACCTGTCACTAAATTCCAAAACTTTCTTCTTGCTAGTCCTTCATGGGTGAAGGACTCCTTCCCCTGAATTCTGGTTCCTAAAACTTTCTTCCAGAGTTTAGATATATATAGCTAAATTGTTCCATTTAGATACAATTGGTATTTTAGATACCTTGCTAATTTAGATATAATTGTTAAAACTGCTAAATATGGCCCCATTGCTGTCTGAATCTACCAGTCTGCTGGCATGCCTGCCCTTGGCATTGATTAATGAACTTCCTTGACTTTGGTGATCTATTTACCTGAGCAATTAAATTATCTTCCGCCATACTTATCTGATACTACACAAAAGTTTTGAATATATTGCATTCTCTTTTTATATACTTCAGTTGACAATTTGTCAGAGCTGAATTAGCTGGGCAAATCTGGGCTTAATAAAAATAAAGTTAGGGGTATATGTAGCTGGTTTTGCAGCTGTACCAGAGTGATTTGCTAAATAGATACCCTGAAGGGAAGGGAATGTAGAAGACGTGTTTAACAAATGTGTGCTTAACTCAAAGAATAATAGCTGTATTAAATGATGACAGTAAATATAAAATTCTTAATAGGTTATGATGGGCATTACTAATACTTTTTTGAAGGGAAATCTATAGCCTTAAGTAGTAAAATAATTTAGAAAGAAAGAACAAAAATAATAGTAATCTCTTCACTAGAAATGTTTAAACAGATGGCTATGTGTCAGGAATCTAGTAGAAAACACTCCTCTATAGGGAAGGAGACCAGCCAGGATGACCTCTCAGGTGCCTTCCATCAGTCAGATCCTTTGAGTCTATAATTCACGGGAGCCTCATACCAGCCATATATGGAACAGTCTTGGAGTCATTAGCATAGTGGCACTAGAACATGTGTTCCTCTTACCATCCCATCTGTTTTCCTATTGCAATTATTTTTATTTATCTGCATACAGAAAGTCAAATGATCTATCTGAAGGGCAGTCAACTCACTGATACCAAAAATGGAAAATGCCAGATACTGTTCCCAGTACACAAATGGAATTCACTTTGAATAAAAAACAGAACACACAGAACCATAAAAGTAAAAGACTGTACTACGATAGGAGATATTTTTTCAACCCATCATATTCTTACTCAAGTGTGCTTTCTTAGTCATCTTATTTCTAGTAAGATAAATGCACTGAGTATAGAAGTCTTGAATGTGGAAAATATTTTTATAAAGGGGCATGCTATACCAGACATTGAAAAATGCAATAAAAAAAATTAAAAATTAGGAGATGACTGAATTAATGATATATACATGGTGAGAAAATGAAATGAACTACCCGGTAAGGGTCAAATGCCACTGGCTGTGATTCTCTTGGCAGTAGACATATTGGACAACCATCTAGTTGCTTCCACTTGCCCTGGGGAGAATTCCAACTGAGGGCCATTTCCTCAGTGGCCACACAGCTTTTCCAGTAATGCTGAATCTTCACAGCCACAGAGAGATACTGCATTTTCATCAGGACGCGAGGGTATGAATATGGAAATCACCTGGGAAATTCTGATCAAAGATGTTTCCGATCAATCCACCAAAGTGGTCTTCATTTTCACCATCTTCTGAAGCCTGGGTCCTTCTAGGAATTTCAACTAATGTTTTCTTTCAGAAGGTGGGTGTATTGGAATCTAACAAGTCTCCCCAACTAACTTTTTGGAAGAGATTCCTTCAGAGAAATCTCTTCAGAAAAAAATCTTAGCAATAAACACTTTGAAAATGAGCAAAAACTATTTTCCTTATCAGGCTGTCAATATTTTCCACCTCTGTCATCTCTGATCCATGCAAACTAATGTAACAAGTACCCATTCAGGCTTGCTCACCATTTTCCTACCTGTACTTCCCACCTGGATTTTCTCACCTACTATACTCCAAAACCCTTCTATTTTGAACAAACTCTTCTATATCTTTGGGATCTAAACAATTTCCTTCATCCTTTGCCTTAACCAAGATGCAGTTCTCTCTCATGAGTACCACTAGCTCTGCCTTCTAGAGTGGAAATGAGTCAGTCTCCCACTCTAATATACCACAGGGCCATGGAGAATTACTGGTATTGCTGGCATTAAATCAACATCGTTTTTCTTCCTTATTTGAAGAGTACCCCTTTATTGAGATTCATGAAATACAGCTTTAGTGAATTCTAAAACTTCTTTTCCTGTCATGTCTAGTCTCCTGATTCTCATTTTTCCATGTACTGGAGAGGGAACTGAGTCTTCACGTACAAACTCCCTGATGCCGATTCATACTGTCATCAGGGAAACTGTTCATCCATGTGGGGAACGTCCACGGTCAGAGCTGTGAAGGCCTACTCAAGCTCAAGGCTAGCCCCAGACTCTATTTCAACAGTCTACTTCATAGACATACCTTGGAACTCAGGAGCATCAGGAACTCTTCCATTTTTTCTCTCTTAATCTCTAAAATCAAAAATAGATGCATTTCTCCAGCTGACTTATCAAATCATATGCAGCTGAATACTGCTTGAGGAAACAATAACAGCTTATAAAGTGGTGGCAACACCAATTCGTCATCTCAAATCTAGTTTAGCCATCACTGTCCCTGACTCTGGGTAATCAAATATTTTCTGAAGTTTTGGCTAGCTTCCTCTCTCACTCTCCAAAGTATTTATTCCAAACCTTGTCAAATTCTCCATTGCTCTACTCAACTGTCCTACTTCTCGCCTTAGCATGCCCTGGCATAAGACTGTATGAGAAACACTGATACTTTCAAGAGTAAAAATTATTCAGTTTTCTAAAGTGAGAAGCTTTAGAAAAGGGATCCCACCAGAATTCAAGGAATGCTCACCTGAGGAAATTCTGGCCTGTGCCCAAAGGATATGGTAGGCAGGAAGTCATGACAAGAGTCATGCATGACTGGAGTATGATTTACATGGGACCATCTGGCAGCAGAAGAGGTTGGATGTGAATACAGCACATTTCGACTTGATGTTTTCACCATACACGCCCTTCACAAAGATAAATATTATCCTTTTGGACTTCCAGCTATGACTAAAGTAAATTTATACAGATGCAAAGAATATTGAATTAACAGCATGGGCATTTTAGTAACAGGGAACATTGGGGGATGTCAGGACAAAAATTTATCAGTTTACAAAGAGAAAGGGAAGGAAAAAAGGGAGGTAATTTAGCAGTTATATTATCTGAAGGCATTTCAGAGTAGTTATTCATTTTAAAGGTCAGTTTGCAGACTTACTTTGTAAATGGAACAAATTAAGAAAATGAGAGGCTGAGAGGAGATTACACGCTGAATGTTAGCACAGGGCTCCTGCCAGCAGGGTGTTGATGGGACTTTGAATAGAAAGGGATTAGGAAGTGATTTTTCAACTGTTAAATGGTAGCAGAGCAGGTGAACATGAAAGCTGCTGTGCTTTGGAACAGGGCTTCATGAATACCTTTTTTTAATGCTTAATTATTTCTCCTTTTGTTAATGCTCTGTTACCAAGGCCTGCACTGCTATTTAGTAATTCCTTTTAATAAGGCTTCTCAAAGCATCTTTTAAATTGTATTCCATTTGAAATGAAAATAATTGACTACATAAAAGAATTAGGAAACACTGTATTAGAACCACGTGTTTAAGCACAATCGTTTTGTTCCTTTTCTGCTTTCAAAGTGTATTGCTTCATGTAAAGAAATGAAAGAAAATAAAGCTGACAGAAAAGCAATAAATTAGCCAGGTTATTTTAATATGTGATAGTTAACAAAATTATTTTGTGACAGTAAGATCAAAAAATAGTTTGATCAATTGATGAAATAAAGAGCACTGTGCAATGTGATACGTGTCAGGAAAGAAGGGTCATCCAGACATGTTGCTGTTACTGAGCATCTTAGAAGCTAACAAAAAGAGGTTTATTCACCTGAGTACATTTTTAACTAAAATGGCACTAGCTGGATTTGCAGTAGCATGTCTTGCCCACTCTCTCTATCAATGACAAAAAAGGTGTAATGTTTAAGAAAGCTTGAAATAAATTAGTGCTCTTATTTTTCATATAGTTTAGTAGTCTTCTGTTATTTCGTCTGTCCAGCATTCATTCATCTTCCTGTTAGTAAGGGCACTCCAGTCTTCCTTGAGGATCCAGATCTCATCCACTGTTGGTCCATGAGGTTCAGGCAACATTGGTTCCAGGGACCATTGCAGGATCCAGGGCTGGCTAATTAGAATATTTCATTCTTTTAGCCATTGTTATTGGATCAAACATGGGTGGAAGATACCATTACGAGATTCAGAATTTATGAGATTCGATTTATGGGCTGACATAGTATAAGCAGCAAGATCTAGCCATGCCTGAAATTAGAAAATATAAACCAAATGTTTACTTCTTTGTGTAAGCCAGTTTGAGCTGAGTTGCCGTTCTTTCTATAAGGAAGTCACTGAACCAATACAGACGACTTCATGGAGAAATCCCTGATGGACTATGGCGTTTTAAACCTTCATACTCTCAAAGGAGAAAGGCCCCTTCTTCTCATCTAATTCTCCCATGACGCTCTTTCTTGGTTCTGATTATAAAAGAATACACGGGGTCATGGCTACTTCCCTTTATAATATATTACCTGTGAAGTTGAATAATATTTATAAGTAAGAAGAGAATATCTCAACCAAACAGATCACTTGGTGCAATTAATCTGTGCTTATTGTAATGTTAGTCTCAATCCCCTTCTCCCACTCCAAGCTTTATTTACTTCATTTACTTACCAACATGATTCAAATATAATCAAAACTCTCAAGAGCAATTACACCAGATGCATGTCCCATCATATTGCAAAATCTATCAAATCATTTCTACGGTTGCATTAAATGAAGTATAGAAACACTTATCTTTGCTCATGATTGAACTGTAAAAAATGTCAATTAATGATATGCACCATGGAACGAACTACAGAATGAAACCACAGGTAATTGTCTTAGTATGTATAAGCAAAGAAATTAGACAAAGAAACAAAAGAATAAACAAACAAAATTGTAATGTCTGTAAGACAGTTGAGAATAGAACCCAATATTGTTGACCTAAGTCAAGTCATTAGAGGGTTTCACCTTAATGAGGTATCTGAAATGAATCTTAAATATCCAATTATTAACTTAAGTCATGACAAAGAGAAACAGGAGAACATAGGGCCTACAACGAAAATGACTTAAAATACTTGAGTGATTTCTTAATCTATTCTTAAACCTCTCTGATAACCTGGGAGAAATGGAAATTGATCTCTTCTTCGAATAAAGCTCTATCTTCAGACAAGGCTTAAATGATTTTCCACAAGATGTAAACTGGTGAAAAGAAACCTTTTCAAAAAGGCCACTCAGCCTGCACTGTGTCTTTCTTCAAACAGTTGGAGGAAGACCCTGTGCTGTATTTCCATTAAAACGTGCTTGACAGACAGTAAGCTCCCTACTAAGTCCTTAACTTAGCAGTTGACCTTTTGGAATCAGACCTCGAGTCCTCCTCCCATATGGACACATCCTTTTCCTTCAACTTTATTATCACCATCATGATGCCGTCATTAGTAATAGGATTTAATTTTACAACAGGCATTAATATTAATCTAAGTCGTATTAAATATGACATTCTCCTTATTCAGTTCAATTAAATGATGCTGTAAACTTATTGGCCCTGTCTGTTACTACGTAGATTTAAAACAAATAACGAAAAGAAAGAAACTTTTACTTTTTTAGTTTTTTTCGAGTGGTGTAATAAAGTAAATATAATACAATATATATGCTTCAGTAGAAAATGGAATAGGTAATGTTTACAAGCTAGGATTCTGACTCCCTGAGCTCTGAATCCTGCCTGTAACTTTGGACAAATTACTTGATGCCTGTTAATCTTATATCCCTCACCTGCAAAATGGAAACAATAAATATTAGTATTTACCTGGTTTAATGACATAATCTACCCAAAGAATTTAGCAAAGTGTCAGATGTTAGAAAGGATTAATAATAATAAAAATAATAATATTCTTTAGGCTATTTCATTTCAATGAATGGAAGATGTTCCTAAATGTCTTGACAGGTTGACTTTGGGTCTTACTCTCCTTAAAGTTTTTGTTTTGTTTCTTAAAAAAAAATAAGCTCTGAAATCATCAGTCTTTAATTTCTTTCCTTCTTTTTGTTTTCTCCAGGAATCTAAACTTAGCAATAGAGGCAGGTCGACTTTCTATGTAAAAACAGAAATATAAGGTGGACTCTGTCCCCTTTTTGTGTATAAAAAGTTCTTTTGTGAAGAGCAGTAAACAAATGTTCTCCATTGTCTCAGAATGCCATAAAGTGTAGGTTGGACTAAAGTACCTGATGAATACCGTGCTGGAGAGTGCAGGAAAATATTCGAGATTAGACGATTTCCCAGGTATTAAAATGGACCCTGTGGTACCTGCCTGAGGTCAGGGCGACAGGAAAGGACCAAGACCCACATCTTCTCTCTGACTGTGTGACTAATGGGAGCTCTTTCTGTTAGTGTGTTCCAATATGCGTGAGCTCCTGACGGCTACATGTGGCAATACCTTAGTCTCATATGTTTCTTCAACATGTTTTCATGTGATAGTATGGTTCCATAATACTTGCAGTAATAGTTTTAGAGCATAAAACATAGTTATTTATTTACTTCTCTATGTAGTTCACATTGAATTACAATATTCTTGAGGACAGGGTATGATGATTTGTTTTACTGCTTTTATTTAATAAAATGCTGAGCATTTTATTATTTTTTATTCCAGATTTAGTAAGGTATAATTTACATACCAGAAAACCCAACCATTTAAATTGTACAATTCAGCGTATTCACAGTGTTGTGCAACTATCATCACTCTCTGATTCCAGAATATTTTCATCATCCCAGAAACAAACCGCATACCCTTTAGCAGCCACTCCCTTCTTCCTTCTCCCCTCAGCTTCTGGCAACCACCAATCTACTTTCTGTATCTGTAGATTTGCCTATTCTGGTCATTTCATATAACTGGAATAATATGACGTGGGCTTTTTTGTGACTTGCTTCTTTCACTTAGCATAATGCTTTCGAGGTTTATCGATGTTGTAGCACATATTAGTATTTCATTCCCTTTTATGGCCAAATAATATTCCATTATATAGATATACCATGTTTTGTTTATCCATTCTTCAGTTGATGCGCATTTGGGTTGTTTCAACTTTTCAGCTATCATGAATAACACTGGCATGAATATTCATGTACAAATTTTTCTGCGGATATATATTTTAATTTCTCTTTGGTATAATACCTAGGAGTGGAATTGCTGAGTCATATAGTAATTCTATGTTTAACATTTTGAGGAACTGTCAGACTGGTTTCCAAAATGGTCGCACCATTTTACAATCCCACCAGCAATGTATGAGAGCTCCAATTTCTCCACATTCTCACCAACACTTACTGCTGTCTGTCTGGATTATAGTCGTCCTGGTCAGTATGAGGTGGGATCACACTGTGGTTTTAATTTCCATTCCCCTAATGACTAAAATTTTTGAACATCTTTTCATGTGTTTATTGGCCATTTGTATATCTTCTTCAGAGAAATGTCTATTCATATCCTTTGCCTATTTTTAAATTGTGTTGTCATTTTATTGTTGAGTTGTAACAGTTCTTTATATATTTTGGATATAAGTCCCTTATCCAATATTTGATTTGCAAATATTTTCTCCAAATTTGTAGGTGCCCCAAGCATTTGACAATAAGCATACAACAGATGTGTAATAATTATTTTTTTAATTGATGCTCAATACACCCCCTATTCAGTAAGGAATTCACAAGCCAACATAAACCCATGGCAACTATGGCAGTGCTGTTTATTTGCTTCCTAAGAGCCATTCTATGTTTTCTTCTCTGAAATTCAGAAAACTACAACTTTTAATGGGCACATACCTTCCTTCCAAAAAGAAACATTTCCAGCTTCCCTGGCAATAACTACTTGACTAACATCTCATTAAGATATGAACGAAAATACCATGTATGACTTCTAGGGGAAGTCACATGATATGGTATACCCTCCTCCACCCTGCCTGGAATGCAATTGAGATAGTTGGAACTCTGGCAGCCTCCTTATGCCACATGAGTCAAAGCCACAGTCTAGAGTTTACAGAGAGATGAACTAGAAGGCAGCCTGCTTCCTGATGTCTTCATGGAAATACCAAGACAGTCTGCAAAGCTTACTTCAGACTTCTTTCACGTCAAAAGGAAAGAAATCCTAGTCATATTTAAGCCACTGTTTTGGGGAGTCTTTATTACTTTTATAACTGAGTCAGCATCTAAGAAAGTGTATCCAATACTATCCTCTTTTATTTCTGATAAATGAGCCTTTGACTAGCTAAAAGGTTAAGTAACGAAAGGGCAGGTTTTACTGATTTTACTCAAAGTACAAGACTTTTCGTATACTTCTTCATTTAGTCCTTGATGGGTGGCAGCGCACTGTATTTAGTTTTGTATTGATTCTTCTGTGCCTGAAGTGAAACCTTGTCTATTGAAGAGTAAAGAGGTGGTGGGGAGGGAGTAAAACGAGAAAGAGAATGAGAAAGCTTTCATCAGGTGAATTAAGATAAAATGAAGCCCAATTTTCTTATCTTAAAAGGTCTCCCAAAATTAAAAAATGGTCTCTGACAGTAAGTTTTAGTTTAACAAGGTACAAAAATCAATATCACATCTAAGCTTGAAAATTGGGGCAACATGAGGGATTTGAGTCTTTTCCTCTGTGTTAATGTAATCAAGACTTTCTTCTGCTGCTGCACTTTGATACAAATGAAATTCACTTTTATATCCTTACCATATGTTGTACTTTGGTACTCTAAGAATTAAGACTTCAATGTGTCTGTCGTATTAATGGCTTGAAACCCATTTGCCAAACTGCAAGGAGCATTGATTGCATCTCTATTTCAAGTTAGAGATGGACAATAAATATGAACACCATCCCGAACATGTTAGATATATATTAATTGTCAGAAAAAAACTTAAAGATAAATTATTTGCTTTTAATGTTGATGGACTTTTTGTAATTAATTCAAGAACTATTTCTTGAGTGCCTATATATACTGGGCACTGAGCGCTTCAGACAACAGACGATGTTGCTGTCCTATAAAGAATGCCTGGCTTATATTCTCTTGAGTGAATTTTTTTAACTTTTCATCTGGAAATAATTAGAGAGTCACAGGAAGCTACAAGGAAACATACAGAGAGGTTCCAGGCATCCTTCACCAGCCTTCCCCAATGTTAACGTCTTGCATAACCACGGGACAACATCAGGACCAGAAAACTGACATTGGTACAGTCCACAGAACTTCATATTTCACAGGCTAAGCATACACTGATTAACCTGAGTCTGTGTATGCCATAGACTGAAGGATTGTGACCCCTCAAAATTCATGTGTTGAAACCTAATCTCCAAGGTGGTGGTGGTTGGAGGTATGGCCTTTGGGAGGTGATTAGATGATTAGGAATAGAACTGGTTGGTAGAGACCCCAAAGAACCCTCTTTCCCCTTCTGCTGAAGGGGCAAAAAGAGAGTGTCTGTGAACCAGGAAACACACTCTCACTAGACACCGAATCTGCAGGTGCCTGGATCTTGGACTTCCTAGCCTCCAGAGATGTGACAAATAAATTTATGTTGTTTAAGCCACCCAATCTATGGTGTTTTTGTTATAGCAGCCAAAATGGACATAGACAATGTGTATATTTCTTTGAAATTTTGTCACATATGTAGCTCATCATAACCACTGCCCTAATCAAGACGTAGACTGTGCCATAGCCACAAGCCTCCTTTGCTCTACCCGATAACAGCTGCTCCATTGACCCGCATCCTCACCCTGGGACCACTAGCCTGTTTTCCATTTCTATAATTTTGTCAGTTCAAGAAAACTATATAAATGGAGTCATACAGTGTGCAGCCACTCGGCACTGGCTTTTCCCGCTCAGCATGACCGCCTTCAGGTTCATCCAAGTAGCTTTACGTATCAAGAGTCTATTCTTGTTGTGTGCCAGCCTCAGTCTGTGGATAACTAGTGTTGTGGCTGCTCTGGCCCTTGTGGTTCTCATTGTCATCCACTATCTCTAAAACACAGGAGCCTGAAGGAGCTGGGGGTCTAGCTCCTTATCTACCCTGTGGCTGGCCTTGTGTTTTTTGGGGATTAGCTGTCTTTGAAATGGATGCCTATACAATCAAAGTTGAAGTCAGGCACTTAGATTACAAAAAAGAAAAGCTACTGTCAGGGCTCCCACGGCAGCTCTTTTTATTGCTGAGTAGTATTCCACAATTCGGACGAACTGCGATTTATATAACCGCTCATGGGCATCTGAGTCTTTTCCAGTTTGGGCTATTACACATAGGAACATTCATCTACAAGTTTCTGCGTGGGCCTAAGTTTCATTTTTCTAGGATAAATGCCCAAGAGTGTAGCTGCTGGGTCTTATGTTAGGACCATTTTTGTTTTAAAATAAACTGACAAACTACTTCCCAGAGGGGCTGTACCACTTTACACTCTCACCAGCAATGTATGAGTGATCAACTTTTCCTGCTTTGCCAGCATTTGGAGTTGTCTCAAGCTTTTTATTTTAGCCATTCTGATAAGCATGTATTGACGTCTCATTTTGGTTTTAATTTACATTTCCCTGATGGCTGATGACAATGATATAGAACTTCTTTCCCCAGCGTTATTGAGATATTATTGACATATATGTAAGTTTAAGGCATAGAACATGATGATTTGATAAGTGTGTACATTGTGAAATGATTTCACAACAAGGTTAGCCAACACTTCCATCCCTTCACATAATTTCCATTTTTCTGTGGTGATAACATTTAAGATCCAGTCTCTTAACAACTTTCAAGTATATAACATAGCACCGTTAATTATAGTCAGCATGCTGTACATCAGATTCCCTGACTTTATTAATCTTGTAGCTGGAAGTTTGTGTGCTTTGACCAGCATCACCCCGTTTTCCCCAACCCCCAGCCCCTGTCAACCACCATTTTACTTTCTATTCTATGAGTGCTCCTCTTTTAGGTTACACATTTAAGTGAGAACATACAGTGTTTGTCTTTCTCACTGTGACATTTCATTTAGCACAATGTCCTTGAGTTCTATCCATGTTGTTGCAAAAGGAAGGATATCACTCTTCTTTATGGCAGAATAATATTTCTTTGTATGGATATACCACATTTTCTTTATCTGTTCGTCCATTGATGGATACTTGGGTTGCTTCCAGATCTTGACTGTTGTGAATAATGCTGCAATGAACACGGGAGTACAGACATCTCTTCAAGATCCTGATTCAATTATTTTAGATATATTCCAGGAGTGGGATTGCTGGATCATTTAGTAGTTCTATTCTTAATTTTTTGAGGAACATCCACGTTTTCCATAGTGGCTGTACCAATTTACAGTCCCACCAAAAGTATATGAAGGTTTCAATTTCTCCACCTCCTCTCTAACACTTACTTTTATTTTTATTTTTTAATAAAAGCCATCCTAACAATGTGAGGTGATATCTCATTGTAATTTTGATTTGCATTACCTTGATAATTAGTGATGTTGAGCATCTTTTCATATACCTATTGACAATGTGAATGTTTTTGGGGAAATGTCTGTTCAAGTCCTTTGCTCAAATTTAATCAGGTGGTTTGTTCTTTTTTTGGAGAGTTCCTTATATTTTGTGGAAATTAACCCCTTATCAGATATATGGTTTGAAAATATTTTCTCCCATTCTGTAGGTTGCCTCTTCCTTCTGTTGATTGTTTCCTTTGCTGTGCATAAGCTTTTTAGTTTGCTGTAGTCCCACTTGTCGATTTTTGCTTTCATTGCCCGTGCCTTTTGCGTCATATCAAAGAAATTATTGCTAGGACCAATGTTAAGAAAATTTTCCTTATGTTTTCTTCAAGGAGTTTTGTAGTTTTGGGTCTTATGTTTAAGCCTTTAATCCATTTTGAGTAGATTTTTGTGTTCATATAAGGTAAGAGTCTAGTTTCCCCTTTTTGCATCTGAATATCCAGTTTTGCCAACACAATTTCTTGAAGAGATGATCCTTCCCCCCTGGTATATTCTTGGCACCCTTGTCAAATATCAGTTAACCATATACGTGTGGGTTTAATTATAGGCTCTCCATTCTGTTCCATTCATCTCTTTGTCTGTCTTCATGCCAGTACCATGCTATTTTAGATACTGTAGCTTTAGGAAATATTTAGAAAGTGTGATACTTCCAGCTTTGTTCTTCAAGATTGCTTGGGCTATTCTGGGTCTTTTGTGGTTTCCTATGAATTTTAGGATGTTTCTCTATTCCTGCAAAAAATCCATTGAGATTTTTATGGGAATTAAATTGAATTGTAGATTACTTTGGGGTAATATGGACATTTTAACAAAATTAAGTCTTCTACTCTATAAACATAGGGGTTTCTTTCCATTTATTTGTGTCTCCTTTAATTTCTTTCATCACTGTTTTGTTGTTCAAGTCTTTGAAGTCCTTTGTTAGGTTTATTCTTAAGTATTTTATTCTTCTTGGTGACATTGTAAATGACACTGTTTTCTTAGTTTCTTTTTTAAATTGTTCTTTGTTAGTGTACAGAAACACAATTGATTTTGTATTTTGATTTTACATCTTGCAACTTTACTGAATTTATCAGTTCTATAGGGTTTTTTTTGTGTGTGTGTGTGGAGTCTTTAGAGTTTTTAAATATAAGATCATGCCACCTGCAGAGAAAATTTTGCTTCTTCCTTTCCAAGTTAGATTCCTATATTTCTAGGACTTCCAATATTGTGTTGAATAGAAGTGGTGAGAGTGGGTATCCTTGTCCTGTTTCTGATCTTGGAGGAAATACTTTCAACTTTTAACTGTTCAGTATGATGCTAGCTGTGGGCTTGATATATCTTGAGACAAAGCTAATATTCTCTAGTTTTATGTGTGCTTCGTTTATTCTTTCATTCAATAAATAGGTATTGAACAGCCACAAAGTGCCAGATACTGTTAGGACCTGGTGAACATGTTCGTACAACCTACAGATAATAGAAATAGTTTTCAAAATATAATTCGAACCATATTTTTAAATAAATTTAAATGGAATATATCACTTGGTGGTAAGTTATCTCATTTGTTTGATCTTTAAACTATATACTTTTGGGAACATTTCTGGGTTTTATATTTAATTACTTAGGCTGTATTTCCACGTCTCTATATAGTCTCTCACATCTTAGAGTGTGAGAAGGCTTACAGTCAAGAAATTTATTTTATTTTATGTAAAGTTGCTCAAATTTACTGGGTCACTAACTTGCCTTTAGAACAACACGATTTTGTCCCAAATCATGTATTCACAGAATGTATTGTTTACAACACTTCAGTAAATATGGTAAATGTTTATATATGTATTCATTTTCATATATTTGTCATGTAAAGTGTGATAATTCTAGAATATAAACAGCTCTAATTTGCTGAGTATACATTATGTGCCAGGGACTATGCCAAGTACTTTTAAAATAAAATATCGATAAATGCTCATACTCATTTTATATCATAAATTCTCTTACGATTCCACTCTAAAGTTGTTGGAACTGTAGCTCAGAAGGTTAGGCTAGGTGATTAAAGTTGCACAGCTCATAAATTTAAACTTAAACCGAGGCAATCTGACTCTAGAACAAGTATAGTTAAGAAGATGTGAAAGATGAAAGATCTGGGTTAATCTTAGATAGAAAATATATAATATTGCGAGATTAAAAAAAAAACCTAAATGCCTTTCTTCCATGTTGAAGCAATTCCTGTATCTAAACAAAAATTTTGCAATGAGAATCATCAAATCCATTTTCTGAATATAAAATCATATTCCAGAATACAACAAAAATCAGAGGCTTTTTATAGAAACTAGGAAAAATGCTTGAGATGAAAAAGAAACCAGCAATGAGAAAGGCAATTGATACATGCCAGGGAAGATAAAGGAAAAGTTTAAGACAGACTGAGGGGCAGGCATAAGCATCTGTATATATAATATACAGAGATGGCAAAAAATTAGGAAGAATCTTTGTGGAAAAAAACGGGCTATGTTCTTACATACCAATAAGGAACAAGTGAAATTTGAAATTAAAACCCCAATACTATTTATGTTAGCATCCCAAAAATGAAATACTTAGATATAGATTTAACAAAATATGTACAAGCTCTATTTGAGTAAAACTACAAAACTCTGATGAACAAAATCAAAGAAGAAATAAATAAACGGAGAGATGTTCCATGTTCATGTATAGGATGACCCAATATTATCAAGATGTCAGTTCTTGCCAACTCAGTCTATAGATTCAATGCAACCCCAACCAAAACCCCAGCAACTTATTTCATGAATATAGGCAAACTGCTTCTAAAGTTTATATGGACAGGCAAAATATCCAGAATATCCAACTCAATGTTGAAGGAGAAGGACAAAGTTGGAAGACTGGTGCTACCCAACTTCAAGATCCAATATAAAACTACAGTAATTAAGACAGTGTAGTACCAGCAAAGAGCAGACAAATAGATGAGTGGAACAGAATAAGGAACCCAGAAATAGACAAAATAAATATAGACAACTGATCCTTGACAAAGATGCAAAGACAATATGGGAGGAAAGAGAGTATTTTCATCTAGTGGTGCCAGAACAACTGGACATCCACATGCAATAAAATGAATGTAGACAAAAACCTACACCCTTTGTAAAAATTAACTCAAAGTGGATCACAGACCTAAATGTAAAATGCAGAACTACCAAACTCCTAGAAGACAACAGGAGTAAGCCTAGGGTATGGCAACGATTTTGAGATACAACACCAAAGGCACGATGCATGAAAGAAATCATTGACAAGCTGAACTTCATTGAGATTAAAAACTTCTGCTCTCTCTGTGAAGGACAAGGTCAAAAGAATGAGAAGACAAACCATAGATTGGGAGAAAATATGTGCAAAATATACATCTGATAAAGGACTGTAATCTAAAATATACAAAGAACTTTTAAAATTTTACAATAAAGAGACAACTTAATTAAACAATGGGCCAAAGATCTGAACAGACACCTTGTCAAAGATATACAGATGGCAAATAAGCAGACGAAAAGATGCTCTGCATCACATGTCATCAGAGAAATGCAAATTAAAACAATGAGCTACTACTATATTCCTATGAGAATGGCCTGAATCTGGAACATTGACAACAGCAAATGCTGGTGAGGATGGGAAACAACAGAACTTTTATTCATTGCTGGTGGAAATGCCAAACGGTGCAGCTACTTGCAAGACAGTTTGGTGGCTTTTTACGAAACTACATGTATTCTTGCCGTACAATTCCGCAGTCACACACCTTGGTATTTACTCAAAGGAGTTGAAAGTTTCTCTACACAAAAACCTACATACAGTGTTTATAGCAGCTTTATTCCTAATTGTCAAAACTTGGGAGAAACCAAGATGTCTTGTATGTGAACGGATAAGTAAACTATTGTACATCCAGACAGCGGAATATTATTCAGCACTAAAAACAAATGAGCTGTCAAGCCATGAAAAGACGTGGAGAAAAATGTGTATTATTAAGTGAAAGAAGCCAATCTCAAAAGGCTACCTACCATATGATTTCAACTATATGATATTCTGGAAAAGGTAAAAGCATGGAGACAATAAAAAAAGTGTGGTACCAGCAGTTGAGGGTGGGAGAGTCATGAATAGGCAGAGTACAAAGGATTTTTAGGTCAGTGGAGATGGTGGATACATGTCATTATATTTGTCCAAGCCCATAGAATGTACAACACCAAGAGTGAAATGTAACGTAAACTATGGACTTTGGGTGATTATTATGTTTCTACGTATGTTCATCAATGGTAACAAGTGTACCACTCTGGAGGGAGATATTAACAATGGCAGAGGCTATGCATGTGTCAGGGCAGGGAGTATGCGGGAAATCTCTCTGCCTCCCCTTCAGTTTTGTTGTGTACTGGAAACTGCTTTAAAAAATTGTATTAATAAATTATTTTTTAAAAATGGATTATGTAAAACTTGAATATTTACAAAAAATGAAAAATAAGAACATTCAAAAATAGTGTCTCCTAAAAAGACCAAAAATAAGAGATCTAACTGGAAAAACTTTACTATTAACAGCAGCACAGCCGCCTTGCACAACTTCTGCCGGCATCTTTCCACCCGCAGCTGTGCAATGTGGTGGAATCAAAAGCTTTTAGCACCTGAAAAAATAACATAGTTGAGGGTATAAGTTTTACTACAAGAATCAAATAAATCAAAAGGAAAATAAATTGCTAGTTATATATAAAGTAACAAAAGAAAACATACAATATATAGAAGAGAAAGTCGTGCTAGCTGTAAGGAAAAGATACATATTGGTTTGGAAATCTCAAAAAAGAATATTATAGAAATTATATGTAGTGAAATGTCAAGAAAGATCAAACTGTGATTATGGGGTTAAAATAGGAGAAGATAATAATAAGTACAGGAAAGATGAGTGTGGATAGAAACATTGTTATATGCACTTAGATGAATTGTTCAACAAATATTTTTTAAAAGCCTGAATTAAATCCAGTGTGAGATGATACAAGTGGAACATGGTTTGTTCAAATACAGAGGAGGAATGAAGAATATTTACTAATTTTGCCCAGATTCCCTTGCAGAAAATTAATGACATTTCAAACCGAAAGTGAGAGAAGCCTTAAGAGAAATAATTGTCCGCAGAAGTTCTAGAACTAGGAGCAAAAGGTACCAACTATTGAATAAAATGATTAAGTAGAAAGATTGTTCTTTATTCCAGGAAACTAGATGATTCTGTGATGATATACTCGTGACCGGCAGCAGAAAGTCAATGCAAATCAATATGCAGTGTTCTGTGTCTTAGGTGACTTCCCATATTTGGCTTATGGTACTTCATTTTTTCTCATTTCCATTAAGTATTTATGTGAAGTCTCAGGCTTACTAAAGAGATTGAACGGGTTGGAATCATAAAATACAGTTTTGCCAAGTTTCTCTGACTTAACATTTTAAAGAATCTCTCTATGTGAGAATAAGCATTTCTGACTTATCTAAAGCACTGTGTTCCGGCGTTGGGCAGGAAACAAGGACTGTAGCATGGGGCTATGCATAGGTTAAAGCAGAGCGTCGGCAGAAGTTGGTGAGAGCAGACTTGCTATGAGAGGTGACACGATGTCCCCTCCATCAATCCTTTTAGGTCTGGCCCCTGTATATTTTCCATCGTGTGAGACTTATTTGAAATCATATCTGTTCCCTCAACTTGCCCAAAGGCCTCAAGGGAAGTCATCACTCTTTATTTATGTCTGTATCCAGAATCTCTAAAATGGCATTGAAAGAGTGTCTGAATTAAGCAGATTTAACCAGATGATTCTGAGGGAGACTGGAGCGCCCCTGTTCTGGATAGACGCTTTTCCCAGAAGATGACAGAATTAAGCTGCTCAGGCAAGGAGATGGAAGATTCTGTCCTACTGTCTCAGAAATAGTGTCACCCAGAGTCTTCTGTGACCTGGGGAGGAGATCGCTCTGCTGATGCTACCGCTCATCTGAGAATTTTCATTCTTAAGCCTTCGGCTTACTCTGTCAGCTCAGGCCTTGCTCCTAAATACTTTAGTTTTATGAAAGTGATTTTCCACCTTTTATCTTTGCAAAACTCTGTAAACAGCCAGGGAGTTTTCACCCCATATGAGATTTCCATCACTGTGTTGGAAGGGAAGACCTCGTCTTCTGAAAGCTGGTTTTCTTAATAAGGGTGCTGTGACTTTCAGGGCTGTGGGAGCCGGTCAGCGGGGTCCGCTGGAAGTTCTGACTTTCTGGAGACACAGATGAGTTTGACCCCAGCCTAGAACTTGATAATAAAATACATTCCTTTATTATTTTCGTAATGTTAATAGGCCTGTGGAAAACTGCATGAACTTTGTTCTTAAGTGTACAATGCTGTTTACTACAATTGCGTAAATCAAAGTCCATTTATTTCTATTTGAAAGGTCACACGTTTCTTTCAATGCCTGCATCTAAAAACACATTTTAAAGTAGTTTAGCGGGTGATTAGAGAATAAATAAGTAACAGATGAGTTAAAATGAATATATGATTATTTTATTTACTCCTTTGGAGAATGAATATTGCTACTTACTGTACAAGCAGTTCTTGAGTATCTAACGTTTACCCAGTACTATAAAATTTCTCCTTAAAAATTGTTGGTGAGACAGAGATGAATCACCTGGAATAGCTTAGAAATGTTTTTCTGTCACCAAATCTTAATAAAAAAAAGTCTAAGCATATTTTGTAAAAATAAACATATTTACAAACTTGCTGTCTTTTATTAAACTCTTCACATACAGGTTAAAACAAAATCTCAAATTTTCATAAGCCTTACAAGTTTGTCTTAACAGAGTTTTCACAACACCATCCCCCCCTCAACTGACTGGTCCCAAATCAGGGGCCACCTACGTACCTCTTCGCTGTCTTCTCTTCGATTATCATGCATAAGCATGATCTTCACAAGATCTTTGCTCTCTGTGAATTTCTTACAAACAACCTTGTTTCAGTAGGACTAAATGCAGCTACTGCATTAACCACATAATGCCAAAATTGTATATATTTTTTGTGCGTCGTTTTTCTTTCTTTATTTATATTTTAGATTCCACATTTAAGAGAGGTCATACGGTATTTGTCTTTCTCTGACTTATTTCGCTTAGCATAATGCCCTCAGGGTCCATCCATGTTGTCACAATTGGCAAGATTTCATTCTTTTTACAGCTGAGTAATACTCCAGCATGTGTGTAAAATATATATATATATATATATATATATGCCACAATTTCTTTATCCATTCATCCATCAATGGACACTTAGGTAGTTTCCACGTTGGCTATTGTAAATACTGCTGAAATGAATATAGGGGTGCATATATATTTTGAAGTTAGTGTTTTCATTTTTTTCAGATAAATACCCAGAACTAAAATTGCTGGATCATAAGGTAGTTCTATTTTTAATTTTTTGAGGGAAGTCCACATTGTTTTTTATTTAAAAACAATCAATCAATTTAGATCCCTACCAACAGTGCTTGAGAGTTCCCTGTCCTCCACATCCTCGCCAACATTTGTTATTGCTAGTCTTTTTGATAATACCCACTCTAACAGGTGATTATAATAAATATACACTTTTGTGTATTTGATTATAATTTCTTGCCAGAAAGATGAGGGAAATACCAATATTGGATCAATGAGCCAAAGACATGTATGTTCCTTTATAATGTAAATTTGGGTAGATGAGTATTTCTTGTATTTTAAAAGAATTCCATTATAAAGTCGATGATCGCCTGCCCAATGCAACTATTTTGTGAGTTTGATTTTTATTATTTTTTTTCTAAACATTTCTGTTTCTTATAATGAAAATAACTCCTGCTTGGTCCGGAAATCTGCCACTAGTCTTTAATGAATCATTTAGTTGCTGTGCGATCCATTTTTCATCTCTATAGATCAGGGATGTGGGTGAGATCAATTCCAAATACCAGCTCAAATTCTTCGATCATTCTGAGGTTATTGCATGTGGGATGCTATCCTAGGCAGAATGTTGAGAATTTCTACTACACAGTGTCAGCCTGGAACAGTGGGCTCACTCCCACTGGGCACCCTGGGAGGAAACACACAGATTGTGCATCTGAATTTGTCCCTAACAGAAAAGAGACTGTGGTGTTTGCCCATCAACTCTGTCCCTTGTTGGTTGAGGATTTCCTTGGGGTGGAGAGAAGCTAACCACTCCTGCATTTCTAGGTAGCACTGTACGTGAGTTAAGTTGCCTTCTAATCATTTGGAAAAAGCCTTGAGACAGCAAAGCAGGCGATTCAGCTGTGCATGTTTGAGGAGGAATATAGGAAATAAGAGATGTGATGAAGGACATACAGATGCCGTTTACATTGCTTGATTAATCAGTCAATATCTGAAAGTCCAGTGTACAAGTCACCTGTAATCCTTTATTCTGCCAAGACAAAGGAAAGAATTGCTGTTATCTAGATGGTCCAAGTAGCCTTGGAAAGAGGAAAACAGCCTTCAGGAAGAGGTGCAAAAATAACAGTGTGTTCAGCGAAATATAGAGAAATGGATGGTATGAATTGGAGCGCTAGGGGGCAGTCAGGAGAATGACAAAGGAATCCCACAGGTGGGGAACTGGAAGTGGTGGTCAATGAGCTGGGCTGTAAGTAATAAGTCAGAGTTATCCAGCCAAGGAGAAGGGTGAGGATGTTCTGGTTGAAGGGCATGGCATTGATAAAAACAAAAGGACGACTGCAGCATGTCGAGTGCACAGAATGACAAGCAGGTCAGTACTTCTGGTACATCAAGAATTGAGAAGAGACTAATAGAAAGGAATCACGGCCTCGTGGGTGTTTGTGGGTCATGGTACAGGACTAGGGCATCAACTTTTAGGTGATTTTCTATGCTCTTTCATTTTCCATTTCCTAATGATTTCAATAAAACTTTTCTTAAAATATCTTGCAGAGTTTTGAACTGCCACTCTCAGTGGAAAATTTTCCTACTTTACTTAAAAATGTATCTGCATGGATATTCCCTCTTTCTTAAAAGCTTTTTTCTCTCTTAGCTTTGTAGTCATAACATCCTTATCAGAAAGGAGGTAAACAATCTGAGAGAACGGGCCAAATTCACCTACTCCAACCTCACACGTGGAGGTCTTGGCAGAGGTAGCTTCTTAACAAAGGTGGACAAGATCAGAGCTCTGAAAGCTTGTTGGGGAGGGAAGAGTTAGTCCGTGAGTGAAATTGTGATTTGTCAGCATTCCTTTCATTTGGGTGTTCAGTTCAGAAATCTAGGAGTAATCCTAGACTCTACCCTCTTCCTCTCTTCCCTCAAGGTATCAATTACCAAAACTCGCTAAAACCACCTCCCAAAACCCACTCCTCCTGCAGTAGCCTCAGGAGGGGCTGAGACTCTCTGAGTCTCTCTCTGAGACTATAGAGCAAAGCTTCTCATCTTGTCCACTTTCCTCTCCCATCCACTCTCCACCTGCTGGCGGAGGGATTGTTCCTAAAACTGTGACTTCATGGACTCTGTTCCTTTCCAGCTCCAGCATTACCAAACTATTTGTCATTCTCTGAGTGTAGCCTGATTTCCTGTCTGTGTATTTGCACCTGAGGCTCCCTCTGTCTGGCCACCTTGACTTGTTTGCCTATTTGGGATCACTTGTACTGCAATTTTTTTTTAAATTCCTATTTCCCTTCTTATTCACAACATAGTTATTCTTCTTTTTTTCCTCTAGTCTTTTAAGTTTTTATGAGCATATTTGTCCCATCTTGTTACAATTATTGATTTACATGCCACTTGATTGTGAGTTATTACATCCCTGTTGTTTGGCATGTAGTAATTGATATTGATAAAGGTACACTGAAATGACTTTTCATCTCCAGTATTTCCAGCAGGTTGCCAAAATCCAGGCAGCTGGATTGACTCCTGTTACAAGAACTTGCTCTGAACTGAGTCAGAGCACACAGTACTCTTTCTACTTAAAACGTCCTTCCATCACTTCTCCACCCAGCCAAATCCTCCTCAGGCTTTACAGTCCACATTAAATGTCATCTCCTCGGTGAAATTTTCTACAATCTCACTTTGCTAGCATATGAGCTCAGAAGACACAGATTTTTCAAAGTGCTCTGAGTTTCTACCATGCATCACAGTACCTCGTAGCAAGTTGTTAATAATAGTGACGGGGGCCAGTGCTCATGATGTTGTAACATTTCTCAGACTCCCTTGCAGGTAGGATGGGGCACAGTGCCTAGTTTTGGCTAACAATCCGTGACCAGATGTAATGTGGGTCACTTCCAGCCAAGTCGATTAAAAGCTCTTGTGCCTCCTACAATCTCCCCATCATGTCAGGACCATGGAAGGCATGTTCAGACGGTTGTATTACAGGATGGAGGCAGTTGAAGTCCTTCTGTAAGTGGAAAGTTGCTACCAAGTAGCTTAGAACTTTGTATAAGATATTCTCAAGCATCAATTATCACAATGCACATTTATTATTAAAAAAATGATTGCATCAATGAACTTTGTAGAATTTTGGAGTAACTGTTTTCAGGGTAATATGAACAAAGAGTGAGATCAAAACTTGATATCAAACTGGACTTTGAAATAGATGGCGTTCTGTATCGCAATTGTGGCTGAGGTGGTTGACATGTTTTTGCATTATTAAAAATATAGTGGTTGATATTTAAAAGTTCATTAAGTATTAAACCCCACATTAATAAATTAACAATCCAGACCCCCTATATTCCTTTAAGGACAATGTATGGTTGTTGTTTTTTCATTGTTTCATCTGTTCATTTTAAAGGTTAGCATTTAAACAAACGTGAAGTCAAAAATTATAAATAATGCATGATGGAAATTTATAGCGATGTGCAACAGTTACAGGGATAGTTAATCAGGTTACTACAGTTTAAGAACAGTTGTATTGGTTAGTTTAATTATTTATGTGAGCATAGCATAAGAAATGGTGTTTAATTAATTCACATTTCTACTTCGCTGTATTTCAAAATGCCCTACACAAGTGAAGTGCAGCGATCTGCATGTCCTTGGGAAATTTTAGTTCATGCAGATGTTCTCTGTTAAGATTGCATTTCCTATTACAGAAACTTATGTATTTTAAAGGTCACCTTTACTTAAAGCATGAGTTGAAAATGTTGCATAAAATCTACCAAAGGGAGAGAATTATATATGCAGAAAAATATTAACATAAGGACGAGAAAGTAATAGTCATTTTACGAGACATACCCAGGTGGAAGAAATCCATCGTGGTAAGAAGGCAGTCTTGCTTGCTACCATGCTGATATAAATCCAAAATATTTTATCATGATTGTCTAAGTTGCTCGCAGGCATTTTGGATATAAACGAGAGAAAAAAATAATGTATCAAAGAACTTTAAATTACATTTCTAAGTATCAAGAAAATAAATTTAGATCTTTTGTTCTTTTGAAGCATCACCCATGACTAATAATTTTAATATAAAATGAGCCTTCCTTTGTAATATAGAGGAGTAAATATTTCCAAAATACAAATACACAATTATGTTACTGTATCCATGGTTGGTAAATCACCAGTCTTGTAAACGGAATAAAGTCAAAAACATTCTCAGTATGCCTTTTTCTATCAGCATGACTATCGTGATCAACCAAATGATGTGAGCTAGCTTTGCTGGAGGCTAGAAGACTTATTAAAGTCAGTTAGGAAGCTGGTACTCAAAAACAGGAGGAAACATCAGCACCGAGGGGTTTCAGGGTTGTGCTTTGATGTCTTCATATGTTCCCTCCAAAAATAGTTAGAAACAACTTTACTATAATTCCTTATTATAGGTCACAGCCTTTGTTTAGAATTTTATTAGCAGAATCTAGTACTCATAACTTTATGGAGTAGGCACTATTATTATTTCCATTTTGAGGACAAGAAAAATGAAGTTTAATCTGAACCCTGGTCAGCCTGATCACAGTTACACTGTTACCGGCAACACTACACCGTTTCATGGCCCCCCAGCAGCTATCGAGTCTGACTAATACGTTGCGTCTGTTAAGACTACAAGCTTAGGTTTTACTTAAAGAAGTAAACAAATCCCCTGATTGTTAGGCTTTTCCTAACACTCATCTGATACCTAAATCATGAGTCTTTTGAGGGACCTTAGCATCCTTAGTGAGCCACGGGATGCTGAAGAGTTGTTATTTTACATCAACCCACAAGGGAGGGACTATCATTATTCTAGTTTTGCAGATAATTAAAATGAGACTCAGAGAGGTTAAATGATTTACCTACGGTCACAAAACAAGCAAATTTGGGGGCTAGAATTCACAAGCGCTTTGCCTGATGTAATGGGGTTTAGCCTGTACCACAATTTTCCAGGATTTGGAAAGTTTTGTAATGAAGCCAACTAAATATGACAATAAATATAAGCCTAAATATGACACTAAGCGCGAAGGATTTGACAAAAATATGTTTTTAACTTTGATATAGATATAACTTTCCCAGTGTCTTGGGAACTTTCAATATTATCCCTAGACAGGACAGCAGATGTCACACTGCTGGTTGGTCTTAGTGCCTGCAATTTCCATATAGCTGCCTATTTCTTGCTACTAAGGTGTACAACCTTGGGGCTCAGTAGAAACTTGTACCATGAACTCCTTGGCCCAAATATAATTTCTTTAGGCAAGTCCAGAACAAAATTGCAGCACCTCCTTATATGTATATCATATCATATCCGTACTCATAAAAAAGTCCCTCTGAAAATTTGGAATATTATCTTGGAGATTATTTTGTGTTTTAAGAGTTGGCCATCCTAATAAAAATGGTGATTTTATTTGTTATTGTTCACTTAAGGGACAAAATGATTGTAAGCCTTTAAAACACACCACTTAACTTTCCTATGCTCCACACTATCTCAAAATAACCTTTTTTTGGATGAATAGAATCAGTTTTCATTTCACTCCACAAGCTCAAGTCCTTGAAAAATAATCAATCAGATAGTTTAGTACAAACGTGTCTTTTCTCTCTTTGTGAACTCCTAAAGATGACTTTTTTTCTCCCCTGCTAACAGTCATGTTATTTGACTTTTTTGATGATGAAAAAAATGAGATAATCACATGACACATCTGGCAAGAGTTTTACTTCATCAGTTATCCAGGCTTTATAGAGGACAATTTTTGTCCTTTTCTCCCCTTTCCTTTCATCTGTCCTACACTTTCATCCTGACTCTTCTCTTGTTTTCTGATTTTGGGCTTATAATCAATGTAGCGAATAACGTGATTAATTAAAAAAGTGAAAAAAAAAAGAGAGGATAATATATGCTATTCTTTTGTGTCTTGTAGTTATAACGGGTGGTCCGCAGGCCGTGTATTCATAGTATAACTAATATCAAGTAACAATGGCAAGAATAAAAGCACAACACTTGGAATTCCAATTAATTTTTTCTAGAGAATTCTGGAAAATATGTAAGGTATTATATGTGTTTCATGATGTAATTCTTTTTTTCCCCAATTTTACTGAGATATAATTGACATACAACACTACATAAGTTTAGTGTGTATAGTATAATGATTTGACTTACCTCTATTGTGAAATGATTGCCACAATAACTTTAGTTAATATCTGTCATCTCATATAGACACAAAATAAAAGAAAAAAATTATACTTTTCCTTGTAATTAGCACTCTTGGGGTCTACTCTCTTAACAGCTCTCCTCCATATCGCACGGCAGTGCTAAGTGCAGTCATCATGCTATACGTTACGTCCCTATTTACTTAGTTATCTTAAACTAGATGTTTGTACCCTTGACCTCTTTCATCCAATTCCTCCTTCCCCGACCCAACTCCTGCCTCTGTTAACCACAAATATAATCTCGTTTTCTATGAGTTTTTGGGATTTTTAAAATATTTTTCATAAAAGTGAGATCTTGTCTGACATTTCACTTAGCATAATGCCTTCAAAGTCCATCCATGTTGTCACAAATGGCAGAATTTCTTTGTTTTTTATGGCTGAAAAATGTTCCATTGTGTGTGTGTGTGTGTGTATATATATGTTAAATATATATATACATACACATCCCACAACTTCTTTATCCATTCACCCACTGTTGGACGTAGGTTGTCTCCACATCTTGGCTGTTGTAAATAATGCTGCCAGGATCAGGGGGTCCACATGTCTCGTCAACATACTGTTTTTGTTTCCTTTTGATGTATTTCCAGAAGTGAGATTCCTGGGTCATATGGCATTTCTATTTGTAACTTTTTGAGGAAACTCCATACTGTTTTCCATAGTGGCTGCACTGTTTTACACTCTCACCAACAGTGCACAGCGGTTCCCTTTTCTCCATATTCTTGTTTGCCATTGCTTGTCTTTTTGGTGCTAGCCATTCTAACGAGCATGCGGTGATATCTCACTGCAGTTTTGACTTGCGTTTCCCTGATGACTGGTGATCTTGAGCACCTTTTCATGTACCTGTTGGCCATTCGTATATCTTCTTTGGACAAATGTATATCTAGGACTGTGTCGATTTTTTAATTGGATTATTTAGTTTTTTGCTATTGAGTTGTACGAGTTCCCTGTATATTTTGAATATTAACCCCTTTTCAGATATATGGTTTGCAAATATTTTTTTTCCATTCCATAGGTCGTCTTTTCATTTTCTTGATTGCTTCTTTTTCTGTGCAAAAGCTTTTCAGTTTGAAGTAGTCCCATGTGTTTAACTTTATTTTGTTGCTTGTGACTTAGGTGTCATATCCAAAAAATCATTGCCAAGACCAATGTCAAGAAGGTTTTTCCTCTGTTTTCTTCTAGGAGGTTTATGGTTTCAGGTCTTACATTTAAGTCGTTAATCCATTTTAAGTTTTGTAAGAGGTGTAAGACAGGGATCTAGTTTCATTGTTTCACTTGTGGATTTCAAATTTTCCCAGCACCGTTTGTTAAAGAGATTGTCTTTTCTTCCTTGAATATTCTTAGCTCTCTTGTCAAATGTTAGTTGGCCATATATGCTTGGCTTTATTTCTGGGCTCTTGAATCTGTATCGTTGGTCCATGTGTGTTTTTTTTTATGCCCGTACCACACTGTTGTGATGACTATAGCTTTGTAGTATAGCTTGAAATCAGGAAGTGTGATGCTTCCAGTTTTTATCTTGTTTCTCAGGATTGTTTTGATATTTGAGATCTTTTGACCTTCCATATAAATTTTAGGATTATTTTTTTCTACTTCTGTAAAAACTGCCATTGGAATCTTGATGGATGTAACGTTGAATATACAGATGGTTTTTGGTAGTATTGACATTTTTACCACATTAATTATTCCAATCCATGAACTCAGGATACCTTTCCATTTATTTGGGTCTTCTTGGATTTCTTTCATTAATGTCTTGTAGTTTTCACAGTAGAGATCTTTCACCTTCTAGGTTAAGTTTATTCCCAATTATTTTATTGTTTTGATACTATTGTAAATGGGATTTTTTAAAATTTCTTTTCAGGTAATCCATTGTTGGTGTATAGAAACACTACTGATTTTTGTATGTTAATTTTGTATCCTGCAACTTTACTGAATTTGTTGATCAAGATCTAACAGGTTTTTGATGGAGTCTTTAAGATCTTATGTATATAAAATCACGTTATGTACAAATAGTGACAATTTTATTTCTTTTTTTCAATTACGATCCCGTTTATTTCTGTTTTTCTGCCTAACTGCTTTGGCTTGGACTTCCAGTACTATGTTGAAAGGATTGGTGAGAGTGAGCACCCTTGTCTTACTTCTGATATTGGAAGGAAAAGTTTCATCCTTTCACCTTTGAGTCTGATGTTAGCTCTGGGCTTATCATACATGGCCTTTATCATTCTGTTCCTTCTGTACCAAATTTCTTAAGTGTTTTATCATTAAAAGATGTTGAATTTTGTCAAATGTTTTTTCTGCCTCCACTGAGATAATCGTATAATTTTTTCTTTCATTCTATGAAAGTGATGCATCACATTTATTTGCATATATTGAACCATCCTTGCATTCCAGGGATAAATCCCACTACATTATGGTGAATGATCTCATTAATGTGCTGCTGGATTGGGTCTGCTAGTATTTTATTGAGAATTTTTGCATCTATATTTATAAGGGGTATTGGCTTGTAGTTTTATTTTCTGATTGTGTCCTTTTCTGGCTTTGGTATCAGAGCAATGCTGGCCTCATAAAACGAGGTCCAGAGTGTTGCCTCATTTCCAATTTTTTGGAAGAGTTTGAGAATGATTGACATTAATTCTTCTTTAAATATTTGGTAAAATTCACCAGGAACCCATCTGGTCCTGGAATTTTCTTCATTGGGAATCTTATGCATTTCTGTGGTATCACCTGTAATGGATTTTTTTTTCTCATTTATAATTTTGTTGATTTGGGTCCTTTCTCTTTTTCCATTGGTTAGTGTAACTAAAGATTTGTCAATTTCATTTATCTTTTCAAAGAACCAACTCTTAGTTTGGTTAATCTTTTCTATTGTTTTTCTGCTTTCTATGCATTTATTTCTGCTGTAATACTTAGTATTTCTTTCTTTCTGCTAACTTTGGGCTCAGTTTGCTCTTTTTCTAGTTCCTTAGAGCATAAAGGTAGGTTGTTTATTTGAGATTTTTCTTGTTTCTTAACGTTGCACATTATATCTTTGAACTTCCCTTTTAAAAGTTCTTGTGCTACATCCCGTAAGTTTTGGTATGTTATATTTCCATTTTTGTTTGTCTCAAGATACTTTTTTATTTCTCCATTAATTTCTTTGATCCATCAGTTGTTGTTGACAGTGTTAAGTTTTATGTATTCATGAATTTTTCAGTTTTCCTCCTCTTATTCATTTCTAGTTTCCTGCCATTGTGATCAGAGAAGATGCTTGATATGATTTTAATCTTCTTGAATTTGTTAAGACTTATTTTGTGGCCTAACATAACATATGGTCTACCCTAGAAAATGTTCCACGTGCATTTGAGAAGCATGTGTATTTTGCTTTTGACAGATAGAATGCTATTTATGTGTCTTAGGTCCATTTGGTCTATAGTATGGTTCAGTTTTGCTATTTCCTTATTGATTCTCTGTCTGGATGATCTATTCATTGTTAAGAGGAGGATATCAAAGTCCCCAAATATTATTATTTTGTTGTTTATTTCTCCTTTAGCTCTGTTAATTTTTGCTTTACATATTTAGGTGTTCCAATATTGGGTGTATAAATATTTACAATTGTTATTACTTCTTGATGGATTGACACCTTTACCATTATATAATGATAGTGTTTATCTCTTTTTACAATTTTAGTTTAAAGTCGATTTTTTTCTGATATAAATATAGCTATCCCTGTTATTTTGGTTATCATTTCCTTGAAATACTTTTTTCTGTCCCTTCACTCTCAGTCTATGTGTCTCTAAGGTCAAAGTGAGTCTCTTGTAGGCAGCATATCATTGGGTCTTATTTTATGATCCATACACCCATTCCACATTTTTTTATTGCAAAATTTAATCCTTTTACATTTAAGGGAATTATTGATAGCTAAGGACTTACTATTGTCATTTTGTTCATTGTTTCCTGGCTGTTTTGTAGACCCATTGTTCTTTGTTTCCTACCTTTCTGTCTTTTGTGTGCTTTGATGTCTTTTGATGTCAGTGTGCTTTGACTTCTTTACCACGTTCTTTTTTATAATTACTACAGGTTTTTCCCCTGTTACCATGAGGCTCACATTAAGTATCTTAAATTATAATGTACTATTTTATGCTGATAGCAACTTAAATTTGATAGCATTCTAAATTCTACACTTTTACTTATCCTCCCCCTCATAATTTATGTTATCGACATTACAGTTTACATACTTTTTTATACGGTGTAACCAATTACAGATTATTATAGCTATGGTTATTTTTACCGTATTTGTTTTTGATCTCTTCAACTAGGATTGTATATAAATTATTCACCTCCATTACTGTATTACAGAATGTAATTTTGACTATATATTTACCATACCAGTGAGTTTTATGCTACTTTCTTATGTTTGTATAATGTTAATTATAAAAATTTTTATAATTTATAAACTTTAAAAACTTCCACTCAAAGAACTCCCTTTAGCATTTCTTATAAGACAATCTAATGGTGATAAACTCCCTCAGCTCTCATTGTTTGGGAAAGTCTTTAGCTCTTCTTCATTTCTGAAGGACAGCTTTGCTGGATATAGAATTCTTAGTTGACAGTTTTTTCTGTAAATATTTTGAATATGTCATCCTATTCTCTCCTGGCCTGGAAAATTTCTTTGAGAAATCTCTCAATAATGTTACGGGGGTTCCTTTGTATGTAACTTCTCTCTTTTCTCTTGCTACTTTCAGAAATCTTTCTTTGTCTTCGACTTTTGAGACTTTAATTAGAATGTGTCTCAGTGTCGCTCTGTTTAGGTTCAACGTATTTTGGGTCCTTTGGGCCTCATTCATCTGGATGTCCATTTCTATCCACAGGTTTGTGAAAGTTTCAGCCTTTATTGCTTTAAATTTCCTTTCTGTCTCCTTCTCTTTCTCTTCTCCTTCTGGACTTCCCACAATGTGGATGCTGTTTCTTTTGATTGTATGTTATGTGTCTCTTAGGCATCTTACTCTTTTTCTTTTTGCCTCTCTGACCGAATAATTTCAAATATCCTGCCTTCTAGATCACTTATTCTTTCTCCTGCATTGTCAAGTCTCCTTTTGAAGCTCTTTGTTGAATTCTTCAGGTCAGTCATTGTATTTTTCAGCTCTAGGATTTCTGCTTGTTTGTTTGTTTTTATGCTTTATATTTCTTTGTTGAACTTGTCATTTTGTTCACACATTGTTTTCCTAATTTTGTTTAGTCATCTGTGTGTCCTTCTGGTTCACTAAACTTCCTTATGAGGACTATTCTGGATTTTTTGTCTGACCGTTCATGGATTTTGCTTTCTCTAGAATCTGTTATTACAGCTCTATTAATTTCCTTTAGTGGTGTCATGTTTACCTGACTGTCATGATCCTTGACTCCTTACATTGACATCTGTACATTTGAGTAAGCTGTCTCCTCTTCCAGAATTTGCAGCTTCACTTTGGCAGAGACCGTTCATAACCAATCAGCTCAATTTGGATTTCTGGACATGTCTGCTGGTAAATTCCTTGAGCAGGTGGCACTTGCTATCAGGGTCTGTATTGGGGAAAGGCCACTGCCTGAGCTCTGAGGTCAGGGGGAGGGTGCCGCTGGCTAGCAACAGTTGGATGTTGACTTGGTTCCCTGTCTAAGTAAGGCTGGAGAATGGGCTCTGCATTTGCCTGACTTCTCTGGTCAGGATTCCTGGAGAGCTGGGAATATTACTATATTCAGCAGCAGATGGCACTGTAAATTAGTTTCCCTGCCCTGGTGAGGCAGCAGCACACTTGGGAACATTTGGGAACCTGAATTAGGCAAGACTGTGCACTGAATTCCTTCACCAGATGAGGCCACTGGTTTTGCTCTGCAGACAGAGAGCCACAAGGCTGTGCTTTCTGTTCAAGTGCTGCTGTGAGCAGGGCTGTTAGGTGGGCTACACAGCTTCCCATGTGCGCTTGTTAGGATCCCTGGTCAAGTGGCCATGGAATGGGAAAGGGCAAGGGGCAGGGCTATGAATTAGTTTTCCTGCCAAGCCAGAGGAGAACTGGGCCAAATCCAGCAAGGCTTTTTGTTTGAGGTCTTAACTCAAGCTGACCCATACCCTCAAGTTTCCTAGCCAAACAGGGCCACTGACTGTGCTCTGCAGATGATGAGCTCTGCCTGTCACACTCTACTTGAGTGTTGTTGGGCAACACAGCATCCAGGCATTCTGGTCAGCCTTTCTGGTCAGATGGGGCTGACAGATACCCTCAGCAGTGGATTAGGCTATTACTCACCTCTCCTGCTTGGGAGAGACTGTAGGACCAGCTCCAACCATCCACAGCTGATCCATATCAGGCTTTCTGGTCAGAAGGGTCCAGGAGCTACACTCTGCAGTGTGTCAGGCAATGACTCAGTTCCCCTCCCTGGGCAGGTCATGCCTGGTTGCAGGGTTGGCAAAGCACTTTGTTTGAAGACCTGAGTCAGGCAGACCTGTACCCTGCTGAGTTCCTTAGTGAGACTTACCACTGTCTTGGCTTTGCAGATGAGTAAAGCCACTGTTTGGGACTACTACTTGGGTGCTGCAGGTTGTAACTCAATCTGCCAATGTCCAACGGGTGGTTGTTGCAAGACACTCCTCCCTTCTCTGCCACAATCAGATTACCAGTGGTCAAGCCCTGTAGAGTTCTCCACAATCCCAGTGCAGGGGAGACTGGAGTAGATTCTTGCAGGAAGTGACCCACAATGATGGAGGAGCTGGATGTCTACCCTGGTCTCTCTCTTCCCACTGGATGTACTGTGGGCTCAGAGGAGACCTCTTCTCATGGTGCTGGGCTGGCCTGGGAGAGGGATAATGTGGTCAGCATGTGCTTGCCTCTCTTACCCATCTGGTGTGGTCTGTGTTGGTCTCTGTGGTGCAGGAGAGTGCTTCAGCCTCTCCCTCGTGTTCTAGAATTCTCTCAGTGGTGCTCGTCCATGAATAGTTAATTGTTCCCCTCGTGAGGGAGAGCAAAGTCAGAAATGACCTATGTTGCCATCTTGGTGATTTCACTTTCCTCTCATGATATAATTCTGATGAATATCTCTCGGCAGTTTCTACTTCCTGTTTGGGTTTGAGAAGCCTACCTAAATGGAACTGTGCTGAATGATATTCACTAAGCCTAAAGGGCAGGAGAGAGAGCCTGTATTAGCACATATTCCTTTTCCTATTGTGTCTTTGGAAGATCTGAAAACTTAATTTTTTCTCATTTACATTTTATCAGCAATAGATTGGATCCTCATCCAATGATTTTTTTGTATCTGACATTCCATTTTGTGACTGAATTTTGAGCCATGATTTTCAACAGTGAGATTTTATTCTCTATTTGATATGTGTTAATTATATAGGTTTTGAATCTTATTTATTGATGTCATTTCTAAGATATGTATATTATTCAAAGATGTCGCTCACGTCCAGATTCAACTGAGGGCTTTTTCAAGGGTGGGAGATTTGTATTATGGGATAGTAAAAGCCCACAAGAAAATGAGTCTACCAACTAAGACCCTAGAAGGGACCCACATTTCTACGCTGGAGGTAATGTTTGCATTTTCCTGCTTATTTTTCCAGCCTCATCTAATAACGTGCTACTTATGAAATATGGACAGTTGTGGATAGTGAAAGAGGAAGTTGAATAGCAAAGGCTTAGGGCAAATAGAAAAAAGACATCACTTATATAAAGTGTTATCAAGGTTTACCATTTTGCATTGGATTTGAGACACCATATCATCTGTTACTATAATAAGGGTCAGTGAATTTTCCTTATAATCTGAGAGCCATGGTGTTCTCTGTTCTCTCTTCATTAGCTCAGGATTCTAGTCAGGTTAGGTCTCCAAAGAAGATGCGGTATTAGGAATCTTGGGTGGATGGAAATGATCCTGGTAGTGGTAATGTTTTTTCTTCCATTTCTTTGGCCCTCTTTAGTGAGGTCTCCTGCTGTTACCACCACAAAAAAAGGCTTCTGATAGTATCATACTCTCTGAAAATGCTCCTGGTGCTTGTGAAAACTAATACCTCTTCCAGTGCAGTTCGGGGGCAACACTATTCTGTTGCTAATTGCCAGAATCAATGACAATGACACTGATGCTTTCCTATGTCAAATACAATTTTGCCAAGGTGTTATATTAAAGCCCTTAGGTTTGCACCAAGAGTGTTGACTTATGCTGTTACTAAAACCATTAAAAACCCCTCACTTTTTCCAGATGAAGAAATTGAAGCTTAGTCATTTAAATTTCTTGTCACTGGTCACATGTCTGTTAGTGTTAACACCAGCTCTAGGTCTTTGTAGCTCCACTTTGGACTAAATCTAGGCTCCCAAATGCCATATATTTAGTCCATAACTTTCTATATTTTTGAGAATCACCTACATTTAGTTTTTGTCTTAGTTTCCCAAACTCCCTCCCCTCCACACACCTCAATTGTAATTGACTTGCAGACAGAACTAGATCAATAACTCCTGGAAACTGTAACCTCAACCTACCCATGTTAACAAGCTCTTCCCTTCTCATCCACAACTGCAGGTGGTGATAGATGTGTAGCTCAATTGACTGTTTTTATATCCTGGGCTTAAATTCATAATGGAACTGTCCGTCAATAAGACAGTATTTGTGGTCACATTCTAACTGGAAAATTTTTTCCTGACTACCTGTCAGTATGCCCCAAAAGATAAAGTTTTAAACTCCTGGATACTTGGTATATGCCATTAATAGCATACAGTTAGTAACCTAAATCATAGAGTTATTTCCCCCTAAAAGAGCTTAATAAATGTTTTTCATGACATGAATACTGATTCATAACAGCCAAGCAGTGCAGGAAATCACTTCCAAGAATTAGTCAGGAGGGGGGCCCCATTAAAACACTTACTATTTCTCAGCGTGGAAGATAAGCTTCTTGGGTGCAGAGAAGAGGTTTTTAGATCTGAGCCCAGGTAAGGTAGCATTTCCAAATATCATTTACAATTGTAGGAGTAAATGAAATTGAACTGAAGAGGATATTAACTTGTCTTCCTAGGTTCTGAAGTGTAATCGGAAGACAGACAATAGTCTCCAAAGACACACACATGAATTGTATCTGGCTTAGTTTGCCCACTGGCACATTGTGCATTTTATATTTCAATTAAAAAGTTTAATTAAGAAATTTCAACTGTTGTAAGCATGCTTAACAACCAGCATATTCATATGACCTCTAAATAAAGTGAGTCTTTAGTAAGAGGTAATGAACTTGAATGTTAACAAGATTCTGATCAAAAGATAGGAAATATATTTAAATTAAAATTATATTGACATTATGTTAATGTAAAACGGTAACTCTCGTCTAGTTTGGGGCTGTTTTAATCCGTGTGTTAAAATGAGTTTTAACATTTCACTAATCTAAATCCATATAAATAGGAGAAAGTCTGAACTTTGATAATATTTTTAATAATATCTTAATACATAAAAAGTTTAAAATAATCTATGATCTCCTTTGTAGTACCTAGAACAAAGATTCACTGGGTGTGAAATATGTATTTTAATGTTACATATTGATGCAGTTTTGCAAGTTTTATCTGCAATGTATCTTTCTGATCTATCTCTGACCAAGTTATGTCATATCTTTCCAGTTGGCTGAACTTTCTATCTGGTAACTTTATGCCATCTCTGGCCTCATTCATTCATTCATCCATCATTAATTATTATCACTTAAAGAATTCAATTCTGGGTCAGGAGGTGGACAAGTGGACAAATAAAATACTGTAATCACCTTCTGAAGAAATTGCTGCTCCCACGGCTGCCTTCTCTGTGAACTGACCTCCACTTGCATGGAGGGGTGGCCTGGCCTGTGAAGCCAGGTTTATTAAATGAACCATCCCTTACCGTACACTCCTAAGGACAAGTGCCTCCTGATGTCCCACAAGACATTCGTAAGTATTTTATTGGTACTACATAAACAGAATCTTGATTTAATTTTCAGGTTATTAATTTGTGGTAATTTTAATTGCAAAAGGAAAAAGAGTGAGCTGTATCATAGTATTTATATATTCATCAGCTGAGTAAAGCTCACTGATCCTCTATTTTGGAAACAAAACTTGCCTTTTGAATCCTTTTTTTAAAAGAACGTGTTTCCCCTCTGATGGAAATTTACCCTAAATACTGTTCCTCTTGTCCATCAGTTTGACTCAAAATATTAGAGAATACTATTTTTCTTACACGGAGATTTCTTTTTTAATAGAGACTACGTTCTTTCTCAGATAAATAGCCTTTCTTCCTAAGTCACTGTTAAAAAGTCCTTTAGGAGAATGTAACCTAAAATCACTGTGTATTTATTGACAAAACATGCTATTTGAATTCAGACAGAAGTGAGTTTAGATTTCAGACAAGTCATTTAGCTACAAGTCAAATGTGAACCCCAGGTTCCTTACCGGTAGAAATGATCTACTTGCCTTCCTGGTGTCCTATGAGGAATAAGCCAGGTTATGTCTATACCTGTTCCTACTCAGTGCCCAGTGGATGATAGACTCTCAGGAAATGAAAATACCTTTTCTCCTTCCACTTGTGAGTCTACTTACTTCTAGTCTCTAAGTTCCTGGTACATTTACTGAATGAATTATTCTCTATGTTCTCTTAGATACATTAGTTGACCTCTTTCCCCTCCGTTTCCTCACCTACGAAGTAAGAAATTGAATCAGGTACATCCTAAGTTTCCTCCAATCTTAAAAGCTCCTTTAAATATAGGCATATAAAGAAGATTGACATTAGAGAAGGATATAACTAACGTCCTAGAATAAGACAGCTCTAGAATTGAATATAAAATCTGTAAGACTTTGGATCAATGGCCAATTTCATTAAATATCAGGTCTTCTGCTTAATAAAATAAGAGTAATAACATTGTCTATTTTATGTTTCACTTGAAGATTAAATGGCACAATGCCAGGAATAAAGGGTTTTTCAATAAAAATAAATATTATTACATTATGCTAATACTATGATATTTATCATTAACCATTACCATATCATCATCATTTCACTACCTTAATTTAAAAATAGACTTAAAAAATTAAGTTTCTCATAGGTTTAGCAAAATGATTGTCTAAACAATATACGTATTAAAATTCCCGGGAACTGTGAACTATAAATGAAAAACATGTTTCCTCCTTAATTCAGAGCAATATATATTTAAAAATACATTTAACATTTTTATGTATTCAAGAAGAAATTATTGAAAATCTAAAATCGAAAAATCTAAAATCTGAAAAAAATCTATCAACGTGGAGTTTACAGTCTAGCATTGAGATTGGGAGATATATACCTATATCAGTTAGATTTCATCATATGCCAAACCACACCACAATTAGTGTTTCAAGACAATAAGCAGTTACAATTCTCATGGATTCTGTGGGGTGGCCAGGAGACTCTTCTGGTCTGTAGGGCTTGGCCGGGGGCAGCTGATCTAAGGGGAACTTGATCACGTGTCTAGAAGTTGGAGAGAGGCATGTGGCAATGGGCATGACTTGCCCAAGGGTCTTTCGTTTTGCAACATGACTGCCTTAGGCTCCCACACGTATGAGTGGTAGTGGGATTCCCCTAAGCAGCAAGATAGAGCAAGTCCTGTGTGCAGGCAATTTGCAAGTCTCTGCTGGCATCATGTTTGCGATTCTCCTATGGGCTAAAGCAAGTCACCTGCGCAAACCCAGAGCCAATGTGAGGGTGGACTACTCAATTTACTGCATAGTCTGTTGACATGAGATTCACAGCTGGGGGCTCTTAGGGAGGACAAGCAGAATGGACTAAAAGAGACCATGTGAGCACAGAGGACACCCAGAAGCCCAATGGCCTAAGGTTGTATGAGAGAAAAACAGCTACCCTCTAATGGGGCTACGGCACTACAGCGTCATGGGGGGAGTCAGGTTCTACTATGAACAAGAAGGAAAAGGGAAGTTTCCAAACTGGTGGACAAGAGGAAATTGAGGGAAGAGGTAATTTCGATAAGGAATGACACTGATTTCCTGAGGGATTCAGGAGTTGAGAAAGAGATCAGATTAGGAGATTAAAGGCCAAGTGATAAGGGAGTTTGGGGGTTATTCTGGAGAGCAACAAAAAAGGGACAAATGTGTAAAATGGAAGGTTTTCACTTACAGTAGCCTTGCTGAGGAGATAATCAAAATGGGATATTGTTTTTGCCGTAATTGGTTTTACCGGATAAAATCATTACAGGACCAGACAAATGGAATCAGACTCTTAGTGGACCTAGATGAAGACTTCTCATGACAAGTAACAAATGTTGTGGAATCCTACTGTGTGTAGATCTTTAACCCCCCTTCCTGGCCAGAGTGCTGGTTTCAATTCCTTAATAAGCAAAACTACCATGGACTCCCCACTATTCTGGCACTCAAAACCTCACATTTTCCCCCTGGGTGAATTATTCAGGGCATTTCTTCCTCTAAGCATGTGTTCACTTGACCAATAAGCAAGTAAACTCAGCTTTGTCTTTTGATTTATTCATTTATTTTTGGTGAGGAAGATTGTCCCTGAGCTAACATCTGTGCCCATCTTCCTCTATCTTGTATGTGGGACACCACAGCATGGCTTGATGAGCATGTGTAGATCCGCACCAGGGATCCGAACCCGTGAATCCCTGGCTACGGAAGCAGAGTGTGTGAACTTTACCACTAGGCCACCAGGCTGGCCCCCTATCTTTTTATTTTTTTGATAGCTCTAAGACTTGTGTTTATTTTTTGATAGGAGCCTCATGAGATAAATCCTGGTGGTCACAGAGCAATTGCTGGTGGTGACATGGCGAGTGTTGTAGGTGGAAGTGGGGAGGGGATGGAGGATGTTGGGGTGGGGAGGGGGTCTTGCCAGGAACAGTCAGGGTTCCACTGCAGATGTGTGAAGGCCTGATGGAAAAGTCTAGAGCATTCAGATCTCTAGGTCTCAGTGGAACATCCAGAGCACACAGATAATCATTTTATAGAAGATATCTTTTATAAAATGTGTGCTTTTAGGATCAACAAAATGTTCTGTAGAGTCAGATATTTTATATAGACAAAGTAAAAATTCCTTTATTAATCTTTACATTAGACATATTTCTAAATATTCTCATTTACCTTGATAATTGAATATAGACTAATCATCTATGAATATAGCTAAAACGGCTTGAATTTATTTACATGCATGAATGCCTATTTATTGCTCCATATAAATAGATGATTTTCAATTTAACAGTTCTAATGTTATTTTAAAGTAATTCTCAAGAAGTCCTTCGGATTTTAGCAGACTAAAAGCTTGGGAATAAGTTCATGTCTACCCTATCCATAAACTTCATGGTTTTGAAAGTCTTTATTTCACTTCTCAGCCTTTATCTTTCCAGTTAAAGGAGTCCTCATTTGTAGTCTGTCATTATCCAGAAGGCTCCCCATACCCTTGATCAACAGCAGAAAGGTTAAGCTTCATTTTCTAAATCAGGACCTGAAGGAACTTGATAAGAGACAGCCAAAGTCAGGGACCATTAATCACTATCACGCAAGAAAAATTGAGAAAAGTATCAAGAAATACAGCATCATAATTTGGGGCCTTTTTTCCTTCTTTTGTCTTTCTTCTTTTCCCCCAAATTTGAATACTGTAGGTTAAGAAAATTAAGTTTAAAAAATCTTTAGGTACTAAAAAGGCTTCTGATGAAAATTTGTATTTGAAATGATACAATCTTTCAAAATACTACAGATTTTTAATAATGTATTATTAATAAACTTGGGGTTAAGTTATTTCGCTTCTGGTGTAATAGACAAAGTTGAAAATCTGGAATTTTCTTACATTCCTCTCTGTCTCTTCATATTCCTTCCTATCTCAGTCTTCCAACTGACAAAAAAAATCCTTGACTGTCAAAATGTATCTAGTATCTGTGTGATATTTTTAATGCCTATTTAGGATTTGAGGGAGAAAACTCTTACAAATTCACTTTCATAAGTATTTTTCTTGAAGTAAATGATGGGTTATAAGGGGCTTTGCAGCTAGACTATGATGAGTTTGTGGTTAGGGCAAAAGAGGAAAGGAAGGAGTGTGCATGTGTGTGTGTGCATGTGTGTGTGTGCATGTGTGTGTGTGGGTTAGAGAAAGAGCAAGAATGAAAGTAAGAGAGATTTAGAAAGATTTTTCAAGAGAAATAGCACCTACGTTGGAAGTGTGATTCTGAAGAATTTAAACAACTGGGAAACTGGGCTTAGGAGATTGCTGATGTGGTGGGCGTGGGTGAGCTCATCGAGGAGAGTGTATGGAATGAGAACAGGAAAAATGCAGGAACAAGTTTTGTTCACAAATCTCAAAACAAGAAGCTCTAAATAATAAGAGCTTAGTCTCGACCTAAAGACAGAAAACAGCCGTGTAGGAAGGTAACTAGCACTATATGTTGATAGTAGTTTTGTGTATTTGCATACAAGTACACAACATTTTAATAATAGACATTTTGGCAACTGGCAAAGACAGAAAGAATATGTTCTCTTTACAAATGAATGTCTCCTACTCTTTCTTCAACCTACTCATGAAAAGGGTCTGAAATATCCCTCATAGTATTTCCTTGTATTCCAATTGTTCATTTTAGGTTTTATGCTAATTTTGAACTCATAAGGTACGACTCAAATGCTTCAAAGTACGTGGGGAGTGCTCAGCAATTACTGCTGGACTTTCGTCTCTCCCCATCCTTTTCTTTCTGTAACTACCATTGAAGCCTAAACAAAATCATGTTCTTTATTTCATATATGTTAATGGCTATTCTCATTGAGTTATTTTGTACTACCTAGTTAATTGCATTATTTTATGAATACAATTTAAATTGCATTTATAAATATTGTGAACTTACCTTTATAATATAAATAAATGGAAACCGAAAACAGACTTAAACTGCCACATGGTCACCTTGGACTCTTTGCAAAATATGTTCTCTTAGGTATAAGAAAATAATCTTGATGCCTAAACGTGGGGAGAGACTTCTAAAACAAGATTTTAAAAGTACAAGTTTATAAGGCTAAAAATGGATGGATTTGACTATCATCAATACCAATGATATCTATTGAACAAAGAATTCCATAGACAGATTTGACAGATTAAGAGAGAAGACATTTGCCGTATCTGAAACTGACAAGGTATTAATATGTGAGACCATGAACAGATCTCTGACTCACCATCAAAAAGGGTGGAGATCCAAGAGAAAATGGGCAAAGCAGGTGAATCAGAGTTCAGAGGAAGGGGACAGGGGAGTCCAACCAGCTAGTATCAAGAACCGCTTTTTCTCCTCAGAGAAGTGCAAAGTGAAATGAGAGAAACGCAGAGTAAACAAATTCAACAATATGAACATTACGTCACAATCTGATAAGTATTGGAAAGGTTAATGATGTCAGGTGCTCTTGTGGTGGTAGGTAGATGGGGATTTCTAGACGAGGAACGCGAACAGTTGAGGCTTTTCTGAGTCCGTCTGACTGAACTCATGAGATCATGTATTTTGTGTCCTCCGACGCCCAGAGCTCCACTCCTGGGCGTTTAGTTCAGAAACGTCCCCACAAACGCTGTAGAGTGGCATGGACACGCATGTCCACAGTAGCATTGTCTGGGAGTTGGGAACACCGCCAGGCATCAACTCTACAGTAAGGATCAGTCAGGTACTGAGAATCTGTAATAATGAACACTTAGCCGCAGTAGGGAGCAAAAATCTAATTATTCGTGGAGCAGCATAAATCTCTGAAATGCTGTTGAGTGAGAAAAGCAGGTAACAGAAACATTTATAAAACATTAACATTTATGTAAATTTAAAACCATATTTCCTTTTCCCCCCAAACACTATATATATTATATAATCATACGTGAGAATATATATTAAATGTATTAGCATGGATACCTATGGGGAAGTAGTCTGGGAGTGGGGTTCAGGGAAGAAAGAGACAAAAAAAAAACAATGTGAATAAAATAAACTGAAACAAAAGAGGTGTCTTTACTGGTCCTGTGACATACACTCTGCTGTGGTAGACGGATACGATGAACTCAACAGCACTCCTGCAGGTTCACCTGACGATTTATTTTCACAAAGTATTTTTTTTAATAGTTGACCAAACTTTAGCAAATAAATTATGATAAAATAAAGTTTATTTTTTATAGTGTATCATAGTTTCTAAAAGACTTGACAACAAGGTGCAATGTTACATACAATGCGATCTTCTGAACGAGCTTTGTTTTAATTGTGTGAGTGATTTTTCTCTTTAACATTCCAACAATATATGCAGAAAAACTTGAAATCATAGACTGCTTAAAGGAATGGTATATTAGCAACTGTAATTCCTAACATAGCGTGACTAAAAAATGACTGGCCCTTAGATACATATTAAAATTTGCGTTGGAACTAGATGAAGAATGATAAACAAATAATGTCATACCACTCTAATCCAATGCCAAATAAACACCTTTCACACCTGTGTAATTCCTATCTGACCTGTTGGAGTAGATCTTTCTGTCTCTCCCTTTTTCTTTTTTTATAAGGCAAAGGAGTTCACACACATTCACTTAGGGCTGCAATCAATATTTATGGTTAATGCTCCTATTTTGTTTCTAAAACATCCAAGTATTCACTATAATGAGCTTTTAAGTAACTGCCTAAGGCAATACAGATTTTGTCATAAATAAGAAATTAGCTACGGTGAAAAGAACAGTGGATTAGCATGCATGGGGCGACGGTTCTGGTTTTACTTACCCTGAACAGTGTTAGCCTCTGCCATCATCACACACTTTGTGGGCAACTTGTGAAGTTTTGTTGTGGTTGTGTTTTCTCTCTTGTTGACGAAAATAATCCATAACCATCTATAAATGAAAATTTGGGAGAGTTTATTCTGAGCTGTAATCTGACGACCATGGCCCGGGGCCTTTCTTCCCGAACAGAGTGGTTATATAACCCCAAACAGGATGTTTCACATATGATTGAAATGTCCCTTTTACAATAGTCCCGAGACTGCTCTGTCGGCACAGTGATTGGTGGACACAGCAGGGAGGTCTGCTGCCTCAGTGGACACAGCAGGGTGGCAGGTCTGTTGTCTGGAGGTGGGTGATCACAGGTGAGCTGGGTGGTCAAAGGCGAGTGCAGCAATCAGTTCCCAGCCTAAGGAAAGATGCTTATCCTTAAGGAAATGCCAATGTGGGGAGGAAGTTGCACCTTTATCTTAAAGCCATTTGTTTTTGCCATAGGAAATGTTTAAAGCCCAAATACAATGAGTGCTCAACCGCCATGGTCAGGCCTTTTTGGAAAAAACAGTCAGGCCAAATTAGTTTTATACCAAATGGCTTCCTCATCTACTCCAATATATCCTATTGCTTGCCATTTCTATTTGTCATTCTGGTAAATGAGACTTCATATTTTCAAGTTAGTTATTTTTCCTTTTTTCCCTCTCCAAGCCATCCCAATACGTATCTGCAGTAGCTTACACTTTACTAAACCCTAAATAACTATTTTCCAGTATAAGTGCCAGAGCTAGCTTTTCAAAATTTTTGCTCAACACAGTTTCAAGACGGTACAGATAAACCTGAGAGCTTTGGCTGGTTTGTTGCTTCATTTTTCTTCTTTGCTCAAGTAAAGTATAAAGTGAGAGATGTAAGAGGGTCATTTATTGATACAGCCTCTAACTCCCTAGTTTTTCATCTTGTTGAACTCCCATTTGCTAGTTTTTCCTATTTTCTGCTAATCGAGACATTTTTCTCAAGCTTTCTCATGACTCTGCTCTATTTGAAATTTAAAAAATTTATTATTGTCCAAGGCGCATGGTCCAGCTCCTGCTGGTACTCGAAGCCTTATATAATCTAATCCTTATTGCTGTGACAGAGTGTCAAATGGAACTTTCTCCGTGGTTTCAGATTATGTAGTGATCCCAGAGGCCAAGGAGAGCCGCGTCAGCTCAGCAGGGCCTGTGAAGAAGTCGCAGTTCTGGTTTGGGGTCCTCTCGCTGTCACGTCTAGGCCTTACGAGGGCAGGCTCGTGTGATGGAAACAGCAGAGCTCCATCCTCTGAGCACTTCTGCTTTTCTCCCCCTGAGTGGTCCTCCCGCCCTAGGCAACAGGAGAATCTCCTAAGAGAACACAAATCCAGCTCAACACGCGTCCACTGGATGTGAAGAGGGGGTCACACCAGGAAGGCGCCCCATAGATCTGCTGGCTGGAGTCAGGAGAGAGCCACTGGGGGTTTAAGCTTCACTCCTGCCAATCAGAGGCAAAGGGCATATTTCTCATGTTCCAGAGTTGGACCCCCAGGAAGGGAGCTGGATGTAGATTATCTTGAAAGAAAATCACCAGGTCCAGTGGAGAAGATCCCACTGGAATCCAGGAGCCAAGGGAGGAACTTGGAGGAACACAACAAACAAGCCCCTAAGAGGTGATGTCAGCACATGGGCATGTGTTGCAACACGGGAGTATTGATTCCAGTCTCATGGGATCTTTTCTGCCTTTGCTCTTCTGTTTCCCTGACTCCAGCCGCGCAGTGACCAGAGGCAGTGGAGTTAACGCAGGAGGAGTCAGAGAGAGTGGGGAGGACAGAAACCAAACGCACTCGGCTTCCCCACCTGTGGATTCCGAAGCTGAATTAGAAGGAAGCTGCGGTGGGGGAGGCAGGCTTTGTTCACAATGTGAAGCTGGAGATTTGATATCAGGCATGACTAGACTTTTCAGACCTGTAAACATTTCTGTGCTGTGCCAGCAGTTGACTGGAACAGCCACGGAGTCTGTGCCTTTTCCTCCAGACTTAGGGAGAAGCAGGCGACATGAACATCTGTCAACCTGCCTGCTCCTGTACCCCCACCTCGAGCGGTCAGTTAGGGAGCAGTGTTATTTTCTCCCTCACCTCTCTTGACTTCCGCCCTTAGTTTCATAAATATTTATGCACACTACACATGTTATTTATGGAGAAAGCTTTATGCACGGTGTCGTTCAATGTTTAAGTTTTAAAATTCAAAAATCAAGCTCATGAATTTTCTCCTGCCTTGGGCAGTATCACCTCTTCTCCAAAGCAGTGATTGCCACAGACTAAATTGGGGGCGAAGTTTGTGGAGAGCCAATGTACAAGAAAACGTGAGAGGAGATCAGCGCGGGTTAGTATCTCAGAACACTGTTGGATGGTGGCAGAGACCGTCAGCTGGCTTCCAGGAGCCTCGATACCCATTCTCCCCCACTTCCATATTGTGACAGAATTTGGTAGAATTTTAAGCTGGGAGTCTGGCTGCCTAGCTAAATAATACATTTTCCAGCCCTTTTTCAGCCCAGCTGACCACGGAATTAAGTTCCGTCAATTGTGTGAGGTGTGCAAAATGATAAATTCCCTTGCCAGGTCAAGTGCTTAAGAGGAAGGGATGCTCTCCTCCTGCTCCTTTTTCTACGTCATGGTCCACAGCGGAAATCCACCTCGGGCCTGTGGAGTAGGGCGGTCCGCTCGGCCTGGAGGAAGGAGCGGCCGTGTCAGCTCCACAGTGCGGAAGCTCAGGCTACCTCAGAGAGCTGTGAATTCGTATATCATTTAGGTTAACTGTCATTTGGGGCTTCCCAGGTGACACAGCCACCAAAAATATGACGATTTTTATATTAACCTTGCAATTTGGAAGACACTATTAAATATTCTGGATCAAAGCTTGCACACTTAATTCCACTTTCGAATTATCATTTACATTGAAATAATCTTATACGTGGCTGTTATTAATTTGCTATAAATCCTTAACAGTTTCAAATTCAGAAGCTGACATATTTTGATCCTGTTATAATTTAAAGTTAAGAAAATAACATGACTATTATCATCATAATTACTTCATATTGTCCTAGAAGTTTTAGCTATTGCAGTAAGTCAAGAAATATTTATGAGAATTAAAACTTTGGTGACAAGAAAACAGTCATCTTTACTTGAGGATGTTGTGATGACCCAAACAGAAAACTCAGGGAATAAAACGAAAATTCATTTGAAAAAAAAAAAAAGCTCATAAATATGTTTGTATACCATATGGATACAGAAAAATCAATAGCTTTCTATATATCAACAGTAATCCATTTGGAAATATGATGGAAACAAGACTTCTTTCATAAAAGTACTAAAACTATTGAGAAGAAAATTTGAAACTAGATTAAGAAATAAAGAGAAGATGAAAATAATGTGTGAGAAAGAAGGTATTCCTGAATGGCAAGACTAAATATTGTCCATATGCCAGTTAATCGATGGTTTGATTTAATTCCTCTAAAATTCCTAATGAAATGTTCTGGAACTTGAAAAGTGATTCTAAAGTGTGTGTGAAAATAAATGCTTTTTTTTCCCCACCCTATTTGGTCTAAATATTTGTGTTTAGATTCAAATTTTATAAACCATCTTTTGGGAATTTTTAAATGATTCTTGGATCACCTATTCAAAGCAACTGGCTCCTCAACTACTCTTAATATGTTGTGTCAGCATAACACAAAGAGCAAGCATGGGTACAGACCTATCCCAGGGCCAGGGCGAGAAGAGAGAGTTAGCAAAATAGTCTGAATTGGACCAACTGATGACATTTGTTCTCAGTTATGAATTAAAGGTATACTAAAAAATGTCTTGGGATATGTAGCATTTTATTTTAACATCGATTACACTTTTATTTGTGACATCATTAAGATCTTGGAATCTACAGTCCTTTTTCACTTACAGAGTATATCAGCACATTTTATCTGACTTTTACCCTGATAAGACTGATGAGAGGAATGATTATCATCCTACTGTTACAGATGAGGAAATTAAGGATGAGAGAAGTTAAAATGATCGTTTCAAGTGAAACAGCTGGTTGTAATTTGTTGATTCCTAAGCCAGCGCTCATTCTATTGTCTCCGGTTATATCTCACATTCATCTCTTAGCAACAATATGGTCAGTGAAACACCAAAGAACCTCAGTGAAATGGGCCTCAAGGGTCTCTTCCCATCTTTGTTTGGAATCTGACCTTTAAGTCAGAGCCATTGATCCTTCCTTAGCTCCTTTCCTCCAATCTGTGCTGAGTCTGCTTTGATTTCCCTTGCCTCTCCTTGTTAGTCGATGCTGGCTTCTTCCCTGTTACCCACCCCACAAAGGTTGGTGTTATCGTGAATTGTGTTCTTGGTTTTCTTTTTCAATTATCGAGTTCTTCTAGAGCCATTTTACTATTTATGCACCTGTGTCTCCCAAGTTGATATATTTACCTTCAGATCCATCTTTGAGATCCATCCAGAGCTTTAATATCATTGTTTTCTCAAAATATATACCTCCTCACTGGACCTATGTTAAAGTTATACTAGCCCCCCCCTTTATAGGTGGAAAAACCTGAGTCCCCAAAAGCCTAAGCAACTTGCTCCAGATCCTTAAGATGAAAAGTGGCCAAATCAGCCTTTAATCTCAGAATTGTCTTTAAAACTTGATTTATTTATGCTATAATATTTCAGAACACATGTACCATCTTTCCCTCTCTCTCTCATTATTCTGCAAACTTCTCTCAGGCAGAAATTTCATCTTATTCGTTTTTGTATCCTAACATCATTTTGTATTCTGTCTGGCACGTAGAAGACATCCTGTAAAAGTCTGGACAGTGAATAATCGTAACAATTCCAGGGCCCATATTTTGTGTCTTTAATAAAATGGTATGACTGTAAAATGTACAATACCAATTTCCTCCTTTTATTTACCACTCACTGCTAACATTATTTTGTCCCACCTGTTTCGTCCAGCCCATCTCAGTTACACATAATATTTTTTTCTTGCTAGAATAAAATGAAACACAAGTGGGGCATCAGCTGCTCTGAACCACAGGAGGTAATTGATGACGTACACTTGCCCTAAACTGAAGCTAAGAAATGACTTTACTGCTTAATTTGGGTGCGTCCCGTAACACAGCTGCATACAGTAACTGCAAATTCGTAGGCTACAGCCGCAGCATAGCTCACGCCGTGCGATGAAGGATTAACTGTGAGAATAACTGCGAGAGAAGAGCGTTCTGCCACAGCTCTGATTGCCATCATAGTCTAGCTTTTTACATGGTTTTGCCTCTTTTAAACAAATGAACTCTTTGGAGAGCTCAGTCTGTGTGAGAGAAAATGCCTCTTGCAGTGCATTTGCCTTCTATTCATTTTTATTGCCTGTCACACCACAACCACCTCATTTGTCCACTCTAATTTGCTCACCTCTTCCAACATGTTTCTGTTCTAAAGAGCTAGGTTTTCATGCAAATGCTATAAGCCTATAGCAATTTTCTGCAAAGTATAGTGAAGTTGAGTAACATTTTCCCACTCATCAAAAATTGCCTTTCTTCAAATATCATCTGATATTAATTTGTCCCTTTGGCTTACTTCTCTCCCTGATTGGAAGCAATCATGCTGCGTGCCTTAGCATCACTCCTATCTAGTTAGCAGTATCATTCCATAGTAAAAAACAAAATATTGACATTCCAGCTGCTGTCAAAGTTTGAAATGATGCTTTTTGAAAAACTCAAGCGTGTAGTTTTATTTTTCATATCCCGTTCATTACATAATCCCCTTTGACAAGTTTATTCACTTACTAACAAAACATTAAACTGAGAAATCATAACACCTACCAATGAGAAGGAGCAGATGTGAAGTGAATTCAGCAGGATTTCTTCTCAAGAATCTTGATCTTAGCTTTGATGAAGTTTGATTTCCACCTGTTGGTTGGGACATCAAAACGAAAGGTTTAAGTAAAACCTATGTGATTCTAATGTTTTAGAACCTCTTGGCATGTCAAATTCTCAAGCTACAGAAACATGTGCATTTTATTTTCTGAGCAGACTATCCTCATCACAGTTTATTGAACTTATTCCATTGCATCTCAATTATAAGCCTTTGTAAATGCCTCTTTCCTCTCCTTAGAATATCTCCCTTGATTTTTACAGATTCCTACCAGCCCAAATCCCAACCCAAAGAAGATTTCTATGTTAATGTATGCTTCTTATAATTTCTGCAGGACTGTATGCTACTGGAGGGCAGCTTTTGTAACTTCTTTACATTTTTATCTACAGAGGGCTCTGAAATAGCTGGTGTTCAGCATTAGCGTGAGTGGAGCTGATCTGTCTTTGTCAAACTCAGAGAAGTCTTACTCATTGTGAAATTGAAAACATTGTCTCCATAAAAGAAACTATGTTCCTCAAGTAACATATAAGAGAGGATTAACTAAAGAGTAAAAATAAATGTAAATTTAAATGGAAATTGTTGTGTATGGAGAAATAACATGTGAATCAATAACAAAGTACTATTTTCTGATTTTTATTAGAAGGAAAGGTAGGCTGTGGAAACATTATATAAACTTCAGCTTGGATGAACTAAAAGAAAATTCAAAGGTGGTTCAAGATTGTAGACTATTGTTAAGGATACAGTTGAGTGAGAAATAAGAACATTCATATCTGAATTTATTTGATCTTAATTCTTATGGATTCTATGCTTCAATAATTCGTTCAGGGCCCGCTCCGTGGCCGAGTGGCTAAGTTCATGTGCTCGGCTGTGGCGGCCCAGGGTTTGGATCCTGGGCGTGGACATGGCACCACTTGTCAGGCCACGTTGAGGCAGTATCCCACATCCCACAACTAGAAGAACCTGCAACTAAGATATACAACTATGTACCAGGGGCGTTTGGGGAGATAAAGCAGGAAAAAAAAAAAAAGATTGGCAACAGTTGTTAGCCCAGGTGCCAATCTTTAAAAAAAAAAAAATTCATTCATTCACCCAAAGTCTCAATGGATTCCAAGGACACAAAGTTGAGGAAGATTCAAAGCCGCCCTCGAAAGCATGTCATATCATAGCAAAGTAAAATATAATCAAGTTCAAAGAGAACCATAGTTTAAAAAATCCAAATAAAGAGCAATAAAATACCAACTATGCCTTTAAGATGTGATATTTATTCTCAGAATTATTCTAGACCAGTCGAACTCACAGACACGGTTACTAGTAGAATTATTCGCTTTAAGTTTCTCCTTTTCTTCTCCATGAGGAAGTTCACTGAGAAAGAAAAGACATTTGCCAAAACACTTGAGCTGCATTTTACATCAAGCTGTTCTTCACAGGCAGCCTGCAGTGTCCAGATGACTGAGGGCAAGAGGCCTGTGTGTTACAAAACAAGGGTGAGCACTTGGGAGTCTCCAACCGAGAATTTCCCTGAGGGAGGAGAGCGTGCGGATGCACTTTCTGGGTCCTGTCAGGGGGCTCACAGAGCCGCTTCACAATTGACGGTGACAGCAGCATGGGAGTCCTGTGGTGTGTGCTACAAAGAGCTGGGCCTACCTGGAAGATGTGTGTGTGTGCTCAGGTCAGACAGCAGGCAGGCTAACAATCACACTCTGGGGCGCCCAAAAGGAAGAGCTGGGCAATTGAATCCATGTCATTTTTCTTTGAAAAAGGAGTAATTCTAGCTGAGAAGGGTGCCTGATTTTGATATGACTGTCTCTATCCCACTTCTGACAGTTCAAGAAGGAAGAAAAATTAAATGTCTTGAGCATTTATTATGTATCGGGTAATATCCTGGGCACTTTTTCTAGGATCAACTCATTTATAACTGTCTTGGGAGATAGGTGTAACTCTCTCTGTTTTATACGTATTGCAGTCAAGCTTAACTAAACTGGTAAACAGAACCTAGGCTCAAACTCATGTATATTTCAACGTAAAGTCTTCATACTTTTTAACGATATAGTTGAAGTTTGAACTGTGGAGAGGAATAATGAATAGGAAGTGCTTAATCTCCAGTTAACCCATCTTAAAAAGATGATTTATTTCCACAAGCAGGTAATACTCTTTAAAAATGCAGCAAATCTGCATTTATTACAGGCCAAAGAATCTTCTATTGGAGATCCTGTAATATCATCAATTATTTGTTCACTTCACAGGTTGACATTTTCAATCAATTACGTGGAGGAACACAGCAAAAGCTACAGAAGAATGCTTACAGATTAGAGTTAGGAATCGTAAGGAAATTTCGGACCCAACAGCTAAGTAGACACTAGACAAGATTACTAAAGAAATTTGTGAAACCTCCTTGCCAAGAGAGATTTAAAAGTAACAAAACCAATCAGAATATGCTGGAACGCTTTACATAGACTCCATAGAGACACTAGAAGATTATGTGATTTTCTCAAAAGCATTTTTTCATTCTATTATCTTGAGAATCTCAGGTATTATAAGCTTCGTAGGAAAGAGTTGTATATGTTGTATCATATTCTTAGATTCTTAATTAAATTTGACCTATATGAATTTAAAGGCATTATTGTTACCATTTTGTAATAAATATTGAGATAGCTAATTTAAGAATTGTTAAAATTATCACAAATAAATATGATAAACTCATGTTTTTGCATTTTCCCAGTGTTATTGATATATAATTGACGTACAGCATTGTATAAGCTTAGGGTGTACAGCATACTAAATGGACTTACATATATTGTGAAATGATTACCACAAGGTTCACATTCATCATCTCATACAGATACAAAAATTTGTATATTTGCATACCATTTTTTTCCTAGTAATAAGAGTGTAAATCCTAAGGGTTCTTAACAACTTTCATATATGTCTTGAAGCAGTGTTAACTGTAATCTTCATGTTGTACATTACATCCCTAGTATAACTATTTATCTTATAACTAGGAGTTTGTGCCTTGTGACTACTTCTGTAGAATTCTACCTCCCTTCACCTCCTGCCTCTGGTAACCACAAATCTGATCTCTTTCAATTTTTTTTTTTTTTTTTTCAGATTCCACATATAAGTGAGACCATACGGTATTTATCTTCCTCTGTCTGACTTATTTCAGTTAGCATAATGCCCTCAAGGACCATCCATGTTGTCACAAGTGGCAGAATTACCTTCTTTATTATGGCTGAATAATACTGCATTGTACACATATACTACAGCTTTATCCACTTATCCACTGATAGACATTAAGGTTGTTTCTGTGTCTTGGCTGTTGTAAATAATGCTGCCGTGAACACGGGGTGCAGATATTTCTTCACAGTGTTTTTGTTTCCTTCAGCTGGATCATATGGTAGTTCTATTTTTAATTTTTTGAGGAAACTTCATACTGTTTTCCATAGTGGCTGCACCAGTTTGCATTACCACCAACAGTGCACAAGGGTTTCCTTTTCTCCACGTCCTTGCCAGCATTTATTATCTCTTATCTTTTTGACGTAGCCATTCTAAGAGGTATAAGGTGATTTGTGGGTTTGATTTACATTTTCCTGATGATTTGTGATGTTGAGCATCTTTTCATGTACATGTTGGCCATTTGTATATCTTTGGAAAAATGTCTGTTCAGGTCCTTTGCCCATTTTTCAAGTGAGTTATTTGTTCTTTTTTTCTATTGAGCTGTATGGGTTTCCTGTATATTTTGGATATTAGTCCTTTATGAAATACATGGTTTGCAACTACTTTTTCCCCATTCCATAGGGATTTTTATTTTGTTGATTTTTTTCTTTTGCTATACAGAAGCTTTTCAGTTTGACGTAGTCCTACTTGTTTATTTTCTATTTTGTTGCTTGTGCTTTACATGCCATATCCAAAAAATCGTTGCCAAGACCCATGTCAAGGAGTTCTTTTCTATATTTTCTTCTAGGACGTTTATGGTTTCAGGTCTTATATTTAATCTTTAGTCCATTTCAAATTAATTTTTTTGAGTGCTGTAAGATAAAAGTCTGGTTTCATTCTATTACATGTGAATATCCAATGTTCTCAGCACCATTTATTGAAGAGACTGGCTCTTCTCCATTGAGTATTCTTGGCTCCCTTCTCAAATATTTCTGGGCTGTCAATTCTATGCATCTGTTTTTATGATAGTACCGTGTTGTTCGAATTACTATCACTTTATAATATGACTTGAAATCAGGAAGTGGCCTACCTCCCGCTTTATTCTTTCTAGGATTGCTTTGGCTACTTGGTGTCTTTCATGGTTCCATATAAATTTTAGGACCACTTCTGTAAAAAAATAGCATTAGAATCTTGATAGAAATTTGAGTCTATAGATAGTTTTTGCTGGTATTGACATTTTAACAATATCGATTCTTCTAATCCATGCATACAGGATACTTTTCCATTTATTTGTGTCTTTTTCTATTTTTTTCATCAATGTCTTGTAGTTTTCAGAGTAGAGATCTTTCACCTCCTGGGTTAAGTATATTCCTAAGTATTTTATTGTTTTTGATACTATTTTAAATAGGATTTTTTAAAATTTGTTTTTTAGGTAGTTCATTGTTGTTGTAAAGAAACATTACTGATTTTTGTATGTTAATTTTGTATCCTGCAACTCTACTGAATTTGTTGATTAGATCTAACAGGTTTTTGATGGAGTCCTTAAGATTTTCTGTGTATGAAATTATGTCATCTGCATATAAAGACAATTTTACTTCTTTCTTCCAATTATGATCCATTTATTTTTTCCTTTCCTGATTGTTCTGTCTAAGACTGCCAGTATTAGATTGAACGGAAAAGTTTTCAATCTTTCACCATTATCAAGTCAGCTGTTGGCTTATCATATATGGCCTCTATTATGTTGAGGTTCATTCCTTCTAAACCTAATTTCTTAAGAGATTTCATCATGAACAGATATTGAATTTTGTTAAATACTTTTTTGCACCTATTAAGATGATCATATAATCTTTTCTTTAATTCTATTAATGTGATGTGTCACATTGATTGATTTGCCTATATTGAACCAACTTTGCATACCAGTCATATATCCCAGTTGGTCACGGTGAATGAACATTTCATTGTACTGCTGAATTTGTTTTGCTAGTATTTTACTGAGAATTTTTGTCTTTATATTCATTAGGGATATTGGCCCGTAGTTTTAATTTTTGATAGTGTCCTTTTCAGGCTTTGGTATCAGAGTAATGCTGGCCCTGTAAAATGAGTCTGGTAGTGTTCCCCCTTCAGTTTTTTGAAAGAGTTTGAGAAGAATTAGTATTAATTTTTTTTTTGAATGTTTGGGAAAATTCACCAGTGAAGTTCTCTGGACCTGGGCTTTTCTTCATTGGGAGATTTCTGATTATAGATTCCATCTCCTTACTAGGACTTAGGCATTTCAGATTTTCTCTTTCATCCTGATTCAGTCTTGGCAGATTGTACGTTTGTCAGAATTTTTCCACTTCTTGGTTGCCCAGTTTGTTGGCATATAGTTGTTTGTAGTAGCCTCTTACGATCCTTTGTATTTCTGTGGTGTCAGTTGTAATGTTTCCTTTTTCATTTATAATTTTGTTGATTTGAGTCATCTTTCTTCCTTTGTTAGTCCAGCTAAAGGTTTGTTAATTTTGTTTATCTTTTCGAAGAATGAACTCTTAGTTTGAAAACAATTCTCTATTTCATTTATTTCTGCTCAAATCTTTATTATTATTTTCCTTGTGTTAACTTTGGGTTCAGTTTTTTCTTCTTTTTCCAGTTCCTTAAGGTATAGAGTTAGGCTGCTTATTTGAGATTTTTTTTTTGCTTCTTTATGTAGGGATTTATTGGTATCAACATCCTGATTATAACTGCTTTTGTTGCATCCCCTAAGTTTTGGTATGTTATATTTCCATTTTTGTTCATTTCAAGATACTTTTTTATTTCTCACTTATTTTCTTCTTTGATCTGTTTGTTGTTGGGGAGAGTGTTGTTTAATTTCAACACATCTGTGCATTTTCAAATTTTCCTCTTTCTTTGATTTCTAGTTTCATATCATTTTGGTCAGAGAAGATATTTGGTATGACTTTGATCTTCTTGAATTTAAGTCTTGCTTTGTGGCCTAACACAGGGTCTGTCCTAGAAAATGTTCCATGTGCACTTGAGAAAAATGTACTCTGCTGTTGTCAGATAGAATGTTCTTTATATGTCTGTTAGGTCCATTTAGTCTGTAGTGTTGTTCAAATACAGTGTTTCCTTATTGATTCTCCATCTGGATGATCTATCCCTTGTTGAAAGTGGGGTACTAATGTCCCAAACTATTATTGTATTGCTATTTATTTCTCCTTTTAGCTCTCTTAGTCTTTGCTTCATATATTTAACTGCTATGCTGTTGGGTGCATAAATATTTACAATTGTATATCTTCTTGATGGATTGGACACTTTATCTTTATATAATGATCTTCTTTTTCTCTTTACCATTTTTAGTTTAAAGTCTATTTTTTTTGATATAAGTATAGCTATTCTTGCTTTTTTTTGTTTACAATTTGCTTAAATATCTCATTCCATCCTTTTATTCTCGGTCTCTAAGTGTCTTCAAGGCTAAAGTGACTCTCTTGTAGGCAACATATCATTGGATGTTGCTTTTTTATACATTCAGCAATTCGGCCTTTGATTGGGGAATGTAATCCATTTATGTTTGAAGTAATTATTGATAGGTAAAGACTTACTATTTCCATTTTGTTAATTGTTTTCCGGCTTTTTTGTAGATCCATTGTTCCTTTGTTTTGTCCTGCTGTTTTTCTTTGTGTTTTGATGTCTTTTGGTGTCAGTATGCTTTGACTTCTTTATCATGTTCTTTTGTGTAATTTCTGCAAGTTTTTCCCTTGTGGTTACCATGAGGCTCACATAAGATAGTTTAAAATTATAACACACTATTTTAAACTGATAACAACTTAACGTTGTCAGAATGCCTAAACTTTACACTTTTAGTTATCCTCCCCTTCACAATTTGAGTTATTGATGTTACAGATTAAATATTTTTTCATTTTGTGTTACTAATAACAGATGATTGTAGTTATGGTTATTTTTACTACATTTGTTTTTCAACCTTTAAACTAGAGTTGTAAGTGAATTATGTACCACCATTACCTTATTATATAACTTTGAGTATTTGTTTACTATTATCAGTGAGTTTTATGATCCTTTCCTATGCTTTTATGATGTTAATTAATGTTCTTTCACTTCCACTCCAAGAACTCCTTTTAGCATGTCTTCTAAGACAGCTCTAGTGATGATGAACTCTCTAGCTTTTGTTTGTTCAGGAAAGTCTTTATCCCTCCTTCCTTTCTCAAAGACAGCTTTTTTCGATATAGAATTCTTGGTTGACAGTTTTTTCTTTCAATATTTTGAGTATACCATTCCATTCTGTCCTGGCCTAAACAGTTTCTGTTGAGAAATCCACCAATAATCTTATGGGCTTCACTTGTATGTAACTTCTCTCTTTTCTCTTGCTGCTTTCAAAATTCTTACTTTGTCTTTGATTTTGCCAATTTAATGATGATGTGTCTCAGAGTAGCCCTATTCAAGTTCAATCTATTTGAGGTTCTTTGGGCCTCATGCATCTGGATGTCAATTTCTCTCTACAGCTTTGGGAAGTTTGCAGCCTGTATTGTTTTAAATATATTTTCTGCTCCTTCTCTTTCGCTTCTTCTGGAATTTCCATAATGTGGATATTCTTTCTTTTGAATGTGTCCCATAAGAACCTTGGGATTTTTTTCACTCTTTTTCTTTCTTTTTTTTCCTCCCTCTGACTGGATATTTTCAAATGTCCTGTCTTCTAGATCACTGCTTTTTTCTTCTGTATGGTTGAGTCTGTTTTTGAAGCTCACTATTGAATTCTTCAGTTCTATAATTGTATTTTTCATCTCCAGGATTTCTGGGTTTTTTTTGTTTTCTATTTCTTTGTTGAACTCTTCATTTTGTTCATGTGTTGTTTTCTAAATTTGTTTAGTTGTCCACCTGTGTGTTCTTTCAGTTCACTAAACTTCTTTAAGAAGACTATTCTGAATTCCTCGTCTGGCAGTTTGTAGATCTCCATTTCTTTGGGGTCAGTTATTGGCGCTTCATTAGTTTCCTTTGGTAGTGTCACATGTACCTGCCTTATCATGACCCTTGATTCCTTGTGTGGGTATCTGCACATTTGAGTAGGCGGTCCCCTATTCTGGGCTGTACAGATTCACCTTGGCAGACAGTTCTTCACCAGTCAGCTCAGTTTGGGTTTCTGGATGTGTTTGACATTTTCTGGACATCTTGGGCAGGTATACCTTGCTATCAGAGTCTATTTTTGGGTGAAGCCACTGCCTGAGCTCTGAGGGTGTGGGGGTGAGTGCCAACTGCAGGCTTGGTTCCCTGCCTGGGCAAGACTGTGAGGGGGGCTCCACATTTGCCTGGGTTCTCTGGCCAGGCTTCTTAGATGGTTGGAACTGGGTATTGTGCTCAGCAGAAATCGAGCTCAGAATTCATTTCCTGACCTGGTAGGCCAGGAGTTCAGGCCCCAGGGGCTGTGCAGCTCATGTCTGAGGAACTGAATCAGGCAAGCGTGTACGCTGAATTGCCAGGACAACAATTTTGCTCTGCAGATAAGGAAATCCATGAGCTGTACTCTTGTTACAAATGCCACTGTAATCAGAGCCATTGGCTGTGCTACCCGGCTTCCCATGTGCTTTGGTCAGCTTCCCTGGCTGGATGGGCTTAAGACTGTAGTCGGCAATGAGTGGGGCTACAGATTAGTTTCCCTGCCCAGGTTCAATGCAAGAATGAGCCCCAGAGTGAGTAAGACTCTTCATGTTCTTCACCACACTGACCTGTGCCCCAAGTTCCCTGGCCAAACAGGATGCTGGCTTTGTTCAGAAAACTATCTGCTGCGCCTACTGGAGCCTCTGCTCAAAGGTTGCCGAGCTACATGGCTTTCCAGGTGATCTGGCCAACGTTTCCGTTTGGGCATCGCTGGAAGCTTCAATCAGCAGTGGGCGGGCCTATGACTCAGCAATCCTGCCTGGGCAGGAGGTTAGGGCCAGCTCCAAGCCTCTCCCCCAATTTATCTATCAGGTTTTCTGGTCAGAAGGGGCCAGGAACTACACTCACCAGTGGCTGGAGCCATGACTTAACTCCCCTGGGTGGAGCAGGGGGAACTCCATTCCTAGTACTGGATTTGCTCTGTGGGTGATCAGCTCTGCCTGCCAGCCTCTCTGCTGGAGCATAGCTGGGCTACGTAACTTCAGGTGTCATGCAACTTCCAGATGTTGTTGCCAGTCTTGCTGGTCAGATGGAGTCACAGGGTTGCACTCAGCAGTGGGCTGGGCTATAGTTCCCTGGTCAGACTGCATCATCAACTTGGCTCTGCAGATGTGTGAAGCTGCTAGTTGAGACTACCCCTTGGGCTCTGCAAGTATAAACTCAATCTGCCTAGATCCAAGTGCTGGTTGTTGCAATCTCTTCCCCCTTCTACATCACAATCAGATTCCCAGTGGTCAAACCGTGCAGACTGCTCTGCAGTGCCTCTGGGGCAAGGCTGGAGTGGGTCCTCCCAAGAAGTGACCCACAGTGCTGGGGGAGCTGAATATGCCCTGGGCTCTCTTTTCCCACTGATGGAAATGTAGGTTCAGGAGAGCTCTCTCTTTGTGGTTCTGCACTGGCTTGAAGGAGAAGCAATGTGGCCAGCATGTAGGCACTCCTCTTACCCTTCTGCTGTGGTCTGTCTTGGTCTCTGTGGAGAATTTCACCTCCTTAGTTAAGTTTATTCCTAAGTATTTTATTCTTTTTGATGCTGTTGTAAATGTGTGTTCCTTAATTTCCTTTTTGGATAGTTCATTATTAATTTATACAAACACAGTCAATTTTTTGTGTTGATTTTGTATCCTGCAACTTTACTGAATTCGTTTACTAGTTCTAATAGTATTTTTTTTAATGGCGTCTTTAGGATTTTCTACATATAAGATCACGTCACATGCAAACGTAGGTAATTGTACTTCCTTCCCAAATTGGATGCCTTTCCTTTCTTTTTCTTGCCTAGTTGCTCTGGCTATGACTTCCAATACTATGCTGAATAGAAGGGGCAAGAGTGGGCATTCTTGTCTTATTACTGGGCTTAGAGAAAGTGTTTAGTTTCTCACTGAGTGTGATGTGAGTTGTGGGTTTGTTATATATGTCTTTTATTATGTTGAGATACATTCTTTCTACCCCTAATTTCTTGAGCTTTTATCATGATAGTGTATTGAATTTTGTCAAGTGCTTTTTCTGCATCTATTCAGCTAATCATGATTATTATCCTTTTTTAGTGTGGTATATCTCACTAACTGATATGCATATGTTGAACTGTCCTCGCATTCCGGGCATATTTTATTGGCCTGTAGTTTTCTTTCCTTGTAATATCTTTGTCTGACTTTAGTATCAGAGAAATACTGGCCCCATAAAGTGAGTTTGGAAGTACTCCTTTTTCTTCACTTTTTGAAAGAGTTTAAGGGGGATTGTCATTAACTCTTCTTTAAATGTTTGATAGAATTCACCAGTGAAGACAATCTGGTCCTGAGCTATTCTTTGTTGGGAGATTTTTGATAACTAATTTAATCTTCTTCTTTGTTATTAGTCTGGTCAAGTTTTGTATTTCTTCATGATTCAGTATTGGTAGCTTATATGTTTCTAGGAATTTATCCATTTTCTCCTAGGTTATCCAATTTATTGGTGTATAACTGTTCATAATAGTATCACCATCCTTTTTATTTCTGTGGTATCAGTGATAATGTCTCCTCTTCATTTTCAATGTTATTTATTTGACTCCTCTCTTTTTTTAAAAAATAAGTCTAACTAAGCATTGGTTGATTTATTTATCTTTTCAAAAAACCAACTCAATTTTCTTGATGTTTTTCCCATTGTTTTCAATTCTCTATTTCATTTATTTCTACTCTAATCTTTGTTATTTTCTTCCTCTTGTTAACTTTGGGTTTAGTTTGTCCTTTTTCTCCTTTCTTGAGATGTAAAATTAGCTTTTTTATTTGAGACCTTTCTTATTTTTAATGTGGGCATTTATCAATATAAACTTTTCTCTAACTTTGTCTCTTTTGCTGCATCCCATAAGTTTTGGTAGGTAGATTTTCATTTTTCTTTGGCTCAAAGTATTTTCTACATTCCCTTTTGATTTCTTCTTTGACCCATTGGTGGTTCAGGAGTGTGTTGTTTCATTTCTACACATTTGTGAATTTTCCCATTTTTTTTCTGTTATTGCTTTCTAGTTTTTTACTATTATATTCGGAAAAGATGCTTGATATTGTTTCAGTCTTCTTAAATTTGTTGAGATTTATTTTGTGGCCCAATCTATGATTAATTCTAGAGAATGTTCCATGTGTGCTTGAGAAGAATATGTACTGGCATACCCTGTTTTGTAGCACTTTGCTTTATTGTATTTTGCATATATTGCTACTTTTACAAGACGACCTTCCACCAGCAAAAAGATTATGACCCAGTGAAGGCTCAGATGATGTTTAACAGACTTGAGCAATAAAGTATTTTTTAATTGATGTATGTACATTGATTTTTAGACACAATGCTATTGCACACTTGATAGACTACAGAATAGTGTAAACATAACTTTTATGTGCACCGGGAAACCAAAAAGTTCATGTGACTCACTTTATTGCAATATTCACTTTATTGCAGTGGTCTGGAATGAAACTCACAACACCTCTGAGGTGTGCCTGTATTCTGTTACTTTTGGATGGAATGTTCCATATATGTCTGTTCAGTCCATTTTGTCTATATTGTTAGTCAAGTCTGCTGTTTCCTTATTAATTTTCATCTGGATGATCTATCCACTGATGAAAGTGGGGTATTGAAGTCTCCTAATATTATTTTATTACTATCCATTTCTCCCTTCAAATCTTTAAATATTTGATTTATATTTATATGTTTGGATGTTGGGTTCATATTTATTTATAATTGCTTGATCTTCCTGATGAATTGATCCTTCTATCACTATATAATGACCTTCTTTGTCTCTTGTAATAATTTTTCACTTAAGGTCTATTTTGTCTGACGTGAGTACAGACAACCCTTCTCTCTTTAGTTTATCCTTTTTTATGGAATATTTTTTTTTTTATCCCTTCACTTTCAGCCTATGTTTCTTTAATTTTAAAGTGAGTATTTTGTAGACAGTAAATTTTGTGGATCTTGTTTTTTTAATCCATTCAGCCACTCTATGTCTTTTGATTGGCAATTTAATCCTTCATGTATAAAGTAATTATTAGTAGGTAAGGACTTACTATTGTCATTTTGTTCATTGTTTTCTGTCTGATTGTGGTTCTTTTGTTTCTTAAGTGCCTCTTTTAGCATCTTCCTATGTGATTTGAATTTTTTATAGTTTATTTATATTTATATTTGATTTATATACTTTGATCACTTCATATTTTAATTTTGTGTATCTATTGCATGTATTTTCTTTTTGTTCACCACTGTGCTTACATAAAACAGGTTAAAGTTATAACTCTCTATTTTAAGCTGATAACCACTTAATCTCAATCACATACAAAAATTACGTTTTCACCTTCCCCCTACATCGTGTATTATCGATGTCACACTTTATATCTTTCATATTGTGCATCCATTAACAATTTTTAAATTGATAGTTATTCTATATACTATTGTTTTTAATTTTTATGTTAGACTGAAAAATGACTTATAAAGCCCATTATGGTATTACAGTATCCTGTATTTGTCTATATCTGTACCTTTACTAATGAGTCTCATACATTCGTATGGTTTCATGTTGCTTTTAGAGTCTTCTTGTTTAACCCTGAAGAACTGTCTTTATCATTGCTAGTCAGGCAGGTGCAGTGCTGATGAATTCTCAGCTTTTTTTTTCCTGGGAAAGTCTTTCCTTCGTTTCTGAAGGATAGTTTTGCTAAGTATTATATTCTTGGTTTATAGTGTTTTTCTTTTGGCACGTTGAATATATCATCCTGCTCTTTTGTGGCCCACAAGATTACTGCTGAGAAACTTGCCAGTAGTCTTATGGGGGCTTCTTTGTATATAATGAGTCAATTTTCTTTTGCTCTTTCAAAATTTTTTCCTTGTTTTTGACTGGTGAATGTTGGGCTATAAGGTGCCTTGGCATAGTTTTATTTGGGTTCATCTGACTTAGAATTCTTTGAGCTTCCTTATCTCTCTCTCAAGATGTGAGAAATTTTCAGCCATTATTTCTTTAAATAAGCTTTCTTTCCCTTTCTGTTTTCTCCGTCTGGGACTCCCATATATTGGTTCTGTTGACAGTGTCCCACAAATTCCTTAGGATTTCTATATGGTTTTTTCAGTCTTTTTATTTTTTGCTCTTCTGACTGCATAATTTTAAATGACCTATCTTTGGGCTCATTGATTCCTTCTTCTACTCAATCGTGTCTGAAGTTGAACCCTTCTAGTGAATTTTTTACTTCAGTTATATTCTTCAGCTCCCGCATTTATTTTTGGTTCTTTTTAATTATTTCTATTTCTTCTGCAGCATCTTTCTTCAACTGGCTTGGCTCTGTGAAGCTTAGAGGAGGCACATAACTGAGGCCTCTCCTCTAAGAGGGAAGGAGAAATGGAGCTTGGGTCCAACATCCTGAACTTTTGGTGCTCTCTGGTTTCTGGCCCACCTCACACAGAATTCTGAAGGAATTTACATAGTCACAGATGAGAGAGCGCAAGATATTACAGGTTCCTGGGGGGGAAAAAGACCAGACAACTGGAGCAGCTAGGAGCCAAGATACAGGACCTCAACCAGGTTGACTGGTGAAGATCTTTCCCAATCAATCCCAGTCCATAAAGACTGGACATTGTAGCTGTTTCTTCAAATGTGCAATACTAATGCCAAGCTACTAGGAACAAGAAGAATTGAGAAAACATAACACAGTCAAAAGAAGAAAACAAATATACAGTAACCAACCTAAAGAAATGGAGGTCTACGAATGGCCTTGAATAGAATTCAAAGTAATCATCTTGAGGAAGCTTAATGAGTTACAAGAGAACACAGACAATAAAACCAGGAACAAATGATACTTGAATAAAATGAGAATATTGAGTTTGAATATTGTCTTTGAATATTCATCTTATTGTCCAGTAATCTTTCTAAATTTTCTCATCCAATCAAAGACTTTGTCTCTAGATACTTTTAAGCTGTTTCTTCTTTCCTACGTCATATATTCTTGTTTGTAAGGTCCCTTATTGCACTGGCTAGAATATTGTGATTTTAAATGGAAAGCTTTTAATGTTTTCCATCTAATTGCTTTTCAGGTCAAATATGTTTCTATCTATTTCTAATTTGCCAAGAATTTTACCATAAATGCTGGTTTGCTTTTTTAAAAACTATTTTCGTCACTAATTGGGAGAATCATATGGATCATTTTTTTCTCTTTAATTTGTTCTATATTTAGATCTAATTTTGAAACAATCTTGCATTTATGGAGTAAACTCATATTTCATGGTACATTTAGCTTTTTATAACGCACTACTTGACTTTATTTTTAATAATTTGCTTAGTATGTCTGTATCAGTGTTCAATAAATTTGGATTTGATTTTCTCTTCAATTACTGATTCTATTAACATCATAAAATAACATTAGAGCATATACCTTTTTTTTCCTATTCTGTGAAGACACTTGGGAAAGTTTGACAGTCTCTCTTCCTTGAATATTTTTCTGAACACCAATGCAAAATTATTTAGTTCTGTTTTATTTGAATGGGGGGAGGTATGTAAAGGAATATTTTAATCTACTTATTTTTAATTTCTTCCTTCATGATAGGACCAATTAGTTTTCCAATTTTTATTGAGTTAGTTTTTTAAATATTTTTTTTCAGGAGTTTATGCATTTACCTCAGTTTTTCCATGTCTTTTTCTATGCTTTTTGTTTCTACTAATCTTTGTACCTGACAGCTTGATTCTTTATTTTTAGTGATTTTTTGTTGTTGTTCATTCGTTTTTGCTGAAGTTATGTTAGTCTTTGTGAACTTTGTGGAAATTCTCTGAAGTTTGTCTAAGAGTGTGTTTACTCAGGGATTATTTACATTCTAACTCCCATCCCAAGCAAATGAGAACTTGTGTTAAAAAATTTGCAGAGGGAAATACTTGGTAGGACCTCTGTTTAGAGAGCTACTTAACATAGACGAGCCCCACAAATCTCAGGCTTTAGATCCCCAGCTCTAACATCAGGTCAAATTCTTGTTAGTTTGTTTGCTGGTATTTTATGGCTTCTGAAGAACTTCTTTATTTTCCCATAAATCCAGACATGAGTTAAAATATATCTAGAAAATTGTCTAGTATTGAGATGGTGTGGTCTAAACACTGACTCTGCCATAGTGCAGATAATGGGTTAACAAATATGGTTTTTATTTCTGATAATTTTGTTTGCCTTTATCCTTTCCCTATTTAAACTAAAATTCATCATCTATGATTTGGAGAATGGAAGAAATGATAGATCATAAAAAGCAATAGAAGATGGTTATCTGTTTTTGAACCTCTGAAACGAAGTTCCTGGGACAAACAACAGATTGAAAAATTACTTGTGGATCCGGTTCCTTCCACCAATTCACTTACTCACCAAAGGGGAGATTAGATTTCCTAGTTAGGAATAATTCTGAGAGCAATGACTAGGAGCTAGTTACTGAGAAAACACCCTGCATCTTGCCCATTTACCTGACTCAGTAATTTATTTGAAGGAGGATGAAACTTTCCTAGAGTAGATATTTTCTGGAGCCCATTAAGCAGAAACAATGATCAGAATGACCAAAGACAACACGGTGTGAGGAAAATGGATTAGGAGTGGCTATTCAGCATGCGTAGGCATATGAAAAATATTTTCCACCACATGAGAGAGCTTTTCTTCGTCTGTCTGTCTGAGATGTGATGCCAGATCTGAATCAGCCTTGGAGTCAGAGTGAGGAGCACACAGAGCTCATGCTATCGTCACCCAGTGAGAGGGCACAAAGAATACCCTTCAGGGTCTAGATCCTTAGAACATGACCCCACCCAGACCAGCAGCAAGAGCAGCAGCAGCTTCCTCTGGGAGCTTGTTACAAATGCAGAATTTCCGGCGCCAGCTCAGGTCTATTCAACCTGAGTCTATATGTTAACAGGATCCCTCAGAAGATGACAGCATGAAGCCATGAAGACAACTGACAGGACAGATAAAAATAACGAATGCCAGAAAGTGATGTTGCTCGACACATCTTCTCTCTCTATGGTTACTGATTGATGCCACGTAAGCTCTCTGAGTAACTGAGGAAAGTAGAGAGGGGAACACACTAAATGACAGAGTCCCAATTTTACAGCTTTATTCTAAGATTAAATGTCTACCTCCAGATAAACTTGGTCTTCGATTAGTGAGGAAATTGGAAAAAGTTTCCTTTTGGGGCACATGTAAATTTCATGGCTTGAAATTTGTTTCTGCCATGTAAGCTTTATTTCTCCAACTAGTATGTCATTTAAATTTTTAAGGACATAGATTGTTTCATAATTTTCAATACACTCCCAGCACGTCACCCAGCATATTTCAAAAAGATTGTGCTCAGTAAATGTTTGTAAATAAATGAATTTTATTTATAGACAAATAAATAATAGAAAATAATAGTATAATTTGCAAACTTATTTTAGAATTTTCCTATGTGTTTAATATTTCAGGAGACTAAGTGGGCAATTTTATTCAATATGATTGAAAGCAGAAGTCTCAGGATGAAGGAAACACCTTAGTAACAAAAAAGTACCCTTTCATTCACATTCACTAATTACTGACCACATAGTCTGCTTTGCAAAGGAAGAATATTAGTATTAGTGTCTGAAATGTGCCGGCTTTTTCTCAACAAATGTTTTTTCCCTCAAAATTTATATACTCTTTTCTTACCTACATGTGACTTTAATAAGGACGGTCAGCTTCTATCATTCTGAGATGGTTTTTTGTCACGACTTATTTTTCCCTTTTCTTGGCTCAGTAAGTGTAATGTTAGATGCTGTAGCCTGGGCGTGTCAAGTAACCACACTCAACATCAAGGGATGTGAAGAGCACTTTACTGATGTCTGATTAAAAAAATTCCTGTGGTACCTTCAAAAAGAAGCAAGAAAGGGGCCGGCCCGGTGGCGCAGTGGTTAAGTTCGCATGTTCCACTTCAGCAGCCTGGGGTTCACCGCTTTGGATCCTGGGTGTGGACATGGTACAGCTTGGCAAGCCATGCTGTGGCAGGCGTCCCACATATACAGTAGAGGAAGATGGGCACAGATGTTAGCTCAGGGCCAGTATTCCTCAAAAAAAAAAAAAAAGCAAGAAAGATTGTTAAATAGTCTTTCCAAGTTATGGGGTAAAACCCATCGCAGATTCTCTGGCTTTTTCACATGACATTTTTCTGAAGCGAAGAAAGCACTTTCTTTAGCACTCACTACTATTCCATCCTTCCTGTGCTTGTACATGATTAATTTCAACGTCTTAGATTTTTCTCACCATCACAACTGTAAAGGTACAAACACAGACTTCCATGTAGGGGGTTGTTACGTAGTCTAAAGAAACCTGCAGTCTATTTTATAAAGTTGTGTTTTCAAAGTGTAGCCTCTTTACTCAGCAGGGCAAGATGCACGGCTCTCCAGAGTAAACCGAGACTAGTGAGCATCTGTGCTGATTAAATAAAGCAAGACGGTTTATTAACCATCTTCACATTTTAAGATTTTATTTATATAGCGTTACTTGAGGGGAGAAGGGTGTTATTAAAACAAAACCTTTACGTTCTAAACAAACTTATTTGGGGCAGGGAATGCTTCCACATCTTTGCCATTGAATTGTTAACAACAATTTAAATTCTAAATATGCAAAATCACATAACATCCCCTGAAATATGACTATAAATATCTTTATATACACACCCCTCTCAAACATTAAAATTTGATGTAGCAGAAAATATGTGTCAGAAATCATTAAGAGTTGCATAGGATGTGTCTAAGGGTGAATCTAGTTAATGTGCATCGCACTCCACTGCAAGCCATTTCATATCGTAGTGAAGTATTATGTAGTTTACTATGCCAACTTTAAATGTATTGTTTTTGTCCCAAATAACTTATCAAAATTGTTGCTAAATTACAAGGCAAAAGCTTATCCAACTATAAATTTACGTATTTCTGTTTTCTCAGAGGGGGAATTATGAATTCTTGAGTCACTTAAGAAGGCACCTTGTGTTACCAAAGTGGTCGTGGTTGGGTTAGAAATGTGATAACACATTTCAGCTAGTGCTTCAGAGAGTTGTCTTTTTTTAATGTTGTATGTATTAGTGGGATATAACTTAAAACTCTTTCCTCTACTCTGTCCTGTCCTAACTTTATTCAACCAGAGGAGCTCTCTTCTTTTTAATAGACTGAGATTCTGAACGACATTTAATCTTTTTTCTAACTGCTATATTGAGATATGATTGACATACAAAAAGCTGTACATATTTGATATATGCAACTTGATGAGTGTAGAGATAAGAATACACCAATGACACCATCACTACAATATATGCCATGGACATATCCATATCCAAAAATTTCCTCTTGCCCTCTTTATTATTATTATTTGTGATAAGAATACAAGACAAGATCTGCCTTCTTAGCAAATTTTTAAGTATACAATTCAAATATTATTAATGGTAGGCACTAGGATGCACAATAGATATCTAGGACTTACTCATCTGCGTGACTGCAATTTTGTACTCTGAGAGATACCTCCCCCTTTTCTCTTTCACTCAGCTCCTGGCTACTGCCATCTTACTTTCTGCTTCTATTAGTTTGACAATTTTAGATTGCTCATGTAAGTGGCATCTTGTAGTATTTGTCTTCTGTGTCTGATTTATGTCACTTAGCACAATGTCCCCCAGGTTAATCCATGTCACTGCAAATGGCAGCATTACTTTCCCTTTTTAAGGATAAATAATATTCCATTGTATGTTTGCACCACATTTTCTTTATTCATTCATCGATCAATGTATATTTAGCTTGCTTCATTGTCTTGGTTATTGTGAATAATGCTACAAGGAACATGGGAATGCAAATATCTTTTCAAGATCCTGATTTCAACTATTTGGGGTAGATACGCAGAAGTGAGATTGCTGGATCATATGGTATTTCTATTTTAATTTTTTGAAGAACCTCCATATTGTTTTCTTTTGGGGCTGCAACAATTTACCTTATCAAGAAAAATGCAAGGATTCCTTTTTTGCACATCCTCGCCAATACTTGTTATCTTTTGATTTTTAAATAGTAAGTACCCTAACAGGTGTGAGATGATATCTCAGTGTGGTTTTGATTTGCACTTCACTGATGATTAGTAATATTGAGCACATTTTCATGTACTTTTTGGCCATTTGCATGTCTTCCTTGGAGAAATGTCTGTTGAGTTCCTTTGCCTGTTTTTTAATTGGGTTATTTGTTTTACTGTCATTGAAGTATAGGAATTCTCTATATGTTTTGGATATTAATCCTTTATCGGATATATGGTTTGCAAATATTTTCTTCCATCCTATAGGTTGCCTTTTCATGTTGTTGATTGTTTCTTTTGCTATGCAAAAGCTTTTTAGTTTCATATAGTCCTACTTGTCTGTTTTTTCTTTTGATGCCTGTGTTTTTGGTGTCATATTCAAGTAAACATTGCCCATACCGATGTCAAGAAGGTTTTCCTCTGTTTTCTTTTAGGAGTAAAACCATTAGAACTAATGAATTCAGTAAAGTTGGGGGATACAAAATCAACATAGAAAGATCAGTTCCATTTCTACATGTTAACAATGAACTATCTGAAAAGGAAATCAAGGAAACAGTCTCATTTTTGATATATCAAAAAGAATAAAATACTTACAAATAAACCTAACCAAGGAGGTGGAAGATTTGCATGTTGAAAACTATAAAACGCTGATGAGAGAAATTAAAGCAGACTCAATAGAACACCCAGAATTAACCCAACCCTATACGGTCAACTGATCATAGGGTGCCAAGAATACACAATGGGGAAAAAGTAGTCTTGAATGCATGGTTTTCGGGAAATCTAGATGTCCACTGGATTTTAAAAGAATAAAATTGGACCCCTATCTTACACTATACGCAAAAATAAACTCAAAATGGATTAAAAGCTTAAACATAAGCCCTAAAACTGTAAAACTCCTACAAGAAATCACAGGGGAAAACTTCATGACTTGGTCTTGGCAATGATTTCTTGGATATGACACCAAAAGCCCAGGCAACAAAAGCAAAAATGGGAAAGAGGGACTACATCAAACTAAAAAGCTTCTGCATAGAAAAGGAGACAATCAACAAAATGAAAAGACAAACTAAAGATAGTAGAAAATATTTATAAACCCTATTTCTGATAACTGGTTAACATCCCAAATTTTTAAGAACTACTACAATTCACTAGCAAAAAAAATCAAATTGCCCTATTAAAATTTGGGCAAAGGACTTGTACAGACATTTCTTCAAAGGAGACTTACAACGGCTGACAGGTATATGAAAAGATACTCAACGTTACTAATCATTATGGAAATGCAAATAAAATCTACAATGAGATATCATTTCACACTCTTTAAGTTGGCTATTATAAAAAAACACAAAAACAAATAATGAAAAATAATTCTCGATAAGGATGTAGAGAAATTGCAACCCTTCTGCATTACTGTTGGGAATCTAAAATGGTATAGCCACTGTGAAAAACTTTACGGAGATTCCTCAAAAAATTAGGCCCAAAATTGCCACTTAATTCAACAATTCCACTTCTGGGCATATTCACAAAAGAATTGAAAGTAGAGGGTCCAACAGAAATTTGTGTATCAATGCCTATAGCAGCATTACTCACAATAGTCACATGGTAGAAACAACCCAAATGTGCATCCATGGTAAGCAAAATGTGGTACATACATACAATGGAATATTATTCAACCTTAAAAAGAATGAACTGTGAAGACACTGCACTAAGTGAAATAAGCCAGACTCCAAAGGACGATTACTGCTATGATTCCACTTACACTTGGGACCTAGAATCGTCAAATTTATAGGAATCAGAAGCAGAATGGTGGTTGCCAGGGGCTGGGCACAGGGGTGGATGACGAGCTATTGTTTAATGGGAAAAAAGTTTCAGTTTGAGAAGACGAAAAAGTTCTGGAGGCTGATGGTGGTGATGATTTCACAGTGATGTGAATGCACTTAATGCCATTGAACAGCATGCCTGAAAATTGTTAAAATCATAAATTTTATGTCATGTATATTTTACTACAATTAAAAGAAACTTTAATAGACATTGCTGCACAGATAATATCCAGTGTAGGTAAGATAGCATTTGATAATGTTAAAGCCATGAACGCTTCAAAATATAGGGACAAGGAATAATTTCCCCAGATAAAGGTAAATTGGGGCATTGCACAATGAGGAGGAAATGGAACTGAGACGGTTTGGAGACTATGTTGCATGCCACATGAAGAACGACGTGAGTCTGAGGACCCTCTCGTGTCTCCTCAGGGGCTGATTCTGGAGTTCTTCAGAGTAGGCGGGAGCCACACCACGGCAAGGTCTTCTATACCTTTAAAAGGAAGGACCCAAAGCTTCTCAGCACTGCTTTCAGTGTAAATAACAGGAGGTCATTTTAACTTTAATCCTTAAATTCAACTGGCATGGAACTCCTTCCTTATGTAGGATGTTAGCTTCCTGCAGTGTTCCTAAAGTAGTTCTGAGGCTCCAAAGCTAGAATCCTACACAGTTCTTATTGCTCCAGTCCATACTGACTTCCTGCCAGGTCCTACCTTGCCATGTCTGCTTAAAAACACGATCCCAGTTGATAATTTACCACTGTTTCTGTGGGTGCAGAAAGCCTATTAACAGAATATTTGTATTCATGAAGTGCTACCTAGTAGGAAGTCTTAAAAAAAATTGGAGACTATTAAAAATAGCGTTTCCTTTTCGTGAGGTCAGACTGGGGATGGTCATGCTGCCATCATTATTCCTCATCCTGTTGATTACCTTATTTTTCCTTAATCTTTATTCACTCATGGAATTTCATAGTTGTTTTTTCTTTCTTTCTGTTTTTTTGGTGAGGAAGACTGGCCCTGAGCTAACATCAGTTGCCAATCTTCCTCTTTTTTGCTTGAGGAAATTTGTGGCAATCTTCCTCTATTTTTCGTATGTGGGATGCTGCCAAAGCATGGCTTGATGATTGGTGCTTAGGTCTGTGCCCAGGATCTAAACCCATGAACCCCGGGCCGCTGAAGCAGAGCACACAAACTTAACCACTATGGCACCAGGCCCGTGCCCAGAAATGTTCTTTTTTAACAGGTTTTCTCAACTCCCTGAAAATACCCACACCTGTACCTTGGCCACTAAACCCCCGGGGGGCTGTCTATACCCAGCTTTTTCGAAATAGACTCTGAATGTCAGTTTATGCTCATTTGGGAGAAGTATTCTGGGCTTTAAGGAAAAAAGCCATTGCTAAAATGAAATTACATAATTAATATAGGACATTACCCCCAATACATATGAACAAGCAATCATACTTATCAAATAATAACCTCAGCCTTCGTTAAAATATTCCAATTCTCTATATTAAAACTTTGGAAATGGAACAAAGACTGTTTTCAAATAAATATTCCAAAAAGAAAAACAAACAAATAAAACATGTCTTTGGAATGTTAGACTATTTCTGGATCCTCTTTTATTTGTGTATTTAAAACACTTAGACTGAAAACAAAATGCATGTTATGTATTTTCTACCAAATGTTTGACAAGAAGGCAAATTTATTCTATACTCTCTCTTTGAAGAGGAGGATTTTTCTTAATCCATGAGCTTTTCATGTTTCTAGCTACCTTATAATGTTGAGGAGAAGGGAGTGAGAGAACAGTGTGAACAGCCGGTTATGCTTCTGTCAAGATCTTTGCTCTCCTTTGCTTGCTCTGTACAAAGAAGAAAGAAACCATCAAACAGCTGAAGTGTGACCTCTGGCGAAAGCTTCCTGGGAAGGGTTTTGTCAATGCTGGTTCTGTGCTTTAGAGCAACAGCCACTCCTGCGAGCCCTCTGGTCTCTCATCCTCTCTCCTCCATCCCACCTGCGGAACTAAATAATATCAGGTTGAGGTCAAGCGTGGTTGGTGGGAGTTTGGAGTTCTGTGAGACTCTTCAGAAAGCCAATTTTCAGTCTTCTTTCTTGTGCCATTAATCAAAGATTAAGCAGAAGAATGATTTTATTTTGTTCCTCCAAAATATTTCCCAGGTCTCTTGCCATTCTCTATTCTGTTGACATCTATTTTCAGTAACTTAAAGATGTGCTATCCTTGTTTATATTAGAAAATATTAAAATAAAAAATGAAATTAATATAAGACGGAAAAGAGCTTTTTAAAATGAAATTGATTTACATAGAAATATTTAGGAACATCCTGATAAAGTTGTGTTTACACATAATGGATACGGCAGAAATGATAGCTTTTGGGGCTTTATCTAAACAATCTGAGTTATTAGGAGAACTGTTATCTGTTTCTTAATTATTTAAACAGCCCATATAGAAGTGATGTAATTGGTAACATGAACTGCAGGATAAACACAAATGTCTATTTCTTTGTCCCAGTCAGATTTTATGACTGATAAAATTGCCCCAGCCATATTGATCGTGCAGTGATTCACTTCAGTCAATGAAGCTACAGCTGTAAGCCCCGTGAACAGAACAGAGCACAGAGGAAGCACTCAATAAACAGTGATTGACCAATTTCCAAATTTCACGGTTTGCTTTTACTTGTAAGACACATAAATGCAGGTTGATAATGAGCCTAGAGCTATTTTGAAAATTGTCTATCAATGGTTTTGCTTCCGAATCTCCATATTTGTAAATCCAGGTATAAATATCGTGGCATTGTTATCCAGGCTGTTAGAACTTTTGTCCACGCATATAGATTCAGCATAATAAATTTCTATTGCATTTCTGTCTGTCTCTTTCTAAATCCAAAGAAGGCAGAGAGCCCAACTGGGATTTCTAAAGTGAGATTTTGCACACTAATGCAGCAAAAGAGAAATGGCGGAATCTAGAGTAAATCAGTGCTACACAGTTCCACTTAAAAATGTTCATAATGTTTAATCTCTTGACGATAAGAGCTAAGATTGCTCCCTCCCTTGGTTATACAAAATCGTAGCATATAATATGAAGAAAGCGTAACGAACCGAGCCACCTTCAAGGGCCAGGAAAGGACAACAAATGTATGAGCTGGAAGTGAGATACTAAAGAATCGTAGCAAATATGCTGACATGGAGAGTGCATGCCTCAACCAAAAGTAGTCAAATAACACGAAAACCAGACCACAAACAAATGAAACAAAAGCCAACGTGATGGCCAGGATGACAGCGTGCTTTGGGGCTGCCTTTTGTCTGCTGACAGCTAGATTGAGACCCTTGGTTTCAATTTCTAAGTTGTTGCCTCAGAAATGATGTTTAACTGTGTCATAAATATCCCACTAATTAGATTTTGCTATCTTTGAAGAAGTCTAGTGGAGCTCATTTACTATTGTATCTCCCCAGCTACTCAGTGTGCAGCAGTACAGTATTTGCTCATTAACTGACCATTCCATGAATACAATTATTAAATGTAATTGTAGCCTTGGCTCCATGGTTGATTTTTAGATTTCAGTTTTCAGGGCTAAGTAATTACGTCCCCTCTTGTTGCAATAAAATCGATTTGCCACAGCATAAAAAAGAATACACATTGAGCTGACATTTATCTCTGAGCTCTTCAAAGGTGTGGGGTAGTCAGCTGGAGTAATCCCCTTAGAGGAGAGAGAGACGTGACTTTCTCTTAGAAAAATAAGAGTGATGTCACTGACAGTGGAGGAGTAGGGAGCTTGAAAGATCCATCCTTCCACCAAATCATCCATAAATCTGGCAAACACTGTCAGAATCAACAGTTCAGAACTCCAGAATCACGTCAAAAACTAACAGGGGCTGGCCAGGTGGCACAGGGGCAATGCCATGCTGTGGTGGTGACCAACACATAAAGTGGAGGAAGATGGGCACAGATGTTAGCTCAGGGCTAATCTTTCTCAGAAAAAATAAATTAGAAAAAACACAAAAAATGCTAACAACAATCAAAGAAGTGTTTAATGAAGAAAGGATGTTAAATTTTAGCATTGAAGGAAATCTCTGTCAGGTTACTGGCTGACCACTTAGATAATGGAATAGAAATGCCAATAATTACATGAAACAAGGAATACAATCATTGCAAAAGTAATTTGGAAAAGTCAGTTAACAAATAGATGACTTCAGCACTAACCAACAACAAGAGCAAACCCTGGGGAAGGTGGAGAATTTCACGTCCATAGTTACCACATTATAATAATCTAAATGTTTAGTTCTCAATAAAAAATTACATGGCATGTAAATAAACAGAAAAGCATGGCCTATTCACAAGATAAAAAGAAATTGACAGAAACCATCCCTGAGGAAGACCAGACATTGGATTTACTAAAAAAGGACTTTAAATCAACCATCTTAAGTATTCTCAAAGAGCTAAAGGGAATTATGAACATAGGACTAAAGAAAACTAGGAGAGTAATGTCCAAAAAAATAGAGAATATTAAAAAAAGGATAGACATTACAAACCCAAATAGAAATTCTGGAGCTAAAGATTAAATAGCTGAATAAAAAATTCACCAGAGAAATTCAACAGCAGATTTGAGCCTGTAGAAGAATCACCTACTTGAAGATGTGATTGAAATTATTCAGTCTGAGAAGCAGAAGGAAAAAAGAATGAAGAAAAATTGACACAGTTTAAGCAACCTGTGGAGGATCATCACACACACCAACAAATGCATTGTGGGAGTCCCATTTAGAGGAGAAAGAGAAAGGGCAGGAGCAATATTTGAAGGAATAATAATTGATCACTCGCCAAGTTTAATAAAACACTTGAATTTACACATCCAGGAAGCTGCACATCCTCCAAATAGGATAAACTCATGAGATACAGAGACACATTGTGATCAAACCATCAAAAAACAAAGACAAAGAGACAATAAAATTCTCATACACAAGAGATCTTCTATAAGATTAATAGCATTTTTCCCATGAGGGATGACATATTTAAAGTGCCAAAGAAACAAACCTGTGAACCATCAAGAATGTAACTACCCAAAATCAGGAAACCTGTACATTTTTACCACTTTATTCCCACTATGTGATCAATGCCTGTTTCATAATAAATGCTCAGATATTTGTTGAATGGTAGAATTCCTCCTTTCTTCTTTCAATAGCATTTAACTCATCACTTGCCATTTTGTTGTTTCATTAATCTTTTTCATTTTTTTGCATCTTCCCCATTATTTATTGGCTTTTTCCTTGCTTTTAAAAAACATGTACTGTTTCTTGCATTCAAGAAAAAAGATCCTTTCCTCACTCAAGCTATGTTACATTTTTTCCTTGCCTTTACTAACTCTATGTTGATGTAACATTCCTCAGTTACAAAGCTCCCAAGTACATTATTTTTCAAACCAATTCTATGAGCTATCATCTTTAGTTATAGATACAACAATTCTATGTAACAAAAAAATCTGACAAAAATCAAACAACGATTTCCCTGTGAGGTATTACAAATGTTGCATATGCATTTAACATGTGAAGTTTGGATAACAAAGTAGCTTAAGTGACTTACCTGATTCAAGGAGCTTATAATTGTTCAAACATAGAAATTTATCTAGGTCTTCAAACAAAACCCCAATCTTCCACTTCTGCTTTCATTTTGTAATTTTTTACCCTATTCATGTCCTGAAATTGAACACAATGTATCGTCTTCTACCACTTCCACTTTTGTTCCCTGCTGATCTATTGAGACCAGTCTCCTTGGATAATCAATCACTTCTCAGTGTGTCCAAACCTTATGGTGTCCATCCTGCTAACACAGATGTCTGTCTCTTTAGTACTGGACCCTACTGAACAGGTCTGATTCCAGCCATCCTCTCTTCTTTTTATTTAATCAGACATTGCCTTTACTGTTTCTGTTTTTCATTCTACAACCACTTCCTGAACTCTTAATGCAGATTTTTCAGAAACGTCTGTCTTTTAGGACTCCCTTACTTCCTCTCTATCTTTTCTCATTCTCTTTCATTAGCTTAGCTTTTTTCAAAAAACTCTGCCTTGGCATTTTACAGTTAGGATTTTAGCTACTGTCTTTCTGTGTGTTAGTACAAGATCTTTATCTCAGACCCAACATATCTTCTGATTGTTATGTCCTAATAATGGCTTCGTTGACCTTTGTACTTGGATGTCCAGGAGCAGAAGTCAAACTTGACATTTACGAAACTGGAGCACTCAGATATATTCTCAAGTTTATTCCTCTTCCTGGATTTTAAAAATATTTCTGTTAATCGTGCCTCTATTCTCTTCCAATGTCAAAGACAAAAACTTTAAATTCTGTTTTATTTTACTCCACATCCTGTCTCAACATCCCAACTTCTTTCTTCTACTTTCCTAATAAATATTGCAAATATCCTCATTTCCCTTATGACTAAAGTCACGCGCCACATAATAATGTTTTGGTCAACAATGGACTGCATATACGATGGTGGTCCCATAAGAATACTACCATATAGCATAGGTGTGTTTGTGTAAGCACATTCTATGATGTTCGCACAGTGATGAAATTGCCGGACAACACATTTCTCAGATCATATTCCTGTCGTAAGCAACACACGACTGTATGTTTATTCTTTCATACATTATCCTTTGAGTTCACACTAAAACAGCAGTGTATGTGTTTGATAGCTCTTGGTCATAAGGAGCACAAACCAAATTACATTTTTTGAGTAAACTTTTGTCTTTCTGCATCTACCTTATTTCACATAAGGTAATATCCTCCAGCTTCCTGTATATTGCCACAAATGGCAGAATTTCCCTCCTTTTTGAAGACTGAATAATATTCCATTCTCTGTTTGTATATGTATGTGTGTATATACCTCATTTTCATTATCCATTCATCCAATGATGGGCATTTAGGTTATTTTCATGTTTGGCTACTGTGAATAATCCTGAAATGAACACAGGAGTGAAGATATCTCTTCAGGATACTGATTTTGTTTCCTTCAGCTATATACCCACAAGTCGGACTGCTGGATCATATCGTAGTTCTATTTTTAATTTTTTGGGAAACCTCCATACTGTTTTCCATAATGGCTATACCAATTAAGATTCACACTAACTGTATATAAGGGTTCCAATTTCACCACAACCTTGCCCACACTTATCTTTTATTTTTATTTATTTCTTTTTGCTGAGGAAGATTCACCCTAAGCCAACATCTGTACCAATCTTCCTCTATTTTGCATGTGGGTCACTGCAACAGTATGGCTTGTGACAAGTGGTGTAGGTCCATGCTTGGGAATGGAACCTGGGCCATCAATATGGAGCACGTCGAACTTAACTACTAGCCCACAGGGCCAGCCCCAACACTTGTTATCTTTCGTCTTTCTGATAATAGTCATTCTAAGAGGTGTAAGATATTTTAATGTGGTTTTGATTTGTGTTTCCCTGATGATGAGTGATGGTGAGCACATTTGCATGTGCCTGTTGGCCATTTGTGTTTCTTTTTTTGAGGTGTCTTCAGATTTTTTAATGGGGATTTTTTGTTTTTTGCTATTGGGTTATTTGAGTTCATATATACTTTTTGATATTAACCTCTTATCAGATATATGGTTTGAAAATATTTTCTTCCATTCTATAGGTTGCCTTTACGCTCTGTTGATTGTTTCCTTTGCTATCCAGAAGCTTTTTAGTTTGATGTAGTCTCACTTGTCTGTTTTTGGTTTTGTTGCCCGTAGTTTTGGTGCCATATCAAACAAATCATTGCCCACAAAAATGTTAAGGAAACTTTTCCCTATTTTCTTCTATTAGTTTATGGTTTCAGAGATTATGATTTAAAATCTATGGTTTTATTTAATATACTTCAAGCTAATTTTTGTGAGTGGTGTAAGATAGGAGTCCTGTTTCTTTCTTTTGCCTGTAGAGATCCAGTTTTCCCAGTGCCATTTGTTGAAGAAGCTTTTCTTTCCCATTGTGTGTTTTGCCATTGTTGCGGAAGATCAGTTCATGGTAAATGTATTGGTTTATTTCTGGGCTTTCTATTCTGTTCTATTGGTCTATATGCTTGTTTTTATGTCAGTACCACACTGTTTTGATTACTATAGCTTTGTAATGTATTTTGAAATCAAGAAGTGTGATGCCTCTAGCTTCATTCTTCTTTATCAATTCCTTTGGCTATTCAGGTTTTATTGTGGTTTCATATGAATTTTAGGATTTTAAAAAATACTTCTGTAAAGAATGCCATTGAGACTTTGAAGGAGAGTGTATTGACTCTGTAGACCACGTTGGGTAGTATGGGCATTTCGGCATATTAATTCACACAATTCATAAACATGGGATGTCTTTCCATTGATCTTTTTAAATTTCTTTCATCAATATTTTATAATTTTTAGCGTACAAGTCTTTCACCTCTTTGGTTAAGTTTACTCCTAAGGATTTTATTCATTTTTTTGGTATTTTGAATGGGATTTTTTTAAAATTTCCTTTTCAGATAGTTCATTATTCATGTATAAAAACACAACAGGTTTTTGTCTGTTGATTTTGTATCCTGCAACTTTACTAAATTTGCTTATTAGTTCTAACAGTTATTTTGAGGAGTCTTTAGGGTTTTTAACATACGTGATCACATCCCTTGCTAATAGAGGTAATTTTACTTTTTTCTTTTGGATTTGGGTGCCTTTTATTTCTTTTTCTTGTTTAATTGCCCCAAGTCTTTCAGTACTATATTGAGAAGATGAGGCCAGAGTGGACATCCTTGCCTTGTACTGGGTCTTAGAGAGAGCACTTTCCATTTTCCCCATCGATTATGTTAGTTGTGGGTTCGCCATATACGACTTTTATTGTATTGAGGTCAAGTTCCTTGTATATCTATTCTATTATGTTGACAGTTTTAGTCATGAATGGATCTTGACCTTAGATGCTTTTTCTGCCTCTATTGGGATGATCATGTAGGTTTGTTTCTTTTATTTTGTTAATGTATTCTCCGGCATCGATTGATTTGCATGTTGAACCATCCTTGCATCCCTGGGATAAATCCCACTTGATCATGGTTTATGATCCTTTTAATGTGCTGTTGGATTTGGTTTGCTAGTATTTTATTGAAGATTTTTGCATCTACGTTTATCAGGGATATTGGCCTACAGTTTTCTTTCCTTGTAGTGTCCTTGTCTGGTCTTAGTATTGGGACAATGCTGGCTTCATAAGAGTGAGTTTGGAAGCGTTCCTCTCCTTAAATTTTTGCAAAGAGTTTAAGAAGAACTGGTATTAGTTTACCAAACATTTGTTTGGTAAAATTTACTTGTTAAATCCTCAGGTCGAATTTCACCCAGAGGTTTTTAATTAATGATTTAATCAGCTCATTTGTTATTGGTCTTTTCAGGCTTTGTATTTATTCTTAATTCATTCATTGTTTTGTAGATTGTGTGTTTTTTATGAATTTAACCGTTTCTTCTAGGTTATCCGGTTTTTGGGGCATATAAATGTTCATAATACTTCCTTACAATCATTTTTTATTTCTGAGTTGTCCATTGTAATGTCTCCTCTTTTACTTATGATTTTATTTATTTGAGTCTACTCTCATTTTTAGATTATTGCTATTACAATTTACATATTTTTATTGTGTACTAGTAGGTTATTGTATCTATGATTACTTTTGCTACACTTGTCTTTTTACCTTTTTATGTTTTAAACAAGAGCTGCAAGTTATGCACCACTATTACCGTATTGCAGAATCTAACTACAACTATGCCTTTATCATTACCAGTGAGATTTACACTGCCTCTTTGTGTTTTCATGATGTTAATTAGCATTCTTTCACTTCCCCTCAAAGAATGTCCTTTAGAATTTCTTGTAAAGCAGGTCTGGTGGCAACGAACTCCCTCAGCTTTTGTTTGAGAAAGTCTTTTCATCCTTCCTTCGTTTCTGAAGAACAGCTTTGCCAGTTACATGAACCAAAGTTCATGGTTAAGTTATTTTCTTTTAGCGTTTTGAGTATGTTATCCCATTCCTTCCCGGCCTGAAAAGTTTCTGCTAAGAAATCTGCTGATAGTCTTACAGGGGTTCCCTTGTATGTAACTTTTCTCTTTTCTCCTGCTGCTCTTAAAATTCCTTGTCTTTGACTTTTGACAACTTAATTATAATGTGGCTCAGTGTAGCCTTTCTTGAGTTCAACTTATTTGGGCTCTTTTGGGCCTCATGGATCTGGATGTCCATTTTTCTCCCTAGGTTTGGTATGTTTTCAGCCATCACTGCTTTAAATGTATTTTCTATCCCTTTCACTTTCTCTTCTTGTTCTGGAATTTTCAAAATGCAAATATTCTTTCTTTTCATTGTGTCTCCTTATTCCCATAGGCTTTCTTCACTCTTTTTTATTCTTTTTCTTCCTCCGACTGTGTCATTTCCAATGTCTTATCCTTCAGGCCACTGATTTCTTTATTCTGCCTGGTTGAGTCTACTTTTGAAACTCTCTATTGAATTCTTCATTTTGGTTATTATATTTTTCAACTTTAGGATTTCTGGGTTTGGGGTTTTTTTTTTTTGACAACTGCAATTTCCTTGTAGAACTTCTCATTTCGTTCATGCATTATTTTTCTAATTTTATTTAGTTGTCTGTGTTTCCTTATAGTTCACTAAACTTCCTTAAGAAGAGTTTTCTGAGTTCTTTGTCTAACAGTTCATAGCTCTCCATTTATTTAGGGTCAGTTATTGGGGCTTTAGTTTAGTTTATTTTAGTTTCCTTTGGTGGGTCATATTCACCTGATTTGTCAAGATCCTTGCTTCCTTACATTGTTATCTGCACATCCGAGTAAGTGGCCTCCTCTCCCGGGCTCTGTGGGTTTGCTTTGACAGAGAGCTCTTTACCAGTCAGCTCATTTTGGGTTTCTGGATGTGTCTGCTGGCACTGTCTTTGGACAGGTGAGGCCTGCTATTATGGCCTATTTTTCATTTCTCTGACGAAATGGCCTATCTTATCTTGCATATTATTTAATTTGTCATTAGAACCTTTAACATACTAATCACAGTTATTTTAAATTCCCTGTCTGTTTCATCCAACACCTGTCATATCTGAGCCTAGTTGTAGGACTGCTTTTTTTCTTCAGATTTTTGGCATGCTTGTAACTTTTATTGAATGCAGGACATGAATGGGATTATAAAGATTGAAGTAGATAAACATTTAGTGCACAGATTTAAATTATTATGGCTAGAAATTGGGCTGTGTTCAGTGTTTGCTGTAGGTGTCCAGGACTTCACCTTCTTCTAGAGACATCCTGTCTCCACTCTTAGCTTTGGGCTTTCCTGAGTGCTCCTCCTCAGCAGGGTCTGTGTCTTGCAGCTCTCTCAGCTGTAATCCTCTGTCGCTATACTAGAGTCATGGTGGTGTGGCGGCAAGATGCGAGGGAGAGGACCAGTCTCTAACATTCCCATTAAATTCCACGGTTTTCATGGCCTGTGTCTTGGGACGATGACTTTCACAAATGTTTCCCCATTGGTGTGAGTACTCCTCCTACTTTGTGCCTCTTACAACCTTCCCCAGCTGCAGTGTTCCCAGTCTAGTTCCTGGAAGGCCTGATCCCTGTTGACTTTGTACTTGTTTTTCTCCTCAAGAGACACAGGAAGAATAGAGGGGGCTGGAGTGGGAGGAAGGCCCCTCCCCTGGCTGGTGGGATAAGGCTACTGCCAAGTTTTCCCTAACCCCTCCCGAGAGTGGGACTTGATTATAGAGAAGGCTCTGGGCGTATTTCACAACAGTTACTCTCCCCTCCTCCTCCAATCATGGGAACAAGAGCTTGATTAGTCTCGCTTTTCTATTTTTTTTCAAATCTGTTGTTTATAAATAAAGTTGGGAGTCAGAGACCATCAAGTCTCTAATTTTGAGATTGAAAAAAAAAATATTTTGGGGAAGATGGTGTTACATTCTCTCTCACTCTCAAGCCAATTGCATCTTCCAAAAATCTATTTTGAAATGCTGTTTCCTAACTTGGTTTAAAGAAATTGTTTTCCTTGTGTTTACATTTTTACTTATATAACTTTTCTGAAGGCAGTGAGTTGAACTTGCTGCTGTGCAGTTGAAGAAAGGACCAGGCAGCGGAATACAGGAGAGGCAGAAATTTCTTTTATTATTTCTGGGTTTTTTTTTTTATCACTTCCAAGTGTCATACCTCAGGGTTCACAAAGACATAGTCATCACTTGATCACTTTCTGAAATCCTGAAAGATTCTGGATTGATCAGTAGTTACTGGAAGAAAGCAATAAATGTGAATTTCTAAATATTGACCCAAAATATAGGTAAATGTTGGGTATAAGAGTTGCTTATGTTTCTGAGATAATAGCTATTATGATATATTTTAATAGTTCATAAGAGCTTTTATGAGAATTATAAATGTTTTTAGTGCTCAATAAAAAAATGTGTATTTTTGATCATGTTTAAAAGTTTCTAAAAATATAAATATGGCTGAACTATTGGAAATTTAAGAAATGGTAGAAGAGACTTTAGAGTGACCAAACAGAAGGGGCAGAAAGAACCTCCTCTGCATCCAACAGACATAAGAGAGAGAGAAAAACTTGGAAATGGTGAGTGAGATACCAGAGGACATGTCAGGTGTAAGTACTGGTTGTCAATCAACAAGGAACAATCAATGTGGAAACACCTATAATTAGATTGGCTCCACAAGAGAGGTGAGATATGAGCTAAGTACATTGGAGAAATGCAGTTGGATTGGTAACTTACATGAATTTAAACATATGAATAAATAAAATTAATTAAAATATTAATAAGAATTAGGTCCTACTAAAATGCTACATATTATGTTATCATTAACTAAAGAAATGTCTTTAAGGATATCTGCAATTAATCTTGCTTTCCTGGCTAGCATAAAGTAACAGAACGTGTAACTACCGACTGATAAAACATCACTGAACTCCGACTAAACAAATTGGGGAAATCAGGGAAAACAGAAAATACTCCAGATTGAGGCTGACATAGAGCACAAAACGGAGAGGTCACTGATTTACGTCTTCTGTTACATAGAAGCAAAAAAATCTTACTTTTAAGTTTCATCCTTTTTATTTTAACAACAAGATATCTGAAATTATGCTTGTTTATTCGTTTTCAAAGGCTGAGCAGTATGTGATTGAACTGCTAACATTTAAAACGAGGTTGAGGTTTATAAGGGCAATTCTTCGCCAATGCAGATCCTATGTGTGTACTTATTCTAAATTCCCTCGTAATACTCTGTACATCATTCAAATATTTTTCTTCAGAAACGATGTATACTCTCAGGACTCAAGGGAAACACGAGTCTGAGATGCCGACGTCACATTTACTGTTGATTTTCCCACTGGACCATCTGCCAACTTCACTAAATGCTCGCTAGCCCCATGGCAGCCGACCCCAGCTTACAGAGTGCTTGTGCCAAAACGTTTATGAGTTCCAGCAAGACAGAAGAGGTTACTCAGATCACTGTATGGAGCTAAATAGAAGCTGACATCATTATTTGTCCTTGTAGCAGAGCAGGTAGAAGACGTCTTTTCTCTTTAGTGTTTTCCGTTTGCCCCTGGCATGGAATTAGAAAGCTTAGTTATGCCACAATGATCTCCCCAGCCGAGCGACAGGCAGAGTCGGAGGGGACCGCTGAGACCAGGTGGAGAGACAACGTTTTATATTATATTGAAGTTCTTTTGTTCTTGTTGGGTTATTTGGTCATGAGCCCGACAATGAGGGAAGTAATGGTTATAAAGAAAATAAGAAAACACACAGCCAGAGAAGGAGAGCTCAGGGAGATCTATATTGCTCTTTGAAGACAATCTCTAGCATTTTCTTGGGTTCATTATTTTATATGGGGGGATTCATAATGCCATTTCACATGTGTCTTAAAAATGGAGTCACTTAAAGGAGCATCGAACTCAACCAAAGGAGTTCTCAATGCCAAAGCTGGAATAATACAAGCAACAAAATAAAGCAGTGTTAATTTATAACCCCTAAATAAATATTAATGAGTCATACTAATATAAATAAATGACTGAATAAATTAATAAATAGGAGAGAAGAGACAAATGTTATGTACAGACGAATTTGATATAATTTATGTAGATACTCTGCCACCCAGTAGGGGCAATATAACTTTCCGTGTCTTAACTGTAGGCTGTGCATAGTAACTTCTTTCTGAAGACTCCAGCACCAAAAGAGGGGAAACAAGAGTGACTTTACGTTGGACAAACCTGAAAAACACACCTCAGCCAGGTGATTAAAATCAACATTGACAGTCACGAACGATATTGATAGTATGTACCTTTGATATGCCATGATGAAATAGTGCTTTACCCGTGTGATCTTCCTCCCCAAATCCATAACGCCCGTGTTATTGAGAAAAACCTGAGACGGATTCCAGTGGGTGGGCGCCCTGTGAATTCCTGGCTCCTCAGACTGTCAAGGTCATCGAAAGCATGGAAAGTCTGAGAAACTGTCACAGTGAAGAGGAGCCTGAGGAAACATGGCATCTTTATGTGTGTGGTACTCTGGATGGGATCCTGGAACAGAAAAAGGACTTTAGGTGAAAAACAAAAAATATCTGAATAAACCACTGGTTTTAGTTAATAATAATGTATCAATATCTGTTCATTGGTTATAACAAATGTGCCATACTAATATAAGATGTTACCAACAGGGGGAACTGGCTGTCAGGTATATAGGAACTCTCTGTAACATCTTTTCCATTTTTATCTAAATCGAAAGCAGTACTAAAAAGTAAAATCTATTTTTACAAACTGGGGACTGATAACGACGCTAAACTTTCTTTCACAAGCATCACATGAACATTCTTGAAATTATGCTTTAAAATGTAGGAAGCCACTTGAATTACAACACTGAGTGTTAGAGGCAGTAACACACAGAAGGACACAAGATGGCTTTCCAAAACTAGCACCCAGGAAATCTGTTTCACTGGACACTCTATTTCAGTGTACTGAATACACAGCGTGCTGGGTCTCACCTTCACAGTTTCTCTTATAACCTCAACAAAATTTTCTTCACCCCAGGTCAAGTATTTACACACTAAATTCATGGATGCAGGAATAGAGAGGCTCAAGGTTATCATTCGCTTCCAGGTTTGTCTCAGTACCCGATTCTGTCTGTTTGGCGTGGGAACAAAAACACTGAAACTCAGATGCCGACTCAAACGAGTAAACACAGAAACTTTCCCCTACTTACTTAAGTGAAATGTGAACGCCAGGAAAACAGAGTGATTTTAATCAGTGAATTAAGTATCCCTTGCTGACTTAGAATAATATAAGCCATGTATTCAATAACTAAGTGATGGAAGAAGATAAGATAAGAGCTGTTGACCTTGCCTCAGAGTTTAGGTGATGTCATGGACCAGATGGCGTCCCTCCAAAGTTCTTGTTGAAGGCCTCACCCCAGTAACTAAGAATGTGACTGTATTTGGAGATAGGGCCTTTAAAGAGGTGAGTAAGCTAAAATGAGGCCATGAGGGAGAGCCCTAACCTAATCTGACTAGGGTTTTTATAAAAAGAGGAGATGAGGACATAAGAAGAGACCCCAGGGAGAGGCACGCATAGTGTAAAGGCAGCAAGAAGGCAGCCCTTTGCAACCAGAGCACGAGGTCTCTGGGAATCCCCCTGCTGGCACCTTCATCCTGGACTTCAGCCTCCAGAACTGTGAGGAAATAAATTTCTGTTGTTTCTCTAGGCTTCTGAGATAATCTCTTCTGGGAGGTAACACATGATTTAGGGTGGGGCTGGCCACACCAGAAAGACAGGTGACAGGATTTAGCAGGGCACTTGGAGTCACACATATCAGCTGACCTGGAGACTAACCACGTGGACAATCAATTCGTCAGTCACATTTGTGTGACAGTGTCCCATTAAAAGCCCTGGACTCTAGGGCTCGAGTGAGCTTCCCTACCTGGCCATACTCCATGGGTGCTGTCACATATTGATGTCAGGAGAGAGATGTGTCCTGACTCTGCAGGGAGAGGAGCAGGAAGGCTCCGTATTTGGCACGTCCCTGGACTCTGCACTGTGCGTTTTTCTTGTGGCTGATTTTATTCTGTATCCGTTCCCTGCAGTGAAACATAACCGTGATTGTAATAGCTTTCAGTATGTTCTGTGAGTCCTTCCAGAAAAGCATCAATACTAGGGTAGTTTAGAGAAACCCTTGAACTTGCAGTCAGTGTCAAACATGGGGGTGTCTTGTGTGGCCCGGGGTCTCTTGTGGGGCAGCTCCTCTAACTCGAAGTGGGGAACTCCCACAGCAGACTGTCGCAAAATGGAATCGTTAGTTGTTTAGTGACCTGGATACCTTCATTTATTTATCAATCTATTTATGAGTTCTTCTTGGAAGATGATTAGCGTTGTTTCAAAAAACAAACAAAATACTCCTCTGATGAGTTCATGGTGCCCTTCCTCGAAGGAGGTGAGAAGTGTAGTTCTCAATTTTATTAGCAAAACTATGGCCACTCAAAGGCTATTGTGGTCCATTCTTTTCCTCTTCCTCTGGATCCCACTAATGTTAGGAAAACGGTACTAGCTTCTCAGGAGCTTCTGTTGACAAAAAAGATCATAGATGAGACTTCAGCTCTAAACCTAAGTGTCAAAGGAGCTTCATCATACGTGATGAGGGATAGTTTTTACTGTTCCTATAAAAAGCAGTCAGTGCCACAGACAGACTTTCACTGTTGATTTATTTTCAGGGTTTCAGCTAATCTGGTTTCAAGATTAAGGTTCTCAGAGTTCCTATTTCCTGTGTGCTGCTGACTACAAAGTTGAGAGACAGTGAACCGAGGGGAGAACTGCAAAGAACGGGGAAACCATTCACTGGTTGCGTCTACTTTTAAAAATACCTTTTCCCTATGTATTTGGAACTATTTTTATAACTTATCTTCAGTCTTTACCCTTTTGTACTGGCAGTATGTTTTTGGTTTGTTTTTCAATGATTGTTGGAATGAAAGCTACATCTCTGATGAAATACCAGTTTGAAATTTCATTTTGTTTTTTTTTTTTTTTTGAGGAAGATTAGCCCTGAGCTAACATCTGCTGCCAATCCTCCTCTTCTTGCTGAGGAAGACTGGCCCTGAGCTAACATCCATGCCCATCTTCCTCTACTTTATACGTGAGATAGCTACCACAGCATGGCTTGACAAGCGGTGCCATGTCCGCACCTGGGATCCGAACTGGCAAATCCTGGGCCACTGAAGCAGAATGTGCGAACTTAACTGCTGTGCCACCGGGTCGGCCCCTGAAATTTCATTTTTAAAGTTAGTTCTCCCTGAGAGAAAAATTGGGAGAGATCCAGTTCCAAACACATTTTGGAGAGGATGTCATATCCAATGCTAAACAAAAATGTTACCCCTCTGGGGGGCATGAGGCTCTCACTGGCATTAAACAAATAAATAATCAATCAGGGATTTATATTCCCTTCACTTGCATTGGTTGCTGGATCCGGGCTTACCGTCCTGATGCTCACTCGTGAAATTGCTCAGGCACGAAACACAGTAACGCCCTCAGGGTGGCTGGAAACCGTCAGCGACATTCTATTCATTTTTTCCACAGTCCATGGAATCCAGGAACTTTCTCCACCTCACTCTCTTTTGCTTCTGCTTCCAAAGACAGATTCCTTCACCCTGATTTTGCAGGCCAACGGAATGGGTTTGAATCCTTCCACTTACTATGATTACAACCCCAGTGTATGTGCTTTCTTCTTTTTTTCTTTAGGTAAGGAAGATCGGCCCCAAGCTAACATCTGTGCCCATCTTCCTCTATTTCGTATGTGGGATAGCTCCACAACATGACTTGATGAGCGGTCTGTGGGTCTGCACCCAGGATCCGAGCCCATGATCCCCAGGCTACTGAGGCAGAGTGCGCGAACTTAACCACTGTGCCGCTGAGCTGGCCCAACTCCTTGCTCTTTCTGAGCTTCAGTTGCTCATTTGTGAACGTGAACTGTAGCTGTGAGAGCTCTTGTGACGAGTAACTGTGACCACAAATAGGAAGCCCCTGACTTAAAGGAGGTACTCACAAGAAACGCTACTTTCCATCTCATTCTCCAAGCGTCCTCTCTGAGAAGGGAAATATGGCGAATTTCCTGTTTGAAAAATTATAACAACACGTACATAACATAAAACTCACCATTTTAAACACTTTTAAGTGTGCAGCTCTGTATACAATTAAAAGTCTTCACTTTTAAAGAGCTTTTCATAAACCTTGAAAAGGCAGAGGAAGCATCCTCTGCTCTTGTCATTTATGCCCTTCGGACGTGCACTTGGAGGAAAGTTTCGAGGTAAAGCTTCTGCTGAGGATGCTTCAGATTGTTTAACACAAAACAGCCTGGGTTATAAAGCCCACACTGAGGGTGGGATATCGAAATGCTGCCACGGTTATCTTTACATCTAGAGAAACAAACGAGGCAGTCGGAGTCCCTTATTCTCGCTGTGAGACCCTTTCTGTTCTTAGTTCTCGCCTGGGTGCCCTTGGCTAGGCTTTCCTCCATCGCCTTGAACGAAATCATTCTTCCCGGCCTTGAGAAACAGAATTCAATATTACTTGTAGATTTCCCAGCTCAAGGCACGTCACATAAGCCGTGTCGTCGGCTTAATTCCACACAACAGAGCTGAAATACACGCGCTGTCTTACCGCTAAGAAACACGAGTGTGACCCGACACGGCAAAGAAAGCAACAAACTAGGGCAGCACGGGCTGGGTCACACCCACAAGCTGCTGTCTGTCATTTCGTTTGAGAAACTTAGCTGAAACTTTTTCAAGAGAAGCGAGTGATTAATAGTCTAGATAGTGAAAGTCTTTCTGCTATAAATCACTCAGTCTACCTATAAATGTGCCCTTCGCTTGACAGTATTAAAGCTGTTTGCGCAAGTTCAATCAAACCTGACAGAAACGCCAGAGGACACGAACGGAGAGTGTCTCCTCAAATTTTCTAAACAGACCCAACTCTCACTTACACATCACACCACAGAAAATATCCCGGACTTCTGTTCATCCATCTCCCAATGCTTTTGTTTTCCTAATGCCTGCCATTTCCTAAATATGTGCTGGCTAGCAAGGTTAGAGGAGGACCATGCAAAACATTTTGAATATTGCTATTGTGAAACGGTAATTAAAAAGTCCAGCCCTCTATGCCTGTGGCCTGCAGCATAAGTTGATAGAGAGTTTTTACAAATCCACTCATTTCTGTGCCCCAAATAGAAGCAATTTTAGCAAGTATCTTGGAAGAGGCAGCCTTAGCAGGAGATTCAACTCTGGTACCATGTAATTCTCAAGTATTTACTGTTAAAAGTTTTAGGCCAGAGAGCTAGGAATCAGCCCAGTGGCAAGGAATTAAGAATCACGTCTTCCCATGCAAAATCTTTATTTCATATGACCTTAAGGAATGCAAAAGCTTGGGACTCTTCAACTTCTAAAGGAATCCACAAATTTTCACCAGAATCCTCAGGATGGGCATTCTCCAATGCTCACTTCAGAAGTGGCCCCAAAGGAAGACACTTCCAGATCAGCAACAACAACCGTGGACGAGGGAGTTAATCCCAGAAAGCAGATTCAGGACTGCTGATGGGCTGAGCAACGCTGAATGCAGCTTGAGTCTCTCACAGCTCCTGTCAGGGAATCTGGAGATTTTGGGGCCTGCTGTGTGTGTCCCTTCCTCCCCTCACTTACGTGAGTATGTCCTTTGGATGTAGTTGTTCTGTTCATGCTTTACCACTGTATATGGAGTGGTCGTAGAGAAATGAGCTTTTATTATTAGATCTCTAGAATAAATTGTCACATCTGAGGCTATTGGAGGGGACTGCACCCAAAGACCATGAGCTGGGGACTGTCTTCTTGAAGGGAGAATGCGTTTCAAGTGTGGGAGGAAGGGTCCGCATTAGTATCTGTGTGGCAGAAGGAGAAGCTGATGATACGGATGCCAAACTTCTTCCATCCTGTTCTGCCCTTACTCTAGACCTGAGTAGGTGTTGTGCCTGGAGTCATGACAATGTTCTTAAGCTGTGCTTTCCAACGCTGACCACACGTGGCCATTGAACACTTGGAGTGTGGCTAAGGGGAATGTTTAATTTTATTTAATTTTAATTAAATGTGACTAGTGGCTATAGTATTAGCACAGTTTTATAGTAATGGATTTTTTTTTAACTGGGCACATGGTTACTCAGTGAAAGACTACTATTTTTTTGTTTGTTTGTTTGTTTTTGTGAGGAAGATTAGCCCTGAGCTAACTGCTGCCAATCCTCCTCTTTTTGTTGAGGAAGACTGGCCCTGAGCTAACATCTGTGCCCATCTTCCTCCACTTTATATGTGGGATGCCTACCACAGCATGGTGTGCCAAGTAGTGCCATGTCCGCACCTGGGATCCAAACTGGTGAATGCCGGGCTGCCAAAGCAGAACATGTGCATTTAACCACTGCAGCACTGGGCCGGCCTCAAGACTACTATTTTAAGATACCCTTGTGCTAGGTTTGGCTGTGGCCAAGTGGAGTAAGATTTGCTAAAAAGATGTAAAAACAAAAAACAAATCAAAAAAACCCAATGTATTCAACTTCCAGATAGCACCCTTTAAAGGAGGGTGTATTCTTTCTTCTTCTTTCCTTTCCCTCTTTGTAACGGGTTGGGATGTAGACAACTGAGTCATTGTAAGTCATGTAGACGAATGAGGGTGTCACTGTGGGGAGGTCAAACAAGATACAAAGACCTCTGTGCAGAAGCAGATTTGGGCTTGTTTAAACCACCCGTGTTTTGGAGTTTCGATATCAATAACATGCTTCCTTTTCCTTTTCTTTTCTTTTTGTTTAATCGATTCTTCTTAGGATTTGCTGTTATTCCTAAGTCTAAGGTTCATGTATTTCCTTAAGTCTAGAAATTTCTCAGCCATTTCTTTTTCTAATATTCTACCTCCTTTATTTTCTTCGGTCTGAAAATGAAGTGAAATATACGGTAAGTCTTTTATTTCCATCCCATCCTTCTTAGCTTCTCCAACATATTTTCCAGCTCTGTGACACATCCTGAGCTTCATCTTCAGTTTTCTAATTTATCTATGCATTATTTGACATTGAGATCTTAATTTCAGTGTTTATACCTCGAGTATGTCTGTTTGGTTGTCTTTCAAATTTGCTTGTTCTCTTGTTTTTACAACATAATCTTTCTTCTGTGACTTCTAAATAGCCTCTTTTATCCTTTAAACATTACAAACATGGTTATTTTGTGTTCCATGCTAGAAGAGTTCTACACGACTGAAGTCAATGGAAAGTTTAGTTCTGTGGCTTTTTCCCTTGTTGTCTTTTATCAGGCCTTATTCTCCGTGTATTTTGTAATTTTGAATCGTGAACTTATGATTGGTAGAGCTTTTTCCAAAGTCGTTCAGAGGCACCTGGCTCCAGGGTGAACACCCTTCTGTGTTGATACCCTTTCACTCTGTCAGGGTCTGTGGAAGAGGGTCAAGCCAGGTCCGTTTCCCAATTTGAGGTTTCCCTGGACTGTCATTGGGACAAATTCAAGTGAGCCTCAAAGATGGACTCTCCCTCCCTGAATCTCTTTTCATGTACATGGTCCTTGGTTACCAAGATCTGCGAAGACTCAGGTTTACCTGCAGCCTCAGCCTCATCATACCTCTGTGGTCCCACCTTCTCTTCTCAAGGATTTCTCCTTTGCACGAGCTCACTTGTGTGTATACACTGATCCTCTACGACATCCAGCATTTGAGGTATTTTACCCCGGCGGACTCTTTTAGCAACATGCTTTGGAGTGGAAATAACATTTTCTGATGAAATCTGAGATAAAAATTAGCTTTGGCTTACATATATTCAATTTAGTCGTGTTTTTTTCCATCTCAATGATTTGTGTATGTATATATCTGTATTCACATGTGTAAACTTTAATTAGTAAGAATCTAAATATCCACATCGAAATATGTTATATGTATCTTAGAACTTTCCTACTTTTTTCAATACTTGTCAAAACAGCAAGTTTTGACGCTTTTTCTTTTTCTTTATAGATTCATAGGTTTATTTGCTCATTCACTAAGGTCATTCTATGTTCCATGCAGGCTAATTGCACAGGGAACTCCTAGCAGGTTAAATAAGGCAATTCAAGTTTTTGTTTTGTTAAATAAAATTTGAGCTGCTTACTTTAAAGGAAATTTCCATGGATCAAAAAAATGTCATGTAAACTCACATTCATTAAGTAAAATATAGCAGAGTTTCAAAATGTATTTTAAAATTTGTGGATTTTTAGTACAACTATTTGTTCTAATTTAAGTGAGCACTTATCGACATTAAGAGTTAGTATGGCATCATATTCCCCTGACTCGGGTTTCGTGTAAATAGGTTATAAAATGTGCTTGGAAATTTACAGCAAATGGAGTCTGGGTGTTGACAAAGCTGAGCATCAGTTGTACATGTGATATGAAAACGACTCATTAAATATTAATTCCGCCAAGTACTCTTTCTGTATATAGGCAGCAAAGTTTTTAACCTTTTCTGTATGGTCCCAGAGTCAGACAGGATTTTGCAACATGGGGCATTTTTTGCAAATGATATAACATGGATAAGTGCTACAAGGTAAACGCACAGGTTGGCATACTACAAAACCCACAGTGGCTCCCAGGGCCAGCCGCATGCTCTACTCTGGACAGACAGCTTCTGACATGAAGTCCTTCTTGGCACAGCGTGTGCAGCCATGTGACATGCACCGAAATGCTGTTCCCCAGGTGGCTTCAGGTGACAAAACCAATTCTTGCTTTGGCCTTTCCTGTTCTGTGTTTGTTTATTTTTTTAAGTCCCTTTTGGTCACTTTAGATCTTTTGACTGGCACTCTCTCAATGTGAATATGAAATGACAACTCACGTGATATTCCTACATGCTGCTAAACACCCATGTGAATCTCTATCGTGTACCCTGTTGTCTCCATTGTTGTTCCACACTTTGACCCACAGACGAAAGCCTTATGATCGTTTTACTTCAGCAGCTGAACAACTTTAGCATACATTTGATATTCTTATGACTTTCTGCACATTTGTGAATTAAATTTACATTTGTCTGCACCTGTATACTGAACAAATTACAGATTAAAGATGAAACAAAACACTTGGTGCAGGGTGCAGGCTGCGGTAGGGTATCGTAGGCGTTGCGTTGCATCACAGGGAAAAACAAAAGCTTGGTCCACAGATGGTGAACTGCAGGAGACAACACTGCTTTCCAGTTCTCCACAGGCTTCGCTGCTGAACAACAAGAAAACAAAGGTACTAGAATAGTGCATAAAATGAGATCATCGTCTACACTCAGACAGGCAGGGACACCTCACAGACCTCTGGTGCTGGGTTCTCATGGCTAATCCTTGGCAGAGGCGGCTACAGGATGACTCTCTGTGGCGTGTGATGTCAAATTCTGCTGAGATAAAATATATAATAGCACACAACACAATTCTGTGGTACTTTGAGCCGGGACTGGTTCAGGGTTTTATTTCCTTCCAAAGGAGTATCAGCAGATATTGTATCAACACACCCATGCTGCTGCTGTGAACGAATAGTCTTCAAAGAGTAGAAACGAACAAGCTTTATACTTCCAAACTAATTCTAAGAAGAGATCTAATGAGATTTGATATCCAATATATGTTAAGAAACCTGGGATATTTAGTTGAAAATTGAGTAAGTTCAATGTAAATTTAGCTAATTTTATGGGAGCATTACCTATAAAGCCCAACTTTGAACTTCAGGAACACTGACGTTGAGATTTTTAGTGTAATCTCTTACAAAATATATTTGATGCCGATTGCAGATGAACCGATGTGATTCACTTTTATTTATTTATTTTTTTCCTAGTAGAGCTCTTCTTATGAGAGGAGGATTATTGTCAACTGGGAATAAGAGGCTTCAAAAACGGACACACATGTATTAAGTTCTGGCTGCATCTCCTGCTGGTGGTAGCTGTGGCATGTCCTTTCTCTAGCCTGTTTCCTCATCAGTAAATAGAACCAGGGATAACTACCTCAGAAAGTTTCTAGGAAGATTAAACAGTGTGACATCCATTGGCACTCAATGGGCATTACCTTATAGAGAGGACCACATAACACTTCCATATTCGAGCGTCTGTTAACTGTTTTGTGATAGCGTGAAAAACGAATAATCACTCTCCTAGGCATTTATTTCTGATTCTTTATTTTGCTGTGTCCTATAGGAAGCATGGCTACAAGAAAGTGTATGAATTCTTCTGACATTTTTTCCAGAATGCTTTGTTTCGTGTTATCTCCATTGTTGTCCTTGTAATTAGTTTACAGTGTATAAAATGTGACAGCCTTATCGGAGATAACAGAAGGACTAAATTTGAAAAAAACATTATTTATTTATTATTGTAAATCTTGCTAATGGTTATCAAATTTCCATAGGGAATGTCAAACTCTTTTCTTTCCTTTTGTGATATATACCACATATTGGCTTCTGATATAGATAAGAAAATAAAATCCACACATAACAAACTGTCTTACCTTGATTGAAACATTTGAAGGAGTTCTATATCTAACTCTGTATAGACAGCTTAATTTTGACGTTTAAGTGGCTTAGGAACTTTTTCAGTAGAGTGATAATGTGCTTCATGAGTCACACATGTAGCTAAATCCTGAGGAATATGCAATAATAATCCTACAAATGGTATGAAAATCTTTCCAGAGTAGCACAAATCATTTAGCTATTAACTCAATATTATTAACAAAATTCTTTGGAGAAATGGTATTTATGTGTGATGGTTAATTTTACATGTCGACTTGACTGGACCACCTGTTGCCCAGATATTTGTTCATACATTATTCTGGGTATTTCTGTGAGGCTGCTCTGGATAAGATTTAAATTGGTAGGCTGAATAAAGCAGATTGCCCTCCATGATTCAGAAGGGCCTCATCTAATCAGTTGAAGGCCTGACTGGAACAAAAGGCTAATCCTCCCCCAAATAAGGGAGAATTCCCCTTCCTAATGGCCTTTGAACTTCCTGCCTCTACAGTGGCTGGCTGACCTTTAGATTCAAACTGGAACATTTGCTCTGAAAATCGTGGACTTTCTAGCCTCTGTAATCATGTGTGAGCCAATTTTTATAACAAATCAATCTCTCTCCATAGATATAGAGATATAGCATATATGATTTCTGATGAGAAACCCACTAATTCTTATTCTTGTTCATCTATTTATAAAGTGTACAAAAGATTTATTATAAATAATATATAAAGAGATTTTATGTATACACAAATTGCTAGGTTTAGTGCATTTAGACACCTCAAAAATTTATGAAATACGTTGATTCAGTAATGAATGGTTTCTAGATGATCAGAATTAATCATGTATAAGTGAAAATATGTGATTTTTTTGCAATGGAAAAAATATTTGTCTTTTTTGAGAAGATATAAACTATGCAAAATAGAAATTCTCAGGGCAGTCTGAATATGGTGGTTCATTTCCATTTGTTTCATTATATATCCCTAGAATATCACTGTTTATGTGTATTCTTAATTCCATGAAATCAAGTCACTTTTCATGGGTTGGAAAAAGTGGACAACAAATAGTAAGGTCACACCACAATCACCATCACTGAATTTGAAATTATGGACGTTGTTATTCACCTCATGTAGCTGGACTGGGTTTCCTTTTTCAAATAATTTCCCACTAAGTATGAAAGAGAAAGTAGTCTTCCGTCTTGTGGGAGACAAATCTAGGACCTGTCTGACAGGCTTGTGTCGTTATGTTAGGATTTCTTTCCTTCTTTTTTCTTCTGTTCTTGTACTCTCTTTGTGCATCTTAATGGAGCATTTTATATGATTCAACTTTATCTCCTATCTTAGGATATCAATTATGCTGCTTTTAAAAATTTAGTCATTGCTTTAGATTTTACAACATACATTTACAGCTAATCCACTTGCAGATAACTCTGTGCTGCTTCACGGGGCGTACAGCGAGCATGTAACACGTCCCAGTTCCTCTCTCGCATTCCTTATAAGATGGCTGCCATCCATTCCTTTATGCATTTACTTTAATCACCCAATACAGTGTTAGTATTATCATTATTTGGACATTATCTGTTAGGTCAATTAAGAAAAAAATGATTTTATTTTACCTCCATTTATTCCTTCTTTGACACGCGTGTTTCTGCAGATCTGAGTTTCTGATCTATATTATTTTTCTTCTCCCTGAGGAACTTCTTTTAACGTTTCTTTCAAGTCGGGTCTATTGGCAAGGAATTCCCTCATTTTTTGTTTCTTTGAGAAAGTCCGTATTTTCTTTCACTTTTGAAGGATAATTTACTGGATATAGAATTCTAGATCGGCTTTCTTTCATCATTTTAATTATTTTACTCTATTCTCTTCTTGCTTGCATGATTGATGATAAGAAATCCTTTTTCCTCTGTATATAAAGTGATTATTTTTCTCCAGCTTCTTTCAAGATTTTCTTCTTGTCTTTTATTTTCTTCATTTTGAGTAGGATATGCCTCAGTGAAGATATTTTGATATGTATCTTCTGTGTTCACTGAGCTTTGTGGGTTTGTGGTTTGGTGTCTGTCATGAATTTTGAAAAATTCTCAGCCATTATTACTTGAAATATTTCTTCTACTCCCTTCTGTAGTCTTCTCGTTCTGATATTTCAATTCTGTGTATGTTACACCTCTTTGAAATTATAACACGGGTCTTTTATATTCTGTTTTGTTTTTTACATTCTTTTTTCAATTTTCATTTCCATTTAAGTTTTGTTGACCTATCTTCAAGCAGTTTTTTTCCTCAGCTGTGTCTGGTTTACTGATGAGCCCATCAATGCCATTCTTCATTTCTGATAGCTTTAGATTTAGCATTTCTTTTTCATTGTTTCTTAGAATTTCCATCTCTTTGCTTATATTACCCATTTGTTCTTGCGTGTTTCTTACTTTTTCAGTCAGAGTTCTTAAAAGTGTAGTCATAGTTATTTAAAATTCCCTGATAATTCCATATCTGTGTCTCATTCTAATGCTTACTTTACCTCTTCGGATTGTGGGTTATTTTGCCTTTTAGCATGCCTTGCGATTTTTTTGTTGAAAGCTGGGCATGATATATCAGGTAATAGGAAATGTGGCAAACAGGCCTTCAGTGTGTAGTTTTACATTAATCTGACCAGGCGCTGGGCCTGCGTAGTGTTTGCTGGAGATTCAGTCCTCAATTTTCTCTCGTGTCCTTAGATTTTTCTCCCCTCTTGTCTTTAAGTTTCCCTAAAAGCTCCTTCTTAAGTGGAAGTGCACTTGCAAGCCTGTCAGCTGTAACCCACTGTCATGCTGGAGCCCGTGATGTTGTGACAGGTGGACGAGATCTCTGATTCCATGATTGAATTTCAGTCCTTCAGCGGCCCTGTCCCTGGACTGCGACCTTCGAGACAGCTTCTTAGCTTTTCTTCCTCTCTTAGATGAGACAGAAAGGGGAGAGAGAAACCAAGTTGGATGATTTCCCTTCCCTGTTTTGGATAGAGCCGTGTTAAGGTCTTCTCCCCTGAGTAGGCCTTTGCTTTGGAGCACATTCTGGGATTATTTGTAAAAAATTACTTTTCCCCTCCCTCTTCCAAAACAAGAGGATTTCTCTTGACTTTCCACATTGGGAACCTGGTGGGCTTTCCTGGAGGCAAATCCTGTGAAAGCAAGGGGGCCCCCTAAAACTGCAGCCCCCTCAGTTTCTCCCTCTTGAGCTGATCCACACGTGGCCTCGAGCAATTCGTCCAAGTTAATTGTGTGAACGTGGCACCTGTTTACAGCTCCCGCAGCTTCTGCCCCAGATCAGCTGCTGACCTTGACTCACTGCCTTCACCTGCCTTGTCACCACAATTCTCCGATGGGTCTGAGAAAAGTCACTGGTTTCCAGTTTGCCCAGCTTTTATCTTCTTAGGACACAAGTGATGACTCCCAAGCTCTTTACACGTCAGAGCTGAGACTGAAGCTCTGTGTTGCCATTTCTGAATTCTTTATTTGTTTATTATTAGTATGGCTATAAAATTTATTGTCCTAATCAGGATGTATCTAAAACTGAGAAATGCATCTCTTAATGCCAATATCAAACGACAGGCATAAATGGGTCTTGGCAAACAGACATAGAGTCATCTCATATTTTATCTCAATTCTTTCATATTTGAGATTACCTGTCTAGTTTTTTTTATATATGAGTGACAATTTTGTTGATCACACGCCGTGACATTCAGAAATTTTTGTACAAGGATTGACTTTATTTTTGACATTGAATTTTGGATACTGAAAAGTCTGACTTTGAACTGATTTTTTCCCTCTGAGTAGGTGACTTAGCTTTTCACAGGATTCCTTAATTACATGTGAGGTTTGGTAGCTGTTTCAAGATATGGGTAGTAGTGAATCATTTTGCTTCAGTTTTTCTTGAGACACCAGTGCTTTTAATCTGTAGCATCAGTTATTTATTTACATGTGTTTATATATGTGTTTAAATGATATTTTTCATCTTTCTGTTTGTTTTTGGTTGCTTTGTTTTTGTTTCTCAAGAATATAAACTATACTTATTTGGATCTCCTTTTTGTCCTATATCTAACATCATTTTTCTCATCCCCTTTATCTCTTGCTTAAATTCCATTCTGTTTTGTCAAACTTTTTAAAAGACTGTCTGAATGCCTTTGGTGATATTGCTTTTATCTTGACTTTACTGATGATTTTAGTTTTCTTTCTAGTTATTTTCTCTGTCAGATCACAGCTAATATTCTTATTTTATCATTTCCTCTTTAATATCCTGCACTGTGACTTTGAAAAGAGATTTTTTCACAAATCTGTTCTCATTAATTTCTTTGAGCGTATGGAGAACTATATGTCTGAAGATTTTGGAGAGTTAAATCCACTACTAATGTTTATAAATCAGTTGAGACTTATTTTGGGGTTGGAGTAATGCTGGTCCCTTTCGGGCCATCATTTCTCTTTAATGGGCAGGTCCGTCCAAGCCAACACTTTGCAGAAGATTTGAGAACGGGATTCAGGCTGAGGCACGAGTTGGAAGCTTTAGTTGGCAGCTCTTTTCTCTGACAACACCGCCACAGGTGTGTCAAATCCTCCATTGTCCAGACTCAGCCCCAGTGGGGCAGTAAGAGATTGGTGTGGCTCACGGGCAGCCAGTCCTTAATCTACACGTGCAGACTTGTTCCCTGTGCTTCTCGGCTGTCTCTGGTCGGCACTGACGAGCAGGTGGCAGGTCTCCCTTGCTCTCCTTCACTTCTTGCTGTGTTGAATGGAGGCCGTAGAAGGGTGTTCTTGCCTGGCTTTTTTCATAGCATTTGGATCAAAGGTATGTATGCTGAGCCTTTCAAGCCTGAGCTTAGAAAACTCTGCCTCCTGCCTGAGGCCAGGAAGGCATTATCAGTTCTCTATAAACATCCTGATTTTGACACAAATTTTATTTTATTTGGCAGATATTGTTTATTGACTGGAATTAGCAGTTGATGGTGTTTTCTTCTCTATTTTTGTTGTTTTGGGTTGTTATCAGTGAGTACTAAGGGAGGGGAACAAAATAAAAATACCTCTGCCACGTTCAAAGCATCAAGGGAAAGCTTGACAAAGGACTTTTAACATCCTGTAACGTATTTCAGTCCATACCCTGAATTAGTGAATGATTAAGTAAAAATAGTGAACTAGGCAAGTTTGTTAGCTTCCTGTTTCAACCAGATTGCTCTGGCCTCTGCTCCAAAGTCACTCAGTTCTTCTTCACAGAGGCAAACTAGAGATGAAGTCTTTATGTACCATCAGAGTGCACTTATAAGAATATAATACTACAAAAATATTAATAAGTTAATAGGTAAAGGGAGTATTTATATGTTGAGAATATTAAGTACAAAAACCTACTCTAAGAATGCGTGTAGATACAGCAGGGTAGGGGTAATAGGAATAAAAGATATGTACATCCCTGTACCAGGACATGTAGATACAGTCTTTTATAGTATATTTTTTGTACTTGATAGACTTGGACAGCATTTCATAGAAATATATTACTTTTATCTGCTCTCTAATACTCCACTAAATACATACAGAGTAAGTTACTGAGTCCATGCCTTACTGCTATAAATTTAGCTCATTTTTAATATCCCGATATTATCAATCTGCTTTTTTGAATACTCCTGTTTATAAGTAATTCTGCATGCAAGTTTCTATAGGATAAGTTTTATAACCTCACCACAGACGTGTTGTCAAAGTTATTTTAAAAAACCTTATATTCCTAGCTATAAAAACTATTCTAGAACTTTGTGAAATGTGAGGCAAATACTTTAGGGATTAGGGAAATGAAAAAACAGAGAGGAGAAATAATCCATTGATGTGGCCTACTTCACACTTAAAGTGTGAAAATAAAAGTTGCATCTAATTCCAAGGACACTAGAAAAATTATTAAAGGCTGCTTTTCAATTCATGTCACGGATATTGCCACTTTCAAGACACTTTTGAGTCATTTGCAACAAACTCAGAAATGCCGTATGTGATTAGGACACAGTCATAGAGTGACTTAAGTTCATTTAGTAAGTGAAAAAAACAGCTCAGGGCTTTCTGCTTAGTCGTCTCAGGTGAACTGGGGTAGTTAAGCAGGTCTCCACAAATGTCAGGCAGGTCATAGACAGCTCCCATCAGAAGACTCAATCCTCACGTCTATCCATTTTTTAAAACATTTCTCATTTATGACAGTCACAGGAAAGTCTGAGCTAGAGTTGCTGGCAAGTTTAATTGACTGAAATTGTTCCCCGGCAAAAAGAGAAATGTAAAATTGTTCAAGAAAAATAGCGAGGTGTGACAGTCTTTTGAACATAATTCAAATGTGGGTAACAATGCCTCAGAAGGTTAGGAAATTGGGCACACCCTGTAAGTATTTTTTTTCACAGTGGTTGGGGATTGAAGTGAAATTTAAACTGGATAGTTCTTAGAGGCAGCTGCCAACCTGTAGTTGGTGGGAAGCCGTTTGCTACATGAAGAAGGGAGCCCGCAGCACAGAGGGGTGACGCTGCTGGTGGAGGTTGTTGGAAAGCTCATGTGAGGAGCCTACAGAGCAGATCCAGGAGCCCTGCAGTCCTCCCAATGCCCTAAATATAACCTTTTATTTCCAAACGAGGTTAAACTATGGTAAGCCGGAAAGAATCACTCATACAGTTAGAAGAAAATCTCCCTTATCGAGGACTACCATGTGGAAGGAAACACTTTAGAAACTTTTCTATCTGGATAACCCTCTAAAAAAATCTGAGACAGCTACTGTTATCTCCGTTATATGAGGATGAAACTGAGGTTTCTCTGCCCAAGAATAAACTGCAACAAATCCAAACTCAAACCCAGTGCTCGGACCTCAGCCATCGCAAACTGCATTCATTTAACGTGGATTAAATGCCTCTCACTAATAATACAAACGATGACAAACGCACATTTTAGAGCAGTAGGCAAACACACAATTCATTTTTTTATTGAGATATAATTGCCATATTAGTTTCAAGTGTTCGGCATCATGATGTGATTTTTGCATATATTCTAAATGATCACAATAAGTCTATTTAACATCCATCACCGTGTATAGTTACAAAACATTTTTTTCCCTGTGATGAGAACTTTTAAGATCTATCCTCTAACCAGCTTTCAAATAAACAACACAGTGCTGCCAACGACAGTCACCATGCAGGATGTTGCATCCCCACGACTTATTATCTTACAGCTGGAAGTTTGTACTTCTTTACCCCCTTCATCCATTTTGCCCACTCCACCCCCAACCCCGCACACCTGCCTCTGGACACCACTAATCAGTTTTCTGTGTCCATGAGCTTGTTTTTTGTTGTTGCTGTTATTATTTTTTAGATTCCACATACAAGTGAGGTCATACTGTACTTGTCTCTCTCTGACTTTTTACTTGGTGTAATACCCACGAGGCCCATCCATGGTACTGCAAATGACAAGAGTTCATCATTTTTATGGCTGAGCAGTATTCCATTGTATATACACCACGTCTTCTTGATCCATTCTTCTATCAGTGGACTCACAGGTTGCTTCCATATGTTGGCTATTGTAAAAAATAATTCTGCAGTGAACATAAGGGTGCCTACGTCTATTTGAGCTGGGTTTTTTTGTTTTCTTCAGATAAATGTCCAGGAGTGAAATTGCTAGATCGTATGGTAGTTCTATTTCTAATTATTTGAGGAACCTCCATAATTTTTCCCATAGCAGCTGTACCAGTTTACATTCCCACCAACAGTGCACAAGTGTTCCCTTCTCTCACATCCTCGCCAACATTTGTTATCATTTGTCTTTTTGGTAATAGCCATTCTGATAACTGTGAGGTGATGTCTCATTGTGGTTTTGATTTGCATTTCCCTGATGGTTAGTGATGTTGAGCACCTTTCTATGTACCTGTTGGCCATCTGTGTGTCTTCTTTGGAAAAATGTCTGTTTAGTTCCTTCATCTATTCTTTAACTGGATTATTTGTTTGTATGTTATTTGCTATTGAGTTGTATAAGTTCTCTGTATATTTTGGATATTAACCCCTTAACAGATATATTATTTGTAAATATTTTCTCCTATTCAGTAGGTTGCCTTTTCATTTTATTGATGGTTTCCTTTTCTATTGCAGAAGATTTTTAGTTTGATGAAGTCCCACTTGTTTAGTTTTGCCTTTGCTTTCAGTGTCAATCCAAAAACTCATCACCAAGACTGATGTCAAGGAGCTTACCACTATGTTTCCTCTGGGAATTTTATGGTTTCAGGTCTTACATTCAAGTCTTTAATCCATTTTGAATTGATTTCTGTGTGTGGTGTAAGGTAGTGGTCCAGTTTCATTCTTTTGCATGTGGCTGTCCAGTTTTCCTACCACCATTTATAAGTTAATTGACTGCATATGCCTGTTTTTATTCCAATACGATACAGTTTTGATTGCATAGCTTTGTGATGTAGTTTGAAGTCAGGGAACATGATGCCCCTAGCTTTGTTCTTCTGTCTCAATGTTGCTTTGGCTATTCAGGATCTTTTGTGGTTCCATAGAAATTTGAGGGTTGTTGTTTCTATTTCTGCAGAAAATCCCATTGGAATTTTGATACAGATGGCATTGAATCTGTAGACTGCTCTGGATATTATGCACAATTTGACAATATTATTTCTTCCAATACACAATCATGGACAATCTTTCCATTTATTTGTATCTTCAATTTCTTTCATGAAGGTCTTATGGATTTCAATGCACAGGTCTTTCACCTCCTTGGTTTATTTCTGGGCATCTTACTCTTTTTGATGCAAATGCAAATGAGATTGCTCTCTTAATTTCTCTTTCTGGTAGTCCATTATTAGTGTATAGAAACACAATAGATTTTTGCATATTGATTTTGTATCCTGCAAATTTACTTAATTCATTGATTAGTTCTGCTTTTTAGTGGAGTCTTTAGGTTTTTAGATATCATATCATGTCACCTGCAAACAGTGACAGTTTTATTTCTTCCTTTCATCCCATTCCCATCTGGCCTGAAAAGTTTCTGCTGAAAAATCTGGTGATAGTCTTATGGGGTTTTCCTAGCACAAAATAAGTTGCTTTTCTCTTGCTGCTCCTTTTCTTTAACTTTTGACACTTTAATTCTGATGTGCTTTGCTGTGGTGTTGGTTTCTATGCATAACATAAAACAGCCACCTCTACCAGCCCTGAAAGGGTGGCCTTGTGTAGGAGATGAACCCTATTGTTCAACCTTGCCCTAGCTCTTGGTTGTCTCTCAAACTTTTGTGATTGTCTAAGCACCTACTTTACTCTTGGTGGCTCCCAGGAGTTGAGCATGTGCCAAGACCTGTCAGCGTCCCCAGAGGGAAGAGCTCAGTCAGCTCCTAGGTTCAGTCTGATTGGAAGCCAGACCCTCAGGCAGCAGGTTTTAAATTATGCAAATATATACAGTCCTGTGGGACCCATATGCCCCACTGGCCACCAAGTGTCCCTGGGAAACAGTCAAAAAACCCAGGGCTCCAGATGAGGGTACCAGCTCCTTTCTGAGAGATAACAGTGAGCAATAGTGAGGCGGCGGGAGAGCTCGAAGACAGCATCCACCATCCTCATTCCCTGAGATCACCTCAGCAGGCTGCTGGGTGTGTGTTACATTAGATCCTGTCCCTCGGGCTAATGCTCTAAGATGAGCAGACACGCCTCTTTCACAGAGAGTCTGGATGTTTTCCAAGCAGCTGCCCTGCACTGGGCCCTCGGGTGGATGAGGGTGAGCACAGGGCTGTTTATGATCCCTTTCTCAGTTTGCTGTAGTCTTGTGGGTCTCATGGACATGAACCCCTTTGGCTTTACAAGCTAGATGTTCTGAGGGCTCCTCTCTCCATTGCAGATCTTAAAAGTTGGAGAGCCCAATGTGGAGATAAAACCCTTCTATCCTTAGGGAGAAACTCAGAGTTTTGTGTTGATACAAAATCTCTTAATCTCAAGTTCGTGTGTCTGATGTCCAATAAGCTGATCACTGAGACATGGGTGCTTGGGGATGGAGAAAGTTTTATTCAAATTGGCCAAAACAAGGAGGCGGAAGGATGGGTTCTCTCAAATCCACCTTAACAAGAGCAGAAAGCAGGGGATTTTATAGAGCTGGGGGCTTGACAGGAGGATTTTCAGAGAAAGAAAGGGGAATCCTGTTTCTTTCATCCCGATAAGTCCTCAGGCAACCAGACTTCTGGGCATCAATGGCAGCAGGGGGCTGGTTATCTGGTTAATCTAACTTCCTTAAAGGCATTCTTTTCTTCTGCAAAACAAGCTCGTAAATCCTTGTGACCCTTGAGTCACCCCTCACATTAAACAAGAAAACAGCAAATTGACAAGATGAACTTCTTTTCATCTGAGTCTGAGTTGGGAACAAGGTCAAAGGGTAATCATGTTCTTATTGAGTATTTACAGTAATCCTCTGGTACTGGCTTCAGGGTCCCCTCCCTATTGTGGTTCACAGGGAGATTGTGTCTTGGCCTCTCCCACCTGCATTGATGTTGCGTTTACTCTTTCACCCAATATGTAGGAATTGTCCAGCCCACTTTTGGGGTTTTTTTTTTAAGAGGAAATTGTTTCAAATGTAGCTGTAGATCTGTGTGCCTGCTGGAGGAAGTGAGTTTAGGATCTACCTATGTGACCATCTTTAACTGGCCCCCTCACAAGTCATTTTTTTATCCTTATTTTTGTAGTTTCAATTGTCTTAAGCCAAGGTCAGAATTTATAATAATTTTAGATCCTTAAAATGTAGAGAATTTACTAAGTAGTATTTATTACTATTCAATAGTAGTAAATGTTTCTTTTGTGTAATACGTTGTCCTTGGAGGCTATAAAATTGTATAGTGTGTATCAATATAAATGATTGTCAGTTCAAAGTATAATTTAATGCCAGATAGGGAAACTGATCTGGAGTTACCACCATCCGATGTCTGATGAGAGTTTTATTGATCACACTCAGTTTTCTGGCTGCATGCCACTCAGATGAAAAGAAGTTAATCTTGTCCATTAGCTCATTGAGCAAATGCTAGTGGCTGAGACGTCTTGCCCGCCTTACTGTAGAGGAACTCCTCCACGGTGGGGCCCTCTGGTGATTATTCATGTGGCACATAGTATTCTCACATTCGGGACTTTAGAGGTTCATTCACATAACTGCCCCAAACCTTCTTGGTACCAGTTTTCTGAACTTTGCCTTCAAAGGCTCTCACTACTGGCTGAGCTATTAGCCTCTGCTCATGGATGCCAATTGATTCACGGCTTACTGCCTTTGTCCTTTCCGGCAAAGTAGACGATTGGATACAAAATTTGAAAGTTGGAGGTTTCTTATTCCCTGATGACCTCAGGGCCTCAAATGAGTAAGTCATTTTAAATGACACAACAGTACCATTTATGACAGGTGTGAGCCAATCATATAGGAAGATGTATAAATCTGCCTTAACTGGTCCATAAGGATTTCCTATGACGGATGGCTGAAGAAGAGGTGGCAGGCAGCAGACTTAGGTGCATCGGGAGCGTGAGCCAGTAGCTTTAGCAACTTAATTGAGTCTGCTGTAGCTACTCTAATCCATCTCATATATATTCTTCCACTAGATGCTGAAATCCTGCTGGTACACCCAAAAATAAACATGGATAGATCAGACTTTGGGGTGGTTTTTTTTTCTTTTTTTTTGGTGAGAAGATTGGCTCTGAGCTAACATCTGTTGCCAATCTTCCCCTTTTTGCTTGAGGAAGATTTTTGCTGAGCTAACATCTGTGCCAATCTCTATTTTGTATGTGGGATGACGATACAGCATGGCTTGATGAGTGGTGCCAAGTGCACACCTGGGATCTGAACCCATGACCCCCAGGCTACCAAAGCAGAGCATGCGAACTCAACCAGGCTGGTCCCTAGAATTCATTTTTTAAGTAGAAGCTCAGGGATTTTGGTCACATGGAATACTGGGTGGGTTTTTCAGTTTCTATCACTACCCAGCAGCAAACCAGGAATAGTTTTTAACATGAGAAATTTGCCAGAAAGGACAATTTTTTGCTTTAAAGTAGCAAAGTTGTGATTCTTCTATAGGCCCTTAAACAAGCTCCATAGAGCATCCTGATCTGCCACAGACTCAACAAGTACCATTCCATCACCTGGGTCTTAAAGGCAGAGACAGAACTTTTTGCATAGCGGGCTGAACCAGGTAAAAAATCTCAGGCTCTGGGTCAGACTCAAAGATGATAGATGATAAATAATAAATAAACAGACCTCATCAACACACCAAATATACAAGGCCTCCTGCGAATTAGCTGTGCTTTACTGGAAGCGGCTATGAGTGACAACAACTGGCTTTTCACTTTGAAGAGAATACACAGCATGCTCCAGGCAGCTGGAATCCCGAAACACTTCAGTGAGGGAGCACCCCTGATGCTGTGAGTCTCATGGCCCCGCTCTGGTATGCACACTTCATACTGTGTAGGGTATCTACCATTTCCTGCTGTACAAGGATATCTGCATGGGGTAATCACTGCTGTGAATCAGGGGGCTGTTGTTTGACACAGAGCTGAAGAATTTATGTGATCCTAATTCAAAGTGGTCAGGTGAAATAATGTATGCAGCTAATTTTTATAAAGGTAAAAAATAAATAAACAACCAGTTGCTGGCCAGTTTCTTAGTAATATGCCAGGTAGCAGAAGCAGTATAACTCTATCCAGTAGAACCCACGTAAAGAATCATAGTTACAATGGTGCATGCTTCCTGACTGAGTTTACTTTTTTGCAAAATTTTATAATTAACACCAAATCAAGTATTTATTAAAATAATTAAAGATGAGCTAGTGCAAAGGCAACAACTTAAGTTGTTCTCATTGGAGGAAAGACCATTGAAGTCAACGTGGTAAAGTGGCTCACTAATGTATTTTGCTGGAATTTTTGGGCAGTCTCACTTGGCGATTCAAAATTTACATTTTCTCATTAACTGATAGATTTGCACTTAACAACAAAATATGAATCCTCTCAATCAACTCAATTCCAACCCCTTAATTTTGAGGTTTATGACATTCTAGAGACTACAAACTGAAATTCCTGGACCTCCTTACAGTTCGTGTTCTGCATGTATCCAAGCTCTTGCAGGCTGATAGTCCTTGAGATGTAAAGGGTGGAAGTGAGACAGAGCTTTCATTGTTTCCACTTTCAAGCGTTGTCATGGGTGCATGCAATATTTCACTGGCCGTGGGAATGGGGGATCCAGTGTTCAATCCCTAGATTAGTGGGCATTAGATGTAAATTTTATTGGCGATACCAAGACTGAGATATTGGGATCCTGAGTAAACTACGGTTGGGTTTTCTCCTTTTTCTTTTTTTGCAGGGAAAGATTCACCCTGAGCTAACATTTGTTGCCAATCTTCCTCCTTCTTTTCTCCCCAAAGTCCCTCAGTACATGGTTAAATATCCTAGTTGTAAGTCCTTCTAGTTCTTCTATGTGAGCCACCACCACAGTATGGCTATTGACAGATGAGTGGTGTGGTTCCGCGACCAGGCATTGAACCTGGGCCACTGAAGTGGTGAGAGTGAGGAACTTTAACCACTAGGCAATCAGGTGTGGCCCTATCATTGGATTTTCTAATCCCTGGATCCTGGTAGAGCTGGAATGAGTAGCTGGTGTCACATCATCTGTATTCCTGGCTTTTGAGTTGAAGCAGAGATGGACTTTTCCTTAGGTTAGTTCTATGGTGTTATTCTGGGGGTCCGTCCAGGAAGCTTAGTCTGGAGGCTTCATCCCCAGCTGTTCCAAAGGGTAAGAACCTGACTGTGTATATTAAATCTCTTTCCTCTTATGTTGTGTTTAGTAGTTTCTCATATATGTAAATAAATTCTGATAGAGCTATTTAGATTACCAACTACTACAGAAAATGATATGATTTTAAATGCCAGCCATCTTACTGTTCTCTAGCAAGTAAATAATTTTATTGTTTCATTTTCATTCCTTTTTAAGGAACTGGTAAGCATGATATCTTCCTTGCATTTTATTTTTAATTTCACCCACTAATAAACAGGAATCATACATATAAAAATGGTTTTATGCATATAAATAAAAATATAAAGAATATTATACATTTGAAATCCAGGTATTATATTCTACCTGATAAACATTTTACAAATGTCTTCAAATAGGCAACCAACAGAAACAAAATTCCTGGTGAAGAAAGTTTATAAAGGAGTATGAGTAGCAGCTGGCCTGTGGAACATTTGCAAGAACATTTGTGCATTTAGACGGGGCCAAAAACAAACATTTGTTTTGTCATAATGATTGAAATAAACATTTTAATTTAGGTGGAGTTAGACACCAAAACAAGTGTCTTCAAATAAAATAATATTTGGGAAAGTAAGACTCTTGCAAGTATGTTTCTTTGCTAAGCAAATATTTTATTTTTTAGGCTTTTGCCAATGCAGGTGTTAATGTACACGTTGAGTACGATGTGGGTGTCGCTCTTCATGGTAAAATAAGAGACACAACGTTTCCTTTTTCTGTGGCTATTTCTATCATATCATAGGAAGATATTGTTCATAAAATAATAGATAATATAATTACAAATAAGAAATAATACTGATTATTAACCTTCATTAAAGTGTCTTTGTTAAGTACAGTAATTTAAACTTGCTGCATGTAATAATATTGTTCTGTAAATGTTGGGTGATAAAGGACTTTTTGATTGTGTGGAATATAGCATTTACAACTGTGCTAATATCTTAAGTTTAATTGTTTATACTTCAAAAAGCATCTATTTGATTTTATAAAATGTATCTGGCCATTATATTTATGTCATCTCATTTCAGCTGAGGACACATTACATATTAGAGCTAAAGGAATTTACTTCTTGGATGGTGACTCTTGGGCCTGCAGGATTGAATAATCTTGTTTGGGAGCTGTGGGTGAAAGCCCTGCCAATTAGCTATTTTGGGGCTTAGGAGAGGGCCCATGAATGTGTATCTTCCTTCTTTTCTCCATATCATTCCCCACCCTGTCCCATGGGTCATGCTGGGTAAACGGGCATAACAAGGGCAGGAGAGTGCGGAGACAATTTATTATCTACTGGACCAGAGCAGATCCATTAAGAAACCAAGTGACCACAATGTTAGGGCATTCCTGAGATAGAGGAGCTGAAAACCATTGAAAGAAAGTAAATTCAATAAACTTGGAGATGGTCATCCTGCATGCTGTGATTGAAGCAGATTTGCACAGGCCATTTTGAGTCAAGAAGGCACTATGGAGTCAGGCTTCAAACTCCGTTCTCAGTTTTAAGATAAACAAGTAGAGCTCTACTGAAAATAAAATAAATATCTATATGAAACAGATACTCTGGAAATGGAAACTTACAGTACTGAGCAGGGGCTGAAACATGGTATAAATTCAGAAATAGGTATTCAACTCCTTCCAATTAAGAGAGTCCAAAAAGTATCTGACATCATTGAAGAGCTTATGGGAAATACTTCTCACTCTAGACTTCTATAGTCATTTAAACTATCATCAATATTATGTATGTATTTATGAGGAAATAAAACAAATAAACAAAAGCTAAGGGAATTTACCACCTCAATGAAATAAGTCCTAAAGAATACACTTCCACCAGGAGAAAATGAACACAGGTGAAAAGAGAATAAGACAACAACAACAAAAAAAGTAAAAGTTTTGGTAAATCTCAATAACTATCAAATGTAATCAGGAATGTGTGATTCTGTAGTTCAGTAAATGATTAAAACATCCAAAGATTCTTGTCATATTCAGGAGCAGAATAGAGATAATAACTATTAGAAAAATATATGTTTAAATATATATATATTTCATTACCACTAAAAAAATACAAATAATAATTTGTACCTTCTAATTAAAAGAGGAGAATAAGGGAGAAATAAGAAAGGAGAAAGGAAAATAACCAGAGCTTAACAAAAAGCATGGTAAAAAGAAAAACAAGATCAAAAGAAGATGATAAGCCCATCTACTCTTGAGCACGATGGACTCAGACCTTAAAAGTAACCATTCAGCCTGCACAAAAAACTATAAGACTTAAATATAATATAAATATGAAGGTACCAGGGAGTTAATAGAAACAGATTCTGGTGGGAAGTGCAGACTACTGGAGGAAGGAGAAACAAGTTCTCATCTTGGGAGTTTTTGGCCTGAGCTACTTCTAGTTGGTGTGGCAGGACAGTGACAGCGGTGGTGTTGATGAGAAACATGTTGGTAATGGTGGTAGGTAAATGCTCATCTTTCCCTTCTGGGCAACCATAAAACTGAAGCCAGGAAAACCACACCTGCTGAAGAGAGAAGTAGTAGTCCAGGAGTGAAGGAGACAGAGAGGACATCTCCGGATTATGTCTGTCTACATCTCTGATTCACCTCTGAACCAGGCACAAGTCAAACAGATGCAGAGAAACACAGCTGAAGATGAAGGGTCTGATCTGACAACAGAATTGCTGTCAATGAAGCAGTTTTGCAATTCAAACTCAGCCAACTTAAAATTAAAGAAAGTAACAGTTCAACTATCCACACTTAATATTTATAATGTCCAGGACTTAATCCACATATACACAACATTGGAATATTCTGAATGGCTCACATTCTCAAAAGTAAATAAATAGAAAATCAATGGAATCAATGCTGATATCAGTTAGATTACAGCCCTCAAGAAGAGGACTTTCCAGTGACTATCACAACTCCTTTAATAAAGTTAGCTAAAAATACGCTCACAGTGAACGAAAATATAGGAAATTTCAGTAGAGTTGTAAACAAGTAAAAAGATCTACATTGAATATTAGAACCAGAATACATATTCACTAAAATAATGAAAAGTGAACTGTTTTAGCTTAACTGCAAAATAGAAGAAGAGTTGGTGACCTTGAACAATGATCAGTAGCAGTAATCCAAGGTGGAGAAAAGAGAGAAAACGATTTTTAGAAAGTGAACAGAGACTCATGGACCTGTTAGATAATATCACATGGTCCAACACACATGTAATTGGATCCTAGGAGTCAGAGAAAGAAAAGGAAAGAAAATATTTGAAGTCATAACACTTGAAAAATCTAAATTTGATGAAAAATAGAAACTTACAGATACTAGATATTTAATGAACACAGGAAGAATAAAAACAAAAAATATCTTGCATCAAGTCAAATTATTTAAAGCTGAACATTATGAGCTTATCTTGGAGCTGCAAGAGAAAGTGAAATATTACAGACAGGAAAACAGTGATTGAATTAATGTCTGGAATTTTCACCAGAAACTGGATCCCATAAAAAAATGTGTCATCCTTCCAGTGTTGAAAGAAAACACAAAACTGTCAAACCAGAGTTTGATATCCAGCAAAAGTATCCTTCAAAAATGAAAGTATAATAAAGACATTTTCAGGTAAAAGAAAACTAGGAGAATTCCTCGTGATTAGACCTACACATGTAACAAGAATGATGATTCTTCAGGCTTAGGGAAATGACAAAAATGGAAGCTTGGATTCTCTCAAAATAGTAAAGAACATCAGAAATAGTAAATGTCCAGCTAATGTAAAAGACTATTTTTCATTTTTTTCTAATTACTTTATAAGGAAGATATGAACCTATACTTAAACTTTTGTGAGATTTCTATAATTCATGTGAAGCAATACAATATGAGTCACAAATAAATTCTTAAAAGTTAAAGATGTATATTGTATTCCCAAAGACAATCACTAAACAAACAAAAAACAACATAATAATGTAAAACAGGAAAATTAAAACTAGAATTCTAGAAATAATGATGAAATAGAGGATCAAATAATAGAGGAAACAAGTGGAAAACCATAATAAAATTGGAGACAAATCCAACCATCATTGACTACGTTAATTGAGAATAAAGCAAACACTTAAATTAAAAGGCAAAAATAGAGTGGATTTGGGGCTGACCCTGCAGCATAGTGGTTAAGTTTGGTACATTCCACTTCAGTGGCCTGGGTTTGCAGGTTTGGATCCTGGGTGTGGACCTGCTCCACTCATCAGCCACGCTGTGGTGGTGACCTACATAGAAAATAGAGGAAGATTGGGCACAGATGTTAACTCAGGGTGAATCTTCCTCAGCAAAAAAAAAAAAAAAAAAGAGGATTAAAAACAAACAAGACAAAAGTATGTGCTGTTTGTAAGAGATGCCCTTAATATACAGACATAGTTAGGTTCAAAGTAAATGTACAGGAAAAGTATACAATGTGTTATCACTCAATCGTCTCCCCTTCAAGTTCCTGTATTAAAGTTCTAACTTTCAGCACCTCAAATGTAACCCTATTTGGAGACTAGAGGGGCGATTAAATTAAAATGAGGTTGTTAGGGTAGGGCCTTAATCCAGTGTGATGAGTGTCCTTATAAGAAGAGGAAGAGACTTCAGGGAAATGCAGGAGTAAAGACCAAGAGGAGAGGAGGTAAGAGAGTGGCCACCTGCAAGCCCAGGAGGGAGGGCTTGGAGGAAATCACCCCTGCCTACGACTTGGTCTTGGATGTCCAGACTCAAGAGCTGTGGTGAAAGAAATGTTTGTTGCTTAAGTCCCCAGTCTGTGGTGTTTTGTTTTGGCAACCCTAGAAAACCACTATGCCATGCCCTAGGGAAGCAAAAAAATGCTGAAGTGGCTAGAAAAACTCAGTACAGTTGTAAATTAAATGATATAAATAATTCACAGATCACAGAAGAAATCACAAGAGAAATTGGAATATAGTTCAAACTGACTAACAATAAAAATCTAACCTGTAAGAGTTTGTGGAATACTGCCAAATCAGTGCTTACAGTAGAAAACAAGAGATACAAAAGCAATATTCAGGTTTCCAACTTTAGAAATTAGAGAAAGAAGAGAAAGTTAACCCAAAGTAACCAGAAGGAAGAAGAAATAAAGACCAGGAACCAATGAAAGAGAAACAGAAAAACAGTAGAGAAAATTAACTAAACCAAAGCCAACTTCTTTCAAAGATCAAGAAAATAAATAAGCCTCTAGAGAGTCTGATCAAGGGGAAAACAAAAAAACAAAAATGGAGAAGACACAAAGGATTCACATCAGGAACAAAAGAGGGGACATCCCTGCGCATTCTACTGATCTTAAAAGGAAAATAAGAGACTATCATAAACAATGGTACACTGATAAATTTGACCACGTTTTTAGGAACTAGTGAAATAGGTGAACCCTTAGAAATTATAAAAGATAAAGGAATAAATAGTATAAATGTACCAACATTCCTTGGCCTTTTACACTTCCTTGTTACATTTCATTCAATTTAACTTCATCAAGTTCAATGAAAATTCCGATTGAGATTTAATAGGAATTGCCCTAACATTTTACTGATTAAATGGAAAATAATTTCCATCCTTAATATATTGAAAAGTTAGATTACCTTGTATTTTATATTTCTTCGGATCTTTGTTGTGTCTATTTTTTTGGTGCTGTAAAGGGTATCCTTGTCCTTATCTTGTTAAAATGTAAGGTAAGTATTATGTTAGAACCACTTGAAATTTTCTATTGGTTTTACAGTTTTCCACAGATCTTTGGACTATTCTTTACGGAAAATCATATATTAAAATGATGGTAGTTTTGCTTATATTTTCCAACTTTAATATAATTTTATTTCTCTTTCTTTACTGAATTTGTTACCTTGTCCAATGATGAATAAAATCAGGAAGAACATGCATTCACATCTTATTCCTGAAATTTAGAGAATGTTCCCTACTTTTTGTCATTAACATGGCATTATGTTGTTGTAAAGGACACCCTATCAAGTTACAATTACAATCTTCTATGTCTTGTTGCCTATGAGACTTTTCTTTTCAAACAATGGTGTGTCTAGTTTTATCAAATGCCTTTCCTGAGATGAAAATATTTCTCTTTTAAATCGTTACTATAGAGAAGTTTTTGAAAGGGACATCCCATATAAAAACGTCTTTGGATTCTTGTAATAAACTTACACATACACAACACACACATGAATAGTTCTGGCACACAATATGTGTGCATGTCTATATGCAGAGGTACACGTGTATATGTGTGCATATATACTTACATATACACGTACTCAAAACCAAATTTGGTTTGATAGTATTTTTTAAAGACTATTTTTTTTCAGAGGAGTTTGAGGTTCATAGAAAAATTAAGAGAAAGGTACAGAGATTTCCCATATACCCCCTGACCCCACATGTGCATAGCCTCCCACATTATCAACGTCTCCCACTAGAGAGGTACATTTGTTATGATTGATGAACCTACTTTGAAACATTATAAACACTCAAAGTCCATAGTTTACGTGTTGTAATTCTAGGGTTTGGAGAAAAGAAAAGTGACATGTTTTCTTCCCCCACCAACCCCTGGCAACCACTAGTCTTTGCACTATCTCCATAGTTTTGCCTTTTCCAGAATGTCATCTAGTTGGAATCATACAGTGTGCGGCCTTTTCAGATTGACTTCTTTGTCTTAATAATACGCATGTAAGATTTTTCTGTAACTTTCATGGTTTGACAGTTTATTTGTTGTAATGCTGAATAATATTCCACAGTCTGGATATACAATAGCTTATTTATCCATTCACCTACTAAAGGACATCTTGATTGCTTCCAACTTTTTGTGTGGAAAAAGTTTTTAATTTCTTTGCGTAAATATCAAGAAGAGTATTGTATGGTAAGAGTACATTTAGTTTTGTAAGAAACTGCTGAATTGTCTTCCAAAGTGGCTGTTCCACTTTGCATTCCCACCAGAAATGACTTGGAGTCCCTGTTGGTCCACAAGTATTTGATGCTGTCAGGGTTCCAGATTCTGGCCATTCTGATATCTCATTGTTGTTTTAATTTGCATTTCAGTGGAACATCTTTTCACATGCATATTTACCATCTGTATATCTTCTTGGGTGGTATCAAAGTCTTTGACTCATTTTTGATTGTTCATTTTTTTTATCATTGAGTTTTAGGACTTTTTGTATATTTTGGATAACAGTCTTTTATCAGGTGTCTTTTGAAAATATTTTCTCCCAGTCGGTGGTTTGTCTTCTCATTCTCTTGTCATTGTCTTTTACAGAGCAAAAATTTTTAATTTTAATGAAGTCCAGTTTATCAGTTCTTTCTTTCATGGATTGTGCCTTTGGTATTACACGTAAAAAGTGATCACCAATACCCAACATCATCTAAGTTTTCTCCTGTTATCTTCTAGAAGTTTTACAATTTTGCTTTTTAAATCTAGGTCTATGATCAAATTTGAGTTACTTTTTACCAAAGGTCTAAGGTCTGTGTCTAGATTTATTTTTATTTTTTTGCCCAGTTTTTCAATTGGGTGGTTAGTTTTTATGTTGTGGAGATGTATGAATTCTTTCTATATTTTGGATCTTAACACCTTGTCAGATATATGGTTTGCAAATATCTTCTCCAAATTTTTAGGTTTTCTTTTCATTTTGTTGATGGTTTCCTTTGCTGTGCAGAAAGTGTTTAGTTTGATGTAGTCCCATTTGTTTATGTTTTCTATTGTTTCCCTTGCCTGTTCAGACACGGTACTTGAAAACATGCTGCTAAGACCGATGTCAAAGATGGTACTGCCTATGTTTTCTTCTAGAAGTTTAATGGTTGCAGGTCTTACATTCAAGTCTTTAATCCATTCTGAGTTAGTTTTTGTGCATCGTGTAAGATAATGGTCTACTTTCATTCTTTTGCGTGTGGCTGTCCAGTTTTTCCAACACCATTTATTGAAGAGACTTTCCCTTCTCCATTGTATGTTCTTGGCTTCCTTGTCAAAAACTAGCTCTCTATATATGAAGTCTTGAAGTTAGCTAGTGTGAATTCTCCAATTTGTGCATCTCCTTCAATAGCTAATATTATTTTTACTATCCTTTTCTTGTTTAACTTATCTGCCTCACAAAATAAGTTAGAGAGCTTTCTGTTATATAGTTTTTTTATGATAGGGATTTTGATGATTTGTCAGAACTAAACTTTAAGTAATGTCAGCAAGATGCTAAAATACAAGTTTTCTACCACCATCCCCCACAGAATATGAATTTTGACCATCAACCATGAATGAGATTACTTTTACAGGAGTTTGAGAGTCCAGCTGAGAAATTCTAGCACAGCATTGGAGCAAAACTTCTGAGAATAGCTGGATTAAAGAGGGTAGGAAGAACAGTGTCACTTTATCTGTGTCGTTCCTCCCTCAAAGCAGCACGGCTCTGTACTAAGAGAGACTCCCGAGGCCCACAATGTCTCCCACAGAGGAAAAGAGCATGTGAGTGAGTATCCCAATTCCTGAGCTATGTGGGATGAGGTGAAAGGTGTCCACTTCTTTCTTGCCCTACCCAGGATAGTAAGGTTCTATGCCTGGGTGAGGGGTTGGCAGAAGTTGGGAACACAGTAACCAACTCTCAGAATTCATCAAAAGGATGCTACTAAGTGCTTTGCAGTTCATATTACTAACTGCTTCATGGACTCCATCAGGAAGCCTGCCCACAAACTGCTGGGGATACTTGCCTTTGGACCCCTCACCTGGCCCTTGGGCTCACCTAATGTTCCACGTGCATCGATCGCCACCCCCAGCCAATTCTTGGAATAGCAAGAGCAAGCCTTTGCAAATGGCTAGTGAGCATGAGCAGAAAACTGTCCTGAATCTGCAAAATCAACATAAACCTCATAAACTTGAACGTTTTAAGAGAAAGCTCACAAACTTGAATGTTTCAGGGCACAACACCAGGGAACACAAACAGTGTGAGTGTATCCATAGAAAAGGTCTGAAAAGTATCCATAGAAAAATACCTAGTGAAACTGATTGGTGAAGTTATTTCTCTCTCAAACCTGGTCAGTAAAGATTGGAGGTGGTGACAGTGTGTTCAAATGTAAATATGGCAATGCAAGACTTTAAGGAACAAGAAAAATCAAGGAAACAATACCACCAGAGCAACACAATATTTTTTTAGTAACTAGCCCCCAAATTGGAGAGCTATGAATTGCCTGACAAAGAATTAAAAAAAAAAAAATGATTGCTATAACGAAGCTAGCAAACTACAAGAGAACACAGGAAACTCACAGAGGCTCAACAGAGAGAAATCGTAAAAAATAATCCAAAAGGAATTCTGGAGCTGAAGAATGCAATGAATAAAATTAAAAATGCAATAGAAAGCATCAACAACAGACTTGATCAAGCAGTAAAAAAGAATTTATAAACTCAAAGATAAGCCATTTGAAATTATCCAGTCAAAGGAGAAAAAATAAAAATGAGCAAAGAAAGCCCATGTGGATTATGGGTCAGCTCAAACAATATAATATGTGCATTATGGGAGTTCCAAAAGGAGAAAAGAAAGAGAAAGGGGCATAAAGGTTATTTGAAGAAATAACAGCTTAAAACCTTTCAAATCTGGGGAGAAATTATGGTCATCCAGGTCTATGAAGCTCATAAGTCTCCAAACACATTCAATACAAGAGAATTTCTCTAAGACACATTATAATAAAACTGCCAAAATCAATGAGAGAATTTTGAAAGCAACAAGGGAAAAGAAGTTCATCTCATGTGAGAGAACCCTCATCAGGTTATAAGTGGATTTCTCAGCAGAAACCTTGCAGGCCAGGAGAGAGTGAGATGAAATATTCAAAGTGCTGAAAAAAAACCCTGCCAACCAAGAATAATTGAACAATTGACTGCAAAGCTGTCCTTCAGAAATGAAGGAGAGAGAAACGCTTCCAGACAAACAAAAGCTGAGAGAGTTCACAATCAGTAGAAAGGTTTTACAAGAAACGCTAATAGGACAACCAGAAAAGAATGAGCAAAATGGCAATAAGTACATACCTATTCATAGTTACTTTAATAAATAGACTAAAACTTAGTCTATTTATTAAAGACCTCAGGTGACTTAGTGGATTAAAACACAAGACCCACATATATGCTACCTACAAAAGACACACCAGATCTAAATACACACACACTGAAAGGGAAGGGATGGAAAATGATACTCTATGCAAGTGAAAACCAAAAGAAAGCTGGGTAGAAATGCTCATATCTGACAGAATAGACTTTATAACAAAGACTGTGACAAAAGACAAAGAAGGGCATTACATAATGATAAAGGGAAACATCCAAGAGGATATAACATTTTTAAATATTTATGCACCCAATATAGGAGCACCTAAATATACAAAGCAAATATTAACAGACATAATTTGAGAAATTGACAGTAAAAAATAATAGTAGGTAATTGTAATGCTCCATTTACATCAATGGATAGATCATCCAGACAGAAAATCACTGAGGAAACATTGGTCTTAAATGACATAATAGACCAGATGGTATATAGTATATACAGAACATTCCATCCAAAAAATGCAGAATACACATTCTTTTCAACTGCACGTGGAACATTCTTCAAGACAGATCACATGTTAGGCCACAAATAGTCTCAATTAATTTAAAAAGATTGAAATCATATCAAGCTTCTTTTCTCATCACAATGGTATGAAACTAGAAATCAATTACAAGAAGAAAACTGAAAAAAGCACAAACATATGGAGACTAAACAACATGCTACTAAACAACCAATGGGTCAATGAAGAAATCAAAGAAGAAATAAAAAAATACCTGAGACAAATGAAAATGGAAACACAATGGTCCAAAATCTATGGGATGCAGCAAAAAACTTCTAAGAGGGAAGTTCAAAGCAATAACAGGCCTCCCACAAGAAAAATCTAGAACAATCTAATTTTACACCTAAAGAAACTAGAAAAAGAAGAGCAAGCAAAGTCTAAAGATAGTAGAAGATGGGAAATAATAAACAACAAAGTGGAAATAATGAAATAGAGATTAAAAAAATAGAAATATCAATGAAAATAAAAGCTGATTCTTTGAAAACAAGCAGAATCAATAAACTTTAGTCAGACTCATGAAGAAAAATAGAGAAAGAGCTCAAGTAAATAAACACAGATATGAAAAAGGAGAAATTACAACTGACACCAGAAAAATACAAAGGATTGTAAGAGACTATTACAAACAATTATACACCAACAAGTTGGAAAACCTAGAAGAAATGGGTAAATTCCTAGGACACAAAAACCTTTGAAGACTGACTCATGAAGAAATAGAATATCTGAATAGATCAATTGCAAGTAATAAAATTTAATCAGTAATTTAAAAACTCTCAGAAAACAAAAGTCTAGTACATGATGGCTTCACAGGTGAATTCTACAAAACATTTAAAGAACAGTTAATACCTACCCTCAATTTAGTCCAAAAAAAATTGAAGAAGGAGGAACACTTCTAAATTCATTTTACAAGGCTGGCATTACCCTGATACCAAAACCAGACAAAGATATCTGAAAATATGAAAGTTACATGTCAGTAGCCCTGAGGAATATAGATGCAAAAATTCTCAACAAAATATTAGCAAACCAATTACAACAATACATTAGTAGGATTATACACCATGATCAAGTGGGATTTGTTCCAGAGATGCAGGGATAGTTCAGCATCCACAGATCAATCAATGTCATAAACCACATTGTGAAACAAGGCTTAAAAATCATATGATCATCTCAATATATGCAGAAAAAGCATTTGACAAAATTCAACATCCATTTATGATAAAACCTATCAACAAAGTAGGTATGGAAGGAATATACCTCAACATAATATAGGCCTTACGTGACAAATCCACACGTAAAATAATACTCAATGGTGAAAAGCAGAAAGCTTTTCCTATAAGATCAGGAACAAGACAGGGATCTCCACTCTTGCCATTTTTATCAACCTAGTATTAGAAGTCCTAGCAAGAGGAATGAGGAAAGAAAAAGAAATAAAAGGCATAAAAATTGTAAAGGAAGGACTAAAACTGTCACTATTTGCTGATGACATAGTACTACATATAGAAAATCCTTAAGACTCCACCAAAATAAAAAAAACTAGTTGAACTAATAAATGAATTCAATAAAGTTTCAGGATACAAAATGTACAGCAATTGGTTGTATTCCTGTATACAAATAATGAACTAACAGAGAAATTAAGAAAACAATCCCATTTATAATTCCATCAAAAAGATTAAAATACCTAGGCATAAATTTAACCAAGTAGATAAAAGATCTGTGTACCGAGAACTAAAAGACATTGATGAAAGAAATTGAAGATGACACAAATAAATCAAAAGATAACTGTGCTCATGGATTGGAAGAATTAATATTGTTAAAATGTCCATATTACCCAAAGCAACTGACAGATTCAATGCAATCCCTATCAAAATCCCAACAACATTTTTCACAGAAATAGAACAAAGAATGCTAAAATCTAAATGTAGCAACAAAAAGCTTCAAATAGACAAAGTAATCTTGAGAAAAAACAACAAAGCTGGAGGTATCACATTCCCTGATTTTAAAATTTACTTCAAACCTATAGTAATCAAAACAGCATGGTACTGGCAGAAATACAGATACATCTATCAATGGAACAGAACTGAGAACCCAGAAATAAACTCAAACATATATGGAGTTAATTTTTGACAAAGGAGCCAAGAACATATGATGGAGTCACTATGGAAAACACTATGGAATTCTTCAAAACATTAAAAATAGAACTACCATATGATTCAGGTATTACTTTTGGGTATTACCCAAAGAACATGAGAACACTTGAAAAGATAATTTGAAAAGATATACACACACATATGTTTTTATTGCAGCATTATTTATGATAGCCAAAACATGGAAACAACCTAAGTGCCCATCAACAGATGACTAGATAAAGAAGATGTAGTATATATGTATATATGCAATGGAATACTACTTAGACATAAAAAAGATGAAACTGCCATTTGCACAACATGGATGGGTCTTCAGGATATTATGTTAAGTGAAATAATTTTGCTTATATGTGAAAGATAGAAAAAAACCAAATAAACAACAGCAACAAACAAACACATAGATACAGAGAGCAGACTGGTGGTGACCAGAGGGGAAGGAGGGGGTGAGAGCAAAAGGGGCAGAGGGGGACATTTGTGCAGTGATGAATAGAAACTAGACTTTCAGTGGTGAATACAATGTTGTGTATACAGAAACTCAAATCTAATGATGTACACTTGAAATTTATATAATGTTTTAAACCAATGTTTCCTCAATAAAAAAAATGCCAATAGCATTTTTCACACAACAAGAACAAAGGATCCTAAAATTTATATGGAACCACATAAGACCCCAAATATCCAAAGCAATCTTGAGAAAGAAGAACAAAGCTAGAGGTATGATGCTCCTTGATTACTAGAGTTATGTAGCACAATTTGAAATCATAACAGTATGGTACTGGCATGAAAAGAAACATGTAGATTAATAAAACAGAACAGAGAGCCCAGAATAAAGCCATGCATGTATGGTGAGCCATTCTTTGACAAGTGTGTCAAGATCAAGTGTCAAGATGGCAGCCTAGGTAGACTCTGAACTCACCTCCTCCCATGGACACAATGAATTCACAACTACTCTTGGAACAATTACCCATGAAAAGCAATTGAAAACTGGATGAAAAGAACCCCCACAAGAAGGGACAGTGCTGACTGAAGTGGAAGAGGCAGAAGTTCCTTTCTGGAAAGAGCAATAGCTGCCTTCCAGCCATGGTGCCTCACAGGCAACTGGAAGCAATCCTAAGTTATGCAGCCTTCCCTGGAGGAGCGGGGTACATGAGCAGGGGAGCGTTACTGCTATGAGCATCCTTTGGACTCAGCACAACCAAAACGAATCTCATAATATCTGGCTTTGCTGGCTACTAACAACAAGGGGAACACCCCCATAAAAGCTATTGGTCATAAGGGGGAAAAAGCCTGTTCTTAAAGGGCCCACACACAAATGCACTGCTTTGAAAGCAACCTAAAATCACCAGAAAGAAAGGCGCATAGTCCTTTGGTGAAAAGAGACCCACTGATAGGCTCTGGGTGCATCTTGGTGAGAGGTGAGAACACCCCAAGGATGGAGACATTGGTGGCAGCCATTACTATGACCGAGTACAGGTGTGCCAACAATGATGCTGGAAGATCACATTGGAGTTCTTTCCCTGGCCTGTTAACCCAGGGTCTGCCCCACCCACTAGACCACTGATTTAATCCACCTCAGCCAGGGCAGGCAGCCCACCCTAGGCACTGGCCCCACCCACCAGTAAGCCCTTTGGCAACTTGTGCCTGCATAGGCAGAGTGCCTGGGACCTTGCAACTGGGTGACGGGGCCCACCTCTGCAGGGCAGGGCATGCATGAGGGGTGAGCCTTCATTTGTGGATTGTGGGGCCTCTGCTGTGGGGTGACTAGGTTCACTTCAGTGGGTTGGGAGCATGAACAGGGCAGGACTGTGTTGACAGGGTGTGTGGCCCTGCAGATGGTGGGGCTTGTCAGCTGTAGCATAGGGGATCAGCCCCACCTTACAAAGCCTGAAACAACTGGGTGCTGCCATGCCTGGGGCTGGCCCCACTCAGTTTCAATCCTGAAAGAGCTGACAATAGCCTTGCAGGCCAGAGGCCTTCAGCAATTGTAAGCCCCTGAACCTGGCAACCAGCCACACTGGGGCCCTACCCACTTAATAGGAAAACTGCAATAGGAATGTGCTATTAGACCTTTCAGCCAACTGTGCTGGGGCTCCCCACATCCAATACAGTGACTGAAGGGTCCATAGCAGCCACATACAGCTGAGCATTACAACCAGCTGGCCAGGGGGACAGCCTAGCCTCTCCAAGCACCTACAGCAAGAGCAACCCTACAAGAGAAGGACACATGTAGCCCACACAGGGTTCTCTCCTAGGATGTTTGGAATGGTGATGAGAGGGAAGCACACTGCTGGGCCTCATAAGGCATCTCTTACCTAAGACCACCTCTCCAAGACAGGGAGATGTAGCTGACCCACCTAATACATAGGTATAAGCAAAGAGAAAGAGGCAAAAAGAGGAGACAAAGGAAAACATTCCATGTAAGGAAACAAGACAAAACCCCAGAAAAAGAACTAAACAAAAGAGAGAGAAACAAGCTACCTGACAAAAAGTACCAACTAACAATCATAAAGATGCTCACTGATCTTGGGAGAAGAATGGATGAACCCAGCAAGAAGTTCAACAAAGAATTGGAAAACATAAAAAAAAAAATCACAAATGAAGAATACAATACTGGAAATGAAGGATTTACTAGAGGTACTCAATAGCAGAGCAGATGATACAGAATAACAGATCGGCTACCTGGGAAAAAGACAAGAGGAAGTCACTCAAGCTGAAGAGATAAAAGAGAAAATAATTAAAAAGAACAAGAACAGTCTAAGGAACCTCTGGGGTAACAAGTGCACTAACATTCATATTATAGGTGTCCCAGAAGGAGAAGAGAGAGAGAAAGGGGCAGAAAATTTGTCTGAAGAAGTAATAGGTGAAACCTATTTCTTAACCTAAGGAAGGAAACAGACATCCAGGGACAGAAAGCACAGAGAACACCAAACAAGAAAAACCCAAAGAGGCCCACAACAAGACACATTATAATTAAAATGTCAAGAATTAAAGATAAAGAGAGAATCCTAAAAGCTGCAAGAGAAAGGCAACAAGTTACACACAAAGGAAACTCCATAAAGCTATCAGCTTTGTGTCTATGTGTTGGAGAGGATGTGGAGAGAAGGGGATCCTTGTACACGCCTGGTGGGAGTGCAAACTGGTGCCATCACTATGGAAATTCCTCAAAAAATTAAGAATAGAACTACTGTTTGATCCAGCTATTCCACTGCTGGGTATTTATCCAAAGAATGTGAAACCATGAATGCATAAAGATACACGTGTCCTTATGTTCATCACAGCATTATTCACAATAGCCAAAACTTGGAAGCAATGTAGATGCCCATCAAGGGACGAATGTATAAAAGGATGTGGAATATACACACAATGGAATACTACTCAGCCATAAAAAAGGATGAAATCTGGCCATTTGGAACAACATGGATGGACCTTGAGGGTTTTATGCTGAGTGAAATAAGTCTGAGGGAGAAAGTCAAATACCATATGATCTCACTCATAAATAGAAGGCAAAAACAACAAACAAACACATAGAAACAGAAATTGGATTGGTGCTTACAAGGGAGGGCAGGGAGAGGAGGGTGAAAGGGGTGGTTAGGCACATTGTGTGTGGTGATGGATGGTAATTGATCTTTGGGTGGTGAACATGATGTAATCTATGCAGAAATCGAAATATAATGATGTATACCTGAAATTTATACAAGTTTATAAACCAATGTTACTGCAGTGAAAAAAAAAAAAGGGATGGGGGAAAAAAAGAGTGTAAAGAGCACACACTGGAGAAAGGATAGTCTCTTCAATAAGTGGTGTTGGGAAAATTACATATCCACATGCAAAACAGTGAACCTGGACCCCTGTCTTGACACCATTCACAAAAATTAACTCAAAATGGATTAAAGACTTACATGTAAGACCTGAAACCATAAAGTCACTAGAAGAAAACATAGGGAAAAAAAGCTCATTGATGTTGGTTTCACAGTGATATTCTGAATATGAAACCCAAAACAGGGGCAACAAAAGCAAAAATAGACAAGTGGGACTACATAAAACTAAGAAACTTCTGCACAGCAAAGGAAACAATCAACAGAGTGTAAAGGCCACCTATGTAGCGGGAGAAACTATTTGCAAACCATGTATCTGATAAGGGGTTATTACCCAAAGTATATAAGCAACTCATACAACACAATAGCAAGAAAAAAATAATCTGATTAAAAAATTGTCAGAGAACCTAAATAGACATTTTTCTAAAGAAGACGCACAAATGGTCAACAGGTACACGAAAAGGTGCTCAACATCATTAATCATCAGGGAAATGCAAATCAAAACCACAATGAGATATCATCTGACACACAATTATGATGACTTATCAAAAAGGCAACAGATGACAAATGTTGGCAAGGATGTGGAGAAAAGAGAATCCTTGTACATGGTTGGTGGGAATGTGAATTGGTACAGGCGTTATGGGAGCCGGTATGGAGGCTCCTCCGAAAATTAAAAATAGAACTACTACTATCTTATGAATGTTTGTGTCCCCCCCTTCACTCCACATTTTGAAATCCATCCTAATCCTAATATGACGATGTTAGGGTGTGGGGCTTTGGGAGGCACTTAAATCATGAGGTTGGAGCCTTCATGAATGGGATTTGTGCTCTCATAAAAGAAATCCCACAGAGCTCCCGAGCCCCTTCTGCCAAGTGTGGATCCAATGAGAAGTCGACATCCAGAAGATGGCTCTCACTTTGCCAAGCTGGCACCCTGACCTCAGACTCCTAGTCTCCAGAACTGTGAGAAACAAATGTTATTATATTTATAAATACCACATAGGTAGATTTTTACAACTGTCTTTTATCATATGATATTAGATTTGTATTTTTGACATATTTATGTTTACATTTATTTTTTTACCTTTTATTTATGAATTCTTTTTACTATGCTTTTTGTCTTCCGTATCTTTTAGTAATTACAATTAATATTTCAACATCCTTATTTGATTTAAATGTCACTACCCTACTGGCATACATATTAAATATTAATTTTGATTTCCCCATTACATGTATACACTATTGTGCAGTATTTTAATTACAATTGTTTTTCTTTTTAATATAAAACTACCCCCAATTGCTAGGGTTTAATACAGCCAATGCTTTGGTAGACTTACCCAAGACATTTCTGTTACCATTGTTTTGTATCTCCCTTCTTCCTTCTGACAACTTGATCACTTTTTAAAATTTAGTTGTAATACCAAAATTAATACCCACAGCATTTTCCCATCCATTTACGGACTTACACAGAGTGTAAAAGAATATTGAGTCACTCAGCACACATGCCCCCAGCTGAAGCTGAACAAGGCAACGTCTGCCTTTGGGTTCTGCTCTCATACTGTCCTTTTCGTGGTCTACTTTTTGCCTTTTCTTACAATTATTTTGGTGATTTCGCTGTCTGAAATAGCCCATAAGAGTAGTGCTGATGTGCTATATGGTGTTCCTAAGCATCAGAAGGTTGTGATGTGCCTTATGGGTAAAAAACTTGTGTTAGGTGAGCTTCCTCCAGGCGTGAGCTATCATGCTGTTGGCTGTGAGTTCCATGTTAATGAGTCAGCAATACTGTCCACCCAGAAAAAAGAAGAGGGTGTTTGCCCATCTACATGTGAGGCCGCTGTGGAAAGTGCTGGCGTAACCTCTATGATGCCTGTATGTGAGGCCACTGGAGTAACCTCTATGGTGCATGATAAAGCTCCTGAAAAGATGCAAAAGCAACTCAATGTGTGGTTTCATGAGATGATAACTGGTAGAAAAAGCACAATGCACACAGCACCGCTATGAGGCTCAAACAGACAAAGAAGCTTATAGTCATGTTACACAGGGTCAAAAAATGTTAAACCTTTCTTGTTTCAAAAGGTGGTAAAGCATAAAAAATGTTAAGCTTGCAGGCAAGTCAGGTTCTACAGATCAAGAGGCTGCAGAAGAATTTTAAAAATACTTGCAAAACGTTCTATAGAAAAGGGTTCTGTGGAAGAGTAGGTTTCCAACGCTAATGACGTGCTTGTTTTACAAGGACGTTGACTAACAAACCCTCATAACAGAAACGTGCTTTGATTCATGAAAACAATGTGCCCAGAGGCTCATGGGAACCTAAGTCTGCCTTTCCCTCTGGAGCAAGAGCTCAGTGTTCACCAATTCAGAGATCCTGCTAACTTTATAGGATATAACTACCACCAATAACAAGAATCCTCTCTATTTCCTTCCCAAAGCATGTTATTTCATAGGGCTTCTTTTAGTGAGGATCTGTTAGTAGTTTAGTGTTAAATCTGTCTGAGAAATGTCTTTATTTTTCTCTCTTTCTTGAATAATTGCTAATCTGATCATAAAATTCTAGACTGATAATTACATTCTCTCAGGAATTGCAAAGTATTGTTCCATTGTGTTTCCTCTGCTCTTGCTGCCAAGAGGTTTGTCCTGGTTTTTGGAGATGTATTACTGAAGAAATGAGGGGTGAAGTGATATTATGTCTTGGGGCTTGCTATGAAAGAAAAAGAGAAAAGATTAAATAAAGATGGCAAAAACTTAATAATTCTTCATCTATAGGAGAGAAACAGGGATTAATTTTGTTCTTCTTTCTACTTCTAGCATACTTAAATATTTTATAAAGTTTTGTAAAGGAAATATAAAAACAATCTCTTCGGGCTCAACCGCCACAGCCTAATTTAGGACAAAGCTTCAACTCACACGCTTAGCTCTCTGCCTTCTGTTCCTTTTATGTTTCTGCCTCTTGGAGGTTTTTCTTCCTTTCTTGTGGACTCAGCTAGGCATTAAAGTAATTTTTGTTATATATTATTCAGCACCCGTATGTTCATACTACCAGAATTTTCACATTGTCTTGGTCTGCCGTCTCACTGGAACCGTTTATTTTCAGGAAGGAGATTGAAAGACGTAAGAAGAAGCAGAAATTGTAAAGGAAAGAAATAATTTGAATACATCAAAAGTAAAACAGAGAATTCCCCCTTCCACAATGCTCAAAACACAAGCAGCAGTTGAAGCACTTCTAAAAGAAAAAGAATTAGGATTCACATGATATAAAGAATCCAACAAATAAAGATGATCAACAAATCAATAGTCAAGAGATTCATAGAAAAGGAAACTAGATTAGGCAATTCTCATATGAAAAGTTCTTCAACCACATTATTTAACAGGTACAATTAAAAACCAAATTAGTGTACTTTTTAATACATCATTTCTATCAGTCAGTCCAGTCATAAATCCAGAAAAATGCATTGGTTATTTCTAACAGAGACAGTTTAAAAGAGTTGGAGGACGTAAAGGCAAGAGGGAAACATTGGGTTTTCATAGAGGTAGCGACTTCTGGACGCGGTTGCCATGCCAGGGCTGGAGAAACAGACAGCACACTTTGGGTATTAGAACCTGGATATTTGAAGCAGGCAGCTTCAGACAACTGGGGATAATCTCTGAGGAGGGCTCGCCTCCTGTCTGGTGCTGGACCTCAGAGCGGGTCTCTGTGCTCCTGGGGAGGAGCTGGCTGAGGCTGGACCTCAGGAACTCAGAGGGGAGCTCCGTGCAGCCGGGACTAGGCCCCCTGTTGCACTGTTGTTACTGAGGGAGTGGGATGTGGCGGGTTTGGGGGCTGTGATACAAACATTAAATGGGAACCAACTGCTGCCACCAGGGCAAACAGTTTCCTGATGCTGATGGAAACCAGCAGCACTCAAGGAGCAAGATCCCTGTCTCCTCCATCCTTGCATTCACTTCTGGCGTCTTCCATCAGCATGGCCTAGCAGAGCTCCATCAAACAAAGCAGAAATGCAGTCTCAGCCACAGCATCACAAGGCGGATTTGGAACTAAGAGACCACCAGCATTACTGAATATCACATGGGAAAAAACGAACACCATGCTGATAACAATTGTTGGACAGGATGAGGATAAATGGAAACTCTGAAATCCTACAGGAATGGCAGTATAACTTAATAATAACAACGCTTGTGTACCATGTTGAAGTAACCAGCGTAAAGTCGGAAAAGTGCAAACACTATGAGGAAGCACAATTCTGAGTGTGCTCCCTGTGTTCAATTTGTGCACAGGAGATATATGCAGGATGCTGCCTGTGTCTTTTTTATAGTCGCAGAAAAAAGAAAAAAAGAAACAGCTTAAATGACTATAAATAAGTGAAGGAATAAATATATTTTTCTAATATATAGCACCTTAAAAGGATTGAAATAAATATATATCAACATATAAGTGATAAACTATATGCAAATATATATGTATGTACATTTTAATATATATTCTTTAGGACCTTGTAACTGGATTTAACTCATTCTATTCAAAGAAAAGGCAACCACATTGCTAATAGGCAAGGTTATTTCTTATTGTCAGAATATTCAGGAAAATCAGGCTTACTTACTATTTTTTTATTCAAATAAGCATGTTTATGAGTCACCATGATAAATATCTCACTTCTGAAGTCTAATTCTAACAGACGCACTGAGATCCATCAATAGAAATACAGACAGACAGACAGATAAATGGATGGATTAGAGACTAGCCTCAGATGGATATTATTGTTTCAGGATGAAGCTGTCCTCCTTTTGGAGTCTCTGTTGTACTTTCTCAGCAACGACACGTTCTCCGTCTGTGCCTTTGGTTGGTGCCACTGAACTGTACATACTGAACAGAAGAGTAGGCTATCCTCAGGTTTCGGGGGGGCGAGACACACACTGCTTTGGTAAAGTGAGGTAAAGGAAGGTGATGAAGAACGGAGGCGTTCAAAGTAAACAGACTGCAGGTGCATTTTTGGAGGGAATGGTTTCAGGAAGGAATGCACACAGTCAGTGGGTATTTGGAAGGCTGATCTTTAAAATCACCATGACTCTGTACTCTGGAAAATCAGTCCCCCAGAGATGGGAGTAAGTTAACTCCCAAGGAATCAAGCTGATTTTAAGAAGTAATGAGTTGTCACTGAGAATAGCTACACAAAGGATAATAAGGAACACAGGAAAATAAAAGATCTCAGTTAACGTCCTTTTAAAATGTTGAAATTTCAAGTGAAGTAAATAAGGCAAGAGCAAAGTAGAGACACTGATTCCACTGTTCTTGGGCTCTTTCATCTATTTATGTTAAACAGAAACCATTTTCTTCTGCAGAGAGATTGGACATTTCTGCATTCACACCAGGGAACAGGGGCAGTAATGTTCAGAAGACAACACAGTGGGCTGGCTGTCAAGTCACCCAAACTCTCTGTTCCTCTGTGTCCTGTTCTGAAGCTGAATGATTTCCTTAAAGAGTGAACTGAATAAACACATTCATCTTATTTCACTACTTAGAACAAAAAAGAGCCTACTGGTTAAGGTTTGGCACCATCCACTGAAGCAGCCAGAGTTCGCTTCCCGGGCATGGACCCACACCCCCCATCTGTCAGTAGCCGTGCTGTGACAGCAGCTCACAGAGAAGAACTGGAAGGACTTACAACTAGGATACACAACCATGCACTATGGCTCTGGGGAGAAAAAAAGGGGAAGATTGGCAACAGATGTTAGCTCAGGGGCAATACTTCCTTGCAAAAAAAAAAAAAAAGAGACTCATCTCAGCTAATATTGAGTCTTAGAAACAAGCAAACCAACAAAGAAATCCCTCAATTTGTTTCAGAATCAACACCACCAGAAGTTTCCTATGCATACAACGCAAAAGAGAGGTTTGCAGCTCGCACTTCAGATGTTGTAACCATTGTTGCTTGTACACCTCATGTCACAGCCAGATCATCATCTTTAAAGAGAGACTCTGCCAACACAACTTGTGTCCTTTGTATTATATCACTTTAATGATTAATGTGGCTTACACCAGTATGCATTTGAAATACTCTTGAGAATGAAAAAATGAAAATTTCTAAGGTTGTAAAGTCTGTTAGCAAACAGCTAAATAACGAGATAAAATCTAGTCAGCAACTATAACATGTAAGGGAGTGCAATAGATCATGCGTGGATTTAGAGATAAAAAAGATTAATCCCCATAAAGATCATGGCTATTATCCATAAAGCAGCTACAATGTGCAAGATGCATTTCTAGTGCTTTACATTCCTCTCTCACACATGCTCCTCTCACAGTTCTTGGGAGACTCATTATTTGCTGGTCATTGACAGAGGCAGGATTTGGACGCTGAGTTTTCCCCAGTGTGTTATGTTGCCTATGACACTATGTATAGGGAGCTTAATGTCATATCCTCTATTGGTAGAAACTAAACTTTCCAATGCACCTGCAGAAATTAGTAGTAGGACTATCGAAAGATGCCATTGATTCCAAATAGCGATGAATATGAGCATATTTTAAAATATTTTTCCTGTAAATGCTACAAAGTCAAATATACAATTATGATAATTACTGGTACAGTATAATGGGAGAAAAGGCTGATTCAATAAGCCCACATCTTTTTGTTTCTTAAACCTGTTTTGTTTTTGAAACTACTCCATTATTTTATGTTAAATTTCTTATAGAGCCTCCTGCTAGAAATATCAAACGGGATTCTGGCCCCCAGGCATTCCATTAACACAACTGTCACCGAAATTGCAAAGACTCATTTACTTTAAATAGCAGTAGAATCATAACATCCGGTATAATCATTTGCGTTAAATACCAGCTCTTGCTGAGCACCATTATTGCATATTCAAAAAAGGAAGGCAATGAAGGAGCATAAAACTATCGAAATTTTCTATTTCAATATTAGATTAAATGAATATTGTAATTAAGCATTAGTCTCTTTACTAAAATCTTTTATGTTTTAAATAGTAGTGACATGATTTTTTTGTAAGACACGAAATGGTTTGGGAAAAAGCTGAGGGCTGAACTTTTAGTAAAGACGACGTAAGTGGTAAATTCATGCTTTGAGAAAGTTATAGTGAAGACATATAGAAATGACAGGTAAAATATTAAAAAGTGAAAGTTAAAAAGTAAGTGACATAACCACACTCAACAACTAGATAAGTATCTCCATCAAAAGTTGAACACTGTGGAGTCTAATCTCACCGTGGAGTTCAACTTCTGTAGAGGTAATGGGAATTAAAATTGACCTGACTGATCCACACACACAGACCAGACACTGACACACCCCTCTCAAAGCAGGGGGCTGGAACCAGGCTCCATGCTGCCACCTGGGAGCTTGGGTGGGTCTAAAAGCTGTTCCCAATGATCGACAGTCATGGGTTGGAAGGACCAAACGCATCTTTGAAGCCAAGGGGCTAAGCCAGTTATGGGCGTGAGAATGTGATGCCTTAATATAAGCACGGGAAAGGGGCTGTGAATTGCTGGTTTCAGACCAGGCTTTACCACGGAGATGCTGCAGTGGGTGGGCTGAGGTGCCAGACAAAGCCGTCTATGAAAATGCTGGAAAGGGAGGGGTAAGGCTTGGCATGAAATTCTAAAACAGATGAATGACCTGCCACTTACACGTATTGCAAGTATGTTCTCCTTCTACGTGGCTTTATTATTATACCAAAAATTCTGATTTTTTTCAAGGATTTTTTTTATAATTTGTGCTTTTTGGGTTTTGTTTTAGAAATCTTTCCTCTCCTATTACAATATATTTTACACATAGAAACAAACGAACCCAATTGCATATAAAATCTCTAAGGAAAATAATGGCTAAAAAGTCAAACTGTTGGTGGGGGCAAAGGTGATTTTCAGAGTTCTCAACAGTCCACTAATTTGGCAATATTTGAAATATGAAACAACTGGGAACTGACTGAACATTTGACCAAGCTTTTATAGAATATTCTTTCTTCAGGAAATAGCTTACTGGCTGGAAGAACACGAAAAAGTACAGGGTTTTATCAACTTTTTGTAGAATTTACCTTTTGGAATAATTTCAGCCTCTGTCCTATTTTCTAATATGAAAACTCCCAAATAACTAGAGTTACTACCCATTTACCCTATATAAAAGCAGCAATTGTCCCAGTGGTGTGCAGAATTATTCTTAAAAAACTCTGTTTGTTAGAATTGCGATTTTCAGTAGCGTTCCAAATGTCGGCCACAGACATAAAAACAGCCTTTAGGGTCTGCACTTGTTTCACTTCCCTTCTTTTTGGTTAATGCCATTGAACAAATAGAGAATGAACTTTGAAATGCTACAAATATTTTGTAGCTATTAGAAGGAAACAAGTTTTGAAGAAATGCCATTTGTACGAAGCAAGCCCAGAATTTAAGAAAATAGGATTGTTGAAATTTTTGCCTATTGATGAAAACTGCCTGCACACTTTAAGAAATATTTAGGTTGCTAAAACTAGTGTCTCAATTATAGGAATGTTCACGAGAGCTTTCAAAGTAGTCTAAGGCAGTCAGATTACCCAGCAGCTGTTACCACATCATAGTTTCCAATCAGATTGCTATTTTCTTGCTCCTCATGAGGAAGTGCTCAATACTTTTACTCACATTCCTTTTTTCCTTTGCATCCTTTTAAAAATTGCATGCAATGGGACATTTTAAATGTGCAGTGTTTTGTGAAAATCAGTAAGGAGTCATCACAAGAATAAGCTAAAATGTATATCCATATGTGGTTGATCTTACCAGGTTAAATACTGACTGTGATATCCTTGTCATATGGTATGCAGTCAATGTGACTTGAACAAAGATAGATAGCTGTCCGTTTTTCTAAATAAGCTACAAATACAACACAATGTTACAAAATCCAAACCCTTTTATTCAAGAATTACTCAAATTGGAATATATTGCACCCAGATGCAAGCATCAATTAGGATTCTATTGACATGTACAAAAAGAAGGTAAAAACTAAATTCCAGGGTAATATTACTTCTGATAAAGGTGTCTTAAAACAATGAGAATAGTTAGAGAAAGCATGGGAAACTTGCCTAAAAACACAGAGAAATACTTTAAAGCTGGTACAAATGAAGCAGGATGCCGAAGGTCACCCCATAGCAGACTCTAGACCAAACCTCCCAACTCTGGGTCTAGTGTTCTCTCTCCCTAGGACTTTTATTCTATTCACAAAATAGTTTAAACATACAAAAAGAACAGCAAATATTTGAAGAGATATTCATGTTCCTACTTCCCAGTTTGACAAATATTGTCATATTTACTTGAAAACTTTTTGGTCAAAATTCCAGTTTCTTGCCCTGTAATGGGTTCAGGAAAAGTTCTACTTTTGTAGAATATTTGCTATTTTCCTTATTAGGTCAGAACAATGCTCTTTCCTTGGAAAGAGTGGAATGCCAAAAGTCTCACACAGGTTAATTTTCACTTTTTATTTTCTAATACTGATAAGATGCTACCTGGAGTCACATTCTCCACTTAACATATACATATACCTTATCACCTTCACTAATATCAACTCTTTAAATGTCAACAAGCAACATTAAGGATTCAAGAATATTTTCTCATTTTGAAAGTTACCCAAATCCAAAAGAAAGTTGACTTTATAAGACTGAAAACACATAGTTTTGTATCTCTAGGGTACATGATAAAATTTATTTTGGCCTTTAGATATTATGCACACAGTACATTTTGTTTCCTTAATTCCGTCTCCACAAAGGGCAGCTTAGATACGTCCTCCAACATGAAGCAAAGTCCATGTTTTTGTTTTTATTGTATAGTAGTTTTTTTCCTCCTTTCAAAATTACAGCTGGTTGGCAGTCACCTTAAGCCTCAAGAAGAGTTAATAGGATCATATACGTTTATAATTTCACTATTACTTTATCACTCAGCTTCATAAGTGGTACTTAAAGTCAAGAACAACTTGAAATCTTCTTTATGTTAATAAAAACAAAACATTTTGTAAATTAGTTATTAATTTTCCTTGGTATGCAATTATATTAATGATGCTACTGCAATAAACCTTGTTTTATTACATTACTGTTAGTAATGAAAGTACATTCATTTTAGAGAATTAATCTTTTTCTGTATAGTCTTAAAATTTTGCAACACCATATTTCCCTGACAGATTTGACTCATACTTTAGCCATTCATTAAATATAGAATTTAAAAACAAAACCCCAAGGCTGAGAGGAGTTTCCCATAATTTTAGGCTGCCACTTTCTCTGAAAACAAAATCAGGGAGACATAAGGTCTTATTTCTAGATGTTTGGGTGAGAAATATTATGTTACACCTTTATCAGCTGATGAGCTCAGGGCTACCTTTGTGAGACCTGGCTTAAAAGCACTGAGTACTCACACCTGTTACTTTATGTGTAGGCAGTGATAAAGAGAAAGATCAGCTCCTATTCTTAAGGGAGCTGCTGATAAATTCAGTACAGCTTTAAGACATCAGATATATCAAATGATTTATTTTTTGTTCAGCAGGCAGATATTCTCCCAGAGCAAAATTCAAAAGGAGTTAGAAAAGTGAATGAAGTAAATGCACAGACACATTAAAAATGGGAATTTTGTCTCAAAATGTTACTGCCCCTCTTTGAAGTCTAAAAAAAATACATCTAGCTTAGATGATCTAATTTTACTTGTACCTTTTTGTTTACCAAGTCATTATCAACTGATATGTATTGACTAATATGGGGTCAATATCACATTGCTTTGCTAAGAATATATCCTTTAATTAATTATTTGATTACTACATCCACACATTCACACAACAAAAATAGTCATTTATGGTTCATCATCTGAAGGGAATCACCATCAAGAAGAGGCAGACTTTTGAGTAACTAGTTGTCAGATAGAGGGGTGAAGGTTGATCACATATGCACAAGGCTGCTCTTCCTGCCCTTCCTCTCAGCCTAATTGAGGAAATAAAACACGAAGAAACGATCTGAGACCACTTAAGAGTGAAACCATGCATCATTGAGAGAAAGATATGCTGAGAGGTGACTTTTTCTGAGGAAAGGGAAAAATCTTAGAACCTGACAGACTGTGATTTGAATTCTGGCTCTGCTATTTACTTGCTATAGTTTGTTCATATAAAAAATAATCCTAGTATTACATAAGGCTATTTTTAAGACAAACTAAGATAACATGTAAATTCTAGCACTGCAATCCGTAAAAATTGGTCCCCTCCCCTCTCAGTCCTTCACTCTGACAATAAGTACAATTAAATTTAAACAAAGAGAATATAGGAATGCAGACAAGGAAAACCAACTATCAAAAATATCTTTATCAACAGGTAAGATTTAGATTTTCTTGCAACACAAGTAGGCTTTTGTTGAAAGGGAAAACACGACTATTCCAGCTCTGAGGATGAAGCGTTCAAGAAGACCCTAGAACAGAATGTAGAAATGAGCAAGTTGTCTTCAGGTGCAGTGGGAGGAGTCACAGGAATGGAGCTCCAGCATGTTGAAAAAGGTGGAAAGTTAGTTTGAAAGCTAGGAAAGGACCTCGTGCCAGTTACTGGGACAATCAGAAGTTGTTTTAGGCTCTTGAGAAGGGAATGATAAAGAGGAAATGATAGGGTGAGAGGAAATTATAGGATAAAATGTGTTTAAAGCAAGACCTACTAGAAGATTGTGATGGTTGTCTGTGACTGAGATAAAGCAGACCTGATCGGGAGTGAAGACAATGAGAAGGGGAAAGCAGGAAAAACTCTGAGAGAAACATTAAAAATATGTATATTTTGGGTATAGGAGATGAGAAAAAGTGGAAACAGTAGAGAATGACCCAACTCTATAATATGAAAGGTTGTAAAATAGGTAGTACTAGTGCCAGAAATAGATACTGGTCATGGGGCCATGTTAACAAATCAGATGATGAGTTCAGACTTGACAGGCTGACTTTGACTTTATAGGGGAGCATGCAGGTAAGCACATGATACATAAATTCCCTGGGTTTTTCTGTATGCGTTTATTTTGTTTGGTACATGCTAAGGGAATTATTGAGGTTAATTATGATGAACAGTCGATGCAAAATTTCTTTTTCCTTCCTGCATCACTTAATATCACGTATTTCCACAGGATCCAAAGCTGGCCAATAAAACCAATGGGAAGTTTTCTGATGTTTCCAAGAAAATGTATTGTGTTGACTGATAATGGCAAAATTCTATGTAAATAAAGTCATCAAACCAGCCTTTGTATGAAGCCAGAACTATGTATGGCAGAGAAGAGAGAACTAAAGATGACAAGTCTTTAGCAACCTCATTGAAATTTGTGTAGCAACAAACCCGAAGGTATCCTGGTAAGCTGCTAATAAATTTTCTATTTAAAACCCATAGTTGAAAAAAAGTTTAACATATTTTATTATTGTTCCTCTTCCTACTATGTAGTTCAAATCTGTTTTCCTCACCCCAATTGTGTGCACCATAGTGCAGTTAATGTATATTCTTCAATTGTTCTTCCAACGTTATTTAAGAGATATGTGTATTACTAAAAACAAAGTGTCATTTTTAATTTTCAAAATGACATTTTGAGCTGACTCCTGGTTTCAGTTCTGATATGTAAAGAGCTGAGACATCGGCACTTCCATCCTTACAAAAAGAAAAGGCAATGATTTTTCTTGGATGCCTCAGAGAACTGGGTTTGCAGGGAAAACCAGCACCTCAAAATCTGAAGGGACAAATGAGTCTAGAGAGTCACAGCAAAGGTCTGCTTTCCTGGAGCAGAAGCCACGGTGGCCATAACTCGCAGGAACACTTTTACCATAATTTTGATGCGTTGTTGGGTGTTAGGTTGGGCTCGTGTGAGAGGGAAGCTCCTGGACACTGCAGTCTTGAGGGAGGCACAGTTTCATGTCCTTCACCTCCAGGAATCACTAACAGATCCTCAAGGTGAAGATCCAGGAAAGAGCTCTTTGACCTCTGCCTTGGGGAGGACACGGGTAATCCTTACAAAACACACACAGCATTCGCCATAACAACAGCCGAATGTTCAGGGAAGGAGACCACCAGAGCCTTGTCTCAGAGCTGTGAGGAAAGGGCCTTCCTCTTACTCCAGCCCTTTCTAGCCTTCCTGTTTCTTCTAGCCTTTACTCAAAAGAGGATTCTATACAAGAAGGAACAGTTGGGAAACTCACTGGCCAAAGAACTTGGCCCAGTAAAAGACTGAGATTTAATAGGGAGACTGTAGAATGTCCCTTCTCCTCATACCTTCTCACCACACCTACAGGGTTCCAGTAAAATGAGAGTGGATTACAGCAAAAGGGCTCAAAGACACAGACTTTCTCTGAAGAGGTGGACTTAAAAAAGTCCAAAGTCAAGAGAGGTAACAGAAATGGCACTACAGAAATTTCAAGACCCTGACATCAGAAAAAATGAAATACAATTCAACTACTAGCCAAATGAATATATATCCTCATGCCTAAGGCATTATTTTCCTTCAGTTCTATTACCTGATACGTCATGTCTAGCTTTCAACAACAACAACAAAATTACAAGGCTCACTAAAGAGCAGGAACAAGCACAGTCTGAAGAGACAAAGCAAGGTTCAGGACTAGCAAGATCAGAACCTAAGAGACACAGCAAGCATCAGAACAAGCATCAGATGTTAGAATTATTAGAGAATTTTAAATAACTATGATTAACGTAATAAGGGTTCTAACGGAAAAAGTAGGCAACATGAAAAAACAGATGGGTAGTATAAAAAAGATAAAAACTCTAAGAAAGAATCAAAAAGAAATGCTAGCAATCAAAATCACTGTAGCAGAAATGCAGAATGCCTCTGATGGGCTCATGAGTGGACTGAACGTGGACCAGGAAAAAGTCAGTGAGCTTCAAGACAGATCAACAGAAACTTTCCAATCTAAAACACAAAGAGCTCTAAAACAGTATATTCTGGTGGAAGATACAAAAGAAGTAAATAGGCAAGTGACATATAATATGGTTGTGGTTGATTAGAGATAGATAACTACAAATTCTTCATATTCCTCCCATCAAGAGGTGGGGTCTATGTCCTTCCTCCTGAATCTTGGTGAGCTATGTGACTGCCTGATCAATTTATTCAATTCTACCTTATTCAGGTAGAAGTCATGCTTTGCCAGTGTCTGGGTCCAGATATTAAACAACAAGACGCTTCCACTTACTTTCTCTTAGAATATCCCCCTTAGAATCCAGCTGCACTATGGGAGGAAGCTCAAGCAGCCTCATGACAAGACGCATGTAGAGAGGAACTAAAGCCCCCAGACAATGAGCCAGGCTCAGCTCCCAGGCAACAGCCAGGATCAACTCACTGGGCACATAACTGAGCCTTCTTAGAAGTGGATACTTTAGCCCCAGGTCAGCAAATCCAACCAATTTCACAAAGCTCTGTGCAAATTGCAGACTCATGAGCCATATATGTGACTTTTGTTCTTTTAAGACACTCAATGTGAAGGTGATTTGTTACATAGAAATAGACAATCAGAAGAATGGACTATGGCTATACTGCATAAAGCACACAGTGCTATAGAGTCATACAAGAGGCATTCTGGGAGCATTCTTAAGCAGAGAGAAGAAAGATCACTAAGATTTGGCCACAAGGACTGGGGAAGAGTGTTTCAGGCAAAAAGATTGGCACGCTAAACTCAGAAGCACATAGAGAGAAATGAAAGAACTCATTTTGATTAGAAAATAGAATATGATGAAAAAAGTGGTAAGAGATGAGTCTAGAGAGAGACCAGAGTATGACATATCCTTTTTGTTTGTCTAAATAAGAAGCTGGGAATTTCATAGAGGCATCAAAAAATATGGTTAATGGTTTAAAGTTTTATAGACTGTGGATACATCAAACAAGGAAATATTTAGGACTCATGGCTGTTTTCTGTTCTATTTGATGAGACTAAATTTTTGGAAGTCAGAGTTTGGGAAGAGAATGAGAATTAAGGGATAATAATTTCTAAATCTCCCACACTGATATACCAATAGCCAAGCTTGGTGAACACGATCATAGATTTCACATAGAGAACATCCTATTCAGAAACAAAGAGGAACATGAAAGCTATATCATCTTGGACTCAGGATAAAGAAAAATGGAGAGACTACTTAAATGAGTTTTCTTTCTCATCTTTCCCTCACAACCCTAATCAAGTTTTTATCGCAAAGAGGCATGGTAGAAACATGCAGGTAGATATAGTGGGAGTCAGAGATCCCAATGAGATTAACGGTATCCTCCATAAGATCTAAAAGAGGAAGGCTATAATCTTTTCAGACAAATCCTGCAAACAACCACTTTTAATACATTAAGAAGCAACGGAGCAGTAGCAGTCACGTCAGGGAGCTTTTAGATGAGTTTGGGAAAATGTTTCTTGTATACCTTCTTATTTCCCATATCCTACACACGGCATAGTGAGAATCCAGAAAAATTCAGTTGTGATCCGGTGAATAGAATCAAAAGTGCTTAGAGGGCTCGAGCAGTATTAAGAAAAATGATCTGAAATTTGGAAGTAAGTCAAGAGGATGACTGCATAACTTTCCATGTAATACTGAAGTATTGTTTAACATTCCCACCCAAAGATTACTTAATTCTCTAAGGGTGTTAGCTTTTTTGCTACATTATTTAATCTTAATCAGGATCCAGGCTCTGCAAAGTCATATGTTCAATTGTAGATTTCTCATCAGTAGAAAAGATGATCTCAAAGGCAATAATGTCACTTTTTGGAAGGATGTTGAACAATTTTTATCTATTAGAAAATCTATTTCAGCATTTTTTTAGTGAATGTCTATATAAATTTTCATTCCTTGAATTATCCTTTCAACAATGTTTACTATTCTGCTGTTTCTTTCATTTAGTATCTTAAAGACATTTTGAACACGTTTAACATATATTTGTGGTGTGTTTTGGAGAATCATCATTTTTAACTCATTGAAAATTATATTTTTATTTTACTGACAAAGGTCTTAGACCACACTGATGAGGCTGAAATGAGTGAAGAATTCAAGGATGGGGACCAATGGTTAGAAATAGATATTAGGTTTGTGGATTCTATCTCATTTTCTCCCCAAAACCCTGATAGGACTAGCTTAGACTGGTCACTAGTCTAAGGAGAAGGCCCTATTATTGCATTTGCAGCAGAAACTAGTGGGGTCATATTAACATGATATCTTGAGAGCCCAAGCCCCACCAGACATCCCTACCAAATGCTATCTTGAAAATAAGCACTTAGTAAAAATCTCAAAGACTTAATGTTTGGTGAAGCCATGGAAATAGTTCTGGGTTATCAAAATAAACTATTAAATTAACAAATTGGACTAAGATGACTGAATTGGGCCAGATTTAATTTTCTTGAGTTATCCAGTTGGTTGAGTACTTATGATAAATATTAGATCAATTATATAAAAATTAAAAAGCCATATTTTCTTTGTATATTTGAACAGTGAATGATTTTGTAATTCAATTCACTCTAATAGAAAAACCATATGGGGAAATAAAGATAAGTCTCAACTAAAGGAAATGAAAAAGCAAGCTGTGGTGGAACAATTAGTTAGTTCAAATAAAAAATTATTTACTGAGTACATACAGTAGATAGGACATTGTGCTTGGTGTTGTAATACAGAGATGAATGAGACCTCCTGCTTTCCACTAAGGAAATCTATTACAAGAGATGCACAGATAAACAAAGAAATATCTATGCGGTGCTCTCATAGAATTATGTATAAAGCAGAGAACAAGGAGGGATTAACTCTGTCATGGTGCAGTAATAAGAGGAGGCTTCCTCAGCAGGGTGATGTATGTGCTGAATTTTGTAAAGTAAATAGAAATATTTTAGGAGAATAAAGCAAAGGTAGGGAGGGAATATAAGACAGGGTGTGTCACCAAAGCAAGGATTCAAAAGTCTTGGGTTTACAACATCATCTTAGACTTTCTATATGTTACATGGTACCCACCACAGTGATAGGTCTGTGGGGCCAGACAATGCCACAGTTGAAGCCTGACTCAGAAAAGGAAATTTTCACAGAAAGTTTGTATTATCTTTGCTAGAATCTACCCAGTTCTTTCCCTTATGCCTCATCCGGGAATAGCCCCTCAAAAAGGACAAGAGGGGAGGCTCTCCACGAAGAGCATGTCAAGTTACTGTAATATGCCATGATTTTTGTCCTCACCACCTTCAAGGTCATACTTTGAATATTAATATACCTACATCATATGATGCAGTGTGGTTAGGTTACTACAAAAAGTAACATTTGACATTTGTCAAAACCCATAGAATGTACAACACCCAGAGTGAACCCTAATGTAAACTATGGACTTTGGGTGATGATGACCTGTCAGTGTAGGTTCATCGATTGTAGCAAATGTGTCACTCTAGTGTGGGACATTGATAGCAGGGGAGGCTGTGCATTCCAGCGGTGGGAGATGTATGAAAACTTTCTGTACTTTCCGCTCAATTTTGCCGTCAACTTAAAACTGCTCTAAAAACTAAAATCAATTATTTAAAAAAATATAAAATGAGGAAGAGGTAAAAACAAAAAGAATAGAAGAAAAACAGCAGGAGTGCTTAAAACAATTAATTAAGACAACCGAGAGAACAAAACCTTAGAAAAGTAATTCAAATAATGAGCAATTCAATGTAGATGATAAAGCTGTGTCACCTGACTCCACCTGTCAGCTATAGATAAGAAGGAAAGCTCCAGTGTGGGCCCGGAAGACCAGATTTCTCCCTAAGATCTCATATAGTCTTTCCACACTGTGTTACATACAGAGTGAAGGTGACGCAAAGAAGACAATCCAAAAATAGAGCTCTCCTCTCATAACCAGTCCTCAACTTTTTAAAACTCTATGCCTACAGCTCTACTCCTAGCTCTGAGGCCCTGCAGCATCCTTGGACTTAATCTGTATTATCATTCTTCACCTTTTGCCTGAAAGAAACATGAAGTCACTAGAAGAACAGCGTTTGGGAGGATGTTGGCTTCCAGAGGAACTGTAAGGCATTCTTCAGCATCCACCCACAAAGCCCTGTGCAGTCTCCTACTTGGGTGAATCTGTTTGAACCACGTGAAATTAGAGAATTTCTGTTGGCTTCCTCAACTCCTTTCTGTGGGCTCTTATCATCTTATGATTTCAGGGGCAAAGAAGAAGAAATACACCAAGCGAAAATGCATTTTCTTCACAAATTTTAGAGCAACATGCTAAAGATGCCCTCAAGACCTCCTTTTCTCTTGGCTCCATTCTGGTTACTCTTTGGTTTTCCCAGAACACAGTGTCCAACCAAGTGAAAGCACATGACAAGATGTGTGCCAATAATCACACGGAAACTTCAACGTGAAGGCACAATCCATGGCGGCAAGCCTTGTGAAGGGCCACCCCACAAACACAACAGCTTTTGATCTCTTTGCTCCTCATACAAATGACTCATTCCCAACCCTCTGATCAAATACTGGCCTCAGCCTTCAACAATACCTTTGAGCTGATGTAAAGCAGAGAAAATAAAGCCCTAAGCTCTCACTAGACCAATATTTTGGAGTTGATAGACTTAAATTACTTTGCTGGCTCCTCAAGAAGCATCCTTGTCATTTAAGCATATAGTTATATCATGATAAATAAAGTAAACATATTTAGTCTATTTAATTGGAAATTTAAAATGTTTCACTAAACTATAATTTGTCTAAATTATACTTTGGCTCTTAAGAAAAAGCCAATATATAAAACATATTGCTGTATTATTCACAATTTTATTAAACAGTTACTGAGTTTATTGAGTCTAGGGGTAATTTACATAATCTTCATTTGCAGTTTTGTTTCTTTACATTCTTTTCAGTAATTTTTCTGCACGAGCCAAGAGGCCAAATAAATTCTAGAAATGAGACTTTCTAAAGTTTTAATGGCTATTGCATCATTCCTCATTGTCATTGTAATTATCAGTTACTACTGTAGAACAGAGGAGGTAGGATTGCATAGGTAAACAAATTTCTTTGATTTTTAATGAACATATGTCTCATATTTATCAATACATAATTAACTTAGTAAACATGAGTTATCATAGCATTCATTAGTATTTCTGATGATAATGAAAAATCTAAATTATGAAGTATATCTACATATAGTGACAAAAGAGGATTAGAAATTTTATATTAAAATTTCTGAGCATACATTCATTATTGAAGTTCAAGAATATTTTTCTCCAAATACTCTTTTTGGAAAATAGCATGATACTGTAATGTGTTTGGTGCCTCAAGCAAAGGAACACATCGCTTCAGAAAAATCAGATTTGATTTGGGCTTCAACAATCCTTAGAATGCATTGACCTGTTTGCCGGCTACACTTCTAAATCAGCCTGGGAGCTTCATTCCCGTGAGGCTGACATCACCATTGGCACACAGCCTCTGCACCGTAGCTCTTTGTGCATAGAAATGAAAGGGGTTGGGATAACCTGCTAGGGAGTAAATTGTTTTTAGGGGGAAATCTGTAATATTTTTTAGCACTCTCTTTACTAAGTTCTAAACAATAAATAGTACCACTTAGTTTTTCATCTTCTGTGGAAATGTGTGGCTTTCAACATTTTCTCAAAGAAATGTAATTCACAGCTTAGAAGAAGGAAATATTTTCCTTCAAATATTTTCATATTTTGTTATTTTTTTATCTTAGAACATGGGACTAATCGTTTTTTACAGAAGGTTAGTGCTCATCCAATTTCATGGGGTTATTGGTTCATATCACAGATGCAAAAATGCGAGTGTTGGTTATTTCATCTTTTCTAAAAATACAAACCACTATAGGTCAGAGTAATGGCATTTGGCTTATCTCTCAAACACAAATATAACTTGGGGACCACTGATGCATTTGAGGAAAGAGGCGCCAATTCCTTCTGTAAAACTCTAAAGTTATTACTGTCTTCTTTATATAGCATTCTCTCTAAATAAAGTATTACCAACCATTACCAGAGTGCTTGTCTTTAAATTAGAAAGTGCAGGTATTACTTCTTATGCTCCACACCTTTAAAGATTAATTCATTTACAGAAAAGTATGGTACTTACGACTGATAATAAGCCATTCCAAATCATATTTTACTAAATGCCAAATTATTTTACTAATTATTTCAACATAATAGACTGAAGACTACCATGCAATTTTTGAGAATTTGGTATACAAACCACATCTGTACCAATAAACAAAACAATGTACTGATAGCTACCTTTTTAGATATCTGTGCCCTTCAATGAAATGGTTTACAATGCACCTTGTCATAGATTGTTTTGGTTGCTTACAATTATTAATCCCTTTCCTTTGTTGGTATGCTTTCCTGTAGGTGAAGTCTACCTTCTGACCCGTTGATTTGGGCTTGGCCATGTGACCTGCTTTGGCTAATTGAATGTGTGCAGACATGTCAATATGCCATGTCCCAGCAGAAGCATTAAATGCATTTGTGTTGTTTTTCTTCAGCTCTCTCACTCCTGCTCTCCATCATGAGAACATTATGTCCCAGATGGTGACTATTCATTAAGCCTGGGTTCCAAGGAAGAAGATGAATGGAGTCCAGCTGAGTTATAGCCCTCATCTAAACTGAGCCAGAAATAAATATTTGTTATTTTAAGTCTCTGGTATTTGGATTGATTGTTGCTCCAGGAAAAGCTAAATAACAGAAATTTATACTGGAAGTTGGATGATGATGTAACAAAAATATTTAAAATATGTGTCTCTAGATTTGGTCTGAACTTTGAGGTAAATGTTGTACAAGGCTGATAAAATTCTAATAGCTGGAAAGATAGAAAATATACCTAATAAAATTGAAGCCTTGGAAATAGAGTTTTCTTGAAGAAAAATGTTGGAATGAGTTAGTTATCATTAACTGCATTTGATATGCTTCTACAAGAGATTAGTAAGAAAAGAATTGGCTTCTTTACAAGCAGGAATAGAAGCACAAAAGGAAAATCTAGAATTTATGGGGCTTTTTAGACTTGAAAGATGCTTCTATTTTGCCTATACAATTAGCAAAAATATTCAGTAATATAGTCTCAGGACAAAATCGAAACCATGGGCATGTGTGGAGGACAAAGATTCAAGCACGGCTGTGACCTCCAAACCCTTTATTAAGGCCTGTAATTGAATTAATGTGGCTCCAGAAAATAATTTTAATTGAAAAAAAGTGGCTCATGGTAGAAAAGAATAATACTGCTGTCTCATAGAAGCTTGGCAAGTTTCAAAGGCGTATACCTTAATCCAGAAAGACAAACGTGACTCAGAAACTATTGGTGTGGCTATTGGCACCTGGGGGTGACTGGAATTAAAGAGGTTAAAATCACAAAAGTGCCCAAGTGCTGCCAGCCTGGATGTGAAGAGATGGTGACTGAGATTCAAAATAACCTTTGAACATCCAACTTTTTGAGGGCAGGAAGCAGGCTGGAGAAGTCCATCCATGCAGTGTCTGGGGAGGGCATATTCTCCAGAGATCTCTTCAAAAGTAGACACAGAGGCTAGTGGAAAAGGAAGGATGTCCCAGAGAAAGCACAAGATCCATAGAGAACAATGAACTGGGGCATTACTCTCAAAGGGGTAATCAAGGATCACTCCTTACCCCAAGGTTTGGAGTCATTTTAACCAGTGCTGTAGGATTTCAGAATGCCTGAGGACCAATAATTACTTACCCTTGCAAGTGAGAGTGCTCGCTGTTTTTTACATCACTGTTGTACTATTGCATGTTGGGTGTATAGGGCACCATAAACTAAAAGGATCTGAATCTTATGAATATTGTTTAGATCAGGATTCTAGACTTTGAGGCTGAAGCAGTGGTTGGATAACACTTTTGAGGTGTCTTGTGAAGAGGGTGAATATGTTTGTGTGTGTGTAGGAGGGAAGTCAATATCTGCAAACAAAAGTGTAGCCTGTAGTAGAATTTACTATTTGTTAATAAATCCTTCCCTACCTTTGCCGTGCTTCTCTGAAGGTGGACTCACTCCTCCCTTCTCCATTGAGCTTGGCCATGGAACTCACTTTGGCCAATAAATGTGGGCAGTTAGGATGCATGCCAGCTTCCAGCAGGAGTGCATGTGGTTGACTCCATTTCCCTCGCTTCTGCCCTCACCATGAGAAAAACAAGCCCCAGTCAGTGGTTACTCATTCAGTCTGGGGCCAGGATTGAGGAGACATATGAAGCCCAGCAACGCCCAGAGGACCCACAGTTGATCTGCATCCTTCATGTAACGTGAGCAAGATATATCTCTTTTTCTAAGCCTAAGTTGTTTGGGACTTTGCACCAAAGACTCATGGATAAACATACATTATTTGATTTAAACTGTGTGACATCATGAGCTATCTATTGTTACATATATTTTTACAGATGACTTATCTGAGGCTTAGAGAGGGTAAATAAAAAAAAAATTTCAAGGTTATATAGTTGTTATCCAGCCTTGGTGGTCTAGTGGTTAAGATTAGACACTGTCACTCCCACAGCCTGGGTTCATCTCCTGGTCAGGGAACTATGTCACCCATCTGTCAGTTGTCATACTGTGGCAGCTGTGTGTTGCTGTGATGCTGAAAGCTATGCCATCAGTATTTCAAATACTAGCAGGGTCTCCCATGGTGGATAGGTGTCAGCGGAGCTTCCAGACAAGACAGACATGAAAGAAGGACCAGGCTACCCACTTTCAAGAAATTGGCCATGAAAACTCTATGAATGGCAGTGGAGAAAAGACGAGGCAGGGTTTTGCTTTGCTGTACACAAGGTTTCTACAAGTTGGAATTAAGTTGACCTCAACGGCACCAGCAACAACAATATAGCTGTTGAGAGGCAAAGATGAGTTTCAGATTCAGTATTAAATCTAAATCCCCACTCATTCCAATAGGCCATGCTTCTGTTCTCTGTCAATGACATGGTTGAATTGCTAGTCTTCTAATTAAAAGTAGTATTTTTATTTCTCCTAAAATTAGGGTCTAAATAATATTACACAGCATTTTCTTTTTAAATAACCATGTAACACTTATTTTGGCAACAAGAAAGCATCATGATCAGTAAGTTTGATGTCTGGGGAAGATATTACATCTAAGTATACAATATTTTTCAACCAACATTGGAAAGGCAGAAGTCTAAACTATACTAAACGTACCTATGGAAACTGGTTTGTTCAGTGAACATGACCAACTATGGTAACTGCCCAGATCCCTAATGGGTTTCCTTCGATGACAAAGCCAACAATAAAACTTCAGTAACACTGGAAAAGAGAAGAACCATCAACATATAGGGCCTAAAGGGGTCTGGCATGCTATACAGTCTGAACCACCCTTCATTTTAAAGACGAGGGAACTGAGGAACAATTAATCATGTGATTGCTTGAAGGTCACAAAGTAGCAGGAGTATACAAAGTTGCTCCCTAAAATGTAGAGATTTCAAAGATGAGAAGATTTGAATGTGTTCTCATGTCAAGTGGCTCTCTCAAGCTTAGCTACTGAATTGGCTCTGAGTCAGCATGGCACTTTGCCATATTGAGTAAGAAAATCACAAACAGATGACTAGCTTACAAATGACCAGCTTTTGTAGACAGGCACTTGGCAAGTGGAAAGAATGAGTAGTGATTTTTGACATTGACTCTCCAGTACCAGAGGTCACTGCGTAGCCATGGATGAGGAAGGTAATAGGATAATGCTGATGGCTTCTCTGACTTAGCATGCCTACCAGACATCAGAATTCTTGGTGATGACACATCCTGTCTAACCTAGGCAATCATAACTGGGCATCATGCCATTAATCTTGAAAACTTACGTAAAAGTTCTTTGAACAGTGATTATAGCTAAGAACAGCTGACTTTTTCACTGTGTCATAAACCACTTATGACTGACTCATAAAATGATTTGCAAAAGGTGTAATCACTGACAAAGAAAAAGAAAACACAGGTGAGATGAGTGACTGCAGTGATAGAGGAGAACAACTTGGCATTAATTAATTTCTGGATTTACTTTTCGTTTGGGGTCAAATGGCCAATCTCTGACAGGGCCCCAAAGCCTTTTTGCAATATGGCATCAGAGCCTCAGTAGAGCATGAACCCTTTCAACACAGGCAAATAGTTTAAGGAACCAATTTTAGTTCTAAATATAAATATATTCAAGTTTATCTTGAGATGACATGCTAGAATATGGGTCTATTAGTCAGTCCCTAACTTGGCATTCTTCAACAACTGAATCTAAGCCTGTCATCAGTGTTATTTCTCGATGCCACCACACAGTGACAGTTCAACCCATTCAGACTCTAACTTCTGTGATTTGCACATCTGTAACTTAATTTTCATTGACTCTGTTTGATAAGTTTCTACAGCAGGCCCAGGCCAAAGTGGGTGCATCTTTTGATACATTGACTAAATGGATAAAGATAATGACAATGATAAGAATAATTATATATTCCTCAGTTTTCTTTAAGAATGATCTAAATTTTTATTTTCCAAATAACTTCACGAGAGAGAGAGGGGAAGGTGGTGGTGTATGATTCAGAGCTCGCTTCCTCCCATGGACACAACAAATCTGTAATTACATGTGGAATAATTTCCTCTGAGAGAGATCTGGAAACGGGATGAAAAACTCCTCTACAATAAGGAAGAACAGTGAGATGGGGGAGAGTGAGACACACGGTCCCACTGAGGAGAACACCCCAAACTAGCGGGGTGCTTGAGGGTCAGGGGTGTTCTCAAAGGTTCCGGGCTTTTCCGGGAGGAGTGAGGAAATGGAGCTCCACGTTAGGCACCTGACCCTGAAATCCAGCGGTGGAGGACGAGACCTCGAAACACCTGGCTGTGAAAATCAGTGGACTTTTACACCGAGGGAAAATACAGAACTATAGGGGAAGGAACACCTGCTCTTGAAGGGATCTTGCTCAGACTCACTGGGCCCGGAACCAGTGAAACAGACCAGACGGAAGAGGGCATAGTCCGTAGGCAAGAGACTCACTTACAAAGCTTGGAGTGGAGATAAAGGAGGCAGCTGGGGCCCCCAGGGACTGAGACACTTGTGGCAGTCATTTTTGTGACCTCAGGCAGCAGTGCTGACACCAGCACTGGCAGGCAGCATTCTGGAATCCTCCTCGAGGCTATTAGTGTGGGAGCCTTCCCCACCCATTGGCACACCCAAGGCAGTCATGCACAGCAGGGCAGCACAGGCTGCCCAAGCTGGGGGTCCGCCTTGCCCACCAGCACACCTGCAGCTGTTCTGCACAGCCAGCTTGCACAGCCAACCTGTATCTGGGGCCTGCTCTGCCCACAAGCAAGCCCACAGAAGTCGTGTGCCTCCAGGACTCGGAACAGCCACACCAGGAGTCTGCGCCACCCACCAGTGAGCCAGCAGCAGTTGTGCACTGCCAGGCTGCATGGCTAGCCAGCCTGGGAACTGCCCCACCAGTCACTAAGCCAGCACTCATGCACAGCCAGGCCACATGGCCAGCTGCACCAGGGGCCTTCCCTGCCCACTAGTAAGCCAGCAGCAGTCACATGTCACAAGGTAGCAGCCACCAGGTAGCACAACCATCTACACCAGGGGCCTTCCCAGTCCACCAGTGAGCTCACAGGTGTCATACACCATGGGCCTTGCAATCAATCAGCCACACTGGGAGCCTTCTTCATCCTCTAGAGAGCTTGCAGCAGTTGCACACCACTCAACCTTGTAACAAATCAAAAAATACCTTGAGAAAAATGAAAATGATAAACATAATGGTCCAAAATCTATGGGATGCAGCAAAAGCAATTCTAAGAGGGAAGTTTATAGCAATACAGGCCTATCTCAAAGAATCAGACAAGTCTCAATTAAATAATTTAAATGTACACCAAAAGAAACCAGAAAAAGAAGAAAAAACCAAGCCCAAACTTAGCAGAAGGAAGAAGATAATAAAGATCACAGCAGAAATAAATGAAATAGAAACGAGAAAACAACAATAGAAAAGATCAATGAAACTAAGAGCTTCTTCTTTGAAGAGATAAAAAAAGCTGATAAACCATTAGCCAGACTTATCTGGAAAACAAGGGAGAGGGCTCAAATAAATAAAATCAGAAATGAAAGAGGAGAAGTTAAAAATGACACCACAGAAATACACAGTAGTATAAGAGATTATTAGAAACAGTTATAAGCCAACAAATTGGACAACCTAGAACAAGTAGATAAATTCCTAGAGTCGCACATCTTCCAAGACTGAATCAGGAAAAAGTAAAATATCTGAACACACTGTTTACTAGTAATGAAATTGAATCAGTAATCAAAAAATTCCCAATTAACAAAACTCCAGGAGCAGACATCTTCACTGCTGAATTCCGCAAACATTTAAAGGAGAGTTAATACTGATCCTTCTTAAACTCTCCTGAAAAATTGAAGAGGAAGGATCGCTCTCAAACTTATTCCACAAGGCCAGCATTACCCTGATACCAAAACCAAAGACATCAAAAAAAAGATAGTTACAAGTCAATGTCTCTGTTGAAGATAGATGCAAAAGTTCTCAACAAAATATTAACAAACTGAATTCAATGACACATCAAAAGGATCATACACTGTGATCAATTGGGATTTATTCTGGGGATGCAAGAATGGTTCAACATTGGCAAATAAATCAATGTGATACACCACATTAACAAAACAAAGGATAAAAATACTCAATGATGAATACTCATACTCAATGATGAAAAGCTGAAAGTTTTTCCTCTAAGATCAGGAACAAGACAAGGATGCCCCTCTTACCACTCTTATTCATACATAGTTTCAGACAAGAAAAATTAAAGAAATAAAAGTCATCCAAATTGTAAAAGAAGAAGGAAGAGTGAAATTGTCACCTGTCACTGTTTGCAGACAATATACTATATATAGAAAACCCTAAAAACTCCACCAAAAAACTATGAGAACTAACAAACAAATTCAATAAAGTTACAGACAAAATAAATATACAGAAATAAGTTGTGTTTCTGTACACTACCAATGAACTATCAGAAAGAAAATTAAGACAATCCCATTTACATTTATATCAAAAACCATAAAATACATAGGAATAAATTTAACAAAGGAAGCAAAAGGCCTGTACTCTGAGAACTATGAGACACTGATGAAAGAAACTGAAGAGGACACAAATAAATGGAAAGATAAACTGCATTCATGGATTGAAAGAATGAAAATAGTTAAAATATCCACACTACTCAATGGAATCTACAGATTCAATGCAGTCCCTATTAAAATACCAATGGCATTTTTCACAGAATGAGAACAAATAATCCCCAAATTTGTAGGGAACCACAAAAGACTCCAAATAACCAAAGCAATATTAAGAAGAACAAAGCTGGATGTATCACACTCCCTGATTTCAAACTGTGCTGCAAAGCTGTAGTAATCAAAACAGTATGGTACTAGCATAAAAACAGACACATAGATCAACAGAACAGAATAGAGACTGGAAAAATAAATCCACACCTAAATGCTCCATTCATCTACAACAAAGGAGGCAAGAGTACACAATGGGGAAAAGACAGTCTCATCAACAAGTGGTGTTGAGAAAACTTGACAGCCACGTGCAAAAGAAGGAAACTGGACCACTTTCTCACACCATACCAAAAATTAACTCAAAATGGATTAAAGACTTAAATGTACGACCTGAAACCACAAAACCCCAGTTTTATGAAGAAAACATAGGTAGTAAACCCATTGACACGAGTCTTAGCAATAATCTTTTGGATACGTAGAACCAAAAAAGCAAAACCAATGAATAAACGAAACAAAACAGAAACAGACTTATAGATACAGAGAACAAAGTGGCAGTTGCTGGAGGAGGAGGGGTTGCAGGGAACGTGAAATAGGTGAAGGAGATGAGAGGTGCAAATGTCCAGTCACGAAATAAATAAGTCATGGGGACGTAATGTACAGCACAGGGCATATGGACAACAATATTGCAGTAACTGTGTATGATGAAAGATGGTTATTAGTCTCATCAGTGTGATGATTTTGTCATGTAAATAAATGTCAAATCACCATGTTGCGCATCTGAAATGAATACAATGAGTATGTCAACCATAGTTCAATAATCATGAAAGTGCATTCAACTTACGTATTTATAGAAAATTCAAGCAGGAAAGCAACTTTTCTAAATATCTTATAACAAATAGATTGATATTACACAGTGTTCTTTGAGGAATCTCTCCAAAGGATTTTCCTTTAAAATTTTTGAAATCTTATTTTGTTTTATTTCTGCTATCATAGCCTACTCAGAGAAGATTGACTTAGCTGTTTATGCCTACATTAAAAAAAATCTCAAAACAATAACCTAAATTTATACCTTCACGAACTAGAAAAAGAAGAGTAAAATAGACCCAAAGCCAGCAAAAGGAAAGAAATAATAAACTAGTGTGGAGATAAACAAAATGGAGAATAGAAACACAATGGAGAAAAATCAATGAAACCAAAAGTCAGTTCTTTGAAAAACATCAACAACATTAATAAATTGTTAGCTAGACTGACAAAGAACAAAAGAAAAAAGATACAAATAACTAAAATCATAAATGAAATTGGGGACATTACTACCAACTTTACAGAAATGAAAAGGATTAAATGAATAATTGTATGCCAACTCTTGTTATTGAACAAGTACATGTCAACAAATACCAACAAATTAGATAATATAGAATAAATAGACATATTTCTTGAAACACATAAATTATCTAAACTTACTCAAGAAGAAATGGAAAATCTCAATAGACCTATAACAAGAACCTCCCAAGAAAGAAAGGTCCTGGACCAGATGTCTTCACAAGTGAATCCTATCAAGCATTTGAAGAAGAATTAACACAAATCCTTCTCTAATTCTTCCAAAAAATAGAAGAGGAAGGAACACTTTCTAACTCATTCTATGATATCAAAGCCAGATAATAACATCATGAGAAAAGAAAATTGCAGATTAATATGTCTTGTGAACATAAATGCAAAAATTCTCAATAAAATGTTAGCAAATCAAATCCAATAACATATTAAAAGATTATTCAGTATGACCAAGTGGATTTATTCCAAGAATACAAGACTAGTTCACTATGAGAAAATAAATTCATGAAATACATCACATTAGTAGAACAAAGAGCTGAAAAAAACACAGGAACATCTTGACTGACACTGAAAAGGCATTTTACCAAATCCAACATCCTTCTTGACAAAAACTTTCAGAAAACTAGAAAGTGATGGAAAATTCCTCAACATGATAAAGGGTATTTATGAAAAATTCACAGCAAACATTGTACTTAATGGTGAAAGACAAAGATTTTCCCGTAAGAGAAGGCACACAACAAGAATGCCTATTCTCACCACTGTTGTTCAACATGGTCCTGGAAGTTCAAGTCAGAGCTTCAAAAATAAATCAGTAAATAAAAGGCATGCAGATCGGAAAGGCAAAACCATTTGTCTTCACAGATGTTATGATCCTGTACATAGAAAATTCCAAAGAATCCAGAAGGAAGCTACCAGAGCTAATAAAGAATTCAGAAAAGTTGCAGCATAAAATAACAAGGAAAAGTAAATCATTCCTATACATCACCATAAAGAATCCAAAGCAAATTAAGAAAGAAGTTTCATTTAAAATAGCATCTAAAATAATTAAATACTTAGGAATAAATCTAAGTAAGTGAAAGACTTGTATGCTGAAAACTACAAATATTGCTGAAATAAAATAAAGAAGTTCTAAATAAATCGAAAGACATTCGTGTTCATGGATAGCAAGACTTAACATTGTTAAGATGTCAATATCACCAAAAGTGATCTACAGATTTATTACCATTTCTATGAAAATTCCAACAGCTTTTTTTTCACAGAAATAGAAAACAAATTCTAAAATTCAAAGGGAATTTTAAGGGGCCCCAAATAGCCAACAATCTTGCAAAAGAAGAATAAAGTTGGTGGACTCACATTTCCTGACTTTGCAACTTACCACAAGGCTATAATACTTAAAATAGTATGGTACTGGCATAAGGACTGATATATAGACCAATGGAGTAGAATAGAAAGCCCAGAAATAAGCTCTCACATATACAGCCAACTGATTTTCTACAAGGATGCTAACACTATTCAACGGGGGAAAGAGCAGTCTTTCCAACAAATGGGATGGGAAAAACTGGATCTCCACACGCAAAAGAATGAAATTGGATCCTTACTTTATACCATACAGGAAAATTAACTCAAAATTGATGAAAGACCTAAACTTAAGGGCCAAAACTATAAAAGTCTGAAAGGAAAACATAGGGGAAAATCTCCATGCTGTTGGTTTTGGTGAAGATATCATGGATCTGACACCAAAAGTACAGGCAAGAAAAAAAAAATAGAGTGAACTTCAACAAAATTAAGAGGTTTTGCACATCAAAGGACAGTATCAAGAAAGTAAAAAGACAACCTACAGAGCAAGAAAATTATTTTTAAATCATATAACTAATAGGTTAATATTTAGAATATATACGGAACATCTACAACAATAACAAAAGAATTCAAAAATGAGCAAAAGAGTTGAACAAACATTTTTCCAGTGAAGATAAACAAATGGCCAATAAGCACTTAGAAAGATGCTCAGCATCACTAGCTATTAGGGAATGCAAATCAAAACCATGGTGAGATAAAACTCCACACTTACTGGAAAGGCGATTATAAAAATGAGACAAAACAAAACAAAATAAATATTGGTAAGGATATGGAGAATTTGGAAGCCTTGTGCATTGCTGGGGAAACGGAAAACGATGCAGTCACTGTGGAAAACAGGTTGGTGGTTTCTCAAGAAGTTAAACATAGAACTATCATATGATCCATAAATTCCACTACTAAACAGAACAGGAAACAGACATCTGTGCACCAATGATCATAGCAGCATTATTCATAATAGCTGTAAGGTTGAAACAACCCAAATGTCCATCAACAGATAAATGGATAAACAAAATGTGATATATATATACAATGGAATACTAATCAGCCAGAAAAAAGAATGAAATTTTTATATATTCTACAATACGGACGGACCTTAAATCATTGTGTGAAATAAGCTGGGCACAGAGGATGAATACTGTGGAGTCCATGTATATGAGGTGTCTCTAACAGGCAATTTCACAAGGACAGAAAGTAGGACAGAGGTTACCAGGGGCTAAACTGGAGACAGAAGGGAGGGGAGGAGAAGTTACTGTTTAATACGTACAGAATTTATGCTGGGGATGATGCAAAGGTTTTGGATACAGACAATGGTGATGGGTATACAACACTGTAAACATATTGAATACCATTGAATTGTATACTTAACAAATGGCTAAAATTATAAGTATCATGTTATGTATACTTTACCACAATAAAAAATACGTCACCGCTGCATAAGTCTGTGAGAAAACAATTTGAGGAGCTCACCTCTCACTGACTATCGAACTCAGATAGCATCAAGGTTTCCTTCCACTTTATCCTTGCCTTCAGGGAGCCTCCAGTCCAATGGGGAAAATAATTATACACAAGCAAAATTTGGCTTGAGTTTCTTTCCTCAACCCAGTTAACAACAGATTCGCCTTCTCTGCTGTGCAATCAGTCTCTGCGTCTTTTCCTACTTCAGTTCCCTACTTTTGAGAAGACGGTTGTAAGTAGGAGGTGGCAGAGGGAAATTCATTTGTGTCTCAGACTATTGAGCTCATTCCTATTTTGACTACCTTTCCCCAACAAATCTTTAATTGGATGACAATCGATCTTGGGTGTATTGCCCTATAGGATCTTTATCTTTGTCACGTCTGATCAAAACCTCTGACACTGAAAGAAAAGATATTTAACTACATATTGTGCCCAAAGCTAAATTTTCTTATACTGTCAGAAAATAGTTTCACAAAAGTCACTCACACTTAAATTAGTAATTTTCCTGTCAATTATCCAGGATCACCCCTATGTATTACTAACTTTGGTGGGAAAAACTCATAAAATAGCCTGATAGTAACACAATCTATAATTTCATAGTAACACTTTAATTTGAAAAACTGATACATCCTTAATTAACTTGAAGAGTGTTCATAGACCTTCCAGGTATTAATGGAAACCACAAGGAGGATAGGTAAGGATATCGAAGATCTAAATATTACATATTCTTCAACACAAGAAAAATCCAAAACTCTAACCTATCAATAAAAACAAAAGCTCTCTCTTTGAAAAGAGTATTTAAGTGGGCAATCCTCTTGAAAGATGGAAGAACCAGGAAGAAATATCAAATACTAAATACCTAAGTATCAAACCTTGATGAAAGGTTTTAGGCAGCAGCATGGTAGACACTGGTATATTTTGGCTGCCTTTCATCCAATGCCCTTTGTAATGGCGCCCAAATGTCCCTTCTGGGAATTACCTTCCTATATTCCAATGAAGATTTGTTAGAGGTAGTGCAGGGCTCCTTCTACAGAAGCAAGAGTCAGAGCCTCAGTTTCCCTGTCACATTTAAGAGGAATTAAGGTTTTTTAGCTTGGAGACTAATCGGGGTGGTAAATACTGACTCACTACAATCACCATTCACAAACTGTCGCTGCTCCTCAAGTAGGAGATGCATCCAAAGAGTCTAAGTGAACCCTTGAGATGGCTTACTCTCTGAATTCTCTGGTCAGATCTCAGAGTGTCTCTTAGATTCACCTCTGACGTGGGCCCTTGATGAAGTGGGGTTGGTTTGATAACCCCCTCCAGATTACTGATACTGTGAGAATGCAATACTGCCAAGGACCCCAGCCATCTGGCCCATTTATTCTCTTTTCCTGCCAACCCCCATTTCCAGGGGAACTGACCTTTTCTTCTGTCTCCATTGTCTTCCTTGGCAAAGTTCCTGAAATGACTGGATTTTTATGACTCCCCAATGATGCTGTGACCTCTGTAGATGTGCAATCTATTCTGCTTACACCAGAACAGATGCCCTTTGTTTCTTAAACCTGACTTCACTCAAGTGGGTTGGATGTATCTATGTCCCTGTTTGGACTCATGCTTAGTGCCCTCCTGAGGACATTGCTCTGCCCCAATTTCCTGGGTCGGCTCCTTTTCCCTCCCTGCTCCACTTGGCTCTGTCCCTCAGTGACACTCAGCACACCAAGAGGGTGATGTCACTACACACTGATCTCATGCTGGTCCTTTGCTGGATGCCAATCTTAGCAGAAGTCTGTGGGGGGAAGAGCAGGGGAGGGCTCTATCTTTATTGATTCCCTCTGCTATTTGAATTAAAACCTTTTCCTTAGGCAAGCTTAATTTACACAATTAGAATTGGATTGCATGAAATTTTGAATTGTGAAATTTAATTCTCTGTTACCATAGAGCTTCCTAAATTTTTTTGTAAATTTGATCTTGCCTAAAAATTGAGTCCTGTAGATTGAAAATTGGCATCACGACTATAAACAAAATAAAATGATGCATTTGAAGCCTTGGTTTACAGATCTAGCAAATCCATGGTTTTTCCTTAGCCTCTTCATTGACATTTTAGTATATGAGGTTTGTAGCACATTATCATATACCACAGGCGATAGTGAAGTGGAAGGTGTTTCAGACTATGTAAATGAGAGGAAAGAGTTAGGGGATGTGAAGTGTAAAGCAAAATGGGTAAAAATAAGAAACTGATAAAATTGGGTAAAAAGCCATAAACTATTGTTTAAAGAAGAATATAAAAGTAAGCACTACTGAAAAGCAAAGGATTGGAGATGGCATACAGATAGATGTGTGATGTGATTTACAATTTTTATTATAATTAGACTAATAAGCTTATATTTACTGTACTTGGACTATATGCTGGGCATGGTGCTACAGTCTTTATATACCCTATCTATTCCTGATAGCAACCCTAAGTAAAATCTATTTTAATCTCTGTTGTACTCATGAAGTCACACAACTAGAAAAAGATAGATCCTGAATTTGACTTCTGATGGTCTGAATACAGAGCCCATATATTCGACCACTATTTACATACCTTCTGTGATCTACTAGATGCTTTCTATGAATTACGGCTGATCCTTCTACGGAGGTCAATCAGTTTCACACCTGATATGCCCCAATTGGTTATAGATGAACAGCAGGATGCAACCTCTCCACCCTCAGGCAAACTTGAAGGCGTCTAGATTTGCCAGAACCACTGGACCTGTCTTCAGTAGGTGAGAAGTACTCCATGGAAGGCAGAGCATAGCGCAGGCAAATGGATGCTCCATAATCTTCCCAGACAGTGAGCAAGATAAATACTTGCTGGCCATGCTTAATGCCCTGAACATGGCCAAGAAGACGTTCTATTACATAGATATCTCCTTCAACAGTTAGATGCAGAATTCACTACTGCTGATGGCCCAGAAGGAACTGGTGACCCTGCTGGAGAGGTTTGGCTTTCAGGGTCCCATAGAGCACAGAGGACAGCCCAAAGAAGAGCCGCGGTGGGGTGAATGAATGAGCAAGAGAGCTGTCTCAGGACAGACACAGCTATGGGTGGCACCTTCAAATCTCTCTTCAGATATTGTGGTAGACTGAGGATAGCTGTAAATTCTTTGACACTCCTCCTTTTGAGATGTGGGGTCTACACTCCCTCCCCTTGAATCCCGATGGCTCTGTAACTGCTTCATAAAGAGACTGGAACAGAAGTAATACCCAGTTTCTGAGCCCAGGAAATAAAAGACTAACAGCTTCCACTTTCTGTCTCTTGAAACACTAGCTCTTGGAATCCAGTCATCAATGGAATGGGAAGCCCAAGGTACCCTATGAAGAAGTCCATGTGGAATTAAACCGAGGCCCCTGGCTCCCAGGACATGGATGGGCTCCCACCTAGCAGCCAGCACCAACTTATCAGCCATATGAATCATCCTTGGAAATGGACCCTCTACCCCAGTCAACCTATGCCAGCTGACACTACTTGGAGAAAAGATGAGGCCTCCCTGTGGAGCCCTGCCCAAATTGCAGACTCGAGAAATCTAAACAGTGCTGCCTTAAGTCATAAAATTTAAGGGAGGCTTGTTATGTAGCAATGGATAACTGGAACTAATGGTGTTCTCTAAACTTACTCCAGAGTAATTAATTGCTCAGAAAGTACAGAAAATTCTGCAAACAAAAGCTTTATCTTATTTTGAAATCATTTATATGAAAAGTTCAGTAATATCCAAAATACATTCACATTGTACCAAAAAATTTCATAATATATTCATCAATAAAAGTAAAAAGGAGTTGTTCAACTCTTTAAATATAATTCATTTGTACATTTTCAAGTGGTTCTAAAAGGGTTTACATTTTTTTACCTATTTGTGCAAAGTTCAATGTTGCTGACAGCTAACAATAATTTTGAAGAGATTATCATGAAAAATTTAATTAAGCTAAAGACTTGGGGAAAAAAAAACCCCTATGTTAATAGATCAAGTTCAAATTGCTTTTAAAATTATTTGGAAATCTTATGCAAACTAATATTAGTAACTTATCTAATACTTTTACTGTATTATTCTAATGAATATATAATATATAATTTTTTGCCAAGCCCCATGGAAACATATATGCATTGACTCCAGTTTAATCCTGTGTCATACTTCGAAAAATTTGCAAAACACTAATATAACTAACATTGTCCTCATTTTAAGGCTTAGGAAATAAACACAGAAAATTTGAGTACCTTGCCTCAGATAACACAAATGGTAAATTGTAGGAAGAATTTGAAGCTGAATCTGTTTAAATTCCAAGCCACTGCTCTTTCTAGTATTTTTTTTCCCTCTTGAATAATTTAGCTTTGAGAAATTCTTCAGACCTTTATGTTATAGTAATATTTAATAACATGGGTATACAAGTAGAGATGGGCCGCTCATGCACTGAAATTAAAAATGGCAATCATGTGGACATTTTATCTCATTAAGCCTAGATTCAGTCAGGACCTTGTAGATTTAGCAACACTCTGCTCCAGTTCAACCTGATCCTCATTAGGCAGGGGAGGGAGATTTGCCTCCAGTTCAGTTTTGATCAAAGCCTGCTGCAAATATATTCAACTCAGGGATGTAAGGTCAATCCACAAGGTAATGCCTCCGAGTTTACACTGTTAAACCCTGGATTGAAAGAGCTTTTGTGTGAGCTTGGTTAACCGCAATAAATAGCATTTATTCTGAGTATGCCAAATTAAAAAAAAAAAAAGCTTGGTGCATGAGATTCTATTACATTCTTTATTTACAAACTGACTATAAAATATACACAACAAAAAAATAGTATTTTATATTTTCTTTTCCTCGAGAGTTTCAACTAATTATGACAGTCAGTGTTGCTGGTGGTAGCTACATGAAAAAAGAGAAACCTAATTCTCAAATATTTAATCATTTTTATTCAGCTTTGGAAATGCCCCCACTTTCTGGATTTATTCTCCTCCTATTACACTAATTTGAGGACTACTGGTTGTTGTCAATAGTGGCAATGTTTGTGGTGGTAGTGATAGTTTGGTTGTGTGTACGTGGTTGTATGTGTGTGTTTTTGTTTTCGGAATTAATTTACCTGGCGTTTGCTTCATCCATATTTTCAACGAATCCAAAAAAAGACCTCAAGGAATGATTAGTGAACATAATTTTCTCCTTATCAGTAATGAAGTATAGAAATTAAACGTTGAAGAACAATTGCGGGGGATCAGGGTGATGGCTGGGAGTGTACTACAGATTGAACCTTGGGATCCAGGGGCTCTGCAGAATCTGGTTGTAAAAGCTACTAGCTCCACAGGCTCTTCTCTTGAGAGCCAAGATGAGAGCGTCTTTTGCTGGGAAGTGAAAGTCTAAATGGGAGAAACTCCGCCCCTCTCACTCAGATGCTCCCACAGCCCCCTTACTTGGCAGGAAATTGCTCGACCTACATTATCAAAACCCCTTCCTTCTGGCTCTCTGCAGAGGTCAAGTCTAGATTGCCTTCAATATTATTATTAGATAGAAGAACATCTCCACCATTATCTAGAAGAGGTAAGAATGTTCATTAGCCTAAAAAAACCTGTGTGTGTTGAACTACAGTAAAGGTCAATGAGGAAATGCATTGAGTTGTCATTAAACTGGCCTCAGTTGGAGAAAGAACATTAGCAACTTGATTATTAGGCTTATGGTAAGAAACTGAATGTCATTTTTGAAGCAAAAACTTTTTAAGGATTGGAAACATGATCTAGGTTCAGACCACCCCAATTGTTTTAATAAGATGAGCTGAAACAAAAGGAATTTCATGACTACTATTGGTGTAGCTGTCAAGCAAGCAGAAAGAGAAGAGATTTTGATGAAGGAAAAGTAAAAGCTGGGCAAAGGGCAATTGGTTGCAGGTAAATACCAACAAATATGTCAGCCCAGGGTGTTCTGACGGCTTGTGGGAAAAAATAATAACTTTATGATCTCAGAAATGCAAACCACAAACTTTTTGCCCAGATAACAACTAACCTGCCACTGACAAAGAAGCCAATCACGCAGCGATGATAACACTAAGTACTACAAGAGACATCTATAATCAGAAAGTAATACATCTAGTAGACAATTCACAATATTTCTAAAGAGGGTCTCCAACAGAGTTGTTGGGTCATTCATAAAAGAAGCCAGAAACAAATGGATCTGAAATGGGTGATAACAATTAGGCAGAATGTCCAGAAGAATATCATGATGTCTACCAAGATGTTCACCCAAGACACTACCGACATGGCAACTGAGGCATCAGTTATTTTATTTACACAAAGAAGCATTCTAAAAACAATACATGTAAGGTATGAACAGTTTAAAATAAAATGAACATTCACGAGTGGATTATTTAGTTTAAAAATAATAAAACATTGTCTGTACATTGAAAGGTCTCTGGATTTCACTCTAATTGCATCCATCTCTCTTTTTCAAGATAACTGTTGTATTTTTGTCTGTTCTGCACTGTCCATAAATGGAATAAAATAATATGCATTTTTCATTACGTTTTTTGTTAAATATGATTTTCGGATTCATCTTTGATGATCTGTGCAACTGCCTTTCATTCATTTTCACTGCTGTGCGTTTGATTAAATGCATAAACTACAGTTTATCCATTCATCTTACTGGTAATTGACATTTTTCTGGATTTTCTTAAAATAACATCATAAATGTTGCTACTTTGAGCTTTTTTGGACTAAAGCGTAAGATTTCTTCAGAGGATATGTCTTGGAGTGGAATTACTGGATCATAGAGTCTGTGCCTGTGAAACTTTACTACATATTGCCAAAATATTTTCAAAAATTGTTCCAAGTCATGCTCTAACAAGCAGGATATGAATAATCATAAAGCGTGTGCATACCCACAACACCTGGTATTGTCAAACATTTTAATTTTTGCCTTTCAGGGAAATAAAACTTTCTCTTATTGTGTATTATTTTTTTATTGATCTGTTTATAATGATATTCAGTATCCTTTTAATAGAGTTTTGCCATTATTCGTTCTTCTTCTCTGAATTGTTTACATTTTTTGACAATTTTTTTGGTGTTGATAATATTTTTCTTATTGATTGTAGGACTCATTCATGTAACTCAATATTGATCCAGTATCAATTGTTTGGCTTGTGCTTTGTTAATTTGTGGTTTGTTTTTTAGCTCTCAGTTTAATATCTTCAGGTGAAAAAACTTTCTTGCGTCTTCTTTAAGAAATATTACCTACTTCAAAATTAAAGATAATCTCCTTTATTGTATTCTAAAAGATTTGTAGCATTGTGTTTCATGCATAAGTCTTCATTCTACCTGAAACTGATTGTTTTTTCTGTATTGTGTTCAATTCGTGTTTTCTACATGGATAATCAGGTGATTCAGCACTACTTGCTGAATAATCAATTCTTTCCCCACTGATCTCTAATGCTCGCTCAGTAGGAATCAATATTTCATATATGTGTGGCTACGCTTCCTGGCTCTCTATTCAGCTTGATTGATCTGTCTGTTCAAGCACCAATGATAATATTACTATAGTATTGTAGTAAGTATTAATATCTAATACTGCAATTTCTACTCCTCCTTCACTTTCATCGAGAGTATATTGCTCATTGTTCAGCTAGTGATGTCTATATCAATTTTAGGGTTGGTTTGTCAAGTTCTAAGGAAAATCTTGTTGGAATTTGATCAATATTGCGTTGAAATCAGAGATCAGTTTAACAAAATTTCTTTCCAGTAATAAGTGAGTGTCAATGGACTTGAGAAAAAAGTCTATGAGTAAATAGTCAGAAATACTGTATTGGGTATTCGTAATGGAGGCCAAGCAACAGAGACAAATAGATTTGAGATCAGTTAAATTTTGTGCCTGAGGGGTCTCACTTGTCTCCCCACAGCCCTGGCCCTGTGAATGAGTCAGTCAATTAAATGAGTCTTCTTACCCAGATCTCTCATCCTTCCTTCTAATCTCATTAGATGGATTTACCATTGACCAAAAAAAAAAAAAAAAAAAAAAAACAATGGAATTATTTAAGGCTCTTATCTGCCTCTTAGTTTCTCCCTGTCATTCCATAAACTGATCAGTAAATTTTACTAATGCAGCCCACTAAATATCTCTTCAATCCATCACATTCCTCAACTCTACTTACTCTTCCTGACTTAGTTTATGCCCTAGTTTCCTTTGGCCTCACACTAGGAAATGGCACATTCACAAAGCTCCCTCCCTCCAGTTTCTTTGCCCTGTAACCTCTACCTTCTGACTTTACTACTAGAGTTCTCTCTGACCCACATGGAGTGCCTAATAATGTGAACCCTTGCTCAAGAGACTTTAACCCTTGCCAATTTATACAAAATAAAGCCTAGAATCTTTAGAAATGTATACAAAATTCTTGCAGGATTTATCACTCAGTTTATATTACTAATGACATGCATTCTATTGGTCTAGAAATATTGAGCTACTTCCATATCTCAGAACATGCCAAACCTTTTCACATTTTCTTGTCCTTGCTCATCCTGTTCCCTGGAAAACTCTTTTTTTTAATGAGCTTCTCCTAATTATCTTTTAATACCACAATCTCAGAAAGGACATCTTCCTTGATCTTTAGGCAGGAATACCTTCATTTAGCTGCCACTTCTTGTCCAAACCTCTATTGTTGCAATTAATATTGCAATTACTTTTTTATTCATCTTTTCTCCAAAAGCAATGCGAGACCTTTAAGAATTTTGTCTTATTCTTCTACTTTTTATTCCCTTTACCTAGGATAGTGCTTGGTCTTGGTGTATTTATTAAATGAAAAGATGAATCAAAATGGTATCCACCATAACTATAATAATTGGAATGTCTAGTTTCATCACTGGATCTCAGTATCACATTTTACAGTAAAAAGTTATTCCCTGATGAAGAGGAACCCATATATATTCAGTCAATCAGAGACAGGAGGCAACTCTAAGTTAATTATCATGTTAAATGACATTCAGTAATGTAGTTCACTCATAGAAATATTAGCATCAAGTTGATGGATAGGATGAAAGTGATTCCGGCAGAGGTGGTTGGGGGATGGATGACACTACTAATGAGACAAATTGAGCAAGCAAAAATTAAGCTTAAGTAAATAAGAAGAAAAATTATATCTATATTACCGTTGTCAGATTTAGCACATAAAATACAGGACGCCCAGTCAAATTTGAATTTCAGATAAGCAATGAATAATATTTTTTAGTATAAGTATGTTCCATGTATTATTCAGGACCTACTTATATTTAAAAATCATTTTTTACTTCGGAAATTCAAATTTAACTGGGATTTCTGTGTTTTATCTGTCAAACCTAATCTGCATGCCAAATCCAACTTGAATGCTAATTAGGAGCTAAGGCAGGCCTGGCAGACACACTTGAAGTCTGGCCATTAGCAGAGTTTACTCCATCCCTTGAGATCTAAGTAAATGAGACTGGAACCTCCCTTTCTCTGTTGTACTAAAGAAAAAAACAAAAAAAAAGATTTCCAAGAATGCCAGAAGGGCTCTAGAGTTTTCAGGGACTCCTTTTCCTCAGACTTCCTGTCTCTGTTGAATTCTTGTTCTCTGCATGTCTTTTGTATGTGTGAGGTTTTTTATATACTCACATATGAGGACAACACAGACACACATCTGAATTTTGAGCAGGCTTCCCATCAGGCAGTATCACTCTCACATATGGACAAGTAGAACCCCTACCCTGGTCCCATGTCTTGGAATGCCTTCCTTGAAAAATTTTAAGTCCTCCTTCAGTGCCTTGGACCCACCAATTCTGGTGGTCTCATCCAGGCCTCAGCCCATGTCAGCCTTGTCCTTGTTTTCTCCCTTGGGGGGATTTCCAGCTCACTGCCGTAAGGGGTAGACCAGATGCTTTGAGGACCTCCATGACTTGTATCCATGAGATTTTTTGGAGCCCTTTGGCCATGCCCAATTCCAGGAGGTCAGCCCAGCAAGGAAATTGCTCCTACTGGTTTCCCCATCTCCCCCAAGTATTTTCTTGGAAGCTGCAAACCTCTTTGGGGCAAACCTACCACCATGTTTTAGCTAAAAGAAAAGAATATGAAAGCTTTGGATTCCTCAAACAGTCTGACACAGTTTTAAATGTTCCATATTATGTGACACTGAGATTTTGAGGGTTAATCAGATGTTAGAAGCACACTAGAGTCTAATTAGAATTGTACTGTGTTTTGATTGATGACAAATTCTTGGAGCACAAGATAGAAATTCAAATTGTATTCACTCTTCCACATACTTTGAAAATAGGAGAAAATAAATGGGTAAGGGGGAGGAAGGGAGCAATAAATTGTTACTACCTAAGAGAAACACATATGAAAAATGTTTTTGAAGATTATTGGAAAGGAAGTCAATTACTGTTGTGCATTTTGGGGAACACTGAGGATATGGAATGTGTAGTTACTTGTAAAAGGATTTTCTATCCTTGACTCATTCACACAAGTCTCTGACATCATAGGATTCAGAAAAGGAAACTGAGGACCATAAGCCCCTCCTTTACAGATTCTTCCTTCTTGTACACTTGCCTACATACAACCTCTACCAACGCCACCAACACCCACAGCAAAGCTTGTACGATTCTTGGCCATAGAAAATATGCAGAGTTCCTAGGTCACATTCATCCTTCAGTCCTCCTAACCTAGAAGACACGCTGAGAGCTTTAGGAGAAGAATTCAAGAGATAAGACCCACTAAGAATTTGCTTTTGAGGGTGATTTTTAACTCCTATTTAAAATAAAACTTTGTTTCTTTACTTTTCCATTCAAATCCAAATATCCAGGAGGTTTGATTTCATCCACCATATACCAAAAGTTGATATTAAAACAATCTCATAGCCCAAACAAAATTCTTTTCAAAAGGACTTTTTGTGTTACAAATACATTCCTAGGACCTAAGCATATACTTGGAATAAAATGAAAGCAAGTGCAGCAGTTTAGCATAGATTATCTTAATTGCTCCTAAGTGCACTGATGCTTACCAATTATATAAACCGGGAAGCTAAAGCTCAAAAAGTTCATATTTAATAAGTCATAAAGGTTAAATTAGAAACTAGTTCCTTAGATTCTTAATTTAGTGCATTTGTTTACTTACCAGCTTTCATGCAATGATGCAAAATAAAAAGTGGTTGGGTTGTTTCTGCTTGTGATTTCATAATATAAACTGTTTAATCTGTCATTTTCCACTAGAGGAAAACATGTTTTTGTGTTTTTATTTGTCCACATTAGGATTTCATTATGTTGCTAGAGTAAAATCATTGCTGGATAAAATCATTACTTTTTCTTATCACCATCAATCACCACGAAGTTTTCTACTTTTACCATAGTAAGTAGAAAAATAGTTTATAAAGATCTTACAAGTATAAACATTAAAAAAAAGTAGACATTCTATCACAGGGAAAATTGCACATGTGAGGTAAAAAGAGAAATTCAGTAATAAATCAACAATTCCCTGTTATGCATTTCTTAGAGGTTTAAAATATTTATGTGTACCTGTTTGATTGTCTCAGTCACATTTAAAGGAAAAGGATCACGTCTTTGCCTCCTTATTCTCTCCAAACCACCTGGATGCTGTTATGAACATAGCTGTTAAATGAGATTTATAGATGTTTGCGGACTATAAAGTCAATCTGCACACCACATACCAGCCATGCCTAGAAGGTGCGCTCTCTGTTTTAAATTCAGCAAATTACATCTGGTACCTGCCCTGATTTCTGTCCCCTTAGTCCCCCTCAACTGGTGCCAAGAACTCTTCCCATGGGGTTCAAAGTCTTCTGCGATGACGCACTTATCCCCTGGGACGGGTGACACGTGGATTATGTCCTTTCTAATTTATTATTCCAGAGCTTTAGGGGGAGCAGCTTTTGATAAAGTGATGAAGAGAACTCGGGTTGACTGGATGTCTGAAAATTCACCCTATGTGTGCTAGAGTTGTGAAATGAGTAGAAAAGAGTGAGGGGGGAACGTTTAAGTCGTTTAATTTTATCTATATTAATGGTCTAACCCTCATTCTTTCCCTCTGGTTCTCTCTGGCTCTCATTCTCAGTGCTTTTGTGAAATTCCACAGAATGAACATCAGCATCAATGTCTGTAAACACTTAGGTGGCTTGGCTAGAACTGCCTTTTAATTATTAAATCCACTGCTTGTTTGATTTTTCACAGACTGAATAGCAGCCCACTTACCAAGGGGTAACCCTCATTTGCTTACTTAGCTTGGCAGACGTATTAAATTTAGATTTCATTGAACCATTCTTGTGAAAGACCAAAACTACTTTTGTGACATACACGTGAAACCAGCTGGGCTGAATTCTGCATTCTTTTATATATCTATAGAAGTAGTTTGATGTTCTCTCTCCTCTCTTTCTTTCAAGGATTTCTTTCTTTCTTTCTTTCTTTTTTTTTTTTTTTGAGGAAGATTAGCCCTGAGCTAACTGCTGCTAATCCTCCTCTTTCTGCTGAGGAAGACTGGCCCCGAGCTAACATCCGTGCCCATCTTCTTCTACTTTATATGTGGGACGCCTACCACAGCATGGCTTGCCAAGTGGTGTCATGTCCGCACCCAGGATCCAAACCAGTGAACTCCAGGCCGCCGAAGCGGAACTCAAGGATTTCTGATATGATCTTAAGGTATTTCCTTTTAACTTACCACTTCACACTTGATCATGCAAATATGAACCTTCTGTGTGTGTTGCACACTCCTTTGTATACACATTCATTGGTGGTCCTATAATTGTTATTAAAGCACAGGCAGTAAGTTGCCATCATAAAATATTCTTTTACAAGAATGTGCAAGGAACACGGGAGGTCACTGTCAATGGTACATTTGTTGCCAGCTTGATGCAGAGTTGAGCTGTAATGAGTTGGACTAATGAGTTTCCCTGTGGTTAAAATGCTCAGTAACTGTTTGTAAGAAGAATATCAGCTAAATTTTTTCCTGACCATCTCTCAGAGTTTAGAGTCCTTTCATTTTTCCAAATGAAAGTTGAAATCCAATCTGGAACTGGAGGGAATTTACTCCCACCTGTCCTCATTGTAGCCGTGGAACAGCCTCCTCCGTTGTCACTGACAGCTTAATGAAACCAAAGGTCCTTTGAAAGGTAAAAATGCTGAAATTTATTGCTACTCTCCCTCTGTAATGCCAAATGATGGCATTAGAGCGTTTTGTTCTTACATGCCATTTTTGTCTGTGGAACCTAACCGTGTTGCTCCTTGACCATCTGCCCCATCCATCACTGTGCATGCTTTGTAAAATAGATGGGAAGATAAATGTTACTCTTTTCAACATTGGGGTAATGTAAGCAGAGTTTAATTGACCTGTCAGAATCACAGCCACTTAGCTGTCAAGTCTGTGTTGAAAAAAAAAAAAAAAGATTTCCGATTCTTTGCCTGTAAATTGAACAGTGTAACCTAGTAATTGAAGCATCTGGTTGTCTTAAAATTTGCTAAAAGTGCTAATGAGTCTTGGCAGAGAACTTCCCACTCTCCATGTTAGTTATCCATGTTAGTTGAGTTGAAACTATTAGTAAAGGCATGTTACCATGAATTTATCCTAGACGGATTATTTTGCTAGAGGGTAAATACTGTTTATACAAATCCGGAAGAACTTGTGCTGATTGTGGCCTCCACAGGGAATTGTGTGGTGGTGCCCTTCTCACATTCTCTCGTGGCATACTATGTTATCCTACATCCTCAGGCATCACTCACATCCCAGTGCTGAGCCCTGTGACCGTCTACTCGTCTATTCATCCCTGAAGACACTCATCACTCTTCTCCCAGAAGTTAGCACGGATCATCAGTGTTACTCACCAAGTGTGGTTGTGAATAGACAATAACAACCCAGCACTTCGGGTCGTGGGCTGTAGGCTTCCCAAATGCACGCACAAGGTTGGACTCATTCTCTCTCCCCAGGCCCTGCTTACCTCACACACAGCGCTTGTTCAATAAATGGTATTGAATTTATTGAATTTCACACACAGGCACACACACAAAAAGGTGGCTTTCGCCGTATTATGCTTTTTCTCCCCCTCTGAATCGCAAAACTTGTAGAATTCAGTTTTCTGTGATTACCAGAGGATTTGGGACTTCAGATGAATATTGAATTGGTGCTGTCACCCTTGTTGAAGAGAAAAGGAAGACTACGAGAAATGGCTCTTTGATGTCTAGGCACAAAAGGTCGCAACTGTTCTCTTCCAGCTGTGGAAACATCAGCATCTTGGGGGCTTCCATTTGTTTAGTTTTGTTTGGTGAGAGTGTGTTTGCTGTGGGCCTGAACACAGACCTGTGGCTACTGTGTAATCAGAAGGCAGCTTCTACAGTCGAGCAGCTGGGACAAAATGTTCATAATTATTCTTTGTATAAAACTCATTGCACACGATGAAAAGTATACCCCTACCCTGGATTTTCATAAAACTCTCTGCATGAAATGCTTCCTTACTTCTCAGAAACACAGCATTCGCTGTGTAAGTAGTAAGCTCTCAAGGTAGGATCTGTTAGGCATGATTATAATAAACTTCAGGGGACAACCTAGGTCATTGCTCCTACTGTACTTTTCTTATTTAGAATCTTGTTCGAAACATCAAATATAAGTACAGACGTATATATATGTGTGTATATCTATTTATATCTATTTATTTATTTCTGAATAAAGTATCTAGAACACAGTTTCCCTAATTTTGCAGAGAGAAAACTAAGACCATAGAGATAAAAAACCATGATGAGCATACCTCTTTTGTTCTGAATTTGGGCACAGAACTTCTGATTGTGAGGTCAGCCCTAAACGAGGTCCACATTATTCTTTTTACAGATATTATGTACTATCGTAACCTGTTATAGTAAATAAATTCTGTTTTCATTTACATGCTTGACGTCTGCTTCTGATAATTGTGAAGGAGTACATAAAGCACGCACAGGAAGGAACCTTCGGAAAACTCCGAGGGCGCTATTGAAAAATGACGTTCTGACTCTCTCCTGTCACACGCAGGGCGTATGCCCAAGGAAGATCAAATATTCACTCTGAAAGCTCCTTTTTGATAACATATGATCTGTGTAAAATCTAATAGTCCTGCCATCAAAATGCTACCCCTTTAGCAAAATATAATCTTTAATGCCAATTTTGTTAACTTTCCTGTCCTCAGAAAGTCTATTTCAAATATTATTTTAGAATATTATCTACACATTAAAAGTATTTTTTTCAGTTTATCCTTAAGAAAGAAAATTTAAATATGGGAAAATTGCCTAGCATTTTGAAAGAAACTGCATGCACAATAGCATAGACATTTATGTACAACTTACATTCAAAACTAGACTACTTTTCCCATTTGTTGGTTTCATCTTACATTTGATAATGGTTGAAGTCATCATTTTGGCCTGTTTTTTATATAGGAAGAAAGCCTCAATGAGAATTCCAGAGATTGCAAACTGCTAAACAGATGTATTGATTTTCAAGGTTTCACTCCACAGGAACTAGACTAAATCTTAATGCCAAGGGAAAGCAATTTAAAAAGTAGAATCAGGAAATTCTTTTGCTTTCTAGAAACTCTAAGAAAATGGCAAATAATCCTTGAGTGCTTAAACCCAAGAAAAAATTTAGCTCTGTTTCTTCCTAAACGTCACCTCCCTCACCTCTGAGACGGGGACAGTGACAGCCTCTGCCCGCTGGGGACGTTGTGGAGATTAAGTGTTACAGTGCATTTAAAGTGCTTAGACGAAGCCTGGCTCATGCTATGTACTTAATAAATGGAAGTTATTTTTGTTATAAATCAGGAAGCTTAGTTGTCTTCCGTTTTTCTCACTTTCGACTTTAAAAGGAACATTGCTTTCTCATGTACGCAGAGCCCAGTTCAAGTGTACAGCAGGATGAATTTGACAACTGTGTACCTCTGTGCAACCCCCATCACCACAGTAAAAGGAAAGAACATTTCCATCACTCTGAAGTTCCCTTCTGCTCCTTTTCAGCCTCAGGGAGCCATTGATCGACTTTAAGAAATATAGTTTAGTTTTGCCTATTCTAGAATCTCATTCAAATGGAATCATACAATAGTGCTTTTTTTGTTTGTCTTCTTTCACTCAGTGTGTTTTGAAATCTATTTATGGTATTTTGTGTATCAGTAATTTGTTCCTTTCATTGCTGAGTGATTTTCCATGTTTTCATACACCACGGTTCCTTATCCGTTCACCCGCCAGTTTTTGGCTATTGTAAATAAAGGTGTTATGGACATTCTCACACAAGTCTTTTTGTGTAAGTGTTTCCATTTCCCCTTGGCAACTACTTAGAAGTAGAATTTCCGTGTCATATGGGAGGTGTATGTTTAACTTCATAGGAAACTGCCAGTTTTCTGAAGTGACTCTACAGTTTTACATGCCCACCCACAACGGATGAGATTTCCACTTGCTGCACCTTCTTTACAACACTTACTATTGCCAGTCTCTTCATTCTCAGGCATCCTCTTGGTTATATAGTAGTATCTCATTGTGGTTTATTAAACTTATTATTGTAGCACTTTCCTGTTATTGAGCATCTTTTTATGTGCTTGTTTATCGTATTGACACCTTCTGTGTGAAATGTCTGTTCAAATCCTTTGTCCGTGTTTTTTGGGTTGATTATCTTTTTATTACTGAGTTGTAAGAATTTATTATTTATTCTAAATACCAGTTCTTTTTCATGTATGTGTACATTTTTCCCACTTTGTCCTGGGAATTTTCATTTTCTTTGGGATCTCTTTCAAAGAGAAAAATTTTTAAATTTTTATAAAGATAAAATTATTTATTTTTATTTTTTTATATGGTTCATGCTTTTGGGCCTTCCTGTCTAAAAAGCAACGACAGCAACAAAGCTAATAACATCCAGAAGTAGCAGAGGGTTTTCCTCCATGTTCCTTCAAGAATAATAGATTTTTAGCATTTATATTTGATTGATCCCTATGTCTGTTAGTATCACATTCTATTCACTATTTTAGAGTCAACAGTCTTGAAATAAAGTCCTCAAACCTTTTTCTTCATTTTCAAAATTATTTGGCTCTTCCAGATTCTTTACTAAAACTTTACAATCAATATGACAATTTCTACAAAAAGCGTATTAAAGCAAAAAACCAAGAAACCTATGGAGATTTTGACTGGCATTGTGTTAACTCTTTGGACCAATTTGAGAATAATCTTAAAAAATATTGTGTTTTCTAATTTATAAACCTGGTATATCTCACCATTTATTCCCATATTCTTCAATTTTTCACAGCAGAATTTTGTGTTTTTCATTATGCTGGTCTTGCATATATTTTGCTCAATTCATCATATTTTTAGTGCTATTTTAAATGGCATTTAAAAATTTCATTTTTCTGTTATTCCCTGCCAGTACACAGAAATACAGTTGACTTATATGTATTGACCTTGTACTTTGCAACCTTACCAGATTAACAATTTTGTGTCATTTTAATGATGTTTGGAATTTTATCTGTAGACAATCATGTCACCTGCAAATAAATTTATTTTATTTTTTTCTTTCCCATCTTTGACTTTCTTTCCTTTTTGCTTTATTGCCCTAGTCCAGTTAACCACAGACTAGAAGTTGTGAATGCAAACTTCCTTGCCTTTTTTCTACTTTTAGGAGGAAAACATTCAGTCTTTCTCTGTTAACTATGATTTTGGCTGTAGGTTTTTCATAGGTATTCTTTAACACGTTGAAGAAATTCTCTTCTATCACTGTTTTTCTGGTAATTTTCTTGCGAATACTTGTTGAATTTTCTAAATGCTTTTCCAGCATTCATTTAGATGGTTATATGGTTTCCTTCATTATTATGCTAATATGATAAATGTGTGAAGAATGATTTGGATGGAGCAAAATGGATGGGGACGGCCCCTGGAGACTTTTATTCCAGGTGAGAAGTGATTTTCTCCTGTTTTAGGAATCACTTTAGGTATATTTGTAGGTAAGCATGCTAGTACTTCCAGAATCAGAACATGAGAGACAAAGAATTGTTAATCAAGACTTTCGGGCTCTGGGAAGGTCCTTTGGTGACTTCCATGTCCTGGCTGTGAGTGGAGACTCACTTACTGAAGTGAAGACCTGGAGTAAATTCAATTTTTTAGATATGATAAATCTTAGATACTCATGAAGATTCAAGAGAAACAGTCAACTGAAAAGTCGGAGAAATGACTCTGGAGCTGAGACAAGTGGTCTGACCTTGATATTTACCTCTGAGAAATTCAGAGAACAGCTGGCATCTACAACCGAGGACCTTCTGAGCCTTTCCTTCTCCTGCAGGCCTTTAACACTTTCTCGTCACTATCTGATGTTTGATTCCTTTTCTCAAATTCCACTTTTACTTCCTTAGTCTATCTATCTAACTCTTGCTTACGCTTTAGGACTTATGTAAATATTTTCTCTCCAGCAAATACTTTCCTAAACCCTCTCTCTAAACTTTAGTGTGCAGCTGGCACACAAAGCATCAGAAAGAGCTTAAGGTGAGAACAGAGAGAAAGGAAATGACAGGGCCTGGACCAAGCCTTGAAAGATGCTAACACCCAGGAGTCAGGTCGAGGAGAAGAGTCCATCAAAGGAGAAGGGTTTCACAAAAGCCACAAGAAGTGATTCTTTCAAAGGCAGTGTGTGATCTGCTAGGTCAAATGCATCTGAGAAGGGTAAGAATGGGAATAAAAAATTTCCAAAATGTCTTTAATTAGCTCTCTTAAGCTGTGCCTTTTGTAAACAGTTGAAGAATTTTTGGTATTTAATATTTCATGTCCAGGGCCTTTTACAGACACAAGTTCATTTTGTCTTTCCTTTCTGGCATAATCAAATATCCCAAGTAAGACTGTTTTTGGATTGCGACAATAGCATACCCATCTGAGCTTAATAATGTGGAAAAAAAGAGGAAGGGGATACTTACAATTGCTGTATAAAACTTTGCAAAGGTAAAACCCATCTGCTTACTGCTGGAAAGATATTTTATGGGTGAAATTCAAAGTTGAGATTTATATAACTCCTTCCTTCTAGGAAGGAATTAAACATGGATGGAAAAAATACTTATGCCCAGAAAAAGATATTTTATTAACATAATTTTAAGGAACTGAAATGATCCAAGTAAATGATTAAGATTTTATATATTTTGGATTTCCTTTATTGTGGGAACCTGAAATTTTATTTTCCTCCCATGATAAATACATTTTTAACTGGTCATCAAGATCCAAACAACAGTCAATGCAAATAAACACACCCGTAGTGTAGCATAGAGTTTAATGTCATAAATGAAGCTTTGGGAACCACCCAGCCTTCTGCTCTATGTTCAAAATACTCAGACTCCTTGGAGCCATAGTTTTAATCCCCACAGAGTTGACTCAGCTCTTTTTCTTTTCAAAGATAGTTACAGAATACTAGCAGTTTTAGTGTCTGGGAAGCTGGTGTTTGTGGAAGCTTAGATATTCTATAAATGTTTAATTCATTGAAAGATGAATTGACAGTCATTTTTACCAGGATTTGCACTGGTCTCGGTGTTTCTGTTTCAAAAAGAAAAGGCATTAACACTTTGTAAACTAGGTCCTAAATGCTCTTCTCTTCCAGTGTCCAACGTGCCATATGAAGCAGAGGCAGTAGATAAATGCTTTAGAATTATTTTTCCTGAAAAGACACACACTCAGTGTAGTTCTTAGTTATCTCTCTATATTTGTGTTATTAATTTAATGGTGTCTATTTATAATCTATAACTAGCCTCTTAGGTCCTGGTGGGGTAACTTTTGAATTGCTTAGCTAGTAATATTTGACAAATACTGGAAAATTTGGTTAGAATATGAAATATAGTACTTTTAAGAGCCTGTTAGCAATGATGATGTAACTGGTATTTTCCAGAGGCCTCATTAGCTTGTTGATATATTTGGAATGAAAAAATCATATATAAAGATGTTGTTGCTATCTATCATCTATCTATTTATTTATCATCTATCTATGTGATATTTTTCTCATTTGCTGATTTTTTTGCTTTTCCCATGATCGTCCTTCCATAAGGTGGGTGGACAGAAAATTAGCTTTCCATTGCTTCCAAATGGATGATTCCTGAACTATTTCATGACAAATGGTGGTCAAGTTGCGCATGTCCTCTTGGTTCCTATGTGGTGAACATTTTCAGGCGACAATGCAATCACGTTTTGAAGACAGATGTGAGGCCGGAAAAGTCTAGGCTCTTCCCTACCTTCCAAGCAGAGCCCCTAACTGACAGCTCTCTGGATGTCCCCATCGTGTGGAGGACTGTTCGGCTCAGTGCTGGGAGCTAGCTGAAGGAAAAGCACCCACTTCTCCTTCCTACTACTTGATATTTGTGGCTTCTCTTGTTTGTATTGTGCTGGGGGTTGTGTGGTTTTGTTTTAAATTTTTATTTGTTTTTCTTTTTAGCTCTTCTGGGGAAATTAAACTTCTCTGGCTCCAAATTTCAGCTCTGGTATCTATCTGACATAAGCGTGGTTATTTTTTAAAGTCTAAGTCATGACGCCTCATACACGAAGTTCCAGGGTTAGGTTGGCACAACATGCCTGTGCTGAAGAGAGAGCAGGCACCTGTGCTTCTGAAGGACTTGCTTTTTCTCTGCTGCATCTGAAGCCAATCCATCAACTGTGAAATGGGACGTCAAAATACACAGCGTGAACACACGTACGTTACAGATTTTAATAATTATGGTCATTAGTTATTCACAATATATAGATATTGTAAGTCATCTGAGTTTTCCTAAATGATTGTGGAAACAGTTATAAGGAAACTCACATTAACAGCAACATCTCAGAGTGCATCGGATCATTGACCTCATCCTCATGTCATGACATCTCAGCTCCCTCTCATTGGCTTTTGAATGTATTTCTAGGAATTTCTAAAGCTGTCTCAGAAAGTGCTCAGGTCCATTCCAGCCTCGTTGGTGATGTCCATTATCCACGCACCACTTGAAGGTAAGTTCTTGCCTCTGCTTCTGCTGCAACAACCTTAAGAAGAAACCTGAGTCCTGCCCAGGACAATGGATTCGAGGGTCCTCAGAGTTCATTCTCTCACAGAACCATAAAATCTGGACAAAGTATGAAAACTACTCTTCTTGAGAGTAAGTGTGATAAGCCCACACTGTGAACCAAAATTAACAGAAATTTCCCTCTGAGCACTTTGAAACCATGGTGCAAAGAAATAGAGTCCAAGTAGAAAGGAGCAGTCTTATAGGACAGATAATATTAGATATTAGAGTTTCGAGTTTTCTAAAACAACTCAGATGTGGTGACATGGGTTCATAGAAGTAAATGACAAAGAAGGAGTAACAAAATCTGTATAAAATGTCCTTGTAATCTTAGCTGAATACTAAAGATTCAAACGTGTAGTGCAAGACTCTTGGAGACTTAGAACGGAGATTGCAGAAGTAGCAGAGAACTGGAGAGACAGGAATCCCGGCCAGCCTAGGTGGGAGATTTCAGTGACTCATGCATTCACTTGAGACCCCAAGACAGGCATACGCAGCTGTGAGGGTCACATACCTATTTGGGACTAAGACATATAATGAAAGAAACCTTCCTAATGAAGCCTATAAATAAACTCCAACATAATGGAAACAACTCTGAGGCTATTTAACTAACTGCCAGATCAAAGTGCAGCATCCTTTAGAGAAAAGTCACATAACGAAGAAATTTACATTTTTAATTAATCATTTCTAGCATAAAATTTAAAGTATGTATTAGATACACGAAAGAGCAAGAAAAAGTGACTGATAACTAAGAAAGAAAAACAATAAGCAGCAGTAGAAGCAGAGATGAATTAGACATTAGACTTAGGCAACCAAGAATTAAAAACACTAAGATTAATATATTAGAGGAAATAATAGGAGACATAAAAATTAGAGTATTTCAAAAAGATAAATACAATCGTCAGAAAAACCAATGGAGGGTCTAAAATTGGAAAATGCATACATATATATATGCTTATTTTGCCAAGGAAAATTCACCCTGAGCTAACACCCATGCCAATCTTCCTCTTTTTCTATGTGAGCTGCCACCACAGCATGGCCGCAGACGAGTGGTGTAGGGCCATGCCCGGGGAACTGAACCCAGGCCTCCAAAGCAGAGTGCACTGAACTTAACCTCTAGGCGATTGGGGCTGGTGCTGGAAAATACATTACAAAATTCAGAACTCAGTGTGTGGGTGTGAATTCAAGAATTCAATAGAAAATATCCAAACTGAAACACAGATAGAAATAAAAGAATTAAAAAAAATACCTCACAGAATGACGCATAGAGACATGTGAGACATCCTTTAACAAGTGCAAAGTTAACATCACTCACTTCCCAGAGGAAAGAGAGACTGGGACAGGGAACTATTGACATTAAAAAAAGTTTAGTTTTAAAAATATGAACCAAGACGTCAATCTACAAATTCAGTAAGATCAGTGACTTTGGGTTGGATAAATACAAAGAAAACCACGCCTAAGAATTTCATAAGCCTTCTACTCAAAATAAAGGTAAAAGAGAAAATCTTGAGTAGTCAGGAAAAAAAATACCACAAACATTATTTACGTCTATGCAGGAGGAACAACAGAAACACAGAATCCAGAGCAATGGAAAAAGATCTTCAAAGCTATGGGGTGGCAGTGGCGGTGGTTGCCAAGTTAGAATTCTATATTCAGCAAAAAAACGTCTTCTAAGATAAAGATGTATTCATTATCTATTGTTACATAACAAATTACCTCAAAATTTAGCAGCTTAAAACACCACAGATTTTTATCTTGCAGTCACTCTGTGTCAGATTTAAAACTGACTCGTGTGGCTTTTGGCAATATTCAGCTCCCAGTGGGCTTCTAAGTGGACCGAGGGCCTCAGTTACCTACCAGCTGGTGGCTGGAGGTTGTCCTCAGTCTACACCAGCTTGTGACAGCAGCTTGCTTCATCAAAGCTGGCAAGAAAAGGAGTGAGCTGGCATGACAGAAGCCGCAGTCTTTTGTGATATTCCATCATGTTTTCTGTATTCCATTCGTAAGAAGCAGAAGCTAGATCTTGCCCACTCTCCAGGGAACGGGACTGCACGAGGCTGTGGCACCAGAAGGTAGGGACCATTCGGACCAACTAAAACATCTATCTACCAGGAGGCACAATGAAGACTTTATCAGGCCCTCCTTTCCCACCCCTGACAAATGGGGGAATTGGTTAAATTAAATTAAATAAAAACATTGGCCAAAACTCACGATTTGTAGATAATAAAGCAATATAAAAGGGGCTTTAAAATAAAAATGGTAAAAATATTTCAAAGTATGAGGGAAGAAACAGAATTAATGAGACCAGAGCAGAACCTTATGAGAGAAGAAAGTAACTACCTCTTTCTGGATACCTGTATCAAGTATGGTTTTAGACACGACGTAAATTATCTGTATAATGAAAAAACGCAGTTAGAATTGGATGTAAACATGAAAACATAAGGTCTATAGGAGAACAATGATATAACTTCTAGATTAACTTGAATATGAGTCAACGTTAGGCTGAAAACTATCTGAAATTGAGGTCCTTAGAGTAACATTAAAGGTTGAAGGAACCAAAGGATATTACATTTATTCATGAAATAAAAAGTAAAATAGAACTGGTTTTTAATACACAAATCAAGAACTTTTGGATTTCATTAACCTGGAAGAAGTTGGCAAGCAGTAAATAATGAATGTAATTCCTCGTGAATATGTGAAGACCAGGTATAAAGGTGTGCATGGAGGACCAAGGAGAACAGCAGTTTAATGAGCATTTGCTGAAATGAGAGACTTTGTTATCTTGGATCTTGTTGCCACAAGAAATAACTTTGCCCCTTTGTTTTTTTTTTTTTTAATGTCTGAAAAGACATGCTACTGAGCCAATAGCAATTATCCTTGCCCTTTTAATACTATTTCAGATGGATTTGCTTGGCCAATTGACACAGTGCACCATTTGGCATTTAGTCATCTGTTTAGTGATTCAACAAATATTTATGGAGAATCAGGCACTATTTCTTTTGTTTTTGGAAGATTGGCCCAGAGCTAACATCTGTTGCCAATCTTCCTTTTTTTTCTCTCCCCAAAGCCCTAGTACATAGCTGTATATCCTCGTTATAAGTCCTTCTAGTTCTTCTATGTGGGACGCCTGCCACAGCATGGCTTGATGAACAGTGAGTCTGTGCACAGGATCTGAACCCACAAACTCGGGCCTCCAAAGCAGAGCGCATGGAACTTAAACCATTTGGCCATAGGGCCGGCCCCTCGGGCACTATTTTTAATCACCTTCCTATGTACTAGCTTTGAGCTTACATCCGTCTCATTCATGGTAAGCCCAAATTGCTTCTTTGCACCATCCATAAGAGAAACAAAAAACACTAAAACAGATAAAAGTTATATTCACTTCACTGTTTTACCTTTCTATATGTTACATCCATACCCATGCTTAAGTATTCTTACTTCCAAAGTGGGGAGTAATATTTTAAGTGGCATATTTTTAGAGCTCAGTATCCAGCTAAACCTGAAGTGAAATTCATTGATTAGGTGTGTCTGCTGAACTGCTAGGTTCAAATCATCCCTGAATTCACGTATTATCTAGTGTGAATGTTAAGAATCTTTGAACACAGTGGTGTATGTTCAGATGCCTGCAAAGGGTATGTCTGCCTCTATTTCTGGGCAACTTGACTAGATCTGAGCCTTAGAGAGATTGAAGCTGCAGGCAGTAGCTTAAGGATGTGCAGATAGAAAGAATTTTCTAAGACGTGGTTATAGAAATAATTCAGCTTTGGGTCCCAAGCAGACACAGGGAGACAGAAAAAGGCAGGAAAGCTGACACATGGCTTCTCGGTCAGCTGGAACGGCCTCAGAAAAGTCATCCAAAGGAAGAAGTAAATAAAGAGAAATGACTTGAAAGTGAGGAAGAGAATCATTCATAGCACATGGGAATCACTTCTAGGGGTCACTTATATTTTGAAGTCTAGACATCCTTTGATGGCAAGAAGATACAAAAATACCTAGAAATATATTGTTTACTGCATCCAAGACCCCATTTATACTCTCCAACCTTGATTAACATGAATTACAGGAAAATGCTCTATAGAGCAGCCAGGATGGAGGGAAGGAACCTAATGAGGAGGTAGTTGAAAAAAGTCCAGATGGGATGGCTAAAGTGAGAGTTAAGGTTGAGCAACCTTGGTTCAGTAGACACAGAGAGAATGGGCCTGGAGGAACATGGAGGAAATAGAATGTTAGGACTCGGTTACAGATTACTTAGAGTTTGAAGAAGAGGGAGTGTTCTAACAAACTTTCATCTTGGATAACTGAGTAAGTGGTAGGGTAGATGTAGGGAATTCACAAGGAGGAGAATCCTACGATGAGTAAAGATATGTTTCAACCATAACTAGGAATCACACAGATGGTGACTATTCCACAGGAAATCAGAAACACCATCTGGAGCATGGAAGAAAGAAGTCCACACTAAAGATATAAATCCTGGGAATCATCATATGAAGCCATGGATGTAAATACATCCACCATCAGATTATAAAGAAAGCAGAAAGCTTTCTGTAGAATGCTAAATGATACTCATATATCAGTGGTAGAGTGTATAATAAAGAATTCATTAAGAATACCAAGAAGAAATGGCTAGGAATTTAGAAGGACAACAGTATAAGATGACGTCATGGAAGGCAATAGACCTTCAAGAAATGTAGTATGGTTACTGGTGTCAAATGTCACCAGGAGTAAGATCAGAAAAGATGGCACAGTTATTAAAGAGAATTATTTCAGGCTGTGACGGATGAGGGCACTTAAGAGTTAATGGCAGTGAATTTCTTAGAGCACATATAAAAATGCAGATAACTCAAAAAACATCATCGTGACTCAAAGAGGCAAGAAGGTTAAGAGTAGATATGTAAAATGGTAATAGTAGCTAAGATGTATGGAGCTCATACAATCTGTCATTTCTAAGTAATTTATATTTGTAAGTAATATATCTGTACTCATATTAACCCTTATAGGTAACAACAAATAACTGAGGAATGCAGAGCTTCATTCAAACCTCATAAGAAATAACAAATAACAGAGATGCAGTGTTTCAGTTTCAAAAACAGAGATACGGAAAGATTCAGAGCCACCCAAGTTCACGGAGCTCATAATTGACAGAGCTGGAATTTTTACCTGCATTGATTTTTAGCCTCTACTCAATATTGCCACAGCTATAAACAGAAGAGAGTGAGAAAGAGTTTAGCATCTTCACATGGAGGGAAGAAATCATTCATTCTCTGAGGTTTTATGAGTCTTCCAAAAAACTCACTGAAGTCCATGCTTTTTATACTGAGTACTTTAAAAGATATTCTAATTATCTGACCAGCATAAGTTCCTGTATGGTGCCTACCACATCTCCTAGGTTAGGGCTCAGCTTGAGTATCAGCATCAGAGAGAGAATTTCGCTGATCTCCTAATGTAAAGTGGGTAGTCTTGAAAACACGTATCCATTCTGTAATTAAAAATGTTATTTTGTTTTCTTTATATTTATCGCTCCATTCCCTAAAACCTGAAAAAGACAAGGACTTTGTCTGCCATATTCATGAATGTATAATCAGAAAGCAGCAGTATTTATGGCACAGAATAAAAATGCTTTAAAGTTTTCTGAGGAAGGCATGAATGAATAAATGAATGGATGGATGGATGAATGAATGAACAAATGGACCAAATATGATGGTAAAGTTTAAAAATAAAATTTTGAGGACTACAAGGTGAAAAATAAAGTCACACTACTTCCTTATGTGAAAGACAAACTGAGAAACATCTGGGATGTTTCAATAATTCTTTAAAAGCAAAAGGACAGAAAATTGAACCATGGGCAGTCCTAAACAAATTGTATACCTATAATTTCTAAACAATAATACACCATTAACCTAATAATCCTTCACAAAATTATGACATGGGTTTACCATAGTTCAAATTTATATTGCTAACACAGATGTATTAGACAAAAAGCAATGCAACATTGTTTAGAAATAAAGCAAAAATGACCAAAGACAAGTGTCTAGGGAACTGATAAATTTTATTAATGTGACCAATTGCTTAATAATTTACATTTTAAGGTAGTTCCCATAATTATCTGATTTTACTGTAAGAATTATAAATATTTTGGTATGCTTACACCTGTGTTGTTCCCTTTGCTGAGCAAGGAATAACTAATTTACAGAGATGGAAACCATTTGTGTGTGTGTGTCTGCCAACATGCGTCATAAACTAGAAGCTTATGTGTACAGTGAATCAACTAATTGCAAACACACATAGAGAAAAATTATAGCAGAAGACAACAGTCCTTTCAGTGCAGCACAAATAATTGCTTTTAACGAGACTAGCTTGAGTTAAAATTTTTAGGTAGGATTAGCTCTTAGAGAATATAATTTAGAAAACTAATTTTGCAGCAACAGATTCATTTTCTCCGATGCAGAGGGAGAGGAGCTGCAGAAGCATCAGTAAACTTCCTACCTGCTTCTACACTGCAGGTGGTTCTGCCGTCAGTCCCGTTACTCTAGGCTGAGTAGCAAAACCGTATTTCAGGGAGAATGGAAAAATAATTGGTTACCATGGAGATACCAGATACCAGGGTGTTGCCTGCCACCAAGATGTCAAACATCTAGGCTTGTTTGCCAACCAGAGACTTCTATATTTCTAGCTGTTAATAAGATGATCATGTAAACTTTTAATCATTTTAACACTTTAAGGAGGCTTGATAAGGCCTGACAGGCTAATTTCATCACAAAGCATCTGGACTTTTGGCTAGAACATATAAAAGTTAATATGGTTATATTAGTCAGATGATTATGGCAGTCTAAATCTGTTTGTGAATGTATATATCCACAAAGCTTCCAAAACATAGCACATGGAAGTGAAAAGACTAAAATGTGTGAAAAGTTTGAGAACTAATGGCTTTGGAAATAAGGCGGCTCAGAAACTTAAGCCACACAATTTTTTTAAATGAGGATGAATATAAACATCACAAATGGAAAACTTTATAATTTTATGATTAATATTAATCTAAATGCAAATTGTAGAAAGTGAGAGAAGTGGCAATAATCATGAAAGTAAGTTCTTACACTAGATTTAAACTACTTAAACGTAGTCTGTCTTCTTCCTTTGCACATTGTGAGGGGCAGTGCTCCAGATTTCAGCTTTGTCCCTTTTTGTAAAAAAATATTTAAATATCCTAGCTGTGCCTCAGCTCGCCTTTCATGTCAGAAAGTAGCATGGCATTTTTCAAATTACGTTCATGAAATTGTTATCTTGAAAACATTGTCACTACAATTTGGCATTCATTCATTATTCAAAAAAGTTTCAACCACTTCAAATTACCTAAAATAACAAGTGTTTCTAACATCTACTTCAGTCATTGGGAGAGTCACTGTAGCACGTGTTGGATAGAGTAATGGTGCAGAAAGACCTGGCGTGCATGATGTCCCAGCCACCACAGAAGTGTGGGAGCATCCTGCTTCCCTGGCAGGGCTGTAGAGTGAGGATGTCCTCACGCCAGCCTCTCCCAGGTCGTCTCTGAGGGTCGTGGATTCATGGGGAATCTGCCGTCTGCACGTCCCCAGGTCTCACTGGAGATGGTGTCCACTCCAGTCAGCCGGAGGGGGCAGGGCGTGGAGCCAGTTCTGGAAGGTGCGGACAGCACACTGCTCCAGCTTCAGTGTATAAACTCATCAGCCCTCTCAGCACATCCACATTCGACGGAGGATTGCAATTATAGTTAGTTTTTTGACTAGGGAGCTGCTTCTCAGTGATTATTTTTTGTAAGGGAGCATGTGGCTTTTGGTGGACAGCTAATGAACTGCTCGCAAAATATGAAGAAATAGTATGACTTTAATATATGTTTAGCATTTTATTTACATATTTTATTTTAACAAAGTGATATATTTTATGCACACTTAAGGCCATCTCTAAATACTCTTTAATCCCATTCCTCATCTTTAATCTTCTAAGCTAATCATTCTCACAAAGAGATTATATGAAGAGCTATTTTTTTTTACTTTGTATTAAGTAAACCTTTATTTTTTTACTTCGTATTAAGTAAACGTTGTGAAATTTCAGTTGTACATTATTGTTTATCAGTCGTGTTGTAGGTGCACCATGTCACGCTTTGTGCCCACCCCTAGACCCCCCTTTCCTCTGGTAACCACGAATCTGTTCTCTTTGCACTTGACAATGTTTTTTTAAAGTTTTATACATGTTAAACCAGAAATTATAATTGTTTCCTTTTATGGTGAGCCTGGGTCACCAAATCACCATGCAGAGGAGAAGGACCCGCTGAGGACAAAGACCTGTTTTCAAAAATTGCATGAGTGAGAACGAACTTTCATTGCGTTTAAGCTGCTATATACATGTGGCTCTGTCCTTAACAAATTAGCCTCCACTGACTAATTCAGACTAGAAAGGACTGATTGCTTGAGAAATATGTGAAGCCTTAAATTGAACAATTATTTCTACTTCGGCCCACTATGTGTATATAACTACTCACTCTCTGCAGATGTGTCCGAGAGCTTCCCTTGCCCTAAAGCCTTGTCAACATACCTTGCATTATATAACTTGGGCAAATTTTGCATTTGTTTTTCATATATGCATGCATTACCTATTCAAATAAATAAATACGATTAAAAGTAAATATTGAAAATATAAACAGTTACTATGCAAAGAAGAGGGAAAAGTATTTAGACTTTACAAGTCAGAAGATTTTTCAATCATGCATAAGTCAGATAAAGAGAAAAGTATCCAGCAAGATCAATCAATAAAAAGAGAGAAAGCACTGTGGTGGCCTCTTCGATGTTCCAAGCCCTCCTCCTTAGTACTAACAAACTTGAATCAGACATTGTCTGAGTGGTGCTTCCTGGACATTTTCCAACTTCCTGATAAAGAAGTGCGGTCATTTGGGTGCCCCTTCTCCCTCCCTGCTAAGTGCACAGTCACGTGTCTGACAATGGTAGTCATTGTGTCGTCATCTTGTGATCTTGTTCTAACAAGCTCGAGGACAAGGTGACTCTGCAGACAGGCCGACCAGAACGACAGGAAGGAGCAGAAGCAGCTGGAGTCATTGCACCTGCACCGAACACCTGTGTCCAGACTGTACTGTCTACAACAACTTGTTCTCGGGTTTTACAATGCCAGTGGGCATACTGATAATAAATTGTTGGCCTAATTTGCATTTCCCAGATAAACTGTCAAGATGAGCATTTTTTCCAATGTTGACTATATTCTATTTTGAATTTTTTATTATTTTATAGATATTCCATTATATATCTTGGATTTGATTTATCATTTATATGCATCACAAATATCTTCTCTAAATACGGGATTTACTATTTAACTTTTGAAAAAAATATGCTTTCTTTATATGTAAACCAGGTTTTCATTTTAAATATAGCAAAATTAGGGGCCGGCCTGTTGGTGCAGTGGTCAAGTTCGCACATTCCACTTCGGCAGCTCAGGATTCACCTGTTTGGATCCCAGGTGCGGACATGGTACCGCTTGTGAAGCCATGCTGTGGCAGGCATCCCACATATAAAGTAGAAGAAGATGGGCATGGATGTTAGCTCAGGGCCAGTCTTCCTCAGTAAAAAGAGGAGGATTGGTAGCAGATGTTAGCTCAGGAATCTTCCCCCCCAACAAAGAAAAAATAAATGAATAAATATAGTAAAAGTGATCAGTCTTGTTCCCTTTGGTTTGAAGTCTTATTTTCCTGCTTATGACTGTATTCCCTACTTCAACATTATGTACATATTCCCCTGCATGTCCTTCCAAGTGTTTTAAAATTTTAAACTTCATAATTAGATCTTAATATAAATGAAAATTTTTCTTTATATGCTGTGAGTAAGGATTTTATTTTATTTTTTCCAATTGGACTACAAGATGTCAAATATTATGTTGAACATATTGAATATTATATTGACTAATATATTGAATGCATTTTTAATTTAATTTTAATTTAAATACTATATTAAATGCCTTTTATTTAGTTTGATGTTTCTCTATTGATAGGTAATATATCTACTTCACAGATTTGAAGTTGTAGCATTAAGTAAGTAAATATTTAGGAATTTTACATCCTTTTGATGAAATGACTCATAACTCATTGAGAAATGACCTTAATTAAACCTTAGGATTTCTTGGCCTGGAATTCTACTTATCTGATATTAATGTAACTACTCCAAATGTCTTTGAATATTTTCTACATGGTATATATTTATCTATCATTTTACTTTTAACTTCTTTGTGTCTTTCTATTTAAAATGTAGTTCTTGTAGGTGGTATAAAGTTGGGTCTTCATTTTTTTAATATAATTTAACAATCTCTGCCTTTTAACTGGGTTATTTGCATTTAATGCGATTATTTATAGGGTTGGAATTAAGTCAATCATCTTCTTGCTTGCCTCTATTTGTGCCACTTGTTCTTTGTTCTCTTTTATTATTTTCTGCTCTTTTTCAATTAATTAAGAATACTCTATGCTTAATTTTTTTCTCCTTTTTTGGTTTATTAGCTAGAACCCTAGGTTCAGTTATGTTAGTGGTTACTTCAATGTTTATAATACACAATTTTTCTTATCACAACTTACCTCCTTACCTCGAAGTATTATTATATCACTTTACACATTCCATAAGAATGTTACAATAGTATGTACCAGGAATGGTGATATTATGGAACTCTGAAAATCTACTCCTGCGTGGAAGCAACAAGAACACTGGCAAAACATTGTGAAAATCAATAATATCAAAACTCTGGAAATTAATTACAGGTTTGTAATAAATTGGGGACTATTGTATCAAGAAAAATAGCTGAAATTTGGTGATAATGGTGAGATCTGTGGCATTTTAGCTTCCCTTATTTCCTGCAACCTCGCCCAGCTTTTCAGTAGACTTGAAAACAAACAGCCTCATGATCATGATGAAAACCATCAGTCTGGGAACCTCTGGAGAGGATGAGAAAAAAAGGGTTTGGTGTGCTCCCCAAACAAACATTCCCAGAGAACAGACATTGCTGGGACTCTCTGGAAGTTCCCCAGAAATCCTCCCCACAGGAACTGTCTTTACCTGCCCCGACCCAGAGCTTGCTCAGTAAAAACAGCCTTCTCCCTAAAGTGGGAAGGGTGTCAAAAACAATAACTGGCAACTGTTTAAAGTCTCAGCTACCTAAAGCAGTGATAAGAATTGGGGCAAACAAGAAGCTGACCAAAAAATAAACAAATAAATAAAAAACTTGAGGAAAACTTGAGGAACAAAGTGAAATCATACGTTGTATGTTCTCTAACCACAATGGAATGAAATTTAGAAATCAATAACAAAAGGACACTGGGAAATTTACAAATATGTAGAAATTAAACATCATACTCCTAAATAACCAATAAGTGAAAGAAGAAATCAAAATGGAAATTAGAAAGTACTGTGAGACTAATAAATATGGAAACACACTATGACGTAATTTATAGGATACAGTGAAAGCAGTGCTACAAATTTGCCAGGGCAAATTTATGGTTGTAAATACCTGTATTGAAAAAGAAGACAGATCCCAAATCAGTAATTTAAACTTTAAGAAACTGGAAAAAGAACAAAGTAGACACAAAGCAAGTAGAAGGGAAGAATAAAGATTAGAGCAGAAATAAATGAAATACAGATTAGAACACCAATAGAGAAAATAAATAAAACCAAAAGTTAATTCTTTGGGAAAATAAAACAATAAGATTGATAAACTTTTAGCTAAAGAATATATGAGACTTTCCAAATTACTAAAATGGGAAAACAGTGGACACTATTAGCAAATTTATAGAAATAAAAATGATTATAAAGAAACACTGTGAAAAATTTTGTGTCAACATATTAGATAACCTGGGTAAAACAGACAAAATTCATAGAAAGACATGAACTATACACTGGCTCAAGAAGACACGCACAAGCGAATAGACCTACAAGTAAAGAGAGTGAGTCAGGAATGCAACTTCCCACAAAAAATCTAGGCCCATGTGATTTAACCGATAAATTCTACAAAACGTTTAAAGAAGAATTAACACCAGTCCTTTGCAAATTCGTCCAAAAACTCGTAGAGAAGGAAACACTTCCTCACATGTTCTATGAGGCCAGAATACCCTGATACCAAAACCAGGCAAAATTATCACAAGAAAAGAAACTGCAGATCAATGTCCCTTTAGAATATAGCCACAATTTTGTAGAGAATAAGAAATATTCCCTACAAAACACTAGCAAGTCAAATCAAGCAATATGTAGAAAGAATTTTATACTATGATCAAGTGTGGTTTACCCCGGAAATGCAAGTTTGGCTCAACAAATGAAAACTACCATATCATCATATCAATAGCCACAGAAAAAGCATTTGACAAAATCTAACACCTTCCAACCAGCTTCATTTTCCTCGCCTGAAAGACCTCTTTCAACATTTCTTGCAGTGTAGGTCTCCTGGTCACAAATCTTTTCAGGTTCCTTATGCTCAAAATGTATTCAAGCTACATTTTTAAAAGATACTTCTCTTGCTTAAGAATTCTGCATCGACAGTTTTTCTCCAATAGTTTGAAGATGTTTCTTCGCTGTCCACTTATGTGGGTCTTTTCCATGAGATATCTGTTGCTATTCTTAAATTTATTCCTATGTATGTAATGCATCTTTTTATCCCTGGCTACTTTTCTAGATTTTATTTTTACTGCAGTTGTTCAATTAATTTTGCCATTTTATTATAATTTGCTCTGGCATAATTTTCTTCATTTCCTTTTGCATGGGATTCATCAAGCTTGTTGGATCTGTCAGTTTATAATTTTTATCAAATTTAAAACATTTGGTCATTATTTCATTATATATTTTTTCTGTCCCTCTTTCTCTTTTTTCTTGTTTTATTACTTCAATTACTCCTGTTATTTGTTTGCTTAACATTATGACAAATTTCACTCAAGCTTTTTTCTCTTTTTTTCCTCTGTTTCATTTTGGATATTTTCCATTGTTATGTTTTATAGTTCACTAGTATTTTCTTCTGAAATGTTTAATCTCTTGTTCTCAACATCCAGTGCATTTCTCTTCTAAAACATATTCATTTTCAAATTCTAGAAGTTTGATTTCAATCATTTTATATCTTCCATGTCTCTACATAACTTTTTCAACGTATATTTGTCTGGTATTCTGACATCTGAACCTGTTCTGATTTAGTTTTAGTTCTTTGCCTCATTACAAGTCTTGTTTTTTTGTTTCTTTGCATGCCAGATAATCTCAGACTGAATGATATACATTGTGATTTTTATCTTTTTGGGTGACAGATAATTTATGTTCCTATAAATATTCAAGAACTTTGTTCTGGGATTCAAGTCAAGTTTCTTGGAACATTTTTATTTTCTAGGATCTTCCTTTTATGATGTTTTAGTAGGTTCACGAGTAAACATTTAGTCTATGGCTAATTATTCTCGGTAACTGGGATAATACCCTTCTGCGCTTTCTACCCCATGCCCATGAATTTTGAGGTTTTCCAGTCTGGCTGATGGAGGCAGTTGGTATTCTCTGCCCTGTGTGAGTGTCAGATACTGCTTTCTCTAATTCTTTTGGAGGGCTTTTTCCCTGGCTTCAGACAATTTCCTGAAGTTCATGCACTTTTTGGTATTTCATTGAATACTCAAGGGAGGTCCTCTGCAGATCTCCACAATTCTCTCTGTGTGCAACTCTTACTTCCTGGCACTCTGTCCTGTGAACTTAGTCACCTTGGCCTCCTGAACCGTGAGCTTCATCTCCTCATCTTGGCAAGTCCAGCGAGTTTCTCTTAGGCTCCACCTCCCTTTACTCTGGTCTGGAAACTCTCTCAATGAAGTAATCTGGGGCATTTGTCTCTTCCTTTTCAAGGATCACTGTTCTTTGTTGCCTAATATCCAGTGTTTTGAAAGCCATTGGTTAATATACTTTGTCTTGTTTCTTGGTTGTTTCAAGTGGAAGGGTAAATCCAGTTCTTTCATACTTCTTGGTTTTACAGTTTTAAATGCCCAGTTTGTTCTATGCATGGATTTAGTAAAGTGCTTTTAATTCTCATCTCAAAATAGCTCGTGTTCTGTTTGTTGTTGGTTAGGTGTGGATATCAGCCTTCTCCATAATTATTCTGTGAAAATGGCAGTCCAGTTTCAGCTTTATGTAGTACTTTAGATCTTTATTATAGGCATAATTTATTATTCAATTATGTATTTCTTAGTTCATAATTTTATAAATTTATTAGTTTTTGCTTGTTTTTAGAATGTAAAGAGTATGCTTGCTTTCTATTTCTATGATGTTATTTGTTTAATTTTAAACTGTATTTTTCACTTTTTTATCCTAATTATTATTAGAGACATAGTTGATTTGCAATTTACCTATTACCATTTGTAGAAGTTTCCTACTTTGCATTTCTACCAATTTCTCCTTACATGTCCAGTGTTTTTTTATTTATATATTGTGATATTCTGTTGATCAGGATTAAAGTTTTATCACTGTTTACCATTTAATATAGATTTATCTTTTGTAACTTCACTAGTTCTTAGGGAGACTTCACATTCAAATAAAAGGATTAAAGGAAAAATATGGCAATGATTCATCTCTGGAATCAAGTAGCTTAGAAGATTAGAGAGACAGACACATTCATCAACGCGAGAGACAGTCGACCCTGTTTCCCACTTCTTAGTAAAGCTGTTTGCACCTATATGTTCTTTGTAGCTTCTTCCTCAGTGTCATTCACCTGGAATACCTGAGCACACGCTCCTTAGGAGTGGGCTACATGCCATTTTTCCATGACTTCCTCCATCCTGGTGCCCCAATCGATATTACAACAGCGTTTAACTAAGACCCCTCAAATATCCTTCCTGTTTGCAAGGCCAGTGTGTGTTTCCTCTTATTTCTGTTTTCTTGATGGTGGAATGCGCACTTGGTTGGGAATGGGGGTAGGGTAAGAGCCTACAGAGTTACACTCCTGTAAGTGAAGTTACCCTCAAGCTCCAGCACACACTAGTAGCTGGTTAAATACAGCTGTTACCTACCTTATTTGTGCCTTATTTTCTTCATCCGTAAAATGAAATTATTAGTAGCAGCCATAGAATGATGGTTATAAGGGTTTACATCTTCAAACAGAAAGCACAGTACCTGGCACAATTTAAGTACTCAGTAAGCATGTGATATTATTACAATTGTCATTAACTATTATGCAAAAAAGAAAAGTCTTAAAGATAGATTTGCACCTATGTGAAGCTCTCTTTCTACTGAAAGAAGAAAAGGAAAAAATCCTTGCAATATGGAGATTGGAGGAGGAGAGTGGTGGTTGGTGTCAGAAAAACCCTACGTGAGAAATAAAAGATTTGAAACATCGGTATTTGTCAAATTTTAGGAAAATCCCTTCCCCTATGAATGATTAGGTATCTCGTACTTTTAAATTAATGCTTAAAATTGATATATATTTTAATTTTGTGATTATAGAAAAGATTAAAATGCCTAAGCTTATAACCAATTAAATTTAATTAAAATTCACTAGACATTTTCCAAGAGAAAATTAAGAAAACAAGATTTTCTTGTTTCTAAGCCTCTTTTTTGTTTTTTGTTTTAGTTTTTACCATAAGACCAAAATAATAATATTTACCTCATACAGACTTGAGACACAGTAAGTCCCTTATAAATAATAGCTATTGTTACATAAAGGCACGAAGACACACCGATAACTAACTATTAAAAAGTCACAAACAATTTCAGGAACTCAAGTATGTTTTCTGAGCATGTGGTCAGGACCTGAATTCAGAAAGAAAGCTCTTTGTTTAATGAGGAAAATATTTCTTGTTTGTTTTTTTCTTTTTCTTTTTACTACTTACCATTTCTGATTACTAAGTTGTCAGAATTTTAATATTTATAACTTTTCAAATGTCAACAAGAAAATGTCCAACCCTCAAGATTCTCTAACCCCATAATTAATAGGACAAGCACTATATTGAAGAGAGAACGTTAGAATCAATTTCCAAGTTCTTTAACTAGTCACAGAATTAATTGTGCATCATTTCTTTTAAAAATTCTTTGCCATGATTTTACAGACTCAATTTTATTTAAATCAGTAGTTGTTTTCTCAGCATAAAACAATAATTGCACTACACAGTCCCACCAATTGATTAAAATGATGCTTTTGAAAGGCTATATTCTAGATGGAAGTTTTCAATTTGCATCAAAGGAAATTTCCACATATTTTTGGAATTTCGTGATTAAAAATAGGATAAAGTAGAACTTAGAAAATATTGTTCAGGGTTTTACTAAGATTCTAGCCTTGTGACTACAAGTTTAAAAAACAGGCAGGGCTGGCCTAGTGGCATAGTGGTTAAGTCCGTGTGCTCCATTTTGGCTGCCTGGGGTTCACGGATTTGGATCCCAGGCTCGGACCTACATGCCACTCATCAAGCCATGCTGTGGTGGCATCCCACATACAAAATAGAGGAAGATTGGCAACAGATTTTAGCTCAGACAAATCTTCCTTAGCAAAAAAAAAACAGAAAAGAAAATGTTTCTTCACTATGTATTAACAAAAAATATAAAATAGAAGGAAATGATAATTGAAAGGAAGAAGATTTTCCTCCAAATAAAACTTGTGATTTTCTTTACTTTCAACCTGCTATGTTCTCAGACAAAACAAACCATAAATAAAAATAACAGGAATCTTTATTACATCTAAATAACAACAAACAGAACTTAGCATTAAGCTTCATTAAAAGAAAAGCTAGTATATGCTCATCTAGTATTAAAAATGCATCTATCCAATTAAAAAATGAATAATATAGGCTTTGTAAGGAAAAATATTCATTCATACCATCTTTCTATATACTCTCAGACAAATGCCTCCTTCTTGAGTATTTGATAAAAATAAGAATTCCTGTGACCTTGAGAGCAGTCTGGAAACCCTAAGGAAGATAAATCTATAAAGCCCTATTTGTGGGCTCTGCCAGTTCCCCGCTGGGAACTATGGCAACAACGGATGTTCAGCGGAGTTGTTTTGACCCACATCCTTCAGAAGGACTTAGTAACTGGAGCTGTTGCATTTCATTTGGTCTCGATCTTGTATCAGAATGCATTTACCATGTCTATAGTCACCAAAGAAACTCTTCATTTTCTATGAATATTCTTTCAGAAGTTTCTCCCAAAACTTTAGTTAGCCCTTATAAAACAGTAGCATCCTTACTTAAGGATTTATTAAAAACCTCATGAAATCCATGGATATAGACCTCATTGTCAATATGAACACATAGCCCGCTGAGGAAAGGAAGCAGGGATCCAAAAATGACCATGGGCGATGGTACCACAAAGCATTGTGAGTTGATTTATACCAAATTGTGTTGATTTCTTTTTTTGTTCTGAATTTAATTTTCACTTAAAAATTTCCCTTCTAATAAGATATAATCTTATCATATTATGTACTTAATGATATCGGACAGGGACATGCCTTACCTTTCCTGATTTGTAAGTTCAGTGAAAGCAAATAAAACAAGTATAGTCCTGAATTTGGAATATGAATAACACTAAAACTGCTAGTTTTCTTTTCTACAGAGGTTTTAAGAAAATCATTCATTAAACTGTCACAGTTATTCATAACCATCAGTTTTATAGACTCTGTCTTCACCATTTCTGCAGAGGAAATATGGCTTTTTTTTTCTGCCATCCTTTTTAAAGATTTTACAAAATACATTTACTTAAGGTTACTTAGAATTTGAAAATAACCTTTGTTTTACCCATTATATAGCAGCTAAAAGTAACTGTTGTTTTCCCTCTGTTTTATCTTTCACTTCCACGTCAACTCCTGTATTCCTACTTTTACTGGTTATTTACCTCACTCATTACTCTAATATACTAGGAAGCTCTTTTTAATGATAGCAAGGAAAATTAACAGTTCCATCTCTTTTTTTGATTCCACTTCTTAAAACTCATGCTGTAAGTTCTGCACTGTCTACAGCCTGCAGCTTTGATCCTTATTGCACGTGGCCCAAGGCCAGGTTATCGTTAAATGTTCCATCCATCTATTCCAAGGTGTGTGAAAAATCAGGATTGAAACAGCGACCCCGCAGACAACCATGGTTGCTTTGAATAGTCATAATTTCACCAATAGTTGTTCCCTACAATATTTAAAACAATCAGATTCCAAGAGGAGGATTTGTTTTTACATCTGGCCCAACTAGAATATTGTTACCACTAAGAAATATTACTTGCATCTGTTTCTTCCCTAAATGCATTGTGTCATTATATGGATACCAGCTCACTTGAGTAAGTGAACATGACTATTTTACGTATTCCTTTCTTAAAATTCTACCATAATTAGAATATATTGGGTTGGATTCAAATCCTATTGCTTTCAAAGCATTTTAGAGTAGCATTTTGATCCTCTGGCTGAAAAAAAAGAAAAACCTCTCTGGCATTATTTTAAATCATTTGACAGATCAACAGCAGGACAAATTCTGCCACAATTAAGGATGTTCACATGGAAAATGAGCTGCAAGCAGCCATCTGTAGGCCGTAAACATTACCTATCCTCCAGAATAATCAGCCCTTCAATTATCTGGTGAAACTTGGGCCTGAGTATCTTTTCTCCACCAATATGCCTGTTATTTGTCACCAAATCATTGCAGAAGTATTCTTTTTATAACAAAATATAAATGTGAAAAACAGACATTAGACAAACAGAGGGTAATTTCCTTCTGCAAAAATATCACTGCGCTTTGAGAGTCTTTCTGAAAAATACTCTGTGCCCAAGAAAATAATCTTTTACTACGTGACTTTAAAACAAAAAGGGGACGATATTCTGCCGTAAATATTAAAAGCACTATTTCCGTCGTCTGAGAAGGAAGCCTTCAGATGGTAGGGTCATTAGTATTGCTGTTTCCCTCATGATGACTTTGCAGTCATTTTGAAATGATTATTTTGATAGACAAGTATTCTTCCTCATCTGCACCCCACCCTTAATTTATATTCCAAGAATTGGCAAAACTGAAGGCCTGGCAACCTCACTCTGGCTTCATGTTCTTGGTATTTTCAACGAGCTAACGGAAATCGTAACATATGCTATGCTTTGTCACACTCCTAGGTGATTTCATCTGATCTTTGTATCACTTCCCAGTAGTCTCTTGCCATTAGCTCGTGATATTGAATACCGTGGTAGGCATGGCACTGAGCTAAACACTGTGGAATGAGCAAAACTAATTCTGAACGGCGTGTTATTTACCCCAAGGGAAATATACGCTAAGGTCACTGCTTTCAAACATCCTTTTTAAGGTAGAGAAACAATTAGTTCACGATCCCTTAGAATATTGTAATAGCAGCAAATGCAGAAGATAAACCTGTAATGTTTAATTAAAAAAGAAAAAGTAGATATATTTGGATTTTGTGTTTTTTGCTTGGTAACCTTTTATATTTTATGGTAGAAGTTTAATATATAAAATACAGGTGAGGATTCATTTCCTGCTTTTCCATTTACTCAGAAAACTAAGAATATTATCAGTAAGGGTTGAGATTTATATTCTCAGTCAGCCGTTAGATATATTTTAGACTTCATCTTCAGTCTACAAATTCTGGACTAAGTAGAGTAAAACCTGGGCTCCAGTCATATAAGTCTTTGCCCTGCAATTTGTTGATGCTCCTGATAGGAGATTAAAAGTTTTCTTTCTTAGTATATTATGTTCACCAAATTATCTTTGAGCACCTGCCGTGCATCACACAATGTGTTATGTGCTGTGAATATAGTGCTAACTAAGAAAGACCAGTTGCTGCCACCATGAAGCTGATGCACAGAGGGATCAAGACACAGATAACCACCACTGTGGCAAGCGCTACCAGAATGAAAGTGTGGGGTATCCATGTTTGAAAGGAGGAGGCAAAAACGGAAATGAATGATTTTTTTATCCTAAAAAGTCCAACAACTCTGTCTCAAAATTCAAGAGACTCTGATCACCTCTTAAAACTAAGAACAGAGTTCACTGAAGTGTCAAGACACACATCAGTGGAAATGACATGAATGGGTAATTCATAGAAGAAATATTTACAGCAACATTTCAACGCAAGCTCCATTAATTACTTATAGGAATATATGAATTAAAGAGATTTTTTAACCTATTGTGTTAGTTTCCTGGGGCTGCAGTAACAAAGCACCACAACCTGAAATAGACTCCAGAGCAAAGAAAAGAAGAACATTATCTAATGTTGAAAAGGTCAATCCATAAAGACACAGCAATTCTAAATGTATTCCACCAAACAACAGATTTGCAAAATATGGGATGCAAAAACTGATACAACAAAAGGAGGAGAAATAGAGAAATCAACACTTGTAGTTGGAGACTGTAACAGCGGTCTCTCCACAGTGCATGCAGGCCGAGGGTCAGCAAGGATGGACAACTCAGGAACACCACCAAACAGCCCTATCTGAAAGTTATAGAACACTCTACTTAACAACAGCAAAATACACATTCTTTTTAATCTCACACGGAAGACACACCAAGATAGACCACATTTGACAATATAAAGCAAGCCTCTGAACATTTAAACAAATTTAAATCTTGTGTGTGTGATCTCTGACCACAATGGAATCAAGCTAGAAATCAACAGCTGAAAGATAATAGGACATTTTCTAAACAGTTGAAAACAGAACTACGCACTTCTTACTGACCTGTAGGTCAAAGAGGAAGTCTCAAAGGGAATTTTAAAAATACGTATAATTGAATGAAATGAAAATACAACATATCAGAATATGTGGGATATGGCAAAAGTATTAGAGATGGGGAAATCTATAGCATTAAATGCTTACATTAGAAGAGAAGAAAAATCTCAAATCAATGATCTAAGCTCCTAGCCCTAGAAACTAAAAAAATATAAGCAAAATTAACCCAAAGCAAGTAGAATGAAGGTGATGATAGAGAGCAAAAGTAAATGAAATTCAAAACAGAAAAACAACAGAACAATGAAATAAAGAGCTGGTTCTTTGAATAAACCAGTAAAATTGACAATCCTATAGCAAGACTGACAAACAAGGAGGAAAGACATGAATTGCTAATATCAGGGATGAAATATTAAGTTTTGTAATCCCCTGTTCAAAGCTTTAAGATGTTCCAACCTCTTGTTTCTTCCTCCTGTCTTGTCCCCACCCCACCAGAATGTAGCTAGGTACCTTATAAAATGGTGGAAACTTCTACTGAGCAGGTCAGATGCCATTTGGGTAGAGAATTCTTGGGTGATAGCTACCCAGACAAAGTCCTGGGGTAGGGGGGGAGAGGGGAGGCCTTTGGCCCCAGGATGGCGTAACTGCCTGTCTCTAAGGACTCTCACTGGTGTGGAGGAGCAAAGCTAGAGGGAGCCCAGAGCAGGTTTCTAAAGCACGGGACCCAGGGCAGAGCTCCCGGTTTTCTTGGTCTAAGGGTGATACTATTGGTGGCTTTTTTGGCGAGTGACGTGATATGAAGTTGAGGAAAAGGGAAAAGCAAGATGTTGGTTGGCCAGCTGGGGAGATAGTGTGCTATTCCTTGACACGGGAGAAGTTGGGGCTGGCTGGAAGCTAGACGACTGCAATCTGGGCTATGCTGACTTTGAAGCTTTTGGAAGATTCAAGAGAGCGCAAGAGGTAAAACTAACATAGCACTTGAGTGCAAGCACTGTTCTAAGCACAGTTACATATGTTAGCTCCCTTGACACCACAACTCTAGGTATTGTTATTATCATCTCCATCTTAGAAATGCAGGCACATGGAAAGTTTAAATAACTTGCTGGAACTTACACATGATGCCCACAGTGTGGAAAACAATGGACTGAATGCTTTGCATACCTGTCAGCTTTGTAGCAACACCATACTAAAGGTACTATAATTTTCCCCATTTTACAGTTAGGCAATCTGCATCAGAGAGGTTGACAATTTGCCCAAGTTTGCATAGCTCATAGATCAAGATGTGAAATCAGGATTCAAATGCAAGCCCTCCGGTTGCTGAGCCTGTGCACACAGCCAGGATGCTCTTCTACCTCTGAAATGTGCTCATCACAATCAGCAACATGCACATCCGTAGCAACCCCTGTAAGAACAGGTGCAGAGGCAGTGACAACAGCTGTCAAATGCTGATTCACGATATTTACAGAGAAAGCAGTGGAAAGAGATTGTGGATCTGAGGGAGGTTTCTCTTCTTTTCTTTTTGGCTTTTGGTGTGATTGTTAGATGGAATAAAAGAGACAAACCATTTATGAGAAGGAGCCAGTAGCGCAGGCATTACTCTAGAATTAGTAATCTTTGAGTGAGCACCCTGTGGTGTCTTTAATAAAGACTCCTCATAAGCTAGAAGGGATATTTTCTCCTGTGACTGTAGGAAAGAAGAGAGGGAATGGCACAGATGGAGGTAAAATACTCAGAAAGCTGAGCTCCCTTCTCTCTTCTCTCTTAACTCTATGGGGAAAAAAGGTGTCAGATGTCTCCCAGCAGGGGATCAGGGGCTGTTGTTCCGGGTTTAAGGAGAGTGAGCAGTGTGGAGGGGCGACTGGAGAAACACGGAGCTCGCTGGCCCAGCTGCACTTAAAGGAAGAAACCACAGGCACGTGGTTTTACGAGAAACTCTTTGCTAAAAGTCAGGGTAAATTCCTTTTCCTCACAGCCCCACATTAATTAGCAACTTCCTTTTTTTAAGGCAGTAAAGAAAAGATTCATACCACCTGGAGAGATATTGGTTTGAAGGGTTTATTTTTAAAAAAACACCTTTTCTTTTCGACTAAAGACAATATTACATAAAAATTTGATATGACCAACACTGGTTTCTTAGTCCTTAACTGGTAAGAAAACTATTCTTGAATGATTTCAAATACATGGTCAGAAGCTGGAAACCCCCTGTCAATGAGCCCCAGCTTCCTGTCTTAGTGGGGCTAGAAAAAAAATTAAGTTACTGTAGTCACATTACAAGGACTTGACCTTGTCACCGCTCTCCTTGGTCCAGGCAACAAGATCCTGCAGTTGAATGACCCCCACCCAGCACCAGAGGAGACCAAGGAGACAGAATTTCTAAAGTCAATGTGTTGTCCTGGGTTGGAACTTGGAAGAGAAAAAGGACACTAGTGAAATCCAAGTAAAGTCTGGAATTTAGCTAATAGTACTGTAACATGTTAATTTACTAATTTGACAAAAAAAGCTAGAGTTATGTAAAATGTTAACGTTAAGAGACACTGGAGGAAAGGACTACAAGAACTCTTTGTGCAATCTTTGCATGTTTTCTCCAAGTCTAAAATTAATCCCCAAAAAGTTAATTAAAAAGTTAGAATGTGAATTGTTCCCCTTAAATCTCTCATATACAGAAGTGAGATAACAGGAAAAATGCATCTCTATTTTCATACGGAGTAATGCATAAACCCTATAACCTAAGTTTTAGAAGAATGTCTAAGTCATTATCAAACTCTACTTTGAAATTAAATGAATCTTTGCTCCCATTCTCTTAGCAGGTGAACAGCGGAGGGTTAGAACTCAGAATTAAATGCCACATTGTAACCAGAAGTATTTATCATCTGAGTCCTAGCTAAGCAAAAACCAAAACCAAAACCAAAACCAAAACCCCTGCTGTGTTCCCTATTCCACACAATAGGCTCAAATAGCAGATTATAACACAGAGCCCCTTGGCCGTTTCCAATGTGTGAAATAATCACATCAGGAAGTGTGTTAGACTGCTGGGCTGCTCATCTAATGTCCAACTTATTCACATTGGAGAGTCATTCAGAGGCAATTTAGTTAATACACTAACTTATTTTTATCTTTCCCACATTGCTCAAAAATGAAACTGTTTTTATCCCTCAAGTTATCGCCAAAAAATTGCTGATATATAGGTCCATTAATAATCAATTTGTTGGAAAGCATTAACAGCTATGTGATAATTGCATCCTCAGTGTCACAGTGACACATGCAATCTTATGGTCCCTGAGCATTTCCACACGAATGTTGTAACATTTAAATTTTTTTTCAAGATTGGCACCTGAGCTAACATCTGTGCCAATCTCTCTTTTTTCTTCTTCTTCTTCTCCCAAAGCCCCCAGTACACAGTCGTAGATTCTAGTGTGAGCACCTCTGGTGGTGCTATGTGGGACATCGCCTCAGCATGGCCTGATGCCATGTCCACGCCCAGGATCCAAACCAGCGAAACCCTGGGCCACCGAAGCGGAGTGGACAAACTTAACCACTCAGCCACGGGGCTGGCCCCACATCTTTTAAAAGTACTAATTACACTGAGTATTTACTACTTTTTAGAAACAGTGCCAATTGTTTCTGAGATGGCCAACAAATAACCTGTGATAAGTGCTAATAACACACAGGATACAATGGCCTAGTCTGCGAGGGGGTTGCTTTATATTGGAGGGTGAGAATAGGGCCATAAGAGGAGGCAGTATTTATTTTAGGAAAGGTGAAAAAAAGCTAGCCATCCCAAAAGTTATCAGAAGAGTATTCTAGAAGATCTGATCACAGGCACATTGATGAAGTGAAGAGATGAGAAAATATACAGACTAGAAAGAACGTTGTAGAGAAAGATATTATCATAAGCTTTGATTATTATAGGCCTGGATGGAAAAAATAGATGAGGATGTACAAGGACAGGAAACAGGGCTGGGGCTTAAGAAAGTGTGAGGAATGTCTTAGCGTGTGTTCAGTATGTGTTCAGTCTGAGGGCCTGGGAAGACTCCTCTCTGGCAATCAACATGAAAAAGGAAGAAAAAAATCCAAAGTTAGAAGATTTTGTATACTGAGGCTATTTTCCTTTCCCAAGGATCTTTCTTTTAGAAAAACTTAATTTTTTACATTATTGTTTACGTGTGGGTTTGGGGGTATTTATCTATTTACCCATTAAGAATCACAATCTACAGAGTATTCCGCAGTTTTCAAAGTAAGAAAGAAAAATTTGCTTTCTTATTCTAGCAGAAATCTTAGTTGGCTTGAATAACGAGTCCTCTAAATCTTCACATAAGATGTAAGAAAAATTGTCTAAACCTTTTGGAATGTGAACATGTTGTGTTCATGTAGCAATAAACAAACAATTGTCATTTATTTATTTTTTCAAGTCAGAAAACAAAGAACTCTCTGACAGGAGTTATTTCTGATTTTGAGAATTACGAGGGTTTTTTTCTTTCTAATTTCTATTTTGATTTGCAGTTGAAAGAATCTGGAAGGAATTCCACACGGCTCCACATGAGCGTCAGAGTCTGAGAAAGCTCCCTCACTGAACTAAACATTAGGGACTCTTGACGTGTGCCTGTTTTCCCTCTCAATCTTAGAAAGAGCCTGCGCTTAAATATTTAAGCCACAGTACAGTGTGTCAGAGTCAAGAGGGAGAGCTTTTAAATCAAACCTGAAAATAATGAATTTAAGCTCAGGTTTGCATGTGGACGGATCTGTCGTGCAGGCGCATGATGGAAGATACCCTCCCTCCACGTGTTCTTAAGACACCAAGTACATGACGACCGTGTGTTCAGTAAATTCACCTCTCCAATCTCACCCATCCCTTACATTGCCCACCTCACATATTCACTGGGCAGTTCCAGATGAATTTACTCCAAATTCTTCAAATAAATTTATCATCTTCCTCAAAATACTTTATTTTCCACCTTCACTTTTTCCATGAATACACCAAACTACAAATTTTGAAGACATCTTTGATGTTCTTTTCCTTCTACTATGTCACCAATTTGTCCATTCTGCCCCAATCTCAGCATTATCAGACTCCTATCTCCTAAAACTATATTATTAGAACATCCTGTTAGCGGGACTGATATTTTTTCCTCTGTTGTAAACGAGCCTAATAGTATCACTAGACTATTTTACTAGTTATTGTTATAAGTGCTTAATAAAATAGTTGTAGTCCAAGCTTATACTCAATACTGATGAGAAGTATCCTTTTCTAACTCCTCTCGCCCATTCTGAAGCTATATCTCACACAAACTAATTTTTAAGGTGTTCATTCTCATTCTGCCTGTACTTCTTTACACTGTGGTCATAGCAGCCATAGACATGATGTACCCTCAAAGTGTCTGTGGGGACCTCACACAAAATACATGTGTGAACCGTGTCCCTGTGGAGTCCAAACTGGGGACACAAACAAACTACAACCTCGGCGCTCAGCACAGTGCTGTGAACATATTAGATGCCCAATACAAATTTGTTGACATGAATGAATTAATAGAAAATAACTGTGAATGAATTTGAAAAATATAACAAGAGAAATCTGTGCCTACAATGACGCCATGGAAGACTGGATCATTGGTCTTCCCTGGATATTTTAAAAAAGCTTCATAAGTTGATGTTAAAACCAAGTCTTTAAGAATAACAGGGGCTAAGCACATTTCAGGTGAACACAAGATCTGTAAAATTTCAAATCGTGAAGTAATCCAGAGGTCTGAGATCCTGATAGTATTCTGTTATGGGGTGGGCTTCAGAGAGTGGTCACAGGTAGAGACATAGAGGACCTCAGAGCCTGCCTGTGGAAATGGCTGAAGGGTTTCAAGAAGAGGAACGACAAGAGGAGAGTACACTCCTAAAAAATAATGATCCAGGCAGCAATGTAGGGGATAAACTGAAGGGAGAACAAACTCCAGACAGAAGAATCAGTCAAGTACATGTGTGTTGATCCAGGCGAGACCTAATGAAGATAAGGCACTGGTGTTAGAGGAAATGATACAGAATTGACAGGTCACAAGTCAGAGTCAAAGGGAAGGACTTGGTGGGCATTTGGAGATGCCACTTGAAGTAGGGGATAAATACAGGGACAGTCTCAATTTTCTGACTTGTACAACCCAGTGATGGCGACGCCCTTAAAAACAAAAGATAGCTACATACAAAGTCTGATTTATAACATTTACCACGGAACTGATTTCCTCCAATTGTATTGTAAATTGAATGAAAATAACTAAATATTGAATTTGTTTAATTTTATGGGTATAAGACTTATGCTAACATCAACCTTGAGGCTTTCTGTAACTGCATCGTGGTGTATACTAGGTTGCCAATCCCGAGAGTGAATGACACATTGATAACACGAACACCTTGGGATGTGTTGAAGAGAATAGGCTGAAGAGTAAGGTAGACCTAGATTTAGATTCCAGTCTCGCTGCTCAATAGCTATGACCTAAGACAACACACTTAAGTCTTCATTCCTTCATCTTTAAATTGCTAGCAATAAAGCTTTTTCATTCTTAATAATTTGCATATATTTTTCTATATATTAAAAATATAAGCATTTTTTAGAAACTAAGACATAATCCTTAATATTTTCCCCAGAATTATAGTTTGTCAAACCTTCTCTTGGAAGGAAATATTGACTCCTAAAATTTATATTAAAAAATTTTGCTTAAATTGCCATAAATGCTTGCATAATACTTCCATACGAGAACATTTGGAGAGATTCATTACAGAGAATTATATTTGAACCAAAAATTTAAAGGTAGTTGGAAGCATGAAAGAATTAACTGAAAAAGTTCTCCTAAAGATCTGAAAAGAAGTCTAGTGTGGGGGCCTTGCACTGAGAAAGGTCAGATTAATGCTGTGGATTTGCCATGAGTGTCTATAGGAGCATGGAAGGAGAAAGCATGACAACTCAACAATCAACGTAGGGATGTCATGCAAGAAATGAAACATCAGCTGTGTTTGGGGCTCACAAGCTTCCTCTGAAAACAGATAAAAACACAGTACAAGCAAAGAGATGAACATTAACCTTCAGAGTGCACAGCACAAACATTGAACATAGGATCGTTTATGTGAGGAACTTTTAGAAGTCATTTAGGTTCTTGCCTTAGAAATAAAACACTATGATTACCTTTAATCTGGCAAATCTTCTGATTAAAAGAGCCATAAAGAGGTAACAAAGAACAAAAAATGATAAAAAGTCTCAATAAAAGAAAGTTAAATTCAGTAATGTGTTATATATAACACCTACATTATATGTATAAATACAAATTAATGAAGGCAGTTTAAAGTTGTGAATCGTTTAGTTGTATATTGTTCAAATTGCCACACATTTAAAGTAATTGAGAAGCCGTGGTAAGTATTGCAAACCACTAAATACAAACTAATCAAACAATGCTAAATTTATTCATCTTTTCTATTTATTCAACTAATTTTCTTGTCGCACCTTTGAAGCAGTGAAAAAGAGATACATTTGTTTATTTGCTTAGTATCCTCCCCAAATCATTCTAATAGTGTATTTTATGAATTATTTACATGGTTGTAAAACATAATTAGATTATTTCATGAAGGAAAAAATACCTATAAGTGGAAGTAATTATAAGCATTACTATAAAATATAAAATATGGATGATTTTTAGAAAAAAACTTATAAGATCTAACAAGTTTAAGAACCATCCTACAAATTTGCACAAATGAAAAATTTAGGAGAGAATATTAATTGTTCTTTAAGCCAAATTAATTATATTCGAGCATGTATCTATTTGAAATACGCAGTGGAGGGTGGCCAATTAGACATCATTCTTTAGGGTTCAATTCAAGAGGATTTTTGCTTGCTTGTTTATTTTGTTTTGCAAATTTCCCCTTGTATTTCCTTCCCCCATTAACCGTCTCCTAAGGGGGCAAAATGAATTGCTTATTCCTGTGCTCAATAGACTGCTACATAATAACACATTGTTTTTATGACAGCTTCCTCAACTGTGAACTCTCAGCTCTGAACAATATTTTATTTACTATTGCAAATAGCTCTAATTTTCTAATAGTACTAATTTACCATTGCAGGTTCTAATATAATGCTAGGGACCTACAAGGCATTTTAGTAGTTTCCATAAAGAATGAACAAATGAATGAATTTATTAATGGCAGGGAATTCAAGTAGCTTGCACTACTGTTATTTCCAGTGCCGGTACAAAGGGAGATGTTGTATGTACACCTGAAATTTCCATTTTGGAAAGACAAGCCTCAAACAAGAATACCCATATTATGTTAATAAATCATCATTCAATTATGCAAAAAAAGTTTGTTTCTTTGATGTCTAGTAGTCAAACTTCAAAAAAAATTCAATTATTTTCAATCCTTATTTAATACATCACCATAATAAAGATATAGCTAAAGTATATTCATCATTTAGTGTGGCTCCAAGCATCATGTAAACCAAGTATAACCTTGGGATGGAGCAGAAACGAAAACTTTAAACCAGTAATGAATCAAGAAAACATCGGATCTTCAAGGAGAAAATATTAATTAGGATCCAAAAACTTATCTACATGATTATATAGAAGAATTTCTTTGTAAAATGTACTTAATAGAAAAGTCTAGAGTGACAAGCATAGCTAATGATTTAAAACTAATTAGATCTTAACAGCTAATAGAAACACATCTTGCAGTTCAAAAGTCAATTTTTTATATTACCCTATATTTTGATAAATACAAACTAAGTAAAGTAGATTTAATGCATTTTAATTAAAATCTTCTTTTATATTGCTTCATTATTGTGACTGTGCTTTATAGGAGAATATCACACTATTCCTTCATTCATTCAACAAATATGTTCAATTGCTGCTTGGCAGTGTGCAACATCATAGGGATGGAAGACAAGTAAGACCCAGTCCATGCTCATGGGGGTCTTGAAGTCTACAAATAGAAAAATGTACAAATACACTCAACACGTTATTACAGACGTAAAAGAGGGGCTGTTGATACGTGTATGGAAAAGGGCATGGTTAATTCTATCAGGGAAAGTGAAGAAATGGGGTTCAAATAAACATTCATTGAAGAGGGGCTGTGAGGAGAATTCTGGACTTGGAAACAGGGTGCACAAACATGCATGGGTCTGTACGTAGTTCTGTAGAGTTGGAAGGAAAAATCTGGGGGATGGGAGTGCATGGGAAGACCTGCAATATAAGAAATCTCTACAGAAATCAAACCTTAAAGAATAGTTTGTTTTACAAAGAATAAGTCAATGTGGTGACAATAGGGAGGATTGTAAGGATTCCAACAAGACATCAACGTGAACAGATACATATTAAAAAGAGCGAGTGCTGCTGCTATTTGCAAGAGTTTCATTGCACAGTTCCAGGAGTGCCATTTGTCTCATGGTGGTCGTAGATTTGGACAGTTTCTAAGAAGACAGTCAAAGAGAATAAGGTGTTCTGAGGGAGGGACCTGTTTCCTTATTTGCACAAAGTAGTCACGTCAACTGAGTGGGGCTCTAAAGCATTCTGCTAGCAACGTGAGGCAGATGTACTAGAAAAGGAGAAACAATTCTGTGAAAAATCAAGTGAAGAAAAAAACAAAAATTTAGAGGTGATAATGGACCGATAGGAGATACGGTAATGAAATAGAAGTAATAGGACCAACTACAAGTGGTAGAAAAAGAGAAAATGGTATAAGAGAATTCCAATATCACTTTGCTGGTTCTGGTGACTTGGGGAGAGAGGGAAGAGGTAGATCATAATGATAGTTACAGAGAAAGAAAGATAGGATTAGGAAGATTTATCTGTCTTTGACAGAGGAAGGGGAAAGATAATGGATTGACTTTTGATCATGTCAGTTTTCACATGCCATTTGAGTACATGGTTGGAAATTTCCAGCAGGCCTTGATTTAGATGTTTCCCTGTGGCCCTGAAATTTTGAAGAAAGTGGCTAGATATATGCATTAGGAGAAATCACGAATATATGCGTGGAAATTGAAATCAAGAGGATGAATGAGACTAGCCAGGAAAATATGCTGAAGAAGAAGAGATAAGGTCTACAGTAACAACCATCATAACGCCATTATTGTACAATTTACAGTCAAAGGAGCTGCCAAAGGAATGGAGGAAAAAGACAGTTTGCTGGATCTCTTCCTACATCCAGCAAAGAATGCCTCTCAAATAAGAAATCAGTGTCAATGGAGTCTTAAGCTTCATTGAGTAACTGGACTCAGAGGGCCCTATTGGTTTTGGCAGCAAAGGGGAAAATGGCAACTTTTGCCAGAGTTGTTTCCCTGGTGTCCTGGGGGCAAAGATCTGATGTGAGGGGAAGATGAATGATAAGAGGGAGCCTTTTATCTAGGGTTCCCAGTTCATTATTGTTTATTTTCTTTGCTTATCGTGAAATTAGATGGTAATTTCACACTCTTGGAATCTACCAACATAAATTTATTTCTCTCCACTCTCTCTTTTTCTGTTTACTGGGATGAGGCAATGAGCAGGAATACCAAGGCCAGACTGCGATGTGTTATACTAATATAAACCATGTGTCTGACAATGTCAGACTCTTGAGTTACGTCCAAAAAATGTCCCCAACTTAACATAATTCCAACATTCTAGTGTTTAGTCATCTTTAAATAATAGGAGAAGTGTCAAGTGAGGCTTAAATTATTTTTCTGACTTGAATTAGTAATGAAGGATATGGAAATGCAAACTGATGTGTTTTCCACACTTTTAATGCACATGTTTCAGATGGGTAAACAAAAGGAAGAATTTAACACAATCAACCACATTAAACAAAAATCTTCCTTTAAATCATCTCAATACCAATCAAATATACTTAGAAATTATGGTATTGTTATGCAAATAAAATACAGAAGAGGCTGAAATTGAGAGTTAGGGAGTAGTAATTTAGAATGATGTTTTTAAGGTTACAAATCAAATTGCTACTCTTATACTCTTTAGATTATTTTTCCGATTGTTTTCCCACCCAGAGAGAACTAATTTCTTAAGTGGAAGACTTACACAAAGAAATTTAAGGCCCATGCAATTTATATCAGAATATTTATTACCCAGACTCCAGACATGCAATTTTATATTTTTGAATATTTGAAAAACACAAAGGCATTACTTCTCTGTTGGAAATCATGAATGTAAATGACTTATTAAAAAATACAATATATTATTCAGTATTATTTTCAGTGGATTACTTCAAAGCAGCACATTAATGAGCATCAAGTAGTTTGAAATCGGGGGAGGAGAAAGTGTTCTATGCCTGAAGCTAAAATACATTTTCTTTTCTTATTTTTTTTTTTTTTCTGGAAAGCTCTTCCACCAATCAAACCCCAGGATATTAGATTCTAATCATTAAAGAATGCTTGAAGATGGTAAATAAAATGATGAAAAGAAGAATGGCTTTGTGTTTTTATAGAACTGTACAGATCAAGGCCAATGGTCAATTAGGGCCCCTAAGTTGTTAGGAGTTTCTTAAATGACCAACGCTGACCTGTTCTGAATGTTGTATTTAGGTTTGTTAGAAAAATGAGTCCTTTGGCCCTATCCTAATTAAAAGTTCAAACCTGGACCACACTCTTAAAATTAATTTTTTACTTTACTTGCAATAAAATTAATTATTTCTGGTGTATAGTTTTATGACAAGATTAGGAAAAAAACCAGTTCTATCATCTCCAAATACAGTCTCTTGTGTTACTACTTTGTAATAAAAAATACTCTACGACCCTTTGTCTCAAGACAACTGCCCATCTCTTTCCCATCCAGCGGTGGGCGGGTTGGTGGTTAACAATCGGATATCAAACAAGACCGTGTGTGCACATACATGTGTACACATATTTATTATAAGCTCTACTGATATAAGCAATGTTGGCACACAATTTAAAATAGTGAAAAATTATATTATTCTTCATTATAAATTTCACAGAGCCAATTGATTCTCACAAATGCTTTGGCTGACATTTGCCAAACTTCTCCATCTGAAGTCACACTATGTTGACTTCTGATGTGACAGCCAACCTGTTGGCTGTTATTTTCATTCAGTTCATGGGTAAGATAAAAATGAAACAACAAAGATGTATGACTGAAATGCCATTTAATCATTCAATATTTGGTCTTTCGTGTATGGCTTTTTCACCTGGCATAGGTTTTTTAAGATTCAGCCACGTTGTGGTCTGTATCCGTGCTCCACTTATTTTCATTGCTGAATAGTATTGCATTGTGTAGATATACCATATTTTATTTATCCAATCACCAGTCAGTGGCCATCAGAGTTATTTCCACTCTCAAATGTGTGCAAATTAAGGTTTATGAGACAGTAAGACCAAAGGTAAAATGCAAACAATGGTAAACTTACCAGAGTAATTCTATCTTGTGATGCTTCCTGGGAGCAAGTCGAAGTGCCTTCCCCACACAATTCTTCTCAGCACTGAAATATAGACAGGAGCATTTTTTTTTTTTCATAGAACTTCAACACTATTTATATATGTGGGACTCTAGTTTAATCTACCAAGTCATACTACATGTTTGAATGTCACGTGAGATCAACTCTGTTTAGTTATTTAACATCACATGCAGAAATAAGTCCAACTGGAAACTTTTAATCTGTGATAAATCCCTTCACCACTTTGATTATACATCGATGGTAATCCCCAAATACAAATAAATTCTAATTTTTCATAAAGATACCTTTTAACATGATGCAGAATCCATAAATTTGCTTATCTCAAAAGTAATGGATAAAGATCGATTTGGAAAATATACTGAACCTCTTCTAGGAGATAATTAATGAAATTGAATCTAAAACATTATTTAATAATTGCTTCTGATCTTTCAGAATCTCAAAATAATGGTCAGCACCACACTGATTACTTTGTTCAAAATGCTCAGCACTGAGTGCAGCATTGATAAATCTTTATTTAGAGAAGATATTTTCTAGTAATGCTGGCATTTCTAATTCTTAACTGTTTTACTGGAAGACTGAGTACACATAAGGGAGTTATAAGCCAGACATTTGATTAGGGGCTTAATTTGGGGCATATTTTTTGGAGCCATAATATAATGTGCCATTTTCTTTCACATGTAAAATTCAAGAAATTTCGCCTCATTCTTATGGGGCATAAGTTCCTCCCAGGAAATCAAGTTGCATTAACATTTTTTTGAAACCAGGTAGATTTAGTCATTAAAAACAATTCATATTTTAAAAATGCAAAATTTTCTTCCAAGGTAAATCTAAATTTTAGAATCAATTTTACTGGAAGACAGGGTATTTCTTTTAGTGAAAATCTATTCCTTTTTTCCCACATACAATCTAAAAGGCATGCATGCTTGTGAGAAAGTATTGAAGACATCTGATTGTGGATCCCTCCATCTAAGATGTTTGGACAGCTACCTGGTTCATCCCAGAAAGGTATATTTTTGGATCTTGCAATGAAAAGAGCTATATATTTAATTTATTTATTATTTATTAATAGATATATTCCAAATATTTCCAATATTAATTTCATTCCTTTTAAAAATCTTGTCTTCTTCCTCTACAAATGACAAACACTTATCAGTGGTCTGTAGTCTGTTTTGACATGTCATTAAAATGGCAAAATGGATCATGTGAGAAAAGCAAATTCTAGTAAGATAGTGGCCATGATGCCCAATATCTCCCACATCCCTTTCAGTTTTCTCTACGAAGCAGAGCAAAACAGGCAAAGTGGTATAGCCAAGAGTGTGCATGTGACTTAAGGATCAGCAGAGCTCAGCTCTTCTCCCTTGAGCGTGGACTGGACTTAGTGACTCACTGTGAATGAGCAGAATGTGGCAGAAGTGGTGATTCTCACTGTTGTCTCTTCCAAGATTGAGTTATAGAAGGACTTGCTTGAGTCCTGGGTATTTTCTCCATCACCCTCTGACATAAGCAGTTTTCATATTGTGAGCAGCCCTATGGAAAGGCCCACTTGTCAAGGAAATTAAGCCAATATTCATTAAGGAAATGAGGCCTTTCAAAAACAAGAGTTAGCACACAAGTGGATTTTTATCCCTAGTCAGTCCTTGTGATGAGCACAGCCTAAGCTCATAGTTTGACTGAGACAAAACTACCCAGGAAAGCTGCACCATGATTCCTAACTCTCAGAACCTGGGTAAGATATTAAATGATTGATTTTTACGCTGCGAAGTTTTGAGGCAATTTGTTAACACTGCAATGGGGACCTACACAGACTCTGTGAGGATCCCCAGGAGAGAGAGCATTCACTGACTGTGCTCTCCCAGCTGGGAGGGAGGTCAGGGAACCAAATAGCAGAATGAAGATCTTTGACACTCTTGAGAATCTGGCAATCAGAGACCTGGACATCTTCTCATAGAGATGGCAGAAATCCCAAATATGGCATCCAGAGTGGATTTTCCTGGATCTGGAGGAAGTACGGGGGCACCAGAGGTGGGCTGAGTCACTCTCGCCAAGGCTACAAAAGTGATAATGCAAACAGGGCTCTTCCCAGCTCTGCAACAGAGGATTAGCAGACAGCACTGCACCCCTTCATGGACCTGGGATGAAGGACCCAAAGACTTATTTATGTTTTGATGGTTAATAGAGGAAAGAGGCAGATAAAAAGAAAAACGCACCAAAATGGACCCACCAACAAGTTGTGTTATAACCTAGAACTCCTAGAAGCTCTGTGAGTTAGTGAACGTGGTAGAAATATATGATAACCTCAAAAAAAAGAGAAAGTATTTAAGAAAGTTTAAAGTATTAAAAGGACCCCAAAGAATTTAAAAATCAAATTGCTCTTTGAATTTTAAAAATCTATATCAACTTCTGGTTGCTAGTCCAGGACGTAGAGGGCTAAAAAGAGTTTAACTTCTATCCTTGCACAAATAACCGCAAAAAATTGTAGTAATTTCCAATTTATGAGATTTTCTGCACCAAATGGAAAAATGAGATTGCATGACAACCAACTGTTTGAATCTAAGGAGAGACAGGTGTTTGTAGGGAGAGAGGAAGCATAAGCACTCACAAGTGGTCGATTCAACTAGTCACCAGAAAGAAGAGATCATCTAGAACAGTCAGCAAAATAGTGACGTCTGCATGGACTTTACATAGCGACAGTGTGAAGCCCTGGGGGCCACAGAAACTGGGGGAGTCTGTAAATCCTTGCAGGCTCGTTCTGTACAAATTTCATGAAGATCTCACAGGAAAGACTGTCGAGAACCAAAGTAAGCATCCATTGCAGGGCAGGACCTGAGGAGGACAACAGGAGTTGTGTGCCAGGAGCAGGGAATGCAAGCCTCAGAATGAACAGAGAAAGGGAACAGCAAAACAAAACAAAAGAAAACACTGTTACCCTTGGAACCGGTGAAACCGCATTATATGCGGGGAGAGTAACAGGGAAAAATCTTAAGCAGGGGGAACTGTGTGAATAAACGCTGGGCCCAAAACTACAGCTGGAAGAAGGGTATAAAAACAGATAGAGGCACACCCTTAAGACCCAGAGACCTGGTGCGCGTCTGAGATCAAGATAAAATCAGAACCATAGAGAAGAAATGCTCCATCATCCACTACAGCCATGTTAACAAGGCCTGAGTAACAGGTAATGACAGAATACCTAGACAAGCGACAAGAGAACAAGAAGATCAAGTAAAAAGACCTTTTTTAAGGCAAAGTGAAAGCAGAAGACTTAGAGATGAAAGTTGAGAAGACGTTACTCTGGCAAAGCAACTTCCTTCCTGAGTGTCATTACAGGGATTTGAAGCCATTGTTGCACGGAGGTTCAGCACAGCAACAACAAACTTCACAGCCAGTCTGACTCCTAACTACATAGACTCAGCCCAGGAAAAGGCATCCCCATTCCAGGCATTAAGATTTTACCTCAGTCTTTACTGTCTTATGCAAGATTCCCAGCTTTTATCAAAAAATCGCAGGCGTAACAACAGCTAAGAAAAACATACTCTCTGGGACAAAGCAATCATCAGAGTCAGACTCATTTGATACAGATGTGGGAACTATCTGATAGAGGATTTAAACTGACTATGACCAATACGTGAAAGGATCTGTTGAAAAAGTTGGGCAATATGCAAGCTAAGGTGAATAATTTCAGCAGAGAAATGAAAAGCACAGTAACAGAGATGATGAATGCTCGATGGGCTCATAAACACATTCAACACAGATAAGAATGGGATCGATGACCTTGACTATTGGTCAATATAAATTTCCCAACTTAAACACAAATTTAAAAAGTGATAAAAACAGTACAGAGCATCCAAGAGTTGTGGAACAATATGAAACATTCCAAAAACACACAACTGGAAGGAGAAGAAAGAGAGAATGGGGAAGAAGAAATATTTGAAAAATAATAGCTAATTTTTTTCAAAATCAATGACAGGAACCAAACCACAAATTCAATAAGTGTCAAAACTCCAAGTATGAATAAAACACACACACCACATATATACGCATGATGTCAAATACTTTGTCACATCATATTAAAACAATGAAAGAGAAAGACAAAGAAAAAAACTTTGAAGGCATCCAGAAATAAAATGGTGAGAAATAAGTACAATAGCATACATATTGTAAAACCATGGACTTCAGAAGACAATGGGCTGATGTGTTCAAAGTGATGAAAAAAATTATGACGCAGGATTTGATATACATGGAAAAATATTCAAAAAATTAAGTAGATACAATTTTCTTTCATATAAACAAATACAGACAGAATTATATGCCAGCAAAATAATCTATAAGAAATGTTAAAGGAATTTCCTCAGGCAGAAAAAAATAATACCAGAAAGTGAGCTTGAAACAAAGAAATAACCCTAGAAATAAAATAAATGAAGGTAAACAAAATTTATTTTTTCTGATTTTTAATTTCTCTAAAGGAATAGTGACTGTCTAAATCAAAATAGCAACAACGTATTATGTATTTATAATATATATATAAGTAAACTACATAACAAAAATAGCTCAAGGGATGGGAGGGAAGACTTTTAGAATAATATTTTTACTTGAAGGTAAATTCTGCTTAGAGATGTATATTATAAACGTAGGGCAACACAAGTTTCTAAAGGTGTAAATAACAACATGATGGATAAGAGAAAACAGCATTATAAAAAATCATCAGTTAATCCAAGAGAAACAGAACAAAAAGTAAAAGAGGAAGACGGACAGAAGGAACAAACGGAAAACAGCAAGCAAGATGGTAGCTACCGTGTCAGCCACATCAATAATCACTTCAAGTGCAACTGGCCTCAACACAATATTTACAAGGCAGAGATATCAGATTGGTTTTATAAAACAAAACGTGAGCCACAACTAAATGCTGTCTAAATATATATATATATATATATATTAATAAAGATACACATATATATAGATGAAAAGCAGGAGAGGAAAATATAAACTATGCAAACACTTGTGAAAATGTAATGGAAGTAGCTTTATTAATATGAGATAAAGTAGACATCAGAGCAAGAAATATTATCAGGAATAAAGAGGGACATTACATAGTGATAATAGCGTCATTTCGCTTGAAGGACAAAATAATCCTAAATGTGTAATCACTGAAGGACAGAGCTTCAAAATGCAAGAGAAAACAACTGACAGAAGGGAAAGGAGAAAAAGAAAAGTCCTGAATTATGAGGAAAGAGTTCAATACCCGTTTATCAATGATTGATAGAAAACGTAGATAGAAAATCAGGCAAGACAAATAAAAGCTTAAAAACACTATCAACTAACTACACCTAAAGTATAATTTTAAGACATGGATCCTAATAACCTCAGAATTAATATTTTTTGCAAGTGTACATCAAACTATGACCAAGACAGATCTTAATCTAGGTCACAAACTAAACTCAACAAATTTGAAAGAACAGAAATTATGCAAAGTATGTTGTTTACATGATGGGATTAAATTTAACTTGTATTGGACAGCAAAGTTCTAATAGATCGAATTGAAGAAATATGCCAAAACACCAAGCATAAATTCAAGGAGATAGAAAGGAGGAGAAAAAGGAGGAGAAAAGGGAGGAAATGCTTGATGCCGAATAGACACATGAAGAGATGCTGGCCCTGAATAATTCAGGGAAATACCAATAAAAACTATGAGAGACCTGTCTACACTCATTCAGAAGACAAAAATTAAGGTCTGACAATACCAAGAGTTGGAAAGTATGGGAATAAGTAGGATCTTCATAAATGGCTGAGGGAAATGTAAATTGCTATAACCACTTTGGAAATTTTAATTATTCACATTTCCTGTAACTCACTAATTTCATTCCTAGATAGACATCCAAGAAACAGTTTTGCACATGTGCACCACGAAACGTATGACAAGAATGTTCACAACAGCAAGGATAGCAGCATAAAAGTAAAAGTTTGAAATAAATCAAATACCTGTAACCTAAGAGATTGGAAAAAAATGTGGATGATTTACATAAAGAAAATATTATGTAATAGTGAAAAATAATGAACTATATAAACCCACAACAATGTAGAGAAATTCTAGGAATGTACAGTATGACGCTCTTTCCTTAAGGTCAAAATAAACTAAGCAACAACAGAATGTTTAGCACACATACACAATTTTTTTACAATTATAAGAAAACAATAAAGCAACTTTCATTCTAATGACTTGGATGAAAGGATGCAGGAGGATGTAACACAGAAAAGCAGTAAGTTTACAATACTGTGTAATCACCAAATTAAAAATAACAATTAATTGATAAAATAATGAATAAATTAACAAAAAATAAAATTTAAAAATATCATTCATGGATAGATGATAACAATGTGGTAAGAACTGTAAGAACCCAGCTTACGAGTATTCTAATTCAGTGCAACAGAATTCCATGAGCAAAAGAGAATGAAAAGAAAAGAAAAAGTAATAAGAGAAAAAGCCATGAGGGAAAAGATAGACTTAGAGTCAGAATGAGAAGAATTAAGAAAACTTATCTGTAAATAATAGGAATTTCAGGGGAAAGAAAAGACAAGAAGCGGGAAAAGGGCATTAAATCTTCCAGCACATCTTTCTAGTCACTTCTGGCGTAAGATTTCTATTCAGGTTTCATACTTCCTCTTGAAAAATTCGTTCATATATTCAATTTCCATAAAGTCATGGATCTATCTGGACTCTACTGTTCAGTTTATCTAAGTTAAGTCTGTATGTTTTGATCTTAGCGGTTTTAGAATGTAATTTATTAGCTGTTAAATTGAGAGGACTGTCGTTAGCCTTCAGTTTCATAATTTCCTAACTATATTTGGAAATCTATTCCTTTATAATAAATTTAAAATCCAAAAAGTTGGTATTTTGTAAAAAGTGAAAGAAAATGGAGAGAAAATACAAAGAAACACATGAATTAGGTATATTGATAGCTTTGGTATGGTGTCATTCCATACAAGAATATTATCTCTTTCCATTCAGTAAAGTTTCATAGTTTTCATTTCAGTTTCTAAGTCTTGTCATTTCTACATTATTTTAGGTTTTAATGCTGTTATAAATAGTATTATCTTCCATTTTTCTGATTTTTGCTACGTCAAAGTAACATGAAAAGCTCTAAATTGCCAGGTGGGAGGCATGGTTTCCAATCAAATAGACCTATTTTTATATTTCCTAGTGGAAGCGTTTCCTTGAAGGGTTTCAATATGTTGAAACCAGCAGAGCCGAGAAGGGACATTCCCACATCCATCTATCCATTGATTCTCAAAACTAAATACTGTAGCTATGGGAGAAACTACTACTACACACACACACTGTGTCCTGCAAGGTAACGTCCCAGTGCCAGAAGACGTTTTCTCACAGATGGCACTGTTACAATTGAATCATTAATAAGCTATGTTAACATTCTGCATGGCCAGCTTCTTTTGGACAACGTGGCCAATGACAGTCAGTGAATCCCCTGGGCATTGACCTATTGTCTTATTTTTATTTTTAACTATGAAGTGAGTTCTTGGTCAGAAACAATATGGTATGAGATATCTGGACAGTGTTTGAAGCATTTGTTTATTCCAGAAATGATGGTTTTGGCAGAAGCAGAACGAGCAAGGCAAGGAATTCGCATTAAGAAAAGTTATTTCATTGTAGGCAAATAACTGTCCTTTTATGATAAAAGTGGAACAGAAAAATCAACCTTTTTCTTTTTTAAAATAGTTTCTGTATTTCTCTCCTCAATCTTCTCTTTAAGAGAGTGGAAAACAGGACACTGCATTTGAAGTTCTGACATCGCAGGCAGCTTTCTTTCCTCCGTGATCCTTCAGAACCACCTCTGAATGGGGAAGCAGCACGGTGGCAGTCTGATTCTGGTCGGTGCCATCATTTCAGGAAGACTCATCCAAAAGCCAGGCTTGAATTTTCTTTTTTCAGTTAACTAGTCATAGGGAAGCCCCACAGGGCCAGAGATAGGGTGTGAGGGGCAATCACCACGTAGCATGGGAAGCCTCATGAGGAGCAAAAGCAATCTGTTGGTAAAACCCTCTTGTATGCAGGCACAGCTCTACGTCTTACCTCCATCTGATGACTGACTGCTGCTGGGCACCCTGGGTTTACCAGTAGTCTATCAGACGATATCCCGGCCTAATGTGCAGTTTAGTCTGCGTGCCTGTTTAGGATGCCTGGTCATATGGTCTGTACAGCCAGTGCACAACAAAAAGCCGAGATCTGTTTCCCGTAAGGCAGAGGTGTCATTTGCCAAGTGGGAAGCAGCTTTGGGGCTTCTATTGTGATTATTCCATTAGAGCTTGCCTTGGGCTCAGTGCAGTCTCTTGATTTGACAGGGACGTTTCCAGCAACACAGGATCCCTTAGAATCTAAGGGCAGAGGGATATAACCCAGGCCACGATCATCTCCTCTTACTCTCCATGCCATTCAAAGCTGTGGTGGTGTTTTGTCTGACCCTGGAAACAGGTAGAGACATATGTGTCATACGCCAATTCCCAAATCCAAAGAGACTGTCTTTGTCAATTCAGGCTGCTATAACAGAGATACTGTAGACTGGTGGCTTAAATAACACCTTTTATTTCTAACAAGTCCAGAGGCTGGGAAGTTCGAGATCAAGGTGCCAGATTCAAGGCTGGTGAGCCTCTGCTCCTGGGTTCACAGACAGCCATCTTTCACTGTTTCCTCATATGGTGAGAGGGATGAGAGAGCTCTCTGGGGTCTCTTTATAAGGGGCACCAATCGCATTCACGAGGACTCCACCTGCATCATCTAATCACCTCCCAAAGGCCCCCTCCTGTTTCCCCCGATACTGTCACATTGGGAGAGGGTTCAACGTTTTAACTTTGGGTGGACAGGAACGTTCAGTCCCTGGCAGAGACTCACATAGAAGCATTCCTCTTTCTCAGTGTCAGGAGTCAACATAGAGCAGTTTACCCTTTAGATTGTAGGAGATGGCCCAACGTGGTCCAGACACCTGAAGCCAGGATACTGCGCTGAGGTGTCAGGCCTTCTTATTTTCAATGACTTTTCCTTCCTTATTTTGACGCATTTAGGGTATTTTCTCCAGGCACCTGTGACAACGACTCTGCCCTTATCTCCAAGTGCTGGCTTCCTGATGTCACTGAGCTACTGCGCCAGATAAAGTCATGTGAGGCGGTGACGTGGTCCAGGGCCCTGGGGATTAACCAGTGTTTCAGACCTTGGACGTCGACACTGCCTGGAGCCAAGAGAGTCAGGACCTGATGCAGCCTTGCGATGTGAAAGGAAATGGATCCTCAACACTAAAATATCAAATGTCTACTCTACTGTGTAATAGGCTTAATACTTTAAATGAAAAACAAGCAAAAACTAGAACTGAAGTAGTTTGAACTTTCCCATCTTTTTATGTTGTTGTTACATAGGCAAGACTGACATTTTTCAGTCAGAAAGTTCTCATAGGGTAGCAAGATGCCGGTAAACTGAAATTTTTTAAGGATTACAAATTTTTTTTAAAGATTTAAAAGGTTTCAGGGGCTGAAAGAATTAAATCACCCACAAATATAATAAAACCCATATTACTTAACCCACCACAATGGCAAAATAACCAGAACATCATAGCATGTAATTATTTCTAATCCATTTGAATCAAATAAATCAAAGTTACACACACATAACACCTATATACATACGTATATTTTCTTCTTTTTAAAGAAAGACATTAGATAACATTCAATGAGACCAGTTAAAAAGTTCCTTGGATAAATCTTTAAATAAATCCTCTTTTCTGAATCTGTAAAGGATAAACTAGAAGTTTACTATTAGGCACATATAAAAGGAAACATCAGAGATTGCACTGAGGGGACCAAAAACAACCTCTAAAACACAAGATTAACAAAAAATAAAATTTATTTTGTGGATATAAGGCCTTTATATCCTCAGCAAACCAACTATAGATAATGCTCGTTTTTTCCCGTTAAGGATTTCACTTCGTATTTCATATGTTCATCCTGTTTGTCTCATAATCAGCTGGTAGGTAAAATTTTATAATACATTTCACATTCATTTCGACATCATTCTGTATATATTTAAATTTATAGCTTAAGCCATGTTTTCTGAGGATTGCCATGTTACACTGTTTTCAATTTTATGCAAATAAGATAGTCGATGTCACAACATTTGAAAAGATATCTCCAAATACTAATGCATTGCAAATGACCTCCATTAAACTGGGGCTACCACATCACAGTTCAATTGCTGTGCACGTTCTCAATTTATTTATTTTTCTTTACAATATAAGACTCTGGGCATAGGCTTTGAAAATTGTGTGCAATTTCAGACCAAAGCAGCTTTGTATGAAAGATGAATTCATATGAGGTAGACTTGTAATGAGTGCTGTAACTCACTGAGAGACCCACAAATGCGAAGCCCTACTTCTTTTGCTCTCTCTTGAGAACTCATTAAGACAGCAAACATATTTTTGAGAACAACCCAAATCACATGCAGAGCACTCTAGCCCTTGTATCAAGAAGATCCACTGCACAGGAAAATACTATAGCTTTTGAGCTAGAAAATAGCATTGGAGATACATTTAAGCACAGTGGCTGTTTCCACTAGGACTGCCAATTCCTGGTTCTGGAGTTTGATTCTAAGCTAATTGATCCCCTATGCTCCTCTTTAATGACATGGACCCCGTTATAATCCTGCACACAGAATGTTAGGCCATGAGGAGATTTATTTGTGCTTATTGAAGCAAAAGACAGTACAATTGACCTCTTCTGTGGATCTAAATGTTGTGAATAGGGCAGAGCAAATGCTGTCCAGGTGTTGGTTCATGTGTATTTTCCTGAAATCTGAAAAATAAATATATCATCATTCAAAGTGTTTCAGATACATTGAAGCTTTGCATGTATGATCAAGATCTCTAAGAGGGCAAGGTAGAACTATCTTATGATATCCAAATTCAAACACAAGTTGTTGATGTTTTCATTAAGGAAACAATTTACCAAGCCATCAGCAAACAAACTAATTCAGGGTAGTGGAAAGAACCTGGACTCTAATCATAATAACATCAAAGCCTTCTCTGGATAGATTAACAGTAATAATGACCTTATAATATAATACAAAGGGTACATGAGATAATGTGTTCACAGGCCCATCTATACTTAGAAGCACAGCAAATCTTAGTTGCTGTTATTCATAAAATCACGCAAACGTGCTATACACAAATGATGAATAAGTAAGATAATTCATATTAAAGTGCTTAAAAATTATATGTTTTTACTAGATATGTTTATATAGCCATCACACATTCAATACTCCATTTATTAATTCACTATACTGTATATTCAACAATGTCTCACATTTAATAAGAGGACAGGCTAATGAGTGGAACAGTAAGCAGTTCTGTCTTACCTCAAAGATATTGAACTTTTCCCTACATCATAGTGGGTGAAAGGAAAGTTGGAGGCAGGTAATTCATTGCTCTTCCCTAAAGATTAGTTCTCCTTGATCTGGGAAAGCAATATTTTTAAATAGTGTATACTTGGAGGAGGGGATACACATAGAGAAGTTTAGAAAAAAGGTGATGCCTGTCTATCTACCATAACGAGCTCAAATTCTGAAAAAAAGGAAGACAGATGTCAGAGATACGTTACTGTTAGATCCGGGTAGTTGATAACTGAGTGTAGCCAGGATGAGGGAGTTTAATTTTATGATCTCAAGAAGTATGGGTCTATGGAACGGTGTCAGTCTGAATGGCAGAGTAAGGATCTCTGAAAATATGCACCTCAATAAGATTAATGAGAACACTGGCAAAAGACCCAAGATTAGAGTAGAAACAAATGAAATAGACAATACAAAACAAGAGAGAAAATCAATGACTAAAAAGCTTGATGTATAAAAAGATCAGTAAAATTGTCAAAACCTTACCTGGACTGACTAGAAAAGGGAAAGCAATGGGCAAGTGTACTTGAATAATTTAAGTAACTTAGATGCAATTAAGAAATTCCTGGAAATACACAGACTACTGAAACTGACTCAAGAATAAATAGAAAATCAGAAAGACATGTAACAAGTGAAGAAGTAAAATTAGTAGTAAAAAAAATTCTCACAAATAAAATCTCAGGCCAAAATAGTCTCACTGGTGACTTTGAAAAAACATTTAAAGAATTAACAATGCTTCACAAACCTCCTCTAAAAACGTTAAGAGGAGGGAACACTTCCCACTCGCTTTATGAGCCAGTATTATCCTGATACCAAAGCTAGACTGAGGCATCACAAAACACAAGAAAAGAACACTACAGACCAATATCCCTTATAAATATAGATAGAAAAGTACTCAACAAAATACTAGCAAAGCTGATTCAGCAGCATATAAAAAGGATTATACTCCATGACCAAGGAGGGCTATCACAAATACGCAAGGTTGATTCAAAATTGGAAAAGTCATTCGATGTAGCACGCCCCATTAATAGGAAAGAAGACAAAAACCACATGATAACCTAAATAGGCACAGAAAAAAAGCATTTGCAAAAAGCCAGCACCCATTCATGAGAATAACGTTCAACAAACTGGATATCGAAACAAACTTCTTCCACCTGGTAAAGGCATCATGAAAATCCACAGGGGGCATCATACTGAATAGAGAAACACGGGAGGCTTTCTCTGTAAGATCAGGAACAAGACAAGGATTTCCACTCAACATTTCTATCCACATTGTACTAGAGGCTCCAGCCAAGGCAATAGGCAAGAAAACAAAACAAAAGCAATACCCTCAGGAAATAAAAAAGTAAAAACTACCTCTACTTACAGTTGACATTCTCTTGTATATAGAAAATCCCCCCAAATTCCCTACTGCATTATTAGGACTAATGTAAGTTTAGCAGCTACAAGACTGATTTATAAAAATTAATTATATTTCTATACACTTAAAAGGATCAATCAGAAAAAGATATAAAGAAAAGAATTGAATTTACAATAGCATCACAGAGAATAAACCAGTTGGGAATTTATTGAACAGAAAAGTGTAAGACTCAAACGTTGAAGCCTATGATACATTGTTGAAAGGTTAAAGAAGATCCAAACAAGTGGAATGATACCCATGTTCATCAGCGAGTGGAACTTAACACCGAGGGTTTAATGCTTCTCAAATTGACCTACAAATTCAGGGCAATTCCTATCTTAATCCCCAATGCCTTTTTTGCAGAAATTGATAAATTGATCTTAAAATTCATATAGAAATAAAAGAAATCCAGAATAGCTAAATATAACCTTGAGAAAAGAACAAAGTTGGAAGACTAACACTTCCTGATGTCAAAACTTATTACAAAACTATGGTGATCAAGACAGCGTGGCAACATGACAAAGAGACACGAATTCAGAGTCCAGAAATAAACCAACTGATTTTCTACAAGAATGACAACACAATTCAATGGTGAAAACATATTTTTCAAAAAATTGGTGCTGGGACAACTGGATAGCCACAATCAAAAGAATGAAGTAGGACTTCTACCTCATATTATATAAAAAATTAACTCAAATTGATGAAAGATATAAATATAAGAGATAAAGACATATAATTGTTGGAGGAAAACAAAAGTATAAATCCCTATGACCTAGGATTAGGTAACAATTTCTTATAAATTCCATTTAAAACACAAGCAACCGAAGAAAACTTAAATATTTGGAATTCATCAAAATGAAAAGCTTTTGTCCATCAAAAGATAGTATCAAGAAAGTGAGTAGACAACTCAAAGAATGGGAGAATATCTTCTTTGGAAAAATGTCTATTCAGGCCCTTTGCCCATTTTTTAATTGGGTTATTTATTATTATTATTTTTTTTTAGGAAGATTAGCCCTGAGCTAACATCTGCCGCCAATCCTCCTCTTTTTGCTGAGGAAGACTGGCCCTGAGCTAACATCCATGCCCATCTTCCTCTAATTTCTATGTGGGATGCCTACCACAGCATGGCTTGCCAAGTGGTGCCATGTCTGCACCCGGGATCCAAACAGGCGAACCCCGGGCCGCTGAAGCGGAATGTGCACACTTAACCGCTGTGCCACCAGAACAGCCCCAGTTATTTGCTTTTTGCTATTGAGCTGTGTGAGTTCCTTATACGTTTTGGACGCTAACCGCTTAGATATGCAGTTTGAAATATTTTCTTCCATTCTTTATGTTGCTTTTTCAGTTTATTGATCATTTATTTTGTTGTACAGAAGCTTTTTAGTTTGATGTAGTCCCACTTGTTTATTTTTGTTTTTGTTGCTTGTGCTTTCGGTGTCATACCCATAAAATTATTGCCAAGACCAACATCAAGATGCTTTTTCCCTATGTTTTCTTCTAGGAGTTTAATGGTTTCAGGTCTTCCACTTAAGTCTTTAATCCATTTTGAATTAAGTTTTGTGAGTGATGTAAGATAGTAATCCAGTTTCATTTTTTTACATGTGGCAATCCAGTTTTCCCAACATCTTTTATTGATGAGACTATCTTTTCCCCATTGAGTATTCTTGACTCCCATATCAAACATGAGTTGACCATATATGCATGAGTCTATTTCTTGGTTTCAGTTCTGTTCGATTGGTCTCTGTGTCTGTTTTTATGCCAGTACCATACTGGTTTGATAATTTTAGCTTTGTAATATAGTTTGCAATCAGGAAGCATGAGGCTTCCAGCTTTGTTCTTCTGTCTCAGGATTACTTTGGCTATCCAGTCTTTTGTGGTTCCATATGAATTTTAGGATTATTTTTTCTATTTCAGTAAAACAAATGCCATTGTAATTTTGATGGGAATTGCCTTGAATCTATAAATGGCTTTGGGCAGTATGGACATTTTAGCAATATTAATTCTTTCAATCCATGAACATGAGATATGTCTGCATTTATTTGTGTCTTCTTCATTTACTTTCATCAACGTCTTATAGTTTCCACTGTACAGTTAATTCACCTCATTGGTTAAATTTATTCCTAAATGTTTTATTGTTTTTGATGCTACTTAACATGGGATCGCTTGCTTCTTTTTCAGGTAATTCATTGGTAGTGTATAGAAACGCAATAGATTTTTGTATGTTGAGTTTGTATCCTGTAACTTTACTGAATTTATTAGTTAAACGGTTTCTTGGTGGAGTTGATAAATAAATGAAAAGCAATAGTATATAGTGGAGTATGTGAGAAGCCATTTGGTTTAAAACTAATTCAGCCTGACCTTGTTTTTCCAAAAGGGCCTGATGTGGCTTGTTGAGCATGCATTGTACATCTGCTTTAAATATTTACTATGTCCCAAAAACAAGAATCATACCCTTAAAGATAAGGATGTAACTTCCCCCATAACACCATTTTCTTTAGGATTAGCGTCTCTCCCTAAACTAAGGATTAATTACTTTCCTGCTTGTGACCTTGTGACCACTCACCTTTTTACCACTGACCTACTGTGTTCACTGATATGATGGACAGCAAAGCAATCTTATAACTGTTGTAAAAGGGACATTCCTGTCATATGTGATGTAGGCTCTTTGCTCCAAGATGGTATATAACCACTCTGTACACCCCACTTCTTTGGTGCCCTTCCTTCCTTGGGTAAAGAAGGCCCCGGGCTAGTCCTCAGACCTGGCTCATAATAAACTCATCCCAATTTTGATTTATAGACTGATTATGGATTATTTTTGTAGACAGAGTCTTTAGGATATTCTATATATAAGACCATATCATCTACAGAGACAATCTTACTTCTTCCTTTCCAACTTGGATGTTTTTATTTTTTTTTCTTGCCTGATTGCCCTGGTTAGGACTTCCAATACTATGTTGGACAGAAGCAATGAGAGTGGCATCCTTGCCCTATTCCTGATCACGTGTATATATATATATATATATATATATATATACATAATATAAATTATCTAAAGCGATTGTGGAGGATAAGATTGCCAACAGCAAGCTGCAGACTTGGGAGAGCTGATGTTGTAGTTCCAGTCAAATGCTGGCAGGCATTAGAGCATGAGAGAGCTTATGTTTTCAGAGTCCTAAGGAGGGAAACAAAAGTGATGTCCCAGCTCAAAGGCCGTCAGGCAGGAGGACTCCCTCTTGCTCAGCCTTGGTTCAGGCCTTCAAGGAGCTGGATGAGGCCCCTCACATTAGGGGGTGATCTGCTTTGGTCAGCCTACTGATTCACATGCTAATCTCATCCAGAAACACTCTCACAGACACACTTGGGATAGTGTTTGAACAAATATCTGGCTACCTATGCCCATCAAGCTGACATACAAAACTAACCATCACATCATGATAACTAATTTACACTTTATTCTGTATAAAATGGTGAATTGGCAAATATTATTAATTGGAAAAATCCTATAGGTCAATTCATATGTCAAATAGGTTACCCTTTCTATAGTGTTCCCAGTGGATTAGAAAGGGAAATACAGAGAGAGTGAGCACACTAAAAGTATTAATGTAGTAGTCAAATGCATATTGATGTTTTAATTATTACTTATTAGTATTGTATGTGTTCAAGAATTGTACTACACTGCTTGTGGTTCAGGAATTTGAGGAGCAGTCTTTGGCTGGACCAAGGCTGAATATATCTGATCAGGTCAGGGCTCAATCTTTGTGGAGAGCAGTAGCTCAGGGAACACTGAATATTTGCATAAAGACACTGGCCAACCTAGGGCTGGCATTTGTAGAGTCACTAAAACAACTTAGTCAACATTTTTTATCATTTAAAAAAGACACAAAATGCTGACGAAGCTGCAGAGAGCCATTGATGTGAGAATTACATCTTCCCACCATTCTATGCCTGACCTAATAAGAAAATAACACTGTATCACAGTTTTGTTAAACACTTAGAATTCTGAGTCCATTCAATCATTAATTCAGCAGATACTTGCTGAGTTCCTATCATCTGAGAGGCCCTGTGCCAGGTGCTGAGCAGAGAACTGCAGGTAAAACCAGAGGTACTTTGTTCCTTCAGAAAGCTTATTGTTCATTAGAGGAGATGGATATTAATTAAATCATCAAGCTAATGAATGTGCAGTTGAAAACTGAGATGCACACTCTGAAGGACAAGAACATGGTTCTATGAGAATACACAAGAATCTAACACAGTAATACCCCAACAGCAAATGCTATTTGAGGAGCTATTGATGGAGGAGAGACTTGAACAATGATGAGAAGACCTCGTCGGCAAAAAAAAAAAAAAAAAAAAAAAAATGGGTCTATAGAGGAAGGCAGGGGTCCTCAAGGTCCTCAGTTATTGTGTAAAGGATTTTGGTCTTTTTGTTTTTCTTAAAAACAATGAAGATTAAGTGAATAGTTGCATATGCAACACCCAATGGCGCAACCTTTACTCCCATATTCCTTTGGAATTGCTTCCCTGTCCTGCCCTCCGCCTCTTGACTTATCTCATAACACCTTGCACTGTGCTCTAATTTCATTCCATTTTGAATACATTCTCCCACAGCTCTCTTTGAAATTTTGCATTTAATTGCTATCCAATTTTGTAAAGATCCTGTTTTTCCCATGATCTTTTGAAAAAGAGACTGCACTCTCTCTCATATCCAAAGAACCACAGAGCCATGTGTAGAGTAGATAATATTTTGGAAATAATATACTAATGAATTTTCTTATTTTCCGCCCCATAAGTTTATACATGTACATTCCTCTGAAGCCAGTCTATAATCATGGCCTGAGGAAATAATCAAGCCAAACACAACTTAGGGATAAAGGGGGCGTGGCACAAAGGAATCTGTGCCATAGAGGAAAGGGAAATATTGCCATTCCACTTCCCTGAGGAAGAAGAAAAAAATGGAAGAGGGATATGAAGGAGAAAGGGAGCAAGAACAAGACAGAGCAAGAGCAGAGGAAGACAGAATTTGAATGGAGGGAAAAGACGCAACAGATCAAGAGCTACCGTGCTTACCTAGGCCTCCGTCAGCTTTGAAACTCACTTAGAATCTTAAAGGAGACTGCCTTGCCACAGTAGTCAAATGGTTGCATGGCTTCAAACTGTGGGGCAGGAAGAGCATCCCCAGGTCTTCATTTTCTCCTGTGTTTGGAATGCTCTAGCTATCTCCTGGCATCCCAACAAGAGCATACATGTAGCAACTGAGGCACAGAGCTACAAGGCCTGCCATGATGTTGCTTTACCGACGGAGCGAGGTGGCTACGGTGCATTCTCTGCCATAAGATGATCTTGCCAAATGCAGTTTTGGCTGCTGCTCAGAAGAATTAAAGGACTAGAAGAAGCTGAAACGGGACTTGAGTCAGCAGCAGCCAGGAGAAAAGTGCCATGGACTGCAGAAGTTACATACTCCCACTGTCAATGGGCAAGGGATGTTGCTTCCAAGGCCTGTAAGGATTCAGAGGCTGGAACAAAGACTCGAGTGCAAGTGAGTTCCCTGCCTTTGTCTATCAGGAGGACACAGAAAGATCCCCCTTGAACCAGATTTCATCTTAAGAAGTAGGAAGGGGAGCAGAGTTCCAACAGTGAGCCAAAGTTTGGATTCCCTTATTGACTGCTTTAAACCAGAAGTGATAGAAATGCTTTTAATTGGCACATTGATGTTTTTCCTCACTAGTGCAGCATTAGAGATGCCAAAGTGTTTGAATTGTGTTTGGAGGGATAGAAACGGTAGTGGGAAGAACACTGGGCGGTTTAACTGGATGGTATTAACCTTAAATGGAGATGATTTTATATGAGGACAAAATTTAAGACAGGTCCTAGGGGTTAGAATATGGAGAACTTCAAGTACTCTATCAATTAGGATTCAGTCAGGAAAACAGAAGCCAAACAAATAATTTGACAGAGAGTATTTAATATAGGAAAGTAATTAGAAAGGTGCTGACAAACCGTAAAGAAAAGAATAGAGAGGAAGATAGACATGGCCTTTGGAAGCTATTAACCTGGTGCTGGGGAAACAAAGGGAAGTGTTCAGGGTTATCAAAACCTCAAAGTCTGGAGGAGGAGCTTTGCAAAGCTGGGCCAGACTACTAACAAGGTGGTGTCACTCAGTTCTAGGGAACTCAGAGGACGGGTCTCACGGAATAGGAACAGCCCAGCCACTGGTGGCACTTTTGAAGAGATACCACAATGTTGCTTCTAAGAGTGTTAAAAAACAAACAAACAAAACTGGACACAAGGACTATCTGCTATTAGAGCAAAGTGCTGTCGTTGAGACCAACGGTAATTACTGGAGGAGTATTAACAGAAACAGCAGACAACACAGGAAGAGCACGTCCCCCAATTTCTCCTGCTCCCCATCTCTTCTAGTGTGCTCTGTTGGCAGAATCCAACAAAGATCCAGCGGGCAAAGAGGAAATGTAGTCTGTCGAGAGTCTGCCCCAGGACCACAGAGCAAAGTCTCCTATAGAGGTTTAACAATCATCATTGGTGCACATACCACTCACTCGGTTGAGGTTTAGCGGGATTAAATTGTACATACATCCGTACAAAACTTCATAGCTTCTGTATCCTCCTACAACAGACACTGATTTTTTCATAAACCTACATCCCACTGAGAAACAGGCAAAGTTAGTTATTTATGACTCTGGAGTGCAGACAGAATTCCCAGTTGTTGGAAAAAATGAAATTAAATTTAAGATAAAGGACTTGCAAGTAGAAAGATAGTGGTGAAAATATTATCAGTTTATGCAAACTAGCACTAAAGCATAAAACTGGAACATTATTCTATTTGAAAGACACATTCCTTAGCAAGCAACACAAAGGAGAACAGGAGAATGTTCCTTCTCACTTTAGTCCGGACACACAAGACAACTTTATTAGAATGTTAGAAGTGATCAAGTGCTGACAGTACAGCCTCTCAGTGTTTTTATGTCTGAGAAAGACAGTAAAGGATATAGATGACCATTCTAGAGTCATCAATAGAGATAATCTCAACTCCAAAAATTTTTATTTTTTTCATATTGAGGAAATCATATTACTAAGATAATCCTTTACAAATATTTCTATTTATCGATAAACTGACTTCCTTTCCATATAATTAAATGGTAGTGCCCCACAAAAATATGTAGGTCTAACAGAAAAAGCAAATAATGCATTTGTACCAGACTATGGTTTCATCAAGTTTGCTTATATACTTTTAGCCAAAGCAAGTCATATGGCCAAGCCCACAGTCAGTGTGGGAGCGCATTACTGGAAGTCACGGAAATAAGATGCAGAAAAGTTGGGGTCATAAAGTCAATCAGTTAATCACATCCCCTCTATGAATTTGCACATGATTCTTGCCCCTCCCAGTCTGTTGCTCTTCATAAGCTCTTTGTTAATAAGTACTACGTTGGTTATTCAAATTCCGAAATAATTCTCAAATCCATTTCTTCTCTCTAAGCCTCACTGCCATTGCTCCCTTCATACTAAGCTTGAACTATTAAAATGGACTTTGGTTTTCCCCAGCTCAAGCGTAGGAGTTTGATTGTGGTGGACCATTTTTAAAATGGCTCCTAATGACCCTGGCTTCCTAGTGTTCATACTTTCTTTCAGCCACCTCCCATATTTACCAGGGCTGAAGCGTGCAACCCAGAGCATATAACACAAATGATGGGATGTCCCTTCTGAGCTTAGGTTATACGTAGCTGAACCTTCTGTCTTTAGCGCTGTCTCTCACAGGTCTGAGAGACGACAAGATAAGAAAGCCACCGCCCTGGTTGAATAGCTCCTATGTGAGGAATTAAGTCTACTGCTATCATCCAGATTATTTAGCTGGAAGTGGAGTCTCCATTCCCTTCCACGACCCCACGACCGAAGTCCTGGCCCAAAGGTAACACCTCATGAGAGACCCTGAGCCACCAGTGAGACCACCCAGATTCCCGACCTATGGGCACTCCATGAAGAAAAACAAATGTTTCTTTAAATTTTGATCTTCAAAGACATGGATTAGTTTGTTACACAGTACTAGAACACGTAAACATACAGATCTTGATACCGGTCAGTGGGACACTGTCATCATAAATACCTAAATTGTGGGAATGGCCTTAGAATCAGGTAGTGAGCTCTAGAATAGTGCTGACAAAAGCCTAAACTGCCTTGGAGAAGTCTCAGAGCCTTTGTGAAGCTGTGGGAGACCTTTAAAAGGTCTTTTATAAATGCTTATGGGAAAGTGAGGCAAAGTTATTGACAACTGCAAGAAGAGGGAGCCTTCTTATGTGGTGGCAGAAGATTTAGCAACCCTCTTATTTGCATTTCTGTGAAAGTAGAGAATATACTTAATTAACTGGGTAGTATGTCTAAGGGCATTTTCAACCAGTTATAAAAGCGCCATCTGACTTCTTGGTGCTGATAGAGGAGAGAGATAAACTAAAGGAAAGATTGTAAAGCAAAACCTAGCTTGACAGTTTGGGAAAGGTTAAGCTTTTGCAGGTGTCAAATGGTATAAAAATTAAGAAATGACTTTTGAGCAAATATCCAATCCACAGCACAGCCAGGAAAATATGGTCCAAAGACGAAGTCAAGGGTGCGACTGTAAAATCTTTTACTAAGATCTCAGAAAGATAAAACTCAGTCAGATGAAAGGGTTGCCTCAGAGATCCTCTCAATCAAACTATAGGGCTTCTGGGAAGCTTAAGGGCATTGTTCCTGAGCCATCTTATAAGGAGCCAAAAGGAGAGTCAAGTTTATCTTGAGGTGTTTTGTGGCTCTGGAATCTGTCTGGGGGATCAAACCCCAACAAGATTCACAGAAGATCCCCAACATTTTTAAAAGAGTTATATATGCAGAACATCACCAGGTTGGACTGAAAAGGGTAAGGCAGTAAGAGAAAAGGCAAATAGGCGTTTGACCCCCAAATTTCTAATAGCAAGAGGGTAGCTGATAAAACTACCCAGTTGCACAAATGTGGTATTTTTTTTTTTTTGAAGGAATAATGAATCAACAGGTTGAACCAAGAGCCCAGAGGGTGGAGCTTACAGCCCTGGAGAACTTTTTTTTAGGACTTGAGTCATAATCAAGAAACTTCCCAGCTGTATTTTAAAACTGTTATGGATTGGCTACTCCTTTGTGCCTCAAAGTTTGTTCCCTTTGAACAAGAATGTCTATAGTGATGATCCTATGCTTGCCCCACCATTATATATTGGGTTAGGGGAGGAGAGAGAACTGATGTCTTTATTTTCAGAGGTCAAGAGGAATTGTACTAAAGGAACTACATCCGAGGGGACTTCTCTGCGTCTGGATCTGATTTAGATAATAAGATTTTGGACTTAGACCTGATGCTGTAATGGAATGAGATTTTTGGGGGTCTTAAAAAAAGGTGAGTATATTTTGAATGTGGAAGGAATGTGAATCATCAGGAGACAGAGGGCAAACTGTGGCAGCGGACTGCTTGAAGTAATTTGTTGTAAATCTATAGAAAATTTATAACTGCTCAATTCTACTCTTCACGCTTCTGCTAAGTAATTTTTCTAAAACACAAATTGGATCCTAACACTATCTGAAGTTACCTGCTCCAGACAAAAAAGCTCAAATTCTCTAGCTGTTGTGTAAATAAAGACATTTCTCAATGTGACCTCGACTTATCTTTCTAGCTGCATCTTTGAATCTCCTTTATAAATCATATCTGAGAGCCATACAGGAGCCCTTATCATTCGCAGAATAAGCTCATGCCTTGTGTTTATACAGGATGTTCCCTCTATCTGCAGTATATTCCTCTACTTCTATTTATCTTTTTTTATTGGAAAACTCTCAAATTGAGCTTTCACATACCAACTGCACGATCGCCTCCCTGTGAAGTCTCCTCCAACTCTCCTCATTTTCCACCTCAGATGCTCCTCCAGCTGCTCTACAAACCCCAGCGACAGTACTTATCACAGACTCGATGATTCTCCCACTTATGTTGGATCAGGACTGTCAGAATCAGAATCTCATATTCAATTTGAAAACAAAGGGATGCACGTCTAACATCTATCTGGGCTTGGAGAAAGCAAATCTGAATTATTGTTATATCGTCAATAACCCTTGTCATGAAGACAAACTTCATGCACCTGGAGTCTCTGAAAGTTAAAAGTAATTCATAAGGAAAAGTGGGATGATTTGTCATCCTTCATCTAAGCCTGATGACAAATGCGAAAATCCAGAGTAAAATTGTTTACGTTTAGTACAAGAAAAAGCATCTTAGTAGGTTTCTTTTCTTTTTTTATCTTGTCTCCTGGAGCCAAAAGTTAGTAAATTTCAAGTACAAGGGAAATGAAAAAGAACATCCTTCAGACTTGCAGTTCAGAAAACATGTGCCATTTCCTTCTCAGAAAGGAAGAAAAGAGGCGTTTTCTAAGCCTATTAAAATTTGAATACAATAAACATAATAAAACCCTTTTTTTGGAGTAAAGTAGAATATACCTTAATTGAGTACGGTTCCAGCCTCAGTATAAACAAAATCAGAATAAAATCCAGTGCCATGGTGCCAAACAAAAATTGAAAAATTAGACTAATAACTTTGAAAGAGAGATATATATAAATTTTGTAAAGTGATACTGACTGTGGAAAAAATTGTTGACCATGATACTTTAAAACACAGACATTGATTAGCATCTCCTTCCTTCTACCCTAAAAGAATGAATTTATTTGAAATTCTATTAAAAAACAAATATGATATTACAAAAGCTTTTATTTGACATCTAAAATGCAATATTTTTCCTAAACATAGCTGTTATCATTTCTAGAGGATTAAGACTATCTTGAAGAAAAGAAAGAAATTATAAGTGATTGTGTCCAAGATTTTCTGTTTCAGGTTCACCAAATCCTAATATTTTTATCTAAAATTGAAAACTTTGGCTGCATTCAGTTGAGTCTTTTTCCTGGACTAAGCTTTCTCTAGGATAATTTATTTTCTAGGTGGAAAATGTACAATAAGAATGGCATGAAAATATGAACCAAGGCTATGATTAATGGCCTCATGAGTAGAGGGTCCATCTGGACACAAGCCCTTGGACCTGCTCTGTAGGAAAAGGGGAGAGAACCAAATAGCAGCATAAGCTTAGATGGAAGGGCTTCAGAGAGAGAGGAAGGAAAAGTAGCGGCAGCTATTCAAATTTTGTGAAAAACTTGGAGATAGAGAGGGGTCATAGAGAGGGCTGCTATGATGGGTCCTCAGATTAAAAGGAAAGATGGGTCACCCCAGAGCACTGACTCGTGGTGAGTTGCTTGCTTTTGTCAGAGCTGCATTCACGTTGATTTGATTGCTAAACACTCACTGAGCTTGTCCTCTGCCCCTGAAACTTTTCTAAGTGCTAAGAACAAATATGCTGGTGAACAAAACAAAATCCTTGTCCTTATGAGGTGTACATTCTATTAGGAGAGAGTAACTGTGCGTGCATGTGTGCCTGTGTGTATAAGGAAAAGGATGACAAAAGAAAGTAAGTAGGCAAAGGGGAAAGTATGTAATACTATATCGGATTGGGTCCCCAGAAAAGCCTATCTAATTAAATGAAACCTGGAAGACGTGTGAATAAAATGAGACAAAATGTATATTTAGAGGTGGCTGCACAGGCAGGTTCTCAATGCATACTGTGGGTGCATGAATGAATGAATATGACACTGCTGAAAGCAAAGTTGCAAAGAGCAGTAACATTACAGGCTTATATTTGTTACATAGAGGGGCGATAGTCCATGTTCATCAAAAGTTCAGTCTATAAAACTTCTAGGTGAGGAATCATGCGTTTGGGGGTTGTAGTGAGGCAAAATATTACAGGGCTGTGGCGGAGTTTATGGGTTCTATTGAAATAATTGTCAAGAAAACATACTTATTGAGCGCCTACTAGGCACTGTGAGTCAGGTGGCTTACACACATTTTCTCACTTAATCTTTATTGCAATCTTAAAAGAAATGAAGTATTTTTTCCATTTTGCAGGAACTAGCAGCTGGGAGTGTTGAGTGACTTGTGAATAGCGCTTTGGTTTCCAGGTGACAGAGCCAAGACTGGAACTCAGATCTCTCCCACTCCGCTGCTGCGTTCTTAAGAGAAGATCTACAGCTTCCTTATAATCTGAATAAAGCTCTTCTTTCTTTAATATATTTTGAGAAAACTGCTCTTAAATTTCAAGGTTTTCCCTACTAGTATTAACATTCCAAAATTTAGTAAACAGGTTTGTGTTACACTATATCTACCTTTTCTAATGGGATCGTCTTATCATTTCTTAGGTTTCATCTGACCAAAATAAAAAAGGTTAATTCATTTCTTATGAAATTACATTGTTTATTCCAAACTGAGTATTTTATTGTGAAGAAACTAAAAAGCTCACATTGAAAAAATTATATTAGTAACCAAACTAAAAATTAGGTATATACATCCAACAACATGGGTGGATCTCAAATATAGGCTGAATGGAAGAAGCCATAAAGAATCCAGGGAAGAAATATCCAATCTATATGGCTAGAAAGTCCATTTGTAGCTACCTGGGAGATGGGTGGATGTTGGGGTTGACTGCAAAGGGTATATTAGTAATATATTTGGATGGTGAAAATGGTTCACATCTTGAAAGTGGCAGCTAAATAGGTAAACATATTTGCCAAAACTCACGAAATTGTGTACTCAAAATGAAGTTATTTGTACATTTAGCTCAATAAATTTGATTTTTAAAGTAAAAAATAGTGATGTATGCTTTAATTTTGAAGAAAATTATCCACAATTTTGAACAAAAAATATATTTCTTGCATTTGTTTCTGTTACTCATTTAAAAGCAAAGCATCTAAAAAAGTGAACAATATGGTCATTTTTCCTTTGACTATACATTTTCCGTCCATTTAGCAAATAGCGCTTCAGACAAATCATCTGACATCAATTTAATCAAAAGCTTTCTTGGCACTCACTGCTAGTATTCACATGAAATTTTCTTAGATTTTTGCAAAATAATAAATTAAGCTAAGTCATCTGCAGACAGTGTTGGCTGCACTCAAGTTTTTAATAACGCTCGTCTGGCTTTGTGTGTAAGTGGAAAGTGAATTGCAAGATAAAGGGACAACGCATTGGGCATGGTTTTACTGTCCAGGTAGACGAGTAATATTGGCTAAAAGGAAGCACTTGAATCTAGTTTATTTTTATATTATAAGGTAAAATAATAACCATAGTTTTAACTTTGTCAGAGGCTATTATTTTCCAATAGAACCGTGAGGTAAATCACAAAAAGATTGGGTCAACTTTTTCTTGTAATCATTGTTGCTGCATATCTGACCCATGAAAAGGTTGGATGGAGCCCAAATTAAGAAAAAGTTTCTGAATTTGAAACTTTTTCCTAATGAAGGAAGGAATATTTCTACCCAAGAAGTCTCCTCAGTTACTTGATGGCGGCAGTTACAGAGGCTGTGGGTACAGTCAGCACACTTGCATCACAGATTTGACGTGCTAGGAGGTTTAACAACTCTAATTATCACCTTAACGTCCACATCCTCAGACTAACCCCAAATACAGTAACAGGAACATTGAAATTTCTAAAAGGCCAATATTAATCTAAAATTATAATAAAAAGAAAGGAGAATGCATAAAAATAATGTGATAAACTTCAACACCCTTTCAAGATAGAAACACTCAATAAACAAAGAGTAGAAGGAAAGTACTTCAAAATAATATAAGCCATAAAGGAAAAACCCATGGTGAACCTCATACAGTAAGGTGAAAGACTGAATCTAAGACTGTCCTGTAAGAGTAGGAGTGAGGCAAGGATGACTGCTTTTGCAACTCCTATCAATGCAGTACTGGAAGTCCTGGCCAGAGCATTAGGCAAGGAAAAGAAATAAAAAAGCATCCTAATTGGAAAGGAAGAAATAACATTCCCGTTGTTCACAGATGACATGATCTTACATATGGAAACAGCTAAGGAGTCCACAAAAACATGGTTAGAACTAATAAACAAATTCAGCAAATTAGCAAGATACAAAGTTCACACACAAACATCAGTTGCATTTCTATACACTAATAATGAACAGTCCAAAAAAGAAACTAAGAAAACAATTCTATTTACGATAGCATCAAAAAGAATAAAATACTTAGAAATTAACTTAACCAGGAGGTGAAAGACTTGTGCGATGAAAACTACAAAACGTTGCTGAACGAAATTTAAAAAGACATAAATAAGTAGCAAGACATCCCCCGTCCAAGGATTCGAAGTCTTAATGCAGTTAGGATGTCAACACTACGCAAAGCCATCTACAGATTTAATGCAGTCTCCATCAAAATCCCAATGACATTTTTGCAGCAATAGAAAAACTTATGCTAAATTCATATGAAATCTCAAGGGACCTTAAATAGCTTAAAAAAATTCTTTACAAAAAACAAAGCTAGAGTGCTCACATTTCCTGATTTCAAAACTAAACTACAAAGCTACAGTAATCAAAACAGTGTGACACTGGCATGAACACAGATCTATAGGCCAATAGAAGAGAATAGAGTCCAGAAGTAAACCCTTACGGACATGATCTAATGGAATTTGACAAGGGTGCTAAGAGAATTCACTGTGGAAAAGACAGCTTTTCAACAAACGGTGCTGAGAAAACTGGATATTCACAAGGAAATGAAATTAGACCCCTACCTAATACCATACCCCAAAATTAACTGATTATTTTATTCTTTACCAGTATCAGAGCACGCTGTCCCACCAAATAGCATGGAAGCTGCCTCTGATCCATTTCTTAGGGAATTAAATCAGGAATGGAGGGACAGCTGGGCCCCTCTGGAATACCCCTTTATCATAACCTCACGTTTTGCACTCTTGAGCAGTAAGGCCTGGCCTTTCCCAACCCTGCCACGCCGAGTTCTCTACCCTCTGCTCTACTGGTTAAGGATGCAGGCTCTGCAGCCACACAGACCTGAGTCTGAATCTGTTTACACCACTGAGGGTGTGATCTTCAGCCGGGTGTCCGGGTTTCTCAGCCTCATGCTGCGTATTTCCCCAAGTGGGTTAATGAAACCTATGCGACACACTTGTTGGGACTATATGAGGGATCAGTGAGCGTTATTGTCACCGTCTTTTGAAAAGTTTTTTTCGTGAAATGCGTATTCTCAGAAGCAAACCAGTTGTCAGTCAGAATCCTGCGCTGTGGACGGTGAGAAGAGCAACACTCTCTAGGAAGGCAAAACAGAATAAGGTGGTGTTTTCATCCAATTTGTTACAAAATATCAATTCCTGAAGAGCATTTAGAATACTTTGTGGTAAATAAATATTTATTTTTGAATCCAAGGCCACCACAAATGCTAAGAGGATGCATTAGGACTTGCATGTTGCACTAGAACGTGAATCTGCTAGGAGGTTACTTTGAAAATATTAGAGACTCCATTAAAATGAAAAAAAATATGAAAAAGAACTAGCCAAACACCTTGGTTTTGCTTATAAAAGGAACACTGAACAAATGTTCAGGAAACTGTTAACTAGGAATGTAACTTTGCAAGTAATGCCTAAATTCTTCCAGGTTTGTAACATAAAATTAAACACGAAAGTTTCGAGGGTCCTTTACATCTTTCTAGAACACAACGGATGTTCACAAACGTTTGTTGAATGAACTTTATATTGATAACAGTGGTTAAAATTCACATTTAGAATTCCTTAAATAGTACAAAGACTACGGTGTTGGTTAATATTCTAGTAGGGTACGTGTTTCCTTTTGACAGTCAACCCGAGCTGTATACAAATGGTGTTGGCTGTGCTGAGAGAGCCGTCTGTCCAGAAAGCTATAAAACCAAGATCCTGACGACTTATGGTCATAAATGATTCAGGATCACTTCTTTTTCTAAGAGAGCAAAAAAGTACTTTTAAACATATCTGAGAGAGTTTGGTAGACAGGAACCTCATGATAAAGTTGCCTTTCTTGTGAGTACCTTAAGGAGCAAGAAAGGTTTTATTTTGTTTTGTTTTTAAAGACCCTGTTCTTCTTAGCTTAAGGGAAAGGTAAAAACAAAATGCAACAAAAGCTAAATTTACTTAGGATTTCTGGGTTTGAGTCCATATTTGTTACCAATTTTAAAATGCTCATTAGCCTCTCTCACCAAATTTCCTCTGTCTATAAACTGGTGATGGTAGCACCTATTCTGACTGCTTCACAGCACTATTTTAAAGAAACAGACAAGACAGTGGAATAGCAGACTTTTACAAATTTTAAAGTGCAACATGCATCGTAATTATTATAATTGTGGAAGTTTTTACTTCTGGGTTTCATTGGAAATGGCAAAACGTTTTCTCCTTTCAGCTGTGTAATAAATATTCCCGTGGGGTGGTATTCCTCTGGGACTCCCTGTAAAATTTTCGCAGATCTCACATTCTACTTTTTGCTATGAGATTGTATTTGTATTAGAATCAGGACGAGCCTGTCTATTCCTCCACAATGCATGTGTCTTGAGATCAGCGACTACATTTTATTTATCTCTGTGTCTTCCACAGGATGACAGAAAATTTTACACAAATAACAAGTTGTCCAATAAATGTGTTCAATGCTTTTGGTTAAACTTATTATCTAAGCCAACCAAAATTATAAGAAAGAGAAGACATTTTAATTTTCTTAAAAACATTTGAAAGAGCCAGGTAAAGAGTCTGTGTATGAGCACATTACAGCATTTTTCATTGAGTAGTATTTCTCTCTTGAAGAAAACTAAAAGAACATGAGTGAAGGGCAAGTTGGGAGCGGAGAATTCCAGCATTTCTGCTCCACGGTGAACGGCTGCATTAACACAATTCTTTTTCTGATTCGCCCAAACACAAAAGACTCACTGTAAAGATAAGTGGCTTTAGAAGTTTGGCTCTACCAGACTTTTACTGTACGATTGCTAAGGCATAAAAAGAAAATGGATAAAGAAGATTTTTGAAGACATTTGGCTGTTAATCACTGACCATTAAAACTTTTAAAATTGACACAGGATATTAAGCCTATTAGCAATTACTGCTTGATGTAACTACCAAATTTAAAAATAGTAATGGTGAATAATTTCAATTACTATTTTCCAAAACAACGTTTATCTCACTTCTTTAAAGGACTCTCACTTTTAAGGATCATTTTCTTGACAGCATAAAGAAAAATGAATGACAATAATACTTCAGATAATTTTACTTTCCAAATCTACTATATGTGCCTACTTAAACATACGTACAAAGTTTATTATTGAATCATGTACATAGAAGTATTTAATAAAATTCATTCTTATTCCTGCAATTGACTTAGTTATTGTAATTTTTAATCTCAAACAAGTGATTTTAAAAGAGCAGTTCATGGGGCTGGTGCAGTGGCGTAGTGGTTAGGTTCCTGTCCTCCACTTTGCCGGCCTGGGGTTCACAGGCTCAGATCCTGGGCGCAGACCTAGCACCACTCATCAAGCCATGCTGTGGCGGCGTCCCACATAAAACAGAGGAAGATTGGCATGGATGTTAGCTCAGGGCCAATTTTCCTCACAACTACAACAAAAAAGGCAGTTCATGGAAAGCTAATTCAAACGATTTGAATTCTTATTTTACTTTACTACTGATCTACAATACGTGGAAGGAATGTTAACATTTTAGGTCTTTATTGTATTCATTTGGAATATGATTATAATGATAAAGGATGAGCTTTAAGCAAAGAGGGGAGAAATACACCTTTGATGCATATTTTGATCTGGGAGAGGTTCCTGATAGTTCTCAGAATGACGAGTGAGTGTGTATATGCGTTTGCCATTGGGAAAGTCATCTATTCTAGATAACTTACATGCATTTCAGCTACTATAACTTACCCCAGCTTCCTGAAATGTTTTCAGGTCAAATTCCCAAAATGGGAGATTACTGAGTCACTGGCTGATCCCATCCCTTCCTTCAGTCTCTGCTACTTTCTCGCTGCCCATTGCATTGTTCCCTGGCACAATGCAGCTTTTTCCCCCGATTGCAGCAGTGCGAAAATTTAAGTGGACGTAATTTCATAACCTTTCCAGAAGCATAAAGCATCATTTTTTATGGAGGGCTGAATAAGCAATTTGAACTTTACAAATGAAGCGCAAAGCAAATTTTACTGCTCACAAATCTGTGTGCGATAGAAAGTAGTGCAGTGGTATGCTAAAACTTCTGGAAGGAAGTTTCAGAACGGTCCAGTCAGGTTTTTTAAAGTCCAAAATATGTTTTCCAGATACATGTTGAAATTTGACTACTAAATTTGGTTTTATATGAGCCCACTCTTGTCTTGAATCCTATTGAGAGTCCCTGTAAGTTATTACTGGAGCACAGTTGCGTTTCTGAGACTAGATTTTAGTCATGCTGCTGTGTATCAGGTCATTAAATCTTGACTGAATTTCTAAATATAGTGATATTTCCAATAAGAAAACCTAGAGTAAAACTAAAACTAAAACTTATCTATTTCAGGGAAATAGATATGTGGAAGTCTGGTTCCTCCTTTTCTGACATGTTAACATGAACAATGTGATCTAGGCAGATACAGTAGCATGGTCAGCTGGGAAAAACTTATCCCTCATTCTTATCACCTTGAAACCACATCTAGGTCTTAATCTATCAGTAAAATAAGAGTCTGATCTTCGGCTTACTAAGTTTATAATCTGATATTACCTTGTACTAAAAAGTCCATAACTTCAAGACTTATCTTGGCACTTTCAAATAAAATGTTCATGTCCAAGTCATTTTGTAGTGTTAAACATTTATTGTCAAGCTTATCACTTGAGATAAAGGTGTACATATAGGAAAAAGTATAAATTTATTGGAATCTTTAAGATTAAAAACCCTGAAATTTACTGTTATTTCTATGTGGAAAATTCGTGTATATATTAGATAGGGAGATTTTTTATCACATTATTTTGTTTTCAGTTTACAAAGTCTACCTGGAAACACCCAAGAGACCTAAATGATAATCAGTTTGTTTAGAAATGAAGCACAGACTGTTATTGGCGAACATGTACAAAGTTCACGCATAATCACAACTGAACTATCCTTTATTAGAATCAGGCCTGACTGACCTGCCCCTCTGGCTGAGTGATCAAGGAGAAGGCTCTGACCTTGGAGGCCAAGGGTGCATGGGGAAAGACCAAATTTAACCTCGTGACGCTGGTTCTTGATAAAATCAGTGACCTTGGAAAATGAAAGCCACTGTGTCCATGAGACACCTGTTTCCTCTGACCGTCTGAGAAAGATCAGGCCCTCTCTCTAGTTTAATTGCTGTATGATACCACCCTTCTGTCCTACCCATCATAGATCTTCAAGAGACTCAGCAGAAATTCAGAAAGAAAGCAATTCTTAGACATACCCTTGAATTGATCCCCTGCCTCCTCCTTTACTTACACTGATGAATTTGGTTGAGCAACTAATGGAAATCGGTGGAGCCTCTTTACTTATTTTTGCTTAAAGCCAGAAATTATTATATCAAATCTGCCAGTGACACCTCTTCTGGGACATTTTAATCCCTAGTTCTTTACAGACAAAGATGCTTTCTCAGGAAAAGGCTACAATAGTCCAAAATTAGGGAAGAAGAAAGACGTGAGAAGAAAATCTGGTCACATTTCTGGCACCCATGTAATACTGCCTTCATCCTTCTACTGTTTCTGCCCTTCAAATCCTGTGACACCCTGGGCCAGGCAAGTGGAAGGAGAGGTCAGCTCTTTTCTCCCCAAGATGGTCTGTGCTTTTTCTTTCTCAATCTTCTCTATTTTCTACTTGCTTTACCTCAATTGCATTTGTCTAGTGGACTGATTCTCTCTAGGGTGGTGTTCTCTGTGGCAACTTGCAGCCTTTTTTCTGAGGAGATGAGACAAGATGAGGGGCTCTGCGACCACCATAATAATACGTAAAGAGCAGATTCAGAGTGATGGAGAGAAAAGACATGCAGACAGTCTACTTGTTCAAAGACAAGCCCTAAAGGAAGCCAAGGCAGTGGGGACACTCAGCACAAAGATCAACAGCACTCTCCAACCATGCGCGCTGCAAGCGTCTACATCCCCAAAATGTGGATGCCCAGTCTAAGTGCGTGAGGTCACACCAGACCTCAGGGGACCTGTTGGCCACTCTCCACACTGAAGCAATTCTGCAAGTGGGCTGGGGACGACCTCCTCTAAGCCAGAGGCGCCATCGTTCTCAGACTCACGACACCCACATTATGACTAAAGAGCAGAGTGGAGGACTGTGTGCCCAGGCCTCAGCATTTGTCTGCTGAGATATCTCAGCACTCCTGGCTGAGGTGCCAGGAGCAAATACTTCCTGAGCTCAGAGCTGCAGAAACAGCAAAACAGGGTGGTTCCAGATGCCTCTGGGAGTTTTGCTAACAGCTGCTTAGACAAACTGTAAAGTTTTTGTTCATTTGTCCTCCATTCCAAAATATTCTATTTTCATTATTAATATGAATATCTGCATTCATTTACAAATTTATATATGAGGAAATCTTTATCATATGTGCTTCCTTTTAATTAAAATATTGAAGGGCCTCAGATACAATCTAGGATACCATGCCATATATATATACACGCACACACATATATAATGAATTTATGTTATTGTATGGTGTACTGGATATGTATATAAAATGACTACATGTTAATATACTAAAGGAAAGTTTATAGCATAAATAACGTAATACCAATTATATATGCATTATACATTATATAAAATGATAAATAATAAACATAATACATGACGATGCAATACACATAAAATATAATTTATATTCATATGTAAATTTTATATAATAAATATTATATTTCTATATTTATGTATTTAATTAGGCTGAGTTTTCCTTGCCTTGACCCTACTTTAGTAATTGGTTGAACTAGACTATTACTAGACCATAACCCAGATCAACCAAGAGACAGTCCAGTGGCCTCTCGGAACCACCCTGCCTCCTGAAACACAGCCAATGGCCTCTGATGAATGTTTCCCGCTTAAAGAAATAACAGCAGCATCATGAAACCATTGGAATCATTATCCACCACTTAAAAAAATTTAAATGTTCTTTTAAATTAACATGTAAAATTAATTTTTGTTTTTATTGTAGAGTTCTATGAATGTTAACATGTTTGTATTTGTGTAACCACGACTACGATCTGGATAAAGAACAGTTTCATCACCCAACAACCTCCCTTGTACTGTCCCTTTGTAGTCACGTCATCACCTTGGCAACACTCATCTGTCCGTCAGAATAGTTTTGTCTTTTTTAGACTGCCAGGTAATTGGAACTAAGAAACTTTTGAAATTGACTTCTTTTAATTAGCATAATGCCCTTGAGATTCATTCATCCAAGTTATTTGTTCCTTTGTAGTGCTGAATAGTCTTGCATTGTATACAGGTACCACAGTTTCCCATCCACTCACTACGTGAAGGAAATTTAACCCTATAGAAACTGCCAGATGTTTCCCAGAGCACACAGTTTGCACTCCCTCCATCAATGAGTGAGAGTCCATCACTTGCTAGCACTTGGCATCACCTGACTCATTTGGAGTGGTACCACATCATCATTTTTATTTGCATTTCCTTAGTTGTTAATGGCCATCTTCTTATGTGCTCACTTGTCAACCATCTATCCTCTGTGCAAAATTTCTGCCAAGTGATTTGCCCTTTTTAAAATTGAATTCTTTGTTTTCTTCGTCTTAAGTTTTGACAGTTCTATATGTATTCTACATAAAATTTCATTATCAGATATGTGATTTGCAAATATTTCCTCCCTGTCCATTGAATTGCCTTTAAACATTCACCAAAAGTCAGTTGTACTTATTTCTAGACTCTGTTCTCTTCCACTGATCTCTGTGTCTGTCTCTTCACCAACACTGTGCTGTCTTGATCACTGCAGCTTCATAGTAAGTCTTGCAATCAGGTAGGATGACACCTTCATCTTTATTCTTTTCCAAAATTGTTTTGGCTATTCTAGTTCATTTGCTTTTCCATATAAACATTAAAATCATCTTGTCTGTAACGAAAAAAGTTCCTGCTAGGATTTTGTGTGAAAGTGTGTTAAATATACAGATCAATGCAGTGAAAATTTAAAATTTTACTATATTGGGTCTTCCAATCCTTGAGCACAGCATGAACTGTCTGATTTATTTCACCAGATTTTCTAACGTTCAGCATAAAATCTTGCAGCTGTTTTGGTACATTTATATCTAAGCACTTATTTTTTGTTAGTTTAGAGGAGTTATTCTTAATGGTGTGCTTTTTAAAATTTTTGTTTCTAATTGTTCTTAGTGTGTTGAAATAAGATATTTTTGCATGTATTGTTGACCTTGTATTTTGTGGCTTTGCAAAAAAATTATTAATTCCAGGAGATATTTTTTAAATAGATTCTTTGGGATGTTCTGCATGGAAAAGCTTGTATTTGAATAGGTGCAGTTTAATTCCTCCCTTTCCCGTCTGTGTAACTTTTTTTTTTCTTGATGTAATACACTGGCAAGGTCTTCTAGGACATTCTTAAACAGGAGTGGTGAGAGGAAAAATTCTTGCCTTGTTCCCAATCTTAGCGGGCAGGTACTCCATCTTTCAAGATTATGAATGATGTTGGTACTTTTTATTCAACTTTATTAGGTTGAGGAAATTCCCTTCAATTACTTGTTTTCTGATAGTTTTTTCATGAATGGATAACTAATTTTGTCAAAGAATTCTTTTTTTTTTTTTTTGAGGAAGATTAGCCCTGAGCTAACTGCTGCCAATCCTCCTCTTTTTGCTGAGGAAGACTGGCCCTGAGCTAACATCCATGCTCATCTTCCTCTACTTTATACGTGGGATGCCTATCACAGCGTGGCATGCCAAGTGGTGCCACATCTGCACCCAGGATCCGACCTGGCAAACCCAAGGCCGTGGAGAAGCGGAACATGCGCACTTAATTGCTGAGCCACCGGGCCGACCCCTGTCAAAGGCTTCTTATGCATTGATTTAATCGTGTGTTTTTTCTTCTATAAACTGTTAATATGGTGGGGGTCACATGAATTCATTTTTGAATATTGAACTATTGAACAAATCTTCCGTATATAGGATAAATGTCACTGGGTTATGGTATACATATTTTTTTACATACTGTTGGCTTCAATTTGCTAATATTTTGTTGAAGATTTTTACAGGTAGGTTCATGAATGATATTGGCTTGTCGTTGCCTTTCCTCAGAGTATCTTTCACTGATGTTACTATCCAAGTAGTCCTCGTTTCATAAAATGAGTTGTCATGTGTTCCCCCTCTTCTATTTTCTGGAAGAAATTGTGAGGAATTGGTGTCATTTCATCTTTAGATGTTTGGTAAAACTTGCCAGTGAAACGATCCAAACTTGGAAATGTATTTTTTCAGGATGAATTTTTAGAATACATTTCAATTTACATTATAATTATAGGACTCTTTTAGGTAACTATTTCATCTTGAGTGACTTTTGGTGGTGTGAGGTTTTCAAGGAATTTTTCAAAGGAACGTTGTTCAAAGTTGTTGAATACATGTGTAGTCCTTTCAATGTCTGTGGGGTCTGTAGCAATATCCACTCATTCTTGACATTGGTAATTTATGTCTTCTCCCTTTATTCCTTGTCGATCTCACTAAAGTTTTACCAATTTTACTGATATTTGCAAAGAACTAGCTCCTGATTTTCTCTATGGTTTTCTGTTTACAATTCCATTTATTTCTGCTGTATTTATTATTCCTTCTATCTGCTTGACTTATAGATTCTTAAGGTGAAAGCTTCTGCTATTGATCTGAGACCTTTCTTCTTTCGTAATATGAGCTTTTAATACAAATTTCTAAGTATTTCATTAGCTGCATCTCACATATTTATTTTCTATATGTTCATTTTCATTTGGTTAAAATATTTTGCAATTTCCTGTGAAATTTCCTCTTTGTGCTATGGATTATTTAAGAGTGTGATGTTCACTTTCCAAATTTCCGTTGATTTTTCTGTTTTCTTTCTGTTGTTGATTTCTAGTTTAATTTCATTTTGCTCAGAAAGTGTATTCTGTATGATTTCAATTATCTCAATAAGTTAAGATGTGTTTTATTACCTATAGCACAGTCTACCCTAGTAGTTGCTTCATACACATGTGAAAAAAATGTGTATTCTGCTTTTGGGTGGCGTTCTATACGTGTTGATTAGATCCAGTTAGTGGTGGTTGTTCCGTTCTGTACACTTTCTGAATTTCTACATCTATTTCTAGTGGAGCAGAGTTGGAGTCTCCAACTGTAACTGTGGATTTGTTTAGTTCTTTCAGCTCTGCTGGTTTTTCTTCCCGTATTTCAAAGCCTCTGTGTATATAATTTCCATTCTCTTTCTTTTAAATTCTCTGTCTCAATACATTGGAAGTAAGTTTCTTTTACGCAGAATCTAGTTCAGTCACAATTTTTCTTTCCATCCATTCTGATAATCTCTGTGATTTCATTGGTCTGTTCAAACCATTTACATTTAATAGGATTATCGATATACTTGGATGTAGCTCTACACTTTGTTTTTCATAACCTTTTTCATTTTCCTTTCTCCTTTCCTACCTTCTCTTTACTTATTTACGCACTTTTAGTTTGACTGTATCTCTTTGCATAGTTTTTTTGGGGGAGTGTTAGGGGTTGTTCTAGGTTTTACAAAGTACATATTTAGCTTTTTATAATACACTTCAAATCAGTATTTTATTACTTTGGTTGAAAGATAGAAATTTGCCATCATGTAAGTTTTAACCTGCCCTATTTTATGTTGTAGCTGTCTCATATACTACACCCAGATATATTGAAAACCCTATCAGTAAATATGTTTGCATTCCCATGTGAGTAGGGATTTTCCTGATTCGTCATATGTCTAGTAATTCTCAATCATATCCTGGATATTTTGAATACCATGTTATGAGCCCCTTCATCTTATTCAAATTCTATGGGTGTTTTTATTTTAGCATTTAACTGAGAGATATAGATCCTGGCCACAGCATAGTCTACCTTCTGTGTACTGTCAATTCACTTTTCAATGTTTTTTGTGATATTTGGATCTTCCTTGTATGTAAGTCTCCCAGTGGAAATTCCAGGGCTGGCATGCTGGCTGCCTCTCTGTTCAGTTCTCAAAGTACGCTGTTTAAGATCAGATCCACACATCCTCGAATCAGAGATGAACACAGAAGAATTCATAGCAACATTACGGGTCAGTTTTCTCAGCTCCTCTCTTTTTACAGTCTCTTGGGTTCTTTCAGATTTTCTTAGGCTCTCTTACTTATTCCCCTAGTTAGAAAGCTGGTGCCTTAATAACCTCTCTGCTGAACTCTTAACACTGCTGTGACCATGTCTGGGGCCAAATGGCAAGTAGATAGAGACAGAAAAATGCAATGGAGGTTCACCCCTCCTTCGTGGGGCCACAGCTTCTCTGATCAAAGAAGTTTCCCCTCTTTCAGAGTTTCAGGTGATGACAGCCCCAAGCTGCAGGCTCTGTTGCTGTCTGAAGTCTTCTTTCCCTCTCCTCAAGCCACAAAAAGACCTCCTGAAGCCTATTTCTGCCTTGATACCCAGTTCCAGGTTTCAAGCTCCTCTGAGACCAGTTTGTGGAATATCACAGGGGATAACATAAATGGGAAATGCACTGCCATTTGAGTGGTACTTCATATTCTGGTCTTCTTCCAAATCTACCTGCTACTACTTAACTTGTGGAGTCTTCTATTCTCTGCTCCATGCATCTGTCCAGAGTTTAAAATAGTATTCCGGGAGGAATCAGGATAAGGAGTGTTGGTCTTGCCTGGAATCAAAATTCCCATAATTTTAATTTAAAAGCATTAATTAAATTTTAATATTTGTCTTTTGAAATGCCTTGTACGTAGTAGGTGTTCAGTGCACATTAGTTAAACAGAATTTAGCTGGGTTAAGAAGTGAAAACATTAAATTATTACTCAAGTTATTCAATATATTTAGCAGTGGACTTCCCAATTTAAATTATGCTATGGGGACCCCATGGATAAAATAATTGCAGTGTATTCCATTTGATGGGCTTCAGTTTAGAATGCTGCAGCCGTATCCCTCAAGGTTGAACTAGTGTTCATAGTCAGTTGAGGCACTGTCACCCCAAGTTTAGACAAATGATCTTACGGTCCCAACTTCTGCCACGTTGATACAGATTTCATACCTTGCACTTATCACCTTGACTGAAAAGGGAAAAAGTAGGCAGGGGGAGGTATTTTCTGCTTAATTTTTCAATGCAGAGTTGTTGTTCCTTCTTTTCTCGCTGGAAATCTCCAAGATTTTACATTTCTCTTAGATTGTTGGGGGCTGCCAATCTCAGTATTACAATGTGCATTTCACATGACAACCCAGGGCTGCTCTGTGGAGGCCCCTGACAGAAATCAGTGAGCTCCAAATGCTGCAGTGCCAAACAAGGAAAGGTACCTGCCTCTGTGGGGCACCAAGAGCTGCCAGGAACAAAGGAGCATGGGAGAAAAATGCTAACCACCAACATATTTAGCTTCTATTTAAAGGAACCACTGGAGTAAGACATATTAAAAGGTCATAAAATACGCAGAAAGTTTTCAGGGCCCAAGTTTTCGAAGTATTCTATTTATTCTGTCTGTGGTTCTTCTTACAACCTTATACTGTTCTTTAGGGTAGCTTGACTTTTCAAGAAATGTCCTATCAACAATCTCTTTGAAGAGGGCAAATAGCAGGCTATGTGAAATTCCAAAGAAACTACTGTGAATCTGTCCATAGGAAAAAAGGTTGCTGTTGTGTATATTTTGAGGAATTTTGGAATCATCTATTCATATGCTATCAATAATGTTACGGATTTTAAGAGTGAGCTAGAGTTTCTCTTTACTGACATGAACAATGGAGTTGGGTATATCTGTAATAAGGAGACAGAATAAATAAGATAATTCTATAATTTTATACTTTGTTGTTCTTACTTAAGCAAAATACGTGTAATTATTTTGGAAAGATATGTACATTTCCTTGACATATGCTTAGAGTTTCACACAACTCAAAGCTTATGGACGACAGCATTTTATTCTCTGTGTGTGTGTATATACATATATATGTATTTGTACATATGAGTATGTACATATATGTGCATGTTTATGTGTGTGTATGCATGTGTGCATATAGTCCCAAAACTAGGAATTATCTTTTATAAATTTTTTTCTAAATACATACTCAATTGCACATTAGCTAATCAGGTATGACCAAATAATTTTAATTTGGGGGATATTTTTCAATATTTGTGAAAACCATATTTAAAATCCTAAAATAGAATAATCCTCCTAATGACTCAAAGGTAATATTAGTTTTCATTTATTAGTATATGAAAACATTTATATCAGAAACCAAAGTAACCTTGGTGTTACTCTTGAAAACACACATAAGATCTAATAAGCAGCTGGAGTAGACAGCCATGTTTCTGGACATCTTGAAAGAAACAGAGAGGGACTCCTTCAAAAGGGCTTCCCACAGACACACTTTATGAAGTGCTGTCTTTAATACTCCATTGCTTGAATTCGAGGCATTTATTCCAGGGGCTTGCTATTAATGTGAAATCACCACTGAGAGGTCAATGTCTGAAGCTATTTATCATCTTAGCCTTCTTTGATTTGTCAGAATGCTTTTCTCTGAAAAGCAAAGAGTAGAGTTATAAGGAAATGAAAGAAACCCGGGGTCAGGGAAGATGTGCTAGGAGGAAAGAGTTCCAGCCGAGGTGCTACTGGGAACTTTCTAATTTACCACAACATGACTTTGATTCTGGATTCACTGGGAGAGAAGATGCCAACAACAAACACCAGTTACTCCTGAGACTTGGTTAGGACCAGCGCACTGTGAGAAGCCACAAATGACCACCAGGTCAAGCTAACACAGTGCTTGCACAACGCGTACAAAACAGCATCAAGACGTGGATCATTTACTTAGATCAACAAGGCATTTGATGGTGAAATGTTTCCTTTATCATCCAAATGCCTCCATTGCAATCAGCCTTAAGCCCCAAAATAGTCCTTAAAAAAATTAGTTATCACACTGATGACTGGATCCTGGAAACACACACACCAGAAAATGGTATAAGCCTATATTATAGATTATTTTACAGAGTGAGCAAAGTGTTACAAGTTTACAGCCAGCTTAAAAAGGATTAAAGCTATCCATTAGTCTGCTACAGGAGAACTCTAATCACCAAGGAAGGTCTGTATTGGCAGTCCACCTTTGAAGGCTGTCGCTAAATAGCACTGTCTTGGCAGCAGCCTGTCAAAGGATGCACTTATCGACTAGGAATTAGGAACTGTCAATGAGTACACCATGTTGTTTATCAAATCCTAGAAAGGTGTGGATAGGAAGCATCAAGAATGGTTTTATTATATTTTGATGAAATATTGTGCCACATTATTATTCTCAAATGTGACACCAAGATCATCCAAAAGACATTTAACGAGCATTTAGATTAAGTTTGTCCCTAGTATGTTCACCATGGATGATGGAAACAAGGAGAATATTAATGGGGGTAAACTACTACCACATTTTTGCCAACAAAATCTGCCTGCATAGCTAGTCCTGTTACATAGTCAAGTTAACTTGGACATTTCTTACTGGGGCTGAGTCTAACACGCAGTTAGAGTTTATGTTGTAAAGACGCCTTTAGAGAGCTTCCTATCTGGATCAACAGATTGGTGACCCACTCTCTGAAGATGGGAAGTCTCATGGAGTGAATCATCAAGTACCTAAAAGACCATCCACATTTTTCTGCAATCATGCAACAAAGTCAGGTTTTTGTCTGCAACCCCAACACATGCCTTACCCGGAACACCACCTTTGCAGCAACTCTGAATTTCTCCTGCTTTCCCAATTAGAATTCAATCAATGTTTCAGTGTTTAAACACTCCCTAAGGAATGTATGGGTTACCCAGGAGGATATCTCAGATCTACTCTAGCTTCCCAAGTACCTCTTCAAGAAAATCTTTGAGTAGCCCGAGGTCTTGCAAGACATTAAAGTGGGGGGCACAGTCTAGTATCCTGGCCGGCTCATACTCACCCCTCCATCTCATGGGAAGCTGGAGAGTCGCCTCTCATGCTACTTCAAGGTGAGCCCTCATTATTCCTTTAAATTATGGTAGTGTCCCCACCTGCCATCCATCCTAATTGCTAGCCTGGAAGCTATAGGGTTTTCCCAGGTTCTCCTCAGCATCATCAGCTCAAACTCTCTCACTGTGGTGCCCTCAGTGATGCAGGCACGAATGGATTTCAGGTGACGTATGCAGCACCTCCTTCACATGCATAAGAGGGCACCTGTTACACAGTGGTGGTGCATTGTGCTGGTGCTCCAAAACCCTGCAAATTGCAAGAGTCCCGGACATAAAGAATTTGCATTATAAAAAATTGTGAGGATCGATATTAAATTCTTGACACATGTAAATGTACATGAACGTAATTTAGGGGTCACACACTACCTGCAGCTTTGAGTTATAATCCTGACCTGCTGTGTCATCACCTGGTTCCTCTCAGTGACCCATCAACAAAAGTTTATCACAAGACCTCGCAGATGCAACCCAAGCTTCATTCAGAGCACAGACTATCTGGAAAATCGCTCAGTGAGACAATAAAAGAAAGTAGAGGAAAAGAATTTATGACACGGGTGCTAGAGAGAAATTAAACTGAATTTGGTACTGATACATGTTTATGCACAGAGAGAACATGGTTATTTTTTAAATCAGCAAACACAGCATTTCAGCTTGTTGCAACATTTGTATCAATACCTCACTGCTTCTCTCAAGTGCATTTTGTGATAACAGCATGAAATGCGTTTCATTAAGTTAAAGTGTGCTGGCATTAATGTAATGTAATGGCCGATGGCATCTCTAATTTGAGAGCCCTGTAGAGTTATTTTTATGGAAGCATTTTTCTTAGCAACTGAGACGGGGCTATAGAATATCTGTGGGATGTTGTTTCTCCTCAGACAAGAATGCATCCCTTTGGCCTAGTAGATTTTTTATGGAAGTATTCAACAAAACATAGCACCCTTGCCATTTCTTCCCCGGAAGCAACACCATTCTGTCTTTAGTTGTACAAAAGCTTCTTCCAGGATTTTACTCCTGCTACTTGAGTTAATGGTGGAACAAAGGATGCTGGGAGCAGATGTGTCCGGGTAAATTTTTATGTAAAATAAAAAACTGGATATCTCATAATTTAAAATAACGCTTTTTCAGGTAGTTCTGCCTAAGACTTATTAGAATGAAGAAAGAGGATCTTCTAGCACTTGTATTCATGAGATTTATGTTGTGTCTGTAAGATTCTAGAACTTGTATCCATAAGATTTTAACAAGTTATCAGAATCAATATTCTTTGGCAAGCCGGTTTCAAAATTGCTCCAACCCTGCAATGCTGAGACGGGTGTGTGTAGTTCTCTCTGACACCGTGTAAGACAACACCGTACACAGTTAGGCGCTCAGGAGAAGTTTGTGAAGATCATGTGAAACAGCCCAAAGCAGCAGCATATTTCCGTGATGTGCCTATTACGTTTATCTGAGAACTTGCTAAAGAATGCAGATTTTTACTGGGCATAAAAGTGCACACTACTAGCTCCGATTTACAATCTGTTTTAACAAGCACTGAGCTCCACAGAGTTTCAGCTGCTTCACTCTGCTTCAAGAAACTGTACAACTGAATAGACATTATTTTTCTTTTTAATAGAAAGTATGAAAAGCTCCATTATTGAGTCTTTTAAAACTGGCTTAAGGACTACTTATATATGAACAGTTCTGATATACAAGGCTAGGCTAGGCTGGGTGACAGGCATGGATCTGTAAGAAGCATTTTCCTGCCTTCCAAGACCCCACGTGTTAAAAAAGAAACAAGCAGCATATGAATAAAGGAAGTAGCAGTATACGTAACTTTGAAAGCGAGATGAGGGGATGACCAGAGTTGGCTTTGTGTGTTCAGAGAAGTTTGTTTGTATCAAAGTTAGAGATCATTTGGCGCTTGGTGTTTTCTTAAAGGATGCCAAAAATTGTAATTGACTAAGATGGAGAAAAAACCAAAATATCCAGGTGGGTGTCCTCACATATCAGAGCACAGAGGTGGGAAGTAATTATAATAAATTCTCCTTTTTTATATAGGGTTTTTAATACTCAAAGTATGTTAATATTTATTGACAATTTTGCTTTTACCTGTGAGAGAGCAAAAGCATGTATACACCCATACATAGGTACAGGTATGTATATGCTTACATATTTATTAAATGAATATATATTCATTCATATTTTAATGTTATATATGTTCATTTATTTATGTTCATGTACTATATACCATATATTATATATATTCATTTTGTAGGTAAAAACTTTCGGGATAGGAGGAAGTAGTGAAAGATTATATTCCTTTTAAAATTTTTTTTTCTTGTAGGAACAGTGAATTATAACATTATATAGCTTTCAGATATAAATAATAATATAATCTGTGTAGATTACATCATGTTCACCACCCAAAAACTAATTATAGTCCATCCCCACACATGTGAGCCTAATCACCCCTTTTGCCCTCCCCCCTCCCCCCTTCCCCTATGGTAAGCGGTAATCCAATCTCCAATGCTATGTTGGTATTTATGCAAAGAACCTGAAAACACAAATGCATAAAGATACATGCACCCCTATGTTCAATGCAGCATTATTCACAATAGCCAAGATTGGGAAGCAACCTAGGTGCCCATTAAGGGACGAATGGATAAAGAAGATGTGGTATATATACGCCATGGAATACTACTCAGCCATAAGAAATGATGAAATCCGGCCATTTGTGACAACAGGGATGGACCCTTGAGGGTTTTATGCTGAGTGAAATAAGTCAGAGGGAGAAAGTCAAATAACCGTATGATCTCACTCATAAGTAGAAGATAAGAGATTATATTCTGAAGACAGAATATTACGCTTTAATCTTGGTTTCCTTGTTTACTGACTGTCTCTCCATGGATACACCACTTCTTGTCCCTTAGCCTCAGTTTTACCAACTGTAAGAAGTGAATAGCAATAGCTAAACACATTCCTGAAGTTGTAGGATGATCAAGGGAGACACAAGGTCAGGCTGAGAAGAAGCCAACAGAAAAGCTCAGACGGAGACGATGTTGACTTCTTTGTCTTCTGTGGCATGGATGCTTCATCAATTAGTTAATTCATTTACTCAAAGAATCACGATGTATTTCACTCTCGAAACATTTACCTTGCTTTCTATGTGCTATGTATTGTTTTAAGAATTAAAATTCAAAGCTGAAGCAGACAAATTCTCTTCTCCAAGAAATTTCCATTCTAAACAAAACATATTTGTTTGGACATAGGTTTGTACTCATCTTCCAGATCCTTGGTTTCCTTCCCGTTTCGAGTACGTAGACCCAGCCTCCAGTTTGGTCCATTAGCCAAGGGAATCCATCCAGAACACGGGCAAGCCAAATCAGGGATAACACTTGCCTGCTGTGATGAGACGCGATTATTCCCTTGAGACACAGAGTTTCACGGGCCTTAAGAGATCATGGCGGTCCTGAGACCAATAAAGAAAATGCCTGTGTCCAAGCAGAGTAGACATTGATGCCAATCCGTATCCTGACGATTTAAAACACACTTTTTGAACTTAAACATAAATTTATTAAAGCTACTTAGAGAAGGGAAAATGTTATTTTGAGAGAAACCAAAATCATGGCTTCTCTTCAGAAAGAATAAAATTTAAGTAATTTAAATTGGAAGCATAGCCAAAAACGTATACAGCCAGCCAGAAGTTAACAGAGACTAAGATAATAATATGTGGTGTTGCCTCCTGCTCAGCACACAGAAAACATCAAGTCCCAGCCTGTGGGAATTTCAGTCCTTGAGGGTTACATAATGTATTTTCACTAATACTCATAAAAATTTTAAAAATAAAGCTAATTAAATATGCAACCTGCCCCATAATGTTTTTTGTAGCTCTATTCCTAGTCCATATAATTCTATTCTGCTTTTTCCCCCTTGGTTTCTCTCTGCTTTTCCAAAATCAGATATGAACGAGATGACATCACATTATACGCATTAAGATAATTTCTTTTCCTTGAGATGTGTCAGAGGTACCTTGCAAAATAATAAATTAAATTACCACATATATTGCTTATTTTCTATCTCTAATTTGTATATTTGTCAAGACCAGCTTCCTCAAATGTATTTCTCAGAAATTGAATTTTTCTTTTGGGAATAAAATAAGCCCTACCGTTATCTATCATTTAGTTTTCTGTACTTTTCTGGGAATCTGATACCAAGTAGCAGCCAGGATGTTTAGATATGATAACAAAATATATCATTCGGCCTCCTAATTTTTAATAAAACCGTGTCTGCAAGCTGATGAACTCTGATAACCTGAAGTAGAGCATGTCATTTTCCATCACATTATAAGTTTAGGTTTTCAAAGACTGGCTTAGAGGGGGTAGTTCATTCCCTCTTAAGCACTTTACTGGTCCACACACGGATAGAGTCACTTCATTATGCCTTGTGGTCCAGCTAGGCAGGCTTCCTGGAGATTTGGTTTACTGAGAGCAAGAGAGAAAAGAAACAGAGAAGGACGTTTTCCTACTCAAAACAATTACATATTAGAACTATTTTATTACATTGTTTGAGGAATTTACCAAATTGGTTCTCCCTAATGTGTTTTATGCTTAGACTAGACATTAGAAATTGAAATTAAGATCATGTTGCAATAGAATATATCTCCAAGTACAACGCAACTTCTCCTAAGAAGAAGCAATTCTGTTCCTCAAGACATTACTCAGAAATTTCTAAATCGATGCAGGCATTCTTAACTATTTCCTAGATCTGCTTCCTTAGACCTGCTGGTCTGGTTACACATAGAAACAGAAGGCTAGCAGAATGGGTCAGAAAATGGAAGTTTTTCACCTAAGGACATGAATGTGTGTGTGCGTGTGTGTACGCTCTCTAGTACAACATGCGAAGCTCTTTACGAACTCTCCATTGCGTGTTATCCACCCTCTCCCACCACGTCTTATGGAATGTTTTGGACTTATGGACTTAAGCAAATATAGGAGTCAAGCTACTTTTAAATCTCATCTTACTTTTCTACCTCTACCACAAAATGTGTTCTCTTTGAAGGTAAAATTATATATAAAACCATAACTAACAATGTGCTAAAATATAATAATTTCTAATCCTTTCAACATTTAAAGAGTAATTACCGTAAAAAGCATTGTTGAAAGAATGAAAGTACAGAATAAAATAACCAGTAGCCAATTAGTTTTGGCTGATTTTTACTACACGGAGTGAATTAGTATTTCAGAATAACCTAATTGTATATTTAGTGTTGCAAAGACAAATGTATAGCATTTTACATTGATTTTGCCATACAGATTTTTTGCTAGGCCACTTCTCTGGATGTCCTTACTTATATTAGGTCAGCAATTTAAGATTAGGTCAAACAGTGATTGAAGATTAAGGAACAGACACAACAGATTAGATACAAAAGCATAGTTAGGCGAGTTAAAATAACACAAGAAAATGATTTTAATTTTATAGGAGAGCTTGAAATAATGAGAAACCCCAGATTCCAAAAATAAAGAAAAAATCAATGCCAGATCATTATTTTTCATAGATTTAGTGTACTAGTAATCGTGGAGAATGAAATTTCTCACTCCCAGGTCTATTAGTGTGTGTCAAACAAGAAGAGAGAGATGGTTCTCCTGGGGCAGGAGTTGGGGTCCCCAGGAAAAGGAAACACCGAGGTCAGTCAACATCATAGCACGAAGCAGATGCTGTTTATGTAGTAGCCTGGGGAGTTGGATGGTCCATGCCCCTAAATTAGCTTTTATGGAAATAGACTAGCTCCCCAATATTATAAAATGTCCCTTTGCAGTGATTTTCTAACCTGTTATTCTACTAATGAAGTTGATTAACACCTGAATAAACATACAGGTCTGAAGACCTAATCCTAGCGAATGAAATTCTAACCTTGTTGAAAAAGCAATTATTTTCATTAAAGAGGCATAAAACATATGACTTACTCACCCAGCCCTGGTTGTTAAGGAGAACAACAACCTCCTTCACTGATGAAAACGTTGTTGTCTTTCAGAGAAGTAAGATCTTAGAGACACTAAACTATTGCAGGTAAAGGATTATTCATTTCTCCTGCAACTTGAAAGGGATTTCTTACTGTAGAGATTCCTGCACCCACAGCCATGGTTTACGGGGTGAGAGCTATCAGATGTGCTGTCCTAGGCCCAGGCTTTCTTTTCCTTGGATTCAGTTATACTCACGTGGATCTGCAGGGCTGGCTGGGCAAGCTAATAAAGGGAATACTTACAGGAGGGCTCAAGCAACCTCCCGTAAAGAACATCTCCTAAGGAAAAAGGAAATCGAGCGAACAAAGTCCATTTACAACTAGTTGGTGATAGACTGAAGTCAACACGGACGTCGGCACCATGTTGAATTAATTGATGTTAAGAATACAGACGAGTAAAAAAATGTTTGACCACATGGATGCACGAGATCGCGAAACCACACACCTCTGAATCAAGCGGAAGTTTTGGGAAAGGCAATTGGCCCTCTTTTAACAGCACAGTGAATGGTCTGAGCATGCAGTTTCTGTCCAAGTATGGGCAGATTTTATCCCTGCTGTAAAAGAGCTGCCATTATGTAGAGAATTTAAATGAGAATCTGAAAGTCCATTTGGATTTCTCAAACAACATAAGCAAAACAGGCTTGCCTCTTGCCGCTCTAAATTGTTGCCACCCTTATACGATGCAACTCAGTAAACAGCGTCGCCATCCACGAGACTGCCTAACCAAACACTGAGAGGAATTCCTGAGCTGTCTCTTTATCTTACCCTAGCTATCAAACCCATAAGCAAATATTAGCATTTTAACCTCCTGTATATATCCAGATTCAATCCACTTCTGCTCATTTCCTTTGCTAAAACCCACATTCAAGCCATCATCCTTTTTCCACCGAGAGGACTATAAAACCTTTCTGACTGCTCTCCAGCTTCCATCCGCCATGTATCCTCTGCTGAACGGCTAGAGTGGTCTTTTAAAAATGTAAACCAGTTTGTGTTATTACCTTGCATAAAAACCTCATGTTAAATATAATCCAAACTCCGTAACATGGCCAAACAAAACAAAAGATCTTTCAGAATCTGGTTTCCCTCCCAGCTCCCTCATTCACATTCTGTGGTGTCCTAACTTCCCTCTGTTCCTCAGAACATACTGATGTTCCTACCACGGCATCCTTGTACTTGCTATTTCTGGCTGGAAAGCTCTTTCCTCAGGGTTCATAAAACTGAGTCCTTGTCATTCAAGCCTCAACTCAAATGAGCATTCAGCCTACATGTCAATGAGTTGGATTTTTCCATCTGAAGATTTACATATTTCTTCAGCTTTAGGAAATGTTGCTTTTTTTAACGCTATCTTGAAATATAACATATATATGAAAGAGAGCTCTGATCATAATTTGATGGATTTTCACAAACCTAGCACACCCATGTAACCAGCATCCAAATGAAAGCAACTAGACACTCCCAGCGTCCCAGAAACCCCACTCAGACATCCAGTCCAGTCACAACCCCCACGTGGAAACCAACCACTATCTTGACACCATAGATTAGGTGTGGTGGTTTTTTATCTTTATATAAGTGGAATCTTAGAGTGTGTATTCTTTTGTGATTCGCTTCTTCCCCTTAAGACTAAGTTTGTGAGATGCGACCACGTTACTGTAGCGTGTAAATGCAGCTCTTCCATTCTCATTGCTGCACGGCATCGGATTATGTAAACATGTCAAAATGCATTCACCCATTCCACTTTTAGTTGCCATCTGTCTAGTTTAGAATTGTGGGCTATTAATAATAGTGCTTCCATGAAAATCTCAGAGCACATCTTTTCTTTACATGTGAATGGAACGTATTTCTGCCAGGCATATACACGGGAGAGGAATTGCTGGGTCACGGGCTGTGTATGTCTTCAGCTTTAGGAGGCATTGTCAATAATTTTCCAAAGTGATGGCACCAGTTTACACTCTCATCAACCGTGTGAAAATTCAGTTCTCTCAACAGTTGGTTCTGTCTTGTCATTGTTCCTGGCCATTCTGGAGGGTGTTATGGATTCAAATTGCATTTCCTAGACAATTAATGCTTTTGAGCATCTTTTCAAATATTTACTGGTTGTTCGGATATCCTGTATCCTCAGGTGCCTATTCAGGACTTCAAGAAATTTCCTTTTGGGCTCTCTTTAGAAGCTTTTTTTCTTTAATTATTATTTTTAAATACTTCATTTTTGTTAAATATAGAGCCACAGAGCTAAAATATAAACAATTTTGTTACAAAAAAGGACTTATTACAGGAAAAAAAAAAGTCTTCTCAATTCAATCTCCCTTTTCTTTTTCTCAGAGGCAACCACTTCCAGCTCTTTAGCTGCTGCTATTGGCATTTAAACAATACGTCTAAACAACACGCTAGTACACTGATGACACATTTCCTCAATCTCTATGGCTGCACAATACTGTTCTTTTAAAAAATATTTATTCTCTGAAATGTCAAAATAAACTTTCAGAATAAGAGTTAGGAACACGTGCTCAGTCCACCATCTGGACACGGCCCCGCACTTTCATGTTTCTGAGTATACTTCCATTGCGTAAAGTCAAGTTCATATTTAGATGTGCTATAGATTTATTTTCACAGTCACTGGAAGTGAGGCCAGGAATGTCTAGCAGATACGTATCATTCTTCTACATATTCATTCACTTCATGGTCACTTATTTTCATAAAATTACTTATTGATGGCAAGTTTGAGACAATTTATATTAATTAAACATAAACATAATAGTTATGTCGATATAAAATTGTATTTATTTGCATAGGCATCAACTGACCCCTACTTTTGCTAAAAATTTTATTACATCAATCTATATGATTAAAGATTATTATCCTTAATTTTTATGCCATGCTTTATTTACGTTGCCCTATTCTATAATTGAATATGTATATACTGCTATTAGTTATAAGACTGTCAGGTTTACTATCTCAATATGAATTAGCTTCAACTCCTTGGTAAGTTACTGGGTAATAGGAATTGTTTTATTATATTTTTAAAAACCCATGTATATCAGACAAAGTAGAAAGCCAAAAATATTAATTGAGTATATGTTATGTAACCAAAAAGTCTTTCAATGATCAGGAAAGTACTGATGTAATGCTATCATGAAAACACAATTCAATCTGAATGAAATATAAAAGAAAATACTTGTATGAGTCTATTATTAATTTTTGAAAATTTATTAAGGTCTTAAATAGCTGGATATATTTTACCAATTTAATCTCTTGCATTTTCTTGTAGCTATTGCCCTTCTCTGCAAAACACTATCTTTAAAGTCCCTTGTTCTTTTTTCCTTAATATCATAGGTCAGGCTCACATCTAAGAAAATATTAAGAAAAAACAGTTGATAAAAATATAGCCTTTTTTCATTTGGATTCTCCTTTTTCCTAGATCCATCAGGTTCTGTGGTTTTCTAATCTTGATGGATGAAAGGTGTACTGTCATCTTCAGAATCTTGGGACACTTCAGAGAACAATTCTCTAACTGCTGCCTCAAATTGACAGCCCTCAGTAAACTACCCAGATAGACATGTGGCCCCATCACTAACTCGTGAGGCTGCAGCGGAACGACAGCTGGTCCTCTCTACTCATTCTCAGCCCTCTTCTCTTAGCTCCTTGTCTGCGCATCTTCCAACCAGTTCTACGTCACCACTGTGTCGTCACCATGCTTGGTACCCAGAAGTAGACTGTCAGCAATGAGAGCCACAAAATTGTTCAGGAAGACACCCATTTCTAGTAAAACCTCTGAATCTTCTCAAAATAGGAGCTGGTCCTCCTCACAGATGTCTAACCCTGGGATATATGGCAGAGACGCAGAGACGAGTCCAAAGTGTCTCACACGTTCAGAACAGCTTCCCTACATTCGATTGTAGATTTTACCTAAACAATCAAGTTAATGAGCAGTGTGTACACAGACAAAGATACGCACTATCAACCAATCCGTGAAGAACGTAAATTATACCCCCAGCACAGGGATTATCATCATGAAACAATCAACTTAATACAGGGAGAGGTAGTGAAGAGTCAAGGGGCACTTTCCCTTCTAAAGGACAATTCCTAAAATTTATCATTATGCAGGAAAACTCCCAGTCTCTCTACCACCTTTTCCCCATAGATCCGTGGTTCTGTATGACAATCAGAGAAGTCAATTCTTGCTCTTTCTGAAAAGCTGAACTGCAATAAAAAAATATACAACTTTAAAATCAGTGTGAAAATTCACATTTTACATGCTTGCTGAAAATTTAATCACTAAATATCTCCAAATAATCAGCAGCTTTACCTTAATTTTCTGATGTCTTATCATTTATGACTTTCTCTGGAAGCTAAGAAAGCTTCAAGTGAAAGAATACAATCCTCTATTGTGCAATAAAATTTGATATTTTCATTTCATGCATTTGACTTTAAAAATAAAGCTTTTTCACTTGTGTAAGATTAATATTACATTAAAAAATTAGATAATGTGATTCCTTAAAGATATGTTCCCACTATAATATGTAATATATGTTTTAAATGTTCTTCTGAAATATTTAGATGTTTACGTTCTGTATATTCTATTACTCAACAATCCTAAATTTGTTAATTTCTTTTATTTATTTATTTATTTATTTTTGGAGAAAGATTAGCCCTGAGCTAACTACTGCCAGTCCTGCTCTTTTTGCTGAGGAAGCCTGGCCCTGAGCTAACATCCATGCCCATCTTCCTCTACTTTATACATGGGATGCCTACCACAGCATGGAGTGCCAAGCGGTGCCATGTCCGCACCCGGGATCCAAACCAGTGAACCCCAGGCCACCAAGAAGCGGAATGTGTGAACTTCACCGCTGCGCCACTGGGCCAGCCCCTGTTAATTTCTTATGTAGGCAAATTGAAAGAGCTAAAATTATAATTACAAAATATGAATTTTAAAACATAACTTTTTGAAAATTATCTGTGAATTATTAACATAAAATGGCTGTCTACAGAAACTTTTCATCACATGAAAATATTTCATAATCTACACAGTCTTGTGAAAAAGAATCATACGCACTTTATTTTAAATGTGATGTGAGAAAGGAATAGACTTCCTTTATACATTAAAAATTTTAAATATAGATTGTAACTTATTAAAAGCATTAATATTAGTCCTGATATTTTTAATGATATCAATTTTCAGAAAAAGCTTAATTGAGAACTTAGGAAATACTATATTTCATTTTGCCCACGAACAGCTAAAAATGAATTGCAAGTTTTAAAATTTCTTTTCCTCTATTTTCCCTTCCAACATCAACTCCCTTTTGACGGGCTGAGTCAATTCAGGAAGGAAATGACTTGACCTAGCTCATCTGCACTTGCCTCCACAGCAGAAACCGCTGCTCTGGGTCTTCAGGATGCTCTTTTTGTTCTGTATTTACGCAAGATAATATAGAGAAAGAGAAGGCAAATTTTAAAAATATATATAAAATACAGATCATGTGTAGATATCTGTGGAAGAGTTAAATATCTTACTAAGCAAATTCATTCTTTTTGCATGTGAATGTGAATGGGTGTGAACACAGTGCATTGTCTTTATTTTCTGTTCTATTTCATCAGGATTTAGAAGTTAATGTGTGCCCGTCTTCCAGTGAAGATTGCTTGACAACGTTGGCCTTACTTATTGGATTTCGGAGAGGTCCTGTACACATTTGCCCCATTTCACATCTCCTACATCCATCACCCTGACCTCACCAGTTTTTTGCAAAGCATTAAATGGAACATTAGAGACTTTGCAGAGTATTTGCAGTGATCAATTTTAAAGATATAAGATGCTAGGGAGAAAGATTATTTGACATGTTTTCTTACTAAAGTCTTCTCTATACTTGCAGATGCATGAGCTAAAATTTTTCAAAATGATGAAATAGTATTGCTTGTTTGTTTTGTTTTTAACATTCCAATATTTAAATAAACTGCGACAGAAAAAGGAATGCCTGGCAGAGAAATCTATTCACTTCTAACCATATACTCTGGGTGCAATGCCAGGCAGATAGCTTTTCTGTCCAGATTAAGATGAGTGATTTCTCTATCAAATGTAGTAGCAAGAGGGAAAAAATCATTCACTTCTGAGATTGTCCCAAAGCTGCTCTATTCAGTATCTAATCAAAAATGGCTAACAGTTACTAGTGGTCGAGTTTATTTATCACAGAATGGAACTATAGAGTTAAATTTATAAATTAATTGGGTGGTGTTGTGGCATTAGTATCATATAGGAAGTTTGCATTACAAAAAAATGTAAAGATGATCTATGATGGTGAGTTTTAACCTTTGGTGAGGGAAGAAATGATTTTTCCAATCAAGAAAAGCTCCCAAAATTTAGCAAAAATCAGTCTGTTTTCTGTACCACAGATTGGTAGCGCCAAAGCCCTGTCTTACTCACACACCATCCAGTCAACCCCCTCTCGATGTGGTGCCCACTGAAGCCCCTTCTAGGCTCAATGCCATGGCTCTACAAAGCATAGTTTGCATAGTTCAATATCCCAGATACATTAAATAAGAATATCTGAAGTTGGAACCCTAGAAACTCTTATTAACAACTTTTCCTATTGACTCTGACACCAGTTGAGTTTGAGAAATATGCTATAACTCACGCTCATTCCCAATGTATAAACCCCTTCTATGCTATTCCTAAACAGAAGGTCTCTTCTCCTCAATGTGAATTTGCAATAGATAACTTTGTAAAGGAGCCTCTTTCCCGTTAGACACTAGAACTATGTGGAGGTTTGTTCTCAGCCTACAGTCTATGTTTATCTCACTCGTAACTGTCACCCATTTTCCTCAGTTTTACCCTCAATAGAAGCACTGGACATGCTTCCATACTTTTCATTCTGCATTACAAGATGGATGGGATTAAATAACATTTTTAAAAACTACAGTGTTACCAAACGTGCTTTCAGTGGCGGAGATACGTAAGGTAACTACGAACCTGTGTCTTCCAAGGGCATCAGTGCTCCCAGCCCTCAAAGAGCGGAAAATGCGACATGTGCAGGTGTTTTACGGTATATAATTCACCAATCATTTGCACTTAAAACAAAGTTCGGTCTTAAAACATGCAAGTTTCTTAAACCTCATTTTAAAAAATGCTGTGGTGTGAGAATGTGCTGAAGGAAGTCTCATAATGATGGTTTCTGACGAAATTCTCCATTATATTGTTGTAAAGTAGGTACTTTTTAAAATGAAAATGTGATTAATATGGAAGGCAAAATGCGGTTAGTGGATCCATTATGCCATTTAAAACATTCTTAATGTTATATTTATTTGGCAGGAATCAAATTGTTTTGGTTGAAGATGGGGCACAAATCATAAATAAACAATACATATTTTATGCAGACTCACTCAATGATTATAAAGTCTAGTTACTGTAGGCTTTCTCTCCTCTGGGATTTGCAGGTATGAAAAGGAGGAGAGGATAAAGTAAAAGCATTGTCTTCAGCTGTAAATATCTCAAGGCTCGGGATATATTTTATTCATTGATAAATCCCAACCAAATAGAACAATTACCGGCAAGTAGTGGGTGCTCAAAAACATTTTTTTATGAAACCAAATCCAATAGTTATAATCTTATTCTAGCATTGAACTTACTTAACAAATGCATATGAAACACATGATAATTGATAGAAACATGAGCAGCAGATAAATCCCCCTGCCCCATGTCTATCAAGATACTTCTAGAAGTGGAATGTTGCTCAAATAGCTACACTGAATATTTATTCAATAGACATTTACCAAGAACCTACTACTCTGTCAGAATGGTGTTGAGTTGAAATGGAGAGTGCATTACACATGGACACTGCTCTCAAGGAAGTTATGGTTTGGTGCGGGGATACAAAGGAGTAAAGAGGAAATTACAACACACATTTTAAGTACTGTAAAGAAGGATTCATAGGAGACAGCGGTGGTCCCCAGCGCTTGCTCAGCCCCAGGCTTGGGGGAACCTTAAGTCAGTACTTAGCACTAGAGAAACTATTCTTTCTTTTTCTAAATAATCACTAAATTACTTTTTATTTCCATCTTGTTCAGACTCTGAGACTTTGTCATGATAACTGGATGATCCTAAAACATCTCTGGCCTAAGCTGAGGGGTCAGAAGCACTATTCAGACTCATGAGCATCAGGAACCCAGAGGATCCTTTACCTGGGTGGATGGCCCTACAAAGACGGGGAGCCTTCTCAACCCTTCTTAAGTTACTTAACGAGCTTCTTGTTATCAACGCAGCATGTGAAGCTCTCTGGACAGCACCTCTGCTAATCAGCAAGATCACTTCTTCCAGCCAGTGAGATGCTTCTGCATCAGTCCTGGGGCGTCTGCCCCACCACAGCTCACACAGCAGGTGCGTTTACACTCAGACACGTGTTAATCAACCACTAAACAATACTCCAGCCCCAATGACTCAACTTGACTCACTAAAACTTTTCCACCTATTGGCCGCTTATCCGTCCACTATCCAATGCTCAGTAACATACCACGATTTCTAACACTATATCATTTAGAAACTCACTAAACAGAATTTCACCAGGAGCCTGCAGATCCAGGTTCTAAACTCAGCACCTTACCCCTGATTCCCTTAACCTTTTCTTTGATGAACAGTAATTAGAGTTTGGAATAAGGATTCAGTAATTACCACATCACAGACTTGTTGAGAGAGTCAGATGAATTAAACGAGATGGGCATAAATATCCACTGCAGAACAACTAGTCAATACCAGATGCTCAACATAATCATTCCATAAACACTTCTTTTGAAGAGTTAAAAAACATCATTCGTTCCTCATCCAGCCCCCTAGTTTCCTCTGAATCCTGACCTTGGTATAACCTTGCTTTCTGTTCTATCACCACTTTGCCACCACCAATTATACGGCTCTTACAACATTTCATCCTTTAGTGTAGTTATTGGGCTACTAGCACTCTCCTCTGTTGCCTTTGAGAATAAGAATAAGGTTCGCTAGTATGTGTACGATCTTTGACATCTAATATAGTATCTGCCACACAGCAGATGTCAGGAAGGGTTCAACAAACAGATTTATTCACTGAGTGCCTACTCCGTGCCACTGCACTGGATTCTGGATCTCACAAGTGAAAACAACAGACAAGGTGTGGACCCTGGGGAGGTGTAGATTAGCACACGGGTGGTTCTGTGGAAGGTTTGGGTGAACCCAGCTGAAGCCCCTTGTGACTGGAAGCACGGAGAGAAGAGCATCTCACAGACCTAGCCGGGAGGGGCTCCTGCAAGAAACTTCGTCTCATGTGAGGCTTGAGGATGCTTAGGAATTATGTGGAAAAAACAGGTGATTATCTCCAGAAGCAAGACTGCGTGCAGCACCCTGCCCCTCAGGCAGAGGGCACGGCGTGCTGGGTTACCCTGGGGCACGTCCACCAGGGAGGGAGGACTGCGTTTTGAACACACATGTTTGTCTCATGGGTGGGAACATATAAGGAAATGGCCCCAGGACATTTGAACACAGAGCCATGAAGCCTCTGTGAGTTTCTGCGGTGTGGGGCCAGCAATCTAGGTGTCAATAGCACACATGGCACTGAAGCTTTGAAATGACCCAGGAGACCTGAGGACAAAAAAATAAAGGCTCTAGGGCAGAGCTCTGAGGAAAAAAACAATATTTAATGCACAAATTTTCAAGAAAAGAATAAAGTATTGTACATACGTATGCTTTACTCAGACTTTTATTTTATATTAAAATGCCCCTTTCTCAGAACTCTCTTCTTACCTACTTTTTCAATTGTTCATATTTTTACTTATTTTCACTAATATTTACTTAGATATTTTATTTATGCTTTCTCAATAGTAGTCATTCCAGTTATTTCCTGAGTATTTGTTTTAGCTAGAACTTTCTGATTCATAAGGAATTTATAAACAGTGTACTCAGATTCTGTTTAATAATTTTTTTTCTTCTGTTTTTTGTTTGTTCTTTCTTTTTTTTTTGAAGATTGGCCCTGAGCTAACATCTGTTGTCAGTCTTCCTCTTCCTGCTTGAGGAAGATTGTTGCTGAGCTAACATCTGTGCCCATCTTCCTCTGTTTTATGTGGAATGCTGCCACAGCGTGGCCCGAGGAGTGCTATGTAGGTCCACACCCAGGATATGAACCAGCGAGCCCCTGGCCACTGAAGTGGAGTGCACAAACCCAACCACTATGCCACCAGGATGGCCCCATGTTTAATAAACTTTTTATCCAGTTCTCCTACCCTTGTTTTAAATAGAAGTAAAAGTAGAAAATTGAACACTATTAAATCCATATACATAAAATCTGCCAGTAGAGGATGATTTTTTTTTAATTACCATCAGTCATCCTTAATTTTTCTTGAGTATACAATGGAAAAATGGATTCAATGCCCACAGCAACCAAAACCATTTTGAAAACTGAATTGTGACAGAGTTCCAGATCAGGAAAATTTTTACTTTAATGTATTTTTTAAAGAGAGATACATTCAGTAACACTCCGTGGTACCCGTCGTTATGTAATTACACACAATTTGTGGAAATTTACTTTACTTGGCGAAGAAGCAGAGGGCTGTTTTCCTCTTAGGAACCCAGTTTTCCCGTCACCTGTGATGATCCACAACTCGAAGGGCTGCCAGGATCTGCGTGCTCCACGGTTAAATGATTCCTACACCAGGGCCTGGTGCTGATTCCCACGAGACGGTATATTTAGGAAACTTGGAGAATCTTTTTCCCTTGGTTTACCCATCAGGGGAACAGTGTAAACACAGCACGTCTGGATTTCAGAAAGGCTTTTAAGAGGCACTTTGCTTCATGAATTAAATGGAAAAATACAGACTGAATAACAGCAGAGGTCGTTGTGTCTATAAGGAGTAGAAGTGCTGAAATAAAATTGTTTCTCATTTATTAGTAACAAACTCAGTTAATTATGAAAATATCACATCTTTATGTGTTTGCCATGTGTCATATACTCTGCTCAGCAGTTTATACGTATTACCTCATATAATGACAATGTATGTAGAAAAGGGACTTTAGCACATGAGTCAAAAATGTGATGAGTCTGTAAAACTATGTAATGCAGATAAAGTAGTAGAATATTTGTTTGATGACAAAGACGATACCAACCCCTGGAGAACTGGGGTTCAAGCCTGGGTAATCTGCTTTTAAGAGATCTTTGGCAGACCAGCCACAGGAATGAGGAGGGCACCCTGGGTATTCAGATCCATGTCATGTAGAAATAGGCCATGGCTGGTAGGAGAGAGTACGTGCTCAGTGCACTGGCAAATATCCTGTGTTTTAAAATCAGTTAACAGGATGCGTTGCTACTCTCCCTGGGGCCCATCCACTGATGAACATCACAGACAAGTCCTTTCCTCTGAGACAAGCAGCATATGGAGCGAAAACTTAATTAAAGCAGTGACAGAGCACTAACCAAGTAGAGAAGGAAAACAAAGAGGGCAGGCAGAAGGAGACAGCGATGCAGAGAGAGAGACAAGATGAAGAAAAAAACCAGAGGACAGAATGAGAGCAATGCCGAGATGGAGAAAATCCTGGTCGCTTATCCATCTCTCTGCCTGGTAACGTCTTTTCGAAGATGCACTCAACAGTCATTTATTCAATGGACATCTTCTGAGCACCAATCATGTCTTATCTTCTGCTCTGGGAGCAGGAAAATAGACATGAACACATATGAGAAAGCCCCTCTCTCCTGGAGTATATATTCTAGTGGAAAGATACAAATTTTCCTTGTAATTGTCTTTTGATCTATATTTTAAAATATTACATTCACTACCTGGTAGACAACGAGTTTCAGAGAGGCAAAGGTGGGAGCAAGGAGACCCAGCTAAAAAGAGATTATTATAGTCATTCAACAGAAAGATAATAGTGAGGAGATAACAGTAAAAATGGAGAAAAATGGATGGGCCTGAGGTACATATTGTGGGTAGTGTCAAAAAAACTAATGATGGTAAACGTGGAGCCAGCTAGAGAATGAATCAAAGAAACTTCTAGAATCTTGGCTTGAGTAACTGGGTGGATGGCAGTGCCACGTAGGGAGACAGAGAAGATTTAGACCTGGGGGAGGATAAAGTACGACGATCGAGCTTCGGGTTTGAGATGTAGATTAGACTTCGGAGAGAAGACGTGAATTTAGCACTTGCACGTGTAAGTTTGGAAGTAAGGGGGATTCTCCTTGGGAGTCGCTCCCTGACAGGTGGTACTTGTGTGTTTAGACACAGAAGACAGCACAGGGCAGAATTCAGGGGCGCTCCAGTGCTCTGACGCCAGGCGGCAAATGAAACAAAGGGCAGCCTGAGAATCAGAGGGAAAGCCGGACCAGTGAGGGTTTCCAGACGCCAAGAAAGTTTCCTGAAGAAGAGAATCATCAACTGGGTCCATGCTGCTGAGCAGCAAAGAGAGAAATTAGAAGGAAAGAGGGAGAGAGAATTTACCATACATTTGGAATCATATTCGTCTTGATCTTGAGAGGGGTGATTTGTGGAGTGGTAGGAATTAAGTCTGACTGCAGTGGATTTTGAGGAAAGAACATGAGGTGGGAAAGAACATGTAGAAATCACAGATATTTCATTTGAAAAGCTCATTTCAAAGACAAGCAGAGAAATGGGGCACAGCCTTGTGCATGTAGGGGGTTGACTTGTTTTCTGTAAGATCAGCGAGGCTGGGGCATGTCTGTGTACTTACGGACCAATGGGAACAAGAACTGTAGACGCGGGTGCAGTGGACACGCGCCGCAGAGAGGAGGGTGGAGGACTGCAGGGGTGGGGGTGGGGGGGAGGGGTGGGGGTGGGGGTGGGGGTGGGGGTGGGGGTGAGACACAGCGGCCGAGGGCGAGAGCAGCCCTCTGGCAGGAGCAGGACCCTTCATTTGTAGCAGTGGGAGGAGGAGGACACAGGGGGCGACAGACACTCACAAGCCGGAAGTGTTCACGGTCCAAGAATGCGGGAGTTTCTTGCTATTTTAATGTGAGTTTATTCCCTCACAGCTGCCATCTTTCCATCATGGCACGACCTGGGAAGCACAGCTCTGCGGAGTTGTGAAGGGAAGAAATTGTGTTCAATTCCAAAACTCCAATCAATCACTGTGGGGTACTCTAAAGAAGATTCACCCTCCAACCTTAACTATTTACTTGAAGATCATAAATGAGCAAGAGACAGACTTGAGTGTTACCCTGAGTGGGCAACAAGGTAAAGAATACTCAATTTTTAGAGTTCCAATAGGGGGAAGAAGCAGATTAAAATTAAAGACTTTATTCTGTCATGAGGGAGAAGGATTTCCAAATGAAAAAAGAAAATAAAACTAGTATTAATGGCTGTAAATTAAAGGGAGAGAGATATTAGGTTGACTTAAAAACAGAAGGAAACAAATATAAGCGGGGCATTAGTTTCAGAGGTCTACAGTGTTTAAGCTAAAGCTGACTAACTTCATGGAAATACATTTTACAGACAAGCTTAGACGAATGTTAGAGAAGAGTGGAGAAGGTGATTCTGTGCCCCCTTCCAATCTGAGATGCCAGAGATCCTGTTATCATGGATGCTGGGTTCCGAAAGGGCTCACATTGGGAGAAGAAACAATATTAATCATCAGAATTTACACATTAATGGGTAAGAAAGTATCAATGAATTATAACGTTCTTTACAAAGGTAGCTCTGTTATTATTCAGGGATTGCTTTCATATCTTTAACCCTCTTTGACACAGAAATTTTATGAATTTATACAACAGTTATTATTACCCCCAATTTTAAAGATAACAAAATTAAAGCCAAAAAATTTTTTTTCCGTCAAGTTCATAAATTTATCATTGGAAACCAGAATTCTAGTTTCCCATGATCTGAGGTAAAACTCTATTTTTATTGATTAGGTTGTTAACTCCTTGAAAGAAGAGATCAGAACTTACTGACCTTTTTACCTCGAGAGTCTAGCACTGTGTCTGGAATTGTTACTGCAATCAATGTTGCTAATATAATGAATATAGAATAAAGTGATAATGAACTATAACTCTAAAGTAATTTGTTTTTTATAAGTAAAAAAAAGTGTAATTCAACTACAAAAGACTGACTTTGCTGCAGTTTTCCATCTAAAACAGCTCCCTCCTGAATATACAATAGTCATATTTGGTTTATGATAACTGGCTTTCATTTCTTCATTGCGTAATTTAGTAGAAAGCATCAGTGTGAATGATGGAATTTCTTTTTATTATCACAGTTAGAGCTTCAGACTACACCTCTAAGATCTTCAGAAAAAAGGACTAAAGTTTACCCACTGAGTCCTCCTTGCCTGTCTTCACCCCATAAGTAGTGATCATCGCCCCCCGAAAGTTCTATCCAAGCACACACTGTATGTGTATAGACAGGTCCTGCTTTCAGAAAAATCTAACCTGCTCCAGATGCCATCTATATGAATTAAGATATGGTTGCCAAAATGTCTTTTGTAATAAAAACATTTGTGACAAGAATTTTTAAATATTGACCAAAAAAATTAGCAAAAATTGTGCCTGGGGAAGGCTATAAGATCTCCCTTCTGATGATGAGCCACTCACTTTGATTTTAGATTTTTGTGTATCCTCAAAAATAGGACCTATGACTCTTAATCAATTTACTTGAAAAAAAATATACACAAAGCATAATACACATTATCCATTTAAATTTTCCCCATTTGTATCTCTTCTTACTTAAACAATTTAGATTATAACTTCAAGTCTATTGATTTCTTTTTTTTTCCCTCTGACAGAGCTCTTATGAACCAAAAATGATTCATCTCCTCACAGTGGAAATAGTCCCATATTCAGGATGTATTGCCATAGAAGAGTAAAAAATCAATAGAGTAATTCCTAGTTAGTGAAATTTCTTAATAAGAAACATTACTCATTTTTAAATGTATGATATTTACAGTCATTAACAAAAGCTCTACTATAGAAGTGTTATAATTCTCTTTAAGAACTGGTGCATGTCCTTGTATAAAAGATCTTTTTAGGTAATTGTCTGCATTTAATTTTCTCATAAGCTCATATTATCCCTTTAAATATGGTGTTGACTTGTGGGGGCAAAGAAAGAGTAGGAAATAAAAGTCAATAAAAATTGAATATTTTAGAAATCATATGCAACTTTTATCAGTCATTTGTAATGAAAAAAATGACATATTAAGAGCAAAAGCCCAAGTAGAATTAGGTAAAAGTGGGATTAACAGAAGAAATTATGAGAAAATAAATCCAAGAAATTATTTTTTCTGGAACATGAAAATAGACATATCAGATAGAGGCAGCCACCAAAGAACGGTCAGGTTCACCATCTTCATTTTTTCCAAAACCATGGAGCTATACAGAAGTAGCCTTCTAGAAGCTATGGGGTATTGTAGTTAGAGGAGAGCAGCAATTACATCGAACCTGGCTGATTATGGAGCCACCCGGAGCCCTTCGTAAGATAACAGATTTGTGGACCCTACTATCTTGAAACTGTGATTTTAAATGCCAGGAGTGGAAACGAATGATCTCAAGTAGACTGGACAATCTTCTTGGATGAGGCAGGGACACCCTTGGTGCACACCATGGTGCATCTGAGACTCTAGGTGGAATGGAAATACACTCCTCATGACTTCTTGGAATGAAACTTGCCTCTAATTTTCTTGAAACAGTGTTTCTGCACCCGTTTTCCACTATCACTCCCCTAAGGAGCCCTTGGAGACATTGTTTTTCCTAATTGCCCTACCTCATGAAATTTTAATACTGCTGCTAACTATGTATCTGTTTATGCACCACTCTATGTATACCCATGTTTTATAAATAAAAATAGACACTTTTTTTCTGCTCAGGAACTAATTTTTGCCCCTTCTGGGGCAAGATTACCCTGTTGATAACACATGTCCTCAGTCACTTCAGGTTCAGACGATGAACCAGACTCGACTCTGGGGCTTTCTGGACACAGATTTTGTCTGCACTCAGGTCTCCTCAGACTTCTGGGAGCTGTGAGGGATGACAAGATTCTCCAAGTACTCACACCAATGCAAACAGCTCTTCAATAAAATGTATTTTAGAAGAGCAGCACTTAAAAAAGATTGGAAAAAAAGGTCAGAAATACCATATCAGTTGTTTTCATTCAGGAAAGCAGAAACGAGTTTGAGTATAGAGAGCAGAAAGAGATTAAATGTTAGAAAGTAGCTGCTCATAAAACCTCTGAAATGACTGGTGGGATGAAAGTCGAGGGAGACCACCAATGGCTTTTGGAGCCACCAACTAGGTGTGACCTAGAAAATCGGGAAGTTGCTTCTGCTGCCCGGATGTCAGGAAACGGAATTGCTGCCAATTGCCACAGCTGTCTTGCAGCACCAGGCAAGTGACTGGCAGGCAAAAAAACTCATATTTACTGAAGTCCAGATGTCCAATTCCATGATGAAGAAAAATACAGTACCTCCTGCCTCCTTTCGTCTTCCGAATATGAAGAGCATGAGCAAGGGACGTTGAGAATGGCAAAAGACTAAAGAGGCAGAGGCAGAAAAGAAAGAGGAGGAGGGAGCAAAAAAGAGGAGGAAGAGGAAAAAGAAAAAGCAAGCAGAAAAAAATCCTAGAAGTTCAAAACAAAGCAAGACAGAGTCAAGAATCAAGATCTAACATATACATTGTGTCCTCATGGGAAAACAAACTCCAACTTGCCTTTATCTTTTTCTCCTTCTCTTACATAGGGAAGGGACACAATTTCAAACCTATTTCACAGCTGTTTTTGAAGCAGAACTGCTGTGAGTGTAATCCTGGTGTCAGCTCAAATTTAAAAGAACCATGTGTAAACACCATCCCACGGCTACTGGGAGCCTGGAACTCCTCAGTCTCTGACAATTCAGAGCGAAAAGGACTTTTTAACTTTCTTTTTAGTCTTTGACTCTCGTGCCCAACAACAAGCTTCCACCCTTATCAGCTTGATTTATGTCCATGTCATCTACAAACGAGTACCAGCCTTTTTTCCATATTGCGTCACCCCAGAGATTGAACTCAATTTCTTTTCCTTCATTTTTCCCAATATCTGTTTCAAATGAGTACCTGTGAGATGACAGGCTTTCACATTGCCTTGCGCCTGAGCCCCTTTTTCACGTGAGGATACAATCACCGTCCTCTGCCCTCCATTTTCACAGATGTCCTGGACCCTCTACACTTACTGTGCAAAGGAATTTAGATCTCCTCTGTAACTCTGCATATCCGAAGGCCCAGCAACATTTTTCTAAAACACCAACTACTCTGAGTTTCAAACTTGTGCTCTAAGGAGTTGGCAGAAGATTTCAAACATCTGTCTTTCCTTCCCTCTACACTATAAGTGGAAACAAGCAATAAAGGTATTTATTTTCTCACCAGTATGAATTATGGCATCCTCATCACATCTAATGAGTCAAATATTCCTTCATTTAGTTTCAATTTTAAAGAAATTAATTTCTTTTTTTGAAAAGTTAAAGTTTTATAAAAATTTAAAAGATTATTCATATAATAAAGATACTACTACTATTACTCGCATTGTTGAAATAGCCCCAAGACATGTCTCCTCTCTGCTGATGTCTCATATCTTTTAGGATGTTTGGAAGCATGAGGTCTCCCTTCTGGATGCATTAGGAATTTCCTTCAGAAGCCTTCTCTAACATCCCATCTAAAGTTACAGCCAATGCTTGCTTCCACAACATTATTCTCTCCAAGTAATGTGCAGCAGTTTCACAATCTGTGCTGTTTTTCCATGTATCTGTTTGTTCTTTATTGACTGTCTCCAATATTAAATAAAATGAATTCTAAAATATGGTAATTTGTCTAATGCTTTTACAAATGTAGCTCCAGCAGCCAAGTAGCGCCTGACACTTAGTAGAAACTTCTCAGATTATTGTGGAATGAATGAATGAATGAATGAGGAAGCAGAGGGGGAAATGGATGGGTGGGGACAAGCATCAGTTCCCTAGAGATGTTGAACAATTTTTCTGCCTGTAAGAACAGCTTTTGTATAACCCCAGCATCGTGCATGCATGACTTCATGGCCCATGGGCAGTTAGGACCCTGAAGAATATGCTGAGAAAAGAGGCCCACACCAAAGATAAAAATCTTTTATATAAGGTCTCCTGGATTACTACCCAATGAGCCTCTGAGTATGAAGCAAGTTCCGTTCTGCTGTGGGCAGGTCCAAAGGTCACGGAAGACACAGCCCATATGGAATAAGACACCATCTTCTATTCTTTGCTGAGTAAAGATGCATAAAAAAAGACTCTCCATCCCTCACCTGTCACCAAAAGTGTATCCCTTGTCTACAAGCAACTGCTTTCTGTGCTCCACGGAGAGAGTGGGTGAGTCCCAGTTGTTGTAAACAAGGTTAGACACGAGAGGTAAAGAATCTCACGTTTGAGATGACCTAAAAGTCTATTTTTACAAATTAAGCTACTGTTCTAACACTAGACTCCTGTTAATAAGATCCCCATATATGTGAAGTGTGGCCAGTCGAAGAATAGGCCCCCCAAAATTTATCGAGGTAAAATTGGTATTCAACATTATAAAATTTCAGGGTACAACATTGTAATTTGACATCTGTATACACTACAAACTACTCACCACCACAAGTCTAGTCACTATCCATAGCCACACAATCGACCCCCTTCACTCATTTCTCCCACCCCCAAAACCTCCCTTCCCCTATAGTAACCACCGCTCTGTCCTCTGTGTCTATGAGTTTGTTTTTGTTTCTGTTTTTGGTTCATTTGCTTTTTTAGATTCCAAATGAGTGAAATTATGCAGTATTGGTCTTTCTGCATCTGACTTATTTCACTTAGCATAACGCCCTCTATGTCCGTCCATGTTGTTGCAAATGGCAAGGTTCCATTCTTTTGTATGACTGAGTAGTATTCCATTGTGCGCATATACCACATCTTCTTTATCCTTTCATCCACTGATGGACACTCAGGTTGTTTCCATATCTTGGCTTTGTAACTATTGCTGCAATGAACATAGGGGTGCCTGTATCTTTTCAAATTAGTGTTTTTGTATTCTTCAGGTAAATACCCAAAAGCATAATAGCTGGATCATATGGCAGTTGTATTCTTAACTTTTCAAGGAATCTCCATGCTGTTTTCCACAGTGGCTGCACCAGTTTACACTCCTACGAATAGTGTACGAGGGTCCCATTTCTCTCCAACACTTGCTGTTTCTTGTCTTTTTGATAATAGCCATTCTGGCAGGTGTGAGGTGATGTCTCATTCTGGTTTTGATTTGTCTTTCCCTGTTGATTATTGATGTTGAGCATCTTTTCGTGTACCTGTCGGCCCTGGTTGTTCCTGGCATTCTTACTTGTTTCTCTCCTACGTCGATGTCACTTCGCCATTGCAGCGAGGATTTGGAAAGAGTGAAATACACATAACTAAATTGATAATTTAACTGATTTACCTGGAAATGCTCTTGGAACATTTTAATTTAAAGACTGTGGACTTTGGTTACAAATCACTGTATGTTAAATGCAATGAACACACAAAAAAATGTTCAATTAAGCTAAATTACTTCTCGCTTGCTAAAAAGATATAACCCTCCCTTGATAAGAATTATGAGTAACTCCTTTTCACATCCGCCATTATGAACATCAACAGAAAAGTAATGACTCTACAGGGAAGCAATGAGGGGCATCTCGTGCCCTTTTTCTGTTCCCTCCACATAAGCAAGCTTTCTGTTGAGGCAGTTGCCAGCGGTTGAACAGAATCGACAGGAGTACCATTTTCAAAGGCATTGCTGCTCAGCCTTTCCAGGCTGCAAGGAACTTGAAACTCTGCTTCTCTTTAAGAACCAATTTAGGGTGATTTTTCCCAGTGAAGTGACATTGTCTCCCCCGGTGGAACCTCCCAGGCACCAGCAGTTTTCTTTTAACGGCTTTACAAAATGGCTAGAACATTTCAGGTAGATTTTGAATTGCTTCGTGTGGTGCCAAATTTACTACCCTACTTCTGATAATAAATCTATTCATGCATTTTACCGTACCTATCAACTTTAGTATCTAGGTGACCAGCCAAAAATATGGAAATAGAAAATAAATTAGGAAGTAGGAATTATTCTATTGGAGCCCAGCTTGCATAGGTATGTATAGATAGCTCAAGTTTTTAGAATCCTAGTTCACCTGATTTTGGCATTTTGGATGAGTACTCTTTCCTATAAGAATTTATTTAACAAATTATTGTAAACTGATATCACCACAATTATCCTTATAGAAGGCAATTTCTTTTCCCTAAAGATAGTCCAGGTATTATGGAAACGAAACAACATCTTTCCCATTTAGGCGGCTAAACTTGAAAAATAACTTTTTTAAGCTACTCAGGCTAATTTTTGTATTTGGGAGGGCTACTGGAGCAAGAAAATAAAGTTGAAGAAATATCTGCTAAATGGTGGTGATTTATATCTCCAAAATATTTAATAAGATGTATTTCACAACTCAAGTTAATTTTGCTATGGGAAGTTGAAGACTCTCTTATCTAGTCTTTGCTCAGCTTCCCTTGGATGCTGCGCCACAAACTCTTCCAGGGCTCGAACGAGAGCTGTTTCATATAGTAAGTTTTCCTTTCTAATTTCTAGTCTAGACACAAATGAGATCAAAATACAAGACACATGTCTGCATCTATCACTTGCAAATTGCTTCTCCCTTCTAGTTATTCACATAATCAAAACATGAAAGACTTGGGAGGGGTGAATACACATATATACAATTTAAATTCCCTTCTTTCAAGTCTAAACATTTAACTGTTTTTATTTTTGAGTAGACTGATTTTAAGTCTAAATGTTAATGGTCATAAAATGTCATTAATGTTTAGACACTTTATATTATATCCCTAAAACCTGTTTCTATAATTAGAATGTAACCATAGCAAATACAATTATAATGCAACCATATGACTTTCTAGTACATAATCACTCAAGTTTATATTAAAGGAAGATTATTTTATCATAGTTGAAAAAATCATTTAATATTTCAAACCAAGATAGGGGCCTCTGAAAATATGCTAAGTCATAACCCTACATAGTTCCGTTAGATTGAACTAAACGGCAAGGAAATTATGATGTGAGTAGGGCCCATGTACTCAGGTTTCATAATAATGACTATGGTATGATTTTGTAACAGATTTATGATACCAGCTATATTTTACTGAAGTATTTTTGTCTTTAGTTTTTCCAAGGGAGATAAATAAAATTTATTATTTTATTAATAATAAAGATGAATAATGAAGATGAAATGGGTCCAGGGATTAGTAACAAGATGTGGAGACTTTCACCTCAGTGTCTAGTTCCAGCACACGATACTTATGTCTAAGAGTCTGTATCACCTGTTGCTTATGGAATATGCTGGGTAACATGAATTTAGAGAATCGAGTCAAGTCACCTGCAACTTAATTTCATCTGTTGCAAGCTACATGTTTATAAGTCATCAGCAACCTTCCTGTTAAGAGTTGCAAGGACATCCTAACTTATTCTGTAGATGCTGTCTCCCCATCGTGGCATACAGCCCGAAAGCCAACTACAGTAACTAATCTATCCACTGTGGCTGGTCTATTGGCCACTGCTGTCTATCGGCTATTGGTCAGTTGGTGACTGACTGAACCATTAGTTCATTATTATTATATTAATATATATTGGGTAATATTTATTATCTACATCAGTTGCTTTACACTATATGCAGAAGACCATTTGATCATATCAAAACTCTTTAAGGCAAGGATTATAATTCCCATTTTATAGCCTAGGGAAATTGAAATTGAAAGAGGCCATGAAGCTTTCCCAAAGCAAAGAGCTACTAGATAGTAAAGCTAGGGTTCAGCTCAAAGCCATTCTGTTTTCACTATACAGCAGTTTAACTCACTCCCTTTAAATAGTCCTTTCAATATTAAATAAATTGGGAAAATGCCCAGGATTCAGGGGTATGATTTGTGTACATAGATTTACTCCCTCCCACCTGCTCTCCAAAAAAGGAATGAAAAAGAGAAAAAAATTTTAGTGTTCTATCAAATATTTTAATAAAGTATATTCAAGTCAGGTTTTTTCTTCATGATATTCCCAGGTTGTAGATTCTAGATAAGCATTGTTAGGATAGTTATTAACACTTAAAAATTGTTTTTTTTAAATATTTTATTTTTTCCTTTTTCTCCCCAAAGCCCCTCCAGTACATAGCTGTATATTCCTCGTTGTGGATCCTTCTAGTTGTGGCATGTGGGATGCTGCCTCAGCGTGGTTTGATGAGCAGTGCCATGTCCGCGCCCAGGACCCGAACCAACGAAACACTGGGCCGCCTGCAGCGGAGAGCACGAACCTAACCACTCGGCCACGGGGCCAGCCCCAACACTTTAAAATTTTAATTAAAAAAATATATATATATAATTCAAATACAAAAGTTAAATTTTAAATATATATTATACAGAAAACACACATACATATAGAATTAACTTTATGGCAATTTGCGCCTCTAAGTAGCTATACTCCATCAATGTGATAAATACACTGTAATAGCAATTCACTAAATGGTATCTTAGTGACTTGTGGATTCATATATGCTTAGGAAATAAATAGACAGTAAAAGCAATGAGCAATGTACACAGCAAGAATCAGAACTGAGCTTCATGAAAAAACTAAATCAAGTTTTACTTTCTGCAGAAAATATTGTTTAGGAGCTGGCCTCATGGCTGAGTGGTTAAATTCGTGTGCTCCACTTCAGTGGCCCAGGGTTCAGATCTTGGGCACGGACACGGCACCACTCATCAGGCCATGCTGAGGCGGCATCCCACATGCCACAACTAGAAGGACCCACAACTAAAATATACAACTATGTACCGGGGGGATTTGGGGAGAAAAAAGCAGGAAAAAAAAATAAAAGATTGGCAACAGTTGTTAGCTCAGGTGCCAATCTTTAAAAAGAAATGAAATGAAAGAAAATATTGTTTAATGATTTTATTCTCCCTATTACCTCTTACATCTCCCTCAAAGCCACTAACACCAAAAAACCCACAAAATCCACTATGATGTCATCATAGAAACTAATTACAGTGCTCCAACTGGCTTAAAAATTTTTTAGAGGAACAAACATTCCACAGGTAATATGCTAACGAAGATTTGGAAATTTCCTCCCTTTTTTAAAAGAAAATTAATGTCAGTCATTTCCTTCATTCATTGAACGTACAAATCTGAATTCCTATTTTTCACAAAAACTGCTAAAAGGGCAGAGAATATGTTAATAAACAGATATTAGCATGTGTTTGCAACATTCTGTTTATAGTCTAGCTGGCAGTAAGAAGATAAATAAAATAAGCAAATAAACAAGATAATTTGAGAGGAATAAGTACCATAAAGGAAATAAATCAGTATTTTTTTCGTATTTCTTATGCACATTCTGTTTTACTGATATGATAAATCTAAAGAAAAAGTACATCCGCTGTAGAGCATCCCAAAACACCCAGTAGAATAATTTCTGATTTATCATAAGGAGCTGAGTGCCTCTTTCCTGAAGCAGAGATAGAAAGAAGCTTTCTTGGAGTGTTTATAGTTTAAAACCCTGTAGTAGTTTTTACACAACAAATAAAACATATATCCAAGTATTTCTCTGTTCCCATTTTCATCCTGTTTATACATGTAATTTTAATTTTCCTATTACTTTCTCAAACGCGTCAGTTGAGCAGACGATATGACATTGATATCTGTGATTCATGAGTTTCCCTCAAAGCAAGGTACAATTTCTGAAAAAAAAAAAGATCCTTAATATTTGAATCTAATACTATAATTTACAGAATAAATGTACGCTAATGCTATAAATATTACATTTGTTGCACTGTTAATAAACGTAGAAAAATAATTTAGGCCTGGTGCTAAGATGCACCATTTTTTCGATTCTATGTAGTGATGCTATGTTAAAGGAAATATGCTGTCGGTGCCACTAAGAGAACTCAAGAATCAAAAACAGGGAATGAGAAAGGGAATGTGTCTCAGGTCAGCTCCCCACCAATAAATCTCTGTCGCTATCTTTACGCCCTAATAGTGCACTTACTCACAGTGGCAAATCTCTGACAGTCACTTTATACATCTTGAGGTTAGTGTCAAGTTGCATAACTTACAACAAATTCCAGGTGGTGAATTCTGAGGCTCATGACTGGTGGGCAACGAATGACCATATTTTTAGTGACTCTTTTAATCCTGTGGCGAGCCCAAGTGACATTAAAGTGTAAGGCTTAGATCACTGTGGCAAAGGTGATTAGCTTAAGAAAAATCCTTATTATTTACGGTCTCCTTTGAGGGGAAGTCTCTTCCCTGAGTTTCTATTAAATATAATTTAGAACATAATGTGTTAATAGATGCCATTTTAATTTATGTATAACCTCAGAAGGAAATAATTTTGACATATTTTCTGTATTTATAATAAGTATATTTGATCCTTGTTTTAGCTGTTGTATTTTATTCCAAAACTAGAGAATTTCGTGTCAGAATTTTTATGGCTTTTGGTCTCAAAACCCATCTGATATTTATTCATTCAGGTTTCTACAGAGTACTAACAGTTTAAAAATAACTTTCATTAAAAGAAAGAAAATACAATCCTCGGCCCTCAATGAACTTGCAGACTAGTAGAGGAAATTTTTAAAATATGTAAATATGTAATAACATAGATCCAGGTCAGGGATAAAAGTTCTGAGATCAGATGGCCCGAAGGCAGACCACAAATCCTGAGATAATGTGAAGGCATCCAGTTTATAGGTTGTTTGAATAGTGCAGGAAAAAAATAATTTATTTGAATAAATAATAAACAGATATATTTCAGATTGAATCAAAGCAATAAGTATAGATTCAAATAGGATTAATCAAAAGAAAACCACAACAAGGCACATCCTAGTCAAATTCCTGAAAACCAAAGAAAAAGTTTAAAAGAAGTCAGAGGAAAAGGACATTACCATAAGATGAACAATGATAAAAATGAGCATTGACTTCTCATCAAAGACGATGCCAGACAGAGGACATATTTAAGGTTCTTTTCTTAAGAAAAGATTAAAAAAAGAATTTTATATTCAGTGAAACGATCCTTCAAAATAAGTGCAAGATAAAAAAGTTGTAGACAAGTGAAAGCTGAGAGATTTTACCACTGGCAGACCTGCTCTACAAAATAGCAGAGGAGTTCTTCAAGCTGAAGGGAACAGCGCCAGAGGGAAACCTGAGTCAACAGGAAGGAAGAGGAGACACCAGAAACATGGTATGGGCAAATACAAAACGCTAATTTTTGTCTCTGTTCTTAATATCTTTAAAAGACAACTGACGTTGACTCAATGTATATAAATTATACCTCAATAAAATTGGCTTTTTAAAAAGATAATAAAAGCAACAATAATAAAAATGTGTTATGGTGTTTATAAGATAGATAGATGTAAAATATTTAGCACACCAGCACAAAGATTGAGAGGAAATAAATGGAAGTGCCTTGCATTACATTTGAAGTGATAAAATATTAATTCTAGGATAAGGACAATGGGCTCAGATATTGTGATTACTAGAGCAACTGCATACAAAATTTTTAAAAATAGATATATAAATAAGGTCATTTTATTCTGAATAAAGTCATCCAAAGATCAAAACTGAACCTTGGTTTCAAGATGTCCCTGAGGAAGCAGTACAGAGAAACCTGAACATCAGTTGGCTTAAACACGTTCTTCAGTAAGCTCTGTGTCAACTGCAAGCAAGACAAGAGGAAGGGAAAGAATGCACAGCCTGCGTCTCCTGCAAGACTCTCTCCCTTTGTCGCCACAGACGGGTCTCCCTGATCTGAAGCAGCGGTTGCTGCTGCCTTACAGTTGGTGCGTATTGTCCCATCAATGGGTTCAGCGCCCTTAAGAGACACTTGGGGAGTCCATGCACGGTTGATGCTCAGTATGATCTGGTCTCTGGGTTTACATGCCGATGGAGTGTTTGGGCAGTGATAAAACCAGCTGTTCTGTTGTTCACCATTGTATCATCCAGTCCTGATTGGCCACACTCAAAGTCATCTCATGCATTAAATCAGGGGTTGTGTAAATTGTATAATTTTAGGGAAAAGCAGGTCTTTCTCTCTTGGGACAAGGGAGCCAGTTGTTTACTGTAGCACCAACAAAAAAGCTCTCACAAACAGCTTAATGCTTATCAATAGACGGACTTAACGAGTTTACAATTCTGCAGGCTTCTGGGGTAAAATGTGCTTCTCCACTCTTTCAAGGAACGTTTATGAGTAATTTTAGAGAAGCAGGTTTATAACCAAAAGAACATTTTGGGCAGGAAACTCTACAATTTCAAGCATAGTAAAGATATTTATGTTCACTCTTATAAAGAAGGATGAAGCATCTTTCACAAATTTGTTTTACACATCACAGAGATATATCTAAAAGCCAACAGAACAAAGAGTATAAGGGCCATAGGAAATAAATAGCAAGATAGTAAACAAAACCAACCATATCATTAGTTATTAAATGCATAAAGAGTAAACACTTGAAGTAAGAGGTAGGGATTGTCAAACCAGATAAAAAATTAACTCCTAACTATATGAGGATTATAAGAGAAGTACTTTAAATATAAAGTCAGTATGCAGAAATACATGGAAAGTAAAGACATGGAAAAATATGCTATGCACACTCAAAATATGAAAAGCTTGGCGCTCCTATCAGACTTGAAGAGAAGAAGGCATATTTCAAAACTAGGTAAGGGCCAAGGCCAATCATTCTAGAAGACATGGTAATCCAAAATATGTAAGAACTTAAAATCAGAGTGCCAAAATACAAAACCTGATAGAAGTAAAAAGAAATAGAGTGAATCAACAATTATTATTGGGGACTTTAACATTCCTCACTAATTCATAGATATTGTGGCCAAAAGCATCAAAAATTATATAGATGATTGTAACAACACTGTCAATTACTATTTTATTTCATCCACTAAATAATTTATTGGGATTATTTTAAGCCCAATAATGTGTTAAGCACTGAATTGCAATGATGAGTAAGATTCAGTCCCTTTTTGAGGAGTTCGAATTTTCAACCATGAAACACAGATGAAAACAGATAAATTGCAATTGAATGAGCTGTTGCTTATTTTAATAATTTAAGCACATTTTAACAGGTGCTGTACAGAAATTTGAACAAGGTTTGCTGCAGAGGAGCTTATTCACATTAAGGAATTAGAGACTTTACTGGGGAGATGTCATTTGAGCTGAGAGTGGAGTAGATATTTTCAAGGACAAGAGCAGATCAAGCAGTAGATGGATCACTTTAGTCAAAAGCAAGAGCATCTGTGAAGGAATGAAATTGCAAAAGGATCTGTAGTGTCTTGGAAATGTCACACGAGAAGAGGATATCTCCCCAAATGAGGCTGTAATAGCAGACTGAAGATGATTTTGAAGGTGCATATATGCTAAGAAGTTTTTATTTTAACCTATTGGCCTAAAACTCCAACAGAAAGATACAGTGTCATCAGCATTTTTAGGATGATGAGCCTAGCCCTATAGAGGTCGGTCCTGAATCAAGTGAGGCTAGGGGTAGGGAGGCAGTTGAAGAGACTACAACTTCTAACTCGGTGGTGAAATAACATGTAGGTCTGTTCCTGTAAGCTGCAAGAAATGACACAAATAATTTGTTACCAATGAAGTACTAAAATTTACACATGATTTAGAGGAAATTCAAGTAAATGCTTATAAGAAAAATCCTCTTATTCACTTACATTATAACATGTTTTCTTCAGTGAGACCAAATGGATATCCTTAAAGCTAACAAAACAGAAGTTGTCCATAAGCCTCCGTACACCCATGTGACTCTGGATCACATAAATGTTGCCTGGTGTTTGTGTACCAGCTCTGATCATCAATGGCATCAACATACACGCAGATGTCCAAGACAGTGAACTGCACATTATTCTAGACTTTTCTTCTCTCTCACTATCCTCCCAATTAAACTTGCAAATGTTACTTCATTAATATCCCTTATATTCTCATACACTGCCTCTTTTTTCTATTTTCACTGCTATTGCTTTTATTCTTTCCACCATTATTTCTCATTTGAATACTATAATATGCTTACCATGATACTACTTTAATTGATTCTCATAACATTGTAGATAAAATGAATACTTGCTCAATAACTCTTTAATTTCATTTTGAACAAGTCCAAAATATATTCCTTTCCTCAAGCATAAAATGTAAATTCAGTATTCCAATTTAATAAACTCTTTCATCCTCCCTTATTTACTACTTATGCTTTATCCTGTCTTTGGGTTGTTGATTGAATTTCACTGATATTTTGCTGAAAAATTCAGGAATTCTCAAATCTGACTATGTCTTACACACAAGATTCCCAATGAATTTATACACACTAAGGATAATATTAAATAGAAAATCAAAATACCATGTTATTATAAAATGAGTGACAGTAGCTCCTAAAACAAGAAACACTGGAGGTTGAGTTGGAGCATTAATTTAGGCTCAAGACCCAGGTGGATTTTCTCCTAACCCTGAAGTCTCAGGCTTACCACGAACTGAGCACCTATGGATGAGAGCACCATATTGCACAAAAGAGAGAAAAACAGAAAGAGAGAGGGGGATGAGGGAGGGAGAGAGAGAGAGTGTTGGGCTCTATACAATCACCTCCATGCTCCTGACATGTGCAGCCGGATAAATGAATATCCTGGAAGAGATAATCCAGTGAGAATCTCTTCCTTGAGGGGAACTGTTATGCAGGGAGGGTTAGTGAGGACATTAACGAAGAAAAAAGCATCTGAAGAGGTAATGTCCAAAAGTTTCTAAATTCAATGAAAATTATAAGTCCACAGATCCAAGAAGCTCAACAAATCCCAAGCACAAGAAACTTGAAGAAAATCTCATCAAAGAGTATCATAATTTAATCACTCAAAACCAGGGATAAAGAGAAAAAAATTAGCCGCCAGAGGAAAGACACATTACATACATAAGAACAAAGTCAAGATGTCCACAGATTTGGTTAGAAAGAATGCCAGCAAGAAGACACTGGAGCAACATTACTAAAGCACTGAAATAAATAAATGCCAACTAGAGTTCTACACCTTTATCTTTCAAAAACAAATGCAAAGTAAAAATATGTTCTCAGAAATACAAAAGCTGAAAGAATTCACCATCAGCAGACCGGCACTACAAGAAGTGTTAAAGAAACTCCTTCGGGCAAAAGGTAAATGATACTAAACAGAACTACAGATCTAACAAAGAAATGAAGATCATAAAAAATCCTAAAGACGTGATTTAATATGTATAATTCTCTTATTATTTAAATCTTTCAAAAAGATAATTGTTTAAACAAAAATAGTATCAACGAATTGGTGTTATGTATTATATATACAACACAACAGCATAAAGGCTGAGAAGGAAGACACAGATGTAGAGTATTGTAAAGTTCACACTATAAGTGAAGTGACGTAATATCACTGAGATTAAGACATATTCTGTAAACCAAAATCAACCACAATAATAACAAAAAAGCATTATAACTGGTAAGCTGAAAAAGAAGGTAACGTGGAAGCATAAAAGGTACTCAATTAATCCAAAGTAAAGCAGACAAAAAACAAGTATATAATGTTTGGTTCTACTTGTATAACACTTTGCAAAATGCAAGGTAATGTGTCCTAACAGGAAGCAGAGCGAGGGAGCGGCAATGGGAAGGGCAGGTGGAGCGAGACCACAAAGGGATGAAAGGGACGGGGGAATAGATACGTTCGCCATACTGATTGTTGTGATGGTTTCTCTAGTAAACAAATGTGTCGAAACTTATCGAATTATACAGTGGAAGTTTGTGCAGTTTATCACATTTAATTTTTCTTCAATAATTCTAGAAATCGATTTTTAAAATTAATATCCCAATAAAGACTGTGGACTGGAATAGCTTTATGGACGAGGACACTATTGATGGCATACAGGAAAAAGAACAAATAAAGTGATGTCAGTTTAGGGTGGCAAACATGGATTAACACAAAAGGGAATAAAAGAAAGCATAAGATGGGGTTGCATTGCCCAATAAGGCAGCCATTGGCCGCGTTTGGTGACTGAGCACTTTAAATGAAGACAGCCGGAACTGAGACGTGTTACAGGTGTAAACACACACTGGATTTACAGCCTCCCTCCCCAAATTGCAAAATAATAAGATACATTATTAATAACTTTATATTATTATGTATTAAAATAAAATTTTAGATTTATTGCGATAACGAGGTATATTATTAAAATTAATTTCAGCTTCTTTTTACATTTTTCAGCATGGCTCCTGGAACACTTAAAATTCCTTATGTGTCTTGCATTATATTCATGTAGGACAGTACCATTATGGGGGAGAGTGTCTAGAAACAGCTAGACTAATGATCCAGGTAAAACATTGTCACAGCAAATTTCACCAAACTAACAATATCTAAGCTACTTATGGAATATCAGAAACTCTACAGGCTAATACTTCACATTCTTGTATTTTCCTTAAAGTACCATTTATTAAGTAGAAGAGGAGAAATTAATGAGTAGTTTCCTTCTTTGTTACTACAAAATGTTAGACTCTTGCCAGACACTGATTCTTGCTAGTTTTCAAGATACTCCATCTGAAAATTAACAATATTATAATAAAAACTAACTAAATTGAGTAGCTATTTAACATAACAATTAAACACACACATATATATATAAGAAATTTGCCCTGATTGCATGTCTACAAGTAGATATGAAAATTAAACTCTGTTGTCCCCAATCTTAACCATTATGTTGCTTCCCAGGTTAAGCCCACATATTTTTAGATATTATTATATCTGTATTTCTAACACAGCATTACTCCACACTCCACCCTCACTACCCATCACGCCCATTCAAGTCAGCAGGAGGGAGCCACACAGGAGACCCAATCTGCTTGCTGGCCACACGTAGCAGCTGACCTTGGAGCTCTTCCCAAGCAAAGCCTCTCAGTCCTCTGAATCTGTTGGTGTTCCCTGTGGCAAACTTGATCTTTATTCTCATGTTCCCCTGAAACGGCTGAGAAGGATTTTCTCTGTTGCTGATGCATAGGAAGGTCTCTATTCTGGGCTGGAACCCCATCCCTCAGAGTAGTGTGTGTGCCTCAGTAGGTGTAACTGGAAAGAACGTCGTTGCCAAGAGATGAGCTGCACCTGACACAGTGTCCCAGGAAGTGACTTCAACTGCAAGTCATGAATTCAGGACCCAGTAGACGGCCAAAAATAACTGATCATGCTGTTTTGCTATATGAATATTTATAGAGTTGATTGACAAACTTTTAAAATTAATCTTAATGTTCCTTAAGGTTGTCACTCAGCAATTTGCTTCAGTGGAAGATGTGACATTCCTTTTGATTTATTAGTAGCCTGTGGAGTTCTGATTAGTCAGCCATATGTTTCACCCTCCTAAAAAAATTCAGAAACCAATCTTCATTTTCTTATGTGAACATTTAAGGAGACTTTGCTTTAAATTGCCCTTTGATTAACTTGCCACCTGCAAGTAGTCAGAACAGAATAGGATCCGTGGCCATAGCAATCAATGGAGACATTGCAGTGGCTTCTCACTCAAGCTTAAGTCCGCACAAGGCAACAAGCCATTTCACGTCATCTTATATTGAAATTATCTCCACTCAAAAGAAAGGACTACAGATTTGACTACATCTGAGCCTCACCCAGTGTGCGAAAGAGGGAAGAGGAGAATGAAGTGTTTAGAAAAACTCCCAAACCTCTAGCATCAGTAACAGGGTAATTGGTGATGATTTTAAGTGAATAAAGAGCAAGTTTAAAGGTTTAATTTCCCTAAATTAAATGATAAACATACTAGAAGAAAACATGAGTGAATATTTGCACAATTTTATGAAGGAAAAATGTTATTAAGCTTGAAATAGACATATGAAAGTATAAACTATAAATGAGAAATTAGTATATTTGAACTTTAAAAATTTCAAAGATATTTTGACAGAGACACTTATAAAATGAAGAGGAAAGATAAAATGAAACCTGGGGGAAAGCATTATCAAAAAATATGACAGAGATAATATCTTCAGTAAATAAAGACTGTTACAAATCAATAAGAAAAATAAACTACAGACAATGTACTAACATCAAAAATAGTACAAATCGCCTACAGGAAAAACTGTTGAACCTCATAATAAAAAAGTAAAACAAAAAGATGTTTAAAATATCAAATTGGAGAAGGATAATATGTAATACCACGAAGGATATATGAAAGCAATCATTCTTATTCTCTGCTTGTGGAGATACATGTTAGAAAAGTATTTCTTCAAAGCAATTTGGTCTACATATCAAAAGCTTTAAATATGGATGCACTTCTGACCCAGTAATTTCATTTCCATATTCAACATAGAAATGTTTGACTTAATATAAAAGCAAAGATCTGGAACCAAATTAAATGTCCAACACAAGGGACTGGTTAAATTAACACATGAACATCTATGAAATGGACTATCATCCTGCTATTGAATAATATGAAATGAAGATTAATTGACATGTAAAAGTTCACAATATATAGCTCAGTGGAATGAACTTATAAACTTAAAAACAATTTGAATAAATGGTTTTATCTGATGAGCCTATTTTTATAAAACTGTGTGTATATTTAATAATATACAAGATCCGACATGAAATCCTCATGTACAAACACAATATTTTGTGCTGTCACTCAGGGTCCACCAGGAAATAGATGGCACCTATGCGGAGAACTCAAACGACTTTAATTTTAAAAATATGAAATGTCGCCAAGGCAGGAGGAATAGTACAGGAAACTAGGGGGGGGTCCCTTGAGCAGTCACCACCCACTGCCCTTGCGGGGCGACAGGAGAGAGGATGGGACAGCCTCAGAGACAGCCCCCAGGAATCCTCACCTGCTGTGTGATCCCTCTCACCCTCTGAGGGAACTAAGCTTCATGGCTCAAATGGATACAGCAGAGGTGAGCCACATCAAACACTAGGTTCAAGGAGACTGTGGCCTTCATTCTGGTTCTCCTGCACACTCCCACTTGCTCTCGTCACTGGAACTGGGGAAGCAGGCTGCCTTGTTATGAGCAGCCCCATGGAGAGGCCCACAGGGCGTGGCGAGAACCCGAGGCCCTCAGTCCAACGAGGAACTGAAGGCTGCCAACAACCACAAGCAGGAATCTGGAAGATTTTTCAGCCCCACTGAGTCTTGACAACTGAAGCCCTGGCAGACACAGTGACTGCACCCCCATGAGTGACACCAGTCCTGGCTTCCTGACTCACAGCAACTGTGCGCTCCGGAGTCTGCTGTTTCCAGGTGCTCACTGGGACCGTCCATTATTCAGAAGCAGAAAACTAACGCAAAGGATACTCTGAACCCAGAGAGAAACGGTCCATGTAGATCAGGCCACCTCCAGAGGAGCAGTGACAACTACTGAGGGTCACAAGGACGCCCACACAGGGCGGGACCCAGAAGGTCACCTCACCCTCCTTCCTCCAGGTGCTCTCCTGGTGGTAGACAGCAGGATGCAGAACAAGAGAGGGAACCCAGTGGGACAGACAGAAGTTGCCGGGCATGGTGAGTCTCCATGTGTATTATTTTATATTATGTACCATCTATTAAAGGTCTAGAAGCACAGGGTACATACTCAGTATTTATCTCTGAGTATTGAGAGCGCGGGTGTATATTTTTCTTTCTCTGTGTTTTAATAAGAAATGTAATAAAATTAAACAAAAATTCTTAAATGTCATTGCTAAAATTATATGCTTATGTTGACTAATCATGTTGATATACAATATTATGTTTAAGATTTCCCTTACGTTATGCCAGTGGTGCGTTCCTAAAGTAAAATCTTCATCAAAATGTTCTTGACTGCTGTCTACTGTGACCTTATTTAAGACTGTTGCATCTTTCATTTCTAAAGACCGTTGGACTATAACTTTAGTTTTATTGTTTTCATCATCAGACTTGTTTTTAGGATCAGTGCTGTATTTGGAAAACATGTCATCCTTCCCACTCTCTAGGATCACAGTTGTTTAATGAAAGAAACATTTTTCTGAGGAAGTTCAAGACAATTTCCCACATGGTTATAAATTCTTGCATTGGCATTTTTAGTAGTTGATCACTTTTCATTTATCTTTCCCTGAATTAGATTGTTCAACTTCTTGATGTCTTGTTTCAGTTTGATAGTTTTTATTTCTCTATGAATTATCCATTTCAGTTGTTATAAAGCTGCATTATTTTTCAAAATAATTGCAAAATAGACGTATTGATTGCTATGTTTACTTTTTATTTCTAAATGTTTTATTTGTTGTAAACTTCATAGTTTATTTTGTCAATGGTGAATTAATTATCTTAATGTTTTCCAAATAAACAATTAAATTTTATTTATCAGTTCTATTTTTTCCTTATTTTGCAATCCAGCTATTTTTGCTTGTATTTGTAATTTCTTTCTACATTTCTGTGATGTATTAACATCTTCAGCAGTTGAGGTAATTTATTTTATCTTTGTCTGTATTCTTTCGATAAGTACCTATTCTGCTACTTCTAAATATTTCTAAACTCATTTGGCTGAAAAATACGTAAATGATTAACACTACAGCTGAATATTTACAAATTTGAAGAGCTGGGGAAATGTTATAGCTGGCATTTTTCAATCTCAGGTTATAATTAGGGCAAGGGGAAAACAATTTAGAACATCATAGAAATCATTTTGATAAAGAAGTAAAATAGAATAAAAAAGGTAGGAAAATAAAGTACATTACATATGGCAAGTGTAATTGCTATTTCATGAAATGTTTGTTTTGTTTATATAGTATTATTATGCATGTTATGTGGGTATGTATGTGTACATTTGTGTGTACAGAGTGACAATTTATTTTCTCTTGTAGGTAGCCATCAAAAAGCAAAGTCTGAAAAACACTAGAATGGATAACCTGCCGCAAACTCTCCTTTTAGGTGTGAGAAATGATAGAGAAGGTTATTATGTTTGCCTAATGTCATGTATGGCAAAGCTAACAAATCTGCAGAATATCTAAAGAATTGATCTTTCCACACTAAAGCAATGTAAAAGAATATTAGACATTAATTATTCAATGAATATAAGTTACCAGGGAAATATCTTACTATTATGATTTTCATGGAAAATTATAGTTTCTCTGAGTGTCACTTACATGTTTTCAAAGGTTGGTTTGTTCAAAGCATGACCCAAACAAAGTCTACACATTGTATTTAGTTGCTAAATCTCTATGCCTCTTTTAATATGTAGATCCCCACTCCTCTTTATCCTTTGCAATTTATTTCTCCCATCTACTGAAGAAATTAGATCACTTTTTAATGTAAATTATCTCACATTTTGCATTTTGCTAATTGCATCCCCATAGTGTGATTTAAAATGTTCCTCTATCCCTTCTATTTTCTATAAATGGAAGTTAAATCTAGAGGCTTTGATTATTTGGGGAAAGAATAATTTATGAGGAGTTTGTGTATTTCCAATTGCATAAATCAAGAGTCATATAATGTGTTACTGTAATTCTTCTATGAAATTAATTGTTGGGTGAACTCAGCTATAATTGTTTCACCCATTTAAAGTGTCAATTCAACTTTTTACTTAACGATTTCAGCAGTCATCAGTGACTGTTGCTTAGATTCATTATATCCTTAGGGTTTTCAAAATAAAGATTTTATTTCTGTTATTCTTGCTTTATTTCTTAGTTGAGGTTTTACTATATAGAGGAACGTTGCCTCACCAACTATTTGTCAGCTCTGAGGTGTTGCAAGTATGGAGGATAAGTGTGTGGTTTTTCCCTTTATTTACCAGTGTTCAGAAAAATGAGTTGGTTTTACAGCATCCTCCAAAGTGACATAGGAGTTTCTTTTAATAACATTATCAGCTCACATATCTTCATATTTTTAGTGTTTCAATCAACTTTGTGAATCATTATAAGCTGTTTTGTTGGTATATATTTCTAGCATGTCTTCATTGATTGTATGAAGTTATTTTTTCTTCACCTTTCTTCTGATAATAATTTTACATGACACTTGACTACACCTCCTTTCTGGTGACCATGTTAACTAGGATGGGATTGTCCTGTACTTTTAGGAAGGCTGCCTGGGAAGGAGTGAGGGTGAGCAAGGATAGCTTTCCAGTGTCATGGATTGAAGGCTCCCTCTTTTGATGTTACCACAAACTGTTCAAAGAACAAAAAGTGGCCTCTCAACACTGAGACCTGCCTGCTGCCCTTCTCTCCTCCAGTCTATGTGGACTTTTTCTTTCCCTCGTCTTAGTTTCTGAACCACGCTCAACTTGCACCCTACTCACATGGTTTCTTTTCAGTGTAAGCTCTGTAAGAAGGGAACTTGGGCTCATTGCTTTTGAGAGACCAGATCAAGACCCTCTCAGCGCTGTCCACTCTCCTTGTGGCCCCTGCACTCACCGGGACGCGAGCCTGAGGTGCCCCTGCCCATGTGGCTGATACCATTCTGGACTGCTGAACCTCGATTCATGAATGGCGTTTCCTGCCCAGGGGGTGTGTGCTTGTCAACGGCAGGTGGTCCCAGGCCACCGCAACCCTGCCCTCTGTGTCTTCTTGATTTGAGCACGACCACACTGATGAGCAGGCTCCTGCAGTTGGACGGAGGCACTCACAGGACCCTGGGGGAAGACTTGGTCTTTGGGATTGTAGATTTGCTGCACTGATTATCCTGTCTGTTTTTGTGTACTGATTTGAGGTTAAAGAACCACACCACTGTCCTTGCCTTGGCCAATGGGCCTCTTTCTCCCGACAAAGGCTTTTAAGTCTGTAAAATCTTCACTGAGGTCCATTTTATTTACCATAAAGCAATTATGAATTATGAAAGCTATATGGAAAACTGCTGTTAGTACTTACATGCATGTCTTTCATCTGAGGGATCCATTCTTACACTTTGCTTTAATACCAAAACCACACTATCAACAATTATCTGGACATCAGTGTATGTTCCCTGGTTTAGTACTCACCAGAGTTTCATGATCACTCATTCACCACTGTCTCTTTTTATTGGAATGTATTTTAAACTTCCTGGGATATATCTAAGTACTCATTTTTTAAAAACTGTGCATAAGTGGAATTGCTTTTTTTTTGTGTTTAAAATGTCTTGGTTACATTCTTTATATTTGGATAATTGCTTGAAAGGGTATGAATTTCCAGGTTCAGTTTATTTTCCTGCAAACTTGATAGACATTCCATTGTATCTTAGCATTAATGTTGTAAGAAGTCCATTGTCAATCCAGTTTTTATTCTTTAATAGATATATTGTGTTTACCCTCTGGAAGCTTACTGGATTTTTATTTTTTCATTAGTATTTATAGTCTTCACCACAGTGTATCTATATATTCATTTCCTTTCAAAGAGTCTTCTATTTTGGTCCTCTCTGAGCTCTTTTGAATGAAAAAATTAGAGTTTTGTGCAATTCACATAATATTTTTACTGGATTATTCCTCCCTGTCCATATTTTTAAATTTTCTAACTACCAGTAAGTACTGGATGCTATGAATCTTCCTTTTCTTTTTGCTTTTCATAACAATTCCCATCATCTTAACTTTTGGGCGAGGTCAAAGAAGAGTCTATATTACAGATTAGTGAGTTCTTAGTAATATTCTCTGCTATTCTGCTATGTAATTAACATTATTTGTAATTTCAGTAAACATTTTAATTCTGATGATTCGAATTGTCTGACAGCTTCTATTTTAGACAATCACTTTTTTCTCTTCTATTTGTAGTATTACAGTATTCCTTGAATCTCTCTGAGAATACTAATTTGAATTTTTAAAAGCCCTCTTCTTTTTCTTATAGGAGCTCTATTTCCCTACTCAGTTATTTATTTCTGAGGTGCTTTCCTTTTACTGTATTGTATCCCCGTATATGTCTGATGATTCTCAGTTTTCTTTTGTGTGTATGTATTCATATTTACATTCACAATTGCTATTAGTAAAGATGTTGGTTTTTCAATTAATATCGGTATCTAGGGAGATGTGATGGATAGAGATAGATGGATAGATGGATAGATGGATAGATGGGTAGATAGATAGATAGATGATAGACAGATGATAGATAGAACTTGTTTGCATGGTAACTGAGATAGGAGTACTCACTAGTGATGATAGACAGACAGATGACAGACAGATGATAGATAGAACTTGTTTGCATGTTAACTGAGATAGGAGTACTCACTAGTGATGATAGACAGACAGATGACAGATAGAACTTGTTTGCATGGTAACTGAGATAGGAGTACTCAATAGTGATGAGGTCTGTCCTCCTCTGGGCTCTTCCAAATGGCAATTCTGACTATATGGCTCCATGTATATACAGACTGGTTGTACCAACAACAGGTTGGCTTTCTTTCAGGATAAATGGACTGGGATAATGCAAGCAAAATCGAATCCTCCCTCAGTTGCCTTATTAAGCAAGGTTCTTACCCAGAGACAGAACGTTGGTTACTTTGCTTTAGTTACTTTGGGTGAAACTGCTTTTCCTTGACTGCTTCTCTCCCTCTCTGTCCCTATGTTTGTGTCTCCAGTGCCTGACACTCTGTTCCTCTTCTTTTTCCCACAGATGCACATCCTCAGATCCCCTGAGAGCAGAATGTGCCCGAGAATTAATTATAGAGCGGTGTTTACCAAGCTTTTCCTGAAGCTAAGACGTCAGCAGTTTTGCTGTGTACACGGAGGCTGTGCTGCCCCGATTTAGCTGTCTTTCAATTAATTATCCGGTTACTTGCCCTGGGGCCGGCCCTTTCTCCCAGCTCTTGCTGACTCTGAGGTGGCACTTTTTTCCAGTTTTCACTGGGGTTGACCTCAGATATGCACCTTGGTGGCAGCCTGCTCCTACACAGGGCTGTGACGCTGCTTGTGTCTCTGTTTTTGGGCCACCCCCAAAACAACTACCATAAACCACACACAAAAAGTCTTAAGATGATATTTTCTGTGGACATCCTTCTTCTCTATTTTCTAGCACTGCTATAGTTTCATTCCTATATCTGTTGCATTTCAATGTGATTTAAAGAATCAAAGGCAGCTAGCAGAACCATCGGTTACCATCCTCGACTAGAAGTCTGCCCATCACTTAACAGGTAAAATGTCAAATGTCGAATGTTCATTTATTTACCATATGGTAGGCAATGTGATTATTAACAAAAAAGAGATGAATACATATACATTTTTTTTTTGAGGAAGATTAGTTCTGAACTAACATCTGCTGCCAACTTTCCTCTTTTTGCTGAGGAAGACTGGCCCTGAGCTAACATCTGTGCCCATCTTCCTCTACTTTATATGTGGGACGCCTGCCACAGCATGGCTTGCCAAGTGGTTCATAGGTCCATCCCTAGGATCCGAACTGGCAAACCCCAGGCCACAGAAGTGGAACATGAGAACTTAATTGCTGTGCCACTGGGCCAACCCTGAGACAAATATATTTCATTAAAATTGGGTTGCTTGTTTCCTCAAGGCTCTCTATTTTCTGCTAGCTGCTATTTAGTAATCTCAATCACTCAGCTACAGGAAAAACTTAAAATCACTTCAGGATATTATTTCCTAAAAGATGAGTTTTAGCAGTATTGAAATCTCAGTAACTAAATTCTTCTGCTCAGAGTTTTGCCAGACCTGGTTTTAATCTTGATTCTATCTCCCATGAGGTTTGTGAGCTTGGAGAAATAACTTCTTTTCCCCCAACAGTACCTACTGCAAGGGTTATAGTGAAGAATAAATTAGGTAATTCCCAGAAACCCGTGGGTGTAGAGCCTGGTGGAAAGTGAGTGCATACTCAATGGTTCTAGATCCTGTGTTAACTTGTTATCATAGTAACATAAGAAAGGTATTTGAATTAGAGCAATTAGATCATGCCAAAATCTGGATTTTGAAATATCAAAGTGGAATATTTACACTTTAGAAAATAATTGTCAGAAACTAGCATTTTTAAGATACCCAACGTATCTTAAAATGGTAACAAACCCATAGATTTAACACTCAGGTAAAGACGGCTTGGGCTGGATGATTCTATTTGTAAATGGGTGTATCCTCAGGTCCACAACATCTAATCATCTTCCCCATGATCTGATCTTGATTTTACGATTTTATAGATTTGGAGTGCCCTGGATGGGCTCCTGACCATGTATTTACCTATTCTTACAACCCAGCATTTTCTCCACCTTTCGTCTGAAGGGTCTCATGTATAGTCCTGACCCACTCCTCTCCCTGTTTGAAAAGTAGTTTTCAAAAACATTACTTCTGCTTCTACACACTTCCTCCTCCACCACATTGGGCTCAATAATGCTAATCCTACTGTGGTTTTGACTGTAGTTACAAACTACTTGGTAGTTTTTAAATAGGAATCACTTAGTATTTCTGTTTCATTACTCAACTCCTATTCAAAGTCAGAGACCTATTATCAGAATGCCCAAGAAGCATTTTAGAATTAAATAATACATGTTTTATTTTTATATAAAATTACTGCATCCTGCAAGACTGAACAGAATAGTGAAGAAAAACTGCAATCTCTTATATATGCATTTTGATATAAATATTTCTTTTCCACAGAAACACATCATTAAAATATTTGCCCTACATATGGTGGCATTAGAAAAAATAGAATTATGCCTAGAAAAGTTTTAGTGTTAGCTATAAGGCTGCCTTCCAAGCACATTAATTCTTCTTTCTTTGAAGTTCGTATTCAAAGATCTTCAGTATAGAAAAAAATGAGCTTACTGTCAAAAAGGGGAATAACAGAAAAGGAAGAAAACATAAATGGCTATTTTTCTCCAGTTTACTGTATTAGGCAGAGATATTTATGAGTCACTTTAAGCAAATGGCTCTCTGTCTTATATTCAGGTGTAGCTGGTGTTAGAAATTTCATGCTTTCCCTAGGAAATCTACTCCCTTATTTTATTTCGCAAACTTTTCTATAAGTAGAGTTTAGTGTAGTAATTGGTATTCTAGGTAACCAACAATGGTTTATTTTTCTTTCATTTAAAAGGCATTTCAATGAAATTACAGATTGACGATCAAACTAATGTTTTATATTCTAAAACAGTGCCTTGAAGGTTGTTTAAAAAATAGTTTCCAAAAACATTACTTTGGTTAATCCTCTTATTGACATTTGTGGAAGTCACTCTTGCTGTATTTGTTAGAAAATGAGCTAGATCTTTTAATTCTGAAAACATGGTTTTAGTGCTGTTCCCGTTTACTCATAGGTGAGGGCGCCCTAACTGGGTGTTGGTAAACGCAACTCACTGGTTCGCGTTAGCACCTGTCTCTTTCCTCCTTCAGCCCTAGCCCATCCTTTAGCCGGCCCACAAACAAGTCTGTCTTTGAAACTGGCCTGAGTAAAATTATTTATTTTTTCCTGGTAGGCCTCATAAATAATACAACCAAACACCTGGGTTTGGCATGTAAATCTTCATGAACTGAGCTTGGTTTCTCTCTCGAGCTTGTCTAAGAGCACATCCCACCTCATCTGTTCCTGGTTAAGCAGCATCACACTCTTTTTGGGATACGAAATACAAAAACGCCTGGCTTGTGCTGTTTCTTATGTACACAGTACCCTTCCTGTGTGCCTGCCTCCTTCTTGCTAACCACCACGGCTCAGCTCTAAAGGCTGCGGGCACACAGCACTTTCTCAAGGGCTCCTGAACATCCGTCTCTTCCAAACTCTCTCAGATGCCCCTGTTCTGTGTCCATAACATTGGCAGTATTTTTTTAGAGTTTTATCTCCATGGACTCTACGTCCTTTAAAACAGGGCTATGCCATAGTTATTATTTTACTCCTAAGTAATACTACAACGCTTGGTGTGCAATAAGGACCTAAAGTAAGTATGGTAAACTGTTAACCGAAGCTTCTTCAATGCACTACTGTATTGACTGCCAGAGTAAGCAGTGTCCATGGCATTTGCACATTAGGCCTGCTCCTACCTGTAAGAAATGAGAGCAGAAGGCCCACCCCAATCAGGAGAGATAGGTCTCTGAAAACTCTTCTACTTCAAGAAAAGGAAAGACAGAAACCTTATAAGAAATTACGGAGAGAGACAGATTTTCTCAGCGAATATAGGAAAGCTTAGAAAAGGTGTTTTATATGTTCTTAAATATTGCACAATTATACTTCTTTAAATGTGTAGTAATGGTATTCTGTATTTGGCATCTGTATCGGTTTTATTAAATGTCAATTTTCTAGTTCCAAAGTTTGTGTGTAACAAGACTCTCTTTCCTTTAGTACCGCACACCTTTAAGGAGAGACAGACTCAAGGAGTGCGACGAAAACAGGCAGATTTCATACTTCTACCTTTTCCAAACCACAGAGGAAACAAATGAAGGGGTGCTCAAGGCAAAGAGTTACAGGTTTGAGCTCCTACTGGTAGATATGTGAATGCCCAACAAAGAAGGATGACAGGTCATCAGGATGCTAATAGGTCGCAGTGGTCCAGAGATAGGCCAGGACTCCCTTCAGGTCCATACTAGCCTTGTGGGGAGAGCTTTTCCTGTGGCCTCACACTGTCCCTGGGAGAAACTCACACCTGGCACCTGCCTCTAGGACAAGCTGCGTATGAATTTTTTTTTGATGCGTAAAAAGCTGTACATATTTAATATGTATAACAATGAGTTTTGGAATAACTATACACCTGTGAAACTATCACAACCATCAAGGCCATAAACGTATCCATCACTTCTCAAAGTTTCCTTCACCTCCATTGTTATAATATATATAATATACATATTATTGAGGTAACACTGGTTTATAACACTATATAAATTTCAGGTGTACATCATTGTAGTTCAGCTTCTGTGTAGATTGCATCATGTTCACCACCAAAAGTCTAGTTTCCATCCGTCACCATACAAATGCTCTCTTTTACCCCTTTCACCCTCCCTCACTTCCCTTCCCTTCTGATAACCACCCATCTGTTCTCTGTATGTGTTTGTTTTTGTTGTTGTTGTTTTATCTTCCATTTGAGTGAAATCACACAGTTTGACTTTCTTTAACTTATGCCACTTAGCATAATACCCTCAAGGACCATCCATGCTGTCAGAAATGGCCAGATTTCATCTTTTTTATGGCTGAGTAGTATTCCATTGTGCATATGTACCACATCTTCTTTATCCATTCATCATTTGACGGGCTTTCAGGTTGTTTCCTCATCTTGGCTGTTATGAATAATAGTGCAATGAACACAGACGTTCATGTATCTTAGCATTTTTGTGCTCTTTGGATAAATGTCCAGATGTGGAATAGCTAGATCATATGGTAATTCTATTTTTAATTTTTTGAGGAATATCCATATTGTTATCCATAGTGGTTGCACCAATTTAAATTCCTACCAGCAGTGTATGAGGGTTCTCTTCCCTCCACACGCTCTCCAACACTTGTTATTTTTTATCTTTTTAATAATAACTTTTCTGATGGGCATGAGGTGATGTCTCATTGTAGTTTTGATTTGCATTTCCCCCAAAATTAATGATGTTGAATATCTTTTCATGTGCTTGTTGGACATCTGTATATCATTTTTTGGAAAAATATTTGTTTATATTTCTCTGCCCATTGTTTAATCATGTAGTCTTTTTGTTGTTGATGATTTGCATGAGTTCTTTATATATTTTGGATATTAATCCCTTATAAGATGTATGATTTGAAAATATATTCTGCCAATCAGTAGGTTGTCTTTTCATTTTGATGATGCTTTCCTTTGCTGTGCACAAGCTTTTTAGCTTGATGTAGTCCCATTTGTGTTTTTTCCTTTTGTTTCCTTTGCTGACAGAGACATTTCCAAAAAGATATTGCTAAGACCAACATCAAAGATCATACTGCCTATGTTTTTTCTAGAAATTTCATGGTTTCAGGTCTGACATTCAAGTCTTGAATCCATTTTGAGTTAATTTTGTGTAGGGTGTAAGATAATGGTCTGATTTCATTCTTTTCCATGTGGCTATCCAGTTTTCCCAACACCATTGATTGAAGAGACTTTCCTTTCTCCCTTGTGTCTTCTTGACTAATTGTGAATATGACTCTTAATGGGAGTGGCCAGGTAAATGGAAAGCAGAGACTAATAAAATGAATCAGGGGAGAAGATGGGTGACCAGGTTATGGTTTGGGAAGCCTTAATCACATAAGAGACACTCAGCAAAGAGGTTCCCCAGTCAGAATAATCCCCTAACTAACCACCAACTGAGTACTTCCCAGTCAAACACAGTTACAGGGCCCAGCTCCAAATGTTATAACCCAGGAAGCTACATGAGTTGTTTCACTTTATTGCCTACAGGCTTCGACAAATTCAGGAGACAGTCAACTAAGAAAGAATGTCTTCACAGTATAATTTTGGGATCTGTAAACCAATAATAGGGATCTTCCAGTAAGAGCCACTCTTTCCTTGTTAGAAACTTTATAGGCTCTGTATTAGTCAAGGTTCTTCAGAAAAATAGAATCACTAGGAGATAGAGAGAGAGTGAAGAGGAAATTCATTACAGGAATTGGCTCACATAGTTACAGAGGTTTAGAAGTACCACAGTCAGCCATCTACAAGCAGGAGAATCGGGAAAGCCAGTCGCGTCTCTGAGAGTCTGAAGGCCTGAGAACCAGGGGCCACTGGGGTTAAGTCTCAGAGTCCGAGGCCAAAGAACCAGGGTCTCTGCTGTTCCAAGGCAGGAGAAGATGGACTTCCAAGCTCAAGAAGAGAGAGAGAGAATTCACTCCCCCGCCACCTATTGGTTCTACTCAACCCTGGAGGGACTGGACGGTGCCCACCACACTGGTGAAGGGAATCTTCTTTACTCCATGTGCTGATTCAAAGGTCAATCTCTTCCAGAGACACCCTCACAGGCACTCCCAGAAATGATGTCTCACCAGCTCTCTGGGCAGCCCTAACCCAGTCAAGATGACACATAAAATTACCATCACAGGCTCTTCTGCTCTGTCCCTCACACTCACATCTCGGGGGTTCAACAAAGAGCACACATCTGTGTTTCTTTATTTCAGATAATAAGCATTTTGTTTATGGGCCTGTTTAACACCTGTCTGAGTTTATGATACAGAGTTTTAGATCTCCAATTTTCAGAATTAGAAATACCAACATGGGTGGAAAGGCTATCGATAGCCTTTATGTAAATGGCCTGAGAGAGCTCAATATATGTTTTCAATCTCTGCTCCTTATCAATGGCCCCATTGTCTTCGGCAGGAAACCCTGCAGCAAAGCCCATGTATTTCAGCTCCCTTCCTTCCAGGGACGGCAGTACAGTTTTAGGGTCCAGGTTTACTTATTCCTCATTTTATTTCTCCCAAATCTCCACTCCCAAATCTCTATTCCTTCCTCATGATTTCATTCCTAATCTTTTTAAATTCCATTTCCAGGCCTCTGTTCCCAATATTTGCTAACAGAAGTAACTTGAAATTTCAGTGTATTATACTTCAAATTTCACAAAAATGTGCACAAGTAAATATGAGTACGTTAGAATTTTTGTAAGAGGAAGTTTTAACTAGTGTAGAACTATAAAATAGATGTTCTAAATTTGAATGCATTTTGAATGTATATGTTACGAAATGCAAAGACTAAGTTAGGAAGTATCTTCAAACACTGTTCATCACGATTATTCCTGTAAAGAGGAACATGGGAACTTGGAATTGGAAAAGGGAGAAAAACTAGATTTTGATATCTGCACACTCTGGATTTTGTGTCTTGTGCTCGCACCACTATTCGAATGATACATTCAATCCTCAAATGAGCGTCGACTCCTTCAGAATGTCAGGGAGGCACCGGTGCTCTAACAGGATGAGTCCTTATTTTCAGCCCCTTGACCAAACGAGAGAGAAAAACGTGCCAACAGGTCGAAGCAGGAAGGAGACAGGAATCAGCATGAGTTTCTGGAGGAGGAAGGACAAGACCTGCTTTATTACATTTCCACACAGCCCAACTTGTATAGATTAACCTCCCCCCGGAAGATCCTGCCATGAGTAACCTGAATTTTTCCCCAAACTTTTCATTTTTATGACACCAGTGAGGCAGGTTAGCTCAATCGCAGTTTGCACTTATTCTCTTAAAGCTGGGGCATAATTTCTTTCTTTCTTCTCACCCAGACAGTAGGCTTCTCAGAAGCAATGACTGTGCGACTGTGCTTCTCCCGGAGTCAAAGCCCAGTCGGGTCCCAGAGCAGGTGATGGAAGCCTGTGCCCATCGGGACACAGACATGAACTCTAGGTCGGAGCTGCTGTCTATCCCAAGGAAAGCTGTGCCTCCACGTACATTTTTGTGTTTGATAGGTGGTCTTTGGTTGAATTTCTGTGGAACAATGGCTAGGTAATATACATCTATCCAGTTCAGCCTCTTGTGGATTAACAATTGCAGATTGTGTAGAAGTTGGTGAGGAAAGATACATTTGTTGAAATACAGAGCTAAATAAAAGGCAGCACAAACTACCTATTAACACAGCATTCTGTGACTTCCTTGAGCATTATAACTTTTTAGTAAGTAGCCTACCTAAAACAATCATCTAATCTGAATAGATTTCTAAGAAATAACAATTTTAGGTGAACATTTATGATACTGTTTGATAGATAACTAGCTGGATTGTCCAAAAATTTTCAGGTACTTCTGGAAAAAAAAAAGTACTAGCAATTGAGTCTTTATCCTTTACAAGCTAGTGTAGCATTACTTCTAAGTCCAAGATAATCTGTGTACAAAGATCTCCAAATTACTTTATTACTGTTAACACGTGCTGTTTGTGCTAGGGGTCTGATTTTCTCTATTCCAAACTCCACGTGAGGGGTGGAGTAGGGATGGGGAAGAGAAGAAAGATGGAACAACGCCACTGCTCAGCAGTCAGAGGCTCACTGTCAGCAGTCTCTCCACCTTGATTAGTGGCCCCCGATACTCTGAGGAAACAAGTATTACTTCCCATGGTTTTGAAAAGCTAGTCTAAAATGTGAGAACAAATAGGATTACAGAGCTCATTCCTTTTTGTTTCCAAAACTACTGCGCTTCCAAAGTTATGTCAACACCATAGTAAGGAATGGGACGCCTGGAGGAAATGAGAAAACGTGAGCCCAGGAGAACAAGACAACGCAGTGCAGTGAAAAGTACGCAGGTCTAGGCTCTGTCATCTACGAGCTGCATGACCTCAAGTCAGTTAAATGCTCTGAACTGCAACGTCTTTATCCTTCAGATGAGGATACTCAACGTCCCTGCCTTCTCCGCCTCACGCCATTGGTGTCGTTGGAGGCGGCACACGTAGAAGAGCTGACAACAGTGAGTCATTCAAACGTCAGTTGTTATTTTCAGTAGCATCACTAGAGTATTAACTTATTACAATTAATAATTCTACACCAATAATTCTGTAGATATACTTAGAAGGTGCTTGCTCTTGAAGAAAATACTTGAATCAACCTAAAATGATCCCCCTCCTTAAAAAAATATGAAAGTTGAAAAATGGAAACAATAGATTTATTGTGAGACCATATGTCTATTTTAATACGTTCAGCCACTGAGAAATTTTTTTCATCTAGTGGAGAGTTGTTCTCTACATTGTAATTTCTGGTGTTTTTATTTCATTTAATTTAAGCAGATGAGTGCCACAAATTCCATTGTTAAAATTTTTAAATTGAGAAAAATGTTCAGTGTTACCCTGTTAAGTGTTAAATAGCATTGTCCAGACCCCTGGAGAAGGCTGGTCTGTAGTTGGGACCAATACGCGAAATGCTGACTGTCAGTCAGTGACTGGACCAGGGACTCGTGCCAAATTGTCGGTAAGGACGCCGTAGGAAGACAAAGATCCTATGCACCTTAGATGCTCAGTACCATGGGGTATTCTTCTCTCCACTTGTCTCTGTGACAGAAGCTGAAAAGTAGTTGCTGTCTAGGGAAAATGTTTTAACAGTCAATTCATTTCTGCTTACTTATGTATAACGAGCAAAGTTTTCAGAGCTGTTTACTTTTGATTTTCAGAAATGTAAATTGAAGAAAACTAAGCAGAACTCCACTTCTTTAAAATGAGAAAAACAGTTTATAAAAACTGATTTTAATATTTGAATTTGTGAAGAAACCATTAGGCACTTAATGGCTGTAAAACTATTCACTTGGTTTCATAAGTGATAGGTTTAGAATTAATTGGGGTATGAGATTTAAGACTAATAATATCTTCTCATTTATCCCCTCCACCCCATTCCACCTCTCATAAATAACAGAAATAAATTTTCCTAAAGAAGTAAATCAAGCAGCATTTATGTGTTAATCAAAATTTCTGAAATAAGTCAGATACAATTCTAAGATTTCACAAATAACATTTGGGTAAGAAAAAGCTGTATCTCATTATATTATTAAATCTACTTTGATTGGAATTTGTGACTGAGGGAGGGGACGTGATTCGTTTTCTACCTGGAGTTTACTTTCTGGAAATGTCAATGATAACATTTTTTAATAATAGATTAAATTTACTTAATAGATATTTAAAAATTCATAATTTGTTTTCTTTCTCTGTAAATGTTGATATTTTTTGTTTTTCTGGAAATTTTGTCATTGCATCTGAATTTTCAAATTTATTGCCTTAAAACCATTAACAGTGGTCATAGACCGACACTGGAGCTACCCTCGGCAGCTTGACTAGCTCAAATAAACGAAGGCAGCCTTGGATTTTAATGGCCATGACAGAAGGAGAAATGAGGAGAGGGTAGAGGCAAATGGCCTCCAAACCCTTGGTACTGAAGAGCACGGCTTCGTACACAACGCGGTTCGCTATCTTGGCCTGGACTCTGCAAGAAAATGTTTCCCCTGAAAACTTGCAACCCCTGGACCATTCCATTGTCAATTCAATAAATTCAGACTTCAGTTTATACTGCTTGTGGCCCAGGAAACTGCTGCATCAAGAAATTGAATTAGAAAGTAGTCTCGAGCTGGTAAGTTCGCCGGGGTAAACTAATAGAAGAAAGAGACGTGCCCTTCTGCAAAATTAACACACAGAAGCGAAGATACGTTTAGTTAGCATGGTGACTGAAAACGAGAATCCATCAACTAACAGATATTTATTGAGTACTTTAGTCATTTTTCTAGTCAGTAACTAAACCAAGCAAAAGCATTAGACATAATTCTCACTTTCTCAGATCTCACAGCCAGGGCAACGAGAGATTTGGAAGTATGTGATGGAAGGAAGCATATTACAGACACACTGAGGCTAACGAAGAATTGTAGGAGTTAATTTGGAGAACTTCTTTTGGATAAATTAAGAACGTTCCAAGCAGAAGTAATAGGACATTCAGAGGTCTCAACCTGGAAGAGACCAAGGCGCAAAGCCTTAGAAAAAGTCCAGCAGAACTGAGGTGGAGAGAGATATTGGGATAGTGGCATGAGATGAGGCTGGAGTGTGGGCAGAGGCAAACGTACATGGGGCTTTTAGGCTCAAACTTTTGAGCTAAAAATGCTCAAATTTAAGATGTCTAGATGGCATTGTTTCTTTCTTCACAGACTTTACAACTGTAAAAAACAACACTGAAAATATCGGGCATAGAGAAACACATGGTGGGGAGGTAGAATCATGGAGTCAAAATCAGTTTTCAATTTGCATTACTTTCTACTGAGTCTATGCTTTGAGTGCCAAGCTGTCAACATTCGAGATGAACCAGAGTAAAGCTATGAACATGCACTGAGTTACTAAGGAATTCGCATAGATATGAGTGTGGGTGTCTGTCTATGTGAGAGCTCCTCTTTGTCATTACGTAAGATGTCAACAGCCTTGGGTGCACGTGTGATGGATGGTGTGATAGTTATGATCTCAGATGGGTGAAACTTAAGAGGGTACCAGCTCCCAAATGTTGCCCTTTTAACAACAACAACAACAAAAATGAAATACTCAGAGACCAGCTAAAAATAAGACAAGACAAAGCAAACAAAAAGAAAACATGTTTTACCAGTAAGAGTGATCTCTCCTTTCCATTTCTTGACAGGTAATGACTCATCTTTCTCTGGATAGAGCCCATTTTTTCCATTCCCCATCTCTTTTCCTGAGAGACATTTCTGTGCCCTTTGTTCTCAGAAACGAGAAACAACCTTTATTTAGCCTAAGCCTTAAATACTCGTCAAACCTCCTGAGCATCCTGACAGAGTGATGGCATTCTCTCCTTCCTGTACTTTCATAGCTCCTGTGCACAGCTCAGTATTCTTCAAATTTCTGACTGGGAGAAAAACTAGAAGGTCTCCAGATGGCAAATTTAGCTACTTCTTGACCTTCCTAAGAGAAGCTTCTGCACTCTCTAATTTCTCAGCTTTCTTCGAATAAAGCCAATTGGACACTTGACACATAAAGAAGAACAACCACCATCTTCAGGTCTGGATTCATGGAAGTGCTGGGTGTTCTGAGGACATCTTTGTTATAACACTATTTACACCCAAATCTCTTCTATCATGATGAGTCATAAGTGGCTTTCTGTCTCAATTCAGCACTTATCTCTAAGTCAGTTTACCAGTCAATTGGCTAATATTTAGAGGGAAGGCATCTGCTCCTTGTATGACAATCTGCTCAGTGCTTTAGGGGAATTCATTTAACATAATCGGCTAATTATGTACATGTTGACAGAATGTGCACATCCGTGAGTGATTTCCTTCACCGAACCACTTCAAGAATACTTATTCTGATAGTACTATTATTACTAAAAAATATTTTTGAACCATTCATTTGTAGTTGTCTTTGGACCAGTTTACAAGTCAGAAAAGACTCGTATTTGCTTCCTTATAGTTAATACAGAGCACTGAGTGAAAAGATAAGCCCAATCCTGGTTTAGAGTAGGGAGAACTCATTTCACTAGAGATTGACCAGATTGATGGGCATCTGTTCTATACACACTGCTCTGTTCTTGAAGGGAATACCTTTAAAATAATTTGCTGATTATAGAATTGTTTACAGAATAGGTACATCCATGAGCGATTTACTTCACAGACTCGCCTCAGGAAACCACATAATGACGCTGGAATTGCTAAAATATTCTTAAACTATAGAGTTACACTTGCTTTTAGACCTAGGTTACCAGTAATATGAAAGACTTAGTCTCATTTTTGTTTGGTTGCGGTTAATACAGGACACCAAGTGAAAAGATCAGTCCTACGATAGCTCTGAGCCAGGAGAGAGCATTTCAGTAGAGATTGAAAGAAGTAAGATTTAAACTGGACCTTGAATACAAGCAGGGTTTGGAGATGTGGAGGGAGATGAAGAGAGCATCTCTGCAGAAACAATTGTACAAGCAGAGGCATCAATGCAGGACAACACAAGACCCACACGTGAGAGAGCAAATAGATGTAGCTGGAAAAAAAAACAGTAGGAGAAGATTGAGAAACAAAATTAGGGTGGTGTTTTTGTACCAATCATAGAGAGCTCTGGGCATGTAATGAGGTTTGATGAGCATGAAGCCAGTGATAGGCATAAGCTACATTCTAAGACCGTTTTTATTATTTTGCTGTAAGCCTTTCCATTAACAGTTTGATGGGATTCAAAGTTTAGCGATACTTCATTCCCTAGGCTGCTTTCCTTAGCTAGTACAGTAAGACACCTATTAAAGATCTCTCATTTCCTATAGCACCTCTATTTTAATTTGTTAGATATTTATAGTTAAGAGTGTTTGATGAAGACCCTATTACCTGTGGAAAATCAGTATAGGAGAGGTATGAACAACACGTGACCCCCTTCATTAAAATGGTTACTGGAAAATGTAGCCTATTTCCCAAGTGTGGTACACAGAAGGCAACTGTGTAGATTATGTAAGCTTGAAAAGACAAACCAGCCTGCTTTTCACCAAAGCTGAACGTGTTGGAGCTTTCTCCTACCCCCCTTCCTTCTTTAATTCACGATTGGGTAAGTTCTCTATGTCATTCTCCCCTTTTTAGTATTGTTCAACACCTCTTCTCGTCTTGACTCCTACTCAACTCATTTGTCCTCAAGCCTCAAACTCTCCCACCTACACCGTTATGTTAGTCCCCAAGGCAATGCTTGGGGCAGGTTATAATGCAGGTAGAGATTGCCTTCACCTGGCAAATCCCCTTTGTGAGTTCTTTTCAAACATTTTTGAAAGTTTGGTGCCTTCCTCATTCCTGATCTGTTATGTCCATGACCACACGTGAAACCTTTGTAATACTTGTACTCAGTGTTACGAGACTGGACAGGATAGTACTAAGGGAACCTACAGGAAATAACAAATCCGAACTGGAAATCATTATGGAAGGCTTCCTGGTAGAGCAGAAACCTGACGTTAGTCGGAAATGATAATCAGGAGCTATTCAGGGAAAACGTCGAGGTCAATAAACACTAGCAGAAGGTATGAAATTAGCAGGTATTCAGAGGAGAAAGAGCTGAGGGCTCCGAGGGAACTGCAGGTGACTTGGCAGAGATGCCCTATGGGCAGAGATCTGGGAGCGGGGTGGGGAATGAGACTGGCCAGGTGATCAGAGGCTGGATCACGAACGGTGTTGGATGCCACAGCATAGACATCCTTCATCCTGAAGGTAAAAAGATGCCGTCGACAAATTTTAAATAGGAGGATTACAGAAAAATACACAAAGTTTTGGCAAGATTTTTCCAGCTGCAGTGTAGAGAATGGATTAGGAATGCTCAAGACCAGAGATAAGGGGTTCAGCTAAGAAGACATTTTAATATTGTTAATGAGATGAAGGAAGGCTAACGTAGAAACAGGGGTAGAGGGAGTGGAGCGAACAGGGAAGATTCTAATGATTTTATGGTGGTAAAATCAACAGGATTTTGTGCTAAATTGGATGTGAGGACTGAGTGAAAAGAAAATCTACTTTCTGAGGACTAAAAAGCATAATTTATGTTTCTTGCAAGCTCATGTTCAAAAATATTGACTGTAATCTTACTTCTGTTTATACCACGATGGTCAGACCTTTACAGGGATAGAATTTCTTGTAATTATATAAAATTGACTTCCTGTTCGTCTGAAGTTGTTTCTAGTACATATTTTACCAAGTATCTTCACTATATGTGTAGTTTGCTGAATGCCTTCAATAACGTCTATTAATTGTTTTTCTCCAGGTTTTACTAGTCTGGCAACGGCTTCTCCTCCTGTTCGTATGTTGAGTGTCTCCCTCTCTCTCATCAATTTATTTCCCAGGTGGTGATGGGGAGATTTTTATCTTAATTGGATCCAAACTGAGGCCAGGTCCCTCCTTTCACCACATGGACCCTGTTTCATACCAATAGCCATTTACTCTGGTGTTGGGGGGTTATTTTTGAACCCTTTGAACAGTGAGCTACAGAAATACAGTAGCAGAAATTTTTAAAAATATAATTTTTATGAAGAAATACTAGCAATCCATATCCTACAGGCAAAGTCCTGAAACGGTGGGCTTCCTTCTCCCTCAGTCTTTGTGGAACTGGCAGACCGCCCTGACCTGAGAGGAGGGTCCACGTGGGGGGGTCTCAGCAGCACGAAGAGCTGTTTCTTCTACTGAGTCATAGGCTTTATTTCATCAGCTTTAGAGAATCTGTGAAAAAGTTTTAATTTTAAATGGATTTTTAAATGTCCTCCCTCTTTTCTTCTTTTAAAACCAACATTTTCTGCCTCTTGTCTTTATTTTTTAAATGTTAACCCACAAATTGAATACAGCCTGTGCTTGGCAAATGAATATTAAATGCTTTTTCCTGGAAAATGTGTTTGCTCATTAAATTTGACAGTCATTGCTTATGTGGTAAATGTTGTCAGTGCCAAGAACGATCTGGCATGGCTGCCAGCTGCAGGTCCATTATTTTAATTGCCTTTAACCTATAATCAATATTTACTGCTTTCCATAGAAAGAGACTGCACAGCTAAGCAGTATGAAAAGTGAGTTTATGCTTCTGCACCTTAGTTTCTGCTTTTACATCTAAAAGATAGTATCAAATTATTCCTCTGGGTACCACTTTCTTTATCAAAACTGTTTCCTAACACTTATTTTGTGAAATGCTCACATTGGCCAAATTGTACCTATTTGAAATGAAACACTTTGAATCTATGGCTAAATGAAATTCAAATTTTGCTTCGTCATAAAGTTATCTACATACTTTTGTTTTTATCAATGGAAGAAGGGTCTGGATTTTAATAACATTTATTGAAGAATGCATGCTTTCAAGCATGAAATCACCAGGATTTGCTCTGGGAATTTGGAGAAGAGCTAAGCCTATGGGTAAAAATCAAGAGGCCCTAACTGGGAAGAGGCAGGATGCAAAGGCTATAACATGCTTTAAACATGCAGGTTGGCAATGGGGAGCCATTGAAGATTATTAAACTGAGGAGTGGTATCATAAAAAGGGCATTGTAGAAAGGTCAGTCTGAGGGTAATATGAGAGAGACTGAAATGGTGGAGTCAGGAAAAGGGGATAGGTTTCAATAAAGACAAATACAGTAATTAAAAGAAATAAGCTATATTATGCATCAGGAATATTATAATTTTATGTGTGTGTGTGTTTATAGATCTAGGCACATGAGTCTTCATTATAAGTCTTTTTATAATAAATGTTTGAAAAGAGCTTAAATTGTCAAAAATCAGGGATTGGTAAAATAAACATGCTCCAATTCAGTTTTATGAAGCCGTTGAACTTGACTTTTAAGAAACATATTTACTTACATAAAGTAATGTTTATGATATATGGTTGACAAAAACTAATGTTCATGGCAAATTGTTAAGTACGTGTGTATAGGATGTATTCATATTAGATGCAAATAAACACATCTAGAAGGAGCACATTATAGTTCATTTTAATTTTCTCCTTTTATTTAGCTTCATTTTCTAAATTTTTACAATGAGTGCACATTGTATGCGTAATTTCTGCACTTGCCCACATGACAAAAGATTATAACGCTGCGCTATGGATGTGATCATGAATTTGATTTGAGAGGGAGTACAACTTTGGAAGTAAGTTTAACTGAAATTTGATGATCTTGAATTCATTTGGATCCCTAATGAATTTCAAGCGATTGGCCAATACCACCACCCATAAAGCATGACCATGTAGTCACTCCTCAAATATTAACTTGATGTGTATCATAATCTTCTTTGTTGGAGCGGAAATGTGTGAAGATGGCAGTTTTACGATCAGAGAACTTGTGCATGGTGACTTCTCACAGTACAGCCTCTAGCTCTCGGGTATAATTACACAGCGCAAGGAGAGCCTACAACCAGCAAACCAAGGAAGTTTTCAGTTACAAAGACATGAGTGTCTCTTTTCAAATAAAAGTTTAAACTTCCTTATATTCTAACAGAGTACATTCAGCTAAAATAGACAACTAATTAAGCAGAAAATGTACTGCATCAGGTAAACATCATGTAGGCTCAGTATAGAAAAAATTATTTTTCCCAGTCACAGACATTATGTACCAACTAGTGCATGAAGATTTAGATTATTCAAAAAATATTTTTCATTGTCTATCACATACTAGGCACTGTGTTACGCCCTATAGAACATATGAAAATTATGAAATACACTCTGATCTCAAAGAGGTAACAGTCACACAGATGAACTGGAATTAGTATTGACAGCAAGAAAGCAAGGTAAACGTGATAAGGTAAGTATAATAACAATAAGAATAATAGAGATGAACTAGCGTAACTGGAAAACAAACAGAACTCTTTAAGCCTCAGATTCTCAAGAGAAGCTGAGAAAAGCACAATAGGTACTGGGTACCCTCCCATCTCAGAGAGGCAGTCGCCCCAGGACATGCTAAGAATTTATGAAACCTATTCTGTCATGGTAGCCAGTCATGATCCTACAGACAAAACTTTCAACTAGAAGAGAGGTGAATACAGAGGGTGTGAAGAAATTGAAAGAAGTGGATTATTCTTGCAATTACTGAGTGTATAATTGGCAACTGACAGCTGTCAAGAAGCTCTGACAGCTCACCTGCTCAACTGTCCTATGTCTTGGGAGAGTAGGGGCAAGAATCCACACATTTTCTCTTTGCTCGAAACTAGTCACTAGATTATTATTATTAAAGTAAATATTTTTTATTTATTTCTCATTTTGACTATGGAGTGTTTCTTCACAGTGACAAAACCAAGTGATTGTTGCTGGTTTGTAGTAAATGTACTCACGTGGATCAGAGGTAACTGATCTCTTAGAGGTTTAAGCCATCTGACTCATGATGGCATAAACAACATATACCACTCTTCTTAAAGATTTAGAATAATGATTCAGAGACACGTAGAGCAAAATAACCTCTTAAAAACAAGCTTTGTTCTTATCTGTTATAACTATTTTATAATAACAAGCAACACAGGGCTTCGAGGAGTAACCTATTTATTTTTAGCAGACGGGTAAGATGCTGCCACTGATCATTTCAAATCAGGGAAAAGGAAGCTGAATTATTTAATAAATATTTTGAGAGAACTAGCTCCTTATTTGAATAAAATGAACAGAATAGAACAATATTCCTACCTCAGTCTTTATACCATCCAAATCACTCAAGCGGGTAAAATATTTAAACATGAAAATAATCCATAAAAATAATGTAAGAAGCCTTGCTAAGTTTTAATTTCTTGGAAGCCTTTGAAGAATGGGGAAGATGTGAGTATGGAAATAAATTCAGACAACCAAGATAATCTTGAAAATATAAACATTTTAAAGGGTTTTTATGAGACACACACATTCACACATCAAGTCATATACATAGGAAAAGCTGTTCTACGTCCCTCACAGGATACATAGCTCCTGAGGGGCTCCTGAGGATCCTTATCCTTCAGTATTATTCTCCCCTTAAGTGTGACTTGGACCTAGAAACTGGTTGCTAACAAATAGAATGCGGCAGAAATGATAGACGTTACTTCCGCGATTCGTTTCAAAGTGAGTGTGGCTTCCTCTGTCTCTCTCGCCCTGGGTTCCGCGCCCCTGGATCACCAGCTGCCATGTCCTGAGGACACTTGGGCAGCCTGTGGGGAGGTCTACATGACAAAGAAACAAGACCTGCCAGCAACCACGTGAGTGAGCTTGGAAGGGGACTCTCCCCAGGCCAGCCTTGGGATGAGGTGGCTGCAGACGCCCTGAGCAGGGGCCCCAGCTCGGCTGCACTTGTTTCCTCTGCCTGTTTCCACAGAAACTGTGAGATGACAACTGTCTCTTGTTCTAAACTGCTAAGCTGTGGGATAATCTGTCACACAGCAATAGATAGTTAATAAACTTCATAATTCTCAAAACATAAATTAAAAAAATTAGGAATACTTGTTCGCATGTCATATAGACAAAGATTGAAGGTTAATGATGCCCATTCTTCATGGTGTGCGGGAAAAGAGACTCTTGCTTACTGTTTGTAATGCGTAAATTGGTTCATTTTTTGAGGGAAGATAATTTATCAACGTGTACTGAAGTTTTCAATGTTCATGCCCACTCACCCAGCAATTTATCTGATAGAGCATCTGTGCAATGCACTAGCTTTGTGTCCATCAGCAGAGGACTGGTGACATTAATTACGGTTCATGCATGCAGTGGAATATTCTGCAGCTCTTATGAAGAATCAGGAATGTCTAAACATGATCACATGTAAAGTTGCCAAGGAAATAATGCTCAGTTACCTTTGCATTATTTTCCATTTTATTTTGCTCAATTTCAAGACTCTCCCTCCTGATGCTGACAGCATTGTCACCAACGTTTATTCTAACTCTTAGTAGTATAGTTTGGAGATTATGATGTTGACCTTGGAGCCAGACAGTCTTGAGTTCAAATCTCTTCTCTGCCTCTTCTTCTGTGACCTTGACTCTGTGGCTCAAAGTCTTCATCAGTTAGGCAGCAACTGCCTCACAGGTGTGTCATGAAAATTAAATGAGTTAATATAAGTCAAGACTTAGAATAGCGCTTGGAAACTAGTACAAACTATGTAAGTGTTGATTGTTTCCTAAATTGTTAATCTACTTGAGTGTGGGAAGCTCTCTCCAGATTAGATATTTCCCAAAGAATAATTTGGGAAAGTTTCTGGGGATGGTTGAGCAGCAGGTCACTTCGAGGATGTGGTCTTCAAGTAGGCTCATCAAATCTGCGCTTGGCTCCCGTCTCCTCTCAGTGTCCTCCATGCTCAATCTCTTCCTCCTTCTTGGTTGTCAGGAGGTGTACATCTAGTTAAGCCCCTACTTTAGAAGATTTACATTTGGACATTAAAAGTTATTATTTTCACTGGTACAAGCAAAATATGCTACTACATTCTCTTTTGAAAAAGATGAAACAAACTGCCCTGCGACCCCAACAACAACCTCCTCTCACTTCCAGAGAAAACCACGGTGACCAGCACGCTGGTGTGCAGGCACAACCCCCGAGAGTCTGGGCCAACCTGGAAACACCCACGGGAATCCACAGCATTAAAGATGGGATGGACCATGACTGACATGCAGGGGGAACACAGCTGACAGAGCAACTGCTTCTGTACAGGAATGAGAACTTCACAGCACGTAGGGTGTTCAACATGAGATGTGAAGAAGTGTCTGGTGGCCGGAGGAAACTGGAAAGAAAGTCTAGGCCTCGGTCAAGCTAGAATATTTGAAATGACTCATATCTAAGGAAGGAAAGTGCCATTAATGATACGATTTTTTGGATGTTAATTGTGAAAAAGGTATAGAAGATGGTTACAATTGCACAGAGATTGACGGTGGAAAGCCAGACAAAGGAGACTGAAGGCCTAAACTAAGGCAGTGGCGGGTGGTGAGCTGGACAGAAACTCACCTGATGCTGAATGGGAGGACTTACAAATGAGGTGAGGGCACGGATACAGATATATATGAATGCAGAGAACTTTACTATAAATCTAAAAAAAGTAATCTATTTCATGTGTGTTAAACATCTAAGAAAATACTCTCAGTCATGGTAGTATCTACTTACAATATAATTTTTACTGTGCAAGATAAAAGAAATATATGGATGACAAAAAGCAGGTCTACATCCATTATCTGGTCTGGCATCATTTTAGAATAAATTTTCTAGCCAATTTTTAAAAAAATAACAGATAATGTTGGTCCCTGTTGCAATATTAAGATGGAAGTATACTGCTGGCACATTTATATCAGCCCTGATGAGAGCACTGTTAAATTTCTTTGATACGACGTTAAAAGTAAGTTGAGCATTTCTAATGTATTTTTTTAACCAAGTTCCTGTTCACTAGGCTGCTTTAACAACAAGCACCCCTGAACTCTCACAAACTTTTTAATATTCCTGGAAGAGATTTAAAGTATTGACCTTTCTTTAAAATAATGACATGAATAAATAAAATAATGCACATAAAATCACTTGTAGAATGTATTGCAAAATATGAATGCAAAGGTTTGTCTTCATTAACACTATGGCTAACTTAGTAAACATAACTTTTCAGTAAAAATATATTTAAAATTTTATCCATTTATATCAAGTGCTATTCATTCTAGAGCTTTCTACCCTAATTGTGTAGGCCATTATGGCATTTAGGAACATAATATTCAATTATTTCTGAAGTTTCTTCAATGTCAAATTCTTAACAGTTTAAAGCAAAATGTTCAAAAGTTTTGGCTTAGAGATATCTTCTGTAAATAAGTTACATATATACATATATTATGTATATTACTTATATGCACATATTATATACTCTAGATACATTCAACAAATTACCAGTGACTGTATGTATTGTGTTATATTGGTATTTTTCTTCTCACTTAAATGTGTGTGTGTGTGTGTTTAACTATCTTTATTAGATGATATTGTTAAAGAGAGTTTTTCAAAATTCTGTAAATTGAGTCAGCCTTCAGGACACTGTCAGGAACCATGAGGGATCCAAGATTTTTCCCTACTTGCAAGCAAACAGGTTTCATGGATGCTGCCCATTTCATCGATATTTAAAACAGACACAAGACACCTGGGTCAGAATCAAAGGCCTTGATGCTCCTGGCGAAGCAGGCAGCATGTCCGTGTGGCGTCCCCTGCCGCCCATCCCACAGGGCAGTGTGAGCGAGGCCACGTGAGTGCAGCAGCCTCAGTGCAGGAGGGGAGCTCAGCCTGGGGAGCTCGAGTGCTTGCGAGTGGACAGCAGGCCTGTGGCCTTTGCTCTGGAGGGGACAGTCTCTTTAATCTGCTGCACAGAAAGCTGCCTGCTTTTGCTCCAGAGGGAGACACTATTTCTATATATCAGGGCTGTTTGCTGTTCCAAATTCCTTGAAAGACTGTTACAAAGGGCAGTTAATTACTTGCTTCAAGATGTGCAGAAATGTGAGAGATCCACGGAGAACTGTCTCCCAACAGACGTGAGCAAAGCAAAAACACAGTATCACGTTGCCAGATTCACAAATGTTCTAGTGATGTCACGTTAAATCCCCAACGATGGCAGCATCACTAGTTAAGCAAACAGCTTTATTCAGTGCAATATTGTGAAAAAAGGATGTTCTAATTGGCTAATCTCCAGTGGATATTATTTATGTAGATTATACCCTCAAAAGTTTTATTTACAGTTATTATATTTAATAAGAGAATCAAATAATTGGCAATTTATAAAAATAAGAACAGAAAATTATTTTCAACTGGGTATCTATGCAAATATGGCATTAACACAAGATGTATATGATTTCTGCAAATTAAAAATTTCAAATGAAATATGGTACCTATACCTGTTTATAGGAAAATTTATACATTCCAAATCATCTGAAGGAGCAGGGAAAAATAGGTTATTCAAATTATATGGATTTACCTGGATATATCTAGAAATGCTTGGCTTATTTTAACATGTCTATGTTGGCACGATCACTACAGTTTCAGAGTAACTTGCTGTGATAAGTTCTTAAAACACACATCTGCCTTCCTCCTTTCACAAAAGACACATAATTCTTTTCTTTCTTTTTTTTTTTTTTTGAGGAAGACTGGCCCTGAGCTAACATCTGTGCCCATCTTCCTCTACTTTATATGTGGGACGCCTACCACAGCATGGCTTGACAAGTGGTGTGTAGGTCTGTACCCAGGATCCGAACCAGTGAACCCCAGGCTGCCGAAGCGGAATGTGCGAAATTAACTGCTGTGCCACTAGGCTGACACCAAAAGACACATAATTCTTATGGAATATTTCACTTTTTAAAAAGTGTATTTACCTAAGACACCAAGTTTATGCCAATCTGTGGCCTAGTTAGGATATGTCCAAATCAAGAAAGTTATCTTCAGACATTTTTTACTTTTTATTTCTCCCAACATTGTGTTATAAAATTTTCAAATACGCAAAAAAGTGAAAAGCACAATACAATGAAAATCCATGTACCTTTAACCTGAATTAACAATTATTAGGATTTTGCCATTAACTTCTCTCTTTCAGAACAGTCTGAAAGAAAGTTATATACATATTAAAATACTTCACTCATATACTCCAATATGATGTTTTGCTCTTAAACTGAAAAATCTCACTTCTCACAGTACTAATCTATTTACCTATTTTATTTATCTGCAATAAACACAGAATGGTTTCAAAATAACAATACCAAATTCTATGAAAAATAAACATGCTAATTAAAAGTTCAAGATCTTTTTGCACTTCTTTCTAATCTTCAAATATATCCCACCATGTATATATAGTCAGAATATTACTCAAGAGTTATGTAAATATTTTTTCTCTATGTGCATGTAATATCAATTCGCTACATAAATAAGTTGATGTTTCTGAAGCTTTTCAAGTTTGGGGATTTTATTTTTAACATCCTATTTTATGTCTATATTTTAAACAATAAATTATATGGCAAATTATTGCTTCCATCCCTATTGTCTCCTTCCCATTCTATTATCCCCTAGAGGTGACTTTTTCATTAATTTCTGGTTGACCCTTCCTTTCTGGGTGACCCATCTTGAATTTTACTTGAAAAATAAGCAAAAAGATGATAGATAGCGAGATAGATAAATAGAGAGAGAGAGAGATGGATAAACAGATAGAGGGGACGGATGGAGAGAGAGATGGATGACGGATGGAGAGAGAGATGGATGATGGATGGAGAGAGAGAGATGTTCTTTCTTACATTAAGGGTAGTATACTATATAGTCTTTTTTTTACTTAACTACAAATAACTTGAAATCAGTTCTTGGTTTTTTTCCTACATAGAAAGCATCTGTGTGGACATTCTATACAGCATTCACTCACCCTCTTACTGGTAGTCCTTTGGACTGTTTCCAATATTTTGCTACAACAAATGCCACAATTCAAACTTTGGACGTGTCGATTTTGCTTTTATGGAGGAATACCTTCAGGGTGGATTCCCAGAAGTGTGCTTGCTGAGTCAAAAAGGAAGTGCATAGGCAAGTTTGGGGGATATTTCTAAATCCCCCTCCTTTAGTGGTGTAATACTTGGAACTCACGCCAGCAATGTTTAAGCTTGGTGATTTCCCTGCAGCCATACCAACAGATTATATTTTCAGGCTTTTGAATTTTTGCCAATTTAATATATAAGAAAAAAGTATCTTTCATTTTTTATTTTGCCTCAAACTTAAATACCAAGACATGCTTACAAAGTCTTGCATTTTCCCATATTTGTCCAACATATGCTTAAATATGTTAACTACATGAAATAATTAGCATATAACTTACAATTTCAAGGACAAAGCATTGTGGGGACAGTTTTTCATGGCACCGTACTGATAGGAAATCTTAACCACACAACCTGCTCAATTTATCTGTTCAGATATCAGTTGATACCACTGAATAAGAAAATAAAAGTGGTAGGAATTGAGGTCCTTATTAACCACAGTCCAATAACTGGTCTGGCAAAACATGAAGTAGCAAAAATTGGGAGACTGCCCATAGTGAGTAATTATGCATGGCATTTGGTTGAGAAATCTCCATCACTTTACACCGAGGGAACATATATGTGAAAAGATAAGTTTACTTATTTTTATATCATCATTTGGCAATGTTATCAAATGTTTCACTATTAAACCCAATTAAATTAAACTTGAAGGCTACTTTTGGTTTAGTGTTTTTTTTTAATGAGGAAGACATTTTTAAACGTTGGTGGTTGTGATCCAAACATCTTAGGCCATATTCGAACGCTGTAGCTTCATTCTATTCATATAAGATGGTCTCAAACAAATGCCATGATGAAAATTCAGACCTGAAAATTAATCCTTTTTTATGATTCTCTCCATTTACTGCCCAAGCCTCTGTGGCAGCCAGCTGGAACGCCAGCTTATTCCTAATGCTGGTAGGGCTTAGAAAGAGGGACAGTGTTCATATGACCAGGGAAAATTGCATAGATTTATAGACCTGGGTAGAGAGGTGAGGATCATAAAGTCTAAATCCCTGGTTTTTCAGATTAGTAAACTGAGGCATGGAAAGGTGAATTACTGCTCAAGGTCAGACAGCAAGTTTATCTCAGAGCAGCTTCTGGAGCTCTGCTCCTCCTGCTTCGACTCCCAGCTGCTCTCCATCATGGCAACAACCATAGCGAAAGGAGTGCCATCCTCACTCAGCAACTTCACTTCTCAAATACCAGTTCATTTACATTCTTCATAGTAATAAAAAATACTTTTATTTACTGAAGTGTAATACACTGAAATATGAAGCTTATTCAAACCATCTGAACATTGTTTCCAAGCCCATTTAAGAGCAAAGTTGCATGATCACAACTTTCCTATTAAGGGGAAAACATCTTATTTTTCCTACCATCTTCAGAAATTACCAAGATATTGTCCTTCCTGTGCTTCCATGATATGTTATATAGACATAATCTAATAAACTGCACCGTGTAGGCACAGGCACAATGGAAATGGACCATCACCTCTGAATTTCTGTGAACCCTATTTCTTTTTATGTATTATGCTGTCTTTAAAACCTAAAAGGCTTGGAGATGTCCCGGTGGTGGAGTGGTTAAGTTCATTCACTCCGCTTCGGTGGCCTGGGGTTCCAGGACTCAGATCCCAGGTGCGGATCTAGCATCGCTCGTCAAGCCATACTGTGGTGGCATCCCACATAAAGTAGAGGAAGATTGGCACAGATGTTACCTCAGGGCCAATCTTCCTCACAAAAAAAAAAAAAAAGCTAAAAGGCTTACTTAGAATACGAACACAAAAGTCTCCTGTTGGGTCATATTAAGGTAACTGACACATACGCTAACTATAATTTATTCCATTTGTCCTTCAAGATTCAAAGAATAATGTCTGTTTCTAATATTTAAATATTAATCGTAAGAAATCAGTACAGTACAGATCTAGTGTTTGATACCTTGAGTTTAAATTCAGTACGGGCACTTCTTGAACACTTGACCGACTTATCTCATGTTTGTCAAATTCCATCTCTTCATCTGTAAAGCGGGAATAATCAGAGCTCCTTTAGAGTTTTATGTTTTGGAACACCCTAAGGAAATGTATGTAAAGTAACTAACTCAGAGCTACTCAACGTTATTTGCCTTCTCATTCCACGCTCTGCAATATTTTAAAGACATTGCATGTGTTCACTTTCTTATCTAACCTAAGAGAATGTCAACTCTTCAACAACAACAAGCCCCAATACTTCTTATAATGTAAATAGTTGTAATAGGACATCAGAAATGCGAAGTTTAACAGCTAATAAATAAAGATTTTTATAAATCTTAATCTTAAGAACATTTTCATGTACCCCCAGGATTCTCTGTACTTTATATGTCACTTCCTCCTCCTCTTCCACAACCAACGCATCACTGATAACAGAAATATATCCATTCTCATTTATAGCGGAGAAAATACTTAGGTCGGAAGTTAAGGGATGTGTTGATAAAGTTTTACGAGAAGAAGTTACAAATACTTAGTAAGCACAGAGTACAGGGCACTTTCTCTGTGGAGCTCTTGTCCTGAATTAACTGGTTGGATTACCCACTGTTTAATTGCAAAATCTTCATTTCCCTGGGTGATGTAGTGTAATGTCGACTCTAAGTGGGCCCGTACAGCTTTTAAGACTGAGATGCAAAGAGCTTGCCTTGCAAATGAGATATTTATCTGCGAGTTGTTCTTAAATTGTCTGCATAGCTGGGAGTAAAGTGGAGATTTGCCATTTTCTCCTTGGTTTAGTAATTGCACAATCATTCATTCTGACTTTCTCTGCTCCTCTCATTCAAACCTTTACTATTCCACGTTAGGACAACTGTAATAGATTCCTATTTTATCTCTTGGATGCATTTCCTCCACTCTTACATCCTATACTACCCACCAGAAGTCAGTGCAATCAAACTACTCCTTAGTTATCCATATGTTGATTTGGGGACTCCTTATTTTGGCATTCAACATGTTTCACAGTCTCGCTCTCTGGGTCTCTCTCTTACACAAGCTACGCAGTGTAATGAAATGGGTCATCCCATGAGGCCCAGAACAAATCTTTTGCTTTTTGCCTCAGAATTTATTTCCCCACTCTCTTCTTTGTGTTTTTCAGCACTAAATTCTCATCATCATTTACGCCTTAGTTCAGCTCCTCCTTTCCACCCACAGTCACCACATCTCTAGCTTCTCCTCTTACATCAGTGGTCCTGAGCCTTGACTGAATATAGTTTCAACCTTACAAGGACACTGGCACTTAGCCTCACTCCCAGAGATGCATATTTAGTCTGTCTGGGGCATAGTCTGGGTATTGAGATTTTTAAATTTGCCCTAGGTGCTTCTGTGCAGTCAAAGTTAACAGCCACTGTCATGTACATTTCGATCATACACTGCATGCACAGTTCATTCAGCAGTTTAATAAGACACATGCTGCCTTTGTGATGTTTGTACATTTTACATTTTTTGGGGGGACTCATTTGCATCTATATAAACTTTCATATGTTTATGACCTGCTAATGTCATACACAAAATTATTCTTTTATAGTTTTCCTATATTGTAAAAATATAAAAAAACAAAATAATTTGAATCACCAATAAATACAGCTGTTTCAAATTTGTAATTATATAAATTAAGATTAAAATCTCTGTTTCTACTGCCCTCCACCACCAAAATTAATCACTGTCAACAAACTATTACATGGCACTCCAGACAACTTCATAAGATGCAGAAGGAACAGCAAGTTCAAAGGCTCTGACTATGTTTGGTGAGTTCAGAGAACAGCTAGGAAGCCGGCGGCTACAGAGGAGAGAGCAGGGGTAGTGGGAGGAGGAATGGAAGCCACATAGTAACATGGAGACAAATCACAACCACAGCGTAGGCCATTGCCAGGACTGTGGCTTTTACTCTGAATGAGATGGAGAGCCTCGGAAGCATCGCGGAATCTGAACAGAGAAATGACATGATCTGACCTAAACTTTTTAAAGTTCACTTTCTATACTTAGAGTGAAGAGTTGGGCAGGTGGTATGGATTGAGGGGAGAGGCAAGGGAAGAGAGTAGAAGCAAAAATACTGGCTAGGAGACTATTTTAATAATCCAGAAAGAGCTAATAGCAGTTGGGAACACAGAGGAAGGAATGAAGGTGGTGAGCAGTATTTGGATTGTGGATATATTTTGAAAGTAGCACCAGTGGGATCTACTATTAAATCAGATGTGAGAATGAGAGAGAGGACTTAAGGTTGACTCCAAGGTTTTTAAACTGAGCAAACAGAAACTTTATTACATACCAGTAACAAGATTACTTCCCTTTCCTCATTCTAAGATGAAAGTAATAATATCTACATCAGACCCTTGTTGGGAGTATTAAATCAGATAATACATAAAAAGTGCCTGGAACACAACTTAGCTCATAAGTGTCCCATTAGCGTTAGACATCACATATGGACACAATCAGTGCAGCCACTGGGAGTCAGAGAAATTTGAAAGATGAAGTCATCAGCTTAAGTACTACCGGCTATGAGACTTCAGTGATCGCTAAGTACCACTTTAATTATATAGCCAGTCTAGCCATGTTGGTCAAAAATATCCAAACAAGAAAGATGGGACCAGCGATGGTATTTATCGAGCAGCCTTGAAACTTAGAAAGAATTTCCATAGAGGACTGGGAAATCTAAGCTCTCTGAGTTGGGTGATAGGGTATTCAGCTGGTTTCTTGAGTTTTGGGTAGAAGAGGAACAGATGGTAACAGGAAGTACACATTTAAGTATAATAAACTGCAGCCAAGAAAATTGATTACAAGGGAAAACAAACCCAGCCCTAGGTGTTGTGACACACTTATATTCATAGGTCCAAAGCTGTGGGGATGGGAGGTGGAATGAACAGGTGGAGCATGGCGGGTTTTTAGGGGACTGAAAATACTCTGCATGGGACTCTAATGATGGATGTGTGTTTTTACACATTTGTCTGAATGCACCCTAAAAGTGGACCTTAATGTAGACTATTGATTATGATGTGTCAATGTAGGCTCATCGGTTGTGGTGGGGAAGGTTGATAATGGGCAGGCGATGCACATGTAGAGGCAAAGAGTATATGGCAATCTCTGTACCTTCCTCTCAATTTGGCTGTGAACCTAAACTGTTCCAAAAACAATAAAGCTTTAAAAAAAAGTTCAAAGCATATAGTAAAGAGAAACAAAACCTTCATGAAAACGAAAGTCATCGGAAGGTCAGCAAGTCCAGCACAGGGCGGGCCCTTAACAATTACTTCTTCAGTGAGGAAATGAAGGAAGAGCAGTAACATAACAGTGATACAAGAGGATTTCTGAGAGCCCCTGCAGTGACTTAACATTTAACATGGCATAAAGGGGGCAAGCGTTAAAATATACTATTTATTATTGTGCTGTGACACAACTGCTTTGAGCCTTATTTTCTTCATCTGTAAAAAAGGAATAATTATTACCTCAAGGGCTTGAAAAGGACTAAATGTATAAAAGTCATGGAATGTCTAGGGCCTGGCACATAGTAAGCTTTCACTAAATGTCAGTGGTTAGGTGAAACTGAGGAAGAAAGATACCCAAGATGACAGAAGACTGAGAGGTGTTTACAAATCCATGGTGAGAAGAGACCGGAATGTAAACAAGACCACACAGATGGCCCCTATATTGCTGATGGCTCCAGGTGTCTAAGATGCTTGTTAAGTAACCTGTATACAATTTATGAATAATATTGTTCAGGTCCCCTCATCTAATTCTTTGTGTTGCTACCATTAGTGTAAATTACCGTGCAACTTCAGGTATTGTAAATCAGACATACTTGAACCAGGCAGACATAATTGCCCATCTGGCTGTGATCTGCCAAGGCAGGAATTGCACCTGCTAGAGGAGAAGTTAGAGAGGGACTCTTGAAGACAACCACTGCTCAATCCAGCATCACTCTGTTATCAGATAACTGAGCTTCGTACAATGGCATCCCAAAGATAACTTCCCGTTTAGGTTAGCCAGAAAGTTTTCCAAAATGGCACACAAATAAACATCATTCTGTTTTGGTTGATTCTGATAAGTCTTGTCCTAACTTTAGGGGTATCCATTAGCTTTCTTAAAATGTGTAACTAATGCCATACTGTGGTGGCTAATTTTATATGTCAGCTTGACTAAGCCACAGGATGCCCAGGTATCTGGTTAAACACTATTTCTGGGTGTATCTGTGAGGAAGTTTCCAGCAGAGATTAGCACTTAATTGGTGAACTGAGTAGAGTAGATTGACCTCTCCAATGTAGGGGGGCATTATCCCATTCATTGAGGTCTTAATAGAACAAAAATGTGGAAGAAGGTAGAATTCACTCTCTACCTAATATTTGAGCTGGAAAATCCATGTTCCCCTTTCTTCAGAACTCCTAGTTTTCACACCTTCAGATTCAGGCTGGAGTTGACACCATCAGCTCTCCAGCTGTCAGGCCTTGGAACTACACACAGCTTGGAGATCCTGGATCCCCAGCAGACAGGCAGCAGATCACGGGACTTCTCAGCTTCCTAATCATATGAGACATTTCCTTACAGTAAATCTCATTCTCTAGATAGGATATATAGATAGATAGAGATAGAGACAGATATATAGATACCCAACTGGTATATTTCTTTGGCAAACACTGGCCAATATACATACATCTAAACATATATCTAAAAATTGGAAAACTGAATGGGTCTTGCTTATGAAAGTTACTCAATAGAATTTTAATCATTAAACATCTTATTGGAAAATTGATTACATTACCAGCTGATGATTAAAACAACCTCAGTATTTTTAGGTTGGGTTCCATAAAACACTAACTCCCTATGCTGGTCCTTTGCATGTTTTCTTCCAGAGTCACCCACTGTCTTTCTCAAAATCTGCTCAGTATCACAAGGAGCCACATTTCCCAGAAACATTTGCCAACAGGCGTCTGGCCATGATGGACCAATGGGAGGTCTGGTGAGGACTGGGAGGCGCTAGGAAGGGAGAGGCCAGGGTATTTCCAGCCCCCCATCTCTGCCAGAGTGGCATTTCCAGCATCGACTGGAACTTTCCTGCAGTTGCCGGCTTCCACAGGACAGGCACTCCCTCCCTGGTCCTGGCTCTTGTGACGCCGCCCTTCCTGCAGGGGACAGCAGCTTTCTGGTGGTGCTTGCTCCTGGGCTGCCTTGCTGTCCCACCTTAGGCTTAGTAGCTTTTCTCTCACATGTGCAAAATTGTCTCTGCAACACACTCCTTTAAGTGAAATACTTAGGGTGGCTTCTATTTTCTTGACTGTATCTGATTCATAAGAATTAAAAGGTTCTGATTTTTTCCAGCTTTATTGAGGTATAACTGATAAATAAGACTAGGACGTTTGAAGTGGACAATGTGATGATTTGATACATGCATGTATTGTGAAGGGATTGCCCCGTCAGGTCAATTAACACTCACATAGTTACCTCTTTTTTGTTGAGAACATGTAAGTTCTACTTTCTTAGCAAATTTCAATTATACAATACAGTGTTCTCAACTATAGCCACTGTGTTTTACATTAGGTTTTCAGATCTTATTCATCTTATAGCTGAAAAAACTTTGTACCCTTGTACCAACCTCTTCCTATTTTCCCCCACTCCCCAGACCCTGATAGCCACATTTCTACTCTCTGTTTCTATGAGTTCAATTAAAAGAAGCCAATTAAAAAAAAAAAAATCAGTCAAAGTATCTTAGATCTCTCAGCAAGAGTTTCTTGCCTGTGGAAATTCCCAAAGCCCTTAGCACACTACAGTTCAGGGTGGATTTTCAAGAGGGAAATGTGGGCATCATCTCCTGAACTTATGACTCTAAAGAAGCTTTTTTTTTTTTTTTTTTCTCATGGAATATCTACAAATATCTCATAGAAATAGTGTTACACAGGACAGGACATAATTTGGAAATGCTGCTCAAGTTAAACTATTTACACTCTCAAAATTTCACACGTATAAGACACGATGAACCACTTTTATACTTTCCATCCGTGGTCATTTGACACATTCCAGGCTGCAGAAACCTAAAACAAACACCTTGAAAGTTAAAGGAGGGATGCATGGGCTCAAGGACACAAAAATCATCTCTCTTAATTTAAATCCACTTGCAATATTATGTCAGGCAAAGGCAAGTTATTTCATGCTGAAACATCTTTTACAAATTTGGTAATTGCATCCATTTTGTAGAGTTTGCACCCTGGAAATGCCACTGCATTTCATTTATAATCAAACCGACAGGGTTTGAAACGATATTAAATGTGCCAGATTGAGGAAAAATCCAAATGGATTCATACAGAATGTTATTAACTTGGAGATGGTTCAATGGGCATTTGGCATTTCCACATTGGTAGGTTTAATTTTTGAGTGAGAACAATGAGCTAGAGAGATAGAGCTCTATGTTTTTGCCATTTTCACATTTATGTTTGTCATTTATGAACCTGGGCTGAGAACTGATTAAGTTTCTGCCTTGTAGCTTTTGAGTTTTGTGACATATGGAAGTTTTGTTATATTCACCTAATTCTCTTGTGGAGGGTCAGTTTAAACGTAGCTTTTTCCATATGAGCACTTAGCTAAAACGAGAGGAAGAAGAATAGGAGCAGTAAGATATCTGTAAATAGACTCACTGGTCCACACTTAACGTTTCAGCGTGAAGTATCTGGGGTTTAAGACCTGAAGGTACTTCTACAGGGACAAGACGAGCATATGTTGTACAAAGATGAAACAGCCATTTTCATTAATGAAGTGAAGTGAAACAAAAAAGGAGACAGGGATAAACTTCAGGAAAGAGTAAAGGAAACAGGACAGATTCCAATGAGCTAAAAAGCAAAAAGGATTTCAGTGCACAAAAGTCTATGGACACGGCCCAGACAAAACCTTAATATCTGAATCCCCACGATGACTAGCAAAATGCCTTGAGCATAGAAATGTTTCATAAATAGGAGTGAATTCTCTCCATGTAACATGCTGTAGGAGTCAAAACTGAGCTGGGAATTAAGAGCTTTGGGTGATAGAGTCCAGCTCTTACAGGAACCAGGTATGGGGCTTTGGGCTAATCCCTCGATTACATTCACTCATTCACTCATTGCACAAATATTTGCTCCCCTACTCTATGACAGGCACACAGCGAGGCAGCAGACACTACAGAAACAAAGAAAGAAATGCACACATAAGAGAAACCTCAGAATTAAAACAGGTTGATGAAATAACAAATGACTAAGTGGCTCTTGGTTGGGCGGCAGTGACCACCTCTGTGAGGTCAGTATCCCAGGTAGAGACAGGGCAATGGGGAAATGCTTGGCAGGTCCAGCAGCCGGTGAAGCTGGATCATAATGGGTACAGGGAAGGAAGGCAGGCGAGAGTCAGATCACGCAAGGCTTCACCATCTCTCGACCTCTCTTCTCTTTCACAAAGTGAAGTGTTTAGGGAAAACAGATTTCGAGAATTCTTCCAGTTCTAAAAGTCTCTGATCTCTATGATTAAAAGTTCACGAATACATTGGGAAGAACAAGAGGATAAACCAAGGAAAATGCAAGATGATTAATGGAGTGTCTGGGAGGGAAAACAAATCATAAAATTTCAGTAGTGACTGTGATTTTTAATAACTCATCAAAAGAGTGGTTTACCTACACGACAAAGTGTAATACAAAAGGCAATGTATTACATATTAGCAACTTAAACAAATCAGCTTTGTTATATTTCTTTCCTTGGAATTGTTAGATGTGATATGCTATTTTATTCACCAAAGATTAAGTTGTTTTCTCATCATCCTACATTCCAAAGTGCAAGTCATTTCGGTTCAATTACTTATTCATCTCTGTTACCTGATTTGCTAGATAAAGATGGAATAGCTATCAATAAAAACTGCAGAAGCTTCCATTCCATCATTTCCTTAAGTGTCCTCCACGGAATTTAGATCTCTGGGATGTTACATTACGTAGGGAAAGTAGCCTGTCTTTGGTCAGTGCAGTGAAAGTACACTCAAGGGACAGCAGCTGTAAGTGAGTTAGAAAAACATTATTATTCAGAAGACATTCTACTACAAATTAAGCTCCAGCCTATTGCACTGGGAGCTCTGAGCTGAGATGTTTGTTCTGAGTTGTCTCAAATTGAAAACAGGGCCTAGGTCTTTGTAATGACTCCTTGACCACTCAGTGGATGTGGGCGGGTCTCAGCCAGGCGCCATCAGGGCGAGGCAGCTTCCTTCATCTGAGGACAATTTACAGAAAGAACTGGTACTGAGTCACCAGCAGCCAAGGCTCCTTGCAGCTGGGGGATGAGGGCCGGAGTCTTCACTGAAGGGGGATCTGAACGGGGCGCTCACCAGTCGCCACACCCGGCCACCAGGGGCGCTGGTGGGCAGCTCAGTGAAGAACACGGGCTCTAGGGATGGTGAATTGGATCAGAAGCAGGACTCTTACTTGTTGTGAGATTTCAAATTAATTTTTAACTGGCCTGATCTATTGTGTGGTCTACAAAATAAAGTTTGTTGCCTGTAAGACAGCTTATTCAAAGATCGTGTCTACTCCTTTCCTGCTTATGTCAGAATGGAAAGCCACACATGGCAGGTATTGTATTTCTTAAATGCCATGACTCTTACGGGAACTTTCTAAAGTGTCCACAGGTCTCACACAAGGGAAGAAACCCTGTCTTTCTTTCCACCCTAGGATGATGACGGAGACAGGGCTAACTTACTCACGCTGGCTTTCTCCAGATGGGCTTTCTTCTTCCCACGGGAAATCGTTCTTGGAGTCACTGCTGTTGCCTAAAATATATGCAAATGCTACCTTCACTGCTCCTGGCACAGGCAGGTAAGGTGGTGTTTGGTGCCCATGCTGATGTGGGTACTAAAATGGTTTAGGGCTTTGGGAAGGAAGCAGAAAAAGCAGACCACTCTAAGCTCTTTGTGAAAATCTTGCTCAAGAAAAGAGTTTCTTCATTTGACTTAGCCTGGCCTATTTAAATTTTCTATAGAACTAAAACCAAGACCCAGCCATTTAGAAAAGCAGAGCTAAAGAGCCTATAAAACACGTTTAATCTCTACTTTAGGTTCTTCTAACGTAAGTCACAATGTTCTACTAAACTGTGAAGCTGTTTCTGCAGTTATAGCCACTCACTTGATCTTATTGGTTCAGAAAACATTTATCAAACATTTTTCTTGTACCAGAACCTGGAATGAGGGGAGACACAAGGATCAATCAGGGACAGTTCCTATCCTCAAAACCTCAGGTTTAACTGTGCATATAGACAACTGAGCAGGTAACTGCAATAGTGTGTGTATGCATGTGTAGACATAGTTGTAGGTTGTCATGGGAGTACATATAATGGGCACGTCACCCAGCCTGGGGAGATGAGGCAAACCTTCCTGGACCATAATGCTTCAGGTTTACTCTTTCTGGATAAGGAGTTATTGAGAGAAAAGGGATCGAGGCAGGAGGTGAATAGGGTAAGAGAACTTCAGATGAAAGGACCAGCATATAGAAAGTTTAAGAGAGAAAAGGGAAAGTGTGGCCTCTGCGAAGCTTCTCAAGTGGCTCACTGTGATGGAAGCTGAGTGCAGGTGCAGAAGAAGGAGACAAGAGACGTCAAGGTAAAGAGTTCTGCTGTTCCCTGCAGGCCTTTCTGAGCCATTGGTAATAGTCAACGACGTGACAAGATCATACTTGTATTTTTAAATACTTTAATTTTTAAAATATTATGGTAACAATACAATATTAATAATTAATTCCCATGTTTGTTTACATTTACCAAGTGCTAAGCATTTTATATTTACTAACTCAATTACTCTGCATAACAATCTTATAAGGACAGGACTATTAGCATTCTCACTCTACATATACGAAACACGAGATCCAGAAGGCCAAGTAGCTGGCCCGAGGTCTGACTGTTAATGAGAAGGAATTTGCAGGGGTCTGGACTAGAGTCAGGCAGAACATTTAGAGGGCAACCAGAGTAACTAGGTAAGGAATGATGATAGGGAGAACACAGAATATAAACGAAGGCAGTGGCATTGAAGATGAAGACAAGGGGTCAGATTACATGGAAATTAAGGTAGAATCTATGTGATCAGAGATGACCTGGTTGCGTCAGAGGTGGGAGACGGAGCAGTCCAGGATGTCTACCAGCTTTCTTGCTGTGGAAACTGGGGGGATGGTGATGCTGTCCGTCGAGGCAGTGAGTACCAGGAGAACATCTGGAAGAGTTCAGTGCAAAGATGAAAAATTTGGATATACATGAGTCAGACTTGGGTTTTTTGCGGGACGTTTTAATGGTCATGCTTAGTAGTCATGTAGACATTAAGTTCAGCTAAGGGCATATCTGAGAGACAAGTGGTATGGATTCCTCACATAAGGGAGAGCATTTGGAGTTATGGGAGTTGTGCAAGAAGGAGCTAACACCGGTTTCTGTCTGCAGAAACCCTGGCCCTTTGCTGGCATCTGGGAAGCTGGCTTCCGAAGCATTCTCTGATAAGGTGGTTTTGCTCTGCCGAGACTGTTTCTACACAAACAATGTGTGGATGGTGTGCACCTGCTTCCTTCTGGGAACCTGGAATCTGGGTAGTTGTTGGGCAGAGAGTTGCTAGGCCTGCATGACCAGCAAACCCTCAGCAAAATGCCTAAACTCTGAGGCTCAAGTGGGCCTCTCTAGCGATTTGTGCTGCACACACGTGGCGGCAGTATCATGCTGGAGAGACGGTACTCTAGGTGACCTCTTTTGGGAAGGGGAGAACACGGGCAGCCTGAGCTTGGATTCCTCCAGACCACCTGTGTCTTTTCCCCTTGCTGATCCACCTGTAGATCTGGCTCTGTCGCTGCAGTAGACGCTACAGTGAGTACAGTGAAGTGCTTACTCCTGGGAGTCCCTCTAGTGAGTTTCTGAATGTGTGGGTGGTCTGGGGCGATCTGAATCGGGGATATACAGCATTACCCAGGAGGTCAAGGTAACTGTACTTAGAACAGCGGCAGTGGCGGAAACTGTATTTCACTGCAGCTGGGAATGCATTGGGGGTGAAGGAAGTGTAGACAAACTCGAGATTTTTCTTACAAGAGCTTGACCCTAAAAAAGACAAAAAGAAATATTTAGAGAAATGCAAAAGACGTGTGGTTCAGAAGAATCTGAGTTGGGACACACTTGAACAGTCAACATGCTCAAGGAAGAACGAATAAAGAGGAGACGATGAAGATGCAGACAGAGGCAAGACCCACTGGAGGAGGCAGGAAAGTCAGATCAGAATAGCAGCATCTTGCCCCAGATCCAAGGAGGGACAACCTTCACACAAGGAGCAGACGGAAGGGGAAGCAACATGTGAGGATACAGACGTAGATCAAACGTGAGCAGACGGAGAAGGAAACCTGAGGCCATTTTTGTCCAGTGGCTTTGGCTTTTTTTTTGGTCTTGTTTTGCTTTGTTGCTTTGTGAATTAGGAGATTAACTGAGCAGTAGTATGCAATGTAATAAAAAAATCAAATGAATTTAATTTCCACTAAATCAAGTGTTGACGGGCTGCACTGATGAGTCACATTTTACTCACAGAACCCAAAGATTTCTCTGGACTCAAAGACCATCTGAGTCGGAGAAGACTTTATAACCATCTATCATCCCAATAAATTAATTGGATTAAAATGTGCTTGTGCTATGCTCACCTGGCCTCTATTTCAATATTTCCAGGGAAAGGGGGCTCAATATTAGTATAAAACATAACCACTTATTTTGTTACTGAACAGACAAATCACCAAAATAGTCTTTCCAAGACTGCCCATTTTTTATTCTACAATAGGCGTCTTTTGTTAATTTTTCATCCTGCAACTAACCAGACTTATTTTCCATTTTCCACATGGAAACTCTTCAAGTATCTAAAGCTGTGTGTTGCCAGCGTCTTCTCTTTCCTGGGATAAACAGAGCAGTTCCCTTTAAAATGATCACAAAATGATCATTTCTGGACCTCTATCCATCCCATTGCCTTTTCTTTTTCCTAGAGCATCATTTTAGTGATGCCAGTCACATCAGGAAAATGCGCTCATATTATCAGGCTGAAGTACAGTTTAGTGGCAAAATTGTAGGCTTTGCAGAGTGGTAGACCTAGGTCAGAGTATTTGACAGTCACTGGTTGATTGTTTAACCTTGGGAAAGCTGCTTGAAGTGTGTAAGTCTTGTTTCTTTATCTCCAAAATACTAATAAATAAAACACTCCATGGCGCAGTTATGAGGAATGGATGAAATCTATAAATAAAGCACTTAGCATAGTATCTAGAATATATTAAATAGGCAAATGTATATTATTCCTTCATTCCTTTTTTTCTGAGCTGATAATCTAAATAATGAGCATCCGTATTTACAAGATTAACTAGTTAAGCTTGTGTTGACCTTGCAGTATAACATTGTCACCAATTCTAGAAACAACTTGTTATGCTACCAAGAGCGAGTCAGAAATTAACATTAGTTTCCTTATGGCCACAAGGGCAACGTCACCTGGATGTGTCCGTTTTCGTCCAATGTGTTCTCCTGACTTTCTCACTTGTTTGTTATTCAAGCAACAAAGATTGAGTGCTTACTGTATGTCAAGCAATATTGTAGGCATTGGAGAAACAGCCATGAAAAACACCCAGGGAGTTCATTTTCTAATAGAGGCATAAAATATACAAGATAAATAAGTAAATTATCCAGTATGTCAGAAAATAATAAACGCCAAAGAAGAAAAGTGAAGCAGAAATAGGAAATTTCGGGAGCATGTGGGATGGGAAGAGATCTGAGCTTTTGTTTGGGGGGGGACCAGGGAAGGCCTTCCTGAGGAAGCATTTGAGGAAGACCTGATGGATCTCTGGAAACTGGCCATGTGGACACCTGGAGGAAGAGCAGCCCAGGCACGGGAAGAGCGAAAGCAAAGGCCCTGAGGCAGGAATGGGACGGTGATGTGGTCACAGCAGATGTGTAATGGGGAATCCAGCAGGCAATGAGACTGAAGAGGCAATGGTATCCATCAAGTAAGACACTACAGGTCACGGTAAAGACTTTCAAAGTGTGGTCCCCGGATTAGCAGTAGAAGCATCACCTGGGATGATCATTCCTCACCTGGGAACTTGTCAAAATATGAATTTCCAAGCCCCACTCCAGACCCACAGGATCAGAGCCTCTGGGGGCAGGGTCCAGCCTTAAAACCAGCCCTCCAGTAGATTCTGATTCTCACTGTACTTCGAGAAGCCCTGGCCTCATGGGAGTTGAAGGAAGCTACTGGAGCGGATAGAGGAGTCCATGATCTGGCTGACGTCACAGAACATCACTCCTTTTGCTGTGTTGAATAAGAACTTCAGGCAGAAGCAAGGAGACCAGGTAATAAGACTCCATCATAATCTAGGGCAAAAGATGACCCTGGATGGACTTGGTGTTGGCAGAGGAGGTAGTTGAGAAACTATGGAATTCTGGATATATTTTGAAGGTAGGCTCCACAAAATGGGTGGGGCAGAAAAAAGAGAGAAGGCAGGGAAGACTCCAAGGGTTTTGGCTGGAGAATCAGGAAGAATTGAGTTGCTATCAGAGCTATTAAATTTTCTGCTCTTGCAAAAGTAATCCTGAATCTGGCAATTTAAAAATATGAGGACTTCATTTTTCTTGTCTCTTTATGCTTTATTCTGTCGTAGCAGTAACAGATATTTGGAGGAAACAAACGTTCTAATGTTGAGAATAAATACTTTTTTCATAGTTAAAAGTTTTTACATTAATTTTAAACTTATTTCTGAGAAATAATCAAATAAGACAAGTTTTAGCTCTGACCCATCATTTCAAAAGACATTATTATTATCATTATTTATTAGCCAATTTTTTGAGAACTTTCAAAATTTGAAAACCGTGAATTACCTGGAAACTGTGTCTTGTCAACTTTTAATACCTTTGGTTATGGTAGAGAGGAAATGGGTTACTATGAGAATCTTTGAACACTTCCTTCTTGTCCATATGGAAAATTGAAATGCAGGATGTACTACCTGGGGAATTCAGACACACTTCACATAATGGCCAAGCAATGATTCTCTCTTCTCTTCATAAGCTCTCTGCCCAGAATTATAGCATCAGTAACAAACTCACCAGGTTCCTTTTTTTTTTTTTTTAGGGAAGATTGGTCATGAGCTGACCTCTGTTGCCAATCTTCCCTTTTTTTCATCTCCCCAAAACCCCAGTGCCTAGTTGTATATCCTGGTTGTAAGTCATTCTAGTTCTTCTATGTGGGATGCCGCCGCAGCACAGCCTGATGAGAAGCGTGTAGGTCTGTGCCCAAGATCCAAACCAGCAAACCCTGGACCTCCAAAGTTGAGTGCGTGAACTTGACCATTAGGCCCTGGGGCCGGCCCCTGCAATCAATTTTTGAATCTCCAAACCTGTGGAGTAGGGCCTTAGGGGAGAACTTCCCAAACACAGAGCAACCCAGGCCATCTTACCTTGGCTTTCAGAATTTATCTCCATAGTCTTTTTTGTTAGAGCTTGTCAGCAATCAAAATGCGTATTATCAAAAACAAATTAGCGGGGCTAGCCTGGTGGTGCAGTGGTTAAGTTCGCACATTTGGCTTCTCAGCAGCCCGGGGTTCACCGGTTCAGATCCCAGGTGCGGACATGGCACTGCTTGGCACGCCATGCTGTGGTAGGCATCCCACATATAAAGTAGAGGAAGATGGGCATGGATGTTAGGTCAGGGCCAGGCTTCCTCAGCAAAAAAGAGGAGGACTGGCAGTAGTGAGCTCAGGGATAATCTTCCTCAAGTAAAAAAAGGAAAAACAAATTAGCATAGCTTTCTCATGTCACAGTTCCTGAGATTATTTTAAGATTAAAGATGACAAAAGAAGAGGTTTTGGGAATACTTTTGAACTAGTTGGACACAATGCAGTATGCTATTTCTGTTTTTGAGATCTGGGATTTTAAAATTCAGGTTCAGACCATGGTATTTACAGTACAGTCTTAGTCACTTTGCAGCCACTACCATAGCTATTAGCTGCCACCCTGAATTTTCCAAGAATCACTACATCTTAGTGTTGTGAAGACACTTAATGCACAAATTTGACTCAATCTGGAATGTTCTCCTCTTTCTTCCTACAGAAACCTGTTGCCTTTCTGGAGAGTTTCTGCTCCTTGGTGAAGCCTCAGATTAATCATTACCCTCCCAATGAAGGATTCCTTGGCTGCTGTAGACTATTGTTATAGAAAACATGTTTTATCAAATATGATGGTCTCCAAGTGTATCTCCTCATCTAGACTCTGAGCACTTTGGTGTACAGGTGTTTCGTGTGTGTTTGATCTCATTTGTGTTCTCAGTTCCTCTCCATCATTGGTACCCAAACAGTATTTGCAAAGCCAGAAGGTGATCGAAGGGATGGCTACCATTAGAGTGATTTTACCTTAGAGATGGAGGTAAATTTGACAATTGTTCTGACCAAGGGATGACAAAATAAGCATATGTTTTGACTTTATAGAGAGAAGGTAGTAAATAAAATATGATTATGATATATATGTGTCCTTAATAATGAGCTTGATAATTAAAAGAATAATCACAATATCAATGCTACGTCCAGGACTTTTACATAAAAGAAACAGAATCATTCAGGATATAGTCCCTCAAAACAGAGTAAAAGCTGTGACAGTAAATGAGCTGGAATTTTCTTGAGAAACAGAAACCAGTCAGAGGAAAATGACGTGATATTTTTAAATAGATGAAATTTTATATTTGTATAATTTTTATATAGTCACACGTTCTCTACCCTTTTCATTTCAAAGGAAATTATGATTGTTATCTGACTTGATATTGGATGAACAAGGAAAGTTTTAGTTTAAGGGCAGTCACAAAACAATATCAAAATAAGAGCTTGCATATTAGTTTTAAAAGAAGCTTTTATGAAACTGCAGAATAATCCTCCCTCAAATAATCAAGATACCAAAGAGGAAATTGAAGATACAGCTGTGAACTTTTATTCATATTGTCAAATCTATGCACCAAAGTTAATAATGGAGATAATGATAAAATTATAATTGACTTTAAAACATATGACTTTAGTTAAAAATATTACTTCAAATCAGGGAAATTCATGTAACTTTTTAAAAGATTCAAGACCCAGAAAGGAAATATAGAATGGTGTCCATCCAGTCCTGCTCCAAGGATTGTCAATGTACACACGTTCCCTTCAAACTACACCTTCTCTACAGATCCATTCAACAATATTTCATTACCATTTTTCACCAATTCAAAGGTACACTTTTTAGTATTTTAACGTTTTTAAACTGAAAATGCATTTAAAATTGGCACTGTCTCATAGCTTAATTGACAAAACTTATTAAATTTTGTCACGTAAGAACATAATGGTGCGGGACTCACAATACACCAGGATCTTGGAGATTTGAAGCCGTAAAGTCAAATGCCTAGTATCTGACTATTTTCTCACTGTCAAGCCAGGTTGTGATAACTGAACTAAAAAGAGTTTTCCAGTTTTTGCTACTCCAGTATCACAGGAAATGTTATTTCATCTCTCCTAGGCATACCAAGAAAAATGATCAACACAGGAAAACCAAAATTTTCTACCCAGAAGAAAACCTGAGTAAATTCCTCCATCTGAATTTCTAATCACTATTTGAAAATGGCTAAATCACCATATTTTGATTCTTCAACATGATATAAAAATCATTAAACTCAGGAAAAAGCCATCTGGGTCATAAAATAGTTGTTTCCATCTCAAACACAGTCAATGCTGGCGCTCAATACCTACAGCTGCCCTGCCTGCTGGAGACATATTTACTACCTGACACTTGGCCCTCATTCCGAGAGACGACTGGTTTTCCAGCTCATCCTCACACTCTTGCTGCTAGCACTTTGAACTCCTTCCAGAGAGTGACCCTATCCTAGCTGTCAGACCGCTCTAGTTGTACAGTCAACAGCACACCATTTAATGCCTTCGCTCTCCTAACTGTTCCAGCTCCCTGATCTGAACTCTGAAACTTGCCCCATTCTGTTCTTCTTCCCTCCCACTCCCTCATGCCGTCTGTTCCTTTACCCCATCACCTCCAGTCCACTGGCACCTCCCCGTTACTTCAGATCACCCATGTTCTTCTGTTTATGGACCCATTTCTACATATGATGGATCCCATGATCCCCAATTCCTTTATTTATTAATAAATTCCTAATTAGGACCCTCTTCACTCCCCCACCTTAATACCCTGTCTTTCTCCTTCTGAGTATGTGTCTTGGGACTTGTTTTGCATTTAATTTTATGGTTATTTCATGAACATGTTTTTCCCACACCAGGCTTAACCATCATAAGAACAAGACCCACTTCTAGGAGAGATTATTTTTAATGACTGCTTAATAATCTTCTGAAGTTTATCTATTTCTGCTTGATTGGATATGCAAGTTGTTTATATTTTTCATTAAAAATATCTTAAATACAATCTACTTTACTATTCTAGACAGAAATTTTCGAAAATAGGATATGCAAAAATTAACATTCATAAAACTTTTGATACGTATTTCCAAACTGCTTTCTAAAAATGCAATAGAAATGCAGCTTCCCACCAATAACCAATCTATGCTGCTGTCTTACTCTATCTTCAACATCATTCAGTATGAAAATTTTAAAAAGCCTTTGATAGTCTGAAAGGCTTAAAAATATATTTTTGCTTTTAATTTGTAAAGCTTGATTTAAATTTGGTTTAAAACTATATCTTAATTATAAATATATCATTTATATTTATGAGGATATAATCAGTAATAAATATACTTCTGTCAAAAGCCTGATTTATGGTTTACTCATTTATACATTTGAGTTTTAATATTTATACTATCATTTGTATAAACCCATATTAACATAACATTTTGTCAATTTTTAAAAAAATTGTTGATTTTTATTTTAGAGTATTTCACATAAAAGGCATATATTTATATAATACATGTCTTCATTCTGCAATGATTTTTAGGCACTGAAAGTCCTTATACACCCAGAGATATAATAAAAATTTCTATTTTATTCAATATGGTTTTATCTGCTAATTTTAACTCTAAAGTTCATCTGAAATTTATTTTGTTATATGGTATGCGATGATTCTTTTCATAAAATTCTAGCTACCTGTAGTTCACTTAAAGATGTTAGATTAAGTACAGATCCTCACATCCCTTCTGACTTCCTTTCAAAATGACAACAAAGGGGTAAAATTAATGTAAACCTACAATGACAAGGAAAGGGAAAGAGAAAAAAAAAATTTTGAATCTAGAAAGCAGATAAAATTAGCTAATTAAATTAGCCGATTTGAAAAGCTGAAACCCAGGCATGCAATTGGGTATTTGAGAAGTAAACCTCATCTAACTCTTAAGAACCCAAGAAAAGCTTAGGAAAGTTAGCAAGACCTAGTACCAAGCAGTGTTCCAAGCAGAGATATAAGTCAGGATAAAAGGCTAAAAGCTCTATTTTGGAAACAATTAGAATTCCAGTCACCTAGGATAACTGTGTTTCTTTGCCACAGCATTTGTCTTTGGCAAGTGTGACTCAGAGGGAATCTGTACTGGGGCTCGTGTGGCAGAGCTGGTGACAGGAACTGCCCTCGTGAAAACAGGTGGGTTGTATTAGTCAGGGTTCTTCAGAGAAATAGAACAGGATTACATCTACACACAAATGAGATATCAAGATCTGCAGTCAACAAGCTGGAAACCTGGGAGAGCTGGGGGTGTAGTTCCAGCCCAAGACCAGAGGCTCCGGGGAAGATCAACCCACAACTCAAAGACAGTCAAGCAGAGAGAAAGCACACAACTTCTCCAACTTTTTGTTCCTATTCAGGCCTTCAACTGGTTGGATGAGGCCCATCCACGTTAGGGAGGGTAATCTGCTTCACTGAGTCTACCAATTCAAATGTTAATCACATCCAGAAGCACCCCAGCAGACACACCCAAAATAATGTTTAAACAAATATCTAGGCACCTCATGGCCCCATGAAGTTGACAGATAAAAATAACCATCACTGAGGTTAAAGGATTTTCTACATATCACGTGGTGAGAACCTAGCCCACTTCTCCTACAGAGCTCTCAGAATTCTGGCACTCTGTGTTCAACTCTCCAGACAAGGAAAAGAAAATATTTCCTCTGATGAATCTGACCAGTTGAGGAGACCAAGATTTAAAAATCTGAAAGTAAGCATTCTCTCGATTGAACCGTCATACTAGGCGACCCCACAGGGAACATCGTTGTCAACAAGCCCCTCCCGTACACAGTCCTTTAGTGATTCACTCTTAAACGTGAGTCCACAGTCAAGGGTGAGAAGACGTTAGGTGGGAAGCCCACAGATTTAAAGACAAGACAGAATCAAACAGGACTTTTAAAGAATAGGTGATGCAAGAAAAATATTAAAAATCCATTATGAACATCAACCAAAGGATAAGGTAGTACATCTTAAAACAAGAGAGGGAGTGAACTGTGGAAATTGAAAACATGATAGTAGAAATGTTAGAAAAGAACAAACAGAGGTGGGAAAAGATAAACTTGAGAAAATCTGTTAGTAAGTGCAACTATAAATAAAGTGGTGGGTAATAGATAAGACTACGAGAGAATCAGTGCAGAAGTCACATCATTTCAGTAACAGGAGTTCCAAAAAGAGCAAAGAAAGAAACAGAGGAAAAGAAAATGTCGGGGAAAAAAAAATAGTGTAATGGGCTGAACTGTGTCCTTCCAAAATATGCATGTTGAAGTTCTAACCCTAGTCCCTCAGAACGCAGTTTTTGGAATTGGAGCCTTTAGAGAGCCAACTGAGGTGAAATGAGATGACACGGGTGGGCCCATCCCAACATCACTGACGCCTTTCTAAGAAGAGGAGATTAGGACCCAGGCACATGCAGAGGGAGGACCATGCAAGGACACTGCAAGAAGACGGCCATCTGCCAGCGGAGGAGAGAGGCCTCAGAAGAAACAGTCCTGCTGACACCTTGATCTTGGCCTTCCAGCCTCCAGAACTTTGTGAGAACACAAATTCCATTATTTAAGCCACCCAGTCAGTGGCTTTTTGCCATGAAAACCTAGAAAAAATAATACAAATAGCTTAAGAAATTTTCCTGTATCTAAAAGATACAAATGTCCAAATTTTAAAAATCCACATGTGCCAACATTGTAGATTAAAAAAACAAAGGCAACACGTGACTTCATGAAACTTCATAATATTAGAAATAAAAGGGAAAATCCAAACAGCTCCAAAGAGAGAAACTTGCAAACCATGGATCAGGAATTAGAATTTCAAGTGACTTCTGAAAAGCAATCCTGAGAGGAAGAGACAAGCAAGAATCACGTTTAAAATCCGAGAGACAGTGCAATCTAAGTGAGAATCCCTTGTCAATCCACATTAGCAGTCAAGCATGAGGGCAAAATAAAGACGTGCAGACATGGAAAGATGCAACAATCAACCATCTAGGCACCCTTTTTCTTAAAGTACTGGAGAATGAGAAGCACACTAAGAATGGGGAAACTGTGGATGCACTAAATAAAGAAGTAAACATGGCAGAAAAGTGGTGAAACTATACAAATGCTAACGAAGGAGAGTCCAGGAGGAGCAGTGTGCCACAGGCTTCGAGCAAAACCCGTCTGGGTGAGAAGAAGATGGGGAGGACGCTAAGAACGTCAGACAGGTCTGAATGTACTGAGATGACCTTGCACTACAGGCAGAGAGTTTAGGAATGAAGTAGAGGTAAGTTCACTAAAAAACTAAGCAAACAGAAATAACGTCAGTTATTAACCACAGGCAGAGCAACTTGTTGTAAAAGAAAAAAAATGTGGCACGATTCTGTTCTAAATAATATTTATATAACAGTGATCCTGCGAGAACTCATTATGATACAGTGATGCGGGGAGGATGGCGGAAGAGGTAGGGGAGGATTGTTTGTGTTTATGAGTAGGAGACTGCAAGGAAAATGATGTTTTCCAAGGACAGTAAGAGGAAGCTGATCAATAAAATGCAAAGCTGGAAAAGAAAACAAGAAAAATAACTTAGAATTTAATTTAGAAGTTGAAGTTAAATACCAAACGAAAAGCTAAGAGTTTTGAAATTGATCATCATTTAGGCAGTAGGATATGATGGGGAACACCGAGCAGTGGATAATTTTTCAATATAAAAAGCCTTATAGAACCATTTTCTAAAATATATGCATGTAGGGGCCGGCCCCGTGGTCGAGTGGTTAAGTTCGCACGCTCGGCTGCAGGCGGCCCAGTGTTTCGTTGGTTCGAATCCTGGGCGCGGACATGGCACTGCTCGTCAGACCACGCTGAGGCAGCGTCCCACATGCCGCAACTAGAAGGACTCACAACCAAGAATATACAGCTATGTACCGGGGGGCTTTGGGGAGAAAAAAGGAAAAAAAAATCTTTAAAATATATGCATGTATAACATTGGTAAACCATTTAAATAATAAAACCCAATTGTTCCAATACCATTTACTGAATAATCTTTTTCTACTCTCTACTGTCTTTGATGTGGCTGAGTCACATATTAAATTATTGTTTAGAATGCTCTTTTTGGGCTACTTGCACTGTTTTATTGTTACCTTCTACGGTTATACTGAAGTGTGATATAATTGATATATAACATTATATTAGTTTCACGTGTACATCATAAAGATTTGATATATGTGCATATTGCAAAATAACCACCACAATAAATTTAGTTAACGTCCATCACCACACATAGCTACAAATTTTTTTTCTTGTGATGAGAACTTTTAATATCTAATCTCTTAGTAACTTTCGAATGTATGATACAGTATTATTAACTACAGTCATCATGCTCCCCAACGATTTTCTAGTGGTGATGTCACAGAGAATTTTAATATTGTGCAAAACTAGGGCTCCATCAAAATTCTTTCTAAATTCCCCCAGCAATTTTTATCTGATATCCCCTAGAGGAACATTTTTTTTCAAAATTTAAAAAAGATAAAATCAGCAAAGTTAGTGATCATATAGGTGGGACCCTAACATCCTTTGGTCTTTAAACCATTCACACGTTGCTCTTTCTTGATTCTCCAAGGACAAGATGCCCATTTACATCCATTTACTCTGTTTCTGGATCCAGGTTTCTGTGTATCGTAAATAAAAGCTGCCACAATTCTATTGAGTGCTTATATTAAGATGCATGATAGTCAACCTTAACTAGTGCTCCTGGCTCAAGAATTTTATTTTTTTGATAAACTCTTTATATCAGTTATTCCAATCATTTACCAACTTCTTAATTTTCACAAACCATATCCTGTCTCTGTTGTTCCACATTCACGGCGCTCCCTTATACTCATCTCTTTCTTTGAATGTCCAACCATTTCCCACCATGTTCTTTATATGTATCCTACCTCTTCTAAAATATTGACCATTTTACTTTGCATTTTATTCTCCTGTATTTAATCCCAAGTAAAAGTTAAAAACATTTAAACGTCAATGTACTTCTATTTCCTACATAATTTATTTCAGAAAATATGCAAGAAAACTCAAATCTATAAGAGTCATAGACCCAGTGTTTAGAAAATAAATTATCAGAGAGCTAAATAAATCACAAAATCCTAACTGTGCCTCCTACAGGTTCTGCATCATTTGGACCATGGGCACTTGGTGGGTGATGAACCCCTTCACCTCAGAGCACGGCCAGCAGGCAGCGCGAGCTTGATGTCAGCAATCAGCCGATGTTAAGGGAAAGACTGAATTCTGCACAGAGAGAAGATTTAGAGCTGGGATGGCACATGAAGATTTGATGAAGACTAGAGTTGACTATGCCACATGGGAAATTATTCGTGTGTAAAAGTGAGATGCAAATATGGGTGATGTTACAATTGTATTCAGAATAATTTCTTGTTAGTGCAGTCGAGTTGATTCTAGCTCCTAGCAACCCCGTGTATAGCAAAGCGGAACCGTGACCTGCGCTGCCCCTCATTTTCCTGAACTACATCAGACAATGTTCTGCTACTATTCATGGGGATTTCAAAGCCAATTTTTTCAGAAGTGGGTGGCCAGGTCCTTCTTTCTGATCTAATATGGAAGTGACGCTGACACCTGTACACCATGGGTGACCCTGCGGGTATTTGAAATACTGGTGGCATAGTTTTCAGCATCACAGCAACACATAGCCACCACAGTATGGCAACAGACAGACGGATGGTGTGGTTCCCTGACTGGGAAACACCCAGGCCAGGGTGGTGAGAGCAATGACTCTTAACCACTAGATCACCAGGGCTGGCTAATAATGGCAATAATTATTATTATTGTAAAGAATGCTTCGTATCTTCCTCAATCTTTAACCTCTTTCTCTTTAATAAATATATTCAAGTCTCATTACTGAATCGACAATGAGGCAGTAAATCTCTCTGATTTAATTCTGCAGTGGAATCCACTCCGATGACACCTTGATGCTGAGGGATCCTAGGGCAACGTTGAAGTGGGCCCCAAACATTGGGTTGAGCACCAAGAGCAAGAATTACACATACAGCCATTTGAATATGGGTGAGAGAAACAAGACGGGGTATTAATGAAATGCTTCTTGCCACGGAGACGCTAAGACATTGGTTCTCAATAACACTTTTGATGATTTTTCCACATCAAAAATGTTCAGCTGACCTCATTTAAACATGGACTGTAGTTCCCTTGCAAAGATTCTTGTTACGTTTTCAGAAAAGGAGAGAGTAAAACACTCGAGCAGCACAACTTTCATATATTTCAGGACCTTACCTTCAAGCCCTTTCTTTGGCTATTATCAGATCTTTACTAGCTAAAAATCTTTTCACTCGAGGGCCTGTGCTATTTGCACAGCTGATTTATAAGGTGCCTGAGCACTGAGAGTTGAAATTGCTTGTCTGCACTTCCTCCATTTTTGTCAGGAGAGCTCAGGTTATTCAGCGGCTCCACCATCCTCACTGAAGCAGAGGAACTCAAAATTTGTTTTCTATTTTCACTCTTCCAGCACAAATGCTGTTTATTTTACCCTTTAAATTCCTCATGTTCTTCCAAGGCCCAACTCTAGACCTACCTTAGACAATGCAGACGAGACGAGTTAAAAATCTCACTTCACAAACATCCCCTTGCATGTAGGGTCACATACGGGGTAATTTCTGTCGTTAAGACTAGAAAAGGCAGGTGAATGGGAGCTTCAAGCTTCTTCATCTCACGTACTTTAAAAGGCTGACCTCCAAAACCTTGTCCCCGCGAAACGAAGAATGTCTGGGCGCGTCTGAATCATGACCGTGTCCACAGAGTCTTGTGTAGAGTTGGATTAAAGTAAAATTACTAAAGTCGGCGTGTGAATGGAGTAACATCACAGAGACGCACTGACACAGGACGCTAGGTGGTGGAGCACCGCTATGCTAGTCCTATGCCAGGACTTGCAACTGATAAAGAGCATAAGGCATTTGTGATAACAAAGTCTGCACAGCCCTTTAGTTACCAATTATTTAAATTCTTCCTATTTCTAGAGACTGCTTATAATAAAGACCCATATTCAGTAAAAACATGAAAATAAGGAAAAAAGAATGGGAGTGCAGTAAGAAATATCTGGGGTGGGAAGATTTGTGAAGAGAATAAAAAACTCAGAGAGGAGAAACTATGATGTGGAAACCCTAGCGAAGTGCATGGAACCATCCAATTAATACAGGGTCTCCCAACAGCTGAGGCAAAAAGGCAACAGATGAATCTCATACTTTTCATTGTCTGTTTATGAGAAGTATGCCTATTCTTCAAGCAAAACACTTTTTCTCAGTACTCAGTTTTAGAGGAATTTGTTCCACAGTATTCCTAGAAGGAAGATTAAGCATAAGTGACCGACTTTTAATAGCCGTATTATAAAACACAGACAAGGTTTTGATATGGCCATCATGTGACACTCCAAAGGCCAAGTACAAAATGAAATTGCTGTTGCTGTTGAAACCAAACAAAAGGTGTGTTTCAGGTGTTTGTTGTGTAGCTACAAATGATAGGACCACAGCTATACCTTTTGTCTACAGTCCACTTTTAAAGTCTGGAAGGATATTAATATGTGATGGAAAAGCACAGTAACAAACCTTAAAACTTTTAATAGCTCTGATATTTTAACAACTCTCCTTGATATTTAGAATCTGAAAATGATTATATAAATCACAATGTTTGTGCGTGTATATATACATATGTGTTGGTATCTGTTACACACCTATATATACACACATAATCTCTTGAGGCATTTTGACATTTTGACTATAATTACAAGGAGCTGAATCGAAACCTAGTGAAATCAGTGAACAGAAAACAGTGGAAGTCTACTCAGAGGAGATTTGCTGTTTTTAAAAACAGTATCTTTTAATTTAGACTGAATTACCATGCAGCCCCTATAAAAAAGATGATGAATACACGTAAATTCGTTTTGATTAGCACTATCACACCAAATATCATATGATGCTGAGTAGATAGGACCTTTTAAGTGTTGCCAGATGGTTTTGATCAGTGTTTATTGTTTTTTATATACTTTACTAGAGATCGTATATTAACATGCAGCCGGAGTACACTACCTTTCAAACTCAACAAGCCCAGGAAGCGTTTCCAGCTGACTCGGCACATACTGGAGCTGTGAGCACTAATCACTGGAGAATAAAGTCAGATATAAAGCAACGCTCAAAAGGAAAGTTATACAAAGTAACCTTATTTCCACATGTGAGAGAGTTATTACTAATTTTTGCAAGAAGCTTTTCTTAGTTTGTTATTATTTGTCCTTTTGCTTAGGATTCAAGCTTAGTGACCCTGAACACACAAGTTTCATCACAAATGTAATGGATATGAGTCATGGAAAATTTTTCCAAACTGATTTAAGATAGTAGGAAACTCAGTCCAATTTGGGAGAACAAATTCAGGTGACAGACGAGAGTAGTGGGGGACACTGATGTGGGAGGATGAGCCTCTTGGTGCGTCCTTTGCACTCAGTGTTACTGTATATGTGAACTACCTTCAGTTTTCCCCCCTAATAATGGAAAAGTGCAATGCGACTTTTTCAGACTACCTTAGCGTACACATGCTTAATATTACTTTAAGTTCAATTTAGGGAGAAAAACAAACATTTCCCTGATTCTCTCTTTTTCTGAGTATTATGATCCCTGTAATGGTCCGTATGCCCACATTCCTTTCTCACAGAAGAAGGGAAAAAAAACATTGAATGTTTTGAGTGTCTAGTACTGTGCTGGATACATTCGTATATTAGGTTAATTAATTCTCAAAACCACTTGGTGGGTTGGTTAGGTTTATCCTCATTCTGAGATGGAGAGAAGGTGAAGTATTTGTGGAAGCTGCAGAGGTAAGAAGTGGCTGAGCTGAGATCCAAACCTATTTCAGACTATGTGCTCTTCCACATAGAAATAGAGTGGAACACAAAACCAACTTTCTCTGCTTGTTAACTCTTCTCAGAAAGTTGATTATATATTTTCACAAAAAGCATGAAGTCTAGAAAAAAACCCATTTGGTTTTCCATTTGTTAAAAGTATAATTCTCTGCAGCCACCAAATTTGTTGCTGAGGTATAATTTGTGGAAGACCTAACAAAATGTATACAAATTCTTTTTCTGTTTTTGGTGAAGAAGATTGGCCATCAGCAAACATCTTTTGCTAATCTTCCTTTTTTTTCTTTTTTTTGCCTTGAGGAAGATTGTTGCTGAGCTAACATCTGAGCTGATCTTCCTGTTTTGTATGTGGGATGCTGTCACAGCATGGCTTGATAAGTGGTGTGTAGGTCCATGCCTGGCATCCAAACCCATGAACCCCGGGCTACTGAAGTGGAGCATGTGAAGTTAACCACAATGCCACGGGGCCAGCCCCCAAATTTTTAGAAAAAGAGGGCCTTTTAAAAAGGTTCAATATTTCTGTGAAGGACATTGTCTTATTAGTTTCATCGATCTTCAAATGAGTTAAAAGGACTGAAATATTCAATATTTTCAGGAAATTAACTACTAATTAAGCACTAGTCCTTCCTACTGTGGTCTTGACTTCTGTTCATTGATTTATGGAAAGATTTATCTGTCTTAGAGTAAAACTTTGCTGTTCCAAAATTCATTTATTGAAAAAAACCACAAGTTAGAATATGTCACAAATACAAAGCTCCATAAAAGTTTCTAAGAGCGACCTGTGCTCGCACATTCTTCTCCTGCCTCCATCACCAGTCCTGGGAACTCTTTGGAGAGGAGGAAATTCTCATAAAAGAAGACAAAAGAAGATATTTTCACTCACCTTTGTTTTATTGTTTTTTTGTTTGTTTGTTTCTTTTCACAACACAGATTACTGACTTGGTTTAATTAGATCAGGCAAATCAACTTCACACTCATTTTCCAACTCTGAACTTATTTGAAAACTGGGATAAACAGAGGGTGAGTTGAACAAGTCAGTAGCATAAACACTTCTTCGCACATTGATTGGATATTGAGTAAAATGGCCGAGCTCCCGCCGGAGCCGTATGTCTTCCCTGTGGTGTAGCATTATCTGAGGTGGGCAGCAGATCCCGGCTCATTTCCTACAAGGTACAAGAACCATACACTTCCTGCCAGATTGGAACACTTTCCTCTGCAGGACACAGTTGTTCTTGCCTGACACACTATTCAAGCTAATAATGGGAGAGTCACGTGAAAATATTTCATCCATGCAGACTCTTAGAACTTTAAGGAAAAAAATTGAGAATTTCCTTGATTTGTCAATTATATAAAACCAAAATGAGAGAGATACCTGTGTAACTGAGAGCTTAAGGGAAATTAAACAAATGTGTATATAAGAAATAACTAGAAGAGTGACTGGCACAGAAGTAGAGACTCAGTGAATCTTTTTTTTTCTCCTCAGAAGAAAAAGCCCTCTCTCTATTTCTCAGTACAGTTTTAGAATTATCCCATATTTCGTAATTGTTCATGTTTTCATCTTCTCTATCCTGGGAGCAGGAGACTTGGTATTTCATCTTTGTTTTCCTATGTCCAACTTGGTATTTACATTTGATAGCTTCTCAATAATTAGTCTTTGAATAGATTAATTAAATATAGATAAGAGCCCTTTAATTGCACAGTTTGTTGCTCATAAATTATACTTTCAATTAAATTGATAAGAAATTTAATAAAGACTAAGGTACAAACATAAAAATTGTTGCCTTCAGCTGAGACAGCACCTCAGAGACACAGAGTTTAAATTATTTTCCATCTATTTCTAGAGCGTATAATTCCTACTGTGGTTAGGCACCAGACAACCTGGCCATGTCGTTTAACAGAAGCTGGAATTAATGTTCTATGTAAATAAGATGCAGGAATGTGAAGGTTAACTCATGCAGTGTAAGATGTGTAAATACCCCATCCACTAATTAGCAAATTAGTAACATGAGGGATTCCTAGAGAGCTTTTCATGCTTTACATAGCTTATTTCTATTCATCATCCAAATATAAAGTCAGAAAGCATCTTATCTATAAATTAGGAGTGAGTGGCCCTATCAAATATTTACATAAATCTGTCACTGATTTATGTGAATGCGTTGCTTTTATACATAATATTGTCCTCTATTAAAGAGTAGACCTGATTTGGGACATTCTCTGCTTAGTGATGGAATGTTGGAGACCCATTACCTGCTCTCAAAAAAGCAAGAGTAAAAGCCTGGGCACGGCTCAGAATCTTGCAGCGGGTGTAGACGGATCACCACATTCTGGCCCCACTCATCACACAAAGGTCTTAATCACAGTAAGACTCACTCATTAAAACACCTGCCTTCACATGGACGTATTAGAGTGGGTCATTACATGGCAAGGGAGTACATCCAAGCGACAGGATTAAGATTAGAGACTGTACAAACCATTTCCCATCAAAACAACCTCCCTGTTGTTAATACCTCCCTATTCACTGTATATTACTTCACAACTTGATAAGTAAAACACCTGCATATTCAGACAACACACCACCTACAGAGAGACCATACTGCTGAAGCATAACCTGTACATATAACAACGTCAGAAATATCAGCGCTTCAGTTTTTATTGGGTATGTAAAATACTGCAGTGGAATAATGGTCCTATTCTTATAAAATGGGTTTAATAAATTACCAAGAGAGTGCACTGCCACAGAGAGGACATACAAATCCAAGGGTTCTAAAAGGAAGTGGACAACACCATCTGTATTAAAAATTCTTAGCAGTCCTTGCACCTCAGAAACTAACAATTCCCCAGTGAATTACTTAATAGTTTGAAGATGGTAGAAATATCTAAACACTGGCAAATTTACCAAATTAAAGCAAAATAAACACTTAGCTTAATATGAATACAAATCATCAGATCCTGGAACAGATATCTTGTCACAAGACACGGCAGTGGCTACCTCCCCGAATGAAAGTAACGGCTATAGAAGACATTCTATTGATTCTATAACTTTCTGTATTTTCTGTTTTAGAACATTACTAAATTACCTAAAAAAATGTTTTTAATGAACAATTTAAAATATTTCTTAGGTATGGAGTTGTGGGGAGCCCCATCCCCAAAGAAGCGGTGCAATCTACTGTGGTGGAGGCCTTGAAAGACGCCCTTGAGTGTAGAGCATGTTAACCTGGCCCCCTGAAATGAGGGCTCTGTGAGAGGCAGCTGAGAGTTAAAGGAGAAAGTCATGGACAGGGAACTTGTATAGGACAGCACCTACATGTAAGTCAGAGCCCCAGAGAGGTCAGAACAAAGCAGAGGAGAAGCCACAAGGTAAATCAAGATGGCAGTCTGCTAACCCGACATAACCTGGTGGCGTTTTCTGTCTGTCATCTTAAGGTTCATCATATTTTCCTGCATTTGTCTATGAAACCATTTCTCAGAGAAGTAATAACTTGTCTACAAGCTTGGTTATTCAGACTCAGTACCATGGCCACCCATATCCTCTGGCACATGTAGAGGTCAAATAATCATTTGTTGACAATAAATGGTAGTAATTTGGGAAATATTAAGAAAGTCATCATCTTTGATGCTAGTGGATGAAATGGCTTATGAGCTACACAAGTAGAGCGCATCTATAGCAAACGTCAAATGACTCTGGGAGTGTATTCATGGTTGTACTGTAATTAGAGACGGCCTTTTCTAAAGAATGCTTTAAGAAGACGGTGTCCCAATAAATCACTGGGAACAAAGAAGAGCATACAGAACTCACTGGGAGAATCTTTCATTCATTCAGCATGCGCTAAGTGCCTCCTTAGACCCGTCACACTACACCATCCACAAGCACACAGAAAAGGACTCAGAAGAAAGGTGAGATATGCTACTTCTTAAGATTTAATCAGGAAACCAAATATTTAAATGTGAGTAATTTTGACAAATAGTTACTCCTAGAAATTGAGAATATTCAGCTCACATGAAGACTGTACACAAATACAACGCTTTTGGGTGACTGAGATCTCTAGTTTCCCCGCATGTGAGTGCATTGTGAAACAGTCTGTGAATTCTGAAGTATTTTCTTAAGGGATTCTCAGACTCTGAACTGCCAAACTATGCAGTTTGTTTTACTTATTTGTTTTAACAATTGCTTTTGCTAAGGTCGATGAATTCAACTGAAAAATTTAAAAACAACTACTTCTTTTGCCAAAGAAAGACATGAAAAATGGTAAGCCTCCAGTAATTCAGTAATATAATCTTCTGGTCAATATATTTTCCAATAGTGAGCTAAAATTTAGGTGAAATACAAAAAGAATATTATCTTTTCTATTTGGGATGCATCTATATTAAATGCATTTTCTGTATTTAATATATGGTTATTTACTGTCCCATAGACTCTGAGGATAAAACTCTGAAGATTGTTAATCAATTACTAAATGGCCATCATTTATGTCTCTAATGATTCTAATTTTTCAAACCAATAATCTTGCCTTACATTCAGTCTCTTCAGAAATTTTCAAATAATATTTTTAAACAGTATTTTTATTTTATTAGTCAAATATCACTAACTCAAGCTAATTCAAGAATATTAAACATTATGAATAAATATATGAAGAGTTCATTCATAAAATATTGACAGGAAGAGGAGAAAGGAGAGAAAAAATGTTTTGAAGTTCTTCTTAAAACATATTTTTATATCTTCCTACTCTACTGTCCTCCTCTTGTTTCCTGCCACACAGATCCATTATATCGCATGATTTCTTGTGTTATATGCTGCCATTGAAGCACGTACATTTCACACTTGGCCATAAATCAAAGTGTTAAAGTTATTTTTGTCATGAAATTGAGTTCTTTTCTCCTCGTTCCCTAAGTGATTCCCAGAGAGTAAAACTATTAGACTCACGGTTTTGAATAGAATGGAGACAGCAGATATTACAACTCGCTCCCTGTACAGAAGAGAAAAGAGAAAGACAACACACACAGGCGACTAGCCTTTAGTAACACAGCAGATAGATATCTGAGCACAGAATGGACCAGCGCCTTCCCAAGTGTCACCCAGTGGGCTTTCAGGTGCCATATTTCAGAAGCTGTGACAACTTTTCAGACATGAGAGTAAGAATGGTGCCCCTGGGTGACCTAGGACAATGGTCATTAAGTCTGCCTCAACATATGAGTTTCATATAGTCAGTGTACCTGTCTTTGTGGTAGCACCCACGGCTTGAGGGAAGTTGGCATTTATGAGAACACAAGGGCCTCCCTTCCATCCAGCTGACGGATCTGTGCCAATGTCTGCTATGGGCTGATTCTGATAGAGACAATGTGCCACCCAGACACACACACTCCTAATACCCATCCATTCCCTCTCCTTGACAATGACCAGGGAAGGACAGAGTATGAGCAACAGACGTCTGAAGGAAGGAAAAGTAGCTGGAGAAGGGAGGCATTGCTCTATTTAGGCAGCTACAAACACATGTGCTGCTTTTGCCTGTGAACACCTCCCTTCCTCTGGCAAGAGAACCCTAAGTTTCTTGGGAACATATCCCTCCCAATCTAGGACTCCACAAGTTTCATGCTGGGCTAATCTGACTCCCAACTCTAAGAGTGGACACATGAACCAGGCCCTGCTCACTCGGTAGTCAGACATGGGCACGTGGCCCTGTAAGGGCTGAAGAAAATAAATCCCAAGAACCTTGATGGACCTTTCAAGAAAGACCCAGTGTCAGTTCCACTAAGTGTGCTGAACTGGTAGAGCCTGATGGAGGACAAACCGAACACAGAGAAAAACGGAGCTGGAAGACGGAGAGAAATTGTCCTGACACCACCATTTGGGTCCACTGTAGACAGGAAGCAAGGTCTACTTCTGGCTTTATTGTTTCACAAATCAGTCAATTCATTCTTTCTCTCTCACCGTCTTTGACTTAAATTTCTGTCACCAACAACTGAAATGTCCAGACAAATAAGAAAGCTCCTTTCTAGATGCCTAACTTAATACCAGGAAGTGACTTAGGCCTCAGAGAAAGGCTAGCCCGTGATGCAGTTGTTTAAGACACCAGAGAAAACACACGTCTATCAGTGCTCACTGCCAAATGCTGGTCACAATCAGCCATGAGCATTTGAGTCTCCCAAAAGTACACCACGGGATGTGGGAACTCGAATACACCAGGACACCTGACGTTTCAGGAAACAAAATTTAACTGAGACAGAGAGACAGATGAAACTCCTGGAAGAACAAACCCGTTAAAACTTAATGTGACATTGGATGTCAGCATGTAATTTTGTTAAATAAAAGATCAAAAACAACAAAATAGAAAAATCAAAACTCTGCCACGCTGTCTCAGCAGTCTGTTGCTCTGGCTCCATTGAAGGTGTTTATTCACTAGAGAAAACCTCTGCCCAAAAAACCCTGTGAATTACAAAGATGTGTACCTGGATACCAGCACCTAGCAACTGAAGAGGAGCGTGAGAGCTCGCCCATCAACTTAAGGGTAATCGTCTTGTTTGCTCCAGTTTCCATCTTCCTATCCATTTACCACCAGATATTTTAAGGGGAAATTTCTTGGAAGGAATGGAGGAAGGGCAGGACGCTTTGTTATCGGGTGATAAAATAACAGCCTAGGCTAGACCATTGTTCCGCCTCCAGGAGACAGTCCATGAGTCTCTGAGCACAAGCCCAGTGGACCTCAAAAACTGCAAAGTGACAGAACCACTCTCAGGAGGTCTGCAGCCACCAGTGGTGGCTCAGGGGCAGACTGGGATCCAGGGGCTGGGGCGGCTCCCACGGCCTCACTCGGGCGTGTGTTCCAGGGCCCAGATGATGTCCACCATGGAAAAGCCTCAGAAGGACCATTTCAGGGAGGGCTGGAGGACACATCAGAGACCGAACTCCAGCCGTCCATAGAGTAAACATGAAATTTTAACAAATAGACAAAAACAAAGCAGGCATCACTGAAACAGAAAGCCCTTATTTTCTTTTGGCCACCTTCCTTTTTTCCCTCTGCCAGGGAGCATCTCTCTGCCGGGCCAGGGCCAGGGCCCCCACCCTCTCTTTCATCTGTGCTTAACATTGCTCTCATAAAAGTAGCTAATAGAATTGTGGACACTGAGGGAGAAGGTGGTAAATGGTGCCTCTGGGAGCCCGGGTCTCCACATCGTTACTGCAATGGCTCCAGTGAAAAATGAGAATGAAACCAAGAGGGAGGGGCTCCAGGCTCCACCCTCGCTTCCAGCTGAGCTGCTCAACTTCTGCCTACTATGTACAGCCAGGCTTCACCTAAAATCTTATGCAAGGTGGGAGGAGGAGGATAGTGGTTCTTTTACTGCTGCTACTGCTGTTTAAAAAAAATTGTAAAACCATTGTTCCTGAAAATCAGTGCATAGGATGTGGCACAGCATACAACCTTACATGGAATCACAATAGCAGAGGAGCAGGAAATGTTTTCATCTAAAGAAACTCATTTCTAATGGTGAAATGCTGACATCATCGAGATGAGAAAGAGTCGGATTCATCCTTCTCAATCTCTCTTCTTTTCCTTCATTTCCCTCCCATCTTCTCTTCTTTCATTCCATCCATCCTTCTTTCCTCTTTCTTTTGCTGTTTTTCTTTTTCCTGTCTTTATTGTTCTGTCTCTTTACCTTTCTGTTTCTCTCTCTGCTTTTTCTCTGTTTTTCTTATTTTCTTCATGAAAAATTATGGCTTTGATTCTGTAATTCATCACATCGATATATGTAAGATGTGTCCTTACCCAACTTGCTCTCAAGCTTCATAAGACCTCAGAGAGATGCCAAGTTTTCCATTAACAGAGTTTCTTCAGGAAAAACGAATAGCTTACATCAAAAACTTTTGGTGTCTGTGTCCTGGACGTTTCAAGTGCTCTTTCCTGTTCCCCTCCACTTTGCTTGTCACCACTCGAGTGGGGACCTAAAATTAAGCCTGATACTGTTACTGTTCTACTTAGAAAACTTTTTTGGTTCCATATCATTTATAATAAAAATGTCTAAATTGCTTCCCCAGATATTCAAGGCCCGTTAGCTTGGTCTTACTTCTTTTCCAATCTCACGTTCTGCCACCTCCACCACTTCCCCAGTGCCCTAAACTTCCAGCAAATTGAAATGATCTCTGATCTGTAAATACACTTTTTCAATATCAATAGCTTTGCCGTGAATGAACCTTCTGTCATAATGTAATTTGCCCTCATTTACACCTAGTTCAAGAGCCAAATCTAAGATAATAAATGTAAATTAAAATTACTGAAAAAAAATCTGAACATAAAATTCTCAGCATAAAATTTTATTTAAACAAATTATTATAGGAAATTTGTTTTCTCAATTTTATTGAGGTATAACTGAAAAACAAAATTGTAATATATTCAAAGTGCAGATCATGGTAATTTGATATAAGTAGACAGTGTGAAAAGATTCCCACCATTGAGTTAATTAACACACCCATCACGTTACCTCAAATGTTTCTTTTTTTTTTTTGGGTGAGAACATTTAAGTTTTACGCCCACGTTCCACACTCTTAGCAAATTTCAATTATACAGGGCAGTCTCATCAACCACAGTCACCACATTGTACCTTAGATCCCCAGAACTTATTTCTCTGATAACTGGAACTTTTTACGTTTTGACCAACATCTCTTCATTTCCCCCACTCTTTAGCCCCTGGCAGCTGCCCAAGCTAGTCTCTGTTTCTACAAATTCTGCTTTCTAGGATCCCACATATGAGCGAGGTCATGTAATAGCTGTCTTTTCTGATTTATTCCACTTAGCATAATGCCTTCTAGCTTCATCCATGTTGTTGTAAATGGCAGGATTTCCTTCTTTTTAAGGCTGAATAATATTCTGCCGTGTGTGTGTATGTGTGTGTTTGTGTGTGTATCACATTTTCTTTATCCATTCATTTGTCACAGGGCACTTAGGTTGTTTCTATACTTGGATATTTTGAATAATACTGCAGTGAACACAGGAGTGTGGACTTCTCTTTGCGATAATGATTTCTCATCCTGAGATAAATACCCACAAGTGGGAGTGCTGGACAGTATGGTAGTTCTACCTTTATCTTTTGAGGAACCTCCATACTGTTTTCCCTAGGGGTTGCACAGTTGACATTCCGACAACAGTGTAAAATTGTTCCCTTTTCTCCACGTCATCACTGCCTTTTGTTACTTCTCATATTTTTGATAACCGACATCCTAACAAGTGTGAGGTGATACCTCATCGTGGCCTTCGTTTGTATTTTCCTGATGATTAGTGATGTTGAGCCCTTTTTCATGTATCTTCTAGTCATTTGTGTGTCTTTTTTGGGAGAAAAGTATCTATTCAGGTCCTTTGCCCATTTTTAATTGCATTATTTGTTTTTCTGTTACTGAGTTGTATTAGTCTGTACATTTTCAAAATTAACCCCTTATTGGATTGGTGTTTTGCAAGTGTTTTCTCCCATTCAATAGGTTATCTTTTCATTTCATTGGATTTTGCTGCTGTGCAGAAGGTTTTTAGTTTGATGTAGTCCTACTTGTTTGCTTTTTCTTTTTTGCTTTGGGTGCCAAATTCAAAAAATCGTTGCCAAGACCAACGTGAAGGAGCTTACCTCTTAGGTTTTCTTTGAGGAATTTTAAGATTTCAGGTCTTACTTTTAACATTTTCATACTGCTCAAAGTAATTCTCTTTACCTTCAAGACTTAACACAGCTGTTTCCAAGGAAGAACTGAGTGCACACGTGCAACCAAACGACTCAAGAATGGAAAGGGACGTGTCTACTCAAGGAAGATAACACTCATCCTACTTAACTGGTAGAACGTCCAGATGCTCCTATGAAACGGTGAAGGTGGAAACAAGGAGAAGACCCGAGGACAGCGACTGCCCGCCTGCATGAAGGAGGAAAGTATCTTCAACTTCCTTCACCTTCCATATTGATGGAATGTGTGGGTTTGGGCCTCCAAACAGGCCACAGAAAGGGTCACACAAAATATTATTTGACTTTCATTTACCTAATAGCAAAATATAGAGATTTCTGTTTGTGGTAGAGAAGAGCTTCCCTTTTAAGTTTGACAGTACTCAGTGTCAAAAGTGCTGAAAGCTTTGGGGCCGGCCCCGTGGCCGAGTGGTTAAGTTCGTGCGCTCCGCTGCAGGCGGCCCAGAGTTTCTTTGGTTCGAATCTTGGGTGCGGACATGGTACTGCTCATCAAACCACGCTGAGGCAGCGTCCCCCATGCCACAACTAGAAGGACCCACAACGAAGAATATACAACTATGTACCGGGGGGCTTTGGGGAGAAAAAGGAAAAAATTAAAATCTTTTAAAAAAAAAAAAGTGCTGAAAGCTTTGATGAAAATAGAAATTTTAAAAATCCATAAAAGTCTCTTCAGTGCTTATTTCCAACATCTTTGTTATTCAGTTTGCTGATAAGCCCCAGTCAGTTTTTCCCCATAGATAAGAAGGAGAACTTTTTTTTCAGTGAGGAAATTTTGGATAAAAAGGATGGACCAGGCTCCCTCAAAGGGACAGCTTCCTCCACAGACGGCCGTCTCAGTGAGCTATTGCTTGATTCCGAGAGCAGACCGCCTGTGCCCCTGACACTCAGGGCCATCCAGACACGGAACAGGTGCATTCTGTTTGTCCAGAGACAGGTGGGTGAATCTGTTTAATATATTAAGTGCTAAAACCTGTAGGAAGATATAGGATGTAACTCTATTTTATTGCACAGGCAAGGAAGAGAGAAGAAAGCCTTAGTTTAACCACCTGACCTCCTGCAGGATTTATCTACTGTGGGAAGACAAAGTAAGTGTTCTCCCTGTTTCTCTTCAGTTTCATTGCTTCTGCTTCCAGCAGTGTAGCAACTTAACCTTTATTATTCAGTTAACTTTCAGAAAAACTACGTAGCAGCCATTGGTAGGGAAGTATGAGGACAGGGAGAGGGCTCAGCTCTGACCTCGCTACAGTTCAAGGTAACAGAAGGGCAGACAGACACATCCGAGGGCGACATAGATGCCCGTGCCTGGGAAGGTCCTACCATGGGCGTAAGTGCTGAGCTTTCCATACTCTCAGGGCTGTGGACTCGGGCCAGGGAGTCTTCAGGACGAATACCTCATCTGCTGGTGCTAACTCAGTCTAGGTAAGTTTAAGAGATAATTCGGATTTTCTAAGGTGGTGAGCTACCTGGGCATCAGATTAAAAAAAAAAAAAATCTAAAAAGAAATATTCTCAAAAGTTGGAATATTCTAGGACTCGGTGTGTAAACTGGGTTCACAGAATTGACTTCCTCACCCTTTTCACCACCACACACACTTTTTTATTTTCAGGTAACATTTATTAGCAGTCTGTGTATGTGGGAACTAGAAACATGAATGAGCCCTAAAATAAATCTGACCATAATAATCATTTCAGACATTTGTTGAGCACTTCTTTGGTACTATTCTAACTGCCTTCAAGGATGATCTCATTTATTCTTCACAACAATTCTACTCATTCCTACTCTCATCTTATTAGTGAGGAGACAGAGATTTCTGAACGGCCTGGAGGCAGACAGCCCTTAAGGGACAGAGTTAATATTTGGCTCCAGCAGCGTCTGTAAACTCAAACTGTCGCAGAGGAAGCCGCAGACGGCTTTGATTCAGCGAATGAGGATACCGAATGCAGAGAATGTGCTAACCAACTCCTGAGGTTTCACAAGCCACCCTGGGAAACAGGGGCCCTTGGTTCCAGGACAACCTTCCTGCTTGAGGATGAACTGGTTTTAGCAAATCAAGTTGGCATTTTATTAGAAATGAAATTGCCTCTACATGAGACTAAATTAACCAGCACCGTTGCCTCCGTCATAACTCAGTTTGGAGTAGAAAACAGTATGCTTCCTAACAATAGGATATCTTCATTCCACATTGATTGAATTAAAATACTACTGAATTAAATGATTTTCATCAAATGAAATGTAAGATTTAATAATACTAACGAATTTGTCTCATCTTTTGACCCTAGATGGGCAAAATTGAGTCTGATTTTCTTTGAGCTGTATAGAAATATGGTTTGGGGTTGGGTTACAAAATAATTTTGGTTATTTGCCATAAATATCATAAATTTGAAATCATATCTAAATAGACAGTCATACAATTTAGCAATATGTTAATAATGACATATAGTTCACCCTCGTTCTTATTATGTGTAAATCTTCCCAAATGAAAACTTTTCTTTCTGAACTGGTGTTTCACCAATATTGTATTTCAATATCAGTTTCGGTAAAGCTTCAGGGGCTTATTTATCAAATAATTCATGTAACGACTAACCCAATAGTCATTGGGTCATTCTTTTTAAAACTTGATTCTCAAGATTGTAAATTACTTAAGAATAACTAAGTAGAAAGCGAATAATGAAAGTTTTTGGAGAATTATAGGCAATTCAGAAAGTTTTCTCAAATTCTGACCCGGGTGAAAGAATGTGATGTGGGTCACATAAATCACTTCTAATGTTTGTCCTTGTTAAGAAACGTTTTCCCTAATATGATTATAGAAGTGAGAACTTCCCCCACCCAATTATAGCTCAAAAATCTCTGATAATACTGGGCAAGTCCTCAGAAACGGATTCACTGAGACAGACCCGTCCTTAATTATGGGACTCTGTGTATCGGGGAGATGTTACTCTCTCAGTAATGAGAAATGATAACTAACAAGTTAACTTGCTCCTCAGATTCCTTCTAATATCCTTAGAACGGAGGGGCCACCGCCTCAAAACTTTGCCAGATAACCTAAATTGTTCCCCAGGAGGTATCAGAAAATTCGGTATGCATTGAGTGCTACCATACTCCAGGCTTTAAATTAGTATCTATATGTACTTGTATGTATATGTATATGTATTTCTCCTCACTTGATCCCCACCATGACCCTGGAAATAAGGCATCACCCTACATCACAGAGGACAGAAGGAACCCAGAATCAGCTTTACCAGGAGCAAGGAAAGAGGCATCTGGATGATGTCATCTAGATGTTGTCATCTGGAACATCCACTAGGCTCCAGTGAGAAGACTCCGGAGTTTTTCCAAACATAGGCTTGAACCCCGTCTGGTCTCTACCACTTCCCTGCTGGGAGGCTCAGGCCAGAGAAAAAGTGATTCTAGGGAAGGACGCCCAGGGTAACTGACATTTGAGAGGAGCAGGCCACGGAACATCTGTTCAAAATAAATGTGCATAACACCTGGCAGGAAAATTCACTGGGGATTAAAATCCCTTTAGAAAAGCCTCAGCAAAATGTCATTTATGAGCTGTTTTCTTCCATCTCTCAACTCCATGGCAATAGAGATTCTGGCAGTGTCAAAATAAGCACAGCTTTCAACTGAAATTAAAATTGAATTTTTTGTCAATTACCTATATTTTGTAACTAATATTTTTTTGCATGACTTCTGACAACGGCAGCAGCTCCTTCACTGGTAGATAAATGTTTTCAAGAAGAAATTTCTGAAATGTTTGCCTTTCTGTGGTCTAATCTGCCTCCAACTATCACTTTCTCAAAAATGCAAAAGGTGATGTGCACTTGAACTTAATTGTTTACATTGTACTTGGAAAGTTTTCCAGATGAATTCTAGCTGCTTAGTACATTAAAGAATACCAATAAAGACACCAAACATTGCTGGAATTTATCTGCTATTCCACAATAGCTCACTTTTGCTCCCAGGATTGGTTTTTGGAATATTCCTATCGTCGCATTGCCATCACTGCTGACAAAAGGCACAACACAGTATTTCTCTTCCAATAGCTCTCAGCATCTTGAGAATAAAAACTTTGACTCATTTTTGGACCCTCAGTACTTGCTCTATAAAAACTGCTAAATATGTGTTTCCTGAATGAATAAATAGCCTGTCGCTATTGAAGCCGATGAAAGTCAGCAGCAGATTAAATGATGGGACGGTTATCTAGTAAGCATAGAGTAATCTGGTTGTTGCCAGATCACCGTCCCCACGCCGAGGCCAGCTGCAGGCACGGTCGGGCAGTTGGCACAGATTTGGGTGTCTGTGTTGACCCTCTTTCCCTATTAGTAACCTTGTTATATTTTATGGTGTCTTCACCTTCTTTGCTGAGAAGAAAATCATGTAATCTTAGAGTTTGCCCTTGGTTATCCTTAGAACCTCACCACCTTTGTGTCCATTTGCCCAAAGTCCGTCCTTCTCTTATAAGTACTGTAAAAAAAAAATAACCAAATTCATGTGGAAATGTTAACAGTAGGTGGTAATTAGTTTACCTCCACAGAGAGAGCATTTGTATTCATCAGGGAACTAACAAAACTCGATTCTTTTTAAGTGAGAACAAGATCTTTAGGGGTCAGCTTTGTGGCCTTAAACAGATGCTGACTCTTTCTCCCTCAATGGAGCACATTCTGGGGGAGGTAATTTCAAATACGATCTCTCTCATTGCTTATCTAGTGAACCAAACTTTACAAATAAAGACTTTAGAATAGTGCAAGGAAGTTTTCTGGCTTCAACCTAATTTCACTCTAGACATTCATTGTTCACCTAACAAGTAGTAAGCACTGTGTTAGCCTCTATGAAAAATTCGTATTAAAAAAAACATACATAAGGATTTCTGGGAAGAGAGAGATGTCTACAATATAGGACAAACAAGAATACACAACAAAAAAAGAGACTGAAAAGTTACTGAGACCCATCTGTGATTAGTATCTTGTATTATATGCTTGTGAAGTAGATATTATTCTGATTTTAGAATGGAGGGAACACACAACTGAAGAGGCTAAATAATGGGCCCCATTTCTCTGAAGTAAGAGAATACCAATGTGTCACATCTTCCAGATGTTATTTTGAAAATTAAATGGACAATAAGCAATGCTTTGTAAGCTATAAGCCATATACAAATGTGATGCAATACTTTTCAAAGTTTAGTTCAGTTCTTTTCCTAGAGGGAGAACAGAGGATGAAATAAGTGAATCTGGAGTACTCTGTTGCTTGTCCCATGGTTTGGGCAGCTCATGAGCAAGTACACCCTGATGTAGGCAAAACACAGGACACAAAGTCCAGTGGCTTGGATCGCAATGCCAAGTCCAGCGCCCGCTGACGTACGGTATGCCTGTGCACAAGTCACTCTCTGAGGGTTACCTCAGTCTATTCTTCAATAGAGGTGACAAAATCTTTCAGAGGGCTCCTCTGAGGGATGAATAAAAATATATTTTTAGAGAATTCAGCATGTGGTAACTGTAAAAAAAGGAATAGATCTTAATTATCGTAACTGTATGCCTGTGCTGCTTAATAAACTTTCTTGGCTCCAATCTGTGTATGCATTTTTAATACATACATATTTAAGATAAAACAGTCATCTTCTGACTCATCAAGATATTAATGGTAAAAACTTTAAGGAAATATGTAACTTAGGAACAGCCACGGTGTGTGCGTGTGCATGTGTGTGTGTACAAGAGAGAGGAAGATCATTATAAACACACAGGCTTAATGATATTCAGTGGAATAAAAAATATAATGCAATGGGTTTGTAACACCCGCTTTAAAGTGATTTTCACAACTGAGGGAGTGTTTTACAACAAATTACAATTGATTGTTCCTGCCACACCCAACCAGGTCACTGAAACCAGAGTGAGGGAGAGGCTCCATCTGGGAGGACAGCGACTTATCTCCTTCTCTCTTGTGACACATCTCACTTCCAGTTGTCTTTTGTATTTTCCTTTATACCTCCCTAACTGCAAGTTCTCTGAAGCTTTGGTTTTGATTTGTCTTTTTATTTGCCACAGTTCTCAGCACATTGAGAATATCTATAAATATTCAAACAGTAACTGAGAAATCATTTACTGTAGAGCTTCTCAAATAGAGAAGAGAAAAAGAGACCTTCCCTCTTAATAAGCTGCCTTTAAAGTAAGACATAAGAGTCAAGCATCAAGCAAACCTTTCAGAGCAAAACAAGAAGCCCAGAGGCTGAAAGGATAAATCATATTTGATTGTATAAAAAAATGGAAATTTTTGGGGCTGGCCCCGTGGCCGAGTGGTTAAGTTCGCGGGCTCCGCTGCAGGCGGCCCAGTGTTTCGTTGGTTCGAATCCTGGGTGCGGACATGGCACTGCTCATCAAACCACGCTGAGGCAGCGTCCCACATGCCACAACTAGGAGGACCCACAACAAAGAATATACAACTATGTACCGGGGGGCTTTGGGGAGAAAAAGGAAAAAAATAAAATCTTTAAAAAAAAAAATGGAAATTTTTCCTATGGCAACAGACATGATTAACGAAAAATATTAGAAGAGTGATCACTGGAAAAATATTTAAACCTATAAAACAGATGGAGTTGTATCTGTGATATACAAAAAGGCCTTATAATGTGTAGGAACAAAAGACAGTGGAACACAGGCAGCAACACTGATGAGGTGATTCATGGGTTGGGAACGAGTTCAGCTTCAGATAACCAGTAAAGGGAAAATTAATGTCATTATGGGATGTCATGTACCATTGAGACTGGTAAAATACAAAAATGCTAACACCTATTGCTAACAGAATACAGGGGAAATTATACCGTCAAATAAGCCCAGTGAAAATAAGATTAGTTATAGCTTTTGGGAAAAGAAATCTAGTAATATCAACTAAAATACACATTTTAATCCAGTAATCCCATTCTTGTAAATCTATCTCCTAAAATTAAAATGCTGGTACACTCAGGAATAAGGAAGATTATCACAATCAGGTCTTTCAGGGGCAAAACAAAACAGAAAAGAACAAAAGACATAGAAATAAATTGAAAGCTACCAAAGGGCAATACTCTAATAAATTAAGATATCTTCATCCCATAGATGGTTTATAACTATACCAGTTAGCTGGAAATATCTCCATAATATATTTTAAGTGACAAAATCAAGGTGCAGATAAATGTATATAATACGGAAGAATTTTACACACAGCAATGCAAACAAGAACTGTATATGCACGTATCTGAGCATGATAAAAAAAAGAGTGGAAGCAGGTATGACAGACGCTTCCAACTGGTTGTCTGCAGTGGAGGGGAAAGAAGAGGCTGAGGTAAGAAAGCCACAATAAAGCATTAGTCATGGTGCCCTAGGTGTGTCTCATAAGTAGAAGGACTGGGTTATTTTGAAATAAAAATCAAAAATATTCAAAGAGTGAAAAGGGCTTAATCAAGACACAATTTCTAAATAGAGAATCCAATATTCACATCATCCCCAAGAAACACCCAAATCATGTGGGCTATACCGCAGGATTCCCAAATAAATTTCCAAATTGTGCCCAAAAAGAAATGATCTAGACATTCAGAATCCTTAAGGCGACACCACATATCTACACCCCCTCCCACACCACAGTCTGCTCTGTCTTTCTGTAAACACCAGAGCAACGTGAGACAGTTGTCTGCCTCCATGAGGGATGTGTTTTTCCTTAGGAATAAGAGGGATCAACTGAGCTTGATTTATCTTCCACCACCTCCAGTCCATGCTGTCACACTAGTCTCTCTTTCTGGACACCGAGCTCTGTAATGCAACCTGACAGGAGAGAACGGAATTTAATTCTGGACAGCTTTCCATAGTAATGGGCTAGACAAGGAGACAAAAGAGTCTCTTATTCCCACCTGTCTGCAGCTACAAATAAGCCCCAAATGCAGGACATCATTTTTGGAAAGATACAAAATGTATGTCAGACTATCCTACCGTAGGACTAGAGGGGTGGGGCAGTGAATTACGGGCAATGGAGACATTTGCCAAGTGATTTCTTTCCCATTAAATTCACTGAGACAGCTTCTTGCCTAAAACATTCACCAATGTCACAGTAAAATGTGTTGACAGCTTGGACATAGCAGCATTCACTCCATTGTCACACAGTAAGCCTTATCAAGTATTTCCAAGTGAGTTGATGATTGCTTCTTTTCTGTGGGAAATTGTAAATTGTGGTCAGAAACATCAAAAAAACTGTTGACTAAGGTCAAAATACTACTACCACCAGCACCCCGACCCCAGCATTCAAACTTCAGCATACAAATTTTCCACAAAGCTATTGAAATACCAACAAAAACACGAGGAAAAGAGCAAATATAAAAATCTTGATTTTTCATTCTCTATTGCATGAAACTCGAATAAATCACTTGCTTAGACAACAGGCAACTATTTGAATACTGAAATCTCAAAGGAGTAAAGAAATCTAAATAAATTCAACTCATTGTAATCTATGCCAATAGAGGAAAATAATGCCTGAGTAGTCAAAACCACAAATGAGTGCACATCATTTGAGCGTTGGGAGTTCTTTTAATAGCACTAATATTGACATGCAGAATTACATATGCATGTACCAGTGTACACACGCACACACACACTCACACAAACGTCATAGGTTTTCCATCAATAAAGTTGCCAAATGAATTATGAAAGATTATACACATCCAGAGTCCAGAGTTGGGATCAGGGACTTACCACCACTCCTGGAAGAGTACTTGGCTCTCCTGTAAACACTTCCATTGAGTTGAAACCCATCTTTATCAGTTCTCAAGGCACTCACATATAACTCACAATCATCCTCTCCACCCCAAACTCCACCATCATCCCAAGTGACTTTAATGTCCATGTTAATGATCAATCCAGTACAAAGTTCTTTTTGTTTCTTAATCCCATGTCTGAAGATTTTCATTTCTATACCACTTCCACCAAATTTCTTTCATCCTTATCTTTCTTAACTTTCAGGAAAATCTGACATTGTGGATTACTCCCTCTCTTTCTTTCACCTTCATGACTATCCAAATTTCTTTTGACTTCCCTGATCATCTGTTATAGTTTCCTTTATGTACACCTTTTTTTCTTACTCAACTCTTAAACGACTCTGTTCATCAAGTCTCTGCTCTAGATCCAGTTTCCTCTAAAAGATATCACCTACTAAAAATTATCTCTGTGCTATCCAACCCTAAGCCTAGATCATTATTCTCCTGTGAGCTCTGCCCTCAAAACTGTATTTCTTTGAATGCAAAATTCTATCTAGTTTAAGATGCACTGTTATTTTGTCTATCACTAAAGGAAACAAGTTCCTAAATAACTATGTCAGTGCTTTCTTTTTAATATTTATTATACTTACTAACATATATTTTTGACTGACTTATGAAATATTTTATTATATGTCAATGTTGAGCATACATCAAAAACCCATGGTAAAATTAATTGGTTAAGGAATCATAAAACTTTTTTGTGTTGAGACACTTCTGAATCATTTTTCACACAATCACCAACGTCTGAGCATTTCCATACAACATCATCTTCTATATTATCAGAAGTATTGGTAATGCAGCATTTTTTATAAGTGCTCCAGTGTTGTCTCAGAAATATTTTTCCAAACTGCTGACATGATTCTGCAAAATTTGATTCTGGCACCTTGAACTTACAAGAAGATGACCTTAAACAGTTCTTAAGACAATGATCAAGATCCAAATTTCTTCACAAGCAGCCCTTACATGTTTGTTACCTGAAGCACGCAGGGACTGGAGATGCCCAGTTATGGCAGTAGGAACAACAACTAAGTTCAATGCAACAGGAATGACACCACATCGCGACTGCTGCTTGAACAACTGTGATCCTAATATGTCATTGACTGAGATGCATTCCAATAACAAAATGCAAAAGTCTCCAAAACGTGTGTCTTAAAGTCAGAGAAATAGATACTTATCTGCTCTTCCCACCTTTCCTCTTAGCATATTTGACATCACCATGCTCCTACTGTACAAACTCTGTCCCTCACCTATGTTCTCTATCATAGTAAATTGTTCCGTCCTCCACTTAGATGTGCAGGGGGAAACCTAGGTGTCATCTGTGGCTTCTTTTTCACATTCTACATGCTACAGTCAGCCTCTTAATGCACCTGAAACGAATTGTCTTCTTCCTATTTCTATTTCCCCTCCTCAGTTCCAGGACACGATCGTCTCCCTCTGACCATCATACCCTCTCTCAAAGGCTCCCTTTCCTCCACTGTTGCTTTCTCTCTAATTCAGAGTCCATATTCCTTATTAATATCCACATTTTGCACATGACAAAATCAGGCTAAAAGAAGTTATCTGCCTAAGAACACATCTCTATGATTTTAAATAGTGTGCTATATTGCAAAGTGGAAATAAATTTTGAAAATAAAAAGAATAAAGTTAGTTTATGAGAATGAACATAAGGAAATTCTGTAAAGTGGATGGAAAAGGGTCAAAGCTTGGAATGGAAAAGTATTTGGAGCAATGGTAAAAAGAGAGAAAAAGTCCTAATATGTTGAAAATACGTGATATCAAACTAAACCACATGCTCAAGAGAAGTTTACCTTTCTCTGTTGCTGAAATCTGAAGAAACAGTCACATGGATCTTAGAGGACATGGGCAATATTGTGTAGAACGTCGTTCCCAGTGTTCCTAGAGTCGATAGAAGCGTGAGTTGTCTTCAACGATTTCCTTGTAATCCTGTTCAGTGAGAGACAATGACACAATAACAAAGTCCGATTCCATAAAACAACTCTGATACACTAAAATTATACTGTATAAGCATGCAGCTTTTAGGTATGTGAATTTATTTGAGTGTAAAATTTAGAATAATGTGAGGATCGGTTGTGTGGCAGAGACTGTAAGATCCACATTCCATATTCTCTTCAGCTCTCTGGGCACACAGCTCGACTGCACACCAGCCTCCCTTGTAGCTAAGCGTAGCCACGCGGTTGAGTTAAAGGTAATGGAATGGGGCAAAAGAAAGCATCCCACGTCCAGCCCCATTCATAAAGAACTCCAGGCAGTCTGCTCTTGGCTTTATGCTCCTCTGGTTGGCTGGGTACGAGTGCAGTGATCTTGCGAGCCGCTTGTTCTAACTGCAACGGAAGCAAGCAATAACCTTCTGCTGTGTTTCAAGCATCATAGATATCAAGGACTATGGTAGAGAAGCTAGTTTTACACCAACTAACATAACAAGGCTGTAGAGCCTCAGAGGACAAAGCTTTACACGAGGATAACCTGCCAAGAGAAGAACAAGGATGTGCTTGAATGATTAAGGGCTCCTCTCAGGCATACGTCCTACCCATGCTATTTCCTTTACTCAGTGTTTACTGCATGTTGACTTTGGCAAACACAGCAATGAGCGATGAGCAAGACAGTAAGACATAGCCTCTTTCCTCAGTGGGCTCAGTGCAGACAGGGTCAATAATTCCCTCGGAATCCATTTGTAGGTCTCCTCCAAAATAAGAAAAGTGGGTAATCAAAGGTCCAAAAAGTCTGCACCATAAACCATGGCCAAAATAATTTTCCATGAAAACCCCTAAAACACAAAAAAACGAGTGTTCTGCATAATAATACGTAAATGAAAAAAATATTCAAGGATCTCAAATTGCAGAAATGTTAGGGGGATTTCCTGAAACACCCTCCAAGTTAGATTAATAGCAAAATGTACCACAAGATAATTGAATCATCTAATTTGCTAGACAAAATTTTTAGATATAAGCCAATCTAATCATGAAAGACATCATTCAAAAATGATAATTTTGATTTAAATGATGATTGTCTTTGAACGTTTTCTGACAATGAAGAATGAGACAATGATCCATTGAGAGTCAACCTAGTTTGTGACAATAAATGTCATAACCAACACAGTGCAGATCTTCCCCCCTCACTGACAGGGGTGTGGATTCAGCTCAATCAGAAGTGTGTTCATGAAGGTGTTCACTAATGTCTGAGTCAGAGATAAGGAAGAAAACATATTGTCCATTGCTTAAAAATATCTGATCTATAAAAACAACAGTATTATAAATGTTGGCCCTTAAAGATTTTTTAAAATTGTATCAAAGTATAATATACATAAAGAAGAACACATATTTTTTAAAATCCAATTTAGAGAATTTCAATAAATTAAACACAAGGGTGAAACCAGCAAGTATATTAAGAAACAGAACTTCACCGATACTGGAGAAACTCCTTTCATGTACCTTTGTAGCGAACTCCAACCACCACCCCGACTTCTAATGACAGAAATTAGTTTCGCCTGTTTCTCTACTCCATATACATGAAAAAATACAGGATGCATTCCTTTGTGGATTTTTTTCTGTTGTTGTCAACATTAGATATTTGAGATTTTCCCATATTGTTAAGATTTTTCATATGCTCAACTCTAGTAGGTACTGTCAGTCAATTTTCCAAACTGATTTCACAAAAGTTTACTTCTTTCAGCAGTGTATAAATGTTCCAGTTACTCCAGGCCCTTGCCAATCCTTGTTTTTTTCATCTTACTCATTTTATAAAACTAATTTGGTTGGTGTACAGTGATATGGAATTGTGGTTTAATTTATACTTCTTTAAGGACTTACGATTGTTTTTAACCATGGGAATTTCTCCTGTGTTCACTTTTAGTGGGTTTGTCTCTCTTACTGATTTGTGGGAATGGTAGATGACGAGATGCATCTATACATACATTAGCCATACGTAAGCAGTGCCTTCAGATATGAGCCCTTTGTGGGATGTACGTACGGCAAATCTCTCTCGCTCTCTGGTTTGCCTTTTCACTTGCTTATTTGTGTCTTTCAATGAATACAAGTTATAAATTTTAATCTAATTTTTAATTTTTTTCTATGTATTTTTATTTTTTGTCCTGTTTAAGAAATCTGTGCCTAAAGTCATAAAGTTTTTATCCTAAGTTTTTCTCTAAAGCTGTATGGTTTAATCTTTCTTGTTAGATCTGTAATTCACTTAAAGTTAATTGTTTTGTATCATGTGCGGTAAGATCTTCAACTGACTCAGCATCATTTATTGAAAAGCACGCTCTTCCCCTACAGTATGGCAGTGTCGCGTCTGTCGTAAGTCAGGTAGGCGTGAATGTGGCTCTGCTTTTAGATTTTCCATCGTGTTCCACTGGTCAGTTTGTTTATCCTTGCACAAATGCCATGCCTTGTTAATTCCTATGGGATTAGAATAGGTCTCAATAGATGGTAATGCAAGTTCTTTAGTTTTCTTCTATTTCTTCCAAATTCTCTTAGCAATTCTAAGTTTTTGTATTTCTGTGTACATGTTCGAACCTGTGTGCCAAATTCTGCAAAAAAAAATCATCTTTTGCATTTCGATTACATTTGATGAATTGATGAATTTAGGGAAAATTGACATTATAAAATTATTAAATCTTCCAACCCATGAATAAGACATTCCCTTATTTATGTATTTAATTTAACTCGAGAATATTTTATGGTTTTCAGTGTAGAGGATTTACAGTTACTTTGTTGGATATATTATTAGGTATTTGATGCTCTTTGGTCCTTAAAGTCATTTAAAATGTGAGTTTGTTACAAAAAAAAAAAAGAAGTTCTATAACCACACATTTATGCCGAGACTAGAACTAATTCCTTCAAATAGACTCAAGATCCAAGAAGAAATCCAGTGAATGTACAAACAATCACATATTATTCCATACAAATCTGTAGGGAAGAGTAACAGCTGTGAAACAGTAGTAACCACATTCCGCGTATAGAAAGTCAGACCAGCAATCTGGCAAAACAACATTCCCCCTAGTGTTAAACCGTTCTAAGTAATAAGGTGATATTTTGGGGAAATAAAGGAAATAACTCTTTCAAAATAAGATAATTCCTACACATGGGAAACTATGTGTAGAAAACTTACGGGATAAAACTTCAAAATTATCAGGGTCACCATTCAGAGTGGCAGTTAATCCTTAAATGAAACTTTTAGTTTGCAATTTTTCAGTAACAATAGTGAAAGAAAATCTTAATTCTTTTTCCAGTAATATGAGAAACTGAAAACTTGTAGAAATCTAGCCAAAGGAGAAAAACTTCATTGATAAAAGTTGAAAGAAAAAAAAAAAAAACAACGAATATTTCGTTTCTTGTCTCCATAAGCACTATGAAACCATGGATCCTGTACGGTAAGCAACGCTGGGCTAGACTCTCGATCTGGGGATGCTGGCTGAGTCTCAGTGCCCTCTAAGCCTGTACTTCTATGTATATGGGGGATGGGAGAAAAAAGGCTGGAAGATCAGGTTGGAGAACACCAGACAAACTTGAGATCCATCAATCACAATGCAATAGGTATGTGCTGGAAAGAAAAAATGATAGCCTGAAGAGCTTATCAAAGTTGCCAGATATCAATTTACAAAAATTAATTAAATTCTGTACACCAGCAACAAACAGAAACTGCAGTAAAATAGATATTTACAATAGTGACAAAAATATGAAGTACTTAAGAATAAACCTACCAAAAATGTAAGATACTTGTGTGGATATTTATAAAACTTTATTGAAAAAGAGTCAAAAAAGTCTAAATAATTGAAAGATGGCATGGTTGTCATGATCAAATTTCTCCAAATGTTTGACTCAGTTGTGCACAAGATCACAGCAGGGATTTTCAGGAAACTTGACAAGTTGATTCTGAAATAATAAAACAAATGGTTGAGAAGAGCTAAGACACTTCTAAAGAGGGCAATGGGGGAGTTTGCCCTTCCAAATATTATCGTCTTACGATAAAATTGCAGTGATTAAGACAGCACACTATTGATTCAGAGAAGAACAAAGAGATCAGTGGAAAACAACCGAAAACCGAGACCACACCAAGGCACAGATGTAAACCCAACCTGTGGAAAAGCTAGTAATATAGATAAGTAGGACTATTCCACAAACAGTAGTGATACAATCTGTCATTCATGTCGAAAAAATCAAGCTGGATCATACATCATGTTCTACAAAAAAATGAATTCTATTTGGATTCAAGAGTTCAATGTGAAAGTCATTATCTGATACTTTTAATATCAAATTAGTTTATGAAAAATGAATGAGCAAATACATTTACAGATCTTAGAACTGTGACCAGGATATATTTATTACATATGCTTCCTGGGATCTGATTATACTTTTAGTCCTATCATCTAAAATAAAGCCTAAGAGTTTATCATTCTTGGGATTCTTAAAGGCAATAAAATATTTACAGAACAACTTAAATTTAGTAAGGTCTCAGGTAGTCTGCACATTCAATTACGTAGCTATTTTTTTTTACTATTGTTTTATGTGTAATCATCTTCATCAAACTAGTGGCTAGGTGGCTGTGCCCATATTTTCTCAAACTAAAATAAAAATAGACAAAATAGGATGTTATTATTTATTAACAAGAAATGGACTGAATATTTGTGTCTAAAACATCTAAGTAAATTTCAGCCATACCCAGTCAACAAGAGTTCACCAATAAAACTTGTTGTCATGTTTCTTAATCCTTGAAAATGGTGGTCCAGTAAAAGAAAAAATTAGCCACTGAAAGAGCTCTGCTAAGCTTGTAGAGATGAAAGCACTGTTGCCTACAGGATCCAAAATTTCCATGCAAGGATGCCAGATAGAGGGGAATATGATAGAGTCCACAACACGGGCCACCATCACGGAGACACAATGAACTCCTAGAAGCTGTATGCTAAAACTTTAGCACTTAGTGCTGTTTTTAAGTTGGGAGCAATGTTCTCTCACTTACATATCTGTTTGGCCTCAAAAAATAGCTTTGGGATAGCAGTTCTCCTAATCTTTAATAATTTCAAGGAAAGTCCCCTCAGATTGGACATCTTTGTGTTCAATAGTCCAGAAATATTTACCTCTGCTGAGAAATATTTAGCATGAATAATGATAGTGAACATTGATTAGGCATTTACTAGATTCCAGAGATGGTGCTAAGCTCTTTACATGAATAATTATATTTATTCTTTAAAATAATCCTACTACTCTCCCCATTGTACAGCAAAAAAAAAAAAAAAAAAAAAAAAACACATAGAAAATTAGAAAGAGATATTGTAAAATATAGGAAAAGAGCAGGGAAAAGTCAGTTAAAAGAGCACAGATGTGGATAATAGCACGTACTGAAACAATACTGAGAGACAGAATCATACAGTGCAATCTACCCTTGATGAGATGGGGTGGGAGGAGAAAAGTCAGCAGAGCTACAGAAAGCTGGTAAAGTGCTCAGCATTTTCTCCACTGGAAGCAGCTTTGGGCTGTGGTCCCTAATGGTTAAAGATGCTCTGGTTAGAGGCAGTACAATCCCTTTCTCTTCTTTGCCTTTCACCTTTTACCAAGCTGCTGATGCAGGTGAACTGGCCGCCTTTGCAGCACCTGTCAAGTGAGGGCTGAGTTCCTGCAGGTGACCCACTGTGAGCAAACACGTCAGCTCGGGAGCATCTTCCCACGATCCACAGGAGCACACACACGACACACGCACACTTGGGGGAGGAACAGGCACATCTTAAAAAGAGGAATGTGAAGTTGTGGATCAGGACGTTCTAGTCAAGTTTCCTATTTAGAGAGTAGGAAGGGGAGCAGTTATGAATCCTATTTTTCTTCTATTAATTAAAGCCTCTACATAAAGAGGGAAACCCTTATACTCCATAGCCTCCTGTTCTCTAAATTCGAGCTATTATCCTTAATTTTAATCTCTCTGCCTGCTCCCGTTAGCCCGATAGACGTTGTCTTCTAGAGAGCTTTGTATTGAGGGAGAAGTAAATAAATGACGCTACAACCCATGTCACTGCAGTGTCCCCATCAATAACTTTAAGTGGAATTTGTCCCAAAGGCAAAGCCCGTGCTGTTCCTCATGTTGTAGAGGCAGCCAGTGGAGCAGGAGGGTGTGAGACATTTTCCAAAGCTCCTTTTCTGCCCCTGCTTTGTGTCCCCCTACCTTTCCCTTGGTTGTTAAGGGTAGATTACACACAACAACATATTATTAAGAAAATCAAAGAAAGAGCAAAAACACTTTCCCCAAAAACCTTTGTGATTTTGTCAGCCACCTCCTGCTGCTGCCACACATGCCCCCTGCTTGTGCCGGTTTTCCCCTGACTCTTTAGGTCATCCTCCCCAGAGAGTGAAGGAGGGAGGGCGGCCACTAGACAGGAGAATTTACAGGGACAAAAAAGGAACATGATAAAAGTAGGCCAAGTAACAGTGGTGTGTCCCACGGTCACCGTGAACACCACACTGAGACAGGGTAGCATTTTTCAGTCTCCCTCTTCTCAAATACGCTGTAAAATTATATAGAACACGCAGTCAGTCAACGTATCATTAACCTAGCAGTTCTATGAATTCAGGCCAAATAAGACAACCAGCAGGAAGTTCAATTTAAAGAACAACTCTGGGCCATGAGGTCTCCATATTTTTCTTCTACAACCCCAAATCTGTCAACGTTTCCTTTACACGTATGCAATCTTGACCATGGTCAAGATTTCGGAATCACATAAAAGCTTAGTCAGTTTTTGTCTTCATATGTGTTGGTCTTATGATGTAACACCAGCTTCCAAGTTGGTGCTACCAGAGTAAATGGTAGGTTTTTTACGCTACCATTTTTTCCATATAAAGAAAGTAAATATTGATACACACAATTGTACCAGAAAAATCTGATATGGGTTCAGGTCTCTCTCTGAACGAGGCACTCTGTCTCACGTGTTACCCAAATACTTTCAACTCTGCATCCTGACCTCAATTAATCAACTAATATCAATTAGTCAATCAACTAATATCCATTCAGTTCCTACTATATATCCATCTACTAGTGTAGCAGATGCAGACGTTTAAGATAAGGTGTACCTGCACCTGAAAAGAATATAATTGTGAGGGTGAAGCATGGCTAACGTTTTTGATTGGATCTTTTTCCAGTTTTATTGAGATATAACTGACATATAACATTGCACAAGTTTAAGGCATACAACATAATGATTTAATATATGTATATATTGCAAAATGATTACCACACTAAATTTAGTTAACACCCATCACCTCTCTTCATAAGAAGAATAACTTTGAAAAAATGTAATATATGCTTAAGTGTTTACTTATTTAATAAGATCAATCTTCATGTAAGAGTTTGAAAACTAGAGGCCCACAAGCCCAAATTGTTATAAAGATGTATTTTATTTGGCCAGTGCTGTCTTTGTTGTTAAAATTGGACCAACATTTTCAAATTGAGTAAATACAATAAAATGAAGATATCCATCTTTTCTGAAAATTTAGAACATCAATATGCAGTTGTACTACATTCATGCATGACCTCAGTCAGCTGGAGTCAAACAGTTGCTGCCCTTGAGACAGGGCCCTAGTCCCCACCCCTCCCTTTTGTCCTACTTGTGTCCTCTTTTTGTCTCCTTATCTACCGGCTCTGATGCATTTTGAAGTGATGATCTTTATCTTAAATGGTCTTCCAGACTCCAAAGAAGATAAATGTCAATAAAGACCCAAATCTTTCCACTTTTCTAACTATACTCACCTGGCCATCTGCTGTTACTGCATGGGTGGCCATTAGTTTTATGGAAAAAACTGTCAAATTATATGAAGGTAATAAAATAATACAAGTGCCAAGAAACGAGAATGGATGCCTCCTTTTTCTTTGCCTATAGATACACAGAATACTTAAATAAATACTCCAGAAGTGCTTCTGGAGAATCTCAGGTCAGCTGAGGTGATTTGGTGTTTGGACCAGAAGTTGACCCATGATGCTCAAAGCTACAGAAACTCTTTAACTCTGACGGGGTCACTTCCAAGATAGGACTTTGCTCATTCTCAGCATTCCTTCCAGTTGTCCCTTGGCATATGGACTCCAAATACGTAGCACATAAGAACACATGGGGTGGTCATACATCGTGCTTTTCCCAAGGGAGCTCCAGTTTACGCATGTCATCCACATGTCTTATTGAACCTCCTTTCACGCTCCAAGTGTCCTGGTGTAGGTAACAAAAGTCATTTCACTGACTATTCAGGTAAGTTGGAAAACGCAGGGTTAAAAAGTAAGATAGTTTCACTTACTACAAACTTTGGACCTTACCTGCTTTTTTCTTAGTCCTAGGACTGAGCTCAGCTCCCAGGTTCCTCCCTTCCCCTGGTCTTTTTCCTCCTCCTCCTGATGCCTTCCTTCTCTCTCCCTTTTCCTCAGGTGTTTTGCCCTACACTATATTTTCAAATTGAATTTCTTTAATCAGCCATGGGCTTTCAGTCTGCCACTGGCCCCGTCACTCCATATAATACTCAAAAGGAATGCTTCATATCACTGCAGGACGTCAGAGTCATACCCGCCAATCTTACGGATAGTCCGACTCATTGATAGAAGAATGCAGAATGCGTTATTTCCAAGCCTATTTGACCGAGTAAACCTTTCGTTCAGAAGTGTCCTGCGGGAACCAACATTCCTTGGCACACCTTTTAGGAAGCCCCGTTTTATCAGTTTGCATTAATTTACTGCTTCTTTAGTTTACTCAAAGCAAATATTAAACTCAACTTTGAGCCAGATAATGAACCAAAGATGCATTATCTCTATTTGACGCTTTATCACCATGATAGTTCTGAGTGTTATTTCGAAAGAGAAATGAAATATCTATAGCCATCCAGCTTATGGTTTGACAGTCTACCTTGACACGGCATTACTTTGCCAGGAAATTCTTGCCCAGGAAGATAAAGCTGCAGATAAACCCGTCATTTCAGGAATTTCTTGAAAATTCACTTATTCAAAGCACAGACTACTCAAGTTGCTTTTATCTCATAAATAGCCCTTTCTCAGATCAATAAATAGCTCAACTGGTTACTCTTCAAAGACGTGCTCACTAGTATAACGTGAACTTTACCCAATCCAAGTCAGTCCCCCTACATCGAAAGACCTACCTTAAATCGAAAACTTAGAAATATCCTTTGACTTCCCGTTTCCAGGAGTTACTCAGATTGTGGAGGCAACGGCTTCCCTTACTGCAGTACGCAGTAAACTCAGCTTTCTGCGAGGAACGGCTTTGTCTCTGCCGGCCCCTTTGCAATGTCAGCAAGCAACAATAGACATGCGTAACTGAGTAGGGAGGTAGCGTTCACTTAAAGTGTTCATGTAAACAGTACTGCAGAGGTACTGCTTTTCCTAAGAGTGTGTGTGTGTGTGTGTGTGTGTGTGTGTGTGTGTGTGTGTGTGTGTGTGTGTGTGTGTTATCTCTTGCCATCTCAATTACAGTTCAGACTTACTATATGGTGGAAAGAGCATGGGACTGGAAATTAGACCCAAGTTAAAAAGGCCTGCCCTGTTGCTACCAAGTCGTTTCATATTGGGCAGTTCACTTAATTCTTCTGATCCTCAAATGATTCATATAAAATAATATTAATGACATCTTTACATGAGATGGCGTATGTGGACGTGCTTTGCAAATACTTCAGTGACATAAAATTAATAGTTGCGATTAGACTTGATTTATACTATACCATGTTAGTATCTGGAAATACAATTATGTGGAACCTATTAATGTACCTAATTCCTATCTCTTGTAGGAAGAAGAGAGGAGAACGGAAGTATCCGAGTTTATGAGGCTGGACTATCAACAGACTGTGGTGAGGAATCCTGGTGGAGACACCGTATGTGAAGGGGGGATGCAGTGAAAGGAAGCATTGGGACAAATCAATATGCAATGAAATCAAAAGAAGGTTTAATGCTTAAACTTATTTTCCACTTAGTTTCAGGTACAAACTTGACACCAATTAATGCCAAGGGGCTGGAGGAAGATCGCACAAGTGTTTCAGCCTCCGTCCTTCAGTCCAGCGTTTGAATGAAGAGCGAATGTTCTCTGAAATACACAGTTGGCATGGTCTCCCTCTCCCTTATTCTCAAAATGCTTAGATTGGGATACCAGCCACATCTTCACACTCTTCTTCCTCACTTGCTTCCCCCTGTGCCTCCTGCCTGGGTAAATATCCCAGACTGTTTTCTGGCTGGCTGATCTGTTACATCAATTGGCAAACAGCCATACATTGCTTTCATCATAGAATCCAGTAGGGTGAGAGATGGAGATAAGATGAGCAGCAAGAAGGGGGATCAGCTAAGGAGGAATCAGTGCCCACCTGCTCCCCCCACCTCCCAACCCACCCTGAGCAAACAGCTGGTACTTGGGTGCTGCTGCCGCTTTAGTCGGCCCCTCCTCTTTCAGAGATAAAGAACATTGAATTCCACTTTTAATACATCAACATAGAATTATATAATGCAGTCAGGGTTTTATGCAGAAATAGAAGTCATTGTTTCAAGACAAAAAAGAAAGATCTGTGAGTGTGCAGAATGTGGGAAGGAAACACAAGAATTTGTCCACTCTGCCGCGTACACAGTGCTTTAACTCATGTGCCATAATCAGGTCTTCTTTGGCACTTATGCTCCTCTTATGGTTTCCTCATGGGTTTAGAACTAAGATACTATCCATCAGAAGGATCTGGAACCCTGGTTTAAATACTTCTATTAAAGATATGTATGCAGATTCGAAATCCAAGAATTAGCTTTTACTCTCCCTCCCGCCCTTACCCTCTCCCACCCCTTCATCAGGGACTTAGCAGGTTTCTCACCCTGTGAGAGCATTGTAGGGCAGGGCCAACCTGGCCTGGATCTCTGGTTGTGAGGAGCCCAAGAAAAAGTGCCAGCCTTGATGACTTTCTATTTCCCTCTGTCATAGTTACACAGCTTGCCCCAACGCCTTTCTAACAGTCCTAACATCAGTATGTCAACAGATCGACTTGAAAAAATCATTGAAAAGATGTTATTTTTGGAACATGTATTCAATAAATGATTTCAGTGGAAATCAATACTCAGAATTCCAGTCTTTTAGGGAAGGTGATTAAAATGTTTAGCCCTTTTCACAAGCTGCTCATTTTATCGACATAGAATTTGTATCTTTATTTTAAACTAAGCATTATGACATATGTTTTTGTTTCCAGCTAACCATAAAATATTCCATCCTTCTCACAAAGAACTGGAGTTCATATATGAATATTTATAAATCAATTTGGTTTTATAATTACTTGCAGATTATTGCCTGTTATTTACTCTTAAAATTACTATTTTAAATTGAATAACATTTTTTTAATTATGTTAAATTTTATGATCATGTTCTGTTCATGAGAATTTAAAATCATGATAAAAAGTATTTTTCAAAAGTAAATATATTTAAGCAAGAAAACTGTACAGTGTAATAGAAAATACTAAAAATACTTTTAAAAAGTAGAAGTAACATACAAGCATGACAAGCATGCATACATAAATATGAAAATATGGCAAAATATGGTATTATCATTAAGGGAGGACACGTAAGACCGACATTTCGAAAACACCGTAGCAGCCTTCTGAATGACTCCCTATTCCCTTTGCACGTCTGTGTTTCTCGTCACTGCTCTGCTCATTGTGCTCCCCACTGTTGTAACAGCCTCTCTCCAGTGCTGAAGCTCTTCTCAAAACTCTATTATAGGGGCCGGCCCACAGCGGAGGGGTTAAGTTCACGCACTCTGCTTCAGTGGCCCAGGGTTTCTCAGGTTCGGATCCTGGGTACAGACATGGCACGGCTCGTCAGGACATGCTGAGGCGGCGTCCCACATAGAAGAACTAGAAGGACCTGCAACTAGGATACACAACTACGTACTGGGGCTTTGGGGAGAAGAAGAAGAAAAAAAAGAAGATTGGCAACAGAAGTTAGCTCAGGGCCAATCTTCCTCACAAAAAAAAATAAGAAAAGAAAAAATCCTTTATTGCAGGCAGTGAACATCACTCCTTCAATGAAAGCTATCATTAAGTCACTGAGTGAGTGCCTCTCTCTTCTCAGCCTATATTTCAGGCTTGCATATTTCATAAGATGTTTTGTTTCCTGCACTTCTTATTATATTTATTTGTGTGGTTTCAGATTCCCCTACTTGAGGATAGGATTGTAAAGTCATCTAAGACAGGATTGAATCTTGTTCTCTGAATCTCTGCCACAGGACCTACGGCTGTGCTTATCACTTAGTATGTGCTTAAGAAATCCATATTGAGTTTCATTCTCTTAAAATTCCAACACTACTTTCTTTTTACTAAACAGTTCAATATATAAAAACAACTACTGGAATTATATTTATGGCTACAGATTTCAGATTGCACAAGTTAGATAATCTATTGATCCTGCAGACCTGGGAAGCAGGGAAATTATCACAATGTGGTGACTCTCAATGCAGGAATGAAAATAAGTCCAATACTGAGAAAAAATGAATTAAAATACAATATTTGAGATATTTGGCTTTAAGTCTCTTAATTTAAGCAAAGATTGAGGAGAATTCTTTACTTATAAAGGGAAGAGTATATTTAACCTGTTTCTGATAGGTTTGTTACAAATAATTAATTCCTAACCAGAACTTAGATTATCTTCTCCAAAAGTTACATCTCTACATCTATTTTTTTTTTTTTTTTTTGGCACAGGAAGATTTGCTTTAAGCTAACATCTGTTGCCAATCTTCCTCCTTTTTTTTTTTTTTTTTTCTTTTTCCTTCCCAAAGCCCCAGTACACAGTTGCACATAGTTGTAAGTCCTTCTGGTTCTTCTATGTGAGTTGCTGCTGACAGGTGATGTGGTTCCGCGCCCAGGAGCTGAATCCAGGCTGCTGAAGCAGAGCCCGCTGAGCTTTAACCGCCAGGCCACCAGGGCGGCTCTCCCCATCTGTTTTCAGACGTAGCATTTAATACCGTCGTGTAAAGATAATGAGACCATGTTAAAGCAGTGGATGTGCAGACCCCCGACTACGCTCTAAGGTGAAGGAGGGTGAGGGCCACGCACGCCATCCTTCTGAGAACACAGCACAGTGCCCAGCTCAACTACCTTCTTAAATTTGCTGAACAAAGGAAGAAATAATGGAGGAAACGTAGGACAAGTGTGTTCCCAGCCATACAAAAACTCGAACCACTGCCTGACCTAGTCTTGCAAAGGACTCCCAACTTTGGACACTACAAGTTTTTTCAATTGAAGTAAAATTTACTTAACATGAAAATAACCATTAACCATTTAAAGTGTACAATTCAGTGGCATTTAGTACATTCACAATGTTGTGCAATCATCACCCCATTTTCTAGTTTAAAGACTTTTTCTGACCCAAAGCAAAACCTTGTGCCCATTAACAGTTGCGCTCCATTATCCCCTCCCCCTAACCCCTGACAACTACTACCTCTGTTTCTGTGTCTAGGAATTTACTTATTTCAGAAGTTTCACATAAATGGAATCATACAATTTGTGGCTTTTTGTTTCTGGTTCTAGGCTTTTGAAACAGAGAAGTTTTAAAAAGAAAGACTTCCTTTGCTTTGTTCTATAAAACCCTGCAAAACACACTTGGCGTGGTCTGCACCTCCCTTCAGAAAATGCTTAAATTGAAACACCAGTTGCATCTCGACACTCAAGGCAAGGATGAAAAGTGAGGAGAAAGCCTGTGTGTTGGTCAGAGGAATACCAGGGGGAAAAGGTGAGCACTGATTCTTTCTGTTACATATTACCTTTAAACATATTTCTCAAAATTGTGCACTCATTTATCCTTCTTTGAAGTATATTTATTTATTCACCCATTTAACAAAAAATATTAATTGCTTAATATTTGCCAATCACTGTGCTAAGCCCTGGGAATTCCAAGATGGAACAGATTCATCTCTTGTCCTCAAGGAGACTACAGTCTGGAAAGAGACCAGTGGACCTGCCCACAGGGCCATTTTAATGCATAATTTGGTAACAAATGAGTCGAGCCTTTCACCATCTGCGCACTCAGTCTGGGCAGAGAAAACACATGTCCAGAGACAGAGGATGAGCATAACTCGCCCATTTGATGGAAGGCCCCTTTGACTGACTTGCGCTGTTTCCCCACTTGGCTGCCGTCTTCACCAGAAGGGTCACGCCTAATTTTTTTTTCCACTACTGTATACCCAACACTGTGCTCAGCATCATGTGCGCTGTCATGTGCTCGTTCATTTGCGCGTTCAGTAAATGTCAGCATCTTCTATGTGCTGGATGCTGCTCTGGGCTCTCAAGTGAGCTCACAATTTAGTCAGTGACGTGGTTAATCAGACAGCAATCACTCAAATATACAGTGAGTTTTATTCTTATTTACATCACTTTCTATTACTAATCTCAGTTAAGAACTATAATGCAGCCCCAAGAAATACCTGAACCTGGGTGATCTCAGCCTCCCTCTGCCAATAGGTAGATGCCCAGCCTGTGGCAGATCCACTCGGTTTGTCTCTCTCTTATCTGCTTCAAGTAGAGGTGCAGTTGGAAAGTCTGTCTTTGACAGTTCTACGCCTCTGGCTCTGTCATCCCTCAAGTGCACATATTGGTAACTGTCCATCTATAGACTTAACCCTAAACGACTTCTGTTCAAACACGAGCAAAGCAGAAAATACTTTAGGAGCCGCATTCTCACCAGGGCATGGCCTGCCAGCGGTCTAAGCTGCTGTCTGTGGACGTGAGCTTCCTGGCACATACACACTCAATGACCTGCCATCTAACCCCAGCAGTGTTTTGTGCTAAGTCTGTACATTTAGACAAGTGGTTCTCTAACTGTAGTCTAGGGAACCCTGGGGAGCCCCAAGACCATTCCAGGTCTACGAAAACATTAATGTATCGTTTGCGTTTTGGACTCTGTCTCAGGAGTGTACGGTGGGGATTTAAAGAGGCAACAGGACCTGTGATGACATCATTGCTCTGACATTTTATTCTGATGACCAATGGAATGTATGCTTGTGTATTCCTATGTTGGAAAAATTTGTTTTAATTTCCAGCATGGTCAATATCAACAGATAGAACCTACATACAGAACGTAAGGTACCCTAAGACCAGAAGTTTAAGAACCACTGAATTAGACTCTTGTCTTGGTTCTCTGCCTGAGCTCCTAATTTAAAATATCTTCAACCACAATTCACTTGGGCAGGCTCCTGATTTCCTATCTTGCCATTTCTAGCCATTCTTCTTCACAGGGACTTAGAATAAACTCCTCGTATGCCTAAAAGCAGCAACTGAACTGCTTCAAATAGTAGACAAAGTCTGAGTCTCTTGGTTTGTCAACTGTCCAAACGATCATTGCCTAGACAACCCTTCCTATGGTCCCAGCTGGAATCCCCACTTTAACAAAGCTGTTAGTATAGCACCTTTCAGAGTCGGTGCTCAGTCAACGTTTTTAAGGAAGGAGAGAAGGAAAGAGGAGAGGAAATATGTCTGGACCAAGTCTAAATTTTCACATTCCTCAACCTGTAAGATGGATTTTTTTCAGATGCAGAGGCTGGTTTAACGGCCACGAGGATGTGTCTTCCAGGTCTCCAACTGCAGGGAGCATAACTGACCATGGCTCTAGCTGCTATGCTCTCAGAATCCATCGCCTAGTTCATGCTGAGGTCACATTTCCCAAAGGCTTCTCCCAGCCAATTAATGAGCACAGCAGGAATACTGAGGCAGGCCTACTTCTGGGAGATGCTAGACAAGTGGGATGGCCAACTCTGACGCCAGGAACTCCCCTCCCACTCCACCAAAGACCTCGCCAACTTGTCCTTACGACTCTACTGTACAGGGTCTACCTAACCTATCTTCCTCCCTCCTTCCTTACTTCCCTCTCTCACTCCTTCCTTCACTTAGAATCAAACTTACATCACAATCTGATGGCTTTTCTGGTTTCTCCCGGCTCCCTCCTTATTCTCTCTCACAGATGTTGCCACTGACAAACGTGTCGCATTTTTAACCCATCTTGGTGTTTGATTTACGGAGGACTTGGGCTAACATCTCAGTTCTCCAGCTTGATCCTTTTCCTTAGAGTTTGTTCCACCTGATTCAGATGCCCAACTCTTGTCCACAAGGCCCTGTGGGGAAGCTGGCTCGCTTCTCAGTATCTCCTATGTCTTCTAAAACTGAGAGTCACTAATCTCTGTGTGCCTTACAACTGTTTACACTCACGATGACCCTACCACATGTTGCTTGAAACAGATTCAATTTTTAAAGGGGAAGGGAGGAGGGGGAAGTAGATCCCAGACTCACTGCCTTCTTTCCTCTCATCTCCCGCAAAATCATTTCTCTGAATCACCATCCCAGGCCCCGAAATTTTGAAATTTTTTGCTAAACTGCCTTCCACACCTACTCCTCACGCAGCCTCTTCCCTCTAAGTCCTTCTTACCTTTATTTTCCCAGAAAAATCCTTCTATAGGAATCCTGTTTTTATCAATTTTACCATAGACCATGATCTCAAGCTACCCCCTTGACCATGGACGGCAACGAAGAAAAGCATATCCCCATTTCGGACAGTTTATGCCAAAAAATGCAGAAGAAAGGAGAAGAGGGACATGGGCTCTAGAGTGCTGTTCCTTTCAAAATAAAGCCATGTGCATGTTGAATATTTTTCCTATTTAACAGGATTTAACATTCTCTTCTTCAGATGTATTTTGAGGAACACAGGAGCTGCATGGCTAAGAGGAAAGGCCATCCCTTGGATGCTTGTATTGTTCCAAATTACTCTTTGTCATTTAATCATAACACAAATGCCCATGAGACTTCAAAATGCTAAAAATAATTGACAAGCTCAGTGTTTTGGCTCACTGTTTATGGATAAACTTCAGATGAGCCAAAAATCTAATATAAATATATTTTATATATATATCAGAGTCAACTTCATTCAGATTAGACCCATTGTGCTCACCTCTTGCAGTCTCTTTGTGCACACACCACTCGGACTCACCCAGAATGGAAGGGAAGTCTGATACTAAATTTTCTGATGACAAACTCTAGCAATGTCTACAAGAGGGTTTTTCCCCTCTCCCCAGAAATCCTAGGCATTTATTCTCAGCCTTATTCCTTCATTTAATTTGCAAAGTCCATTGGAGCAAAGAGACTGGGTATTGCAGCCTATCATTTCTGAATAGACTCAATTTAGAAGTTTTCTGGGTCACATATGCTCCCTTAGGTTCCTCCTGAAGTCTGATATTAATCATGTGGGATTTATGAAAAAACATCAGCAAACACTTTTTTTTCAAACAAAAGGTATCCCAAAGTAGGTCACTCATTAAAACCTCTTTAATAGAGAAATGTTCCCAAAAGGAAGCTGGAACTAAGAAACTGCTGAAAAAGACTGCACTGATCCACATGTGTGAGAAATACACATTTGAATATTCCATTGAGCTCTCTATATTTTCAATTTTGTCTGTCAACTCTACACAGCCTACACTTTCCCCTGTTCCTTCTCTTTTTATCTTTTCTTTACTTAAAATCTGAAACTCAGTCTCTCCATTATACCCATAAATTGGCAATGTATTAAGAGTTTAATAGTGTTATTGATTTTCACCAACATGAAAAGCCCTGTGATAAAAATTTACCTTTTTTATTTATTGGTAATAATAATGTTTGAATTCCACTACTGCTTCCATTCAACTAGGTGTTCAGAAGAAATGCTGTAGGCTGCTTTGCTCTAAGTATAAATTTAAGTGAACATGATTGAGACTACAAATAGCAGCGAAATCGCTTTCCTACACTTTTCCTCCTTTTTGTCATGTTTCACCCCTTAAGATATGGTTATTATGGGTACTTTGATCTATTTGAAACAGCTAGACATCTTAGAGGAAAATAACCTCCAATGTACCTGTGTCTGGGGAAGATAAAACTGAGCACCATCTGACAGAGTCTGCTCCTACTCAGCCTTCATGAAGCGGCCCAATGTCACGCTCTCTGTGAAATCTTTCTCAGCAACCTTGGACCACATTAGTTTTCCCTTCCTCTGGTCTTCCACAGCACTTCATTCCAGCTTCTCTTAAAACACTTCTTCATTGGATTGTAATTTATCTGTTTCTACATCTATCTTCTTGACTAGACTGTAAAGTATTGAGCCTCTTAGGTGAAGTCTTAATCATCTTTGCAGTTTGTACGACATCCAGCTTGTATTAAGCTACTAAGGGAGCAACTGTCCAATTTACCAAAGACTGAGGAGTTTCCTGTATGACCTTCAGTGCTAAAACCAGGATAGTCCCAAGCAAATGGGGAGAGCTGGTCATCCTAGATAAGCATTTGCTGTATGCAAGATACTTTATAATCACAACTCCTCTAGCTCTCAAAGTTCATTCTTCATTGAGTAATTCATGACTACCAGACGGGTTGTTCTAGGTACTTGGTTAACCAGCACACAAAGCAAAGCTTCTTCCCTCATTAAGCTTTCATTCAACTGTGAAGTTGGAGACAAACTGTATGGTTTCATTTTGAAGATGGGAAACTTTTGTTCAGAGAGGAGAAGTAATTACTGAGAGTCCTGTAGTCAGTAAGCAGCACACCCGTATCCCTTTGATGTCAAACGAAGGCTCTCATTTCCCCTAAATAAACCTATTTCTCTTTACAGAAGAAACATATTCCTGCTACTAAAGAATTCTTTAAAGAGTCTATGCGTTGCGATGAGCAAAATTAAGCATTCCTTTTGGTAACATCTAGATAAAAGAAACATGGCTATTGATGCCAAAAAGTTCAAGCTCCACACTCGCTACGGTCATACTTACTACTCTTAATACTCTGCAGGTGGTGACTATGTGAATTTCACACAGTAATCAGTGGATAAAGCATCAGACTTACCCCAGTTCTAATCTCAGCCAGCCCTCTGTTTCTCAGCATAATTACAGTAATCGCCAGTCTGAAGATGCTGTAGTGAAAAATATATGTATAATCAGGTATAATATATCCTTGCATTTGGATAATTACTTATTACATGTTGCATGAATAATGCTAAGCAATATAAAATGGAGAAAAAAAGTATGAGACAACCCATCTATGAGCAAGCCTGGTCTAAAAACTTTTCACACACACCCACCAGCCCCCAAAATATATGTGGGACGACTGTCGACTTTACAAGCAGATTCCTGTATGAATAGCATCTGGCTATTTCAATGTTTTGATTTGTAACACTAATGATACACAATTACCCAAAAACACTTTCACTGAGGAAAAGAAAACTCATGTACATGCACAATAGAAAGTGGTATAAAACAGGCCATAAAATATACTTTTATTCCATTATTTCAAATTCATTTTGAACTCCAAATTTCATTAGAACAATGAGAATGGATTAGCAAGAGGACTTTTCTCTAGTGTCTTATTTATTTTTTTATCTCTAAATTGTTTATTTCTATCTTACTATAATAGTTTACCATGGACTTTAGTGTAAATTAAAAAATAAATGAGAAGGTACAAGATTAAATTTTGAATAAAAGGAGGAAGAGGCCATACATGAGGGAAGTCGCACCCAACACTCAGGAGGCCAAGAACATTTGGCCCCAACTGTCTAAGTATATAAATTACTAGGCTCATCTCTGGCCTCATGGAGGGGCCTTCTTTTCTGTATTGTTAAATTAAGGAGGAAATACAACCAAGTGGAGCTTTTATCCCATCACAAAACTAAAGACTATACAGGTTACTAAAAGGGAAGAGATTTACAGCTGAGCTCAATGGAAGGTGGCACACAGGTCTCCTATTTCCTATGTAGAGTTATCTCCATAAATCTGCTTAGGTAACCTTATATCAAGATATAAATATCACATATCATCAATTCCAAAACACACAGGTTGAAAAACCAGCCCTGAAATCAGAATTCATCCCACATCCTACGGCACCTCACAACCTCTGTTTGCATGGAGACACTCCTGGTGTGCTGTAAATTGCTCGTCTGTGTGTGAATCTGGCGGCTATTCCTGGAGCTCCTAACTTTTCAGCCTTCCAACCATTCGAGGGCATCTGATTAGGTAGAATGCACGTGCACGGATCCAGGCTACTCTCTGAACTTTCCACTAACACCTCTGGTAAGATCAAGAAAGCACAGAATCAAAACTCGCAGAACAGGTGTTAGCTGCTTGCAAAGACGTTTCCTGAGACAATAGTGAATATTTTTAGTAAATGCTGCATCACCAAATCTCTGTAGAGCACAGAGTGTGAATGAGAGGTACGACAACACTGATTCAGAGGAGCACGACTACGAATACGAAGAGGTTTAGGAATTCCTTATCCAATTCATTTCTCTTACATTTTCCTTCCGGGTTTGCAAACCATACTATACGATTTTTTAAAAATCTCTATAAATTCTCTACAGCAGTTTCATTAAAGGAATAATATTGCTAAGCAATAGGAAATAGCATGTTAATTGGCAGCATTTTTAAATTTCTTAGTTGTCCATTAAATAATAGTGTTTTGATTTAATGATCTAATAATTTTATCATCCAGATAACATCAGAAACAGATTCTCTCTAAACACTACATTAGACAGAAGAAGAGCAATAGAAATTTTTGCACCATTTGAAGATAGATAAACTGAGGGAAAAGACAACATCCTGGGGCTCATGAAAAGATTCTGTAGCAGAGTAAAAAGGGAATAATTTCTGAAGATACAGAGGAAAAGCATAATAGTGACAATAATTTATTACAGAAACATAAAAATTTTGGAAATCATCTTCCGTGTAGTTTCAATACAATTAAAAAACTAAACTTAAGAAATGAGAAGTAAGATGTGTGATGGGAATCTCAAAGTACAACTTGAGTTTGGAAAGAAACCAAATCAGCTACGGAAAGCTTTTGAGGAAACGATGTGATAGAATTAAAATCTGCCTGCGAGCTCTGCAGGAAATCCAGCCAGTGATAAAGGAGACGACCTAGAGAAATTACTCCAGAATTCACAAAGTGGAAATGTTTTCCTTATTCTCTCCAGCAACGCTTTTATGGCAACACTCTATCTCAGAATTTAATGCTGTCCGTGCTCCAACTAGGAATGAATTCAACTGACCTCTCCTTGCGGACGGAAAACAGTTCAGAGGAGGAATGTCTTGGGAAGTCTAGATGGATGAACAAAACCTACACGTGAGCTACAACTAATGGCTGTGGAACCCTCGATGCAGAAGGAGCAGGGCTGAGGGATGGAAGGACAGACTGACCTGAGTCCTTGTGTGAGGCATAAAATAAGACAGCTCAACACCAAGACTTTCGAGTTACCCAAGCCAGTTATTTACTCTGTTTGCTTCAGCCACTCAGGGCTAGTTTTTTGTTGTTGCTGTTGAGATAGCACCTCTAAAAGAAACTAAAACAACACAGCACAACAAAATCATTTAATTTAATCAAGTGCCAAAATATAATTAGAGATAACATCTCAATAACGATGAAATTCAAGTCTAAATGAATGTCAGTTAGCATTGTTTTGACTTATTATTGAGTGACATAAAAATAAACACTTAAAATTCATTTGATACCCAAATAATCTCATGTTTAAAGTAACTCAAAGAAGAATTTACACTAAAAATGGTTTTTTTTTTTTAGATTTTATGTGATAATTTGAGCCTAAGATCTCTAATCAGTATTACAAAAAACTGAGAAGTTAAGGATAAAGGACACTGAAAACTGAAACCATACACATCTCGGGTTGTTTAACAGAAGCAGACACTCTTTCACTGACGACTTTCCTGATTAATAAAACTCTTTCTCCGGAGGCGCTGTGGCTACAAAGAGGGGAAAGGAGTCTCACCAGCCACACCCAGAACTGAGTTCTGAGACGGTTTCCACACTCATGCTTTGCTCCATCATAAAGGCCAGATGGAACTTTTGAGAATATGTTTTGTCCTTAACATGAGGATTGTTATTTCAGATTTGCTGTGTTACCATGACGTTAAATGAGAGGATCTGGCTGATCATCAGAAGCTGTCCAGGACTTTTGAGAAGCATAAATTTCAGGAAACTACAGTACAAAAATAAACAGTGGAAGCTAACATTATTGACTAAAAAGGAGTAGTGAAGAGGAAGCAAGAGAGAGGGAAAAAGAGGAAATGTGCATATTACATTACCATTTGGAATAAAAAAACAGGCAATACGCAGGGAATTAAGGACTAAATAGATTATTTGAAATTGCAAAGAAAATAATGTAAACCTTCCTAAATAACAGAAAAATGAAAGTCTACACACCAAATTACAAAGCAGCAACTTCCATAAAGAAAAAATAGGGGCTGGCCTGGTGGCCGAGCGGTTAAGTGTGTACATTCTGCTTTGGCAACCCAGGGTTGGCCGTTTCGTATCTGGGGTGTGGACATGGCATCGCTTGGCAAGCCATGCTGTGGCAGGCGTCTCACATATAAAGTATAGGAAGATGGGCATGGATGTTAGCTCAGGGCCAGTCTTCCTCAGCACAAAGAGAAGGATTGACATCAGATGTTAGGTCAGGGCTAATCTTCCTCAAAAAAAAAAAAAAAAAAAAAGGAAAATAAAAGACAATTCAGTAGAGGGGAAAATGTCAGAAAGGTTAACGTGTGTGTCCAAAGTCACCACACCAGTAATTCAAAACTAGGTTTCTCAAGCTCTTAAATCTCTGTTTCTTCCACTTCAAGGAATTGCTTTGCTTTGAGAACTTATTTTTTGTTTAACCATTTTTGTGCTATTTATGACGGTGTTCTATATACTCGTTTGTCACGTGAGATTCACAGATGAGAGGAGCATTACTTCAAGCATCACACGTCACCTGCCACACACATTGCTTTAGTCTGTAAGCAGGTTGATCGAATACCATCCCCGAACGCCCACCAAAGGGTCTTTCTCCCCATAATATGGAAGATCACGATGCAGTCACCTCACCTCCTGACAATAACACCAGAATGAAGGCTCTGTCGTTCTGGATATAAAATCACTCTTTTACCATCTCCTTGAAAATAAAACCAAATGCATGAGATGCACGTAATCGCAGAGGTGAATATTTACCCTATCTGCACTGAATTTCTGTCAACGGAATAACTGCACCGTCACCACCATTAATTGTGGAATAAACCTGATCAGTGAAGAAACAGCCTTCATTCACATCATTACAAAACATCACAGGACAGCACATGAGTCACATGGCACAGAAATGTTCTGAATATAGATATAAATATTATCGACTACTTAACTAGAAAACAAGGAACTGGCTTTGATAAAATGTGATAACATAGTTTTACTCATTATATAAATGAAATATGTACTAATTATTTAGACATTATATAGTAAAATATCTCTGTGTGTTTCGTATGTTAAATAGAAATAAACATTTAATGAGCATACATTATTTTAAATTATTAGCCATCATATTATCTATTGACTAAATTTGGGTTTTTTCTGCAAAAGTGGTAGAAATTGGAAGTCTTAGATGCCATAACCAATATCCTGAAGAAGTAACATGCTGAGATCCTGGTCTGAACAACACCAAGGCTATATTTTATGTACAAAAGAAAAGTGAAAAGCTTTTCTTAATGACAAAGCCTATCTTGTTTCACAAGACATTTTATTATTTTTTTTAAAGATTTTTTTATTTTTTTCTTTTTCTCCCCAAAGCCCCCTGGTACATAGTTGTATATTCTTTGTTGTGGGTTCTTCTAGTTGTGGCATGTGGGACGCCGCCTCAGCGTGGCTTGATGAGCAGTGCCATGTCCGCGCCCAGGATTCGAACCAACGAAACACTGGGCCGCCTGCAGCGGAGCGCGCGAACTTAACCGCTCGGCCACCGGGCCAGCCCCTCACAAGACATTTTTTTAAACTTCCCTTTATTGTGTCCTCTGCAGCTGTGCAAAATTGTGCATGTTATTTGACATCTCCGAGTTTCAAATACACTGATTAAATGGGAATGAAACGTACACCTCTCAGGGTTGTGATAAGAAGTACATCCCATACCATATGTAAGAGACGAGTGTAGCATCCACGCACGTTAAGCAGCAAACCAAAACCCAATCTCAGATCCTCTCACTTGCTTGAGTGTGTCGCCAAAGCTGCCTTGTTTCCTCTTTGCTGACTTTCTCCCCTGAATTCATTATGTAACAGCAAGCAGGCCGGAGGAGCACATCGATGTAAAGCTCTGATGTGCCCCACTCCGTAAATGGCAGGAATTGGGCTATACATTTCTCAACAACGCAAGGAGGCTTAATGCGGAATCCTGTACCAACCCACAGTAGGGATGGTCTAACCTACCCACAGTAGGTGTGGTCTGCTGGGCCCGTGTTCTGTGGCTTCTGGTGAGAGAAGGGAGGAAGTCCAGAATCCAGAAAAAAGGGAAGCCTATGCCTTATTCACCCCCGCCTTGCAGGAGGCATCCTGGAACCTAGAGAGAAGCAATATAGAGGCCTACAGACACTTCAGGCGGGAAGGCCAGAGCTCTTAGTAAACATCTGGTGCCTGCAACTGAAATCTTTCTGTCTCAGGATGAAGAGAATTTTATTACCTTATAGTTGCCAAACAATTTGTTTTTCAGGAAAAACAGATATTCTGACAGAATACTTTGGACTACACGAAAAGTGCATAATATATGTGTGAAATAATCCATCTTTCAAGCAGGCATGGTGTATACACCGACTCCCTCTCCTGACCTCACTCACTGGCAGCATTTTCTCTGCACACCTTCTGACACTGGTTGTGCTCTTAATTTTATTACAGTTATTTATTCTCTTGTCTCATTTTCCCCAATAAAAGGAAAGCTTTTTGAGAGTAGGAAATATTTCATTCATTTAATTATTCATTCTGGCATTCGACAAATATTTAAGGAATTGCTATGCGCAAGACTCAAAAACGTATGGAGATAGTAGCCCATCAGATCTGTCCAAACTCATTGATCTTACAATGAGTTAATTTTCCCAAAGAAGAAGGTGGACTGTAAGAGAAAGTCTCCTAAACAATCTGAAATTCTAATGAGATTTATACTATAAATTTAAGCATTTTAACAATGTTTACAAGGGACTAGAAATCAATTAGTTTTTAACAGACGGAAACAAGTCCAAGAAGCAATTCATCTTCAGTTTCACCTCTTCATGGAAACTGAGCCTGTGCATGTATTTTCTCAAGTAGCTCAAAGACGCAGTTTCTCATCTAATGTGTCATACCTACAAATTAAAATACTGACAACCACATTTTTTATCTTATGCATTTTGTTATGGCGTTTTTCCTTAAGGACCCACTCGCGGATGGCAGCACACAGTAAGTGCTAACTGTAATTCAATGATATAAAATAAGAAAATGTACTCCAAAAAGACATGCCAAATAATACAAAAGTGGCATAAACCAATCTGCAACATACCATGATTCCCCTTCTTTCATGTTTGGTTAACATATTTCTGAATTCAGCTGCACCTGTGCTGTCCTTTTTATTGGAATTATAACATCTATTATATTATACCATTTGTTGCTAAACAAAGTAGTCATGGGGCTGTGGAAGCAGCCAATTTACTCATTAAATCTATTGTGGTGGAACAGAAGGAAAGGTTTTATTACCAATCTCTTTAATTTCAAGATAGAACTTCATGGAAATCAATATTAAAGAATGTATAATTGCTAAATCTTCTTAAATTAATAGATCATTCATTACGACAGCCTTCCCCCAATAGTTAGGTCTTAAATCATTGACATGGTCTAATTATTCAGAAAGGCGCAAATCGCACCTAGCCCTGTTGCTTTGAGCAATTATATGATGGGTTCCTAACACAGTTTTGAACTTGAATTAACTTGAGTATGCATATAAAGTGTTTTAGCAATAAATTGACTAGAGGAAAGATGGTTACACAAAGAGAAAAATGATAGCAACAAGCTGATGCTTGGCAAAAATTCTGGTAACTAGTGAGCAGTTCTAACAGGATCAGAATGGGAAATGCACCAAAAGAGCACTCACTGAAAGATAACAGGCGATTTTACGTCTTTTGAATTAAAAGACATTGCAATATGGCTAAAATTATACCCAGTACTGCATATGCATTATCTATGAAAGATGAGACTCTTCATTTGTGCTTCAGTAAGCAGGATTTCTGGGCATGAAAAAATCTTTTTAAAAAGTACAAAATGCAGTAGGCTGAATTATTCTCAAGAGTTACATATATCTTATAAACATAGTTTCTTTGCTTTTGATTTTTATGGTCTCAGATATTGAAATTTTAGAGAGAAAATGTACAGAAAGATTAAAATGGTGACTACAGGTCTATCTCCGTTTTCCTTAAGTATTGATTTTACTAATCAGTTGTGACAACCAAACGCAATGGGCAGCTATTTCGAGATGCAGAGGTTCAATGAGTTTTCAACAACTGTCTCTATGGAAGTCTTTCTCACCGTCTCTCTTCCGAACATGAGGATCAACTTAAAGTTAACTGCTCATTTCAGCACTTTGGGCACTGGATGGGCAGCTGTCTGCTATTGTCATTTGGACAGATAGTGACTGAATACATTAGAAAATGCATATATATGTATGCTTGTACCTGCATACATGCATATTATGTATGTATATATACTTATTTGGCCATCTAGCCATCTACCCATTCATCCCCAAATAAATAACCTGTTGGAAGAGAACACCAAAAAGAAGGTTTTGCATAGGAGAAAGGAACCGATAATTTGATTGGAATGTTTATTAAGGCTCAGTTTAACACCTATAGTATTTCCATAGAGGAAAACACACAATGCCGTTCACCAATGAATCTTGTACTCCTCAAGACTTATCTAGGCAAAACTCAAGGTGCTTTGTGAATCCCACGTTCACTTATCTCTCTAGCAACATCATTCCCCATACTTTAATGCCCTCTTATTTCTTGGCAGCCCGCTGATTAGTAGGAATGAAACTGCTACCGGCTTAGAGATGTGCTCGACAACGAGACATAAAATACGAAGAATCACTCACTGAACACTCTGAACAAGCACGAGTTTCCTTAGGGTTCTGTTCTGGAGAATTTATCACCATTAATTTGTCTGCTTATTCTTAAAAAACTTACTCTTCACAGGGCACTGCACAAAATTACACACATGTAAAGACCATAAATTAAAAAGCAAAACTAATGAGAACTAGCAATACACATTGAACAGATGGTCTCTGAAGCATATGTGAAAATGATGATGCAAAAGCAGATTTGTGAGACCTGAATTATTCTCTTCATGGGCCAATTTTAAAAATAATTCTCATATAAATAGTGTTAATAATGGAGAAAGGTGAAAAGAATTCTGACTTAGTTCCAAACAGAAGTAAAACTGAAAATTCTAGAAAAATATGGTTCAAGTGATAAAAAGTCTTATATAATTGTTCAAAGCAGTGTGTTTCACAGCTCAGGCGCTCAAGAGAAAAATGCAGACTCTCAAACACATATACATGATCTATTATACAAGCATTTAGAGTGTGGATACTGTATACCACACTTGTGAACAGCTGTTGGAGCCCGCTTTTGCTGGGTAGAATGCCGTACGCACAGGGGTTAGCTGTTTAAGCATGGAGTCACACACACCCATGGCTGATGGTCATTTTACCACTTGCCAGCTGTGCAACACTGGGCACGTTACTGTGCCTAATCTTCCATACCGTGGTTTAAATTCTGTAAAGCAGGTAATAATAGCAGCTACCAAGTCACACAGGAGGAGCTCAATAAATATTTTCTGCTATTCTAAGTATAAAATATAATAATGCATGTATGTTTCCTTTCCAATAGAGAGAAACCACTCAATAAATAAAAGCTACAGGGACAGCCCTATTCTTTTTGGCTCTAATTTTGTAAAGTAGGAAAATATAGAGTAAGGTTGGCACTAAACTGTCATAAGAACATAATTTGACTTCTGAGAAGATAAGGGAAGGGGAGAGGAGAGAAGCAGAAAAGGATAAAGATGGTCAAAGAACATGAATGACCTTCATTTAATTTAAGTAAAGAGGCTGATAGAGTGGGAAAAACAGCCCACAAGTCCTACAAATCTTTTCAGAAGGGATGCAAGGAGATTAGACATGAGATCACTGTAAACATCTGCAGAAAATTTAAACATGTATAAATACCGTCGACTGATACTGATAGTGTATTTGAACAGGAAGCTTCATGTGTATAACCAAAGTCATTTCAAGACCGTTCCCCTCTTTACTGCCATCAAATCAGACTAATGCTTCACCCTATATATATCTTGAATCCGTCCCCTTCTCCTCATTCCTTCTACAGTATCACACAGGGTCCTCATCAATTCTCATCTGAACCACAGAATGATTCTCTTTAATGATCTCCGGCCTACAACCCTGCCCAAATCCAAGTCATGCTCCACAAATAAATCCTTATCATCTACAAGATAAATCCCTAAGTAAGAAGAACTGGCTCATGTTTTAGGTACTTATGGTATCTGGCCCATAATTCCATTACAGCAACCTGGCACAGCAGAGAAAATACCAAAAAGATCACTGTGCCAGACCAAGTTGGCCAGTCACCAGCCGAGTGACTCTGGAGTGCTGTGATGCTCTTCCCACTTGACAACATCTGAATAATTTCACCGCCTGTGAAAGGTTACGGTAATGATTGAAACAACATGGTAAGGGACCTAGTGTAATACACATCTCTTTATGAAAGTCTCAATCAACCATGAGCAGGGGATAAATCCTCTGCAGCTTCAGTCCCATCCTTTCTGAAGCCAATCTTGACAACAACGAGAAGCATATTAGAAACCCTTTCTTAACTAAAAAATTGGTTCTGGGCTGGGTTTGCACTCCAAAGACAAGTGAATTACAGGCGTGCCCCTGAACACCACAGGCTCACTAAGCTCCAGCCTCTTCCAGAATCCCAAAGGTAGTTGTCTTCACCTGACAAACCACTTGTTGGGCTCAGGCCTTTACAAGTCAGCCCTTGCCAGACCCTACCTCTCACAACCTTCCCTGTTCTCCAGGTAAGAACATGGTCCTTAACTGCAGCCCTTAATATGTTGGGTGGTTTATACAGCACAAAGTCCTTGAACCGAGATAGTAGACTGGCAAACTGGTAAATGTTTAAGAACTGGCTCTTGGCGGAGGAGAGTGGTGGGCATGGAGACAGAAACTGATTTGTAGTGGTGTTGATATCCATACCGTAAATACTCCCACGATTTTAAAAGCTGAAACTCTGACCTCACTGAACATGGAACTGAGAAGAGGTGCACTTTGACAGATCTCACAAGTCAGCTTCATCACTGAGCCTCCCCACCTTTGAAAGGAAGCACAGAAACGCCTTCCTGCAAATACCATTCCCACCAGAGCTGACCCCCTGATATCATTTCCAGATCACCCCCGAATTTCCCCTATGCCTTTAAGTGCATTCCTGGATTTGTGGACTCCTGCTTAGGATTATCTTTCTTTCCAAGGCCCTTTCTCTCACCTCTACTGCTTCCCAGCCTGCTGAATGCAGAGGGTCAGCATGCACCCGGCCACGCCTTGGTGGATGATGGCAGTAGGAGAATGTAGGACACGTAGCAATTCTCCTTCCAACAGAGACGCATATGCCTGTGGCATAATGAAAATTGTAGAAATTTCTTTTGAATAATTAATTGGACTTTGTAATAGAAGAGTAAACCTTACTAAATATCCTTCCATATTGCAGACATTATCCAGAATTCGATTTTGAGCTTGTTTTTACTTATTTGCCAGACTGTCAAGAAGATATGCTTTATTAGAATGGACAATCTCTCATAGCAAGTCACTGCTTAAAAAAAATGTCCTATCCAGGCTAATTGCTTCATTGTGATGCTAATTATTTATGCTTTCAACAAACAATTGGAGTGCCTGTTATGTCTCAAGTGAAATCTTGGTAAGGTGCCATAGACATAGTTTCAGTTCCTCAGAATTTAAAATATATGGGTTTACAAAGCTGTAGTATTGATACTGTAGCAAAAGTATCTAAGGTGAAGAAGAAGGAACGAAGATTAATTAACATCTAAGATCTCAATTTCCTCAACTATCATACTAGTTCGTATATCTGCCCTGCGTTCCTTATAAAACTGTTTAGAAGCCAAAAGGAGATGCTATCGATGGCCGTTGTCAGACGAATGTAAAGAGCTATACAAATGTGCGGTATTACCTTATACCATTTTATATCATACCTTCACATAGCTGGTGCTCAATCAATGCTTGTGGAAGCCATCGGTATGGAGAAACATAAAAAGAGTAAAAGAAAATTCTACTTTAAAATTCTTCTGGAAAAATCTGAGTGATAAAACATGGATAGATTCCTTTACTTGATAATAAATCTCCCCCTGAGGGAATTATAATGCCAATAGAGAAAGAGGCTCGTGCTAGTTGGGGAGACAGACTTTACAGCAGGTAATTGTCGGCTGCCTGACAGTTCCTGCTGATCTGACATCTTCTAGAAAGCTAGATTTACAAAAGGAAAGGACAGGAACCAGTGTTGCTTCTAATTCAATAGCGGCTTTCTGCAATTCTATTCCAATTCAATTGTGGCACAGACATTCCATTATTATAGTGCTGAGATGACTAATGTCAGTGGCACAAGATTTATAATAAACTGCCTCATTACTTATTAGCAGGGAAGACAAAAATATTACTTCTTTACAAGTTTAGATTATGGATTTAATGAAGAACTATATATCTAAAAGTTAAAAAATATAACAAAAATAAATAATAGCTCACAAATGGATTGCAATTCTCAACGTACAATGAGAATTTGAAGAAGTCAATTTTAGGATTGAAGTTTCACATTAAAGGTACAAAACACAATTTACAACTTTTCTGAGGCATGCTTTGCCAGAAGGAGACATTTATGGGTTCTCCATTTTACAAGTTTCCATGGAGACATGACATTGGTCTGCCTACTTCAGCATCATTCTTTAAATCCCAAGTCCAATACTTTCCCATATAAGTGGACCTGCCTTCTAATTTAAGTAGCCATAAAGCATCCAATTGGAACTCTCTGTTTCCTTTGTGGCAGCACAACACTGTTCCTGTTTCTATCTTCTCACATTCTTTTTGGCTCTTCTCTTACTCCCTAAATCTAATTCCTGTCCCGGTGCTCTGAACCTCTTCCTTGCCCACATTCTCCAGACGCTCAGTGTAATTACTCTGCTTCTCTGGAATTTTCTATCTCTCCATCCACTTCTCCTCCTCTTGCAACATTCAGCCCCTCATAGTTCACTTACATATGAACAAATTGTCAAATTATTATTATTATTTTTTGTTCTCATCATTCTCTAGCATGTTGGAGGATTTGACCCCACTGGCCTTTTCCATTTGCTCTGCATCTTGTTTCTTTTGTGAGCATGCCCAAGCCTCAGACCCTTACATGAACGTTCAATTCTGTTTCCTCAATCTCTATAATTAGGTGGATACCTAGAAAAGTTGGATCTTCAGTCTTGAATTTTTCTCTTTTTTCAGCCCCATCTAAAATATCTGATCAAAGCAGCCTGCATTAGATCTGCTCTATTACTGATCATTTCAACCCACTCTTCCTATATTCATTCATCTGGATACCCTGTGAAATCACACCTTGGATTTAGTTTCTTCTTTAAAATAAGCAGATTTTAACAAGCCTTCATTAGGATGAGGGGGGAATGGACTCAGCTGAAATGGGCATCAGGAAAGAGTGTAGCAAGTGCACAGCCTGGACACACAGATCGCCACTTTTCCCCATTTAATTCCCCCAACCCAGAAAAGGATAGACTGTCCAGGGTGCTGAATCTTACGGGGCAGGCCAAAGTCAGGCTTATGCTGGGTTTGGTTTTATAATATCTAAGAAGTCTAATGTAAAGAAAGAACATGACATCCTGGAATGAGAGCTCAATCCCAGGTAAACAGCTGGAGGATACTAAACAACAGCTTCCCCAGCCACACTCCCCTTCATCCTCTGCTCAGCCTCACAAGGGAGTTAGACCTTCAGGGCTTCACTCAAGTGACTGTACTATCTGGAAGGCAGACAGGCTCCTGCCACCTGGAAAGATTGTTCTATACTTGGGATTAGATCAGTAGGCAACAGTCTGATGTTCACACTCATGTTTCACTGGTTACTAAGCCAAGAATTTCTGGACAAGAACTATCAAGAGGGAATTAAATTCCCCTTTAGTCTTCTGTTCAGGCCAGCCTCTCATGAGTGTGGTTACTCTCAAACTGAGTGTGCAAATAGCCCGAGGAAGGGGAACCTTGGTCAGCTCCTTCAGTCTCCTGGCTGATGCACATATTCCCCTATAAAAAAAGGAATCCTTTATAAAGTAGTCATCCAGCCTCTTTAAGCCTTCCAGTAAAAGAACACTATGTCCCAAGGCAAATCTATTTTATTCTTAGCAGATTTTTCCTCCTCAATTCCTAGCATATTACTTACTTAGCTTTAGCTTGAAAAGGCAGCTCTGTAACATAGTGTCGCCTTAACGTATTGTTCTCAATTCTGGCTGCATATTAGATTCAGTATGGGCACTTGAAAAAGTACCGATGCCTGAGCCCCACCCACGGAGATTCTGTTTCAGTTGGTCTAGGGTGTGTTGATAATTTTGTAAAGCTCTCTAGGTGATGTTAATGAGCAGCCACAGTTTTCCAATCCACCACTTTAAGTTTGGGAGCCTATATAACCCCTAAATCACACAGTCGCCACGTTAGAAAGCCAAAGCACAGCCCCATATCTTTCTCTATGTTTTCCTGGGTCATTGAGGTTTGGAGAAATTCTATCCGAAATAATGTTTATTTGTTAAAACAATTATTGAGTATCTGCTATGTATCATGTATTGGGCTAGGTACTAAAAATCAAAAAAGTAATCAATATACTCTTTTTTGTCCTCAAAACGCACATGTTTGAGTGGAAGAAATAAATGCAAAAGCATGTAATTGTAATATATTTGGATAAATGTAAATTTAAAAAAGCAAAGATGATCATTTTGGAAGCACAAAGAAGAAACAACCCATGGGGAAAGAATCAGGTGGATGGGGAGGTTTTCCCCTGAATGAGTCTGAAAGAATGAGTCAGAGTTTGTCAAGGGGATGAGGTAAGAAAATCCACGCAGAAAAGCCAAAGCTAAGGCATGGAATTAAGAAACAATTTTGCATTCCTGGGGCTATACACCAATATTTTGGTTTTGCTAGACCAGAATTTGACCCTTAGAAGGGCAAGAGAGGAAGCTGAGAAAGAACACAAAATTGAGAACATGTGTGAAGTTCGATGTGCCATGTATAGGAACTTGAATTCCATCCTACAGGAAGAGGAAAACAGTAAAGGGCTTTAAGGAAAGGAGCGACTGTCATATAAGATGGGGTGGGTGTTGGAAGGATTTATGCAAGATGACACTATGCAAAAGAGTTACAAGATTTTGCCAGTGATCCAAGGAAAAATAATTGGAATCTTAAGAAGGAGGTCTTAAAGAAGACAAGAAGGCTATAAAGGGAAAATAAACTATTTGGAGGTAAAAATCAGTAGGACTTTATGATGGAGAGATGTTAGAGAGGGAAAAAATGGTTGACATTGCAATAGAGAATTTACAAAGAACTTGTCAGATAAAATATTTACCCAAAACACTGGAAAGCAGGTGAAGCCAGAGGGTGAGTATGAATCCTCTTTTAACAGGGGATACTGAAGATTAAACTAACTAAATAAAAAAAACATTCCCTTATCCAAAAGGTAGAGATTAGGACTGAAAAGAGTAGATAAATGTTAAAATGCCAGAACCCAGTAAAAATAGAGAATAGTGTGGAAACAAGGCAAAGGTATTCAAGACTTTTTGTCCTAAACCAGGTGAACTTCTGTTAGGTGTTGGTGAATGTTTGGGAAGGGAGGGAATAAGTGTTTGATAAAGAGGTGTGTATTTGGGAAACATGGAATAGGTATGAGATAGATACACGAGGTCAGGGTGTATACAACTATTCCCATACTTTACTTTTGCTTTCCCAGCTTTGTCTAGCATCTAACCACTGAGACACCCAAACCACTAGGCTAGTTTTATTTCTAACTCACTCCAGGATATTCGCTCCCTGCTGTCTCATCATCAATTGAAATTCTAAATGCCTCAGGATAAACATGTTCTCTTCCTTCAAAGACCAGCTCCCTTCTGTATGCGTTTCTTCTGGTGGTATTGCCATCACCATGCCAGTCAGCTAGGACGGAAAATTTTGATATAAGGAATTAAGATGCAGGAAAAACAGAAATTACTCAACTCTATCAATAAGTCCTTTTGTTGAAAAAAAAGTACTTTTAAACATTCTCCTTTCTCCTTCAGTCTCATTATTACTCCTCATCTCAGTTCTTATCAACACACACTTTATTTGTGCTAAATAATTATAACAGTTCTCCCTGGCTTATCTTTTCTCTGTCCATGAGTCTTTGAACATTCAGTTGACAAAATAATCCTTCTGTCTCTCCATTTCTCCTACTGTTTCCCCATCCAAGAATTGTCTTTGTTTCCTGAAACAAGTTCAGTTTTCTCTACTAAGTTTGTGAGATCCTCTGCAATTTATTCTTACCCATTTTTACCTAACTTTGTTTCAGCAATACTCCTCAACATATACCTTAAACTCTTACCAGGAAAGTGGCTTTTAATTGCCCCAGACAAAATCTGTTAATGTATATTTTAAGAATAAATTATAGACTCATTGAAAAAACTCATTCCAATTGCTCCACAATTTGGGCTCCCTAGAAAACGTCTCAGTTTCCGAGAGTTGAAAGAGGTCACTCAAGAAATGAAGAATTATGCAAATGCCCTAGAATCTCATAATATGTAATATGGGCCAAATCCGTGGCATGAAATTGAAGAAGAAATTTTAGACAGTTATGGAAGTAATATAATACAAACCCACTCTTATTTTCTTGGAACTGTCTAAACACCATACATGAAAAGCAGCACGATGTTGATCTCATTGTGAAGCTGCACACCACTTGACATGCAGTCAACAGTCTCAGCCTCGTCAACAGAGCCAATCCTCAGGCAGAGTCAGAGAACCACAGTGTCGTTCCAATTTAAAATCTTCACCCATTATTGACCGAGAAGTCAGATCATGTAACCTTGACCTTTTAGTGTAAATTAAAATTAATATTTATGTGATGAAATTAATGAAATATGAGTTCACACAGTAAGGACTAGTATTACTCTGCGAATTTTTAATTTTTATATTTGTATACATATACATACTGTGTGTCTGTGTTCCAAATGATGACATAAAAGGTTTATTTTTTTTATGTGGGTCAGAGGTTTAAAAGTTTCAAAGCCACTGCTTTACCTCATTGAATTGTTATAAAAACCCTGCAAGACAGTCATTATCCCAATTTTACTGGTGAGGAAACTTAGACTAAAAGATAGGAACTCAGTGTCCTCACAACTGTGGAAGTAAAGAAATTAGCATTTGGATTCAGGTAAAATGACTCCAAAGTCAATATTATGTCCATTCTCCCATACTTTCCTATATCCTACAACTATATTCTAAACTCAAATTTTAAATGATATGATACCTTTGAAGGTCAAATTACGCTTGGCAGAAACTGTTGTTGATGAATTTGTCTTTGTAATCCCAACTGAAATCCTATCAATAAAGCAGAACTACATTTTAAGAACACTCAGTGTAAGAAAATCTGATATTATGGAACAGATAAATCAGGAAGCATTTTCTCTTTTTAAGTTTATATAAGATTCCATGGAGGTTCTCAGTGACATTCAATTCAAATTAGAGAAATTGGGCTCATGTAGACTCTATGTATATCTTTTAGCCGTTGACAACATATGAATTACTACAAAACATTTTAATCTGTATTAATTTTTGCTCAAGCTAAAGTTTGATGAAACCAGGTTTAATATGAAGGGCAGAAAAAGCACGGGGCTTGGAAGGCAATAACAAATTGAAAATTATCATCACATATGAGCAGAGCTACATTTTTAGAAAAGAAATTGATCCCTGGAGCTGTTATTGTCTTTGAATATTTTTGAGAAATGGTCTGGAAGATAAGTTTCTTACTGAAAGTGAAAGGGGGTTCATCCAGAAACAAAGTCACAGCTCCCAAAAACTTCAGTTTCCAGTGCAAATAATTATGCAAAAACCACTGTCACAGTAGAGAATAATAGTGCGGTCACATATGGGCGAGTTGCACTGTTGCCAAATTAATGGTATTTCTGTGAAACATGAGTGCAGAACTCTCCAAAGGGAAATTCCTCACACAAGTAAAAAGAGATGTGAGATATATGTATTCTCGTCATCCAAATCCGGGTAAATGATGACTAAAAAGGAAAAAAAAAACAATGTCAGTCTTGATATTACATCACTAGGGTGGCAGACTAGCATTAGGTCCTCCTTTTTTGGCCACATAGCCAAGTGCCACCTTGCAGTCTCCCTGGAGTCAGGTGGAGCCGTGTGACTGCGTCCCGCACAGAGAACATGAATGGAGGTGAGTCATGTCTGACCTGGATCCTAAACCCTCCCGTGACATTATCCACGTTCCTCTTCTCTTCGTTCACCTTGAAGCCAAAGGTAGAAATGGTTTTCCTGCTGACCTGCACTCGCCTGTGACCTGAGAGAAAAACACTCAGTGTGTTAAAGGACTGGGATGTGGAGTTACAGCTTTTGGCCCACCCTACTGCCCGTGTCAAAGGTCAACTCCAGGAGAAATGATGAAGTCTATCAGGCACGTCTAATATTAAAAGCCAATACCATGCTATGATTATTCTGATTCTTCTACATAAATAGAATTTACCTTACTTCCATTTCCTCAGAGTATTCATGATGAAAGCAAACAGCAGGAGTTACTTTTAGTATCATTGTGTCGCAACGACAGCACAGAGCTGGTCCACAGCCCCTGCAGTTTTCACCTCTGCTCCTCCTGTAGGTCTCCTCTCTCTCCAGCCTCGTCCTAGGGTTAGGTCATCTCACTCTTCCTCACATCTCTCACGTCTGCCTCACCTTAATAAGCGTCCTTGGGTGCCCTCTAGAACATGGTGGCTGAGACAGCAAGGAGGACATTCCAGCCAAGTCACACCCTGTTTGTACACGAGGAGATCACGCACTTCATTAGACAGAATCTGACACACAATCGCTCACTCTCCCACTCCGAATAGTGAAGCTGAGAGTGCTGCTGTGCGTCTCGTGACTGATCCCAAATTAGAACACGAAAGCCGAAATCAAGAAAAGGCCAACAGGCTCAGCGCTTTTTCCCCCGAGATGCATGAATGGGAGGACACATCCTTTTGCAGCAGTTGAAGGCAAGTATATGTTTTTGCGAGTAATTTCAGTGAGAACAAACATGTTTTCCTTTCTTTCCTAAGAAACACCAGTAATGATTTCTCCATTGGTATAATTTCAGGCAAAGTATAAATATTTGTTTTGGTTTAATTTTTGTCCTAGTCTGGATATCAGTTGCACAAAGCATGAAATAAAAGCAGCTGCAGAATCATCTATCCCTTCATGGACCGGATGTAGAATCCCCTTTCTCCTACATCATTGCATGTGGGGGGTGTGGGGCAGGGAGGAAAAAGCAATTGCTGTGAGGAAAGACAGGAAGAATATACATAAGACAGCTGTCATAAATTATATTTTGCCATTTCCAGGAAACCCATGAAAAGTAACCCTTGGCAAAAAATGTAGACTTTCTATGCCTAAGTTTTTTCGTATCGTACACGAGTAATATTATTTTTCTCTTTGCCTTCCAGCTTTTCTATGGGGAACAATCAGTTTCCCACAAGAATACTCTGACACTATTTTTTGAAAAATCTCTCTAGAGCATTACTAAAACAGGTCACATACATCAAGAAGAGAACACCTGGAAACTGCTGGATGCAGTAAGTCATTCATGATATTTTCACTGTATTTTTAATGGGACGGGAAATCATGACAGCACAGAGTCTGGAAAAGTGGCGTAGCTGCTAAGGAGGTGAGAAGATTTAAGAACCCTTGAAATACTCTCAAGCAATCAGTGTCACTGGCCTGTTTTCTAATTTCACAGAAAAAGTTAAGATTGCTCTCAACCCACACTTCATTGGAAGTCAAAATTCAACTCCTGTTAGTTATAGAGACAAATGATACAAGTATTTGAAATGTAAAGTAGTCCATGCTAACTTAACATCTTTATAATAAAGACCTAAGAGTAAGTCAAATAGGTTCATGTCTCTATTCTCCTTTACACATTCTTCACTTCTCATGAGTGATAGCATAAAGAGAGCAGAGAGCAGAACGGGCTAATGTGTAGACGGCAGATTTCTTCCTGCAGCCCAGCAAGTATAACTGATGGGTAGTGAGTGCTGGGAATATCGTGTTCAGAAAGATTTTGAAAACTTTTCTGGGTCCTGAGGGCAGTAGTGGATAATAATTGAGGTCCTCAGGACCAGAGGCGAGTGGCAGCAGGTGAGCAGTGCTCCGTAGCTGGCATCTCTGAGCTCAGGAAAGGTAACGCACAGAAGTTTGGGTTGTGGTGGGGCATACAGTGCTGGGTGAATGGCCCCCTGGGCTCTGGTGTTCCTTGTTGCCCAAGGCCTGAAAGCCACCTCAGACCAAGCTCCTTGTGGTGCCTGTGGCTGGGGGCAGGTCTGCCACACTCTTTGAGCATGAAAGGGCCATGCTGATCACTCCCCACCTCACCTCTGAGTCCCTGTGGCAGCCGGCAGCCCATGTTAACAGCCAGTACCACACAACACAGAGTTAATTGCATTTGTGTATATGTGCAAATGCATATAATGCATTTACTTATCTCTTAATTTAACATTCTTGTTACTGTTATGCTAGAATAGTCATACATCATATAAACCACAACATTTTGGAAATAAAGGGAACTAATATTATTAATTACATGGGACAATAGGAGATACAAAACAGAACTTTCCTGGAAAACTGCAACGGGACCTAAGGTCGCCCTACATACAGTCCAATTTACCAACTGAATCAATACCTCCAAGTAGGCAAACTGTTGTTAAAAAGAAATGTAGAGATAAAAAAATTTCTGTAAATAGTATGACTCAAAACAACACAATACGCATAACAGGATAGACACTTGTACAACATAAAGTTAGAATCTGTAAATGTTGGAAAAAGTGAATTCCTGAGGTCTACAGATTAACAAAGCAGTGAAAACAATGTGGATAGAAAAAGCAAGCTCCCTATTCCTCAGACGATGTACTTTGTAATATCCTAACTAGAATCCTAACTTCCTGTCTTGCTCTGCATAATCCTTTTTTCACAAAGCAACCAAAGCAATCTTCATTATTATTATTTATTAAGTCATGATATTCCTCTGCTTACAAATCTTTCATTTGCTTTCCCATTGCACTTAGAATAAAATTCAACACCTCACTATGGTCTGAAGTATCTGCCAGCTTCTACGCACATCTCCAATCTCGTCCCCCACTGCTCACCTTCTCACTCTCTGCCTTCCTGCCGCTGTGGACTTCTCAGTATCCTTGGGGTCAAACAATTTCCAGATTCAGGGCCTCCACGTGTGCTGTTTGCCTCAACCAGAATGCTCCTCTCTATTGCTTTCTTATCCTTAGGTCTCAGCTGGGACTTGAATTAAGCTGTCAAACCTCCTAAAATCCTGTCTTGTCCAAAGCGGTTTCCTGCCCCAGGTTATTGTTTGTTTTATCGTCATCACAACTCAATGTTATTTTCTTAACTTCATTTGTTATTTACAGTTATCAAACATCGAGTGTGTGACCAGCACTGTTAAAACAGACAAAGTTCCCACCTAAAATGAGCATCAGTGCAATTGAATCGGCATCTGAAGAATGACAAAGAGGGTCAAGTGGACATATTGAGGGAAGAAGGTTCCAGACAGAAGGATGAGCAAACGCAAAGGCTTTGAAATGGGATGAGAAGGCCAGTGCCTCCATTTTACTTGATAAAAGAAATATTTAGAGTGATGTCAGCAACATGGCCTAGTGAACGGTTTTCTTTTTCTCTCCCCCTTCAAACTGCAACTAAATGGACATTCCTGGATCAGCAGAGGATACTCACACACCACCTCAGGATGCCTAAAAGACCTGTGCAGCTAAACATCTGAAGAGGGATGGACCACCCCAGGGAGGTGGTGGAGACAGGGGAGCACTCTCCAGCCCCCAGGCAGCCCAGTACACACATGCAACTGCTCTCCTGGCTGGAGTGCTCATAGCACCGCTGTAGCCCCAAGGGTGGGAGCACGCCTCAGCATGACGGTGAGAACAGGTGATGGGAACCCTGACCCCTGGCATGATTGCTTCCCCATCCAGTGGGATAGTCCACAGGGCCACACAGTCCACAGGGAGCGGCTCAGGCTTGGACCCAGTGGGGAGGCCTCACCCACCAAGCACAAAGGCTGGTGTGACCTAGGATGCAAAAATTCTCAACAAAATATTGGCAACCTGAATACAGCAATACATCAAAAAAAATCATACACCATGACCACATGGGATTTATACCAGGGACACAGGGATGGTTCAACATCCGCAAATCCATCGATGAGATACACCACATTAACATAATGAGGAATAAAACCACATGATCATTTCAATAGATTCAGAGAAAACATTTGACAAGTTCCAACATCCATTTATGATAAAAACTCTCAATAAAATGGGTATAGAATTAAAGTTCCTCAACATCATAAAGGCCATATATAACAAACCCACAGCCACCATCATATCGAATGGTGAAAAACTATAAAGCCATCCCTCTGAGAACAGGAACAAGAGAAGGGTGCCTACTCTCACCACTCTTATTCAACATGTACTGGAGGCTTTGGCCAGAGCAATTAGGCAAGAAAAAGAAACAAAAGGTATTCAAATTGGCAAGGACAAAGTGAAAATCTCACTGTTTGCAGATGACATGATTTCACATATAGAATCCCTAAAGAATCCATAGGAAAACTATTAGAAATAATCAACAACAACAGCAAAGTTGCAGGGTACAAAATCAACTTACAAAAAATCAGTTACATTTCTATACTTTAATAACAAGCTAACAGAAAGAGAACTCAAGAATACAGTCCCATTCACAATCACAACAAAAAGAATAAAATATCTAGGAATAAATTTAACCAAGGGAGTGAAAGACCTATACAAATGAAAACTATAAGACATTATTGAAAGAAATCAATGATGACATAAAGAAATGGAAAGATATTCCATGCTCATGCATTGGAAGAAGAGATATAGTTAAGATGGCTGTACTACCTAAACCAATCTACAAATTCAATGCAATCCCAATCAGAATCCCAATGACATTCTTCACAGAAATAGAACAAAGAATCCTAAAATTCATATTGGGCAACAAAAGACTCTGCATAGCTAAAGCAATCCTGAGAAAAAAGAACAAAACTGGAGGCATCACAATCTCTGACTTCAAAATATACTACAAAGCTACAGTAATCAAAACAGCATGGTACTGGAAATAAACAGGCATGTAGATCAATGGAACAGAACTGAAAGCTCGGAAATAAAACCACACATCTAAGGACAGCTAATCTTCAGCAACGGAGCTAAGAACATACAAAGGAGAAAGGGAAGTCTCTTCAATAAATGGTACTGGGAAAACTGGACAGCCAAATGGAAAAGAATGAAAGTATACCACTATCTTTGTCTATACACAAAAATTAAACTCAAAATGTATTAAAGACTTGAAGGTAAGACAGGAAACCATAAAACTCCTAGAAGAAAATATCGGCAATGCGCTCTTTGACGTCGGTCTTAGAAGGATCTTTTTGAATACCATATCTACTTGGACAAGGGATACAAAAGAAAAAATAAACAAGTGGGACTTCATCAGACTAAAGAGCTTCTGCAAGTTAAAGGAAACCAGGAACAAAACAAAAAGACGACCCACCAACTGGGAGAAAATATTCGCAAATCATATATAACAAGGGGTTAATCTCCAAAATATATAAAGAACTCACACAACTCAACAACAAGAAAACAAACAACATGATCAAAAATGGGCAGAAGACGTGAACAGACATTTTTCCAAAGAAGATAGACAGATGTCCAACAGGCACATGAAAAGATGTTCAACATCACTAATCATCAGGGGAATGCAAAGCAAAACTACAATAAGATATCACCTTATACCTGTTAGAATGGCTATAATCACCAAGAAAAAAAATAACACATGTTGGAGAGGATGTAGAGAAAAGGGATCCCTTATCCACTGCTGGTGGGAACGCAAACTTGTGCAGCCACTATGTAAAATAGTATGGAGATTTCTCAAAAAATTAAAAATCAAAATACCATATGATCCAGCTATCTCACTACTGGGTATTTATCCAAAGAGGTTGAAATTAACAATTCAAACCGACTTATGTACCCTTATGTCCACTGCAGCATTATTCATAACAGCCAAGACATGGAAGCAACCCAAATGCCCATCGACTGTTGAATGGATAAGGAAGATGTGGTATATATATACAATAGAATACTACTCAGCTATTAAAAAAGACAAAATTGTCCCATTTGAAACAACATGGATAGACCTTGAGGGCATCATGTTAAGTGGCATAAGCCAGACAGAGAAAGACAAACACTGAATGATTTCACTCATATGTGGGAGATTAACAAATACATGGAGAGAACAGATTCGTGGTTACCAGAGGGGAAGGGGGGTAGGGGATGGGCATAAGGGGTAAAGGGGCAGATATATATATGGTGACTGGTAAACAATAGTGTACACCTGAAATTTCACAATGTTATAAACTATTATGACATCAATAAAAAAGTAAATCAAAAAAAGAATTATTCATAGGAAATTAGGTCAGACAGGAAATGGTACATGGAAATCTTGAATTCCATGGAAAAGTTTTTAGATTACAGTCTAATTGCAATGGGAAACTACCAGAGGGTTAGAAATAAAGAAGTGAATCATCTAATTTGTACTTTTAAAAGATTATCTCATCTGTTCTATTTAGGATAGCATATAGGTGTAAAAGTAAAGAAAGGAGGCTAATGAGGTGGTTTCATTACACTCCAAATTATCTAAGGTGATAATTATTTATGTGGAGAAAAATCAACAAATCTGTGTTGTAGTTTAGAGAAAGAAGCAACTGCAAATACTGATAAATTGACTGCACAGGGAACATTTTTATGTTGTTTCCCACTGTATCCTCAGCACTAAGCAGAGTGCTTGGACAGCAGTGCATCATGGCACTAAAAGTGGAGAAGACATGAACACTACCAAGACATCATTCAAAGTCAGACTCCTTACAGTAAAAACAGGGGTGATTTGATTAGCAGATGTTTGGTCCTGTCCAAAACATCCATGGAGACATTGGGTCTATGTCAAAAGGTCCTTGATATTTGATCTTGTCCAAAACCATTTGGCTTAGGTGAAATATGCTCATGGCTATTTTGGACAGAACCAAATGTCAAGGACTTTTTGGCATCGGACAAATGTCTTATGAATGTTGTGGACAGGGTCCTGCAAGGAGGTCATTCACACTATTGCAGAGAAGCATATAAAACAGTTCTCTAAGTATTTGTCAAATATTATCCATAGAGAGAAAGCAGAATGTACCACTGGCAAATTTCCTCCACCACATAACAGAGCTGGATGGTCATACAATATTGATGCCATGTAACATGAGACAACAGTATCTCCTCAGAAGTAATGTAATGACTAATATGCAGAGCATGATGAGATACTGGCATGTATAAGTTTCATGAATGCATGAAACATGTCTACTTTCGCCCTTCTTAAGGTCTACCACACACTAGGCGAGCAATGAATACTTGATGAATGAACTAATGAAGAGTAAAATAATGAATGGACGCTTTATTCTGGTTAATCACTGAAAACACTTGATTCTGTGAAACACGACTTAGACTAGAAAAGTAGAATTACTTCAGTTCTGAAGATGCATTCATTACATAGGAGCAAGGAATAGTAGTGACACACAAATAAGGGGGGTTGCTTCTGTAGGCCAACCCAAATAGTGATTTATTCATTGTGGTAACAGTTGCTTGTCAACAATGTCCCACATGAGCTGATTCAGTATTGAAGGAAACAGTCAAAATGATCTGACCGTGCTCACTGAGAATTTCTTTCGTTTTTCAGCATGGTAGACAGAGAAATGGGCAATAAATACATGACTCCACTTTTTAGATCAGACATACTGGCTGTCAAGGGGAAAGGTGCTCATGTGACTTTATGGAATGAAAAAGGAGATAAAAACATTTCTTCAAACTCACATCTATGATTTCACGTGCTTGCCCAAGTGGCATATCTCAGTGATATATTCAGAATCTTGAGTAGTCTGAATCTATTTCTTCAGGGCTAAAATACCACAATGTTAAAGGTTTTGAATAGAATACCAGGATTGTAAAATACGACCAAACTATGGGACAAGTAGCTCAACTGCCAAATATTTGACTCTCTCATAAATAATTTCATTCAGTATTTAAAGAAAGAAATCAATGAAGTTCTGCTTTAAGGTATATTTTAAACACAAACCGTGCTGCTACAACAGAACATGTAAAAATACTTACTACCTTGACTGCCATCAAAGAGTAGATTAGGAACATATCCAAGCCTACCCTCTCAGTTGCAAAAGTCAACTCTCCAGCTTTTGAGAGTGATATACTTCTTGACTTTCATTTGATGAATAGTTGAAAGAAATCCCATGAAACCACTCTCCATATTTTCTGGCTATTTTTCCTATCTGAATACCATAGCTATTTAAGAGTCTTCAAATCATTGCAAGCTGCTAATGCATAACTGTGAATGGGGATTTTCTAAGTTACTGGAATAAAATGTAGGAATAGACATCAATTATGTGCAAAATTGACCAACAATTAGGTCAATTTTTGAGATATATTGCAAATAATTTGTCATCAATCACTGTTAAAATTAGAATAATAATTTTATTATATTTACTTTTAATTTGAAAACTATAACATGTCTATATAATTTACCTAGCAATATGTTCTAAACACCAGTTAAATACCATAACTATACAAAAGTTTGAGAATCTTATAAATGGAAAAAAAAAAAAAAACCCACCACAGGAACTGGAACCAAGAAAACTTGAATTCAAATTCCAGCTCTGAAATTTACTTTGGTGACTTTTGGCAAGTCTTTTTCCATTCCTCAGTATCATTATCTGCAAGTACAAATTATACCAGTTATCCTCAAAGGCAATTATAAATATTAGAAATTAATATGTCTAATACTTAGTATAGTTTCCAGCAAATTTTCACAAATAGGTAATTATTATTATTAGATTCATTATTCCATTTATACCTAGAGGGCAATAGGTTGTTTCTTATTCTAGTATTTTTTGTGTGGCCCCCTTCCTTGGCATTTTTGTGCTTAACGTATATTAGATGAATGGATAAATAGACATATGGCAGAGTTATATCTACAGGTAGCAATATTCTTGTTCTCTTTGTATTTCCCAAACTTTCTTCTATTTCAGTGGCATCCCAAGGGGCATTTGCCCTTTACCCAGTGCATCTGAAAGTAGAAAGTAAAAGTTAAAGAAAAAGCCAATCTATTCACTAGAGGAATATTCTTGTCTTGAAGATATTCCCCCAGTGCCTGTTACCTGCCAATCTTGTATTTCACCTGCAAAAATCTAGATAAGGCAGGGCCTAGAGAAATGAGAGAGAAGATGACTCATTCACTAATTCAACGATATTTTTGGAATGCCTGCTATGTACCAGGCACTTTTTTTTAGTCCTGAGGGTAAAGCCATGAAGAAAACAAATAAAAATCTCTGTCCTGTGAAGCTTACAGTCAAATGCAGCTAGGAATTCCAACAGGCAGTAGGAGGATGGTGTGGAAAGAGGGGGATGGTGTGGAAGGAGGGGCATGGTGTGGACGGAGGGGGATGGTGTGGACGGAGGGGGATGGTGTGGATGGAGGGGGATGGTGTGGTAACACAAGGAAGAATCCAAGTGGAATGAGGACGACCCTCTCAATCCAAAGAGGCAGTAATCAGAGTGGAAGGGACTCTGGGGATGGTGTGGACTCCCTGGCAAATTCACCTGTGAACAGTCTTGAGTGTTTGTAAGCCTGCTGAATCAAAGGCAGGGGATTTGAACACTCTATGTGGTGATGAATAGAAATAAGTGAAAACAGTGGGAGAATTTCCCCAGGAGTGAGGCAGTGGAAGACACAGCACAACGGCTGCAAAGGAATCTGGGAGTTCAGCTCTCATTGACACAGCGAGAACAGATTGCTCACTGTCTTCTCCCACCCTACTATCTCAAAAATTCTGAAGAAATATGGCTTTTTAATAACTAGAGTTTTCCTCTTCTAGATCAATATGCATATTTGGTTTTATTAGTTATTAGAGTAAAACAATCAAAGAGAATATTGCATTTTATCATGGCTGTTAATACTACAGGCTGTAATATTATTCAAAGATTGGGTCAAATCCTGGGTCTACCAGTTGCTAACATATTGAGCAGATAATAAAATTTTTCTGAGTGTCAGTGTCCTCTTTCATAAAAAGGGAGCAGTAATATCTCTCTCACGGGGTCGTAAAAGGATACTCTTTAAAAGAGGCTGTAATCATGACTTTCATAAACATATGAACTGAAAATATGTCAAAATTCTTATTTAACTCATTACTAATAAGACAACCAGTAGATACAATATCAAAGAATTTGAAATGCAGACACACACACACACAAATTTACAAATAGATGCAAAATGAGTCTACACAATTTGACTATATATGGTTGCTTTGTATATCTATAGGCATGAATAATTTGCATTATTTATCAACTTTCTAAGACTTACAAAACTGACAAAGACAATGAAAGGTATAGACCAACCCAAATAAGTGAGCTTAGCTGGTCGACCACTCATCTTATTTACCCATTTCAAAGTCTCTCAGAATTTTTTATGATAGGGTCATTTGGATAATTAAATTAGGTGATGTATTAAAAGCAGTAAAAAAAGTGTCTGGAAGACAGAAAATGCTCCAAAAATTTTGACTTGAAGTCGCTATGAGTCTTAAAAAGTTCTAGATTGAGCGGCCAGCCTGGTTGCCTAGTGGTTAAGTTTGCATACTCTGCTTTGGCTCCCTGGGGTTTGCAGGTTCAGATCCTGGGTGTGGACCTGCACACTGCTCATCAAGCCATTCTGTGGGTGGCATACCATATACAAAGTAGAGGAAGATTGGCAACAGAAGTTAGCTCAGAGCCAATCTTCCTCACCAAAACAAACAAACAAAAAGAGTAAGTTATACGAAAATATTAATTTCAACAACCTAATTAATAGTTTTTTTAAAAGAAGTACTAGATTGAAACATAAAATGGTAGCTGTTATTTTCAACCTACAAAAATACTAATATTATGATGTTATGAGGTTCAAATTAATGTAACAATTATGGTCAGTTAGTGGCAAAACCCCACAAAAACAGGTTCCCGTATCAAAAAAGGTTTAAACAACATACAACTGTATTCATATTGTGAAGAGAATGCTTCTAGACTGAGAGGTTTGAGTCTCTCAGATTTTGAGGACCTGCTTGCTACTCTCTCGGGTTCCTGAGGTGGTCAGACATATATGACTTTGCCAAGCACAAGCATACTCTTTAAGGCTCTAGGACATCATTTCCCAAAGTGATAAGCCACCAAAGAATCCCCAGGTTCAGTCATGTAGGGGATGCTACGGTAACAAAGAGACTATTGTATGTTTGGGTATTCCCAGAGTTAACCATCACTAAAAGGGGTTTTCAGCATTTGAGCATGGCATTTATTTATGAAGCTTCCACTCAACTGTTCCAAGGGACATCATTTGGGAAAAGCAATACAAGCCTTTAGCTACACATCTCTGGATGGTCGCTCACTCTAGACAACTACCTGAGTCAGAGGTAATATTAGAAGGGTTCTCATTGCCTGGGTGGAATCAGACCTCAAGAACCCTACTTATCCGTGACCTGGAAAATTGCAAATTCTGCCATAGAAGTATGTCCAGAGTTGAATGACATCTGTCTCCCAAACCCCTACTCTATCTGAGGCACAGTAGTCTCTTCCTGGACCCCAACTGGGTTGCAACTGGGCTCTGTGATTCCACCTGTGCCCCTGTATGGTCTTTCTTCAGACGAGAGTGATCTTTTTTAAAATTTAAGTTACATTATGTCACTTTTCTATTCAAAACTCCCCCATAGCTCCCATTCAATTCCAAGTAGAACCCAGCTCTTCCCTTGAAACAGAAGGTCCCACATGTCTGACCCTGGTTTTATCTCTGACCTCAACCCCTACTCTTTCTGACCACACTGACGTCCTCACATGTGTTTGTCTTAGGGGTTTTGCTCTAATTTCCTCTGCCTGATAGCCGCAGGGCTCATTCTCACTCTAGAGAAGTCTTCCATTAGATACCGCCTTACCTGAAATAGCTCTCATGCTTTCTCTCACTTACTCTCCTCTACCTTTCCATGTAGCATGTGTCACTTGACATGAATTTTTAAATTTTCAATTGTCCATCTCCCTCCCTAAGAATGTATGGTTCAGGATTGCAAAAACTAGTTGTTCTTGGGGCCAGCCCTGTGGTGCAGTGGTTAAGTATGCATACTTTGCTTCAGCAGCTGGGGGTTTGCAGGTGCAGATCCCAGGTGTGGACCTAGCACCGTTCATCAAGCCACACTGTGGCAGCATCCCACTTAAAACACAGGAAGACTGGCACAGTTGTTAGCTCAGGGCCAATCTTCCTCACAAAAGAACCAAACAAAACTATCTGTTCTGTTCCATGCTATATACCCAAGCTGGCATAAATTAGGGGCTCAAGAGTTGTTTTTGAACAAATAAGTGAGTGAGTGAATAAACAGATAAGAGGGAAAAAGAGAGTAAGAGAAGAAGATATATCAAAGATTAAAAAGGAAAAAGCCTAGAAACCTCTAAAACGACCCCACTTTCTCTTTGTAAATAAAATATTCTTTTTTTTTTTTAAAGGAAGACTGGCCCCGAGCTAACATCTGTGCCCATCTTCCTCCACTTTATATGTGAGACACCGGCCACAGCATGGCTTGCTTAGCGGTATGTAGGTCCACACCCAGGATCCGAACCAGCAAACCCTGGGCCGCTGAAGCAGAACATGTGAACTTAACTGCTGTGCCACTGGGCTGGCTCCTATATTCTTTTGTCATTGAATATAACACAGAGGGGTGTGCCTCCTTGCACTTTGATCAGGGTGGACTTCGGCCTTTACTATATCTGTTGGAATGTGTAAAGACTGCAAGAACTGAGATTCCAACAAGCCAACATTTTCGTATGTTTACCAATTTTTAAATATGATTTATGAATATGGACACAGTTTACAAGGAAATAGGAAAAAATGAGAACATTGACAAGAAGAGTGGAGGACAGTGGCATATTTCTTTGTTATAGGTAATATTATATAGAATTACAAGAGAAAAACATAAGAAAATGTCAAGTCTACTGATATGCATGAATAATTTCAGCGTCAGATGGTCACAAATAACAAAGGTCCAATGATAATTAGAACATTTCTTTTAAATCTCAGCTTGAGAAACATTTATGGAAAAAAAATTTGCTCTTCTTCACCCCACCAGTATAGTTTGGAATGAGGTCTTCTTCTTCGACATTCTTATATTTACTGCCCATATGGTGATTTTATATTTCACTGTTTCACTTCTAAATTCTAATTCAAGAGTACCGAGGTCAAGCCATTGCTCACTATTTGGTCCCAGATGATTAAGTTGTCTTAATTCATGGTTAGTCCTCTACTCTTTGGTCATATAGGAAATACTACGGGGCAAAGTAGTTTGGTGCATTTCTTTCCCAATGTAATATCTTGAAATTGTCAACATTCAACATGAATAAAATAATTTTTAGTCTTCTGTGCCAGTGGAGATGGGTAATGGTAAGAATAAAAGCATCCACATTAACAACCACTGTGGTGTAGATCAGGGTCAGTGTGCGAGGCCTCCCTATTGTTGATATTTGGATCTCTGCTTAAACTTACAAGGTGACTAAGATTAACAAGCCACTAAAAATCACTAAAGCTCCTACTCAGCTAAAGAGGGGACTCTGATTCTTCTGGTCCATTTCACAGATGAGTCTAAAATAAGAATTTCAGAGCAGGTTTACTTAAGTCAAGGGACATGTATTATCACCAAGATCTCTGAACAAAAGAGGTATTGAACATCTATTCTGAGCTCAAAGTGGTTCTGCATGGTAGGAGAAATATAAAAATTATTTGGCATAATACCTGACTCAGTAAAAATGATTTGGGGCTTAGGAAAGATAATTATAGGAAGAGCTGTTTACATTATTGAATACTCAAATGAGAATTCTGCAGGCAGCTATCTTTAATCCCTGCAACCATCCTTCCAGGGAAATACTAACACAATCCTGTTTTGAAAAAGGTGGTGAAATGGAGGTTCATAGAGTTCAAACGGCTCTGAAAGTATCACAACTTGCAACTGGTAAAAGCAAGACCCAGTGTCTTCTAGCTACCAAGTCCTTACTTGTATCCTTATTCTACACTATCTTCCTGGAGAATAACTGATTTACTGCATCTTGCACTGTACATCATAGTTCTCTTCCTGGAGATACCCGTAAATTTCCATTCATTGTTAACCTACCTTATATAGCTGTTATGATGATGCAACTAAATGAAGTAATTTATAGAAGTTGCTCAACACACAGAGATATTCAGTAAAAATGTCAGTCCCATTTCCACATTCCTTAAAGAAGCTTGAAATCTTGTTATTGTGATGAGATTCTTAACATTGAAGCTAAAACGAAACAAGGCAGTAGCTACTGGTGCCATGAGGATATCAATGATCACTGAGGATTCTGGAGGGGTGAGACTTGGTGTGGACTGCAAAGGATGAGAAGGTGCCACAGGGGCGAAGGAGGGATCAGGGAGTGAGGGAAAATAACGGCCCATCACACTGAAGTCTCCAAGCGACAAGCCTCTGATTCCATTCATACTTAATTTCTGAAATTTTAATGTATTTTCATTATTCCCCTGGTATACCCATATTTTAAATATCTGTCTTCCAACCATTTAGACATACAGCCATTTGCACATACAATTGTGTTGCATAAGCAAAATGTATTACACCGACAATGAATTGAAAACTATAACTGAACTAAGATAATTAAAGCTACAGCTGCAAATTTTTTCTTGTTCATTTACTTTTACAATGTAGCCAAGGACTTTGTATTTTTCTTAAGTGCCACACAGTTATAAATGATTCAGTAGTGCCAAATGTCAAAGCCCAAGATAAGCTATGGATTCATTATATGATCATCAATCGTTAGCACAGTTATTGATAGTCCCAATGACAGTCTTTGGAGTCACAAGTGATTTCCTACATACAAAAGTTTATGTGAAGCTAGCATTTTTACTGATATTATAAAAAGATTCGGTAACAAAACACTAAAATGCTACCAATTTTTTAAATCTATCATTTTTCTTCCACAACTAACTAGATGCCATACTTCTGTTTTTGCTATTGTTGTTGAATGTTGACTGCTGGCAATGTTAGATCCATGACAGACGTGGATCTTTGCACAACTCTAATTTTTGAAGAGTAAGTACCCATATGTGCAGATAAAGAATGAAGGAAAAGACTAGGGGTGATAAGTGAATAAAGGAGGAGATGCATTGGGTCAGGAAGGATACTGGGCAGAAGATGCTCAAAGGGAAGCCAGGTAGGGGAGGAGAATCTTGGTAGAAGGATCCCCAAGATATTTATTGCCTCATCAACAAAGTGTCAACAGTGCATAGAAGGCACTGAAAATAGAAAAGCAGTGAAAACTACAAAGTCCATGAACTAAACAATTTTATGTAGGTCAGCTTGGTTACAGTCTCTACGAATGATACTGACCTGTCACAGAGAATGTACTGGTACTACAGTCAGGTCAGTCATTTCCTTGAATGTTTAGTTTCATTCTAATAAGCCCACTGAATTTATTTTCTGAGAGTTTAGCCAGAAAATTAATTCATGTATTTAAAAGGAAAAAAATTATAAAATTAATAAATTTATAGCCAGACTGATCAAAAATGAGAGAGAAAACACAAATTACCAATAGTAAGGATGAAAATAGGAAAAAGACTAGAGAAAGTAAAAGAAATACAAAGGCATGTTAAGAATAAATTATGGCAATAAATTCAACAACTTCAATAAAATCAAGAAAGTCCTTGGAAAAAACAAAAACTGGCACAGGATCAAATACAAAATATAAATCATGCATATATATTGGAAATGATTCATTTTCATTTAAAAAAAATACTTCCACAAAGAAAATTCCAGCAACAGATATGTTCACTGGTAAATTCAACCAAACATTTCATAAAGAAATCATATTTCTCAAAAAGATACTAGTTTTTCAGAAAATAAATGAACAAAACTTCCGAACTCCTTTTGTGAAACCAGCATAACCCTGATACCAAAATATGATAAACATTATTTCAAAAAATAAAATTACAGACTAGTTTTTCTCATGAACGTAGGCCAAAAATATCTTATAAAAATGTTAGCAAATTGAATTTAGCAAAATACAAAAAGGATACTACATCATACCAAGGTAGACTTTAATCCAAAAATACAAGATTGATTTAACATTGGAAAAATGACTCAATGTAATTCTACCAACAAAATAAAGGTAAATAAACACAAGTATCTCAACAGATGCAGTGACAGCTTTTGATAGTACCTATTTATGACAAAAATCACCAAGCAAACCAGGGATAAAATTACCTCATCCTGATAATGGTCATCTAAGGAAAAATTATAGCTAATGTCATACTTACTGGTTAAGAAAAGACAAGGTCTCTGCTCTCTGCACTGCTCCCCAACACTGCATCGTCCAATAAAGAAAGAGAAATAAACGAAAGCACAAAGACTGGGGGAAAAAGAACAAAGCTTCCATCTATAGATATCACAATACTTATATGAAACAACAACAATCCTAACCAAATACTAGAACTAACAAGTCTGCTTAGCTGAGTGGAGCAGCTGGACTTGCACGCCCACCCAGCAGTAACGACGACCCTCCGCCCTCCGCCGGCCCAGCGATGGACGTCAGAGGAGGCTCAGGGGGAGTCAGGACTTGACCCACGCCCAGCAGTAAATAAGCGGTGCCCCTGTCTGTCAGTGGATGTCCCGTAGGGAGAATAACGAGGCACTAACATCACTTCAGCCAGAGAGGTGTGAATGGAGATCTGGTAGAGAACCCAGACTCCCACCTCCACCACCGGTAATGAAAGGCAGCTCCTTTGTTTAATGCAACCAAGTGGGAAACCTGGACCTCTGCTCCCACTGAGGAGGTGGCTTTCTCTTCCTTTGCTTGAGTGGTGCCAGCTAAACAGGAGCTGTACAGTAGGTTGAGAGTCTCATAAATGAGACCCAAAGTACTCATATTGCAATCTAAAATAATTCATCAACCAAGAACAAGAAAGAGAACGAAGTGAATGAAAAACACAATTAATAGATGTCAATGCAAAGGTGACAGAGACGTTAGAATTTTCTGACAAGGATTTTAAAGTAGCCATCATTAAAAACAAAATGCTTCAATGGGCAATTATGAACAAGTTTGAAATAAATTTTTAAAAAAGAAAATCTCAAAGAAATAGCAGATATAAAAAACAAAATGGAAATTTCAGAACTGAAAAATAAAGATGAGAAAGATGCCAGGATTGAAAACATACTCAAAGAGATAATGGTTAAAACTTCCCAAATTTGGCAAGATGTAAGATGTTCACAGTGTAAGTGCCCTACATACACCAATTAAAAGCAACCAATTGGCAGACAAGATTAAAAACCTGACCCGAATACATGCAGTCTACGAGAAACCCAATTCAAATATAGCAATGTATTTATCCATAAACTGGCAAGATGCAATTGACATTTACAGAACAATGCACACAACAGTATAATACATATTCTTTTCAAGTGCCTACAGGACGTCTAGTAAAATAGACCATATCCTGAGTCAACAAGTTTAAAAGAATTGAAGTCATACAAAGTGTGTGCGCCAACCACAATGACATTAAACTTGAAATCAATAATACAAAAAATCTTCAAACACTTGGAAACTACACACTTCTAAATAATCCATTGGTCTAAGAGTAAGTCTCATGGGAAATAAAAAGTATAGATTGAACTGAAAGAAAATACACAGCTAATACAGTAGTGAGAGTGATATTTATAGCAGTAAACGCATACATGACAAAAAAAAGTCTCAAATCAATAACCCAAGCCTCCACTTCATGAATCTAGAAAAAGAGCGAAAACACAACAAAACCTCAAAGCAAGCAGAGAGAATGAAATAATAAAGAGCAAAAAAAAAAAAAAAAAATCAATAAAATTGAAAATAGAAAAACAATAGAGGAAAAATCAATGAAATGAAGAGCTGGCTCTTTGAAGAAATAATAAAATTGGCAAAACTCTAGAAAGAGTGATGAAGAAAGAAAGAAGACATGAATTAGCAACATCAGGAATGAAATGGGAAGTCATCACAGTCTCTGTAGACTGCAAAAAGTAAGCACAAAGAACAACCCTATATGCACACAGCTGAGAACTTACATGAAATGGACCCAATGCTTGAGAAGCACAAACTACTACAAGTCACTCAAGATGAAATAGATCATTTGAATACTCCTGGAACTATTAACAATATTGACTTCATAATTTAAAAATTCTACCCCCTAAAGAAAGTTTCCAGGCCAAGATTTCTTCACTGGAGAATCTGCCAGATATTTAAAAAAGAGGTAACACCAGTTCTACACAATCCTTTCTACAAAATAGAAGAAGAAACACTTCCCAATTCATCTTATGAAGCTAGTATTATCCTAAAACTAAGAATAGAGACAAAGAAAAATATCCTTCATGAATATATATGCGAAAATCCTTAACAAAATATTAGCAAACAGTAGTCTGAAATATATGAAAAGAATTATACGTTATGATCAAATGAGGTTTATTCTAGGCATGCAAGTCTGGTTCAATATTAAAAATCAATATAATCTACCATATTAATAAGCTAAAGAAAAATTAGGGAGTGATGTCATCAAGATGGTGACGTAGGTCATTCTAGACTTCATCACCCCTCACAAAAGACCACCTAGCAACTACCCACAGACAAGACACCATTGTGAAAATCCCTGAACCCCCAGGTGAAGCTGAAGCAGCTCCCTGGACCACAGAGATCAAGAAGGACTGCATTAGAAGGGTAAGAGGAGAGGTTGCCCTCTGGCCACATCACTGCTCTCCCGGGTTGACACAGTGCAACACTGAGAGGGACCCCAGGACGATCACTTCTCCACTGGGGAAAAAGGGGGCCCAAGGTGGACCTTCAGTGCCCCTAGAATTCCAGAATGCTTCCTGAGGCCCACTCAGATCTCGACTCATGGGGATCAATGGGGGAATCTGTGGGATTTGACAAGTGGGGGTCAGATGGAGATGGAAAAGAGGGGCAGGGCTTACAGCCACCAGTGCTCAGACTTGGCAGCCTGCATACTGCTTGCAACAGTGCCCGGGGAGAGATCACAGCCAGTGACTCTGGCCTTTGAGATAGTTCTCGCTTTCCCAGCACTCGAGCCTGCTGGCCTTGGGATTGGAGTCACATCATTGTCTTCCCTCACTCTCCAACTTTCCAGCTTGGCCTGAAAATTTTGGAATGTGTTAGCTTCTATAATCATGTGAGCCAAGTCCTTAAAATAAATATACATACATATACTTATATGTATATATGGACATTCTATTGATTCTGTTTTTCTAGAAAACCCTAATACAACAAATAACTAGAACATCTGAAAAATTCTCAAAACACAACAATAAAAAGTACAATTAGAAAATGGACAGACATGAGCAGACATTTCACCAAAAAGGGTATATGTTCGAAATAAGCATACGAAAAGATGTTCAACATCACTAGCAATTAACGAACCTTGGAAGAAGAATGGATGAACTCAGTGAGAACATCAATGAAGAACTGGAAAATATAAAAAAATCACCAGTCAGAAATGAAGAATAAAATACTGGAAATGAAAAATTCACTAGAGGGACCCAATAGTAGAGTAGATGATACAGAAAAACAGATCAGTGAGATGAACGAGAGACTAGAGGAAATCACTCAGGCTGAACAGATAAGAGAAAAAAGAATTAAAAAGAGCAAGAACAGTCTAAGGGACCTTTGGGACAACATCAAGTGCACTAACATCCATATTATAGGTGTCCAAGAAGGAGAAGAGAGAAACAAATGAGCAGACAATCTGCTTTAAGAAATAATAGCTGAAAACTTTCCTAACCTAAGGAAGGAAACAGACATCCAGGTGTAGGAAACACAGAGAACACCAAACAAGATGAAATAAAAGAGGCCCACACCAAGACACATTATAATCAAAATGGCAAGAATTAGAGATAAAGAGAGAATCCTGAAAGCTTCAAGAAAGACAACAGTTACATGCAGAGGAAACCACCTAAGACTAGCAGCTGACTTCTCAACCAAAACCCTCCAGGCTGGAAGGGAATGGCAGGATATATTTAAAGTGCTGAAAGGAAAAACCCTACAGCCAAAAACACTCTGCCTGGCAAGGTTATCATTCAGAATGGAAGGAGAGACAAAGAGTTTCCCAGACAAGCAAAAACTAAAGGAGATTATCACCAAAAAACCAGGCCTACAAAAAATGCTAAAGGGACTTATTTAAGTGTGAAAGAGAAGGACACAAAGAGAAATGAGAAAATTATTTTAAAAAAGCAATAAAGTCACTGGTAAAGACAAATATGCAGTAAAAGTAGCAGAACAACCACCTATGAAGAGAATATGAAGATCAAAAAACAAAAGTACTAAAATTATCTATTTCTATGATAACAGGCTAATGCATGCATGCACACACAAAAAGATATTAGATATGATATCAAAAACAAAATGTGGGAGGAGGGGAGTAAAAAAGAGTAGAGCTTTTAGAAAGAGGTCAAACTAAAGAGACCATCACCTTAATACAGATTGCTATATACATAGGTTATTATGTATGAACTGCATAGTAATCACAAGCCAGAAACCTATAATAAATACAAAAAATTTAAGAGAAAGGAACCCAAACATAAAAGTAAATAAAACCATCAAACCACAAGGGAAGAGAACAAGAGAAGAAGAAAGGAACAGAGAAGAACTACTAAAACACCCAGAAAATAAAGTAACAAAATGGCAATGAGTACATACATATCAATAGCTACTTTAAATGTCAATGTCAATTGGAACTCCAATCAAATGTCAATTTAATTCTCCAATCAAAAGACATAGGGTGGCTGATTGGATAAAAAAGCAACACCCATATATATATGCTGCACACAAGAGACACACTTCAGACCTAAAGACACTCACAAACTGAAAGTGAAGGGATGGAAAAAGATACTCCATGCAAATGAGAAATAAAAGAAAGCTGGGGTAGCAATACTTATATCAGCAAAAATGCAGTCTAAAACAAAAACTGTAACAAGAGACAAAGAAGGGCACTACATAATGATAAAAGGAACAATCCAGCAAGAGAATATAACACTTGTAAATACCTACGCACCCAACGTAGAAGCACCTAAAAATATAAAGCAATTATTAAGAGACATAAAAGGAGAAACAGACAGCAGTACATTAATATTAGAGGACTTTAACACTCCACTTACACCAATGGATAGATCATCCAAACAGAAGATCAATAAGGAAACAAAGGCCTTAAATGACTCATTAGACCAGATGGACTTAGTGGATGTATACAGAACATTCCATCCAAAAACCACAGAATATACATTCCTTTCAAATACACATGGAACTTTCTCCAAGACTGATCACATATTAGGCCACAAGACAAGTCTCAATAAATTTAAGAAGATTGAAATAATACCAAGCATCATTTCTGACTACAACAGTATGAAACTAGAAATCAACAACAGGAAGAAAATTGGAAAAGCCACAAATATGTGGAGATTAAACAGAATGCTACTGAACAACCTTTGGATCAATGAAGAAATCAAAGGAGAAATCTAAAAATACCTGGAGGCAAATGAAAATGAAAATACAACATGCCAAAATTTATGGGATGCAGCAAAAGTGGTTCTTAGAGGGATGTTTATAGCAATACAGGCTTAGCTCAAAAAACAAGAAAAATCTCAAACAATCTAACAGTGCACCTAAGAGAACTGGGAAGAAGAACAAATAGAGCCCAAAATCAGGAGAAGGAAGGAAATAATAAAAATCAGAGCAGAAATAAATGAAATAGAGCCTAAAAAAGCAATGAAAAAGAATCAACGTTTGAAAAGAGAAAAAAAATTGACAAACCTTTAGCTAGACTCACCAAGGAAAAAAGAGAGAAGGCTCAAATAAATAAAATCAGAATTGAAAGAGGAGAAATTACAACAGCCAGCTCACAAATACAGAAGATTATAAGAGAATACTATGAAAAGCTATACGCCAACAAATTGGATAATCTGGAAGAAATGGATAAATTCTTAGAATCATACAACCTTCCAAAACTGAATCAATAAGACATAGACAATTTGAATATACAAATCTCCAGTAAGGAGATTGAAACACTAATCAAAAACTCCCAAAAAATAAAAGTCCAGGATCAGATGGCTTCCCTAGTAAATTCTACCAATCATTCAAAGAAGACTTAATACCTATCCTTCTCAACTTTTATAAAAAATTGAAGAGGAGGGGAGGCTTCCTAACTCATTCTATGAAGCCAACATTATCATGATACAAATCCAGACAAGGACAACACAATAAAAGAAAATTATCAGCCAATATCACTGATGAACATTGATGCAAAAATCCTCAACAAAATACTAGCAAATCAAATGCAACAATACATTAAAAACATCATACATCATGATCAAGTTAGATTTATACCAGGGATGCAGGGCTGGTTCAACATCCACAAATCCATCAACGTGATACACCATGTTAACAAAATGAAGAATAAAAATCACATGATCATCTCAATAGATGCAGAGAAAGCATTTAACAAGATACAGCATCCATTTATGATAAAACCTCTGAATAAAATGGGTATAGAAGGAAAGGACCTCAACATAATAAAGGCCACATATGACAACCCCACAGCTAGTATCATTCTCAATGGAGAAAAACTGAAAGCTATCCCTATAAGGACAGGAACCAGGCAAGGATGCCCACTGTCACCACCCTTATTTAACATAGTATTGGAAGTCCTAGCCAGAGCAATCAGGCAAGAAAAAGAAATAAACGAGAACCAAATTGGAAAGGAAGAAGTGAAACTTTCACTACTTACAGATAACATGATTTTATATACAGAAAACTCTAAAGAATCCACCAAAAAACTTTTAGAAATCATAAATGAATGTGGTAAAGTTGCAGGACACAAGATCAAGATACAAGGGCTGGCCCAGGGGTACAGTGTTAAGTTCTCATGCTCCACTTTGGTGGCCCTGGCTTTGCGGTTTTGGATTCCAGGTGCCAACCTTCACACTGCTCATCAAGCCATGCTATGGTAGCATCCCACATACAAAAATAGGGGAAGACTATCACAGATGTTAGCTCAGGTACAATCTTCCTCACAAAAAAAAATAAATAATAAAAATTTAAAAAATAAATAAAAAACAAAACCAACATACAAAAATAAGTTGTCTTTCTATATACTAATAATGAAGTAGCAGAAAGAGAAATTAAGAATAGAATCCCATTTACAATTACAAAAATGGAATAAAATACCTGGGAATAAACTTAACCAAAGAAGTGAAAGACTGGCACACTGAAAACTATAAAACGTTGTTGAAAGAAATTGAAGACACAAAGAAATGGTAAGATATTCCGTGCTCTTGGATTGGAAGAATTAACATCGTTAAAATGTCCATACTTCCTAAAGCAATCTACAGATTCAATGCAATCCCTATCAAAGTTCCAACACCATTTTTCACAGAAATAGAACAAAGAATCCTAAAATTTATATGGAACAACAAAACACCCTGAATAGCCAAAGGAATCCTGAGGAAAAAGAACAAAGCTGGTGGTATCACACTCCATAATTTCAACATATACTACAAAGCTATAGTAACCAAAACAGCATGACACTGAGACAAAAACAGACACACAGATCAATGGAACAGAATCAAGAGCCCAGAAATAAAACCACACATCTATGGACAGCTAATATTCGGCAAGGGAGCCAAGAACATACAAAGGAGAAAGGAAAGTCTCTTCAATAAATGTTGTTGGGAAAACTGGACAGCCACAGGCAAAAGAATGAAAGTAGACAATTATCTTTCACCATGCATAAAAATCAACTCAAAATGGATTAAAGACTTGAATTTAAGACCTGAAACCATGAAACTTCTAGAAGAAAACATAGGCAGTACGCTCTTCAACATTGGTCTTAGCAGCACATTTTCAAATATGGTGTCTGATTCGATAAGGGAAACAATAGAAAAAATAAACAAATGGGACTACATCAAACTGAAAAGCTTCTGCACAGCAAAAGAAACCATTAACAAAATGAAAAGACAGCCTAACAATTGGGAGAAGATATGTGAAATCCTATATCTGATAAGGGGTTAGTATCCAAAATATATAAAGAAGTCATACAACTTAGCAACCAAAAAACAAACAACCCAATTAAAAAATGGGCAAAAGATGTGAACAGAGATTTCTCCAAAGAAGATTACTAATTATCAGGGAAACGTAAATCAAAACTACAACAAGATATGATCTCACTCCCTTCAGAAGGGCTATAATTAACAAGACAGGAAATAACAAGTGTTGGAGAGGATGTGGAGAGAAGGGAACCTCCCTACACTGCTAGTGGGAGGGCAAACTGATGCTTCCACTATGGAAAACAGTATGGAAATTCTTCAAGAAGTTAAGAATAGAACTATCATATAATCCAGCTGTTCCACTGCTGGGTATTTATCCAAAGAACATGAAAACACAAATGCATAAAGATACATGAACCCCATGTTCAGCGCAGCATTATTCACAACAGCCAAGACTTGGAAGTAACCTAAATGCCCATCAAGGGACGAATGGATAAAGAAGATGTGGTGTATATGTACACAATAGAATACTACTCAGCCATAAAAAATGATGAAATCTGGCCATTTGTGACAACACGGATGGGCCTTGAGTGTACTATGCTAAGTGAAATAAGTCAGAGGGAGAAAATCAAGTACTATATGATCTCAGTCATCAATAGATGATAAAAACAACAAGAAACACACACACAGAGGCAGGGACTTGGTTGGTGGTTACCAGAGGGGAAAGGGGAGGGAGGAGGGCGAAAGGGGTGATTAGGCACATGGGTGTGGTGATGGTTTGTAATTAGTCTCTGAGTGGTGAACATGATGTAATCGACAAAGAATTCTAATTATATTAAGACGTACACCTGAAATTTACATAATGCTATAAACCAATGTTACTGCAATAAAAAAAAGAAAGTTGCTAAGAAAGTAGATCTTCAAAATTCTCATTACAAAAAGAAAAATTGTAACTAAGTGTTGTGATGGATGTTAGTTAGACTTATTATGGTGATCGTTTTGCAGTATATACAAATATGGAATCATTAAGTTGTACACCTGAAACTAATATAATGTATGTCAATCTCAATTTAAAGAAAAAAAGTGAATATAAAATTATCAGTACAAAATTTAAACCACAATGAGGTGTAACTATGCATGTTCTCAAATGGCAAAAATAAAACCTGGAAAATATCAAGTCTCGCAAGGCTGTGAAGCAACTGGAACTCTTATGCCCTGCTGGCAGGAACATAGACAGCTTATAATTTTAGAAATATTATGTGGCAGACTTTCCCAAAGCTGAATATCCATATAACCTATTATGAAACAATTCCACACTTAAAGAAACGACTGATATGAGCTTCAAAAGATATGTATGAAAGATTAGCACCAGCATTTATATTTTCCAAACTGGAAACAATCTATACGCCCATTAACTGTAGAATGAATAAATGAATGATGGTATATTTTCCCAATTAAATAGCACATAGCAATGAAAATGAATAAATTGCTACTATGCACAACAAAAAATGTTGAGTGAAAGAAGCCAGCAGAAGGGTACTTATGATGGGTTTATTTTCATATAAAGCTCAAAAACAGGCAAAACTAACCTATTTTGCCATAAATTAGAATAGTAGCTACATTCAGGTGGGCATAATGATGGGAAGGGGTCAGAAGCAGGTTGCTGGGTGGCCGCAGTTTTATTTCTTGAACCAGCAGTTACTACATAGATGTGTTTACTTGATAAAGTTCATTGCTTCATACACATATAATTTGTGTATATTCTTGTTTTCATGCTGTATTTCAGTAACTGTTTTTAATACACGTAGAATTTCCTTTTATATGACTCTAATTGGTTTCTACAATGGCTTCTTTCTGATATTTTCTCATTTCCAGTGGGACAAATTTCCCAGTCACTCAGTCCATTGCTTACTGGACTGACCTGCAATCAAGCTTGTCAGTGTTCAATTAAAACCAACAAAGAGTGTAATGGCCAAGCAAAAGCAAAACCATCAAGACCTTATTATTGTCATAAAATATGCTAAAAATTACGTACTGAATTTCCAGGACAGCGCTATTGAAATGTTTGCTAATTTTCAGGACAATTTCACAGAAACCGCTGAAGAGGAACTTAACGAAACTGTGGATGAAGTTAAATCTAAAACAATCCAGCGCACTTCTCAGAGGGAGAGAAGAGTTCCCCCGGCTGGCAAACAGCTTCAACAGTATTTGATGCTCAGAATTCTCAAAGCCTGACTTCAATTTATTCTAACTCAGACTTGCAAGAAAAGCCTCTCTCTCCAAGCTCAACAACTTTAAAGAAACGTAATATTAGAATTGGGGCAGGAAAAAGATAGGTATATGTTTTGGTGAGAGAATTAGAAATAAATTTTCTTGAGGAAAAACGTTAATCAGCTTTCAAATTCGTATTGGAAACCATAATCATTATATTATACTCTTGTATTCCAGTGTAATTGCAATGTTTTTGCACCTTAATTTTGATGCATTACTCTTTCTACGCTTCACTGGATTGCATCAAGCAATTTTAATCACGCATTTATTTATTCATTCACTCATCAATGTAATGTTGCTTACTGAGGTAAAATATGGACTAGATTTCAGAATGTACATCATTATACACGTGTGTACATATAATCACAGGTAGAAGAGAAACGGAGAAAAGAAACGAGGTGCAGTGACAGCTAACAACAGGCTAGGAAGCTACAGGGAGGATTAGAGAAAACCTCACTGAGGTGAGATTTAAGTCAGGTGTGAAGGGCACCTGCAAGATAAAGTTAAGGCGGTGAGTGCCAGTAGGGAGACAGAGTGGGGAAAGGAATGGAGATCATTCCAAGCAAAGAAAACAGACAGGTAAAAAAATGTTTTGATATTGAAGGAAAGCCATAATAAAAATAAAAAGGGAGAATTTATGAAGCAAAGGAAATACCCACCCCCAAAAAAAACAGAACAAAAAGTTGGAACGTAGTCCTAAAGGTATAAACATTAAACACTAATGCAATGGACATCTGTGTTTTGAGTTATCAATATATTGGATTGATGGAGACAGGGAAACTAGAACGAGATATTGTAAACATTCTAAATCCTGGTGACACCTCAAGACAGCAGGATAAACCCACAAGTTTTAAATATGAAAAAAACTCTAAGAAACAGCTTTGTACATTTCTTAACACAATAGCACAATATTAACAGACTTTGTGTTTATCAACACTGTTCTGTATCGTGCCCCAGAATTACTTTCTCTGCTTTCTCTTCCAACCTTATGGTCAGTGATTTCAGAAGCTGCTTTCAGAGCCAATGTTGCTTGACTGCTGAACCATCTGGCCATGTCTGTTAATACACTTTTAATAGTTATAGATGGGTCTGAATCATGGTTCTACCACTCACTAACTGCGTGATATTAGGCAAATTACTCAGCTTCTCTAAGCCTCAGCACCTCATCTACAAATTTGATATGATGCTGCCTCTTGACTCATAACTGTCATTAAAAATTATGAAAAACAATGCAAGGCAGTGTGGTACCTAGAAATTGTTTTAAACACAAGGCACCCCTTCCACTCACAAATGAAATAAAAATATGCTTATTGTCAACATCAAATTTATGAATTTAAAATTGCTGCTGGCCATAAATACAGCTAAAATGGTCATGGCAGTGACTGTCTGGTCCATCTGCTCCCTTGGCCTTTTGTGATAATTTTGCTAAACTCATTTATCAGTTCTGGTAGCTTTTTGTATATTCTTTGATATTTTTTTGCATGGATTATCACGCAGCTGCAAATTGACAATTTTATTTCTTCCTTTTCAATGTACAAGCCTTTTATTTTTTTGTCTTCTTGTACTAAAATTTCCAGAATAATTTTGAGTAGAAGTAGTGAGAATGGACACCCTTGTCTTGCTATCTATTGGAGGGAGAAATCATTTAGTCTTCCACGCATTAAGCATGATGTTAAATATGGTTCACATAGATGACCTTTCTCAGGTTGGTGCAATCTCCTTCCATTCCTAGTTTGTTGAGAGTTTTTATCGTGAACAGAGATGGACTTTTTCCAAATCCTTTTTCTGCATCTATTTCAATGATCACATCCATTTTTACTTGTTTTTAGTCTGTTACTAAGGGGAAATAGATTCATTTTTGGATGTTGAACAAACCTTATATTCCTGGCATATACTCTACTGGGTCATGATGTATTGTCATTTTTATATACTGTTGGATTTACTGTAATTACGTTGTGTTAAGGATATTAGTGTCTAGTTTTATGAAGGAGATTGGTCTGTAGTTTCTCATAATGTTTTCTCTTAGTTTTTATATCAGGATACTTGTGGCCTCATTTGTTAAATCACAAAGTACTTTCCTTCTCTATTTTCTGGAAAAGTTTGTATAAAATGATATTCCTGATTCTTTAAATCTTTGATAAAATTCACCAATGATTCCACCTGGACCTGAAGGTTTCTGCTGTTTTGTTGTGACTGTTCTTGTTTGCAGGAAGGTAACTACAAATTCAATCTATTTAGTACTCAGGACTTTTTAGATTATCTGTCTTCTTGATTGAATTTGTCAAGGAATTTGCTCATTTCATCTGTTATCAAATTTATTGGCATAAAGTTGTTCATAATCTTCCCTCATTGTCTTACAATGTATGTAGGGTATGTAGTGATGTCCCCTCTTTCATTGCTGATATTAGCAATTTGTGTCCTCTTTTTTTTTTTTTTATCAATTTAGCTCGAGGTTTACAGTTTTCTTGATCTTTTCAACCAGCTTTTGGCTTCACTACTTTTTTCTATTTTTCCCTTTTCAATTTCTGTGACATCTGCTCTGATATTTGTCATACTTTTCCTTAGCTTACTTTGGGTTTAACTTGCTCCTCTTTTTCTAATTTCTTGGGGCAATTTAGACTTTGGTTTTGACATCATGTCTTTTTTAATAAAGTATTTACTGCTATAAATTTCCCACCAAGAACTATTTTAGCTGAATCCCACAAGTTTTGATATGTTGTTTTCATTTTTGAAACTCAAAATAGCTTCTAATTTCCTTTGTATTTTTCCATCCAAGTGTTGTGCTATTGTTGTTTAATTTCCAAATATTTGGAGATTTCACAGATAACTTTGTGTTATTAATTCTAGTTTAATTCTCTTTTGTTCAGTGACAATACTTCATGTATATATTTCTTTTATTTTTTAATCATGTTGAGACTTGTATTATGACTCAGAATGTGGTCTATCTTGGTAAACGTTCCATTTTCACTTGAAAAGAATGTGCATTTTACAGTTGCATGCAGTGTTCTGAATATGGTTGATAGTGTTGTTCATGTTCTCTATATTCTTACTTTGTTCAATTGATTAGAGAGAGAGAAGTGCTAAAGTCTCCAGCTAAAGCTGTGGATTTGTCTACTTTCTTTTCAATTCTATCACTTTTTTCTTTATGTGTTTGGAAGTATTGTTGTAAGATGCATACACATAAGATTGTTATTTCTTCTTGGAGGATTGACTTCCTTATCATTATGTAATGCCTGCCTTTATCATTAATAATATTCTTGACCATGAGATTTACTTTGTGTGCTAATATACTCGTCTTCTTTTAATTAATGTTTATATGGTCTATTTTTTTTCCCCATCCTGTCATCTTTATCTTTGTCTTAATATTTACTGTAGGTTTCCCATAGAGAGCACATAGTTGAATGTTGCTTTTATATCCAATCTGAGGCTGACATTTTTTTACCTTGTAAAGGGGTGTTTTCAATCATTTACAGTTCATATAACTGTTGGTTTGGGTAGATTTAAAACTGCCATCTTGCTGTTGGTTTCTAATTGTTTTGTCTTTTCTGTGTTCTTTCTTTCTTCTTTTTCTCTCATTTTGTATTATTTCTTAAGGATCCATTTAATACACACTATGGGCTTATTAGTTACACCTCTTTTTTGTTGGTTTAATGATTGAGCCAGGTTTACAAAATATATATGGTGAACATATACAGTGAACTTATCATAGCCTACTTCCCAAGAGGCCTACAGTAAAGGTTCATACTATATTGTACTTCCATTTCCTCCCCCTCATCTTCTGTGTTATTATTGTCTTACAGTATAATATCATATGTCATAAATATCACAATATATTGTTACTTATTTTTTAGAAGGTCAAATATCTTAATAAGCTATTAAAGTGGAAAAAAACAGACTTACATGTATTTCCTCTTTACCATTTCTGATCTCCTCATTTATTTGTGTAGATTCATATTTCCATCTAGTATCATATTCCTTTCTGCCTAAAAAGGACACATATCTTCTTATGTTCCTGTTGACATAATTCTTTGTCTTTATCCTCTTCATTTTAAAGGTCTTGAGCATATAACAGTTTTGAATTAGAAAAGATAAATATTTTAAAATATGATAAAGAAATCCAAACAAAATGATAAATTTTACCACTACAGACCTGAGCCTAGTCCAGTCTGTAACATTATAAATAAGTCTTTAAACCAGAAGCATTATAAAAACTGCAAAGAACATGCTAAACAGAAGAATATAGTTCATAACAATATAGAAGGTGATAACGACGAGATAAACATTTTGTGCTGACAAGACCAGTAATGTTCAACGACTTAATTAAGAACGGCCCTATTACACAGCCTGGGGAAACAGCTCCACCTTTATTAACATATATCAAAGCAGTTAAAGCCAGGGACGCTATTGCAATCCTGAAGTTAAACCGCAGTCGTTAGTATTGTCTCAGCTTGAAGTGGCTGAACGTACTGTTTCTCAGGACAAGCTTGTATACATGTTTTTCACAGCTATTCTTCATATCAAATTAAGATCAGATGGAGAGCTGAGAGGTGTACCACCAGAGGTGTGTGGTGTCCATTTGGCCTAAATTCTAACAACCCAAGCATTCGGGGAAAATTCTAAGTCAGCTTATGATCACCACCTGCCAGGTACCCAGGCCAGCTGTGACAGAGCTTCAGAGGCTGGCCAGGAGCCACCAAAATACGGAAAAAATTTTAACAAACTGATGTTCAACTTGTTTTGTTAAACATCAGAAGGCTATAGATGAAAGGAATACGAAGAAAATTTGAAAATTAGGGGGGAAAAAAGAGATGAAGAACATATTAAACTAATTTTGATAACTGTATATTTAAGAATGCTTATTTTAGGTAACTTACGAAACACTGCTTTCACAAATACATAGTAAAATGGAAAGTGGATGTGGTAATTTGGTTAATAAAATCTTCAGTAAAGCTAGAATAGATATTATAGGTGAAAGTTATTGGAGGCATTTTCTTCCCTGCCCAAAAGGTTCTCAGCATTATATTAAAGGAAATGGAAGTTTTTCCCAAAAGAAAACCTTGCAAAACTCAGTTAAGTTGACAGAGAAAATATTCTGAACAATTCAGATAACATTCCCCTTCCTCTGGGCTGCATATGTACCGCACAGTATATTCTCCTCTGAAGTGTGCAATAGATCTCCCATTTAAGATTGCAAATTTCTTTAGGGCTGGATTTATGCTTGGTCTGCATTGGTACCCCTGCAATTCCTACCTACCTACCAAGCACAGTGCTTAGACCCTTTAGTATGCTTTCCAAATAATTTATTGAATTGTATTGCTCAATGCTGCTGTAGTACTGGCCATTTAAAATACCATTAACAACACCTACAAACTAATATGGCCAAAGGGACCTATGATGTTTAAGGGAAAAATAATAGTATTATTGGTTGGTTAACCATATTAACTGAGTCCACTATACACAATAAATGGTCTGAGATTCACGGCTTTAGGTTTATACATCATATCACTACAATTAGTAAATGGGTTCTTAAAAGTCTCCGGTTAGGTACTTTCTATTCAGCCTGTAAAGGGTTGAAATTTAAGTGAATCACATGCAAAAGATATTCACATCACTTCAATTCTCAAGATAATTCGTTCAATTTCTCTTCTCTATTCAATGACCTCATTATCCAAGAGCTGAAGCTGGAATTTCACTTGCTATCTCTTCAGAATGTTCCCAGTTTATATGATATAATGCATAATTTAAATGCATGAAGGTGTATTATCCTCCTTGAAAGCTTCTGAAGTTGAATATACAAATATTGAAGCATCCTTAAACCATTTGCTTTCACTTTATCAACACTAATAAATTGAAGTAGAAAAATTTGGTTAAGTGGACAGCTATCTATATGTTTTAATGATATTTAAAAGTAGTTTTCAAATATGGAAAGATGTCCTTTATCCCTTAAAGTGTTTCTCTAATATCAAAGACTGCTTTTAAGAAAGGATGTAGATTTTTCTCTAGAACCCTCTTTAGAAAAGTCACCATAACTTCAGTTCAGGGTTTAGCATTACAGTTTTGGAAAAGATTCTGACTGGAATGTGCAAGTTGTGTTCTTCTTGAGTGATTTCAATGCTTCTAACAAACCACACTCGCCTAAATGTGACATAATCTTTCACTGGGAAACAACTATGCTCAAGTCCCTATCACCACCCCTTGGGGCAGCTAATTAGCAGCTTGGAAGGAAGGATGATCTACAGAGCATAGCAGACTTGTTTCAGAGAGGTAATCAGTCTCCAGCAGATTCCAGATTGGATAGTAATAAACAAAGATGTGTTTTCTTTTAACTTAAATAAATCTTACCCCGAGTTCTCCATTCAATATTATGTTATACAACTTTTACAGTGGATTGACACATGTCATTAAAAAAATATTTTCAGTATGTCTACCTTTTCAATTTTGGGGGCTGCCATTGTTTTCCTCTGAAAGCAAAGACTGCAAGGTCAAACTGACGACTCCGACGTATACTTTCCATATGAGTTTATATTCTACTTGGCACGATGTTTTCTCCTTTCTGCAGACTCATCAAAATGGCCAATGTCACCAAAACAGCAAATTTGCCAGGTGCAGCTGTTCTACACAGCAATGCCTGCGAGTCTGGAATACTAATGTCCTCTAAACATTCTGGGTAGGATGACGTAATTCCAAGATTTCCCAACCCGCCAAGGAGAACGTGGTCTATAGGCTTAGATCTTTTAAGAAACAATTTATTCAGGATACCATCAATAGCAAAACATCAATAGATGCTTTTTACATTTTGCTAGGATGCTTCCTTAACCAGGTCAGGTTCCTGTGAGCAAAACTCTGTGTAGAACATACCATATATCTGGGGGACACAGAAGTAGGAAATGAAATTCTTTCATTTTACAGTCAAGGCAAGTAGACAAGATCAATACATACGTATCAAAAGTGAGAAATGTAATAGTCTTAATATAAAGACCATACTACTAAGTTCCTGGTGCAACAGGAGCTCACAGAAAAGAGATCAGCTTTATCATTAAATTCACCCAGTCTGGAACTTGGCTTAGCGTTGGCTGCTGTTTATAAAGATGATTACCCATGCCCAACCACTGCTCCACCCTCCTTGAGAACATGCACAGAGTCAGGAAAGCAGCATTGAAGATTCTCAAGGATGTGGAGCTGGTCAGCACCTCCAATATACACACTTTTCTCTAATGACTTTTCCTCCCATCCCTTGGTATGAATGAATATCACTATGTAAAACACTTTTTTAATATTAAAAATCTTCACATATTTTTTAGATGTTCCAGGGTACATCCACCAGCCGTAACTTTCTAAAGCCCAGTGTTGAGATTTAGGTCTGTTAGTTGAACTGGTACGACAGTCCTTACAAAAGACTTCAGAGTTTCAGAGAAGACTCTCAAGAAAGGTCGCAAGCTGAGTCGATTGCTCATGGTCAGACATAAACAAAGCATCACTGTCAACACTGTCCAACCAAAGTCTCTCTCCAATTTTTGTAGGGGATGGAGAAGGTGAGGCATGGGATGGAAGAGATTCACCTTAAGTGGAAAAGGATCCAGACATAAACTGCTTGTCTCAGGAACAAAAAGGAAGAGGAGAGATTCAGAGTCAGGAGCTCCCTTTCACGTGAATTGGTGCCCAGAACTTTGCTCTTCACTCTGAGTATCTCAGGAAACTGTACAACACATTGGGGCACAAACTGCCACCTCAAGATCCCTCTAACAAGTGTGGAACTCAAAATGGAGGGAGCCACTTCTCCACTCCCATCACACATCGCTATGTAGTGTGGCATCCAGCAAGCTCAGCCACCAGCGACCAACTGGTCTGCTGAACAGTGGGGGACCCACGGCAGTGAGGCCACACTGCCACGCCTGGGCAGCAGCCATCCATGGGCCAATCACTCTGCTGGGCAGAACCTCACAGATAACGTGTCAGCAGACAGATAATGAACCCTGGGGACCTCAAAAACACTGAGAAGTCCATTTTAAATTATGCAAGTGACAACGCTTTCTTCATAAGACTGGGACCAATACATAGGTAGATGGATTACAGCTAATATTACATTGCATTGTCTACTGCTTCAGATTTCACAGAACATTTTCACATGTGATATTTTACTAAAACAATCTAGAGAGATGAGCATTCCTGCCTTCTCTAAATTTACCTGTAAGTTCCAAGCAAAAACACTCATCTGGTAAAGATTCAATGCATCATGAGCTTGATGGAATTGCCTGACTTTCTGGTTTCAGACAAGAATCAGGAGGCTTCAGAGCATCTCTCCAGGATCAGAACTGGGGTCGCCTGCTCCGTGCCTCCTGTCCTCTGGCACCACTACCTGCCCTCTATCTCTGTCACTAACCAAGCTCCAGAAATTTGCCCGCCTTTGAAGGGAGGACAACATTCACGGAGCTTGAGCTTCAGTGAGCGGGGTATGGGCGACTAATGGAGAACAGCTGCATTCCAAAGTTATTTCTTCATGGCGAGCTAATAAAGGATAGATTGTTCACAGGGTGAAATGAAGTGTGAAAACACATCTGAATCTTTGAAACGCTGCCACGGATGACAGTAAAACAACTATGCCGATAAGATTTGGAGACGTTGCAGTCTGCGCCACTGTGGCCCACTCTATGTGAAAACAGAACACAACTGCAGGAGCTAAATGACATTCATTTAACATTTATTAAACTCTTATTGTGTACCAAGTTCTGCACTAAACTTTGGAGATTAAAAACAGATAGAGCATGATCCCTCACCTCTGGTGCTATCAGTGGAGACAGACAGTTAAACAAACGATCAGACTAGTGTGGCAAGTGCCATAATAAAATCATACATGAGAGGCACAGAGGAAGAAGCCCCAGATCTGCTCATCTTTCAAAAAAACAGAAGAGCCACCTCCGAAAAACCTTCCAAAATAAAAATTAAAGAAAGATAATAATAAATACCAACATGGATTGACTGCTTCCTCTGGTCCAGGCACAACGCTAAGCCCTTGAGAATGGGTCCTCGGATCCTCTCCACCGCCGGAGGTGTGAGGTCCTGTGATCTCCATGTCACAGTGTAAATCATGTGCTATAAGTAACCACAGAGGTTTAAGAGTTGTTAGTATTCCTATGATCCCATAGCTCCTTTTTGTTTATTATAATACTTCAGTCCATCCTAAATCACAGTTTTTATTTTCTCATATAAGCCCCCATTATAGTTTATACACCTGGAAGGCGATGACCTACATCCAATTCAAAACTAATACAATGCACATAGTAGGCCCTCAATAAACATTTTACATTAATAGAATCCTGGTTAAATGGCACAAACCAGCACTGCAAATGGCTGTTGTATAATCTTACATCTGAGATGCTGAAAGAAGAGAGAACGAGAACTGGAATAACAACACTTGAGCGTAATGTCAGTAAGACCCAGTATAACACGGGCATCAGGTACTGAAGAGAGACAGATGATAAAGGGGCTTGTCTAATGAAACCCTGTCTGGTTTCTTGGTATACACATTGTGCTCTGGCATTGCCACATTTCAGCTTCACCCGTGGGATAAGATCTTGTATGTGTATTATGCTTCCCAGATTAAGTGATTTTGTGGTATCTTGTCTGGGCACACAGACCCCATCTTGGAACCTAGGTTTCTCTCTCTGTATACCGAATTCCTTTGTGGACTGCTTCTTCTCTCCCGCCTCCCCACACCCCAGCCTTGCGCTCACCCGTGGTGACCTCAGATAAACCAGATAAGAAGCATTCCTGGGCGTCAGATTCTGAGGCCTTTCGATACTGGGCTGCCTGCTCCAGGAAGAGGCCCCGCAGGACTTTGAACTTCCTCCCCAGCTCCACAACCCTTAACTGTGCGAGAAAGTGGAACATGAAGGGACAGGCTTGATACCATGATGCTATTTCACATCCCTCTTTCCCTGGGAGTGGAAGAGAGCAATGACAGGAAAATCAAGAGGTTACTGCCACATCTCACACACTTCAGACCAGTTAGAGTCACAAGAGGAAAGCTAAAATTTAAAAAAAAAAATTAGAATTGGTATAAATGATCAGCCTTACTTTCAATGGTGTTCAGGTTTTAATTATGAGGTCAAAGCTTTCTAGAACCAAGAGATTTCTTACTTCTAAGGAACTCTACCTTCCAGTGGGCAGCTGAACATCTAACATCTGCTGCCAATCCTCTTTTTTGTCCTTCTTCTTCTCTCCAAAGTCCCCCACACATAGTTGTATATTCTAGTTGTAAGTGCCTCTGGTTGTGGCATGTGGGACGCTGCCTCAGCATGGCCTGATAAGTGGTGCCATGTCTGCACCCAGGATCCGAATCCATGAAACCCCAGGTCACTGAAGCAGAGTGTGTGAACTCAATCACTTGGCCATGGGGCCAGCCCCAGAAAAGGTTTCTATACTTTTATTCATTCATTCATCCATTTATTCAACAAAAATTCATTGAGTACCTATTATACCTCAAGCACAGTTATATGTGCTAGAGATAAAAGAGGGACCAAAACAGAAAAAATATCTTTGTTGTCATGAATCTCAAGTGGAAAACCAGAAAATAAACAAGACAAATAAAAGACATAGTATACTAGCAAGTAGTAAGAGCAAAAAGAACAGAAGAGGGTTCTGGTTCAAGATGGTGACATCAGAGGATTCTGAACTCACTTCTTCCCACAAACACACTGAGTCTCCAGCTACAAATGGAACAATTTCCTCTGAAAAAAACTCAGAACCTAACTAAGAAACTCCTATACATGGAGCAAGTGAGGAAATCCACATCACAGTGGATGGACAGGCCCAGGCATAGCATCCCAGCAAACCCACCTCCAGCACTGCCACCCACAATCCAGAGGGAACTCAAACCCCCAGCTTCTCCTGAGGAGCCAAGGGCTTGAGCCCTACATCTGATACCCCAACTTTTAAGACCCTCATCTGAGAGGCAGGGCCACAAAACATCTAGCTGTGAAAGCCAATGGGGCTTGTATCCGGGATACCCACAATGAGACAGAAACTGAGAAATGGTTCTTAAAGAGCTCACACACATGGACTCACCCAGTGTAGAGGCAGCCTCGACATAAAGTATCCAGAATTTCTGTGAAGGAAGCTTTTTGCTGATCTTAAAGTGTTGGCCTGAGGGGCAGGCATCTAATCTAACACACATCTAGGGGCCTGCAGAGATACTCTTCAAAGACAGAGGCCAGCAGATGCCATTTTTCACTCTCCTTCCACCTGCCTCCAGCGCCCAGGTACCTTCCAGAAAGGAGCTTCATCTGGTGCCAGAGTTTTGTGGCTGCCACCCATGAGATGCTTTTAGATCTCCTGGCTCTGGTAACCAGTGGGGCTCATGCTCACAGCTGCCACAGGACCATAACAAATGGAGAAAGAGTTATTAGATGGAGACCACCAGCAGGGCACAATAGAGAGGCAACAGACAGAGGTGCCCAGTCTCACAGAAGAGATGTTACAACTGATACCACAGAAATACAAAGGGTCATACGAGACTGCTGTGAGCAAATACGCCAAGAAATTGGACTATCTAGAAGAAATGGATAAATTCCTAAAAATATACAACTTACCAACTGAATCATGAAGAAATAGAAGCTCTGAACAGATTGATTACTAGTAGGGAGATTGAATCAGTAATAAAAAAACCTCCTAATAAAATAAAGTCCAGGAACAGAGGGCTTCAACAGTGAATTCTACCAAACATTTAAAGAATATCATTCCTTCTCAAACTCTTCCAAAAAATAGAAGAGGAAGATTACTTCCAAACTCATTTTATGAGGACAGCATTACTGTGATACCAAAACCAGTCAAGGATGCCATGAGAAAAGACAATTATAGACAAATATCCCTGATGAACACAGATGCAAAAATTCTCAACAAAATATTAGCAAAAAAAATTCAACAGTACATTAAAAGGATTATACACCATTATCAAGTGGGATTTATTCCAGATATGCAAGAATGGTTTAACATCTGCAAATCAATGTGATACATCACACATTAATGAAATGAAGAATATAAATCATATGATCATCTCAATAGACACAGAAAAAGAATTCCACAAATTCAATATCCACTTATGATAAAAGCTCTCAACAAAGTGGGTATAGAGAGAATGAACCTCAACATAAGAAAGGCCACATATGACAAACCCACAGCTAACAGCGTATTCAACAGTGACAAAACCGAAATCTTTTCCTCCAAGATCAGGAACAAGATGAGGGTGCCCACTCTCACCACTTTTATTCAACATCATATTGGAAATCCTAGCCAGAGCAATTGGGCAAGAAAAAGAAATAAAAGGCATCCAAATAGGAAATGAAGAAGTTAAACTGTCGCTATTTGTATATGACATGATACTATATTTATAGAAAACTCTAACAATCCACCAAAAAACTATTAGAACTAATGAATGAATTCAGTAAAGTTGCAGGATATAAAATTAACATACAAAATCTGCTGCGTTTCTGTAATTTAATAATGAACTATCAGAAAGAGAATTTAAGAAAATAATTCCATTTACAAATGCATCAAAAAGAATAAAATATTCAGAACTTAATTTAACCAAAGAGGCGAAAGATTTATAGACTGAAAACTATGAGAAACTGTTGGAAGACATTGAAGACAAGTCAAATAAATGGAAAGTTATTTTATGTTCATGGATTAGAAAAATATTGTTAACATTCCTACACTGCCCTAAGCAATGTACAGACTCAATGCAATTCCCATCAAAATTTCAATGGCATTTTTCACATAAATAGAACAAACAATTCTAAAATTTATATGGAACCCCAAAAGACCCTGAATAGCCAAAGCAATCTTGAAAAAGAAGAACAAAGCTGGAGGCATCAAATTCCAATTTTAACCCATATTACAAAGCTATAGTAATCCAACAGTATATGGTATTGGCATAAAAACTGACACATATATCAATGGGACAGAATAGAGAGCACAGAAACAAACCCACTTATATATGATCAATTAATTTACAATAAAGGAGCCAAGAATATACAATGGGGAAAAGACACTTTCTTCAATAGCGTTGGAAAAACCGGACAGCCACATGCTGCAAGAAAATGAAGCAATAAAATAAAATCGCCCCAGTAGCCCAAAAGGGATCATCTCAAGGAGAATACGGACGTGAACTATGGAGACAAAGCACACAGAAGTTGGGAGATGGATAGGCGCAACCTGTAAAAGGATCCAGGGGAATGTAGGTGGAACACCAACAGATTCTAGTACCTACTCCATTCTAGGGAGTCTTTCCCCCAAACCAGTTTGCACATAAATTAAAAAAAAAAAATTGAAGATGTACTCAAATCCAAGTTACAAATACATGAATACACAACTCAGTATGAGTGGAAGTCACCAGATGCAGTCTAAGAATTTCTTAAGCTAGAACTATCAATAAGAGATATTTTCAAAAATTACTCATACAGTCATAGCAGTTATAGGAAAAACATACCAATGGTACATCTAGGAAGGAAAACCATATGAGTCGCACTTAGAAAATCTCAGTGGGTTAAAGGCAGAGTAGACACATCTCAAGAGATATGGTGGATCAGAAATAGATATGAGAAACTTACAAAAATCTGACATACAAAGAGAAAGAAGTTCTTCCCTAGAAAGAATTTCAGAAGCTTCTTGGACAGAATGACAAAGCCAACATATGTTCAGGCATTCCTAAAGGAGACAGTAGACAGAATGGTAGAGAGATAATTATTCAGAATTGAGAATTATTCAGAATTGATAAAAGACTTGAATCTTCAGATCCAGGATAAATCCCTAAAATAAACCCTGTATATGTCATAAGAAAAGAGTAGAACAACAAAAACAAGAAAACAAGAAGCAGCTTTTCAATGATAAAACAGAATCTATAAGACTATAACACAATGGTGGGAGTGGCTCACATGTGTAACCAGTGTGCATTTTGCTGTTACACAAGCACATGAGCACACGCGTGCACACACACTGAATCCAAAACCATTCATGGGCTAAAAGGTATCCACAATTTAACTGTACCCAGTATACACATTCCATGTTTTGAGAAAACTTTCTTGGAGACAAAAATTTAACCCACAAATAAAAATGAAAAAACATAGATCATTTTGTTGTATGGTCTCATACTAGATATTTGGCTTGTGAACAAACATGATCCAAGTGGGGACCTTCTTTTCTAGCATTGGGAAATAGTAATTACACAAAATTCTATCCATGTTTTCTAAAGCAGAAGCCTACGCAGAAGTGATGCATGAAAGTGAAAAAAAGAAAAATCACAAAAGTGACTGCACGTTGAATTGACTTTTAGAAACAAAGAGCACACAAGTTAATTATACCTTTAAACTATAGAAGTGCTTCTTCACAAAGTTAAAGTTTCAAACTTCTATGAAAAGTCTCATGTTTCATCCTTGGGGATAGACAGATGAGGTATGCAGTTACTCTGTTAGAGCTGAATGTCTAAAACTGAGTCATAATTATAACACCAATTAAAAATGTGAATGTTATACAAAGAAAAAAGTGACTTGTGCAGCCCTCTGTTCACTGAAGCATTATTCACAATAGCCAAGATGTGGAAGCAACTCAAGTGCCCATTGACTGATGAATGGATAAAGAAGATGTGGTATATGTATACACAATGGAATACCACTCAGCCATAAACAAAGACAAAATCTTCCCATTTGCAACAGCATGGATGGACCTTGAGGGTATTATGTTAAGTGAAATAAGTCAGACAGAGGAAGACAAATACCGCGTGATTTCACTCATATGTGGAAGATAACAAATACATGGATAGAGAACAGATTAGTGGTTACCAAAGGGGAAGGGGTGGGTAAAGGGTCACATATGTATGGTGATGCATAAAAATTAGACTACTGGGGGTGAACACGATGAAGTGTATTCAGAAATTGATAAACAACAATGTGCACCCAAAATTACACAATGTTATAAACCATCATAATCCCGATAAAATTACTTGGGGAAAAATAAAAACCATTTTATAGTTGTGTGCGGAAAAGAGAAGAATTAGTACATGTCAGGTAGAGACTGTATAAATATAAAATGTGTGTGCATATCTACACATGAAATTATACTATACATATTATATATATATGTACACATTTTATATATAAATATAAAATTATTATCCATATAGATTCTTTTATTTTAATTCAAGACAAGCTTGGGGAACTGGAAGTCAGTAGTACTTATTTGGAGTGGGTTGTTATTAACAACTTCCCCTCCATCCAATAGCATTTCAATTTCCTTCATTATCCAAAATAACAGCAAGACTATTTAATAAGCATATAGCTGGAGAACAATTTCTCAATCTGACAGAAAATGTAATAAAATTTTAAAAAATATATTGTAAAGAAAGAGATTACAGTAGTGAAATTAGAACTATACTGCTTCCTCCTTGTCCTGAATATTTTCACGTTGAAATGGGATCCAATTCAAGACAGAATCAAATTCAGCCACATTCCATTTCTCTGCATCCCCCTTTTCTACAGTGGGAATCACTTAGTCCCATTTTATGACTTTTCTTGCTTTCTGGCCCCCAAACCAACCTTAATCTGACATGGTCAATACTGGACACGAATAGTTGTAACTCCACATGCATGAGCTCAATCGGAGACTGACCTTCTCCTCAGATGGTGGTGACTGGGCCCCTATTCCATCCCCAAGCCCTGGTCTAGACTTGAGTTTCAGACCCGTTTCCACTGCTAGAACTGCAGATGGACTTAGTTGTACTTGTGCCCCTCCCAAGGTCCTAAGGGAAATCCTAAGTTGATTGATGATGAATATGCCCTTTACACCAGCCATTCTGTACAAAAACGTTGTGTTGTACTCAAAACAGCCTGTTACCTTTATTTATAGATAGAGCCACCTTCCACTACACTATGAGCCGTCCTAGCAGAGAAATTATATCTTTTTCATCTCATCATCCGTATTCCAAGTACCCAGCAGCTTCTGACTCATAGTAGGCTCTCCAATAACATTTGCTGAACGAATGTTATAAACGTTATGGCATGAAAAATTAAGCGGTAATTTCAAACCACTTTGATGTTGAAGTGCTTGCTGTCTGACTCCTGGATTCTCACACTTCAACCTTCGGACACTAGGTCTCAGCATCAGTTGTAACATGATGTCACTTCACTGGGCGTCGGTGTTGACGGATGTCTGAGGAGGCCGCCCACTGTTAGTGCACCCGAAGATTAACACTGATAAGGCTACACTCACCATCACTTTTCAGCAATTAGCTTACAGTCTCTACACAGACCTAAGAAAGGGTCAAAGAACGACTTAGAGCCAGGCTCATTCAATTAAGTCAAATTATGCCCTTGACTAAAGAAAATAGAGATTTGGGACTCTGGGTAATATACTGAGATCAGCTAGGTAGAGGAAAGTGTGCCATTTGTAAGAGGAATGTTCAATTTCTAGTTATAGGGGTAAAACAAACATTATTGAGCTATTGAAAATGAACATGTGGCATTGATTAAAATATTAATTCACCTTCATTAGGCACTTAAGTAGTACAATACACAGTTCCAAGCACTTTCTGTGGATTAACTCAGACATTACAGAAACCCTAGAGAGGAGGTCCTCTATGAAATTCCCATTGCACAAATGAGGAAAGAGATACAGATTAGTAATTTTCTCCAATTTCTCACTTGGCAAGTGGTAGAACTGAAATTCCTACTCAGGTGGCTGGTTAAATTGTAGGTGAAGAGGAGTGTCCACCAGACGGGAGTTGAGCAGCCACACCCCAGAGGGGCTTCCTAAGGAGACGCTGCCCCATCTTAGATCATCTGAGGCTGCTTCTCAAATTCTGGATTTTATCTGCCTTTACTTCTTTTTTTTTGCAATTGGAGAAGCTGATATAGAATTACAAGCCTTAATTTTCAGGTAAGTAAGAAAGTTAAAAGAAAAAACCTGCCATGTATAACCACCATTATTTTATCAAAGGAAATAGTAACAGCAAAAAAAAAAAAAAACAAACAGGATGTAATTTCAGCATAAAAAACAATACATTTAGTGTTACAGAAAAATACTAAATTGCCCTTATTTTTCTCATTTTCTTTGTCCATTATCCAGCAATGCTGCAAATTCTGGTGCTTGGGAACCACGGGCTAAGAGACAAAAAGCCAAAAAGAGGAGAGGTTTTGGAAGCACTACATGGTTGGAAAAGGAAGCAGCTTGCCCCACCCTTCCCTGGTCCCCGCCTCCCCCCACCGTGCAACACTCATCCTTCATATTTCAGCTTAAAGAGTTGCTTACTTAGCTCCTGGGCTCAGCGAAAACTCAGCTCTGTGAGGTCTGGGACCTGAAACTGCTCACCGCATCCTATAAGGCCCAGGAGTGCCCTCGGCGTGAGTGTTAACTTAATCTCTATTTTATGAAAAAATGTATAACTGTGTACCTGGCATTGCTAGGATATCAGAAACTGGATGTGTAGCGATTACAGCAGATCAGAATCCAGGAATCATGCCCATTAATTGGAAAGTTTTCTCTTTGATTTCAACCAAAAGACAGGAAAGGGAAAGGAATTTAAGGAACAATATATATTTAAAGGTGGGGTGATAACATGAAAATGATCATAAAAAATAAATCATTTTTGAAATGCTTCTATCAATAATCAAAGTTCTAAAGAATCTTTACATATTGCAGATGCAGATCTACATATATGTAGATTTACAGAGTGCACACCTTTACGCATGTGCTATTTCTGCTTGCAATATATCAGCTAAGATAAGGCTGGGGAATGGTTAATATATCTAATATCTGGGTAAGTCCTTTAATATATCTAATATGTGATTATATTCTTAAAAGCCTACTCTTGCTATAATTCAGGACTGTAGACTTGTTTACATTGATTAATTCTCTAAATTGTCTAAGTCTACCACCTCTGTTATTAGATTTTAAATTATTTATTTAATGATAGAATCTACCATTTTCTCCAAATGTGCTTTCTTTCTAATAGGCATGAACTGGACATCAGGATTACTATTGATTTCACACAATGTGCTCGGTTTTTCTAACCTCGCTCTGTGTGTGTGCTCCAGGTCGTCAGGCCAGGCTTGCAGAGCTCTTACTGAAAAGCCGACTGTGAAGGCCCAATTCAGAACAGAATTTCTAACCATGTTCAGGCTGCCATGGGTTAAAGCAAGCAAACTTCAACACTTGTCAGTCTTTGGCTTAGAAAAAAAAGTGGTTAATAAAAGATCATTATCCAAAAAAGTTCAACATATCTGACAGAGGAACTGGCATTAACACAGAAAAAACTCCCAAGCTCGTTGTGGTGGTTGTAACCCATGGTGAGAAGTGGTCAGCCAAAAAACAAGGTTTTGTCATCACTGAACCTTGATAAAAAGAATTTGATGAATAGATTCCTTTTTACTTTGAAAGAAATTAAATTATAATTCAGAGGTAGACAATGTTTTTCCTGATAATATGTTATACATCAATTATTTAGAGAATTAAATGAAATTGGTAGTAAACCTATTTGTAGAAGGATAGCATCTATAATTCCAGGGTTATGTCTATTCAATTCTCTCTGCCACTACACGGACAATTATTATTACATGAGAAAAATACGGCTGCCCTGGTATTAATGTAACTTTTATTTCTGGACTGTTTATAAGCTATAGAGAAAAACTAGCTTTTTCTTTACACTTCATATGATCATATCAGTTTCTTTCTAATATCCCTACAAACCTCAGTCCATGTTTCATGAGTGCAAAATTTATATAGAAAGTAAGGGACACTTGAAAAAAACCAAGCCAGAAACTTCAGAATGATAATAGGAATAAATAATCTAAAGTTGAGGCATAAGAAGAATCATCTCTCCAAGGAAATTTATCTCATCAATAAATTCCAGACCTGGAAGACACTGACAAAAGTAGTGAATGAGACAGGTAATATCAGAGTTCAAACAGTGAAAGAGAAAATGGCATCATAAATCAAAGTACAAATAATCATGGTGAAAGCACAAACGCAGGTATAGTCACTAACATGCCTGACATCACAGAGGGGAGTGGGCGAGACTCATTTCCACATTCCAGGGTAAATTATTTGGCACAGAGCAACAATTTATGATCAGCTTACATTAAAGTTAAGCATTTTAGCAAATTCTAGAATTCTGATGGAAACAAGAAAACCGAAATCAGCACCAACACTCTGTAAATCCGTACAAAGTTGAAAGAGTTTCTGTTTATCGAGTTCCTATTCTAAGGTTAAACATGGGGATTTACAAACTCAATTGTATTCAGTTTGCTCAAAAATCCCATGAAGTTGGAATATATTTCCCAATTTCCAAATGAAAGAAATGGGACTCAATATTTATAAGACAGTGTCAAGAAAACTCTCAAGAAAACTTAAGAAATAGGGTGGAAAGTGGTGTCATTCACTAAGACACAGAACACTGAAAGACACTGGTTTTAGCAGACAGGATCATTAAAAATGAGTGAACTTAATTTGGGACAATTGCGTCATTGATCTAAACGAAAAGTCATGTTTCACAGATTTTTACATAAGTGTTCCTTGAGCAGCTGCACATGTTCATCATCTACGGGCAACTTTTGACGTATATATTGATGATTCTTTAGCAGATTTCTGTCTCCCTTTTATGAGGTCTGTAATATTACTGTAATGATCGCAGATAGTAAACGTCAAATATTACACGCAAGTGGCATATTCCATACCAAATTTCTTGAGAAAGCAAAATTCAGTAGTTACCTTTTAATTTAACATGCACTTTCTTTTCTGAACTCATTAGTGTCAAGTTTACTGCAAAACGAAACAGACTTACTAAAAATAAAAGTTATTGATCTACATCATACAATAATTAAACAGTGAAGGCATTGAGATTATCTTCTCCAAGGTCTAGATTGAAATATTTCCTGCACAAATTTCACACACGCCTAACATAATTCCCAGGGTTTTCAATGGACCTCACTGACTGGGGTGCCATTTTGCTTTCTGCAACTCAAAGTATGAGTTGCTGAGTCACAGCCCAGATAACTGGTACACCAAGTGTTTTTTCTGGGAAGTGGCTTTGACTTTTTTCTTACTCAGGTTCCATTGACCTTTGGTTTATCAAAGGCAACCAGCTTCCTCTTACTGAAAGGTGAGCGTTAAATTCTTATGCCTGGAACTACTGTTCTAAGAGGTCATAAAAGCAATGTCTATTTTTATCAGTAGTGAAAATAAAGTTGCTAAAAAGAAAAAAATAGATAAAAGCCAATGGGCAAGAAATTAAATTTTATTGTCTGCCATAATAGGAAATTTACTTTCCAAACACTGAACTATCTCTACTTAACACTTTCTCTTCTTTTTCTATTTGAGGAAAATTAGCCCTGAGCTAACATCTGCTGCCAATCCTCCTCTTTTTTTTGCTGAGGAAGACTGGCCCTGAGCTAACATCTGTGTCCATCTTCCTCTACTTTATATGTGGGATGCCTACCACAGCATGGCTTGCCAAGTGGTGCCATGTCCACACCCGGGATCTGAACTGGTGAACCCTGGGGCACCAAAGCGGAACGTGCATGCTTAACCGCTGCACCACCAGGCTGGCCCCAGCACTTTATTTTCTAAAGACATTATATATAATGATCTTGAAAAGTAAAGAAAATCTAGACTGAAACTGGAGATTCCTTATAAAAGCCAGTGTTGAGCCATCATTGTTAGATATGGTGTCAATTGCCAGCAGATTGTAAGCTATTTTGAGCAACAGCCGTATCTCCTGGATGCCTAGCACCACCTATGACAGACTTTTCCTCAATCTGTTAGCTTGAAATAACTCTTTTACTTATGGTGAGAGATTTAATTCATACCTATTTAATTAGCCTGCATTAATAAAACAATTTTTCAAGACAGTCTAATCCTAATGGAATTGTCACATCATATACAATTAACTGAAATACAGCTTTGAATATACGTAGAAGTGTATATTACAATGAGTAAGGTTGTTTAAAAATAGGAGAGCTCAAACTGCCCAAAATCCTGTTAGAGAAGGACAAGCCCTTGATTTATCAAGTTGTTGGTGACAGAAACAACTTAGGGCTCTGCTTCAACAGCAAATAAAGGACAAAGTTTTGAAATAAAACTTTCCTTACAATACAATGAACTAAAAATCAGAACAAAAGTTTTCCAAGTCGTTGATAATTCATGCAGAATTTTGCTTTTTCTAACTTCAACTATCTGAAAGTTTTGTTTACAATTGTTGTTTTATTCTACACGCTGTTACAAACATCTCCTTTACTGTTAATTTACTTTTTCCCCTTTTCCCTGGTTTTTCTAGTTTAACACCTTGAATTATGCAAAGATCAAGTCCCGGCAACACTAGTGTAGTGAGCAAAGTTAATGAGTGCAAAGATGGCAACTAAAGAAAAAAAATTAAAGTAAGAGGAACTCAACGGAAAAGCAACCTTCCAAACACTTTGTAGTCACAGATACAGCAAAAAATGTGAATCATAAAATAGGGATAAAAATCATCAGGAGTGAAATTGAGGTAAAGGAGTAAATATAAACCAGAATTTCAAATAATACCAATGGTATAAGACAAAAGTCTTATAGGAGACTGTCTTACATGAGACAGAAGTCGTCATCCACTAGAACGCGTCCCTGTCTGAAGAAAGCAGCGTCATATTGAATGAAGTGAATAAAGAACATTGCAGTAAAGCACCACAAAAACCTAAACTGAAGAAATGACGGGAGGCAGGCAGGAGCCAGCAGGGATGAGGAACCCAATCTAAGGGCGTATTGATTGAGGTAGAGCAAGCATTTGACAACAAATTGAAGTTCTGAGGACAGTGCTCTGTTATTCTGATCAAGCTTCTCAGTTATTGTCTCATTTCACATCATGCTATAGAATGAACATGTTACATACGCCATTTTAGAAAGAGGCAGCTTAGAACTAGTGTGACTCTATGAATGGAGTGGGGTGGGGCGGGAAGACACGCATGATGAGCTCTGGCTGGACGCTTCCTCAGGGGCCACCAGTGAGGCCTCACCCCAACTGTGAGAAAAGGGAAACAGCACCCCCTCTACCCAAATCAGGGAGTATTCAGAGATTCTACAGCCTAAAAGGAAGAGGGGAGTGACAAGCAGAAAGATGGCTGAAGAACTCTTGTAAGGAGACACTGATGTGCCTGCTACAGAAACTGCACGACAGCAACACACACAGTAAACCACACGCCACTCTCTGAGGAACAGACTGGACAGCACAGACCTCGAAGCTTCTGTGTAACAAAACACAACACAAACACAGGTATAAGAGTGGGAGAAATGTATTTCCCATTTAATTGGGAGAAAATTAATGAGCACAACATATAAAGAGTTTCTAAAAGTTGACAAGAAACAGTACATTAGCAAAGAAAGTAAAGAATATGAACAGATTGCAAGCAGAAATATATAAATAGCCAAAAATGTAGGAAAAATGCTCAACCTCATTAATAATCAGTGAATAGAAAATAAAATAATGAAATATCAAGTTTGCTCAGTTATTAATCGAGTGTTAGGCATGGCGTCAAAAATTTAATTGGTAAATATACATAGGCTACCATTTTTAGATATAACTATGAATTTTGTACTATATCCTTTTACACAGTATTTTTTTCTAAAACTCTGTTTCAGAAAAATGCTTGCAAATGTACACAAATATACCTGTAATCAGATGTTTATTTTTCTGTTTCCCAAAATTAAAAAAAAAAAATAGAAGCTACCTATATGGCGCTCAATAGAAGAACATAATAAATTATGATATATCCATATGTGACAAATTTTATACAATGACTAAAAAAATGCGGTGAAGCTGGATGAATTTCTGTGAAATTATCTCCAAGATATACTTTCAGGTTAACAAAAATGTCAATTCCAGAATATAGTTTAATCCCATTTCTATTAAAACACTAAAAAAAGTAAACACTAAAATTATACAGAATTATACACAAATACACACCCCCATCACCCACATAAAGGGCAGTCTTGAAATATGTGCAGACATGTTGCCATTGATTATTTGTTTCATGTATGTTTGTATTGTTTAATGATTTACGGTGATCATGAGCTCATATATTACCGAATAACCAATGAGACATTTAAAATATTAACATAATTGTGAAACGACTAAGGATAAATTTTACAAGACATTTGAAGGAACTTTATGAGAAAAAATTGACTGAGAGGCATAAAAGAAAGTGTGATTTAATGAAGAAACATATGATGTTCTTGGATGGGAACACAAGATTATAAAGCTATCCATTTTCTTTTAAATTGATCTATAAATTTAATGCAATTTGAATCAAGATCCCACTGGGATTTTTTGAAACTTGACAAAGTCAGTTTAAAGTTCCTCCAAAAGATGAAAATATATATGAAGCAAGAAAAAATTTTAAAGAATTGAATAATGAGAGACAAGTTACCATACTAGATACGAAGAGGTTGTTATACAGGTGACACAATAGACAAAAGATTTATAGAACAGAATAGAAAAAATTAAAACAGACTCCACGTAATTCCTTATGTAGATGCCATTTCAAAGGTAAAGTATTTTCTTTTTATATGAATGTATTTGAAAATCAGTCTGCACACTTGAACAAAGTAAATACTGACCCCTTCCTCTTTCATTACACTAAGAGAAATATGGGAAGAATTTTTTAAATATTAAAATTAACAAATAGATGTGAAAGTGAAATATATATAATAATTTATATCATATAAGTGTAGAGAAAGTCTTCTGAAATCTAAAAGGAAAAATAAACCATAAAGGAAAAGTTACTGGATAAAACATTAAATTGTAAAAATGCTGTATACTAATACCAAAATTAAAAGGCAATAGCAATTTTTAAAATTAGCTATTATCCTACAAAATAAAGGATAAGACTGTTAAATTAAGGAGATCTTACAAAGCAGCAAGATAAAGAAATATTCCCCTTGGTCTTCTGCTTCCAGGTGAGTGGCTAGGAATCCCAAAACAGCCTCTCACTTGACAAAGGCCTCCCCCAACGTGCGCCTCAGGGTCTGAGGCCTCTTGGTCTCACAGAAACGAGAAGTCTCTGTGGGAGCCTCCAAAATAATAATAAACAACTAAACTGAATCCGGGGCAACCAGAGGCCTGGACTTCTGCTACAGGGACAGAGCAGCTGTGCCCAACAGCCAGAGCCAGAGCTGAAAACAGTGAGCACCAGGGGAGAGAGGCTGGAGAAATGGGCATCCCAGCAAGGACAGGGCTGCCTCCAGACCACACTTTCATAAGGACGCTGGACCCTGGAGCATGCAACGCTAAACACAGAGAACAAGACAGCTGAAGGTATTCTCATCTTGGGGTAGGAAAGAGATTCGTTAGTAAGACCCAGAAGTGCCAGCAATAAGAAGAAGATGACAAACTGGGAGAAAATGGTTGTTATACGCATTAATCACAAATTCAGAAACATGTTTATATCAACAAGGTAAAGACAAACAGCCCAATAAGAAACTAGTTAAAAGATATAAACAGGCATTTCACAGAAGAGAAAACGTATGGCCAGTGATGCGAATTCAGTGCAGAGACAATAGATAGAGGTATACTTTTACAGCCATCTGATTGGCAGATATGAAGGAATGTGGCAATAGCAAGAATTGTAGAGGCTGATTAGTTAATTGTAGAGTAAACCACTTTGAAAACATTGTGGTACCATCTTATAAAGTTGAACAGATATATATCTTATGACCCAGCAATTACCATTTTTTAGGTATATTCTCCAGAAAATCTTTTGCATGATGATATACATAAAAATATTCATATAAGGATTCATTATGAGACCCCAAAACTGGAAACCACCTAAATAGACATAGAAGATATCTGATAATAATTGTGGTATATTTACACAATGCAATATTATGCAGTATTGAACATTAACTTACGTGTTGCTTGAAAGGAAGAAATTCTTGGAAGACTATGCTGGGTGGCACTCTTTTTCAAAAGATCTAACAAGAGGGAAAATCACTACCATGCTATTTTGGCATATATTTATACACTGTACAACTTCATATAAAAAGAGCAATAGAATAATAAAGGCAAAGTCAGGAAAGTGTTTGACTCTGGTGGAGGCAAAGGAACAAGGATGGAGGAGGTGCCCACAGGGAGACGGAAGCCGTTGATACATTTCAGTTACTGAGTTGTGTGGTTGGTAACTGGATGCTCTTCATATTATTAAAAATACAACACACGCATACACACATAAAATAACAGAGAAACAAGAGACCAACCATATGAGGGCATTATGATTCATCTAGTTCTTTGTAACTGAGGACAATCAAAGTGGAGGGTGGGATAACAATTAAAAACAGGTCATTCACCAAATTATAAAAACAAATATATAAGATATTTTTAAAGATAAATTTCACTATCAAAGATTTGAAAATTAAGGAAAGTATTTGTTTTTTGAATAAAAAATTAAAATAAATGTTGAAAGATGCAGAGTTGGCAGGAATACAAATTTGTGGAGTTTTCTGCAAGGCTACTGTAATTGCCTTTCTAGGAATTTGCCAGAGAAAATATTTAAGGAATTCATCTTTTTTATTTTGAGGAAGATTAGCCCTGAGCTAACATCTGCCGCTAATCCTGTTTTTTACTGAGGAAGACTGGCCCTGAGCTAACATCCGTGCCCATCTTCCTCCACTTTATATGTGGGGTGGCTGCCACAGCATGGCTTGATGAGCAGTGCTAGGTTCGCACCCGGGATCTAAACTGGAGAACCCCGGGCTGCCAAAGCGGAACATGTGAACTTAACTGCTGCACCAACGCATTACATGTTCTAGAATATTAATTTCAGGTTTTTAAGACTGAACATATAAAACATATCTAAATATCTAATAATTTTGGATTCATTATGCAATTTTGCCATATCCATAGACCAAAATAACTAATATTAAGGCTTTGTATATATAATTTCATAATTTTACCCATATAAATGATTATACTTGAAAGTCTTAAATTAGCTTTATATAGTTATCTCAGTGGTGGAATTGGGAGTATATTTTAAGTTTTACTTACCTATATAATTTTTCTCTAATAAGCATGCTATGATTACTTGCTCTATTAAAAAATATAAATTTGTTTTTTCACATCATTTCTACTTTTAAAAATGGAATCCTGGACCAAAACCAGCTAGCAAACAAGTAACAATAATGTGTCTTTCTCCAGTGATTAAGAAAGCTTCACATTATAAATGCAAGGTGGAAAAGTCAAGATATCACCAGAATTCACCCATTTATCTAAGTGGCTTTTTTAATTTTCAATAAGAAATAAAGCAAACAATTTCCCCTAAGCATTATCAGAGCAGGGAAAATAAAATAAAAGCAAGTGTCCAGGAGCCTGAATTGTTTTCAGTATCCGGGAGTATGGAATGGCATATCGGTGACCCGGCAGTGTGGAATCTTGAAGTTTTTATCGACTACTTTATATTAGTGAAGTTCCATCAGGATCTGAAAAGGCTTTTAGTTGTTTGTGATTTGGGTTACAGACCTATATTTCTTTTGTCATACTTTTTTCTTGTATATAACACAGCTGGTGAAGTTTTTGTTACCTGTCATTCACTGAATATAGCACCTGCAATAATCACTGAACTGCTCACTGTGTGATCACAAACGTATCTTTCTAAACAGTCAAAAGCTAAGAAGCATATTCTGAGATCAGACTCAAAATGGTAGAATCATCATAGCTGCCCCTAAAACATTATTTTATAGAATAAGTATTTTTCAAAGGTTAACTTTCACACAGAAATTGATTAAAATTGCTTTTCATGTCATTTTATACTTTCACATTTTAATAAATTAGAACTGACAACTTCCAAGATGGCCCCATTGAACCCTATCATCTGGTGTCTATACACTTGAGCCACTCTCATATTGTGCCTGGATTGGTCTGTGTGACCAACAGAACGTGGCAGAAGTGATCACATGCTACTTCTGATAATGGGCCAAAGACACTGTACTTAATCTCTGTTGATCTCTCTCACTCCCTCATGCCCTGTCTCTTTCCTCGGTCACTCTAGGGGAATCCAGCTGCCGCATCATGAACAACTCTATAAAGAGATCCATATGGAGATGAACAGAATCTCCAGTTAACTGTTGAGTGAGTGGGTCTTCTTGGAATTGTGCCCTGTAGCCTGAGCTAAGCCATTACATAATGAGAGCCCTCTCCAGGGCTGGACCACAATCTCGTGAGAGAGAGGATGAACCAGAACCACCTCGCTAACCATTCACCCTCAGGAACCATGGGAAATCATAAGTGTTTGTTTCATTTTGCCTTTAAGTTTTGAGAAAATTTATTATGAAACAATAGATAAATAATACACTTTCCTATGTAAGTTTGAAATTGTTTTGAATTAATTTCTCAACAAAAATTTTTTCGTAATTTAGCATTAGTTCATAGAAAGTAATTGAGAAGACAAAGAAGTGTGGTAAGATTAGGTTAAAATTACCAATTTTGTTAAGATGCCTTGCCTTTCCACAAGTTATTTATTTTTGTTGTCATTTTCTAAAAATAGAAGATATAAAAGCATGTGGGCAAATGAATTGTTTTAATTTTAAAATTTAAAACCTATTATTTTTGTAAATTTACTGAGCTTTTGTTTATCACTAAACAAGGGGAATATTATTCTCATAAGAATACAACAGTAAAGAAATAGAGAAACATTCCATCTTTGATGCCACAGATTAACCAGGAACATTAATTAAATCTTAAATTACTAAATTGTCTTAAGGTCTGGAATGTATTTAACATTTATTCCCACAATCTGATGATTTTTTAAAATTTATCTTTTTCAGTGAAAACGCTAATCTCTTTTCTCTTAAGATAAAAACACTCTTATCTTTTAAATTGACTATATTTAAAAGATGACTGTAATGCAATACCAGACAGACATTTCAGAAAAGAAAACTGTAAACCAGTATCCCTCATGAATATAGATGGAGAGTCTCAAAAATTAACAAATCAGATTGAGCAATATATGAAAAGATAATATATCACAACCAAGTGAGGTTTTTCCTTGGAACACAGGATTCATTCAACATTTAAAAATCAATAAAATTAATTCACCATATTAATAAGCAAAGGAAAAACTATACAATCTTTTCAGTACTGGCAGAAAAATCATTTAAAAAATTTAATATCCATTCACAACAAAAACTCTCAGCAAACAAAGAATAGAAATAGAAACAAATGCCTCAACTTGATAAAGAATGTTGACAAAAAGCCTACAGTGACATCTACTCAGCGATAGAAGTCTGAAAGTTCCCTCTTTAAGATCTGAACCAAAAAAACGTGCTTGCTCTCGCTTCTGCTCAACAGTGTATTGGAAGTCATTGCTGACGCAATCAGGGAAAAACAGCAATAACATGAAACAAAGGAATAAAGCTATCTACTCACAGATGACATGGTTGTCAATACAGCAGATCCCAAGGAAGCTATCAAAAATTTACAATGCTGAGTTGAGGAAGATCACATAACACCCGTCAACACACAAAAATCCATTGTATTCCTATATACTAGCAACAAAGAGTTGGAAATTGACATTTAAAAATAAGAGTATCATTAGCAATAGCACCAAAAGAAAAAAATACTAGGTACAAATACTCCCTAGTGGTCACCACCAGAGCCTAATTCATCTCTCAGTCAGCGAGCCACACCACACATCTGTCAGTTGTCACACTTTGGTGGCTGCGTGCTGCTGTGATACTGAAAGCTCTGCCACCAGTATTTCAAACACCAGCAGGCTCACCCATGGTGGACAGGTTTCAGCGGAGCTTCCAGACAGACAGACTAGGAAGAAGGACCTGTTCACCCACTTCTGAAAAAATTGGCCATGAAAACCCTACAAATAGCAGAGGAGCACTGTCTGAAAGAGCACCAGAAGGTGAGAGGATGGCGCAGAAAGACTGGGCAGGGTTCACTCTACTGTACACAAGGTCGCTAGGAGTCAGAATCAACCTGACGGCACTAACAACAAATAAATCCTCCAAAATATGTCTAGGATCTCTACACTGTAACCTATAAATTTTCAATGAAAGAAATAAAAACTGTCTAAATTCATGAAAAGATATACTGTGTTTATGGATTAGAGACTCAATATTGTTAAGATGTCAATTTTCCCCAATTTGACCTGTAGATTCAAGGCAATCCCAGTCAAAACCTCAGAAGGCTTTTTAGTAGATAACCACAAACTAATTCTAAAATTTACATGGAAAGACATCAACTTTGAAAAGAACAAATTGGAGGGACTCCTACTACCCAATTTCAAGACTTACCATAAACTTAAGGCAGTCAAGACCTTATTAACAAAAGGACAGGAAAACAGAAAAATGGAACAGAAAAGAGTCCAGAAAGAGAACCATATAAATATAGGCTAATTATTGACAAAGATGTAAATACTATTTAATAGAGAAAAGATGGTCTTTTAAACAAATGTTTCATGAACAATCGGATGTCCATAGGCAAGAAAGCGACTTAATATTATAGAAAAATTAACTGAAAATGGATCATACATATACATGTAAAATGAAAGAAAACTTATAAAAAAATCTTTGAGATCTTGGGTTAAGCACATTTTTAGATATGACACCAAAAGCACAAAAGACAAAAGAAGAAAAATTGAAAAATTAGGCTATATCAAAAATAAAAATTTTACTCTGTTAAAGACACTAAATAAAGTGAAGAGACAAGCCACAGACCATCAGAAAATATTTGCAAATCACATTTGTGACAAAGGACTCATATCTACACCAGGTGAAGAACTTACAAAACCCACCAAGAAAACAAACAATCAAGTAAACAAAATTAAGCAAAAGATGTGAACAGATATGTCCCCTAAAGAATAGATATATAGGATGGCAAATAAGTATATGAAAAGAAACTCAGCCGCTTAGCCATTAGGAGCATGCAAATTAAATTAAAATGAGGTGACAAAACATATTGGAATAGCATTTTTTTTTTTTTTTTAGATACTGACAATACCAAGGGCTGGCAAGTATGTGGAGCGACTGAATTCTCGTACATCGTTAGTGGAAATACAAAAACGTATAGGCAACTTTGGAAAACAATTCAGTAGTTTCTTAAAAAATTAAACTTACACTAATCATATGATCCAATAAACCCTCTCCTAGGTATTAACCAAAAAGCAATGAAAGCTTATGCTCATATAAAAATCTGCACATGAATATTATAGGAGCTTTATTCATAATTGCCAAAAACTGAAAACCCAGATGTCCTTGAGCTATTCAGTGTATAAACTGTAGTATATCCGCGCAATAGAATATTAATCTATGAAAGGGTTGACTACTGATTCACACAATGACATAGATGAATACTTTTGTTTGTTTGTTCTGGTGAGGAAGATTGTCGCTGAGCTAACATCTGTGCCAGTCTTCCTCTATTTCATATGTAGGACACTTGCCACAGCATGGCTTCCTGAGTGGTGTGTAGGTCTGTGCCTGGGATCTAAACCCTTGAATCCCGGGCAGCGGAAGTGGAGTATGCAAACTGAACCACTATGCCACCGGGCCAGTCCCCAGGGATGAACCTTAAATACATTTGGCTAAGTTAGACATAGCAGGCTATATATTTTTTATTCCATTTACATAATATCCTTAAAAAAGCAAAATTGTGGGGACAGAAACAAACCAGTAGTTGTTAGGAATGGGGCATGGGGGAGGGATTATTACAAAGGGGCAGCACAAGGGAATTTCGAGTGTGATGGAACAGTTTTGTATCATTACTATAGTAGTAGACTCATGATTCTACATATATCAAAATCTGTAGAACTTAATATCACAAATAGTGAATTTTACTGTTTGTAAATTAAAAGACATCAGTGAGGAAGTGAGGTGGCAGTGGGGGGACCAGAAATGGAATTCAGACTATAACAAGTGAGGAAAAAATGGTAAAGTTTGAAGTTCCACGAAATTTTATATGTTCTTTCTCACCAGCTAAATTCAAGATGTGAGAGCGCACCACTTCTGTTGTCAACTGAAACGTAATGAGACACACATGAGATGTGAGTCTGTCTCCAGGAATATTTCAAGGCATGCATTATCCTACATGTGGGAAGCCTATCCAATTTGGGGTTCATTTACCAAGTTTATAATTCTTCGTATAAACCCCAAGTATTACTTTGAGTAGCTAATATAAATCTGCTGAGTTTTTCCTTCATCTAAAGTGTGAAAGAGATATTAACAGATTAGAGCTTTAGATATATCCGAGTTTCTCTAAGCATGAAAGATACCTTTGATTGATAGCTCGCTGCCTCACTGCACTGCGGTCTTGGCTAAACGTGCCAGTCGGACACTGACGGAGGGATGGGGGACGCGTGTGTACAGAGCAGGCGGCATATTCAGGAAGTGCTGGAGAATTTCCAGGGGCTGTGGAGCAGAAATCTAATGATCTTCCCTCACATACATTAGGCAGATTTGTAAAATGAAGTTGGCACAGCAACACAATCAGTACTTCAAAATAATTTACCACCACCACAGAGCTTTTAATATAGTGAAAATATTGCTGTGTCTTGTGATGGCTCAAAAAGTCTGTTTTGAAAGGCAAATTGAATTATGTATTTTCTTTGCAGTGCCAAACATTTGATGAATCTATTATAATCTAAACGCTAGGCGTGTCAGAGCATTAGCATTGATGTTTTAATAGCATAAGCCAGTCCCAGAAAACTGCTTATATAAAACTTGTTTAATAGAAATTGTTTGATTTTTAAAGTTTTTATTCACTATATGTAGAATTTTATATATTTGCCCTTTTAAATACTTGACCTTAGAGAGAAGAAGAAATATTTTCACATGTGAAATAGAGAATAGCAATAAAGACATTTTTAAGGAACAAACATGTGACACTCTGTGTGTGTGTGTGTGTGTATAAAAAAAAAACAGCAAGAGAAAAAATAAAGTTGACTTAAAAAACCATAAACAATTATAGCATCTAAACTGGTATGAAGCTTTCCGGGCCTCTATAGAAGTTGTCTCAATTCCTCACTTGTATATGCACGACTTCCCAAATGTCTTTCATCTAAGCACACTTTTCTTTTATGTGTGATGGTTAATTTTATGTCTACTACTGGGTCACAGGGTATCCAGATATTTGATTATACGTTATTTCTGATTGTGTCTGTGAAGGGATTTCCAGGAGAGATTAGCATTTTGATCAGTAGACTGAGTAAAACAGATTGTCCACCCCAATGTGGAGGGGTATTGTTCAATTTGTCAAGGGTCTGCATGGAACAAAAAGGAAGAAGGATTTTCTCTCTCTGTTCAACTTCTTTATCTGAACACCAATAAAATCAATTTCTACCAGAGATTTAAAAAAATCAGGTAGAGCTCAATTTTGAAATGTCGTCCGTTCACTTTAACATTGTCTCTGTCGTCCAAGAATTCAGCTAGTAAAAATCACAATAGATCCTAGAATATGTAACACTTTGACATAAAGAAGTCAAATGTTTCAAAGTTAAAATATTTAGAAGACTCAATATTCTGCAAATGCACCCACAGACATTATGCAGCCTGAACGTCCCAATTATCCCAAACACAGCCAGCCAGCCTGTAGATATGATTCACAGGAGAATTTTGAGCCAACAACAAAAGCAGTAACAATAGCAAACATTAATAGCAATAAACTGACTGACCAGGTATCATCTATAAATTATTAAATGTCTGGGGTTTAACAACTTGCCTGTAGCAACCACTGATTACGAGATATCTTTCTAACAGGCTTGCATCTATATATTGTATTTATTCACCAAACAATATAGAGCTACTATGAACCAAATATTTTGCTAGATGATGGGACTCTAAAAATGATAAAATTAAACTATTTCTATGGGGGAGTAGGAAAGACCAGTAACAGATAAGTTAACAAACAATGCAAATGCTGTAGGTGCTATGATAGAAGTGAAAAGAAATAAAGACTTGAAACAGTAGATATTTACTGGCAAGATCTCTGGAATTAAATTTAGTAATTACAATTAAAGGGTAGTATAACATTTAAAAAAGCAAATACAAGGACAAAATTACCATTTATGTGATAAAGTATCTCAGGTTCGGTAATAAGCACTTTCAAAGTGCTTTCTTTCCTCCTCCTGAGAACTCTATGAAGAAAATGCTTTTCTCCTATTTAAAAGGAAGGGTAACTGGGGGGTAGGTGTTGGCACCAAGTTGCTTACTTCTCAAGTGGTAGGTCCAATGTTTTAACCAGGGACGGACTGAATCTTAGGTTTACTTGCTAGACCACATCACTGTACCTGCTTGAGGTCAGTTCCACCATAATCACATCAAATAACTGATAGATTACAAAAGAATGTTGAAAAGGATGCAGAAGTTGTGTGATTGAACCTCACAGGGAGTTTCAGTGTTTAAACCTCAAACACGAACCCTCTCAAATGCAGGTATAGTCAACTTAGGAACCTGAACAATCCACACACACACGTATTGTTGACCATGGCATACACTGAAAGCCCCCTATAATAACAACTTTGCTCTATATTAATACTGATGATCACTCCTCCATAACGCAGCTGTTAGAGTTCTAAAACAGGCAAGGACTGTTAGGGTTTTCTTTCTCATTTTTTCTCCCAGCTGAAGTACCAAGTATCATGGATATTTGTGGGGAAATAGAGAAGACATATCTAGATACAGGTATTTCAACTGAGAGCTAAGCAAACACAGCAAACTCTGAACCTTAATAAATAATAAAAGCAACCTCGTGTGTAACTAAGTTACTTTGAATGACATTTTATGGTGAAAGCACTCAATCTGAGAAACAGCCAGGTAAGAGAGACAAAAGTAGTACTAACCCCAATGCACCAAGTTTGAAGCTTAACACCAATGCCTGCACAAATCTAGCACTGAAATAAGACTCAGTTCCAGGGAACAGTTTTCATTTCTGCTGCAAAACAGCCATAGGTGCAGTAGAATAAGAAGGTACTTTTCAACAGAACAATGAAGGCATTCACCTCTATGGCATGCATCTGAAAAATTACACCGGTAAATTATCACAGGTGTTCTGATTCACTATTTCAGCAACTCTGCAAAGTTTGAGTAGCTGCTACTAAATACAGTCCCAGGGCTGGGCTGTGGACTGCAGAGAGCCTCTGCCCCTCAAAGGGCTTCCACCCTTGTAAAAGTGGAAAAGGTAAGAGCACACATGGTTACAACAGACAAAACAATGAATTCATAAGAGAGATGCAGGGGTTCTCTGAAGAAACCATGAAGAAATTACACAAAAAGTTTTGCTGAAGGAAATGTAATTTCACCCGAGCATTGAAGGATAAGTAGACTTCATCCCGTAAAGATAGGTTCACGGAGAGGTTGGAGGCATCCAGACTCAAGAAAGTGTGGCTGGAATACAGAGTTGGAGACAGGACTGAAAGTCTGCTGGGTTTGTGTTGTCAGTTATTGAAGGTCTGTGTACTCTGGAGGGACATGATAAGAAGTGCGCATTAGAGTCGTCTGGCAGCTGCGTGCAGGCCAGATTGGGGGGTGAAAACAGTGAGTCATCATGGTAGATCACACAAGCCCTCATGGGGACTGAACTTGAGTGGAGAAAGCCTTAAACCTGGCAACTGAATGGATATAATCATTAAATCTGAGAGTATAAGCAAAGATACCTGCAACATCTGAAGCTTGGACAATTGAAATAATGTTGGAGCCTTTAACCAAAAGTTATGTGGAAATCAATTAGATGAGTTGGTTTAGTGAGGAAAGAAATTTTTGACAATTGAGCTTGAGAACTTGAGAAAAATGGATGCGTTCAGCTGAAAGGGATGCACGCAGGTTTGGAGGCTGGGAAAGAAGCAGGGCTGAGTTGGGGATTTGAGTACATCACTAAAGGGACAACAATCGAATTGTGAAAGTGGACACGTTCACGAAGGGAGAGGGTATAGTAATTTTAAGAGGCTTTAGAAGAAACTTTAGGAATATTTATGTTTACTTAAGGGACAGAAACAAATTACTAATTAAGCATGTAGAGTGTTAGATAAATAAGACTAAACTCAGGACCATACAGTATTTAGAAACAAGGAAACACAAAATCTAACACTTTTATAGAGCTTTACGTGTTTCAACTTAATACTCTGACCCATAGCAGCTTCTATTAAAGCAATATAGCCTTAGGCTTAGCTTTCTATGCCTTGGTTTCCTCATCTGTAAAATGGGAATAATATACCAAATTCATGAGGCTGTCAAGAAAATTAAACAAATTAATATAAATAAAATGCTGAGAATAGTGCCTGGCACATAGTAAGTATCTGCTGTTTTTATCATTATAATTTCATTTTACAGATGATGAAACAGGAAAGCAATTATAAACTGGTAAGTTAAACCAAACAGAGTGTCAAGGAGGAGGTGATGTTCAAGAGCATCAAAAGCTGAAGACTAGAATCAAGAAAGTACAAGCAGGTTGTCACTACAGAGTTCATTTACCACCATCCAGAAGGCCATGTGAATAGAGTGGTGGGAGCAGAATCTAGAATTCCATGGTTAAAGAGAAGTATTCCAGTTATGTAAGTTTTCAGCATGCTTCCAGGAACTAACATTCATGCTGGTGAAACTCATCAACCTTCCTGCGTTCCAACAAAAATGTGTGGACAATGTATGTGTGTGTGTATCACAGAGCCAAACACACTGTATTGAGATTAGTGATTTATGAATTTGTCTACATCTCAAAAACTTTAAGAAAAGGGCAATGACTTTATATCCCCAGGACCTAGCACAGTACTGGCCACATGGGAGACAATAAATGCCAGAATCATAAAGTAAAGTTTAGACACAGATAATGCATTGAGACAAAAGCAAGGCTGCCACCATAGAGAAATGTGCAATTTGAATATACAATTATATTCAATTTTTGTAATTTTCTCTCTTCTGAAATTACTTTTTATTAACTTTATGTACCTACTTGTTTAAACCAGACTTTCAGGGTCATTATTGTAGAGAAAGCATTAGCAACAGAAATTCATAAAATCCCCTGTAGAAGGAACATACATGGTACAGTATCAAGTAAGCAAATTTTTCATTATGACATGGTGGCATGTGTAATTCCATGGATATGAATATAATTATATGGTGGTGTGTTCTTAAAAAGGGTCGTGTGCTGTCGGAATGCCATGATAGACCAGCAAAACAAACCCCCTGTCAGCCCACTGCCACAATCCGCCAAAACACAGTTTGGTGATTCTTCCTTTAATTGGCTTGAAAGTCTTTTGCTGTTTTCAGATGAAGGTTGATTTAGCTAATTAACAATCTTGTGGGTTCCATCTTGTCCTGTAGCTGGAAATGAAAATGACTTACTCCTAGTTAGTTTGAAAGAAGCTAAAGGAAATCTAAGTCTGGAAATGGCTATTACAAACTTTACCAAAATGAATTTAAAGAGTTAACAAATGTTTTTGTGTAGAGAGGCAAGGTTGAGTTTGTTTGTAAATAACACTATATGTAAATATAGAAAGAACATTTGTTGACCACACAGTGTACTAAGTGCTTAGGTAGAAATTGGAAGACATAAAAGTATATGACATGGATCAAGACCTCAAGGAATTTGATAATTTAAAAATATAAAGCTCACTCTTATATACATTTACACCCTCATCATCACTTAGGACTTTTCCAAAAATCTCCAGATTAGTCTTTCTTCTGTCAGTTCAGTCCAACTTTTTGTAATGTATTCCGAAAACACAGGTTATATGCTACTACTCAAGCTTAAAAACTAACACCTCCCAGCCACTACAAGAGATTGAAACTCACCCTCTCAGGATGCGTATGAAGCTCTCTGAGGCCTGGCTGGGGCCACCTCACCACTGCCCAGGAGTACAAGGATGTTTTAACATTTTAAAACCAGTCAACTTAATTCACCATATTAATAAACTAAAGATAAACCATATGATCATCTGGATAAAAGTACAAAAGTATTTGAAAGAAATATAATGTCCATTAATAATAAAAAATATCTCATGGGCTGGCCCCATGGCCGAGTGGTTGAGTTCGCGTGCTCCGCTGCAGGCAGCCCAGTGGTTGGAATCCTGGGCGCGGACATGGCACTGCTCATCAAACCACGCTGAGGCAGCGTCCCACATGCCACAACTAGAAGGTCCCACAACGAAGAATATACAACTATGTACCAGAGGGGTTTTGGGGAGAAAAAGGAAAAAATAAAATCCTTGAAAAAAAAAATATCTCAGCTAACTAGGAATAAAAGTAAACGTCCTCAATCTGATAAACAGCATCAGTGAAAACCCGCACCTAATAACACACTTCATGGTGAGAAACTGAATGCTTACTCCTCTCAGGTCGAGAACAATGCCCTGGTGCTCCTCTCGCCACTTCTATTCAACATCATATGGAGTTTCTAACCAATGAATAAGGGGCAAAAAGGAAATAAAAACATCCAGATTGGAAAAGAGGAAGTAACACTATGTATTTGCAGACTACATGATGGTCTATGCAGAAAATCCAATGGAATCTACCACGCATACACAACACACACACACACACACAGACACAGACACACACACACACACAAGAGCTACTAAAACTAGAAAGTTAATTCAGCAAGTCTACAGAAAACAAGGTCAGCATACAAAAATCAATTGTATTTTTATATTAGCAATGAGCAATTGGAGCTTGAAATTTAAAAACAATATCATTTAAAATAGTATCAAAAACTTTAAAATGCTAGGAGAGAAATCAAACAAAATGTATAAGATATGTGCATAGAAAACTGAAAATCTGGCTGAGAGAAATTAGAAGAAAATCTAAATAAATAGAAAGATATACCTTATTCATGACTAGAAGATTCAATATTACGAAGGTGTCAGTTCTCCCAATTTTGGTCTATAGCTCTAATAATTCCAGTCAAAATCTCAATAGAATTTTTAATAGATACTGACTAACTGATTGTAAAATGTATATGGAAACACAAATCACCTAGAATAGCAAAACACTTTTGAAAAATAATCATAAGATTGTAGGGTTCATGCTACCTGATTCAAAAATTTATTGTAAAGCTACATTAATGAAGACAGTGTGGTAATGGCTTTAACATAGACTGATATATCAATGGAACAAAAAGTGAGTCCAGAAATAGCCCCACACATATATGGAAAATTGGTCTTTGACAAGGATGTAATGCATAATAATAGAACAAAATAGTCTTCTACAAAACTTACCAGAACAATTTTATGCCAAAAAACAAAGTTTATCCATGCCTTGCACCATTCACAAAAATTAATTCAAAATATATGGTAGACCTAAATGTAAAACCAAAATGCATAAAACTTTTAGAGAATGAGTTACAAAAAATCTATGGCTTATGATAGTAAAGTATAATCTATAAAAGTTGATGAATCGGACTTTACAAAATTTAAAACATCTGTTTTTCATAAGACAGCATTAAGAGAATGAAAAGATAAACCATACACTGGGAAAAGTATTCACAAACATACCTAATAAGAACTTGTATGCAGAATCTATAAGGAACTCTTAAAGCTCAACATTAAGAAAATAATCCAATAAAAAAATTGATACAAGAGTTGAACAGGCATGTCAAAGAAAATATAGGGATGGCAAATGAGTACATTAAAACACACTCAAATTATTAATCATCAGGCAAGCACAAATAAAAACCACAATAAGATCCTACTACAGATCTTGTAGAATGGCTAAAATTGAAGACTTTGACCATATTAAATGTTAATGAGGAGGTAGAGAAGCGAACTGTCATATTCCACTGGTGGAAAAGTACTTTAGAAAACAAAGTTGCATGTTCTCAACTCCAACATACATCTACCATATTATCTCAGCATTTACCCATGAGAAATGAAAGCATATGATAATACACAGAGTTATATATGAATATCTGTAGCACATTTTTTATTAGCTAAAAAATGGAAATAACCGAAATGTATCTTAACAGGTGAATGGATAAACTGTGATATTTCATACAATGGAATAGTATTTAGCAATAAAAAGGAAAGAACTATTGACACATGCAAAGATGTGGATAAACCTCAAAATAATTACGCTGAGTTAAAGAAGCAAGACTAAATACATACTGAAATATTCCATTTATATAAAATTATAAGAAATTTAAAATAATATAAATGATTGAAAGCAGTTTAGTGGTTCTTCAGGGATGGCTGTGTGGGCATCAGTCAGAGAGAGATGAGAGGGCAGGATTAAAATAGCTGTAAGGAACGTTTTCAGAGTGATGGGTGTGTTCACCATCGTGATTGTGGTGATGGTCTCATGTTGTAGATATAGATCAAAACTTAACAAATCAAACACTTTAAATATATACTGTTTGTATGTCAATTATGCTTAAAGCTGTTAAAAAATAGAAATGGGTCCCATTGACTAACAATGGCGATATTTGAACAAAATGATGCAGATGCATAGAAGAGTGTAGACGAATGGGAAGCAGACAAAAATGGTGTTTTGATTGTCTGAAAAGGGACTATTGCCTCTCTCTCACTGGGTTGAAAAAAAATGGTAAGAAGTATGAATTCCATGGACGAGAGTAATTGGGAATACAAGCTCTTTTGTGGGACAAGGGAGGCATAGCTCTTCGTGAAACAAGACTATGATCATGGCTTTTTCATAAAGGAAACTTTCCATCAAGGTAACGGTGGTTTTATAAGCAACTGGAGTATGCTGTCAGAAAAAGAGAAGAGATTTTATAGCCATAAATACCTGAATTTGAAATTTTTGTGAACTAATCGAGTTACGGAAATTCTTGAGCATCAGCTTGGTGATATGAACAATTATGATAGTAATAATTATCTCATGAGGCTGTTGTGAAAATTTTTTGTCAGTTTTCCTTAAACAGAGAAACAGTCCTGCTGAGCAACAGCTATAGAATATAATCGGAATAGCTCCCAACCAACTACAGTCAACCTCTGCCAAACACGAGGCGCCTTAAGAGCCCGTCTCCTACCAAGAATGCCATGTAGAAGTTGCTTTGCTCCTTTAGGTGTGGTGTCTTGTGTCCATGATGTGTATACCCACAGTCCCTGTGTCCACCAAGCTGTGGTCCCACTCCAGCCCCACTGCAGATCACATGACCCTCTCTGTTCTATCATCAATCTGCACCACAATCTACCAGCGGGAGGAGAATCAGCCAGCCACAGCTCTCTTTCTTTGGACGCTGTCTCTCTTTTTGACTGAGGACATGGCCCAAACTAAAAATACATCCTTTTCCTTTCTCGAATTGCTACAAGCAAGCAAATATGACCACTGTGTGTAGCTCCCTACTGTCATGCATATCCCATCAGATTGAATTCCGATTAGACATAAATTTACAACGTGCCCTTGAAAATTATGATTTAGGCACCCAGTCCACAGTGGGTTAATAATCCTTGGCCAACCCACACATTCTTTGGAAAAATCTTACTCCCCAATGACAGGACTTGAAGTTATAACGTTCGTAGCTGCTGAGCTGAATTTGTGGGTCTAAGAGAGGTTTGGCATAGGAAACTTCAGGGGCCTTTCCAATGTTATGCTCTAGTCTTCAGTCATTTCTCAGGTCCAGACACCTGGGACTTTCTCTTATTCTTCACCTCTGGTTCCGAAGACTAAATTTGCTGCCTCATAGTGTATTTCTTGGAGATCTCGCCTCATGACTGGTTCAAGAGGAGGACACAGTCTTTCCTATTATGTCCTCCTTTTACTCTTTCAGGCCTTTCCTTGCATGAGTCTTAATTCTAATCAGTGAAGGATAATAGGTTTAAGAAATGTAGCATACATGGAGAAATAATAAAGTTATAGTCCCAATCACCTGACTCCCATCCCAAATGGCAACTGGAAGCCTCTTCAGATTTCTCCCAACTTTTAACTCTGAAACAGGAATTCATCAAAGGTCTTACTCCTCGTCCTCTTCTTCTTCAGAATAGGTTGACTTATCTTTCTTTTAAGGTCCTTCCTTTTGCCACAAAGATAACCATGAAGCAGAACAGAACATTCCCTCTGGCCTCAAGTGGTGGATTTCTATCTCTGAAAACCACTAGATAAGCTTCTTGACTAAGAATTTTACTGGCTTCATGCCTTTTCTGGAAATGATCTATTCGAGGAACATTCTCACAAATTAGAAGGACATTAGTTTTGTTCATAGTACTCATGATGGCCAATATGTTACATTTTCTTCATGATTGTTTGGTTAAATTTATAATATGTATATTTTCTGAGAACAGGAACTCTGTCAACTTTTGTTCATCTCTGTGCCATAGCATTAGCACAGTTAATGCCCTTAAGTTTTAAGAAATATTTATGACGGAAAGACAAATGAATAAAAATTCGTGACTGTTAAATTATAGATGGACCCAGAAATGGTTGGATAAATAAGTTTTCTTGTAAATGGAAAGATATTCCGTGCTCTTGGATTGGAAGAATTAACATCGTTAAAATGTCCATACTTCCTAAAGCAATCTATAGATTCAACACAATCCCTATCAAAGTTCCAACACCATTTTTCACAGAAATAGAACAAAGAATCCTAAAATTTATGTGGAACCACAAAAGACCCCGAATAGCCAAAGGATTCCTGAGAAAAAAGAAGAAAGCTGGAGGTATCACACTCCCTGATTTCAAAATATACTACAAAGCCATAGTAACCAAAACAGCATGGTATTGGCACAAAAACGGACACACAGATCAATGGAACAGAGCTTAGAGCCCAGAAGTAAACCCACAGATTTATGGACAGTTAATATTCAACAAGGGAGCCAAGAGCATACAATGGAGAAAAGAGAGTCTCTTCAATAAATGGTGTTGGAAAAACTGGACAGCCACATGCAAAAGAATGAAAGTAGACCATTCCCCTATGCCATGCATAAAAATCAACTCAAAATAGATTAAAGAATTGAATGTAAGACCCGAAACCATGAAACTTCTAGAAGAAAACATAGGCAGTACGCTCTTTGACATCAATCTGAGCAGCATATTTTCAAGTCCCATGTCTGACTAGGCAAGGGAAACAAAAGAAAAAATGGACAAATGGGACTACATCAAACTAAAAAGCTTCTGCACAGCAAAGGAAACCATCAACAAAACAAAAAGACAACCTAACAATTGGGAGAAGATATTTGCAAACCATATATCAGATAAGGGGTTAATATCCAAAATATACAAAGAACTAACACAGCTCAACAACAAAAAAACCAACAATTCAATTAGAAAATGGGCAAAAGATCTGAACAGAGATTTCTCCAAAGAAGATATACGGATGGCCAAAAGGCATATGAAAAGATGCTCAACATCATTAGCTATCAGGGAAATGCAAATCAAAACTACAATGAGGTATCATCTCACTCCAGTCAGAATGGCTATAATTAACAAGACAGGAAACAACAAGTGTTGGAGAGGATGTGGAGAAAAGGGAACACTTGTTCACTACTGGTGGGAGTGCAAACTGGTGCAGCCACTATGGAAAGCAGTATGGAGTATCCTCAGAAAATTAAGAATAGATCTACCATATGATCCAGCTATCCCACTGCTTGATATTTACCCAAAGAACTTGAAAACACAAAGGCATAAAGACACTTGCACCCCCATGTTCACTGCAGCATTATTCACAATAGGCAAGACGTGGAAGCAACCGAGGTGCCCATCAAGGGACGAATGGATAAAGAAGATGTGGTATTTATACATGATAGAATACTACTCAGCCACAAGAAATGATGAAATCTGGCCATTTGTGACAACATGAATGGACCATGAGGGTATTATGCTTTGAGTGAAATAAGTCAGAGGGAGAAAGTCAAATACCATATGATCTCACTCATAAGTAGAAGATAAAAACAACGACAAACAAGCACATAGCAACAGAGAATGGATTGGTGGTTACTATAGGGAAGGAGGGGAGAGAGGATGGCAAAAGGGGTGGTTAAGCTCACATGTGAGGGGATGGACTATAATTAGTTTTTGGGTGGTGAACATGATGTAATCTACACAGAATTCGAAATATATTATGATTTACACACAAAAATAAACAAATGAAGATAAATAAAATATCTAAAAAACAGTTTTCTTGTGAAGTAACATTGAGAGCTAAATGGAGAAAGCATTGTTTGAACTGGTAAATAGAAGATAAATGGATAGCACAGGCTATAAGAGCATTGGCTACCAGGAGGGAACAAAAGAGAATAGAGAAAGTGGAGAGAGACACAGATACATAAAGACACACACACCCAAGAGTATATGGACAGCTAGCATATTGTTCTAATTTGTTATAACTTTGATTTTACTTTTTTATGATAAATCAAAACTCACTTTAGCTTCACTCAATGATTATTAAGGAATCTATTCCCAACAATAACATAAGAGACAGAGTAAGACAAAGTCTTCCTTTATTCCCTTATTTTGCTCCATTTCAGTCCAAATAGGTTAAAATGAGATAAGTAAAGGAGAAGGCAGAGAGGAAAAAATATTTGTTTGTTTGTTTTTTTTGCCTTGCAAAGTAAAATCTTCAAAGGAAGCATTTTGGAGAGCGAACCATCGGAAGACCTTTGACATTAATTAACTCAGCTACCTGGGGAAAAAAGAGTCAGTGTCCATCACAGCCAGATTCTGCAGACAAAATGGGAGGAGCGGAAGGAAGCTCTGCGTTGCTCTGAAATCACATTCCAATTCTGAGTGTAACTAGTAAGAGTGGCAGGAGCAGAACATTGGGTCCAAACGGCTGGCCATGTGGATTCACTCCAGGACATTTCTGGCTAATTCATTAACGCTGCATTACGAACTCTTGATAATGCAGTTTATTTCTTTTGTGGTTAACTGCACCGGCTCATTTTCAATTTGTAATTTTTATTTTCCTCCATAATTATCCCTTGAAACAATTCGTAATTTAATGGAAAGAAAATTGGCCTGGGCATCAGAAAAATAAGGTCTGTTATCCTTCTACCAAAACCTCTTCTCTAACTTGAGGAAAATGACTTCACTATTTGAGACTCAGTTTCTTCTTTCATTTGCCTATTCACTCCTTCCACAAATATTTCTTCATCTGTAAAATAAGATTTAACTACAATGTCCTATATATCCTAGGGCATTTTCCAGTTCTTGAATACAATGTTTTCCCTCTTTGTTTCTGATTATATTTCCTTTCCCTAAGCTACAAACTTAAGGCTCTACTTTAAGGAGCCATCAGGACGATTACTTCATTTCTCCAAATGCACCCTATTTCTTCCCTAATTTTCGCTTTCCTTCCCTATAGTTGATTGGCCTTCGCCTCTGTGTCCTCATTCACATCCCTGCCTGATCCACTCATCTGCTCAATCATTTCGAGACCAAAGGGAGGTACATTCAAAAGTAATTTAAAAACACAAAAAGCAACATAAAATGAAAGATTATTATGGCTTCCAAATTAAAGCGATAAAGAAAAAGACACTCAGACACTCTGAAAATCTAATATTCCTGATCGAATTTCTCCAGTTGAGCTCTTACGTGAATAACTAGGTCAAAGCAGGTGCCGAGACACTGGATGAGGTTCCACACCGCAGGTCTCTCAAAAATACACAGTAGTTTTAGGAGTGCAGCCTTTACTTTTTTGCTGAGGAAGATTAGCCCTGAGCTAACATCTGTGCCAATCTTCCTCCACTTTATATGTGGATGACTGAAACAGCATGGCTGAGAAATGGTGTTAGTTCCACACCTGGGATCTGAACCTGCGAACCCGGGCCGCTGAAGTGGAGCTTACCGAACTCACCTATTATGCAACGAGGTCGGTCCCGGGAATGCAGCCTATTTTAAGAAAATATTGATATGCTACCAAGCTACTTTGATTTCAAACATTTTAATTATATTTCCTCAAAATTCTAATGCTAATTATAAAAATCTGTATTCTGACCTCCTGGCAGAAAACCGATTACATTTGGTTTTATATGTAAACCGGTCTGCGTTCCCAGCAGAAAACCTTACCTCCTGCTTCACAAAGAAAATGAAGAGCACCAGACAGTAATTGTCTCTGTTTCTTATTTCATCAGCTACAGCCTCATCTGTTCCCCTTCCTGTCCGGCCTTCCCCGTCTCGGAAGCAGTGGCCTTTCCCTGCTCAGGCCTGGCTCTCCACAGTGCCCTGTATCCCATGCCTTGTAATTGCTCCATCATCTGGCTACATCAGTCCTCAGGCTTTCAGCCTGTTGCTTTAGTTTTTCGCTCCATGCTGACTCCTTACACTACTGCTGAAAACATCCTAGAGTCTCTCCCTTTTAAACAGTGGCTCCCACGGAACAGGCTTGTTCTCAAGCTACAGCCTAATCTCTAACCTTCCCATCACAGCCAAACTTTTTGAGGGGCTAGCATATCCTCACTCATTCACTCTGAAACCAACAGTGATGGGGTTTTCGTCCCCACCACACTCCCAAATCCACCCTTCCTTCCTTCAAGAATCTACCCCACCTGCTGAGTCCAGTGAACACTACTTGCCATTTGCCCTGTTCCAACTCTCAGAAGCAGTTGATATTTTGACCTCTGCCTCCTTCTTGGCACTTCCTCCTTTCTTGACTGTGAAAAGACGTCTACTCCTGGCATTTTTTCTTCCCTTGACATCTATATATTCTTCTCCTAAATAGGTTCTAATTTCCCTGGTTGTGATTCAAAAATTAGTTCCACAATTTTCCTTACAGATTTTTTTCCTCCCTCCCAACACCTTCCCTGTGTATTTCATTAAGTTCATGACGTTGAGTGATATTTCTTCACCCTCCTGAACCCCACAGCTGACTGTCTACCGAAGATATTCACCTGAATTTTGCATGGTCTCCTCAAAATAAAAACATTGTCCCCTATTGCAAACAATGTCACTTCCCCTCCAGATCTCCTCTCAACACGTCTTACCAATTGCTTTTAACGTTTTCTATATAGCGCCCCCACAAAGGCAAGCTTTCAACAGCCAGGACCTGTGGCTCCTCTTGAGGACAACTCTGTGGGTCCTTTGAGCCACTCTGCCTGGAAGTGAACAGAGCCAGACCTGCCTGGGAGATTGCCAACCATTCGCCTGCACAGCTGTTCACTGATCACTGTGAACACAGGCATATGAAAGCCTAGAAGCCTTAGTACTCCAGAAATCCCCTGCAGGAACTCAACGTGAGATTACATCCTTGCTGGGCTTTTCCCACTCCTGACCTGCTTCCCCTACTTCCTTATTAGTCTCCTCTGGATGCACTTCCTCAATAAATCACTAATACTCAAATCCTTTACTCAGGATCTGCTGCTGGAGAACTCAACTCAAGACACACTGTTACCAAGAATGTCAATTCTCTTCTTCTTTTTGGTTAATGATATCATGATCACCCCTTTTTTTTCCAAGGTAGAAATTTAGGAGCCACCATCAGGTACCTCAGTCTGGACTATACAAAATAGTTTTAACTTATTTCCATGACACCAGCCCTCACAGGTCACATTCCTCATCTACTCTGCTGCCAGAGTAACATTTCTAAAGCATAGAAGTGATCATGCCACTCCTCAGGTTAAAATGGTTCAATGTCTTTCCATGGCCATCTAAATGAGACGGACAGTCCCTAGAATCGTACACAAAGCCTCTCACGGTCTGACTCCTACATCCTCCCAGCAAGTATTTGTTAAGTGTGGTGTGCAAGTGAGCAAGACAGACGTGATCCACACCTTCCTGAAGTTTCTACTCAAATGAGGGTGGTACAGAATTAAACAAGTAATGATAAACATACTAAGGGCTATTACTTGTAAAACTGCAGGTTACTGTGGGAACTCACAGTAAGAAAAATAACGAAGTTTGCATTGGGAAGAAGCTTCTTAGAAGAAGAAACTTTTAGCAGAAATATGAAGGATGTGTAGAAGTTGGGCTGGCAAAGAGAAGAGGTCAAGCATTCCAGTCCAGATGGGAGGAACATGTGTTAATCGCCTGCGTGGAAGACAGCAGGTGAATTTAATGAGAAGACTAACATTTATTGATTACTTACTATGTTTCTAGGACTCTTCTATGTGTCTACTATATTTGTAATCTCACTTAATCCTCATAGTTATCTTGTGATATTATTTTTCCCATTTTTCGATGATAAGATTGAAATACAAGTTTCTTCATCTGTAATATTTTCCAAGATCACCCAACTAACACACGGCAGAGCCAGGATCTTAACCATTACACCCTATTTCCTCCTCACTCCTGCTCTTCAGTAATATGGAACTATGTAAAATTTCCAGACTATACCAAGCTCTTTCCAGCTGTAATATCATGCAGAAGCCCATCCTAGCCCCAAAATACACCCATAAAAGTTAAGTTCTTTCCTGTGCTTTTGTGAAACACCGTAGTTTAATCAAATAATAGTATACTAATAGACTGAATTCTCAAGTTACAGAGGAAGAGGATATATGTCAGGTAGCCCACTAGATCTCGCCAGAAGAATAGGGTAGGGACTTTGACCTGTTGGGAGAAAATATGCACTAGATGTCTGGGTTGAAAAATAAGGAGGAGGAGGTGATCATTGTTCAGGACTGGAGGTTGCAGAGACCAGAAAGACAAATTTTTCCAACTTTCTAAGTTAGAGTCAGACAATAGTATCTATGCTAGCAAGTCACTGAAAATTGCTTTCAATGACTAACTTAAGATAGTAGCACTAGTTTGGCACGCTAGGCATCAAAGATACCCCAAGGAATCCCAACCCTCGTCTTACCAAACTAGGATGATCTTGTCTAAATAATTCCCACTTCAGCTGGACGCTTCTCCATCTGATCTTAACTCATCCTTCTTCCCACATTACAAGAAGAGAAATGGAAAAAGAAAACGAAAAAATGTTAGAAGAGAAATCCACTCCCCTGCACCTCTCAATTCATTTAGCAAATTAAGTGAATGCTTACATGTCCCAGGCATGACGCTAGGTGGTACAGAACAGTGATGAAAAGGGGACAAGCTCCTCTCTCTGAGATATTCACTCAGCTGGGTGAGCAAGAAGAGTACAGGGTTCTCTGATTACCCATCTCCAAATATCCAGTGCCTCAAGTTGCCTGAGACATCACCAAAGAAGTTTGTTAAATAAATGAATAAATAAATTCTCATAGCCCTTGATCAGCATGATGCAGTAAGATGCAACTGTGCTTCACCCATTACTTGAGAAGCCATTTCCTGAGAATTTCTTTTTCCTCTTTCTCCCCAAAGCCCCCAGGTACATAGTTGTGTATTCTTAATTGTGGGTCCTTCTAGTTGTGGCACCTGAGAATTTTTTTTAAATGTTATACATTCCATATTGCATCCCCATCATCCCATCTCATGCATTTGCCGTGAACAGAGAGGAAAAAATCATTACTGTGACAGAGATCAACTATTATGCTCTTAGAATGCCATAATTAGATCTACATACTCCCTTTTTAATTTTCTCCGTGCTATTCAGAAACAACTGTTTCACAGTAATTATCATTGACCTTGATATGATCCTCCCTTCAAATATGTTACACTAGATGCATCAATTACCCCAAATTATCAAAATCCCAAAGCAATCGAAAGATAAACAACCAAGGAAAATCATCCATTGAATCATATGACCCAATGGACCCTCTTACAGAAATGCAAATATGTTTTTCCTCGGCTGCCAGAGACAGCAATCTATTTGAAATGCCAAGCTCAGAGTAAGATCCATATTACTGTATTGCAAGCACGTTACTGGTAGTTCTTAACATGCACTAGACTAAGGCTATATTCGTGCAGCTCAAATTCTGGTAGATAATTGCTATCTTGCTAATTTGATCAGTTGGATAATCACATCAACTGGAGCAACAAATATTGGTTTCATTATTATGACCAAATTAAGCAGACTGGACCTAGTCCACTTAGTAATTTCAGCTGCCTTATCCAGTAATGTGCATAGATACAAGGTTAGATAGTAAAAATATTAGCTCAACCATAACAGTGTAAATAGGACTTTCTCAAAACAAATTCATGGTCTTCACGTGCCTATGACTACTTAATAGCACCCTTAGAAAAAAGAGTATTGTACCTATTATGTGTATAATCCAGGTCACAGAATACTTATTTACATAGACTGATGGAATTTGGGACTGAATTCTGTAGAAAAGTGTCTCAGTTTTCTACATCCTTTGATGTGAGTGTCTAGGCTGCCAGCATCATAAAATGATTCAGGAAATAAAATACCACGTTCATCAAGTCTGTAGCAGGAAGGAAACATAAGATTCCTCAATTACGTCTGTTGTAATACTTGTGAACATACAGAGACAGATTTTTTTCCCTAAATTCCAATATTTTAACTAACACTTAACTGGAGTGAAGGTAAAGCACATAATTTTGCCAGTTAAGCCTGGCAGGTGCTTCAGACTTGAACTTTCAGTCCATGTTGAAAATAATATTACTTTTCTGATATTTTTGAAGATTAAAAGAAAAATATGGATTTCTCCTTTAATGCAAATTAACCTAAAGTTATAATTCTGAATCTATGTTTCTAAAAGAAAATTTAGTGCTTGTGCAAGAAGCGAAATGGCTGCCTATATGCCTTCTTTCTTTCCTCAAGAGTCAAAATTAAGCTTTTTTAAATGACAAAGCTCGGAGGATATAGCTTAAAGGGAGGGGCAGGTGGGTCCTCCTCTAGACCTAGCATTGAACTCTAGAACCAGACATATGTTCTAATCTGACATGGAGCTCTGGACGGGCTCTGTACATGTGATGCTGTTCCCTGGAGGAGCCAGAGAGGAAGTGTGCTCAGCGGGCACGTACCGCTCCAGCAGGTACAGGGTACGAACTGAACTCAGTATCTTGAGTTCTGAAAAAGGGCAGAGAGAGGCCAAAAGTGAGGGAGCAACTGAGTGTCCTCCTGTAAGGAATCAGCAGAGGAGGGAACAAGCATTCTCCTTAATGAAGAATTAATTCCCTGTGTACAAAAAGACACAACTTTCTTAAGAAAAGCTTAGTAGATAACATATAGTACGGGAAATGGTCTTATAGGAGTATACACAAGATTCCATGTCAGTACAGAGCATCTATTCTAAACTGGGAGTGCAGGTAGGAAGGATGTGATGACATAATGCTTAATTGTATTATAATTACCTAAAAAAAAATAAATATTCTATTCCAGGCATATTTTACAGATGAAGAAACTAAAGCTCAGACAGTATAACTTTCCCAAATCTCAAACACATAGTATCAGGATTTAAATTCCAATTGGTCTGATTCTAAAACTTCTGCCTTTAAGCCACATGTATGCTTTCTTAATGCCAAAGAAAATTATCTTTTAAATTGATAATTTATAAAGCTTTAAGTGTTTAAAACACGTTTTTAATGATAAGTTAGGGAACAAAAATTTAATGTCTCACTGCTGTCAAATTTAGAGCCAATCCTGAACGTATCACAATAAAAACAACTGGATTAAAACAAAGATTACTTTAAGAACAGGGAATGAAGTAGCTGAAAAGAAAGTACTTTAACGGTGCGTGACTTTGGGCAGTACAGCATAACATCCACCAAGCTACACTCTGCCTCCCTCCTCACCCTCTACTACCCAGTAGGATTCCCCTCAGCCTCAGAAATGTCTCCAAATGTTTTCTTTTCTGCTCCCACCATGTAACAACGGCCTATTCCTCCTGACTCAGGGTCAATTACCCCTGCCACAATTGTGACTCCTTTCTTTCTTACTAGTCTTTGCCATCAGGGGCTCAGAGTAACTGAGTAGCAGCCATAGATTAAAATTTAATGGGAATCTAACCATGTGCCCTGCTAGAGGGTTCCTCTTCTGAGAAGCAATCTCAAATCCAGGAGTTGTAATCCAGGATGTGCAAATTTCCCCAAGAGGGTCATGGGGAGCATAGCCATTCATACTTCAGCCCCTCGGGTCCTGGGTCAATGTATTCTACCTACTGGGGACACACATCATATGATGATTATTGATTTAAAGTGTATACTGTGTCTTGTAGGATGATACCACATTCCTTCAGCTAGCCCCTCAGCTCTGCTTTCAAAGAGGTTATTCCATCATTCTATGAGGCCAGAAGCTGTAACTATAGAGCAAATATTCGGAAAGCCCTTTTAAGTGTTGTCTGAGGCTTTGTGGGCAGGAAAGGCAGAGCCGCAACAAAAATGTCAGTTCTGATCAAAATCAATCAACTCATCACCAAGTTGGCTGGCTGACGTCCCTGAAGGGTGGAGCTGTATCAGGGGCCCAGCTCAGGTTTTTGTTTATATTTGTCAGGTTGTCAAGTTGGCAGTGGCAATAGCTTCAGTGAGTTGGCTCCACACACAGCCTCCACCTCTGCCGCCATTTCTTCTCTGATCACAAGCCCACTGTGCCAGCACCAGGAGTGGCTGAAGACAGAGGCTGGCTGATATCAGCCAGCCACTCATATCCTCCCTTTACTTTTTAGGGCCTGTTCTGTGAAGGATGGTTTCTGGTGATACTGACCTTTGTTCTCACTCCCATGGCCAATCCACGTGCCTCCTTCTCAGATTTCCTGGTCATTGTCTTCTAATCTTTCTTCTTCCAGGTCTCTAAACAACCAGCCTAGTCATTCCCATGGTCCAAGAGTCCATATGTATTCTTAACTTAGGCTGTTTCTCTTCCCAAACAAAGTGGATGACCAGGTACACCACCTGACGCTCTTCACACTGGGAGGATTTCTCCTCATCTCTGCCTTTTGAGGCCATGCCTGAGCAGGGCTGTAATGCAACAGCAGTTCACTTTCAGCTCCCGTCTGTAGACCAAGCCAACCCAGTCAGGAATCCACTTTGGATTTTTTCCTACTCCATCAGAACCCAGTGTGAGCCAAGGGAGTGGTATGTCCAACAGTGATGAATGACAGGGGGTTTAAGCCACTTGTTCATGCAACTTACATGTGCTCTCTGGCCCTCCTCATGCCCCACCCCAGATGTATGACTTACCATCTTATGAATTTTTGCTGCTGTTCCCCATGTCCCCAACACACACACGTGCACATGCACACACACACACACACAACCTTATGAACTGTCCTTATGGACATTTCTGGCAACGTTGTCGTTTGATGTCCCATGGTTAGATGTGTCATATCTACCAAGCTTAGTGGGTTGCCAGCCACTATTTATTTGAATGGTGTTGAATTTACTGCTTTACATGGCATGGCACTGCTCTAGAAGTCTAGAGTCTATGTTGAAATTTTCCAAGTTGACTGTGACATAAAATTCACATGGCATCTTTTCCCACCAGAGTTACCACTAATAACATAAAGTCTGTCAGGGAGTCTGGTGCAAATGTCAGGGCTGCTGGCAGCACCTACTCCAGAGTCCTTTTTCTTTAAGCCTCACTTAAAGACTACAGCTTTCCTTGTCACTCAGCGAAGTTGTTAATGTAGTGTTCCCAAGTATATTATACCATCTCCCAAATCCAAAATGATCTACCAGTCATTATATACCCTTCTTAGTAGTGGAAGGTCTGAGATGCGATCATTCATACTTTACGCTGAAAGGGCTATTTCAGCATGCTTCAGATTACTCAACTCCTGAAACTTTCACTGATGTCTCAAGCCCATGAATTTTCATAGAATTAATCTCACACTTACTGGAGCTCATATACGCCAATATACCTGTCATTTCCTTTCATCTGATCTTGAAATGATATTCTGGGGAATCTGCTCAGTAGAAGTCCCTTTGGACATAGAACACAAGAGTTAATATAGCTCTTTAATACAACTATAAATGTATACTGCTGCATGCCCTAGAAGAATGTAAACTATTTTCTGGACTAAAGATAGAAAAGAATGCATTCTTCAAATCAATGAGCCGAGAAGTTTGACAGATATAGTCAATACGTAGATTTTTTCCATGAGTAGAAAGTTCATATTTATCATCCAATTATCAAACTTCCCAAAATGTTAAGAATCACTGTTCCAAGAAAATTATCTACATATTGCCCAGTACCACCAAGTTCTACTAAAGCTTCAAAATCTTTTTGACATTCTAAAAAGCATAAGGTAAAGTATATACTAGGTGAAAAAGCCTTAAATGTGTTTATACACATGCACTTTAACATTCTCCCTATTCTCTCCTGGTGGTATTCTATTTGCCTGGCTCCTGCTAATTATCAGTCTCCTTTGTAAGCTAATCTTCCCGTAATCATCATTAAATGTTAGTGTCACATGCTCTGACTCATCCCAGTAAACCTCTCCAAGCCCAAGCCTGCAACAGCCAGTAACTTTCTGTCGAGACACAAATATACATTTACCCAACTGCCTCATTTCCAATGAGCTCCTGAAATATATAACTGTTTACTGAACATTTTTACTTAAATGCCCCATGTTACATTCAGTTGAACATTTTCACAATTAAACTCATCTTATCACCCCCTTGCCCTTCCCCATCCTCCAAACTTTCCTCTTCTAGTATCTTCACCCACAGTAGTTAGAAATACTATTCAAAAATTGTCCAATTTAAAAGGATAAAATTCATCCTAGATGCCTCCTTATCATTAATTCCCCACATCCAATCAGTGTAAACCTTGAACATTCCATCTTTCTAAAATATGTGCTAATTTTCTACTTCAACATTTCAATAACAATGCCTTGGTGCCGTATTCACTAGTATCTCCCCAAATCATAAAATTTTCCCGACTTTCCATAAGTATGCCCTTTCCTCTAATCTATCCTTCAAACCACTCCTCCAAGGATATTTCTAAACCAAATATATCATTCCCTTCACAGATGCATAAATTTTAGTATAAAATTCAAACAGCTAGCTAGATACACAAGCTCCTCATGATCATATGAGTCTACTTCTTGCTGCTTCCCATATTTATTCTAGACCGCAGTTTAACTGAAACAAATGCAGTTCCCTGACTGGGCATTGCAGGTTTACGCGCTGGGGTCTTCACACAACCTTTTGTCTCTTCCTGAAACGGTGACCCTATCCCCTGCTTCATGTTGCCAATTGCTATTTGTCCTCCATCACTCAGCCTAACAGTCACAGTCGTCTCCCCTGGCAAGCATTTCCAAACAAAACAATAGGATTTATATTCCCTCCTTGGAAACCCTCAATACTCACTTCTGTAGCACTTAACATAAAGTACTCTTACCATTACTTTCTTCACCCCTGAATGGCACAACAAGTCATTTCTTACACTGGCCTTCACGTCAACAGAACCCAATACAGTGCCAGTAGTTAAGTGCTCTCAAAACATTTTTTAACAAAAGAATGTAAATCTGGCCTCCCTCAAATATCAGGAAAATTCTTCTAGAGCTCACTCTTCTGCCAAGACTCACTAAGCTGAAATACAGAGAGAAGTGTAATGGAATAGGAGCAGTTACAGTAATTCTGCTCATTGAATTTTTTAAGACTTTCTTTTTTTAGAGAAGTTTTTGGTTGACAACAAAATTGAGAGGCAAATACAGAGAATTCCCAGGTACTCCCTGACCCGACACACACATAGCCTCTATGATTATCACTATCATTCACCAGAATGTTACATTTCTTTTTTTTAACCAAAGATGAACCTACCTTGACACATCATAATCACCCAAAGTCTATACTTCACATTAGAGTTCACTCTTCGTGTTGTATATTCTGTGGATTTGAACAAACGTAAAATGACACATATGGGGCTGGCCCGGTGGCACAGCGGTTAAGTTCCTACGTTCCGCTTCACCGTCCTGGGGTTCACCGGTTCAGATCCCGGGTGTAGACATGGCACCGCTTGGCAAGCCATGCTGTGGTAGGCGTCCCATGTATAAAGTAGAGGAAGATGGGCAAGGATGTTAGCTCAGGGCCAGTCTTCTTCAGCAAAAAGAGGAAGATTGACAGAAGATGTTAGCTCAGGACTAGTCTTCCTCAAAAAAAAAAAAAAAAAAAGACATATATGATCATTATAATATTATACAGAGTATTTTCACTGCCCTAAATATCTTCTGTGCTCTGCGTAGTCATCTCTCCCTCTCTGGCACCTTTGGCAACCACTGATCTTTGTATTGTCTCCATAGTGTTGCCTTTCCTAGAATGGGATATAATTAATGATACAGTATGTAGCCCTTTCGGATTGGCTTCTTTCACTTAGTAAAATGCATTTAAGTTTCCTGCATGTCTTTTCATGGCTTGATGCTCATTTTAGTGCTGAACAGTTTCCCATTATCTGGACATACCGTGAACACTGAGATATTATTATGTCTTCTCTCCAGTTTCACGTTCTTTTGCATTCCAGCATCTTGTGAAAAGATTATACACAACACCAACTATATTTTTGTGAAAGGCAACTGAGCAGCGTGTTCTCTTCTTCTAGTGAGTTCACCATTGTTTTTCCAAACACATAGTAAATATTGAATAATTCTTGGAGTATCTTCTACAAATTTTCTAGCACACATCAGTATTTTAATAAAAAACTGAATAAGTTCTATGCTCCTTTTCTTTCAAAAGAATATTTTCCCCTTATTATAAATTACAACATAACACAAAAAGCCAAACTAATTTTAAAACATGCTGTGCTATTTGATTTTCTTCTATGGGTATCCTAAACTATAAAGATATATCATGCAAAACATAATTTTATATGTGAATTACTTACATGTCTTCTTTCTATATCTTTCACTCATGCATTCTAATTTGAGGCAAGAATGAACTATCTCACAAAGCTCCAAAAGGCAAGAAATTTATTTATAGCATTAGGAAATAATTTCCTTTTGTTCTAAGAATTTTTTTTTTCTCTTTCAGAATTCATTGGTGCCAGAAACTCTTCTAGATCTTGGGAGACACCAAAGAGCAAAACAAAGTCTCTTCTCTCATAGAACTTACATGATACAATATGTAATATAAAATGATGATAAAAGTAATTAAGGAGGAAAAATAAGGTGAAGGGGAGAAAAAATGATGGTGTATTGGTGCAACTTTGTATTAGGAAGACTGTCTGATAACACGTAACTGACTTGAGAGGAGAACTAAAGTGGATGAACGACCAAGCCAGCGACACAGCCATTTGGTGTAAAGTAATGCGAGGCAAAAATGAACAGCAATGCAAAATCCGGAGCACAAGCTTGATGTATTTAAGGAAATACTAGAGAGCCAGTGTGGCTTGAGTGAAGTGAGCCAATCTGGTCAAATACGAGGCCAGACTGGTAACAGGGGTTCAAACTATATAGTACTTTGTAGGTCATTTTTAGGACCCTGGCTTTTAATTTGAATTAGATGAGAAACTTTAGCATAGTATAATTTAAATTTAAAATTTCACCTGATTGCTCTATGATAAAAGATTGTAAGAAGAGCAAGAGCAAGAAGACCAATTAGCAGGCAATTGCAATAATCCCTGTGAGAGATGATGGTGGCAGCGGAAACAGTGAGAAACAGTCTTGACGAGCTGACAGTCAGGATGTAGAGTATGAAAGAAAGAGGTGCACCAAGGATGATTCCAAAGTTTTGGTTTGAGCAACTTAAAGAATGGAATTGCAACTTACAGAAATGGGGCAATTTATGGGAGAATAGGTTTTGAAGAACGGGAATCAGCAGGGTTTTTTGAGGCATGCTGGTTTGAGATGTGTATTAGATACCTAAGACATTGGGCAGGTAGTTCAGTTCATGGGAGGGGACTAACTTGAAGACCCAGCAGTTGTGGCAAACATCGTTGATGGCTCCCATATCCTCTCAGCACTGACCATTTTCACTTCCAAATATACGTACTTATAACTCAGCGTAAGGGCTTTCTCTGGCCATTGGATTGCCTATAAGCGTGGCAGGCTGGAAGTGACAGGGAATGGAAGTCCTCCAGGAATGAGATAAATCTGAAGTATTTACTATACACTGGTTCACAGAATACCCAGTGAAATTTAAGCTCTAATTCCCACAGTAGTAACTTACTCAATAAGTCACCATTCTTTGGTGCCTTTGCTTCCTCGTCTCGCTTTCCCACATCCTTATTAAAATTTTCTGGGATCATTTTCCAAATAGCTATTGGCACTTGAATTCTCATCTCAGGGTCTGCTTCTGGGAGAACCCAAACTAAGACAGCAATCATTAGCATATAGATAATATTTAAGCTATAAGATTGAATGAGATCACCCAGGGAGTTAAGTGCAGATATCAAAGCAGAGAGACGCAAGGACTGAGTCCGCAATGATTTCCACACTGTGAGGCCAGGCAGAAGAGAGGAACCAGGAAAGATGATTAGGAACAAGTGGCTAGTGACATGGGGGTAAAAATAGTAGAAGGTGGTGTTCGCAGAAACCAAGTGAAGCCAATATTTTAAGAAAAATGGAATGATTAAGTGTGGTAAATGCCACTACTGTGGAAAAGTAGTGATGACTATAAACTAATCATGGGATTTGTCAGAAAAGAGTGGTATTTAACAAAGTCCATCTCTCAACAGGTAAAGATTCAAATGAAAACTCAGTTTCAAAGTCTTTTTGCTACTGAGTTTTTGTGTCAAATGTCTGGAGAGACATCTTGCCTGATGACGACATTATATTTTTATCTCCCAGTAGTCTCTTCTTGCCTAAACATCTTTGGTTCAGTTAACCATCCAACTACCCGTCAATAAGTAAAGAGTGGGAAAGTGATCATGCGAAGGGGATAATCAGTAATGCAATGTTCTTGAGAAAATTAGAGGAATAAGGATCCAAAAACACATTTTATTTGTTGTGTGTGGGTTTTCTTTGTTTACTTGTTTGTAGAGTACAGGCTTTATACAGTTGGTTTGAGTGTCATCACTCAATTATAAATAAATGTTTTATATGATTTAGTATAATTTATATCAATATAATTTAATATGCCTAATAAAGTAAGCTCCAGGTTATTTTGCTACTTATTCAAGCCCTGCAATTCATTCTCAGATGGTCCTGATTTATCTTACCAGTAAAGACATAATATCTTCAATTTCTTTCAACAGAACACCAAATCCCAACTGAATTAAACAACAAAGGAAGCAACAAAGCCTCACATGCCTGGAAAGTTTAGAAAGATGATCAATCTCAGGTGAGATTTCTTCCTGCAGTTCACACAACGTGAACAGGAGCCGTTTCTCACCTCACTCCTCTTTGTCGGCCTCAATCTCGGGGGGCTGCCTCGTATGGTCTCAAAATGGCTGCCAGATTCCTAGTTTCCTGTTCACACTGAGTAGGGAGCAGAAATCCCATATCCAAGCATTCCCAGCAGAATTCCGGAGGTTAACTCTGATTTAGCTGTCCATCTCAGAACTAATTTACAGTCCACACTGCACTGAATTAGACAGTCAGAGCCAATGGAGTCTAAGATCAAGGGTAAAGTGTGGTGCTACACAAACAGAAATAGGAGCACTGTTACTAAGAGGAAGTGTCAGTTAACACTCAGTCTATATCCATTGCAGGTCTCATAGTGAACATCAGCAGGATCACATTAGTTACAAAACCACCTGTGCAGCCGTGTTTAGGATCCACTCTGTACCTGGACAGAGCAGGAAAATGAAAAATGAATGAGGTCCCAGTGACATCTGTATGAACAGCTTCACTACCCTGGGCTGCTGCGCTGCTGAGAGTGACTGTCTTAGTGAAGCAACTTATAAAAGAGATACCTCGCCAGAAGGAAATGGACATTTTATATACAGACATAGACAGATATATAGATAGATATTTATATGAGAGAGAGAGAGGGAAACAAGGAGAGAGCTCAGTTGAGTGATTTTTTCACCATTCAGAAGAAGAATGAATGAGAAAGAGAAAAGAAAGAAAACCCTAATATGAATCACTATCTCGAATTAGATTGAGAAAAGAGTAAACTTTTAACTCTACTTATTAAACAAATACGTTTTGAACACCCACACTTATACACTAGGCATTAGGAATGCTCCAAAGAACAAAGCAGAACATATCCCACTTTCTAGGTGCACGCACACTATGAGAGGAAAAATATAAAAAGATGCAAACAATGGATTAGTTAATTAATTACATAACAAAGTACAAATAATATTAGGATGGAATGAATGCTATGCTGATAAATAAAATAAGATGATGCAATAGAGAGTGGCCAGTAGCTGTAGATTGGTCATCAGAGAAGGCCTCCCTGAGCTATGACATTTAAGCTGAGTTGTAAAGGACAAGAATGAGTCATTCTATCCAGAGATCTGGGGGAAAATCAGATTCAGAAGGAAGAGATAGTGCAAAGCTTTGGTGTTTCTAGAACAGAAAGACCACTGTGACTATCTTGTCCTGGAAGAGGACAGAAGTGTATTACATGAAGTTGAGTGCAATAGCAGGAGGTAGACTATACAGGGCTTTATAGGCAGAATAAGGAGTTAGAGTTTAATTCTGAGTGTAATGATAAGCATAGGTTTAAGGAGAGTGTCATGATCTAGTTACTGCTTTAAAAGGTCCTTGAGGCTATCGTGTGAAGTGGGGTAATATAACGGTAAGTGTGGAGGCAAGAGGACTGAGGAGAACTCCTGTTGTAGACGATATAAAATATGATCCCAGCTTAGATGGAGGTAAAAAAGTTGATGGAAGAAGCAGGAGGATTTGGCATGTTTTGGAGGTAGAGTCAATAGGACCTATTGATTTTTTTGAGATGAGGAAAAGGCTAAATAGAGGCAACAAAGTTAAATTTTAGATTGTTTGCTTGAGCTACTGGATAGATTGAGGGCTGTTTATTTGGTACAGGAAAGAATGGACGCAGCAGATTAGGATGGGGGAAGTAGCCATCAAGAATTTTGTCTGCCTCAGGTTTTTACCAGATATCTATAAGGCAACCACATGGGACTATCCAGAGGGGAGTTGGACATAAATGTGGTGTACAAGGAAAGATCATGAATAGAAATATAGATTTTGGAGTCCTAAGTACATAAAAGAATATTGAAAGACAGAGATGAATCAGAAAATCCAATGAGAAATTAAGCCAAACCTTGAGAAATCATTTACATTGAAAGGAGAAGAGGCCATAGAATAAAAGTTAAATAGAGGGAAGAAAACCAGCAAAGAGTCTAGAAAAAGGAGTTCAACCACAATAGCCCAGATAAGAAGAAATTGTTTCAAGGGGGAACTAGTTAATTGAGTCTATTACTGATAAAAGGACAGAAAAACAAATAACCATTGAACTTAGTGACATGGCTGTCACTATTGGTCTGGACAAGAGCTGTCTCTGTGGTGTGATAGGGCAGAAACCAGAGTTTCTGAAGAAGGCTGAAGAGAAAACATGAGGCAACTAAGTGGACACAGAGACTGCAATAACTCCACTGGAGACAGACCAGGTATCAAAGGAGGGTTATTTACTTAAGAGTGGAGGTGCTAGGGCATGTGAGTATAATGGTGGAGACTATCCTAAGAAAAAATTATTGGAGAATTTATAGATTACAAGGTATTCAATTCCCTCCTTCATCTGGCGTACGTGTGGCTTAACATACCATGCCATCCAGGATAGTCTCTTAAAATGCAGATGATTTAGGAAGGCAAACATATAGTTCAACATACACTAAACATGCACCACGGTTTCTCAGATTATTTAACTCTCATTTAGCTCCTCAGAATCTGGGTGTTGTGCTACATAAGGGTTTAAATTAGAAGAAGGAAATGGCTGAATGAAGGCAATAAAAGAAAAGAGAGGGACACAGGATAGGAAGAGGGGGAATGTGGAAACACGCTCGCTGTTTTCTTCACAATTTTGTCCGCGTGCTCTTCAGTACTATTACTATACATTTTGGAGTCCATGAACTTCTCACGAATTGAGAAATTTGAAATTTTGGGTTTGAATCCTAGTATCACCACATCATCTCTCTGAGATTCAGCTTCCTCATTAGATAAAAGAAAGAATATTATGTCTTGTAAGCCCACTTTCCATATAGAGTTTTGTGATGATTAAATAAGGTATTACGCATAGTAGGAAAAATAAAAGTCAAATAGAGGCTTGGTCACTCTTGTTTTGGTACCATTAAATACTATACGGGTCTACATGATCGCTCCAATTTATCAAGTGAAGAATTGGTTCACTTAATTCTTGAATTTACATAACTACTTTATAGTCCTGTGTTCCTTATGAGATTATACTTGATGCTTGATGCAAATTAAGAAGCAAGTTAGTTTGAACCCAAAGACTGGAATTTTGGTTGGACCACCATATCTTGATAAGATGACTCCTGGGGCAATTCATCTGAACCATCCAATAAACGTGAAAATGAGTCATGTACTCCTTTTGTGTCTTCATATACTTTATACTCCTCAGTAGCAACACTGAACTGTACTCACAGAAAAGTCCCAGCGTGACGGCTCTTTAGTTCACTGCCCCTTCCTAAATGCCTCCCCCATCGCATCTGCTCTGGAGTTCTGGACTGCCAACTCAGCGCTCCCAACATCAAAGGCCCTGTGTTCGTTGCTGCCGTTAGGCAGTATGCCATAAATATTAGCCCAGCTGTAGAGAAATTCCTGTAAATGACTATTAAAGGAAACCACTTTGTAATTGGCTGAGCTGAGGAATTCATGTACCTCATAATGTCATAAATCAACTTACACTGAACAGTCACTGACTATTTAATTAACAGCTTCATGCTCTGCTAATCTAAAGAGGGTCACCAAGGACAAGATATAAAAGGTGCAAAATTTCTGCCAACCTCTACATTGCTCTTAGAATCCAAATATTGTCACATTAGTGAAAATAATTACTGAGACAGCATCAGACACTTTTTTAGAAGCTAAGAAAAAGAAGTAACTTTTTTCTATGCTTATATTTCATCTTTTTTCTATAGTCTACTACATATATTTTTATGTACAGCAATATAATAGAGCCAAGATATCCAGTAACAAATGAGCTATATTTACATAGTGTCACTGATTTTCAAAATTTTATATTTAAATGTATAAAATGTACTCAAGGTTTAATCCCAATGACAGACTTTTCAGTACAAGTAATGGATTATAGCCAGAATAATTTAAATGGCAATTAAAAAGAAGTTGATATAACTTAATACGATTAATATAATCTTAAAGTTTTCCTGGTTATTTCGCTGAACAGTGAGAAAAAGTTCTCTCCTACATCTGGAAAACACTGATAAATATAGCTTTATAAATAGGGAAGAAATTGAATTACTTTATAAAATGTTGGAAAATAGTCATAAAGAATTATGAGCATCAGCCACACTCTAATAAAGCAGGTAAAAAAAATTAAATGGTCTTGTTAGTCAATTTGAATTTTTATGTAAAATATGTCTGTTTCTGAAATGGAGTTTACATTTGAAATGATTATTTAAAATATGATCTCTAAGACTTAAAATTATGTTTTTGTGCTTATATTCTTCTTTAGCCATTAAGCCTATCCACTACCAACAGCTAACACTGGACTAGTATTTTGAAATCGGTGTAACCAACGAGGACGACATATTGACCAGGAAGAGCCACTTCTGCTTCTAACCTGTGAATTTCAAAAACCGGGCCTGGTTACTAACAGGACTGGCAGCTACAATTACATCTTCTCTCCAAGCTGGAGGTCAAGGGAAGAAAATAGAAAAGTCAAATCAATTTGACTTCCAGTCAATTTTTTTTTTTTGCTATTAAAATAAAGAATTTATCTTCACAGATTAACAGTGGAAGCAGTAGAGTGACATATTAACACACAGGCTTTGGAGTCATGTTACCTATGTCCTTAATCAGGTACCATCAATCGTTAGCTGTATAATCTTGACTAAGTTAACCCTTCTTGGTCCCTGTTATCTCATTTACAAAATAAGAATTATTGTAGGAACTACCTTTGTAGAGACTGCTAGATGTCTCTCATTATCAATTCTCTCCTTCTTTTAAAGTAATAGATCTAAATTTTAGGTCAGTGTATGATCACTTAGGGAAAAAAACAAAACAAAAAAACACATTTCTCAGACTCTCCTCCCCAATAATGTAGCCATGTCAGTAAGTTATAGCAAATGAGATGGTCGAAGTGATGCGTGGAATTTTCAAGACACATTCTTAAAGAGCAAAGGAAATATTCTTCTCAATCCCTTCCCTGCTTTCATTGGCTACAATGCAGACTTTATGACCTGACCTGGAAACCCATATTGGACCAAGAGGTGCGCTTGGGAATAGAAGTCACAGTTATTAAAGCAATAAGACACATGGAGCCTGGGTCTTTGACACTATAGAGCGTCATTCCAGCCCCTGACATCTGTGTCAGTAAGGACAAGACTTGTGGCTTAAAATAAGAAAAGTTTATTTCCTGCTCATACTGCTTTTCCATCTTGGGTCAGCAAAAGGCTCTGCTCCATTTTGACCTGAATCAGAGGCCAAGGGTGATGGAGCCTTCACCGCATTAGACCACCAACATCAGAGGCAAGAGAAAGAGAACAGAGTGAACCAGGTCTTAAAGGCTTCTTCCCAGAAATGAAGCCTTCCTGTTTTTTCTATTTATATTTAATTGGCTAAGACAAGGCATATGGCCATGTCTAACATCAAGGACGTGGAGAAGTATAATATTACCCTATACTTGGAAGGAGAAGAATCAGAAATAACCAATGAAGAACACTAATAATGATCACAACCTTATACTGTGGAACATTTAAGTGAGAAAAACGTTCTACTTGTTTAAGCCATTGTTACTTCATGTTTCCTACGCCTTGTGATTGAACCTAATCTTAACTAAAACGCTATCAGATAGTGTTGTTTGTAAAGATTAAAGGAGGTGGAATACAGGAAGTGCCTGATACAGCCTGGCACATGATAAGCACCAGATAAAAGTAAGCCACAACATCACCATTTCACTACATTAGAGCATTGCAGCACTCAAAGAAGAATGTTTAAGCTGTGAGTAGAGAATTCACATTCCGGTTCCATGTATGTGATATCCCCAAGTCAAAAATCATCATCCAAAAATTAACTGAGGAAAGTAATGTGTCTGGCAGTTGGAGCTTTGGCAAGAATATGGGGTACAAGGAAGCCCGCCTGCTGGAGCTGTCAGTGCCTCTCCGTTGGAACATCTCAGGAGCCTTTTCAGAAGAACATGATGAAATACTTCTCCCTGTGCCAGAATTCAGCAACTCTGAGAACTTCTAGATCTGCTTACAAGTAAAGATGCCTTGTTTACCACAGTTTCTCAAATTTTCCCACAAGGAAGGAGCCAAACTCTACAAAATCTCAACTCATATTTTCACCTCTATAAAGACACATACAGATTTTTCTGATTTAACCTTAGGGTCTTAGATCTTGGAGAAATTAAAAATGTATACTTTTTGAGAAACACTTAGGACCAAGACTGAATTCAGTACTAGGTTGTGTCTTTCTAGTAGACTCTTGAATCAAGATATAAGGAAGGAATCATAACAAGCAAGAATAATTCTGTTTCCTTTTATTTACTTCCTCTAGTACCACTTACTCTATTTTTAATTTTAAATTAACTTTTACTTTTGCAACAAGTAAAAAAAGCAATATAAACCTCTTCCTAACAGGCTAGAATATTACATTTCACATTATATCTAAAATAAAAAGAATGTCACATCCCCACATCTTATCATACATGCTACATTGTTTATAGCATCTAAAGCTTTATTTTCTACTAACTCCAAGTTTTTCCCCCATACAGCTACATGCAAGGATGTTTCACATGAATAACACAATTATCCACAATAATACAAAATTATGTCTCTAAAAAGAAAATCTGATCATGATTTATCCCTATTTAAAACTCTAAAATGGAATGACTAAGAAAATAAACCTAGTTTTTCAGTACTCTTCATTTGATAGCCTGTGGTTCACATTACTGATTACTGGAGCCCGTTCAACAATTTTGGAGTCAAGGAGCACTATTATATTTTAACCATCTTGAATTCATTTCTCAAATGCAACTTTCTGATATGCAAAATCAAATGCATTGTACATTCATACTCACTGTATTAGATTTGTTCACTAACAGCATAAGTGGTTTGCTTGAAATGCAGTTATAGATAGTCTGGGAATTTTAAAGCAACTATTGTTCTTTATAATATCCACCCTAAAGGTATTGGTAATTGAATCTCAGCTTATAAACTTTGTGCATTTCCATCTAAATCCTCATTGGCATAGAATACAAATAACAGGAAACCAAACTTAGAGAAATTGATATGGGATATTTACTTACTTGCTTTATGGTGTTAAAACAACAAAAAGAAAGGACCTCCACCTCCCAATAAAATGTAGTAGATTACAGCAGGTCAACTCTAACTGCTACAACTAAAGATAGCTGGATAAATTACAAAATTCGAGTTTAAAAAGCTTCAGGGGTCTCTATAAGCAACAAGGGTTATAGATGAACAAAAATTCCAGAAAGAATGGAACTTTTTCAAGAAAATCTGATGATTTCCAACTGTTTCTTTTCTCTGCGGGCATTTGACAATCCTGTGTGTAAGGTGATTTTTCTTGTCCACACTTCAGGCTTTCCAGGCAGAAAGTCTCTAGTGTGGAAAAGAGACACAAACAATTTTTTAAGCAGCCACAAGGAGCTAAAGAGGAATAATATGGGGCTTAAAAATTCTAAAGTTCCAGCCGTATAAGGAAAATTATAAAAGTATGTTCTGTATTAGACTGTCATAAGTCAAAGATAAGGTTATAATTTCTAGATTTGCCATAAAAGAATAGTGATAGAATGGATGAGATTAATAAAATGGACTATTTTTAAAAATCTGATCAAAAGAAAGCTAGAAGAAAGGGGAAAAGGAACATAAAAGAAATCAGCCAGATGCATATTATTAATGAGGTAACAATGTAAGTCCAAATTAATCAATCAATAAATTAAAAGCAAGTGAAACAAATACTCTAAGAATACAAGTATAAGGATTGATTACAATTTTAAACCCTACTATACACTGCTTAATAAAAAAAAACACTTTAAATAGAAGAACACAGAAAGATTGAAAGTAAAAAGATGAGAAAAGATCGATCTTGCAAGTCCTAACCACAAGAAAGCTGGTTTAACTGTGGTAATAACAAAGTAAACCTCAAGGCAGGAAGCATTATGAGAGATAAAGAAGAATATTTCCTAATGACAGAGGGTCAATCCATCATAAAGATATCACAATGATTAGGCAAATCACAATCAGAGTTTGAGACTTTAGTACATTTTTCTCATTAAGTAGTAGAATAAGCAGGAAAAAAAATACTTCAAAAAGATATGGAAAATCTGAACTACTCTGTTAACAAATTTGAGCTAATTGCTATAAAGAGAATGCTATATCCAGTGACAGAACTTACCTTCTTTTTCAATGGAAAATGGAACACTTACCAAACAAACCCTATGCTGGGACATGAAGAAAGCCTCAAAAATTTAGAAAAGATTAAATTACTCAAAATATGTTTTTTGATCACAATAGCTTAAATAGAAATATATAACAAGTATATGCCTAGAAAAAAACCCTAAGGATTTAAAAACTGAGCAGTACACTTCTAAATAATCCATAGGTCAATGAGGAAATAAAAATAGAAACTAGAAAACATTTGAATTGAATCATAATAAAGATTTGACACTTGATATATTAAGAAAAGATGGAGGGAGCAATGTCAGGAAGATGGTGGAATATGAGCTTCCAACTCTGATATCCCCACAGAAACACTGATTTTAACAACCACTCGTGGATGAGAATATTTATATGCGAGCTTGGGAGTCCAACTAAGAGGTTCCAGCAACTGGTGGAGCAAAAATTCCAAAAATACATACACTGAGAAGAGTAAGAAGAACATTTTCACTTTACCTGCATCACTACACCCCGAGGTGGCTCAGCTCCATGCCAGGAGAGAGCCCACTCAGCCTGCAACATCTCCCATGGGCATAAGCAGAGCAAAGCGAGCACCCAGCTTCCCCAGCCTCACAGGACATGACCCAAGAGGCTCACTTCTGTCTTGGCCAACCCAAAACACTGATTGGCATGGCTCAATAGTCTAGAGACAGCTATGAGTAGAGAAAAGGGGCAGGGATGCATGGCAACCAGCATGTGAATCTTAAAAACTCACTGTGGATCCTACTATCTGGCTTGTAACCCCACTCACAACCCCCATAGGTCACCTCCCCTGTGGATGCCTGCAGATGGTGTGTGGGCTTCCACAGATGGCACATGTGAGACCTTGCAGACAGTACATGAATATCATCAGCCGGGCTGACTCTATTAAATTCAGAGATGTTGCAAAACATTGAACATTTCAGGACACTGCCTCAAAGAAAACAAACCATGAGGCTATCAGCACCTGGCCTGGCTTTGCGGGATTAAGAGAAGACATAAAATCCTGATGCTTCTCCTCAAAGAGGGAATAAGAGATGTGGAGTAGACATATCCACAGACTAGGCTCTGAAAAACGCCCAGAATCTCTAGCCAGGCAGACTGGTAAAGGTCTTTCTCTCCTGAAGTGAGTCAAAAAGACTGGAGAAGGCGAACTCTTCTTTAAATGTGAAATCAGCAATGCAAGGCTTCAAAGAACATGAGGAATGAAGGAAATACAACACTACCAAAACAACAAAATAAATCTCCCATGGCCGATTCCCCCAAAATGGAGATCTATGAATTTCCTGACAAAGAATTTGAAATAATCATCTTAAGAACCTCAGATAGACACAGATAGACAACTAAATAAAATCAGGAAAACAATATATGAACAAAATGAGAAGTTTATCCAAGAGACAGACATCATTAAAAAAAGAACCAAACTGAAATTCTGGAGCTGAAGAATACAATGAATGAACTAAAAACATTTAATTAAGAGCTTCCATAGAAGACTCAATAAAGCAGAAGAAAGAATCAGCAAACTTGAAGATGGATAATTTGAAATTACTAAGACAGAAGAACAAATAGAAAAAAGAATGGCAAAGAATTGAATAAAGCCTACAAAACTTACGGTAAACTATCAAGTGAATCAATATATGCATTTTGGGAGTCCCAGAAGTAGAGAAAGAGAAAGGAGCAGAAATCGCATTTAAAGAAATCATGACAGAAGACTTCTCCAATCTAGAGAGGGAAATGAACTTCCAGATCCATGAAAACCAAAGAATCCCAAATAGATGGAACACAAAGTCAATGACAAAGAAAGAATTTTGAAAGCAGCAAGAGAAACATCTCATCACATACAAAGAAACCAACAAGCAAATACGAAAGTTTAAAACTCACTGGTAAAAGCAAGCATACAGTCAAATTCAGATTACTCTAATGCTAATGGTGGTACATAAATGACTCAGCTTTAGTATAAAAGTTAAAAAGACAAAAGATTAAAAATAACTCTATCTATAATAATTTTTAATGATTACACATTATAACAAGATGTAAATTGTGACATCAATAACCTAAAATGTCAGGAGTGGAGAAAAGTAGAAGTTTAGAGTTTTGCATGCAATTGAAGTTAAGTTGTTATCATTTTAAAATAGACTATTATGACTATAAGATATTCTATGTAAGCCTCATAGTAATCACAACAAAAAAAATCCATAGTAGGTACACAAAAGATAGAGAAAGAAATCAAAGAATACCAGTATAAAACATATCATCAAATAACACAGGAAGACAGTGAGAGAAGGAGAAAAGAACAAGGGAACCATAAAACAGAAAACAACAAGATGTAAATAGGAAATCCTTACCTATCAATAATTACTTTAAATGTAAATGGTTAAATTTCCAATTAAATGACATGCAGTGGCTGAATACATAAAAAATAAAAGACTCAACTATATGCCGCCAAAAAGACACTCATTTTAGCTTTAAGGATTCATATAGGCTAAAAGTAAAGAGATGGAAAAGATATTCCATATGAATGGTCCATATAAAGTGAGTAGGGATAACAACATTTATATCAGACAAAACAGACTTTAAGTCAAAGACTGTCACAGACAAAGAAAGACACCATATAGTGACAAAGGGTCAGTGCATCAGAGTATATAACAGCTGTAAATATACTGTCATGCATCACTTAATGATGAGAATACATTCTGAGAAATGTATTGTTAGGCAATTTTGTCATTGTGTGAATATCATAGAGTGTACTTACACAAACATAGACGGCATGGCCTATTACACACCTAGGCTATATGGCACTTACCTTATAGGACCACCTTCATATATGCAGTGTATCATTGACCACAATGTTGTTATGCGGTGTATGACTGCACAAGCATTCAACGTCAGACCACCTAAACATATAAACCAAATATCAAAAGAATTGAAGAAATAAATAGAAAGCAATACAACAATAGTAGGGCACTTCAATACTCTACTCCAAGCAATAGACAGATCATCCAGAGGGAAAATCAACAGGAAACAGTGAAGTAGAACAGAACTACAGACCAAATGAAACTAACAGACATATACACAACATTAAATCCAACAGCAGCAGAATACACCTTATTCTCAAGTGTTCATGGAGCATTCTCCAAGACTGATCATATGTTAGGCCAGAAAATAAAGTTTTAACAAATTTAAGAAGATTGAAATCATAACAAGTATCTTTTTTGACCACAATGGTATAAAAATAGAAATCAATCACAGGAGGAAAATTGTAAAATTCACAAATATGTGGAAATTAAAGAACAACACAATCCTAAACAACAAATGGGTCAAGGAAGAAATCAAAAGGAAAATCAAAGAATATCTTGAGACCAAAAAAAAGATGGAAATACAAAAGATACCAAAACTTATAAGATGCAGAAAACGCAGTCCTAAGGGAAGTTTATATCAATGAAGTCTACATTAAGAAAAGAGAAAAATCTCAAATAACCAACTTTACACATCAAGGAACTAGAAAAAGAACATTATGTTAAGAACAAAATCAGCAGAAAAAGAAAATAATAAAGATTAGAGCAGAAATAAATTAAATATAAACTAAAAAAATTAATAGAGTTCAATGAAACTGAGTTGATTCTTTTAAACAGATAAAACAAAATTAACAAACAGCTAGATTAACTAAGAAAAAAAGCAAGAAGACAAGTAAAGAAAATCAGAAATGAAAGAAGAGAAATTACAACTAATACTGCAGAAATACACAGGATTGTAAGAGACTACTATGAACAAGGGTATGCCAACAAATCAGATAAACTAGAATAAATGAATTAATTTCTAGAAACATGCAAATTATCAAGACTAAATCATAAAGAAATAGAAAATTGGAACATACCAATAACAACTAAAGACATGGAAACAGTAAAGAAAAACCTCCTCAACCCCGAAAAGAGCCCAGGACCAGATGGCTTCACTGCTGAATTCTACTAAACATGTAAAGAAGAATTTCAAACTCTTTCAAAAATCTGAAGAGGAAGGAAGATTCTCAAACTTATTTTACAAGGCCAGCATTATCCTGATAGAAAAGCAAGTAAAGGATACTACAAGAACATAAAACTGCAGATTAATATCCCTGATGAACATAGATGCAAAAATCCTCAAGAAAATATCACCATATCAAATTCAACAGCACATTAAAAAGATTCCACAGCATGATCAAGTGGGATTTATCAGTAGGATGCAAGAATGGCTCAATATATGTCAATCGATAAATGTGATATATCACATTAACAGAATGAAAGATAAAAATCATAAGATCATCTCAATAGATGCAGAGAAATTGTTTTACAAAATTCAACATCTTTTCATGATAAAATCTATCAAGAAATTTGGTATAGAAGGAATGTACCTCAACAAAATGAAGTCCATATATGAAAATCCCACAGTTAACATCAGACTCAATAGTGAAAAGTTGAAAGCTTTTTCTCTAACATCTAAGAACAAGATGAGAATGCCCCCTCTCACCACTTTTACTCTTACCACTTCAGCATAGTAATGGAAGTCCTAGCCAGAGCAATTAGGTAAGAAAAAGAAACAAAATGCATACAAACCAAAAAGGAAGAGGTAAAATTGTCTGTTTGCAGATGACATGATCTTATATAAGAAAATGCCAAAGATGCCTCCAAAAAACTGTTAAAACTAATAAATGAAATCAGTAAAGGGGCAGGATACAAAATCAAAATATAAAAATCAGTTGTTCTATATGCTAACACCAAGCTATATGAGAAAAAATGAAGAAAAACATTCCAATTACATTAAGATCAAAAAGAATAAAACATTTAAGAATACATCTAACCAAGTAGGTGAAAGATCTGTATACCAAAAACTATAAGACGCTGATGAAAAAAATTGAAGAAGACACAAATAAATGAAAAGGTCTCTCATTTTTTTTAATTGGAAAAATGATTATTGTTAAAATGTCTATCCTACCCAGAGTTATCTAGAGAGTCAATGCAATACCTAAGCAATGGCATTTTACAAAAAAAAAAAAAACTCGTAAAATTCATATGGAACCTCAAAAGCTCCTGAATAACCAAAGCAATCTTGAGCAAAAAGAACTGGAGACATAACACTTCCTGATTTGAAATTATAATACAAACCTAGGGTAATCAAAATAATATGGTACTGGCATAAAAATAGAAACATAGACTAATGGAAGAGAATAAAAAGCCTGGAAATAAACCCACATAAGTACAGTTAATTAATTTTCAATAAGTGCACCAAGAATACAAAATGGGGAGGATAGGCTCACCAGTAAATTTTGCTGGGAAAACTGGATATCCACACGCAAAAGAAAGAAACTGGGCCACTATCTTATAGCATACACAAAAATCAACTCTAAATAGATTAAAGACTTAAATCTGAGACCTGAGATTATAAAACTCCTAGACTGAAACATAGGGGAAAACTCCTGGACCTGGTCTTGACAATGATTTTTGGGGTATGACATCAAAAGCACAGACAACAAAAGCCAAAATAGGCAAATGGGACCACATTAAACAAAAAATGTTTTTGTGCAGCAAAAGAATCAAAAAAATGAAAAGGCAACCTATAAAATGAGAGAAAATATTTGAAAACCGCAGAACTAACTGATAAGAGGTTGATTTATAATATTCAAAATATATATAATATTCAAAATACGTACATGCAACTCAACAGCAAAAACTCAAATAACCCAATTTAAAAATACACAGAGGACCTGAATAGACATTTTTCCAAAGACATACAAATGGACAACAGGTACATAAAAAGGTGTTCAGCATCACTAACCATCAGTGAAGTGCAAATCAAAACCACATGAGGCATCACTTCACACCTCTTAGGATGACTATTATCTTTAAAAAAAAGTGCTGGCAATGCTGTGAAGAAGAAGAAATCCTGGTACACTATTAGTGGAAATATACATTGGTATGGCCATTTTGAAAAACGGTGTAGAGGTTCCTCAAAATTGTAAAATAGGACTCAATATGATCCAACAATGCTACTTTTGGGTGTTTATCCAAATAAATTGAAATCAAGACTTTGAAGAAACCCCTGCACTCCGATGTTCAGTGCGGCATTATTCACAACAGCCAAGATATGGAAATAACCTCAATGTCCATCAATGAATGAATGAAAGAAGAGATCAGATTAGTGGTTACCAGAGATGGGGGTGGTGGGGAGAGAGGGAATTGGAGGAAGGTGGTAGGAAGGTACGAATTTCCAGGGATAAGATAAATAAGTACTAGAGATGCAATGTACAACACGACGACTACAGTTAACTGCTGTTTAGCTAACTTTTGAAAGTTGTTAAGAGCATAGATCCTAACAGTTCTCATCACAAGGAAAAACCATTTCTTTTTCTTTTTTTATATCAATATGAGATGATGGATGTTAACTAAATGTAATGTGGTAATCATTCCACACTATATGTAAATCAAATCGTTATGCTGTACATGTTAAACTTATACAGTGCTATATGTCAGTCATATCTCAATAAAACTGGAAAAAAGGGAGAAAAGGAAAACGGCATATTTCAGAGCATCATTTGCTTACTTAGTTTTTAATTCCCAGTACACCACTTTCTCCTGGAGGAATAGTTCTTTAGGCTGTCATCTCTCGGTCATATAGCCCGTAGCAAGAAAGAAACAATTGAATATTTTTAGGAACTATGCACCTAGAGCCATATAAAAAGCATGGAGACTAGCAAAATGAAAAAGCTAGTAAGGTTGGGAGACTGAAGAGAAAATTGGCTCAAAATTTGATTTTAGACTAGCATCTCAACTCTTAAACACACTGCTCTAAGACTTTATTACAGATCAGGTAACTTTCCTTCCCCACTTGCCATCACCTAAAACAGACAAACAAAAATCACCTACAAAAACACTGAAAAGTCACTCCACATAGAATCATGTGGCAGCATACAAATGACAAGGACATTGAGTTAACAGCTTCTTTTTGCTGAGGTCTTATATTCTCTATGTGGCTAATACTACAGTTTTTGGTTCATTCTTAACCTTGCTGGATATGTCCCTCCCATTGGATACTGAAAACGTTGGTTGAATTGTTAATTTTTTAGTTGTATCACATATTATTGCTGGCATTGCAAAGTGATCCAATATTTCAGGAAAGCATCTTGGCCATATGTTACAAGAGTTAGACAATTGCTCATATCTGTTAATCTTATAAGCTTGCTTTGAAAAGACTATTCCAAGAAAATAACCTAAAACAAAAAAAATAATGATGTCGTCTTATTGGCCTTCCCAGAACTTAATGGTTTACACAGCATTTTCACACGCTATCTGTGCAGAAATATTTGAACTATTGTCATTCATATCAACAGAAAGTTGGAAAGAATATAAGGCCCAACATAGTGACAGGAAGGAACACAGCATAGCTACCAAAATAATAAAGAAGTGGAGGAGTTGCAAGCTAAGTATAAGATAGTGCTAAGGGAAAAATAATGTAGAACTCAAAATAGCACCAATATGCTAAAGACAATAAATGTATATGAATGAGCATTGAAGATCATAATTGTACCATATTTTAATTTTATGAGATATCTTAATTAAATTGTTAGAATCAATAATAGACATTTCATGTTTCACAAATGTAGGAAAAAATAGCATAATGAATTTCCAGAAATTGTCAAAGCCAATACACTTGGCAATTTGAAGGAAATGGACAAATACCTCAAAAATTGCAACTAACCCAAAGAAATAGAAGAAGAAATAAAAAAATTGAATAATTTGATATTTTTTAGGGACATAATCTATTAATAACAAACTTTCCCCAAAAGAAAAATCCAGGGCAAGGTAGCTTCCCTGGTGAATTCTTCAAACATTTATGGAAGAAATAACACCAAATTAAAAAAAAAAAGGAACTTCCCATAAAGAGAAAAAAGGAAACATAATCTAACTGTATGAAGGCAATATAATCTTGATTCCAATACCTGACAAGGAAATTACTAGAAAGTAAAATTATAATCCAACTTGAACAAGATCAAATATGCAAAAATGTTTAATAAAATATGATCATATCAAGTTTAACAATTTATATAGAGGATACTACACCATGACCGAGTAGGGTTTATTTCAGATGAGCACGTTTGGTTTAAGTCAATGTAATTCACCACTGCAGCTGATGTCAGTGCTCCATCCACATCCCTTCAGCTGGCTTCACCCTTTTTCTGGTTACCCAATGTTTCACTCAAAAGAGCTAGCACCTGTGCTTCTTTGTCAGCTGGATGTTCTCAGGCCGCTGACACTCTTAGGCTCAAGGAGAAAGTAAAGCGCGAGGGAACCTCTCTCCCACCCTTGGCAATCCTTAATCAGTGAAAGATGTAGTGAAGGTAAATGTGGCGCTTGCCTTGCACTAGAAGAAAACAACTCTGAGGTGTTACCTACACGGTTCTAGACTTCCCCTGCAGTATTGATATAAAGTTACCTCCTATAAAACTTGGTTAGATGTTTTACCAGTGCGTGATCAAATTTACCCATTCTGCTACTGGTTTCTTCTAGGAATATTTTGTAATAAACAGCTTCACATTAATATTTCTCTCAGACTTGGTTGGAAGAAATTCAACTTAAGACATATATTAAAAAAGAAGACAAAGAAAAGAGAAATCAGAAAAGTCAAAAGATACCTTGAAACAAATGAAAATGGAACAAACTAAAATTTATGAGATGGAGCAAAAGCAGTTCTAAAAGGGAAGTTCATAGCCATAAATGCCTACCTCAAGAAACAAGAAAAGTCTCAAATAAACACCTAACTTTACACCTCAAGGAACCAGAAAAAGAACAAACAAAGCTCAAAGTTAGTAGAAGGAAGGAAATAACAAAGATTAGAAGTAAATGAAATAGAGACTAAAAAGACAGCAGAAAATAAAACTAACAGCTAGTTCTTTGAAAAGATAAAATTGACAAACCTTTAGCTAGACTCACCAAGAAAAACAGAGAAAGGGCTCAAATAAATAAAATACGAAATGAAAGAGGAGATGGTATAACTGATACCACAAAAATACAAGGGATCATAAGAGACTACTATGAATGATTACATGCCAACAGACTGGGCAACCTGAAAGAAATGGATAAATTCCTAGAAACATACAACCTATCAAGACTAAATCATGATGACATAGGAAATTGAAAGAGACTGATCAGTAGTAAGGAGACTGAATCAGTATTCAAAAACCTCCCAAGAAACAAAAGTTCAGACAGCTTCACTGGTGAAATCTAAAAAACATTGAAAGAAGAATTAATACCAATCTTTCTCTAACTCTTCCAAAAAATAGTAAGGAGGGAAGTCTTCCAAACTCATTTTACAAGTCCAGCATTACCTTGATATCAAAACCAGACAAGGATACCACAAGAAAAGATAATTGCAGGCCAAAATCCCTGATGAACATAGATGCAGAAATCCACAACAAAATATTAGCAAAACAAATTCAGCAGTACATTAAAAGGATTGTACGCCATGATCTGTGCGATTTATTCCAGAAATGAATGGTGGTTCAATATCCACAAATCAATCAATGTGATATACCACATTAACAAAATGAAGGATAAAAATCATATGATCATCTCAGTAGATTCAGAAAAAGCAATTGAAAAAATTCAGTATCAATTTATGATAAAAACTCTCAACAAAGTGGGTATAGAAGGAACATACTTCAACATAATAAAGGCCATATATGACAAGCCCACAGCTAACATCATTCTCAACAATGAAAAGCAGAAAGTTTTCCCTCTAAGGTCAAGAATAAGACAAGGATGCCCAACTAGCCACTTTTATTCAATATAGTATTTGAAATACCAGCTAGAGCAATTAGGCAAGAAAAAGAAATAGAAGGCATCCAAATTGGAAAGGAAGAAGTAAAACTGTCACTACTTGCAGATGACATGGTATTATATATAGAAAACCCTAAAGACGGGATCAAAAAACCATTAGGGTTAATAAACGAATTCAGTAAAGTTGCATGATATAAAATCAGTACACAAAAATCTGTTGCATTTCTATACACTACTAATGAAATATCAGAAAGAGAAATTAAGAAAACAATCCCATTTATAACTGCATAAAAATGAATAAAATACTTAGAAATAAATTCAACCAGGGAGATGAAAGTATATTGAAGAAGATACAAATAAATGGAACAATATTCCATGCTCATGACTGGAAGAAATCGTATTGTTAATATGTCCATACTACACAAAGCAATCTACAGATTCAATGCAATTCCCATCAAAACTCCAACAACATTTTTCACAGAAATAGAAGAAACAATCCTAAAATTTGTATGGAATCACAAAGACCCCAAACAGCCAAAGCAATCTTGACAAAAAAGAACAAAGCTGGAGGCACCACGCTCCCTGATTTCAAACTGTACTACATACTGTAGTAACCAGAACTGTATGTTATTGGCATAAAAATGATACAAAGATCAACAGAACAAAAGAGAGAACAAACAGATAATCCCACACATATATGAACAATTAATATCCAACAAAGGAACCAAGAACATGCAATGGGTAAAGGACAGTGTCTTCAGCAAGTAGTGTTGGGAAAACTGGACAGCCATATGCAAAAGAATGAAACTGGACCACTATCTTACACCATACACAAAAATCAACTCAAAATGGATTAAAGACATGAATGTAGCACCTGAAACCATAAAACCCCTAGAATAAAACAGGTGGTAAGTTCCTTGACATAGGCCTTGGTGATGATTTTTTGAATCTGAAACCAAAAGCACAAAAAATAAAAGCAAATATAAACAAGTAGGGCTACATATGACCAAAAAGCTTTTGCACAGCAAAGGGAACCATTAACAAAATGGAAAAGCAAATTAGTGAATGGGAGAAAATATTTGCAAATCATATATATCGATAAGTGGTTAATATCCAAAATATATAAAGAGCTCATACAACTCAGTTGCCAAAAACCAAATAATCCAACTAAAAAAATGTGCAGAAAATCAGAATAGACATTTTTCCAAAGAAGATGTAGATGGCCAGCAGGTACATGAAGAGATGCTCAACATCACTATTACCAGGGAAATGCAAATGAAAACCACAATGAGATACCACCTCACACCTGTTACAATGGCTATTATCAAAAAGACTAGAAATAAGTTTTGGTGAGGATGTGGAGAAAAGAGAACCCTTGTACACTGTTGGTGGGAATGTAAATTGGTATGGCCACTACGGAAAACAGTATGGACTTCCCTCAAAAAATTAAAAGTAGAACTACTATATAATGTAGCAATTACACTTCTGGGTATTTATCTGAAGAAAACAAAAATACTAACTCAAAAAGATATATGCATCACCATGTTCACTGCAACATTATTTACCATAGCCAACATATGAAAATGACCTAAGTGTCCATTAATGGATGATTGGATAAAGAAACTGTATTATATATATATACAATGGAATATTATTCAGGCATAAAATGAATGAAATCTTGCCATTTGTGACAACATGGATGGGCCTAGAGTATTATTATGCTAAGTGGGATAAGTCAGACAGAGAAAGATAAATAGTGTATTACCTCGTTACATGTAGAATCTAAAGAAAAATTTTTTTTAAAACCCACAATTTCATTGATACAGAAAACAGATGGTGGTTGCAAGAGGTGGCAAGTGGGGTGTGAAAGAAATGGGTGAACTGTTTTCATTTTTTTTTAAGTTTAAAGAAATCAAATTTTAAAAAAGATTAAAATATAAATAAAAGATTAGTATATATTTAAAAAGAAAATAAATTATAGTATGATATCAATAATGCAGGAAAGTATTAAAATTCAAAAACTACTAAAAGTCTTCATATTAAAATTAGCCAGGAAAGTCCTCAATCTGATAAAGAATATTTACTGAAAAGTCTTATTATACTTAATGAAGTATCTAAATACTAAATATCGAAATATCTAAAGCTTTCTTCTTGATATTATGATTGAGACAATGATGTTCATTATCATCATCTCTAGACAGCTGTATTTCCCAGACAGTGCAACAAGGCAAGAAATTTATAAAAGGCATATGAATTAGAAAAGGAAAAAAAAAGTCACAAGTCCCAAACAATTTCCCTGTATACTTAAGTTGAGAGTGGGGAAAGAAGGAATCTACAAACCACTAGAATTAGTAAGACAACATTACCAAAGTCACAAGATTCATGGTCTACTTATAAAGTTAATTATATTTTAATACACAAGCAACAAACATACAGGAAAAAATATTTTAAAATAAAATGTTAAATATCTAACAATAAATCTAATCATAGTTAAGTAAGATCTTTCATTAAAACACTATAAAACATTGCTGTGCAAAAAAAGCAGATATATTTACAGATTGGTAATCTCAACATTACAAATATGCCAGTTCCCTCAAAATTAATCTATAGATTCAATGCAATCCCAATCAAAATTTCAGTAGTTTTTCTTTTGTGGAAAATGGCAAGCTTATTCTAAAATTTATTTGAAAATGCAGAAGACAACCACAAGTAGCCAAGCCAAGTTTAAACAAGAACAAAAGTGGAAAAATTATAGCACTTATAAAGCTACAGTAAGACAATGTGACAGTGGCGCAATAACAGACAACCACACCAATGGAACAGAACAGGGAGCACAAAACAGACACCACTGTATGGTTATCTGATTTGCAGAAGAGTGGAGAGAAACTATGATCTTTTCAAAATATCGTTCTGGATCATTTGGAGAAACAATGGGAAAAATTATCTGGACCGCTCTCTAGTCCAGAGGGATTATAAATCCAAATGTGAAAATTAAACAATAAAGCTTTTAGTAGAAAACAAAGAACAACCATTTTGTGATTTTGGAGTAGGTGAAAATACCTTCAAAAGGATACATAGAGCACTAACATAGGACAAAAAAAATTGATAAACTGTACATCAAAAGGCACCATTAAGAAAATGAAAAATCGACTCAAATATCGAGATAAAATATAAGATATTTGCAATTCATACATAATGTGGTTTTACAATGTGATAACTCATAGCCAGACTACATAAAGAACACTTACAAATCAATGAGGAAAAGACAGTCTAATAGGAACTGGGCAAAAGACTTGAAAGGCATTTTATAAAAGAAGATATACAAATGGCTAATAAGGTCGTTAGTCATCAGAGAAATGAACATGAAAATTAGAATGACATACCGCTACACATTTATCATAATGGCTAAAATTTTAAAAGACAGGAAATACAAGTTTGGCAAATATGTGGTGTAACTGAAGTTGTCACAGATTCTGAAATGAATGTAAACCAGTAAAACCACTTTGGAAACCACTTGTCTACTACTCCAAAAAATATTCATACCCGATGACCCAATGTCATAGATGACAAAAATGAGTGCACCTGTAAACCAAAGTAATGTACCAGAACGTTCACAGCAGTACTACTTGGAATAGTTCTTACTGAAAACACCTAAACACACATCAATAGTTGAAGCAATAAACACATTTTGGTGTTCACACAATTGGGCCATATACAAAACTGAGGATGAATAATTTACAGTTCCTCTCAACAATATAGATAAATTCAAAAGCATGATGTTGAGTGAGTGAAATAAGCCAGACATAAAAACATAAGCTGCATGATTCCAGTACAAAGACAGACACAACTAACGTGACCTGTTAGAAATCACAGAGGTCTGGTCTAGAAAGGAGCACAGAAGAGGCTTTTGGGTCCTGGAATTTTTTTGTTTCTTGATCTGGTTATTATATGGGTTTGTTTGCATAGTGAATGAAATGTGCATTTTTATTATACTTTAAAAGATTTTTTATAAGCCAAAAAGAAATTCATCAGAATTCCAATATCTTTGTTGGTGATTTTCTATAACTCTCTCTTTATTTTTCCAGTTTGGTAATGGTAGATTTCCTGTCTTCTTTTCTTCTCTCAACTTCTTTCCTGTATAAGGAAACGCCTACGACAGTCAGAAGGACAGTCCACTGAGAGCAGGACTACAACATGTTCTTTCGGAGAACAAGTCCGGAAGAAGTCACTGTGGCTTTAATCAGGTGGGTGAAGAGTCAGGAGCAAAAGAAAGAAAACGGAATTAGATCTCAGAGAATCACTCATAGTGGGAGGCTCGATAGCCCTATAGCACATTCTCAGCTCTAAAGCAGATGCCACGGCAGCTCCCGGGACTCTCTCGATTCCTGTCCGCCTGCTGAAATCCAGAGTTCTCAAGTTCATTTTTAACTACATCACTACTTGATCTGAAATTATTTGCCAAGATTTTTCAATTCCATCATGATTTCAGCCTTGAAAAGGATAAAGTCTGTGATTTTACAAACAATAACAAAGTTCTTTTGAAAGTTATTCTTGCCTCTTCCAAGATTGCAAAAGGAAAATAATTTACTGTAAACTTAATAGATTTAGCACTATAGAATTAATTTACTTCCAATGCCTTAAAACTCTTAAAGTGCTAAGATTTCTAATTTGATTTTATTCAAATTCATGATTTATCACATTATTGATGTTGTTATTGATGTTAAACAATGCAGCAGTGTTTAGATGACCTGAATGTATTTTAACGAATTGTTCTCCGTTTCCCACTCTCCATGCCTCCACTGCACACATCATTCTCATTTTCTATACACCTTCCTATGCTTTATAGAATATATAACTAATTTATCTTCTAAGATAAAAATTCACTTATGACAATTATCAGAAATCTTATAAATTTGGAAAATACACAATATGACTTAACATGTGTTAGCTCTGTGCCTCAGATAACTGTTTTTGTCAGTAGGTGTCAAGGGCACACTGAATTAACTAATTCAGACACCATGAAGGTAATCTGTCTTAAAAAAACTGTGAGTTTCCTAGAAAACTGATATATAATCTTTGCATGGTTGTTTCTCTTTTTTCTATCTACCTTTTGTATCCTTTGTCCCTGTCTAGAGAGAAGACCAAAAGTTTAAATGTCTTTTCACTTATTTAGAGAAAAACAACTTATCTTTCTTTTATATTTTAACATGTAATCTTTAATAAACTCTCTTTTCCTACTGCAAATATTTAATAGAGCCATTTCTAATAGAATATGTGTATCATGGTTATACTAGGAAGTAAAATCTGGACAAAATAACAGTGCAATTTCCACTCCCACTTAACACTGACCATTAACACAACAGGGCTGAGAATCACAGAAATCCAACGAGTGAGATGTGGCAGTTATGAGATTTTTAAACTCCCCCTTTAAATTTACTAATAGAATTGGATTTGGGGGGCTTGTGTGCATGTTTCTCAAAAACAGTTTTCTATATATTTACCAAGACAATTTTAACACTTCTTTAAGCTTGACTAAATATCAGCCTGGCTTTTTCCTTACTCCTGGCCCTGACTTCCAGTTTCTTAAATCATTTATTTAAAAAACTTGTAATTCAGGGCTGGCCCAGTGGTGCAGCGGTTAAGTGCACACATTCTGCTTTGGCGGCCCGGGGTTCTTGGTTCGGATCCCAGGTGCAGACATGGCACCGCTTGGCACACCATGCTGTGGTATGCGTCCCACATATAAAGTAGAGGAAGATAAGCATGGATGTTAGCGCAGGGCCAGGCTTCCTCAGCAAAAAGAGGAGGATTGGCAGTAGTTAGCTCAGGGCTAATCTTCCTCAAAAACAACAACAAAAACTTGTAATTGTAAATTTTTCTTTTCCTCTTTGAGATGTACAGCACTTATGAAGCGTCTTGCCAGCTATAACCTAGGAATGCCATTCTCATGGACTTTGGGAGTCTTCTCTTTGAAATGTAGATATCAGGGGAGGAGCACCCCATCTCCCAGGCTCTGTGGAAGGGCAGGAGCCATACTTTGGTGAGTGTTTTGCTCCTGGTTGTAAAACTACCTCCAGTCATAGAAAATACTAAAAAGTTTATTTTCCTTGGGATAAAGCCAGTTAACAATGCAGATGACCTGTGTTTGCCCTCTCACTGTAGAGCTTAAAAATCATCCATCCCACTCTTTTTTCAGTGGAATTAAATTCAGACCGTGTTCTGGTCTCTCGCCCCTATTGCAATGGCCTTGAATAAAGTCTTCCTTGCCTGTTTGACCCCGCCTGGCGCAATTTTTGTTTTAGCAATATCTACATTCATTTATTTTAGTACCAGCTGAATAACCACCACCTTGCCAAAGATCTTCTGTTGATGTATTTTACTGCTCTAATTAAATTAAATGATTTTGCATGAAATCTTTTATCTACAGATAACTCTTCACTGGGTTATCAAAGAGGTTATCAATACGTGTGATGTTAAATAGCAAAATGCAATTTTTTATTTTCAGATATTGATAGCGCAATCCTAACTGACTTTTAACTAAATTGTTCATAAAAGAAGGAAGACAATTAGCATTTATTGAGCCTTTTCCTATGCCAGGTATTATGGATAATTAAAAACTCTATAAAATAGGTTCCATTATTATCCACATTTTACAGATGAGGAAATTGAGGGAGGTTAAATGACTTGCCCAATGTCACAAATCATAGTCAAAACCTAACCTAGGTCTATCTGATTTCAAAATGAATGTTTTTTTCTCTTAGATTATGTTCTAGCCTTAGAATCATAGATACATTAATTTGAACAAACTAACTGAAAATAAGATGACTCTTTAGGAATTTATACTATAAATGTCTGTAGGTATTTCATCTGAGTAGATATTGATTCCAATAAAGCTTTTGTAATCAGAAAGCTAGCGTCTGGTTCGTATTTGGAAATTTGCGAATTCAAACAAATCTGGACACCTGGCTTTGTCACGTATGAAAGCTCATCCATTCATTCCATAAATATTTTGTTCATTTCAAAAAGAAATAGAAATAGAAATCAAGTATCTTAAGCTACTTGAGAAAGTCCATTAGAAGAATTCCACCTGGTAATCAAAGGATAGACGAATCCTACCAAAGAAATGTGCAGATTAAAGATGGTCACTGAGATCAAGGGAAGAAAGTTACTTAAATTAAACATCTATATTCAATAGCATGTTCTTGTTCTCCCCACCTCGGTGCTGTCATTAGGGTGTATGCCCCTCGTGATGCATCCCTGTGGGATAAGGGACACTTCAGAGTCGCAGTTTGGGTTAGCCATGTTGAAGCAGTTGCTTTGTGTAGCCATGTTGGTGAATGAATATTCTGATGAAGTCTTAAAAATAAACGTTTGAACTCTCAGCTACTTTATTTCCATGCAACCTGTGAAATGAACATTCTTAAATTATCCCCAGCCTTGCTTCATTGCTGAATGTCTCAAACGATCAGACTCCTACCTCTCAAAGGGACAGCAAAGATATGGCGGATGAAAGCATGCAAACCACTACAGTAAAAAAGCAGTGCTCCACCCAGACTCCCTGTTCATGGCCAACGCACCCAATCTCCAGCTCCTAGGATTATCCCGGCTGATGGCTCAACAGCCTTCCCTCATGCTTGCCCCGGTCAAAGGGAGCCTCCTCGTCTGAGTTCACACTTCCTCCCAGAAGGCAGTCAGGGCCAATGACTGGCTGGTGAGAACACATCAATTTGAGACATCTTTGAAAGACCACGCCAGCCCCAGAGGATACAATACGATTGACTGAGGCTTCAGATCCAGATGGACTGCTGGTCAGCTCCTCCCTCTGCCATTTGCTGCTCCCCTACTTCTTTTGGAGGTGTAATGCCCAGAGCACTTCCCAACACCCTTTTGTATGCAGCCATGCATCTCAGAGTCTGTTTCCAAGGAACCCAATCTAAGACACCTTGTGAATTTTGAATGGCCTGGGACTCGAATTGTCTGACATCTCACTTAACATTCCATTAAGAAACTGATATTCTATTCACGATGGTACATTGTGCATTTTTCTTTCTTAATTTAAAAACGCAATGAATTTTAGAGGCCAGTCCCATGGCCTAGCGGTTAAATTCAGCACACTCTGCTTCGGAGGCCCAGGTTTGGTTCCCAGACATGAACCTACACCACTCATTGGCAGCCATGCTGTGGTGGCATCCTACATACAAAATAGAGGGAAACTGGCACAGATGTTAGCTTAGGGCAAATCTTCCTCAGCAAAACAAAACAAAAGACAAAACCCACTAAGTTTTCTTTGCATTTGTAACTATCTAATAATTCTGGCTTTCCTTATTTGACCTATATGTCCTGAAGGTAGAAGGTAGGGACGGAAAGGCAGGAGGAGTAGAAAAGGTTAATTCTGCTACAGTTTAGTCCTTTCTTCTCAGGGTCAGATGTTCAACATTTCAACTATTTTATCAGAATTCAAAAAAATAATTTCTCATTATAAATATAATGAAATTTTAAAAAATCTGAAACAAACGTGTTGAGGGGAAAAGCCCTCCTTAACTGAGTTTGGGGACAACAAATAATGAGTCTTTGTGACAGTCAGTGGTAGGGGTTTACGGAGACTTGTAACATAGCCTGTGGTAGAAATTGCCCCAACACTCCAATGAAAATGCAAAGACTTGGGAGGAAAAAGTTTTGCCGTTAAACTATACTTAGATTCTTCCCCTGCCATTGCAGTATATCCGCATGGATAAAACATTGTTTTAAACTTGGATACGTCAAATGCTACAGACAACCACAAGGCGCAGGAAACAGCAGACCATCAATGTTTGTTAGAGAAATGCATGAACGTTGGTGCCCAAGCAGGGCTGCAGGGACTGGGGGAGAAACTCACAGGGCGAGGCAACATGTTCCTGATCTTACTCCCTCTGCCCAGGGGATGGGAACACATGTGCCTGGCCCACTGCTATCATTTCTCTTTTCCTTTCCTTTTTTCTTTTTTCTTTTCTGGTATCCAAGCTTTTTTTAAAATTTTAATAGTGAATATCAAATGCACATTAAAGTATTATACCAAAATGCATTAAATAATGTAAAAGTACAAAAATTCCTAAAATAATATAATAGCTAATAGCTCCCATGTACCTACCACCCAGATTTAACAGACATTGGAATTTTGCAATATTTACTTCAAAAATTTTTTTAAGAAATATATACAACGGATGTAAAGTCCTACTCTTCCAATTGTTTCTCTCCCTTAACTAAAGATGACACTATTATGAACTGTGTTTATCGTGCTCATTGACTTTTTTTTGTTTTTTTTGTTTGTTTTGTTTTGTTTTTTGAGGAAGATTAGCCCTGAGCTAACTACTGCCAGTCCTCCTCTTTTTCCTGAGGAAGACTGGCCCTGAGCTAACATCCATGCCCATCTTCCTCTACTTTATATGTGGGATGCCTGCCACAGCATGGCATGCTAAGCGGTGCCATGTCTGCATCCGGGATCCGAACCAGTGAACTGTGGGCCGCCGAGAAGGGGAACATGTGAACTTAACCTCTGCACCACCAGGCTGGCCCCTCATTGACTACTTTATGTTTAAAAACATTTGCATGATTTAATATGTTCATAAATTGTATCATGCCATATGCATCATTTTCAATTTGCCTTTGCATCATGTTCATATATGCAAAGGTGGTTAATTTATATTAATTAATGTGCATTCCAAAATGAATAAATCACAGCTTATTTATTCATTCTACTAAAGGACAGTAGGGCTGTTTATACTTCTAAGACTCTTACAAATATTGTTTTAATAAACATTTATACATATTATCTTGTGTAAATGAGGACACATTCCTCTCTATAAACGTTCAGAAATAAAATTTCTGGGTTGCAGATTATGCACATCCTCAACCTTGTCAGGTGCTGACAGTTGCTCTCAGTTTGCACTCCCCCAGCACTGCACGCTAATGTGCGTCTTCCCCTCCCTTCTCTGCAAAAACAGAGTGCTAATCTCATTGTGGTTTCAATTTAAATTCTCTCAACATTATGGAAGTTGATCATATGTTTATTAGATATTAGGGTTTTCTTTTGTGTGATTTGCATGTTCATATTTTTTGCCTTTTTTGCCATTTTTTCTTATTGATATATGATTTTTTATTTAATATATGTGATATTGCACATATATTTTCCCAATTTTTGGCTTGTTCTGGTTGCTATTTAAATGTTTAATTTTAATGAAATCAAATTGGTTCACATTTTCCTTTATGGCTTATAATTTATATATAATAGTTAGTAAAGAGCACAGACTCAGGAACAGCCTGCAAGGATTAAAAACTCAGCTCTACTACATATGGGAAGTATGCTCTTTGCAAGTTGAATGCTATTTCTTCATCTGAAAATAGGGGCAGTAATAGAACTTACTCTAAGGTTGTTGTGAGAACTGAATTACATAGCACACACCAAGTGCTAAAACAAGGTCTGGAAAACAGTGCCCTCAACAAGTGTTAGTGGTTAATATAACTGCTGTTTTTACTATTAGTGGTGGTAACACTATTACCATGAAAGAAATAGTGCTTCATTCCAAGAACATAAAGAAATATTTATTTCTTTAGACACGATTTTTTTAATTAAGATTTTTTTAGAGCAGTTTAAGCTTCATATATCTTTATTTTGTTACTGTTCAAATTTGCTTTTCACATTTGGATATTTAATTTACCATGATAAGACTGAGATATGATATGAAGAAGGAAATTTATTTTTTTAAATCTTATTTTTGTCATTTATTTATTTATTTTTTCTTTTTGGTGAGGAAGACTGTCCCTGAGCTAACATATGTTGCTAATCTTCTTAGTTGTTGCTTGAGAAAGACTGCCACTGAGCTAACACCTGTGCCCGTCTTCCTCTATGTTTCGTGGGACACTGCCACAGCATGGCTTGATGAGCGGTGCTAGGTCCACACCTGGGATCCGAACCCGAGAACCGTGGGCCTGCAAAGCAGAACGTGCGTGGACTTGACCACTATGCCACCAGGCTGGCCCCCAGAAATTTATTTTTTATCTAAATATTCAATTGTCTCAGCCAAGATCATTTACTGAATCGTCAGTCAGTTCCCCACCGACATGTTAGGCCACCCCTGTTACATTTCATCTTGTCAAATCTATTTACTGATTATGTATTCTATTCCAGCAGTGTATGGCCCTGTGCAAACACCACCTGGATTTAATTACCACAGCTTTTTTCCAGTAATTATTACCTAGAGTTAAATCCCCTTTGTTATTACTCTTCAAAATTTTTGATAATTCTTAGAACTTTGTTCTTCATGTGAATTTTAGGGTCAATTTTTTAAAAGCCTCTGAATATTCTTTTGGAATTTTAATTGCACTTTCTCTGAATTTTTAAGTAAGTTTAAGAAAATCTACATTTTTACAATGTTGAGATTTCCCACATATAATTATATACCATGTACCAGGCACTATTCTAAGGGCTTCCTCTGTTTTAAACCATTTACTTTTTAAAATAACCATGAGGTAAATACCATGTTACCCTCATTTACAGCTGAAAATATGGACCTGATCCATATATGAGCAACACACAGATAACGAGACCATGTCCCAGTTCTCAAGGAGCTTATAGATTCATAGAAAACACAAGCACATAAGCCAATGATGTCAGTAAATACAATGTAATTGTTGTGAGAAGAACGTACATATTGAAATGGAAGCAGAGAGAGTCTGGGGAGAGTATAAGTGTGTAACAAGTGGGCAACGGAAAGCAATTCAAAGTCCGACGAAAATTGTGATCAAAAACCTGGAATCGGAGAAAGTTTATGTGAAATGGGCACTGCAAGTACGTATTTAGTCCTGGAGTATAGAAGACAAAGAGGAAGCGAGGGCCCAAGTGATGACGGAGCGCCTGCAGTCAAGCTGGAGCAGGAGGAGCAGGAGAATCAGATGTGCGTGATAGCAGAGGCGTGAGAAGACCCCTGAGAAGGACAGCACTGGAGGCAGGAAGAACAGCAAAGAAGCCACGGCCGTGGGCAGGAGAGAGGTGTGGACGTGTCTGCAGTGTTCACAGAATTCTCCAGCTTTGTCTGATTATCGGGTATTGGGGGGAGGGAAGAAAGGCTGAAACAACTGGGGCTTTTGACTGCATGACTTGGTGCGTGACGATGCAGTCGGCCCAGCGATTTCAGGGGGTCCTTTCACAACCTGTCTTTGTTGGCTAGTCTGCCTCATGGGCCAGAAGCAGATGCAGTCGGCTGCCACTCAATATGTTTATATATAAATATATACACATATATCTATAAATATACATGAAATCTTCCTGTAGGATCCTGGCACACCCTGAAAGCACCAAGACGTCGCACAGGAACGCGTTAATAAATACAGCTATTAGATTCATTCCAGAACAAACGGCAGTGAAAGGCAGGCACTGCATCCACCTGGGAGTGTCACGTGTTCCACAGTACCCTTCTTGAACATTAGTTACTGTCATGGGACATTTGAATCAAAGAAATCAAAATCTGAGAGGAACACAAATTTATTGAGGACTTATTATATAAATAGCTAGGCTTGGAGGACACAGCTGTAAGGAAGACAAGAAAGTTGCCCTCTTCATGATTAACTTCCAGGGCCCTGTCATGTATCACATTATGTACGTGTAATCCATTCTTTTAGGATCCCAGCAACCTGAAGATCACAGCTGGAACTAGTATTTCTCCATCTGTAACCTTCCCTGAACTAAGGAAACCTTGGCCTCACTTAAATTCCTCTCAAGTAGTTTTGGGAGTCTCCAAGAGATGACTCACATTTGCTCTTCACACAAATTCCCTTGGATCGTGACCTCTCGTGCTCTTGCTTCAGCCCTCTGTGGTGAATCTGATCACCTCTGATGCACAGACCTACTGCCACAGGGGAAGGCACCACTGCCTGCCACAGGCGCTTGTGCTGTCCGGCTTGTCGTTGTCTGTACTGAGGCTCCTGGTACCTGCTCTGAGGATGCCCGTGTTTGCCCACAGAGCGCCCTGGCCTGATGCTGCTGAAGCTGTTTGCACACCGTCTCCATATTTACAGTCGGCCGACGGCTCATCTTCCATTACAGCCAAAGCTGCTGGCCCCAGCAAGCTCTGCCCTCAAGCTCTTAAACGCATTTCATTGCAGACATCTTTCCTCTAGGAGGTCTGTCTTACTGGTCCTTTCTCTAGAACTCTAGGCTGCATCCAGGGGATCTCTCAAGATGGCAGCATAAGCAGACTCTGAACTCACCGTCTCCCACAAACACAACCAGGTTACAACTATTCTTGGAAAAATTTCCCTGGAGAGAAAACTGAAAACTGCATCAAAAGAACCCCCACAACAAGGGACAGTCCTGACTGAGGCGGAAGAGGCAGAAATTCCTGCTGGAGAGAAAAAAGCCACCTTTGCAAGCCACAGACCTTCACAGCCAGCCAGGCGTGAGCCACCCTAAGGTATGCAACCCTCCCTGGAGAAGTGAGGTCCGGAGCAGGGTCGTATACTCCTATAAGCAGCCTTCAGACTTGCCCAACTCAGACGATGGTCCTACTATCTGCCTTCACTGGCTATTAAATGCAGTGGGGATACCCCCCAGAAAAGCTGTCAGACAAAAGCAGAAAAGACCCGTGTCTTAAAGAACGCACGCACAAACTCACCCGTCTCAGAGAGCAACCTAAAATCACCAATAAGACAGCTGCACAGTCCTTTGGTGAAAAGAGACTCACCTGGTGGGCTCTGGGTGCGTCTCCGTGAGAGGAGGGACCTTTCCAGAGACTGAGACGTTGGCGGCAGCCATTGTCATGACTTAGTCCAGGCGTGCTGACACAGATGCTGGCAATCACAATTAGAGTTCTTCCCCTGCCTGTTAGCATAGGGGGCTGGCACACCCAGTAAAGCACAGATTTAATCCAGTTCAGCCAGTGCAGGCAGCCCGCCCTAGGGACCGGCCCCACCCAACAGCAAGCCCTCAGGCTACTTGTTGGCCTGCATTGACTGGGTTCCTTGATCCTCTACAGGCAGGCAAGTGTGTCCACCTCTGTGTCAGCCTCTGTGGGGCAGGGCCTGTGTGAGGACCAGGTGAACTGGGGGGCGGCATTGGTGGAGAGGTGGGGGCCTCAGCAGTGCAGCATCAGGGTATGCTCCAGGGGGTTAGGAAGTGTGCATGGACCAGGACTGTGTTGACAGTGTTGTGGTCCTGTGGGGGGTGAGGCTTATCAGCAGCAGGAGACCTGTGCTTCACAAACAGCCATATAAAGGATCAGCCTCACCTTCCAAAGCCTGATACAATTGAGAGCCCCTGTGCCTACAGCCAGCCCCACTCAGCTGCACTCCTAAGAGAACTGACAACAGCCTTGCAGGCCTGAGGCCTATCACAACTATAAGCCCCTGAGCCTGCCAACCAGCTACACTGGGGGCTTACCTAATCAACAGGAAAACTGTAACAGAAGTGTGCTGTTAGACCTTGTAGCCAATGATGCTGAGGCTCCCCAAACCTGATTTACAGACAGCTGGCCAGGGAAGGAAAGACTAGACTCCCTGGGTTCCTGCATTTAGAGCAACACCACCACAGCAGAAGGACACAGGTAGCCCACAAAGGGGTCACTCCTGGATCATTTGGACTGGTGACAAGAGGGAAGCAGACTGCTGGGCCTCAAAAGTCATCTCTTACATAAGGCCACTGCTCCAAGATCAGGAGACATAGCTGACTCCCTGATACATAGAAATAAGTGCAGAGAAAGAGGCATAATGAGGAGGCAAAGGAATACATTCCAAAGAAGGGAACAGGACAAAACCCCAGAGAAAGGACTAAATGACACAGAAATAAGCAATTTACCTGAGAAAGAGTTCAAATAAAAACTCGTAAGACTGTGTCAAGGAAAGCTGTGGGAAGACAGACGACAATGACGAAAGCTATGCCACAGTAAGAACCAGTTCATCCCTCCAACCTTGACCACCGTCCCTGAAAACAGCAAAGGCATACTGACTTTTTCTCCATGATTACTCGTTCCCAGAGAAATTTTAATTCTTCATGGCCTTCCCTAATTGCTTCCCTCATCCATGCCCACACATTCCTGACTAGCAATGTAAACAAAACAATTCAAGCTATGTTTGGGAACTAGGCCACATATTTTACGTGGGGACTATAAGGATTTTCCTATGCCATAATCCTTTAAAAAATCACAGTAGGTCCCAAAGAACTAGAAAGAGCCTCCAGCAAACAGAGCCATATATCCCCTTTCTCTGACTTTGTGTTCTAAACTTTTATTGATAATTAAATCTTTGAAGGAGCCCTTTGCTGCAATGAGAGACCAGTCATTCAAAATATTGTGGACGAGAAAATAATAACGGATGTGAGGCACATGAAAATACTGATTACAAGACACTCATTTAACAACCAACATTCCAGGGGAGAGCGGGAAGCCCTAAATTATAGTGTTTGATGATTTTCACATAGTTTGTCTGATTTTAAGTTACAACATCATTTCACTGACCACGGAGTTAGGAAGAGATGCTAACAATAGGCTCTCATAACATGAGGTGGCTCAGGCACACCACTGATCAAAGTTTATGAAGCTTTTGAGATGTTTTGGTTTGACCTGTGGACTATGCACACCAATAATAAGCCAAGCCATAACAGGAATATCCTATATCTCAGAATATTTTACTGTAGAAGGCAGAATTTTCTTGAAACAGAATCCCTCACATTATCTGAAAACTTGTAATTTAATGGTTAATGAAAATAAATGAGAATTTAATGATTTAATAATGATTAAATCACCAATTTTAGTGATTTAACCAACAAACAAATCACTGTGTGAGAAGTGAAAGCAGGTGGCCCTGTCATGTTCCTTTAATATGACTCTCTTGCTCAAAAGTAATAGCTTGACTCCAGTCGTAGACAGTAAGTCAACAAATACACAGGAGGTGACAGAAAGATGTTGTTATAAAGATAAAATCATTTTTGTCTCAAAAATAGAGGTTGAATAAGTAATTGCAGAAGTGGGAGATGACATGTGAAATTCTTAATCTCTAACCACATATCGAGCCCAAATCTCTCTCCCACAGGAGCACATAAGAGGCAGAGTCAGGGCGAGTCATTGGCCTTGCCCTTCAAACAGGAGCCACATAACACTGTCTGGGCTGGTTATGATTAAATAACCCTGAGAGAGTGACCTGAGGTAAACTGCTTGGGAAACAGCATTTTCCTTAGAATGGATGAGGTTTCTAACAACAGAGTCTTCTAACATCTTTTGACAATCTTTCTCCTTCTCGCTTCCTTACTATTGACAAATGACAAGAATCCAGAACAAGCTTTGGACTCCGTTGAACCCTATCTAATTTATCCACCCCCTGTGCAAATGCCCTGGGACACAAATTATCCTTAGGTAGAAGTGCAATTTAACCTGATTAACTCATTCATGCTAAATACTATTCTTCTCAAAATATTAGTATTTCGAGTCTAAATTTAACATACCCGTCATCCCAAGAATGCCTTTAAGAAAGAAGTCAGTGGAGAACGTCCTAGACACTGTGGGAAAGAGAATATGTTTTGTACTGGACACGTCTTCCAAGAACCCCTCAACTCTCACTTAGCCTACTTTAGTCAAGGTTGAACTCACCCGGAGGTATAATACACAGTGACTGCCAGGGTCACGAGGAAAGGAAGACCTGACGCCACAATAATCCCTTCACAACGGTGGAAATTTTGTCCATTTTCCTTACATTTTGAAATTATGAAATGCTTCAAAAGTAAAGTATTATAAATATTACAACATTACCTGACACTCACTACCTCTCTAGAAGCAGCCATTATTCTCACTTAGAGGTTTATCATCCCATAGATTATTTCTGTACTTTTACTACCTATATACTTAGAAAACCAGATTGCTTTACATGTTTAAACACTTACATGTGCTTATACATTAAAGCACACACAGAATATAGCAACTTCTTTATTGTTCAAAATTATGGCAATACACGTAACTCCAGTTAATTTAACTACCGTCTCATATTGTGCTGATAAACAGACTGCAATTTATTTTGTGTCCCTTTTCCAATTACGGGCATTCGGGTTGTATCCAACATTTTGTTATTCTAAACGAAAAACAGTCTTATTCCTGCCTCCTTGTATAACATGTAGAGTTTTCCTAAGGTAGACACTAAGAAAAAGAATTAGTTATAGAGGCTTCACATTTCCAAGATTATCACGTATTAAAAATTGCTTTCAAAGTGCTTACGTAATTTATCCTCTTAGCAGCAAATGTTCTACATTCTTATCAACATTTAGGATTGTCAGATTTTACAATTAGTGTAAAACAATCAGATGTGTAATAGTACCTCATTGTTGCTTTAATTTGTATTTCCCTGATTACTAGTCAGAGTGAGCATATTTTCATGGCTTTTGGCTATTGAGTCATGTCCCCCGTAACCTGCCTCTAGCTTTGGTACTTTATTCTTTTGTGAATTTTATTATTGTTTCAAGGCCTTCCTTAAACAGTAAAGCTCGTGGCTATATATACTACAAGTATCTTCTCACAGTCTATGGCTTGAGTTTTAACTTTGTTTATCTCACAATAAATGTTGCTGAGACACATGACTTTAGGTATAAAAAGAAATTTAGATTTCTATCTTACAATATACACAAAACAAACTCCACATAAAATATGGTGTGAAACATTTTAAAAGTTTTTGAAGATAACATAGAAGGATATTTTTGTGAAGTTGAAATACAAAGAGTGCATTAAAAAAAAGGAAATGACTAATAAATGTGCCCAGTCAATACTTAGCACTCTTAAAGAAAGACAATAAAATCCAGAATCTCAACAATGTAGCATTTCTAATGTTCAGCATAAAATAACAAATTACATAGTCATGGAAATAATTAGGAAAACTTGATAAAATTCGTCCATAAAACAGATTCTGATGATATAGGTGTTGGAACTTAGCTGATAAAGACATAAATAATCTAATATAAATAGAGTCAATGATTTAAAGGAATTGATGGGATTCATGAGTAAATAGATGGTGAATCTCAAAACGGAAATTCTAAAATGAACCAAGTGGAAAACTAGATACAAAAATTGGGGGATAAAAAAATTAGTATCACACGGATATAGAAATTAGATTGGTGGTTAGCGGAGGGGCAGGGCAAAAGGGGAGATAGGGCATGTGTACAGTGATGTAACCAGTCTTTTGGTGGTGAACATGATGTAGTCTACACATAAATTGAAATATAATGATGTACATCTGAAATTTATACAACGTTATAAACCAACGTTACCTCAAGAAAGAATAAATAAAACAGAAGCATAGCAAGCTTTTTAAAAGACACATTTTTCAATATTCTTTGGATTTCTAAACCAGTATTTATTGTATCACATTGATAATTTTGATGATTTAACTATAAATATTGGAATATTTTCTCCTACGCACTAAAGAAACTTCAAAAAAGGGAAAAAAAATTAGAAATGAAAGCTTTGTTGGATAATCTTAACAACAGATTGGACAGAAAGAAAAAGAGATGACAACATGAGCTTACAGGCAGGCCAACAGAAACAACCCAAACTGAATTAGCGGCTTTGAACAAGTCAGCCAGGCTGATGGGAGAGCCCAAGAAGAGACATGTATTGAGGGACCCCTTGTCAGACTGAAGAGCTGGCATGAGGACCTCCTTTTCTCAGTTCTTGCCCAGAAGTAGTCCAAGGAAAACGTGTCCTTGGCCAGAATATCATGGGGAATCCAAAATGGTGGCAGCTGAGGCAATTAGGCAACTCTTGCACCCATGGCAGACTCTCTCCAAGACGAGACCACACCTCCCAAACCCCACACCCTAGACACAGCTGAACATGAGAGGCAGCCCAGAATTAGGAAGACTCATCCAGAGACAGTAATGCTGGACACGCGCAGGCCTGTTTCACGGGGGTGGGCGCATAAGGCAGGAGGCGGGGATGCCTCCCTGGACAAGACTGGCACGTTGACACAGGAAGGGCAGTAAGACATCAAATGCTCCCATAAAAGGAAAAGCAGAGGGTGGAGCTGACAAGAGCTGAGCAGATGCAATTCACTTTTTTCCAAGTTTACAAATCACTTGAGTCCTGCCCCATCCTAGGAGATGAGTGGGTAAAGAGGTGGAGCGAGTCCACAAACGATGAGAAAAGGCTTGGAAGGAAAAATCAGCAGTGTGAGAAAAGTGTGGTCCTCCCTGTATACATGTACGGTTTGTTTTTGACTTTCACTGTTTAATTCAATTAGAACAGGTAATTCCATGGACGAAACTGATCCTTTTCTACTCGAGGATTTGTTTATTGCCCAATTTATTCTCCTCCTCCTTATTTTCACCCCTTAAAATCCCTTTCCTCTTGACAGCCAAAAGTAATATAGTATGCAGGTATATTGATTTTAAGAAGAAAAAAAATCTTTAATAAGATTAGAAAAATTGCTCCATTTGACACAAATTTTTAAAGATTTGATAGACTGAATATCAAGATCAGGTCTATTTCATAAGAGGTTGGGCGTGGAGATTCAAATGTACAGGAAGAGATGGAGCTGAAAAATAGCATAGAATCTATCAAACTGGAAGACTACTGTGAGCACAAGACGAGAGAAAATAATCGGTACCTGACCAGAGGTTAAAGATAAATTCACAGACGATTAATCTCGGCATCTGTATTTTAGAATTTGCGTTATCACAGCACTACCTGTAAAAACCAGTACCTGCAACAAGTGCGTGATTTTCCCTGATTTCTTGTGCAGGAGTTCCTCTTCTCTTCCATATGGTTAAACTCTGATGGGTAGAATAAAAATTAAATCAGACCTACAATGATGTCACCTGATTTGGTATCATCTTTGTTTGTCTCATGGTTTTGTTGGTTGTCATAGTACAAATATAAGGCACAAAATCATCTAAATAGGATACTCTAAGATTTTTTAAAAATTATCATAAACTCAATAAAGTGCCAGTTGTTGTGTGGCCGCTTCCTGAAATGTTTATTTTGGCAGTCTACAGAAATGATAATTCTCTGCCATCCTGGTTGGGCCTACACCACCTCTATTTGTGAATTACACTTTACTGAAAAAATGCAAAGAAATCAATACCAATCTGGATTCACAACTTAGTGTACCCTCTTGATATAAATATTCTCACTTAATTTATAGCTACCTAATTTAGAGTCATAAAATTCTTCAAAAATTTTTCCTATAAACAACAATTTTATTTTTGTAATTATGTTCAATTGTCCTTAAGACAATAGAATTTGAACATATTTAACTGCTCTGGTAAATTTCTTCCATTTTTAAAGGAGCTACCATGTTTTCAACCTCAATGTATTAGTAGGTATATTATTTGATTTGCAGTTTCATTTTTATAAAATTATAATAAGCAATGAACCTACCAAATTTTCAGAAAACACCTCCTCCACCATTTATATGTTGTAAATCATCATGCAGTTTCTTTTCCACAGCCTATGTTGACCCTACCCTATGTTATAGCCCATATCTGTGCGTATTGTAGCTCACACAGCAGCTATAACACGGATTGTTCTTTTCTACCAGATTCCACTGATCTGTTGCAAAAAACCATCACTTTTATTGTTGCCAACATATTCCCTAATAGCTTTTCATCCTTCACTCCTCTTTCTAGCTATGTAGCCAAGACACACACAGCCAAATGATTAAAACTCAAATACAGTCATGTTTGTTAGAGAAATTGAAAACAACACCTTTAAATATTACTAATTCACACTTCATTAGTTTAGAATTTGCAAGAACACACTCAAGTACTGAAGGTTACACTTGTATTGCATAAGAAGACATTATGGAAAAGAGTTCTAAAAGTATTACCATAATGAAAATGTTTATGAACTTAAATTCTACACAACTGTAATTTAAGCACAATACAGTCCAACATATGCTGATACTTTGATATGCTAATTATAAATTTCCAGTAATTGTATTTATGTAGTAAGGGGTTCCACATTCTTAGAAATTACAACTAAAGTCATCTTTTGAGAGTAACAAAAATAGCAAAGAACATATAAATAGCATGTATAAGCATCTGCAGAATGAGCACGTAGAGAGTATTGTTTGTATGTCCATGTGCCAAGAACTCTGGGATCCCTTTAGTAAAATTGTGGTGAACAGAATTACTTAACCAAAGACAGCTGTAACCTAATCAATCAGATAGCAATGCACCTGACGCAACAATGTAATAAACATTTTTACAGTGTGCATGGAGTACCTAAGGAGTAAAGTTGGATAACAGAAATTTTCTTTTTAGAGTTTCCTTTTTTTCCTTGAGATTCACGACCTGTTTACTCATTGATCCTGTCTACAAATGATAGTGAGCCCCACTGCAAGGTGGGAGCACAGGTCTCCAGAGAGGTATTCACCACTGAGAAGGGAGCAGTTTACCAGGCTTCTGCAGCCTAATTTTATTTTCAAAACACTTGATTCCCATGGGATTGCAGACACGGTTTCACAAATTCTAATATATTGGGCCCAAGGAGTTCTTTGTAAGAGAAGGGATTACGTGGTCAGTAGAAATGTTTGCTTCTAATAGGAAATATCATGTTGACATCTGCTGCATAATTTGGTAAAATTTTTAAATCTAAGAGTCAGGCCTAGAAAAAGAGTGACCACAACCAAATGTCACCCAGGCTTGGATCCAACCTGAACAGCCAAACGACCTCCTCCTACATTGTGTTTCCTCATTTCTTCTATGTCAGATTTGTTTCCAACTTAGTTCCATCTACACAATATGCTTCAAAAGAATATGACTACAGGGGCCTGCCAGGTGGTAGAGCGGTTAAGTGCATACATTCCGCTTTGGTGGTCTGGGGTTCACCGGTTCAGATCCTGGGTGCGGACATGGCACTGCTTGGCAAGCCATGCTGTGGTAGGCATCCCATATATAAAGCAGAGGGAGATGGGCACAGATGTTAGCTCAGGGCCAGTCTTCCTCAGCAAAAAGAGGAGGATTGGCAGCAGATGTTAGCTCAGGGCTAATCTTTTTTTTTCAGAGCTAGATCCATTTTTTTCCATTAACTTTTTTTGTTATATAAACTACATTAGACAAATTAAAAAAGCAAGCAAATTCACATTGTTTGGAAATTTTCCAAACAAAGGATAAATGTTAAGTTAGAAGAACACGGAAAGCAGATGGAGAATGGAGGAGAAAGTAGAGGAAAGGCAGAAGAATCAAGAGCGTTTCCCTAACCTTTGCTAGAACTGGACAAGGGCCGAGAGGGCTGTGAAGACAGTTCAGTGAGTCATTATGTGTAAGAGGAATAATCTGTTACAGAATCAGAGCGGATATTTATTTACAACTTCCAATAAATGTGTTTTCCAGGAATTAACCAGTTTAACTAGAGGGCAGTATGTCTCCAGACTGAACAATATATGGAGCATTTCTTATTTCGAAGTTGCTTAAATATCTTGAACGGCCAAAAGCCTGGCTCTGAGTTAGTTGGCGGCAATAAGGCGGCTCTCTGATTTGAATGTCGGCATTCTTTATCCATGTTTATGGTTGATGGAATGCTCAGTAATTGAGACTCAGGGGTTAATTGATTTGATTACCAACTTGAGAGAGAAATCAATCAGCCACATACAGTAGCCAGATCAACTCAAGTCTACCCACAAAGCACTGTATCTCTAACAACAAATATAATTATCTGTCTTGCATAATTATGACTCAGGGACTATAATTTAATGGAATCCTAAAGTGTCTTCTTTCACTTATACAACCAATTTGCTTAATTTGTTTGTAAGATTCTCCCCACACAGAGGCAATTTAGCTGTATTTTGAGAAAAACGGTTTTAAAGGAAGCAGTAAGGAAAACCAAAGCTAATGCTGATATCTCTAGTCAACTGCTTGTGCTCAGTGACACTGTGAAATCATTATAAATTAGTGATCCAAGAACTTTGCTATACTGGGCATGAAAGAGCAAGTGTTCCCAGTCCTTAACCCTGTCTGTCCACCTGAGCCCAGGGTTCGTCCAGATGATTGCGAACACCATTACTGACTGTGTCGTAGTTAATTAGCTAAGTCACATGCGTTAAATGACATAGCAACAGTTTTCCAATTCATTTGCTAATCAAGTAAACATAAACAAATTCTTTGGGCATTAATATTTGGGGGTGCTTTATTTCTTTAAACAGAATTACCCAGTTTGACAGTGTTCATTGATCATATTCACTAATTTCCTAAACCGACACAGTCTTGGTTTGATTTGAAAAAATAAATGGTCTGCTTATTCTTACCCCATTGTTCTTCCATTTATTATAGTCTCTTATTAACGTCACATCCACTCTTGAAGGCTAACTTACCATATCAATCTGCCATCCTGACTTTGTTTCAATCTTCTAATGAATATTTAAAGGCTTTAATCCAGTTACATCAGCTGGTATATTATTGTTCTTTCTTCCTGGCCATATTCTTTGGTATTTTGGTAAAGTCTCTTCCCAGCTAAGGAAAAGGCTGAAGCCATCTTCTTTCCCTTGGTACAGGCAGCTGTAGGGCCTGTTGGCCCCTGAAGTAAAAATGAACAAAAAATATTTCCATGTATCCTGCAGAGAGGCTTCTTGCACAGAATTGGAAATGCTGGGGTGACCTGATCATGTGCATGGGGCCTGACGCCCCACTCAGAGTGTATTCCTATCATTATGGTTATCATGGTCATTTGGTCAACTCGGGCAGCTGCTGTGTCCTGGGGGCAGCAGGAACCCTCTGCAAAATGGGTCCTTCTAACTTTGGCTCTTCAGCACTCGGCTTTTCTGAGAAGTTATGTGTGACACTCTTCGCAGCATCTGCTAAACGATTCTAATATATCTGGGTAATTCTAAATACCTTTCTAGAGGGGAACTATAAATACTTGGATATTAAACTCTTCAAAGAAAGGTCTTCTCTGTAGCAGCCAACAATTGCCAAAGTCACATGATCTCCTGCTCTTGGATTTGATCTGCCACCTGCCCCCGGTGTCAGAACAGGGAAGAAAGTGCTGTCTGTCATATAGCCCTTCCCCTTGCCCATTTGCTAGACAAATGCTCTCATGCACGCCTCTCATTTGACTTGGACTTTGTCCAATGATGTCCTATCCCGATAAATGACTTCTCCACGTAACCACTGCCTAAGATACAATCAATAACACACCTTAGTTGACTAACAGATAAGATCTGGTGGTCTTTTAAATGAATCATTGGTAAGAGAACCACACGTTGCAAAAGTTATAAAACTGGGTCACATAGAGGCCCATACAGAATTTCTCAGCTCGTGCTCGTTCTTTGAACTGGTGAGCTTCCAACTAGCACACACGATCCACTGTTTTTCTGGATGCATTCCAAGAGTCAGGCAGCCTCAGAGTCAGAAGAAACCAGTAAAATGAGAAGCTTATTGAATTCTGTCATATGTATAATAGGAAGCTTCAATTTCCAAAGGTTTTCTTCAAATTCTTATTATATTATATTTATTATGAACGTTCAAAGAGGAGGATAGAAACTTGAGTTTTATTGTTCCCAGCAGGGGTAAACCCATTCACAGAATATGGAGAGAGAAATAATAATACTGAATGTTTATCTCAAGCTTATGTGTACCTAATACTGTCCTAAATGCTGTGTTTATACTAACTCACTTAATCCACATAGCATCCTCCTGAAGTAGGTATATTGAGGCACTACGGAGGAAACTGTGCAGAGAGAAATTAAATGTCTCTAAGTGGCAGAGTCACAATTTGAACTAAATAGCCTGGTCTGGAGCTCAGGCTCTTAACTGCCTAACTTAATGCTGCATCAAAAACAAAACAAAACCCAATAAGAGCTAATATTTAGTGGTTATTCGCTGAGAAAGAGATCTGATTCCTCCAGTTCCTTCCGAGCCTTAGAACTATAAGCCAAACAGTTGGAGGCTGAGTTTAATGCCTTCACAGCCACGTCTAGATATACCCTGATCTGAAAACAGTTAGGAAGCAAGAACTACCAGGAACAGAGGAGGGTAAAGTATTCTGATGATCCTGTACTTCTCAGAATTGGAATCTCATTTAAAATACAAACCCTATATATCTTATAAACTAGGCTGTTTTTTTTTTTTAATGATCTAAACTTCATTTTGAAACATTTAGAAATGCAATTAGGTAATGTGAACTTTCTGAATATAAAGCATAAACAACTAGCATCAAGTCAACTTGATATATTTAAGTTGTATGTATTCTTTGAAAAGTTTTTTGAGCTAACAGAACATTTTTCAGGTCAATCATTACAGCCAATTTTTTTTTTAAATCAACTTTATGTTGGGGAACAATTATCAATGCATATCTCACATTTCTGCATGACTGGGATCTTCTGAGCAAGGGCATTCAGAGTCAATTTAAAGATTGTTTTATATAAGGCAAGAATGCAGGATAGTAAAGTTTGGAGATGTCTTCCCCCTTGAGATGTTCCAGGATAGTAAAGACAGAGACCCACCCCCCCCCCCCAGAGAAGACTTGCTTACACTCTAAAGTAAAGACAAGGTCTCTCTCCAGAGGAGTGGATGAGCAACTCACCAGCAACTTTATATATGATCAGAGTTTTGCAATTTTGGGTTTTCCTGCCTTTAATCCACTCTACTACAGGTACAGGTATAACTCAACTCTCAGCACCTCACCCTGTGGGAACTGAGACTTGGGGAACTCATGCTATTAAGTTAGTCTGACCGATAGTTTTGTTGTGAGTAATAAGCTGTCTCTGTCTCTGATTCAGACGTCTTATGATTTTATATATTATTACGGACTGAATGTTTCTGCCCCACCCCATATTCGTATCTTGAAGTCCTAACGCCCAATATGATAAAGTAGTAGGTGGGGCCTTTGGGAGGTAATTACATCCTGGGGGTGAAGCCCTCATGAAGGGGATTAGTGCTCTTGTAAACAGAGACACAAGAGCTTCTCTCTAGCTCTGCTCTCTACCGTGTGAGGATATAACAAGAAGACAGTCATCTACAAACTAAAAGAGAGCTCTCACCAGACATCAGAGCCGCCAGAACCTTAACCTGAACTTCCCAGCCTCCAGAACTGAGAGACGTAAATGGCTGTCATTTAATCTACTCAGTCTAGGATTCAGACAGACAGAAATATATATAATATATACATAATATATAAATATATATAATATATATGAGCTTGTAATTGGGTAAAATCTCAGAGCCTTTATAGTTTCTGACTTTACTGAGATATAAATTACATTAAAATGGAATGATTTTAAGTGTCTAGTTTGTTGAGCTCTGACACACGTATAGACATGTGAGGCCACCACCATGATCGTGATGTAGGATATGCCCACCACTCAAAAAAGTTCCCTTGTGCTCATTCCGAGTCAATCTCCTCCACACCCTCCAAGACATTCTATGTCTTAGTATTATAAAACTGTGTTCATAGTTCTGTAAAACATATCAAGCAACCACTGATAAGTTTTATAGAACTATGGATTGGATTTATCTTTTCAAAAGTTTCATATAAATGGAATCATGCAGTATATACTCTTGTATTTGGCTTGTTTCACTTCTGATAATACTTTTGTGATCCAGTCACGCCATATAATTGTTCCTTATAATTGCTGATTAGTATTCCAGCATAGGAATGTTCTACAATATGTCTGTGCATTCTGCTACTTAGGAACACCTGGGCTGATTTCCAGTTTGAGCTACTATGATAAAGCTACTGTGATCATGAGTTTGTAGGTCTTTGTATGGAAACATTTTATTTCTCTTGGGTAAATACATGGGAATGACATGATTAGGTTGCACGGTAAGTGTATCATTAGCTTTAATTAATACCGCCAAACTGTTTTCCAAATTGGCTATACCATTTAAGATTCCACCAAAAATATATGAGTTCCACTTGCTTCATATCCTTCTAAAACTTATATTGTCAGTCTGTTTAATTTAGCTGTTCTAATGGGTACAAAGGGATGCTTCACATGCTAGATATTGTCAATTTGCATTTGGCATCCATTTCTATACTCTTCTGTTCCCTCATTCCTAAATGTGACAGGAATTGGAAATGTAAAGCTACTTTGCCTAAACTTCCTTATAGCTAGGATTCTCAATACAGTTTAGTTCTTTCAGGGAGATCAATCTCACCACATTTGGAAGGTGTAAAGGAAGTGGAGAGTATTATGAGATGGTGCAATTGGACAAGTGTCCTTGGGGAGCAGCTGGATTCCAAGTTCTTCTCCCTCTCACCAGATTCATGGTATGGAGAAGCAGCGACATGAACAGTGTAACGGTCAACACAACTGCCAGGTCCTGACCTCAGGGTTGCAGCTGTAGTGCTGTATGTTCTTTAAATCAGAAGCAGAACAGTGACTCCCTCACCTTCACTTCTTTAGGCATCCGAAGATTTTGAAATCACTTAAGCTTTTTAGTACTTTTCTGCTTGAAATGCCTAGGGTACTTTCTGTTACTTGAACTCTGATTGACTCAAGAGACATTAAGAAAAGAAAAAACAGAAAGAAAAGGAGAGAAATAATGTCTGAATGTGCGAGGTATAGATAAGAGTTTTAAAGGTGGACTGGCCCAGCCTTCAGAACTTCTCCACTTCTCAGTGGGAACTGATTAATATGATCATTTTATCACTGCAATAATTTGTTCCCAAAGATCTGTTGGCAGTATATTAATGACATTAGTATTTACTGACAGTTTACTATGTGCCGGGTGCTGTAAGAATCAATTCAATGCTTGTTACAAACCTGAGTCAGTCATAGCACAGGCTTTGTTATCTTAAATCCATTTTAGCATCTCCTTCTTTGTACCAGAAAATGATTTAAACTCAGGTTGGCCTAAAACAAATTTATAAAATTTCTCTTCCTCCAAGCTGCCCTTTTGACAAAATTTGTCACTAATTTTCACCTTCTAGCTCATTGGGAACACAGATACACACACTCCCAAGTGCTTGGGACTCACAAGAAACTTACCACTTGCAACCTCTTTCTCCTTTCAGGAAATGACTGCTTTCTCCCACGTAAGAAAAATTCCTATTAGAACCACTATCTGATCCAGCAACCCATCTTCTGTGCAGGTAGCAAAAGGAAATAAAATCAGCAGCTCGTAGAGACATCTGCACTCCCATGTTCATCACAGCATTATTTAAAATAGCCAAGATATGGAAACAACCTAAATCTCTGTTGATGAATAAATGGATAAAGAAATTGTGGCATATACATACAGTGGAACATCATTCACACTTAAAGAGAAGGAGATCCCACCATTTGCAACAATATGGTTGAACCTGGAGGACATTATGCTAAGTGAGATAAGACAGACACAGAAAGACAAACCCACACATCGCTTACGTGTGGAATATAGAAACGCTGATTCACAGAAGCAGAGAGTAGAAAAGTATTTACCAGAGGCAGGGAGGTAGGAGAAATGGGGAGATGTTGGTCAAAGGGTACAAAGTTGCAGTTACGTAGGATAAGTAAGTTCCTGAGATCTAACGGACAGCATGATGACTACGGTTAATATCATTATATTGTATACTGAAAATCGCTAAGAGTGGATTTCAGTGCTCTCATCAAAAAAAAGTTAGCAATATGAAGAGATGGATACATTAATTAGCTTGACTGTAGTAATCATTTCACCATGTGTATATATATGCATATCAAAACATCACATCGTACATCCTAAATATATAATTTCTACTTAAAAAAATCCCAATTAAGGGTTGGCCCCGTGGCCGAGTGGTTAAGTTCGCGCGCTCCGCTGCAGGCGGCCCAGTGTTTCGTTAGTTCGAATCCTGGGCGCGGACATGGCACTGCTCATCAGACCACGCTGAGGCAGCGTCCCACATACCACAACTAGAAGAACCCACAACGAAGAATACACAACTATGTACCGGGGGGCTTTGGGGAGAAAAAGGAAAAAATAAAAAAAAAAAATCTTAAAAAAAAAAATCCCAATTAATCATATATGATTCTGTTAGGCAGAAACCCAAAACGCAAAATAAGGAAAAAAGTAAAGTTGATGTGGTATTTCTTTTTTGCTTTTTGTTTTTGTTTGGGCTTTATCTCCCCAGACCCTGCCCCCGTACACAGTTGTATATCTTAGTTGCAGGTCCTTCTAATTGTGGGATGTGGGACGCCGCCTCAACGTGGCCTGACGAGTGGCGCCATGTCCGCACCCAGGATCCGAACCCTGGGCCGCCGCAGCGGAGCACGCAAACTTAACCACTTGGCCACGGAGCCGGCCCCATGATGTATATTTCTTTATGGTGTAAAGTTTGGAAGTAAGAACTCCAGGACTGACAGGGAGGCTTCACAAAATTATTGGAGTTCAGAATCCTTCAGTCTGCTACTCCACCAGCCTTAGCACAGACTCCACCGTCAGCTGATGATGACTGCTCAAACGCCAGCCGTCTCTTCTATGCAGTAACCAGCAGGACAAAGGAAAGGCTAAAAAGTAAAATGAGTGTCTCCCTCATTCTGAGAAGACTTGCTAAAAGTTGCACAGGCATCTCTGCTTAGCGTGTACAGGCCATAAATTAGCTATGCTTAGCTATAAGGGGACGCTAAGAAATATAATTTTTTTCCCCTGGAAGTCACATTCTTAAGTAACAGTTGGAAATTAGATCTTAATGAACAACTAGCAAAAACATTCACACACTCCATCTCTGCTCTCCATTTAATTTTACCTTCTCAGAGAGTCATTCTGTGAGATTTATACAAATTCATCATGAAATACAAGGTGTTTGATGACTCGTTCATATTTACCTCCTCAGTCTTAACTTGTGCCACCACCATCTCAAACTTTTCCTAACCTCCAGACGCTGGATGATCCACTTTTCTGTAAACTCCTGTGTGTGTCACTAATGTTTCAACCAAATAAGCTATACTGCAGATAAGAACCACTATTTGTAATATGGCACAAGGGATTTATTACCAGGTTCAACTCTCAGCAGGAGTGGAGGTGAAGTCTGTGCAAGGCCACTGTCTGAGTCTGAGGTGAGCCTGGAGAGGGATGACCCACAGGGGCCAGCCATCAGGAAGGAAGGTGAAGTGGGGAGCGAGCAATGAGAAACCAGCATGACAGGAGGAGCTGGAACCTGCCTCTGTCTCCAGCCTCTGCTTTCAGCTTCAGTGCTATTGCGTGCAGCACACGCTGACTCCCTGAGCACAGATCTGTTCAAATGCCTGGGCCAGGATTCAGAGAACCCGTGGTAGAAAACCCAGCAAGGGAGAAAGGGCTGCAGGCCTGTGTGTTGACCAGAGCCAACAAGGGAAGCCAACACTGCCACGTTCTTGGGGGCCCGAACAACCTTCAAAACACAGAACACTATCCCTGCTCTCTCACTTCTGCCTGCCAAGCCGCATGCTGGCCTCTCTTGTGGTCATCCAGAGCCCAGAGCAGCGCTGGTAAGGAAGTGCTTGGAGGGGCAGTTAGAGCTCAACTAAACCGGCACAAAATAAACACCTGTGTGTCCTTTGAGTGTCATTTTTAAAACATATCTCTCAAGATTCCTTTCCATAACTCCTGAGACTAGGTACATTACTAAGATTTAGCCCAATAACACTTCTCTTTTTTCTTCAGTCATATAACAGTTCTTTTTTATTGCTTCTGATATTTGCCCTACAAAACGGAAAAATAAAACTATTGGGTTTGGAAAAACACACTCACAAGTTTTTCTCTGACAAAGGAGTTATTTAAATAGTTCCTTAAAAGTTAAACATTTTCTCTATCTTCTCCCACTTAGAACAGTTTTTGGAATTTATTAAACTGATTTTATTGAATTACTTTGTTTGCAAGATTTTAAGAATTAAACATTTTGCAGTTTCCACATACACAGAAGTTTTCCTTTCCAAAGCGTAACTTCCGTAAAGAAAGACAGCAAAATGGATGCCAATACAGAAGGTTATTTGTGAATCCTGACCCAGCCCAAAGGTCTTGGATGTCTGTCATGCGTTAGATTTCAGCTCCCTTTATACATCTCTCCTGATTTATTCAGAATGTTCAATGTTCAATGAACTGCAGTGTTTTCACTTTTAAAAAATTCCCTCCTTTATTATTTCATGGAACTAGAGGTCTAAACAAATGCATCCAGACACTCACCAAGCAAACCAATGAGTTCTCTCTGTCAGGGCGCCTGGCCTCCGTTAGGGTTCCTCACCCGTAGAGAAAATATTCCTAGTAAAGGACGTACAAGGGACCCAAGGTACACGTCTTAGGTAAAAATTAAACTCTCAAAGCTGTTCCTAACACACCTGTTTTCTCCCTACGGAAGTTTCTGTACTTTGTTGAACTTAGTTTTATAAGTAAAATGAGTTGTTAGGTTCAGAGACGTAAAGTCAGGACCAGGGGACTGTACGGAGGATTAAATTTGAAATATGTCAGTATGATTTAGTTTTTGCCCGGGAAAATTTTTGTTACATTTTCTGACTTGCACTTCAGAAGTTTTTCAATGAATCAAAAATATGAGTTGATTTTAAGTACATTAAAAGTTTATAAAGAAAGAGTTCGTCTCTTTCGACTGTGCGTCCCCTCCCATCAGATGTGAACTTTCCTAGTTTTTTTAACGTTAGCCACATATTGAGCAAAGCGTCTTTACACAACTTTGGAATCACCCTGTCATTAAGAGCAATGTCCCATCTTAGCAATGGATATCAAGATGGTTTTTCATCTTTGAAAAATGAACTGTGATTTTTTTAATAAAAAATAAATCGAGTATTATTTATTATACTTGACAAGATACTCAGCAAGCTAGGCAACATTTAGTGATGTCCCCAGATAAATATTTAGGTAACGTTCTTTAAATATATGAGTCCTTGGTGAATTCTCAGGACTTGACACTGTTTATAATTGTTAGTTTTATTTCCACATCTGAAAAATGGCAAAAAATAAATCAGTTCATTAAGAAGCTCTCAGCCTATTGAAATTCAGTAATAGGAACTAATGGTAATTCACTAAATTCTACTTTATTTTCTGAGAAATTAGGGACATTGAATAGGTTGCAAAAATGAAATAATCAGCTTAATGTATTTTTAAATCAAGTAACAAAATAGTGTGTGATATTTAAAAGAAATTATTGTATTTAAAACTCAAAAATGATTTCAAAAAATGGAAATTGAATAAAACATTCAAGTATTTGCTCTATACTTTCTCAACAGGCAATATCACCTTTAAAAGCTGATGGATAAAAAATAATTTTTTGCCTTTCTTTTGAATTATCAATTTAAAAGCTCACATTCCTATAAGAAGTAACACATAAAAGAACTCTAGGCATGAATCCATCTGGTTGTTATACACACCATATAACGACGTTTGAGTCAGCGATGGACCACGTATACAATGGTGGTCCTATAAGATTAGTACCACACAGCCTAGGTTTGTGGTAGGATATCTCATCTCTGTTTGTGTAAGTGCACTCTGTGATGTTCACAGAATGACGACATTGCCTAACCACACGTTTCTCAGAACATCTCTCTGTCATGAGGCAATGCTTGACTGTATTACAGAACACCATCCAGGGAGGCCACGCTCTGCCTCTCCAGATACGTCCTCTAAATGGATTGCATCCACAAGCGAGAACCACCAAATATCCAGACATTGCCAGGGAAGGACAGATGGATGGAAACACTCATAGTTAAATAGGAGAGACAATCTTTCTTTTCTCTGTGGTGACGTGCTTGTTGAGATATGCCAAGAGCTACAAGGCTTGTACATGGGAGAAATGCATTACCTACATCTTGCCACAGGATTCAGGAAAGCTTTAAGGATAAAGTAGAATTCTAAAGGAGTAGAGAGATAGGAGGTTGTGGATGAGACAAGGGTAGGGATAGGAGCACCACACATTCAGCAGGAAATAAAGGGCCTAACGAATGAGGTTGACTTATTTGTTGCTCTATTATCGTGTGGTGAAGGCCACAGAACATAAGATAATTTGCCTCTCCTGCTGACCCAAAACAAGCTTAAAAGGGTTTCTACCCTACAGGAAAGCTTTAGAGAAACAGAATTAAAATGGAAAGAATCCATAGTTATTTTACAAGGCCAAGATTTTAATGAACCATGTAAAAAATACCTAAGGGGAGGATGCAAACCAACCCAGAGAGAAAACAGTCATATCCCACACATGTGGTAATTGGAATCGATGGGCAAAACGCTTTGAGTCAAAAAGTGCTCTTATTTTATTACTCCAGGTAAGTGATCACTGCAACTGGAGACCAAATTAGCCTTCCCCAAAGTCCCTCTCCTTACCACTGAAATGAATCTGCAAGTGGATGGAACACCACCAAGCATAGCTAGCTGCTTTGTTCTCGGCTTGTCAGTCAATAACCAGAGCATTTTGTAAACCTCCCTGGGATCAAAAATTCTGCTATACCTAGTGCAGGGCAAAACCAGCCCTGTTCATCAGAAAACTGTGCACTGGAAACGTCCACAGATACCTACCGGGTTCACTGCTGGACCCACACCCTTCAAACATGAGGAGGCTTCTTGAAGCCAGGATCACAGCTAGTGCAGCTGAGCATTCCCTGGAGGCCTGAGAGAATGACCTGCACACAAAACATGTTTGCTGTATGTTGGATGAATAAGTGAAAAAATGAATTTTCTGGCCTAAATTGTGTTTCTATGATTCAAAGCAAGGTGATGAGAAAGGTTTGTATTAATCAGTAAAAGCAATACTGATCCTTTCATTCTGCCCTGGTGACAATAAAAGACACCTAGACCCAGATGACCCTTAGACTACGTGTCAGACCATACGTCTCGGCCTCAAGTCACATCTTCCAAACACTCAGCACAATAAGAGTCCACATCCTATCTAGGAATGATGAAGGAGATAAAAATCATTCTAACACTGAGTGAAGGCTTCAGTGGGTGGCTCTATTTTAAATAAATAAGGAGATTCAGACTGTGAGGATGTATTTATGTTTCCAGATTGTGGATGCCCACGTGAACAGTCCAGAATATTCCTTATTTTCTTATGAAACCATTCTGACATCAATAGTGCTACCCTCAAAAAAATGTTAAATATAATTGCAGAGAAGATATACAAACTACCAGGAAATGTAACACAGCAATGACATAAAGCAACAAAGGAGAGGTACACAAAGTCATGAGAAGCTTAGTCAAGGAAGAAGACCTGAAGCAAGACCTTGAAAAATGAATAAGATTTGGGTGAGCTGGGATAAGGGTGAGTGTATTCCATGTGAGTAAAACAGTCTTTCAGAACCAAAGTTTTTTTTTTTTTAGGAAGATTAGCCCTGAGCTAACATCTGCTGCCAACTCTCCTCTTTGTGCTGAGGAAGACTGGCCCTGAGCTATCATCCATGCCCGTCTTCCTCTACTTTATACGTGGGATGCCAGCCACAGCATGGCTTTGCCAGGCAGTGCATAGGGCTGCACCCGGGATCTGAACCAGTGAAACTCGGGCCCCTGAAGTGGAACATGCGAACTTAACCACTGCACTACTAGACCAGCCCCAAGAACCCAAGTTTTGCATTTGTTTCCTTCCTCACATTTCTGACATTTTCTTTAGTCTCATTCCAGAAATTAGATCTTTACTATTCTTGCATCCCCTGATTCTACACCCCATCCACGTGAAAAAACCACCACCTTCTCTTGATATGCACTAGTTCTAAGGAGCTTTAGAGAATTTTCAAACTTCGTGTTTTGAGCTGATATTTCAAAGCAAAACAGGACATCACACATAACATACGTCAATCTCTTTATTTTACAAAAGAAGCAAGAAAGGTCTAGAAATAAGAGGTGGCTTTTCCTAAATCACATAGTAGCTAGTGGCAACTCAGTCTAGAACATAGTGCTCTAAAATCCATTCTAGTGGAAAAGTGTAGTCTGGGTGTTCAGAATCCAGGCTTTGCTATCTCCCCAGATCAAGAAAACTCAATGTGCTGGCTTGTAGCTTTCTTTCCTCTTACTAACTATCATTGTTGATACTGCGTTATGATAAAATTAGCAAGATCAGGATTATATGGTGCATACCACTTCCTTGCAATCGTCCCTTTCCTAGACCCTGGTATTCTTTCACTAGCATTCAGGAATAAAAGTTATAAATGTCTTAGGGTTTAATTTATGTCTTTCAATTAAGATGTGATTTCATTTCCTCCACAGTTTCTCTATATCAACCTTATAGATTGATATTTCAATCTATACCCTTTATACTCAGAGTTATACCCTTTGGTCTCCTTATTTGTTATTTCTAAGGAGAAATAATCACATTATTCAATTAGCTTCATCTGTCTGTGATTTTTCTACGCTAATGAATTTTTGCTTATACATTTTGCCATTCTCTGTAATTCTGAAAACATATATAACTTATTGGCAAAGTCTTATATAATTTTATTCTTTACCTTTACTTGTCTTATTAACTTGCATTCTCTTCATTTAGTCCTGGAATATTTCTATTTCTTCCTGTACCTGAATTGCATATTATATAGATTAAGCAGAAAATAATATATTAGTCTATGGAGCATCTATTGAAAAGCTTTCATTGCTACTCATCTTTACAGAGGCATGCCAAATTAATTATGAAAGCAAGTGGAGATTATGTTTCTATACTAGAGCTGCATAACTCTAGCAAGGTATGACCTCGTTTAACAATGAGAGCAGCCTAGCTCCAAGGAACTCGAGGGGAAACATCACTATGTGCTGGTAAACAAGCATGTAAACCACAAAGTCCCAGGCTAGCCCAATCCGTACAGCATTTTTCACTCATAAAAAATATTTGGAGCAATGATTTGAAAGTTACAGTATCTATATCAATATTTTTAAAAGCTTCGAGAAAGAAAACATATACCTTACATAAGAAAGAAAAACAAGTCATGCAGATGCCTTTCTGGTGTGACAGACACAGCCATGCGCATGCATTAAAACCTAAGAGAGCTAAAAATCTCCAATCCCACCCTTATTAGAGGTTTACAGGTAATGTTTTATGAGCAATCCAGTGGTCAGCTGAAGCTCTCCTGGAGTCCACCTCTTTATTTCAATACTAATTAAAGTCCCAACTCTTATCTGCAATTCCAATATCCAAAATCTCAGAAAAGTGAAAAAAAAGTGTAACTTATTTTGAGGCAATGCGAACACCTAAACAGTCTGAATTAATTTAACCTGACTCATACTGACATAAAGTTACTTATAACATGTATTTGTGCTGCATAGTATGAATATTCACAAATTTCCATGAAGAAATATTTTATTACTGTGTTTGATCATCCAGTGGCACTAGTCCCTGCTGTGGGTATTATATAACAGACTATATCATTTTTCTAAAATGCAAAGACTCAGCGAATCATTGAATTATGGATCTATAAATCTGCTCAGAAAAACCTTGGAAGACAACTAGTCCAACCCCCTGTTTTCACAGATGAGGAAGCTGAACGAATTCAAAACATACCCGGGTACAAAGCATTTGGACATACATTAATATTTTTAGTTTATGTAGCCATATATAGTTTTCAAGTCATTTTTACACGCACGATTCTCTGTAATTTTGAAAATAATGAAAGTCACAAACACTTTAAGAAACTGAGACTCAGTCACTGGACTGAACTTACTGAGTGCCTACTTTCGAGTACCTAGCATGTTTCTTCCACTTTCCCAAGTCTGCCTCATCATCTGGAGTTGTTTATTCAGTGCTTGAGGAATAAAGCTATCCATGGAGTTTAGGTTTCTAACTTTGACAAACATCAATGATTATTAAATGTGGGTTTAAATATCTTAAATGAAGCTGGTCTGGTCGCCACTTTGTCATGCAAATGTTGATTCTCATACCTGTGTCTACCTCTCAAGCAATCTCTATTCTTTATAAATATTTCTGATGTCTTTAGTTAACAAAACAAAATAAATCTTAAAAATCATTGGTTTTCCAACCTGAAATGAAGATATCATTTTAGGAACTTCCATGTAGTCTCTAAAATCTGTATCATGTTTCTACCTAAGATGCACGTTGCATTTCCAAGTACGAAAGTTCATTTTGTTAGATCCTGTGAAGATTTTCTTTTCTGTTAATGGAAACTATGTCACCCAGGCTACACATTTTTGTGTAATGGCCAATAAGGAAAAAGCCCCAATCTAGACAGTGAGTTGATCATGTCACTAAAACAGCAAGACATTCCTCCAGGGCAAGCGTCCACACAGCATTGGTGTAGCGTTTCCCTCTCTCGTGTTCACAGTATGTGATGCCTGCTGATTGCTTCCAGCTGGACCCTGCATCACCGTCACAGAATTCCTGAGTTAGAAGTGTCCTTGGAGAGCACCGGCTTTAACGACCGTATGACCAGAGGCCCAGAACAGACAGGAGTAGCAATTGGTCATGTAAACAAGTCACCAAGAAGCATTTGAATGATACAAAAACATCCAAGCCAAAAACTTTTTGAAATAAAAGCAATTGCATTCTAAACTCAAACTACCGACTGGGGTGGGGTAGGGAGAGGCACCAAGAACAGGTATTTAGTAGGGTAATTTTGGGATTCTAAATGGCTAACGATAAGAAAAATGTTCCCAGCTGTCTCTTTCTTCGCTTTACTTCTAAGAGAAGCCAGTTAAAATATGAAGCATACGGAGAAAAAGAAAACTGAAAAATGTCATTTTTAATGACCTAGCTATCTCAAGTAACATTTCGAAGGAGAAAGGTGGGTTAAAAGTGGATTGGGTTAAGAAAAAAACAAGGAAAGTTGGAAATTAGGAAATAATGCAAACTGTAAGTCCCTGTATATTTCCACTGCAAACCTGTTTGTCTTTTTTGAACTGCGTGGGTTTGGGTTTTGAATTAAACACAAAATTTAATTAGCATACCTTCAGATTATTTTACATTTATCTGCTATTTATTTATTTACTTATTTTATCTATTTACATACAGTCGTACTTCTGTATCTGCAAAGGATTCGTTCCAGGACCACAACCCCAGCCCACCCCTCCTGCCCTGCTGGATACCAAAATCAGGGATGCTCAAGTCCCTGAGTCGGCCAGCTTTCAGTATCCATAAGGTCCGCATCCGCGGATTCAACCAGCCACAGATCGTAAACAGTACGCAATTCGTAGTTGGTTGTATCCGATACTGTGGATACCAAAAGCAAACTTGTGTAGCTAAGTATACATGACTAGCCCCAAAGTGTCTGACTCTGTGTGACCTGAGTAAAGTGTAATTGGCACTTCCAAAAAACTTGAAAGTGAATGCACAGATTGATTAAAATTGTATTTCAAGGGTTGTTAGGGTCATAAAAGATTTACAGATGCTAGGAAAGCCCTGAAAATACATACCTGCATAAGATGAGTCATACTCACAAAGAGAGCATTGGAGAAGAAAAGGGCACATGGAAGTAGAAATAGAGACAAATAAATGAGTGAGCATCCCGGAAAGAGGAGAAGTCCGTCAAGCAGCTCCATACATTCACTGGGAAATTCCTCTGACCTGGACTCTGAGTTAATATTCCATTTGCTTTTTCTCACTCCCTAGTCAGTCCTTTCTGGAACTTTCTGGTCTTTTTTCTCCTATCCTACAAGATGTTGCAACTCTAGACTCCTGCAGCTCCTCTTTGCTTCTCACTCTCACATCCTGAGCTGTACTCGCCTCTGGGAAGATTTTCACCTCTTCATGGGTAAAATCATGCTGGAAAGTAGAAAATACTTACAAATAAATGATGATGAAAATGTCACTTGTCAAAATTTGTGATATGCAGCTTATCTGAGACTTAGAAAATTATAGGCTGAAGTGTTTACATTAGAATATGACAGAGATCAAAATTTAAATAGTTAAGAATCTAACTTGAGACCTTTGAAAATGACATAATAAATGCAGAGAAAAGAACGGTAGTAAATATTAATGAAATATTTTTCTGGGAACAAGAAATTCAGAATTTTTATATCATTCTGATGAATTGGAATTGTTATCAATATATAACATATATAACTTCAGAGATGTATAATCTCTAGAGAGTTTAACCCATTTACATTTATTGTGATTACTAATATATTTGAATGCTATCAGCCATTCCATTTTTGTACTATTTGTCTTGCTTCTCTTCCTTATTGCCTTCCTTTGGAATTTGTATTTTTTTCACCTCATTCTAATTCTCCTTTGTACTATTTTATAAGTTGTGCACTCTATTACGACTCTTTTAAATGTTGCCTCCCCAAATTTAATATGTATATTTAACTTAAAGTCTAAATTTAGCCAACATGTTTATTCTCCTCCTGAATGAAACAAGGATTTTAAATGCTTTAATTTCTATCACTTTCTCCTTGAATCTGTAACTTCTGTCCAGTGTTTATAGCGTTTTTGACCCTACAAATTAGACATTCTTCTTCTATTCTTTGTACAGTTCACATGCATTTGGATTTACCAACAGCCCTACCATCCTTGAACCAGTCCCTGGTCACGTGTCCCCCTGAAGCAGAGAATTCAGCCTCACACAAATCACATACACTAAGACAAGGGCAGAGATGTTTTGCCAAAAAGAAAAATGATGTAGATGCTGATACCAGAAAAAGGGAGAATGGATTCTGGGCAGGCAGACAGAGCAGCTGTCTATGCAGATGGCCTGGCAGAACCCAGCAGAAGCCCCTCTCGCTGACGGTCTCTCCACTGCGCCCACATTTAGCCAGAGCTGGTCTGTCGCTTATATTAAGTACCCAGGGTGTTTTTATTTCAGGATTTTTAAAAATGGGAAAATGGGACCATTCTGAAATGACTAAGTAGAAGTAACTAGCCCGAGTGGGAGTATTATGACCACAGTTCCAACAGTTCCATGAAAATCAAAACAAATGGCAAAGCAAAGAAATGTTCTGAAGGAAATTTAGCAGGTCAGCAATTCACACTGGAGTGGGCTAACTTAACCAGCTCCTGCCACCAGAGAGGAAGTGACAACAGGCTGTTCTTGAGCAGAGTAACAGAGAATTACAATTGTCTGGAAAGCCATCCAACATGGTAGCCATAAAGCATCTCCTTCAGTGACTATCTCAAGTAACAGCCCAGCAGGCTGTGGAGAAAGGGCTGTTTACCTCCCAGGGCTCCGAGCCTTGTTGCTCAGTGGGTCTGCCTGTGGGGGCTTTGCTTATAAGTTTGCCTGAAGAAGTAGGGTAATGTGATTCTGAATGTGCTGAAACACATATTCATTAGAGAGAAACAAAATCGTCTGCATTTTTTTTAATGGGCGTTTTCAGAAACTTTAAGATGTTCAGTCATTGCCCAGCACTGGCTTCTGACTGCACTGCAGAGAAGCTATTAGGGAAATGATTTAAGCACTTTGGGATAATGAAGTTTTTTGTGTCTATTAGTGTGCTTCTAATTGCATGTTTAAAGACTGAGGTACTTGAAGTGATGGTGCTACATACCCAATGACCGAGAAGAGAGCAATAGAGACGGCATGGTCTGTTGAATTAAAAGCCCACAAGGCTTCCCATTCACCCCCTGCTACCAACAGAAAGTCCTCAGCTGTGCCGTGCCAGAATTCCTCCATCTGTACGAAGGCATCAATTACTGGGAACATAATGACAATAGTAATGTCATACACTGGATGTAGAAATATTATATAGATATATACATATTTATTATTTATAGTACCCTTATGTGACTACATCAAATATGAAAATTGAATAGGAAAAAATATGTGCTACTTGGTAACGTGGGCTCAGAATGAAAGTATGAAGCATGATTATTAAAGGAAATGAAACATTCTACTGCCACAAGAGAAAGGAATTGAGAAGATAAATTATGGTCATCTTACGAACAAGCCTAGAATTAAAATGTCCCCAAATTCATATCTGAACTCTAGAGGGAACTTGCTGTGCAGGTTGTCTGAGCCAATGAATCCATCATTCCAGACATATTCACCACGTGAAGGGTGAGCCCTTTTAAAAAGAGAAGCTAATAATACGATCATTGCTGCTTATCTGGCTTCTACAATTGTGCTCTTACCTGTTCCTCCTTCTGCTCCTCTGCTTGGCCATCATTAATGAGTTTTTCTGTGTCTGCCTGACCCTTGCATGCTGAGCATTTTCCTGGGATTCCATTTCCAGGTCACTTTTCTTACTGATCTAAACTCTTTCCCTAAGGCAATGCTGATCATCCATAATTTCAAATCCACTCTCTGCTAATAGTGCCCCAGGTGAATCCTTCAGATCTGTTTTGCCAGTTGCCAACTTGAACCACAACCCTGAAAGGCTCATAGGCACTTCACATTCCTTCTCTGGTCAATGAGTCTCACCATTCTCTTCCCTTCCTCCCTGCCCTAATTAACGCTTCCTGTAATTCCTAATTTATTAAATACCAGTTCGCTCAAGCCAAATACCACCTCCTTACACAGACACGCTATCTCGAGGTCTGTAAATGGCAGACTCTACTCAGATCAAAACTCGTTCTTCCCCATTTCAACTACAAATGGCTTAGATGAAGACCTAATTCCTTCTCACTTAACTTACCCTTCCAGCTACAGTCTCTTCTCTCCAGTCCACCAACCCGATGACCTCCTATTTTTCTAAACTGCAACTCCATACCACTGACTTTTATAAATTTCTAATATCTTCTCAAGAACCGTGGAAAAAAAATTTTCAAGCTTCTTAAAAAGGCATACTAGGCGTCTCCATCTGAGCCAATCCTGTCTCCCTCCTCCACACTCCAGCTGGGCCTGGGGACAAACTGCTTAGCCCTGAGCTCAGCACGTCTGTCTGTGCAGCGCGGTGTTGTTTGAGGTATGCTCTCTATCCAGAATGCCTTTCCACCTACCTCCCCTTGAAGAAAACCTATCCGTTGTTGAGTGTCCACACTGACTGACGTCTCCTCCCCATCACTCAGGCGCGACTGTCACTCCCTGGCTGGATCCCTGTCCCAGTTGCCGTTACTAGTCATCAAGCAGCAGGGGAAGCATCTACCTGCCTCTTACATTTTTGCTTCTACTCTGAGCTCCTCAAAGGTGGGGATCATATTTTACTCATCTGCTATTCATGGACCCCCTCACTCAGCACTGGGCATGAGATATTAAATAAGAAGCAAGAGAGTTTAGCCAAATATATGACCAAAAAACTCTGAAGTAAATCACATGACTTAGGTTTATGTCGAAAATTACCAACTACTTTGCTGATCTTGAAAAATAACCTTTATACTTCTCCCAGCCTCAGCTTCCTCATCTGTGAAAACAGGGGGTTGGACTAGTTGTCTTCCAAGGTTTTCTGAGCAGATTTATAGATCCATAATTCAATGATTCAGGGTTGACTTTTATGCCTAAATTTTTTTAGGTTTTATAGAGATGTACCATCTACATTTGTGACAAGACAATATTGTAAAGAGTCTATTCTCACCAGATTAATGTATAACTATAAAATTTGTTATAAAATAATAAAATGTATAAAATCCTGTGAATCATAAGACCTATGTGGCAATTAATATATGAATATATAAAAAATATATATTAGCGAGAGATTGATGGAGAGCAAGCTGAGCATTGCTGAAAAATAAAAGCAAAGCTTGTTGGAGGTGGCACAAAATTCCCTTACCAGATATCAAAATGTTTCATAAAGTTTTGACAATTTAAGCAGCATGATATTGCCACAGCAATACACGAATAGATTGCTGGAAGAGAGTAGAGAACCCCAAACTCACCTATGCATACATGGGACTGAATAACAATAGGATTCACCAAGCAGTGGTTAAAGAATGAGCTAGTTAATACATATTATTAGGAAAATTGATTACCCATATAGAAAAAATAAAATTATATGGTTATAACACAACGTATCCAAAAATATATTCCAGACAAATTAATGCCCTAAAATATGGGAGGGAAAACTTGTGAATGATTAGAAGGCAATATACCTTGCTAACAGTTACATAGTGCCTGCTGTGTCTTAGACACTGTTCTAAGTGCTATAGGGATAATAATTCTATCAATAATCCTATTAAAGAGGTAAATCCAACTATTATTTTTACTGTTATTCAATTTACAGAAAAGGTGATTATGGCATAGCCAGGTTAATAAGTTTACTGAAGGGCCACAGTTAATCAGAGAGCAAATCAGCCTTGACTCAGAATCTGACCTCTGAAGCACTTTACAGACCACGAGAGAGAAGGCTTTCTTTAAAAACAACTGAAAAGCACAAATAACAAAGAAGAGCCATATAAATTTGACTAAAAACATTTTTTAACAATAAAGTCAACTTCATGCTTTAAAAGAAACTGCAGACTGGGAGAAAATACTCTCCTCAGGGAGGACCTGTAAATAATTGTTCTAATCCTACACATAAACAAGAAAAGACAGCACACCCTATCAAAAGTAGGGACAGCATATGAACCTAGAATTTTAGAAAATCTAACTCAAATACTAGTAAATAAATTAAAAGATTCCCAATCTCACCAATAAGCAAGCAAATGAAAATTAAAACAAAGAGATAACATTTTTGCCCACGGGACTGAAAAAAAGTAAGAAGTCAGTATAATTTCAAATGTTGACTGGTACTCCCCATAAGCATGGACATTGATCAGCCAATTTGGAAAGTAACTAGGCAATATGTAGAAAAATTGAAGATGTGTCCTCTAATAAAAAAACACAAAAGTGACCTAACAGTTCCCCTTGTTAGCATCTACCCCTAAAGAGATCCCTGGCGCACAGGATAATGGAGCCTGGCGTTCACAGTCATGGCCACACTGTGTGTAACTGCTAAATATTGGGGACATTAGCCTACATCTGAAGAGGATAGAGAACAGGTGGTCTGTACATACAAGGAAATAGATGAGTAAAAGACAGGAGCCTGTTCAGTGTAGATAAATCGAAAAGACAATTTTTGAGTAAAAAGTCATTCACTTGTGTAAAAACACAAGACAATTTATGAAAATTTATAAATACATGAGTATTACACATTCTCTATGCAAACATATGTGAGTATCTATAACGTCTATTCTTAAAAGAATAGAATAATATATGCCAAAGTTATAATATGGTTATATCAACAGCAAAGAGAAGTGGATTGGTGCAAGCCCATCAGTTTCATCCACATCGTCATAATACTTTTTAAGATATTGTGTTTACGTTTACTTAATAATTTTGAAAAAATGTGTTAAAACTAAAGTATTTTTCATTATTCTACAGATAGAATTAGGGAAACTTATAGAAATTTCAAGGACTGCCAAAGATAAATATCAATAACCAGGTTGATGCAAATTATTTGAACATTGAAAGAATAAAGCAGGAAGCAGAAGAGATGAAAGATTTAAGCAAACATTTTTTTAAATCTATCTCAGGGAATTGTTATTAAATTACATTTTATACTACAGAAATGCTATTATAGATATAAAAGCAATCTGTGGTAACTGAAGGAGAAATACAAATCCACTAGCACTCTGATAAACTGCTGGAGTTTCTGCTTTTTTATTTCTTACTCTTTGGAATAAGCATAAAGGAACTGATAAAAGCGTTTGGTTAAAAGAAGTAGAAGAAACAGTGTTCTGGGAGATCGCCTAATAATATCGCTATTACTTCCATGAGTACTCAGCTCTGGGTCTTACAAGAGGAGAGCTGCAAGAGTAGAGAACAAGGTAAAGCAAAATGCTTCTCTGTGTTACTTTATCCCTGAAATAGACATAGGAGAAAAAAGGCAAATTCTCCTTCCTACTGTAATTTTTAAAATTGCATTTGCAAGACTCATATATTTGTTCTAATATAGACACCACGTGTAATTAACTCATCAACTGAACCTACATTTATGATCTTAAAACCAAAGCCTTATGCATAATTTTAAGATCAATTTGCAATTCATTCACTTGTGAAAAATAGAGGTATGATATTTATTTAACAGTCATGGTCACCCAAACAATGCAATAGCTCATCTGCAGTGAGCCACGAAACTTTTCCCTGGCCGGGGAGCCACGGTCCACATCAGCTCAGGTCTCTTTGCTTGAACTCACTGACATCTTTTCTCTGAGTTGGTGCAGAGAGCATGCCCAGGAGTAGAGTAGCAGTTCCACATATTTTTATAAAGTTCAAAGTTTGGTCGTGTGACACAGAAATGTTATTCTAGTCCTTCCATCTCTTCACTCCAAAATTCCTGGTGACCAGTGTTCTTGCACAGCCTGGTTTCTCCTAATGCCAGCGCAGCAAACACTTTATAATTTAGAAACATCACAGTGAGCTGATATTCATATCACATTCGTTGATATGTCCCATCAATGATTGCATCCTACCAGTTAATGTAGAGCACCTGATCACATAGAGCATATATATATATATATTCATTCAGGCATTTTAATTTATTTGATAAACAGTTATTGAGTAACCACATTTACTCTATAGTCTGCACTGCATGCACTCATGTACACATACACGCTTGCACATTCATGTGGTCTCAGGGGAACCTTGGGTAGAGCAAAGCAAGTCCTGACACACGATGAACACGCCCAATCTAAGGGGAAAAAATTGAATTTTATATGCAACTGAGGCTCAAAGAAATTAAATGACTCTCCAAATGCATAGGTTCCACACTGGCAATGCCCAAGCCATTCTTCCCTGAGCTGAATCCACATGGCAAATCTCTGACTTTTCATCTCATTCTCAATTAGGAATTCCCAATGTGGGATTACTTGTCAGAAAAACCATGGGTTCCCCTAGTGTTATTCTGGGTTTAGGGGGCTGGGGGAAAGGGAGAAGGCCCACATCCATCCAGCTATATACAACAACCAGAAGTGCCACAGATGTGTGCCAATTCATGTATTATTCATGTGTGGCCATGTAATCTATCCTAGGAATGTTCAAATTCAAATTATATTACGACTATCCTTAAAATTTTCATCCTATTAAATGCTTTCGTCTTTCTATGATTCTCTTTCCCAGAAAGACAAAACAGAGAAAAAACACAGGTGAGTAGAACTGGTAAAAGCCACCTGAATTTGGTTTTGTTTTGCATTGTCTTTTAGACTCAAGTTTATTAAGTGCAATTTTAACCAAAATGTTATCATTTGGTATCGGGGTCAGATTTTGTTCACAGATAATAAAGTTACCTGTCCAGACCCCAGCAGACGGGTAGACGACCCCAAGACTCAGCTGAGTGGGGCACTGGCAGTACCAGGTCAGTGCCCTAGGCAGGACTTGGGACACAATAGTAGGAACTCATAATATTAAAAAGACTAGAAAAAAAGTTAAAGTTACTTATCAAGGATGAAGCAACTAAATCTTAATTGTCAAAGGTTCATTTTCGTTTTTGAAAGTGAGATCAAGGGTTTAACTGCTAATAAAATCGTGATTAACATGCCCAAATTTTCTATGTCCATTCTGCTGTGGTCTTTAACATGGAGAGGTGACAACACTCACAAGGTGGACTTTTGTCTTTTATTGAGGTATAACATATCTCTAAAGACATTATATAGACCAAACTAAAATCCTTATTTTGATATGAATGCATTTAAAAACTAAGCGTTTCTATTGATATTTTTAGAACTGTCTCCATAGACCATGGCAAGGGAAAAAAAGAACTTTTTTGTATATTTCTTACTTTCACTGAGGCTTTTGACATACTTCCAGAGAATTTTATAGAGTACTTAATGCTAGTGAAATTTTTTTTATCTTACATTTGGTTCAATAAATTATTGCCCCCCCCCTCAAAATCAGCCCTTCTTTTTCCTTTAATTTGCAAGCAACAATACAATATCTTATTATAAATTTGCAGCAGTATCTTCTGGGAAATTCCAGGTGAGAGTGACTTCATTCCTAGTAAGTAAAAAATTTGTTTTGACAACCTCTAAATATTTGAATTCCATAATCTGTTTATTTGATCATCTAAACTCTTCCTCTCAGTAGAAAACACTTCCCAATTGCATATTAAAGTTCTTCATATACCAAGCCAAACCAGGCCTCAGCACATCCAGAAACATCTCTGCAAGGATCTGGAGTTTTCATCTGTGGTTTCTGGTTAGGAAATTCAACTCTGATAGAGTTCCAGTGCACAAGTCTATTATTTACCGGAAGGTACGCAACTAATTATACATGACAGGAATTTTCCACCCAATCTCTTTCCGCTGCCAACTCCTGGTCAAAATACTCAGAAGCGCACGTTTTATTATCCATTTTCTAGGTGGCACTGAATACATTGGGTACTAAATCCTTATAATCAGCAAGAGATTAGTCCAAAGATCTTCCAGAGGCCCTCACTTTGCGACTAACATCATAGCATACACTGTCCGTAATTTCCTTTTCTGTGAGATAACATCATAACGCTTCCTTATCACGGTTGCCGTGAAGACTTCACTAGGTCGTGCTGTAACTCAGAACACAGTGGCGCTGAGACTTCTGCAGACCAGAGAGACAGACTCCTGGGCAATAGATGGGCATCTGCCTACCAGCCCCAGAGCACCTGCTTCTCCAATTTGTTCTTCAGATTTAAATGACTTTATCTGCTTACAGATAGCCAAAATTGAGAATATTAAATATAGGAATGCAAAGGTTGTATCCCATTTCTCTTTTTTGCAAATATTCTGCAGCTTGTAATGAATGATTTGTTACATGTCTGAACTCCTGTTAGCTGGCATTCGAGGTCCTTTATGACTGTGACTCTATTTTATCCCTATCAGTATTCAAAAACACTGATTTATATGGTAAATTGCCTTGCTGTCTTGCAAACACTATACCTCCAATAATCATGGATCCCAAAATAGTCTTGATTCCCTCCTCCTCTACCACCAACACCAGAAGCAACAACAAAAATAAAATTAAAAACCTTCTTTCTTTTATACATCAGTGGCTCTAATTTATAACCAAAGTGTAATCCTAGAATCTTTCTTCATCTCCTAATTCTCTTCATTAGCCTTGCAATTTTACCTACAAATATGTTCTGAATCTTGTAGCTTCTCTCCATTTCCTCCAGGCATTAGGACATGGAGAGTCAACCCCCTCCCTCCCCTGGATAAATGCAATAGACTCGCAACTGGTCTCCTTGCTTCCATCGGTGTTTCCACGCCCTGTTTGTGCACACGAAGGGCGGCATTCCCATAACACGCACGGTACATTTGTTTATTTATTAGGATGCTTCTCCTAAGATGAAAATAAGGTGTCTGGTTCTGATAAAACCTGTACAGTACAGTTTTCTAATAGATGGGAGTAAAGTGTCTTAATAAACACCTTTTTCTAATGTACACAAAAGCATCGTATGGGTTATTGGCACCTCTATCACCTCTATGCTCCCTACAATCCATTTGCCACCCAGCGGGCCAGAGTAATCGTTTTTAAAACTGATAAGATTATATTAATCCTCTGCTTAAAACTCTTCTATGATTCTTATTACATTCTGAATAAATTCCTAATTCCCTACCAGTGCACCTTAGAACTTGAAGAACTTGACCCTGGCCTATTTGTACCTGGTCGTCTCAAACCTGCCCCCAAAAGCTCATCGCACTTCAGCCAGACTGACTTCTTCATTTCCTAGAACAGGAAACTGCTTTCTCCTCAGGGTATACGCTCTTGCTGCTTCTTCTGCCTAGAAAATTATTTTCTCTTATCTTTACCTGGCTGGAACTATTTCACTCTTTTCATCTTAGTTCAAATATTACCTACTCAGAGTATTTATCTAAAGGAGTATTTCTTTCCCTTCCTAGTTAGTCTATCTTGTCACCCTATTTGTTTATTTCATAGAATTTCTTGTAAGTCACAAACATTCTTTTTATTTAGTTGTCATCTTTTAATCTTTTGCCTTTCTCCAATAAAATATTAACTCCTATTATTAAGGATGTTCCACAAGTACCTCCAGCACCAACGATGGTGCTCAACACGTGGTAGGCACTCACTACATTTTTTTTTAATTATTTATTCTCATTCCATTTGATCTTTTTGGTGACTTCTGTGAACTGAATTGTTCCCAATTCATATGTTAACCCCCAATATGACTGTATTTGGATCTTTAGGAGGTGATTTAGGTTAAATAAGTTCTTAAAGCAGGGCTCTAATCCAGGAGGACTCACGGCCTTATAAGAAAAGATCTCTCTCTGTCTCTCTTTCTCTCTGTCTGTCTCTGCATGCACTCAGAGGACAGACTATGTGAGGACAAAATGGCCATCTGCAAGCCAGGAAGAGAGCCTTGAGCCTTCAGCAGAAATCAAACCTTGCCAGAACCTTGGTCTTGGACTTTCCAGCCTCAAAGAATATTTGAAAATAAATTTCTGTTGTTCAAGTCACCTAGGCTATGGTGTTTTGTCATGGCAGCCCAGGCAGGCCAGGACAGTGACCAACTCTAAGCACAAGTTTGTATGTCACCTGAGTATTAAAACATACAGTTATTGTCTAATTATCTTTTTTCCATTCTTTTCTTTTAAAAAGATTGGCACCTGAGCTAACATCTGTTGCCAATCTTTTCTTTTTACTTCTTCTTCTCCCCAAAGCCCCCCCAGTACATAGTTGTATATTCTAGTTGTAGGTCTTTCTGGTTCTGCTATGTGGGATGCCACCTCAGCATGGCTTGATGAGTGGTGCCATGTCCACACCCAGGATCTGGACCAGCGAAACTCCAGGCTACCAAAGCAGAGTGCATGAGCTTAACCACTCGGCCTTGTTTTTTCCATTCGATCATAAGTATCTCACTAAGCTATGTTAAGGCATGGAAAAAGCAAAATGTGGTTTATGATCACGTTTTACTTTATTTTGCTTGTATAAATATTTAATTATTGAGAACTATAGCAATAATACAGTAAAGTGATGGAAAAGAAACAGGATGAACTGTTAGGTTATGAGTATTAAAATTTAAATAGCTCTTCTCTCTCCATTCTCCACTTGTTGAAATGCTTTACATTCTGAGGATCCAAGATAAGTACCATCTCCATCTATCCTTCCAAGCACAATTAATCACTCCTTTTACTCTCCCCAAGTCCTTTGCATATACTCGTATGCGGTGTTGAGTAGATGTTGCCTTGTTCTTAAGCTTGTTTGTGAACAGCTGGGTCTCTCCCACTAAGTTGTAAAATACTTTGGAATCAGAGCTGTGCCCTGGTTTCACACAGTCCCGAGTTCAAAAGTAGTGCCGCATGAATTTTTGAAAGAGAATGAGTAAATGAACAAAATGAATGAATAACTAATTAAGCAAATGGGGAATAGGAAAGAAGCCTTGATATTAAAGGGAAGGCAATTCCTCCCAATTGTTGGAGGTCATATTCCTAAGAATACCACTATTAGCATGACAGAGAGTGACAAAACTTGAGAGCTCAGTAAAGTAAGTGACTAAAAGACATATATATGTGTGTTTCTGTATGTGTTTATATATATTTTATGTATACATTTATATGTATGTATAGACATAATACATGTGTGTGTGTATATTATATAAAATTACACTTACAATGAGATATATGCCTATTTTAAGAGAAAACAGCCTTCACAACACACTGTCTTTTATTAAAACCTGTTCTTCTAGGTAACCATTTTCCTGAATACTTCTTTCAATTGTTTAAGTCACCAGCCAGCAGTCTGATGAGCTAATTCTCCCACAATTTTGCATCATGCAGAATGAATCTTGTCTTAAAATATTTTGAAGTAGTGCTTAGTGGTTACATTCGCATTTCTCCTTATATAATTTTCCCAACCTTAGCAGAATTTCACGTATTCAACCAACTGTATCTGTTTGCTATTGTTGATGTAATAAAGTACCACAAATTTACTGGCTTAATACACAAATTTATCATCTTCCAGCTCTGGAGATCAGAAAGCCACCGTGGACTGGGCTCCTTCTGAAGGCTCCAGGGAGCATCCTTTTCAGCTTCCGCAACTGCCACATCCCTGGGCTTGTGGCCCACTCCCAGCAACCTCATCCTTCCAACCTCTGCTTCACATCTCCTCTCACTCTGACTCTCCTGTCTCCTTCTTAAGGTCCCTTTGACACATTGGGCCCACCCAGAGAATCCAGAATAATATCCCCATTATCTTTAACTTAAGCACACCTGCAAAGTTCCTTTTGCCACTAAGGAAAACATAGTCACAGATTCTGAGGATTGGCAGGTGGACATCTTCCAGGACCGCTGTTCCGTCCGTCACACAGGCCATGGGGCAATGACAGGGGAGCTTGTGACTGTGGTTTTCTGGACCTGGCTATCCACCAAAAATAACAAGGAAATCGACTTCCCACGATCTAGAGAAGAGGAGGGCACAGGTTTTCTCATGTTCTCTGTAAGATGCTGAACCCAACGTATAAAGATCAAAATTTAAGAATTTAGTTTCCAAGTATCAAACTGTATTAATTTAAAATGTGTATTGATTAGAGATACCTGAAAAAAAGACAGAGAAATCCTAGGACCTATATAAAATGGAGTAACATATACACAGCTGCTTAGTTAACAGCATTTATTCAGTGTTTTCTGTGTAAAGAATTGCATACATGGCTACGGAAACAATAACAGAAGCCAAGAATTGAAAAGAGAAGAGTAAACACGGGTCTTTGCTTTCATGGTACCCTAAATACTCAAGTAAACATATCTTTACTATGATCTTATCATCTGTTTAGACACACTGAGTTCCATGCATGAACATTCTATCATCAAAAAATAAAATATTTTTTCATAATTTCACAGATTATGGCTAAATCAACTTTGATTAGAATTGAATATTTTGTGATGTCAGAATCTTAAATACTACTCAAGAACTCCAAAACATTAACACTATTCTGCAGATGGAGAAGGGGAGCCAAAACTTGAAGAACAATCTATAAATGACGGAAGACTCCCAGGTTTTGCATCTTTTGTCTCCTGGCTGTATTTCAAGGGTAGTCCCAGCACAGAACTGCACTGCAGGCGTGAGCAGGAACTCGGAGAGAAACTGCCTTTACGCCAGAGGAACAAGAAAGCGGCCCATCCAAGAAGCAGCGTGGGGAGAATTTCATTTGTTTTGTTATTACTGTTCTTTTTTTCCTGGTGTAGGTTGGGGGATATTTGTTTACTTCTCCATACTGCTTTCTCACTGCTATGCCCAGAAGCTGTCTTTAGTCATGGAGAATACCATGACAGCATTACTGGCTAAATCTCTGAGAGAAACCTTATCTTTCCAGCCAGACGACCAGGACAAGGGGACACTGGCAGCCAGAGAGTGTGGGGAAATCTTGGACAGGAGAGAGCTAGATGAGCGGATGCTCTAGTCATATAACAATCCTGAGTGTACATGCAAGAGGCAGACCCAGAGCAAACAGCAAAACCTTTAAGAAGTGGAGCATAACACACAACACAGCCGAGTGTCCCAAAGCCTTGGAAAACTGAACTGTGGATGGAGCCAACAACCAGAGGAGAGGAGACAGCTTGTGGTCTAAACCTATGATTCTTCAAAATGACGTGATAGGAAAATGTGTCATATTCTCAAAAGAGAAGGCAAACAACAGACGCCAACCTCGGGACACCAGGTGCTGGAATTACAAGGACTTAAAGCAGCTACTGTGTCCACACTCTACGAGAGAAAGATAAACGCTCTTAAAATTAATTAAAAAACAGGAGGTCAGCATCTAAATATAACTTTAAAAAAAAGCCAAATGGGCATTTTTCAACAGAAAAAGATATACTATCTGAAGTTTAAACAGTCACTGGATGGGCTCAATAGCAAAATGGAGGAAATAGAGGAAACTGTCAGTGAACTTGCAGATACGTGAAAAGCATCCACTCTGAAGACGAGACAGAAAGACTTTTAAAAATGAACAGAAACTCAGCTACCTGTGAGAATATATGAAAAGTTTTAGCAGTCATGTTTTTGTAATCTCAGAAGGAGAGGAAAAAGAGATTAGTGCAGAAAAAATTATGATAAAATTTTCAAAATTTGGTGAAAGACACAAATTTACAGAATCAGGAGGCTCAAGGGGCTCCAAACAGTACAATACAAGGAAAGTCATGTCCAGACACAATGGAATCAAACCAGTAAAAACCAAAGATAAAGCAAAATTTTTGAAAGCAGCCAGAAAAAAAATGACATATTACCAATAGGGATGAACTATTTATATGACAGGATTTCTCATTTAAAAAAATATGAATTTCAGATGACAATGAGTCAACATCTTTAAAGTAATCAAAGAAAAGACTATGAACTTATAATTCTATATCCAGCAAAAATATCTTTTAGCAATGACAGAGAAATACAGACATTCCCAGATGAGAATAAAATTAAGCAACTGTTCCCAGCAGAACTGTTCTAAAAGAAGGTCAAAAAGAAATTTTGGGGGCTGAAGGGAAATGACAGCAGAGGGGGACTTGGAACTTCACAGATAAGGGAATGGCAGCAGATACGATGAACAACTGGGTAAATAGACTATTTTTCACCTCATAAGTCGACTGCTGAAAACAAAAGTTATAATGCTTTTGATATAATATATGTGACAACCACAACATGAAGTAGGGATAGAAAGTGTCCTATCTGGTGGCAGAGCTTCTACATTGTACTTGAAAGTAAAATGTTAACTCTACACAGACTGTGAAAGAATGTATTAGTCAGGGTTCTCCAGAGAAACAGAGCCAATAGGAGATCTCTCTCTCTCTCCACACATGCACACATTTATATATATAAGGCACAAATAAATCTCATATATATACACATGCATTTGTGTGGAGAGAGAGAGATTTATTACAGAAATTGTCTCACATGATTACAGAGGTTGAGAAGTCGCACAGTCTGCTATCCATAAGCTGGAGAACCAAGAAGGCCAGTGGTGGAATTCGATCCAAGTCTGAAGGGCTGAGAATCAGGGCAGCCAATGATGTAAGTAAGAGTCCAGAGGCCCAAGTATCAGAGGGCCCACGACATAAATCTTCTGAGTTTAAAGTCCTAGGAACTAGGAACACCGATATCTGAAGGCAGGAGAAGATGGATGTTTCAGCTTAAGCAGAGAGCTTGAGTTTGCCATTTCTCTGCTTTTTTGGGTTTTATTCAAGCTCTCAGCCAATTGGATGATTCCCACCCACAGCAGTCTACCAATTCAGTCGACCAACTCAAATGCTAATCTATTCTGGAGAACCTGGACAGACACAATCAGAGATAGCATTTTACCAGCTGACTGAGCATCCTTTAGCCCAGTCAAGTTGACACATAAAATTAACCATCACAAAAGGTATGTATGTATATTGTAAATCCCTAGAGAAAACACTAAAATATAATGTAGAGATAATTACACAAAATGTTAACAGATATATTAAAATGTCAGTAGACATGACAAAAAGAAATGCTAAAAACATTTGGATAAGGGCCAGCCCCATGGCCTAGCAATCAAGTTTGGCACACTCCACTTCAGTGGCCTGGATACAGTTCCTGGGCGTAGACCTACACCACTCATCAGCGGCCATGCTGTAGCAGTGACCCACATACAAAATGGATGAAGATTGGCACAGACATTAGCTCAGGGCTAATCTTCCTCAACAAAAGAGAAGTTTGGACAATGCAAAAGAAGGCCAGAATGGGGAAACAGAAGACAAAGAAAGAAAATGGGACAAACTGAAAAGAAAATTAAATGGTAGACATAAATCCAACCACATTAATAATTACATTTAATGGAAACATTCAAAACACAATTAAAATTCAGAGACCATCGGATTGGCTAAAAACAAGTCAAGATACAAGTATATTCTGTGTCCTGGAAAACCAGTTTAAAACATAATGACACATAAATGAAGAGTAAAAGGATGGCAAAAATTTTGCTGAGCAAACAAATCAAAAGAAAGCTGGAGGAATTATATTAGTCAGAAAAAGTAGATTTCAGAACAAAGAAAATTGCTAAGAAAAAAAGGGCCATTACATGATCGCAAAGGATCAGTTCATCAAGAAGAAATAAAAATTCTAAATGTGTATGCACCCAGCATCAAAGCTTCCAAATTCATGAAGCAAAAATCTAGTTAAACTGAAAAGAAATAGACACTTCGAACAAAGACTTCAACACTCCTCTTCCCATCACAGATAGAACAAATGGATAGAAAACAAGCAAAGATACAAAAAATACTACAACCAGCTTGATCTACTCGATATTTATAGAACACCCCATCCAACAGTAGCAGAATACACATTCTTCTAAACTGCACGTGGAACATTCACAAACATAGACCATATTCTTAGGCACAAAACAAGCTTTTACACATTTAAAAGTATAAAAATCATACTAAGTATATTCTCAGACCATCGCAGAATTAAAGTGGAAATCAGGAATAGATAACTGGAAAATCCCCAAATATTTGTCAATTAAACAACATATATCTAAATAATTCATGGGATAAAGAATAGGACTCAAAGGAATTAGAAAATATTTTAACTAAATGGAAATTAAAATAAAACATCAAAATTTTTGTGGAGCTAAAGCCGTGCTTAGGGGAAATTTACAGCATTCAAATGCTCCTATTGGATAAAAAAGAATGGTCTCTGTGGTAGTTTACAATATGTTGTCAAATTCTTTGATTCTCCTCCCTTCAAGAGGTGGTGGTCTTCCCCTGAGGATGGACTGAATGCCGATTGATCTCAAGACATAAAATAAAGCTATAGTAATTAAGACGGGGGTAATGGTGTCATGACAGATAATTAGATCAGTGGTTCCTGCTGTAGAGTCTGGAATTAGACTCACAGATGTACACGGATAACTGAATTTTGACAAAGACACAAAGGCAATTTGGTGGGAAAATGATAGTGTTTTTAACAAGTAATGTTGGCACAATTGGAGTTCCAACTATAGCAAACAACAACAACAAAACTTGACCTGTACCTCGCCCCTTATACAAAACTTCATTCAAAATAAACCATACTTAAATACAAAATATAGAACCATAACTAGAATAAAACATGGGGGAAAATCTTTGTGACCTTAGATTAGGCAAAAAATTATTACAAACTACAAAAAACCCACAATCTATAAAAAAGAAAAATTTGATAATTGGATTTCACCAAAATCAGAAAATTTCATTCTCTGAAAGAGCATGAAAAGAGCAGCCACAATGTTGGACAAATGACTATGGCCCGGAATACGTAAAGTACTCTCGAACTCAAGAATACAGCGGCAGGCAACACTGTCTTTAAAAATAGGCAAAAGATGTGATTAGTCACTTCACTAAAAAAGACACGTGGATGGCAAATAAGTCTATGAAAATACGCTCAACATCACTATTCAGAAAACATCAATTAAAATCACAATGAGATACCACAAATGGCTTCTTAAAATGTCTAAAACATAAAGAAAAGAAAAGAAAACTGACATGCCACGCACCGGGCAGGACGTGGAGCAACTGGAACGCTCATACACTGCTGGAGGGAATGCAGTGGAACACAATTCCTCTCTTAGGTAGTCATCCAAGACACACGAATGCCAGTTCATGCAAAAACCTCTACACGACTATTTAAAGCAGCTTTGTTCATAATTGCCAAAAACTTTAAGTAACCCAAGTAGTCTTCAGTAAATACATGAATAAACAAACTGTAGTACATCCATGTGATGGAATATTACTCAATAATAACAAGGAAAAAATGATTGAAGCACAAAAACACAGATGAATATCAAATGCATTATGCCAAGTGAATGAAGCCAAATTCTGATTCCATTTAGATGACGTTCTAGAAAGGCAGGATAATAGGTACAGAGACAGATCAGTAGCTGCCAGGGGTTGTGAGGTGGAAACAGTGGTGTCTATAGAGGAGAACCATGGGTGAACTTTTTGGTAGTGACCTATTCTGTATGGAACTGTGGTGATGAACATTTGACACTTCGAATTTTTCAAAATCTGTAGAAAAATAGGTTCAAAATAAACTGTTTTCTGGCATAAACAGTCACCATTGACGAATGAATGATTCCTTAAGCAAATGCATACACACACAAATGCACATCCATCCATACACACATAGACAGTCATTCCTCCTTATTCTTGGAGTCCATATTTGTGAATTTGCCTGACAGCTAAAATTTCTTTGTAACCTCAAAATCAGTGCTCACCTGCTTCACCATCATTTGTTGGCATGTGCACACTAAGCATTGTGAAAAATTTGAATCCCCTGACGTGCACATTCCCAGCTGAGATGGAACAAGGCAATACTCTGCCTTCTTATGGTACCTCTCCTACTGTAAACATGTCTTTTTGTGGTATACCTATTGCCATGTGCTCTTTCTTGGTGATTTCACTGTGTAAAACGGCCCCCAAGAGTCGTGCTGCAGAGCTGGCCAGTGTTCCAAAGCACAAGAAGCCTGTGATGTGCCTTAGAAAGTATGTGTGTAAGACGCTTTGTTAAGGCACGAGTTATAGCATTATTGGCCATGAATTCAATGTTAATGAACCAACAATATCACTTAAATAAGGTGTTTTTAAATGGAAATGCACAGAAAACATGTTACGTATTGATCAATTGACAAAAATGTAGTGATCACTGGCTCAGAGGACTGCCCCTGAGATTCAGCTCAGTATTCACTAACTCAGTGTTCCAGGTGACATTGATGCAACTACCAATGATAATCGAGTGTATTATATGGATTTACATATGTAACGTGTACATAATTGTACGTGTTTAAAATAGCATATTTAAATCTAAATATTAAACAAACTTACAAGCAACCATTTTTTTAAACTCCTAGACTGGATTTAATACTTATACGACTTCTGCTAAATCGTTTTTTGTAGTCATATTCCTTCCGGAACTTATTCTCAGTTCAAAGACTTTATATGAAGTTTGGCATCGCAAGTCCCCTTTCCTCAATTTTCAAGTTGCTCAGTGGTGAGCGACCCTGGAAGAATGTAGGGTCATTCCCTGTTAATGGCATCATGGCTGCAACAGACATTTGTTCAACTTCCATTTCATCAGAGCCCTGACTAATGTCCCGCTCACTGCTGGCAGAAAGGATGAGTTAGACGAGAGAAGATCCATTTCCCTATTTAGCCTCAGCTTTAATTTTTGATCCCAATAAATAAACAAACAAGTAAACAAACAAACAATACCATACAATGTTTCTATCTATATTTTAACGTCATGGCTACCACCATCATCGTGTATTCCATAATCATAAAAGGATTATTTATTACTCTTTCTTAAAATTAGAGAAATTTTCCTTACAAACAACAGCTCTAGAATTTAACTGTGCTCTTCAGGGGTTTCTTGAAATACACACACTCTTGAAAGCTGATGTCACATCCAGCAGCAGCAAACACAGGCTTCTTAGCCAAAGGGACAAACATATGTGTGATGGGAATTTAAATAACACTTAAGGCTACTGAGGCTTTTTAAAAGATATTCAATGTGTTCTCAAAAAATCAATTACAATTAAATCGAGTCACTGTCTGAAGAGGTGGCAGAGAAGAGATGGGACAGCTGGAGCCTTTCCAGCGAGAGGACACATTCGTACTTTTTGTTAGCTTGTTCACTCTTTCTTTTATTTGTTTATTGAATGTTTATTGAGCTCTTGGTCCTTTTCAGTCTGTATTCCATCCAGCCCAGTCTTTCTCACTTTACCTTTCAGAAGAGTATCTGTCAGGACTGGCCCCAAGCTGACGTGGAAATTTGTCTTCTCTCCCTCTCCCATTATCTACAGCAGGGTCTCCTGCTCCAAACTCAGAGAATCTCTCCTTATGGCAGCCAAGCAGGGCACTTACAACTTGTGCAAGTGTGAAGGAGAAAAGTCAGGCTGCACATCCTTTTATTTTCTCACTGTGGTGATGACAATACTTTTACTCACTTTAAATAATAGGGCATTTATTATATTTTAAAATTCAATTGTAATTTCTCTAAGGCCCAGTGGTTGGGAACATTGAGACTTTTGGAAATATTAAAAGAACTGAGAAAGAAATCTCAGGAAAAAGATAGGGGATTGCCTTGGAAATATCACTGGAGTGTTGTATAATTCTCGCTTATAAATTGGAAGAGATTTATGAAATTCCATGGAGATAGAATTATTTCTGGCCAAGGGCTTTATATGAGGGATTGGCACATTTTCTACTTTTTCGTTGCAAGTAATGGAATACATACCCCGTGAAGAATGAACATATGGGACGGAAGCACTTTTATGTGCATGTCTGGGTGGCACTGGAACTGTCTTCGAATACGAATATGAACTGGTGAAAAATGTCAAATATTTAATCCATTGTAAAAATGGATCTCTGGGCTACTTAACATGCATTGGGGCAAATAGCAGAGAAGATTTGGCTGAGGCCTTAGACTAGGGAAGGAGATGGTCCTCTGAACAACTTCACATTTTCTGTGAGGAAGTGTTAGGGCACGCAACTTCAGAGGCCACGGTAGCTGAGTCTATAAATGTTCCCTTCCGGCTACCTTATTACGGGAAGACATTGAAAGCATGTGTACAAGAGTTTTCGAGGAGAAAAGAAAACCAAACAGCTCCTTTCACTCTGGATAAAGATTTACTAATACAATTAATTCAACAGATATTTATTGAAGCACTGTTGACAGAGGCACCACAGCAGGGGTAAGTGATGAAGGACCAACGATCCCTGTGTGCACCAAACAGCTCACTGTTTATCTAAGGCAAGAATCAAAAATAAACAAATAGATAGACAGCAAGCAAAATCTGTGATCTGCTGTTAAATTGATGTGTACTCATATATGCACACACACACATATTATGGCTCCAACTAAACCTCAAAGCTCGAGTAATTTGACCTATCACCAATATGCTTTGCTCTTATACACTACCAGCCTTGCACAGCAGATCTGAGAGTTCACATCATCAGAACACACCACATTTCAGACCTCGCTATAATAATGTCATTCTGCTTTTCCCCCAAAACAGTGCCATAATGCAATGCCACGTACACCGTAAACTACATTTAGTAGCAAGAGGCAGTGTTTCTCATAAAGAGACTACTGGACCAGGAATCTAAGATTTGACTTCTAGGCTCAATCGTTTACTCTTGGTATGATGCTGACACAATCATCTATTTTTCTTTGTCTCAGTCTCCTCGTTTGTACAGCAGAAAAATAAGACTTGCCTCGATAATTAAAAATAAAATTGGACATGGATGAAAAATGTTTATTAACCAGTAACAGGCAAATTATCAAATATCCTTAAGTTTCACACTAACATAAAAATTTCTTTTATAAATTTTATTAGTGTGAAGGATTTGCTTGAACCAATATTTTAGTTAAAATTAGGTAAAATAAATCTGAGTGGATAAAGATGTCAAAAATTTGACATTAAGCATGCCCAAGTAAACTTTTGAACTACTTTTAAAATACAGAAGTAAAGATAATATATAACAGAAATGACTTTCAAATTATCTTGCTCCATTTGTGACCTTTATTAGGGATGTTTTAATTAGTACCACGAAGGCATTATAATTTATCCCATGCATTCTCCCGTATCAAAGTTCTTTCAAGAGAAAATGGAAACTTAATTCTATCTTTCAAGGAAATATAGTTTTATTTTTATGCCAAAATTTCAAAGATTATTAATAATCTGCAAAGGAAATGCAGAGCCACAGAATGTTTTCACAGAAAGCATCAACTCAGATGAAAAGGAAATGAAAAGCCACCTGAAAAGCCACAACTTTTAGTGGCACTTCTTTCAAAATAAAAATGCGTGAAATTCCCTGCTCAATAATCCTATTAGAGAGACCATTTTGAAAATTTATACCAAAATAATCAGTTTAAAGTAAATGACTTTTCTCAAAAAGCACTTCTGGTCTTAAAACCTATTTCTCCAGTCTTTATCTAGCATGATTTTAAGGCTCAACCCTAAACCCTGCTAACATAATACTGACAGGTCCTTAACCAAATATCAGCTGGTCACTACTGCGATTGTGAGCAGTTCTAAAAAATGCAATTTTTTATTCTTTTTCTCATCTTCTTTGCAAAGAGCATTGTTATAGCAGAAAAATAGTAAAAAATGGATTATTGTACCAATTGTCCCTAAAGATTAGTGTATGAATTAGGGAAAAAAGTCCTATCAATCCCCATTTTTAAGTACTTTCCTAAAATTGAATCTGATGGCACGACTTTCTTGCCACATAAAACAAAGATTAATTCTCAGCTCTTTACCTGTTTCATTGACTATGGATTCAGTTATGTTTCACTGAGATTCTTGCACGGCCTAACCAGGGAATATGATAGGGCAGAACATTCTAGAAAATTAGGAAGGATTTGAGTTTGCTGAAACAACTAGATAATCAGACAAGCAGGAATATCACTTGTTAGCCGGCTGGTCTCTCTACTCACAATGTTCACAAGACAACAGAAATAGCCAAAGGAAAATCAGGATGCACAGGGCATGTGCAGAGAGCAAAACTGGTTGATTTTCTTTTGTCCCTGTGAATTCCATTTAAAAAGTTCAGAGAGTAAATTCACACAGGTGTGAGCAGGACCCAGAACTTTTAACTGCTTTCCTGACATGGATTTAGGAGGAGAATAAAGAACAACGAACAAAATTAGTAGAAATGTCAAATATTCATTAATGTAGTCTGCCTGTTCTTCCACTGGTTCTTCTCTACTGCTGTCCTTTTCCCCGTCCTTCTTGTCGATCTCCTGTTCAAACCTTGAAGTACCTGGTTAATGAAGACCGAGATGCTTGACTTTCAGACTTTCTCCACAGGCTCACTCCTACCCACTGATCCGGTCTGATCCCTTATTAACTCAGGCTTCCCCTAAAACTCTAGACGGACTGGAGGGCTCACTTCCCCACACTCAGGCATTTCTCTATTGCTAGGCCTTTATTCGTGTCTATTTCTTCTGCCTAGAAAATCTCCCCTACCAGCCTCTCTCTGTACTCACGGAGGCCGTGTGGAGCAGCCCCTCCTTCTAGGAAGCCCCCTAAGCTCCTCATCTCAGCCGGGATTCACTTCTCCCTACCCCTTGCATCCACAGTACCCCCTTATGCTTTCTATTCTAAAATGGGCGGCATTCTGTACCTCATCACAGTCAACTATATGCATTACTACCTAAGTAGTATAAGCGACTTGAGGGCAAAATTAAACATGCATACTTCAATTCACCACAGTGACTGGAAAAGTGCTGTCTTCTCATAGTAGGTTCTCATGTCTGTTGCATTAATTAAATCTGGTTCAAAATTATCTTCTCTGAAAAATATAGCCAACTGACAATTAAATGACAGGAAATATTAGGACCATAGATGTATGATGAATTTTTGGATGGGGAGAAAAGTACAGCTGCTTACTAAAGCCAACTAGAATTTCCGGGAAATTACTAGCGCTTTCCTCCTTGGTTTCTTAGGAGCCTGAGCCAGACAACTATTCCGTGTAACACACTTGCTAAACAGTGTGTCTCACACAGTCTGACGTGGATAAACTGCTTGAAATTTTACATTAAAAAGAGGAAGAAATAGCAGAATGCATTACTGTTGCTTTTGAAAACGCTGCTCGATTGTGTGAGGATACTTTTTGTGCTAACTACAGGGATGAAGTTGTATGCACCTGTGGTGAAACGGATGGCAAGAGAGAGAGAGAGAGAAAGAAGAGAGAAGATAGACGGAGAGTATATATAGTCACCTTTGACAGAATGACTTACTTGTACTTTCTTCAAGCACAGGCAATAATCTTTCATTTTTCATTGGCTAGAAATTATGTCAACCAAAATTTTCCTTTGCTCACCCTCTTTTTTGTGTGTGTATGTCTTAGTTATAAAGATAGACATAATTCAAATCTTGTCATTTTTCCATATAAATTACTATTTTCATCATTTAGACACATGTATGTATGCACATATACATTTCTGCTGGCTTTCTAGTCTACATACTGTACTACTGACAAATAATACAGAGCAAATAATTTAATTTCAAACCTTGCAGCAACACAGAAATATCCTATATTTCAGAATATCACTGAATACTTTAGTGATCAAGATACAGAACAAAATACACAGAACTTGACTCACTAAGACTTCTCGTAAGAACTATAAAATTTTTTAGTTAATAGGAAATGGAAGTGTCAAAGCCACACTATATTGGGGTTTTTACTTGTACCACGAGCATTAGCTTCTAAATTTTCAAATACTTCTCTTTTAAAATAGCCAAATTTTAACATTCACTTTGTTAAACATTCCAGATCAATAGAAGTGACAATAATTAACAGCTCCATCTTCCCCCACCCCAGTCAAGCTCCTTAAGCTGCCACCTTTCAGCGTTTTTATGTTAAGTTCCTCTATAGGTTACCTTCACATTGCTAAATAACTTGCTTGTATAGCTATTTCTTAATTTATCAAGTTCAGATAACTTCCATTAATTTTCAGCCATGATAGATGAGGATTTATTTCACAGAACTCTCACCACCCATCTTCAATTTTTCTAGTTACATTGTTATTTGTGGTTCCTTTGCCTTTATAACATATAACATACACCAATTTCAATTTTTTGTTCTATCAATTATGGACTATGGATATGACATAAGGGTAAAATGTTCAAGTTCAAATTGTAAGGGCAAGATGATCAAGCCTCCTTTGTTTAACGAAGAGAAAGGAGACAGTCTCCCAGCCCTCTCCTCCTTAGGGTGTCTCCTTGAGAAACATAATAAGCCTGACAAGAAGTCAGATCCTTTAGTCTTGCAATGCAAGCTTGTTGGCTACGTGATCCTTGAAACTGTAAACCTCTACCTCCAAGATGAAGGAGCAGTCTCTGACAAGGTGTACAGGAGACAATCACAATCACAAGCCACCTCCTCTTATGTTTCAAGGAGGTAAGAAAAGTTTTCATTAATCTCTCTTCAACTACTCTGTATACATTTGTGTGAAAGTTTGTTCAAGATTTTGTAGATATTTCCATACTGCCTTTACATACACCTCAATCTCTGATGTTTACTAATACGTTTTCCTTCTTTTTCCTATATTGGTACGGGGACAAGGGGCCATGGTGTCTTTTGTTGGCAGAATTATTTTATTTCCCCATCAGCTACTAGAACTTGCACCCGTCCTTCTCCTTCATGTACCTCCTGTCAGTGTAACCTCACTTTCTTAGATCGTCTAGGCTAATAGAATTCACATTGTGTTTTTAATCAGAATATCTCCTATACGTTGTCTGTAGGTTGATTAAAGTTGAAGGTCAATAAAATAAATTATTATGAATATGCAGATTATTCATTACCAAGTAACATAATGATGGTACAGTTTTTTCCTTCTTGATTCTAATGACCCCCATGTGCCGCTCGGAGGAGAATGTTCTAGGCATCAAGATCAAAAGGCCTATCCTTCAAACTCAAGTCATGCTTCATATCGATCTACCTCGTATTTAAAATGTGGTCTTCTTATGTAACTTTGAGGCTGTCTCCTTTTTTTCTTGAGGAAACTAACATATATTCTATTCACAATATCCCTAAGGTCTATTCTATCTAGTTCTCAAAATACATGTCATTCTTAAAGACATTATTCTTGGAGCCCACTGAAACATTCTAATTCATATCAAATATTTAGAAAGAGACCTACTATACAACTGTTATGTTGTAATTTTTTTCCACTTGTTGCCCAAAATAATTCCACCATTTCTTGTATTCTCCATCTTCTACTTTCTTTTTTTTCAGCTTCGTTTTCCAGGAATATACTTTCAAATTACTTTGACATAAAGAATGAATGGTTAATTAAATTTCCCAGTTATAGCATATGGAAAAATGACTTCATTTAATTGATTGGAAGTTTGATTGAGACAATAATTCTAAACGCACAGTTATTTTCCCTCAGAACTATGAAAGCCGTCCTTCCCTGTATCCCCAACATTCAAATTGTGACAATTGAGAGTCTAACATAATTTGATCCCTGATCCTTTGTAGCTGATGTTTTGCTGTTGGCTTTGGTTTTTGGGTGATTTTTCATTCACTCTCCCTTCCTTCAAGGCATTCAAGGCTGTGACTTCTTTGTCTCTACTTCATCAATTAACACTCTTTTACCACTTTCTATCTTCCTGGGATTTAAGATCTTTACTGAAAGAAAGGCCAGGAATTTGGCCTTGGGGAATCTTTAAGGGCTGAGTCAAAATAGAGAAGCTGCCAAAAAGGCTGAAATAGAAAAGTCAGAGGTAAGATGAGAACCGGAGAGAAAGCCATGTCAGAGCCAGCGCCTCAGCAGGGTGAAGAAGTGGACAAAACTGTGTGGTTCCTTGACTTTGATTTCCTCTCTAGGACGACGGAGGCCTGATCTCACAGTTCCTGGGTTTCCACAGTTCTATCTCCACTCCAATCCAGGAGCTGATTCTTGTGGCCGCTTCTAGATCGTGTCTTCACATGGAACTGCTTCACCTCTGAAGAACCCGGTATCCCAGCTTCTGACCAAGCTCCTTCGCTTCCAGGTTCGCATGCCCCTTTTCTCCCCACAGCTGCTTTTAATTCCATTATAACCCGCAGTCTTCCCAGAGCTGGCTTCATTCGTTGCCTATCCATCACTCTAACTGCCCTATCCCATCCTGTTAACTCATTTCCCTTTTTTGTTTTTTTGCTCCATCTTCCCCTGACAACTCACATTTTCTACAGACTCACTGCCCAGTGCTGGAGAAAACTACAACCCTAACCATACCATTTCTCCTACAAATTATTGGTCTCCAACTGAGGGAGGCCTCAGTGCTGTTTGAGAACTCATTGAGAATCCCTAGACGCATTCTTTTCTCCGTGACCGTGGCAGTTGCGTGACTGCCATCACTCGTCACGTTTGCCACCACCATTACCAGCTGAGTTGCTCCTCGCTTCACAGGGAGAATGAAAGTCATAAAATGTATGCGCCCTCAGCTATCTTTTAACATGTCATGATCTGTGTCCCTCCATCTGTGACCAAGTCAGGATGGCTTTTGCCTAGAGAGTAGCTATCATATTCTCTTGGCTTACAGACTTGCACTGTGTGCAATCCCAGTGTATTGATCAAGCCCCAAAAGGAGAAATTACACAGACCACATTTTCTACAGTAAAAGAAGTAAATTATAAAGTAAAATTAGACCAATGTGTATTCAGCATTTAGTTTGTTTGGGGCATACACACACGCACATACACACACAAACATACAGTTATTTAATTTTTACGGCAATCTTTTGAGGTAGGAGAAGAAATATGAAGCGCAGCGAGTTTAAGTACTTTGCCCAAGTTCACCCAGCTCACAGATTGTAGACCCAGGATGTACCCTGGGCAGGATGTCCCCTTTCCTTGCAATTTACCACCATATATGTTGATTTTCACTCAAGGAAATCCCACATGCTGAGACATTTTTTAAAAATCCTCTATATATTTATTGGTTTACATAGGAAATATGCAGAAAATAATAGTTAAACAAGCAGTGAAAATAATACACACGAAGATGTAACCAATGCTGGTTTTAAAAGTAAATTCGTAGATTTGAACAGTTCAATTACTATTTTCAAAGAAAGAACTCAGAGTCTAGACCAGAATTATTTAGAGTTGTCTTTTCTCTGCCTGATCATAGAAAGTGCCTTGAAGTAGCTACAGGTGCTCCAGGATCTCTGTTGTCATCAAGAATGCAGCCACAAGCAATGGCCCTGTGATGCACGCTGTCTGAGGCAGAGCTGCCCAGGGTTCCTTATGGCAAAAGTGCTTGTCCTAGTAACGCTACTCCTCCACTCAGAAAATCCAGGCCGTGGAGGGACTTTCTGGGTGAGAAGGGCGGCATCTTTTCAATAAAGGTGACCATTACAGAGCATAATCAGAAGTCTAAGCATGCACGCTAAGCAGGTCACTGGACTTAGCAAATAAAACGACAAGATGCCCAGTTATATTTGAATTTCCCATAAACAACAAATAACTTTTAGTGTAAGAATGTCCCATGAAATGTTTGGGATGTATTTATACTAAAAAAAGTATTTGTTGTTAATCTAAAATTCAAATTTAAGTGAATGTCCTGTGTTTTAACTGGCAACTCTGGTTCTAACACTATTAAGATATGTTCAGTCAAAATCTGAAATTTAAATCCATATATATATATTTTTGAGGGACATTGGCCTTGAGCTAACATCCGTGCCCATCTTCCTCCATTTTATATGTGGGACACCTGCCACCGCGTGAGTTGGTAAGCGATGCATGGGTCCATCCCCAGATCTGGGCCAGCGAACCCCGGCCACCGAAGCAGAACATGCAAACTTAACTGCTACACCACTAGGCCAACTCACAAAGCACGTGCATGCCAGCATATTCTTTTATTTATTTTTTCCTCTATAACTTCCTTGAAACTTTAGTTATTATTGTGTAATTACGTTGAAATGCAGTTATTGTAAGGGACCATTGTAGACACTCCCCATATGATACAAACTAAAGGAAAGTATAATTAAAGCTTTAGTGCAAAGAAACTGTAAATTGCTCTCTCCCAAAAACTTATACTAAAATATAAGCAACAGAGTTCTAAACCATGTAAAAGACTTGATATAGAAAAATAATTATCTTTTATTTCAAAAGAGTGAGATAATTTTCATTGTGAAACTATTTATATAGCCATTGCTATAAAAGTATTAGGCACATTATATAATTATAGTTATAAAATGCTTTTTAAATGTAATAGAAATATATATTAGGGATAAATTACATTTTAAATTTTTTTTAAATTTCAAAACTTACAACAATTACTTTTTTACAACAATTATTAATTCTGCAGCTTCCTGTGAATTGGCTAAACATTTATAGGTTAATGTTTTATAATTACCTAATGCTGAGACTTTTTCTATTACACATGTAAATTGCTATGTCTGTTATTTAAAATACTAAAATAAAGGTAATCTTGTAATAATCCCATAAAATCAACAATTGAATGTTTCTAAAGGCTCCATGGCACCTCCCATATTTTAAGATGTGAAAATATAGTTTTCTACTCAACCCAGTCCAAAGTATCCAAGAAAAACTAATGCCTAAAAATACTGTCTTAAAACCAAATCCATTATGGCAAACTTGTAGAAATCAATGTAGCATAGAAAAAGAATCTTCTCAATTTCTTGAGGTGAGCTGACAAGTCTAAAACGCAATCCTTACTGGCAGAGTCTGGAAGAGGAACTGGGAGTGCGACAGCACCTGCAACCTGAAGAGGCCCCGACGGCAGCCGAAGCATCCTTGCCTTCTGCCCTCCATGGACATGTGCTCTGCCCACTCACACACCCACCACTTTATTGGGAACTACTATTCAGAACCTTTGTAAGCCTTAGGTTGTCTTTAACTATTGGATGTGAGAAACTAAAAAGCAAAATACTCTCATATAATTTATAATTAGGTCATAAGTGCTGAGCCATATTGAGTCAGGTCACTCATGCTCTCAAGTATCTAACTGCATGTATTTATTTATAAGTGATCCAAGGAGGCTTGAGGAGGAGTGTGGACACTGGGCAAGAGAGAGTGGAACTGGGCATTATGGAAAGGACAAGCATAGCACACAGACATTGCTGACAGACTCAGGGAGCCCCAGTAGAAACCATGCTGCAGAAAGTCACAACAGAGCCCCCGCAAAAGGTTCAACATAACGGAAAGGAGCATGAATGGTTCTCTGCAGTCAACGGATGTGAGGCCTTTAGATGCAGAGGAAGAGGCATTCCATGTGCAATGCTGCCACCACCACTGGCTCAGGGAGCCTGCTTAACCCAGCCCCCTGTGGCTGAGTGCGTGAAGGCAAGGGCCCTGAGTAACTCTGCCAGCTGACCCACCACAAAGGAGAGAAGGAAAAAAAGGAGGAAGGAAGGCTTTTATTTCTTAACTTGTGAGGCAATTTTAGGCAGTGCAAATCCTCTGCTGGTAACAGGCATTTGGAGTATTGCTCAGAGTAGTTAAGGCTGCCAGCTAATGACTCAGATCAGCTGGCAGACACATTGATGACCCACAGCAGTAGGAGGACCAGGGTGCCTCAGGGCCATAGAGGACAGCACAGGCAGGACAGCCGGGACCTCTCCTGTTGGGGTGGAACCATCAAAATGATATCCTGGATTAGCAAAAGATAGCCAGCATCAGAGTCCTAGATTGTTTTATAGATATAGACACACACACAATTCTTTCAGAATTTCTATAAATTACTACAAAGGACTATGATTTTAAGTGGGCAAGTAGACTTTAAACTAGAGATATTTGAATATCAGTGTTTATGTAACTTCTATGTATACCCTTGGACTGATGGGGCCTGAAACCTCCAAGATACATGTGTACCATTTTAATGCCTGCAAAGCACAGCCAATATACACTCTAATTCAAAAAATGGCACCCTCATTCATCCAGTTATTAAACAACAAATTGTGGATGCATCCTTGATTTATCTTTATTCCTCACGGCTCACATCATCCTAAGTCCTATCAATTCTATTTTCCTTTCTTTTTTTTTTTCCTGAGGAAGATCAGTCCTGTGCTAATATTTGTGCCAGTCCTCCACCACTTTATATATGGGTTGCCACCACAGCGTGGCTGACAAGTGGTGTAGGTCCACACCTGAGACCCAAACCCATGAACCCAGGTTGCTGAAGTGGAGCATGACAAATTCAACCTCTACACCATGAGGCCTGTCCCTCAGTTCTACTTATTATGTATCTCAGAATTTGTCCCCTTTGCCACATTCCCCACGGTCAACACTCACACTGAGGTTACCATCCTCTCCAGCATAGACTGCTATGAAAGCTAGATCACTTGCCTCCCCCCATCTCCTCTTGCTCCCAAACAACCTGTTTTCTGCAGGGCTGTTGTAGCAATCTTCTTAAAATGCAGTGCTGATCACGACCCTCCTTTGCTTAAGGCCATTGTACGTTTTCTCACTTGTCTTATGATAAAGCCCACAGTCTTTAACCCGGCACTGCATGATTTAGACTCTGCCTTCCTTGTCAATCTTGGGAAGACTCACTAGCCTTACTGGCCACACAGACAAGGACAAATTCCATTATTTCACTTTCTCAGTACCTTGTGTGTCTCCCTTAGGACCACATCAAACCAATAATTAATCATTTATGGTATAATGTGTGTGATTATTTGTGCCATTACTGGTTTAATGTCTCTTCCCTACTAAACTGTAAGCTGCTCATAAAACTAGTTGCTTTCTCTTTTTCTCCCTAGCTACATTCCCAGTGCCTAGGCAATGCCTATATTTATGAGATAAAAGAGTAATATTTACTACATAAATAAGAGAAAAAAATGTACGAATATTTGTGAATCCTCCATAAGTACCTATTACAGTCATGCATAGCTTAACAATGAGGATACGTTCTGAGAAATGTGTTGTTAGACGATTTTACTGTTGTGTGAACATCATAGAGTGACCTACACAAACCTAGATAGTATAGCCTACTACACACCTAGGCTATATGGTACTAATCTAATGGGACCACCATCGTATATGTGGTCCATTGTTGACCAAAATGTTGTCATGTGGTGCACGGCTATACAGTGGGGATTTGCTCCCACATAAAGCATTTGCACTTTCCAGCAGGGAAAAGTTGTATTAAAGATATTTTTATAATTTTTAAGTAGATTTTATATCCTTTCTAGGAAAATTCATTTGAATATTCACACTTTTTTCTCCTGCCAACATGTCTCAAAGTCACATACTGAGAAAAAAATCTGAGAAAATTGTGAGAACAGCTGGCTAGCATAGTTCTTGATTTTTTTAAAACTTATATAGGAAATAAGGAAACACGCAGTCTGAAGATCAGGCCTGTGTATTGTCCCCTCAAAGAAGAGAACCTGCGTCTAACACTTTCAGTTGAGTTTGCTTTGAAGAAACCAGCACATGGCAAATTCTAGAAAACCTCCATGGGTACAGGTGAGATGCTGTTGGGAGCCCTCAGTTTCTTTCCTCTATTCATGGAGCAAGCCCAAACTGAGGCTGCTGAAAGTCGTTCAGGCTTGGTGGAGGCTGACAACCACTCCAAACCCTGGAGTTTGTGTCCAGGAGAGGAAGGCAAAGAGTTACTGTGCTATTTTCAGGTACTCACATTGTACTCCCAACATCTTCATTGCTAATCAGGGCAATTTAGAAGACGAGAATGAGTAAGAAACAAGGCACCGATTAAACATAGCATTCAAGCTTATCGTAAAATCTAATCACTGTATCTAATTACAAAGAAAAGGAAATCACTAAAGAAATTATTCCAAGTATAGTAAGAATAATACAATAAGGATATTCAAAGTTAAAGAGGTGGAATTATTTGAACTGATGTAAGCAAATAAAACACCTGGAAAAGAGGAGCGCAGCAACTGGCGCCTCAGGCTGCATAGCATAAACGCACATCCTGTCTCAGATAAGCTGGTAGAAGAAGTCACGGCAAACCGCTAACAGTAAGATAGTGTATTAACTTTCTAGGGCTGCCATAACGAGGTACAACAGGCTGGGGGGTTACACAACGGAGACTGTTTCTCACTGTCCTGGAGGCTGGAAGTCTGGGGTCAAGGTGTCGGCAGGGTTGGTTTCCTCCGAGGGCCTCCCCTTGGCTTGTCCAAGGCCGCCTTCTTCCACTGTCTTCACACAGTTGTCTCTCTCTGTCTGTCTGTGTCCTAATCTCTTCTTCTTCTAAGGACACTCAATCCATATTGGATTAGGGCCCACGCATGTGACCCCGTTTTCCACCAACTACTTCTCCAGGGGCCCTGTCTCCGTGTATAATCACATTCTGAGTTATGGGGGTTAGGACTTCAACACAGGAATTTTGAAGGCACACAATTCAGCCCATTACAGCATGTCTGTTAAAAAAATAGTCTCATGTTTTCCTTCTACTTCCTATTTATTTTTTTAAATTGAGACAGAATCCACATACTATAAAATTCTTTCTTTCAAAGTGCACAATTATGCTCCACAGCACTCTTTGGGATGGAAGTCTGTATATATTTACTTCCAGGAAGAAGGCTGTGTTTTCTAAAGTACAAACTTAAGAAAATCCAGCAGCCTTCATAAAATGATGTGGAGAATGTAGTTGCGACACTGGTGAAAGTGGGAGGGCGCCATGTATTTTTAGCAGTTGAATAGAATTTTTATGCATGTCAAATTTCAAAATGGTGAATTCTCTTATTTTCTACCTTTAATTTCCTACCTCTAACACAGTGGTTTATTTAAACCTCGGAATTCAAATATATATGAGTTTATTTCCCAACTCAACCATCAATGCTTTAAGTGATGAGAGGGCATGGCCAAGAAACCATTCTTCGCCCACTAGCCTTCCAGAACAGGAAAGTGGCACCCAAACAGCTTTCCTCCAGAAGGAAGCACACTGGGGCAGGCACGGACGCTGGTGAGAGCCAAGCTGAACACAAAATCCCCAAGCATTTGTCTCCTAACGACAGGCCATTTCCTCGCCAACTAGAGCACCTTTGTTAAAATGCAGCTTCCTCCCTATGTGATTGCCTTAGAAGTTTCTTGCTCTCCTGGATGATAAACCTGGCTTTTCCTATAACAGAGGAAGTAAGGCATACTTTCTCCCACAGAAAATCAGATAGGCTATACCTGGCCCACCCCACCACACACAGAAAGAGAGAGAAAGAGATTTCTACATTGGTGGAGGATAAATATTCAGGCCTACACATTGAGTATAATCTTTTAAAGAAAAGTAGTGATATTAAAATTATCTGTAGTAATCATAGAAGTTGTCTAGCTTTTAAAAGGAAATATCTTCTTTATTTATGTTTGCTTTTTGTTTTTACTAACTGCACCATTTCCATATCTGGTAACATTTTGCAGAAAAATATTCCTACCAAGTAATTTGCTCTTACTATAAAATTGTAAGTCATATCATAATTTTATTGATAGTAAACTATATTATTGTAATTAAATAGAATTGCCTTTTTCTTGGTCTAGAAACAAGCTATTACATAGCAGCATGCCAATTAACATTTCTCTGTGTTTTTCTGCAGGCTGTTGGTGTCCATGTGAGAGTAAAGAAGAGCACTTAAATTAGTGCTATTTTCCTGGATGGCTCCATTGATCCAAAAGCCCATTGAAGTGAAAAGAATTTTGTCTTTGGCAGAAATGTTGCAACGTTCCACTTAGATTATCTCCATAGGAAAGTAGAGCAAAAGAAAAGTTTTAAACTGGCCAAAAAAGCTCAGCTACTTTTAGTTTAATCTTTAAAGTAAATTTAGCACATTGTGAATAATACTTATAATAGCGGTATAATGCATTAAAAAAAAGATAACTGATCTGGTTGATATTTAATGAGCTTCCTCTCTTTTTTGAAATATTAATTTTCTTTCGTTTTACGTCAACTAGGCCTCTTTAAAATACTGGTACGACAGCTCCCCTGAGCCCTGACTAGGTGGTCACAGGGAGGCAGTCCTGAAGCCTGTCCTCATGGATGGCCAGGGCAGATCTGGTCACTCCCGAGACCTCCCTTCACTTTCAGGGCAGCAACAAATGCTGCTCCGTGTGGGACACCAGCCAGAGTGGAAGGCACTTTCTCTGATCTGAGGAGTCATCTCTGTAGGAAGAGCGCGAAGGAAAAAACAGGCAATATTCAGAGACATTTTCTTTCTAAGGTGGGGATCTTAGTCTTTAAATAATTCTCCAGAAGCCCTATCATCTCAGAAAAAAATCAGGTCAAGAATGCATCATCAAGATGTCTCTCCCCTGGCATCTGGGCTGTAGAATTACACATATTCCATTTTTTTTCCAACTTTGTGAAAGCTATTTTCTTTCTGTCTGTGTACTCTAATCTGTAAAAAGTGCTTCTCAGGATTTCTGTGAGGATGAAATACAATGAGACTCTGGAAATGTCTCACACACAGAGGCTCTCAAAAAATAGTTTGTGCAGGGGCCGGCCCCATGGCCGGGTGGTTAAGTTTGCACGCTCCACTTCAGCCGCCCAGGGTTTCCCTGGTTTGGATCCTGGGTGCAGATGTGACACTGTTCATCAGGCCATGCTGAAGTGGTGTCCCAAATAGCACAACCAGAAGGACCTACAACTAGAATATACAACTATGTACTGAGGAGATTTGGGGAGAAGAAGAAGAAGAAAGAAAAAAAGATTGGCAACACAGATGTTAGCTCAGGTGCCAATCTTTAAAGAAAAAAAAAAAGTAGTTTAAGTACTTTTCCATTTGTCTTTTGCATAGTGTGTTCAGTGGTAAAAATTAAAAAAAAAAATGTACAATAGCCCAAACAACAACCATTGTCACAGCATTTGTTTTCCAGAAAGCCCTTGGAAGAGAGTAATTAGATATTTAGTAAATATGACAGTCATCTCTTAACCTACACGGGCAGCAGAGAATAACTAAATTTAGTGGAATAGACTCAAGAAGAGAGCACTACAAGCCAAAAGAGAAGAGACTGTAGCATAAAGGACATTAGAAACTGGGTTTGAACCAACATTCTCAATGTAACCAGCTATGTCAGAGAGAGAAATTTTCATTCTTTTAAAGCTAGAAACATGTCAACACTATGGCTCTTGTGTTGATTTATATATTCAATTTTCCTCTGCTTTTGAAGAAAAGTATTTTGCTTTCTTTCTTATCTCTATACATTTTTTTCTTCCTTGTTTTCGTTTCATTCTTCTTTTATTTACTCACCAGGTGCTGTATAAGGCACCGGAGAGCCAAAGTTGAATTACGAAGATTCTTGGAGACGACCTCAGTCTAATGAAGACAGATACACAAACCTACTTAGTTGGGGACATACTCCTTGTGTCCTACTTCTTGCCTTGGTTCTCATTTCTAATTATTTTGCTTTGTTTCTAAAGTCCCAGGTTTAAAAAACAAATCTGGTTCCATTGTGTTTAAACCAGAGAATGGACCCAGGGTGACTTACTCAATCATTCAGAGGTTACTATCCCAGTGCTTAGTCAAATATTAAAATTGGCTGCCGCTGTCAGGACAACTATTACTACTCCAAAAACACTCCTCCCAGGATTCCTTTTCAACAACAATTAAGTTGTTGAGGACATCATCTCCACCCTCAACAACCATCTGACACTGGGGTGGGGCTCCTCTGCAGGCAACATGTGAGGACCCTTTCTCTATTCTTACTTCATCTCAGCAAGTTTCTGTGCCTGTATACCCTGTCATAGATGGTGAGGACGCTTTAAAAGGACTGTACAATTAAACGTTTTTATAGCTTGGCTACATTCTGGCTTGGATGTTCGGTAGTGTTTAAAACAGGCTTTATATGTTTGTTTATTTTTTATTTTATCTTTTTGAGGAAGAATAGCCCTGAGCTAACTGCTGACAATCCTCCTCTTTTTGCTGGGAAGACTGGTCTTAGCTAACATCTATGCCCATCTTCCTCTACTTTGTATGTGGGACACCTACCACAGCATGGCTTGTCAAGTGGTGCCATGTCCCCACCCGGGATCTGAACCAGTGAACCCCAAGCTGCCAAAGCGGAACATGCGTACTTAACCACTGTGCCACCGGGCCAGCCCCAGGCTTTATACTTTTAAAAGCCAATTCCTTTTTATAAGAGAAATGAGAAGGAAGACAGCATTCATGAAGTGTCTACACAGGTGTGGTACATCTCAGGAAGGCGACTGAAAACCTGAGTCAGGGACCAGAAACCTGTTCTGTAAATGTAAAGCTAGAGGGTAAACAGTTTAGGTTTGGTGCACATGCTACTTCTGTTACAACTATTCAACTTGAGCATGAAAGCAACCACAGATGACATGTAAACAGACAACTGCGCTGTGTTCCAATAAAACTTTATTGATGGACCCTGAAACTTGAATTTTATATAGCTTTATGTGTCATGCAATATTATTCTTTTCACCTTTTTTCAACCAATTTAAAATGTACAAACCATTCTTAGCTCAAAGGTCAAATAAAAACAGGAAGCAGTCTGGAATTGGCCACAGGACATAGTTGGCCAACCCCTGACCTGGGAGATAAAGCACTTGCCCAGCCTGAACCAGATGAGATCCCATCTTCTCTATTACAGCTCAATACGCTCTTCACTATACTCACACCACCCGATAGCTCCCTGAAGAAGAGAGATGCTGACGGCGATGTGAGGGCAAAATCTTGAGAAAACAGAGAGGAAAAATTGAAGACAAACAAAGGGCACATTTCCAAGTTTCAATACCCCTTCGACTGGGTAGATATATAGTCACAGGACCTGAGTGAAGTTGGACAGTTTTTAATCTTATCTTCGAGCTCATTTTAGTTTGGAATCAAGTGAGGAGTAGAGAGGAGATAAGGTCTGTTCCAACAACATGGATTTCAGCAGGAATGGCCACACTTAGGTGCAAACTGTAGAGATTCAGGAACTAGGACTATCATCTTCACCTCATTTTTGTGCCATCAACATTTCACTCATGCTTCTATGCATCTCTGGAATCTTCTCTATACTCCATCATCTCAAACTCAGATCCCACCTGGTTTTTAAGAGCCATATTAAAGGCCGCCTTTCCATGAGTCCTTCTCTGTTTCCTCCATATAGAAGAAACAGCTCTCTCCTCTGTCCTCCAAAATCATCTCATATTTTAGTGGAGACATGCTTGTGCCAGAGATATACAAAAGCCAGGTAGCCATTCATCCTTTCAGAAAGAAAGTCCAAGTGCATACCAGAGAGAAGCAGTTCACCAAGGTGAGAAACGCGACTCAGAGTATCGCTCTAGGTCAGTACCAAATTGGCTGCAGAAACTGAACTGAGGCCCAAATATGCCAAGGTGTAACAGGTTCGGGAATGTTTCAGTCGATCTGGAAGTTCAGTCTGCAGGTATGACAACACAGTAATGGGTCCCAGCCAAAGCTGCAACTCGAGAGTCAACAAGACTACAGCCATAGTCACAGAGGTTTTGCTCTTACTGGATAGTGAATAGAGGTTATGTCGAGACGATAGTCCTAGGAGGACCCAATCATGAAAACTGAGGTTCAGAAAAGAGTCCCCAGACAAATAGGGTAGTAGTAATTAGAAGAACAGTAGTAATAATAGCTAATAATCTTAAGCAATTACACCATGCCTGACGCTAAATTAGAGGTTTTATGTACATTAGCTCATTTAATCCTCAGAACAATCTTATGAGGTAGGTACTATTATAGGCCCAAATATATATATGAAGAAAGTAACCCTTCCAGGGCTACACTATAGCTAGTGTCGGTGTGCTAGAAAAAGGACCCCAACCTAAGCGTTCCTATAAGCCAGTGGAATTAACCAGATGAATCAGCACAGGAGGAGTTAATGAGAACTGAATTTGTGGTTTATCTCTGATTCTCCAGTTTCCAAGCACAACTAGAGTGAAGATTTCCAAAACAATATGGTAATACATCAAATGTGTGATTTTCTCCAAATCTTGGGTATGAGTGTTAATTCTAAACCCTATTGATAAGAAAGGCTGGACCTTGTAATAGCCAGTTGAGATTGGCTTAGAAATTAAACCAAAGAGGGCTCATAGGTTTGTGGAGTGGGAAAGGTAGATATACGAAGGCAAGGGAACAAGACAAGAGCTTATACATGAGATGGGTTAGATGAGCATTATAGGAAGGGTTCCAGGTTTCTGGTTTAGATGATTAGATGAATAGTAGCGACTTTCAAATGAGAAGGAATCATGAATGGTTTTAAATTTCTGAAAGGTGCCAATAATACAAAGATTAAAATATTAACATTGACAGCAATTCCACTTCTGGATATTTATCTAAGAAAATGAAAACACTAACTTGAAATGATATCTAAACCCCAATGTTTATTGCAGCACTATTTACAATAATCAAGACATGGAAACAACCTAAGTGCTCATCGATACACAAATGGATAAACAAAACATTATATATACATGTGTGTGAATATTAATCAGCCATGAAAAGGAAGGAAATCTTAAAATTGGCAACAATAAAGATGGACCTGAGGTCATTACACTAAATGAAATAAGTCAGAAATAGAAAATAGAAAGACAAATAATGCATGATCTCACAAAAACCATAAAAGTCCCTAAGTGCCCCAAATATCTATGTAGAAATTAGGCAAAAGTAAAAGTAGCCATCAAAACATTCAAACTTATGCCACTAGAACTTACCTTATTCTGAGAAGCCTTCTTTCACAGAGTAGAAGTTCTAAGACACTTCAAATCAAAGGGTGGGCGGTTTTGTGAGTATCTTGAGACACAAACCCTCTGGAGAACAATTTGCCAATGTTCATCAGCAGCCTTAAAAATTCAGTAATTCCTTTTCTAGAAATATCCTCAAATAATAATTAAGAAGATGAATAAATGTTGGCTTTAAAGATACTTGTAACAACATGGTTTGTAATATTGAAAGACAGTAAACAATTTAAATGTCAATAATAAAAGATTAAATAAATTATTCTACATCTGTACAATGAAAGACTGAGCAGTTGTTTAAAGTGATGTTTTTATACCATGCTTATTATAATGAACGATGTTCATGACATGATAGGCTACAAATCAATATGTAGAGTGTAATGCCATTATTGTCTTATTGAGAGAGTAGAAATAACAAGAATAGGAAAAGAGTGAGAGAATTAGCAAAATAATAGTAGGCAAGCCAAGAAGCTGGTAATCCTTCTTCAGTACTTACTTCCCCTTATTTGTATCCTTTCTACCCTCTGGTCCTGTCTTTCCCACTTTTCAAAGTCATCTAAATTTACCCTTCCCTTCATCACTATTGTCATAATCTTCATTTAGAAATGGCATTATTTTTCATGTTTTTGTAAAAAAGCTACATAACTGATGTCCCTGTCCCAGTGTTGCCCTTCTCAAGTCCACACTCCACAGGGAAGATAGAGAATGGTCTTTCTTAAATGCCAATCTGAACATGGCCTCATGTTTTCTGGGCAAAATCTAAACTCCTTGGGATCACATCTTACAGCTACGTCCCCCACCTCTACCTCTGCAGCTCATTTCACATGGTTCCTGCGACCCTCCACGATTTGAGCTCAAACCAAGCTGAACTAATTGTAGGTTTCCTAAGCTTACCATGGTTGCTTCTGTGAAGCTTTACACATGCTGCCTTATCCATCGGAGCAAAGTGTCTCCTTGTCTACATCTAGTTGCTACTCCTCTTTTGTAAAGATAAAGTCATTGCTCTTTAACAATCAAACTGACTATAGACTCTTCTGTCAATGCAGGCATTCATTTCAGTGAAAAACTACAGCTCCACGTTCAGAAATGGATAAGGGAGAGTGGAGGCTAAAATTTCAAGGTTTCTGTGAGCTTTTCCATGAAGCTAAACAAGAACCAGAGTGAGTCAAGCAAGTAGACTTTTGTTTAGCTCAGCACATTTCTGAGCAGGCAAAGGAAGGCCTTATTTTAGAAGGATATGGGGGTCGGTTGTTTTGTATAATATCAAAAGTTGATTGACATTTAGAAGCAATAGGGCTGGCCAGAAAGTGGAGAAGCAAGAGAGTCTTCAGAGGAAAATGGAGATGAGCACTATTGCAGAAGGCCAGAGCCGACAGAGGAGCCTGTCCAGTGAGACTCAGAGAAGAGTGGCCAAGGTAGAGGTTGTTGGTGTGCCATCCACATTGCCTTTGACACAAGTGCAAGTGCACCCATCCCCCACCTTCTATGAGCATTGGCTGCTAAGAGCTCACAGGGGCATCCTTCTTCTGAAGGTCGCCTCTTAGCAACAGGAGCACTAGTCCAGAAACGCCTGAGAAGAAATACCCTCCTTCCAGAGGCAGACTGCAGCCAATGACTGACTGTCACAGAGGCACAAAGAGCCTGTCCTTTATCCCAGCAAGGACAGTACTGTAGTGTTTTTCGCTCCAGAGCTCGCTATGGCATCAGTTGAATCCACAGTTTTGCCTAGCTTTCCCCCTTGTCCAGTCCTGCTTTCTTCATTCCCTTACTGGATGACACTGGAGCCACACCCTAGTAAATCATTGCCCACAAATCTGTTTAAGGCTTTACTCCTATGGAACCCAACCCAGGATAACAACCTGGGACTTTTCAAGACCAAGACTGTGTAATACTAAATTTTAAGATATTTTTATTCCAGAGACAAAAACTCTCCCATTGACTTCATCTTCTGAATATTTTGTTGCACACACATATCCACCAAAACACACCCTATGAAAATGTCTTCCATAAGTTTTTGGAGGAAATCAAAGATAAATGACTGAGTTTCACAGTTTCACAAAAGAGAAGGAAGAAAACAGCTACAATGAGGTGGTTCACTGGATTTAAGAACTCAGAGTGATCCAATAGCATGAGAATGTAAGGCTGGGAATTCGTGGAAATAATAGGGAGGGATAAGACTTCCCACAGAAAATGAGAATTATGGCAGATGCAGACTGATACCCCACCCCATATCCCTTAGGCTTGCCTCAGTTTACCTGCAGCTGGTTCCCAGCACACTGACAGCACATGCCTCTTCTATTCTCTGAGGGCTTTCTTCAGTACCACAGAGTGTGTTCCAGTGCACACAGGTGAAACCAAGAAGTTCAGGGAAGATAAAGTTCCCAGGGCAATACTCAACCAGGAAGGGATGGGAGTCATGGATAAATGCCTGGCCAGATGGTTTCTCAGAGAGACACCAATGGGACTGTGTCTCAGTTGCCCATCCTAATTTACTCATTAATACACCCTTTATTGGCTTTTCTCCCATTTGTGTCTCACTTTTCCCCACTTCCTCACTTGTGCTTCCTAGAATTACCTTCCAAATAATTACCTGTACCCAAATCCTTGTGTCAGTGTTGGCTTTTGGAGAAACAGAAACTTAGGTAGAAATCAGGCCAATTTTATTTAAACGTGTATTTCCATGAAGCATTAATTCAAGTATCACCTTTCTGGGCAGCCTTCTCTTCTCCTGCCCCCAACCCGTGCTTCCTTATCACTCCGTGAATAATTCTCATACATTGAAACAATGTGTATGTGAGTGTGAGAGTGTGTGTGTGTGTGTGTGTTCCCTCAAGGACTGTGAGTTCTTTATATCCCTCTATATCCCCAGTGCCAAAAGCACTGCCATTAATTTTGATGAATGTACCAGTTAGAATGATTTCAGCTGTTAATAACAATTTAAGCCAAAAAGGGAGCGTGGGAAGGATTTATTGTATCAAATAACTAAGTAGTCAGGACATAGATATTCAGACTTATCGTCACTGAAGGCTCAAATGATGATACCAAAAGTCATTTTCTTCACCTCTGTTTTTTGGAGATGCTATCTTGAAGTTGGCTCCATTCTCCATGTGATGCACCAGTCACTAATCCTCTAAGGTTCATATCTAACAGGAAAAACAAAGAGTCTCATCCCAGCACACCAGGAAGACTGCCATTGCATCTCGTTGACTCTCAGAGGATCACACAGCCATCACGGGCCAATGACTGCCACAATAGAAACCAATGTGCTAACTGGCGAAGTCTGGGTCATTTGTTTCATTGTTGAGCTGGAGGAAGAGGCTCACTTAAATCAAAGGGCTGAAAAAGGAGGAGGGTATTTCATGGAGGAAAATCAGAGAGTTATTAGCAGAAGAGAAGGAAATGTGCACTAGAAAGCAAATAGATGTTTCTCTACAATGAATAAATAAATAATGATGAATGGTAATATTCTTCCATAACACAGAATTTCACTGTGATTTTGCAAGTAACTACCATGTTTGTATTTAGATTTATATCACTTTACATAAAATTATGTACAAATAAGTAGACTGAAAATCATTTTAATCTGGAAAGTTCTATCTTGATGGATTGGTGCTTTGTTTCCTCGCTCGGGCTCAGTGCTTTTGTCTGCTTGAGTGAATAGGAACGTTTGTTTTAATAAAAACTTGCTTAATACTTGGAACTATAGCAACATATTTAAATTTATTTCTAGGACAAGACTAGGTGCAACCTCCAGGGAATGGCTTTGCCCCATTAACTAGAGCTCTTATTGACGTCAAATATGGAAAGAGTGGATGTTCTAAGAATGGGTATTAATAGCTGCTGAAAGAACTGGGCACAGTTCAATGTTTATAACAAATACAAGAAACCTATAATGTGAAAATGTGTACAAGGAAATCCAAGACTCCCTCTGTGGTGTGTATTTCACCAATTAGAGCATTAAAGAAATTAGTATTGTATCAAAGTGGAAAATAAAATCTCACTTTAGCCATAGTCCCCATTTTTCAGTTTTAAAAATTAAATGAAAAGCTCTCGTTGAATTAAATAGTACTCAACTACACTCTAATGTCATGAGATTCTTGTGGGTACAGAGGGAAAATGGCAATTTAAAAAAAAAAAAACAAAACATTGGGGGTTATACTGGATTTCTAAAAGAAAACCATACAAAAAATTCCTAACAAATAAAAAATCTCTGTAAAGAGCAAGATATCTAGTATATTTGAAGCTCTGTATTATACTTGTATTTGTCATAAACACATTCTTTTCAGAAATATATCCTAAAATACCCAAAAGCGAAGGTAATGAAAGAAAACTTAGACTGTCGTATGAGTTTCACTCGTCTACTTTTCTTCACCTCTGAGTGCTAGTAAGTCCTCCCACACGTTCCTGGAGTGCAAAGCTGGGTCTGGCACTTTTTGATTCCATATGCTCCCATGCACTAAAACCCAGCAAGAATAGGGCTGTATCATCTCCTGTATAACTTAGGGTGTGATTTGCCAACATGACTGGGCAATAGTCCAGCTGTCTTGAAAAATTAAGCAAAGGAAAAGAAAGGTATTTTTTTCTATCTCTCAGCCTGGGAAGGAAAGAAAAGTACTAACTAACTAAAAGTACTAACTAACTAAGAGGAATCACTTAGTATCTCAAACCCAAAGTACTGAAGTGTCTGTGGCTTTGTGGGAGGAGGAAAAGGAGAGAACCTTGGCTTAGGTGATGGCCAATGCTTGGGATCATGTGATGGTATAGTTTATGCCTTGTCATGGATATTGCCAAATTTTAAACTCAGATTTCTTGGTCATTGAGCAAAGTAGGGTACAGGAAGTGAAGGAGGAATCTTCAAGGTACAGTATTATTCTCTCCTTGGTTTTTGGGTCCCTGAAACATTATAAACATCATGCCCTGGGACCTGGGAATCCTAGCTTTGGAAGAAATGGCACCACACTGGATCAGTGAATCAATCACTGATTCAAAGCACATACAGTAGCCTGGAGGACATTCCCCCAGCCTGCAAAGTGTTGTTGCCCGACTAGCTCTATAACTGAGCATTCAAAAAAACTGTTTAATCCATCTATCTGGTCTGCTGCCTCAGGGTGATGGGGAAGATGATAAGATCAATAAATTTCAAAAGCATGGGCCAATCTCATATTTTACTTCCTATAAAGCTAGTCCTCACATCAAAAGCAATGCTTTGTGAGCTACCGTGGCAGTGTAAGGCATCACGGACGGTGGTTTTTAAAGAAGCATTTTGGGCAGTGGAAGCAAATGCATATTCAGAATATCTATTCCAAAAAAAAAAAAAAAAAAAAAACAACACTGCCCTTTTCATGATGGAAGTAATCCAATGTAATCAGTCTGCCAATAGATAACTGGCTGATCCTCCTGGGCATTAATGCCTTATTGGAGCTAAGTGTTGGCACCTACCATTGGCAAGTTGGGCACTCAGCAATGGTTCTAACTCGGCTGGACTTAGAGAGTAGAAACTTGTTTGCTGAACACATAGCCCTTTTATCCACACATCTATTGGGCGAGAACAGAGGTAACTGACAAAAGAGGCTGACTGATATCTACAGAATAAATGATCTCCACCACCTGGTTACTGAGATTCTCTTTTGTTAAGAATGCTCTTTACCAAGCCTTCACATGGAACACAAATATCTTCACACTCTATGCCTATTTGGAAACATTCATCTGTATAACACTTATGAGGCCTCCTTATCACCGATTTTCCAATCATGCTTTTTCTAAACCAAATCATTAGTCATTTTAGGTAGTGTCAGTATATTACGCAGAACCATCTGTAAACCAGGCCCAGAAAGAGTTTTTCTCAGTGTATTGGTCAAAAGGAACCTCTCATGAGGCCATAAGTGTGGGTTGAAAGAAAAGAGAAAATATAGAAGGAGTAGGCACCCTAAGAACCTGTGTCACTTGCAGATGCAACTCACTTGTGACTTCAGGACCTGCCCAAGCCTAATCACATATACCAGCACTTCCACTTAATATGTCTGAAGCTCTGCATGCCCAAATTTGTGGCTTGATGAGTCAATGTCTGGTTCATGATGGGCAAATCAGGTTACATGACTACTTGGTGACTCATGGTGATAGTTCAGGCTCTTTTGGGACCTAGCAACAAGCTAGAAGTTTCTCAAATAAGAGAATTGTTATCTGAAGAGGATGAGATGGGACATTCTGAAACCCTAAATGTTTGCACTGTGATTTACCTATAGAGTCCTGATAAAATTTCCATAACACATTTCTGTCTGCCACAGACATTTCAAGGACCATTAGATCTGCTGGGCTGTGTGGCCCAAGCCTGCCCTTTCCTCTGAGCCCCACTCAAATTTACAGCCCTTCAAGTTACTCAATCAATGAAATATATGTTATCGGTGTCATTTAAAACCTCCCATGAGACAGAGACATGGAGCTGTTTCCTCTATGATAAGAGAGGCCAGACAGAGCAAGTTGTCCTTCACCTTAGAAGGCTATATCTTGACATACCCTAGACCGCCGTAACCTTAGAATTTCCTAAGCTACAGGCCTTTCAATTTTTGTGGAATTTATTTACTACCCTGTGATACACGTGTGTCTTATCAAGATATCCACAGTCGTTACTACTTTCTGCTTGCCAGGTATAAGCATCACTATCATTGATATCGTGGAGGAGTGGGGTGTTCTGTAAAACACAGAGACAACCAAGGTCCCTGCAAACTGCATCACGACAGAGCTGGATGGTGGCTGTGGCCCTGAAGTAGGAGGGAGAGGTATTGCCCGCTATGCCAATGAAAGCTGTTTGTGGTCATCTCTAGTAGCAGGAAGGAAGACAAAAACATTACCAAATGAGTAACTAGATGGTAGGGGACGTTTTGATCTGCTCCAGTGAAGAAATCACATTTCAAACAGCTGCTACAGCTGGATTTACCACCTGATTAAGTCATTCTCCAACATGTGTCTCCCACACAGGTCAAACAGGAGAGTTGATTGGGACCTTGTTAGAAATCATCACTCCCATATTTTTAAGTTTTTGATGGTGGCACTAATCTCGAAACCCTTCCAGAAATAAGGTATTGCTTTTGGTTTACTATTTTTGTGGATAAAGCCTATTCTAGAGGCTCTTCCCTTTGTCCTTCTCACCATTAAGACCCTCAATTCATAGGTCAAGGAACCAGTATGGGTATTCCGACAATTTTTCAGTATGTCTATTGCAATTGGGCATTCTGGACCAGGGAAATAACCACACAGTAGGTTTGGGGTCCCAATGGCCCCGCAGAGAGACAATCCCAATCTACACATCAGCAATATTCTGATCTCCAAAAGCTTCTCCTCTGATTGGTGGATTACAGAGGCATTTTGTGTCTCTAGGAATTACTGGCAGTTCACAGCCAGTGTCAAGTAATCCCTGAATAGTATGATAATTTCCTTTTTCTCAATGCACTTTCACCCTTGTAAATGGCCACAGATCCTTGTGGGGAAGGTTAGAGAAAGTTATACTGGATGAGTTTTAGCAGTGCAGTATCCTTTCTTAAAGAAACCCGGGCTCTACGTATTCAAGGTGCCCTGTGTATTTATCATACTTTTTTTTTCATTTTCTGTATATTATGATGTTTTGACACCTTAAAAAACCTTTCTAGCTAGGGAGTGACTTCCTTTCCTAGTAGCCAAGTCTTAGAGATAGCAAAGGGCTCAGCCAGGAGCATGAACTTGATGTGCAAACTAACCAAGGCAGAGCCATACCTCCTCTATCTGACCCGTAACGTTCCTCTGCCTTAGTCATCCCAGGACCAGACACTGGGCAGCTATGGACTGCTCCTACAGTTTAGAGCCCACAGAAATTATTCAAACAAGACAACCCTAAACTGTTTGCCCTGCCCTCCCTTGCCTTTCCCACAGAAACCCCATAAAGGCCCCAGCTTAAACCCATTGCTCACTCCTCTGTCTGCTTCCTAATCAAAACCTGGTGTTCTTCCCATGGCCCTGCCAGGCCAGTGGTTCCTCTTATTTCTAGAACTGTGAGTGTCATTAAACATTTCCTCCAACGGCATTGACCTCTCCATGTCTTCAGTCACCTTCATAAATTAAGACCTGGGCACAGGACACCCTTGAAGTAGGAAGTAAATCAAGAATCAGAATTGACTCTCTATTGTGGTGATCCAAGTAAAATTCTGTTCATCAGACTGAGAGATTTTCCATTTCTACAGATCAAGTGAGACTTTAGCAAACAGCCCATATATTTCAGTTCTTGGGACACCATGATCAACTGGCTAAAGAAAAAGTTCTCTGTGGGTGAAATCATTTTGATTACTGACTGCTTCAGACGTGCTGCTTATTATAGTAATTCTACCCATGCTGCCTCAGTCAGTTAAGTGCTGCCACCTTGAGATCCCATCATCCCTGCGGAATTCAAGGATCCTATTTTGATGGCCGCGTGCCTTGCTGTCATTCCCGGCCTGCAGAGAACAGCTTTTCAAAGATGACAACACTCCCATCACCAATGTATTTCCCAACCCTCCATAAAGGAAACGTCCTCCAGACACATACCTGGGTGGGTGAGCAGGTCTTACAAGATAAATCTACTCCCACAGTCAAATATCCCTAAGCTGTTTGAGACTGTCCTCTATATTATATCAAGGAAGTTCTCGCAACTCAACTTCATTTTAGTTAATGAACCAAGCCAAAAGTAAGACCACCTACCAGCCACTTAAGACACACTGAATAAAGAATCTTTGCTTAGTGAACCAATCTTAGCACATTCAAACTGACCCAACATTACATTCTTCACCCTGATCCAATCCATTTCCATACATATTCCCCGGGTTTCCATTGTTATGAATATAAATTATATAAACATAATTCTTTTGGAGTGTATAATACTTTTTTTCAGGGCTGTATTTTTATCTGATTCCCAGGAGCATGCCAGAATCTGAGTCAGTCTTGTCAGAGATGTGGAAGCGAGGGGAGGTGGTGTGGTATGTCTGGGGAGATCAGCATTCCCCTGAAAATCAAGTTCCTCAGCCCAGGACAGTTACGATCTTCAGGGAAGGGGAGAATAATTTCCTCAGACTTGGGAGGAAAGGTGCTTCTACTAGCAAATGAGGCTCAAAAGGATGTAAGGACTCAAGCTCCTCTGCATCATCAAAGTCAGTTCATGTGTCTCCATCCCAGTTTTCATGGCCCTACTCTTTCCCAATCAATGCCTTGATTCTAATATAAGAATCCCTGGAAGGTTGGGTTGAATTTTAATTCAGCTACTCTGCAAATTTGACTTTGGGTTTGGTTTTAAGAAATTTTGCCGGAAATATAGGCTTCTCTCAGAACAGTCATAGAAGCTTTCTAATCCATTACCCAGAACTTGATCTGGGAATTTAAAACCCTGAGCTCATTTTCATTCTCCCCAGTTTCCAATGCACATAGAAGCAACCAACCAACACCATTATATTCGTTTCTACGGCAGCAACTACTTGGTGACCCAAAGCCTTGCCTTCTATAGACATTTGATTACAGGTGAAACCACGATGATAATTTTAGAAACTGTTTTGCCACGACATGCCATAGACTGCCAGTGGCAGTCTTTGCTAATGGTAACAAGAACATTAACGCCTTTAAATCTAATCAGGTCAGAGAAACAATTATAGATTAAGATCTTTAATGTTCTGTTCTCCTGGAATCAATTCTGGTACCAATGACTCTAGAATCAGAGTTCAATCACAAAAGCAGAAACTATGTGACTATTATGGAATAAGAGATTTATTATACGAATAAGACTACGCAACTGTTGAAGAAATAGCCAAAATGAGAAGTTGGAGGATTAGAGAAAAGGGCCTTTCTGAAGCACTGCAGTAAGTGGACAAATTGGAATTTTCCAAGGAATCCAGATCAGGTATGTCTAGCAGCCAGAATGGGACTACACAGAAAGATGGTAGATAGAGGAGAGAAGGCTCTTGACTCTGCATTTATTGGTGCATCTGGCGTCTCTACTGTTTAGAGATGGCATTTGTGAGGAAGATCTGGATATGAACAAGGGAGTCAGGGAATACTTGAGATACTCTCTCACCATCAATGACCATGAAGACCTTCAGCTCATAAGGGCTCCTGCTTCAGTTCCACCTGCCAAATCTTACAAAAATTTCCCTTTTGGCCAGCTCTAACTTAGAACCATATGGGGAAAAGAATTCTGGGAAATTTTGTTCTAGCTTAGCCAAGTTGACACAGTATAAAAATACCACAGTGTATTTTCCATATTTAAATCCTATTAGATTTAAATCATGTGCCACTGATATTAAATAATGGGCCTTTTGGTTTTTAAATCATGTGCCAACTCTGACAATAAAAATGGTATTGATCATGATTTTTTTGGTTGCAAGTCACAGAAATTGACTCTGGCTAATTTGTGCAAGAAAAAGAAAAGGTTATCTGAATAATTTTATTGGGAAGCTCATTATTCTAATAGGAAAGTGAGAACGCTAGGGAACATGCTAGAAGTAAAAGAGAAACCAGAAAAGCAGCAGGTAAGTCCCTACTGCCTCATCTGGGTTTCTTCTCTGGAAGGAACGCACAGTTTTGTTTTTGTTTGTTTGTTTGTTTTTTCAATCCTGAATAAATCTGCTCAAGATTCTCTTTGGAAAGAATACTTTTGTCTATTCAAGCTCAGGTCACATGCTCTCTTCTTGGTCCTACTGAGACAGTGAGATCTGACAGAAGTATCCCACCACAGCCTCCAGGAAACTCTTCATGCTCCCTGATAGGAAGGTGGTTTACCTTGTTTTATAGTTTCACCCAGCTTTCTAAAATGGTGGCAAGGTGATTCCGCAAAAGAAATTAGAGTAATGTTAGGAAGAAGGAATATTTATGGGTCAACCAAAAGTTTCCAGTGTATATCCATTAAAAAGGGTTTGAGGCTATATTCAGGCCCAGTCAGAAATGGCATGTGATCTGCTAGCATTGCTTGCCATGGCTGAAGGGAAGGGCGGCAGCAGCAAGCTTGCTGTTTATTTTTCACCAACAATCCTGGATTTTGATACAACCCCGTCAATTCCACCAAACAGACAGCTGAAAGAATGCTTAAATGCTTCCTCTGCCTGACTCTGAAGGCCTGTCATCATCTAGATTCAGGTTTACTCTCATTATTCCAAACTCGTGTTCATTCTACCTGTGGTACATCAGCCTATGGTGGAGAAAGGAATCCTTCAGAGTTGGGAGGAACTGGATTCAAATACTATCTTCATCCGGTGAAAGCTGTGTGAACTTCACAAATTTATTCATAACTTTTGACCATTAGTGTCCTCAATGATCCACCTCACAGAGTCAGTGAGAGAATTAAATGAAAAAATAAGCTAATGAACACCACAATCTCAGGGTCAATTTGGGGCTTAGCACACAAGCAACGTTCCGTATGCATTAACTCCCTCTGCCTTTGCTCCCATAGCTCATTTTCCCTAAAAACCTCCTTCTGTTCAAATTATAGACCTTGAAAATACAGCTCAAATATCATCCTTTCCTTGAAATTTTTCAAACATGGTTTTCAACCTCCATATAACTTTTTATATAATTTATATAGTACTTAACCAAACCTTATATAAAGTTATAGATATATAGATATATAAAGTTTTATAGTTATAAGTATATAACTATAACTCATTTAAGTACTGTATAACTTCTTATATAACACAGCATCCACATGGGCATTTCATGATCTCTTCATTTTTAAATTGTCATTAATTATTTCATGTATTATATCATCTTCATGCTAGATCATTATCATTATGAATATTCAAAACCTTCATACCGTCCAGCATCTGAGTGCCACTTGCTATCTGCCAGATGCTGGCTTGGAAATTGGTAATACAAAGATGAAGACAAAAAGACACTGTTGGTGCTTATAAGACACGTACAGCCTGTTGGGGAAGACAGTTTCAAATAACATGGTGTCACAGAGTCATGTGTGCATAGGAAATTAGGGGAGCAAACAGGACCCGTGATCCAGACTGTGATAAGAGTGGTGGGAGGGAAAGTCCTTTAGGAAGATTAAATGGGCCTGAACTTTGAGGAATGCATTGGATTTAACTATGCAAATGGTCAAAATCAAGAAATATTAAAGAATGTACAAAAGAAGAGAAAGAAAGAAAGAAAGAAAGTTAGAAAAACTGTAAATAATTCACTACAACTAGAGGATAGAATGAGAAAGAGAAACAGCAGGAAATGAGACTGGAGAGGCCAACCGAGGCACCATCATAAAAGCCTTCTACAGTACCCAAAGGGTTAAGATTGTATCCTAAACCGAGTGGAGGAACATGGAAGAAATTCAACCAGGAAGAGTTATACTATGTACCAATAAGAACAATAGGAAGAATAACCATGATAATAGCAGCAACCATGTACTGAGCACTATTTATTTGCAAGTTGCTAGATAGATGGTTCATTTAATTCTTAGGAAAATGCTCTGATATAGGTAAGTCCCAATTTACCAATGAGGAAATTGAGTCTTAGAAAGGTTAAATAACTTACTCAAGGTCAAAGTCAGTAAGTATTAGTATTGGTTATAAATCCAGATCTGTCTCATTCAAGAACCCAATATCTTAACCACAATGTTCAAATTTATGTTTTAGAAAGATCACTTTGGCAACAGTATGGAGAACTGATTCAAGGAGGGCAAGTCCAGAGGCAAAGACTCCATTTGGTAGACCATTGCACAAATATAGTTTTAAAAGTTTAAGAGCCATTCTCAGAGAGTAGTAGCAGAGGGAGAGAGAAAGAGATAGATTTAAGAAATGTGAAGGACATTTAACAGGCAAGAGTTGGTAACTGGCTGGATGTGGGAATGAGCAGGAGAAATCAAAGGTAATAACCAAGTAACCAGGTTGATGGTGTGTCATCAATACAAAGTGTTTGGGGTGGAGAAACTGAGAGATGGTAAAATCAATGCTGAGATTGTGGTACTTGTAGAAAATTCATATGGAACAGGGTATCTAGAGAGAGATTTGACAGGCCTCAGAATATAGGTTGAGATGCAGCCATGGAGCTGGAAAAAAATGAACTCAGCCAAGGAGAATCTATACAGTAAGTGAAACAGTGAGATGAAGACGTAAATCTGGAAACCTCAGTATTTGAGTGTATTTTGGGTGCAAGATGAAGGTTTAGCAAAGAAGATCAAGAAGGAACTTCCTTAGGATTATGAATACAACCAGAGTAGCTTTAAAAAGGAGGAGTTGTAAATAGTTTTTAAAGTTGTAAATAATGACAAAAGCCACAGAGAATAACTTTTAGTTCTGTGTGGAAGAACTATGGATGCTTTTATATTATTCTTTATGTTACTATAGTTTATTTTTTAAAATACAACTATTTTTAAATCATAGATAGAAGAAAACAACTCCCATAAAATTTAGCAACAAAATCGTTGGGACCAGACATGAGCAGGTTGGTTGGAGTGCACTGAAGACACAAAGACACATTGCAATTCCTGGAGAAAGTGAAGAGAGCAAGAATACATTTCTTCTTCAAATTGAATAACCAAGAAAGAAAGAGAGAGACAGGGTAAGAGATTGGTGAAGGGCATGTAAAGTGTGGGAAGAGTGAGTTTTGTGTTTAAGATGGGAAATACTTGAACATGCTTATATTGTTGAAGAATAAAAGGCTGTCAGGTATAAAAAGCAAAGCTGGTTTCCAGTCAAGAGAGAGGAACCTGACTCAAGGATGTATCTCAGTTGGCCTTTCCTAACTGAAAGAGGAGGGGCTGCACATCAGGGAGAGGGGGAGTTTATTCCATGTCAGAAGGAATTCTAAGAATGAGGAGAATGTTATAAAGCCCCCCTCGGGTTTGGTCGTGCTCTGTTATCTGTCACAAAATTGTGGGCATGGGAGAGAGCTCTATGAAGCTCAGAGTCAAGCAGGCACTCTCGTGAGCAAGCTTGGACTCAGCAAATTTTCCTCCACACTATGCCTAGCGGACAGAGTTAACAGACATGAAGAGGCAGAAGACAAAGCAGAAAGAGAAGATAACTAATGGAGCCAGGCGCCTGGCTAGATACTTTTCAGTGGATCAGGCAGGAAGCTGAGAAATTTCCACCTGATAGCCTCTATTTCCTCTATGAAGTAAGAAATTAGGCCTTTCTTTGGAAGTAAGGAAAATGCAGTCAAAGAGAAGGTCTGATGAGACTGGAGTAAGCAACTCGTTCCTGTTTGCCTGGGGATCATCTGGCTTTGGCACTGAAAGTCCATGTCCTGGAAACTCAGTCCTGGAGAAAGCAGGACATTGGTCACCCTGGACGAGACTGTGATTAGTTACAACAGTTGAGGAGAATGGAGAAATAATTTGAAGATAAAATAACAATAATTAATAATAATAAAGGAAATACTTAGAACCTAACCAAGGCTGGAGACCAGGATTTCGTGCTAATTCCAGTCTATATAGTCCTGTGATTTGGTGATGTTCTGTGCTTCGATATGTTTCAAAATGTCCAAAATAGTGGGACAGAAGGCAAATATTTTTAAAGTCAGAGCTTCAAGCACCAGATTTCCCTACTGTCTGTCATTTCTGTGCTTCCTGAAGAAGAGGTGGGGTGAGCTGGGGCAGAGGCAGAAGGAAAGAAAGTAGAGGTAGAAGTTCTGGTGCTCATTCGTTCCTGAAGGGAAAATTCACGTGGGACTTTCTGATGCCATGCTGTCCTTAGAATTTCAATTTAAGTTTTCCACAATGATAAATCACTTATTTCTTCCTCCCATAGGAAGTAAAGCCAGGTGAGACCAGCTTTGAAGACTCAAATACTATTGTGTTCTTGTCAGCAGGGTAGATAGAGAAAGAAAAATAAATCTGTTTTTAATTCAGGAGCAGAGAACAGAGGGACATCTTGGCAGAGATGTCTTAGCAAGATATGAAGTGCATCTCTGAGTCAAAACTGCCCGAGGTCATCAGTGTGGTTTGAAACCCACGTGCCCAGGTGTGGCCCAGGCTGCCTGCAGAATCTCTGGGCTTGGCCCAGCGCTTGCAGCAGGCTTCCCAGAGCGGCTCTGGTGCACCGTCAGCTTCAGCACCCAGAGATGTAGGGCAAGGTCTGGAACAATACCTGACACTTGGAAGCTGCAGTAAGAGCTCTAAGAAAGTTTCCATCTCTAGAGATGCTCCACTCACAAAAGAAAAATAAGTTAGAGTCATCCTTGAACCTAACTGGAAATAGATTTCTTTCTCTGTAATTCTTTTTTTACGATGGTTTTGCATTTTCTCATACATAACTGATCAACACTATTTTTAGTTTTGTGCTCGTGGAGGCAAAGAATGGAGACTAATTCAATCTGCCTCAAGAACATGGGAATTTATTTCAAGAATATATGTAGACTAGACCTGGAACCAGATAACCCAAGGAACTAAAATTAAGGCAGCTCTACAGACCAACACATAAGATTGTTCTCTCAGGGCATCTCTGCTTCTCTCTACAGGAATGAAAAGCAAAGCTGAAGGACCCTGTGGTATAAAATGTGGCTCCCTAGAAGCAGAGCACGGAAATGCGCCGTTTTCATTAGAAGGCGATGTGTGTAGTGGGGTCCAATGGACATTTCTAGTGCAAACATCTATGCTGTTTTTTGTTAATTTTTTGTACAGTAGAAAATGGAATCATGTTTTCCATCTATGTATTTATAAATACTTGAAAATTGAATCCTGTTTATTTTTTCCCTTAAATCTTCCTCAGATTCACTTCCCTCCACGTGAATCACACCTGCTGGTACAATAAGAGCTCTTTTTAGAAAGCCTTAAAAATTCTCCCATTCAAGAAACTATTCTTAAGCAATTCAAACTTACTTGAGTGTCTGAAGCATATGTCCAGGCAGATTGTAAAGTACTTGAAGTCAGGTTGCTCTCCCAATGCCCCTAAACATAGGCCTACACGTCTAGGAGAGCCACACTAGACACTGTCTTATGACGTTAGAAATGGTAAAGGAGACCCATAGAGATGAGCCAATTCCCTGGTTAATGGTGACGAATGAACACAAACCAGGTCTTCCTCCTCTCTAATGTCTTTCTACTCCAAATTACCTGTGGACTGAAAAATGACTTGAGTAAAAAACTCCAAACTTATAGGACTTCAATCAAATCATACAATATTTTTAGGTTAGCGAATAGATTTTAATAAAATAGTATTTGATTCTAACACTCTGAAATACATCTAAAAATAAATTGTTTGGCACATTAAATGGCTGAAAAATTACAAGCTCAAGTATTGTTATACTATTTACAAATTAATATACAGAATAATTTACTAGCTTGTTCTTTAAACTGTTATCACTTGAATCTGCTTACTCCACTGGTTCTTTTCCCTCTAATATTATCGTCTCAGAAAACCAGACAATATCGCCAAATTCAACCTAAACTCATTCCTTAAAAATTATTATTCTAGGTCTATGAGTGAAAGCTGACAAGGATGAATATGGTCTGTGCCCTCGAGGCACTTGCTTTCTGTTTGGAAAACAACCACAAAAACAGTAATTATATCATAACGTGAAGAATGCAATGCTAGATGCCCCTGGGTATCATGAGAGCACTAGAGGGAACACTCGCCCCAACCTGCAGAGGTCAGAGTAAGCGTCCCCAGGTCTGTGAAGTGGAGCTGACTCACAGACTTCACACTCTGTGCCTAACCTGCCTTAACATGCGCGTGTTTCTTTGGCCATAAGTAAATGCTGGTAAACATGTCTCAACTCCATAAACTTCCATCTCAACTGCAGCCACCGTAGTCTGAACCACCATCATTTCTCACCTGCACTGCAATAGCCTGCTGTCTACTTTCCCCGCTTCTATTCCTTCTTTCTGTGCATTTAGTCTCCCACATAGTATCCAGAGAAATAATTCTTTCACGACTTCCCATCGTATTTCAAACAGCAACCAAACGTCTTCCTGCAGCTGATGAGCTCTTGTGTTGATGAGCACTCGTTTCCCGTGTGCTTCTCCAGTCTCGCAGTTCCTTCTGCTTTCCTTCCTTCCTACCCTCCAGTCCCACTGACTTTCTTTCAGCTTCTCAAACACAAGCTCTGTGTCCCTTCAGGGCTCCTGCACATGCCATTTTCTGTTTGGAATGCTCTTTGTCCTCTCAGCTTCTCCTTTCCTTCTCTGGCTACTTTCCATCTTTCAGGTCTGAAGTTAAGTATCTCCCTCTTCAGAGATGTCTGCTATCTGGAGTAGAACTCCCTTGTTCTTTGTTTTCCACCACTATCCTTTGCTTATATCTTTGTAGCACCTATGACAAGTTGAAACAATATGTTGATGGCTTGTTTACTGTTTACTGACTGTCTCCTCACCAGATCATACTTTGCTCCATAAAGCACAGACCAAGTCTATTTTGTTCACCACTGTACACCTGGTACTTAGAACATGGCCTCAGAATTAGGCATTCATTAAGTATCTGTTGCACGAATGAATGAATGCATGCACCTTTTATGTAGCAAATTGAGAAGAATCACTATATTCGTGTGTGTGTGTGTGTGTGTGTGAGGAAGATTTGCCCTGAGCTAACATCTGTGCAAATCTTCCTCTACTTTGTATTTGAGATGCCTCTACAGTGTGGTGGATGAGCAGAGCAGGTCTGCACCTGGGATCTGAACCCACAAACCCCGGGCTGCTGAAGGGAAGTGTGCAAAACTTTAAGCACTCGGCCACAGGCCCAACCCCAAAAGACCCACTATTTTTTAGTTGACTTCCCTTCTTCTCTTAACATCTCTCATGAACACCCTCCACCCAACCACTAATTCTGCTTATAGTTGGGGGCCATTTCAAAACCCCACTTTCTTCATGAATTCTTGCCTAATTTCTCCAACATTGTTGATCATTCTTCACTACGAATGCACATAAGGATTTTTGGTTCTTTTAGGCCTGTCTACATTATAGGTTTTGTGTGCATGTCTATCTCCTTTGCTAGATCATAAGTCCCTTGGAGCCAGGAACCATGTTCCCATCACCTTGGTTCTACCATAGCCTCAGGTTGTGTTCACCAACAGCGATCACTACGCAATGGATACCAGTGGATCAACTGATAAAATAATTTTTGACCAAGTTAAAAAAAAGAAGCTTTTTGGGGGTATAATTTAAAGACGGAACCTGGATAAGGCTCTGGAATCATTTATTGTGTGTCTTAAATGAGCTTTTTGTCACTTATTTTTTGTATCCACTCTTAATGTTGGTATCTTGATCACTCTATGTCCCTTCTCAGTGAAGCTGTCAAACCCAGCTGGGCTGGTCAGCAAGACGTTGGTGTTGCTGTGACACCTTGTCAACAAAGACTTTCTGTACTTTCCATAAAAAACAAAATTATTATGTTATACAAAAAGGAAAACTATATCATGAATCATGTGGAGGCAGTATGCTTAAGAGGAGTCTCTGCAGTATTTGGGAACAGCCCAACACAGATAAAATATAAAAAGTTCTGTGACCACTTCCACATGATTTGCTTATTCCATAAACACTAAACTCAAATCCAGATTTCAATAACAAGAGAGGTTAAGGGATATTAGCTTTAGCTTTAAAAGAAGTCTCCAAAAAGGACTTTAATTAAAGAGACTGTAGCAATATGATGTATACACATGTTTTCAGTATAATTCATCTACCACATACCCTACATCTTAAAACCTTATTTATATAACCTAGGTTTTCTGAAATAAAAATGCTAGCCATGGTTATTTATAGCACACTGAACGTTGTTAAAAGTCTAAAACGTGACAGTAACCTTTACATTATTCTGTATTACTATCCAGAAAAGGCAATTTATTTCATAGCCGTTTGAATACAGAAGCCATTTTCAGATACATCTAGTTTAAGTGGTAAAATTGCAGAAAATTACACATACAACATGATAGCTTTTTTCCCTCTAAGAAAACCACCTAAATGCCTTCAAATTCTGCAAAATCACTGTTCTTTTAGAATGAATGGTTTCCTAAATTATCATAAGCAGTCAAATTTTGCAACTATATGTGGTTAGTTGATGGTTAATACATATTTATTGATGACCACTGATTTAACATAGACAATAAGGAGCCTGAAACTGGGTCTAACAAACCCCATAGAACGGCATCTAGCATCATTCTTTTGAGAGGGGAGGGGAAAGATCAGTAAGGAAGTGACCCCTCAAGAAAATACGACTATGATCACCAGTGAAGACAGCCTGGAGGAAGACATTGCCCACCCACTGATAGCTCCTAGCCCCTTAAGAGACTTTCATCTCTAAATTTATATAAACTCTCTAATTTTGTTAACTATATTGTGCTACACATTTTCCCTCATAATTCTTTAGGATCATGATTGGTAAGTTTGATAGTGTCCTAATTATAATAGGAGAGTGTGAACAAATCTCCCTGTTAATCCTTTTCAATTTTTGTGATTGTATAAACTTTGGTCTTCCTTCTCATTCATCAGCATTTGACTTTTCAGACTGGAGCTCAACACTTCTATTCCATCATCTTGCAGAGTTTAAGAATCTCAATCTCCTTGATCATTCAAATTGCCCTTCATTGGAACCTTCTAGTTCTTTCAAAGTGTTAGTTACTGTTCTTTCTAACTCTGTCAAAGCCAGGTGATTCCTGCTATTTGAAATCTAAGATCATTAACATGCCGACATTTAAAGACGTACACGTGTTCTAACAGATGCAGTAGTCAATGGAAAATCACATCAGATCTTGGAAGTTGTAAATGAAGAACAACCACAGCTGTCTCTGTAGCCATGTCGGCTGCTAGTATCTACGTGGTAGTCTAGTCTTATCTGAGTGTGCCGGGACATGATTGTACCTAAAAAGTCTCTTCTAACTTGCCATGTATGGTTTTGGAAATTCCCAATGTTATAACAGCTCCTTAATATGCTAACAATTTAAACATCTAGGAGAGGAAGTCTGCTAATACATTGTGATCTGATTAGTGAACAATATGTCCTTCAGCCCCGAGAGATTAGTGTGCCAGGCAGGCAGAACTTGATAGCATACGTGTGTCAAGAAGTGTCTGATCTTAAAGAAACGTACACAAAGGTGAGCTCAGGTAGGACTTCTCAGGAGATGACACATAATTAGGTGCAGCACCCAGCAAACAGGCCTCAAAGACAGGCGCCTAAAAAAGGTGAGAAAAGTGACAGTAACAGCGCAAATAAGTTCAAAATTAGTCCAAAATAAAAATCTGCAATATATTAACCCAATTGCCATAGTTGTATTAGAGACAGATTACAACCTGTAAGACATTAGGTACATGTAAGTGTATGAATATAAACAATAGTTTAGTTTTGATAGCTAACTCAAACTGATAACACATTAAAAATATTCACAAGGTATATCTTTAATTAAAAAGACATACAAATGGATTCTTAAGAAATAACACGTGAAAAAATTCAGACATTATTAAACACAGATCTGAAAGTTAAAACAAGAATAGATGACATTTGCCCCTATTAAAATGGCAAAGACGGGGCCAGCCCAGTGGCATAGTGGTTAAGTTTGTACACTCTGCTTCAGCAGCCTGGGGTTTACAAGTTCGGATCCTGGGTGTGGACCTACACACCACTCATCAAGCCACGCTGTGGCGGCATCCTACATGCAAAATAGAGGAAGATTGTCACAGATGTTAGTTCCAAGATTGGAAGAGGAAGCAAAAAGAGGAAGATTGGCAATAGATATTACCTCAGGGCCAATCTTCCTCACCAAAAAACACCAAAATAAAAAAATAAAATAAAACGATAAACATTAAAAAATCTTCTAAACGCAGCTGCAATACAGCTGGTGGGATATAAATAGGCACAAACTTTCTGGAAAATACTTTGGCAAAATGTATCAAGGTCCTCAGTTATCATACCCTCAAGGAGAGTCTGTTTTCAGAAATCTCTCCTTAGGAAATGCTCAAAGATGCAAAACAGGAAATGTTACCAGCGTCACTTGTAACAGGAAATAGATAGATATATAGGTGTATCAAATGGTTAGATAAATTAAGATTGAAATATAAGAGAATATTATGCAATTATTAGAAATCTGTTTTATAAGTACATAATAATATGAGAAAACAGCTATGAATCTTAAGAAGAAAAGTATGGAAGTAAATATTAAATCCTATATGAGATTAAATGAGATTTTCTCTAGGCAATGGTATTGTACTTGATCTTTACTTTCCTTTTTATACTTTTCTGCATGTTTTACAAAATGATGTATTTCTTATCTATTCTGAGGGTGCAGGGAAGACAGATCTGTAAAACAAATAAGACTCTAAAGGAGAACTTCTTAGGCCTTAGTAGTAATTGCAAAATGCTTCCAAGTAAGTAGAACCCAGGTAGGAAACCGAAGTCTGGACATACAATGACGGTGTGTGTCTACCTCTTCGCCACAGTCTCCAAGTCATCTAGCACACGATTGCCTAAATTACTATCTTACGCTTTTGAATCTTGAAGTTGTGGATTCTGAAAAACAGTGTCGCTGTTGCAGAACAAAAACTTAAAAAGTATTAACTAGCACTCATCAAATGCTAAGTGCCTCGCCTGTGTTAACTTATGCTCACAACCCCATCTTTACAGATGAGGAAACTGACGGCCAAAGAGACTGAATAACACACGATTGCCAACAAATAACAACACACAGTTGTCCAGCAATAGAACCAAAATGGAACCCAGGGAGTCAGACATCGGATCATGTGCTTTTAATTGTTAAACTATTCCGCATCTCTAACAACATGAAGCCACTCGAAGTTTCTAGCTTAGTAGTCTTAATTTTGACTGAATCCATTAGTTGCAAAGGGTGGTGATTTATTTTTGACCTATTCTGCCACCAAATTCATTAGAGCTACAAATGGTCTGGTCCCTGGTCCCTGAGACAATCATTTTTAGCTCACGTCATTTCCATCAGAAGTTTACAAGTAAGGGGGCCAAAAGGGATCAGAAGAGGGATTAAAAAAAGGGATATTTTATTTTGTGAAATAACTGCAGGTGACTGTGCTAGTCAGTTCTTTCCCCGAGTTGCAGGGATAGGTGGGTGATTGGCTTCTCCAAGCGTGCATGTGTAGAGCCAAGACAGAAGATTGCTCTCCCCTCACCACCTGGGCTACGGGCAACAGTCTAGGACTCAGGGTGTAGCTGAATTTTAATGAAACACGTATTCCTAATGTAGCTTCAATGTTATGGTTGGTTTAAAATTATTGCATTTTGAAACTGTCTGCTTTACTTTGTCTTCCAACTGGACAAAAAGATTTTCCTATAACCAAGAATCTGCCATTTTATGGCTTTATAAAAATTCAGTTGTCAACAAATTCTCCATCAAAAGCTTTCCTCAATCATTCTATTGCACTTTTAAATAAATCAGAACAGCATTCTACTTCAAATGAAAAGCAGATTGAATATGCAATAAATTCCTTCTTTTATGACAATTTTCCCTGGAGCTGTGTTTATCAATACCACTGAGATACTACAAACGTTTGCTGTAAGATCAAAAAGTAGAAAAGCTGATACAGTGACCATATAAAGCTTTGTTCTCCTTTGTTTGAACTTAAAGGAGTGAATGTTGTGATATTTTAAAAGCAAAATGAAGGAGATAGGACAACTGGCTCATCAATTATTTAAGAAAAAATAATAAGCTAAGTCCTTTCCAAACAAAAAAAGGAGAAGAAAAGACAATCAAATACAATTCTAGCTAAAGATATAAATTGAAAAAATGAAACCACAAATAACAGAAAAAACACAGGCCCATTATTTTATAAACTTGAGGTGCAGAAGGCTGTCCTAAGTATGGAATCAATCCAGAAGCCATAAAGAAGATTGACACATTTTACCACAAACACATAAAAATCTTATATCACAACAAAGTCAAAAGACAAAGAACAAACTAGGAAAAATATTTTCAACACCTGTGAAATACATGGAATTATCTCATCTTTTAAAACCACTTAACAGTAGAATGGGGAGCAGCAGGAGAGGGGAAGCAGACTTTCGCATTTTACTAAATATTCTTCTGAAATAAATAGAAGTTTTTCCACAAGCATTTATTTTTCTTATAATTCAACAGGAAGCAGAGAGAGAAGTGGAAGAGGTAAAAGAAGACTATAAAAAAGAAACTTAAAATATACCATATTTTCCATACAGATCGATTGTCACAGTCGAATATCCTTACCATCCAATAACTAAAAGAGGCTACAACAATTTCCAGGTGCAACCACATCTGCGTTCAATCAACTGGCACCAAGAGTTGGTGCTCTCGATATTCAGAAGGCGTCAGATGCCATGGTTGCTTTTTAAAATTTTAAAACGAGTACCAACTGTCTTGAGTCTTCCTGCTGGTCAAAGATTATGTCATAAAGATGCACTGGCATAAACTATTGCAATTTGGATTTAAACAGAGTAAATGAGCTTCCTTCAGTTTGTAAACTAGACTTTCCCCAAGATAGTAGGCTATTTTTTCACTTTGTTAGAAATTAATCTCAGATCACACTTCTCAGGAAAGCAATTGGATTATAAACTTCATAATTAGTTTGGAGAGGGTAACAAACACCTGCCGAGATCAAATCTCACGGCGACCTACAGAATGGGTGTACTCAGATCATGGTCCCAGTTTTGTAAACGGAGTATGTCAATAACGAAGTCTGTGTCATGAGGAAGGATAGACAGAGCAGCTACAGTAACAAAAACTCTTTTTTAAAAATTTTCTTCTCCTTGTCCATCTACTTTTCCTACTTGTCTTACAAATGTACAGTGTCATGTTTTAAAGCAAATAACAAAAGAGGAACACATGGCTTTACAACTGTTTTGAGTTTGCAAATTTAAATTAACCCTGACAAAAGGTATAAAATGAATTTGAATTTGATGCATATGTAACACATTATATTTATTTTGAAAGTATAATTATATGAAACCAATATTATCTTGGATAGTCCAGGATCAATATGGAGCAACATTTATTTCTTGTAGGATTAAGAAATTATGTACTTTAATTTTCAATTTTATCGAGACTTTTTTTTTTTAGGAAGATTAGCCCTGAGCTAGCATCTGCCACCAATCCTCCTCTTTTTGCTGAGGAAGACTGTCCCTGAGCTAACATCCGTGCCCATCTTCCTCTATTTTATATGTGGGATGCCTACCACAGCACAGCTTGACAAGCGGTGCCATGTCTGCACCCAAGATCTGAACAGACTGACCTGGGCCAGCGAAGCAGAACATGCAAACTTAACTGCTGTGCCACCGGGCCGGCCCCAAGAGACATTTCTTGAACAAGGTAGATACAAGATAGATTAAGAAGAAAAAGTCGGAAGACTGGTTTAACATGTGTATGACCGATCTTAAGTGGCTAATTGTACAACACTGATGCTGCATCATCAAATTTTAGCTACACTGAAACAAAATTCCAAACTAAAGTGATTTTAATATTTTGAAACATATCCCAGCGACAAGTATCCAGGATCTGTAATTATTTTCTTGAAGAAATAATAAAAATTGTCTTTTGGAAAACCTCCTTATCACATTTTTTTTTTTTAGAAACTTCTGAATTCAATTTACATCTCAAAAGCAGACATCTCCATTCAGTAGAAGATAATACTATCCAAACAAATTTTTACGCATTGAGAAATTTAGATACATTATTCCTACTAATATCCAAATGGCAGCTAAAACTCTTTCAAAGAAGCACATTTAGGTTAAAAGCTGAAATAGCCCATTCCTTGGTACAGCAACTGATCACATGTAAGATTTTTGTCTGGAATGGGTTTTTCCCAATCTGTTGGAAAATGTCTAACATTGTAACAGATACTTCCTTTGAACTCTTGCCCAGAACTGGATTGCTAAAAAAAAAATGATGTTGAAGCATCACTGCCTTTGAATATTCTTTCTTGGAGATCATACAACATGTTGAGAATTCTTTTCTAGGGGAACTTCTTTACTTAAACCAGAATGTGTTGGTCATCTTACTTACAGAAGAGTTGACATCGTGCCAAAGCTCCCAAATGATGCAAATTCCCAGATTCTGGCGAAAGGAACCAGTCCGATCCCAGGTTTGAATTGACTAGTTAAAGATGCCAAGGCTCTTTTGTCTGTTTCTGCTTAGTCACAAATTTAGACCAACAATCTACCCAATTTTCATCATTAATAATTTATTAATAAGTAAAAATAATGCCAGGAAACTTGATAGGAGATAAATAGATCAAATTCTTCTCCTTGAGGAGCTCCTACTGTATAATCCACCCCATTCTTACCTTCCTTAGCTGTCCTGATGTGGATCCACGAAAGGAAAGGGAGAAAGCTATTTTGGGGGATGCCCTTACTCATAGAGTTATCCCCAAAGTTTATATTTAGATTAACTCAGCTCAGTTTCCCAAATTAATGCATTTCAGTCTAATAATAGACATTTGCCTTCCATTCAAGTCGACCACATGGGTCCCTTGGACTGAATATGGGCTAACTGTATTTGCAGGATACTCCTTCTAAAACAGAAAATACTTGACTTTCAGGCTGGGAAGGTTTGCTAAGGCACAGGCAGATTTGCTCTGAGAGCTTACTCATTTTCAAAGTACAATCCCAGCAGCGTGATGGAAAAAACCTTTCTTGTTGGGAGGTGAAGGGAGGTCTCAAACTACATGCTGCTATATCAGAGGGGAGAAGAGAACCACAATTTATTGATCATCAGATATTTTATATGGATTATTTTACATAATCCTCAGAACAGTTTTATGTGGTAGTATTTTTACTCCAATTTTTCAGAAGAAATGATGGAAAACGAAAGAGGTAAAGAATGAGAATCAAGGCTGCCCCTGCCCCAGGGAGAAGCCCAAGGAGTCCTGCCCTACAGACTGATCTGTATTATCCTCTAGGAAGCACAGGATGTCCTGACTTAATTCAATCTGATTCTTACCTAATGTTATAAGACCACCCAATGACAAGACCCCACCTGCACTGACACCATTTTAACGATTTTTTTTCATGATCTTTCTTTTGTCTCGTAAAGAAATAACTCACATACCTATGCCTTATAAATTTAGCTCTAACCCTCACCACATGGCAGCTCTTACTGCCCATGGGTCCTGTCCCCACACTACTGAACAAAAGAGCACTACTGCCAGACCTTGAGAGTCCAAGAAACGTTTCTTTCGACTTGACTCACTGAGCCCACATCAGTAAATAGCTTGCCTGAGGAATTCTGGGGTTTAAACACAGGTCTGCATTGCTAAAAAGTCTGTTTTATTGCTGCCATACCACATGGCCTGAAAGTTAAACAGCAGGTATAACTGTATGTATCTTGGACCCATTCCCTGTGAGATGATAAAGCACAGATGATGAAGACTACCCTGATCAAGAAAACAAACTCTGAGCTTATTTACTCGCTAGGCAAGGGAACACGGTGCACACAGAAGCAAAGAAATTCTCCAGTTGGCCATTTAGGAGAAAACGTTATCATGGGTATATGTGCTAGAAATAGGGAAGGGGTTCATGGGTGTGATGTTAAATAAGGAACCAAAGTTTGCACTTTGGTTAAGATAGAATGATTCTACAGATCTGGCACTGTTGGTTAAAACAATTCTTTGTGCATGGGTCAGGAAAGCGTCTTCAGTAAGAACAGAAGTTTCTGCAAGTGGGTACTCAAAGTTCAGGGTCATTTAACAGCTTCAGGTGATAAGAACCCGCTATGGTGACAGGCAGGGTTTAAGGTATTTTTGTTTGGTTGATTTTTAAGTACTTGTTAAAGATCTGTTTAACAGATCAATGAGGGAATTAGCAAAGTGGCAAATCTAGTTCAAAGGAGAGACACTTGTATTTATAGCCCCTAAACAAAAGAAGGCTGGGATAAAACTGCTAAATTATATACAAAACTGGTTAATGCTGCTTAGGGCAATAGTACTGTAAACTTTACCTTGTAAACTCTTATCCATAAAAAAAGCATTTGCATTTCTACCAGACAAAATTCATTTGCATTATTATTTATTGGACAAAGATCATTTTCATGGTTGTTTTCTGAAAGTTAACAGCTAAACTTACAGAGTTGTAAAACACCCTAATCAACAGTAAATAGTAAGTCAAATAAAACTACAAAATCCTGAAGAATTAGAAAATTTAGGGGCCGGCTCCGTGGCCGAGTGATTAAGTTCGCACGCTCCGCTGTGGCGGCCCAGGGTTCGGATCCTGGGCAGGGACATGGCACTGCTCGTCAGGCCATGTTGAGGCAGCGTCCCACATCCCACAACTAGAAGGACCTGCAACTAAGATATACAACTGTGTACAGGTGGAGTTAGGGGAGATAAAGCAGAAAAAAAAAGGAAGATTGGCAACAGTTGTTAGCCCAGGTGCCAATACTTAAAAAAAAAAAAGGAAGATTGGCAACAGTTGTTAGCCCAGGTGCCAATCTTTAAAAAAAATTTAAAAAATTAAAAAAGAGAAAATTTATAGGTGGACCTATTAGATAATGCTCCAGTAGAACACTGAAAAGATACCCATTTATCTTTTTGTCTATTTCCAAATTCTGGACTTTTTCCTTCAACATTTCTCCTGTTGATAAAAAATGATCACCAATGATCAGAGTTGATCATGAAAATGCCAGACTCATTGCTATTTGGCTTGCTTTCTGGACACAGGATTTGCAAAATTTGTTAACTTGTATAAGCCTCCTTGTAGTATGGTCAGCAAATCTAGAGTTACAGGGTGATAGGCAATTAGTGGGTACAGGAAATTATCTTCTATCTGACGATTTCATAAGGAATCTAGGATGGTATTTACAATAGTTTCTATCATCTAGAGGTTTATTTTGAGTAACTTAGCACTTGTAAAGCCTGAAAAAACTCAATCAGTAGAGAATTACCTTACACAGATAAGAAGATATAAACAACCAAGTGGGAAGGTATCAGAACAAGGTTTAATAGAAATCCTTGAAAGAGTAAGCTAACAGACAGAAAATAACAGTTAAATTCAACAGTAGAAAAGTAACAAACTCTGATGAAGATGACAATTATTGAATTAAAAATGTTTAGAAACTAGAACTTAATAGAACAATTCTAGAACAGATAATACTTGGCAGAAGTTAAGATCTGACTGATGATTACTTCATTGTCTATATTCCTTTAAAAAAAAAAAACTTGTTATGTAAAATTAAAAGGAAATTGGAGAGGTCCCCATGAGGCCCTGAGACTGTAATTCTTTCTTGAAAACTGAATTTCTAGACTGCAGCTTCGAGCAAAGTCTTCAGACAACTATCAGAGGAAATAAGACATTACCTGTTGATAAAACTGAATGATTGTGTTAAATTATTTCTGTCACCAAAAATTTCAGAATTCTTTTTAAATGCTCTTTAGGATATCATATGTGTGATAAGGGGTTACTACATGCAGAACTCATACAGTTCAATAGCAAAAAAATGATCCAATTAAAAAAAGGGCAGAGGATCTGAGCAGACATTTTTCCAAAGAAAACATACAGATGGTCAACAGGTACATGAAAAGGTGCTCATATCACAATCATCAGGGAAATGCAAATAAAACCACAATGAGATATCACCTCACACCTGTCAGAATGGCTATTATCAAAAAAGATAAGCGATAACAAGTTCTGGTGAGGATGTGGAGAAAAGGGAACCCTTGTGCACTATGGATGGAAATGTAAATTGGTGCATCCGCTATAGAAAACAGAATGGAGGTTCCTCAAAAATTAAAAAATAGAACTGCCATATGATCCAGCTATTACACTTCTGGGTATATTTTCAAAAGAAATTAATTCAATATCTCAAAGAGATATCTGCACTCCCATGTTCATTGCAGCATTATCTACAATATCCAAGACATGTAAACAACGTAAGTGTCCATCATTGGATGAATAGATAAAGAAATTGTGGTGTGTGTGTGTGTGTGTGTGTATACCACACACACACATACACACATATATAATGGAATATTATTCAGCCATTAAAAGGAAATCCTGACATTTGCAATAACATGGATGAGTCATGACAGCTTTATGCTAAGTGAAATATGTCAGACATGAAAGACAAATGCTATATGATCAAATTTATATATGGAATCCAAAAAACCTGAACTCATAGAAAGAGAGTAGATTGCTTTTTGTCAAGGGCATGGAGGTGGGGTCAAAGAGTGCAAGCTTCCAGCTGTAAGACGAACAAGTTCCGGGGAGCTAATGTACAGCAAGGTAACTGTAGTAACTGCAGTTGATAGTACTGCGTTGTATGCTTGAAGAGAGCAGATCTCAAAGGTTCTCACCACAAAAACGAAAATAACAATTGTAACCACACGGGGTGATGAAGGTGCTAACTAACCTTCTGTGGTAACCACTTTTCAATAGATACGTATATCAAACCATCACATTGTGCAACCTAAACTCACACAATGTTGTATGTCAATCATATCTCAATGAAGCCGGAGAAAAAGAACTCTTATAATTCAGCAATAAGATAAACAAACCAACACAAAAGTCTGGAAAGCATTTTAACAGAAACTTCACCAAAAAAGATTTACAAATGGCCAATAAACACATAAAAGATGCTCACCAGCATTAGTTATCAAAGAATTGCAAATTAAAACTGCAAAAATGCATCTGCTAGTATACATAAATTAAACAGAAAATACCAAGTGTTGGCAAAGAGGGGGACAACTGGACTCATATATTACTAGTGGGACTGTAAAATATAGCCATTCAGGAAAATAATTTGCTGACTCCTAATAAAGACAAACATACACTTACCATACGCCCCAGCAATTCCACTTTTAAGTGTCTACCTAAAGAAAATAACATGTCCACAAAAGGATTTTTATACAAATACTCATAGCAACTAATTACTGATACACACAATAACACGAATGGCTCTCATAAGCATTATGCTGAGCAAAAGAGACAGACACAAAAGAGCACATAGTATATAATTGATTAATGAAGCTCTAAAATTGTTAAAACTCTTCTATAGCAATAAAAATCAGATCAGTGGTGTCAGTGTGGTGAGACTGACTACAAAGGAGTACAAGCAAACTTTTTGAGGCAGAAAAGTTGCACATGCTGTTTAAGGTAGTGTTACATGGATATACACATTTACTTAAACTCATAAAAGTCTACACTTTAAAAAGTGTGCATTTCAATGTATGGAAATTATTCTTCAATAATGTCGATTTATTGAACAAAACCTATTCAAGGATGTCATCCACATGTGGTGTCCTAATTTGCATTACGTGAGGCTAGGGTAAGAAACCAACATGAACATGGATCTGGCCCAGGGATATTCCCCACAGAGCTGGTCAGGAGGCTGCTTCTGTGACCCGGCGCACACAGCACAGAAATCACAGGACAGTGACTTATTCCTGCTAAAGATGACCTCTCAATAGATCCACATCTGTGTCCATATCTTTTTCTATTTCTATCTTGCATGGTTGTAAAGTAATTCAGGGTAAAAATATCAGTTCAGGGTAGAATATATCAATTTAGGGTAAAAAATATCAAAACAAAATAAAAGATCGACCTGAAAAAAGCTATGAAATAAGTATATTTACAGTACTTAAAGAGATAAGGATTAAAAACTCTAATAAAAGAGTTTACTATGCTTAAAGAATGGCATATTTGTAAACAGAACCAAATATAACTTCTAGAAGTAAAAAACAACCATTGTAAGTGAAACTCAGTGGATTGATTAAATAGCAGATTAGACACATCTGAAAGGAAAATTAGTGAAAAATAAAAGAATTATGCAAAATTAGTAAATTTAATTTAGAGTAAAATTATGTAGAATTAGTAAAAGCGGATGGAAATCAACAGGAATGCAGAACAGAAAGATAACAATTTAGAGAATATGAAAGCATTGTCAAAATGAGGTGAGATAGTCATCCCAAAGGAACAAATGCAGAGAAAGGAAGAATGGTAGACTGATGGCATTGACAGCCCCAATGCTCTGCCACTTTCTGTATCAGACCCTTGACATGTGACTTTGCTGCTTCTCCCATGAAGAAGCTGGAAATACTTTTCTTCCTCTCAATTCTGAGATAGCCATGTGGCTTGGTTTAGCCAACGGGTCGTTAGCAGATGTGACACAAGCAAAGCCTGGAAAAGCACTTCCATTTTCCGCGTGTCTCCTGAGTGCTGTGACTGCTAAGAGAAGGTGCACGCCGGCCACTGGCAGGTGAAAGACGACATGGAGCCAGCTTACCAGGAGTCCCAACCGAGGCTGTCCTGCATCAGCTGGCAGCGTGCTGAGTCCCAGACAGTGGAGTGAACCTCACCAAGACAAACAGACGCCTACACAAACAGACGCCTAGACCCCCACAGCTGATCACAAGTAGCCCAGAGCAGGTCAATCAAGCTCAGCCCAGACCAGACCAATCCACAGCCCATGACCTAAATCAGTATTGATTGCTGATGCCACACAGGTGTTGTTGATGTTTATTACATAACGTTATTGTGACAATGGAGAGTGAATACAAGAAGATAAGCAATATTCAACGCATGGGGAGAGTTTTCCAGAATTGAAGAGAACACAGTGTATGGAAAAATGTGACGCTGTGGTCAATTCAGGACTTGTGAGTTTGGTAGCTGGGATTACAGGTAGGGTGCCCAAAGACATCTCAAGAATTGTGAAGCGATTGTTAAAAACTGTGCTAACGTTACCTCATTATAATTTAAAACATGTGACTATAAGCCATGCAGTTCTTTCAGGTAGGAGAATATTACCATAAACCAAAGGGTCCCGGGCCTTAGATGCCAAGTGACTAACAGGCAACCATGTCACCTCTACCTTTTCACCACGTTCTGCTTTCCTAGGGCCGCTGTGACAAAGTACCGCAAGTTGGCTGGCTTAACATAGCAGTTTACGGTCTCACAAACCCAGAGGGTAGGAGGGCAAGGGCGTGCGGTCGGCAAGGCCCTGCTCCCCACAGTCTGCGGAGCAGAGGCTGCCCTTGCCTCGTCCACGTTTGGGTGGCGTCCCAGCAATCCACGGTGTTCTTTGGCTTGAAGCCTCACCACTTCTGAGTCTGCCTCTGTCGTCAGTGGGGTTCTCCCTTTGAGTGTCTTCTCTTCTTCCTGTAGGGACACCGGTCACGATGGATTGGGGCCCACTCTAATCGAATATGATCTCATCTTGACTTGACTGTATTTCCAAAGACCTTATTTCCAAATAGGGTCACATTCACAGGTACTGGGGTTTAGAACATCAACATATCTTTTCGGGAGACATAATTCAACCCATAACAAACCGTATTTCTAAAACTCATAAAATGCACCCATAGTTCATCATAGTTTTATGTCGTGTGTGCACTCTAATGTGCACAAAGATCATTCTAATGTTCTAAGTGTCAATTACACACACTTGAGACTAGCATATGGGTATTATTAGCACATGCTGGTTCTAAATTAAAATTAATGTACCATTATTTCTGCCTATTAATCAACAAATATGAAATCATATTCTTCTGACTAAATTAATTAAAGTATTGAAACTCCATGAGACGTAGTGTTTTTTAATATGACTGAATTCTTGGGATAAATTTGTGAATAGAGTTAGACTATAACCCTTTATGTTATTGGGATATGAGAGAGCATAATATTCTTTAAGGTGCTTTTCAAAAGAAGAACTTTTTTTAACTGAAAACCAACTTTTATTTTTAGTATATTCTAACCAATTTGTGTTCTTATTATGAAGATTATTAATTAAAAATTTTAATAGACTCTCTAGCAGAATACTTGGCATGTAGTCAACCCACAAAATATGTTAAACATTGCTTTTTCTGTTCTTGCAGTTAAAATTTTTTAAATGTCTTTTTGATACAGAGATAGAGTTTTAAATTAAATTCTGGTGGAAATGATTCATTCCTTTTTAGTCCTGATCTTTCACATAAACTTTCATAGCTACTTACATTCAAAATACATAGTGTTGTAAGCGTTCTCTTTTCTATGGAAAATAAATATATAGGAACCTTCGAGTTCACATTCTCACTAATGACCAGACATTTGTAGTTAACTGGAAATAAACTGTTAAAAACTTTGAAACAGAAAAGCACACAGAACCCAATAACCTCCGTGTTCCCAAGTTGTGTAAAATAGATGCCGTGGCGGCACAATAGACATTCATTCGACAGACATCAACATTTAAAGATGCTTCCAAAATTGTTCCATGATGCTAAAGCTCTCTTGCAAGATGATACTACTAAAATACATAGATTCGAGGGAAATTAACCTGAGTATTTCTCCAAAACCAGTTTCCATTAGACAGCTATTCCAGAAACACGTTATGCAATATCACTAAGAGCTCTGTTCTTGGGGAAAATCACAGAGGAACAGCACAGATTTGAAAAGACTGGCAGATCTTGCTGCCACTCAGAGATTTTGCTAGTTAAAGATGATTAATTGAATAAAGAATTGTGTTGGGAAACAACATTTTAAAGATCAGTACCATGGAGATCTAGAGAACGTTGTCATTTCTTACAACAGCATGTCGTTAGAGTACTGTTGTCAACGGTAAATGAATGATAAGTAATTAGTAGAATTTTAAATGAGCTGATCTTATGTACCATACAATCAGATTATCAGTTAAAGTATTATAGCTTTCCAAGTAGGAAACAATAAAAATGAACAATGAATTTAATGCTTTGTGGGTCAAGCCAGGCCAAAGAGTGCTTATTGCTCATAATTTCCTGGAGCTCTAAAGAACTTTGCTGCTCTGGAAATTTGCTGCTCCAGAAAGCCAGCCAGCACCCTGTTTTTTGAGCAGTGTTGGCTTCCTATTTGGGGCATCAGATAAGAGTTTACATTATGTTAAACAATTTTGTGGCTGCCTGCTTCCCAAATTTCTGTGTGGTTCTAATTCACCTGAATCTTTATTCATAGGTTTATCGAAAGGACAGGATAGCTTTAAGAGTGTCAAAGAGGAGAAAGATATCAATCTGTGAAATAGAAATTTTCCCAGGCTGGGTTGCTTGATATATTTTAATGTGGTTTATCTAATGCTTAGTACCCAGTCTTTTAATCAATGACTATCTATTGGACACTTATAATGGGTCAGTTCATTGTGCTAGGTGCTACAGATAAAATATTGAGTGAAAACCAGATGCAGTTCCTACCTTCAGTGAAGTTAAAGTTGGGGGGTGACATCAAATAATCTCAGAAAATGAAAAACTGCAACTCTGAGAAGTGCCGAGAGAGAGGTGCATGCAGCTAAGAGCATGTTTAATAATAGTAGCTGCTTTATCAGAAAAGACAAGGGAAGGGTCCCTGAGGAAGGACAATTGCACAGACATCTAGAGGATATTAACCTGGCAAAGGGAGGAAGGAAGAGTTTCTAGGCATAGAACAGCTCATAAAAAGGTCAGGAAAAGGAAGATGTGACTGAATGAGTCAACACCAGGAAGGTGGGTCAGCCCTACAGTGATTGGTCAGTAAACAGTAGCAGACGAGGCTCAGGATGAAGAACTGGGGACTCTATTTCAAAAGTTCCTCACAGACGTGGCCAAGGTCTGCCTTCTCTGTGCAAAAACTAGAGCGTGCTAATCATCTTGCAGCAAGGATACAGAAAGGAACTATAAGCTGCTTAGGGATTGTAAAATACTGAGAATTAAGTAAATACAGGCACAAGCCTGTAAAAGTAAAAATAGAACATTTTTTTATGTCATGAGAAAGATCTAAACAAATGGAAATCTCAATCATGCTCTAGGCTGTGGAAATTTGTCACAGTCTTCACAAATGCAGCAAATCCTCCTACAGTTGAGAGATATCTAGTCAAAACAGTGGCATGGGAATAAACCGCTGAGTGAGTGGTATTGGAGTAGGAATAACCAAATTGATCTGTAGAACATAAAAGAAAGTTCAGAAATAGGTCCTAGTGTTTATAGAAACATCATGAATGATAAAGTTAATATATGTGCTTAAAAATTCCAGGTATATTAAAGATTCAAATTCAGTAGTCTTCAACTATTCACTCAATTAATATTTTATTGAGGACCTACTGTGGATTTTCCAGGCAGAGAATACAGTGATGGAAAAGATTGAGTAGCTCTCTCTCTCATAGAACTTGAATCTGTTGGGGGAGACAGACAATAATCTTGGAGACAAGGAAATATATGATTTATGATATAATTTATGATACAGCATCAGGTACAAAGGAGTTGATACATGATGATTTATATATAGTGTGTATGAAGGACTGTCACCAAAGTGTTCATGGTACTTCTCTCTTATGGGATTTCTAGTGATTTTCACTTTTTTTATATCTAAGAGGAAAATTACTAAAATACATTCCAAGCATAATTTGTCACAAAAATTATTAATACTAGTAACAATGGACCTTAATTTTTATATTTATCTATTTGTATATACGTATTTAGATCAAACAAGTATTGAGTGTCAAATAGATGCCATTGACACCTAACATTTATATTTAATCATTTATTAATTGCAAGATTCTTTTATATGTTACTTTATGGAATTCTCAAAATAACTGCCTAGCACTATTTCAGACATAAGAAATATTAGACTCAGAGGAGGGAAAGGATTAAGTAATCTGTAGGGTAGGTGGCCCAGATCATTTAATTCCTAAACTAATGTTTTCACATTAATTCATATGCCAAATTAAAGTTACCAGCATGGATTAGAAATTAAAGCAAAGGCTGATCATCTTAAATCTTATCAAACACCGTCACACTTGCACTGAATGGATGGCAATGCAAAAAAAAAAATGTCTCTTCAAGCAGATGGTTATTGGGAAAAGAGCACAGTAATGTGGCCCCTTGATAAAGTGTTTTGGTTCAAAATAGGGATCTAGATTAGGTTGGAACCTCGTCCTCATACTGCAGTGTGGAGGCACTTCCCCAGAGCAGCACCCTTGGCCAATTCTTGCCCTTCACTCAGTTGTCCCTGGGGGGAGAGGAATGACTTGTCTGATTGGGAGTTCCAACGGGCATACAGGTTTCAGCCACTCCTGAGCTCTCCCTTGTTAGCACAAAGAATTGATGATGGTTTTATGGGAAAGAGACTAGCTCAAGATCATTGTTTCAAAGCATTCTTATAGGAGACAAATGGGAAATAACATTGGAAAATATATTTCAGTTGATTGTGAGACGCCTTGTAACTAAAATGACAAATTTGAACTTTATCCTGTTAGCAATAGAGATTCAAAGTAGTATTTTAAAATGTAATTAGTAGACATGCAACTAAATAATTAACTCAGTGTTAGTATAATAGAGCTTCCAAACCAGTACACAGCAGCACCGTGTTGTGCCTTCAAGGGTTGAAGTGTTTGAAATATGTATTCCACTCAGCCCTCAGGATGGATGGAGCCTCGTGGGCCAGTCCCCATGTAGCCTCCTCTGTTTATCCCAGAATGCTTTATGTAGGGGAGGAAGAATACTTCCTCTACCCTCTAGGTCCTCCTGGCTAGCCTAAGAATTAAACTTCCATGAGACAGAATAACAGGAGAAAATAGAACAAAGTTTAATAACATGTATTCGTGGGAGAAATGCAGGAAAACTGAGTAACTCACCAGAATGGTGGAAGACACCACCTTAAACACCATCTTCAGCTAAAGACAAAGGAGGATGTTGAGGGTAGTGGTCTGAGACTTCAAAGAGGAGGAAGGCAATTCACAATTCAAAGAGGAGGAAAAGCAAATGTCTGCTAAAGAAAAGTTTGCCATGCCTTGCAGAGACAGCGGAACATAGGGAGGACTCTGATTTAAAAACCCTTGTTAGGTTCCTCCCCATTTATCACACTTAGTTTATATTATACTATAGTTACATTATGGTATTAGCTCCCTCCCGGAACAGGCTTTCTATGTCAAATTCTTTTAGGCTGTTACGGGGAAGGTCAAAGTTTCTTTCAGATTTATTTTGTCCTTAAAAATAATCAAGCCAGGGGCCAGCCCTGTGGCCGATTGGTTGTGTGCACACTCTGCTTCGGTCACCCAGGGTTTTGCCAGTTCAGATCCTGTGTGAGAACATGGCACTGCTCATCAAGCCATTCTGAGTGAGCATCCCACATGCCACAACTAGAGGGACCCACAATTAAAAGTACACAACTATGGACCAGGGGGTTTTGGGGAGAAAAAGGAAAAAATAAAATCTTTAAAAGAAATAAAAATAAGCCAAAGAGAAATATTTTGGGTGGTCAATTCTAATCCTCCACATTTACAAATGTATTGCTTTTACGTGAGCCATGAAGTAAAAACAATTAGGAAGCACAGGTTTATAAGACGGTTGGAGAAGTGACAGACTAGAGGTAAGGGAAATAGTTAATAAATATCTATGTGAATGATGATGAAGGGATAAACTGGGTCACAGGCCTTGGGAATGAAGAGAAAAAGGCTAATACAGGAGATGGATCAAAATTTGAATTCAAAATTCATGTTTTCAATCTGGTGATTGATTGAATAAGAGTAGATTAAAATAGTAACTTGGATTTCCTTCTTGCTTAATCAATTAGATAATAAACTTACCAGCATGTTAGATACTGGAGTTAAGAATTCAAGCAGAATGACTAACCCAACAATGAGAAATGCAAACCAGACATCCCACAGACCTGGTGCCATAAGAACTTGGAAAGAAGAAGAAAATCACGTAGAGGGATATTAAGATCTGTCACGTGCATATATCCCTCATGCGAAAATACGACTCTAAAGATGAGTAATTCTACCAGCAATGACCAGATGGCCCTGCTCAAGTGCAAGTTGCCAGTATAAACTGAGTGAACTACCAAGGCAATTTGCAAGCAATTTATCAGTAATGCAAATGTCAAGCTACCTCTGATTTTCCCAAAAGCCGGATAAACAAAATAAATGAGCCCATTGGCACACAGGTGAGACACTCAGGCTGCAAGAGCCCTGCTTTGATTACTGTGAAAGGCAGAGAGAGGCAACATAACAAGTTTCCACCTCAACAGAATGTGTTTATTCATCCTGACTCAAATCCAAGGAAATAGCCCTAATAGTTTTGAATTGCTGTAAAAGGTTGTGTGCCCTTGTCAGATTTATGCATTTAGGTCACAAAAGCAAAAGAGTCTTACAGAAGCATTTTCTTAATTAAGCAATTTAGGTATAAATTCAGAGAGAGAGAAGAAATTCAAGCTTCACGCACATCATAGTATGTGCCCAAAATGACCTCTCTCTCATTTTTCCACCCTAAGATTTTCTTCTCAGCTTTCCACACTGGCTCAAAGATTTCTGCAAGTGATGCATCTCATGAACATCTTTGCCAGTCACTTCTGCCAGCTGATGACGTCCAGCAACTTGCATATGCTTCTGCTGCAAAACCATTTTGTTTCATAATTATTTAGCTTTCTCTCCCCCTGTTCTGTGGTGTTTTCAAAGGCAAAGATCATACACCATTTGTGTTGCTGAACCTTTCAGAGAAGATTCTAACCATGTCTACTCACAACCAAAATCAAGAATTTCTAGACATGGACTCCAATTCTTTAAAGTTTACTAAATTTTTATTGAGCTCATGGTGTAGCTTATAAATCTGATAATATAATGCTAGATAAGTATGTTAAAGGATAATTGTCCATAAGGTTTAAAATCATGACTCTCATGAAGATATAAAATGAACAAGTTAAACATTTTATTTAATTAATTATTAATGAGGGAATCAGGGAGATGTTACAACTGGATCAAAGGAAAAGTCAAACAAGTACAAATTTATGGGGACTAAACTGTCCTCAGTAAAGAAGCAGAAACGAATTTACAAATGCATGCAAAACTGGCTTTTTCCCACAGGAGGAGAGGGGAGGAAAGTGAGGGAACCTCCACTAGACAGAATTTATTTGCATGTCTAAGAACAAGAATTACTTTGCATTGCTATCAGCTATCTACAGTTCGCAGAGTTGTAAAATAGCTCGAAAGCTCTCAGAGGCTGGACTCAGACCACTTGGGAGGTGTGCTCTGGTTAAACAATGCGCAGTTTCCATTGCAGACATTAGCGATCTTTTTTGTTTATTCCAACTTTCCTTACAATTATAAGTATCATCTTAAAGACGGAACCTGGGGGTCCTATGTTCTTTGATTAATAGAGCAACCTGTGATCAAAAATGGGCTTCCTCAGTTTCCAGGGAAATGTTTCTAACCATCACAGCACGTTCAGTTATATCCTTCACCCCTCCTCTTTAATACAACAGTAACTACAAAAGCCAGCGCTTGTTGAGAGCTTACTTTTTGCTGGTGGTGTGGTGAATGCTTTACCTACAGAATTTCTTTAATCCTCATGTTGGCCTGATGGAGGAAGAATTTTACTGTTCTCGATTTATAGTAGAGGAAACTGAACATCCGTAAAGGCTCTAAGCACATAGCTAGTGTGGGGCAGCACTGAGCTTCCAGCAGAAAGCTCCAGGTCTGAGCTGCCCAATATGGCAGCCAACAGCCACATGAGGCAATTGAGGCTTGAAATGTGGCCAGTCCAAACTGAGGTGGACTGTAGGTCTAAACTACACATTGGGTTTTTAAGAGTTAGGACCAAAAAAAATCATGTTTGAAATGATAATAGTTTGGACCTGTAGGGGAGGGAAGTCTTTCCCTCTACCCTTCTATGTTTGATAGCTGGGTCTATGAAATAAACTGACAATAGGCAGATTAACAAGAGAAAAAATATATACATTTCTTAATTGTTAACATTATGCGTAAAGGGCCATCACAGGAAAAAACAGTGAAAATCCAAAAAAGTGATGAGATTCAAGAGCTTATTCATCCTGTTAATAGGGGAAGGGGAGGGAGACGTAGGCAGCTGAGGGGAGAGTAAATGATTTTGGGAGAGAGGACGGGGCCCTTGCAAGAACAGGTGGGAGGCATGTTACTCTGTGACGTAGCTTGTCTGGGTGTGGGGTCCACATCCAGTTTCCTCTGCTGTGATGAGAGTCCGTCTACCCAGGCTGACAAAACTCCCTGGGAGGAGATTCATGACACCTGAGCTCCTTTTGAAGGGTCTGTCTTCGGGCAGATATGAGCAGCTCAGCAAAAGCCTTTCCCTGAATTTGCTGTTTTCGAGTGGCTTCAGATCAAAATATTATACTAAAGCATGATATTTGGGGGCAGTGTGTCATGAACTCCTTCAGATAGACTGGGTTAAATAAAATATTTTATTAAGTTCACCATGTTTCTTTTTGTCTTTCTAAATGTGGTTACTAGATAGTTTCAAATCACCTGTGTGGCTCACATCACATTTTTACTGGACAGCCTTTGTTTTCAGTGGCAGACTTGGATGATAGCAAGTTGCCAACAGAAACCACAGGTTCTCTTTTTAAAACAATTAGATGGTGTTAAAGAAGAAACAGAGCTGGACAGTAGTTAAAGGAGTAAAAACAGATTGTATTCAGGACTGGGGCAATAGGGGAAAAGACACCTCAAAACACAACTGGACTCAATTCTGAACACAGCGTGGGCAAGTGGGGATTCACGGCCAAGGAACAAGGTCAGGGTCAGCGGGTGGAAAATTCCTGAGAGGAAACCTCAGGGATGAGGGGGGTTCTGGCTAAACGGACCTAACAGGATTCTTGCTGTAGACAGGCCTGGGTGGTCAGGCATCTCCTGGGGGATGGTGGAGGATGAGGGACCTGATCAGATACCAAGAGTGATCACGTGTCGAGGGCAGGGGCTTCTTGCTAGACGGACTGAGCAGGGTTCCTCCAAAAACTGGATTTTACAGGACGTGCACAGATGGACCTATGAGAAGTCAGAGTAAATTTTGATGGAGTGAAGAATCTTTGTCAATGTTATGATAAAAATATTTGCTGTTATCAAAACAACTATTATCATTGTAGTTACCATGTGTAACAAGCAAAGCTTTGGTGCTTAAATTAGAGAATGTTTTGATAGATTCACCCTCATATGAAATAGACAGTCTCACACTTAGTCACCCTTAGATACAAATAGTGTTCACAACACCAGAGAGGGCAGTGTGGGGCTTGAGGTGTATCTTGGTGGGAGTAAAGCAGTGTCTGTTCCTGGAGCAGGGAAGCCTCTCCTGAGCCCCAGACCATGCTGACTTTAACAAGTAACACTGTGAGCTGTGATTTCCTCATCTGCAAAAGGAAGACCTTTAACCGAGATCCTTCTACCTGAAAGAGTTCGTTGGCTCTGTAACCTGTTACCTCTTTAATAGGACTTGGAACAGTAGTTCTCAAACCTCAGCATCATCAGAACTACCCAGAGGGTTTTTAGACCACAGATTACAGACTCACCTGCAGAGTCTCTGAGTCAGTAGGTGCAAGGCAGAGCCAAGAATCTGCATTTCTCCAAAGTCCCTGGGGATGCCGATGCTGCTGGTCTGGGACCGCAGTGACGGGGCTGCATCACAGAACCGTTCACCCAGTAAGGGACCACAGGGGCCCCTAACTTCAGGGCACAGTGAAACCACACTCTGTTTATGAGGGAAACAGAAAGTGTGGGACTTCATAAACCTTTTTTATTGAGAATGATTCTGATTGGTATGTTCCCATCTAGGAAGCAGAGGATTTAGACCAATGATGACATTAGTAATTGCCTTTCCTGCTGGCATTTTGCCTTTCTTTCAAAGAATTATGCATTTTAAATGAAAACGTAAGATCAGGTTCTGAGTCTTTTATTGGCTTGGTTTTTCAATGTAAAATTCTATTGCACTTTTAAATAGCTGGTGTGCAAAGTCCCCACCCACATAACAGACATACCCAAGCTTATATTTCTACTGATGACCTGATGTATAATATTTTATTTTCAAAGAAAATTCAATGATCAAAGGGATGAATTTATCCCCTTAGTTGCTATTTTAAAATTTTACTTATTTTTATATTATTACAAAGTCTGCTTTGTGTCTTTTGGGGTAAAATCAGTTTTATCTAATTACATTTATAAAATAAAAGCTTCTCTTATTCCCCTAATGTTTCAATATTTTTATTTCTTTGCATCTGGATATTTTTAGGGCCTAATGTGCAACTTTATGGTTCTGTGAGAACACCAACTGACTGTGCAAATATGCATTAAAGCAGTGGGAATCTGGGCTGCCTTGTCTAGACGATGCTGACAGAAGCCCTGCATATGTGAGATGGCAAATATGAATTTTAAAATAATAATGACAACAAACATAGTTACCTCATTGGGAAAATAATATGGACTGATTTCATTGTTGATCTTTGTTCTGCTTTGTTTCAATAAGTTCACCTAGGTATTAGTAAAAATGCTATGCCAGGAAATCATGGGTCTTCTGCCTTAATTTTTATTTTCAAAAAAACTTCAACCTAAAATTATCTATACAAAGCTTTGTATTTTTGTGTTAATTTCCTCTTAAGTCTTCCAAGCAAGCCTCACCTCTGTGAGAAGTAAAATTAGTCAATATTTGTATTATTTTTTTAGAGAAAAGTTAAAAAGTAATGGTAGGTATTCTTAAACTAAACTCAGTGATTTGAAATCTTCAGGAAAGTAGTCAGTTACCCAGATGGTGTTGTGGGGGACTGGAATGGGCCACTCCAAGATATGTCTCTTTGGCATGAGGATTATTTCAGGCTTGATACTTTTAAAAACTGCAGGCAGGAAAGAAACTCTGAGAAGTAGAATTTAACCCTTTGTAAAGAGACATTTACATTGTAAAGGAAATCTCCATCTGTAAAGGTGTCTCCCTCTCTGTAGCAGGAAGAAGAGGGGATGACCTTATCTCTAGAAACTCTTATCGGTGTGGAAGGCAAGGGCTTAAATCTGCATAATAATCTCACCCTGGTTTACTGTGCTTTTCTGGTAACCTCCCATAACTGACTCCTCCCACCCCCAACATCCTCCTTTGTCTTTAGCTGAGGATGGTATTTAAGGAGAGAGCTTCCACCATTTTGGTGAGTTAGTTTTTCTGGGTCTCTCCCATGTATACATGTTATAAAGCTTTGTTAAATTTTCTCCTGTTATTCTGTCTCGTGTCAATTTAATATGTTGTTCGCCAGAAGGAGCTAGAGCAGGTACAGGAAATGTCTTCCTCCACTACAGTGTGATGTGGTCAAAACAATCAATAATGGACTTTGTGTCATTCCTATTCTTTGTCTGAAGTTTGCTTATGTGGATCTAATCTGTGTCTCCGGCATGATTAATACTACAGCCGTTTTAGCACTTACTTTTAAGCTTCAGAGGTTTCGTGATTATTGTCCCCTGTCCTCATCATTAATAATGGCCATCTGCACTTCCTTTCCTCTAATGAGTGGAGCGATTTTACTTTATCTTCAGTATGGTCTGGGAATAGCACTGTTAATGCTGTACTCAGACAAAAAGATGCCTGAGGTAATTATGGAACCCATCTGAAATTTCAAAACTAAAATATTTTCCCCAAGCTTTGTAATATTCATTTCAGGCATAAGATCACCACCATTTAAGTAACACATATCCAGTAAGACATATTTACCAAATCAGTGACTTTTTGAATCTGGAGTGAACTAAACCGCTGAAAAAATTAACCCTTTGCTGTTCTAACTGCTTTTCTAACCAGTGCCCCAAATAGATCAAAACTTTATGATTTGTTTTAACATGTCCTCTAGTTTTCCTCTTTCTTAAAATTTAAAATAAACATAGAAGTAAGGAGAAAAATGCACCACATTTTGCCAGTTAATAATACCTAGTATCAGGACTAATGTCTACATGTTTTGGCTGTGTCTGCAATAGTCCTGTAAAGGTCAAGTGTTTCTTAATAATCTGAATTCTCTAAAGCCTGAATGTGTGTTCTATGGCACCAAATAATGACTTTGGCTCTTATTTTACATTGTTTCAAGTCTTTTTGTTTATATCTCTCAAAATCTGTTTCTACTCTCAGAACTTCCGATACCAGTTGTGTGGAGGTTTTCTCCCACATCGATTGATTCTTCAGCTCTCCAGACACCAGCGCGGTGTCCTACCATTCAATTCAACTCAGTTCCAACACTAACTACCTGGGGTTAGAACAGACCCCAGAGGTTAAGGGCTCAGTCCCACAAGATTGCCCCCACTTCAGATGTCAATCACAAATCCTGGACCTCATATACTCTGACCAATTGGCTATAAACAGGGGTTTCCCATGACCCCCTCCTCAGGTTCCATAATTTTCTGGAATGGCTCACAGAACTGAGTAAAACAGTTTACTTATTTACTATTCCTGTTTATTACAAAGGAAACAGCTCAAGAACAGCCAAATGGAAGAGGTGTATAGGGCAGGGCACAGGGAAAGGGGACCAGAGATTCTACACTCTTTCTGGGCACACCACTCTACCTCCATGTGTTTACCACCTCCATGTGTTCACCACCCTACTTTCTCCAAATACTCTCATTTAAGGTTTTTTTTGGTGAGGAAGATTGTCCCTGAGCTAACATCTGTGGCAATCTTCCTCCATTCTGTATGTGAGACACCACCACAGCATGGTCTGATGAGCAGTGTGCAGGTCTGCGCCTGGGATCTGAACCCACGAACCCCAGGCAGCTGAAGTGGAGTGCAAAATCCTAACCACTATGCCACTGGGCTGGCCCCTCATTTAGGTTTTTATAGAGGTCCCATTACAGAGGCATGATTGAGTAAATCATTGGACATTGGGATGAACTCAATCTCCAGCCCCACTCCCTTCCCTGGAGGTCAGGTGGCAAGGCCTGGAAGTTCCAACCCTTTACTCACCTGGGTCCTCTGGTGGCCAGGCTCCATCCTGGTGCTATCTAGTGGCCCACCAGGAGTTACTTTTAACATAATTCAGGTTCTGCTGAAAGGGGGTTATTATGAATAACAAAGGACTCTCCTCTCACCCCATCACTGAGGAAATTTCAAAGGTTTTAGAAGCTCTGTGCCAGGAACCAGGGGTGAAGACCAAATGTATATTTCCTATTATATCACAACATCACGTATCATTAAACACAACAATTAAGGCATAGGCAGGCTAAAAATTCCAAAGTAGAAGCTACCCAAATCTCAGAATTACACTCTGAGGAGCAGCCTATTGGGCCCTTTAAAGTCAAGTCTGTTTTGTTCATCCATTCTGTTCTATCAATCAAGCGGGTTATAATGTAACTAATTTGATGTCCTATCACATCCTCTTATCCCAAAGATAGCCACAATGAACTGACCAACTGTGTCTACTATTTTTCTTTTTATCATCACTGCTATGAATATCATTATTCTTCTTAATAAAGATATGGTGTAGAATGTACCATGTGTAATAGGCATCAGCCTCATTTTCACTTGAAGTTAGGCATCACCACCTTGAGAATCAGGAAAGAATTTGGAATGACCCCTTCAGATAATCCAGAGAGCTTTTAAAAAATTGGCACAGTACAATCCTAGTGTTTTAGAAACAAAATCTAATCTCTGATTATGATTAGAACTATAGCCTTTTCATTACTCCCTTTAAATATTCCCACCTTCCATGATTATTTTCTACGATTCTGATTTGACAGGTCTGGGATAGGGCCCAGGAATTTATAGTTTTGGAAGCTCATCAGATGATTCTTCTTCTCTGCAATCAATTTGCGAACACTTTAATCACACAGGTGGAGAGATTAAACCCCAGATGCTGAAGTGACTCATCCTGTTAAAGTGTGTGAAATTTCACCATCACAGTTTTCTTCCTCAGAACTTCAAGACTTCTCAGTCTTCCATATTTAAATGGAAACATTTTCAAGAAAGTTCGTGTCAGCTATAAGACAGTAAGGTCAAGGACTAGAACCCAGGATATGTCATTAGGGAGAGCTGAGATTCCTAAGGGAAGAAGGATAATGAGGTTAAATTCACTTCGTTTGCATTATTGCATGGGAGCATGCCAAGGGCCCAGTAGGTAGGAGAATAGGGAGGCTTTGCCCTACTACAGAGTGTAAAGATAAGCATAGGGATAATGCGACTGGAGCTCTGGAAATATCAGTGACTTTCTCCAAATTATACAACTTCGTGCCAGAGCTGTGGTCTAAACCCCAAGTCAGTACACCACCAAACCTCATGCTCTGTCTGCCATTTGGGGCTGAGTGGATGGTCTAATTTCCAATTTTACCTCAGACTGACCCCTGTAGTAGGGAATATATACATGAGGGAAATCATACTAAAAAATAAAACTAAAATATTTTAAATAGCTCAATCAGTGCTCTGCACAAGTCTTAACATATAGTAAGTTCTCACAAATATTTGATACTTCATAGTTGTCAAAAATTTCCTATAAACGTCTTCAGCTCAGTTTCTTTCCTGTACTTATTTTGCCATCTTTCCTTCAGTCAAGTTTACTTTAAAATTTTCACCCTATTAGTTGACAGTTTTATTTTCCAAATTGTGGACATTGCACTTAAGACCAATTTTTGTCCCCACTGGTATGTCATAATTTAAAAGCCTAACAATAGGCTATGCATAAGAATAAAGGAATAAAATATCCTTTCTTGTATTTTGCTTGGTTTTGTTTTGTAGCAGAATGGTCTAGTTAACAGCAATGATAGGGTAGAATTTCTGAAAGAATTCACAGAACTTCTTGGCCAGAATCCTTTGTCTGACGTTCAAGCTCTCCACAAGTTCTTTTTCAAATTCCTTTCTCACTACTCTTCTTACATCCACTACATTCCCCTTATGTATTACAGACTAAATAACCATGTCCCCTGAAATTTGTGTACTGAAACCCCACTTCAATGTGATGGCTTTGGGAGTGGGCCTTTGGGAGGGGCCTTAGATTAGCATTAGCTGAGGTCTGGTTAGCACTAGATTGGGGTCAGTGCCCTCATAGGAGTCACCATAGAGCTTGCTTCCTCTCTCTGCTTGGCCACATGGAACACAACCAAAGTTGGCCGCCTGCAACCCAGGAGAGGGCTCTCACTGGAACCCAAATGTGCTGGCACATTGCTCTTGGATTTCCAGCCTCAGAAATATGAGAAACAAATTTCTGTTGTTTATAAACCACCCAGTCTATGGTATTCTGATAGAGCAGCCTTTTCAATGCTATTTCAAGTTGAAACGTCAGGTTTCAAGACATTTCACCTGAACAACTCAATGTCCCCAAGTATTTCCTGCTCTTTCTTTCAAAAATATATATATATATATATATTTTGGTGAGAAAGATCAGTCCTGAGCTAACATCTATGCCAGTCTTCCTCGATTTTGTATGTGGGACACCACCCCAGCATGGCTGGATGAGCAGTGTGTAGGTCTGTGTCCAGGATCTGAACCTGTGAACCCTGTGCTGCCAAAGTGGAGCACATGGACTTAACCACTACACAACCAGGCCAGCCCCTCAAAAATAGTTTTACATATTCTGTTTGCCCTCTAAATTTCTGGGGTATTCAAATGCTACCTGTCTTTCAAAGCATATTGCAAACATCAATTCCTTCTTTCCCTCAGTGGGAACTATTCTCTTCCTCTTATGTATGATTTCCATAATTTCCTCCCTAAACTACAGTTATTGCTCAACATTGTCTCTCCTATAGGACAACACTTTGCCCAGTCATCAATTATTTAAGGAGTAGATGATTGAATAGACTAATGGATTATTGACCAGATTTTTAAATTTAGGACTCAACTTTGTTTTCATTATCATTAAACATCTTAATACAAGTCCTATTTTCCACACCCACCAAAAAAAGACTATTGTAAGAAAATAAATCTATACGATCTATAACTATGTCATTTCTACTCTATTTTTGGTGTGTTTGCTATGAAGGTCACTACTATCTATTGTTGAAAACTGTAAAAGAAAAAAGTGAGCAATTTGGTTCTCCCAATGTGCTCCTTGAGTCAATATTTTCCAATTTCTTTTTCCCATTCCCAAATTCCAAACTTAGAAAAATGCAGAAATATCCCTCAGATATAGTACTTTATTTAAGATTAGAACTGATGTTTTAAGAATTATTGAATGCAATAATCATCCCTTGTTATGATTCTATCTTATCTAAATACGATAAAAGAAGCAAAACCAATTTAATTAAAAAAGAAAAGTTGAATAAATACTTATTTTTAAAAACTTAAATTCCAAGTTACTTTTTAGACATTTTCTCTTATTTTTCTTACTTAATCTGCAATTAAGGGAGATATGTTTTTGCAAACTAAATACATTTTAACAAATTTATTCTTCTGATATTTAACAATTAATCATGAAAGGGGTAAAATTATAAGGATGTTTATGATTTTTTCCTAAATATCCTGCAGTAACAGAGAAACATCTTATTTCTAAGAAAATTCATGATAAAAGAGAAGCTTAACTTTAAATATAAAACAATAAATAATAAGGTATCTAGAATATTAGATAATGTAATATGTTGGATCAAGAAAATAACATTAATTAGTTTCTTAGATAAAATGTTGTGATTTCACTCTTCTGAGCTGGTAGGCAAGTTATTGGGCCATATAGTTAGGATTCTTGCACCAGTTTCCAGCTAAATTCAGGTTAACTGATGGAGTGGGGTGAGCATCTGTGAATAAATTAGAACAAACCTAGTTGATACTGTGGGGTGAAGCTAGTTATGTCACAGATCCTTCCATGATAATACATAATGAAGGAAATAATAAGCCTTAAGTCAAAACGCCATGTTGTTTCTACATAGTTAGTCTAAAGAAATTTCCACAAATGTGAATGATGATTTAGCAACTAAATAAATGTTTATAAATTCAGCAATGTTCACCACTGAGAAAGATTGGAAATAGCCTATGTTTCTAACAAAAGGGCTTTAAATTATGGCCTATAATTTTAACGGAGGAGTATGCAAAATGATAGAAAATAAGTTATGGCATAGAAAATTGTTCATGTTATATTAATTTTAAAATCAGATTCTAAAATGTAGCTTCACGATCATATTTAGAATAAAATAAATAGAGTGATTCACTGTTTGTTAGGGTACAAATTAAACTGACATAACAAAGAAACCCCAAATCACAAGAATTCAAACAAGATAAAGGCTTATTTGTCACTCATATAACATGCACATGGGCCAGGATATGCAGTCAGCTGGGCCCTGTGAAGTCCTCCAGGGACCCAGATACTTTTTCTGTCTTGATATTTCATGATCCTCTAGGGCACAGATTTTTAGTTTCAATTATTTTTTGAAAATGGAAGTCCACAGATCTGATGAAAGTTGTGAACCTTCAGAAAAATGTGCGAACACACGTGTGCGCGCATGTGTACGCACACACATACACACACACGCACACGCACATATGCGCCCACACACATGCGCACACATGCTCGCTCCAAGGCTGCTGCAGGCCGTGCTCAAGGCTCCTCAGTTCCCTGATTGGGGCCTTATCTGCACCTGAAGGGCTGAAGCCCGCTCCCGGACTCCAGGAGTTCACACTGCAGGGCGCCTGCACTGTCTACTGGGAAGACACGTGCCGCTTAAAACTTGGGAGCGGGTGGTGGTCTGTCACTAAAGGGACGACGGGGAGAGGACTATGGACTCTGGGCACGTCTGTCTCTGCCACAACTGAGTAAATACCGGTATCTGGATGATGACATAATGAGCTATTTTTAAATTTTACTTTTCGTTCATTTTACGTTTCCAAATTCCCATTATAATATTGACTATTTCTATATCAGTTCTTCTGAATTGCTGAAGACATCATTTGTGGTCTAGTATATGAAAAAATTATGTATGATTCATATGTACTGTTGAAGGGTCTAAGTTTTCTAATAATTGGGTTCATATATCTCTCAAATGAAACTGATTATTTCTTTTAAATCTTCATTTGTTGTACTAATTTTTGCCTACGGTGGAAAGTATATAAAAATTTTCTACTATAACTGTGGATTTAAATTTTTTTCCTTGCAACACAATATTTTTCTTCTGTATTTTGAGGCCATGTTATCATTGCATGTAAGTGTACCATTGTTTTTTTACTTTTGATGAAATTTTTTCTTGTCCTTATGTACTGACACCATTCTTATTAATATTTTGCATTAAATTCTATTTTGTTTGATATTACTATTGCTACACCAGCTTTCTTTTGCTTAGTAGTTGCCTAGCAAATCTTTTTTTATTTCTATATTTTTACTATTTCTGAGTCACATTTCTTTATGTATATCTCTTTTGCATTATGTAATTTTATCTTATGTAATCTCATTTCTGATAAATTTTACTATTTATCATTAATTTTTTTGTCTTGTATTTATCATTTTTTGCTTATATTTCTCCTTTTCTACAATCCGGTGGATTGAGTTTGATGTTTTTCCTTTTAATCCTTCCAAACCACCCATTTATTTAGAAATTGTGTACTCTATTTCTATTCTAATAGCTAACTTTAAATTTTTAGCATGGATGCTTAACAAGGTTTAAAGTTAATCAACATCTCTATTCTCCTCCTGAATAATTGAAGGACCTTAGACTACTTTAACTCTGACCTCCCACCCTGTGCCTCTTCTGTGTTGCTGTAGGCTAGTGATCAACACCATCTGTTTGGAGTAGAAGAGGGGGTTTTCCCAGCTCTGTCTCCCATGTTGACATGCAGTCTATCTTAGTAATTTTCTCGCATAAACTTTTACACTTCCACAATAAAAATTAGTTTATTTCATAGGGTATTATTAGAGACCAGAGATAATTAGTTCAAATAAATTTCCATAATTAATATATATTTTATGAAAATCAAGAGGATATAAGGTAAATGACTAAATATCAAAAAGCAGCATGAAAGTTCACGTCGTTCACCCTAGTTTTAGACACCTGCGTCGGCAGCTGATAAGCAGTAAATATCTCAGAGGCAGAAAATGCTGGAAAGGGCAGGTGGGCTTTTTCCATCAGGGGATCTCTGTCTTTTTTTTTTTTCTGGAGAAACAATGTCAATACCTTGTCTTCAGCTGTGACTTTTCTTTCCATCTTTATCTTGTTATTTTCTTATAAGAAGTAAGCTTTTGAGCATGATTTGTAGATATCGATGCCTGAAGCTGTGAACACGAAATGCACTGAGCTTCAAAGATGAGGAGGGAGCTATGGACTCTGCGCCATACCTCACCTCTGCTCCATCCCATCGAAAAATTGAGGCACCAGCAGAGGGGGGACAAACGGAGGAGCATTGTCTGAGAGGTGCCAGAAGTTCTGCCTCCTCCCAAACCGCCGTGCTTAACCTAAAAGTCTCCAAAAAACCTCCAGAAGAGGCAATCTTCAGGTTTCATTTTGCTTTCAAAAATCAGACATATGTACAAGACTAACCCATACATTCAGTTCTATTAATATATCGAATATAACTCATAAATCATAGCTGTTTTCTACTTATTCTTATTTGGGTTGAATCAATAAATTCCTTTTGTTGTTTTGTAAAGTTCCTTACTAAAAACAACTGACCAGCTGGAGTTCACTATGACAGTCAAAGTCAAGAATCGATATACATCTGACTGGTGTATTTACTAAAATAGAGCATGTTTCTGGCAGTCTATAAATCGAGGCTCCACGGATGGCGTTTACCCTTGAGTCTGGCATTCAAAGCGAACCTCCAGGTCTCTCAACGTGATGATGAGATGATGAGGACAATGAGAGTAATGAGAGTCATTTCTGTGCAAGCACTTCCTGTGAACGACCTCGCTTACATTCATCACATTCTCATGCCATAGTAACTGCTACAAGGCCCCTTCACAGGGGAAGAAGCAAACTGTGAGAGAATAACCAGCTTGAGTGAGTTCACGTGTTGACATATGGTAGTCCTGGTGTGCAGGCTGTTGATTTCAAAGCTATGCATTAAGCTGCCTCCCTCCTCTGAGATGTTCACACAGCATCTCTCCCTTCCTTTGTTCCACTCGCAAAACGCCCCCAAGAGCTCATGCCTTCCTCTGTTTTCTGTAAAGCAAATCCATATGGTGCAGCAAGACCCATGGGGTGTAATTCTCACATACGATGAAACATGGGGCCAATTTAGGTCCTGCTTTAATGATTGCCAACACCCTCTCAGGGATATTGTTCAATGTGAAGGTAATGTGGAAATCAAAATTGTTGCTGGGTCTGAAATAGCCGTTTTTGTAACAATTGTAATCAAGAACAGTTGGTGGCTCTTCCTGGACCTTCTCCAGCACACGTAGCCCCGCGAGAGGGACAATTCTCTGTCCAGTGCTTACTTCCAGTGGCTGTCAGTGAGGACTGGGATGCCAAAAGAGCGTTTAGTGTTTTCTTGGCATTTAGTAGAAAAATTTAGTAGAAAATTTAGTAGAAAAAATGTCAGCACATTTCTTGACGATGCCAATTTTATCATTTTTAAAGGACTAAGATAGCCCTTGCTTGCTGTTGGAACCATATTTGAAAAGAATCTCTAGCAGTCTCAGTTTAAAGAAAAAATACCTCTTTCTTTTTACTTCTTATGTAAAAGATATATTGAATAAAAGAAATGATTTTGTCATTTTTACACAGACTGTCTTTTGCCTCTTACCCAAGTGTGTTAGCAGGAATCAACAATAAACAATATTAAAAGGTAAAGTTATAAATATTTTTAATGGAGCGGAGAAAAACATTATCCAGAGAAGAGCTGATTTCTAGCACTACAGTGACCTAACCCTAGGACCACTGGTTCTCGCCTCTCTTCTCATTGTTCTCCCTTCTGATTACATAGCATATTTCTGAATAGAAAAGTTGATGTATGCAAATAGTTGGATTTCTTTGACTTTCATAAATTTTATTACACAAATGTTCAAAGCAAATTCTACCTCTTAGTTTCTCTCTAGAAAATGTTTTTAAAGATTCAAAATAAAAGTAATGGCTCATTTGTAATCTTAGAGCCTGATGACACTATGTTATCTTTTCTCTTGTGGAGGTGATTTGTTATCAACAAACAAACGTCAAATGGCAATGGAATGTTAGAACTCTCTCATATAGTATTTTGCTCTGAAAATATATTTTTTAGGTTGGTAAAGATCAAAGAATCTTTTTTAAAAAATGGAAAGGCTCATTTTCAAGAGGTAGCATTACCATAAAATGCTTCAGTGAACAAGTGCCTGTGGTTCAATGGCTGCCATGAAACTGCGGGAGCATGTTGGAAATCACAGAGGTGCAGAAAGTGTTTGCTAACCAGAGAAGGTAGCTGTTCACCTACATAACTGCTTTCACAGAGACAGAACTTAGATTAACCAATCCATCTCCTCCAATAAACTTCTTCCAGTCATGTATTTGGAGAAATTAGAATATGTTCTGAGGTTATGCTGTAATATATGGTGAAGAAAATAAGAGAAAAAGTGAAACCAACTCAAGATTAGCATATGACCTTCTTAATGGAACATATCCACAGCCCTCACCCCACAAGCACACCCACAGCTTTACAACTGAATGAGTCTAAAACTCAACCAACAGTCAAATACATGCATGCCTCCCAGAGCTGATCTTCCATAAATCAGTATAAAAATATTTTAAGAAATAAATAGAATATTAAATGTTAGAGATAATTCATAAATGTAAACAATGACAAAATATAATACCTGACACACCGGTGAATATAAAAATCACTCACATTAGAAAATAGAGCTCAGTGACTGGGGAATATATGAATGACTCGTGATACTGTGCACTTTGTACAAAGGAACAATGATCTTGAAATGATGCAAAATAGTCAACCTACAACCCTGGAGATGTATGTTTCTTTAAAAATATTTGTGACAATTCAGAAAAATATATTAATGTCCATTTAGCTCAACAATAACACAATCTAGATGGTTCCTAAGCAGTAAAATTATCTTCCCGAGAGGGAGTTGCACAGATTGTTTTATCTGCCTCTGCAGTCTGGGTTATCTGCTCTCAAAAATACTCTGAGTATATTCTTGCTGAGAGGAAAGTTGCCAGCTTTTAAGGTAAAATTGGATGGAATAGTTTGTGGAAAAACCAGATTTTTTTTAGGACAGTCATTCACTTAACATAAACAAAAAATTGCATGTTTTCAAAAAATAACAATTGAAGCTGAAATGTTTGGGAATCTTTGGAAGCTGTCACCCGGAACAAAAGCCATCACTCACCTTTCAGGAATGTGTGTGATTCTGCATAGTGTGAACTGAAGTGCCCATTTGCCATCAACCATTAATTTGATCGTGAGGCCATATTGTGATACTCACATGGATCAAACCTGGAATTCATGTTTTATTCTTGGCAGCAACTCAGACATCAGAGTTGAGAACATTCGGACAAGGACTCTGGATGATGCCAAGCTTCATCTTCATATGACAGACAGATTTAAACATGCTTTTTCTTTTAAATCATCCACAGACTTTTAAATTTCATTTAATTTTATATTTAGAAAAAGTATGAAAGTCACCTGCTAGATGATCAGTTATGGAGAAGAAACAAGTTGTCAAAGAAATGATGGACGTAGGAAAGAGAGCACCGGCTTTGGCATCAAACCTGGCTTCTAATCGTCGCTCTGTCACTTTCCACACGTGTGATGTTAGGCAAGTCCTTGAACTTCATTGAACTTATTGTCTTGTCAGTGAAATGACAATAACAGCACAGGGCTGTTGTGAGGGTTAAATTAGATGAAAGATATATAATGTGCGTGCTATAGTAGCTGGAACAACCTTCTTGGATGCATTTACAGTCTAGAAAAAACACCAGTTGTTTTCTATCCACATATAAGGTTATACTCCGGCAGGGCTAACACCCAGTCAAACACAAAGGGAAAAGTTCAGTATAGGATCGCTCCTCCAAGGTTTGCTTGATGACAAATTACTGGCTTGACTTTGCTTTTTTCACTGAACTGATTTTGATTGACTTCAGAAAATCAACCAAATCAGTTCCCGAGAGCAGCATTAACACAGACTCCCTGGTTCCAGTGTGCTCTTTTCTGGGGTCACCTAATAAGTAAGTAAATAGGACCAAAACCCAGATGTGTATATTGAACCTAAAGGTTTCTATTAATTTAACATTTATTTAATGAATTGTGAGAGACAAGGGATGCTCTGCAGATGCCAAGAAGAGAATTAGCTTGTCTTTTCCAAACTGTAGTATTATATTTTAGAGCCTCATCATAGCTACATGGCCAATGTTAAAAATTCCAACCATGGAAGAAGTCAAGAACAGGCCGAATAAAAGGGTAGCTCTTATCATTTCATGCTTGGAATAACACTCATTTGAAATTAAAGACTAATTTAAGAATTAAACACTGAAATACAACAAAAACATTCACTATTATAGGCTTACTTTTTGAGTCTGGAAGGATTATTTAGTATATGCTTTAAAGAAATGATTATGGCCACATCAGTTTAGATAAGATTGGGCAATAGAAAACCCAGCTTTGTTCTTACAGAGGAGGCAGTCAGGCAAAAGAAGTGTATTTTAGTTAAACATCATGTTCAGAGAATACAAATAACATATCTAAAAATTAATATACATCTTCTTGAGTTTCAGAAGGATTACGCACAAAAACTTTTGTAGGATTTAATCCTATTGCCAACTGAGATATCATATTTCATAATAAATACATTCAAAAAAAGATGCTTTCAAAATAGTGAGAATAAAAAACTATTTGTATACAATCAAGACAGGTAATGATGCAAAAATATTGCTTCATAAATCAATCAGCCCTCTGTACTTGTTTCATTAAAGGATAATATACTGGGATATCATTTCAGCAACGTTGCCAAAGCTTCTTAGATTTGATTTCATCCAAGATTTTTAACAGAACTCAGCACTCCAGAAACAAAGAAACAAAGGAAAATGGAAAACCCAGTGCAGAGGTACTTTTCCCTGATATTCAATACATAACAGCAAGTTGCAGCATATTAGTCATCTGGGCAACCAGCCTGCAGAAAAGAGTAAAGAACGTGAATATTTCTGCTCAACCCTCCCACAACCCGGACTATAAAGGCTTTAATATTTGTAATCAATGTATTAATGTCATGTGCATCTATAGTTAGATAACAGCATCCTTCCTTCCACAAATTCTTGAAAATCTGGCTGAAGGGGAGGTGATGTGTTCATCAATCATCAAATACTTAATGATATACCCAACAAACCACTCGGTTATTTGGCTGTAACAAAAAATTAGGAACATCAGGATTAGTCTCTTACTTCAGGGACTTAACAATTATATTCTTTTCAGTTATTATTTCTAAGAAATTATTATGGTTCATTGACAAAAAATATACATTTCACCGTGATACTTTTTCAAAAAAAAATCTCATAAATATATCATATCTACCATACACAGTGAAATAAAAACTTAGAGACCTGATAAATAATAAAGCCTGAAGAACAACTGGGTGTCAGTACAGCAAAAGCACACACTCAGGAATTAGGCATAAAACACTTAGAATCCCAGATCTATCACTTCCTAGAAATGGCCAAGTTTAATCTCTCTATTCCTTGATTTCTTTTTTACCTACACAATACGGAGCATAACATTGGAACAAACTGTCACTATGCCACTCTTTTCAGATATGACTACTTCCTAGAAAATTAAAGATATAGAAATGTTTAGAAATAATGAGAGTTCAGTAAAATTAACAAAAAAATAAATAACTTTCCAATACACCAGAATGACCTTTAGGAAAAATATAATGAAAAAATACACACTATCCCCAAGACAGCAAATATCTAGAAATACACTTTATCAGATTTGGATAAGACACAGATAAAAAATATCATCAAAATTTACTGAAAAAATACAAATACGAAAGGAAACCTGAAAAAATGGAAAGACCATGTTACTAGATGAAAAACTTCAATAATACCTAAATTAAGTTTACAAGTTCAAGAATCCTAATAAAACAACCAAAAGAGTATTTTTGTATCTTGACAAGCTGATTTCAATGTTCAAAGGTGGAAAAATGCAAAAGGCCACTGACCAAGACGATCTTAACATTCCCCTCAGCTTAGACAGGTTTCGTCCTGACCACAGTCCTTTGACCTCCCTTCTCTGAGAGCATTTGCCTGAGAAAACTTGTGACTGTAAATCCTTACTCTGCCCTTCCGAGATGTAAATAATCTTTCAAAACCCAGGAACCTCTTTGTCAAGCACCTGGGAGCCATCCCTTGCAGGCAATCACCAAGGAAGACAGCACTCTTCTATCCTGGTCTCAGTGGGAGGATGGGAGCTCCCCTTTGACAAGCAGCAAACACAGGTGGCCTCATCACAGTGACCAATCTCACCATAACATCCTCCAGGACTTTTCCACTATCTCAGCCAGCACTGAAAATGCTCCCATCTTTCATTTCAGCAAAAGTTGAGTTCAATCTCTCTCTCTTCCCCCTATTGCAATAGATATGCCAATTTTCTAAGGAGGTCAAAACCTAGAATTGCCTAGAGAGCTTTTAAGCCACAGCCCTACTTCCAGTTTCTGATTTAGGAGGGGCTAAGAATTTGCCTTTCTAACTTGTTCCCATATGCCACTGATGCTCCTGAGGATCACACTATGAAAAACATTATCTAAGGCATTTTTACCACACCACTGGGTTTACATGGTGGAGCCTGTTGTGTGTCTGATGGAATGTATTTCATAAATTATTGTAACGAGACATAGCAATAGGGGCCAGTCCTGCGGCCGAGTGCTTGGGTTCATGCACTCCACTTCTGTAGCCCAGGGTTTCGCTGGTTCAGATCCTAGGCACAGACATAGCACCGCTCATCAGGCCATGCTGAGGTGATGTCCCACATAGCACAACCAGAAGGACTTACAACTAGAATATACAACTATGTAAAGGGGGACTTTGGGGAGAAGAAGAAGAAAAAAACAAAAGAAGGTTGGCAACAGACTTTAGCTCAGGTGCCAATCTTTAAAAAAATAAAGAAATAGCAATAGGCTCTTCTCAGGCAGACATCAGCAAACCTGGGTTTGCATTTTAAAAATCCATGATGATGGTGGATTATTCCGTACTATGCTCTGTATTGTTGTCCTGGGGCTGCCTTAACGAACTACCATCAACGGATGGCTTAAAACAACAGGAGTTTCTTCTCTCATGGCTCTGGAAGCCGGAAGTCTGAGATCCAGGTGCCGGCAGGCTGGGCTCCTTCTGGAAGCTCTGAGTGAGCATCTGCTCCCTGCCTCTCCCCTGGCTTCTGGTGGTCCCAGCAATCCTCGGTGTTCCTTGGCTTATAGACACAGCACTGCAATCTCTGGTGACCTCCACCAGCACATGGAGCTCTCGCTGTGTGTCTGTCTTTCTCTCCTTCCTGTAAGGACACCAGTGGCTGGATTTAGGGTCCTCCTTAATCCAGTATGACTTCATCTTAACTAAAGTCTGCAGAGACCTTGTTTCCGAAAAAGGACACTTTCTGAGGTTCTCGGTGGACAGGAGTTTGGGGGGCCACTCTTCAAACTAGGACATGCTCTAACCCAGAATTTCTTAATTGGTTTTTCATAAATGGGTACAAGTGATAAAATATGGTTTACGGTTCTTTCTCAGCCCTTGGGATGGCTGGGAGGAGCACAGGGTATGAAGAGTCCACAGCCTTTGGCACCATATAAAGCCTCATCTGAGGACCCCGAGTGCCATACACACATTGTCATTTTCTTTGCAGGCCATGGTATGAAAAGATTGGAAAGCACTATACCAACTGAGCTAAATAAACACAAATGAATTAAGGTAGAAATTTCATATTCCTCTTTCACCACAGTTGAGTCGTATGATGCCAAATTTTCCTAGGAAGTAAGAAATCCTGTAGAAAAGGAACTAGTCCTCCTGCACTCCTTTGTGGAGGAAGTTAAATGGTCTTCCTCCAAAATTGTCTCACTGGAGTTTCACAATCCTCAACAAGTTTGAGGCTCCCTAAGTTATGTTTCAATAGTTGGCAATCTTTCAGGAGACATTTATTAAACGGCAGAGAGGAGGACGGGTGAACAACACTCAGAGAATCCCTCACACTGCCATCAAGTCTCAGCTTAAAAGCCTCAAATCTATGACAGACAGACAGACAGACATGAATAAACAAACAGCCAAGTCTCTGAGAACATTAGCCTGTCCACTGAGAGAACACAGTGCTCTCTCCTGGATGACCTGAGAGTTGTCTCAAGAAACCTTGGCCGGTGACTGAGAACTCTCTGTGGTCGGCTGATTGTCAGGTTCAAAACAGAACATCACCACCTCAGAGTCAGGGTAGGAGCCTTCCAGGCGTGGGGAGCACCAGCCCCAAGTCCAACTTCCTGTCCCGAGTTCCTACACGGAGAGTCAAGTCCCGCCTCACAGTCAGGACCAGATAAAAGACGGCAAATCATGAGGCTACAACATTTCAAGTCTCATTTTTCTTCAAAATTGACTGCAGTTACGCCAGCCTCTTCTTTTTTCTCTCTCTTTTTTTGTGGTGAGAAAGATTGTCCTTGAGCTAACATGCCTGCCAATTCGCCTCCATTTGTGTGTGGGATGCTGCCACGGCATAACTTTATGAGTGGTGTGTAGGTCCACACTGAGGATCGGAACCCACAAACCCTGGGCCACTGAAGCGGAGCGTGTAGATTTAACCACTATGCCACAGAGCCGGCCCCTCTTCCCAGCTCTTTGCTTCGATTCTAGTGTAATTTCCCACCCTAACATTCATGCAGGAGAAAATCAATTAAATACAGTCTCTATGCAAGCAGAAGCTCCTTCCCTGCCAGTTGGGTGGAAGAATGCAACCCAGACAACTTCACACTCAAAGTTTCCAATCAAGGATCAAAGGAAGCTTTCCGGGAGAGCCTCAATTTCTAGATGTATGAAGGAGCTTGTGTGCGTGTGTGTATGTGTGTGTGTGTGCGCACGCGCATGTGTGTGTCTTCCTAAAGCAAAACCAGACATGGGAAATTATGAAAGCAAGAATTCATTGTCGTTGAAAACATTAGTTTTCATTATTTAATGTCAGTAATACATGATTACATTCTTATATTTTAAAATTTAAATAAAAGCTGGTGTATTCAGAAGTAAATCCAGAGGGACCTTGTGCTTCACACCCGCAACTGCAGGTTCTCTCCCTCTCGCTGTCCATGGCTTTGTGTCCAGCCTTTTGTTCTTTACCCATTCTATACATTTTCGGACATATGTGTGCACTTATACGTATGTTTCTTTGGGTTTTTTTTTCATAAATAATCTTCACAAGTTGCTCTGCAAATTGTGGTTTTCAATTTAACAGTGTTTTCAAAATCTTACTTTGTCAGTACATACAGAGCAATCTCATTCTTTTGTAAAGACTGCTTATTATTTCAAAGTATAAATGACTCATAATGTATTTATTTATGTACTACCTTTTCTTTGTGGTACCCCTGCAGTTTTTCCACACCCCACCATCTGTGGTGGACTTCATTCCAGCTCTTCATCTTGTGACTGGCCATTAAATTTATTAAACATCAGTGCTCGACATTAGAAAAGCATCCTAGTAAAACAGGATGGAAGATTCTATTTATTGTTTTCACTTTAGCATAGAGCAACACATTTATAGAGACAAAGTCTGGAGCAACTAAAAAATAAAGCCAGTAGAAAATCCATGTGTTTTAATATAATTGATTCTTAATTTTCAGAGTTGCACGTATAAAGCAAAACCAATACAATGATCCATTCTCCTTGAAATAGTGTTCATAAATTACCATTGAAGAAAAGAGTTTCATTGCTAAAAAGATTAGAGTACGTCATTTTAACCATTCTAAACAATGGATTTTTCCTAGTGTTTAAATCTTCACCTTTTATAAATGTGTTAATCACTCCCTCATAGCCTAAACAGCCTTATTTTGGATTTCTTTGAGACATCATTTTAGGACCATCTTTGCTTTCAAGCATTTGTCTTCAGAGGGAAATGGTCCTGTAGCCCCAGGAAATGGTCATCTTTTGAAGTTAGTTTGCAAAACTCACCAAATAAGGATAAATTGATGATTCACAACCAAACTCTTATATCACTCTCTTTCCAGTCCACAATTTACTCTCAAATCTCATCCAAACCAAAGAAAGCTAGTGCAATTCTGCAAGGAAGAAATCTTCAAAATTATACTCAGAAAAGCAGAATAGCACATGGAGGGTGAAAGAGCGTTGGTTGATGGTATACTGCTTACTGCCTAAAACCACAGATGGAAAAACACAGACCACCAGGTCAGATGATCAGAGCGTTTATTGACCAGTCGTTGGCCGGGAACAAATGGTCCCAGGGTTATCATTCCACAGGGAGTAAAAACATCGTTAGAGAGGCCCTGCCTCACTGCCCAAACTCTAACTGTGCTAAATTATAGAGAAATAACAAATCTGTACTTAAACTTCTGCTGTGGTCACATTAGTGTGAATTGTAATACTGCTTTGTTGTTGTCTTTCCGGGAAAGGCATGACCAGGCCTAGAAAAATGAATAGAGATATTAATTTTTCCTCTCCCTCCCCCACCTATCTTTCTTCCTTTCACCTTTCCATCCCTCACACCATCCTTGCTTTTCTTCATTCCTTATAGCAAAGAATTTCTCATCCTCAACTCCACCGACCTCTGGGGCCAGATCTTTCTCTCTTGTCAGGGGCTGTCCTGTGCATCATAGGAATTTTTGCAGCAGCATCGTTGGGCCTCTTCCCACTATGTGCCAGGAGTATTACCTCAGTTTCGACAACAAGAATGTCTCCAGATATTGCCAAATATACCAGACAAAATCATCCCCAGTTGAAAACCACTGTTGCAGCATTTGTTACGTATGACATTTACCACAGCAAATTCTTAATCCAACCCACCCTGTCCACACACCTTGCCTGCTCGTGAACTGATGTCACCTCCCACTGTGCCAGGTAGTGCCTCCCCAGCCACTATTCTCAAAATCCTGCTCACCCTCAAGAGTGGGAATGTAACAATGGAAATAGTTACCATCCCTTGTTCTGAGCACTTTATCATATTTTCGCATCATCTCCTTATGATTCAGTGTCTTCATCTATCAAAGGGAGATAATAATAGTAATTACCTAAAGGATTGTTGCGAGAACTAAAGGAATTAATGTACCTAAAGCATTTAGTGGGTCTGGCAATTAGTAAATGCTATGGAAAACGCCAGTCATCCTTGCCTTGTTGCTGTCATCTTCTCGTTTAAGCCTCACAACCACCCTGGTAAGCAGGGGAGCTGGGATGCACACATGGACCAGCCAACCTGGAGCCCGAGCTTATGAACACTAATGCTGCCTTAGAAGAGGCACTAAAAATTACATGTTAAGAGCTGCATCCATAATTTACAATTTTCTAGGATCCAGATTTTAAGAAGGAAAAAGAAATGAGAAAGCAAGTTTATCATATTTTATTTAACCCAACATATCAAAATATGTAACTTAACATGTGAAATATGTAGTTTCAATATGTAATTCATATAAAAATACCAATTAGATAATGCACATTCTCTTTTTTTGTACTACATCCTCAAAACCTGGTACCTACAGGTCATCTCAGTCTTTACTAACTATGTTTCAAGTGCTCAATAGCCACACGTGGACAGAAGTTAAACCAAGGACAAATCAAGGATACTCTATCTGTGAAGAAGCCACCCTCCTGGTCAGGTGTCAGTCGTGACTGACTGGATCTTCTTTAGTGGAGGGTCCATAGCTTACTGGTCACTGGACAGTGCTCATAATTGGAAGTACTCCATATTTATTGAACAGAAGCATGAAAGCAAAAATGAGTAAATGCATGAATGAATGAGAGAGTGAAACAAAATGAAAACCAAATTACAGGCTGTGTATTGTTTTTAACATTAGAGAAGCAGACAAGTTTGAAATTCCGAAACCTCTATAGTAGGATTCACTTGGCTGCTGAGAGGAGAGTGTGAGAGCTGTAACAGATGTACCACTCAAGTCTCCTGCTGTCAATCTGATAATATCCTGAATATTTTCACATTAAAAATGCACATTATTTTTTTATATATTTACATCTGCCTGTAGAATTACATGCGTGTATAAAATTATTTTTAAACTCTCAAGAGGACAGAATTTAAGTAAAAGCTTTTTAGAAAGTTTTATAGACATATCACAAAAGAATGGACAATTACTGTGAATGCTAAAGTATGGACTATGAGGAGTGTGAACCCCAGTTAACATTCTGTTTGTTAAAGGTTGACCAGTCTCTCATTTGAGCTATTTTCTGCACTATTCCTCAGACACTGTTTTTTCTTAAAATGTGGAGCTTGGACCAGGCATAATATTCCAGATAATCTAACAAGTACAGGATAGAAGGAAGTTCTTAACTCTCTTAATAAATTTTACAGTTACAAATCTGTTCACTATACTAAATTTTAAAAGCTCTGTCAACTCACTGGTCTGTCACTAACAGGTCATTTTCATATAAAGGTCCCTGAATCAATCATTGCCCGGCTTCTACAGATACATTTGTATATGGGTACACGTTACATAAGATTAAATGTTAGTGCAGTGTCCACGACTTCTCATTAGACTTTGTCCTCAAAATTTTTGCCCAGGGGCCGCCCTCGTGGCCGAGTGGTTAAGTTTTTGCACTCCACTTCAGTGGCCCAGGGTTTCGCAGGTTTGGATCCTGGGCGCGGACATGGCACCACACATCAGGCCATGTTGAGGTGGTGTCCCACGTACTATAACTAGAAGGACCCACAATTAAAAGTATACAACTATCTACCGGGGGGATTTGGGGAGAAAAAGCAAAAAAAAAAAAAAAAGATTGGCAAATTGTCAGCTCAGGTGTCAATCTTTAAAAAAAAAATTTGCCCATATTTCCAGATTTTTAGTTAAAAATTCATTTGACTCTCATGTCTGCTACATTAGCTACCTTTCCTAACTTTATGACAATCACAAATCGGATCAGCACATCTTTCTATATCCAAATGTTTATAGGAATATTAAACAAGGCAAAATTTAGGAGGAAGCTCTGTGCAGTGCCTCGAGGTGCAGAAATTCTCAGTTATCGTGCTCAAAAGATAGCCCCAGGAGCGTCTTTAAAATGCAGACATCTGGGCCTCTCCTTCAGTGATTCTGATTCCATGGATCTGGAGTAGAGCCTAGGATTATAAACTTTTAAAAATCACCTGTGGAAATAAGTGCAGAACACCAAATGAGAGCAAGCAAACCTATTTGTTCAGAGCTTGCTGTAACAAGGGAGTCAGCCCCATCGCTTGCCCGAGGCAGAGACTGGGAAGCCTCTATAGCGGGGAAAGAAAAACAAAGGCTTCAGATATTATGGACTGACTGTTTGTGTCCTCCCAAAATTCATAGACTGAAATCCCAATCTCCAATGTGATGGAATTAGGAGGTGGGGCCTTTGGGAAGTGATTAGGTCATGAGGGTGGAGCCCACAAGAATGGGATTAGTGCCCCTGTGAAAGAGACCCCAGAGAGCTCTCATCCCTCTGTCATATGAGGACACAGTGAGAAGATGGCTGCCCATGAACCAGGAAGCAGGCTCTCACCAGACACCGAATCTGCCAGTACCTTGATCGTGGACTTTCCAGCCTCCAGAACTGCGAGAAAAAAAGTCTGTTGTTTAAGCCGCCCAATGTGCGGTATTTTTGTTCTAGCAGCCCAAACGGACTAAGATATCTCGCATGCTGCAACTGGAGGCTGTTGGCCTGGGGAAGCTGCAGACAGGCTAAGCAGAAGAGGGGTGTGCTACGTGACTGGTCAGAGGTGCATAATTGGCTTTCTCTGGCTGGTCCTAAATTGGAAGTAGAGGCAAAAATTAGGCACACTATCAGTTATCAGTCAAGTCTGAGCCACTGGGGCCAATCGTTACAGGGGTTATTGCTTGGCTTCTGGATTGTTTGCTACAGACAGCAGTCTGACTTCCTGGACTAGTCACTCTAGGTGGTAGGTTGCCTTGCTGGGCTGGTTGCTACAAACTGTGGATCAGTCTAAACAGTGTCCGTGTGTAGACTGTCTGTCAGCCCCCAGGAAGTTCTGACACAAGAGGTTCTCAAACACAGCATGCTCGACATGTAAAGCATTTGTCTTCATCCTCCCGGCAGCATCGGATTAAACCTGGCTCTCGGCCACCTGACACAGGGTATTAGGATAGAATGACCAGTTGGAACAATAATCACTTACTTTTGTAACTTCACAATTTACAGTTTCCACATTTGATTCTCACATCACCTTCATTTATGAGAGGCCTGGTTCTATATTCCCAAGTTAGTGGATTCTATTTACATGTGGTAACTTGCCACAGGTTAGACAGGTTACACCTACAAAATACAAATGGACAAAGTACAGGAAGGTTTTCTAAACATATCTCACCATCAGAAGGATGAGGCACATGTTAAGGAGGAATTTATCCCAATATGGTCACAGAAAAAAACATAGATATAATCTACTAAAATCTACTACATATCTATTAGAATGGCAAAAGGGGGAAAAAACTGACAATACTAAGTGCCAGAGAGAATGCAGAATAATTGACACTCGTATATTGTTAGCAGGAATGAAAAATGGTCCAGCCACTTTATTGGTTTCCACTTTGGAAAACAGTTTCAGAGTTTCTTATAAAAATAAACGTTCACCTACCACATAAGCCAGTAACACCACTACTAGGTATTTACCCGGGTAAAATGAAAACTTACATTCATGTAAAAACCTGTATGAGAACAAAGTAGTTATATTCATAAGCAGCGAAAACTGGAAGCAACCTAGATGTCCTTTCTTGGGTGAAGGATAAATAAACTGCATTACATCCATGAAGTGGAGTGCAGATTGGCATTAACATAAACAAACTGTTGATTCAGGAAACAACATGGATGAATCTTGAATGCATTTTGCTAAGTGAAAGTCTACATAATATATGTTTTCATTTATATGACATTCTTGAAAAGGCAAAACTCTAGAGTGGCTGCCAGGGTTTTGGGAGTGGAGGGACAAGTAAACCACAGAGGGGCAGCATGAGAGGATTTGAGGGCGATGGGCCTGCTCTGCAAGGAACCGTCATGGCGGGTGTACAGCTCCATACGTTGTCAACCTTCACAGCACTGTATTCCACAAAGAGTAAATTGTGCTGTATGTAAATTTGGTTAATCAACCAAGATAGAGAGGGAATCCAAGGCAGAATGCAGTCTGTGGCAAATGAGCTGTATTGTAAATGAACAACCTGAGCACACAGAGGGATGGGGAAGAAAGGACCGATCTGAGAGCCTTCGGAAAACGGTGATTTGACTGGATGCTGTAGAGCTGAAGATGGAGAGGACTGTGCAGCAACAAGGTGTACTCAGAGTTTCCCAGGGGAGTGTGGGTTACAATCCCACAACTACTTTATATGTATACTAGGGTCAAACAGATATGCTAATAAATTGTAAATAATGAAGAAAATATCTGGAGGCCCCACCCTTGAGAAAAGAAAGACCAGATTTGCTAAGTAGATAAAATATAAAATTGTTTGTATCTAGGAAATGGCAAAAAAAAAAAAATGTTTGTAGCATGAAATTTGGGTCTTAGAGAATATTACATTATTACAAGAAAACTGGGCATTTCTAAACATGATAGAGATAATACAACCTGTATTTCTTTCTGCTTTTGACTTAGAGCTTATCTATAGCAAAAGTGGTCAATGATAAAAAAATCTAATAAACTCCTACAAGTATTTCAAAATAGTAGCAATAAGTAAAATCATCAATCAAAAAATTTTAAAGCTTTAAACTGCCATATAACAAGATACCATTACTATCTTTTATTTAGTCAGCATGCCGATTACAAAAGGAGATAGTAAAATATATGTGTCAGATGATCAACACTGATGGCTCTCCCTGATACTGTGCAATGCAAAAAGAAAATAAAGAATTTCTAACTTAGGACCAGAATGAGTTTGCTCTTGCTCTTTTCCATGGTACTAGAGCAGAGAAAATGGAGAAAGCCATATTATAGGATCAGTTTCCACCTGTCATAGATGAGGAAGATCCCTGCCCTCATTTAACTTCGTGTTTCAGAGAGAGGGTCTGCTGTGCAGCTTTCTCACCACTTCGCACATTTGTTGATGATCTACACTCCCGGAGGAACTGAGCACTTCCACTGAGTTTTGTGAGTTATGCATCCTATTCTGAGTCACTCTGGCTCTCATTTAATACTCACAGAATTAATTAATATTTTGTAATTCCATGAAAATTTTGTTGTGTAGAGCCTGTGGTTTTCATCAGAAATGCAAAGGGTCAGTGAGTAAGCCACAACATCTTAAGAGAGACAGCCTGAACTCAGTTTTGAGTGTTAGTCTTGCCATTTCCTTTTTGGAAACAAAGAACTGACTTCCTATGGGCCTGTTTCCTTGGCCTCTAAATGCTGATAATCTGATGATAATCCCTTCCCTGCTCGTCCCTTGGGGTTGTCACGAGGGCCACATGAGACTGCAGGAGCATTAGTGCTTTGTAATCTCATCACATAAAAACTGCACAAATGAGAGCTGTTATGATGACTATAAGTATTAACAAGAAAGTTCTTGACATGAACGAAAATCAAAGAAAAACTTGTTATATTGATAGAAACATTACATAATGACTGATTTGCTACATTGATTAAATAATGATTCTGAAAGTCATCACTATGAAAACCAAAATGTTTTCATCCAATTATAAACTATTCAATGATAAAGAAAAATATAAGTAAATTTTAGTGTAGTAACTCAATTAAATAATTTATAAGTATCAAAAGTTCTAATTACTTAGGGCCAGCCCCATGATGTAGTGGTTAAATTCGGCACACTCCACTTTGGTGGCCCAGGTCTGTGGGTTTGGATCCCATGTGCAGACCTACACCACTCGTCAACCATGCCATGGCAGTGACCCACATATAAAGTGGAGGAAGATTGGCACTAGATGTTAGCTCAGGGCCAGTCTTCCTCGGGAAAAAAAAAATAATTATGATAAAAATAGAAGTCATGATAACCACCCTCTTTCCTTACTTCACTTAACTAAGAAATAAATAGAGCTCACAAATTCATTCACACAAAGATATTGGGAATTATTCTCCCAGGTGCACCTCCGGGATATTAGAAGGGTGTTAAAGCTGAATATAAAAGGAATGTGTTACTGACAGTAGAATTCGGTCATCAGGGAAAGACCATCCTCCTCTCAGTCACACCAGGTGGGTAATTGTATGATCTTACACAAAGCTGGATCTAGTTTTTTCAAGTCAATGAACGCCAATAAAACAAGGATTCTTTGGTTGATCCCGAAGACCATGTGATATGAAGAGAAAACGCTGGAAAGAGGATCAGGAGGCCTTCTTGCTAGTCCCAATGCTGCCCTGTTATTAGCTACTTTGGACTCGGCTTTCTTCACCAGTAACACTACTCTACCTACTCCGAAGAGTGCGGGCGTGAGAGAGACACAGACATAGAGAGAGACCGAGAGACAGAGACACAGGGAGAGAGGCGTCCAAGGAACTGAACGTGGGAGTGCTTGAACAGCACAGCTCCTCCAGAGTGAGATACGGTTTATGTTCTGAAACAACTGGACCACGCAGTAAACCTAGTGATTGGAATGAAAGTTGCCCATAATCTAAAGATCAGAGTCTTTGAGGTTGTCATTTCTTCGGAGTGGTTAGAAATCTCGCCCTCTCATTTCTCAAAAACATTGATTCCCCTTCTGGAGGAGCGCTGCCTCTGACCAGACAGGCCTGTTCTTCTCTGAGGGACCCGCCTCTCTGCTCCTCAGTCTCGACACACTTGAGAAGCAGCTGACACACATTTTTGGAACTCTCCCTTGCTCCATCAGCACCCTCTCAGAATTTGGGTGTCATCTCTGTTATTCTGGGCACTGGGGCAACTGCCTGTCCGCGTCTCCACAGGTCAGCCGCCGAAACAGGACTCAGAGACTCGAACCTTCCTCACACCCCACCTCAGTTTCCTCCCCTGGAAAATGAGCTTATGCTAGTTCACGTCTTCAGTGTCTTTCTGCCCTAAAATTCCCTGCTCAAGTTTAGAACCGACAAGATGGAAACTGCGCTCCCTGGGCTCCAGGTGGGAAAGGCTCTTGCTGTCCCAGAGGCCACGGAGCACATGGTGCGAAGGGGCCTCTGAGTCTCCGGGGATGGACCCAGGTTTCCTGGGGCCCGAGGTTCAGACAGTTGAGGTAGGAGACTGTTTAAGGAAAAGAATTCAATATTTTGAATACAAAACTAAGTACAGAGGAAACGTTTATTTAGAATGAGAAAAGAAATTGCAACAAAGTTACAAATTTTTAAATGTTGACAAATACAACGAACATCATAAAATCAAAAAAGCATGATGTTTTTATTAATCAACTGTTGACACACCTCTTACAGTACTCTTCTCTACTTTTGTGGCTGCAAGCTCTTTCCTTCCTTGTGTGACAATGATATTAACGTATTTTACATAAAGAGAATACAATGATAGCTCAACCTTCTCTCTATTGTGATTAATCAGTCAAAAGTTGGTTTTATTATTGATGCTTAGGATGGTAAAACATATGACTTCACACATGTGTACTCTGCTTGTGGTGTTGCCACTAGCATGCTCCCTGCAAATGCAGGAATCTGCAAACCCCTGCACCTTAATGCCTTGAGCGGGACACTGTTGTGCCTGTTTCTGCGGTGGTGAGGCACTGAGGAGACCCTCACCCTCCACTCGCAGTCGTACCTGTCTGAGGAATCAAACCATCATTTCTGCAAGCTGTTCCTGTGTTAGCAGAGCTCCAGTAGCTTCATTATCCATGAAAGTGGCTTTAAATCACATAAATATGTCCCTCTGAGGCCAAATTAAATGTATCCCTAATTCATCTTTCTGTTAATGAATTCCCTGATGCCTGTGGTCACTCCAACGCCACTTGCAGGAGGAAGAGTAGTTTGTAGAGAAAGTAGAAGTGGAAAGATACAGAGGACTTCACACATTATACCTAGAATGTCTTAATTTTGAAATTTTACAAAAAAAAGTCTCCTCTCACGGCTCTGTAAGGCACCAGGTGAAAGCCCTGAGGCCACCCTTCATCAGCCTCCTGCAAATCCTCATCTGTCTCTCCACTGGGCCAGCCCGCCCTGTCCCAGCTCCTGGGTAGAAGGGACTCTCAGACTAGAGCCAAAAGATGACACTCTGGAGTTGAAACCAGCACGCCTGGGAAGGAGCGAGTTCTTGAGTCTCTGGAACAGCTCCTCAAGGTCTATGAATGTATAGTCGTAACGACATTCCGGTCAAGGACAGATCACAAGATCAGCACCACACAGCCTGGGTGTGTAGCAGGCTGTGCTGTCTAGGTTTGTGTAAGTGTACTCTGTGATGTTTGCACAATGACAACCTCGTCCTTAAGGGAACAATCACTGTGGTTACAACCTCCATCTTGCATTAAGAACAGTATGAAAATGGACAGTTGCTGTCCTAGAAAGAAGAACAGGAAATGACCAAGACTAGACTGGAACTGGATTCTGCCAAGGGGCCAGAGTTCCTGCGTGTGCCAGAGGCTGCTGCTGCCTATTGCAGGACGGAGTGAGGGTGCTGGAGGCTGGGAGAGATTAGCAATGTCTGTGAGGGCACTGAATTCTAAGGCGGTGCAACGCCATCCAGCTGCTAAGCCCCCTGGTGTGATATGTCAGTCCAAACCAAAGGACACAGGTCAGGTGAGTTGTAGATGGTGTATGGAGATTCAAGCTGCATTCTGAATAAAAACAGTGGTCAAGAGACAAATACATACATACATACACACGTACATACATACGTAAAACCTTATGTGTGTAAGAATAAGCAGAGAGTACATTCAGATGGAAAACATTATGTGTGCCCAAGCCAGATACATGTTGGGAGAAACTGAAAAGCAGCAAAATCAAGGAAGGAAGGACTTTGCTCTTTCCCTCTCTCCTGTTTTCAACAACTCAGTGTGATGGGCATGTAAGAGCAGACAGTCCCGTTCTGCTCCTTAAGCCGCAGATTGGTTCACCAAGTACTTGCAGTTCACAACCACAGCACCACTGGAGCATCTGGAAATCTTCCAGTGCTAATAGATAGAAAGAGAAGACATGCTCTCTGCCCTAGTAGCGTGTACATTTACATGGAGAAGGATATGGGGTCTCAGCCCTGACAGGGAGATGTGCTTGCAGCAGTCCTGCTGGGGGCGGGTCTCAGGAAGACCTCAGGAGCAAGATGAGGGCAGCAGATTTGGGCAGGGAGAACAGTTGTACTTCAGTCCACTTGCAACAGAGCCCCCAGCCCGCCATGCACAGAGTGCTGCAGCAGGGACAGCTCTTGGGAGTTGCCCTTAAGTGAGGAAATGAGGGCTTTGGCCCCCACCGTGGAGTAGTCCTTGGAGGGAGGCTGCCCCTGGGTAGGGCCCATCACCTGGGGGGAAGCAGCTCTCTTCAGGTTGGGGCAGCTCCCAGAGAGAGCGCCTCACCTGAGTCCTGTGCAGCCAGCCATCCCTGTACCCAGCATATGAACGTTGTCGCCCTGAGGAAGCAATCAGGTGGCACATTCCAGTGTCCACTACAGACAAGGTAGGAAGACATGCAAATCACATCTGAAACAGCAGTATTGGGTCCGGAATGCTTTAATCCTCGTTGATGGCCCCATTGTGAAATGAGCGGCAAGGCCGGCAGAGAGGGCGCGTCCTTCTGATCATGCTCTCCTATTTGAGCCTCTTCTCTGAACAGACTACATGTCTCTCAAAACTTCTTGTTAAAGCATAATTGGGTCCCTTGGAAATTGTGAGGCACGGATCTACAGACACCAATGGCCACTTTGAGAAGAGAATGAAGGTAGGTATGTTTAGATGGACCATGCTGTGAGCGAGTATTCTCACTGCAAAATTGCAGTGGAGGGTTCTGGTCCACAAGGGCATTGTGAGGTCAACGGCCACCCTACAGGGAGACAGCAATCTGCAAGAGCCACCCAGCAGGCAGAGAGCATCTCAGTTGAATTTGCTATTCCTTCCTATTTTCCTAGGCCAGCCCTGCTGCTCATGTCCTGTTTTGAATGTTATCTTTCTGTTTACGTTCTGTGAGTCTGTCCCCGTAGCAGCTGCTCCACACTTGGCAAACTCAGAGGGCCATTCGAGGGTTTATCTACCTTTGCTCGGAAGCTCTTGACACTTGTTCTCGCGTTCCAATAGAGGCAACAGAAGGAGAATAGATGCATAACATAGAGAAACAACTACTGTTACCTCAAAAATAGGCTGGCTTGATATGTGCTTTCCCTGAACTGTGATTAAATATTTTTTTTTTTTTATAATAGTGAATGCCAAATAAGTGCAACGGTCCAAAAGAAAATAGAGACACCAAATGGAGCAGCCGCCATGTGGCAATCCCAGTTGTATTTGGATATATTCATTAACTTGCTTCTTGAGAATTTACAGGGAAAATAACATTATTCTCTAACATTATTCAGAAACCTTGCAGATAAAGTCTCTATCAAGTGAATTCAAGATTTTCTCTTGAAAATTGTGGATGAGGATTAGGAAGTTAGAAGGTTAGACTGAGGAGTATCTGTTTTTCAAAACACACTCAGCTTCAGCTTTTAAAGAAAACTGTGACTAGCACAGGGTAGAAACCCTGCAGTCAATAATCTGGTTATATAAAGATGGTTTTTCCTTGGAGACCATGATTTAAGCTACATTATTTCTATTTTATGTATGTTCGCTGACTTCTTGAATCAAGTTCTGATTCCCAGACGCCGAAACCACATATTTAGAGTACTAAAACTTCTTGTTTTTTCTCCTTGCTGCCACTGTAGGTTTTTGTTTTAACAGACCCACCTAGTTCTGCCAAGCTCCAAAGTCCAAATACGCCTGCAGGCTGCTGGGTGAGATGATCCAGAAGATGCTGCACTTGATCACCTGCATGAGTCAGGATTACGTTATGTACTGATGGCACTGATTTTTTTATTGTTGCTAATAAAAAAATATATTACAAGCAGGGCCTTAATTATTTCTTTCAATTTACTTTTACTATTCTGTTAAGCATTTCTTCCTAGAGCCAGACAGATATTTTTAAAAGCTTGCCATTTTATACACCTGACCCCGAGTTAGGTGATTTTGTTCACCTGGGGGATCCTGATTATACTCTGGGTCATTTTATACTTCACTTCAGTTGATTTTTTTGCCTTCTGTCTCAGAGTAGATGAGAACGGTCACTCTAGGCCCAAAAGGACTTTAAGAAGAGATGCATACATGACAGTTACCCTAGGAGTAAACAGGCACTGGTAGTATAAAACGCCTGTATCGGTTATCACTTCCCCGTGTGATTTGTGAATTATCTTCTGTCGGAAGTCCACCCTTACACCAAAGTCAGGCCTTGAAGTTCTTCCCACTTTGTCCTAAGTGTGGAAATTAATCATTCGAGACTGTAATTAAACACAAGAGTCTCAATAATTCTAGCACAGAGTTTCCTATAGCATGTTAGACAACACCTAATGAAGCCTTTTACATCCTGTTAAGGCTCTATGCCATGCAGTCTGTGTGTAAAATGGTTATCACGTTTTAATATTCTAAAAATTATGTAATTCCTCATCTAATAACAAAGTTGGGACTGTCGCTGTAAAACTGGCCATAGGAAAGTAATGTATGAAGTGTGTCACTCTTAGTCATTACATTAATATTAATATTAATACTACTCATAAGGAAGTAAAGTATTAATTTTCGTAAGACCTAAAAAAGGCATATTATTGCAATAATTCAATCACAGAAAATACAAAGGATGCGAGACTCTAGCTGAATGCAAATAGAATTTAAATGTATACGTTTCAGTTTAACCACACTAGTCTATGCTCTAGATGAGGCTTAACTTTTATTCTAACTATAGAAAATAATTTAACCAACTCTCTTCTTTGCATACAAAGGGAATATTTTTGCAATATGGTTTTCTGCTCATGTGAGCTGAAGAAGCTCCTTCCACCTTATTTTAATCCATCTTTTGAGCCAGCCTGAGGTGAATATCATTCCTATGGAACCAAGAGTTTCACTAACTTCAAGAAGACAACCTTCTTGTACTTACTCTCACAGGAGCCAGAGATGTCCTATTGGCTTATAATATCGTGTAAATTTCAGGTGTACATTATGTTTCAGTTTCTGTATAGACTGTGTCCTGTTCACCACCAGTAGTCTAGTTTTTACCCATCACCATACACATGTGCCCTTTATCCCTTCCACCCTCCCCACCCGTTCCTCCTGGGGTAACCACTATTCTGTTCTCCTTACCTATGCGTTTTAATTAGAGAGTCCTTAGCCTTACTACAGACACACCCAGCAGAGGGATTATAACTGTGCCTGAGGTACAGTATTCTGCTCAGAGGCAAGTATAACGGGCTCATGATACCTCTAACTGTGACAGAGGATTGAACCACACAGCAGCACCAGAATCCCCAACCTAATTCTTTCTGCTTACCTCTGTCAATGCTGGATAGTTCCAGCTATCTGCTACCAATCAACTGGGGTGGCATTCCATCACAGTATCTTCGCTCTGCTTAAGTCACCTCCATGCTCCACGCACACATTCGCTAGTGTAGGGCCTGCTCCAGGACTCTGGTGACATGCCGCGTTCCCCGTCTTCCATCAGTAGAGATTCCTGCTACATTGGTCAGGCTGGGCTATGTCAACAAATGAATCCTGAAATCTCAATGGCTGAACAACACAAAGATTTGTTTCTCACTCACATGAAGTCTGATGCAAATAAGGTGACTCAGTGACTCAGTTGTCCAGATATGTCCACCTTGTGGTTCTGCCTTCTCAACAGTTGCAGTGGAAGATGTCACCCAGAGATCACACACTCATCTTCTGTGCTTTGGCCCAGAAGTGACACAGGCACTTGCATTCAACCTGTTGGCCAGAGCTAGTTGTATGGTGCTTGATCTGGGGCCAGGGCAGGTGGGCCAGGGGTCTTTTTTTTGCTGGTTGAATTTTTACTCATCACTTTACCACTATAAAAGTAATTGTGTGAAAATTCATAAAGATCAATCTCTGACCCTATAAAGAGACAACCATGAATATAGGCATTTCTTGAAGTGATTTTTAAAATTTTGTCCTGTTTTTTGTGAAATAAGTGTAGCTACTGAGTTAAATAATTAGATACCTTATATAATTTGAACCTTCAATTAGATATAAAATATTATTTATAGAGTATTTTTAAACTCTCAGGGTTTTAGGGGCCGGCCCCGTGGCCGAGTGGTTGAGTTTGTGTGCTCTGCTTCTGCGGCCCGGGGTTTGCTGATTTGGACAGATCCCGGGAGCGGACCTGGACACTGCTCATCAAGCCACCCTGTGGAGCCATCCCACATAGAAGAACTAGAAGGACCTACAACTGGGATGTACAACTATGTGCTGGGGCTTTGGGGAGAAAAAAAAAGAGGAAGATTGGCAACAGACATTAGCTCAGGGCCAATCTTCCTCTCACACACACACACACACACACTCTTAGGGTTTTCAATTTACTTTTAAATTTCGTTTAGAAATATAAAGACTAATAATAAGCGAAAGATGCTGCTGCTGCCATGCATCTGTGAAAATTTTTCTCTTTCCTGGAGCCCCGGCTTCTCATCTCTGTGTTGCTGCTAGTAGGTGCTAAAATGACTGTTTATCTTTATTGATAATTCGTTCATTAGTCATTAATAAGTCATCGATGTCTACATTGTTTCTACCCAGGCAAGCTGCACATAAAGAAGCTATCTGCTCCTTCGTCTCATGCTTCATATACAAGCAGCCATCAAATTCTGTCCATTTTACCTCCTCAATACCCCTCACGTCTGGTCATTTCCTGGTCTCTCCATTGTCACAATACCTTATTTCACACAAACGCCATCTCTCATCTGCATAGCTGTGGAAACCTCGTAACTCATTTCGTTGAATCTCATAGCGCATACCTCCAATCCATTCTGCTTTTCATCTGGAATTCTATAAATACAGCAGTGTGTGCACCTAAATTCAAATGTGGTTGTTTCATTGTCACTGCCCACTAGTCTAAGTCTAACTCCTCGTGCAGCACAGCAAGGCATAATATGGCGGCCCAAGACCCAGGACGGCAACGCTCTCACCACTGAACAGACTCACATCACCTCGTGCCTGAGATACCCTGACCTCGTGGCTCACACTGCTGACAAATTTCTATTTATTTTTCAGAACTTGGTTTAGCAGTTATCTCTAAACATGAGTGAGATTCTTTTCCTTCAAGCTTTCATACTCTCTGTTGGCCCCATCACAGCTCTTATCGCACAAGATGACAACTTCATCCTTGCTGTGGGTCTCTCCAGCTACATCAGCATGGTTCAGAGTATGGGCCAAATAGCACCTTGCTCAGAATCACTAAGGGGTTTGTTAAAATTGTGGATCCTGAGACGCTTCTCTAGGTCTCCGAGTGTCTCTCGGCATGAGGTCCAGGGCCCCACATAGAAGCACATCGGTCAGATGGTCCTGAAGCCCGCTGAAGCTGGAGAATGATTGCAGCAGGCTGTGGGCCTTTTCGAAGACAGACTGACTTGGCTATTTTTGCACACGCATCTCTTCTTGCTAGCACAGCGTCCGGCATGGTAGGTGGGCAAGAGAGAACTATGAATGTTTTATACATTTTCTTCTTATTGTTCAATACAAAAACAGGAGTCTTCACAACTCAGCTAAGACTCCACCTACATATACTTAGCTAACCAAAATCATTAAAATAACCTGAGGTTTACACATTTTTCATGAAACTTTTTAACCAAGCGTTTCTAATTTACCCATTATTTTCTTTGCCTTATGCTTCTATTTAAGATTTATTTCTAATTGTTACCATGAAAAAGTAACTTTCAAACATTTTTAGAATTTTCTTTTAAAAAGCCCTGTTGAAGTTTCACAATGTAGTTTTCACAGGTAACCCATCTACAGATATTCCAGATAGCTCAGCTATTAATGACATTCATCTCTCAGAATGATTGATTCATTCATTGGAAACATACTTAGGAAGCTCTTACCATGTGACAAGTACAATGTTAGGTGTTGGATATACATTGGTAAATGAGAGACATAGCCCTGCCCTTACATAGCTCATATTACTGTTAGGACACAGGCATAGACAAGCAAGCAAATATATGTGTTGGTGGAGGAGGTGTGTATGTGTATGTGCAATACAAAATGTCAAGTGCTGGGAAAGAAATACTCAGGGCATTATGTGGGAATAACGAAACAATGAGGGTGAGGGCTTATTTAATGTCAAATCCAGGCTTTTCTGGGGAACTACATGTACAATGAAGCTTAAGGCTTAGTGGAGTCATCAATGAGCACTGTTGGAAGAAGAATGCTCCAACATAGAGGGAACAGTAAGCACAAAGGCCCTGGGACAGGCCCGTGGATCGTCCGGAACCTGGAGGAAGTCTAAGATGTCTGGAGGATAGTGAGCAAGGGGGAGGGCTGCCCAAGATAAGGCTGGAGCCACAGATGTGGGTCAGGTTCAAGGTGGACCTTGCCAGCCATGGTGAAAGAATGTGATTTTTTTTCTAATTGCAAGGAGAAATTATAGCGTGGTTAAGCAGAGGAGGCATGTGATCAGACACATTTCTTAAGAAATCACTCTGTCTGAAGTGTAGACAATAGAATGTAGAGAAGGAAAAGAGGCATTGAACAGAGGAGCTAGATACATATTGCAGTTGTTCAGGTATAATTTGGAGGTTAAATCAACAATAATTGCTGATGGGTTACATGGGGAAGAGTGGAGCAAGGTAGATTTAGGGAGAACGGAAGCCAAGTTCTGACTTTAAAACTTCATGGTGCCGTTCACTGAGAATGGGAAGCCTGAGAGAGAAATGAGCTGGGAAGTGGAGGAGACCACAAGAATTTGGTTTAGGACACGATAACTTGGAGATGCCTCTGAGGCTTTGAAATGAAGATCGCAAGTAAGTACTTGATTAATTTATAAACCACAGAGGAGGCTCAAAAATATTCCTACTGCCTCCGCTATGCTCTGACATTAACTTTACCAGCATTTACACTTTCTTTATTATTATTTTCTTAGATGTCTTCAACCACTTTTACAGTTCATGTAGGGATAACCTCTAAATTTGCCTCTTTACCCTGCTGTCTTTCTGCTCCAAAGAAAGTCAGAAGACAGAACAAATTTATTCAAATTCTAAAATAATTTCATATTTGAACTAGAGTGAAATTATTATATATATTTAACCCCCAGACATGTCTGTGAGCAAAGTGTGAATAAAAGAAATTGGTGTTCAAATTCAAGACAATAAGTGCTTTTATTCTCATTTTACTGTTGAATAATCCTAACGTCTCTCCTTCATGTTTTACAATTCTAAACTGACTGCAAATTTGCAATGACAGCTGATTTACAAAGGAGAAGATAAATTAGTAACTGAGCTGAAAATCGTAGACTGAGTATAATCCTGATGGTTAATAATGATAATAGTAATAGATATTTTTTATTAAGGGCTTACCAAGGTATTCCTACAACTTTTCATATGATTTTTCATATAATTTTTAATTTGAATCTCATGAAAAGTCTAAGAGGTGATCATTGTTATAATCCCCACTTTATAAGTGAAGAAACTGAGACTCTAGAACAGTGGAATAACTTTCCTGGGAGCACACAGTTAGGGAGTGGCAGAGAAAGGAAGGACTCAAGAACAGTTCACCGGACACCAAAATTTCTGCTCTTAACCACTGAATGAGGTTGCCTAAAAACTACAGAGGATATGAGAGAATGTAGTACATTTATATTGTTTGTAATCTAGTAAAATGGGGAGAAGGGAAGGGAAGGGATGACCAAAAACAGGCCAGTTTGTGGAGGGCCATAAACAGCAAGTGATGAATTTTGAAATTAGTAAAAATGATTTTTTATTTTGAAGTTTTTAACATTTCCTTCCCTCTACTGGTATAATGCTCATTCTGCATGACTTCAGTGCAGTTCTCAGGCAGCCCTCAAATTTCAGGTGAAATGCTTTCTTCTCCAGGGAAAGTAAACCACATCCTCTTCTTTTCTCCCATAGGGCTTAGCTGGGAGAGCACAAACTTCTCCCATTAATCTAGTGATTTCTCACTACTTCTGTCCACCACAGAATTGTGCAAGCACAGGAAGATGGGAAATGTGTTAAATGCGCTTTTGGATCCTCAGCATTCATCTGAATTTCTAGCACACAGCAGACACTTAATAGATGTTTGTTCCTTGAATGAAAAAATAAATGAATGATTCTGAAGAAAATAAATGACAATGAAAGTGGTGTCTAATAAAAAAACATGCAGAATGGACTAAAGTAGGAGCCACTAAGAGGCAGTCAAATGATTTATACTACAGAACGCATTAGGAGTGTGATTTGGACAATACGTAGGAAGTGCCCTATGTTATGTGCTTACTAAATCACTATAACCACTCAAGAAGAATTTAATCCTGTGATCCTGATTCTCCAATGTTCGCCCATCAAAATCAACACAGTGAAAAAATTACTTCTATTTAAATAGATTTGACAAATGAAGCAAAAATAATTTCATTTGAATCAAAATTTATGAGGCAAAAATTCTTCAGGACTTTTTTCTAATGAGACTCATATGCTTGTGATACAACAGAAGAATTTAGAAAATGGTTGTAAAATTAAACTGTTCAAATATTTGGATTTTTTCTTTTTTTGTTAAGCGTAGTCTACAGCAATAATTACAATTCACCGTGGAAAAGTCCATTATACTTGAAATCTACAAACAAAAAAATTTTTATAGCATTATGAGACTACCCATTCTGAGACTTCCCTTACCCATTCTTTTTATTCTTGCTTACTTACCCTATAATGTACCATGAGAATATAGCCTTCTTTGGGGAGGAAAATTAAAGATATTGAATTTCCATGTTCTTCTTTCTAACTGTGGCCTTAAGGAATGGAAGATTTTGAATGTGCCAAACAATTAAAATCCTCCGTTGCACCAAATGAATTGGTCTAAATGAAGTTTTATCATTCATACCTGGAGGAATCATTGCATCACCCTTCCTGAGGAACAAGCCAGTTATTAAGAATAGACTGAATGTGAATTCAAGTCAAATTATCCATTAATATTAAAATATATTTCCCTTTAAAAATTTGTGCATTTATGAAATCACCCATTTTTATTGGGGGAGAAAAAGATAATTTAATTGATTTCCACCATTGCTCAATGAATACCACCAGCTGCAGGCAAAATATATTACAAGAACATCTCTACCAGAATGAAACACAAATCCAGTGAACACTTACATGCAACATTTGGAAATTCAGGCTTCAGCCTGATGGAAGTAATTCAAATGACTGCCTCTCACTAAATCTTGAGAGCAACACAGGGCTGATCTGCCAATCTAAATGAGCAACTCTTTCAACTGTTACAAAGGGTAGTATAGTGGGTCTTTTCAACATTTATTTTTTTTATAAATAAACCAAGCTAATAGTCAATGGCATAAGTCAACCAGTACATAAGGCAATGAAGACAAATCTAACCAGGGAATGCATACACACACACACACACACACACACACACGCACACACACACGCATACACACACGCACACCCACATATAAAATGTATATTGTAAAATTAGAATACAAATAAAAAGAGAAGCCATATTGCTAAAAATAGAACTAATGAATTTGCTAACAAGATATTTTTGTTCACAGTATTACTGCCAAATAGAAAATAAATCTAAATATATATTTGTTGCATTAAAATGGCACAATATTCAAGAAAAAGACTGCCATAACTGATTTTTAAATTGAATGTTTATTATTTTGGTGGAAGTGATTCAACATATCTCAAAAGATAACACTAATTCATTTTCTATTTTGAACATTTAAGCAAAAAACCTCTTTTATCTTCTAGATATTTCAGTAATATTGAACCCAGTTAGTCTGGAGAAGAAAGAAGGAGAAAAACTGATAATATCACATATAAAGAGTGGTCAAAGCATAACTTAATGACAGAGATAGTTTATCGCATGGGTTTTGAAAATAATATGTTTCCCTATCAGTCAATCAAGAGAATTAGGGAAGATAGTTCACCCTAAAAGAACAGAGCAAAGGAGTGGAAGAGAAAGCTATAAAGATATTTGAAACATGCAGCTGCTAAAGGGAGTGGTAAGATGAGCAGTGAGAATGAAGAAAGGAAAGAAGTAATGATGTAAGTAAATATTACTCAAAATAGGAGACAGACCTAAGCAGAGTTCTCAGGAAGCTCACCCTTCACCTCCTGGAAGTTTACCACCCTATGTATAGCCCACAAACGTACTATCTAATATATCTAAAAGTTTTGCAACTCTCCATCCTGGGGTCTTTCCCTTCCCATTTTTCGTTAACATACACTAAAGTTTTTCCCTACCAGTGGCTCTCAAAGTTTTCTGATTATGCTCCATATTCGTCCTTCTCATGCCTAGAAAAATCTGCCAATCAAGAAAAAGATATCAGAACCCTTAGGTCACCATTGGGATAGCCAAGAGAATTCATCCTTGTGCCTTCCATTTCCAAGGAGTCTTTCAGACTCTGGGTGATGGTCAAAAGAGACGATTCAGACAGGTTAAAGTAGACGTCATGGGGAAACACAGGGCAACTTGAGGGAAGAAGTCCTGTGGGGCAGTTGGTTCCCATGCCCCCCACTCCATCTACTAGATCCAGTATCTGCTCCTCACCACCCTGCTCTCTGCCACAGGAAGTTGCATTTTCTGGACTTTATCACCCAGGCTTCTAACTCTCTGGCTTCTATTTAGGTTTGGCTAAAAGAATTACCAGCAGGAAAACTGGAAGATAGAAGAAGAAAGACTGAGTAGGCATTTCTGCCCCCTTCTTCCTGCTTTGCCACTACTGCCTGCATTTGATGGTCTAGCTACGTATTATCCACTAAGCACCATAATAGGAGCTCTCATGGAGCTCAGAACCAAGGGGAAAAATCAAAAAGCAAAGAACTGCAGTGATGTGATAAATGCTATGCACCAGGCAATAAACCAAGAACTTTACATCAATTATGCAATGTTAGTGTCCCCACCCTCTGTGAGTCATGCATTACTATTATTCCTATTTACAGATGAAGAAACATTTTCAAAGATAAGCAACTTGCCCAATTTCACAGAACTAATAAGTAGTAAAGTTATGACCTGAGCCTGTATCTGTCTTTTACCTCCCTATTCTATGTTTTATGGAAGCTCTGAGTATTCATTCATTAACTAATTCAATTAATATTTATGTGAATGCTTATTTTATACCATATATACTATTCCAGGCACCAGGCAAAAGTAAGATGCATAATAAAATGGCTGAGTCATCAATTTTTTGAAGAAAATTAAAGCAGAGTAAGGGGATGGAAATAATGAAGTGGTTGGCATTTAAAAGCAGGTGGTCAGGGAGACTACTGAGAGCCCATTTAATGCCCTCAAGCACCTGTGAAAATGGCACACCTTCCTCCTCATACACACATCCTTTCTATGGCAATGGTTCCAGCTCAGCCCCTCACGTTCTCATACCTGGTTTACTGCAAGAGTTTTCTGATTTGTCTGTCTACTTCTCCTGCCCTTTGCTACCAGATTAATCTTAATTAATCTGACCTAGCAAAGCAAGCATAGGCTGAATTTTAGCCTCCCTTTCAATATCATCTAAGCAGGCTTGGATAGGGGTCAACTCAACGCAGCAACCTTTTTAAGGAGGGGATGTTTGATCAAAGGCCTGAAGAAAATGAGGTAATAAGTCATGAGGACATATAATGGGACGAGCAAATTTAAAAAAAAAAAACCCTAAGACTAGGGAGTGTTTGGCATGTTGCAATAGAGCAAGACCACTGTGGTGGGGCGAGGAGGAAAGTGGTAGGGAAAGGGGTTGGAGAGGTAGCCCTGTAAGCCTGCTAAGGACTTTGCATTTTATCCTAAGGGTAGGGGACAGCTGTTAGAGAAGGAAATTATGAATTCTCTCTCTTAATAGAAAAAAATCCTTCATAAAAGGAGGTAAGATTTGACTTGAAGACATGAGGATAAGTTGGAGTCATCCCATAGAGAGAGGCTCCGTGTAGAAGGAATCTGCAGGGTAGATGACATGTTCAGAAACAAAATTAGTTAGACTACCCAATCCTTGCTACTGAAAATGTCTAGCACAGACCAGCAGCATCTGCATCACCAGAGAGGTTGTCAGCAATGCAGCATCTCTGGGCTGTCTTGGGATCTACTGAAGTGTGATCTGCATTTTCAACAAGATTAGCAGATGAAGTGCAAGTGTGACAAGGGTTAGCGGGTGAGAGGCAAGAAATTATAAGTGGTCCAGTGTTGTTAGATTCCAGGCCTTCAGCAAGAATGAGTACAGAAGCTCAAGAGGCTGGACAGTGAGGCTGGACTCATTGGGAAGGACTTTTAGTATCGTGATTTCAAGAGACTGGAACATTCTAACAAGAGAAAACATTCCCAGATCGCCACAGCACACTAACTGCCTCACAATGGCTGCTTACCACCATCTGTGAAATTTAATGTTAAAAAAAAAACAGAGAAATTTTTGGTGTTATTTCATGAAAAATCAAGTGAGTTAAAAATACTGATACAAATGTGTACTGTTTTTTCTTTAAATGAGGTTGCATTATTGTCTATATGAGATAAAAACTATCTGTTTATATATGGATATTCACCCCATTTTGGTTTATATCCATCCCTCAGAAGCCCTGAAACGTGCTGAACAAAATGCGAAACAAAATAGCTCTTGTAGAGCGACATCAGTGTGTTATTTATTCTTTTTATTTCTCATGTTCCAGAGGCAGGTTAAATTGCAAATGTGTTCTTTCTAGGAATGTAAATGCAATCAATGACAGGGCTTTCCCTCATCTTTGTTTTGGCACACATGCTGTTCCTTCTTCTCTTGCTTCTTATTAAACATGATAAATAGGGATATTCAGAATTCACCACAAAGAGAAAGGGTCAGAATAACAGAGAAATTGATAAACCCAGAAAATAACTTGAATATTAATTTTACTAGAATGTTTCACAAGATGATCTTTATTTGTCCTTGTTTCTTTAATCTTTTCCTTTTCTTGCTATTTTAGCAATCTTGGACCTCAGGAAACATCAGGATGGACAGACAGGGATGGGGGTACCTAAGGGCTAGGGAGATGCACAGAAGAAAGGTATAAAATGAAGGGCACTACATGCAATAGAAAAAAAATAGGGAGGTTCAGTCATATCCCTTTCGATTCAGAGAGAGCTGACAACGAGAACTTGGCAAGAGTTCAGTGTGCTAGGACAGTTCACTAGCACTTGAAGAGGAAGAGTCATCAAGAGCTGAAGGTAGACAGGTAATCAGGAACTAGGCCAGGAAGAGTCTTATTCATCTGATGAGGAGTCCATGCTTTATCTTGGCCTCTGAGAGACATTCACATCCACACTTTTATCTCCTCTCCTACCACTTCCATCCAAGTCATGATCAGTTCTCATCTTCAATAGCCTCCTAAATGACTTTATCACTTGCATTTTTGCCCTATCTGAAGGCCCCAAAAGAAGGTCCGGAATGTAGAGTTAGATGAAGACAAGTGCTGAAAAGCGGGGCTGGATGCTTGGTAAAAAGGGACTAGATCATGACATGAAATTTGGACTTTATTTTGAGGACAATGGAGAGCCATTAAGCAGTTTCAGATAAGGAAATAAACAGTCAAATTTACACTTTAGAAAGATCACTCTAACTTCAATGTGGAAAATAACTGGAGTGGGAAAGACATAAAGACAGAGGGACTAACTAGGAGGAGGGTGTTGCTGGAATCTAAGTAAGAAACTGGGAGGCTAGAAGGGTAGAGGTGATGAGCACAGAGGGAAGAGTCGAGCAACATTGGGGCAGTAAATAAATAGGAGGAGTTAGGGATTGCTTGAATGGGGAGGAGGTGAGGGATAGTGAGAGGGAGGGGAGATATGGATGAGTCTGTTATTTGTCTTTGAAAACTGTGTGTATAGCGACACGATTTGCTAAGGTAGCAAAAAAAGCAAGGGAAGAGATTGGGGCTGGATTGTTTGGAGGTGAGCCAGGCTGGAATATTTTCAGTGAGTTGTGTCTGGGAATTCCAAGTGGAGAAGTCTTGAAGGCAGTCTATATCCATCCTGATGCATTGCTCTAGAGCTCAAGAGAAAGATTTGATCCAGTGTTCCTGAAATTTCCCTTGCTGAAGGGAAAAGATTCTCCATAGAGTCTAAGGACTAAAGAATGACTGGTAATGGAAAAGTGAGAGATGAACGCTCCTGCTACAAAGTTCAGAGGCAATCAGAGGCAAGAAACCCAGCAAATAGTTTCCTCAACAGCTCCCAGCATTTCTTATCTGCCCCTCCACATTACGGTATGTAGACTATCAGTTAAGCCTTCCAGCCACACACGGCAAATTGTGCTTATTTCTGCTCTCAATGGAAATAATATTAAAATGTCAGTACTATATAAAAAAAAGAAGTATAAGTCCTAAGAACAAAGGAAAAATGAATGGGAATGAGAGGCAGTGAAAAATATCAACAAATGTTAAAGCAAATAGTGGAGTGGCAACTGGCTCAGTAGATAAAAGGAAGTTGAGACCTGGGACCTTGCAGTTGGAGGCAATGCTGGAAAGCGGGCTTCTCCCTATAGATGGAGGCTCCACACTCAAGACCCAAGGCATGCTGATGGCCATAGTGAGGGATGGGGCTGGATATTAACTCAAAAATATGAATATGGAGTAATCAGATGTCCTTCTTCCTGACCCCACCCCCTCATCCTGCACAGCCAAGAACATCTCTGACTTCCCCAGAAAACCGGATGTTTAGTCTCTGAGAAACTGATTCTTAGGGACCCAGACTGGAGACACCCAGAACAACGGAGTTTGATGGTGCTGAAGTAAAAAGGGGAGGAATGAGTGCAAACATACATTTCTAAATAGTACTTTATTATAACCTTTCCAGCATTATTTCATTTTTTAAGTAATACAGAGGTAACAATTCAAAAAAATTTAAATTTTCCTAATAAAAGACTATCAAATCATTCAGGAAATCATCTTCATACAATTTTTTCCTCTTTCAAAAAGGAAGACATATGCGAAACTATCCAGATTTTTGATACCAATATACCTTGGGGCCATGTTCTTCACTTTGCTAGTGATGTAGTTTCTGGGATAAGAAACAAGGCACTGAGGTTGGAGTCAGCATCTCTACAACAAACCTTGTGCCCAATTGTTGTAGGACCATGGGTGGTAACAAAGAGATCATCAGAGACGAGAACAACCAGAAAATCTGAATCTTCTTGAATTCCTTATCCCTCCAGTGGAGGATTCTCCCAAGAAAGGCCCTGGGCAGGTCTTCAAATCTGAAGGTGTTTGCTGGGAAGGCAAGTGCGGAGCAGGAGCCCAATCCTGCTCTTCCATAAGGGCTGCCTGCCCTCAGCTGTCAGAGTCCCCGCTGCAGGACCTCTCCTGCACTCTCCCCTGCAAGATGTGGAGAGGGCTGCCACATTGCCTTGTGATCCCAAAGCCTGCCCACCCCCATTCTCCCAATACCTCCTATCCCAGAGACCCAAAGTATGAAAAATGCCTCTTTTCCTTTACCCTGGAATCTGGGTGGCCCAATCAACCTTTTCAAATCCAATTGCTTATCCCTTTTCCTTCTCTCCTGCCTCAAATCAGCAATTCTGAGGCCAGGAAATTCCTCTCTAATCCCTGAGGCCATGAAATTCCTCTCTAATCCTTGAGGCCATGAAATTCCTCTCTAATCTCATGGGACAGAGTTGAACCTCTGCTGTTAGCTCCAAAGCCTTGAGCAATTCAGTCACAATTCTTGTGCCTTCCTGCTCTACCTCCCAGAGGAGAGGGACAAACCCCACTTTTCATATGAAGAATTCCAATGCCTATCCTTGTGAGAAGTCTTCTTGTTTAAATACACATTTTCTTGATCATCTCCCAATTATTTCTTCATCTCTATTCTTAGTCTTTTCTTTTGCTCTATTATTTTCCTTTGCCTCAATATATCCTGCAGGCAGCTCATTTCAGTTTCTTTCTTACTCCTAATCATATGCTTCTGAAATTATATGCTCATGAAAACACACATACACACAAGTGCTCATTCCTGGATGGCAGTTTTACTGTTACCATAGAGACATATCAGTTTCCTATCAAGCGAGGGAGATGAATCATAGCTCATGAATATTTATTTCATTTTATATTTGATTATTCCATTTTTAGCAGCAGTAAAAATGGATATTTGTTTTCAGTATCTTTTCAGTTCAATTTCTTTCTTTTAAAGATAGCACTTCATTCTCACTCAAAAAAAAAAAATCCCTTGAAACTGTCTAATGCTATTTGGGCCATTGTCCTAATAACTTAGTTTCTAAATAAATTAATAAAGTGTCAATATGTATAAATTTTTTGTATACCATTGAGCATTATTCTATGTTGTATATTTGTTAATCAATATGCTCACCTGCAGAATTATACGTTATTGTTAAGGAATGTCCTAATTAATCACAAGATGTGTGTGCCTTTTGCTTATCTAATGATCACTGTTAGTCGTGTGGATGAAGATATTTAGAAAATCTCACTAAATCAGAGTACTTCAGTAAGAAATTCACCAAGTCTTGGGGGCAATTCAATGGTTTTTCATTCCTTTACATTTCTGGATGACTTTTCAGTTTTTAAAGCACTTTCTCATATGTGACAGCGTATGAGCATTCAACCTGCTTTATTATAGAAACAACTATTTTGCTCATCTATCTTTTCTGTACTGCATTAGAAAGATAGAATGTGTATATTTTCCCACACATCCTAACAGTGTTTGAAGTTTGAGCTTTTTTTGACTTCAAAGAAATGAACCCAGTTTTGTATTTGATACAAATTCTAACTCTGAGTTTAATGGACCATCAAAGCTTTTATGAAAGCAAATGAAAATAGAGGATTCGGGCAGAAAGGAGGGTTCATGTGATAAAATAGAGAGTCTAGTGAAGGAATTGGAGAAGAGGAACAAGCGTCTTTGATGATCAGATGGGGCCCTGGGGATCTGAGGAAGAAGAAAGGCCTTGGCCTGAGAAAAAGCAGGTGAGTAGACTCAGCCAAGGACCACAGCAAATGTATTGTTTATGTCTAGTGACCAGGAGTGATGACTTTACACGGCCCTTAGAACATCTGCAAACCAGCACCCTAGAAGTTCCATAAACCCAAAGAGGGGTCCCTGGAACAAGCAGGAGAATGGTAGTGAGGAAGCCCCTTACCAGGACCTTGGGGGGCTAAATTGAATAAGCTTCAGACTTTTGCACTGGAATGGACACCCTAGGTCTGGGACACCATGTTGGCCATATATGAACTCACTGAGCCTTGCAAGAGCACAGCTAAGTGGGTTTTGCAGACCTGTTATCTCCCTTTCTATAGATGAAGATGAAGTCACATGACAACACGGTTGGGGCACAGACTTGAGGATCAAGGAGATTTGGACTCTGATTATGTGTCTTTCCCTTAGAAACTGTGTGTTCAATGAGTCATATTTTCTTCCTCTAAGCTTCTCTTTCCCCATCTGGCAAAAAAAGTAGGGAAGGCAACCTTATAGGGTTATTGCCATGATTAAACGAATCCATGCAAATAGAGAAGGTAACCCCAGAGGCTAGATCAGAGTAAGAACTCAGTAAGTGTGAGGTATTGTTACCATTGAGTGAAATACAAAGAGATCAAGTGACTTGTCCAGGGTAATGTAGCCTAGGGGGGACACTTGATTTGTTTACATTTTCTCATTCAGGTCCAATCAAGCAAGCAGACTGTTTGCTCAGTCATTCTCCTGCCTCCAACCTGCCCTTCACCCCACAGAAGGAGTGATGAGAAATAACACTACTTCTTCTGGAAGTCAAGGCCCTTTACTATCTGCCCATAAACTTGCTCATCAGAAGTTTTGTTAATCATGATGTCATCTGAGGCTCCTTGTGGCAGCAGGTCTCCACTAATCCCTGTGCCTTGAGTTCTGCAGATTTATTTCTGTCTCTGTCCCTTTGCCCACATCATCTTCTCATGGCTAGGGCAGCAGTGTCTTTGTTTGCCTGGGACAGTCCCATTTTATGCCTATGGTCCCAGTGTAATCACTAATAATACCCCTTCAACTCTTAAGGGGATTGAAAAATACATTACATAATCACTCCATTATGACCCCTCTAAAATGAAAGCCCCTCTTTGCTGCTCTCCTTCCACCAAATTCTGCCAGTTCTTTGTGAGTCATCTCAATTTTAACTCTGCATGAACTTTTCCTGACTATTCTTTGTATCATGATTTTTCACACAAATTTATTTTTACAGCGGCAGGCCCCATGGCCGAGAGGTTAAGTTCATATGTTCCACTTCAGTGGCTCAGGGTTTTGCTGGTTTGGATCCTGGGCGTGGACACGGCATGGCTCATCAAGCCGTGCTGAGGTGGTGTCCCACATAGCATAACCAGAGGCATTCACAATTAGAGTATACAACTCTGTACTGGGGTCTTGGGGAGAAAAAGAATAATAATAAAAAAAAAAAAAAGATTGGTAACAGTTGTTAGCTCGGATGCCAATCTTTTTTCTTTTTTTTTTTTGGAGAAAGATTAGCCCTGAGCTAACTACTGCCAATCCTTCTCTTTTTGCTGAGGAAGACTGGCCCTGAGCTAACAGCCATGCCCATCTTCCTCTACTTTATATGTGGGATGCCTGCCACAGCATGGCTTTTTGCCAAGCAGTGCTGTGTCTGCACCCGGGATCCAAACCAGCGAACCCTGGGCTGCCGAGAAGCAGAATGTGCAAACTTAACCGCTGCACCACCAGGCCAGTCCCCTCAGGAGCCAATCTTAAAAAAAAAAAAAAAAATTACTTTTACAAGATATATATTGTCTCAGATAACTGAAAAGTCTAGGGTGTATAATTTCTTCAGGCACAGCCTGATCAGGAGGTCCCAGTGACATTGCCAGGACTTGGTCTCTCTTTGTCTCTTGGTTTTGCTCTACTCTGAGTTGGCATCATTTTTGGGCTCCACATTTGCCAACCCATTAAAATTTTGTCAAAAATAGAATATATGTGTTTTTCAATAGTTTAAATAAAAGTCCTAGGCCTTTTTGAATCACTAAATTTTCATTGAATCAATCACTATTAGAAAAGGTAATTTATTTTTAATTGACCAGGCTTGAGACACATACCCAGCCCTGGAGCCTTGGGATGGAGGCAACACTTTCAAAAGCACAAGGACAGTGAGTGAGGAAGATATTGGTCCCCTAGAATAAAACTGAAGTACTTATATCAGAAGATAAAAAGAGTAGAGAATTCTGGATTGCTGGCAACATTTGAAGCATCATAATTTTTGGATCTGCCAGGATTCCCAAGCAACTAGATAGAAAACCAAAAACTTATAAACAATAGTTACAAGAAAACTAAGTGACAAAGTATCCATTGTCAAAATACAAGTAGGTGGTAGCAAGCCACCAATAGCCATAAGACCTACATGATACTGATCTTGCAGGAAGAAGTAGAAGAAGCAAAAGGATGTCTGGTGGATCTGAAAACAGGAGAAGCCCACAATAGCCCACAGTTCTGGAAAGCAGCGCAAGATAATTTGAGAACAACCAAAACTAGAATATGTTTGCCCACTCCAATAATGGCTTAGTGCAAGTAAAGTCTGAAGAAGTTGGTGTAGTCCAGCATAAGTGAACTTTCAAGATGCACTTTCCAGGGCTTTCTCCCAGGGCAGGTCTAGTGGAGAAACTGCTAGGAGTGGAATCAAAATTAAGCAGGATAAGAGAGTCCCAGTCTTTATATTACTGAATCTCAGAAATGATATCCCAACACACTGGCCATGTTCTATTTGTTGAAAGCAAGTCACTAGTCTAGCCGCAAGAGCAGGAGATTACAGAAGGGTGTGAATGCCAAGAGGCAGATACCACTGGCAACATTTTAAAAAGCTGTCTACAACAGAGTTCATCCTAAGAGACGACAAGAAAGACTGTAAGAGATCTCAGCATCATCTGGGTCTTTAAACTTGGGTAGGTATTCATCAGGAGAGCCAAAATGCAAAGGGCAATCTAGGAAGAGAACGTAGCACAAGCAGAGATAAACACTCTTGGAAGCACCTCTTCTCTTCTGGGGAAAACAGAACTAAAGAGCAGAGACGCCAGACAGTGCTTCTCAAAGACAAGGCTGGAGATTTAGAGGAAGTCAGATTGTAGAAGCCTGATGCACCATGGCCTAACTCTTATGCTTGGAGGCACTGAACCGCAGCATTTTCACACTCAATCAGTGTTGTCAAGCGTATTTTGAGCATAGCCAACGCGAGGCATTTTTCTAGCTTTGTTGCTTCCCACTTCCATTTGCAAGAACACGGCCATACTAGAAGTGATGCAGCTTTTGACCACCACTCCCCCTCAAGTCTGACATATTCCAATCTGGATTCCAATCCAATCCTAAACCAATCTGTTGTAAACAAAGACGGATGTTACTAATTATAATGGCAAGATCATATATATTTTATTTTCATCAGTAAGAAACTATTTTAGACTCAAATCATGGAATGACAACTAGTATCCATTGCAAGAGTCTTATATCTCTTCCCCTAACACTTATTTGGACTGAAATAATACTTGTAAAATGTAATTTGGAATAAATAAGCATCTTTCCACAAGGATCTTTCAAAGAAACAAAAAATAAACAGAAGGAAAAAAATTTTTAGGATCACAGAATAACTGAGAACAACGGATTGAGAATCCATGATGTAACTGAACATGTGCATGGCACAGTGGTAAAGGGAAGACACTCTCAAGAGCAATTTTTAGAGGAATTTCTCTTGTAACATTTGCATTATGTCAAGAATTTGAGTCTATGTTCAGGGAGTTTAATACCTGACATTGATATTTTCCTCCACTACACTCCTATAGCATTTTGCTTGTAACTATGCTAAAACATTTATTACAGTCCACCTTACTAGAGTTGTTAATTAATATGCCTGCCTCTCCCACTAGATAATGAGCCTTGGAGAGAAGAGATCTTGTCTTGACTTTGTATCTCTGACTACGCATTATTCTTAACACAGAGGAAGCTCTTGGTGAATGTTGAGGACTTGAAGTAAATTTAAATAGAGACTTTTAAAATATAGATTATAAAAACGTAATCCAGGAAGAATTGTTCTTGTTATCAATATGATATCACGTAATGGAAGAACAATTTTCAAACTTTCTCAAACAAACCACCTAAAAGTATAGGTATAAAAAACTCAGCAATTATACATTTTGACTATAAGGAAATTATTACCAAAAAATTCCTCAATTATTCACTAACTTATACGCATTGATAAACTTAAATTCTCCATACGTGGTAGTGACTGAGCATCTACTGTTATCATATTAAGAATACAAGAATTAAATTTCTGTTTACTAATGATGATAATTATTAATAAACATCACTATTTGCTGAACACTATGCTGGGTGATTGTGACAACTTCTGGAGTCAATCACCCAGAGTTAGGCCAGTCATCACAGGTTTGGGGACAGTGCTACACAAGACTACCCTTGCTTCACTCACCAACACAAGTTCAGAAGTCCCTGGATAGCTACAGAGGTCCTCAAAGGTTTGACCAGGTGGCTGCAAATTCGGGGGTTCTTGCTATCCCCTCATGATCAATAACTTGCTAGAACAACTCACAGAACTCAAGAAAGCACTATCCTCACAATTACAGTTTTATTTTAGCAAAATGATAAAAATTAGAACCAGCCAAAGCAAGAGACGCATAAGGTGAGGTCTGGGAGGGTCCTAAACACAAAGCTTCCATTGTCCTCTCTCCTTGGAATCAGACACGTCACTCCAAGGCATGTCAATGTTTGACAACACACCAAAAGCACCATACAACACAACACAATGCACAGAGAAGCTCACCGGACACCCAGAGTCCAGAGTTTTTATGGGGGCTTTATTACATCAACAAAGTTGATTGAATCAATGGCCATGAGGTTGAATGTAATCTCCAGCCCCTCACTCCTCCCTGGAGGTCTGGCTCAAATCATGTGGGTAAAGCTCCAATCCTTTAATCTCATGGTTGGGGTTTCAGGTATAACCAGTCCCCATCCTGAATCATCTCCTAAGCTTATAATATCAAAGGGCCCATTACAAGTCACTTTGTTGGCATAAACTATCAGGGCCTACCAAGAATAACAAAGATACTCTTATAACTGGGGAAATTCCAAGAATTTAGAGGTCACCTCCCAGGAACCATAGATAAAAGCCAAATTAATTATTATCAGAAGTGATTTGCATGTATTATCTAATACAATTCCTCTAATTCACATATTCACTTGCTGAGGTAGGTGGTGTTACTCCAGACAGTAGGAAATACAAGAGGGAGAGCTTAAATAACTTTTCCAAGGCCATGTAGCTAATGAGTGGCAAAGCCATAGGAAAGATATTTGACATGCACAGTAATTACCTTCATAATCAGAGAAGACAAAGAGATGTCAAGGGCAGAAACAGACTTGAGTTCTAATTCCTGCCAATTCCTCATTAGCCCCTAAATCTGTGACTTTGTTCAAAGCATTTGTAATCTACATGGGTCAGTTTATGTCTGTGAGTCCTCGCCTACATTCCAGGGTTATTATCAAGTTCAAACCACAGCTGTGAAAGCAGTCGTCACACTCCCCAAATTCTCTTATTCTCCTCGCTCTTCTCATAACATTTAATACGTTGTAAAATTTCACATGATTCAAATATATAAGTTCAATACTTAAACCAGATTGTAAACTCCACCATGGCAGAGAACTAGCTTCCCAATTATACAGCCCAAATCTCTAGATTAGGTTATGGTAAGTAGTAGAAAAAGTTTCTGGATACATATGCTCATGGCATAAACTGTGAATAGATAGAACTTTAACCTATTCAAATCAATCATCCTACTGAGGTAAACTAGAAATACTGGAAAAAAATTTGATGTATGCATTGTCATAGGGAAGATAACAAAGTACTGAAAAACTGCTAGATCAAGAACCATGAGGGGAGTGAGTTCAAAGAACGCCTGTGTTTCAGGTTCTTGACCCTCAAGGGCGTTTGCTAACTGTAGAAGGTGCTGCTGAGAGGCAGAGAGGCTAAGAATTGTTTTTATGATTGCTGTGCCAACAGAATAAGGATTGGAGCCCAGGAACCACTACGTTGGAGGGGAAAAGGGTTGGTGGATCTCCCCAGCTTTGGACAGGATCCTCTAGGGCACCCTTAGAGTATGGGTAAACTGTAACTAGACAAGTCCTCCTAGGAATTGCAGCTCTGCTTGAATCATGTGAATCTCGGAAGTTTTTTAAGTTGACACATTATTGCTAGTGCCCCAAGGAACCTAGTAGATGCAAACATAAATCCTCTCTGAATGAAGATAACATTTACAACAATTTTACAAATACAGTATCGATATATAATCAAAAATAACCAAACACCCAAGGGAACAAAATTGCATGAATGAAAACCAGCAGAAAAAGGTGCTAGAAATAGATCAATAAGGACTACAGCTGTGGGAGTTATCAGGCACAGAGAAAAAAGAAAAGAAGAGAACGGAAGGTAGGCGACAGAGAGAAAAATAGTGATATAGCCTAAAACACACATAAATGGAGTCCTAGAAAGGAAAGAGAAGAAAAAGCAGAAGCAATAGTTGAAAAACTTTTCCAAAACTGAAGAAAGACGTTAATTCAGAGATCCACAAAACCATATAACTCCCAAACAGGACAAATAAAAAGTCAGCACCTAATCAGATAAAAGTGTAAGTGGTGAAAATATAAGTAGAAAATTTAAGAGTAGGCAGGGTTGGGAAAGGAGGGTAAAAAGGATATTTACCCTCAAAGGAGTAACAGCTAATCTTTCAGTAAAAACAATAAACATATTATTCTTGTTTGCCTACCTTAAGAAAAAGAAAAGTCTCAAATAAAAAACCTAACTTTATACCTTAGGGAACTAGGAAAGGAAGGACAAATGAAGCCCAAAGTTAGTAGAAGGAAGGAAATAACAAAGATTAGAGCAGAAATAAGTGAAATAGAAACTAAAAAGACAACAGAAAAGATCAATAAAACTAAGAATTAGTTCTTTGAAAAGATGAACAAAACTACAAACTTAGCTAGACTTACCAAGACTGGGCTAGACTCACCAAGAAACAAAGAGAGAGGACTCACATAAATGAAATCAGAAATGAGAAAGGTGTTATAAATGACACCACAGAAATATAAAGGATCATATCATACAACTATGAACAATAACACACATAAATTGGACAACCTAGAAGAAATGGATAAATTCCTGAACCATACAACCTGCAAAGACTGAATCATGATGAAATGAAAATTTGAATAGACCAACTACTAGTAAGGAGATTGAATCAGTAATCAAAAACCTCCCAGCAAACAAAAGTCCTGGACCAGATGGCTTCTCTGGTGAGTTCCACCAAACATTCAAAGAAGACTCAATATCACTCCTTCTTAAACTCTTCTGAAAAATAGAAGAGGAGGGAATTCACCAAACCTGCTTTATGAGACCAGCATTACCCTGATACCAAAACTCAGACAAGAATACCACAAGAAAAGATAACTACAGGCCTATATCCCTGATGAAAACAGATGCAAAAATTCTCAGGAAAATAGCAAACCCAATTCAACAATGTATTGAAAGAATCATTCACCATGATCAAGTGGGGCTTATTCCAGGGATGCAAGAATGGTTCAACAACCAGAAATCTGTCAACGTGGTACACCACATTAACAAAATAAAGGACAGAAATCATATGATCATCTCAATAGATGCTGAAAAATTATTTGACACAATTCAACATTCATTTATGATAAAAATTCTCAACAAAGCAGGTATAGAGGGAACACACCTCAACGTTATAAAGTCCATATACGATAAGTCCACAGATAACATCATATTCAATGATGAAAAACTGAAAGCTTTTCCTCTAAGATTGGAAATGAGACAAGGATACCCACTTTCACCATTTTTATTCAACACAGTACTGGAAGTCCTAGCCAAAGCAATTAGACAATAAAATGAAATAAAAGCATACAAATAGGAAAAGAAGTAAAACTGTCACTATTTACAGATTTCATGATATTATATATAGAAAACTCTAAGACTCCATCAAAAAAACTCTTAGAATTAATAAATGAATTCAGTAAAGTTGCAGGATACAAAACCAATATGCAAAAATCTGTTGAATTTCTATACATTAATAATGAAATATCCAAAAGAGAAATTGAGAAAATAATCCCACTTGCAATACAATTGCATCAAAAAGAATAAAATACCTAGAACAAAAATTTAATCAAGGAGGTGAAAGACTTGTATATTGAAAACTACAAAATATTAATGAAAGAAATTGAAGAAGACACCAATAAGAGGAAAGAAATTCAGTGTTCGTGGATTGGAAGAACTAATATTGTTAAAATGTCCGTACTACCCAAAGCAATCTACAGATTCAATGCAATCCAAATCAGAATACCAATGACATTCTTCACAGAAATAGAACAAAGAATCCTAAAATGTATGGAACCACTAAAGACTCCAAATAGCCAAAACAATCTTGAGAAAAGAAAACAAAGCTGGAGATATCATGCTCCCCGATTTCAAACTATATTACAAAGCTATAGTAATCAAAATAATATGGTATTGGCATGAAAACAAACACACAGATGAATGGAAGAAAAGAGAAAGTTTAGAAATAAACCCACACATATATGATCAATTAATTTATGACAAAGGAGCCAAGAATATACAATGGGGAATGGACAATTTCTTCAACAAACGGAGGAAAAACTGGACAGCCACAAGCAAAAGAATGAAACCGGACCACTATCTTACATCATACACAAAAATGAACTCAAAATGGACTAAAGACTTGAACGTAAGTTCTGAAACCATAAAACTCCTAGAAGAAAACATAAGTGGTAAGCTCCTTGACAAAGGTCTTGGCAATGACTTTTTTGAATCTGACACCAAAAGCAAAAGCAACAAAAACAAAACAAACAAGTGCGACTACATCAAACTAAAAAGTTTCTGCAGAGCAAAGGAAACTATTAACAAAATGAAAAGTCAACCTACTGAATGGGAGAAAATATTTGCTAATCACATATCTGATAAGGGGCTAATATCCAAAATACATTAAGAACTCATACAGCTAAATAGGAAAAAAACCCACTCCAGTTAAAAAATGGGCAGAGGATCTGACGAGACATTTTCCAAAGACATACAGATACATGAAAAGAAGCTCCACATGATTAATCATCAGGGGAATGCAAATCAAAACCACAGTGAGATACCACCTCACAATTGTTAGAATGACTGTTATCAAAAAGAGAATAAATAACAAGTGTTAGCAAGGACATAGAGAAAAGGTAACACTTGTGTCCTGTTGGTGGGAATGTAAATTGGTGCAGCCACTATGGAAAGCAGTATGGAGTTTCCTCGAAAACTTAAAAATAGAACTACCATATGATCCAGCAATTCCTCTTCTGGGTATTTACCTGAAGAAAAGGAACACTAGCTTGAAAAGATATCTGCACCTCCATGTTTATTGCAGCATTATTTATACCAGCCAAGATATGGAAACAACTTAAGTGTCCATCAACGGAAGGATGGATAAAGAAAATGTGGTAAATGTGGTATATATATATACACACACAATGGAATATTACCTAGCTATAAAAAAGAATGAAATCCTGCCATTAGTGACAACATGGATGAACCTCAAGGGCATTATGCTAAGTGAAGTGTCAGATGAAGAAAGACAAATACTATATGATTTCTCTTATACATGGAATCTAAAAAAAGTAAATAAACTCATAGATACAGAGCACAGATTGGTGATCGTCAGAGCTAGGGGTTGGGAAGTGGAAGAAATGGGTGAATGTTTTTGGTTTTTTTTTAGTTTACACAAATTGAAATATAAATAAATAAATAAATAAATAGGGTCACTCTGGCCCCACCCAGCCCAGATCAGAGGGTGTATGATGGAAGGTAGCTAGTAGAGGGACTCAGCTTTCAGCCACTGAACAAGATGTGTGGGCATCTCCTGGCCCAGCAGAGGTGAGGCCAGAATCCACCAGGGCTGACTCAGTTCCTGTGAAATCTAGGCTGGGAACCTCTGAAAGAAAAAGCAGAATCCAGAAGACAATTGAATAGTATTTTCAAACGAAAGTGACTGAAAAGAAAATACCTCCTAACCTAGAAATCTATATCCAGTGAAAATATTTACAAAATGAAAGTAAAATAGAGACATATGAAGAAAAATAAAAACTGGGAAAACCTTACTCTGGTAGACCCTATCAAAGGAAATCTATTAACTTAATGCTGAAATGGTACCTACTTCTCCTGTGAGGTCAGGAATACACAAAGATACCTCATATGACCAGCTCCAGGCAAAGACTAAAAATGGAGGAAATACACCAATATTATTTGTCAATCATTTGATTATATAAAGGGAAAATCCAAAAGATTGTATAAAAATTACTAGAATTAAGAAACAAGTGTCAAGATTTCTGTATACAAGGTTAATGTAACAACATCAATTGTATTTCTATATAACAGTAACAAATAGTTAGAAAACAAACTTTTTTTAAAGAACCGTTTCCAATAAGATCAAAAATATCAAATACTAGAAACACGTCTAACCAAAGATACAGATAACTTCTATGAAGAAAACACCAAAATAATAGTGGGATATTTAGCGATCATTTAATTTTAAAGACCTAAATAAGTAAAAAAATGTACTATGTTTGTTAATTTAAAAATTCATTATTATAAAGATGTCAAATATCCCCAAACGTGTCTATCGTTTTAGAGAACTTCCAAACAAAATCTCAGTGTGTGTGTGTGTGTGTGTGTGTGTGTGTAAACTGAGAACTGTCTTGATAATCTAGAATAACAAGGAGAGAGGACATGTCTTACCAAATATCAAAAATTGTTATAAAACTCTAATAAGATAATGTGCTATGAGCATGAGAAGAGATAAATAGACCAATGGGATAGAATAAAAAGCACAGACAGTGACACTCAGATATCAGGGCTTTTGATTTATGAGAAGGTGATACTGGAGAGAGTGGAAGAAAGAGGTCTTTTCACTCTATGATCCTCGGAAAACAGGCTTTCAACACAGAAAAAAAATGAAACTCTACGTCTGCCTCCCACTGATCACAAAAGAAGAGAATCACTTCCAGGTGGGTTGTGGGTTTGTTTGTGAAAGAAAGAATAATAAAATTTATAGAAGATTATAAGAGAATACTTCACAATTTGGGGTAAGAAAACTCTTCTTAAACAGAACATGAAAGCACTAGCCATAGATGGAAAGATCAATAATTTGGACTACATCAAGAAACACTATTAAAAGACTAGAAACACAAACTGCTGACTAGAAGAAAATAGTTTCAATACACATATAACCTACAAAAGGTTTGTATCTAGAATGTGAAGAATTCTACACCTTTATAAGAAAAAGTACAATTTAAAAATTGGGCAAAAGACTCAATCAGGCACTTCATAAAAGAGGGTGTCCAAATGGTCAATAGGCATATGATAATGCCTTTAACATCATTAGTCACAGGGAAATGCAAATTATAGTGCACACGCACCAGAATGGCAACAATTGAAAGAACTGAAATACAAATTGTGGGTGAGGACGAGGAACAGTGGAAACACTTACACTGCTGGTGGGAGTGTAAATTTGTACAAACACTTTGAAAAACAGTTCAGAATTTTCTAAGGTTCAACATACATACATCCTATGACCCAACAATTACACTCCTACGTATATATAACCAACAAAACTGACAACACGTCCGTATCGAGAGATCTGTACAAGAATATGTGTAGCTGCATTCTCTGTGGTGGCAAAGAGCTGAAAACAATCCAAGTGTCCACAAACATTCAAGCAGATAAATGACGTTACGTGCACACACATGAATATTTACAGCAAAACAATTGCAATGTCCAGTAACAACATGGATGAACCTCCTGAGTATATTGAGCAAAAGAAGCCAGACTCACTCTATATACTATACTATTCTATTTACATAATATTTGCTAAAAACAGACGAAGGTGAACTATGGCTGAGTTTCTAGGAAGCCATGGTGCTAAAGCCAGGACGGCAGGCACTCTGGGGCAAGGAGGGAACAGCCATTGGCATGGGGACAACAGGCGCTGATGTCTTCGCATTGTCCATTCTTCGCTTGGGTGAGAGTTAAATGATGTTTCGTGATAGATTGTCAATCTGTACATTTTTGGAATTTGCTCTTTTCTCTGTGTCTGTGTTCCACCATTAAGAAAGGTTTATGAAAATATGAAGGGAAGGGGACATCCCAACTTCACAATGGTGGTTACGTCATGAAAGAGGGTATCCAAACGCATATGAAAATGCCCTGGGAGGGAGGAACTAGCACAAGCGAGGGTGCTCAGAGAGTGCTCAGTACACCTGTAACATTTTATTTCCTACAAGGCATATGAAGAAATAATGTCAAAATAGAAGCAACTTAAGTCTCTTAAACTGGTTGGACATTAATTATATTATTCTCTGCCCATTTCTGTAGGTTTGAGATACAGGAAAATAATATTTTTTAAAGAATTTTTTTACCTGTCATTCCACTCTGTAAACTCTAAAAGGGCAATTTTAAACCTATTCTCCTAATGCACAGTGAGTTTCAAGGCATAGTGAATGTAAAATAATTACTCATTGATTAACTGGTCAGTGATGCACTGCAATTGTATTTCAGTTGAGAAGACAAAAGATTCTTTTTAAAAATCTTCCATAATACTTATTTATTTACTTATTTATTTTTATGGAGACATTTCATGGGTGCAACGTTATAATTCAACTTCTGCGTACGTTGCAGCGTGCTCACCACCAAAATCTAGTTTCCGTCTGTCACCACACAATTGATCCCCTTTACCCATCTTGCCCTCCCCCTGCGCTTTCCCTCTGGTAACCACCAGTCTTATCTCAGTTTCAGCCTCTACCTGAGACCCCTGACCATATTTCTCCCTAGTAGGGTCTGGGTGAGGGGCCTTGGAGCTTTGCTGTTTTCCCTGCCAGGTTGTTTCTCCTCAGATTTTTGCAGGGCTGGCAGTTTTTATCAATTGGTTTCAGTTTAAACCCTCTTCTTTAAAGAAAGTTTCCCAGATTGTCATACCCACCATTCTCTACTCAAATAGTCAATTGTTATTACACCTCCTTTTTACTTCCTTTGGACACTATTCACTATCTGAAATTACATTTCCATTATTTTCCACCTGCCTCACTCCTTTCACTAGGATACAAAGTCTAAGAGGGCAGAATATTTATCACTATTGTTTACCACCATAAACAGCATGCACAACAATGCCTGGAAAATAGTACATGTTTAATAAACAACTATTTGTTGGATAAATGACTCAATTAAGGCAATCAGAATTTTGCTATGCATTTTATTTTTGGCTATCTAGCTATATGCACACACATAATTAAGAAATGAAAGACAAACTTGGGAAATGAGTCAGGATAAATGTAATTTACTAACACAATTCAAACTGCAAACAATCCATTGTTACTATGTGTTAACTGCAAGCTAAAATTTTTAAGATCCACATTTCAGATAATTTGTTTATTTTGGTGAAGAGGATTGCCCCTGAGCTATTGCCAATCCTCCTCTTTTTGCTGAGGAAAATTGTCGCTGAGCGAACATCTGTGCTCATTTTCTTCTATTCTGTATGTGAGATGCTGTCACAGCATGGCTTGATGAGCAGTGTGGAGATCTGCACCCGGGATCTGAACCTGCAAACCCTGGACCACTGAAGTGGAGCACGTGAACTTAACCACTACACTACAGGGCCGGCCTCCCACATACATTTTAAGAGAAACTTTTAAAAGGCATTTAGACTCAGAGGGAAAGCAGTTAGCGATAGAGCCATTTGGTACCTAGCTCATACATTCTTTACACCCAACAAGGTAACGTCATCCAGTAAAACCAGACTCCAAAATGTACAGAGGAAAGTAGAACCTTAAATGGTCAAAGACAGATAAAAATACATTTCCTGTTGGAATACAGTACCCACAAGGTACAAAAAATAGTTGAATTACCAATACTTCTAGAAGTTTTGAGAGAAAAATCCCATTTTAAGAAATATCCAAGCTAAGTTTGACCACGTAGCAAAAATCTGGTTTGTAATATTTGTAAATTCTGTGTGCTGAAATTGTGGAATTTGGACTAATTCAATAAATCTGACTTTAATTTCTTACAATATTGTAAGAAATGACCTCAGTGATGAAGACTTCACTTGTAACAATAAGAAAGATTCTAGGAAGGAAAGAAATGCCATTTCACATCTGGTAAATAGCAAAGACTATATTTCCTTCCTAAGAGGACCCAGACATGACTGTTCTTCCTCTGTTTCGTATGTGGGTCCCCGACGAGTGGTGTAGTTCTATGCCTGGGAAGCGAATCCAGGCCGCCGAAGCAGAGCACACCGAACTTCACCAGGCCTTGGGCCAGCCCCCAGAAATTACTGCTTTTAAACAAGGAAGCTACCCGATTGTTACAGCATTTAACTGAGACAATAATAGTGAGAACATTTTTAAATTAATTGTAGGTTGATGGGCTAAGTTAAATTCAAAATAGCAACCAGCAATAACCAGGAAACACTGGTCTCACTTAAATCACATAATAACCTTTCGATGCAATGAAACAGCCACTAAGTGAAAAAATACTATAAAATTATAAAGGGGTATATAATATCTTAATGTGCTGACAGAAAATACAAAAAATGGCTAAAGGAAGAGAAAATATTACAAGGAACATATATAACTAAGATAACAAACCACAAAGATATCTTGAAAGAAATAATAAAAATTTTATTAAATGACTTGGATGAATAATTATCCTTATTAAATTTGGCTGATGGCCCTTTTTAAAGAATCCCTTTCTAGAGGGAGAAATATTTTTCTCCTATTCTTATTGTTTTAATTCTTCTTTGTTTGTTTGTTCTTATTCTTTTCCTCCCAAACTTAAGTTCCTATTGTTAGATTGTTTTAAGTTACTACTTTTCAGGGAGTGAAAGGAGGGTTTCCACTGGTATTGTTTAATAAAGTCCTTTAACACTTGGATAAAGAAGATGTGGTTTTTGGATGGAATGTTCTGTATATACCTACTAAGTCCATCTGGTCTAATGTGTCCTTTAAGGCGAGTGTTTCCTTATTGATCTTCTGTTTGGATGATCTATCCATTGGTGTAAGTGGAGTGTTAAAGTCCCCTACTATTATTGTGTTACTGTCTATTTCTCCTCTTATGTCTGTTAATAATTGCTTTATATATTTAGGGGCTCCTATGTTAGGTGCGTAGATATTTGCCAGTGTTATATTTTCTTGTTGGATTGTTCTCTTTATCATTATGTAGTGCCCGTCTTTGTCTCTTGTTACAGTTTTTGATCCATGTAAGGCCCTGTATTATTTCATTTATTTTGTTTATTTTACTTCCTTTTAGTCCCCATACTAACCACTTTAATAGCCGACCATTATGTTTAATGATTCTCCTTTCTTTGTATGTGTTCTTGTAAAACGTGGTCTGCTTAGTGATAAATATTTTTAATTAAATAACTAGTGTTGGGTGATATATTTCATTTTGGTCCTTCCTCTTTCACAGGCATATTGTTAGGATCCATTCCCTGCTATGTGTGCTTCTAATTCATGGCTTCTGATTGCTGTGTGATGACCCATGATGTACACCCACCGCATTTTACTCATCTGTGCTCCTCATCACAGACCCCCAGCTTGCTTCCAACGCCCACCAACAACGTCACAATGACATTGCCACTTGCATATGTAGATGTAAGTCTTCATGGACTTAGGAAAGACCTTCTTTGGGCTATATATGCAGGAATGGAATTGATTGGTCAAAAGCCATGTATACACTTAATTTGGGTAACCATTGCCACATTGCTTTCTGAATGGCTGCCAGAATTTACACTCCCTCCAGTGGGACATAAGGGTTCTTTTTTTTGAGGAAGATTAACCCTGAGCTAACATCTGCCACCAACTCTCCTCTTTTTGCTGAGGAAGATTGGCCCTGGGCTGACATCTGTGCCCATCTCCCTCTATTTTATATGTGGAACACCTGCCACAGCATGGCTTGATGAACGGTGCTATGTCTGTGCCCAGGTTCTGAACCGGTGAACCCCAGGCCGCCAAAGCGGAATGTGTGAACTTAACCACTACGCCATCAGGCTGGCCCCTAAGCTGCCCTCACATATTTATCAAGAGTTGGCACATCTATCTTTGCTAATTATTGCCAGGCTAATAAGTGAAAAGTGAAATCATTTTAATTTGCATTTCTGACCAATAATGATTTTGAGCATCTTTTCAGGCAGTAGATTTTTGAGTTTCCTTTTCTATAAATTGCCTGTTCATGTCTTGTACCCATTCTTTTTTCTACTGGTTATTTAGGGGCTTTTTATGTTTGATTTGCCTTGATTTCCCCATATTAGGTTGTGCACGTATATTTTCCCATTAGTCTGTCTGACGTATCTGTCCATGGCATCTACACTAGTTTCCAAGAGCTGCCATAACAAAGCATCGCAAACTGGATGACTAAAAACAACATAAGTTTACTTTCTTACAATTCTGGGGGTTGGAACTGTGACGTCAGGTGCTGGCTCCCTCTGAAGGCTCTAGGGAAGATGCTACCTTACTGCTTCCAGCTTTGGGTGGCTCCTGATGTTTCCTGGCTTGTGATGGCATGACTCCAGTCTCTGCCTCCATCTCCACATGGCCTTCTTCCTTCTGTGTGTCTCTGTGTATCTATGTTCACTTGGTGTCATAGTCCATTCTGGCTGCTATAACAAAATACCAGGGACTAGCCAGTTAATAAACAACAGACATTAATTTCTCACACTTCTGGAGACTGGAAGCCCAAGATCAGAGTGCCAGCCAAGTTAAGTGAGGGCTCTCCTCCAGGTTTCAAGCTTCTTGTTGTATCCTCATGTGGTAGACAGGGCCAGCTGGTCCTCTGGAGCCTCTTTCATAGGGGCACAAATCTCATTCACAAGAGCTCCACCCTCACGACCTAAGCACCTCCCAAAGGCCCCACCTCCTAAGACCATCACAGTGGACTTCAGGATTTCAACGAATGAGTTTTATGCTGACACAAATCTTCAGACTATGGCACATGGCACCAGTTACTGAATTTAGTTCCCAGTGTAGCCCAATATAATCTCATCTTAACAAATTATATCTGCCAAGACTATATTTCCAAATAAGGTTACATTCTGAGGTCCTGGGTAGACATGAATTTTGGAGGGACACAATTCAACCCACAGAGTGTCCTTTAAATCAATAAAGTTTTTAGCCAACATTCAGCATAGTGATTATAGGTAACAATATCATATTTATTAAGAGAGTAAATCTTAAATGTTCTCACCACAAAAAAGAATTGGTAATTATTGAGATGGTGGAGCTATTAACTAATGCTACTGCAGCAATCATCTCACAATATACAAGTGTATCAAATCAACACTTCGTACACCTTAAACTTACACAATATTAGGGGTCATTACATCTCAAAAACCTGGGAAAAATAAAACATATTGGTGTTGAAAGATAAATAATAAATGAAATTTTTTATAAAATCACATTGTTCTACTGAAGGGAGGCCTTCAGTGTAAATAGTCATTAAATAAGATTATTAAAGCAAGATTTTATGTCTAGAAGTGTGTGATATATAAATATTGATTGCCTTCCCAGCATTTAGCTGGGATGCATGTAGCTTGAGAGAAGCTAACTGTATCTCTATGGGGACTCTGATTGAGTTTACCCCATGGTCATAGTAATTGATTCAGGCCTGAACACATGACTCAACTGGGGACAAAGAGATATTTACTTGGGACAAAGAGATATTTACTGAGGATGTCTGGAAAAGAAACTTCTTCACTACTGTAAAAGAACTCCCAGAAGAGATTCTCTCTTCCACTTGGAAGTGACCAAGGAGACTCATAGCCCCGTAAAGCTGCTGACCGTCTTCTTACTACCGTGATGGAAGCTAGACTGAGGATAAAACCAACCACAAAGTCTTGAAAAGCCATCAGAAATTGCAAACAAATTGAAGTTGAGTTCTAAACACTGGGCTTTCAGTTGTATTGATAAAACATTTTCTAGGTGAATAAGCAGTTCAGAGTTCCACCACTATCTAGCTATTAGGCAAGTTACTTAAATTCTCTAAACTTTCCTTTCCTCATCTGTAAAAAGGGATATTCATAGTATCTGACTCACAGAGTTTGTGAGAATTAAATAAAACAATGTATGTAATGCACTTAGTCCAAAGTTGATTAATTATAAGAGTGAGGTAACTATGAGATATTATCATCATTATTATTTGTATCACTAACATTATTATTAAACTAAGTAGTAAACTCAGGATGACCTCTCAAATCTTCTCTCTCTTGGTCTTGCGCTTCTTCCACTTAAACCAAGTTATCTGTTGGTTCTCCAGCCACTGCATTAAGGTTTTCAGCATGCTTGTTAATATTGCAGTTATTTATTTATTTTGCAAACACAGAATCCTTATTGTGTGCAATGCACTAGGCTAAGCACCAAGGACACAGCTGCGAACAAGGCAGAGATGATTCCTAACCGTCAGGGAGTGTGTGGGGATCTGGGGAAACTGGCCTGGGACACCATCTATTGCTGAAAAGTCAGCTATCCATGAACAAGGCATTTTTGTCTAGATTAAGTGAATCAGGATTTCCATGTTTAGTAATTGTTCTTACAAAGCAATTAGTTTGAAAACTACAAGAACAAAAGAAACCTGAGAAGAGCAGTTATAGAAATTCTAGCCATCCAAAGCTATTGTGCCTTGAGAAGATGATGCAAGATACTTAGCAGAGAAGGGAAGTATGGGGCAGGGTCAAAAAAATGCCCTTTCCATCCAAATTCATTCCAATTCAATTTGAATAATAGATCTTTTTACAATTATTATTAAGCCTCTGTTGCATGAGGCCTCTCTAAACTTAACTTATTAATATCCTTCAACGAAAACAAAGCATTGCACCTAAAAGTGGAAATTCAAAAAGATAAACGCCTTATCAATCTTGGTAAATGAAGTATATTCCAGCAAAATTCTGAAACAGGTTGATTATTTCCATGACGTAAAGCCCATTGCTTTCTTCACATGTAGGTATTTTCTCACACAGGCAGTGCAAGTATTTTATTAGAAAGGATACACATATCAAAGGTATAACACTGAGGAAAAAGCTGCTCAAAAATGTTCAGGATAAAAAGTAAGGTGAAAACTGAGTTTTTTTTTTCTTTATGAGAAAATAGCAAGGAATGAAACAAGCAAGCAAACAAAGGAAGAAAAGGGGAAAATAAAACACAACTACACATCTTCAGGAGCAAGAGACAGAAAATCCATGTAGCCAATAAAGAAGCCACGTGTCAGAGAATCTATACCCATAGAAAGAGGCCGACTGGGGACGTGACAGTGAAGGCAGGGGAGGCTCAATCCCAACAGCTGTTGGAGGAAGAGTGGAAGAAGCCTCTACAAGAGGCGAGCAGTGTGCAATTGACTCAGCTGTGAAAACGGTCACAAACTGAGTCTGCTGTTTCTGTTTCCAGGGCGTGTTAGATGTTCTGGGCTTGAGATAAAGTGAAAGAAGGAAGGGCCCTTCCCTCTTCCTCTGAGAGCCCTAATTCCCTGTCAGCATGACCAGAAGTCACCCACAACCCCTCTCAGAGTTACTGCTCAGCTGCCTTCATTTTCAGTCCAATCTTGCGTTTTTCCTGCCCTGCCCTCCCCTGTCGGGACCTGTACGGTTCAGACTGGAAAGAGGAGGCAGAAGGAAAGAAGGATTGAGACGAGAAACAGAGAGGACTGTACCGAGGGAGAGGAGGGGAGGAAGGGGCCTCGTGTCTCTCACAGTGTGCCCCATCCCAGCGGTGACCGCACGGGTCTACTCCTCTTTGTGTGCTCTAAGGCCATGGACTGTTCTGGGTAGATGTCTGCTTTACTGTATATCTTGAATGGGGGACTATCCAACATTTTATAACAGGAATGTTAAGAAAATATGCTTTTTAAATCCTACTCAGTAGCCAACTACCTCAAAGGGTCTATGCTAATTGACACTGTGGCAGAGCTCAGACCAGTGGGAAGAGGATCAAGCCAAGAAAAAGCTTTTCCTCTCATCTCACCATCCAAAGCCAGGTAATCACATCAACAAGTGCAGGTCGAGGTCCTACTCAGTTACGTTATGTCCCGGGTGGCACAAAGTGTATGTCACACAGGGTCCAAGCCCTGAAAACTTTACAAAAAAGTAGAATGAACCAGGCAGTACTGCATACTCAAATTACATAATGGTTCAATTTAAGGGCTAAATTACACAGAACAAATAATTAATGGATATGAATGCATATGATAAATTTAGTACATTGTACATAGGAAACAAGGGCATACTAAGTTAGAGAGGAAGATACAAGTTATTAGATATGACCTGGATTCAAAAGATAATTACAGTCTAGGGAGATGTTTAAGATAATGTTTTTAATACCAGAAGATTAAATAAGGAGACAAGAATAATTTTTAATTGGGTAAATTCCATTCGTATTTCTTAATGTCAAGTCAAATAATCCATAACCAATCTATAAACGAAAATTGGGGTGAGTTTATTCTGAGCCAAATGTGAAGATCATATAACCTGGGGCCTTCTTTCCCCAAGAAAGGAAGGGCACTGAAGAAGTGGGGTGTACAGAGTGGTTATATACCCTCAAAGAGCGTGTTTCACATATGATTGAAATGTCCTTTTTACAACAGTCAGGAGACTGCTCTGTCAGCACAGCGATAGATGGATACAGCAGGTAGTAGGTCTGCTGTCTCGGTGGGCACAGCAGGGTGGCGAGTCTGCTGAGTGGTGACAGGTGAGCTGGGCGGTCACAGGTCAGCACAACAATCAGTTCCTAGCCTAGGGAGAGATGCTTATCCTTAAGGAGATGCCAATGTGGGGGAAGTTGCCTCTTTATCTTAAGAGCATTAGTTCTTGTCTGTGGGGCATAGCACATGCTTAAAGCAGATGTACAATGCATGCTCAATGGCCATGTCAGGCCCTTTTGGAAAAACAAGGTCAGGCCAAATTAAGTTTACAACACATGGCTTCCTCATATAGTCCACTATATCCTATGGCTTGCCATTTCTATTTGTCATTATAGAATGTTAACCTGCTCAAGATATTTTTAGAAATTATGAATCTGAATATATGTAAATATTTTAAATCAGTAGGAGATGAGGTATTATTCATAGGCTGTTTAGTCATCTCTTTAAAAACCTGAAATCTAATCCCTTGAAAATTTTCCCTACTGTTAAAATACTCTAACTTAGTTAAAAAATTTATTATTACCTAAAGTATAATATTTATTCACCCCTAGATAAAAACAGAATTTATACTAAAATATTTTTTCTTTTTTGTTATTATACTACAAACTCGTAGTCATAAAAGAAATTGAAGAGAAGGCAGATAATGAAAAGAAATTTTAATCATTACTAATCTTACCACTCAGAGACAGACATTATAACACTTTGAAATATATTCTCTAATCTATTTTCTATACAGTATACATTTTATTAAAAAGAAATCATATTATATATCTACTTTCTGTCTGTTTTATTTAACAATTTATCAGGAGTATTGTAGGGGGACAAAAAGCCATCCCTCTGCCCCCTAGGTTCTTCTGGCAGGTCTAACAATGAAATTGACATGAGACAGAATAACAGGAGGAAATCAAACAAATTTAATAACATATATATGCGGGAGAAACCTAGGGAAACTGAGTAACTCACTAAAATGGCTGAAGCCACCACCTTAAACACCATCTTCAGCTAAAGACAAAAGAGGATGTTGCGGGTAGTGGTTTGGGACTTCAAAGAGAAGGAAGGCAATTCACATGGAGATGGAAAAGCAAATGTTTGGTGAACAATGTTGGCCTTGCCTTGTAAAGAAAATGGGACATGGGGAGGACTCCAATCAAAGGGGCCTTGCTGGGTTCCTCCCTGTCTACCACACCTGGTTCATATTGAACTATAGTTATCTATGGCAATAGCTCCTTCCTGAAACAAGCCTCACCTTAAATTCTTTAGGCAATTAGGAGGAAGGTCAAAATTTCTTCCTGAGTCTTTTGTTCTTAAAAATAATCAAGCCAATGAGACACGTCTTGGGGTGGCAAACTCTGATCCCCACATTACCAAAAGATAAGTACTTAAGATGAGGAAAATTTTAAGATTTTTGTCTTAGAACTTAATTTATACAAAGTGTACTTTCAAATTTAATGTATTACTTATAGGAATTTTTAAGTCGTTCTATTTTTCTCTTCTTCACTTTACTCCATAGTTCATGAAATATGTGAAGTCAAATACTTTCTAACAGTTATGAAATCAAAAAGCAGTCTGGGAATCCTCTTACAGTGGAATCAGGTGTGGTACAGAGTCTGCACCAATCACAAGTACAAATCAGAGGGTGGCCCCAGGTGGCAGAGGTCACTGTACACAAGTTCATGTCCTGGCTCTGCCACTGGGCATCTGTGCTCTCTTGGGCATGCTGATCACCACTTCAAGATCTACTAATGAGACATTAAAAGCTAAATGACTTCTGAAGCTCCCAAGAGTCTTCCTAGAGCGCAGCTATGGGATATTCCAGATGTGGGTGTACAGACAAGCTTACATATGCAGGGAGGAAGCTGGCATCCTCAAATCCCATTGGCCCTGCTTTGAAGACTGCCTCCACTGGACAGTTTTCTAGAAGGTTTGAGACTGTAATGAAATCTATACACAAAACGGCAAACAAAATTTTGGTCACTGTTCTGGAACCTACTCTTTCAGAACAAAATGTCTCCTTTGGAGAATCCATTTTGGCCACTAAAACAAAAACCAATAAAAAAATAACTACATCTATTCCTCTAATTCCATATAAATGACTTTTCCTGCCTAACTACACCTGTTTGTCACATTGTAAACAGGAGTTATTTTGTAAATATAAGCAAACATTGCTTCTATCTACCTATTAACTTTTAATGGAAAGAGTAAATATAGATCACTCAAAAATGACCTGCGAATAATCATCAAAAATCATGTCCAAAAAAATTATGAAGTTTTACTCTCACTGCATGGTATCTGATTAAACAGGTTTTTGCCTCATAAAATATGTTACAGTATATCAGTAGATGCTAAAAAAATTATTTTATTATGCATTCAATTATAAATTGGTGATCTCAGATAAATGACCATAAGCATTCTCCAATAAAACTTCCAGTAATGATGGAAATGTTCAACATCTGGTGTCCAATATGGTAGCTCTCATTGAAGTGTGGCTTGTGCAAATGATCAACTGATTTTTTTCTTTGATTATATTTTAATCAATTTACATTTAAATAGCCACATGTGGCTAGTGTCTACCATATTGGACAGTAAGATTTAGACCATATTTGGGACAGAAAATTTAAGTCCTATCTCTCTATAGTTAAATATTTCTACAACATTTAATGAGCACTGACGATACTTTTCCTTCTATAAGGCAACATAAAATGATTTAATGAACTTTAAAATTTAAATTATCTGAAAAATTATCCAAAAAGAAAAATTATTAAAATATTAATTAGGTTTAACTTTAGCAAGGCAGAGCTTTACAAATTATACTTTTAAAATAGAAATATGTAAACTTATACTTTTGTTGTAAAACACTTTTTAAAAACAGTAAAATTATGGCTCATCTGAATAAACGTTAACAATTTAAAGTATACTCATTCTTTACAGCCTCAGGGAATTTAGCTACAAGTTATTTTTTCCCCCAAAATGTTACTATCTAAATATTAACAAATTATGAGAAATGTTCAGGCAATGTGCTGGGGATTTCAACTTCTCATTCATCTTAACATATTTCTATTTAACATAAGTAGAATTAAATATACAACTCGAGTTAAAATAACAATGAAGAAACATAATTAGCATTTAAACTCCTTTTAAAAGTTAAAATTCCTATGACTTTAAAGCAATTATAAGCCACAAGTTTCATAGAGCTCTTAAGATTATGGTTAATTATAATATTTATAATTGAATTTTTAAATTGCATAAAAATATACAAGTGCTAACGTGATTAAGGAAGCATACAATGTACTTCACAATACAGAACAAGCTGGAAGAGTGTCAAAATCTTCAAGAAAATAAACCATGAAAACTGATACGTGTTTAACAGTGAATTAATTAGACGAAAATTGACAGCTTGTGCTTCCATTCTCCCAGCTCAGCTCCATGTGACATCTCTGTGTGAGGAAGCCAGCATTCCAAAGTCCCTCTGAAAAGAGATAAAGGGGGGTGGTCTTGGTGGCTGAAGGATGGGAGATGGGGTTTGGAGCACACGATAGGAGCTGGGAAGAGACTGGAGGGACCTCTCCCTGGTACTAGGGCCAGATGAAGAGATTTGGAGACTTGAAGCACCGAAAAGATTTAAATGTTTCTACCCAGCCACCCATGTTATTCAAAATAAAACAACATGGTAAAATGCAAACTTTACAGATCTACTGAGATTATATTTCTTAATTGCAAAATCCTGGATGAGTTCAGCAAGGTTAGACTTCTTTCATATTTTTGTGCTTCTTTTTGCTAGATCCCCAAAGAGAAGTTCTGAAGACATACATCTGATGAATTACCCAGCACTGGGTATGGACACAGTTACCAGCTTCTAGACAAGGATGACAAAAATATAATTTTACCTCTGATGATGCGATCTACGGAAACCTAAGCCAATCACAAAACACTGTGGTGATGCAAGACCAAAGAAAGTTCCTAGAGCCCAAGCATGGCACAGAATGCTACCCATTTCAAGATTTCAAGCAGGCTTGAATAGGAAGCCAATCAAAGGTAAACTGGACACCATCCCCAACCCCAGATGTTCCATGTGCCTAAGACCCAAGGTATCTTAATTTGATCTAGGGAGTGAAGTAAGGGAGTCCCAACAATGCTTATGATTTAATCTCCTGCTGAGATGAGGAAAGGGGTAGAAGTTGGAAACAAAATACACTTGATTTAGGGAAATAAAGGAATATAATATTTCTTACATCTAAAGCTTGGAGGATTCTGGTTCCTGATCTGACTTTGAGGGCTTGCTCTATCTCCTATAAGAATGTTGTCACATTAGTCTCAGAGCAAGTCTTTCAAGCAAGATGTTAATCAGTACATTTGGGGCAGGACTATAGACAAGTTGTATGGCTCTTATGCCTGTTTGGTAATAAATATCTATGTGTGTGGTAGAAATTGGTCTGAGATTTACTTTCATTGTGAGTGATCATCTAGTGTGAAGTTTCAGGGTGGAAATTCACATATTATTGTAGCATATAAACACCAGATGCTAGGATATTCACCGAAATGACCCTGATAGTCTCCAAATGAAGAAATCAGTTTCAGTGGCTTGAAAAATAGTTATCTACTTATAATTTTAATTTTTATTAGTATATTGTGCTTACCTATATTTTAAACAGAACCAGAGAAGACTGTTTTATAAGAAGAAATGTATAGAAGTCAGTAAAGCAATAGAGACTTGTTAGCCTGTCTCTTTCTAAGTGTTTATTTCATGAGGCAAAAGAAAGCCTTGAATCTATTTAAAGACCTATCTATGGCCACTAATACAGAAATCATAGGACTGTACAACAATCCAAATCCAGTGTAGTAGAAGGGAGATCACTTATCCCACTGAGATATTATTGGGTGAGCTTAAATATTTTAAGAGAAACAACCAGAAGAGAGTTTAGTGACCAAATGCTTATCAAATACAGTAAGAGAAAGCAAGAAGCGGAAATAGTCATGATAAAAATCTCAAAGATAAGTAGTTGGGAAAACAGTAATTCTTCTTTTTGATCCCTCGTCAACTGACTCATTACCTAGGGGGTTTTGTAATGTTGATCCCCTGAGAGAGAGCCACCAACTGAGAATATATAAATTAATAATGAGTGAAGAATCAGAAGATAGGAAGAAAACACAGGGAAGGAAGTAAGGATTTTCACTTTGCATAAATTATGAAACATAAGGGAAGATATTTTCCCGAGAAAGAAAAAGTTGGATTGGCTTGGTTAATCGGATTTTACACTATAAGAGCAGAAATTGTTATATTAACAGAAAATGAAATTAGAACACTGTCATTCCTCATGACACAAGCATTGTGTCACATTTAAGGCATCCTAGAGATCTTGTCAAATTAGGGAAAGTCTCATGACTTTGCTATGTGTTTGCAGCCTGGTAAGAGTCTGTCTATAGCCAAAACATCTACCTTAATGGCACAGAAATAAAAAAAAAAAAAACATTCTGGAAGCAAAAGACATATTCAACTGGTTAGCTGTGAGTGAGTGAGTTTATCAAGAGACACAAAAATCCATCAGAATTACCAAGAGCAACACATCCAGCAAAAGGACCTGGTTAATCAATACACTAAGCAATACACATACAGTATCATAGTTAATGGACATCCTACAATTGGTAGATGTTCTTAAGTCACTAACTTCATTTTAGCCATTCAACAAATAGGTTCACGTTAGCCATTATCAGTGAACTAACTAAGGGAGAGTTATAGAGAATTATACGAGAGTGAAAGGTCTCAAAGGATAAAATTGATGGACAGCAAAATGAAGTACTTTTAAGATATTACCAAGAAACCAATTCTAAACTCCAAAATTAACCGACAAGGAAAAAATAAGTGGGGAACAAGGTTTGGAAATACAATTCTCCAAATGAAAATAAAAAGAGCTGAAAATGGCTGGAAATACCCCAATTTGAGAATATTACAGTGTCCTCAACACAGAGCTGGTAAAGTATTAAGAAACACATATTTCGGATAAAATCTCTTAAGATGTATATGAATTTGAGTTATCAAATGAAATTAATATCTAAAGCATATTCTAATCATATAGACAACTTTAAAAAAATTTAAACTGAACAATTCCAGTTCTAGCCATGACAGGAAAATTGGCATTGGAATGCGGCTTACCATTCCACCTAAAACAATTATAAATATGTGAATCAACCATTTTAAATAATTACACAACAGACATCATTGAGAGAAAGGACAAACAGGAGATGAGATCCAAATGTCATCATAGAAAAGTAGCCTGAACAAAAAAGCAGTGTTCTTGCTGTGTAGTGGAAACAAACATCAGAGTTAAGGGCTGCTGAAGCAACAGAAACTTTTGGAATAGGATACTAGAGAAAAGTGAGCTACATAGAGCAGGATCTACAGACATCTGTAAAGATGTCTGTTTGAGTCTTTGGGCCAATACTAACCTGCGTATATTCAGGGCAAGACTCCATGGGGCAGGTGGAGAGAAGCTTCTGAGACTGTGAGCTGAAAGAAGGACCCAGAGACCACACAATGCTGAGAAACATTGAAGTTCTAATTATCTCGAATAAGTGGCTTCACTGAACTCCACATGCTTTCAGCTGAGACTCCAGAAAGACCATGCTTTAACACCAGTAATATTTTGTCTCTAGATTAAGGGCTACTCTAGACTTATTCAAACACAAGCTTCAACAGGATAAAACTTATCAACCAGGAAGTTGATGCCAGAAAAAATATCAACACTCTGATAAAGATCACAAAATATAGGCGCTTGACAAACTAGCATTTACAATGTCCAGCATAAAATCAAAATTACTAGGTATGTAAAGAAACAGGAAAATGTGACACATAATCAGAGAAAAATGTATATAGTAAAACAACCAAAGATGGCATAAATGTTGGAATTAACAAATATTTTAATATATTAGACATGTATTCAAGGACTTAAAGGAAAATATGGACATAATAAATAAATGGATAGAAAACCTCAGGAGAGAAATAAAAATTTGTGAAGAACCAAATGGCAATTTTATATTTGAAAATTCTGATACCTTAAATGAGAAAATAATAGTGGATCTACTTAACAGCCTATCGCACACTACAGAAGAAGCGATAGAATAACAGAACCTATCTATACAGAAATAGAGAAAAACCCGGAAAGTAAAATAGAGTCTCAGTGACACCTGGGACAACATCAAGGGCCTGAGCACACATATAATTGGAAATGCAGAAACAGAAGTGAGGAAATGGAGCAGAAAAATAGTTTGCAGAATCAATCTTTGAAAAACTTCTGAATTTGATGAAAACTGTAAATGCACAAATTCAAGCTCAATGAAACTCAAGCAAAACAAACACATGTAAAACAACACCATGGCCTTTCACAATCAAACTGCTGAAAACCACTGATGAGGAGAGAATCTTAACAGTAGCCAAATGGAGGAAAAATTACATTACTTCTCATCTGAAACAGTGCACAACAGAAGTCAATGGAATGACAAATTTAAAGTGCTGAAAGAAAATAAATGTCAACCTAGACATCTATATTCAGAATATTTTTCAAAAATAAAGGTAAAACAGAGACCTTTTCAGATAATCAAAAATAGAGTGAATTTGTTGCCAGCAAACCTGCACTTTAAGAAACGTTAAGGGAAATTACTCAGGTAGAAGGAAAAAAAAACAAATGTAAAATCAGTTCTATACAAAAGAATGAAAAACACTAGAAATTGCAAGTATGTGGTTAAATATAAAAGACATTTTTTACTTGTAAAATTTTTAAATGATAATCCACTATTTAAATAAAAACTAATGACAACATGGTGGGTTGGCCTAGTGGCATAGTGGTTAAGTTCATGTACTCTGCTTTGGCGACTCATGAGTTCAGATCCCAGGCATACACCTACACACCACTCCTCAAGCCATGCTGTGGCAGCATCCCACATAATGTAGAGGAAGATGAGCACAGATGTTAGCTCAGTGACAATTTCCCTCAAGCAAACAGAGGAGGATTGGCAACATATGTTAGCTCAGGGCCAATCTGCCTCACCAAAAAAAATTAAAAATATTAATAACAATATATTTTGGAGGTTATGCCATACGTAGAAGTAAAATGTATGGCAACAATAGCATAATAAATAGTAGAAAGAACTAGAAATTGTGGTATGCAGAATTATAAAAATGTAGATTTTCTATTCTAATCTTCAGCATAAGATTGTGAAAATGATAAGATATCACACCCATGATTAGCTTATGTTACCTAGCAAAAAGATTTTTTGTAGGTGTAATTAAGATTACTAATCCACTGGCCTTATAATAAAAAGCTCATCTGAGTGGGTCTATACTAATCATACAAGCCCTTTAAAAGAAGAGTTTTCTCAGACTTCCTCAGAAGAAGTCAAAGACATTTGAAGCAGAGAAGTGTTAGATTCACCATCGCTGGCTATTAAATGGAGATGATCACATGACAAAGAATGTGAGAGGTCTTGGAAACTGAGGGCAACCCCAGCTGACAGCCAGCAAGGGAACAGGGTCCTCAGTGCTACCACTGCACATAACTGAGCTCCACCAACAACCTGCATGAGCTTGCAAGCCCATTCTTTCCTAGGGCTCCAGATCAAAGCTCAGCAGGGCCAACACCTCGATTCCAGCTGTGAGACTACAGAGCACAGATCCCAGTAAAGCCACCTTGGACTTCTGCTAATAAGTGAATTTGAGACACTAAATTCATGGTGATTTGTTAAGCAGAATTGAAAACTAACACAGAGTATGCTTTGTAAAGTTCTTCCATTATACGTGAAACAAAATGATTAAAGAAAAGTAATATTATTTGTGATAAGTTAAATGTACATGTTTTAAACCAATCACCAGAAAAAAAGAGTGATAAACTTAGCAATCCAATAGTTGAGATAAAATGGAATATTAGATCCTCAGGGAATCAAAGCAATGCTTGAGCTTACTCAGATGGCAGCAGGCACTTTGCAACACCTGTTTTAGGACAAAGAACAGTGCCTGGCATATAATAGGTACTCTCTAAACACTTATGGAATGAATGAATGAATGAATGTGTAAATGAATGGTCAAGTCCAAGAGGTAAGTAATAAAAATCCACTAGTAGTTCTAGAACCAAAAATACTTAGAGAAAGCCATATTTTAGCCCGTAAGCAATTTAAAGAATAATCAGAAGGGAAATCACCACTTAAGCAGACAAACCAGCAGAGATTTAGGCTTTTTATTTATACCCAATCTGGTTCTAAAATGAATTTAAGGCACATGAGAACAGTTAATATTCTGCTCTAACAGTCCACATGTGTAACCACTGTGAAGATAAAGATAGAAAATCAAATACGTTATATGTAAATGCAGGAGGATCCATTATAAATAAAAAGAAACAATACAAACATTCACTTCTTACAGAGACAGGAAATACAGGTTCTGGGACTAGCACTGTTCACCCTGGTTTTTTGTCATCATGCCACACACAGTGGGAGGAATGTCTGTATACTGCAAAAGTTTCAAATCTACTAATAATATGCAAAGTCAAATGGCAGCCCTGAAATAGAAACTGAGACTTGGAAAAAATGCTTGTATCTTCAACTAAGCATAGTCTGCGAGATGAAGCAGCTTCTTAGTAGAACCAGCTAGAGTTTTATAAACCCCACATTGCTCATATTTGACCACGTGTAAGACAAACGTTCTGCACATCATAATCCCTAACAAACGGTAAGGCAAAGGAATAAATATACCCTAAGTGCCTGTCTTGGACAAGACAGGACATCTCTGGAGACCTCACTGAAGTGCAGCATGAGTATTCCGCTCCCTCTGGGAGAACTCCTGGCGAGGGGTGCTGTTCACAAGCATGTAGATTAATGTACTTGGGGTCTCAGCAGTGCTCCAGTTTTCTGTGGATACTACCTCCTGAGATGTTTCAGTTACTCTGTAACCCACACCCTAGACCTGCACAGAATTGCAAACACTGCTGTGGCTGTTCTTATGTCCACATACTTCAGATAATAATCTAGGACATCTCAAGTTAACATTCCCGAAACACGGAGGCTTTCCTTTCCACCACTCCACACAGACACACCTTTACACAGACCCATGGGAAGATGCAAGGTATGCGTGGCTCTCTGCTTCACGCGAGCTTGGTCTCCTCTGAACTGGTGAATCTGAATCATTAATTAACCAGTAGGTGCTGGGTGTTTTACTAAAAAACAAATTGACTTGATCAAATGCAAGCTTTTGAACCAAACACAAGAGAAGTGCATCCTCTTTTAAATCAGTCGTCCTAAAGCACCTCTTTGTCTGAGGCTATCCTGTTGGGAAAATGTGCACAGTCCTTAAGGAGACCCTACATAATTCACACTAATTAAACATGTAGTTTGTGGGTTTGGATCCATGACATTGAGTTATAAATTATGTGATTTAAAAGCTGCATTCACTTTTTCTACTAACTAGAAACAAAGGAGAGTCTACTTAGCAGTTGTTTGACCCAGCAGACACAAACTAGATTTGTGACCACTTTAAATATTTAGCTAGTGGCTTCACTTTTGTAAGATGCTATTTACCTAACAGGACAAAAGGGAAGTGAATTTAGAGACAACACCACCAAGCTTTCTTTGACTTGAAGTGTAAGAGTCACACAGTAACTCATATACACAGTAATTTAATCCCCAACTGTGTGCCAAGTATCGTGTGATATACCAGGATGCAAAGAGGAAAGCTCCCTGATTCCTTCTCCTCAGTTCCTTCCAGTCTGAAGAGGGAGAGAGAGAACCATGCACAGCAGCAGGTGCAGGAAGCATGCCAGGTGCTCTGATGGGTGGTGTGAGCAACGACTTCCTAAAGAAGGAAACACGTGAGCTGGGGCCTGAAATATAACTTAAATTACCTGTTTTACAGGCAAAGAAAACTCCACGAGCAAAGGCAGACTTATGGGAAGCAGTGAGGCCTGTCTGGAGAAGCACAGAGGAGGGTAAGTGAGGAAAGACTGGGGAGACAGCCCTTTGAGGAAGCTGAGTCAGCAAACAGATGAAGGCCAGGACACAGAAGGCCTTGCTAAAACATGAGAGGCTTCTTCCTGAGGGCAAATGGGAAATCAGTGAGGCATGTTAAACAGTCGAGCTAAAGCGATCAGAATTATGTCTTAGAGAGAATACCATCACAGCAGTGTGGACACAGAGCTGGGGAAGGAGAGACCATAGAACTAAAAATGAAATGAAATGAACTTAAAAGGCCAATTAAAAGATTTATTGCTGTAGTCCAGATAAGAGTTGGATAGGGGCCTGAGAAATGTAAAAATTGTGAGGATAAAAGGGTGGGAAAGTTTTAAATTATGTTCAGTAAATAACATTTCTAAGATTTTTGTATTAATTGTGAATTTCCCATAAATTACTAAATATGTAGTATTTATTGCATAATCGTTAAAAGTAGATTATATTAACACAAATGGGCTTAGTGTTAAATAATAATTATATTTATGTATAATGCTTTGGGACAAAATTATTAAATATTTAAGAATAAATGTTAAATTTGATAGCATTCTCACAAAAATTTACTTTGATCAGTTAATTCCAACTCTAATCTTATTTATAGCCTTTAACAAGATTCAGACTCCCCCTACCCATCTCTTAACTATCTAACTGACACACATTTGTTGCTATGCTCCAGAGCAAAGAACACAGTCCGGTGACAGCCACATGCCCTGCCGTCGGCAACCACGCAGGTGGCTCCTTCCAAAATGTTCCACAGTTACCAAGGTCCTTCCCACACATCATCTAATTTAACCATCATAACACCACTCAGAAAGAGACATTACAGATTTTTTTTTTTTTTAATGGACCCTCAGAAATTATGTAACTTGCTCAAAGTCACAAACCTAACAAATAAAAGTCAGTACTGGGACTCAAACCCAAATCAGCTCATTGCAGTGAAGACAGCCAGCACTCAAGGAGTTCTCACTGGGTGTTAGAAATTGTAGCAAGTGCTTTAGTCATATTATTTCAATCCTCACAAAACCCCTCTCATGTATATACTAGGATGCTTACCCCCGCTTTATGTAAAAACAAAAGAGGAACAAAGAGTTTGCGTGAATTGCCTCAAGTCACCCAACCAGTAACTAGCAACGCCAGGTTTCAGACCCAGGCCCTTGGACTAGAGGCCACACTCTTTACAACTAAGCTGGCCTAACCACAACTACCCGCATGCCTTTACCCTACGTCAAAAGAAGACTGACTGCTCAGTAAACTAAACCCAGACATATCCTCCCAGATCTTTAGCTAAACTGTAGGTTCCGGCGTTCCTTTCTGGTCATACAAGTTAACACACTTCAAGCACCATGTGTAGAATTTCTGGCATGATACCATAACTTAGCTTTTTTCCCGGTACAAGAGAACTTGTCTGATAGTCATTTTAAGACCTATTCCAAGCCTCTCTTGCTTCTACCTAGTTAATAAATAAAATAACTTCCCGTAAATACCCAGTAGTTTCTGCTACAATCATTTACGGAGGATCAGATAATTGCAATCTTGTACCAAGTGCTTTCTGCAAAGAGGTTGAAACTTCAAAATAGAAGCTTATCAGAACCAAACATTTAAAAACACATCTAAGTAGAATATAACAAAGTTTTAAAATAGAGATATTAATGGCTCTCACAGGAATTTTCAAATTATCTGGCATCAAAACATGTAAAAAGAACTATCATCAATGTCTAAAAGTTTAGAAACTTCTCCCTTTTTAGTTATGAGATTTTTTAAAATGTGAACATGCAAGAGGAACATAGAACATCTCCTCTTCCCCTGATCGCCTGCAGCCTTTCTTCCTATGGCTAATCGTGATAAGCAGGTTCCTTCTCATTTCATATAATTCTATTTACACATTTATTTCAAGACAGAAATGTCAGAGATAGACATAGGGTCGAACACCAGCTTTGTGGATGCCAGAGAGTTATCAACGACCCTGCCTGCCTGGACTTTATGGCAGAATGGAGGGTGGTCCTCCAGATGGAGCCCTCCCAGGTGGATGCGACTCCAGCTGATATTTCTGCTTTTGTCCATCCCCTGCACTTTCTTCTCTTAATCTTTCGCAAACATCTCTCTGTATAGAGGAAACCATGGCCATAACATCAGCAAAGAAGATGAGCAATCTGGAGAACGAAAAGAAAGTGAAGAAGAATGAAGAAAGCAAGACCTAGCGAGAGTCAAAATGACTGTTTGCCGGGTACACAGCAACCACATTCTAACGTAGTCTCCGACTCCTTCCAGCCAGTTATGTCTAACATATGACATCTAGATATCCTGGTGCTGAAGATATCAACCTGTCAAAAACTCTGTAAAAACTGTAAAAAGCAGATTGTTTTCTTTTAAAATTCCCTTCTGTTGTGAATTGTTTTCAACTGAAAATATGAACTTTGAAAATAAAACACACGTTTTCTCACAGATAAAAATATGTGGTGGTAGAACACGCTGCCAGTGCACCCACCCACTTCCAGCTCTATGATCTTGGGTAGATTCCTTCAAGTCCATATCCTCAGCTACTTGACATGGAAAATAGGAATAACAGCAGCTACTTCATTAGGTAACAATGTTAGATAATGCACAAAATGACCTTGACACACAATAAATTCTCAGTACACGTTAGGAAGAGGAGGAGGAGAAAAAACAAGACAGAATTATTGCTGTTATATTTTCTTTCAGTTTCCAGGTAGGAAAAGGATAGAAGGATTTTGGACACCAAATTCTCATTGAAAATGCTAGAAAACAGCATAATGCTTTTCAATTTGAGAACTTAAGGATCAAAGTTTAGTAACTGTTTAAGATGGAAAAGATAATGGCAGAACTACACATTGACATCAAGAAAATTAGAGTCAAACTGATAAGCTTTTCAATTCATAATTATTATATAATTATAAGAGAAAAAATCAAGAGCAGTCAGATAAACTATTTTAAATTTTAAACACACTAGGAAAAGTAGATTTTCAGGGAATGCCAAAATAGCATATAAAGAGAAAAAAAGTTCATTTAAATCTGACTAGTGCAATGACAAAAAGAAAATATATGAAAGTGAGATTTATCTGTTATGAAATAGGGTGAGAAACTGAAAAGCTGTATGAAAAATTTGGCTGAATTTTGAAAGAAAATGTCTTAAAAAGAGTAGGTAGGCAGCTCTTGGTGATTTAATGAAAAATCCTCAAAATCCAAGGTTACAGGAAGGACAGTAGACTAATCAAAAAGGATTACTGTGAAAAACAATGGCAAGTGTGTTACATGATGAGTTTTCAGAAGATGCTTCAAACTGGAAACTCACCATCCTTTTGAAGCCTCTTTCTGACTCACCTGTAGTTTGTAACAGAGTCTGAAAGAAAGGGTAGATGAGTAATGCTATAAGTCAGAGGTTATTAACAGTTACTTTTAAGAAAGGTGATATTGGATTTTAAATTCTTGGCGACCTTTAACATTTTATAATGGCTGCTATTCTAAATTATCCTGAGAAAGTTACCAAGGTTTATAGGAAAGCTGGCTGCTTCGTATCCAGTGTGCACTATTAAGAAATTTGGCAAAAGGTTTAGTCATCTTAGGAGCAGTGGCAAAGCATTAAAAATTTAATTCTACGCAGGTATTATTCTGCTAAGTTTAGGTCATAAAATTAATTTTCTCAGTGAAAGAGTTGCTTCTTAAAAGTGCTGCAGACGTTTGGCACAAGCTATCACCCATATTAAACTGTAATCTTTCTCTAAGATTTAGGCCAGGTGCTTCGTTTTATACAAATCCAAAACCTTGCTTCAAAGCAGCTTTTGACAGTTACAACAAATATATGTAGGCTTATATATATATATATATATATATATATATATATATATAAGCTGAACAGTAAATTCTTTTTGCTAATAGTAGATATTTTTATGCTAATTGGGAAAGAGTTCAGCTGTTAGGATTTTGAATCTTTACCATATTCCTGTCAAAAGATCAAGTGTCTAATGGATATTTAGAAGTTTGTAATGATAGTCTAATATAGTGGGCTAACCTTGGGACTCTCCCATGTAGATTTTAGCTGATTGAGGCTATAGGTTTCTGCCTTATGATGGAATCTGCTCAATAAAAGCCCATTTATATAATGCTAAATTGTTCTGCTTACTATATACCCAATGGCAGTTCTTGACCAAATTGAAATCATTTCTACTTCATCCTTCACTGTATGCAAGTCCTGACAAGACAGAACTTAAAAAACAGATTTCCAGGGGCCAGCCTGGTGGTGCAGTGGTTAAGGTCATGTGCTCCACTTTGGCAGCCTGGGGTTCCCTGGTTTGGATCTCAGGCGCAGACCTGCACACTGCTTATCAAACCCTGCTGTGGCAGTATCCCACATATAAAGTAGAGGAGGATGGGCACGGATGTTAGTTCAGGGCTAATTTTCCTCAAAAAAAACAAAAAACAGGTTTCCAATTTATATCCTTATACACATTCATACACAGAGCTGCCCACAAACACATACATATACAGAACACATCTATTTGCAAAAGAGCCTGTTGATTTGAAAATGGCAGAAGGACATTGCCAAGACCAAAGAAAAACAGTGTCAGCATTTTATATGGATTCAGGTCTTAAAAATTATAAAGTTAATTCCAAAATAAAATTTATTGAATTGTAAAGCAAACTGTATTTCATTATATTTTTAATTCCATGAAACCTTTAAGAAATAATTTCTTTGTTTTATAACATGCCATCTGTCAACTCAATGCAGGCAGACTTTTAGAAATATTTTGAAATTGCTTTAGAATTTATTTTTTTGAAACAAATGAAGGAAAATTAATTTTATTACATTTTCCAATCTGAATCCAGCTTTCTTATGCCCTTGCACAAATACTAACTAAACTTTTATACACGGGACATATAAAAATTAACTGATTTCTCAACATGAGCTCTTTCATACATGTGTGTTTATTCACCAGGTGTGGGTTTTGCCTGACTGTGATTTAATGCCTGTACACCACGACGAGGCGGAAAACAGCTTCTTCAGATTGAAGACCGTCTGCACTGTCCATGGAAAGGCGTTAAGGACTGTAAACTGAGAAGGAGGCCTATTTGCCTCAGAAACTTGGAGGGTCTGAATTGTAAGTGGGTAAACAAGTGGCAATCAAGGTGACATACCTTGAGGAGGCACAAGGGCTTTCCAAAAACATAGGTGCTAGTGTCTCACACTCATTCATTTTAATGTAATTCCTTCAGATCAGGAAGGGTCTTCATATTTGCAAGAGAATCCGTTAAAATTAAAATGCATTTGAAAGGAAAAGAACTGATAGTTATTGCTGGCTGCTATATGCACTATTAGAAGCACTTTATACGAGTTAACTTAGTCGTTATACTTTTAAGTCCATGCCTTAATTCTTAGCCAACTTATGCATGAGGGTTAACAGGAAAGTCTGTGCTCATCTAGTTCCCAGAGAAAACCAAAGAAGGACAAAAAGGACCGAACTTCAGCACTTAGACTAACCTACATCTGCAATTCTTATCACAGACAGAGAATGATGGTGTCCTTATGCCAAATACACCTTCATTCATTAATCAGTTCATGCGTTTATTTTATGACAAAATACTCTGCTATGCAATGTGAAGGATACACAAGTATATCAAAGAATCAGTTGGAGTAATACAGAATATGATGAATAAACATATCTGAAGGGTATAAAGTTTGATAATATCTTTCCATAAGCAGTAAACTTTCACTTGGCAAGATTACTTGGCGGCAGGGAGGAACAATGCACAAATGTTATTTTGAAATAAATTAATAAACAACAAAAATGTATTTTTTCAGATACATTAGCTTTCAGATATATGGTATCTTTAATTAGCCTAAATGTTTCCTAGTAAATTTTCTCCCTTAATGAGTCTTAGAAATTAATGTTCATCAACACATCAAAGCGCTAGCTCAGATCATATGGCAATTATTCTACTTGTACATAAAAAAGATATTTCTCCAGTTCTTAAAGCTGTAGCTCTTCTTCCTTTAGGTGGTTTCTTCTAAAGGCTATTCACATTATTAATTTGCTTGGCTATGCTTTTGTAAAAATGCTTAGATGAGCTTTCACCCTGTCAAAAATATAAGACCTATGATTCCAAATCCTAATTAATATATAATACACCTATCTGGGTATGAAATTTTATCCTGCATTTTATATAGTTTAGTTCTGCATTTAGAAGATATTATCTGTTACATCATTCAGCGTCCTGGGTATAAAGCCTCACATAAGAAATTTATTGTAGGATTTTAAACTGGTGGGAAAGTGTCTCCAAAGGAAGTGAAATGCTTCCTCTTTTCCAATGATGGGGTTTACTTCTCTTCCTGCTCTGATTACCATGAACCTCAGGACCAAAACTGAAGCACGATCACAAAAATATTATGCTAACCTGATGGTTACACTACTATCAGCTCGATTTTCTGTATCAACTTCTATTTTGTTTGAGAGGAGAGAAGGAAGCATAACTATACTTCATAAATTAAAATACAAAGGATAGTATACTGTACGTACCAAAAACAGTTTCAAAATATGTATATAAAATTGCCCATCACTTTTGAAATAACTGATTAATATATAAATATATTTGCCAAGCCATGCCAAGTAGACACAAACACCTCATTTTACTTACATGTAAGATTATTTAAGCAGAAATATGAGGATTTTAAAGAGGGTTTCATTTAATCTTCATTTCATCCTTAATGTTTTGCCATTATTTTAGACTTTAGAAAACATCCAATCTGCTACACTAGGAGCGTAGAAAGCCAGCATCATCATTATAAATCACCAGACCAGCTGATTGTGTATTAGGAAAAAAAAAGCTTAAATAGAAAAAATTCCATTACAAACAAAAAACTGAATAGTTTGCACCAAAGTGAAACAGCTGACCAATGTACCTTTCTGAAATAGACAGAAGAACTAGACATAAGTTCACACTTCTTAAATAAAAAGGTCCATTGATTACGCCCAATAAGGGCTTTTGGAGGAATAAATAATAAACGTAGAACTGGATACGGTCCATATTAATGTGAGAGATTCTTATTTTTGTTGTGCCTTTCTCTCATTCTTATAAGTTATAACAATATCATAATAATGAAGGTGATGATAAACTCAAGCAGACTGAGTCAGCTATTCTAGTAATATTAGACTTGCTTTTTAGGGAAAATATGATGTAGGTTTGCAATTTTTCTTACTGAAATAGTGAAGAGGAAATAGATTGACAGAAACTAAATAAATAGCTTATATGTTTCCTAATTTTTCCTGCCTTCAAACTATGCCTTCTGGAAAGAAGAAGAAATCAGCGGAGTGGAGGGAGTAACCTGAAGAATACAGCCTCCTTGTCTCCGCTGTCATTTCCACTCTGCTGTAACAATCTTTTAAGGGCTTGGCCTTTTCTTGGGGCTACATATTTAGGAATACAGCCGTCCCCCTTGTTGTTTATCGTTTTACACAAAGCGACTCCCATAAAGGCCTCCATTTATGCGCTGTCTCTTTAAGAATGTTGGAGACAAGCCCTCTTAGAGGTCAGGAGGACCCTGACCAGGTGTTCTTCGTCCAGCTTCATCTTCGAGTCCAGGCTGTCTTTGGGCTCTTCTGCTGTCCTTTAACCCTGGCCCCCGGACTGTAACCTTCCTGGTCACGATGAGTCTACCACTTCTTTGCTTGGGTTTCTGCTTCAGGGCTCCAGACCGCCACTTGGCAAATGAGAGCACTTTCTCACCTCATATCTCTTCTCAATAAACATCGCCAACAATAATGGCTACTATGGATGAAGCATGAGTGCTTTACTACTCATTCATTCAACAAAGTTTACTGTTTACTATGTGTCAAGCTGTACTATCTGCTAAGCCGTGAAAACACAATAATGATTCAATACAGACAAAATCTCTGTTCTCATTGAGTCTACCGGGAGTCAGACATGGACCACATCAATAGAGTAGGGAATGTATGAATGCAAACATGTGGAGATTCTCTGAAGGGAAGGAGCAGTGTGTTAAGAGAGTGTATCAAAGGATTTCACCAAGCTAGAGGAGTAAGAAGAGGCTTACCTGACAAAGTGATGTCCAAGCCGAGACACCAAAGATTAGGAAAATTAATTAGGCACAGAGGACAGAAAACAGTAAAGCCATTGAAAGCTTTTAAGTAAAAATGATACAATTATCTTTGGACTTCAAAATGCTAGCCCTCCCAGGGTGAGGGCTGCCGGCAAGAGCTGGACTGGGGGCAGACAGAACAGATCCAGGGAGACCAGTTAGGAAGTTAGGATACTGCAATAGTCTAGGCAGGAGGTGATAGTATTTTAACCTAATAGCAGCTCATTTTAACAGAATTCATGTGCCAGACATATTATATCACATTAATCCTTGTATCAATCCTACATATTAGAGACTGTAATGATCTTTACAGATAAGGAAAATGAAGTTTTCTAAGGTCACAAACATAATATGCAATAAGAACAGAATTCAAGCCCAGGTAGTGGGCAATCTGGAAATGAAACTCATGCTCTTATGTGGTATTCTACACAGCTCCCCCAAAAGTGGTAGCAGTAGAGTTGAAAAGAAGTGCACAGATTCAAGACACATCTGGCAGTTGAAGCCACAGGACACAATGATGGCTTAGTCATGGAGAGTTAGGAGGTGACACCAGTTAGTGTGAGAAGGAGAAATCAAGGATGATATCTAAGGGTCGGACTTATACCAGTGGATGGATGATAGTGCTATTCACTGAAATAGGGAAGAGTGAAAGTGGACCAGATTTTGGGCGTGGAGTGGTATATTAAAGATAAATAAAGCTGGACACTAAAGTGGTAAGGACAGATTTGAGTCAGTAACGGCTTTTGCAACAGGGAAAGAGTCCACAGTGAACTGAGCTCAACTTCATTTGTGCAGAAGTGAGTGGGAGTTTTAAAGGGAGAATGAGAGAGTGTGGTGAGTGAGGGCACAGTAGAGTTAGGGAAGTAAATAAGTGAAAGAAGCAGGAAGCGGGGTGTGAAATAATAAGAAATATATATATCGGTCTCTGCCCTCAGTTCCTGGCACAGGGCTCCTGAAACATTTGTAAATTCCTAAGTGATAACAGCACTAGGAGCATCTTTTGTTCTAATGAGGTGACTCTAGGTTAGCTCCTGGATGGCTCCTGGGTGGGGGCCGGTCAACAGAAAGACCAAGCCATGATTAGAAGCTTCGAATTTTCAGCCCCTCTCCCCATTCTCTAGAGAGGGGAGAGGAGCTAGAAATAGAGCTAATGATCACGTCTACACGTGGAAACCTTTACAAAATGCCAACAGTACGGAGTTCAGAGAGCTTCCAGGTTGCTGAACACATCTATGTACCAGGAGGGTGACACACCCCAACTGTATGAGACAGAAGATCGTGTGCTCAGGACCTTCCTGGACCTTGTCCCCTGTATCTGTTCATCTGGCTGTTCATCTGTATCCTTCATCATATCCTTGAATAAACTGGTAAATGTAAGTGTTTCTCTGAGTTGTGAGCAGCCCTAGCAAATAATCAAATCTGTGGACGAAGAGGTCGTGGGAACCTCCAATTTGTAGACAAGTCAGAGAGAAGTTGTGTAACCTGGGGACCTCTGTTTGTGATTGGCATCTGCAGTGAGGGGAAGTCTCACAGAACTGAGCCCTTGACCTGGGGGGTCTGACACCATCCCCAGGTAAACAGTGTCAGAATTTGGTTAAATTGTAGGACACCCAGCTGGTGTCACAGAGAATTGCTTGTTGTGGGAAAAACCCACACACATTTGGTAATCAGAAGTGTAGGAAGTGTTGTGAATGTGGTAGTAGTATGAGAGACTAGGAGAAACACAGGAGGAAGACTGTCATTTTTTCCATAAAACAGGGGATTGGTCCATGTGAAAACCATCTGGGTTTGTTAGCTGGTGCTTGTCTACATTAGGCTCCAATGCTCCCACAGAGTCTAGGAAAAGGGGCCCCATCTTCAGGTGTCAGCTGGAACAAACAGTGAATTCTTTTGGCAGCCTTGAGTTTTCTTAGGAAGACACTTTAAGGGGCATAGGGACATCCTAGGGATGAGGCCTTGAGCTGTTAGAAACTATGTGGCTATGTTAGTGTTTTATTCCAGTCTTTATAGGTCAGGGTTGAAGCCTAGTTGAGAAGAGGGCTCGGAGAAGCCTGGCTAGAGATTGGTCAAGGAGAGAAGCTTTGCCGAGAGGGCTATGAGCTCAATATTGAACATGTCGAATCTGAGGAACTTTTGAGACACTCAAATAGAAATACCTAGTAGCAGTTCAACATATGGGTCTGCAGATCAGAAGGTCTTGTTTGGAGATGTAAATCTGTCACCATCAGCACAGGGAGAAATGGAACCTACCAGGATGCATTATGTTTCCCGTGGCCTGTGGAACAACTCTGTGGGCCCATTCTTCCTCATCCTGTGATGAAAATGCAAGCAGATCCCACAGCTCTTCTTTCAGTTATGAAGAATAAAAAGTCACTTACAAACGTTAATAAACAAATCCAGTATAAAGATCAAAACTCTAAACTCTCCAACCCAGCCTGCCAGGACAAAGAGGGATGTGGTAGATTTCTTTACTCTTCCTCACCCCACCTCCTTCTCTATGCCCTGTTTTTTTAATTCTTCCTGGTAAGAACCCAGGGGATTAGTGAGGAAAGAGCACACAGTTGATGTAGCTGGCACAGTTGGAATGTAGCATCAGCACCTGCTGTGGAGACCCACAGGTCTTACTGACTACTCAACATCTCCACTTAAATGCCTAATAGACATTTCAAACTTAACACGTCCAAGATCAAGCTTGATCAACTACAAAACCTGGTCCTCCCACAGTCTTACCCGCAGAAGCAAATGGCAACTCTATTCTGTCAATTGTTCAGGCCAAATATCTTATAGCCTCTCTTTTCTCTTATAATCCATTTTCAAACTGTTGGCATATCCAGTTGCTATGTTCAAAATACAATCAGTTCTCACTCACAGTAGTTATGTTCTATAAAGTCACTGCAAACCTCAAATTAGCTAACACTAAATCATTGCTTCCAGAGGAAATATAGGATCACATCCTTGGGTGCATTTGGTCATATTTTCAAATCAATGCATAACTTTGTTTTATGTGCATTTCTGTTTTGGCAGCCTTGAGTTTTCTTAGGAAGACACTTTAAGGGGCATAGGGACATCCTAGGGATGAGGCCTTGAGCTGTTAGAAACTATGTGGCTATGTTAGTGTTTTATTCCAGTCTTTATAGGTCAGGGTTGAAGCCTAGTTGAGAAGAGGGCTCGGAGAAGCCTGGCTAGAGATTGGTCAAGGAGAGAAGCTTTGCCGAGAGGGCTATGAGCTCAATATTGAACATGTCGAATCTGAGGAACTTTTGAGACACTCAAATAGAAATACCTAGTAGCAGTTCAACATATGGGTCTGCAGATCAGAAGGTCTTGTTTCTGTTTAAATACATTTGTTTAATATATATTTCATTGATTCGTTAACAGTGAACTCACAGCCAATAGCACTGTCACTCACGGCTGAACAAACCTTATCTAACACACGTATTTTCTCCATAAGGCACATTATAGCCTTCTTGTGCTTAGGATACTAGACAGTATTTCAGCACCACACTTGAGATCTTTCTAAACAGCAAAATCACCAAACAAAAGGCACAAAAATGCAAAAGATGGGGCACTAAATACATCATGAAAAGGACACATTTATAATATGAGACCTGAAACAAGAAGTCACAGTGCCATCTTGCTGGACCTCAGTTGAAAGCGTGCACACCAGACAACTCAGCCTTTTTGCCACTCTGTGCATGTGCATGTCTGTGAATGACCATGAAAGAAATGACCATGCTGTGAGTATTGATTTTGGTGTTACAAATAAATTTTAGCAAGAATGCAAGATTGCAAACACGGAATCTGTGAATAATGGGGATTGATTGTATACCCAGAGTCTGACCACTTCTCATCACCATCACCATGACCACCCCTGTCCAAACCACTATTATTTTTCATTTGCACTAGACTCCTCACCTGCCTCCCAGCATCTACCCTCTTCCCCAACACTCTAACACCCACACGCCTTACTAAATTCCAGTCAAGATCATGTCACCCCTCTGCCCAAAACTCTCCACTGCCTTTCAGTCTCTTTTGAAATGAAATCCAAAGTCCTGGCTCGCTCCCCAAGGTGCTGAATGACCTGTCTACCTTCCATCGAGTGACCTCATCTGCTATCGCTCTTTACCCTCCCCCTCCATTCTGGACAAGCGTCTTCTCACCTCAGAGCCTTAGTGTTTGTTTTTTTCTGTTTCTAAGGCTCTTTGTGTGACTGGCCCTCTCACTTCCTTCAGGTCCCCATCTAAATATCTCCTTGTCAGACATAGGGCTTCTATGACTACCCTACATAAAAGAGCACCCTTATTACTCTCTATCTCCCTTACCTGCTTCGTATTTCTTGAGAGCACTTATCTGCATCTATTACATACTTTTTGTTCTTGTTCTCTCTTTTATCATGCTGTATTTCCAGCACCTAGAACATCTGGCACAATATACTTAATAATAAATATTTATCAAAGGAATAGAGTCACCGACTTTCTCACATAGAGCACTTTATGGATTCTATGGCGATTTGTCCGCTGGCGTGGGACTGGAGCTCTGATGCTGCTGGTGCTCCATCCTCAGACCCTGAACTTTAGAAGCCCATTTTTCTGTTAGGTACTCCTTCACTGCTCAGGGCAGTCCTCTTAGATGGAGCACGAGACTGGGTCCTGTGCAAATGGGGTTCACATCTTGTCCCCACAAAGCACACACCTTAATCCTGCTATTAGAGAGATTTTGAGTGTTTGAAGATGCCAAGCTTTTCACCAGACTTCCACATTGGCTATTTTCTTTGCCTGAGATTCTCCCAGCCTCCGCACATTACCCCAATCATCTCTCACACCTCACTTTAAATATCACCTCTTTGAATGGACCCTCCCTGACTCATTAGCACAGGTTAGGATCCCCTAGTGAAGTATTTCTCAAACTTTAATGTACATAAATCACCTGGAGGGCTTGTTAAAAGAGCTTCCTGAGCCTCATCTCCAAAGACTCTGCTTCAATAGGTCTGATGGAGCTGGTAAATTTTCATTTCTAACAAGCTCACAGGTGAGTCCAATAATGCTGGTCCAAGGACCACACCTTGAGAATCACTGCCTTAGATTATATGCCCTATCATAGTATTCATTGCATTTTATTACAATTAAATACTTAACCACATCTCTTTCTGGCAAGAGAGTTAATCCTACTAAGTGCCTGAAAGTATTCAACAACAAATGATTTTTGAATTGAATGTTTTTGAATAATTTGAATAATTTTTCAGTTTTGGAGTTGAGAAATATAGGGTTCAATAATTAAGTAATTTTTAAGTAATTTTAAAAAATAAGCAATTTTCATGGGGCCTGACTGGTGGCACAGTGGTTAAGTGTGCATGTTCTGCTTCTCAGCGGCCTGGGGTTTGCCAGTTAGGATCCAGGGTGAGGACATGGCACCACTTGGCAAACACCATGCTGTGGCAGGCGTCCCACATATAAAGTAGAGGAAGATGGGCATGGATGTTAGCTCAGGGTCAGTCTTCCTCAGCAGAAAAAAAGAGGAGGATTGGCAGTAGTTAGCTCAGGGCTAATCTTCCTCAAAAAAAAAACAAATAAGCAATTTTCCTAAAGTTACAAAATGACTACGGGTAGGGAGCAGGAAGGAAGGGAAAGGGATATGAGAAGGGATGAGACTACCCTAGTTCTAAAAACCTGGAACACAGTGAACTTGCAGCCATTTGAGGACCAAATATATTGTCCTTAGGGGGCCCTGCCTTTAATCTGTAGCTGGAAAATCTGTAAACTAGTGGATTAGAACTGAATGTGACAAAGAGATTGAATTGGATCATCTTTTCCTCCCTTTCTCCCATCTTCACTTCCTTATCAGACCCTTTATCCCCATCACACACATGCACATGCTTCTATGTCAGCACTTAGTTGTCTTGAATACACTCAAGTTGGAACAGCTGATTGAGAGAACAGGTTAAAGGGTAGCTAAGAGATTTGAAATGCCTTGCAAACTATTAGGAACTTCCTTATAGAGAGGAAGCTTGTGAGGACCCCTGAGGCATAATTTGTGAGATCCCAAGGGGAAAAAATAAAACTAAAGTAAGCAAATTGCTTAATAAACTAACGCATTCCTATTTCCATTTTCCAGAAGTTCTAATTTGAAGATAGATGCAAACGTTTATCAGCTGCATCCTCCATAGCAAAGTCATACCACTGTTATTTGAATTTCAATGAATAAAGCTACACGATAGATTTTTGTAAATGGAGGAAGAAATAAAAATACTTAAATTTAATCTTCATGTCTGTGTGCCTATGCTGGGGAAATACTGAACCCTCATCTCTCAAATATCCATAAAGCATAGGAATTTTCACCACCAGAAGGAGAAAAATCTGGACAGATCACTCAGTCTCTTTTTCTCTGGATCCTGGTTTACTTCTCCTCAGTGACCGATGAGTTTGGGAGAAGGAAATGAGTGTACGTGGTTTTTGTCTTCCTTCTTTTCAGAGTGTCTTGTCCTCGCTTTGTGCCTCCAAGGCAGGAAGCTCACCAGAACGCATTCTGAGCCTGCGAGTGGCAGACCTACACTCTGGAAGTGGGAAGTAAGGTCGATTCAGAGAATCAATTCAACCTTATCAATATCAAAGCTGACAGTTCAATCTCTGAGCGATCCTTGCTGTACTTCTCAACTGGCTCTAAAATTAAGAAGGCAGCGGACAAAGGAGTATTACTTATTTCCCCCTAAATCCCAACAAAACTCATGTTTCATACCATCACTCCTCAATCTTCCCTCCCTTTGCCATCCTCAGCCTGACACACTCCAACTTACCTGTCACAGCTCACTTTCTTTTCTGTCGAAACTGTCCCTGATCACCCCCAAACAGAATGAACTGTCCTCCTTTGTGTATAGTCTGACTTGAATGATGGTTAATTGAGACTGGAACAGTCTCCCTGATTAGATTATAAACCGTTTGCATTTCAGGACCATGTTTTACACATCTTTGGGTGTACTGAACTCCACACTTCCTTCCCACCACAGTATTCAATACAATATAATTTTTTGTCCTTTTGTCAAATTTTTACCAACAGTTGGATGTGTGTCAGGCTGCTTGTTGGTGCCAAGACACAAGCCCAGACAAGATGGATGCAGTCCCTGCCGCCACTTTGTTGAATAAGTGCCTTGACCATAGCGAGCCCTCAGTAAAGTTTAAGTGATTTGATGCTAGAGATGAAGAACACTTTCCCTTCCCCTCTGTTTACTAAGTTTCTGTGCTGATATCAGGAAAAAAAATGAGAGAGAAGATTTGAGATCAATATTTTTTTACCATATCTCTCATGCTACACACAATATATCTTACATGTTAATAATTCTAACACTCCTACTAGTGATAATGTCTAGTGTTTACTGAGCATTTAACTATGTGCTAAGCATTGAATGTGAACTGTTACACTTACACTGCTTAACCATCCCACGAGGAAACTGACGCCCAGGTTTAAGACCGAGACCATCACGTGGAAGCAGATTGGAGGTTAATTTTAAAATAGGTGATAGAGGGGCTGGCCCCGTGGCCGAGTGGTTAAGTCTGCACGCTCTGCGGTAGGCGGCTCAGTGTTTCGTTGGTTCAAATCCTGGGCGTGGACATGTCACTGCTCATTAAACCACGCTGAGGCAGCATCCCACATACCACAATTAGAAGGACCCACAACGAAGAATATACAACTATGTACCGGGGGGCTTTGGAGAGAAGAAAGGAAAAAAAATAAAATCTTAAAAAAAAAAAATAGGTGATAGATACTGCTTAAAGTTATGTTATCTTTCATAGAAATGGCTCACAGATATCAGATAAGACAGATTTTTAAGAATTCGTTTACTTTCAAGAATATTGGACAGTTTGATTATTCATTTTAATCATTCTAACATTGCTCTTCAAAGAGAGTCAGTAGGTATTTCTAGAGAATTACTCCCCTGTATTAGTTAGAGGTTGGGCATGAAAATAAAAGCCACTCCACTCTATTTGGTGTGAAAGGTTTCTTTTTCCCCCCCCAAAAAGCCACTCTATTTGGTGTAGAAAGAGGTTTAATACAAGGAATTACTGCAGAAGCACTGGAAAGTGACAGGAGCAAATGTGAGGAAAGACCTTTTCAGGAAATTGAAAACAGCAGAAGTCAAGAGCAGAGGAAACTTCCACCAACAGTCTCAGTAGCCTGCAATACCAAAGTGACGGATTCTCAGGATGATGCCCAAGAATCATGTGCGTGATCTGATGATGCTCACAGGCCTTCCCACAGCTGCGGTGGATGACAATGGCTGCTCTTCCTCTTCTTCCAAACCTCGTGCTTGAGCCTCTGATTTGCAAATCTAGCTGGCACTCAGCTGGCAAGGGGAGAAGTAGTTTCTAGGCTTTGTCCTACTATAGGATAAGCAGAGTTTAGAATCTCGGGGATGGAATTGACAATCAGCAACAGTATCAGGTAAATTCTACCTTTTGGATATTCAACACCCATTCACAATCTCTGGCCCATTACTAACCTTCCAAACAATAATAATATCAAAGACACATTTCCAACTAACATAAAAACAACTATCTCTTATATTAACAAAGACACACTCAACCTTTCTCCCAAAAAAGGAAGACAACAAGTCTTGTAAATTATCATATCAATGTCTGAATAATGTTCATTTATTGTCTAGCTTAGGAACAATCCTTCTTTGATCAATGGCTTGTAATGTAAACAATGAATAATAATGTTAATCACAACCAATACATATGATATGAAACGGTAGAGAAAGGAGAGAAAAACAGTTATTATATTCAAGTATATTCATAATAAAGCAATAATAAAAAATATATGCATAGTTACCACAATCCTTGATTCTAAAATTAGTCACAAGGTCCTAAGTGGTAAACTTCTTCCTCCTACATTCCATTTTGCCTTTGCCCTTATCCAGCACCTAAACTGGTCATTGGAAGACGGTTATCCACGGAACGCTCAAGTTTCTGCAAATCTTGCAAACAGAGGCACTGACAGCATTTATTTCAGGACCATCATTTCAAGGATAGTTGCATAGTAACCAGTCTTTGAAACAAGAGATCATGTCTCCCTCCAAAGCAAACGGTAAGTTTATTTATTATCCAGTTTAACGAAGACGATATCTCCCACAGGGGCAGACGTCAGGCAGGCTCACTGCCCATTACAAGGATTGGGGTTTCCTAAGCTTAGTGTTCTCCTGTGGTGCCACTCGCTGTGTGCATACCCATCATCTGGCCATTTTGCAACACTGTGCAGGAATTGGTTCTTGAGGACAAAGCACAGACGCTGACACTCTTCTATTACTATTATGGTGAGAAACGAAGTCCTTTTTGTCTGACCCAAGAGTCTCATGTCTCTTGCCAGCATCCATGAAACTGTGACAGGCTCACGTGTTACCTTGCAGTAAAATCTCAGCTTCTGCGTAACTCTTGACACTCATAATTCTATTCTTAATGACCTAAACTTTTATTCTCTGGCTTAAGCCATGTGTGATTTTACTTTTTTGGGTTGCTGTAGTTAGCTTTCCATTAATTTTTATTACTGGATGTGTAAATATTAGGAGGCATCTTTAAAAACTTCTGCGTTCCCAATATATTCCTCCCTATCCTTCTTAAGAAGTACCACCCCATATCTCCTTAGTAAACAAGATCAATTACACTAGGGGCCATTGAATTTGTAGGTTCTGCTTTGGCAGCCTGGGGTTCGCTGGTTTGGATCCCAGGAGTGGAACTATGTACTTCTTGTCAAGCCATGCTGTGGCAGGTGCCCCACTTAAAATAGAGGAAGATGGGCACAGACGTTAGTTTAGGGCCAGTCTTCCTCAGCAAAAAGAGGAGTATTGGTGATGGATGTTAGCTCAGGGCTAATCTTCCTAAAAATGAATAAATAAATAAGTCACACTAAACTCTTCATTAAGCCCTTTATTTTTTTCTTGGTTCAATGAAATAAGAAGCCCAAAGTGGCCAAGTGATAGTCTCAACTTCCAATTTAATGGAATTGCTATTGAATCTCTTGGTAGAAGCATTTGATAATTAAAACCTCTACAGCAGCAGAGCACAGGATAGGAAACAAATTTTACAAGTGGTCACCAAGGGTAATAGTTGAAGGAACCACTCCTACTTCTACCACTTTGTTCCAGGATCTGGCTCCAGATAAAAAAAAATCACCATGCCTTGGCTGCTGCTCAGAGCATGTATAACATGAGATAGGACACCACCCCAGCTCCAGAGGGTGCTTTGACTGAACCATCATTGTAGTTGAGGATTTAATAGATCATTTCAACATTCTATCAGGCTAGCTGTTTCTGGATGATGGAGTATATGGAAACAACAGTGGATTCCCTAGGCATAAGTCTATTCATCACTTCTTTTGCTGTTCTTTAGTCAGTAGCAATACTGTGTGGAAAAGCAAGGTGGTGAGTAGAACATTGGATGATGGTGATGGCAAAAATATTGTGCATAGGAAAGCCAAATCCAATTTCAAAGTAAATGTGTATTTCAGAGAAGACTAGCTAACTTTCTGGTGCCATTGGGGAATAGCATGACACTGGAAGCTCAGTACTGCTCTTTGCCGTTGCCAGGCTGATCACTCAACAGTGGTGGTATTAAGATCAGGCTTGTGATAAAAGTCTACAGTGTTGAGCTCTTGCGTAACCTACGTCCCTGACTTGTGGCCATTTTTTACATGCAATCATTGAATAAACATTGAGGTGGCTGGAGAGAGAGGCTAACTGATGTCTATAAACTGCCTCCTCTTATCCATCTGATTATTGACAGTCTTCTATGTGGTAGATCCCTATGATCATGAGAAACAAAAACCCACACTCTGTGGCCATTCTCAATGTCTCATCCTCACATACCCCTTCCCCAGACCTTCAGGTCAACAATTTTTCAGTTTTATTCCTTCCAAGTCCCTGATTATTTGGGCAAAATTTCAGCTAATAGAAATGACATAATATAGATCTACACCTCAGGCCTTCTCTTCTTCTAGGCAAAGTGAAAAACCAGATGCATGTTTGAACTTCTGCCTCCTAAAAGGGTTTTCTTTACCCACTGTCCTTCAGAACTATCTCTGAGTGGGGCTAGAACAATGCATTACATTTTCTGCATTATTCACTCCACACGATTGCATAGGTTTGAAGAAAAAGTGGCAATGCTGCAAAAGAAGGTGTCACTTGGGTCTGAGCCACCTGTTCAAGCAACTTATATCTTAGCTTCTGCTGAAGCTCAATGTCATAGATGACACAATGCAGCTCTGTAAGCCTGAATTTATAGCTTGAGAGATTAGACAACACTCATTTTATGATTAGATAGTATCCACTTGCTCCAAAACCCTGGTGCTCTTCAGTACAATTCTCCTTTCTGGGTTTGCCAGATGCCCCAGTTTGCACACCTATCAATCATCGTTACATCAACTACCATTGGATCTGTTAGGTCATAAGGCCCAGTGGTAGATGCTTGTACTGTCTACACTGTCTACAGGGCCTTCTTTTGTTTTGGGCACAAATCTAAGCTAGAAGCCTTACTGGTTACCCACTCAGCAAATGGACTGGAGCAGCACATTTCAATGTACTCCAATGTAGTATATGTTGACCTATAATCCAAAGATTCTGTCAGTTATGTCACAATCAAAATGGAAATGTGAGCACTTAATTCTAAGCATTTTTTTTATCTCTGATATGCCAGCAATACTGTATACTCTCATCAGAGCAATCCAGATAAATCTTTGGCTGCAGAAAGCACTCCAGCTCCACCTCCTGTGAGAGTATCAAATGAGCTTGAATTTGCATGCATTCAGCCTTTTGAGAAATTACAGAATACTATTAAAGTTTCAAGCAGAATACACGTAGAATAAAATTTTATAGTTTACTTCCTATTTCTCTCTTTGAGGCACTTTAATATAAGGTTAAGTTGTATTGAAACACCCTACAACTGAAACGTTTGTTTCCTGCCCTTAAGTTAGAAATGACAAGAACAGAAGACTTAATGCAGAGACTATCTTGAGATAATCATGTCTTGATTATAACAACTTAAGTTTTTGTGTGCATGCAAATTTCATCAGAGATTCCAGTGAATACTCCATTGCCTGAAATCTATTTTTCTGGATCTAATATGATTCTAGGACAACTGGTTCAATATGGCAGCATTAATGACCCAATTAGATAACACCATGGCACTATAATTTTCTTCCATTGTGCAAATTCATTGGAATTCTCTCACATAGTGTCTTTATCTTGAAAATCCAGAGTTAATTTCCTTCCTCAAGAAAGCTAAAGACTGTCACTACTCCATGATCTTAGGTTGTTAAGTAAAACAGTGAATCCATTCCTTAGCACTTGCTTTTGACTCAGAAAAGAGAATAGGTCATCTTCGTTTATCCCTAGGTAAGACCTCCAAAACCAAATCATCCTGTAATTACACCAGTAATATGGAATGAGGCACTGGTGATGTCCAAATGGTTTTGAGAAAGATGTCAACAACTAGAAGAAGCTTTCTAATAAGTAGCTCTGAAATATAACATCTTCCTTTGTATAGCAGAGAATTGAGGTCTTTTTTTCAGGATATCTGCAGGCAGTGGTTATTTTCATCCCAACCTATTACCTACTGATTACGTAGTTATGAATACTGATCAGCTTAGGAAGCACAGAAAGAATTTCCTAAATTAAACCACTCTGACTAGCTGAATCATATTTTGGATGGGGCATCAATCACAATGTGACCTTCTCCCACAGTACTGTTTATAGACTATAGTCACCTTTTGAATAAACATATAAAATAACTCATTTTTAAATTGTTTCATATCAGGGAAGTACGAGCAGTGTGTTTCGGCAGAAAGGGTAAATTTTTAAAGAATTCATGATGGATTATTGAGTTACCGTATCTATCTTTACAAATGAAAAATATAACTTACACATGGCTTGGCCATGAAGGTCAAATGCTCTAATAGTTCATTTCGTACAGGTTATTGAACTTAATATTATATTGCATTTTTCATTATTCAAAATTCATTTCCATTGAAAAAATGTCCATTTATGTACAAAGAAATTAAAACAAACAAGACTGTACATAAGAGGAAATCATGCTAATAAAGCAAATCTAAATTGAGGAGAAAAGTGCTCTGAAGCCACATCGAACGCTTTGCTTTCCTAAGTATGGAACTGTCATAACCGAAATTAACAGTGAAAGAGGTCAGTCATTTTAGAGCTAATGTTCTTGTCCCTAAAAAATGGAAAGAAATGAAATTATATTTTAAAAATCTATTTTGCTCAAGAATTTCCATAGGCTTACTTCAAATAGATTGAGTGTTCTAAAACATAAAGTTTCTTTTCCAGCAACTGTATTAATAAAAGCATAAAGAGGAAGAAATTTCTGAGTAGCTCCCTCAAACAACATTGTGTAACATAGTTAAAGATTTTGAAACCAGAATTATTTGAAATGTGTTTTAAAGTAGTTACTACTAAATAAACATGAATTGAAAAGAAGAAATTTCCCCAACAGTGCACTCAGTACAAATTTCAACAAGGGTCTTACATTCATCATTATTCTCGTTTTTGTGCAGATCCCATGTCTAAGAGAGAAAATCTCCCTCATTTTTAATGTTTAAGTTTTTAAGATGGAACCATATATTTTGGAACAACATCCTAAGGCTGCATTCAATTATTCATGACATCAGACCACCATATCTTAAGAAAATCTCATCAAAATTCCGTAAGAGCTAAGAGCATTTAGTAAGTGAATCCGGTGGAACAGTACCAAGGACACAGCTTCCTGATTCTTAAACACACCCTCTATTCTACACAAAAATCATTCTAGCAAGTTTCCAACATTGCAGAAACTCAGATTGGCCCCCTAATTTCTTTTTAATCACAAATCATGTCATAGTAGGAAGCAATTTGAGCTTTACCTAGTGTAACAGCAAGTGAGATATGCCCTCCAAAACACCCATCTCCAAAACAAAAAAGTCAAATTTAGTTGAATAGAAAGATTCTCGGGTTAAATTTGTCCACTTTTGACTCTTATGCTATTAAAAGCTTTCTAAAATGTATTTGTAAACTTAACTTTCTCACTTCAAAAAGTTCATTTTCATAATGTAATGTATAACTAAGCTTCTTATAACTTCTGAAGAATATAATCACATACATCGGTTCTTGCTGGAAATAATTGTGGATAGAGATATAGACTGGAGTTAAAGACTGAATCACATGTATTCTCTGTGGCAAATGCTGAAAACCTTTTAATAATTTCACTGATCTGAACTAATTTTTTATTCTACTTGCTACTTCTGAAGATAAAATAGCTCAGTCTAAACATTGCATTAGATTGAGGAGTTGGTGAAAGGACCCTAATTCTGATTGACAAGTACTCCACCACAGCCACAGGACCTATGCTGTTAACGTTATTTCACTTAGTCTCCACGGGAACTCTTAGTGATGGGAATCAGCATTCCAGCTTTAGAAAAATGGAAAGAGAGGTTAAGGAGGTTCAGTTAACTTGCCTAGGTCCGCAGCCAATAAATAAAAGAAGCTGTTCTGTTTGTTTCCAGAATTTATTGTTTCCAGTACATCATGTTTCTTCATAATCCAGCTGAATTCTAGTTATTAGAAGGTTTTCAGCATTATGAAAATATTATTTGCAACTACCTTGCATGGTTTATTTCAATAATTTAATTTATTTTAACAACATTTATTGAGTGGCTTCTACTAACTTTGTATCAGGTACCATGCTAGGCACATTAAGTACAACAGTGGGCAAGACATAATCTCTATTCTCATGACTAGAGATTAGAATGAAATTAGAATTCTCTCTATTCTAATTTAGGTTGGCAGATAAAAGAAAAGTAGAAAGACAAAATAATCTCAAACTGTACTAACTGCTGGGAAGCAAACAATCAAGAAGATAAAACAGAGAAACAGAAGATGGAATCGCGTGGAGACCTACATTGTACAGGGTGCTCAGGAACTAGCAGGAGTTCTGCGTCCCAACAATGCTGGGACATCAGCAACACAGGCTGATGGGAAAAGGGAGGACTCTGGGGCAGAGCCGAGACTCAATGGGGCAAGAAAGCAGATGAGCAAACTGCTTGAAAGCCACCCCTGTGAGAAAGGAAATCTAGACGGACTTTTATATTTGGAACCATCCAGAAAAGTCTGGCTTTAGGGAAAACGAAAGAGATTGTCATGTAAAATCCCACCTAGAGACCTGACGGAGACGAAGCAGGGCCATTGATGTGGGCTGTTGTCAAGGCATAACTTTAGTCCTAAAGAGAAATTGAGGTTCCAGTGAGGCACCCACGCAGAAACTGTAGAGGCTTGATCCAATGTGGAGGGCCACAGAATAGGGACAAGCGCAGTGGGCATGAGTCTCTGAGACCGGTTGAAAGAGCCTTGGGAGGCGGAGGGTGTGTCGGAACTCTGTAATTATGGCACAGCTGGTGTATCTCTGACTGAGAACATAAACTTTCTGGCACGGAACTGAGGCCACAGATATGACCAGGCTCCAGCCTCAGAAATGCTGCTTTGATTAGTCTGGGGTGGGGCAGTGGCGGTATTATTTAATTAAGCTTTCACTTTGAGATAATAGAAGATTTACATGCAGTTGTAAGAAATAAGGTCTTGTGTACATTTTACCCAGTTTTTCTCAATGACAGTATCTTGCAAAACTATGAAACACTATTACAACCAGGATATTGACATGGATCCAGTCAAGATACAGGTGTATCTGTACCATCACTTCAAGATTCACAGCTTTTCCATCATGTCGCCCTTTTATAGTCACACCGACTTTCCTTTCACCCCATCCCTTTGTTAATCTCTGGCAACAACTAATCTATTTATATTTTCTATAATTTTTTCATTTCAAAATGTTATTTAGAAAGAATCACACAGTATGTCACCATTTGTGGTTGACTTTGTTCACTCAGCATAGTTTCCCAGTGATTCTTTTAAGTTCTTGCCTGTATCAACAATTTGTTCCCCTTTATTGCTGAGTAGTATTTCATGGTATAGATGCACCACTGTTTATTTAACCATTCACCCATTAAAGGACATCTAGGGTGTTTCTTGATTTGGGGTATTACGAATAGAGGTGCTGTAAACATTTATGGACAGGTTTTTGCCTAAACTTGGGATAAATGTCCAGGAGCAAAATTGGGGTCATATAATAGTAGTATGTTTAGCTTTTGAAGGAACTGCCATACTTTTCCACAGTGACTGTGCCATTGTGCATCCCCACCAGCAATGTTTGAGTGACTCAGCTTCTCCACATCCTCTCCAGCATTTGGGGGGTGCAGCCAATGCCCACTGACACTTGCTGGTGAGTCACAGGGATCTTTCACGTGAGGGTTTCTTAACACTAACAAATCTATTTTCATTTATTCTCACTGAAACCTAGATATGCAGTCATGTTAATTACACTGTTTTAGAATAATTAATAAATAGTGGTTTTCAATTTACTATCAGCAATCTGTCATTCTTTAACTGCCCTGCCATTTTGTAGAAATGAATAGTTAGAAAAAAAATGTTAAACCTATAACTTATTCCAAGTATGGAATTCTTACAGAGCCTAAAGCAACACGTATATGATATATAGAGATACGAGATATAGAGAGTATACGATATATAGAGAGTATCATGTCTGAAATTTGGCACAAAGATTTTGAAGTCATAAAGGGTAGAAAGTAGAAAAAAAAGTTGTCTTTCTTTTAAATAAAGCTGCAAAGTTTCTATGTCAGAAGATAAAATATTTTTGTTCTTCTCTGAGGAATACTTTTTCCATCCCAAGAAAACCACTTAATAGGCTCCTCAGTTACACAAAGTAAAAGCCAGGTATTTGCCCCTTTTTCCTGGGAAAAATTAAAACAACGAATAATCTGAAAGACGTTCCACACAGGGAAGCTAAGTGTTCTGTTTGGTAATATAAATTGTATTGAGTGGGATTTTTAAGCCCTAAACCTGCAGCTTTTAGTGGGGAAGGTGAGAATGTTTCTGTACGGACCTGGGTGAAGAAAAGAAGCTCCTTTCTCTCTGGACCTTGGAGTGGGTGGCATTCCTGGGGGCTGGAGGGGGGCGGACGGATGGGGAAGGTGGGGATTTCCACACTGCAGCTCCAAGTCCGAGGACAGCAGCACGCTGCGGTTTTGTTTAGGAAATGCCTTATTCTGTAAGTGAACCTAAGTCTATCAGAAAAGTTTCAAAAGTTAGCTGATGGTCACAGCTTCTTAATGGAGAATTAGGCAAGGCTCTGTTTCAAGACTGGGAGAGTGGAAAGAGGAGTGGAAACTGGCCCTCCCTGCCTGATGGCCATCTAAACCAGGAGACATCACTTATGCGGTGGGGCGTAGTGGGTTGATGAAGAAGCCAAACAGATCACCAGGGAATCTGCGTTTCTGCAGGTGGAATGCAGAGCATGGCAAACCTCTCAGAAATAACTAAGGGACACAACGAGGAGAGCCAAACTCCGGGGGTCCAGGACTCCTGGCGGTCACCCTGGAGTGGAACCAGTTGATCTGCACTGGTAACCAGCTCCCTGACGATTCCAGTGCGCTCAGCACTGGGGCCCCATTTTACTGGAGCTCAAAAAGCAGTGGTTCTCTTGCTTCGGGTGCTTAAGAATCTCCTGAGATCCAGGCCAGAAAGCCTGATTTACGTCTCCTATTTTAATAAGCTCTCAAATAATGCTGATGCAAGCAGTCCAAGATGACAGTGTAAGAAACACTGCCTAAAATGTTGAAGCATTTTTATCAGATATTAATGTGAGATCTGTAAAAAAAAGGTCAAGTCACTTCTTACATAAAATAAGACAAAATATTTTAGTTCTTTAATATGCATCTCTGGTTAAGAGCTATTAGAGCTGTGAGGACCCAGAGCCTCATTTTGGAATAATTATCTTAGATATGAGCATGAGAAGCAATTATCTTAACAAATTCTTCGTAAATATCAGTACAGTATGTTGTTGTATATTTTTTAAATCAACAACAATTTCATTTTGTTCATTCAGCAAAAAATATGTGTTGAATGCCTAGTATGCATGAGAAATAAAGCACCACACAGAACATAAAGTTACTTTACATGAACAAACTTCTTTCTTCTTCTTGGTACTTTAAAATCAATGGGTTTTTAGAATTAGTGAGCTAAAGATGTCTACTGAATATTCTTATACATGAAAAACGTTTATCTGATTCCATGAGATTTAGAAATAGATGTTTTCTTAAATAATAAATATGCACATAATTCCTCAGCTCATCTACAGCAATTGGATTTTAAGTCTCATTTATACATTTCTACAAATCTATCTTATTTGTTATTTTATTGACCTCCTAATTACTTTCACATTTTATAATTTGCAAATGTTAATATTGGCTTTTTTATTCAATAACATTGCATAATGCTCAAAAATTATGCAGTTTATTTTGATTTTTATTTACTTAGCTAAGCCAAATTATTTTTAACGGAAAAAGAAAGCATCTTTGTTAGATGGGGATATTTGATTCTCTTCTAGAATATATAAATGTTTTGAGTAATAAGAGCCAGTTTTTAAAAAATTCACTTCTGAAATACCAACACAATGCAAGTATTTTAGATGGCTTGGAGTCCACTTTTTTTGTTAATTTTACTACAAAGCAACTGTTGTATTTGAATGCCTCCGTGGTTTTTTTTCTCATGAGGAAAATTGTCCCTGAGCTAGCATCCACATCAATCTTCCTCTATTTTATATGTGGGTCACCACCACAGCATGGCTTGATGAGTGGCGTGTAGATCCACACTCAGGACTGAACCTGTGAACCCCAGACCAATGAAGCTGAGGATGCGAACTGAACCACTACGCCACCAGGCCAGCCCCAAGTGCATTTCTTACTACAACAATGTAAGAATTTTGAGGAACAATTAGCTTTTCATTTTAGAGTTCACAATTGTAACCAGTATTACAAAAACATTTCTGAAATATGCTTCTCTGTTTTGACTTCAAGTAAGATATTCATTTATGAGCTTTCAGAGGATTTGGTGAGTTCTCACCTGTGAATACTAGACCAACATTTAAAAGGAACATTTAAGTAAACTTTTTAAACAAGTGGTTCACAAAATTGCTTAATACATGCTCTAAGGATTTCTTTCTTTTCACTTAAATTGCAAAATTATATCACCAGCATGATAGTGATTGCTGCTCAGATCACAGGCATCGTGATCTGCTAGAGACGAGGGGCCAGACCTAACTGGTCATGGAGGAGCTAAACAATAAGGCAAGGTGGGTTATTCACTCAAACTGTTTTTGAAAGAGAGAAAGAAAAGGTTATGTTTGGATTCTGATGAAAGAACATAGCTCATGGAAACCAGGGTTTCAGGCATGAAAAGTAACCTCTTCTCAAAGTGAAGAGTCATGTTGATTCCAACCTGCACGAGGCTTTTCTAAGAGCCCTTTGTCCTTCCAAACATCTTCGCTTTCCAAGTGCTACATTACTAAAAGTATCATAAATTCTTAGTCTTTCATTTCGGAGTTCTCTGGATTTTGTGTTTGGTTTGCATTCAACAGACTCAATGGAATATAAGAAAAATGGGTACACGTTATTTATAAACAATAATTTTGATATCATTTAATCCCTTATTACATTAAAAGGCTGACAGACATACTCTATATTCAATGTGGGGTCATGGTTTCTGAAAGTTTAGTAGAAACTCAACAGTTTTACAAAATCCTAATTATGAGTCGGAACATTAACTGTCAGAGGGTTGTGTTCAGTGTCTCATGGCTGACAAGAGATTTCACACATTGAGGTATATAAGGTAACTATTTCGAGTTCAAAACTGAATCGGCTTGAATTAAAAGGCCTGACTTATTGCCCATCAGACATACATTGTACACCTGCTTGAACATTAAAAAAAAAGAACACACTCTCTTAAGATAAGAAGGCACACTTCCCCTCCTACGCCCTATTGGTAATGCCCAGATTAGTCCCTTTCCTGGCATCATGGTCATGTTGACCTGCTAATTTGCAACTGAAGACCTCTTTGAAAATGTGACCTAGGTGTCTTTAATGTATCTTCTTTGTTCTAAAAAGATATAAGACTGAACCAAAACTACTAAGGCCTTCTCGGGTTATAATCCTCACTCTGGCTCAAGTAAACTCACCTTATTTCTCCTATCTGTAGGATGGTTATTGGTTATTTTGTGTCAACATGGCATTTCTCTTAAATGTTCTTGCTGGATTTGGTTGCACTCAAGCAATAAAAACTATTGACAAGCAAATGGCAAGCAATAGGATACTGGACTATGAGGAAGCCAATTGGTATAAACCTAATTTGGCCTGACCTTGTTTTTCCAAAAGGGCATGACGTGGCCATTGAGCATGCCTTGTACATCTGCTTTAAGTATTTGCTGTGTCCCAAAGACAAGAACACATGCCCTTAAGATAAAGATGCAACTTCCCCGACATTGACATTTCCTTAAGGATAACCATCTTTCCCTAGGCTAGGAACTGATTGCTGTGCTCACTTGTGACCACCCAGCTTGAGACAACAGACTTGCCACCCTGCTGTGCCCACCGAGACAGTAGACCTGCTACCTGCAGTGTCCATCAATCTCTGTGCCGACAGAGCAGTCTCCTGACTACTGTAAAAGGGCCATTTCAATCATATGTGAAAATGCTCTTTGAGGGTGTATAACCACTCCATACACCCCACTTCTTTGGTGCCCTTCCCTTCTTGGGGAAGGAAGGCCCCGGGCTAAGCTAGTCCTCAGATCTGGCTCATAGTAAACTCATCCCAGTTTTCCTTTATAGATTGATTATGGATTATTTTCATTGACACTATGATGAGTCAAAACATAGAAATAAAATCACATAGTATATTATTGATAAAGCCCACGCCACACATGAAAATATAGGCTGCTCTCGTGGGGAAAAACTCATGTTCAAAATTTTACAAGTTCTTTTCCAAAGTGCTTAAGGTTGGCTATGATTCAAGCTAAGTACAACAAGGATCTCTATATCTCTATATTATTTTACTCATCCTCAAAAGATGAACTATGGAATGAATAAATGAAGCACAAATAATTGTGTGGTTAACATGTCTTTAGGCTGTGGATCAGTCACACAGGTCTAACCTTTACTTCTACCTGAAAACAATTGGCACCATCAGCTAATACTTCTCCAAGCTTTAAACTCATCTCTTTTTAAACCTTCCATGATGTTGCCTCCCCATTTATTCTATTTACGTCCTAACTCTTCTGGTCTTTCTATATCTCACTGCCTTCACCACAAGGCAGATACTGCTAGGGGGTACTCCACATCTATTCTCTCTTTCTCCTTTTCTAACTTTGACTTCATATGCGATGTACATGCCCTAAGTTAAAAATGCCTACCTTCCTGTCTCCCTGTGGCTGGAGACAAACATGTGACTCGGTTCTGGCCGATGAGCTATAAACTGAAGTCAACTGAGTGAGTCTTACAAAAACTATTATTTCTGTTGATGGAGTCTAGTGCAGGCTGCCCCAAAATGCACCACTCTGGTATGTGGTTATTTCAAGCAGAAGACAGTAAAGGCTCAGACTCAGGAAGAACATTCGACTTTTCCCCCCTAACTGCCTAAAAGAATTTTAAAATAAAGCCCTGTCCCCAGGACAGACCATCACCATAGATAACTCTGGGTTCTGGTAGACTGGGAGGATCCTTGCTAAGCCCAGTCTTATCAAATTTCTATTTACCAAACATTTGCTTTTCCATTTACATGTGAGTTTCCTTCCCCTTTGAAGCCCAAGTCACTACCCCAAACATCCTCTTTGTCTGTAGCTGAAGATGCGTAAGCACGCAGCCTGGGCCAATTGGCTGAGTCACTCGGTTTCTCCTAAGATTTTCCCCATATGCACATGCTGTTAAACATTGTTTGATGTTCTCCTGCTAACCTGCCTTTTTATTTGACCAGCCACGAGAACCTTAAGGAAAAGGGGGGAATTCTCCCACTTCTCCGACAATTTTGGCATCATAGGCAGGATCCCCACTAGCTGGCAAGTTGCCTTCTCCAGCTGAAAGAACTGCTTCCTCCCTGGGACCACTGTGGGTGAGGAGCTCCTGGGTCGCCTGACGAAAGCCAGCAAAAGGTAAGATTTCTTACCACATCAGCCTCCTGGAATCTCTATCTGTGGGGTCCAGTGGAAGCAAGTGGTGAGAATTTTTTCTCTTTCTAAATTTAGGTTGGCAGGAGAAAATATTTGGGAAGCTAGTTTCTTGTGTGGCTCTGGTAAATTTGGTAGAGTACTCTTGGCTTTTTGATCCTTTTCCTCCTAGAGATAGCCACTGTGCTTTTTTCTTTTGTCCTGTCTTTTGTGTCACGTGTCATAAGAAGGAAATACTGTAGGGGAGGATACAGGCATAGGCCCTAAAAGCCCATTGTCCTGGCCAGCCCCACAGGCTGGTGAGTTTGAGGTCTCACCAGACTGGGGTCTAACTAGGCAAACTTTTCTGCGGGTTAATATTGTAGGGGAGGAAAACTTTTCCTCTACCCTCTCTGGGTTCGTCTGGCTGGAGAACAAATTAAATTCACACGAGACAGAACAGCAGAAGAAAATTAAACAAAGCTTTATAACATGTATACATGGGAGAGGCTCACGCAAGCTGAGCAACTCGCCAAAATGGCTGAAGCTACCACCTTAAATATATCCAGCTAAGGACAAAGGAGGATGTTGGGGGTGGGGGGAGTCAGTTACAGGAGGTTACCAGACAAGCACAATAAACAAATGCAGATTTAAGTCCTGGCCTTCCCTGTTGACTAAGAGTTTCTAGAGATAAGGTCATCCCGCCTTCTTCCTGGTAGAGAGGGAGATATCTTTACAGATGGAGATTCCTTTACAGTGTAAATGTCTCTTACAAAGGGTAAGTAAATTCTACTTTTCAGTTGCTTTCCTGTCTGCAAAGTAACCAGCCCCAAATAATCATTATGCCAAAGAGACATATCTTGGGTAGGCTAATTCCAGGCCTCCACAATACGCACATGAGGTGAAAGCTGTTGCTAAGGGCATCTTGGAAGCCAAAAAGGCCCCAACATTGGTGGGCGTGGGTCTAGCAGTTGAGCCATTAGGGCACTTGCCACCTCAAGAAATCTCCGGTGGAAGGATAAGATGGTCACGGAATGGGGTAGATGACATAGGTCCCCTGACAACTTCAAGAAAATTTCTGTGCAACAACTAGGTACTCTATGAAGCACACATGATCCCCAACCCTGCGGCAGCTCCCTCCTAGGTATTATTCTGGCTCTAAGAGACCCTAGGCTTAGCTAAAGCTGTCATTGTGCATATAATAAAAAAAAACAATTTTCCTTCCGTCTTGTTCTGTGTCCTGAGAATTTGGCCTCTTGACCAGGGAGAATACTCCCCTTGGTCTCCACCATACAGAAGGTGCATTTACTGGGGTGCACCTTGGTGGCCAAATAGACTGGGGTTCCAAGCACTCTCTTTGTCCGGCTGTGCCAAGCTCTCAGGAGTTTGTCATAAAGGGCCCAGTCCATAAGGGCCTTTGTCGTCTCAACCTTCATTGCTTGATAGTGCTGGAAAAATCCCATTCCAGTAGTGACTGCCCAGTGTCACAGATTTGTGGGTCTGTGACTGGAGGCGTTCCTCACTCTTGTGGGAGACCAAAGACACCATTTTCACTACACCATCCTTACCGCCTGTGCAACGAAGGTCTTTCCTTTCTCCGAATATTTCTGGGAGTGAACTTGTGGGTCATGGGGGCTACATCATCTGTGCCCTCCCCAGGGACACCTCTTGCATCCATGGCAAAGATTTATTCTAAGCCTGGAAAGGTACCTCCTGGTCTTTCCTTAAAAAGGCTTATTGGGTTGAGTCACTGTTGGAAGAAATACACAAATGGAGATCCTACTCATCAATGGCCAGACGACTTATCTTTCGAATTGGAAAAACTTCTATATTTGAAAAATATTTTAGAGACCTTTCATAACAAGCAGCTGCTTTATTGGTATTTATCAGAAGAATAAATTGAAAATAAAACCCCAAAAAATATAATGGCTAGCCTTAAGGAATCTCTTAATCAATTGAAAGAAGAGAAGTCAGACAGAGCAAAAATTACAAAGCAAATTCAATGAAAATTCCCCTTCTCCTTCCTGCTATTCTCCCCTATGTCCCCAGCTCCCTGTCCCTGATTCCCCAGAAGGTCTGTTGGATCTTTGGTCACCTGGTTCACACCTTCTCTCTCAGGAATTGGCTCCTCAGTCAGCTCCTCAGCAAGTTCCCTTAGATCCTAGAATGCCAACTTCTCCAAGCGGCATTCAGCTGCCTGATTTAACTTTTCTCTCTCTAGAAGACTTACAGGGGGCACTCAGGCCTGATCTCCAAGTGAGATGCATACAGGTTAGTTGTGTAAATGCTGAAAGCCAGGAAGGGAGTTCAGTGGAAGCAGCCAGGAAAAGCAGAATGGTTCACTTTGCTGTCCCTTACAACTCCTCCTACTTTCCAGGGCTCTGTCATCAGGCTCTGCCAGCTTCAGGGGTCCCTATGCAGAGTCCATTGTGGATGTACCCTGGACCCCCGCTGCAGAGAATTCATGTCCGCTAGACAGCAGCCAATCTATTGAACTATAAAACCCTCCTTCCTTCACTGTCAGATGATCCTACTAAGTTTAGAGAGGAATTAGAAAGATTAGTGGACATTCATAGCCCCACCCACAGAGATCTTGACGGGCTGCTAAGGGGCGTTCTTGCAGTCCATGATTACAGTGTAGTTAACAGACAGGCCAGATGACCCCCTGGAGAAAACCCCCCTCACAGGGGAAATAGACTGCCAGACCCTCTCCTGGGCCCTCCTGCAAATGAGGAGGAAGTGGCACAACTAGAGGATGATATTCAAGGCTTAATAGGAGCGATTGTAGAGGCTTTTCCTCCCAAGTTAATTGGTCAAAAATTGAATTACGTGCTCAGAATGAAGGGGAGTATGCAAAAGCCTTCGTTGACTGTTCTACAGGAGCTTTTCAAAGGCACACTGCATTCAACCCGGAAGCCCCAGAACACAGGAATCTCCTAATTTCTGCTTTAGTTGGAAACTTTCTTCCTGATATAAAAAAACAAATTCAAAATAGAGTGGTTTTTTGGTCAGGGCAACCGTTAAGCGTAATAATAGAGGCTGCTACACAATTCTCTGAAAATAGTCAGCAGGAAAGAAAAAGAAAAAGAGGATTAAAGACAACTCTTCTCGCTTTACAAGTTGAATGATTTGAGAAGCAAAAAGGCAACTCTTAGAGTAAACTAAAGCCCTCTCAGAGGCCTCCCTATTGGTCCCCAGACAGTTGCAGGCATTGCAAGAAATGAGGGCATTGGGAAAGAGAATGCCCCGCTCTTCAGAGAAGGGAAAATTTTAAAAATATCCCTGCTTAGCCCCAGAACCCCCAGAAGGCTCGTTTTCTCCTCCTGAAGGGCGTTTCTCCCTTAAATGATGGGGTCAGTGGATCCTCAGTCGCTCCCCTGAGCCTACCATTAACCTTAAAATAGAGGACCAGGAACTCGCTTTTTAGTTGATACTGGCGCGACTTTCTCTACTATCTGTTCAGAGGATTTACCTGTGCCTGTCACCTAGATTCTATTCAAGCTGTTGGAGTCTCTGGGCAGGTATTTCACTGCCCATATCTCAGCCCACTCCAGTTTCTTTAGGCCCCCTTAACACTCATCACGCCTTTCTGGTCTCTGACTGTTCACCAGCAAGCTTCTTTGGCAGAGATTTGTTATGTAAATTTAATACCATTATAAATTGTGATGAAAAAGGTGTTTTTATCTCCTTGCCCTCTGACCAAACCCCAAGTCCCCTACTTTCCTTGTTAGAAACCTACCCTAATTTAAATTCTCAAGAGGATGAGTCTTTAAAAGATGCCCCAATTAGTCTCTGGGCTACACATGCAAATGAGAGAGGATTGTTGCTTAATGCAGAACTCGTGCCCATTACTTGGAAAAAGAATAAACCATTTCCATCAATAGCCCAATACCTGCTCTCCAGAGATGGCAGAGTGAGGAAGTGAACCCATAAGAGACTTCCTTTTGCAACAGGGTGTACTAGTTTTTACTTCCTCACCCTGTAACACTCCAATCTTGCCAGTAAAAAAAAGAAAGAAATTTGACTTGAATGGGAACCAAATCTATAGATGTGTGCAAGACCTCAGAGCCATAAACCGTTTTGTAATTCCTCAGCATCCTGTGGTCCCCAATCCAGCTGTCATCCTGACCTCAGTTCCTGCTGCTGCAGCCTGGTTTACAGGCATTGACCTCTGCTCAGCTTTCTTCTGAATCCAGTTGCACCCTGACTCAGTTTCTTTTTGCATTTACATTTAAAGGGAGACAATTAACATGGACTCGCATACCTCAGGGATATTGTGAGTCCCTCTCAATATTTTCCCAAATCCTTAAAGCTGACTTGGATTCTCTAGCATTTACTCAAGTCTCCATTTTGTTCAATATATAGATGACCTTCTACTCTGTAATCGAACTGAGCAGGGAGCCCTTACAGACCCCTCACTCTCCTGAAGGCACTTGTTGAATGAGGCCATAAAGCCTGCAGATCTAAACTTCAGTGGGTGCAAATGACTGTGACCTACTTAGGGCATGACATATCTCAAGGCATTCAAAAGCTACCCCTCAAATGCCTTGAGTCAATTTTGCCCATCCCTCTCCCCAAAATGAAAAAACAGTTACGCATTTCTAGAGGCAGCTAGTTGCTGCTGATGGACTCCTAATTCTGCAGCCCTTGTTAAACCCCTTTATGCTCTTCTGCCAGATATCACTCCAGAGTCTACTTCCTGGCCTTCAGAGGCATTAACCTCCTTTGAAGCCTTAGAATTAGCTTTGTCCACGCCTCCGGCTCTTGGCTTACCTAATTTTGACAAACTTTTTCATCTGTACTGTCATGAAAATAATGCAATTGCTGCAGGCATTCTAGTACAATATTTTGCCTCTCAGATACGTCCTCTAGCATATTTCTCATGCCAACTAGACCCTGTGGCAACAGGTTTGCCCCCATGCTTATATGCGGTTGTCACAGCTGCCACCTTGATTGACAAAGCCAGTACTTTAACATTAGGCTCTCCCATTCATCTCTGTGTTCCCCATGCTGTATCTACTATTTTATAAGTGCATAGGACCCAACATGTCTCTACACAGCAATAGACCACCTATGAGCAGGATCTTTTAACCAACTCTTCCATCATCTTACATCGTTGTAACACTTTAAATCCAGCTACTTTACTGCCCCTCCCTGATGATGGCGAGCCCCATTCCATTCCACATGATTGCTATGCAACTATAGAAATGGTCTCAAAGCCATGAGGGGATCTCTCAGACATCCATTTAGATGATTCAGACTTCTGTTTTGTGATGGTTCCTGTAAGCAAAATTTCCAGGGAAACATAGCGACTAATTATGCCATAGTTTCCCCACGTGAAGCTCTTTAAGCTTATTCTTTGCCCACTGTAAAGTCAGCCCAAGCTGCTGAACTCATAGCTCTTACTAGAGCTTGACCATGAGCAAAAGGAAAAACTGCCGCTATTTAGACAGACTCCAGATATGCTTTTGGAGTCGGTCATGCTGTTGGCACAATTTGAAAATCCCCTGTATTCTTAACTTCTGCAGGAACTCCTATTGCTAATGGATGCTTAATAGCAGCCTTCTTACAAGCTATTCACCTCCCTTCTAAAATTGCCACTGTTCATTTTTCAGCCCATATTAAGGAGACTGATGTCATATGTTTAGGAAATGACAGAGCTGACAGATCTGCTAAACATGCAGCTCACAATGGACAGCCTTATCCTTTTTCCACCCAATTTTTTTTTTTAAAGATGTTTTAATTTTTTTTCCTTTTTCTCCCCAAAGCCCCCTGGTACATAGTTGCATATCCTTAGTTGTGGGTCCTTCTAGTTGTGGCATGTGGGACGCCGCCTCAGCGTGGTTTGATGAGCAGTGCCATGTCCGCACCCAGGATTCGAACTGACGAAACACTGGGCCGCCTGCAGCGGAGCGCGCGAACTTAACCACTCGGCCACGGGGCCAGCCCCTTCCACCCAATTTTTTAACCTGCCTTTATCCCTGACTGATGTCATTAACATCAGACAAATGCCAAACAATCTGAAAAAGACAATTGGACACAAAAGGGTGCCAAACAATTACAGATGGATTATATATTGGGCCCAATGGAGTTCCTGTGGCTCCATTTCCTTTGACTGTTTGGCTTGCACTTATCTCCTACAAATGGGACATATGTGCAAACGGGGGATAGTTAAGGATCTAAAGGACAATTGGTTTTGCCGTGGCATCCATAAAATTTCTGACCAAATTATTTCCCAGTGCACTACTTGCAAATCTTACCAAGTTTCTAGGAGAAACCAGCATAGCCCAGGAAGTCCTCCCAGGCCCCCACTGCCCTTTGCAGGGCTCCAAATGGACTTGATAGCCTCGCCCCCAGCTTTAGGCTACTCTCACTGTTTGGTTATTGTCTGCATGTTTAGTGGGTGGACTGAATCCTATCTGACTAGACATACAGATGCCACAACAGTGGGAAAGAAATTAATAACTGAAGTTACTCCTGGTTTTAGCATTACTTTACGGATTGAATCAGACCAAGGAACTCATTTTATAGCAGAGATAAACCACTTGCTTGCAAAAACTCTGGGGTACTCATTAAAATTTCCCATCCCATATCACCCCCAGTCATCAGGGCAAGTGGAACATAAAAATCTAGTCATACAAAGGACTTTAAGAAAGGTCTGTCAAGAAACTGGACTTAAATGGCTGGAAGCTCTGCCCTTGGCCCTTATAAAGATTTGAAATACTACAAATAGGAGACATGGATTGACTCCTTTTGAAATAGTTTTTGGATGCCCGATGCCTACTGAGATCTCTAAACCTTCCATTCCTGGATTAAGTGAATATTATGGGAATTTAAGCAAACAATTTGATGCCTATGAATAGCTATATACAGAAATTAACTAGCATACTTGAAGCATTTCGTCAACAGGTAAAAGAGGCGTGGCCCCCACCTTCTGACAAACCTTGCCATCCCTTTCGACCAGGAGATTGGGTGTACACCAAGGTCTTTAGAAGAAAAAACACACTGTCAACTTGCTGGGATGGACGTTATGAAGTCCTACTGACCACCTACACTGCCATCAAAACAAAGGAAAAATCTTCCTAGATCCAACCAAGCCAGGCCAAAATAGACCCAGGACATCACTCTCAAGACAACTGGGAGACAGTCCCCATGGGCGACCTTAAACTAAGGATTTCCAGGGCTAATTCCCAGGCCCAAGAAGCAGCCGACATCACGAAGTAGACAGCTTTTCCCAAGATCACGGATCAAGAAACCATGCTTTCACCTATTTTCTCCCCTTTGCATTTAAAAGTTCTCTCTACACACACGCACACATTAAAAGAACCTGTTAGCAAATATATATATATATTCCTTTAATCATTTATTGAAAAGCTGACTGGAAAATGCTGGTCTCTGTCTATCCTGCATGCCCTCTCTAAGTCTCCACTATGGGCTCTTTTCCAACTTGCGTCATGCTTTTACTAATCCTCTCTTTTTCAGTAAGTTGAGCACAGACGAAACACCCCCTTACGCCAGTGTACCAAGCTGTGGCCACGCTAACTAATTAGTCTGACTGCTGGTTATATCAACAGCTAGATAGCGTAAAAGAACCTGAACCGGTCTTTGTTCCTGCTGAAGTGAACACCTGGTAGACTAAGGACAGAAGATGGATGAACAACAGGGAATGGTTTCCACAACAAGGAAAACTTTACTCTGTCTCTTCTCCTGCTTTGGAGATGATGCGTTGGAAAAGGTGATCTTAAATCTCTCCATGGTGATGGAACAAGAGTTCAACACCACCATGCAAACTTTGGAAATACTCCAGTCAGAGATTAACAGCCTAGACTCTGTGGTACTCCAAAATTGATGTGCTCTGTGATGCAGGGTCGGCGAGCCAAGGAGTCGAAAGAAAGATTTCTTGGACTCTCAAGGTCTGGCTGTAGTGCTCTTTTATTCAGAGAATAGTGTGGAATAGCATGGGGACAGGACCCATGGGCAGTAAGAGCTGCTGCAAACATGGGTTGAGGGTAGGGCTAAATTTAAGGCATAGGTATGTGAGTTATCTCTTTACAAGACAAAGGAAAGAATATGTAAAAAAAAAAAGTTGTTAAAATGGTATCAGTGCAGGTGGGGTCGAGTTATTGGGTGGTCCTATAACTTTTAGATAAGAATCAGACTGGATTAAGTAAACAGCAGAAGCCACCACCTTAAATATTATTTTTAGCTAGAGACAAAGGAGGATGTTGGGGGTGGAGGGGGAGTGGATCATGGGAGCTTACCACACAAGTACAGTAAACAAGATGCAGATTTAAGTCCTTGCCTTTGGCATTGATTAAGAGTTGCTAGAGATAAGGTCATCTCCCCTTCTTCCTGGTACAGAGAGGGAGACACCTTTATAGATGGAGATTTCCTTTACAATGTAAATGTCTCTTAAAAAAGGGTAAGAAAATCCTAATCCTCAGAGCCTCCTTCCCATCTGCAGTTTTTAAAAGTAACCAGCCTAAAATAATCCTCATCACTCTGGATACACTGACTGCATAGCAAGGAGAAGGCTGTGCAATCATTGTTGGAAACTGTTGCTTTTATGTGAAACTGGGCAAGTACTATCTAACTTACATCTATTAAAAGAGAAGATTGACATTTTCCATCAGATAAATGAAGCTCACGCATTTTATTGAACTGACCTATTTCCAGGATTGGGGAACTGGTTTAATGGAGCGTGGGGAAATGTGCTATGATTTGTTCTTTTCTGCTTGCTTATCCTCAGTCTAATTTATGTTCATTCTCTCTTTGCAGATTTCTTACCACTCGGCTACTAAGTCAATTTTTCTCTCCATAGTCACCAGCTCAGCTTTTTATAGTGAAACTTCGAGGGAAGTTTCAGAGAAGGGAACTGATGGGGTCCAGGGCAGGCCACCCCAAGATGCACCACTCTGGTATGTGGCTTATTTCAAGTGGAAGACAATAAAGGCTCAGACTCAGAAAGAACATTCAACTTTTCCCCCCTAACTGCCTAAAAGAAATTTAAAATAAAGACCTGTCCCCAGGACAGTGCATCACCATAGATAACTCTGGGTTTCGGTAGACTGGGAGGATCCTTGCTAAGCCCACTCCTCTCAAAGCTTTATTTACCAAACATTTGCCTTTCCATTTCCATGTGATTGCCTTCCTCCCCTTTGAAGCCCCAGATCACTATCCCCAAACATTCTCCTTGTTTGTAGCTGAAGATATGTAAACAGGCAGCCTCGGCCAGATGTTTGGGCTACTCACTGTCTCCTGGGTTTCTCCCATGTATACATGCTGTTAAACTTTGTTTGATGTTCTCCTGCTAACCTGCCTTTTTAACTATTCGATCAGCCATGAGAACCTTTAGGAAAAGGGGGGAATTCTCCCACTTCTCTGACACTGTTAAAGTGCTGGAAGCACCATTTTGCCTTTCATTCTCTCCCTCTTCTCACCTGGAACCTGGATGCAGTGCCTAAAGGTAGAACAGCCATCTTTGGTCCTTCAAAGTTAGGACGAAAGCCACATGCCAAGGATAGCAGGGCAAGAAGCAAATGGACCCTGGAAGGTTGATGACTTTCGTAAATGGCTGCAAGAGTTTTGGACTGTCTGCCTCTGAATTTCATGCCAGATGAGGAAAATAAAATTGTTATTTGCTTAAAGCACTGTAAACAGGTTTCTTTCCCATGGAATCAAACATAATACTAATCAATACAAATAAGGAATGAGTGACCTCGCACCTTACATTAACATGTGTATAAACATTTACACTAAAATTCTTTATTTTTTATCCTGTATCGATAAAAATTTTAAAAACAAAGGAAGAAACAAACATTCAGCAAAAAGATTTAAAACATACAAAAATCATTCAGGCATTCTGCTTTGTTTTGTTGATTTTTTTTTTGTCCTTGGTCGAACAATTTTTTAATATTACATTCAATAAAAAGAAAAACCTGGTTGTAGCTCTTTAAAAAAAAAGATTGCTAATTCTTTGGCACTTTTCTTTCAAAAGTAAGGTCTACATCACTTTCCCTTTGAATCTGAGCAGCCTCGTGACTTGCTTGTAACTGACTGAATTCAGCGGGAAGGGTGCCGTGTGATTTCCAAAGCTAGGTCAGCAACAGCAGTGCAGCCTCAGCCTTATCCGCCCGAAGGTTTGCACTTGGAGCCCTGAGCCACTCTGTAAGAAACCCAACTGCTTGAAGGCAACCACTCTGCAAGGATGCCACATGGTGAGGGGCTCCTGTAAAGAGTTCTAGTCTTCAAATTCTTCCAGCCCCCAAGCCAAACACAGGAGTGAATAAGACTCCAGGCTACAGCAATTGAGTCTCCCCTGGACTGTGAGCCTTCTCAGCAGAGACCAGATGTTGTGGAGCAAAGACAAACTGTCTCCCGTATGACCTGTCCAAACTCCTGACCTACAGAGTTTTTTAGCAAAATAAAACAGTTTCTTTAAGCTGTTAAGTAATGGGGTGATTTGTTTTACAGAAATAGTAACTACAACACTGGAGAAAGCAATTCCCCCCACATTTAGGAATACATGAAAAGAGAAAAGTTTTTCCAAATGAACACAGTGATGCATGATAATGACAGAAATGGTACCCAAGAGGATTGCAGCAATAATACAAACAATATTTCACATTTATCTTGTATCTTTGGGTCCATGGCATTTGAGACCCATTACAAACTTAATTCCCTAATAACAAAAGATGTAGAAACCCTGTCTTGTTCCAGGCTTACTGGAATTCACAAGAAAGATAATAAGTTCAAATAATCAAAAATAAGAATTTAAAATAATCAGATAATGTTGGACTTTCAAAACACACTCAAAGTTTAGGTTTGGCAAACAGTATTCCATTCCAGGACACCTGTACTTAATGCTCCTCTTGCCTCTTCCCATTGTAAAACAGCAGCATCCTTATCATCACAATCACCTTTATCTCAACACTTCAACCCAAATGCTAAGGGCACAGATTATGAAGTGTCGTAGATTTCTAAATCATGCCATTAATTTCTTTTATTTTCCATATTTAATGATGTTTGATTTCATCTCTTCCCATTTGAGATTGTAAACTTAGTGAAGGAAAAACCCATGTCATGAAAACTTGATCTATGACTAACATTCCTACACTTAGCTAGACTGAAATGACCTATTTTGAAAATATAATTTCATTGTTCGAACCAGTTTCATTCTTCCCATTAAAAGGTTAAAGCATGCTATCTAAATATCTTATTCTCTGAAAGCTTTTCTTATGCTTCTTATTTTTATAACAACAGCAGCATTTCTACAAGATACTTGCAAATGACTTCGTGTATTTTGGTCTATAATTATCTTCCTCTTCTGCATGGTTTGTCCAAAGAGGCTTGCAGGTATAGATGGAATGTTGAAAACAAAGCGTCGTGGAAACCAGACTCACTGACAGTCAGCCAAGAGTCTCCCTTTAAATCCTTTCTTTGAAACAAAGTTGAAAATTACAAACTTTTCTCAAGTCCTGACATTGTTGTCCTCAAAAGAATCCACTAACATCTTTCCAAGGGTTTTGTTTACTGTCATATACAGACGGCTTATGTCCTCTCTGAAGCCTGAATTGCTCAGATTACTGTCAAACTTCAATCAAATCCAGTACTTTTTTCGGATATACCTGTCCTAAATTGTGAAGCTAACCTCCACAAGCTTTGTACTGAAAAACTGAATAGGGTTGCCTGCTTTGTGCTAAGCATAGAAAGGTACAAATTTATAAAGTCTGAGTATAGATTTTAAAGTGATTAGATAATGATAAAAAATTACAAGAAGATCTGGCATTTTACTTGTTAACTGCAATACAAGTACTACAAAGTTATTTTTTCAGTTTTCACTGTAGCATTTTATAGGTTTGTGAGTGCCTACAAATATTGCCAAGTTCAGTGTGTTAGATCATTGTTTGAGGTTTCATATTTCCTATCGATGGTATAGTTTTAATCACCTATGTTTATTTCCTAATATATTTTAATAATTGGTTAGTCACTACCTATTTTGTTTTTTCTTATGTGATTTGAATGTTTCCAATATCTTTAAAAAAATTCACCTTCTCCATATATCAGGAAGAACTTTTAAAATACTTCCTCAAAGAAATTAACTTTTCACAAACATAATTTATATGGAATTGATTCTCCTTGAGTTAAATGGGATTTTTATCCCACCATTTATATCTAAATTGATTTCTAAAATATCAAATGTTTTGTGCTTTGTAATGTCACCGTTGACTTTCCATTAAGTTCTTCTGCCAGCATGCACTTGAATTTAGAAAACATTACAAAGTATATTGTTATATATCATGAGTTGATATTTTCAAAAAGCAAAATGCTAAGTAATTAGGGAGTGGACAAGCATTTGGAAGATTATTCAATTTTCTAACTGATTTTTTTTTAAAGATTTTATTTTTTTCCTTTTTTCCTGAAAGCTCCCCGGTGCATAGTTGTATATTCTTCATTGTGGGTCCTTCTAGTTGTGGTATGTGAGACGCTGCCTCAGTGTGGTTTGATGAGCAGTGCCATGTCCGCACCCAGGATTCGAACCAACGAAACACTGGGCCACCTGCACCGGAGTGCGTGAACTTAACCACTCGGCCACGGGGCTAGCCCCTCTAACTGATTTTTTATAATGCTTATGGGTAGTCCATCCTGTTGAGATCTAAGTGCTGTGTAATGTAAGCATGTTTCTGTTGAATGTCTTCCAGCCTTCATAAGGAAGGGTGTGCTGCTTTAATTGAGGCAATGCCTAAAACCACACAATAACATTCTATCATAATAAATGACTGAATGCCAAATAGAATTAAAGAATTTTCAGATTCTGTGAAAAAAATCTAATCAGAAACCTAACACTAATAAGTCCATGCATAACAAGAAAATTAAAATGGTGATCACTGTTACAGAAGCCTGGATTTGTAAACTTTTTCAGACGTTCTTCTCAAGTCCTTAATCTACCCACTACCACTTACCAGGACCCATGTTTTTATTTATGTAACTTGTTCCTATATTCTGTAAGACTAGCTGCATTGAATTGCAGTTCACTGTATATACCATCAGTTTGTTCCAGTCAGATTTGAAATTATCAAGGTCAGGAACAATTTTTTTTCATCCCTGTACTCATATGAACTAATAGAGTGTCTGAAATAGAGAAAGCACTAATATGCAGAAGTGGAGTGGAATGGGATGAAGTGGAGTAAAATTCTTACACTGACTGGCATGATGAAATAGTCTATATTGAAGTATATTATTGTCATGACCACTGATGTCCCCAAAATTTGTGCCACAAAGAGTTTCTTAATGTTTCAGCTTCTGGACAGATAAATCAAAAAGAATTAAAAAGAATGAGAATAGTCTAAGAGACCTTTGGGACAACATCAAGTGCACTAACATCCATATTATAGGTGTCTCAGGAAGAGAAGAGAGAGACAAAAGGGCAGATAATCTATTTGAAGAAATAATAGCTGAAAACTTTCTTAACCTCAGACAGGAAACAGACATCCAGGTACAGGAAGCACAGAGAGCACCAAACAAGATGAACCCAAAGAGGCCCATGCCAAGACACATTGTAATTAAAATGTCTAAAATTAAAGATAAAGAGAGAATTCTAAGAGCTGCAAGAGAAAGGCATAAAAAGGAAACCCCATAAGACTATCAGTGGGCTTCTTAGCAGTAACCTTACAGGCTAGAAGGGAGTGACATGATATATCTAAAGTTCTGAAAGGAAAAAACCCACAGTCAAGAATACTCTACCAAGCATACAGTCAAGAATACTCTGCCAAGCAAGGTTATCATTCAGAATGGAAGGAGAGATAAAGAGTTTCCTAGACAAGTGAAAACTAAAGGAGTTTATCACTAAGAAACAAGTTCTACAAGAAATGCTAAAGGGACTTAAATGGGAAAGAGAAGACCACAAATAGAAACAAGAAAATTATAAAAAACAAAACAAAACAAAAAACAGGCAATAAAATCACTGCCAAAGGCAAAAATACTGTGAAGGTAGCAGATCAACCACCTATGAAGATGATATGAAGGTTAAAAGACAAAAGTACTAAAATTACCTATTTCAATGATAAGAAGGTAATGGATAGACACACACAAAATAAGAGATTAGATGTGATCCCAAAAATATAAAATGTGGGAGGAAGGGAATAAAAGAGTAGAGCTTTTAGAAAGAGGTCAAAGTAAAGAGACCATCAACTTAATATAGATTGCTATATACGTAGAATATTCACGTATTCACAACCCAGAAATTCATGGTAATCACAAACCAGAAAACTACAATAAATATGCAAGTAAGAGAAAGGAAATCAAACATAATACTAAAAAAGGCCCTCAAACCAAAGGAAGAGAGCAAGAGAAGAAGAAAGGAACAGAGAAGAACTACTAATCACCCAGAAAAAAAGTAACAAGAAGGCAATAAATACATTCTTATCAATATCTACTTTAAATGTCAATGGACTAAATGCTCCAATCAGAAGGCATAGTGTGGCTTATTGGATAAAAAAATAAGACCCATATATATGCTGCACACAAGAGACACACTTCAGACCTAAAGACACTCACAAACTTAAAGCGAAGGGATGGAAACATAATCCATGCAAACAGGAAATAAAAGAAAGCTGGGGTAGCAACACTTATATCAGACAAAATAGACTTTAAGACAAAAACTGTAACAAGAGACAAAGATGGGCACTACATAATGATAACAGGAACAATCCAACAAGAGGATATAACACTTATAATATATCTTTAATGCTTCAGCTTCACCAAAAATTGGTAAGTTGAGGGATGAATGAAAACAATTATTTCTAGCACCATTTTGTATTGTGCGCACATTTAAATTTCACAAATATAATCAGTTATGTGAAAAAGACAACATTGACTACTTTCCAGAGTAGCAGTCTTTGCCTCCACACTGCTATTCAGGGATGTTTTTAAAAGATATATTACGGGTCTACTTGATAATCATGGTGAAAATAATATATACGTGGGTTTAGTCAGCTTAATAAACCTGGTTTTTCACTAAATTAAATTAGACACCTGTGATTGTTACAGTAAAGGCCCAGCCAGGGAGATTATGTCCCTACACATTGCAGAGTTTGAAAGCACAGCTTCAAATGCAAGCGCTGGCCATGACGTAAAGTCAATGGGATCTCACTAGAGAGTCAGAAGAACTTAGGAAATACTGGTGCAGGTGAACTCAGACCTGCCTGTCCTTTTCAGACTGCAGAAAAGGATGCAAGTGCTCTGCTAACACGCTCAGGGATGTGGCTAAAATTTTACCAATTATTACGTTATTCAACTCATTCCATTAAAATGAAGTCTAGGCAATGTCACAACAGTTCATGTTACCTAATATTGATTCTTGACAAGAAAACAGTTAAGTGAGTGTTTCCAGGCTTTCCCCTTATCTGGCTAAAGAGATTTCTGGAAGGGCCCACTTGATCTCTTTTCCTTCCCATCACTTTTCTCCAGAGATCAACTCTTTCTGACTTTGCATGAAAAACTGGATAGAAACAAGGAAGGGCAGAAGGAGACTAGGGTTATAAAGTCAGGGGTGGGGGGGTTTCTCCGAGAAGGTGGGGTGCAAGGCGTGGAGCATTGGTCACAGGGAAATAGAGAGGAAAGAATGGTTTTTCTTTTCAGGTGTTACCATCATCTATCTACATAGTCTTCCCGACCCTGGCTTCTTCACAGCTTTCGAAAATCGAGTAAAAAATGATGACTTTGGAGGACTGTGAAGCCCCCCTTTTAAGGGTTACATGGCACAACAGTAAAGCCCGGAAGGGTTAGTATCCAGGACTCTGCAAGATTACATGGCATAACAGTAAAGCCCGGAAGGGTTAGTATCCAGGACTCTGCAAGATTCCTCAGGATACAGCAGATCTCGCAAGACTTCTGAGGGGACAGCGTTACATTACAAAAATAAATCCATGATTAGGGTCAAGTAAACTTAAAGTTTGACACCTGGTTTTCCCACTTACTCACTACATAACATTGAGCATGTCTCCTCTGGTAACAACACTGACAAGGTGGGACTGTATAGAAAGAGCTCAGTACCTGGTACATACTCAGGTGTTTGTTGTAAATGCACGTTCATCCCAACTGTGAAGTATCAATTGTTGATAAAAACATCCTCACACTGTTTTCTCACTGAACCTTTTGTCAGTTACTGAAAATAATGTGTTCTTTGGGAATATAATTAATAATACACTGTATCGCATTTGCAGCTTATAAAGCACTTTTTAAAAATTTTGTTATACAGTCCTTACCACAGCTCTGTTAGGTATGCCTCAGTATCAACAGCCCCAATATATGCATAAACTGAGGCTCAAAGAAGGAATGGAGTTTGTACAAACCGGCTAGCCAGCAAATCCAGATCATGGGGACCTAATCTCCACGGTATTTCAGCCATATCTCCATTGTTGCAATAAGGCTACATTATGCAAAATGCAATAAAGATAGAGCACACCTTCCTTGAGATGACGCTGATCCACAACATGGGAATCTATACGCAAGATATTCACATCCACGGGAAGAACCAAGTCTAAGAAACTGTGGACTCAACCACTGTCGTGCTCCGTGAGTGGAAAGGCAGTGTCATGCCATCTGCACAGAGGTAATATTCATCTTCACTGGACAGGAGCTTTTCCTTGAGGAAGTAAATGTCAGTGCCCTCCTACTGCGTCTGTGCCTAACTCAAGCCCCCCCCCCCCCACCGCTTCTCTGCTGGCTGGATCCCTTCAGCCCTGAAGCTGTCCCCTATTCTCAACCCCACCCCAGGCTGAGTTAGAGGGCCCATTTCTGTCTTCCCACAACACTTCTTGCTCACCTCCATCATAGGGCTAACGTGCACCAGAACAGAAGTTCAATGAGGTGCTTTTGTCTCGCTCAATATCATGTTCTTACCATCTAGAACAGTGCCAGGAATAAAAAGGTGCTTAATGAGTCTGTGTAGAATAGATGAACCGTGCCTTCCACTGCTTTGGAACTGTTCCATGTCTGGGTCGCCAGTATATACATTCCTTGAGAACAAGTTCTCAAGCTCTGGTATAGATTAAGATATATACAAACATTTCATATGGATTTGCTAAGCAATACATACTTAGCAGCAGACACTGAGTCCTTTATGGATATTCACTCAATCTTCCTCATCATAGTCTAGGAGGTAAGACTATTATCCTGCCCATTTCACAAATGAGGAAGGGAACTCAGGCACAAAATGTATTAAGTAATTGCAAAAACTCACACAGCCGGAAAGTGGCAGGTCAAGAATTGCAGCCAAGGCAGTCCGGCTCCAGAGTCCAGGTTCTTGACCCCCACACTCTATTAAGTAAACGCAAGAATGGATGAACCAACAAAACAAAGATACTATGCGAGACACTCATAAAAGAGAAGGACCTTGGCAGTGCTGTGAGGGGTACCTGCGTGATAGAGGACCACGGCAGTGCTATGACTGGTACATGCGTGATAGAGGGCGGTGGCAGTGCCATTAGTGGTACACTTGTGATAGAGGGCTGTAGCAGGACTATGAATGATACACGTGTGAAAGAGGGCCATAGCAGTGCTATGAATGGTACACTCCCGATAGAGTGCCGTGGCAGGACTATGAATGGTACATTTGTGAAAGAGGGCCATGGTGGTGCTATGAATGGTACACTCGTGATGGAGGGCTGTGGCAGTGCTATGAATGGTACTCTCGTGATGGAGGGCCGTAGCAGTGCTATGAACATAGACAAAGGAGTGATTAGTGTGGCCTAGGGATGAGTTAAGCTTTCGTATTACAGGTAACATTTAAGTTCACATTGAAGGGTAAAGTTCACCAGGTAGCAAATGTATTTAGTCCTATCTTACATAGCATTTGTTACAAGCAGCATTATTAATTACTTGAAATCTAAAGTTTCAAAAGTATTTTTATTTAGCCACAATACTAACTTCACTCATCCTTTTTTAGTTCCTTGGTCACTTCTACTACAAAGCATATTTCACATGATTTTCTATTTTCTTTGATAAAGACAATCTTTTGGGAAATGTAGGCTTTTATCTTTTTGAAGTAAATTCGTTTTGCTGATGCTCATGAAATGAACTGGAACTTAGCTGGAAAACATGAAGTAATTTTTCTTCTCCATTTCGTACGATTTGCTTTGGCTTTCCACTCAGAGGAGCTTGACTCTGTAAACTGATCACTCCAGAGACCACCAATCTGTCTTACAAGGTTCACGTGTGGTTTTGCCAAACTTTCATTTGAGACCGTGTCCAGACCTCAGAGGAGTCATGAGAAGGGAACGACAGAGACGAGGTGGTAGGAAATGTGCTTAACGTGTCCCAAGAGAGCGACAGGAAAATGGGAGTGGCAGGGGCGATGTGCAGACGCACTAACGCCACCATGGCAACATCAGGTATCAAGTTCCCCTGCCCCCCGCCCCCCACCCTTTGCACCTTTGGGCATTGAGAGCGCACAGCTGCCGAGCTTGCAAAGGAGCCAAGAAATGAACGTGAAAAGCATCTGTGAGCGTGTCACTCAAAAAAGACGTTGAGATAAGTTAACACTAAATACGTACAAGTCAGACCAAGTGGACACACACAGTTTATGTGTTTTTGCCCAGTTTCCGAATTGTGTGAGAAGGAGATAAGACACTCAGCTTCCTCTCTCTGAAACACAGCTCCTTTACACTGGAGAGATCATTGTGTTGGATATTTCTCACAAAGAAATTTCAAGCCAAATCTCCATGAAACAAAGCTACTACATTTCATCTTGATATCCTAGAAAGACACAGTTTATCCCTGTCGTACTGCACAGCTCAGGCTGCATTCTCTTACAGCGGAGGCCCATCACACGCTCATCCCCCAAATACCTGCAGAAACTGTAAACAGAACAGGCACAATTCAGGCTCACCCACAGTCCAGTAGGCCAAGCGAGGAGGAGGTGTCACCAGCAGGGCTGCAGGCTACGCCGCGGGGTCTGCACGACACCCCAGCGCGCTTCCCTGTGAAGGACTGAGACCCGCGGCGTCCAGCAGGACCAAGTACGCATGCGCCCAGACGGGGAGCCGGGCGCTCCGACCTCCTGCCGTCGGATGTTGCTCTCTTTGGCAGGATAGGATAATTCTAAAAAAAAGTTTAATTAAATCAGCGAAATAAGCCAGATCACAGCAAGAAATCATATCATTCCCTTTGTATTCATGTGTATAGTGTCTGACGTGGTTTTCGTTCTTAAATGCTCCAGGCCCAAATAGAGGTCCTCAGAGCTCGCAATTACCTTTTAAAAGACCAGACCCATGTGAGCTTTGATTTTCGATTCCAGAAAGAGCATACATGACCTTAAATAAACCCACACAAACCTGTGGCAGATGTTAATTACTGAGACCCCAATGAGAAATAAAATAAAACTCCATCACTCAGAGGACCATAAAACATTCTAACTTTTAGGGGCTGGCTCCGTGGCCGAGTGGTTAAGTTCGCCCGCTCCGCTGGGGTGGCCCAGGGTTCGGATCCTGGGCGCGGACGTGGCACCGCTGGTCAGGCCACGTTGAGGAGGTGTCCCACATCCCACAACTAGAAGGACCTGCAACTAAAAATATACAACTATGGGGGGCGGGGGGGGGGGGGTATGGGAAGATAAAGAGGAAAAGAAAAAAAAGAAAAGATTGGCAACAGTTGTAAAAAAAAAAAATTCTGATTTTTAAAACAGATATCATCAGTGGGACTCTGGATGAAGATTCGTTTCAAAGTTCTTATTTTATTGTTCTATGTAAGATAACATACTGTTTCAGGTACTGTCTCTTATCATGTATAGTCTAGAGACCTAGACAGAAAAGAGGAAATCAAGAACAAATTTTTAGATTGCTCAGTTCAGAAATGACTATTTAGTATGCTAATTATCCTAATGGGAAATAGAAGCAGAAATTTCACTAATATTCACCCAGTAAAAACTTAAAAAGTTCAAGATCACTGTTTTTCAAGTAGACATCAGCCCATATATCTTTGTGAACATAATAATAGCAATATGCAATACTCAATAGTCTTCAAGGATATCTTATGTCACCCTCACAAGTCTACAAGACAGGCGTGACTATCCATGTCACAGCTGAGAATGTGCCTTACTCAAAACCGTTCCTTTCTCCTTTCCCTCAGCAAATGTTAAGGACGCACCTGCTATGTCCCAAGGGCTGTTTGGTGATAAACGGGCTAGGTCTTTGCTCTCATGCAGCTTACCTTCTGGGGCTGCCGCACAGACAATAGAAAGGAAATAAATACTGAAACAAGGTCGTTTCACACGATGATAAGCGCAATAGAGACAATAAAACAGGGTGGTGTGAGAAAGCAATTGAAGTAGGTGCAGCCTTACAGAGGACAGGAGTGGACACCTCAGAAGGTCTCTGAAGGGGTGCTACTGAGGTGAGCCCTGAGCCCTGAGTCACACAGTTAGCAAATGGGAGAGCAGAAAACTAAACTCAGTCTTCCTCTCTTCCCGTGAAATCACACTGTCGTTTTACTTGGTAAATGACCAACTGTGCAGTGGTAAAAAAAAGCAGTCATAAGGTCACAGTAAGACCCTTGTAATAAAATACTCATTTGTGACCTTTTGTAAAAAAAAATCCCTATTGAAATTGTTCATGTGCCCCAGGCAAGATCTCAAGATCTTTAATTTTAAGATAAAATCACTATGATAGAAACCAACATCAGTGTCCTCAGTAAGGCCCATACTTGATATTTAAATGCAATTTTTTGGCCCTCAAAACATTTTTATCAGTTTATTTTTATTTGCATTTCAGTAACCCAAGCATGAATATACAATTTGAGTGGGAAGATAGCTTCCTTGTTGTGACCCTAAAACTGCTCTAAAAAATAAAGTTTATTTTAAAAATTAAGTAATGTACATAGCATTACCAATAAAATCCCCCAGAAGCGGAAAATGGCCCCTGTTGGACTGGGTAACGTGGAACGAAGGGAGTCTGAGAATATGTCTGGTGTACAAGATTTTCTGCAATTGACTCAACATCACCACCACTCTCTCTAAATATCCCTCAAATCCCCTTCTCCACATGGATCCAGGACAGTGTTGTGATGATAATAATAACAATAATGGTTTTGATGTTTGACTGCTGACAGGTTTCAAGCCACACCACTCCCTTCTCCCCCTCTTCCCCACAGCTGGGCAGGCTGAGAAGAAAGCGCAGGCATGCCTTACGTTGGCACCAGTGGGAAGTGCAAATCATGCAAGCACCAGCCTGTGTGTGTGCAGGAAGCATGCCAACCCCACCTTCTAGCTACAGTAAAAACCATACAGTCTCCTTTCTCTGCTCTTTCAAGCCATTTTTGGACCTGCGTGGCAGCCTCAAAAGAAAACCTCATTTTGTGAGTAATAAACCTTTTTATACTTTCTTACTACATGCATGGATATCATCAGTCTTCATATCGAAACCACATTTTGCGTGGAAGATCTGTCTCATTTTTACAAGGTGAATCCAACAATTGTGCCAAGGCAAGACCATAATTCCCCATAGAAAGACATGGTCTTCTGCATGACCAGGCTTGAGTTCAATAGCAGCTTCTGAGCAGCCTTTGCAAACCTCTCACTTTAATGCTGCACGTGGAGATAGTTGGTGGAAGCTTCCCAGAGAATCTTGAGATTTGCAGTGGCTTCTGGGTGAGCCCAAAGAACCACACACTTCAGTGACGTGTTGCTGCTGACTTTTCTGCCCGGTTTTTCTAGCACTTCCAAAGATTGAGTTCACCTAAAGTTCCTGACAAAGCCCTCTATTCTTGAAATATATAGGGGACTTCTGGTTTCTGGACTGAACACTGACTGATCTACTCAGTTATTAAAAGGAACAACTGAGTCTCAGATTTAGTGCACAGATTGGCACTCAATAAATATCCATCATATGATGGCAGACTTACCCCTTTATCCATTAGAGTCTGAGTCAGCAAAATGAAATAGTGTGAGGAAATTTTAGTAAGAAATCTATCACAGTATGTCCAGAGAGTAGTTTTGATCAGGAATCTAAAGGAGGAGGGCAAGCAATGTTGCACAGGTGAGATCAAATCGAGATCTGGAGATGAAGCAGAAAAGGAAGGGGATATCACGCAGAGTTCGGTGAGGGAGGACATATTTTTTCAAATACTATGCATCTTTGACAAGTTTGTTGAATAATTTGCTGTTGGTTAGGCCAATTGTATTGGCCTACACTCAAATTTTATAGGTCTCTCCCATTATCTTCAAGGAATCACATTGCTCTCATTTTGCCTCAACTGTCCTGCCCTGCGTGATAAGAGCTGTCAGGAAGGGAGTCCATGAGCCCATGTAGAAGAAAAACCAGCTACCAGTCCCCAAGGAAGCAAACAACAGCAGCTGCAAAGCCTGAAGGTGAAATATGCTTTCACTGAAGAGTCTAGCAACTGATTATCAGAAAGTAAAAACAGGACGAGAATCAAAGAATCTGTATATTTCTGACACGCACTCCCTTTGCTCCTGTTTGTATAAATTCTCTGGGCACTGTGTTGCTGCCTCATCTATGTGCAAATTACTCACTTGTATGTTCTTTGATGTAGACACATAAACCACAGTCATGTTCACTTGTAGTCGTTCTTTTTCTCATGTTCATTCACATGTTATATATGAGAGACCAAGATAGATTCACAAACAGAGCTCCCGCAACTGCATAGACTGGGGTTTACAATCCCCTGGATGGGGGACAAACACAGGTGTAGATTCAGGCCCCCGTTAGCCGAGCATCCACTCACACAAATCTGCCACAACTGCGTGGCCGCCAGGATTCAGAATCCCTCATCCAAAGGCAAAGTCCACTCTCTGTCACATGCGCTTGTCTGCAATATAATTGTTTGATGTGATCAATTTTTCCCCTTGAGTATTTTGTTTCTCTTCACTGATTAACAGTTAAGTTCCTATAAAAAGTTATTTTGACAATCTTATTGAGGAAAGAGTCACAAGAAAAATTCAAATAAAAACTGAAGCATACTTCAAATGGCTCAGTGCAAAATATTGAATCATGAATTTTCCAACTTACTGTTTAGTACTCTTCTGAAAATTAAAGTTTCTGGAGTACTTTTGGAACAGAGTAGTCATTTGAATTTTCCCCTTTGCATTGGATTGCTGTCTGTATAAAAGTGCTTTGAAATCTAGGAAATATTTCTACACTAATTAAAGACTATAAGCACTTCAGGCTAAACATAGGCATATGAAGTTGCTATTTGATTTTAGGAACTGAGTGCATTGGAGAAGAAATAAACACTTATGGCACTAAGTAGTATATGACTGAAAGAGTTAAGGAAAAACAGGTCAACTTGTAATAAAATATATGTTGGAAATTTAAGAAAAGCCCACAAACTTGCATAATTAAAGATCTTCAAGTATAATAACTAAGACTGTTGACATTGTTAGCTATGACATAACACAGTGTCTATCCAAAGGTGCTCTGTAGGGCTCATTCTAGGTTTTGCTGTGTATTAAGAAACTGAATTTCTTATATGTCAATTATACTATTCTCCTGCTGGTTTCAGCACTAATGCAAATACATAAGGCTTGATGCCCCTTCAAAGCAATTGAGATTTCAACCTTCAGTTCACCTACTGATGTCACTATGTCTCTTGAAGGAGGACAAAATTAACCTCAAAATCCAAGGCACAAACACTAATTTCATATGCTATTCAACACCTATGTGAGAGTTCGTCTGGTTATAAATTATATTCAGAAGGCTTCCTCTTGTATGTTTTCAGATTAAGTCCCTGTTATAAACATGTCAAAGTTCATGGCTGGTAAAGCCCTACATCTCAGTACAGTCAGTGGACCATGAAACTGTCATTAGACATAAATTGTTTTGCACTTTGATAAAACACACAAAAGCTGTGTTCAAAGCAGAGGTCTTACTCAGTCAGCAGTGTCCTCCAGACCTCAAGAGTAGCAAAGAGACTAAATGGTCAGGTAACCATTGCAAAGGAAGTTAGCTTTCCATTTTGTGATCTACCAAGTTCGAAGATCCAGACAATAATGATTATTACGTTTTCAGCTAATAATACTATTACCTTTTCGTGAATGGCTTACTTATCTTTCATTCTCTCCTCCTTCTACTTGAGAAGCTGGAAAACTAAAATTTATATTTCCTAAACCTTCTTACAACTAGGGCTTTATATACAAATCAAGTTCCATCATGTAAATATACTCAGTTAATATATAGAAGACAGAACTGAGGCAAAAATCACGTTCCGGGGCGCTTGGCTGTTGCTGCTGACTATGATGGTCATGGAAACATGAGGCTTCCCTACAGAAGCTCTATATTATCCATTATCCAGATTTCTTGGGTCATTGAGAAAGCTGTGGCAGCAGTTCTCGCTCTGACTTACTTTTAAGGCAGCCCAAACACACCAGCTCTCCTAGATCACTCCTGCATAGTTGTGGGACTCATCTAAAAGGCTCATCCTAGAATCTGCTCCTTAGGCCCTTCCAATGGATTCATAAGCTCCAAAATCCCTGAATTAAAACCCTACTTATTTAAAATACCTAGAGTGATTTCTGCTACACACACTGAACCCTGACTGACACCTTATGTTGTTGTAGCTGTGTACAATATAGCACATAGGCTATGTGACGTAGCCAAAGACCGGCTTACAGTTGGGCTCTAATTGTGGTCGTACCATGTACTAGATGTGACATCATTTAATTTTCCCCAGCCTCAGTTTTCTTATTTCTAAAGTAAGGATAAAAATAACTGCCTCACAAGGTTAAATATATTAAATTACATCTAATAAATAAAGTGCCTTTCCTAGCCTCAAGCATAGAGTTGGTCCTCAAAAAGTTCGTCCCCTACTCAGTCGCAAACATCGTGGCATTTGTATACAGTCTCAATGGGTGTTAGATATTCAGAAAAATTTATTTTTCCCCTTTCCTATTCACAAAAGTAATCTCATTTATCTTATATGGATATTGAAAGCAAATAATAATTCTCTTATGAATTTATGAATCTGAACATCTACCAGATACATATTAGGTTATCAATAAATTATTTTGATTAATATATATCCAAACTTATCACAATAAAATGATCAGTTTATAAATATTGATCCACGTACTCTTTTATGCATTTAGTAAAGAATGTTAAGGGAAAACACAATTCAAAAATCCAAGATTTATAGACCAGACACCAACAGTACACTAAGTTAAGCTGCCTAACCATTGGGCTATTGTTTACCATGAAAAGCTAAAGACAAGTGCTTGTTGCCTTTTTCTCCAACACTTTTTATACTTTAAACCTGGTAACAACCTTTGAGGTGGGTAATATTCAATAATTAGGAGTACTGATAGGGCCCAACCGCTTCTAATCATGTGACCCTGGACACATTAGCCTTTCCAAATCTCAGTACAGCACATATACATGAGGATACTAAAAATTCCTATCCAATAGGGCTGTTGTGAGGATTAAATGAGCCATTTGGTTTTGTTAGTCTTCTTGACATTCTATACTCTGGAATCTCTGGTTCATAGTTCTAAGAGATATTTCCACTAACAATCAGCTTTCCTAAATTCCTTTGTCTCTTGAACTTCCTAACAGTCAAATCCTTCCTAGCTGTGCCGCAAACCTGGAAAAATACAGCTGCTTTCCCTGACTTTCTCCTGTCTTTCTCCCCTTCCTTTAGGATTTTGAATTCAATGACCTTGTGATTGCTTCTATCCAAGATACCCATCTGCCTTAAGATTCCCCACTGTTCACCAGGCACAAACAACAAGGGCATCTGTCCTGGTTGATTTCTCCTGCTTTCCTCACCAGGGAGTGCCCTAGGGCACCCAGAAGGCTGCGTGATGATCTGCGGCCTGATGTGTTGCCCTTTGTCAGCTGGGTCAAGTTCCCCATTAACAATTTCCAGGGGTTCAGTCCATCAAGAAAAGATTCAGATGAGCGTTTGACTTGATAAGCTGACCTTGTTCACTCTCTCCTCGTGGTAGACAAGCCCATAATTATCCACTCATACTTTCAACAAAAGTTTTGGCTACTTGCTCTAGGAGGGATAGAGCTAGATTCTAGTTATGGGGGTTGAATAAGATACTCTCCCTGGTCTCAGGAGGCCACAGTCTAATTCAGTCAGTCTTTGTTAATCAAAGCCCCACCTTCCTGTCTCTTACCATTAGAAGCAACGTAATTTTCATTTCTATCTTGGTGGCCATGTAAACATCTAAACATAAGTGATATGCACGGCCAGACAACATTCTTTTTTACTCTGCTTTATATATTTTGACCAGGACTTTTCCAGAATAATGTTTGCCCTAGAGCTGTTAACCTCTGTTTCTACTCATATTGCTTGCATTTGTTTTCACATTTACCAGAGCTATCCCGTACTATATTTTGTTATCCTAAATTAAAGCTTCCCAAACTGATTCTGCAACTCCAGCTTCCAGCAGCTCAGTATAGACTCTACTTACTTTGAACCTGATAGTTTTATTTTTGTTAGGGAAAATGTTACTTAAGGGAAAAGCATGCTGGGTCAACACGGAACGATCTGGGAGTTACCACAATGATCAAAGTGCACAAAAATACATTTCCCATCCAGATATTACAGAGTCTGACATTTCACTACTAGAGATTCATTTCTTTGGATTGTGCTCCTTATCATCTGCTTTCAGTGCTGGTAACGTCATGCTAATTCACACTGAAGAGTCGACGGGTATATTTCAGCAAGGACTTCACTGCAATGGATGCTTTAGTGAATATTTTTCTTCATTATTTTTAGTAATACTATCAATGGTTTATTGATTGCCTAATGCATGCTAAGATACTAGACACTTCACAGTTCTATTATTTAATCTGTAAGACAAGCATTATTATCATCCATATTTTACAGATGAGAGAAACTTCAGGAGTGCAGTTAAAGAGCACTGGCTTTGAGAAGAGATAGCCATTGTAAAAACTTCAAATTCATTACTTACTAGCAATGCGTCCTTGGAAAATTTACATTTCCTTCACCTATGAAAACAATGGCAATGGGGGCCTGCCTGGTAGTATTGTGGCTAGGTTCGCACACTCGGCTTTGGCAGCCTGGGGTTTGAGGGTTTGGATCCTGGGCATGGACCTGCACACTGCTCATCAAGCCACACTGTGGTGGTGTCCCACATACAAAACAAAGGAAGATGGGCACAGATGTTAGCTCAGCAACAATCTTCCTCACCAAAATCAAACAGACAAAAGCAATGGCAATGGTATTTTTCTCCTGAGCTTGTGATAAAGAGTAAATAACTGCCTGACACAGACTGAGTCTGACATACAGAGGCTACATGAGGATAGATAGAAATAATTGTCAGAGGTCAAGCAAGCTGCCCTAATCACCATCTGGCAAGATCCCCATAGCCTAGACTACCTCCACTACCATGTGGTGGTTTTTGCAAGGAGTATGCATGTCTCTATACTTCTGAGTGTTTCTTCCAAAACAGTTTGGCTAAATAAACATAAAACAGGAAAGCAACCGTCACTACAATATAGCAGCAACAAATACACTGCAAAATTAACGGATCTCCCTCAGAATAGGCTGTCCTTTCCTAGCCTCGATCATTAAGGTCAGCTGTGGAATCAACGACGGCAGCCTCATTTCTCTTCTCTGGCTTCATGTGGATTGGTCTGCCAGTCAGTCTGTGACACTCACTCTCATCTATTAGGTGCTCCATGAGTCAGCGCCAATGCCAAGGCTGAGTCATGTCGGATAAGTGATGATGCAGTCCTGAGGCATTAGAGATAGCAATTAAAAATGACCTTTGCTGGTAAATTAGGAATCTGCACGACCCTGGCTCCACACCTTCAAATTAGTATCAGCAAAGAAGGTACTGCGTGGTTCATGAGGAGAAAGATGATTATACAAGCAAGGAGAAGACACAGAGAAAAAAGTTTTTACTCGAACTGGGGTTGGTATTAGACAGAAACCTTCCATTTTGCTTCCTAGTTTGTTCAACTTAGCACTGCAGAGAACTATTTATTTCAAATTCAAACTTTTTAAGTGCTCGTAAAGAGTCTCTTTCCCTCTTATTGACATCTTTTTCTTCCTATTGACCCATTTATATTGCCCCCAGACCTAGTCTTTTCTGCCCCATTTGTTGCTAGAACCATCAAAATAACCAAACATAAATTCTAAGAAAAATATTGCTCTCTCCTACTCTCACCTATTACCTCCTTTAGAGACATAAGACGTAGTCTCTCTCTTCATTACCCATGGCAGATTATTTTAACAAGATCTTTTTCTGTGTAACACTAAGGCTGTGCTATATGCTCACTAGTGTTATTCCTTGGGCCTGAACAAGTCTGATAACTAAGCTTCCAAAGTAAGAAAAGGAAGTAGAACTCATCAACCAGCTTTCTCTTTACTGAACGTTCTGTTTTTTGAAGAAAACCTTTTTCGTTGGTAGAAAATGCCAGTTGGTTCTGACAAACACTTGTGAAACTTCTGTCTTTTTGAAAATAGCAAATATCTAAAAATTCACAAAATTTTTCACAGATTATGAGAAATCAGTTGGAATAGGTGTGCTCTTAAAGGCCAAACTTCCTGAGCTCCAGCCCTGCTTTTCCAGCTGTCTCTCTTGCATCATCATGTGGAATTGCTGCCAACACCATACACTCAGCTTGTTCAAAACTGAAGTCTCCACCCGACAGGGTGGACCCAACCTTCCTGTCACAGGAAAGGGCATCCCTGACTTGCCTTGCAGGTGTCCCCAGATTGTCCCTCCTCCTGTCGTTTACACCCCATCCATCACCCAGTGCTGTCAGCAGTTCATGACCACAGCTCTTGCCTTTGCCTCCTCCTTTCTGTTCTCACTGCTCAGCCTTTGACCTATCGCAGGAACCTCATCAATGGTTTTCTTGCCTCCTCTAATATCCTTTGCAGACACAGTCTCAGCATTATCATTCCAAAATACAGAATAGTTTTCAGCTGCCTAAGGAACGTAGTCAAGACACAGCCTGGCACCCACCTTCTTCTCTGGCCCCATCTCATTCTAACCTCCCCACATAACAGATGCTCCAGCCATACTGGAAAACTCCCTGTTGCCCAAACGCGTTTCACACCCCCAAACTGCTCTTTTGATGATGGTACTCCCTTTTCCATCATCATGGAATATTAACCCACCCATCCCACTGGTCAGAGCACTCTCTCCTTCTCAATGCCTCTCCTGACTTTTTTCAGAGTAAGATCACTCTTTCTCTTCTTAGGGCCTAGATCAACATTATATTTCTTCACAGCAGCCAATGTGATCTTTTTTACAAGACAAATCAAATAATATTGCTTCTTTAGGGGCTTCCATTAAACTCAGAATAGTAAATTAGATGCTTCTAAGCATGACGTAGAAGGCTCTGCATTCTTTAGCTCCTATCAACATCTCAAGGTGTCATGCTACCCTGCTGTGTGTCCCCTGCTCTATGTGCTCCTGCCATACAGTCTCATTTTCATTCTTCAAAGTCCCAAATTCATCGCCAGCTCATCATCTTTGCACTTGCCATTTCCTTTGCCCAAAACACTCTTCCCACACCTGTTAACATGACTGACTTCCTTAGGCCCTCAGAAGCACTGTTCATTGAAAGTAGCCCACGTCAAGTCAGTATCACAAAACTCTATGCATTTTCCTTCTGCACGCATTGCTATCAATAGCTAAAGTTATCTCATGTGTATATATTCACTTTGTGTTTCCTATTTATCTACTTTCAACAAAATGTAAGCCCCTTGAGAACAGGTTACTCGTTCTTTTGTGCACCACTGAATCCTCAACAGCTAATATAGAGCCAGATGCATTCAATAAATGTTTATTAAAAGATTAAATGAGAAAACATTTTTCACATAGTATCTTGTATTTCTGTAAGTTGTGTACATGTCCATCTTTCTTGAGACCAGGGACTATATAGTAATTATATTTCTTTTCTCCCAAAGCACCTAGCATTTCAGATTGTTGTAGTAGGAACTCAATAAAGTTTTCTGGTTGGAATTGAATTGAGTAGCTCTGTCCCTCACTGAGCTATATTTATCTCCCCAGACATAAAGAGCATTGGATCTAGGGAATCTTGGCCATAGCTTCAGCTCTGCCCCTTAAAAACTGTGTGACCATTGTCAAGTTGCTTAACTTCTCTGAATCTGATTTCTCATGTGAAAAATAGGGAGGATAAAAATGCTTCTGCCTAATTCAAAAGGTAGTTGTGAGGATTAACTTAAATCACGTGTGCTTCCCTCTCTGATTAGACTGCAAACTATGCAAAGGTGGAGATAGTAATTGCTGCTTCTCTGCCTCCTCCACATAGAATGACCTCATACTGTGCACACATAGATCAATCACAACAGCTACCATTTATGGAGCACCTACTGTGTGATGGATACAATAGGCGCCTTTCGTATGACACCTTATTTAATTTAATCCTTTAAACCACCAGGTAACACTAAATATTAGCACCTCCATTTTATAGAGGAGAAAAATTGACAACTACAGAGATGAAGAAATTTGCAGAAGTTTGTCACCGTTGGTGCTGGGATGTGATAAGAAGTCGGTGTGAGCAGCTAACTGTAAGTGCTAATGTATATTTATCATCTTCTTTTAACTGCCCAAGACCCATTCCTTTCCTGATAGTTCCCCAACTACCTTGATAGATCCTAACCCTAACCCCTGGAGGCTTTTTCCTTTGATTGTTCCCATTCATAGTTCCAGCACAGCTGGGGAGCAAGCCCATGGTCTGAACTTGGCCACCTTCTCCCAGGGCACTGAGTCTTGGCCAGGGTGAGGGTGGATGGAGGAAAGGCAGAGAGCTCATTCTTACCAGGGGTGGTTCCTGTGCAACTCTGTTCTACAGTCTCCTGCTGCCGACAACTTCTGGGGCTGCTTCTCCTCTGCTACAAGCCTGGTTCTCCAATCCTCCACTCCATACACCGTGTTCTCTGATAGCCTTCCACTAAGTTGTTTTTGTCATTAAATCCACTGGTTTCTCTTGCTAGCATAAACAGAACCCCAGCTGCTACAGTGTGCACAAAGAAAAATGATGTGAATTATAATGAATTCTCAAAAAATATTATAATGAATAAAAAATAAATTTGCTAGTGAATGAATATCTCTATTCATATGTAAGCATGTAAAATATTAAATAATAGACTAAGTACTACATAAAAATACATTACCAGAAAAGAATGCCACAAGATAGTATATGATTAACTGCCAAATTAATAACCAGGCTGCAAATGCTGGAGGAGATCAGAGAAGAGAAAGAACACAGCGAGCTTGCATGATCCAGAGAGTCTTCCTAGCTCAGGAAATGCTCGCTGAATGAGGTCTGGCTATTATCTCCTAAGGCAAACCTGAGGAAACTAACAGACTCCCTTCTCCTTTCAGAGGCACAAAAGGGTGGGGCGTTGGAATGACTCAGCACAGAGTCATTTGAACTACTCTTCTTCAGGACTGTGAAATTCAACAAAGGCCTGTTATGGCAAGATGGGTTTCTGCCATAGAGGTCTTAAGAGCTTTCAGTCAACAAACCTGTATCAAGCAACCAGTGTCCCAGACACCATATGAGATGCTAGAAATACATAAGGAGTCAAATTCAGACATCCGGAAGTGTACCATCTAAGTGGAGAATAGAGCCACAGATAGAATATTATGAAAACAACGCATAATTGCACACAGAGAATTGCCCAAATATTGAGGAAGCTCTCAAAAAGGACACCTGGCCCAATTAGGGGGCGGGGGCAGTAAATCCTTTTAGAGGAGAACTGCCTAGCTAGGTCTTAAATGATACATTGAATTGACAAAGGAAGAGGCAAGAGAAGGACATTCTAGGCAGAGAGACAAATATAAGCAAACACCACAGAAACAAGAAACACTACAGTGTGCACAGGCGTAGTGGGAGGCAGGCGGTGACGAGAGATTAGGTCCAAGTGGGAAGCAGGAGGAGATCATGGAGGGTTTGGTATGTGATGACCCTGTAGACCGAAGAATATAAAATCCTAATTGACCAGACCTGAGTCTTACATCTACCTTGGAGGCTGGAGAGGAATCAATGTCACTCAAACTACATGAACTAAAAGTGAAATGGAATGACATCCTAGAGGATTATCAGGGAACTATTAACAGAAAGTAAGTAGATGCTAGGTGAAAATAGCTGATAATATCTACTATTATATTCTCCTAAAGGGAAGAATAAAAGGGCTTCATCGCCATCTATTAGGACAAAGAACACAACAATAATTACACTTCTCACTCATGACAGTAATTCAAGCTTCACACTGTGTGGAAATCTGTATAAATCTGCTGGACTGTGAGCACCCTCAGGGCAACAGCACTGTCTGCCTTGTAACGACCAGGCCTGGAGCATCGCAGGTGCTCAACTGAATTTATTTAACAAATGAAGGGCTGCATACAATGCCTTCTTTCATGATGCATTCACCATCAATTTTATAAGGTGGATATTTTTATTTCCATTTCATAAATAGATATATTATTTAGGTAAGTAAGAAAATCTTTGATGAGGAAATGTGTAATCAGATGATTTATTTTTCTGGACATTAAATAAGAACAAATGATTCCAAATATAGAAGATGGAATTTTGATTGTACTTACGAAGGAACTTCTTAACTTTTAGGTTTATAAAAAATAGAACTACTTTCCCAGAAAGACCACAGATCTCCTCTTCCAAAGATGTTTCAGGCAGAGTAAGATGCTGATTTAAATGAAGACTATTCTTCAAAGAGATGGACACATTGAGCTTCAACAAATTAGTCTATAATTTCTCTTATAATGTTGCAAAATTTCCTAGGGAAAAAATAAGGGTGTAATTCTGAATGGCTGGTTTCTTTTACTATAGTGACACCTATTGTTATTGCTAATACTTTGTTTTTAAGAAAAATATTTAAAAAATAATACATTTAAGCTCTAATAAAAAGGGTATTAATATGAATTCTTTATTTTAGTGGTTTAATTTACGAATTACAACACTTAGAAAGGTTAAAATAAAAATGTATATAATTTATACACCTTTGAAATAGGTATGGATGAAGTATGATCAAATACTATTAAGCTGTCAGCTTAATAAAATGGTCATTACCAGAGATATATACACACATACATATATATACACACATATATTCATGTTACATATGTATATGAAGGCATTTTAAAGAATAATTCCAGTCATCTTAAAACTAAGCCTAGGAAACTTTAGACACTTTTGTCAACTTAGTAAGCCTTGCACATTTCGAATGCAGTATTAAAATAGTACAGTGAGGGGCCGGCCCCAGAGCCAACTGGATAAGTTCACACGCTCTGCTTTGGCGGCCTAGGGTTTCGCTGGTTCGGATCCTGGGCACGGACATGGCACCGCTGGTCAGGCCATGCTGAGCCGGCGTCACACAGAGTGCAACCAGAAAGATCTACAACTAGAATATGCAACTACGTACTGGGTGGCTTTGGGGAGAAGAGGAAGAAGAAAAAAAAGAAAAGATTGGCAACAGATGTTAGTTTAGGTGTCAATCTTTAAAAAAATTTAAAAAAATAAAATAGTAGAGTGATTACTCTAAAGTATTCAAAATAATCCTAAAATGTTCATTTTGAAGAGTATTATAGATAACCTATGTACTCATTTATGTTCACTTTATTCAATAAACATCTAATTCTAGATTTTTTTCTCCTTTTTTAAGGACTAGAAAGGGCCATAAGAGGACATGGGGCCCATTTCACAGCATCTAAGAAACTTGCCTTTAAACTCAACTCAGGATGTAAGTGGCTTCTCTGTTACCATAGCTCTCTGGAAACGACAAGTTGACATCTCTCTCACATTGTAAATATCAGTATTTTTAAGATGTCTTCTTTGCATTTTCATTTTCGTAGAATAAATATTATAATCTACATAAAGCTGTCTAAGTTAAGAGTGAGCTAACATTATTAGCTAAAGTTTACTAACTACTTACTATGTGACCAGGCCATGCTAACTACTCTACAAGGATTTTCTTGCTTAATGCTCACAATTGCCCTGAAAGTCCCACATCTCCATACTGTAAACAAGGAAACAGGCACAAAGGTCTCAAGTAACTTACCCAAGGTGGAACAGCTAGCAAGTTAAGCCCGGGGCAGTCGGAGTCCAAAGGCCAGAGCCCCACCTAGGATCCCCCACATGTATTTTGCTACATGAAAAATAGCATGCAATTTAAAGGGGAGAGGGGAAATTTCAGGAAAGTCCAAGTCCTGTGTAAAGAAAACATCCTCAGCATACCTATACTCTCCTCCTTCTGCAATCTTGACCCCAAATACTCACAGCAGGATATAAGTAAGTAGGAAAAACTCAGGATAAAATGATCAATGCCATATGCCAGATCAACCCCAGCCCAATTTTTACTTGAACAAAGACATGCTTTTTAGAAAACATACAAAGTTACAATAACCAAACAATAGAGAAATAAAGCATAGAAACCATGAAGCAAAAAATCAATTTGTCATGATAATCATTGAAGAATGCCACCAACTGTAAATATCTTAACATAGTTAAGAATGGGCTATAAAGATCAATAAATCAATCATTACTATAACTAAAATGGAAAAGAACCTCAGGGTTAGGGATCTTTCCTAGTATCTCAGGAATGAACTATTAAAAGTAAAGAGTCAAGGAAACTTCCTGAAAAAGTGGACTTCATAACTTCAGCATTCTTATTTATTTGAAGGAATTTCCTTTATACATAGACATTTACGGAGATATCAAAGAATATATTTGATGAGATCAATATATAGATATGGATATCTATATCTGAGCTTAATTTTCCTGCCTGGTCTTCCACTTTATCACAAAACTACAACAATAAGGAAAAAAAATCAGCCAGTAAGCATATTTTGAAAAGGACACTAGGCAGTCACTAAGAAGGACAGAAAGAAATGGAAAGACAGGGAGAATGCAAGTTGGTAGAGATATCCTACACATATGAAAAAGCAATTAACAATATCAGACAAAAGAACTTCATAGATTGAAAAATGGAATTTGGGAAGGAATGACAACTTCCAACTTGGATCATTACAGAGCACTTCAAAGTAGAATAAGAATATGAACTAGATTCTTTTTTTTCTATTCATAGAGACAAAGAACAGGGAAAACATTTTGGTCGGGGGGAAGAGTCAAGTGTAGAAATAAACATGTGAAGTCAAGATGGTTCAATATGCACTCAGAGACGGGATTTGAATGAGTTTGATTAAAGAGCAGAGATCCTAGAGAGGCTGCAGAATTAGTGTCAGAAATGGTAAGTTTGTAACTTACCGTGAAGTGTCCTGAATCCCAGACTCAAGAGTTGGTACTTCATTCTATTTGACGATTTGATCTTGCTCATAGGGCTGACACTATGAAAGCTGTATTTTAGGAATAATATTGGTAGAAACAGAAAAGATAGACCAGGAAGGATAGAGAGAGATGTGATCAGCTAAAGGTTGCTATTCGTTCAGGTATGAAACTGTGAGAGGCTGAATTAGGTTAATCACGTTGAAGGTAACAAAGAAAAAAACACGGATGTGAAAGATATGGCCAAGATTAAATTTAAAGAATTTGGGGAGATTGGGTCCAAGATGGTGGAGCAGGAAGACCCTGAACTCACCTCCTCCCACACACACTGAATCTACACCTACATACAGAGCAATTCCTCCTGAAGAGGAACTGAGGGTTGAATGAACACCTCTGCACAGCAAATGATAGAGAGACCACACAGAGATGGGTGGGTGGGGCAGAGACACCATATCAATGTGAACTCCACTCCAACATGGTGACCTGAGCAGAGAGGGTTATCACTGTGAGGAGCCCATAAACATCTTCTCACTCTGAGGCACAGAGAAAAACTCCAGCAGTTTAAAGGGCTTCCAGACTATACTAGAAAGAAATCCACTAATTATTCCTAGAGTGTCTGCCAAGTGGGCAGGGAATTGCTGGAACTTTCCCCAGGTTGAAGGCGCTGGCAGGCACCATTTTTTGTGTTCTCCCTCCACCTCGATCGTGTAGGTTGGAACACGGTTCAGACTCCCTTTCCAGCCTGCTAAGGCTGCCCCAGTGTGCCCCAGACCCACACCAGCTCCAGCCGTCCCACCAAGACAGCCTGGATTCAGCACTCCCCAGGACTCCCCTAGCTTTTTCTGGCTCCAGCTCCAGCCAACCTGCCAAACACTCCTACACAAGGCCACTCCCTCAAAACTGCCAGAGGTAGCTGTTTTACCTCATTCATAGACATAAACACAGAAATCCAAAGAAAACGAGGAGGCAGAAGAATATGTTCCCAATGAAAACACAAAATAAAACCCAAGAAAAAACCTTAATGAACTGGAGATAAGGAATTGACCTGATAGGGAGTTCAAAGTAATGGTCCTAAAGATGCTCACCAAACTCAGGAAAAGAAGAGAGGAACACAGTGAGAACTTCAATAAAGAGTTAGAAAATATAAAAAAGAAAGAATCAGAGCAGAAGAATAAAATGACTGAAATGAAAAATACACTAGAGGGAATCGACAGCAGATTTGACAATACAGAAGAATGGGTCAGCAGTCCAGAAGACAAAATAGTGGAAATCACCCAATCACAACAGCAAAAATAAAAGAGAATTAAAAAAAACAAAAAGAAGGATAGCTTAAGGAACCTCTGGGACAACATCAAGCATACTAAGATTCGTATAATAGATGTCCCAGAAATAGAAGAGAGAGAGAAAAAGGTAGAAAACTTATTTGAAGAAATAAGGCTGAAAACTTCCCTTACCTTGGAAGGAAAAAGACATCCAGGTCCAGAAAGCAGATAGAATCCCAAAAAACATGAAACCGAAGAGATCCACACAAAGAGATATTATAATTAAAGTGGAAAAAGTTAAAAATAAAGAGAGAATCTTAAAGGAAGCAAAAGAAAAACAACAAGTCACATACAAAGAAACATCCACAAGACTATGAGCTGATTTTTCTGCAGAAACTTTGCAGGCCAGAAGGGAGTGACATCATATATTTAAGGTGCTGAAAGAAAAAAAATCTTAACAACCAAGAATACTCTATCAAGCAACGTTATCATTCAGAACTGAAGGAGAGAGAGTTTCCCAGACAAGCAAAAACTAAAGGAGTTTGTCACCACTAAGCTGGCCTTACCAGAAAGGGTAAAATGTCTTCTTTAAGTGGAAAAGAAAAGGCCACAACTAGAAATAAGAAAATCTGTGAAAGAAAAAAAATATCACTGGTAAAGATAAATATTTAGTAAAGGCAAGGAAGCAGACACTTAAAAAGCTAGTATGGGACTGGTCTGGTGGCATAGTGGTTGAGTTCGTGTGTTCTGCTTCAACCAAAGTAAATCATCAAACCACAAGGGAAGAGACCAGGAGAAGAAGAAAGGAACAGAGAAGAACTAAAAAAGCAACAAGAAAACAAGTAACTAAATGACAATAGGCACACACCTATCAATAATTACTTTAAATGTAAATGGACTAAATGCTCCAATCAGAAGACACAGGGTGGCTGAATGGATTAAAAATAACAAGATCCATCTATATGGTGCCTACAAGAGACTCACTTCAGATCTGAAGACACACAGACTGCAAGTGAAGGGATGAAAAAAGATACTCCATGCAAATGGAAATGAAAAGACTGCTGGGATAGTAGTACTCTTATCAGACAAAATAGACTTTAAAACAAAGACTATAACAAAAGGCAAGGACAAGCATTATGTAATGATAAAGGGGTCAATCCAAAATGACGATATACCTTTCATAATATTTATGCATCCAACATAGGAGAACTTAAATATATAAAGTAAATATTAACAGACATAAAAAGAGAAATTGATAGTAATACAATAATAGTAGGAAACTTTAATACTTCACTTACATCAATGGATAGATCATCCAAACAGAAAATCAGTAAGAAAAAAATTGGCCTTAAATGACACATTAGAGCAGATGAACTTCATAGGTACATACAGAAGATTCCATCCCCAAACTGCAGGATACATATTCTTTTCCAGTGCACATGGAACATTCTCCAGGACCCATCATATTTTAGGCTATAAAACAAGTCTTAATGAATTTAAGAAGATTAAAATCATATCAAGCATGATTTCTGAGCACAATGGTATAAAACCAGAAACTGATTACAAGAAAACTGGAAAAAAATTGCTACTAAATAACCAATGGGTCAATAAAGAAATCAAAGAGGAGGGCTGGCCTGGTGCTGTAGTGGTTAAGTTGCATGCTCCACTTCGGCAGCCTGGGGTTCACAGGCTTGGAAGCTGGGTGCAGACCTACACACCACTCATCAAGCCACACCTTGGCAGCACCCCACATACAAAAAAATAGAGGAAGATTGGCAAAGATGTTAGCTCAGTGACAATCTTCCTCATCAAAAAATAAATGTGATAGAAAAAATTTTAAAAAAAGAAATCAAAGAATAAGTAAAAAAAATACCTTGACACAGATGAAAATGGAAATACAACTTTCCAAATTCTATGGGATGCAGCAAATGCAATTCTAAGAGAGAAGTTCATAGTGATACAGGCCTATCTCAAGAAACAAGACAAGTCTCAAATAAAGAATCTCACTTTACACCTAAAGGAGCTAGAAAGAAGAAGAACAAAGACAGTCCAAAGCTAGTAAAAGAAAAGAAATAATAAAGATCAAGGTGGAAATAAATGAAATAAAGACTAAAAAAAATTAGAAAAAAATCAATGAAACTAAGAGTTGGCTCTTTGAAAAAATAAACAAAATTGAAAAAACTTCAGCCAGATTCATCACGAAAAAAAGATAGAGGGCCCAAATAAATAAAATCATATTTGAATGAGAAGTTGCACTGACACCACAGAAATACAAAGGATCATAAAAGACTACTACAAACAACTATGTGCCAACAAATTGGAAAACCTAGAAGAAATGGGTAAATTTCTAGAAACTTACAACCTTCCAAGACTGAATCATGAAGAAATAGAAAATCTGAATAGACCAATTACAAGTAATGAAATTGAGTCAGTAATTTAAAATCTCTGAAAAACAAACATCCAGGGCCAGATGGCTTCACATGTAAATTCTACCAAACATCTAATGAAGGGTTAATACCTATCTTTCGCAATTTATTCCAAAAAAATTAAAGAGGAAAGAAAGCTTCCAAACTCATTTTATGAGGCCAGCATCACCCTCATACCAAACGAGACAAAGACACCACAAAAAAAATTACAGGCCAATACCCTTGATGGACATAGATATAAAAATTCCCAGTGAAATATTAGGAAACAGAATTCAACAACACATCAGGAGGAACACACACCAAGACAAGTGGGATTTATTCTAGGGATTGATGGATGTTTCAATATCTGCAAATCAATCAGTGTGGTAATCACGTTAACAAAGCAGCAGATAAAAATCACATGATCACCTCAGTGGATGCAGAAAAAGCATTTGACAAAATTCAACATCCATTTGTGATAAAAACTCTCAACTGAATATAGAAGGATTGTAACTCAACATAATAAACACCTTATTTGACAAACCCCCAGTCAACATCATACTAAATGTTTAAAGGCTAAAAACTTTTCCTCTAAGATCAGGAAAAAGACAGGGATATCTCTCACCATTTTTATTCCACATACTATTGGAAGTTCAAGAAAAAGCAATTAGGCAAGAAAAAGAAATAAAAGACATCCAAATTGCAGAGGAAGAAGTAAAACTGTCACTACTGGCAGATGACAGGATACTATATATAAAAAACCCTAAAGACTCCACCAGATAACTATTAAAACTAGTAAATGAACTCAGTAAAATTGCAGGATACAAAATTAACATACAGAAATTGGTTTCATTTGTAGACAATAATAGTGAGCTGTCATAAAGAGAAATTAAGAAAACAATCTCATTTACAATTGCACCAAAAAGAATAAAATACCTAAGAATAAATTTAACCAAGGAGGTGAAAGACCTATACAATGAAAACTGTAAAATATTGATGAAAGAAATTGAAAGTGAAACAAATAAATGAAAAGATATACCGTGCTTGTGGATTGGAAGAATTAATATTGTTAAAATATTCATACTACCAAAAGCAATCTACACATTCAGTGCAATCTCCATCAAAATACCATTGGCATTTTTCACAAAACTAGAACAAAGAAACGTAAAATTTGTATAGAACTACAAAAGATCTCAAATAACTAAAGCAATCTTGAGAAAGAAGAACAAAGCTGGAGGCATCACACTCCTTAATTTCAAACTATACTACAAAGCTATAGTAATCAAAACAATATGACACTGGCACCAAAACAGACACACAGATCAATGGAACAGAATAGAGATCCCAGAAATAAACCTAGGCACATATGGCCAATTAATCTATGACAAAGGAGGCAAGAATATACAATGGGGAAGACACACAGTCTCTTTAATAAACGGTGTTGCGAAAACTGGACAGCCACATGAAAAGCAATGAAAGTGGACCACTATATTACAACATATACAAAAACAAATTCAAAATAGATTAAAGACTTGAATATAAGACTTGAAACCATAAAACTCCTAGAAGAAAACATAGGCAGTATGCTCTTTGATATCAGTCTTAGCAATATTTCTTTGGACCAGTCTCCTCAGGCAAGGGCAACAAAAGAAAAAAATGAACAAATGGGGCTAAGGCAAATTAAAAAGCTTTTGCACAGCAAAGGAAACCATCAACAAAATGAAACGGCAACCTACAGAATGGGAGAAGATATCTGCAAATTACACATCTGATAAGGAGTTAATATCCAACAAACATAAAGAACTTATACAACTTAATGTCAAAAATACAAACAACCTGATTAAAAACTGAGCTGAGTGCTTGAATAGACATTTTTCCAAAGAAGATATACAGATGGCCAACAGGCACATGAAGAGATGCTCAACATCACTAATTATCAGGGAAATGCAAACCAAAACCACAATGAGATACCACCTCACATCTGTCAGAATGGCTATTATCAAAAAGACAAAACGTAAGTGTTGGAAAGGTTGTGGAGAAAAAGGAACCCTTGTACTTCACCCCTGGGATTTATCCAAAGAAAATGAAAACACTAATTCGCAGAGATATGTGCACCCCTATGTACATTGCTGCATTATTTACAATAGCGAAGATATGGAAGCAACCTAAGTGTCTATCCATAGGTGAATGGATGAAGAATATATGAGATGTATATATATATGTATATATCAGTGATATATATGTATATATGGAATGGAATATTACTCAGCTATAAAAAAATGAAATCTTGCCATTTGTCACACAATGGGTGAACCTAGATTGTATTACATTAAGTGAAAAAAGTCAGACAGAGAAAGACAAGTACTATATGAATTCACGTATATGTGGAATCTAAAAAGAAAACAAATGAACAAACAAAACAAAACAGAAACAGACTCATAGATACAGGAAACAAAATGGTGGTTATCAGAGTGGGGAGAAGTTGGGGAGGGGTGATATAACTGAAGGGGATAATAGGTACAAACTTCCAGTTATAAAATAAACCAGTCATGGGAACATAATGTACAGCACAGGGAATATAGTCAATAATACTGTAATTACTTTGTATGGTGACAGATGGTAACTAGACTACCGTGGTGGTCATTTGGCAATGTATGTAAATATAGAATCCTATAAGGTACATATGAAAATGACAGGGTATTATATGTCAATTATACTTTAAGAAAAAATTTTAAAGGATTTGGCATATAGCAAAGATCCTGGTGTTTGGCTTAGTGTGGATGCAGGCTACAAAGAGCAAGAAGAAAGCAAAATAGAATAATGACTCTGTTGATCAGCTGTCCTGCAGCTTCAAGCTGTCAAAATGGCACCCAATCAGGTAGGGGGTAAGTACCTCTAGAGGAGGAAAAGAGAATAACAGCAAAATTGTTAAGAATAGAAGAACTGAAAATTACACAGAATGTGGAATGATTGGTCAATTTGTTACACAGAATGAAAAGACATTCTCTAACTAGTCAGCTTTGAATATAAGAGCCAAATCAGTTTGCAAAGTCCAAGCCATCTGGACCAAGCAACAGAAAAAGATATAGGAGAGAGAAAGGATAGCAAAAACAAGTAAATGCTAAGCAGTCAAGGAGAGAAGCAACGGAAGTGGCTGGGGAGAACGGAAGCGTTACAGTGACTGTTGGACTGGGAACCAGGAGCCGGGAAGAAAAATTAAGATCCCATGTGGTCACCAGTCCAGATTTACTTATGAAGGCAACAGATAGAATGGTAGATATTTGACATCTAGGAAGGAGGGAAAGAGAAATTCAGTGAAAAGAGAATCCGAGCCAAATAAATCATCTTCCAAGGTCCTTGCTGTCCATCTTACGGAAATGCTCTTCCCTGGATCTTCCCCTAGCTCATGACTTCCCTTCATTCAGACCCTGCACAGCTGTCTCCTCCCTGCCATCGCCAGCTAAATTAACCACTCAGTCAGCCGGGCACTCCAACCCCCTAATTAGCTGTTTCCTTTGTAGAATTTAGCACTACATGAAATCATATTATGCCTTTGTTTCTAAGTATTTGATTTCTGCCTTGACCTAGGATGTCAGCTCTGTAAGGGCTGGTACTGCATCTTTCTTGTTCATCACTGGTTCTATAGCTTTTTAAAGTGCCTGAATGTTTATTGAATGAATGGATGACTATACTTTCAAACTGATGTTGTAATTCACACAAACTGAGGTTGAAATTCTGACTCAGCCATCTACAGTTTGTAGTGGTCATGTGCTTTCTTTCTCCCGAACATATTTTGGAGAACCCGCCTTCTCTAGTCACAGTCCAAATGGCTCAGGAGTCTGGCCCCACCTTCCAGCTCCAAGGCTGGCACCTAATTCAGGACGAGTTACTCAGAGAGCCCAATTACACTGGCCACAAAGACTGCTTTGCAGAGTGGCATGGAATCTAAGTCAGGTCAGTGCAGACGCGTCCCCAGGGCTTTTCTGGAGCTGTCCGATCCGTGTATTCTTGGGGATCTCTCACAAGTAGAACGTCAGCTTGGAGCCGCAAGCAACCATTTTTGTTACTGCATGGGAAGTAGCTGCCAGAAAATAAATCCAATATGGAGGGAAAGCTAAGAGATGCAAAAAAAAGAGACAAATTTCTGATGACATGGTTTGAATCCCTGGATCCAAAGATGCCTAAAATTTAACCTTTTCAACTTTCCAAGAACATGAGATACTCAAAACTCTTGTTTAAGCTAATTTGAGTCAGATTTCTGTCACTTGCAATAGAGTCCTGACTAGTGAAAACTGTGAGAACTTGGGCAAGTCTTATTTCACTCTTATTTGCAAATGAGTGATAATAACACCTCCTAGGTATGGAAAAACTCAGTTTAAATTATAAAAAATAGCAATAATAACAAAATACCTCACACATAATAGGCCCTCAGCAGATGAGAAAAGCAGCTCCTGAATTGTTGATTAACAGGAACAGCAGCAGCAGCGTGCAGTGTGTAGGACGTAATTGTTGGTGCTCAAAATAAGCTGTGGGAAAACATTTTAACGTCAGGTCTGCCCATAAGAGAGAGGGCTGCTGTGAGCAAATTTGGCCGTGAGCACGTGAGAGACTGAAATAAGTGCCACACCGGAAAGGAGAAGACAGATCGTAGGCAGATAGGGACCGGAGGGAAAAAAGAAAGTGAAGACTATCCATCGGGCCAGCAAATTAGAGACAGCGAGTTGATAGGAAGTTAGAAGTCACGTTTGAAACACTAGAGACAAAAAAATACTGAGATATGGGTGGGTGAGAGACAGTTGAGATAATATTGCAACCGTATGCATGATCCTCTTACCGGGAGCCTGGCCTGATTCACTGGGCCACTGATGTATCTTTGAAACGTCACAAACTTTGTCTGATGTATTGTATCCTGAATTAATTTACCCAATTTATAAATCAAAGCTAGGTACAGATATCCTCTTGAAACATGAATTCCTTTCTTTCTCAAGCTAAGAGCAAAGCTTTAAGAAGTTATCCTGAGGCCGGCCCCGTGGCTGAGTTGTTAAGTTCACGCGCTCCGCTATGGCGGCCCAGGGTTTCTCTGGTTTGGATCCTGGGCACGGACATGGCACTTCTCATCAGGCCACATTGAGGCGGCATCCCATGTGCCACAACTAGAAGGACCCACAACTAAAATATGCAACTATGGACTGGGGGGATGTGGGAAGAAAAAGAAGAAAGAAAAAACAGAAGATTGGCAACAGTTGTTAGCTCAGGTGCCAATCTTAAAAAAAAAAGTTATCCTCACGCTGAAAGAGAAAGCACCTATCTGTGCATAGCCTGAGAAGAGCCAGCCCTGGAACCAGCTACTGGGTCAGCACAGAAATCAATCCTCTAGAAGCTTTGACATCAAAAGGGCAGCTGGTCACAATATTTGTTATTTTTTAATCAGCTCAATATTGTTGAGCGTTACTGTACCAAGCAATTGTGTGAGCAGTTCTCAATGAGAGATGAATGTATTTCACTCTCACGTGATCAAAGTTAATTGAAGGTAAATATAAATGTGTATGTGAGCAAATGCAATTAATTTATGGACAATTATTTTCTGATGAGTAATTTCGTATTTTGAACCAAGACACATCAGAGAAGATTGACAACAGCAGCTTGAGAGAGAGTCAGAAAACTCTGATGCCAAAGGAGTATGGAGAGTTTCCAGTGAACCCAGATTCAAGTCAGGACCTCCGTGATCCTCTGAGATCCAGGCTGGCGTCACTCCCTCCAGGGCGCCTTTTTGGCACCTTCCCCAGGAGAGCTGCTCTTCTCAACCCTGTTGTGTCCACATGCCTGTTACAGCACTCTCCACAACAAAGGAATTCTTTGTTTCCATTTGCTTTCCCATCCACTTCTGTGACCCCAATCCCAAAACTGTGACCTTGTTAAACCACTCCTTGTAAACCCAGACTCTAATGTAGAACCTGGCACCGGGCAGGTGAGCAGTGAGAGCATGACGACCGAACGAACACGCACGGCCTCTCAGGAGTGTTTCACACCATTGTTCAAATGACTCTCTTTTGGCAAACCTCACCATCATCCCAACAGCTGCCAGTGAATCAAGGTCACCTGGGTTTTGAGGGAATGAAAGTGGACTGATTGTTCTACCACTTGCTAATCTTGAAATTTCTCATAACTTATAAAATACCATCATCTAGGAGCTTCCAAAGATATTTTCTTCTTTTTACTTATGCGGTGCAAGCTAATTCATGGATGAAAGAAAACATTTTTTGTGTTTTTATAATTTTTTCATATGTTTAGTGAAAGTTAATTTCAGAACTATATGCTTAGCTGAAGACAGCGAAGCTACCCCACTGCTAAACCCTGAAGAACTCACCCTGAGGAAGCTGCGTGCCGTCTGTTAATATCCTCAGGATTTTCCTGCTCCCCATTGTTACCTCATTGATTCAACTAATGGACCAGAGTGTTTTCAAAATCTGAAATGGTATTGAGCAGAGTTCTGAGGAAAGGTGATTCATCTGGAGGAATAACATGAGTTCTAAGCTCATTAGAATATTAAAGATGCATCTTTGTGTTATTGCTTATACTTAGAAGTCTATTCGGAGTCAAACACTATGGAAAATTGAAGGGGAAAGTGTGCCCTGAGGTCAACGTGCAGAACTGTTGATGTAGAACGATGTGTGTTTAAGAGCACGGGCTTTTGGAGTTGGTGTGGCTGAGACTGAACCCCCACTCAGACGTACGTAACTTGAACAAATACCTGATCTCTCTAAATAGCTTCATTTTCTGTAAAATGAGAACAAAAACAATAACGCCCATCTCCAGATTAAATTAGACAGTCCATGTGAAACAGAGCATTCAGTACATTTTAACTATTATTATTATTCTTACCTTGTAATTATGAAGATATTTTAGGCTTGAGGCTTCATCAAGTCTATCTAAGCATCCTGACCTTACGTTGAAGCAATCAGCGTTCTGCCTCCTTCACACCCAGCAGTAAACTCCAGGCTAATGGAGTGGAGGTGTGGTTCCTGCGTCAGTAAAGAGTAAATAATATAGAATTGGATAAAATTGGCAAATGAAAGGACACTGGTATCTACATGGAGGAGAAAATTCTTTTTCCAGAAGGTGAGAGAACCTTTGATAGAAGGTTCTTCAACTCAGAAATGCAGGACACATTGCTGAGTGAGTACTAACTCCAAACACTGTCCTGGAGCTTAATTTCCTGAAAGATTAACCAGTGAGAGTACAGGTGTGTATGCATGCATGGCTGTGAGTTTAATAATTTCATCTTTATTCATAAAGAAAATATGGAATGCACAGGTACAGGACCCCTAGGTGGGGTTGTCAGATTTGGCAAATAAAAACACAGCACAGCACAGAATTTCAATTTCAGGTAAACACTATGTAATTTTTTAGTATGAGTATGTCCCATGCACACCCCCAGGTTGGTATCCTGGAAGGTGGAGATACTCCATATCAAATTACTATGGCTGGCCCTACCTCAGAACTAGTACTGGAAGGAGGATGAACTTTGTGAAAATACCCACTTAAATGAGACTTTCTAGGAAGAGGTCGGACGTTAGAGGCATAATGGCCATAATACCCTCAGCTGAAAAGAGGTTCTCAAACATTATTTCTAGCTTTGTGAGACCACAAGACTCCAGTGAACTTTAAGATTTAAGCTCTTGGCACATAGCAGGCATCGATAAACACATTTATCATTCAACAATTAGAAACAAAAGTTTTATCAGATTTTGTGATTCTTTTCTCAGGCAAATGGCTGTATATTTGGTGTTCACTGAAAAGTTGGCAGTTGTTAAAGAAAATACCCTTAAACTCACTGCCTGCTCTCACATCTTTTTTTTTTTAAAGATTGGCACCTGGGCTAACAACTGTTGCCAACCTTTTTTTTTTTTTTTTTTTTGCTTTATCTTCCCATACCCCACCCCGGTACACAGTTGTATATCTTAGTTGCATGTTCTTCTGGTTGTGGGGTGTGGGACGCCGCCTCAACGTGGCCTGACGAGCGGTGCCATGTCCACCCCCAGGAACCCTGGGCCGCTGCAGCGGAGCGCACGAACTTAACCACTCCACCACAGAGCCGGCCCCTGATCTCATATCTTTGTATGAAGCTTTTAAAAATAATTCTCCCATCTGTATCTAAGCTTCTTTGTGCCCCCACTATTGTATGACTAGAATCTTTCAAAACCTTTTCCCCAGCCTTTTCATAAGCTAAGCGTCTGTGCAGAAGTCGAACCTGTGCAATTGGAATTGAGATTAAATTCCCTGAATGCTTTTAGCATTACTGAGTGCTGTCATTCTCATCACCATTCAGAACCAAAGCCACTGGATAAAGTACGAAAAAAAGTATTGTAGCAATGGAATGCTGTGTGAGGCGCTGAGCCGTAGCAGTGACTGAGCTTGGCACAGTCTTACTCGATATGACAGAGCATGTAATGCGCCTGAAATTGGGTCCTGTGTAGTGAATAAGAGTTTCAATTTTCTGAGTTTTATAGAATTTTGTATTATGTTTGACAGCTCTGTTTCACACCAATGGCTGGTTCCATAAAGCTAACGAAGTACAGATGAGAAAATGTCACCAAAAAAGGGATGCAAAAAGTGTCTGCAAGCTTCAAGCCCATAAAGCCATACATAGTGAGGAACTGAGTGTGCTATTCTGCAAATAAAACTGAGAATCTAGCTCACCGCCTGTCAGCTTGTCTCACTCCAGCATGGTGCTTGCTTCCTCCCCGCCCCACCCCTGCCCAGGTTAAATTATTCCAGGGCTGCCCTTAGCACCGCACTGTGCTCCAGCAGGAATGTTCTAAGGGCCTGTGAAAAGGCAACGGGAATCAGAACTTCTCAGCCTATTCCACGCTGCCTCCGCCTTCTCTTCCTTTCCCAACTATCTTCCCACTTCAGCCAAATCTGCCCTGGCATCGCTGGTGCCCCTGCTTTTCTGGCCTCCCAGTTTGCAGCTGGTCTCCTTCTCACGCGCAGCCACTTGTCAGACTGAGTAATTACCTGGTGCTGCTCCTCTGACTGGGTCACAGGGCCCTGTCTTGTGAGCTGCTCCCAGAGGCCACCCTGGAGAGAGTTTTCTGTCATTTCCTGGGTGTCACACTCCTGATTCTGGTCCCAGAGGGTTGGAGGCAGACCCAACAATAACAACTTGTACTTAAGAAGCACTTCGTAACGAGGCAGTGTATCACGATGGACAGACTGCGGGCTCTGAAGCCAGACGAGCAAGGGTTTGCAATCCTGACTCAGGCCTAATTAGCTACGTGACCCTGGCGAATTCACTTGATCTTCCCGATCCTCAGCCTCTGCGTCTGCACGGCCACTGGTGCTGTGCCCATAGGAGAGCAGTGAAATGAAGACTCGTAGAGTACGTATTGGAACTATCCCCCCAAAACTAAGTTTTCTGATTACAAAATACATTTCATTTTATACCTTACTATCCTTCAGCTTCCTTCCCAAAAGAATGGGGGGTTGGAAAGTTCTTATTGTCCATCCACTCATCCTCCATACGCAGAGGAACATTTTTTGAAGGATTGTTGAAGTACTCAGTGCAACTTAATGGGAAAAATTTACTGTGTTACATATTATGGCCCCAATGGGAGTATTTGTGCTTACAAGATTCATTGGTGTCCTGGGTTTCCCATTTTTATATTATTATTAAACATAATTGAAATTTACCTGTAAATGAAAATTTATTCATTATTAAAAGGCAAAGATATTTTACCTAAAAAGAAGCAGACTGGTTGCTGCCTGTGTGTGTGTTTATTTGATCTTCTGAAGACACTAAATTCTGACGTGTTACGGCAGTTTGCTCTCTGATCCTGCTGTTCGCCTCCCCATCTGTGCCACTAAAGGGGCACAGAGTTCTGGTCACTGGGACGTCAAACTTCCACAGAAATGTGGGCCAAGGAGTACGTCAACCATGGCATGTAGTAATGATACAGTGATTGCTTACACTGTTCAACTGTGAAAAAATTACCTTCTTTTAGTCCTTTTAAATGTTGAGGGGAATCCCATATGCCTGGGTCCTGGGAACTCATCACCAGTAACAGATGATGCCTCCAGGAATCGAGACCATGTGGCCAGAAACCATACAGCACATTCCCCGCTGAGCAGTCATTCCCAGAATCATATCTTGGAAAGGGGATTTCTGAAAATGGAAGTAACTCAAAAATATACTGCTATTGTTACTTACTGATGTTAATAACTGTAACGATCATATATGTTATGCTACAAATGTTTATTTTTACAAAGGTCCTTCATTAGCTTTCCATCCCAACCATGAGTATTTGAAAGTTTACTTTCAAATAAAAATTAGGGCAACAATAGTAATAATTTCCACTATTTAACATATAATATATACCGTACTCCATTTAATTGAAACCGTACAACTCAGTAGGTAAGAGTTTTCGTTGCTTCTATTTCTTATACATATGGAAACACGTTTTATTTATTTTTAAATATTTTGCTTATTAATCCTTATCATTTTCTTATTTCTTATAAATATGGAACCTGAGACGTACAGAAGATGTATAACTAGTCTTCATAGCTGTTGCTAAAGCCGAATTCAACTTTAGATTTTAATTCTAGAGGACAGTGCTAACCAGGACGTGAGCGTCAGACGGCCAGTTCATCCTCAGTCCCCAAGCGAGGGCCAGATCTGAAATGCCTCCAGGAGTCAGATAAATAAATGAGTTTCTGCGGTTAAAACGACAGGGACTGGCAGGTCTGTGGCAGAACTGGGGAGTATGGGTCCCCTCTAAGGACATACAAATTCAACATTTTTATCACACTGTAGCAATTTAGCCAAATGCGTCTGGTGGCCAGCTTCAATCCACAAACAATGTGTAAAACTCCCAATTTCTAGACTTATTTTAACAAAATGTCAGTCATGGAATCTTTATAGAACATTCTGTGCTGTGTATAAATACTGACTCTGTGAAATAAAGTGGAAATAAAGCAGATAAGAAAATAGTAGAGAAGGAAAAGTTATCTTTCAAGAAAGATTAGAAAAGAATATCAGTATGATCAGAAATGACTGCTATAGTTTAATTAATAGAAAAGGCAACAGTAACTAAGGATATTAAAGAATGACATTATCGAGAATAAAAGTTGAGGCAAAAAAAAGATTCTCTTATTTAAGAACATTAACAAAGATATAAGCAGTTCAGTATACTCTCAGCTACCAAAAAAGAGCTTTTTTCTGGCCGGAAGAGGGAGAAGGTGAGGTGGTGGAGGAAGCAGCGAACACGTATTGAGAGCTTGCTGCGTGCCACGCCTGCTCTAGCGTCTCATCCACTCTGAGGATACCAATAAAAAGACGAAAGAATTCTATCGAGTATTTACAAGATCCCACAGAGTCAAAAAGCCAAACCACTCAGAAAAATTAGGAGCACAGGGCCATCCCCGTGGTTGTGTGGTAAAAGTTCTGTGCCCTCCACTTCAGCAGCCCAGGTTCGCGGGTTCAAATTCCGACTGCACTCACCAGCCATGCTGCGTGCATGTCCCACATACAAAAAAGTAGAGGAGGATTGACACAGATGTTAGTTCAGGGCCAATCTTCCTCAAGAGAAAAAAAGAAAAATAATTAGGAACACATACAATTACAATAAGAAAAACACCATTAGTTCGTCAGTCACCTACTGTAATATCAGAGCACATAGCTAAAGGAAAAGTCAGGAGAATTTGAGTACAAAGTATTTACATTTAACACATTGCTAGTGCAAGACATTTTACAAAAATACTCCAAAACCTGCGGTAACACGTAGTTTATCAAGTTTAGAATCAGTTGCCTTTTTTAACAACTGTCTTTTAATGTCAAAATATTAGTACTTCAAATTCCATCAAGTATTAGCTGATAGCAGACCTGACCAAAGTCTGCTCTTACATTATCTCTGTGTAAGTGACACTCTTTTCATAATAATACAAGTCAGTAGAGGTCCTGTCATGCTTCCTGGGATCACTGGCTGTTGGTGTCAGGATCATGAAAAGCAAACTGAGTTTTGGAATTTGCCAAACTAAAGGAAATTGTAGGAGGCCTCTTGGATACGCACAACAACAAAGAGCGATAAATATCCAAATAAACTGCTGGGGAAGGCGCCCAGAGTCACCTGGTCAAAGGTTAGCTTTGTTGTTGTCAAAGGAGAGAGATGAACAAAGTGTAAAGTGGACATTATTACGGGAAAACACATCTATCAGAAATAATCTTCAAGGAGAGACTCGTTTTAAACTATTACATTTTACCAGACCAAAAGAGAGAGATTTTACAACAAACCCCAATCCAACAAGGGTAAAGAAGTTAACCCAATTTTTTAAAACTGTTTCTGTCAATGTTTTCCTTTGACTATATATTTCCAAACAATCCTGTAAACCTGACAGGTAATTTAATTGGCAACACAGATGCCAATGGCCAAGATGCAAGTTTAAAAAAGTGAGCATCTCTACAGAAAGCAAAGCCCTCCTTCCTTCTTTTTCCTGAACAGAAATTGTATATTTTATTGTGAATTAAACAAATCAAAGCAAATCAAACAAGCCTCCTCTTGAGTCCCAGATCCATGTGCAAAGTCTGCGAGTCTAGACCTGAGCCTGCTGTGCCCAGCTCCCTCTTCAGTCACAGGCAATGGTGACGGTTCTCTCACAGCCACGCAGACTGTCGGAGAAAGACTCTCACCACGCCCGGCTCCCAGTGATCGGTCCACAAATTCCTGTGCAGTCGTTCATGCAACAGGTGTTGTTTGAGACCCACTGTGGTCAGACCCTACTCTTGGTGCTGGTGATACAGTGATGAACAATGCGGAAAGGGCTCCTGCCCTCATGGACTTTACATTCTAATATGGGAGATGGACAGTAACTAAGAAAGCAAGGACGAAACGTAATTTCAGGAGCAGTAAGTGATTTGAAAAACTAAAGCAAGGTAAGGGCCTAGAGGAGGGAAAATGGGGAACATTAGGAAGCAGGGTTCCTTTAGATGGGGTGGTGAAAGGAGGCTTCTGTGAGGACGGGATGCTTGAGCTGAGGCCTGAGTTATGTAGAGGACAGAGCCCTGCAAGATCTGATGGGAGGGTGAGGGTTTGGGTTAGGGTTCCGGTTAGAGTTAGGGTTAGGGTTCGGCTGAGGGTTTGGGTTAGAGTTAGGGTTCGGGTTAGGGTTTGGGTTAGAGTTAGGGTTCGGGTGCGGGTTAGGGGCTAGGGTTAGGGGGAGGGTTCGGGTTCGGGTTAGGGGTTAGGGTTCGGGTTAGGGCTAGGGTTCAGGTTCGGGTTAGGGGTTAGGGTTCAGGTTCGGGTTCGGGTTAGGGTTAGGGTTCGGGTTCGGGTTCGGGTTCGGGTTAGGGTTAGGGTTAGGGTTCGGGTTCGGGTTAGGGTTCGGGTTAGGGTTAGGGTTAGGGTTCGGGTTCGGGTTCGGGTCCGGGTTAGGGTTCGGGTTCAGGGTTAGGGTTCAGGTCAGGGTTAGGGTTCGGGTTCGGGTTAGGGTTCGGGTTAGGGTTAGGGTTCGGGTTCAGGGTTAGGGTTCGGGTTCGGGTCAGGGTCAGGGTTCAGGGTTCGCGTCAGGGTTAGGGTCAGGGTCAGGGTTCGGGTTAGGGTTAGGGTCAGGGTCAGGGTCAGGGTTAGGGTTAGGGTTCGGGTTAGGGCTAGGGTTAGGGTTAGGGTTAGGGTTAGGGTTCAGGGTTCAGGGTTAGGGTTAGGGTCAGGGTCAGGGTTAGGGTTAGGGTTCAGGGTTAGGGTTCAGGGTTAGGGTTCAGGGTTAGGGTTAGGGTTAGGGTTAGGGTTAGGGTTAGGGTTAGGGTTAGGGTTAGGGTTAGGGTTAGGGTTAGGGTTAGGGTTCGGGTTAGGGTTAGGGTTAGGGTTAGGGTTAGGGTTAGGGTTAGGGTTAGGGTTAGGGTTAGGGTTAGGGTTAGGGTTAGGGTTAGGGTTAGGGTTAGGGTTAGGGTTAGGGTTAGGGTTAGGGTTAGGGTTAGGGTTAGGGTTAGGGTTAGGGTTAGGGTTAGGGTTAGGGTTAGGGTTAGGGTTAGGGTTAGGGTTAGGGTTAGGGTTAGGGTTAGGGTTAGGGTTAGGGTTAGGGTTAGGGTTAGGGTTAGGGTTAGGGTTAGGGTTAGGGTTAGGGTTAGGGTTAGGGTTAGGGTTAGGGTTAGGGTTAGGGTTAGGGTTAGGGTTAGGGTTAGGGTTAGGGTTAGGGTTAGGGTTAGGGTTAGGGTTAGGGTTAGGGTTAGGGTTAGGGTTAGGGTTAGGGTTAGGGTTAGGGTTAGGGTTAGGGTTAGGGGTTAGGGTTAGGGTTAGGGTTAGGGTTAGGGTTAGGGTTAGGGTTAGGGTTAGGGTTAGGGGTTAGGGTTAGGGTTAGGGTTAGGGTTAGGGGTTAGGGTTAGGGTTAGGGTTAGGGTTAGGGTTAGGGTTAGGGTTAGGGTTAGGGTTAGGGGTTAGGGTTAGGGTTAGGGTTAGGGTTAGGGTTAGGGTTAGGGTTAGGGTTAGGGTTAGGGTTAGGGTTAGGGTTAGGGTTAGGGTTAGGGTTAGGGTTAGGGTTAGGGTTAGGGTTAGGGTTAGGGTTAGGGTTAGGGTTAGGGTTAGGGTTAGGGTTAGGGTTAGGGTTAGGGTTAGGGTTAGGGTTAGGGTTAGGGTTAGGGTTAGGGTTAGGGTTAGGGTTAGGGTTAGGGTTAGGGTTAGGGTTAGGGTTAGGGTTAGGGTTAGGGTTAGGGTTAGGGTTAGGGTTAGGGTTAGGGTTAGGGTTAGGGTTAGGGTTAGGGTTAGGGTTAGGGTTAGGGTTAGGGTTAGGGTTAGGGTTAGGGTTAGGGTTAGGGTTAGGGTTAGGGTTAGGGTTAGGGTTAGGGTTAGGGTTAGGGTTAGGGTTAGGGTTAGGGTTAGGGTTAGGGTTAGGGTTAGGGTTAGGGTTAGGGTTAGGGTTAGGGTTAGGGTTAGGGTTAGGGTTAGGGTTAGGGTTAGGGTTAGGGTTAGGGTTAGGGTTAGGGTTAGGGTTAGGGTTAGGGTTAGGGTTAGGGTTAGGGTTAGGGTTAGGGTTAGGGTTAGGGTTAGGGTTAGGGTTAGGGTTAGGGTTAGGGTTAGGGTTAGGGTTAGGGTTAGGGTTAGGGTTAGGGTTAGGGTTAGGGTTAGGGTTAGGGTTAGGGTTAGGGTTAGGGTTAGGGTTAGGGTTAGGGTTAGGGTTAGGGTTAGGGTTAGGGTTAGGGTTAGGGTTAGGGTTAGGGTTAGGGTTAGGGTTAGGGTTAGGGTTAGGGTTAGGGTTAGGGTTAGGGTTAGGGTTAGGGTTAGGGTTAGGGTTAGGGTTAGGGTTAGGGTTAGGGTTAGGGTTAGGGTTAGGGTTAGGGTTAGGGTTAGGGTTAGGGTTAGGGTTAGGGTTAGGGTTAGGGTTAGGGTTAGGGTTAGGGTTAGGGTTAGGGTTAGGGTTAGGGTTAGGGTTAGGGTTAGGGTTAGGGTTAGGGTTAGGGTTAGGGTTAGGGTTAGGGTTAGGGTTAGGGTTAGGGTTAGGGTTAGGGTTAGGGTTAGGGTTAGGGTTAGGGTTAGGGTTAGGGTTAGGGTTAGGGTTAGGGTTAGGGTTAGGGTTAGGGTTAGGGTTAGGGTTAGGGTTAGGGTTAGGGTTAGGGTTAGGGTTAGGGTTAGGGTTAGGGTTAGGGTTAGGGTTAGGGTTAGGGTTAGGGTTAGGGTTAGGGTTAGGGTTAGGGTTAGGGTTAGGGTTAGGGTTAGGGTTAGGGTTAGGGTTAGGGTTAGGGTTAGGGTTAGGGTTAGGGTTAGGGTTAGGGTTAGGGTTAGGGTTAGGGTTAGGGTTAGGGTTAGGGTTAGGGTTAGGGTTAGGGTTAGGGTTAGGGTTAGGGTTAGGGTTAGGGTTAGGGTTAGGGTTAGGGTTAGGGTTAGGGTTAGGGTTAGGGTTAGGGTTAGGGTTAGGGTTAGGGTTAGGGTTAGGGTTAGGGTTAGGGTTAGGGTTAGGGTTAGGGTTAGGGTTAGGGTTAGGGTTAGGGTTAGGGTTAGGGTTAGGGTTAGGGTTAGGGTTAGGGTTAGGGTTAGGGTTAGGGTTAGGGTTAGGGTTAGGGTTAGGGTTAGGGTTAGGGTTAGGGTTAGGGTTAGGGTTAGGGTTAGGGTTAGGGTTAGGGTTAGGGTTAGGGTTAGGGTTAGGGTTAGGGTTAGGGTTAGGGTTAGGGTTAGGGTTAGGGTTAGGGTTAGGGTTAGGGTTAGGGTTAGGGTTAGGGTTAGGGTTAGGGTTAGGGTTAGGGTTAGGGTTAGGGTTAGGGTTAGGGTTAGGGTTAGGGTTAGGGTTAGGGTTAGGGTTAGGGTTAGGGTTAGGGTTAGGGTTAGGGTTAGGGTTAGGGTTAGGGTTAGGGTTAGGGTTAGGGTTAGGGTTAGGGTTAGGGTTAGGGTTAGGGTTAGGGTTAGGGTTAGGGTTAGGGTTAGGGTTAGGGTTAGGGTTAGGGTTAGGGTTAGGGTTAGGGTTAGGGTTAGGGTTAGGGTTAGGGTTAGGGTTAGGGTTAGGGTTAGGGTTAGGGTTAGGGTTAGGGTTAGGGTTAGGGTTAGGGTTAGGGTTAGGGTTAGGGTTAGGGTTAGGGTTAGGGTTAGGGTTAGGGTTAGGGTTAGGGTTAGGGTTAGGGTTAGGGTTAGGGTTAGGGTTAGGGTTAGGGTTAGGGTTAGGGTTAGGGTTAGGGTTAGGGTTAGGGTTAGGGTTAGGGTTAGGGTTAGGGTTAGGGTTAGGGTTAGGGTTAGGGTTAGGGTTAGGGTTAGGGTTAGGGTTAGGGTTAGGGTTAGGGTTAGGGTTAGGGTTAGGGTTAGGGTTAGGGTTAGGGTTAGGGTTAGGGTTAGGGTTAGGGTTAGGGTTAGGGTTAGGGTTAGGGTTAGGGTTAGGGTTAGGGTTAGGGTTAGGGTTAGGGTTAGGGTTAGGGTTAGGGTTAGGGTTAGGGTTAGGGTTAGGGTTAGGGTTAGGGTTAGGGTTAGGGTTAGGGTTAGGGTTAGGGTTAGGGTTAGGGTTAGGGTTAGGGTTAGGGTTAGGGTTAGGGTTAGGGTTAGGGTTAGGGTTAGGGTTAGGGTTAGGGTTAGGGTTAGGGTTAGGGTTAGGGTTAGGGTTAGGGTTAGGGTTAGGGTTAGGGTTAGGGTTAGGGTTAGGGTTAGGGTTAGGGTTAGGGTTAGGGTTAGGGTTAGGGTTAGGGTTAGGGTTAGGGTTAGGGTTAGGGTTAGGGTTAGGGTTAGGGTTAGGGTTAGGGTTAGGGTTAGGGTTAGGGTTAGGGTTAGGGTTAGGGTTAGGGTTAGGGTTAGGGTTAGGGTTAGGGTTAGGGTTAGGGTTAGGGTTAGGGTTAGGGTTAGGGTTAGGGTTAGGGTTAGGGTTAGGGTTAGGGTTAGGGTTAGGGTTAGGGTTAGGGTTAGGGTTAGGGTTAGGGTTAGGGTTAGGGTTAGGGTTAGGGTTAGGGTTAGGGTTAGGGTTAGGGTTAGGGTTAGGGTTAGGGTTAGGGTTAGGGTTAGGGTTAGGGTTAGGGTTAGGGTTAGGGTTAGGGTTAGGGTTAGGGTTAGGGTTAGGGTTAGGGTTAGGGTTAGGGTTAGGGTTAGGGTTAGGGTTAGGGTTAGGGTTAGGGTTAGGGTTAGGGTTAGGGTTAGGGTTAGGGTTAGGGTTAGGGTTAGGGTTAGGGTTAGGGTTAGGGTTAGGGTTAGGGTTAGGGTTAGGGTTAGGGTTAGGGTTAGGGTTAGGGTTAGGGTTAGGGTTAGGGTTAGGGTTAGGGTTAGGGTTAGGGTTAGGGTTAGGGTTAGGGTTAGGGTTAGGGTTAGGGTTAGGGTTAGGGTTAGGGTTAGGGTTAGGGTTAGGGTTAGGGTTAGGGTTAGGGTTAGGGTTAGGGTTAGGGTTAGGGTTAGGGTTAGGGTTAGGGTTAGGGTTAGGGTTAGGGTTAGGGTTAGGGTTAGGGTTAGGGTTAGGGTTAGGGTTAGGGTTAGGGTTAGGGTTAGGGTTAGGGTTAGGGTTAGGGTTAGGGTTAGGGTTAGGGTTAGGGTTAGGGTTAGGGTTAGGGTTAGGGTTAGGGTTAGGGTTAGGGTTAGGGTTAGGGTTAGGGTTAGGGTTAGGGTTAGGGTTAGGGTTAGGGTTAGGGTTAGGGTTAGGGTTAGGGTTAGGGTTAGGGTTAGGGTTAGGGTTAGGGTTAGGGTTAGGGTTAGGGTTAGGGTTAGGGTTAGGGTTAGGGTTAGGGTTAGGGTTAGGGTTAGGGTTAGGGTTAGGGTTAGGGTTAGGGTTAGGGTTAGGGTTAGGGTTAGGGTTAGGGTTAGGGTTAGGGTTAGGGTTAGGGTTAGGGTTAGGGTTAGGGTTAGGGTTAGGGTTAGGGTTAGGGTTAGGGTTAGGGTTAGGGTTAGGGTTAGGGTTAGGGTTAGGGTTAGGGTTAGGGTTAGGGTTAGGGTTAGGGTTAGGGTTAGGGTTAGGGTTAGGGTTAGGGTTAGGGTTAGGGTTAGGGTTAGGGTTAGGGTTAGGGTTAGGGTTAGGGTTAGGGTTAGGGTTAGGGTTAGGGTTAGGGTTAGGGTTAGGGTTAGGGTTAGGGTTAGGGTTAGGGTTAGGGTTAGGGTTAGGGTTAGGGTTAGGGTTAGGGTTAGGGTTAGGGTTAGGGTTAGGGTTAGGGTTAGGGTTAGGGTTAGGGTTAGGGTTAGGGTTAGGGTTAGGGTTAGGGTTAGGGTTAGGGTTAGGGTTAGGGTTAGGGTTAGGGTTAGGGTTAGGGTTAGGGTTAGGGTTAGGGTTAGGGTTAGGGTTAGGGTTAGGGTTAGGGTTAGGGTTAGGGTTAGGGTTAGGGTTAGGGTTAGGGTTAGGGTTAGGGTTAGGGTTAGGGTTAGGGTTAGGGTTAGGGTTAGGGTTAGGGTTAGGGTTAGGGTTAGGGTTAGGGTTAGGGTTAGGGTTAGGGTTAGGGTTAGGGTTAGGGTTAGGGTTAGGGTTAGGGTTAGGGTTAGGGTTAGGGTTAGGGTTAGGGTTAGGGTTAGGGTTAGGGTTAGGGTTAGGGTTAGGGTTAGGGTTAGGGTTAGGGTTAGGGTTAGGGTTAGGGTTAGGGTTAGGGTTAGGGTTAGGGTTAGGGTTAGGGTTAGGGTTAGGGTTAGGGTTAGGGTTAGGGTTAGGGTTAGGGTTAGGGTTAGGGTTAGGGTTAGGGTTAGGGTTAGGGTTAGGGTTAGGGTTAGGGTTAGGGTTAGGGTTAGGGTTAGGGTTAGGGTTAGGGTTAGGGTTAGGGTTAGGGTTAGGGTTAGGGTTAGGGTTAGGGTTAGGGTTAGGGTTAGGGTTAGGGTTAGGGTTAGGGTTAGGGTTAGGGTTAGGGTTAGGGTTAGGGTTAGGGTTAGGGTTAGGGTTAGGGTTAGGGTTAGGGTTAGGGTTAGGGTTAGGGTTAGGGTTAGGGTTAGGGTTAGGGTTAGGGTTAGGGTTAGGGTTAGGGTTAGGGTTAGGGTTAGGGTTAGGGTTAGGGTTAGGGTTAGGGTTAGGGTTAGGGTTAGGGTTAGGGTTAGGGTTAGGGTTAGGGTTAGGGTTAGGGTTAGGGTTAGGGTTAGGGTTAGGGTTAGGGTTAGGGTTAGGGTTAGGGTTAGGGTTAGGGTTAGGGTTAGGGTTAGGGTTAGGGTTAGGGTTAGGGTTAGGGTTAGGGTTAGGGTTAGGGTTAGGGTTAGGGTTAGGGTTAGGGTTAGGGTTAGGGTTAGGGTTAGGGTTAGGGTTAGGGTTAGGGTTAGGGTTAGGGTTAGGGTTAGGGTTAGGGTTAGGGTTAGGGTTAGGGTTAGGGTTAGGGTTAGGGTTAGGGTTAGGGTTAGGGTTAGGGTTAGGGTTAGGGTTAGGGTTAGGGTTAGGGTTAGGGTTAGGGTTAGGGTTAGGGTTAGGGTTAGGGTTAGGGTTAGGGTTAGGGTTAGGGTTAGGGTTAGGGTTAGGGTTAGGGTTAGGGTTAGGGTTAGAGCAATACGTAACTGAAC